>NC_069385.1:117585000-120092500 GCF_027475565.1 Acinonyx jubatus | reverse complement strand
TCCTGATTGGGGAAAAAAGAAGTAAAATTATTTCTGTTCGCACACAGATGACATGATCTTGTACATAGAAAATCCTAGGGCATCAACTATTAGAACAAACAGACAAGTTCAGCAACATTGTAGGATATGAGGTCAATACCTGAAAAATCAGTTATATGTCCATATACTTTCAATAAACAATCCAACAATGAAATTAAGAAAACAACTCCATTTATAATAGCACCAAAATGAGTTAAATACTAGGAATACATTGAACAAAAGAAGTGCAAAACTTATACTCTGAAAGCTACAAGGCATTATTGAATGAAATTTAAAAATATCTAAGTAAATGGAAACATGTTCACAGTCAGAAGACTTAATATTGTCAAGGTGGCAACGTTCCTCAAATTCATCTATAGGTTCAACACAATCCCTATCAGATACTTAAATAGCTCCTTTGTAAGAACTGACAAACTGATTCTAAACTCATAGGAAAAGTCAAGGGACTTAGATTAACCAATCTTAAAAAAGGAGGCCAAAGTAGTAGGACCCCCAATTCCCAATTTCAAAAACATCCTGCAAAGCAAAGGTAATCAAGATGGTTTTGGGAGTCTGGTTCAAGGTACCAGCTTACCGACATCCTGAACTTATCTCCTTTCATGGACACAACAAATTTACAACTATATACAGGATAATGTTCTCTGAAAAAGACTTCAGCCTGCACAACAAACAATAAAAGGACAGTATGAAAACAGGTAAGAGAGGCAGAGACACTCTTGCCAAAAACAAAAACAAAGACAAAACCAAAAGCACACCTGCCCCCTCCCAGATATGAGAATTCAAAATATACTGGGACTTCAAAAATACAAAATTTCTCTGAAAAGCAAGTGTCTGTGCCCCACACTAAGCACTAAACCCTGGGGTCTGCACAGGAGAGATGAGCCCCTAAAAGGCCCGACTTTGAAAGCCAATGTGAGTATATTCAGGAAAACCACAGAACTGTAGCTAATGAAGAACCCACTCTTTTTTTTTTTAACTTTTTATTTAAATTTTAGTTAGTTAACATACAGTACAATATTGGTATCAGGAGTAGAATTCAGTGATTCATCACTTACATAAAACACCCAGTGCTCATCATAACAAATGCCCTCCTTAATGCCCATCACCCATTTAGCCAATCTCCACCCACCTCCCTCCATCAACCCTCAGTCTATTCTAGAGAATAAGAGTCTCTTGTGGTTTGCTTCCCTCTCTCCTCTTTTTTTTTTCTGCTTCCCATATGTTCATCTGTTTTGTTTCTTAAATTCCACATATGAGCGTCACCTGGATGATTCAGTCAGTTGGGCGTCTGGCTTGTGCTCAGGTCATGATCTCACTGTTTGTCAGTTTGAGTCCCGCATCCAGCTTTGTGCTGACAGCTCAGAGCCTGGAGCCTGCTTCAGATTCTGTGTCTCCCTCTCTCTCTCCCACTCCCCCACTGGCACTCTGTCTCACTCTCAAAAGTAAATAAACATTAAAAAATTCCACATATGATTGAAATCATATGATATTTGTCTTTCTCTGATTGATTTATTTTGCTTAGCATAAAAATTCTAGCTCCATCCATGTTGTTGTAAATGGGAAGATTTCATTCTTTTTGATAGCTGAGTAATATTCCTATATATATGTACACACACACACACACACACACACACACACACACACATATATATATATATATATATATATATATATATATATATATATATATATCACCTCTTCTTTATCCATTCATCGGTCGATGGACATTTGGGCTCTCTCCATAGTTTAGCTATTATTGATAATGCTGCTATAAACATTGTGGTGAATGTATACCTACAAATATGTCTTTTTGTACCCTTTGGGTAAATACATGGTAGTGTAATTGCTGGACCATAGGGTATTTTTATTACTAGTTTTCTGAGGAAATTCCATACTGTTCTCCAGAGTGGCTACACCAGTTTACATTCCCACCAACACTTCAAGACACCAACACTTCTCCACATACTTGACATCTGTTATGTCTTGTGATGTCCATTTTAGACATTCTGGCAGCAAAATGTGAGCATATTTTCTTTTTTTTTAAACATTTGTGTGCTTGCTTATTTGTTTGTTTGTTTATTTTTAACATAATTTATTGTCAAGTTGGCTAACATACACTGTATAAAGTGTGCTCTTGGTTTTGGGGGTTGATTCCCACGGTTCATCACTTACATACATCACCCACTGCTCATCCCAACAAGTGCCCTCCTCAAAGCCCATCACCATTTCCCCCTCTCCCCTGCCCCCTATAAACCCGCAGTTTGTTCTCTGTATTTAAGAGTCACTTATGGTTTGCCTCCCTCCATCTCTGTGACTATATTTTCCCCTTCCCTTCCCCCATGGTCTTCTGTTAAGTTTCTGAAGTTCCACATATCAGTAAAAACATATGATATCTGTCTCTCTCTGACTTATTTCACTTAGCATAATACCTTTCAGTTCCATCGACGTTGCTGCAAATGGCAGGATTTCATTCTTTCTCATGATGTTAGCATATTTTAACAAGTCTGTTAGCCATCTGGATGTCTTCTTTAGAAAAGTGTCTTCTAAATTCATGTCTTCTGCCCATTTATTAATTGAGTTATTTGCTTTTTGGGTGTGGAGTTTGCTAAGTTCTTTATAGATTTGGGAAACTAATCCTTTATCAGATATGTCATTTGCAAATATCGTCTCCTATTCTGTAGATTGTCTTTTACTTTGGTTGGTTGTTTCCTTCCCTGTGCAGAAGGTTTTTATCTTGATGAACTCCCAGTAGTTCATGTTTGCTTTTGTTTCCCTTGCCTCCAGCAGTGTGTACAGTAAGAAGCTGTTATTGATTTCGATGGGTTCCTATCTCAAATTTAGGTCTTTCATCCATTTTGAATTTCCTTTTGTGTATGGTGTAAGAAAGTTGTCCCACTTTATTCTTCTTCCTGTTGCTGTTTAGTGTTCCCAACACCATTTGTTACAGAGACTATCTTTTTTCCATTGGATACTCATTCCTGATTTGTCAAAAATTAGTTGACCATATAGTTGTGGGTCCATTTCTGAATTTTCTATTCTGTTCCATTGATCTATGTGTCTGCTTTTGTGCCAGTACCATACTGTCTTGATGACTACAGCTTTGTAATACAGCTTGAAATCTGGAATTGTGGTGCCTCCAGTTTTTTTGTTTTTCAGAGTTTCTTTGGCTATTTGGGGTCTTCTGTGGTTCCATACAAATTTTAGGATTGTTTGTTTTAGCTCTGTGAAAAATGCTGGTGGTATTTTGATAGGGATTGTATTAAATTATAGATTGCTTTGGGGAGGATAGACATTTGAACAATATTTGTTCTTCCAATCCATGAGCATGGAATGCTTTCCCATTTCTTTGTATCCTCAATTTCTTTATAAGTGTTCTATAGTTATCAATGAGAGTGCAGAACTTTTTCCTCTTTAGTTAGGTTTATTCCTAGGTATCTTATTGGTTTTGGTGCAATTCCAAATAGGGTTGATTCCTTGTTTCTTTTTTTTTTCCTGCCTCATTATTCGTGTATACAAATGCAACAGATTTTTCTACGTTGATTTAACAATCTGCAACTTTTCTGAATTCATGTGTTAGTTTTAGCAATTTTGGGATGGAATCTTTCAGGTTTTCTACACAGAGTATTATGACTTCTGTGAAGAGTGAAAGTTTGAGTACTTCCTTGCCAATTTGGATGCCTTTTCTTTCATTTTGTTATCTGATTGCTGAAGCTAAGACTTCCAGTAGTATGTTAAATAGTAATGGTGAGACTGGACATTCTTGTCTTGTTCCTGACCACAGGGGAAAGTTTCTCAGTTTTTCTCCATTGAGGATGATTTTATCTATGGGTTTTTCATAAATAGTCTTTATGATGTTGAGGCATATTCCATCTATCCCTATTTGTAGAAGGTATTTATCAAGCATGGATGCTGTATTTTGCCAAATGCTTTTTCTGCATGTATTGACGGGATCATATGGTCCTTGTCTTTCTTTTATTAATGTGGGGTATCATGTTGATTGATTTGCAAACATTGAACCAAACCCACAGCCCAGGAATAAATCCCACTTGATCATAGTAATACTTCTTTTAATTAATGTACTGTTGAATTCGATTTGCTACTATTTTGTTGAGCATTTTTGCATCCTTGTTCATCAAGGGTTTTCGCCCGTAATTCTCCTTTTTGATGGGGTCTTTCTCTGGTTTTGGAATCAAGGTAATGCTGGCTTTGTAGAATCAGTTTGGACGTTTTCCTTCCATTCCTATTTATTGGAACAGTTTGAGAAGAATAGGAACACTTTGAGAAGAATTCTTTAAATGTCTGGCAGAATTCCTCTGGGAAGCCATCTGGCCCAGGACATTTGTTTGTTGGGAGATTTTTGAATACAATTCAATTTCTTTGCTTGTTATATATCTGTTCAAATTTTCTATTTCTTCCTGTTTCAGTTTTTTTGTTTGTAAGTTTCTAGGAATTTTCCATTTCTTCCAGATTGCCCAGTTTTCTGGAATATAATTTTCATAATATTCTTTTATAATTGTTTGTATTTCTGTGGTGTTGGTTGTGATCTCTCCTCTTTCATTTATAATTTTATCTTTTGGGGGTCCTTTCTCTTTTCTTTTTGATATGTGAGGCCAGAGGGTTATCAGTTTTATTCTTTCAAAAAACCAGACTTAGTTTTGTTGATCTGTTCTACTAGGGTTTTGTTTGTTTGTTTGTTTCTATATGGTTTCTTTCTGCTCTAATCTTTATTATTTCCCTTCTCTGCCGGCTTTAGGCTGTATTTGCTGTTCCTTTTCTAGCTCCTTTTGGTGTAAGATTATGTTGTGTATTTGAGACCTTTCTTGCTTCTTGAGATAGGCCTCTTTTGCAATATACTTTCCTATTAGGACTGCCTTTGCTTCATCCCACATGTTTTGAACTGTCGTGTTTTCATTTTCATTTGCATCCAGGTACTTTTTAATTTCCTGGTTAACCTGTCATTCTTTTGTAGGATGTTCTTTAACCTCCGTGTATTTGATGACTTTTCAATTTTTTTTCTTGTTGTTAACTTCAAATTTCATGGTGTTGTGGTCTAAAAGTGTGCATGGTATGACCTCAATCTTTTTGTTCTTGTTGAGGGCTGATTTGTGACCTTGTGTGTGATCTATTCTGGAGAATGTCCCATGTACACTCAAAAAGAATGTGTATTCTGCTGCTTTAGGAAGAAATGTTCTGAATATATATTTTAGGTCCATCCAGTTCAGTGTGTCATGTAAAGCTATTGTTTCCTTGTTGGTTTTCTGCTTAGATGGTGAGTCCAATGATGTAAATGGGGTGTTAAAGTCCTCTACTATGATTGTATTATTATAAATGACTTCCTTTATGTTTGTGATTACTTGATTTATATATTTGTGTTCTGCCAATTTGGGGGCATAAATATTTACAATTGTTTTAAATTCTTTATGGATTGACCCCTTAATAATGATATAATGTCCTTCTTCATCTCTTGGTATAGTCTTTGGTTTAAAATATAGTTTGTCTGATATGAGTATGGCTATTCTGGCTTTCTTTTGACGTCCATTAGCATGGTAGTTGGTCCTCCAACCTGTCACTTTCAATCTGCAGGTGTCATTAGGTCTAAAATGAACCCTTTGTAGGAAGCATATAGATGGATCTTGTTGTTTTGTCCATTCTGATACCATAATCTTTTGATTAGAACATTTAATACATTTACAGTCAGAATAATTATTGAAAGACATGGCTTTAAGGGCACCTGGGTGGCTCAGTCAATTGAGCGTCTGACTTCGGCTCAGGTCATGATCTCGCAGTTCGTGAGTTTGAGCCCCACATCAGGCTCTGTGCTGACAGCTCAGAGACTGGAGTCTGCTTCGGATTCTGTGTGTCTCTCTCTCTACCCCTTTCCTGCTCATGCTCTGTCTCTCAGAAAATGAATAAACGTTAAAAAAATTAAAAAAAAAAAAAGAAATATATGGCTTTAGTGCCCCGTGTTACCTGTAGATTTGGTGTTCTGGTGATGTTCTCTGGTCCTTTCTAGGTTTTTTTTGTGTGTGCTTTTGGTCTTTTTTCTCCACTCAGAGTCCCCCTTACAATTTCTTTCAAGGGGAGCCATGGTGGCTAAGTCGGTTAAGCATGTGATTTCAGCTCAGGTCATGATCTCACAGTTTGTGAGTTTGAGTCCTGCATAGGGTGAGCTGGGGCCTCAGTTCAGCTGAGCCTGGCCTCTCTCTCTCTCTCTCTCTCTCTCTGTGCCTCATGGATTTCTCTCTCTCTCTCCCTTGCTCACTTGCACCTTCTCTGTCTCAAAAAAAGTATTTTTTCCTTCAGGACTGGTCTTAAACTCCTTTAGTTTTTGTTTGTCTTGGAAACTATTTATCTCTCCTTCTGTTCTGAATGACAACCTTGCCGGGTAAAGAATTCTTGGCTGCATATTTTTCCATTCATCACATTGTATGTGTCCTGCCACTCCTCTGTGGCCTGCCAAGTTTCTGTGGACAGGGCTGCTGAGAACCTGTTCTGTCTTCCCTTGTATGATAAGGACGTTTTTTTCCCCTTGCTGCTTTCAGGATTCTTTCCTAGTCTGTGTGTTTTGTGAACTTCACTATGATATGCCTTGGTGATGATCAGCTTTTGTTGAATTTAATGGGAGTTTTCTGTGCTTTTGGATTTTGATGTCTGTGTCCTTACACAGATTAGGGAAACTTTCAACTATAATTTGTTTGAATAAACCTTCTGCCCCTTTTTCTTTCTCGTCATCTTCTGGGACTCCTATGATGCAAATTTTATTCCATTTTAGGAAGTCCTGAGTTTCCTAAGTCTACCTTCATGATACAGTACCTTTCTTTCCTTCTTTTCAGTTCATTATTTTCCATCATTTTATCTTCTATATCATTGTTTCGTTCCTCTAATTCATCCATCCTCGTTTTTATGAACTCTATTTGGGTTTGCATTTCAGTTACAGCATTTTTTTAAATTTTATTTTTTAACATTACATCCAAATTAGTAAGTATATAGTGCAACAATGATTTCAGGAGTAGATTCCCTAATGCCTCTTACCCATTTAGTCCATCCCCCTCCCACAACCCCTCCAGTAACCCTCAGTTTGTTCTCCATATTTATGAGTCTCTTCTGTTTTGTCCCTCTCCCTGTTTTTATATTATTTTTGCTTCCCTTCCCTTATGTTCATCTGTTTTGTCTCTTAAAGTCCTCATATGAGTGAAGTCATATGATTTTTGTCTTTCTCTGACTAATTTCACTCAGCATAATACCCTCCAGTTCCATCCATGTAGTTGCAACTGGCAAGATTTCATCTTTTTGATTGCTGAGTCGTACTCTATTGTATATACGTACCACTTCTTCTTTATCCATTCATCCATCGATGGACATTTGGGTTCTTCCCATACTTCGGCTACTGTTGATAGTTCTGCTATAAATATGGGGATGCATGTGTCCTTTCGAATCAGCATACCTGTATCCCTTGGATAAATACCTTGTAGTGCAATTGCTCAGTTGTAGGGTAGTTCCATTTTTAATTTTTTGAGGAACCTCCATACTTTTTTCCAGAGTGGCTGCACCAGCTTGCATTCTCACCAGCAATGCAAAAGAGATCCTTCTTTCCCTGCATCCTCGCCAACATCTGTTGTTGCCTGAGTTGTTAATGTGAGCCATTCTGACAGAAGTCAGGTGGTATCTCATGGTGGTTTTGATTTGCATTTCCCTGATGATGGGTGATGTTGAGCATTTTTTCATGTGTCAGTTGGCCATCTGGATGCCTTCTTTGGAGAAGTGTCTATTCATGTCTTTTGCCCATTTCTTCACTGGATTATTTGATTTTGGGTGTTAAGTTTGGCAAGTTCTTTGTAGATTTTGGATACTAACGATTTATCTGATATGTCGTTTGCAAATATCTTCTCCCATTCTGTCAGTTGCCTTTGAGTTTTGCTGATTGTTTCCTTCTCTGTACAGAAGATTTTTATGTTGATGAGGTCCCAGTAGTTCATTTTTGCTTTTGTTTGCCTTGCCTCTGGAGACGTGTTGAGTAAGATGTTGCTGTGGCCAAGATCAAAGAGGTTTTTTCCTGCTTTCTCCTTGAGGATTTTGATGGCTTCCTGTCTTACATTGGGGTCTTTCATCCATTTTGAGTTTATTTTTGTGTATGGTGTAAGAAAGTGGTCCAGGTTCATTCTTCTGCATGTCGCTGTCCAGTTTCCTCAGCACCACTTGCTGAAGAGACTGTCTTTATTCCATTGGATATTCTTTCCTGCTTTGTCAAAGATTAGTTGGTCATACGTTTGTGGGTCTATTTCTGGATTCTCTATTTTGTTCCATTGATCTGAGTGTCTATTTTTGTGCCATCAGCTACCGCATTTTTAATTTTGAGCTGACTAGATTTTAGTTCTTTTATTACTGCAGAAAAGATTCTGTAGTGTCTTCTATGTATATTTCAAGCTCAGCTATTATTCTTATAATTGTTTTAAATTCTAGTACAGACATCTTACTTATATCTGTATTGGTTAAATCACTGACTGAGAGATATATTTCTTGCTCTTTCTTTTGGTGTGAATTCCTCTCTCTTGTCATTTTTCCCAGAACAGAAAAGAAAGAAAAAAAACAAAGCAAGACAGAAGCTATCAAAAAAGTGAGATCCTGGGTGTGTTTTGTTTGTTTGTTAAAGGAATCTATATCCAAACAACAGAAATTATAATCATAATAAAAATAAAATAAAATGAAAATACACAAATACACAAAATAAAATATATATAAATTAAGAAAATGATAATAAAACATAAAAAAGGAATTTTTAAAAATAAGAAAATAAATGAAAAAATAATTTAAAAATAAAGAATAAAAGTAAAAGAGGAACTCGATCTTATTTTCCCTAGAGCTGAAGCTTCGGTGTGTTTTATGATCAGTAGAGGCGGTGGGAGCAAGTGCCGGCCATCTGGAGGAGGGGCCTGTTGTGCTGATTCTGAGATGGAAATGTGACTTCATAGCACGGTGGTCAGGGCTTGATGTAAGCAGTTCTCGCGTCCGCTAGATGGCGCTGTTTTGCTTCCCGAAGCCTTTCAGGGCTGATGGGCTGATGAATGTGGAAGCTCCCACTCACTCTCCAGGGATGGAGCTGAAGAAAGACTGCGCCCCTAATTTTTCAGAAATCCCTCACAGAAAAGCAAGCAATTACCTCGCTCATGTCCCGTTTCCCTTCTTTTGCATGTGGCTATCCAGTTTTCTCAATATCATTTGTTAAAACAACTGTCCTTTCCCAATGAATTGTTTTGGCACCCTTGTCAATAATCACTTGGCCATATACCCAAAGGTTATTTTCTGGACCCTGTTTTTCCATAAGTCTGTATACCTGTTTTTATGCCAGTACCATAACGCTTTGATTTCTGTAGCTTTATAGTAAAGCTTGATAGCTCTAGGTCTGACCTTTTTTTACCACAAGCATGTGACTGAGTTTCAAAACTCCAAGTTTTAGGGACTCCCCTGGCCCGGACCAGCGCTATTCCTTAGGAGAGGATCTCGCTCCACTTTTGCTGTTTGCAGGCGATGCCAGGAAAGTGGTGGCACAACCATGAAGTTGTTCCGAGTTTCTGGCAAAACAGAGCAGAATGCGGCACCACAGCTCTCTCCCCTGAGCTCAAGGCCCTGCTCCTACACTTGGGAGCAATGGAGCACGTGGGTGCCCCTGTCCTTCTTGTGACCCGGGGATCCTCAGAGCAGACTGTCACTCCTGGGACTCCTCCCACGTTGCCACTTGAGCACCTGTAAGCCAGGCACACCCCCACAGCAGCGGGCTAAAGTTCAGATTGTGCGCTGCTTATAATTCTTGTGGTATCTCTGTAAGCAGGCTCCTTGCCTGCTGCCCTAACTGCAGCTTTGGCTCCCCCAAATCAATCTCCTGCCTCCTACCTTCCAGAAGGTGGTCACTTTTCTACTTGTAGACTTAGAGTTTTTATTCTCTCCAAACTCCAATTGATTTCTCTGGTGTTCAAAGTGATTTGATAACTATCTGGCCGAGTTCCAGGGATGAGACAAACTTAGGGTCCCCCTCCTCCTCTGCCACCTGAACTCCTCCCCAAGAACCCACTCTTACAAGGCCTGTGTCCGGCCTCACACCCCTCAGGACTCAGCTAAACAGCAGTTTGAAAAGTGCCCAGGACCTACGAGAAGGGCACCCACTTACTAATCTTGTTTTTGTTTTCTCCTGTTTTTGTTTTACTTCCAGCGTGGTTTAATGAGCAGTGTTATATGAGCTTTGGATGCACAATACAGGGAGTCCACAATTTGATACATTGCTCTGTGCCTGTCGGGATAAGTGTATTCTTAATCCCCTTCACCTGTTTCACCCACCCCCCACCCCCACCTGCCCTCTGGTAACCATCCATATGTTCTCTATAGTTCTGAGTCTGGTTTTCGGTTTATCTCTTTTTCGCTTGGTTCCTTTGTTTTATTTCTTATGTTCCACATATGACTGAAATCATATTGTATTTGTCTTTCTCTGACTGACTTATTTCGCTTAGCATTATACTCTCGTGATCCATTCATTTTGCTGCAAATGGCAAGATTTCATTCTTTTTTGTGGCTGAGTAACAGTCCGTTGCATAAATATAACCGCATCTTGGGGGCACCTGAGTGTCTCGTTTGGTTCAGCCTATGACTCTTGATTTTGGTTCAGGTCATGGGATCGAGCCCCGTATGAGGCTCAGTGCTGACAGTGGGGAGCCAGCCTGAAGTTTTCTGCCTCCTTCTCTCTCTGACCTCCCTCGCTTGTGCTGTCTATCAAAATAAATAAATAAACTTTAAAACATAATATACCACAGGCTTTTAATCCACCTCTGGAAGGACACATGGACTACCTTCATAATTTGGCTATTGTGAAGAATGATGCAATAAACATCGGGGTGTATATCTTTTTAAATTAGTGTTTTCATATTCTTTGGAAAAATACCCAGTAGTGGAATTACTGGATCATCTGGTAATTGTATTTTTAATTTTCTGAGGAACCTTCGACTGTTTTCCACTGTGGCTGCACCCATTTGCATTCCCACTAACAGTGCACAGACCTCCTTTTCCTCCACATCCACACCAAGACCTGTTGTTTCTTGTGTTTTGATTTTAGCCATTCGGACAAGTATGAAGTGATATCTCCGTGTGGTTTTGATTTGTATTTCTCTGATGATGAGTGATGCGGAGTTCTCAGTTTGTCCCTATTCAGGATGATGTTAGCTGTGGGTTTTCATATATGACCTTTATTACGTTGAGCTATGTTCCCTCTATACCTACTTTATTGAGGGGTTTTACCACAAATTTATATTGTACTTTGTCAAATGCTTTTTTCTGCATCCATTGAAATGATCATATGGTTATCCTTTCTCTTATTGATGTTATGTATCATGTGGATTGATTTCGCAAACACTGAACCACCCTTGCAACCCAAGAATATTCTTGCAATATTGCAACCCAAGAATATTCTTGCAACCCAAGAATAAATCCCACTTGATTTTGGTGAATCATTTTTTTGGTAACACTGTTGAATTTGGTTTCTACAGGAGTGAGGGGAGGTCTGTGCTGCTCTGGGCAGCAGTGGTCTGGAGCTCCTGAGGTTGGGGCCCTAACACCCACCTGCTCAGAGCTTGTCCCTGCACCATTTGGCTGCACTGCCCTGCAGCCTAACCCTGCTTGGGATCATGAACCACAGGCTTTCCAGCTTCTCCAGGTTTCCCTGTGCCACTAGCCCTAGCCTGCTGAGGTCTTCTGGTGGTCTTGGTGTGTGTTCCTTCAGCCCTGGACTTAGGGGACTTCTGTGGTCACCTGTGAGGTGCACGTCCTGCTCTTGACTGGTAGACTATTCTAGGCATGGGGGGTAGAGGCCTAGGGCTTCCTTTGGACTGTACTTTTTTCCCTGGATTCTCGACTGCTCCGCTGAGCCCGGTGCCCATCACCCACCTGGAGGTGGGCACAGTTGCAGACATGGGACAGCTTGTCCCACTGCTCTGAGCCCCGCTGTGACTTTTGCCTTTCTGCTGGGGAGCACCATTGCTGCCTGGGGTTCACTGTGGTAGTTGGAGGGGCAGTGGCCTCAGTGAATGTTGTGGGAGCCCCATGATCCGTCAGACCGCCCAGGGAAGGAGGGGGCCTGTTGCCCTCAAAGCTCAAGCCCGTTTCTCCAATCTCTTCACCTCTCATCGGGGTCCCCCATGTCCCTCACCCCTTCCCTGACATTCTCCTTGGTTTCTTTCTCTGAACCGCTTCTGGGTCCCTCACCTCACCCCTCCTCACCCCCGCCAATTTCACTCCTCCCATGGGCCATTGCCTGCAAAGAAACTTCTGGCCTACTTCCCTCTCCCTAACTTTCCTCCACTCTAATTTTCTGAGGGGGTATTTTGCCCAGAGCGTCTCCCTCCAACTGCCCTCCTGCCATCACTAAGGGGAACACTGCGGCCTGGGATGCAGCTTCTTGGCCAGACTTGTTCCTTGTTTTGGTGCCCCTCCTCCTCCCTCCCCTCCATTGCAGGCACCTGCTCTTGGACGTTCTCCATCCTGGGCCAGCACCCACACCTCCCTGTCCCCTCTCCTTCATCCCACCCTCACACTCTCGAGGCTTCCACTCTCCCTGTGGACTGGACTCTGTGTCTCCCTGGTCCCTCTGCACCCCTCCCCCATGGCCCCATGGCTGCTCACACCCCTTGCCCACATGCTGGGCCCTCACCAAGCTCTCCTCTCTCAGGAGCCCCTCCCATGGGGCCCTGCCATCCACACCCCTCCTCCTGGCTCTTGGCCCAAATGCCCTCCTCTCCTGTCAGCCTCTGATTCAAGTTTGTTCTGAGACATTCAGTGCCCCCTTCCCAGACCCTCAGCACTAGTCTCCCCTGCTGCCTCCTGCCTTCCCCTCTCCCCCACTGACCAGAAAACTTCTTGAGGTCCAGCTGCCCAGATCCTTGGCCCTCACCCGCTCCTTTGGTTCCTTGATCCCAGTGGACCCCACTCCTGACATCTGGTCTCCAAACTTGTTGTTTCTGCCAGGTGGTCAGCACCAGCCTTTCCACACAGCCAGCCTTCTCCCAGCCTGCCAGTCCTGGGCTGGAAGTCCTTCCTTGGAGGGATGACCCGCCCCCCTCCCAGAACCACGCCCACCATGCCAGTCCTTCCCCAAGGTGTGCACGAGGTGTGTCGGGTCTATTTTCTCTTCCGCTGACCCTCCTTTCTAATATAGACTACCTTGGGCTTGCTGCGGTGTCTCTCAGAGACCCTCTGACTGCCTCTCCCCAGGGACACTGGCAGGTCCATCCCATTACTCACCTGGGGGCCTCACCCTGCCATGCTTCTGCTCTGGTCCCAGGCCCACACCTTCCCCCCTCACCCCCAGGGCACTGGGCCACCCTAAACTCCCTTGTGGTCACAATCCACCCCACAGGCCCTCTGTGTCACTGTCCCCACCCTGTCTCTGGCTCCCTCTCCTGGCTCCTGTCCTCCACCCCCACCCCCCACAGACATTCCTTCTTCCCTCTCCTTCACGCCCCTTGCCTATCTTCCTGTACTGGAAAGCCTCCTTCCTGTCCCTTGTACATGTGCATTTTCTGCACCCTCAAGACTTCAAGCAGCTCAGGACAGCAGAGCTTTTCTGAGAAATATTTGACGAACAGTTACTTCCAGGAGGCAGTTTCATTTGTAGTCTCCTCCTTGCCAGGATCCCTCAGTCTTCATTATAACCTCACGGTGCTGTCCCAGGATGGATCTGTGTATCAGAGATTTCTCACTGAGGGACGCGTGGATGGTCAGGCCTTCCTGCAGATGACAGTGAGATAGACATGGCAGAGGCGCAGGGACTGTGGGCAGAAGAAGTCCTGGTACCTAAGACATGAGATACAGAGACCAAGGACTTGAGAGAGAGCAGGAAGGGCCTCAGAATGACTCTGGCAGACCCCCTGGCCCTGTGGGCGCAGAAAGTAGGAGACAGTGGAGTGGGGGCAAGAGTGATGAGAGGCCTTTCCCAGGGAAGTTCACGACCAAGAGCAAAGACCTGTTCTCCTTCCACTGGATTTACCTGGGAGTGGAGGTGAGGACTGAGCGTCTGTGGACCTCAGCCCAGAGGGGGTCATTACTCAGCACAGGGAAGAGGTGGAGGAGAGGAGGGAGGGGCCCTTCTGGCTGGAGTCTGTCCCTGGTGTGGGGCAGGCAGAGGAACACAGGATGGGATTTGTCACTGCTGGCTGGGGGCAGGCTCCTATTCACTCCAGGAGACCTGGGGCTGGGAGATCTGAGAGGACAACAACACCAGGGGCTTCAGTCATTTCCGCTATGATGGGAGCTCTTTCCTCCCCTATGACCCGAAGACCCATGGATTGCCAGTTCCCTGGTCCTCAGCGCAGACCTTGGCTAAGGAAATCACTATGCAGATGGCTTTCAAACCAGGCTTCCTCAGCCTATGTGCAGGGAGAGCTTTGTGTAAGCCTTCAGAAATATCTAGAATCCTGGATGGACTTCTGGGCAGAACAGGTTCAACCCTGGTGCGGGGCCTTCCCCTCCCCCAGGCCCATTGACCTCCCCCCAACAACCCTGTCCAAGGAAATCTTCCCTGTCCTATGGGATGCACATATGTTCTGTTGACCCCTGGTACCATGACCCACCTGTGCTGTTACAGCCTGTAGATAGAGACACCAAGCAAGTGGGGATGGAAATGCACCCCCCTAGTGTCAATAGTCCAGGAAAGCCATGGACCCTCTGACAGAAAACTGAACCAGGAAGGTGGGTGTCAGGTAGGAGAGGAAGCCCCAGCCTCCCCATCACAGAGAATTCCCTTATTGTCCCTTTAGCCCAGGAGTCCTCAGGGACAGTTTTCCCCCTCCCCTCAAACCAGCTGCACCCCAGGGAAGGTGAGTAGCTCTTGCTCACATGCAGCCGTGGCCAGTGAGCATCACGTGATTGCATGTTCACCACTTGCCACTGTACTTTCCATGACAATGGTGAGTTTCTTTTTTGTAGGTCCCTATCCTTAGTGCCTGTCACAGTGTTGTGTTAGTCAGGGTGCTCAGAGAAACAGACACAATAAGATACGTGCAACAAGGAAGAGGTGGGTGTATTTTAAGGAAGCAGCTCATGGGACTGGGGTGGGGCTGGAAGTCCGAAAATGTAGGGCAGGCTGGCAGGCTGGGTGTGCAAGAAGAGCTGACGTTGCAGATGTGATCTGAAGGCAATTTGGACAACGATCTGGATTGTGTTTCTTCCCTCTGAGATTAGGAGAGTCTTCAATTTATCATTACCTTCATGTTGCACAACGTTTCCTTGTTTTCAATGTCAGTCTGCCACAACTGTTGTGGAAATAATAGATACAGATTCAAGGACATAAATACAATACTAAGAATAAACAGAATGAAGTGACAAAGCTTCAGTCCCTTTTAACATTGTTTGAAATGTACTAATCGTGAATCTTCTGGATCTGAGAGGGAACAGGGAGACATAACACCAGCAATGAATCGCAACCTGCTGTGTCACAGAGCATCTAATACTGTACAAACGTTATAACGCTTGGGAATGGCTTCCAGACTGTGTAGGATTTAGTTCAAAGAAAACACTGTTTGACATTTCTAATATTAAAAAAAGATCTGTTATTTTTGTCAGAACTCACTGATGTCTTACTCTTGCTAACCATGTAATATTACGTGCAAATCATGCTCCAAAGCTGTGTGATTGTGAATGTGCTAAGTGCTTGCTGCCAGTGCTCAGAATGCAATGAACAATTAGCAATAATCAGGAAGAAAAGTGAAGAACATTATAAATGAACTTCACACAGTAAAGTCTTTGAAATAGAAAAACTTTGCATAATAGTCTTTACAGGTTAAGAGCAACCAACATTGAAAAAGTGCCATCAGAAGTCACACTCTCTACTGTGCAGTGAAGCAGAGCATTTTACATGGTGAACGAAGGCTGTGACCGGACTGTGAGCAGCACATGTGACTGCAGTCCCTTCACTGTGCTGCTGGCTGCAAACCGTGTGTCTGCCAGAATAAGACAAGTATTTGGACAACTTAGAAATCAAGCAAAAAATCATCAGTGTCGTTTCAACTATGTCATGAGAATGTGTTTTCATCACTTAAATACTAATTGAAGACGTGTAAGAAGGAGGGTTTTGTTGATCTGAGAATCCAGTGCATCAAAGGTAGTCATCGGTGCTCAAACAAGATGTGACACGGTTACACGTGTACCCATGGTGCCAGTGTGGCCACAAAGTTCAGGGTCTCACACAAAGTTTTAGAGAAATTTCTGGATATTCTAACTTGGTACTGCGTAAGTCATGTATTCAGTGATTTCAGGATGATACAGTGAAATGTGAATTCAAATAAATCACTTTAAATATTTACTTCAGGACACTTTGTATTCACATGTATTATATACAGTAAATGAACATCTGAGTTGGTTGCCAGAAAGGAGGGTGTGGGGGTTGGGACAGTGGGGGAGGGGGAGCGGGAACACAGGCTCCAGTTAGGGAATGAAGAAGTGACTGAATAGAAGGCACAGCATGAGGAACAGTCACTGATACTGTAACAGGATGTGTCGGGGCAGCTACACCTGTGGTGGAGAGAGCACAATGTGTGAACTTGTCATACGTTACCTTGTACACCTGGAACCAATGTAACATTATGTGTCAACTCTACTCAAATTTTAAAAACTATTTAAAATGACTCTATTACAATTTTGGTAGCTTTTTGACTTTTTAAAAAGTGTTTATTTATTTTGAGAGAGAATCTTAAGCAGGCTCCATGCTCAGCACAGAGCCAGAATTGGGGCTCGATCCCACGACCCTGAGATCACGACACGACCGAAATCAAGAGTCCGATGCTTAAACGACTGAGTCACCCAGGGGCCCCTGTTTTGGCATTATTTTAACGTTTACTTATTTTAAGACAGAGAGAGAGAGACAGAGTGCTAGCAGGCAAGGGGCAGAGAGAGAGAGAGAGAGAGAGAGAGAGACACTGAGTCCAAAGCAAGCTCTAGATTCTGAGCTGTCAGCACAGAGCTCACAGGGGGCTTGAACTCAGGAACCGCGAGATCATGACTTGAGCTGAACCAACTGAGCCACCCATGCGTCCCAACATTTTAAATGAAGTGAATGTGCATAACAAATTGTAATCTTGGGTATGAGAATTGATAAATCAAACGTATAATGATGGTATCTATCTTCCACAAAGTCAGCTATAAAAACAACAGGTAAATAAATAAACACTAAGAAGATTAAATAATTTCTGAATATTTGGGTGGAAACCAGGACACTGGGCAGGTCTGGGCTCCTGCAGTGCTAAGATGGCAACAGCAGCTGGAAATAGTATCAAACCTGTTAGGGTCACTTTATAAGCATCCATGCAATTGGAGTAGGTAAAGGTTTGGAAGATAAACTTTTTTCAGAGAGTTGGTGTTAATAACTTGTCTGTGAACAGTGAGGTCACTACTGTCTTTAGCCTTACCAGAGAGATTTGTTACTTATTATAGAAGCTGGATTAATCTGAGAAAGGAAGAAGTAATTAACTTACAAAATTAGTAATGGAATCAAAGGGGAAAACTAGATACTATCATGTTTCCAAAAAAGTAATAGGACATACCATTTGAAAGAAAAATCCCTTATCAAGAGAAAAACAATTATTTAATAATATATGTGATTTCACTTGTCATTTGAAAGAAATAAACACATACAGAAGTTTTAAGTTTAATTTAATTAACCCTGATTATTTACCAAACTATATAGATTCTATTTATTAAATGAATAAAATTAATCTCACTTAAGTAAATATGTCATTATAACAAATGATTTTTGTGCCTCAGTTAACTACAGCGATATTAAATATGTAAGAACTTCAGACAGTATTACAATGGAAAAAATATTTAACGTAATAGTTAAAGTGAGAGAGAATCTAGTACCGTGAGCAGCATAATGTTTATGTGCTGTTACATTAAAGACAATTGAATGGGAACACATTGAAAACTTTTTATGGGCTCGCTTGCCCAACCAGGGCTCACAATGGCATATCATTTTGCTAATGACAACTGTATAAAAAAAATCAGTCAAAAATACTTTTATTTTTTTTAGTTTATTTACTTATTTTGAGACAGAGAGAGAGAGAGGGATGTAGGAGAGAGGGAGAGACAAAATCCCTAGCAGGCTCCCTGCTGACAGCAGAGAGCCCTATGCAGGGCTCGAACCCTCTAACCATGATGAGACCATAACCTGAGCTGAAGTCAGACACTTAACCGACTGAGCCACCCAGGTGCCACCCCAAAATACTTTTAAATCTCAACAAGTAACTTTTTATAATAGTTTAAGAAATAAAATAGACTATAACTTACATCATTTGTGAGCAGTTTTCTAATACATGGTTTATTTAGAACATAGACACAGTATAACTTACATCTTTTTATTTATACACTGTATTATTGTACTGGTGCTCAAATGTTTTTCAATAATATCCTTGTCTAACATATAGTTTGCTGGCAGTATTGTTGACTCGCTGAATACCTGACATAAGAAATAAATGGAGATGACAAGGTGGACACATGGGACAACTCAGAGTGAAGGGTTCAGGAAATTCAGAGTTTGTAATCCGGACTGTTAACAGGAATGTTTAGAACCAGAAAGAATACACACACGCAGGAACATAATAGCAGCAGTCCCTTGACTTTCTCGTGCTCACCTTCCCTGTGTTTGAACCCTGCTGACGCATCCACATGGGCATCTCCATGTGATCACAAGACTCGGAACCCAGCACAATGGTACTTCTCTCTGAATTCAGGAAGCCGTCGTAGACTCTAAGTCTAAAGTCCTCTCTTGGCCAGCAAGAGAGCGGGATGCAGGATGAAAAGCGAGAGATCGCTAACGTCCGGGAAAAGACAAGTGCCCTGAATAAGGGTCTATGCCCCGTTTTCATTTGGATCAGAAGGCTTACAAACATGACGATGGACATGCACAGACAATCAATCTGTGAACATTAACTTGAGGACGTGAGGGAAAGGGGGTCTTGACAATATCCGGGGTTAGGGGTTTAGGTTAATACAAAAAAAATCCTGGCGCTGGGCAGTTGGGCAGAAGGTTTTTTACAGCGGACTTGAGGCACCACCTCTGTTTATCTTAGCTAGCCTAGGTGATGAGACAGGACAAATAACCTCAGGGTTGAACAAGGCACCTTTTTTTTTTTTCCAATATATGAAATTTATTGTCAAATTGGTTTCCATACAACACCCAGTGCTCATCCCAAAAGGTGCCCTCCTCAATACCCATCACCCACCCTCCCCTCCCTCCCACCCCCCATCAACCCTCAGTTTGTTCTCAGTTTTTAAGAGTCTCTTATGATTTGGCTCTCTCCCACTCTAACCTCTTTTTTTTTTCCTTCCCCTCCCCCATGGGTTTCTGTTAAGTTTCTCAGGATCCACATAAGAGTGAAACCATATGGTCTCTGTATGGCTTGTTTCACTTAGCATCACACTCTCCAGTTCCATCCATGTTGCTACAGAGGGCCATATTTCATTCTTTTTCATTGCCACGTAGTACTCCATTGTGTATATAAACCACAACTTCTTTATCCATTCATCAGTTGATGGACATTTAGGCTCTTTCCATAATTTGGCTATTGTGGAGAGTGCTGCTGTAAACATTGGGGTACAAGTGCCCCTATGCATCAGTACTCCTGTATCCCTTGGGTAAATTCCTAGCAGTGCTATAGCTGGGTCATAGGGTAGGTGTATTTTTAATTTTTTGAGGAACCTCCACACTGTTTTCCAGAGTGGCTGCACCAATTTGCATTCCCACCAACAGTGCAAGAGGGTTCCCGTTTCTCCACATCCTCTCCAGCATTGATAGTCTCCTGATTTGTTCATTTTAGCCACTCTGACTGTCGTGAGGTGATATCTGAGTGTGGTTTTGATTTGTATTTCCCTGATGAGGAGCGACGTTGAGCATCTTTTCATGTGCCTGTTGGCCATCCGGATGTCTTCTTTAGAGAAGTGTCTATTCATGTTTTCTGCCCATTTCTTCACTGGGTTATTTGTTTTTCGGGTGTGGAGTTTGGTGAGCTCTTTATAGATTTTGGATACTAGCCCTTTGTCCAATATGTCATTTGCAAATATCTTTTCCCATTCCGTTGGTTGCCTTTTAGTTTTGTTGGTTGTTTCCTTTGCTGTGCGGAAGCTTTTTATCTTCATAAGGTCCCAGTAGTTCATTTTTGCTTTTAATTCCCTTGCCTTTGGGATGTGTCAAGTAAGAAATTGCTGTGGCTGAGGTCAGAGAGGTTTTGTCCTGCTTTCTCCTCTTGGGTTTTGATGGTTTCCTGTCTCACATTCAGGTCCTTTATCCAATTTGAGTTTATTTTCATGAATAGTGTGAGAAAGTGGTCTAGTTTCAACCTTCTGCATGTTGCTGTCCAGTTCTCCCAGCACCATTTGTTAAAGAGACTGTCCTTTTTCCATTGGATGTTCTTTCCTGCCTTGTCAAAGATTAGTTGGCCATACGTTTGTGGGTCTAGTTCTGGGGTTTCTATTTTATTCCATTGGTCTATGTGTCTGTTTTGTGCCAATACCATGCTGTCTTGATGATGACAGCTTTGTAGTAGAGGCTAAAGTCTGGGATCGGGATGCCTCCTGCTTTGGTCTTCTTCTTCAAAATTACTTTGCCTATTTGGGGCCTTTTGTGGTTCCATATGAATTTTAGGATTGCTTGTTCTGGTTTCGAGAAGAATGCTGGTGCAATTTTGATTGGGATTGCATTGAATGTGTAGATAGCTTTGGGTAGTATTGACATTTTAACAATATTTATTCTTCCAATCCATGAGCATGGAATGTTTTTCCATTTCTTTATATCTTCTTCAATTTCCTTCATAAGCTTTCTATAGTTTTCAGCATACAGATCTTTTACTTCTTTGGTTAGATTTATTCCTAGGTATTTTATGCTTCTTGGTGCAATTGTGAATGGGATCAGTTTCTTTATTTGTCTTTCTGTTGCTTCATTGTTAGTGTATAAGAATGCAACTGATTTCTGTACATTGATTTTGTATCCTGCAACTTTGCTAATTTCATGTATCAGTCCTAGCAGACTTTTGGTGGAGTCTATCGGATTTTCCATGTATAATATCATGTCATCTGCAAAAAGTGAAAGGTTGACTTCATCTTTGCCAATTTTGATGCCTTTGATTTCCTTTTGTTGTCTGATTGGTGATGCTAGGACTTCCAACACTATGTTAAACAACAGCGACGAGAGTGGACATCCCTGTCATGTTCCTGATCTCAGGGAAAAAGCTCTCAGTTTTTCCCCGTTGAGGATGATGTTAGCTGTGGGCTTTTCATGAATGGCTTTTATGATCTTTAAGTATGTTCCTTCTATCCAGACTTCCCGAGGGTTTTTTATTAAGAAAAGTTGCTGAATTTTGTAAAATGCTTTTTCTTCATCGTTTGACAGGATCATATAGTTCTTATCTTTTCTTTTATTAATGTGATGTATCACATTGATTGTTTTGTGAATGTTGAACCAGCCCTGCATCCCAGGAATGAATCCCACTTGATCATGGTGAATAATTCTTTTCATATGCTGTTGAATTCGATTTGCTAGTATCTTATTGAGAATTTTTGCATCCATATTCATCAGGGATATTGGCCTGTAGTTCTCTTTTTTTACTGGGTCTCTGTCTGGTTTAGGAATCAAAGTCATACTGGCTTCATAGAATGAGTCTGGAAGTTTTCCTTCCCTTTCTATTTTTTGGAATAGCTTGAGAAGGATAGGTATTATCTCTACTTTAAATGTCTGGTAGAACTCCCCTGGGAAGCCATCTGGTCCTGGACTCTTATTTGTTGGGAGATTTTTGATAACTGATTCAATTTCTTTGCTGGTTAGGGGTCTGTTCAAGCTTTCTATTTCCTCCTGACTGAGTTTTGGAAGAGTGTGGGTGTTTAGGAATTTGTCCATTTCTTCCAGGTTGTCCAGTTTGTTGGCATATAATTTTTCATAGTCTTCCCTGATAATTGCTTGTATTTCTGAGGGATTGGTTGTAATCATTCGATTTTCATTCATGATTTTATCTATTTGGGTCATCTCCCTTTTCTTTTTGAGAAGCCTGGCTAGAGGTTTGTCAATTTTGTTTATTTTCTCAAAAAACCAACTCTTGGATTCATTGATCTGCTCTACAGTTTTTTTAGATTCTATATTGTTTATTTCTGCTCTGATCTTTATTATTTCTCTTCTTCTGCTGGGTTTAGGCTGTCTTTGCTGTTCTGCTTCTATTTCCTTTAGGTGTGCTGTTAGATTTTGTATTTGGGATTTTTCTTGTTTCTTGAGATACGCCTGGATTGCAATGTATTTTCCTATCAGGACTGCCTTTGCTGCATCCCAAAGCGTTTGTGTTGTTGTATTTCCATTTTCGTTTGTTTCCATATATTTTTAAATTTCTTCTCTAATTGCCTGGTTGACCCACTCATTCTTTAGGTGGGTGTTCTTTAACCTCCATGCTTTTGGAGGCTTTCCAGACTTTTTCCTGTGGTTGATTTCAAGCTTCATAGCATTGTGGTCTGAAAGTATGCATGGTATGATTTCAAGTCTTGTATACTTCTGAAGGGCTGTTTTGTGACCCAGTATGTGATCTATCTTGGAGAATGTTCCATGTGCACTCAAGAAGAAAGTATATTCTGTTGCTTTGGGATGCAGAGTTCTAAATATATCTGTCAAGTCCATCTGATCCAATGTCTCATTCAGGGCCCTTGTTTCTTTACTGACCGTGTGTCTAGATGATCTATCCATTTCTGTAAGTGGAGTGTTAAAGTCCCCTGCAATTACCACATTCTTATCAATAAGGTTGCTTATGTTTGTGAGTAATTGTTTTCTATATTTGGGGGCTCCTGTATTCGGTGCATAGACATTTGTTATTGTTAACTCTTCCTGGTGGATAGACCCTGTGATTATTATATAATGCCCTTCTTCATCTCTTGTTACAGCCTTTAATTTAAAGTGTAGTTTGTCTGATACAAGTATGGCTACTCCAGCTTTCTTTTGACTTCCAGTGGCATGATAAATGGTTCTCCATCCCCTCACTCTCAATCTGAAGGTGTCCTCAGGTCTAAAATGAGTCTCTTGTAGACAGCAAATAGATGGGTCTTGTTTTTTTATCCATTCTGATACCCTGTGTCTTTTGGTTGGCGCATTTAGTCCATTTACATTCAGTGTTATTATAGAAAGATATGGGTTTAGAGTCATTGTGATGTCTGTAGGTTTCATGCTTGTAGTGATGTCTCTGGTACTTTGTCTCACAGGATCCCCCTTAGGATCTCTTGTAGGGCTGGTTTAGTGGTGATGAATTCCTTCAGTTTTTGTTTGGGAAGACCTTTATTCTCCTTCTATTCTAAATGACAGACTTGCTGGATAAAGGATTCTCGGCTGCATATTTTTTCTGTTCATCACATTGAAGATCTCCTGCCATTCCTTTCTGGCCTGCCAAGTTTCAGTGGAGAGATCCGTCATGAGTCTTATGGGTCTCCCTTTATATGTTAGAGTGTGTTTATCTCTAGCTGCTTTCAGAATTTTCTCTTTATCCTTGTATTTTGCCAGTTTCACTATGATATGTCGTGCAGAAGATCGATTCAAGTTATGTCTGAAGGGAGTTCTCTGTGCCTCTTGGATTTCAATGCCTTTTTCCTTCCCCAGATCCAGGAAGTTCTCAGCTATTATTTCTTCAAGTACACATTCAGCACCTTTCCCTCTCTCTTCCTCCTCTGGAATACCAATTATGCGTATATTATTTCTCTTTAGTGCATCACTTAGTTCTCTAATTTTCCCCTCATACTCCTGGATATTTTTATCTCTCTTTTTCCCAGCTTCTTCTTTTTCCATAATTTTATTTTCTAGTTCACCTATTCTCTCCTCTGCCTCTTCAATCAGAGCCGTAGTTGTCTCCATTTTATTTTGCAGTTCATTGATAGCATTTTTTAGCTCCTCCTGGCTGTTCCTTAGTCCCTTGATCTCTGTAGCAAGAGATTCTCTGCTGTCCTTTATACTGTTTTCAAGCCCAGGGATTAATTTTATGACTATTATTCTAAATTTGCTTTCTCTTATATTGTTTAAATCATTTTTGATCAGTTCGTTAGCTGTTGTTATTTCCTCGACGTTTTTCTGAGGGGAATTCTTCTGTTTCGTCATTTTGGATAGTCCCTGGAGTGGTGCAGGACTGTGGGGCACTTCCCCTGTGCTGTCTTGAATAACTTGCATTGGTGGGTGGGGCCGCAGTCAGACCTGATGTCTGCCCCCAGCCCACCGCTGGGGCCACAGTCAGACTGGTGTGTGCCTTCTCTTCCCCTCTCCTAGGGGCCGGATTCACTGTGGGGTGGCGTGCCCCATCTGGGCTACTTGCACACTGCCAGGCTTGTGGTGCTGGGGATCTGGCGTATTAGCTGGGTTGTATCAGCAAGGTGCACAGGGGCACGAGGGGTAGGTTCAGCTCGCTTTTCCTTCGGAGATCTGCTTCGGGAGGGGCCCTGTGGCACCGGGAGGGAGTCAGACCCGCCGGAAGGATGGATCCGCAGAAACATAGCGTTGGGTGTTTGTGCGGTGCAAGCAAGTTCCCTGGCAGGAACTGGTTTCCTTTGGGATTTTGGCTGGGGGATGGGCGAGGGAGATGGCGCTGGAGAGCGCCTTTATTCCCTGCCAATCTGAGCTCTGTCATCAGGGCTCAACAACTCTCCCTTCCGTTGTCCTCTAGCCCTCCCGTTCTCTGAGCAGACCTGTTAGCTTATAACATTTCAGATGTCAAGTCCCGCTTACTGTCGGAACACACTCCGTCCAGCCCCTCCGCTTTTGCAAGCCAGACTCGGGGGCTCTGCTTGGCCGGCGGGCAGCCCCTCCGCCCCGGCTCCCTCCCGCCAGTCCATAAAGCGTGCACCACCTCTCTGCCCTTCCTACCCTCTTCCATGGGCCTCTCGTCTGCACTTGGCTCTGGAGACTCCGTTCTGCTAGTCTTCTGGCGGTTTTCTGGGTTATTTAGGCAGGTGTAGGTGGAATCTAAGTGATCAGCAGGACGCCCGGTGAGCCCAGCGTCCTCCTACGCTGCCATCTTCCCAGGATCCCCCTCTGGCTGCCTTTTTAGAACGGACCATGGAGGCATTCTGTACCTATACCCCCATGGATCCAGAGGCTCCGGAAAGCAAGGCAGCTGTTATCATGGCCTTTGTAAACCAATCGGCCATAGACATTAGGAGGAAATTACAGAAAATAGATAGACTAAGAGGAAAAAGTCTGCAGGACTTACTGGTGGTAGCCAAAAATGTATATAATAACCGGGAGCCTCCTGAGGACAAGCAGGCTTGCGCCATGGCGGCTGCCAGCAGTAAGCAGACTCAAGACCTGGCCAGAATACTACTAACTACCACTGCTGACTCCCCCGAGGAACGAGACTGCCGTCTCCGGCAGCTGGCAGACGATGCAAGAAAAGGTAAAGGAACCACCAAAGAGGGGAAGCAGAGGCTGCAGAAAGATCAGTGCGCATACTGCAAGGAGGTAGGGCATTGGGCCCGAGATTGTCCGAAAAAGGCCGCTGGGAAGGGAAGCAAGACTGATCGAGTAAAAGTCCTAGAGCTAGATGAACTAAGTGATTAGGGGAGTCGGGGTTCGGACCCTCTCCCTGAACCCAGGGTAACTCTTAAAGTGGAGGGGACCCCTGTTGACTTCCTCATCGACACCGGAGCACAACATTTGGTCCTCCGCACCCCACAAGGAAAACTAGCCAGCAAGAAGTCCTGGGTACAATGGACAACTGGTATGAGCCAGTATTCATGGACTACCCAAAGAACAGTAGATTTGGGAACGGGCCGGGTATCCCACTCCTTTATGGTAATACCAGAATGCCCCTACTCACTGTGAGGACTGGACTTACTGATCAAGATTGGAGCTCAGATAACTTTCAGACAAGGGGGGCCTCAGGTCACCGATGGCAAGGGCCACCCCATCCAGGTCTTGACCATGAAACTGGAGGATGAATACCGCCTCCACCAGGAGGTGCTCCTGAGAGAGAATAATATAGACAGATGGCTACAAAAATTCCCCTCGGTTTGGGCAGAGACGGTGGTGGCGGGGGGGGGGATAGGACTAGCTGCTCATAGGACCCTGGTCCTGGTAGAGCTCAAGCCAGGAGAGAGTCCAGTAAGGATCAAACAATACCCCATGTCTCAAGAGGCCCAGAAGGGGATCCAGCCACACATCCGGAGACTACGAAGCCTAGGGGTACTAGTTCCTTGCCAGTCTCCCTGGAACACCCCCCTACTGCTGATCAAAAAGCCTCACACAAATGACTACCGACCGGTACAAGACCTCTGGGAAGTAAATAAGAGGGTCACGGACATACACCCAACTGTTCCCAACCCATATACTCTCTTGAGTTCCTTGGCGCCCTCTAGGGTCTGGTATACTGTACTAGATTTAAAGGACGCCTTCTTCAGTCTGCCACTGGCACCCCAGAGCCAACCATTGTTTGCTTCGAGTGGCATGATCTGGAGGAGGGCTACAGTGGGCAACTCACCTGGACACGGCTACCTCAGGGATTCAAAAATTCGCCCACCATCTTCGACGAGGCACTACACGAGGACCTGGGTGAGTACAGAAGGGAGCACCCTGGCCTCACCCTCCTACAGTATGTAGATGACATCCTGATTGCTGCTGACAGGGCCAAAGACTGTGAGCGAGGGTCCCAGGACCTGCTGGCTACCCTGGGGGCCTTAGGGTACTGGGCATCCATGAAGAAGGCTCAGATATGCAGGGAGAGGATAAGTTACCTGGGATATATCCTGGAGGGCAGACAGCGGCGGTTATCAGATGCCAGAAAAGAAACTGTCCTAAAGATCCCTACTCCCACCTCCCGAAGAGAAGTAAGGGAATTCCTAGGATCAGCCGGCTACTGCCGCCTCTGGGTTCCAGGTTTTGCTGAGATCGCCAGGCCCCTATATGAAGCTACCAAAGAGGGTAAAACATTTAAATGGGCTGAAAAAGAAGAAACTGCCTTTAATCAGTTAAAAAAGGCCCTCCTAAGTGCCCCAGCCCTGGGCCTACCAGACATTACGAAGCCCTTCCACCTCTTTGTAGACGAACATAAGGGAATAGCAAAAGGGGTTCTAACTCAAGCCTTAGGCCCCTGGAACGGCCCGGTGGCTTACCTGTCCAAGAAACTAGACCAGTGGCTGCTGGCTGGCCTCCATGCCTAAGAATTATTGCGGCAACAGCACTCCTAGTCAAGGATGCAGACAAACTGACCCTAGGACAGGAGATCTGGATCACGACCCCACACAACATTGAAAGGGTCCTGAAACAGCCTCCTGATAGATGGATGACCAACCCACGTATGAGCTTCCTACTCAACCCTCCACAGGTGCAGTTCCACCCTAGTGCAGCCCTCAATCCTGCAACCCTGCTGCCCGACCCTGACCTAGGTGCTCCACTACATGACAGTGCGGGAATCCTGGAACATGTACATGGATTCCGGACGGACCTGACCAACTGGCCCCTCCCCCATGCGGAGGCTACTTGGTTCACTAATGGCAGCAGCTTTGTGCGAGACGGACAGAGGTATGCGGGTGCAGCGGTGGTCACCGAAACAGACACCATATGGGCGGAGGCTCTACCCTCCGGAATGTCAGCCCAGGGAGCAGAGCTCGTCGCCCTTACCCAGGCGCTAATGTTGGGAGCTAGACAAACGGCTTAACAACTACCGGACTTGGGAGACCCAGTTTTACCAGACCAGCCAAAATACTCCCAGGAGGAGTTACAGTGGATGAAAAAACTCCCCATGGCCCAGGAGATAAAGGGGTGGTGGTATACACCTAACAAGGAGCTCGTGCTGCCAGACCGGCTCAGAGTCTCAATATTAGAGCACATGCATTGGTCTACTCACATGGGGGCCTGAAAATTAAAAGACTTAATCCGACATGCCAGAATCAAGATTCACCAACAGGACACCAAAAAAAAGCAAGTTGTATCTGCCTGCAAGACCTGCCAACTCACCAATGCGAGAGCCACATCAAATAAAAAAGGAACCAGGCTCAGAGGCACCAGACCAGGAGCCCAATGGGAAGTCGACTTCACTGAAGTCAAACCAGGAAAGTATGGTTATAAATATCTTTTAGTATTTACAGACACCTTCTCTGGCTGGGTGGAGGCATACCCAACCAAGCATGAAACAGCTCAGATGGTGGCTAAGGAGCTACTAGAAGACATCTTACCCAGGTATGGTTTTCCTGCCATGGTAGGATCAGACAATGGACCAGCTTTTATCTCGCAGGTAACACAGGCAGTAGCCAAGGCGGTGGGGGCAAACTGGAAATTACATTGTGCTTATAGGCCCCAGAGCTCAGGACAGGTAGAAAGAATGAATAGAACCCTAAAAGAGACCCTTACCAAATTAACCATGGAGACTGGTGGGGACTGGGTGACTCTCCTACCGTATGCCCTTTACTGGGTTAGGAACACTCCTTACACTCTGGGTTTTACTCCCTACGAGATCATGTTTGGCAGGCCCCCCCTATTATTCCCAACCTTCTTGCTAAGTTTAAAGATCAAGAACCTTTTCTTTCCTTGAGAGGGCTCCAGAGGGCGCACGAGGACATTTGGCCGCGCCTCCGTGCCATCTATGAGGCTGGCCTGACCCCGACACCTCATCAGTACAGGTCGGGAGACTGGGTCTACGTCAAGAGGCACCACTGAGAGACCCTCGAGCCGCACTGGAAGGGACCCTACATCGTGGTGCTGACAACCCCCACCGCTCTCAAAGTAGACGGCATCGCAACCTGGGTCCATCACACCCACGTTCAGCCAGCGGACCCCTCCTCGATCCAGAAGGACTTCGTCATGCGATGGGCTGTCAGTGGGGACCAACACAACCCGCTCAAGTTCAAGCTACAGAGCATTTGACCCACCTAATATTGGTAACTCTGTTAACTCTACTTGTCATTGCTCATGCTGATGGGAGTCCCCACGCCTCCCAAAACATCACCTGGAAGATCATAGACACCAGCTCAGGGACAATACTTAATCAGACCTCAGAGCCATCCCAGGGACACTTAATTCCCAGAACTTTGCGTAAACCTCCAAACTCTGTTCCCCTTGTCACCATAAATGCAGCCGGTCCCATGATTGGGTCTGCAAGCTACATGACAAGGGGGGAATGAAAGGGCGGGCCTATGCCGGCCGACTCCATCTTGTTCTGTGTCCTTCACCTTGACCACACCTCCTCCCCTTGAGTAACCTCCCACTCACCCTTTCAAACTTCCGGATCAAAACACACCTGCCCGGTGACCTGCATAACAGGACTCTGACCCTTCCCCAGCCAATTGGCTGAGGCCACAGCCATTACCTCACCAACTGCCCCTAGACCCCAATAAAACCTTTGTGCTTTTGAAACTCGCTCTCTCTCCCCTATATCTCACTGCTTTGTCGGTCCAGGTAGGGGATTGAGCTCGAGCTAGCTCGAATAAAGGCTCTTTTGCTTTTGCATTGAACTCGGCTCCCTGGTGGTCTTGGGGATCACAAATTCTGGGCATAACAGTAGCTCTATCAGTAACATAAGGCTGGATAGTAGCAGCCTGGCCTTCGGGCCCTTTACATAGAAAAATTTCAACATTCTGTTGGATATCAGTAGCTTTTCCTACACCTATAAAGACTGCAGATACAGGTCAAAGTGGCTAATTCTTGGGCCAAGACTCAGAAGCAATGATGGTGACATCAGCTCCTGAGTCTACCAGGCCAGTAAACAATTTTCCGTTAATTTTTAAGGTCATCTCAGGCCTTCTGTCCTTTAGAAACGTTTGACAAGATACCTGTTTGCTGATAGGCCCAAACCCTCCCTGCCATTCTATCGGCATGGAATTTAAAGCAATGTAAGGCAACAATAATTAGTTGAGCAAAGTGATCTCCTGCCATGACACAGGAACAGAAGTACTAACCATTCCTAAAATTTCATCCTTAAAATCAGTATCTATAATTCCGGTGTGGACATGAACGCCCTTGGATGTAAGACTACTTCGTCCAATAAGAAGGCCAACGGACGCTGAAGGAAGAGGGGCATAAATCCCAGTTTTAACCTTATAAATTGCCATGGCAGATTTGAGGACCAGGGAATCTGTGGCTGGGATATCTGATGCAGAGCTCCTTCCTGTGGCCTGGAGGGGGTCACGGACAGATTTGCATGATGAGTCCCTTTGCTCACAGGATAACAATGTCGAATCTGATTCCCCATATTGTTTACATTTGGGGCCCTGGGGTGGGGGGCTTTATCAGGTTTCCCCAGGGAGAGGACAGGGGAGCTCCATTCTATGGAATTTAGATCTACATTGATTTGCAAAGTGATAGCCTTTATTACATGGGGGTGGGGGTGCATAACCCAGGAGGTTTGGTATTTCCTTCTGTTGGTCAAGGTGGATCACCTGAATTTTAGAACTGGGCTGTGGACAATCCCTTTTATAATGTCCCAATCTGCCACAGCAAAAACACTTGGACTGTTTGTGAGGTCCAGTGCCTTGAATAGCCCCTGCCAGTAGCCCCATTTTATAGACCTCTGAGCCGATATCTTGACAGGCCTTTAAATAATCAGTTAAATCACCTCCTTGAGCCCTCACTGGGCATAAAGCTTGTTGCCATTCTTTATTAGATTAGCAAAACCCAGCAGCTGTAAGAGGAGATCCCATAAGCCCTCCCAAGAAACGGTTTTTATAATAACATCCTTTAGCCCATCCATGAAATCTACATCAGGCTCCTTAGGACTCTGTTTAACTTGAACAAAAGAGGTTGTAGCCTGTCCCGGGGTAGCCATTTTCTCCCAGGCACCAAGGCAGCACAACTAACTTGTATCACGGCTTGATCATCCTACTGAAGCTGAACCTGTATGCCAAACCATTGTCCGGTCTGTTAAGTTGTTCTTGGGTAATGGGCATAGGAGCATTGGCGGTGGCATCACGCCAGGCCTGTATCTGTGCTTCTTCATCCCACCAAGTTCTAAACTGCAAAAATTCAGAAGCACTTACAACAGTGCGACCTAGGACCCCCCCAGTCCCACGGAATGAGTCACTCTGAATTCGCTAAAGCAGACACCAATCCCAACGTATAAGGGTAATTAACACCATATTGCGTGCAAGGTCGTTTCAAATCCTTAATGACCTTAAAACTTAAAGGTAATGATGATCAAATCTTTGCCCTCCCTGAGGATATTGCTGATGAGGAGGAATTTGGGTAATGTTGACAGGATAAACTGCAGCTATACTAGCCATTAATTCAGTGTCCCCCGCAGGCTTAGGTTGTTGAAGCATCTGCATCATGGGGGAAACAGGAACTGCGATGCTCCCAGCAGACGTATCAAGAAATAGGTTTTTTGAATAAGCAGAACATTTAGTTTCCTCAACAGGATCGACCGGCTCAGGACCGTGGGGCAGTGCGGGAGGCAGGTGTCCGGAGGCTTGAGATGTAACTATCTCTGGGCCATTAACCCGGGATGCCCGTAGGTTTCTGTCCCTCTGGTGGTGGGCCGAGGGGCTGGACTCCCAGTCCTCATTATCCACAAGCACATGATCACTTTCAGCCAGTGAGGGGTTGCAAGAACTAATGCCCCCTTCTTCCCAGGATTCTGACTGCAAGGGCTGCAAAGCCAGGGAAATTAAATTACATAAAGATGATAAGGAGAGAGGGGTTACTTCTCCTTGTTGATGAGCTCTGCCCACAGCACCTAAAACTAATTCCATAGTTTCTGATTCAAAAAATTTTTGCCAGAGGGCGTAACCAGTAACAATGTTTCTTTATCAAATAAAACAAATCCTCAAACGCTAACAGCTCACTTCTACTCCTGAGCTCTTTAATAAAGTCTGCAAGAGCTGAAGACATGAGTCCTAACTACATGAGGTAGAATCCCCCATACTTACCCTGCAGAAATCCTGAAGGGTGAGCTTCTCGGCTCCAAAGTTCCCTTCGGTTCCTGTGGCACTTCTTCAGCAGTGTGGCAAGCGTCCACCTTCAGGTCCCCGTTCTGGTGCCAGCTGTAGAGAGACAGGGCCTGAAGGTGCCGTGAGTCAGCAGGGGGCTGACTCTCCAGGAGCCGAAGCACCGGTCTCCTGGCTCAAGCCTCTTTTATTTTTGCAAATTGTTTGATAACAGCGAGCACATACAACGTAGTATTTGGCATCTTGACAGGCCGTGCACCTGCAGGGTATTCCATACTGGGTCATGAGTACATCTGGCACCAGACAAAACATTCCTATCCCAGGCCTGATGCCGGTATTATATCCTTCTGGAGAGAGCAAGCAGTCCCGGCATACTTCTGTCCTGGGAATGAAACTGCTTTCAGTTTCTTGCTGTTCTGTCCCTTTCCTTCCAGACATTCTTACGGTGCCTCCTGCTTCTTGTTCTCCAACAGAATAAAAAATGGGTATAAAACTTAGTGTCTTCAAGTTGGCAAAGGTGAAAGTAGGTGAGGAGAGTGTCCAACAGAGGGTCAGGAAAATACACTGTCATAAAGGATAATGGGAGTGAACACTGGTATAAAAATTTTCAAGGGTTCTGCAAAATGTCTCCACAATTGAAGTGTGCTGATACTGTGACATAGACATTCTCTTTTAGGAGCTTATCCTTTTTAAAAAATAATTTATTTATTTATTTTGAGAAAAATGAGAAAAAGTGCACGCAGGAGCGGGGAGAGGGGCAGAGAGAGAGAGGAGACAGAATCCCAAGCAGTCGGACGCCAGGCTGGGTCTCAGGAACCCGGAGATCATGAGCTGAGCTGAAATCAAGAGGCTCATGCTTACAGGACTAAGCCATACAGGTAGGAGTGTATCCTAAGGAGATAATCACATATGTTCTCAAGTGTATATTTTCAGAGGGACGCCTGGGTGACTCGGTCAAGTGCCAGACTTCGGCTCAGGTCATGATCTCAAGATTTGTGAGTGTGAGCCCTGTTCAGGCTCTGTGCTGATAGCTCAGAGCCTGAAGCCTGCCTTGGATTCTGTGTCTTTCCCTCTTTCTGCCCCTCCCCTTTTCTTATTTTGCCTCTCAAAAATAAATAAACGTTTAAAAACTTCAACACTAGGGGCGCCTGGGTGGCTAAGTTGGTTAAGCCTCTGACTTCAGCTCAGGTCATAATCTCTCATGGTTTGTGAGTTCAAGCCCCACATCAGGGCTCTGTGCTGACAGCATGGAGTCTGGAGCCTGCTTCAGATTCTGTGCCCCCCTCTCTCTCTACTGCCCCCTGACTCGTGCTCTGTCTGTGTGTGTGTGTCTCTCTCTCTGTCTCTCTCTCAAAAGTAAATAAACCTTAAAAAATATTTAAAAGAAAAACTTTAACACTATATTTTCAGGGATGCTTCTTGAATTGTGGCTTATAAAAACAAAGAATGGAACTATATCTAAGTGCTACAATCAATATGATAACGATAAGTATAAATAGTGGAATACATCTCAGGCACTATCTCCATGTGATGTACAAAGGGGTCAAAGTTAATCATCAAAGCAAACCCATGAGGCACCCCCTAGGGGATCCCTTTGTACACACAGGGAGAGGGAGACTCAGGGAGGATAAGTAATGGAACCAGGGTTCAATCCACAATGTTTGCACTCAGAGGCTTTGTCGACTTGTCTTTCTTTGGTTCTCTGTCCATCAGCAGGTGGGTATTGTTATGCCCAGAATTCGTGATCCCCAAAGACACCAGGGAGGCGAGTCCAATGCAAAAGCAAAAGAGCCTTTATTCGAGCTAGCTCGAGCTCAATCCCCTACCTGGACTGACGCAGCAGTGAGAGGGGAGAGAAAGCGAGAGTTTCAAAAGCACAGAGGTTTTATAGGGGTCTAGGGGCAGTTGGTGAGGTAATGGCTGTGGCCTCAGCCGATTGGCTGGGGAAGGGTCAGAGTCCTGTTATGCAGGTCGCCCCAGCATGGTTTGATCAGGAAGTATGAAAGGGTGACTGGGAGGTTACTCAAGGGGTGGAGGCATGGTCTGAGGTTTCTGCGATTTTCCCGGAAAGGGGGCATGTAGGGGACATAGTCACTCAGGTGGAGGACACAGAACAAGATGGAGTCGGCCGGCGTAGGTCCACCCTTTCACTACTAATCTGTGGGGAAGAGACCTATGAAGTCAATGGGGAGCGAATATTAATATTCCTTATGTTTCCCCTGCTGCAACCAATATGATGTCCAAAATGAATTATAATCCAGTAAAAGGGCATGAACAACACGAAAATGGGCATATGAAGCCAAACACTGCTGAAATGCAGCCTCCTTCTATGGAACTGGGATATACTGTACAGAATTCAAATTTAGTGTAAGGGCCACTGTTCCTGAACAACGTTATGCCTTACCATTAAAATGGTTAACAACTGTCCTGGTGTGGGTGGAACAGTGGCCCCTTCCAAAAAAGAAATTAGAGGCTTTAGAGCAATTAGTGCAAGGATGCAGATCATATAGAAATGTCCACTAGTCCATGGAATTCTCCGGTGGCTGTGATAAAAAAAGATCTGGGAGGGGCGCCTGGGTGGCGCAGTCGGTTAAGCGTCGGACTTCAGCCAGGTCACGATCTCGCGGTCCGTGAGTTCGAGCCCCGCGTCAGGCTCTGGGCTGATGGCTCAGAGCCTGGAGCCTGTTTCCGTTTCTGTGTCTCCCTCTCTCTCTGCCCCTCCCCTGTTCATGCTCTGTCTCTCTCTGTCCCAAAAATAAATAAACGTTGAAAAAAAAATTAAAAAAAAAAAAGATCTGGGAAATGGAGAATGTTAACGGACTTAAGGAAGGTAAACAAGGTTATATAACCTATGGGACCTTTGCAACCTGAGCTCCCATCCGCTATTATGATTCCTCAGAACTTGTCATTAATTATAGTAGATTTGAAAGATTGTTTTTTCACAATTCTACTACAGCCAGATGATAGAGAAAAATTTGCTTTTTCTGTACCTTCATACAATCATATGATTTCTGTGCAACGCTATCAATGGAAAGTGCTTCCACAAGGTATGCTTAATAGCCCTACTATGTGTCAGCATTTTGTTAATCCGCCGCTTTCACAATTATGAATTTGGTTTCCACAGGTGTTGATTATCATTACATGGATGATATTCTTTTTGCTGCAGAAACGCCTACACAGGTAGAAGATCTTTATCAAGCCGCTAGATTATTGTTGCCCAAATACGGCCTAATAATAGCAGAGGATAAGGTGCAAACCCAAGATCCCTTCCTTTATCTTGGTGCAAAAATTCACAAAGCAACCATCGTTCCCCAAAAAGTACAAATATGCTAAGATAATTTAAAAACTTTAAATGATTTCCAGAAGTTACTTGAAGATATAAATTGGTTGCGACCTGCTTTGGGAATCCCAACTTCTAGCTTATCTCATCTTTTCGGAACATTAGCCCTTGATCCCAAACTTAACAGCCCTAGAGTCTTCACAAAAGAAACAGAGGCTGAACTACAATGATTAAAAATCATATTTAGAATTGTCAGCTCACTTGGATTCGACTTAATGTTCCTCTTCAATTACTGATTTTTCCTACTCCATGTTCTCCAACTGCAGTCTTACGGCAGGATGGGGGATCATCGAATGGCTGTTTTTACCAAAAAAGGACACTAAAATTCTTACCATATATCTGAATAAAATTGGGAATATGATTTGCAGAGGCTGAACGCAACTACATGTGCTTTATGGTGGTGATCCTTCCTCTATAATTATTCCTTTATCATATCAACAAATTGATATGGCTTACCAAACTAATACACAAAGGCAAATAGCCTTGTCCGATTACGTAGGGAAGTTAGACAGTCACTATCCAAGGGACAAAATTTTGTCATTTCTCAAGGCTACATCATGGGTTTGGCCAGAGAGAAATTGAAAACAGCCTTTAGCTGATGCTGACACATATTTTACAGATGGAAATGGTCATGGCAGACCTTCTATACATGGTCCTATTTCCAAGGTCTGACAGACACCCTATACATCTACCCAAAAGGCTGAATTAGCAGCCTTTATAAATTGTTGCGTCTTGTACCTGCCTCCCTCAATGTTGTGACAGATTCACAATATGTGTGGCTCACAGTCCTAAATATTGAAACCGTACATATTGTTCTATGAAATGAATTACATCATCTGTTTTTGCATTTACAAGAATTAATACTCCATAGGCAACACCCTTTACATATCACTCATATTCGCAGTCATTCTAACCTTCCTGGACCGTTAGCCTTAGGAAATTCCATTGCTGATGATTTATTACAAGGCACCTTACAGATGACATAACAGGAGCATATGCTTCACCATAGTAATGCCCGAGGACTTGCCTATAGACATGCTGTAACACATACTCAGTCAAAAGACACTGTTAGTGCCCGTCGTTCTTGCGAGCCCCTCACTGTGGCTCCATACACCTCTGGAGTGAATCCTCGTGGACGACAGGCAAATGAACTTTGGCAATCTGATGTTACCCATATTCCAGCTTTTGGTAAGCTCTCTTATGTGTGTGTTACTGTGGATACCTTCTCCAGATAGATCTGGGCCACGGAATGTACCAGAGAAAAGGCTATGCACGTTATTGCTCATTTTCTTGAAACCTTTGCAATTCTAGGTATCCCACAATGCATTAAAACTGATAATGGCCCTGCATATGTATCTCATAAGGTTCTTTGCAGCCCAACAAATTACTCCTCTTACTGGCATTCCCTATAACCCTCAAGGTCAAGGGATCATAGAACGCACTCATCAGGTACTTAAAAATATATTAATTAAACCAAAAGGGGAAAAGAAGAAGGACTTAGACCGACACCACGGGACGAATTACATTGTACCTTATATACTTTAAACTTCTTGGACACACAAGGACCCCATACATGTCCTGCTGCTGAGGTACACTGGCACAAGCAAAAGGCCATCCCTGTTTATCACCTGGTATACTGGAAGGATGAGAAGGGACACTGGGAAAAGGGAGAGGTTGTTGTGTGGGGCAAACGGTATGCTTATGTCTTCACAGATCAAGGTTACCAGTGGTTACCCAGTCATAGCTTAAAACCCAAGCATGAGCCGATCCAAGCGACCTCAGTTCACCATGACTCCACTAGTCAAAGAGTTTCACAGAATGTCCATCCAGAAACTGATAATTGTGCCCAATGCACCACACCCTCTTCCTAGGGTTCCGAGGGTAACCCCATTACCTCCTACTTGGGGACACGTTAACAGGTTGACACATGATGCTGAAAAAATATTGATGCAGACTTGCAGCCCACAAACTCCTGCTCACCTTTTCCTTGCAATGCTTGTGTTTATAACTACTACAGTAAGCACTGATAACTATACTTCCTGGGCTTCTATCCCTCATCCACCTCTCAGTCAGGATATGACTCAATTGGTATGACTCTCCCATGTCGGTGTATACAAATGACACTGAATGGACACCTGGGCCATTTGACAGCAGAGGACCACGTAGGCCAAATGAAGAAGGTACTGTTATGGATGATTATACTATAGGGATTGAAGGTCCTCCTATATGTTTTGGATATGGGAAACACAGCCTCAAAAGTCAGCCTCAAGCATGGCTATCTATTATTAAAAATGGAACCCGGCACAAACATATGTTCATACTATCAGCCCATTCTCTGATTGGCTCCAATCTTACAATTAATGACACTCCTCCGGTGTTTCCATCTTGTGCTACTTGTACATTGTCAGAATGGGACGAATGGGTGACTTAGGAAGCATGTAGAGGGGACATAGGGCGAGTTCCTTTAAATACTTCCTATGGAAGCATCATTGATTGGAACCCTATGGGCTCAGCTCACCTTAAAAATTCATTACAAAATCTACAATGGTGTGTGCATAATCATACTATCCCCACCACTCCTAATGGCTCAATTGTTTGGCACAGTGGGGGATTTTCTGCGCCCAGTCCTCATTTAAACCAGGACCCTTACAAAAGCATCTATGGAAATTAACTGCTGCCCCCCACCCTTTCCATACCTGGAAGGGCACATAGTATAAAAACAGCTCCAGCAACATTTCTACTTTATCTTTCACGGTCAATAGTACCTGGTACATACGGGCTTGTGTCCGTTTGCCATGCATACTATTAAAAGGACAGAGAGTTGGGATTGATTCTGATGCCCTTATAATCTGTGTTAACTGCTCTTTATACATATATATGTTGTCTTAACAATTCTATACCCTTACTCTGTCACCCGAAAGCTTATATTTATTTAGAGAACAACTTGGCCTGTGGCTGCCGGTTCAGGTGTCTTGACCATGGCAACGTTGTTCAGAAATGTATCTGATGAACCACACTCTAGGGGAGTTCCTCATCGATCCCGATCCCGACCGGTTTGCTGGAATGCTTGTTGCAGCTCTCATAGGCATTATTGCTGTGACTGTGGCTGCAGCTACTGCGGCTGTCTCGTTGCACCAATCTGTGCAGACAGTACAATTTTTACAACAATGGCATGAGAAATCACACCAACATTGGAAGACACAGCAGGATATTGACAGTAGACAGTCCAGTGAGATTGCAGGCCTACAACAGGCTGTGTCATGCTGCTGGGAGATCAGTTACTGAGCCTACAAAGACAAGTATCATTACAATGTGATTGGAACACTACATCAATATGTGTAACCCCATTACCATTTAATAACACTAAATTTCCATGGAATGATGTTAGAGACACTTGCTCGGACAATCTAACATGTCTATGGACATTCAACATCTGCAAGCACAGATATATGAGACTTTCAAAACCAATCTGGACATGTTATCTGGATCTAAGATCTTAGAAAGTACATCAGAGGGATGAGGAATATTAAACTCTATAGAGCATGTTAAGATTTTTAGCTTCTTTACTGCTATTCTGTTTATATTAATATGTGGTGTATTTATCATTGCATGTACAGTCTGGTGCCAGAGACGATGAGCCTGTCAATGTATCGACCAACAGTTCGGGATATGCCATGTCCTCCTACAGTCCATCGTATACAGACAGAAAGGGGGAGATGCTGGAGAACAGGCTGGAAGCACCATAAGAATGTCCTGAAGGAAAGGGACAGAGCAGCAAGAAACTGAAAGAAGTTTCATTCCCAGGACAGAAAGCCACTGGGAGTTATGGTTCTCTCCAGAAGGACATCATCCGGGCGCCACCCTGGGGATAAGAATGTTTTATCTGGTGCCAGATGTACTGATGACCCAGTATGGAAAACACTGCAGGTACATGACCTGTCAAGATGCCAAATACTATGTTGTATGTGCTTGCTGTTGTCAACAATTTGCAAAAATAAAAGTGGCTTGAGCCAGCGGACTGAGGCTTTGGGTCCTGGAGAGTCTTAGTTCCCTGCTTTGCAATCCTCTCATCACCACACCTCTAGGACCTGTCTCTCTACATATTCCACACTCTCATTTTCTTTGTGTTTATTTATTACCAATATAGGTGTGTGACATTTCGTGTCTTCCTTTCCAAAGGGTTCTCTAATATTTCTAATTATCTTTTTTTTCTTATTATTTGAGTGTAGTTTACGCCCACTGTTCCATTCCTTTCAGGTTATAGCATAGTGACTCGTCATATAATCCAATAATTGCACTCTTGGGTGTTCACCCCCCAAAAGTGAAAACACCAATTCTTTTATTTTTAAGGTTTATTTATTTTTATTGAGAGACGGAGAGAGAGTACAGAAGCAGGGGAAGGGCAGAGAGAGAGGGAAAGGGAGGGAGAGAGAGAGAATCCCAAGCCAACTCACTGCTATTAGCCCAGAGCCTGATGTGGGTTCAACTTACAAACTGTGAGTGTACATGTCCACACTATGAAGCATTGTATAGACATTTAGATGCTATTTCCACATCAGAAATGATTTTTGTTTCACTTAGTTTTGAAACATTTAGAAATAGGAGTACAAGGAAGTGTTTCTACTTTTCAGTTTTCCCTGTATCACCATCATGGGGCTGGAGGACCAGGTGCACAGGGACACAGACACCTCAGCAATGGCACGGGCTCCTGAGCTCTCCTCTCCTGCAATCTTGCCTCACCCCTGAGCCTGACCCCTGTGGACTCCAGGGCTGCTCAGAACCTTTTTCCTCTCCCCACTGATGCCCAGGATTCTCTCAGACATGTCTACCAGACTTACAGTCCAGACCCTACTCAGGCTTCTCAGTCAGAATCCACCTGAGAGCAGAGCAGTGGGGGATGTCCCCTGACCTTCCACCCCACGTGCGGCCACAGGACTAAGGAGAGAAGACCCAGCTGCCTTTCTCCTCCTCAGCCAGGCCCTCCTTAGGGTCTCCTTGAGCTCCAGCACCTGGACAGGGTTGTGGACACCATGGGGCGCCCTCATCCCACATGATGTTCAGCGTTTGAGGTTCTTGTAAAAGTCCCACTGATACAACCTGTGTCCACCCATAGACAAATAGGTAAGGAAGATGTGTGGTATATACACACATATACAAACACACATGATAGAATATTATGCAGCCACAAAAAGGATGAGATATTGCCACTTGTGACAACATGGATGGACAAACAGGGCAGTGTGTCTGCTAAGTGAAAGAAATCAGACTGAGAAAGACAAGTACCACATGATCTCACTCATATATGGAACTTACAAAACAAATCAAATGAATAAATAGACAAGCACACAGCAGAATCAGACCTATAAATAAAGAGAACTCACTGATGACTGCCAGAGGGAAGGAGGTTGGGAGGGTGGGCACAGTGGGTGAGGGGAGTGGGAGACACAGGCTTCAGTTATGGAAGGAACAGGTCTTAGGAATAAAAAGGCACAGCACAGGGAATATCATGAGTGATACTGTAACATCACTGTCTGGTGACAGGTGGCAGCTATACTCTGGTGAGCACAGCATGGTGTAGACAGAGGGTGAAGGGCCCCTGGGTGGCAGTGGGTTCTCCGCTCATAGTCCTAGGGTCATGGAATCCAGCCCTGCAGGAATCAGCGTGCTTGAGATTCTCTTATTCCTTCTCTCTCTCTCTCTCTCTCTTTCTCTCTCTCTCTCTCCCTCTCTGCCTCTCTTACCTGCTCTGGCTGTGTCTCTGTCAAAAAAAAGAAAATGTATACAGAATTTGAGTCACCGTGTTGTACCCCTGAAACTAACGTAATCATGTCTTTCAGCTATATTCAAAGTTAAAATATTTTTTTAAAGAAATTAATTAGGAAGTATAATTGTAGGGGTGCCTTGGAGGTAAGTTGGTTGGGCATCCGACTCTTGATTTCATCTCAGGTCATGTATGATCTCCTGGTTCCTGGGTGTGAGACCTGCATCAGGCTCTGTGAATGGGTGCGTCCTCTCCCATGGCTGCAACTGCAGAGAAAACGTGCAGTTACAATAAGGCATGGGAAGGCTAAGTGAGACTGGCAGAAACACAAACCCCTATACATGCAGGTGTTCGTGTGGTGTGTGGGGACAGAGGAGAGACTGAGGTGCAAAAAAAAATTAATTGAATGAGAGAGGAAAGGGACCGGACGTAGAAATGAACAAAACATCCCAACATGGTATCAAGGTTGGGACGCATAAACTTGTCAGGCACCCATTAGGCATCAGGCACCATTCTCTGGACTACATGGTTCAAGACAAAGTCTCTAAGGAACAAGGAGACTCTGGAGAGTTGGAGGAACCAATTTCATGGGATCAATACTCACTGGAGGAGAAAATGTCCATCTCATCAGGCCGCTCACTGCTACTGCCCTCAGTGTGACCCTGCACCTCACTGAGGATCTTTTCACTTGTCACAAATGTGATGGCCAAGCCCTTGGGGGAACTGGCCTGCTCAGGCCTCCTGGAAGGAGAAAGAGGGTAGCACTGGAAGACCCCAAAGTAGGAAGACACCCAAAAGGAGGGACGAGGGTGTAATGTATGAAGACATAGGAAATCAGGGGCTGGGAGAGGACACTGGGAGGTCCATGTGGGTGTGCAGCTTACAGGTAGGTGTTGGAATCGCCAGGCCGGTGGTAGTTGATTGCAGAGTTCACCTGCTTAATGTCCATGCCTTGGCCACATAGGTTGCTGGCCACAAGAATTCGATATTGAAGACCTTTAAACTACTGTGACCAAGAAAGCCTTTGTCATAAAGACAATCATAAAAATGTTCACAGTCCTTTATCTCAGGGATCTCATTCATTCCTAAGGATACAAGACATCTTTCCATCTCTCCCTTACCTCTCCTCCTGAAGGGTCTCACAGTGTATGGCAATGGCTGGCAAGTTCTGCTCCACCAGGAGCTGGGCCAGGGCAATGCAACACTGCACAGACTTCACAAAGATCTCGCCTTTATGTGGAGAGTAGGGGGATGTGGGCCCATGGGTGTGTGTATGGGGGGAGAATGACAATGTGCCAGAGTGGGAGATTTCTGGAAGTACACCCTCCACATGAAACCACTAAGTCCCTCTTATTCCCCACTACATGATTCCTTTTTTCCTCTAAGTATAATTACTCTTCCTTTCTCTCCTTTGCTTTGGATTTTCCTGAGCAAATCGGCCTCTGAGGAGATACAGAGAACAGTAACCAAATCTGGCAGACATGTTAGGAGACAGGAAGGAGGTACTCCATGACAAAGGGATAAGTATTGGAACTAGGGTCTGGAACGACCATGAACAATATTCCTGCTTATGAAATATTAAACCTAAGACCTACCTTAATTCTGGGAGTAGTTTTAGTGTGAAAAAGTTGCACAATCCGTAAGCTGAGAGAAAGCTTCTCCTCAGGGTGTGATACAAGAAGAAATAAACATATTTAAGAACCCTAACAGGGCCAATGTATATGGGAATATTTAAGGATTTAAAAGTCCGTCCAGATTTTTTTTTTAAGTTTATTTATTTTAAGACAGAGAGAGACAAAGTGACTACGAGTAGCAGGGAGGAGCAGAGACAGAGACAGAGACAGATCAAGAGAGAGAATCTCAAGCAGGCTCCACGCTGTCAGCACAGAGCCTGACACAGGGCTCCATCTCACAAACCATGAGATCAGGAGTCCGACCTTTAACTGACTGAGCCACCCAGGCTCCCAAAACACTGAGTCTTTATTATTGATGGGTTGTACGTATTTTAAAATATGCAACTGAAGATAGAAGAAACAGCAGCCCCCACATCGGGAACTGGTCTGACAGTGACAGCTGGGCCTCAGTGTGGTCAGAAGCTGACTGATGCCACCACTGGGCCATATTATTCCTGTGGGACATGAGCCAGTCATCTCACGGAACATAAACAGCACACAAGGACACTCAGAAACCATGACATTACTTTATCTAATTAGAGACAAAAACAAGGCGCTGTACGACCCACAAAACACCAAACATCTCCCTGTGCTGGTTACTGAGCAATCACTGCTTTTTACCATTTCTTTGTTTATATCAAGTTTTTATTTAAATTCCAGTTAGTTAACATACAGTTTAATATTAGTTTCAAGAGTAGAATTGAGTGATTCATCGCTTACATACAACACCCAGTGCTCATCACAAGTGCCCTCCTTAGAACCCATCACCCATGAGCCCGTCCCATTTAACCTGTGACCCACCCAGAAGCTTGACAGCTTCTCAGTACTGACCACCTTGTCTGTTGGGATTTGTGGTAATATTAAAACAAATGACTTTCTTTAAAATTTTTTTTAACGTTTATTCATTTTTGAGAGAAAGAGAGAGACAGAGTGCAAGCAGGGGTAGGGCAGAGAGACAGGGAGACACAGAATCCTAAGCAGGCTCCAGGCTCCAAGCTGTTAACACGGAGTCCCACACGGGGCTTGAACTCATGGACCGTGAGATCTTGACCTGAGCCCAAGCCAGATGCTTAACCAACTGAGCCAACCAGGTGCCCCAAAACAAATGACTTTTGATAATTCAATTCCACTCTAATCAATGCTAGAACATCTATATTACTTAGTGAAACAACACACAACACGTTACTTAAAAACAATTATGCATTAGGACAAGATCCGTTCCATGTGCAGATGGGCCTATGGAGTTAATGTAACAGAGAAAGACACACTCAATGATACTGTTTCAGGTCCCAGTTTGCAAATAACCTTAGAGAAACTACACATTGTGTAGATTTAATATAGTATCAAAAATGAATATCCATAATTATCTGAAAAGGTTATAACACATACTATTCTCCTATATTTGGTCAAGGACATAAATTTTTTCATATACTTCGAACAAAACAACACAATAGATGCAGAAGCAAATCTGAACATCCAGTGGTCTTCTAAGGAGACAGACAAGAAAGAGACTTGCAATGAAAGAAAACCACCCTTCTCACTGCCCCTTTTATTTGGAACATTGTCACTTCCCATACAAACAATATTTCTGTTTCATGTGATTGTACATGAATTAATAAATATTTGAACCTGTTTTATTCCTGCTGTGGTAAATAAGGATCGATAGAATCCACAGGCACACAATTCTCCCTGGGAGCCTCACTAATTTCTAAGACTGTAGAGATGTCCTGAGAACAAAATGCTGGAGAATCAGTGACTCACGCAGCTCCTGGTCCACGACTCAGGGACACAGTGGGACGAAGAGCGCTCTGTGCAGTAGGTGAGGCGTCCAGGCCAAGTCCCAGGTCCCCAGGCCCGCCTCTCAGGGACTCTGGCCCCAGGGCGGCGTCGGGGGCGGGGAAGCCCAGTGTTGGGGAGTCCCCATCGGCCCTGGTTTCACGTCTCCCTGTCACAACCTGTGTCAGGTCCTTCTGCCTGGATACTGATGACGCGGCCTCGGTTCACACTCTTATTATTAGTGTCCGATTTCCGAAGAAGCCAATCAGCGGCACCGCGGTTCCGGGGTATAAAGTTTCCGCACCCGCCTCCTGAGACTCACATTTCTCCCCAGACCCCGAGGATGCGGTTCCTGATGTCCCGAACTGTGCTCCTGCTGCTGTCGGGGGCCCTGGCCGTGACCCAGACCTGGGCAGGTGAGTACGGGTTCGGGAGGAAAGGGACTCTGAGGGGCAGGAGCGAAGAAACCGCCCGGCGGGGAAGCGGAACCCCCGGGGAAGCCGACTGTCCACCGCCGGGACCCAGACCTCCACCCGGGCCTCGACCCGGGCTCCCCTCCCCCACCCCACCCGCCTCCTGCCCCGACCCGGCCTGCCCTCCCCCGACCCTCCCGGACTCCGCCCTGCTCTCCCCAACTCTGGTCCCCCTCGCCCTGCCCTCCCGGCCGCCTCCCCCTGGGACCCGGGCCCCGCGCGGGGAGGAGGGTCGGGCGGGGTCTCAGCCCCTCCGCGCCCGCAGGCTCCCACTCCCTGAGGTATTTCTACACCGCGGTGTCCCGGCCCGGCCTCGGGGAGCCCCGCTTCATCGCCGTGGGCTACGTGGACGACACGCAGTTCGTGCGGTTCGACACCGACGCCCCGAATCCGAGGATGGAGCCGCGGGCCCCGTGGGTGGAGCTGGAGGGGCCGGAGTATTGGGACCGGAACACGCGGAACGAGAAGAACAACGCACAGACTTTAACAGTGAGCTTGCAGATCACGCGCGGCTACTACAACCAGAGCGATTCCGGTGAGCGTCAGAGCCCGGGTCCACGTCACGACCCCCACCCCACGGACGGGCCGGGGTCGCCCCGATTCTCCGGGTCAGAGCGCTGCCCCGAGGCCGCGACCCTCGTCCCACGACCCTGGAAAAGCCCGAGGGAGCTTTTAGGCGGGTTTACTTTCGGTTTCACCTTAATCACTGCTGCTCTGGGGGCGGGGCGGGGACAGGGTCGCACAACATCCAGTGGATGTATGGCTGTGACGTCGGACCGGACGGCCGCCTCCTCCGCGGGTACAGTCAGGAGTCCTATGACGGCAAGGATTACATGACCCTGAACGAGGACCTGCGCTCCTGGACCGCAGCGGACACAGCGGCGCAGATCACCCGCCGCAAGTGGGAGGAGGCGGGTGAGGCGGAGCGCTGGAGGAACTACCTGGAGGGCGTGTGCGTGGAGTGGCTCCTCAAGTACCTGGAAAACGGGAAGGAGACGCTGCTGCGCGCAGGTACCGGGACCACGGGGCCTCCCTAATCTCCCCTCCACTGGGGCTGGCTGCCCATGAGGAAGGGAAAATGGACTTAGTGTCAGAACGGCGCCCCTCCCACGGGTAGGAAGAGGGAGATCCGCCTGGAAGTTCATATTCCTACTAGAGGCTGACTCCCCTAGAGGGTGCTTTTCTCTAAAACACAGGCAGGTATCCAGTCTCTCCCTGGGATGCCTGTTGAGATCATCCCAGAAATAACCCATCAGCAGTTCCCTCTGACCCTGGCAGCCACCTTGTGAACTCTGCCCTTCCCTCTCAAGGCTTTGATCTCCCTGAGAACATCTTTGGAGATCTGACTCCGGGTTTTCTGAATCATTCACCCTCCACCACAGTCAGAACTATAGTGTGTTCCCCACTTTAGATCTGCAGCCTCCCACCCGGGCTCTCTCCCTGATTCCAGAACTTAACAAGGATCAGGAGATCCCAAAGGCTAGACTGCTGTCTGGGTTTTGTGCTTCTTCCATCCAGACCAGTTGTCCTGTCCACCTCAGGATGGTCATGTGGATGCAGTTTCAGTGGCCCATAAAGCTAAACCACAGTGTGGATTCTCTGATTCTTCTTCCTCAGAATCTCCCAAAACACGGGTGACCCGCCACCCCATCTCTGACCGTGAGGTGACCCTGAGGTGCTGGGCTCTGGGCTTCTACCCTGCGGAGATCACCCTGACCTGGCAGCGTGATGGGGAGGACCACACCCAGGACGCAGAGCTTGTGGAGACCAGGCCTGCGGGAGATGGAACCTTCCAGAAGTGGGCGGCTGTGGTGGTGCCTTCTGGAGAGGAGCAGAGATACACGTGCCATGTGCAGCACGAGGGGCTGCCCGAGCCCATCACCCTGAGATGGGGTAAGGAGGGTTTGGGGTAGAGGCCCGTGTCAGGGAAAGCAGGGCCCTTCTGGAAATTTCAGAGTCAGGACTGAAGCTGGAGGTCTGGGCCCCTCACCTTCCATCCCTTTCCAGAGCCATCGTCTCTGCCCTTCATCACCATTCTGGGCATCATTGCTGGTGTGGCTGTCCTTGTGGTCACTGTGGTGGTTGGAGCTGTGATCTGGAGGAAGAAGTTCTCAGGTAGGAATAGAGTGGGAGGATGGGAGTTCACTTGTCCTGCTGGGGGGTTTCCTAGGTAGCACGTTGTCCTGCCTGGTTCCTGGGCAGTTCTATCCACACACATGTACCTGCCCACTCTGGAGCCGTTACTAACATTCACTTTGTAGCAAAGCACTTGTGAAAATGAAGAACAGATTTTCACTTGGTAATTCTGGTGACGGGGACCTGATTCCCAGCAGTGACAGGACAGAGAGGAAGGTCCCTGCTGAGGTCAGACCTCCAGCAAGTCAGGTGGTCCTGTGACCCCACACCTCTTTCTTCATGTGTCCCAATCCTGTCCTGGGTGTTCAGTCAGAACTCTGGAAATGTCATTGTGGACCAGGACTAGGAGGTTGCTCTAGGATCACATGGCCCACCTGTCCCAGGTCTCTAACATGCTATTTTCTTCCACAGGAGGAAAGGGACCAAGCTATTCTCATGCTGCATGTAAGTATGGAGGGAGTGATCCCTGAAACCCTGGGATAGTGTAGACAGGACCCCATGGGGAGCTCACCCCCGTCCCCCTGCCCATAGCTGCTCCTTTAGTCTCATCTCCTGTGGCTCTGATCTCATCTTGTTTGTTCTACCCCAGGCGATGACAGTACCCAGGGTTCTGATTCGTCTGTAATCGCCCCTAAAGGTAAGACTCTGGAGGGTGAAGTGGGGAGAAGTGGTGGCACTAGGGACACTTTGAGCATGCATGGGGGCTGTTGAGTTTGTGGCACTTATGTGACTGACCTAAATGTGTTCATGATGACTTTTTGTCACAGTTTGAGACCCACTGCCTGTGGTGGACTGAGCGATGCAGGATCTGTTCACACTCCCACTTGGTGACATCGAGGTCCCCTGACTTTCTTCAGATGGTGTCAGATGTGTCTGTGTTCCTATTAGCATACTGTGAGGACGCAGGAGAGTGGCCCCCATGCCCACCATGACCCTTCCCATACTGATTCGTGTTCTGTCTCCATTCCTGTCTTTACTTCATGTTGGCCTGAATACTGACACCTTACTTCCTCTACTGAAAATGAGAATCCAGATATGAATTTGTGTTTTGTAATTCTGGGTATGTGGGGACAATGAGGTAATAAATGAGAAAATTTGGAAAATTGCAAGAGAAAATAAATGAAAGCCCTGAGAACCCGCATATTTCTTGTGCTGTGTCTGTTGCAGGTGGGGACAGGAGAGGGCTGGAGGAGCCGAGCGGGGACGGGGCCTGGGTCCAGTTGGTGCTCAGTGCATCCTTGGTGTGTCAAGCTCCCTCCTCAGCTGGGTCATGTCTCTGCTCCTTGTCCTTGTCCCTTCTGTGGAACCTTGTCTCACCAGGACCATGACTACAGGGACATGGACGTCATCTGTCACCAGGACCTTGTGGAGCAAGAGCTTCCTGTGACTGGGTCAGCCCAGGCTCCATCCTGGGTCGTGACCTCAGCCCCATCTTTGGGTGTTTTCCCCCCATTGTTCCTATGGAGCATCAGGCCTGTTCTTGCTCTTGTGTCCAAGTTCTTGTCTCATTCTCCCCGGGTGACCCCAGGGGCTGCAGCACCAGGAGTTCTTTGGACTCTCGTTCTCACAGGCCTTGGTGGCCCCTGCACACAGAAGTCTCTGGGGTTTGGAGAGGTGAATTTTCAGATTGATCCATCTCCTCCCTCTCGAGCTGTCTTCTGGATTATTCTTTAGATTCTGGAGGTTGAGAGGAAACTGGGAGTTTCTCATCCTTCTTCAACTTAATTTACTTTCTACCTCCCTGTCTCTCTGCCCCCTCTCCGTGCCCTTAGTGATGCTGGTTCTTGCTCCCATCCAAGTTCATGGATGTATAAAGAAGGGTCTAATGTAGATTTCTATTTAATTGGAGAAAGGGCCCCGTGGAGCCTACATACAGTGATTCTGAAGATAGGACTGTAACTGTATGCTGTGCTGTGCAGGGGAAATGCTGTGGGAGGGGGGAGCTGAGCAGAGAGAGGAAGGGGGGAGCAGCCCTGAGGGAAAGTAGAAGCGGCACTGATGGTGAGGTGGAGGTACTTTGTGCGGGAGCTGCCACGGACTGGCTGTGCCTGAGTCTCATCCAGAAGACAGAGGTCCTCTCTGCTGACCAATCGTTCCACTGATAATCTCGTGTGCCACGTGCAGGACCCGCTATTTTTTTCATCTAGGGCACCTCAGTAATTAAGAAGAGGCAAACATGTTGGTCTTGTGGAGAATATGTCCTAGGGGTGAGGGACAGACTCCACTTGACCCTGGAACAATGTGGGGAGTGAGGGCAATCACCCCATTGAGCAGTCAGAAATCCAAGTATAACTTTTGACTCCCCTGAAAGTTAAATACTACCACTAATAATGTACGGTTCATAAGAAGCCTTACCGAAAAGAGGAATAGTCATTTAACACATATTTTGTATGTTACATGTATATGTAACGTGTATTCTTACAATAAAATAGGCTGGAGAAAATAGTAAGAAAGCATAAGAGAAAGTGCATTGACAGCACTTTTGTAAAAAAGTCCACATATCGATGGATGTCCCCGGTTCAAACCAGTGTAATTCAGAGTCAACTGTATATTGTTATAAATGTGGTAAATAAGGGAAGTGTTTAAATTGGAAATTGGTAGGTGCTTTGAGGAAGGTGACCCAGAGAGTTACCTGTGGGAGGACAGGGAAGGTGGCTACTTTACTAGGGTGGTAAGTGTGAGCTTCACTGGGAAGCTGACCTCTGAGAGATGTGCAGGACACAAGGAGTTGTTGAAGAGCACGTCTCAGAGAGTTCTTTCCAGGCAGGGGAACCTCCAGGCACACGCACTAGGGCAGGAACGTGTCCTTGTTCAAGGAAGGGTGAGAGGCCACTGTGGCTGGAGCAGAGAGCATGTGAAATGCGGTCAGATGTCTAGACTTTAGGATTAGAAGGCTTTTGAGTTTTCTCTGAGTGACATATGGAGTCACCGGATGGTTTAGATCAGATGGTTCACGTCGTACTACTTGTCTTAGCAGCATGTTTGCTGCTGTGCAGAATCGAGAGGTGAAGGGCGGGAGACCAGTAGGGAAAGTGTAGGAAGCCAGTGCAGTTTCCAGGAGGGGGGAATGTTGGATTTATTTTGGGGTTTGAGGAGAGAAAATAACAGGAAGTGACTGTACTTTTGTTATTTTGTGTGTGTGTGTGTGTGTGTGTGTGTGTGTGTGTGTGTGTGTTCTGGATACATTTAAAGATGAACTTTGCAGCATGTCATAATGTATTAATTCTGGGTTGTGAGAGGGAGGAATCAAGGACAGCATCCAATACTTCAGACTGCAAGAAGAAAGGAGGGGTATCTTCCAATGAGACAGGGAAGATTTTGGAAGTAGGACATTCGGGGAAGTTGCATTACAAGCACCCAATTTAGGAATGTCGAATCTGGGATTATTAGAAAAGCAAGCGAAGATCCAGCTGGATATAGAGTGCAGGGTGGGAAAATATCTAGGTTGGAGGAATAGATATGGAGGTGACACCAAATAAATGATGTTTAGAGCCTTCAGCATAGATGAGGTCACCAAGGGATGATGGCCATAGAAGAGAAAGGAACAGGACCAAACCCTGGACCCTTCAGTGCTAAGCAAGCTGATCAGAGCACACGCACATACTGAACAGTTCTGGTTCTGCACCTGGAAGGCACACACTCCAGGGACACCCAGCCTTCAGTGTCCACTGGAATTTCCTGGACTTAGGAAGAGCTAGACAACCTGGAGTAGAGCATGAGATTCTGGGTTTATAACAAGTTTGGTGCTGCTTCTGGTCTTCAGATCACACACTGAGCAGCAAGCACATAAAGCAGGATCCCACGTGGCTGTGCCTCAGCCTCTCCTGTGGGGCTTATTAAGTAGTGATTCCTGGGTCCACGCTCAACACTCTAACAGGGTATGTGGAGAGAGGCCTGAGTGTTTTGTAATGAACCCACGAGCAATCCTGGGGTTCCACCAGATAGAGTTGCAGTGAAGTCACTGATGAGAGCCCTCATTGTGGGAAGGGGTCTTACATCCACATTTAAATGTTGTAGTTTTTTCTAGGAAGAAAAATGCACGACCTGCTGGGAGATACATATTTTCTCTCCCAGGGGGCAGAGCCAGGTGGCAGACTGAGGATGTGGTTATCAGCTCAACACAAAATCTCTGAAATAACAAAAGCGTAGATCTTAAATGTTTTCCCCACACAAAAGGAAATGGTGACTATGTGACACGGTGCAGGTCTTAGCTATGGTTGTAAGCATTTTGCAGCATAGAAATGTATCAAATCAAGAGATTGTAGCCTTAAACTGACACAATGGTGTATGCCAGTTATATCTCAGTAAAACTGGTGAAAAAAAGTCTGAAATCATGCTCTCTAATGCTACTCCCTACATCGACTTCTCCCTCTTTGTGTTACATGTGCACAGTTACAGAGACTGGGATGAGAGAAAGAGAATGTGGGGCCTTGTTCTATTTCAAGGAAAGTCACAAACCAGGCTTGAGTCTACACAGACAGGAACAGAACCCACAATGGACCCGAGGGGGAGGCTCACATATAGCCAGGGCCCTGCTGCTGGGTAAAGATGCCACCCTCACAACAGAGTCCCCTGACATAGGACGCTGGATCCGGAGGCTGAGACTGCTGTTGCTGCTGCCCCTTGCAACTAACTGCATGACACCACTGTCACTCAAACACCTGTGCCAAATGCCATGTAGTGCAGTCCCAGCCCATCTGTCCCATGTCCTGAGAGAGAGTCTGGCAGGTGGTCACGTGACTGAAGTTTCATGCCACATCCAATGGAAAACATCCAAAGGCTGTTTGGCAAAATGGGTTCTCCTCTCCATGGTCTCTGCCCTCCATCAGGATTTTTAAACGTGGAAATCTTTTATGTGGGAAGAGCGTACTAGTTCTGGGCATGGCAACTGGGGACCAGGAATGGAAAAAGAATGACAAATTGCAATATTTGGAACAGTGATTTGAGACTACAACTTGATATGATACATTGTAGGCACTCAGGTCAGATTAGAGGAAGGAGTGACTAAAAAATGGCATCTTTCAACTTTTCCCCTTGATAGTTGTTATGGGGTCCAGCTTTTGTCTACTCCAGTTCTACTCACAAGTAAGTGGAGTAGCACTTTCGGGTGATGAAGTGAATGTTCAAAATGTCTTCTCCAGCCTTTGTCTCTTCCTAGGATTACGTTACCCAGATCCGTAACACTTCAGATGATCCTTATATATACACTGACACTTCATATTTCTTTGTACATGCCTGTATTTCTGGGCAGAGTATCCAAAATTTACCAGGTTTTATGTGACCCTCACAAAAGTCTGCAAAATCATTCCAGGTTAGACATTGTGCTCCTCCACCTCTGGTCCACGAACAGCTAGTAATCAAACTGTTTTTAGCAGATCCAATGAAGATATACAGGCTTATTTTTGTCTTGATTGCCAGTCTGAGACAAGATAAGGTCTCACTTTCATTTCTGTCTCTATCTGTTTGTGGGCTGATGCACATTCACAGACTAGTGCTGGCTCAAAAAAGACACAGATCACCACTGGTTTAGGTAGACTTGTATTCTACCACCTGGTCTGGTGCTGGATAAATCTCAGAAATGAAACAATTGTGAATGGGGATCCTCTTCCAGTAACACAGTAGACTAAGTTTTAAAGCTGCCTCTTCTTATAAAAATGACTAACAATGATTATATGTGTGTGTGTGTGTATTATATATATATATATATATATGTATATATTTCATACATATATTTGGTGATGTGTATATATATCACCCAAAAAAAACAATCAAGAGAATAATCATTTAGGCCAAAATATAATAATGGGCAAAAAGCCAGGGATGATGGCCGCTCTGATACTTAAGGTGTATTTCAAATCTAGAAAATCTTAGCTTGCCTTCTCAGGCTCAGGAACTGAATAGACAGGAAATAATGCCCAGAGCTTATTCTATTTCATGAGAAATATCCCTCCCTGAAAATATGGGAACAAAAGATTCATAGATTCATGTCCTCAGGAAAGGGTGACACGAATCACATCGACTCTATCTTCAAGAACAAGAAGATATTATTCTAAGGAGGTTTGCTTGGAGCTAGCACAAAGTGAGCAAACAGCTACTTCAAAGAATTTCCAATCACAGACTAACGCTTCTGTGATTTGTAATCCAAATTTGCTTTGCTATTTTGGATCAAAATACCTTCAAGTCATTATTTTAGTTTATTATTTTCCAGGATTGATATTGACTCAAATTTATAAGAAAGAAACAAATTTCTCTAGAAAAATCTACATTTTACCTGTGTGTCAAAAAATGTACACAAAGAATTGCACAAAGGAAAAGAGAAATTGTAGCATGAAATGTAAAGTACAAACGGGAATAGACTGTGATTGAGCAACTTTAGAGAGAATAGGTAGTAAAAAGAACATGATAAAACTTCAATATTGCACTCATAGGACACAAAATATAACATGACCATGATATGATGTAAATATATAAACATATGTTATGTGAATGAATATTATGTATGTGACATAAAGAAAAGATGCTAGTAAAGAGAGACAGCAACATTCTATAGTGACAAAAGGGTCAAACTATCAGAAGGATGAAACAATTCTGAATATATTGTCACCTCAGCGCCAAATACATGAAAACAAAACAGACAGAAATTAAGAAACAGGTAATACAACTGTAATAGTCAGAAACAATATATCACTTTCCATAATGGATAGAACATCTATGCAGAGATCAATAAACATAAAGAAGGCTTGAGCCGTACTGTAAACCAATAGTACAAATCTGACATTTATTGAACATTCCAGCCATCAACAGAATACACATTCTTTTCAAATGCACGCGGAGATTTGTTGAGGATAAATCATATATATTCTATTATATATGTGTGTGTGTGAGTGTGTGTGTGTGTGTGTGTGTGTGTGTGTATGTGTGTCTGTATACCACCTCTTCTTTATCCATTCATCAGTCGATGGACATTCAGGCTCTCTCCATCGTTTACCTCTTGTTGATAATGCTGCTATAAATATTGGGGTCATGTACCCCTACAAATACGTATTTTGTACTCTTTGCATAAATACCTGGTAGTGCAATTGCTGGATCATAGAGTATTTCTATTATTAGTTTTCTGAGGAATCTCCACACTATTCTCCAGAGTGGCTACACCAGTTTACATTCCCACCAACACTGCAAGAGGGTTCCCCTTTCTCCACATGCTCGCAGAAATCTGTCTTGATGACTACTGTTTTGTAATGTAGCTTGAAATCTAGAATCATGATGCCTCCCGTTTTTTGTTTTTCAGAGTTGCTTTGGCTATTCAGGTCTTTTGTGGTTCCATACAAATTTTAGGATTATTTGTCCTAGCTCTGTGAAAAATGCTGGTGGGGGGGCGCCTGGGTGGCTCAGTCGGTTAAGCGGCCGACTTCAGCTCAGGTCATGATCTCGCGGTCCGTGAGTTCAAGCCCCGCATCGGGCTCTGTGCTGGCAGCTCAGAGCCCGGAGCCTGTTTCAGATTCTGTGTCTCCCTCTCTCTGACCCTTCCCCGTTCATGCTCTGTCTCTCCCTGTCTCAAAAATAAATAAACGTTAAAAAATTTTTTTTAAAAGAAGAAAAATGCTGGTGGTATTTTGATAGGGATTGCATTAAATGTATAGATTGCTTTGGGGAGGATAGACATTTTACCAATGTTTGTTCTTCCAATCCATGAACATGGAATGCTTTTCCATTTCTTTGTGTCTTCTTCAATTTCTTTCATAAGTGTTCTATAGTTATCAGAGCCCAAAACTTTTTCGTCTTTAGTTAGGTTTATCCCTAGGTATCTTATTGTTTTTGGTGCAACCCCAAATAGGATTGATTCATTGTTTCTATTTTTTCTACTTTGTTATTCATGTTTACAAATGCAACACATTTCTGTACATTGATTTGACAGTCTGCTATTTTGCTGAATTCATGTGTTAGCTCTAGCAATTTTTTGGTGGAATCTTTTGAGTTTTCTACACACAGTACTATATCTTCTGAGAAGAGTGAAAGTTTGAGCACTTCCTTGCCAATTTGGATGCCTTTTGTTTCATTTTGTTGTCTCATTGCTGAAGCTAAGACTTCCATAGTATGCTAATTTTCTGAGGAGTCTTTTGCCCAGACTCTCCCTCCCACTGTCCTCCTGCCATCACCAAGGGGAGCACTGTGGCATGGTGCTCAGAGCCTTGTCCAGACTTGTCCCCTGTCTTGGCGCCCCTCCTTGTCCCTCCCCTCCAGTGCAGGCACCTGCCCTTGGCCCTCCTCCATCCTGGGCCAACACCCGCACTGTCCTGTCCCCTCTTCTTCATCCCACCCTCACTCCCTTGTGGCCTCCAGTCTCCCTGTGCGCAGGAATCCCAGTCTCCCTGGTCCCTCTGCACCCCTCCCCTATGGCCCCATGCCTGCTCACACCCCTTGCCCACATGCTGGGCCCTCACCAAGCTCTCCTCTCTCAGGAGCTCCTCCCATGGGGCCCTGCATCAGCACCCCCTCCTTCTGGCCTTGGCCCAAGTCCCCTCCTCTCTTGTCAGCCTCTGATTCAAGTTTGTTCTGGGACATTCAGTCCCCCTTTCCCAGACCCTCAACACTAGTCTCCCCTGCTGGCTCCTGCCTTCCCCTATCCCCCACCAACCAGAAAACTGCTCGAGGTCCCGCTGCCTTATCCTTGGCCCTCACCCCATGCTTTGGTTCCACGATCTCAGTGGGCCTCACTCCTGACATCTGGTCTCCAAACTGGCTGTCCAGACACGTGGTCAGCACCAGCCTTTCCACACAGTCAGACTTCTCCCAGCCTGCCCATCCTGGGCTGGAAGTCTCCCCCTAACCCTCCTTGGAGATATGACCTGCCCTCCTCCCAGAACCACCACCACCATGCAGGTCCTTCCCCAAGGTGTGCACCGGGGCGTGTCGAATCTATTTTCTCTTCTACTGCCCCGCCTTTCTTTTCTTTCTTTCTTTGTTTCTTTCTTTCTTTCTTTCTTTCTTTCTTTTTTTCTTTCTTTTCTTTTCTTTTCTTTTCTTTTCTTTTCTTTTCTTTTCTTTTTTGGAAGCATTGCTGAGGCACTTTATAACCATTTTCTTTTTTTTTTAATATGAAATTTATTGTCAAATTGGTTTCCATACAACACCCAGTGCTCATCCCAAAAGGTGCCCTTCCCCAATACACATCACCCACCCTCCCCTCCCTCCCACCCCCCATCAACCCTCAGTTTGTTCTCAGTTTTTAAGAGTCTCTTATGTTTTGGCTATCTCTCTCTCTAACCTCTTTTCTTTTTTCATCCCCTCCCCCATGGACTTCTGTTAAGTTTCTCAGGATCCACATAAGAGTGAAAACATATGGTATCTGTCTTTCTCTGTATGACTTATTTCACTTAGCATAACTCTTTCCAGTTCCATACACATTGCTACAAAAGGGCTTATTTCATTCTTTCTCATTGCCACGTACTATTCCATTGTGTATATAAACCACAACTTCTTTATCCATTCATCAGTTGATGGACATTTAGGCTCTTTCCATAATTTGGCTCTTGTTGAAAGTGCTGCTATAAACATTAGGGTACAAGTGCCCCTATGCATCAGCACTCCTGTATCCCTTGGGTAAATTCCTAGCAGTGCTATTGCTGGGTCATAGGGTAGGTCTATTTTTAATTTTTTGAGGAACCTCCACACTGTTTTCCAGAGAGGCTGCACCAGTTTGCATTCCCAACAACAGTGCACATCCTCTCCAGCATCTATAGTCTCCTGATTTGTTCATTTTAGCCACTCTGACTGTTGTGAAGTGATATCTGAGTGTGGTTTTGATTTGTATTTCCCTGATGAGGAGCGACGTTGAGCATCTTTTCATGTGCCTGTTGGCCATGTGGATGTCTTCTTTAGAGAAGTGTCTATTCATGTTTTCTGCCCATTTCTTCACTGTATTATTTGGGTTTTTTTGGGTGGAGTTTGGTGAACTCTTTATAGATTTGGATACTAGCCCTTTCTCCGATATGTCATTTGCAAATGTATTTTTCCATTCCGTTGGTTGCCTTTTAGTTTTGTTGGTTGTTTCCTTTGCAGTGCAGAAGCTTTTTATCTTCATGAGGTCCCAATACTTCATTTTTGCTTTTAATTCCCTTGCCTTTGGTGATGTCTCAAGTAAGAAATTGCTGCGGCAGAGGTCAGAGGTTTTGTCCTGCTTTCTCCTCTAGGGTTTTGATGGTTTCCTGTCTCACATTCAGGTCCTGTATCCGTTTTGAGTTTGTTTTTGTGAATGGTGTGAGAAAGTGGTCTAGTTTCAACCTTCTGCATGTTGCTGTCCAGTTCTCCCAGCACCATTTGTTAAAGAGACTGTCTTTTTTCCATTGGATGTTCTTTCCTGCTTTGTCAAAGATGAGTTGGCCATACTTTTGTGGGTCTAGTTCTGGGGTTTCTATTCTATTCCATTGGTCTATGTGTCTGTTTTTGTGCCAATACCATGCTGTCTTGATGATTACAGCTTTGTAGTAGAGGCTAAAGTCTGGGATCGGGATGCCTCCTGCTTTGGTCTTCTTCTTCAAAATTACTTTGGCTATTCGGGGCCTTTTGTGGTTCTATACAAATTTTAGGATTGCTTGTTCTAGCTTTGAGAAGAATGCTGGTGCAATTTTGATGGGGATTGCATTGAATGTGTAGATAGTTTTGGGTAGTATTGACATTGTGACAATATTTATTCTTCCAATCCATGAGCAGGGAATGTTTTTTCATTTCTTTATATCTTCTTCAATTTCCTTCATAAGCTTTCTATAGTTTTCAGCATACAGATCTTTTACATCTTTGGTTAGATTTATCCCTAGGTATTTTATGCTTCTTGGTGCAATTGTGAATGGGATCAGTTTTTTTATTTACCTTTCTGTTGCTTTATTATTAGTGTATAAGAATACAACTGATTTCTGTGCATTGACTTTGTATCCTGCGACTTTGCTGAATTCATGTATCAGTCCTAGCAGACTTTTGGTGGAGTCTATCGGATTTTCCATGTATAATATCATGTCATCTGCAAAAAGTCAAAGCTTGACTTCATCTTTGCCAATTTTGATGCCTTTGATTTCCTTTTGTTGTCTGATTGGTGATGCTAGGACTTCCAACACTATGTTAAACAACAGTGGTGAGAGTGGACATCCCTGTTGTGTTCCTGATCTCAGGGAGAAAGCTCTCAGTTTTTCCCCATTGAGGATGATACTAGCTGTGGGCTTTTCATAAATGGCTTTGATGATCTTTAAGTATGTTCCTTCTATCATGACTTTCTCGAAGGTTTTTATTAAGAAAGGATGCTGAATTTTGTCAAATGTTTTTTCTGCATCGACTTACAGGAGCATATGGTTCTTTTCTTTTTTCTTTTTAATTTTTTTAACCTTTATTTATTTTTGAGACAGAGAGAGACACAGCATGAACGTGGGAGGGTCAGAGAGAGGGAGACACAGAATCTGAAACAGGCTTCAGGCTCTGAGCTGTCAGCACAGAGCCTGACGCAGAGCTCAAACTCACGGACTGCGAGATCACGACCTGAGCCAAAGCCGGACGCTTAACCGACTGAGCCACCCAGGCACCCCTCTTTTCTTTTATTAATGTGATATCACATTGATTGACTTGTGAATGTTGACCCAGCCCTGCATCCCAGGAATGAATCCCACTTGATCACGGTGGATAATTCTCTTCATATGCTGTTGAATTCGATTTGCTAGTATCTTATTGAGAATGTTTGCATCCATATTCATCAGGGATATTGGCCTGTAGTTCTCTTTTTTTGCTGGGTCTCTGTCTGGTTTGGGAATCAAAGTAATGCTGGCTTCATGGAATGAGTCTGGAAGTTTTCCTTCCCTTTTTATTTTTTTGGAACAGCTTGAGAAGGATAGGTATTATCTCTGCTTTAAATTTTGGTAAAATTCCCCTGGGAAGCCATCTGGTCCTGGACTCTTATATGTTGGGAGAGTTTTAATAACTGATTCAATTTCTTTGTGGGTTATGGGTCTGTTCAAGTTTTCTATTTCTTCCTGTTTGAGTTTTGGAAGTGTGTAGGTGCTAGGAATTTGTCCATTTCTTCCAGGTTGTCCAGTTTGTTAGCATATCATTTTTCATAGCATTCCCTCATAATTGGTTGTATTTCTGAGGGATTGGTTGTAATCATTCCATTTTCATTCATGATTTTATCTATTTGGGTCATCTCCCTTTTCTTTTTGAGAAGGTTGGATAGAGGTTTATCAATTTTGTTTATTTTTTCAAAAAACCAACTCTTGGTTTCATTGATCTGCTCTATAGTTTTTTTAGGTTCTATATTGTTTATTTCTGCTCTGATCTTTATTCTTTTCTTCTGTGTTTGGGTTGTCTTTGCTGTTCTTCTTCTATTTCCTTTAGGCATGCTGTTAGTTTTTGTATTTGGTATTTTTCTTGTTTCTTGAGATAGGCCTGGATTGCTATGTATTTTCCTCTCAGGACTGCCTTTGCTGCATCCCAAAGCGTTTGGATTGTAGTATTTTCATCTTAATTTGTTTCCATATATTTTTTAATTTCTTCTAATTGCCTGGTTGACCCATTCATTCTTTAGTAGGGTGTTCTTTAACCTCCATGCTTTTGGGGGTTTTCCAGACTTTTTCCTGTGGTTGATTTCAAGCTTCATAGCATTGTGGTCTGAAAGTATGCATGGTATGATCTCAATTCTTGTATACCTCTGAAGGGCTGTTTTGTGACCCAGTATGTGATCTATCTTGGAGAATGTTCCATGTGCACTCGAGAAGAAAGTATATTCTGTTGCTTTGGAACGCAGAGTTCTAAATATATCTGTCAAGTCCATCTGATCCAATGTATCATTCAGGGCCCTTGTTTCTTTATTGACCTTGTGTCTAGATGATCTACCCAGTTTTGTCAGTGGAGTATTAAATTCCCCTGCAATTACCACATTCTTGTCAATAAGGTTGCTTATGTTTGTGAGTAATTGTTTTATATATTTGGGGGCTCCTGTATTCGGCGCATAGACATTTATAATTGTTAGCTCTTCCTGATGGATAGACCCTGTAATTATGATGTAATGCCCTTCTTCATCTCTTGTTACAGCCTTTAATTTAAAGTCTAGTTTGCCTGATATAAGTATGTCTACTGCAGCTTTTTTTGACTTCCAGTGGCATGATAAATGGTTCTCCATCCCCTCACTTTCAATCTGAAGGTGTCCTCAGGTCTAAAATTAGTCTCTTGTAGACAGCAAATAAATGGCTCTTGTTTTTTTTTTTTTTTATCCATTCTGATACCCTATGTCTTTTCGTTGGTGCATTTAGTCCATTTACATTCAGTGTTAGTATAGAAAGATATGGGTTTAGAGTCATTGTGATGTCTGTAGGTTTCATGCTTGTAGTGATGTCTCTGGTACTTTGTCTCACAGGATCCCCCTTAGGATCTCTTGTAGGGCTGGTTTAGTGGTGATGAATTTCTTCAGTTTTTGTTTGTTTGGGGAGACATTTATCTCTTCTTCTATTCTCAATGACAGACTTGCTGGATAAAGGTTTCTTGGCTGCATATTTTTTCTGTTTATCACATTGAAGATTTCCTGCCATCCCTTTCTTGCCAGCCAAGTTTCAGTAGATAGGTCTGCCACTAGTCTTATGGGTCTCCCTTTATATGTTAGAGCATGTTTATCCCTAGAAGCTTTCATTTTTTTTCAATATGTGAAGTTTATTGTCAAATTGGTTTCCATACAACACCCAGTGCTCATCCCAAAAGGTGCCCTCCTTAGTACCCATCACCCACCCTCCCCTCCCTCCCACCCCCCATCAACCCTCAGTTTGTTCTCAATTTTTAAGAGTCTCTTATGCTTTGGCTCTCTTCCACTCTAACCTCTTGTTTTTTTCCTTCCCCTCCCCCATGGGTCTGTTAAGTTTCTCAGGATCCACATAAGAGTGAAACCACATGGTATCTGTGTTTCTCTGTATGGCTTATTTCACTTAGCATAACACTCTTCAGTTCCATCCATGTTGCTACAAAAGGGCCATATTTCATTCTTTCTTATTGCCACGTAGTACTCCATTGTGTATATAAACCACAACTTCTTTATCCATTCATCAGTTGATGGACATTTAGGCTCTTTCCATAATTTGGCTCTTGTTGAGAGTGCTGCTATAAACATCAGGGTACAAGTGCCCCTATGCATCAGTACTCCTGTATTCCTTGGGTAAATTCCTAGCAGTGCTATTGCTGGGTCATAAGGTAGGTCTATTTTTAATTTTTTGAGGAACCTTCACACTGTTTTCCAGAGTGGCTGCACCAGTTTGCATTCCCACCAACAGTGCAAGAGGGTTCCTGTTTCTCCACATCCTCGCCTGCATCTATAGTCTCCTGATTTGTTCATTTTGGCCACTCTGACTGGTGTGAGTTGATATCTGAGTGTGGTTTTCATTTGTATTTCCCTGATGAGGAGCGATGTTGAGCATCTTTTTATGTGCCTGTTGGCCATGTGGATGTCTTCTTTAGATAAGTGTCTTCATGTTTTCTGCCCATTTCTTCACTGCATCATTTGTTTTCGGGTGTGGAGTTTGGTGAGCTCTTTATAGATTTTGGATACTAGCCCTTTGTCCGATATGTCATTTGCAAATATTTTTTCCCCTTCCGTTGGTTGCCTTTTAGTTTTGTTGGTTGTTTCCTTTGCTGTGCAGAAGCTTTTTATCTTCATAAGGTCCCAGTAGTTCATTTTTGCTTTTAATTCCCTTGCCTTCGGGGATGTGTCAAGTAAGAAATTGCTAGGGCTGAGGTCAGAGAGGTCTTCTCCTGCTTTCTCCTCTAGGGCTTTGATGGTTTCCTGTCTCACATTCAGGTCCTGTATCCATTTTGAGTTTATTTTTGTGAATGGTGTGAGAAAGTGGTCTAGTTTCAATCTTCTGAATGTTGCTGTCCAGTTCTCCCAGCACCATTTGTTAAAGAGACTGTCTTTCTTCCATTGGATATTCTTTCCTGCCTTGTCAAAGATTAGTTGGCCATACGTTTGTGGGTCCAATTCTGGAGTGTCTGTTCTATTCCATTGGTCTATGTGTCTGTTTTGTGCCAATACTATGCTGTCTTGATGATTACAGCTTTGTAGTAGAGGCTAAAGTCTGGGATTGGGATGCCTCCTGCTTTGGTCTTCTTCTTCAAAATTACTTTGGCTATTCAGGGCCTTTTGTGTTTCCATATGAATTTTAGGATTGCTTGTTCTGGTTTCAAGAGGAATGCTGGTGCAATTTTGATTGGGATTGCATTGAATGTGTAGATAGCTTTGGGTAGTATTGACATTGTGACAATATTTATTCTTCCAATCCATGAGCATGGAATGTTTTTCCATTTCTTTATATCTTCTTCAATTTCCTTCATAAGCTTTCTATAGTTTTCAGCATACAAATCTTTTACATCTTTGGTTAGATTTATCCCTAGGTATTTTATGCTTCTTGGTGCAATTGTGAATGGGATCAGTTTCTTTACTTGTCTTTCTGTTGCTTCATTATTAGTGTATAAGAACCTCGCTACTTTCAGAATTTTCTCTTTATCCTTGTAATTTGCCAGTTTCACTATGATATGTCATGCAGAAAGTCGTTTCAAGTTACATCTGAAGGGAGTTCTCTGTGCCTCTTGGATTTCAATGCCTTTTTCCTTCCCCAGATCAGGGAAGTTCTCAGCTATGATTTGTTCAAGTACACCTTCAGCCCCTTTATCTCTCTCTTCCTCTTCTGGAATTCCTATTATATGGATATTGTTCCGTTTGACTGCATCACTTAGTTCTCTAATTCTACCCTCAAACTCCTGGATTTTTTTATCTCTCTTTTTCTCAGCTTCCTTTTTTTCCGTAATCTTATCTTCTAATTCACCTATTCTCTCCTCTGCCTCTTCAATTTGAGCTGTGGTCGACTCCATTTTATTTTGTCCCTCATTTATAGTGTTTTTTAGCTCCTCGTGACTATTTCCTAGTCCCTTGATCTCTGTAGCAATAGATTGTCTGCTGTCCTCTATGCTTTTTTTAAGCCCAGCGATTAATTTTGTGACTATTATTCTAAATTCTTGTTCCGTTATATTCCTTAAATCATTTTTGCTCAATTCGTTAGTTGTTGATACTTGCTGGAGTTTCTTTTGAGGAGAGTTCTTGTATTTAGTCATTATGGGTAATTCCTGCGGTGGCGCCCAACTGCAGGGTACTTCCCCTGTGCTGTCTGGAGTAACTTGTATTGGTGGGTGGGGCCGCAGTCTGACTGGTTGTCTGTCCCCAGCCCACCATTGGGCCACAGTCAGACTGGTGTGTACCTTATCTTCCCACCTCCCAGGGGCAGGACTCACCGTGGAGTGGTGTGGCCCCCGTCCAGGCTACTTGCACACTGCCAGGCTTGTGGTGCTGCTTTGATGGGATCTCGTGTATTAGCTGGTGTGGATCCACAAGGTGCACGGGTGGGACGGGCAGGCTTAGCTCGCTTTGCTGTTGGTGGTCCCCTGTGGGAGGGGCCCTGCAGCACCAGGAGGAAGGCGACAGGTCTGAAGGATGGATCCACTAAAGCACAGCATTTGGTGTTTGTGCAGTGCAAGCAAGTTCGGTGACGGGAACTGGTTCCCTTTGGGATTTCGGCTGGGGATGGGAGAGGGAGATGGTGCTTGCCAGCATCTTTGTTCCCCATAGAGCTGAGCTTTGTCTTCTGGGGCTCAACAACTCTCCCTCCTGGTGTCCCCCCACCCTACCGCTCTCAGAGCAGACCTGTTGACTTTTAACATTCCGGATGTTAATTTCTGCTGGCTGCCAGAACTCATGGAGTCCGGCCCCTCCAGTTTTGCAAGCCAGACTCGGGGACTCTGCCTTGCAGGGAGGGCTGCCCCTCCACTGCCCCAGCCCCTCCCACCAGTCCGTGTAGCGTGCACTGCCTCTCTGCCCTTCCACCCTCTACCCTGGGCCTCTTGTCTATGCTTGGCTCCAGAGAGTCCATTCTCCTGTCTCCTGGAGGTTTTCTGGGTTATTTAGGCAGGTGTGGGTGGAATCTAAGTGATCAGCAGGATGCGGTGAGCCAAGCGCCCTCCTATGCTGCCATCTTTCGCCCGAGTCCTCTCCTTTTTTTTAATGTAAGCATTTTAACTATAAATTTCCCCATTAGTACTGCATTCACTGCATCCCATGAGTGTTGTTGTGTCGTGTTTCCACTTTTGTTTGTCTCTAAGTACTTCTTACTTTCCCTTGTGATATATTGGAGAGTTTGTGTGATATCTTTCAAACCTATTGAGAATGAATTTGTAGCCCTGTATATGATCAACACTGGAGAACATCCAGGTGCATTTGAGATACTGTATATTCTGTTGTTTGGGTTTAGAGTGTTGTGTGTATGGGGTTACATCTAGCGGGATCATTGTGTGTGGTTCATGTCCTCTGTGTCCTCTATTTCTGTCTAGTGTCTGGTTGTTCTGTCCATCTTGAAATAGAGGTATGGAGGCCTCCAACTATTATTATAGAACTGTGTATTTCCACCTTTAGTCTGTCAGGTTTTGCCTCATATATTTTGAGTATGTGTTATTAGGTGTGTAAATGTTTATGATTATTTTACCTTCTTGTATTGAACAATGTATTAGTATGTAATTTTCTTTGTGGTTTGTAACCTTTTTATTTAAAGTGTGTTTGGGGTGCCAAAATGGCTCAGTTGGTTAAGTGTCCGACTCTTGATTTCAGCTCTGGTCATGATCTCACGGTTGGTGGGTTCAAGCCCCATGTCAGGCTCTGCACTGGCAGTGTGGACCTCGCTGAGATTCTCTCTCCCTCTCTCTCTGATCCTCCCTTACTTGCTCATATGCTCTTTCTCTCTCAAAATAAATAATAAACTTAAACATTTTTAAAAAATAAAGTGTGTTTTGATTCATATTTCACTCTCTATGATGTGTACTCTGGAGTGGGATTGCTGGATCATGTGGTAGTTCTACTTAAAATTTTTTTCACAAAGCTCCATAATGTTTTCCGTACCACCAGCAGTGACCAAGGGTTCCCTTCCTCCACACCTTCACCGACATTTGTTCTCTGGCCTCTTTTATATCCATCCTAACAGGTGCAAGATGACATCTCATTGGGGTTTGGATTGGCATTTTCCTGATGACTAGTGATATCGAGCACCTTTTCATGTACCTGTTGACAAGGTACATGTTGACAAGACCTGTGTGTCTTCTTTGAAAAAATGTCTATTCAGGTCTGCTATTTGTGAATTTTGTTATCTGGTTTTATCTTCTTGATTTCTATGAGTTACTTATATATTTTGGATATTAAACTCTTTTCTGATAATGGGTGGCCGATATTTTCTCACATTATGTAGGGTTCCTTTAGAGTTTATTAATAGTTTTCTTTTCTGTGTAGAAACTTTTCAGTTGATGTAGTTCCACGTGTTTACTTTAGCTCCTTTGCCCTGTGTTTTTGCTGTGATACACCCCAAATCATTGCTAATACCAATGACAAGGAGCTTTTTCCCTATCTTTTCCCCTAGAAGTTTTATGTTTTCACTTCTTACATTCAAGTCTTTAACCCATTCAGGTTAATTTTTGTCAGTGATGTAACACAGTTACACTACAACTTACACTGTCATTGATTGCATGTGGATATCCAGTTTCCTATCACCATTTACCGAAGAGACTATTCTTTGCCCATTGTATGTTGTCTGTACCCTTGACAAAGGTGAGTTTTCCATACACATGTGGTTTATTTCTGGGCTCTGTGTCCTGTTCCATTGTTCTATATCCTGCTTTCATGCCAGTACCGTACTGTTTTGATTGCTACGGCTTTGTAACATAGTTTGAAATCAGGACATGTAGTGCCTCCAGATCTGTTCTTTCTCAACATCATTTTGGCCTTTGGACCTTTTTTGCTTCCACATGAATTTGGGCATAGTGTTTTCAGTTGCTTTGAAAGCTGCCATTGTGATTTTGTTTGGGATTGCATTGAATCTGTAGATCACTTTGACAGTACGGGTAGTTAGCAATATTAATTCTTGCAACCCAAGGACATTGGATAGTTTTTCATTTATTTGTCTCTTCTTAAATGTTTTTCATCTAAATCTTATAGTTTTGCAGGTGCATGTCTTTCACTGGTTACATATATTCCTAAGTATTTTATTGGTTTTGATGCCACTGTAAATGGTTTGGTTTCTGAATTCCTCTTTAGGTATTTTGTTGTCGGTGTGTAAACATAACGTATTCTTATAGATTGATCTTGTATCCTGCAGCCTCACTGAATTTGTTATTAGTGCTAATGTTTGGTTTTGCTGTTGTTGTTGTTGTTTGGTGGGAGACTTTAGGATTTTCTATATGATTATATCTTGGTTAAGATATGGAAAAAACCTAAAGTGGAATATTAGTCAGCCATGTAAAAGAATGAAATCTTGCCATTTGTGTAAACATGGAGGGACTCTGAGGACACCACGCTAAGTAAAATAAGTCAGAAAGCAAAAGACAGATACCACATGATCTCACATGTGGAACCTAAAAACAGCAGCAACAACAACCAACAAACAAAAGAGAAACAAAGCATTGTGCTCAAGAATACAGTGAACAGATCTGTGGTGGCCAGAGGTGGGCATGGGAAGGTGAGTGAAACAGGTGAAGGGGGTTGAGAGGCACAAATTTCCACTTATAAAAGAAGCTTTGGGGATGTCATGTACAGCATGGTGAGTATAGTTAATGATACTGAATTGTCTATCTGAGAGTTGCTAAGAGAGTAAATCTTGAAAGGAAAAAATCATGTCATCTGCAAACAGAGACATTTTCAGTTCTTCGTTTCCAATTTGGATTCCTTTTATTTCTTTTCCTCACCTTTGTGCTCTGGCTAGGACTTCCAGTACAATGATGAATAGAAGCGGTGAGAGTGAGCATCCCTGTCTTGTTCCTGATCTTGGAGCAAAGGCCTTTGCTTTTCACCATTGAGGATGATGTTAGCTGTGGGCTTGGCGTTAAGGCCTTTATTGTGTTGAGGTCCATTCCTTCTATATCCAACTCCTTGAGACTTTTTATCATGAAATGATATTCAACTTTGTCAAATGTTGTCTTTGCGTTTATTGAGATGATCCTGTGATTTGTAACCCTCTCTGTTCATGTGTTGTGCGTTTATTGATTTGTGTGTATTGAACCATCACTGGACCCCAGACATAAGCCCCACTTGATCATGGTTTATATTCCTTTTAAAAAGCATTTGGGGGCACCAGGGCGGCTCAGTCATTTAAGCGTCTGGCTTCGGCTTAGGTCATGATCTCATGGTTGGTGGGTTTGAGCCCCGCATTGGGCTCTGTGCTGACAGCTCAGAGCCTGGAGCCTGCTTCAGATTCTGTGTGTCCCTCTCTCCATGCCTCTCCCCTGCTCATGCTCTGTCTCTATGTCATGCTTTCTTAAAAATTAATAAACATTAAAATAAATTTAAAAGCTGTTGAATTCATTTTGCGAGCATTTTGTTGAGGACTTTGGCATCTTTATTCATAGGTGATATTGGCTGTAATTTTCTTTTCTTGTAGTGTCCTTGTCTGCTTTTGCTACCAGGGTACTATTGGCTTCATTAAATGAGTCTGGAAGTATTTCTTCCTCTTTAATATTTTTAAAGAGTTTGAGAAAGATTGGTATTAATTCATCTTAATGTGTGATAGAATTCACCAGTAAAGCCACCTGGGTGCTTTACTGTGTTGGGGGACTTTTTATTCTTCACTCAATCTGCTACTAGTAATTGGCCTGTCCAGATTCTCTGTTTTTGTTCATGATTCAGTGCAAGTACATGATTCAGTACAAGTCCCATGGGGACTTGTATGTTTTCAGGAATGTATCCAATATCTCTCAGTGATCTAATTTGTTGCCATTTATTGTCATAGTAAATCTTATGACCTTTGAAAATTTGTGGAATCAGTTCTGTAGGTTTTTTTTTAACATAAATTTATTTAATTTGAGAAAGGGGGGAGGGAAATAGGGAGGGGGAGAGACCGAACCCCAAGAAGGCTCAGTGCTGTGAGCACAGAGGACAGCATGGGGCTCAGTCCCACAAACTGAACCGTGAGATCATGACCTGAACCAAAATCAAGAGTCAGACACTCAACCAACTGAGCCAGCAAGGCACCCCACAGTTCTATACTTTTGTTTATAATTTTCTTTATTTGAGTCACCTCCATTTTTTCTTAGTGTAGCTAATGGTTTGTGAGCTTTTTTTAGCTTAACAAAAACCAACTCTTCATTTCATTTATCTTTTTATGATGTGTATTTACTTGGTATTTCATTTATTTCCATTCAGATATTTGTTATTTTCATCCTTCTAAAGTTTGGACTTAGTTTGTTCTTATTTTCTAGTTCCTTGAGGTGTAATGTTAGGTTGTTTATTTGTGACTTTCTTTACATAGGCACTTATGGCTACAAACGTTGCTCTTAAGGACTGATTTCCTGCATCTTGTGAGATTTATATGTTTTGTTTCCATTTTTGTTTTTCTCAAGATTTTTTAAATTTCCTTTTTGATTTAGTCTTTGACCTATGCTTGTGCACAGGTGACCAGGATGGCTGGAGTCCTCCTGTTCTCCTTCCCTGCAGGTGAAATCCTTCTGATGGCTTCTTCCTTGGTGCTGAGTTGGTCCAGACTGAAGGAGGGGGTGACACAGATGAAGTGTTTTCCCTGCTTTTCTGTGCAGCAACCTATGGTTCTTGTGCTCCGCGGGGTTGTGCTGTGTCCTCGTGATGGCCTAGGGCTTTCCCAAGGCCATGTCACAATTTGTGGTTGTTTGGTTGTTTGTGTTGGTGATTTTACAGAAGCAAGGGGTGTATGCTACTTTTTATTTATTTATTTATGTCATATTTTTAACTTTTGATTTTTTGGTTTTGTTTTTTTCCTGAAAGGCAAGCACTGGGAGCCCCTGGTCTCCACTCCTGCCTGCAGCTTGAGGGTCTGTACGACTGTTGCCTTAAGGTCTTTGTCTAGTAGGTTTGCATCAGTTCTTTCTCAGAGACAGTTCTACTGATAGAGTTTTTTCCTTTCAATGGGTCATACTTTCCTGTTTCTTTGTATGTTTTGTGATTTGGGTTTTTTTTTTAACTACACATTTGATCTTATGTGATAACTCTGGAAATTGATTCTCCCCTTCCCCAGAGCTTGCAAAGCTTTTTTGGTTGCTGTGTTTTGCTTTTGTGTTTTGGTCATTCTGTTGTGTAGAGTGTCTGCATGCCAGGTATCTACCTACGGTGTAACCTTAAGAACCTCTTAGATCATTTATGAGCCTGCACCCTTCCCTGGGCATATGTAACTTTGTAAATGTCTCTGTATTTGCAGCTGCTTTCCGGTGATCCAGTCCTTAAATACTTCCTTTGCAAAATGGAAAAAAAATGGAAAGTGAAGCAGGGGAAAGCCTTTAAAAACCTTCAGGTTGCTTTAGCCAGTGGAGAAAGGGCTTGCCATATTGGTGGTGGGAACTGCAAACATGGTTGCCTACGTGTCTCCTGCATCCCCTTGACCAAAAGCAGCAAGCAGCGATCAGAACATTTATTCCTGATGTTTGGCGGGCATTGTCCTAATCACTCACCTTAGCTTCCACGTGCTGTGTTCAAACTACTGTAGGAATCACTCTGGGTGTCTGTAAGGGGCCTGAGAGTCAGGAGGTGGTAGCCGCATCTACGGTGCCAGGCTGAAATAGACTGAAATAACTGCCATTTACCATCCGAGACTTTCCCCTGGAAGTTCCAAGCCTTCAATACACTCCAGCTTTCCACAACAGTTCTGTCAGATTGCATCAGTGCACCTGTTACCCAGGTGGGGATGTGGATTACTGATGCCTCCTACTCCATCTGCCCTGAACCACTTCTTCAGTCAGTGTGACTTGGAGATTCTAGTGGATTTAGCATATATCTCATTAGGAGTTTTTAATACAACTTTATGGAGATGTTATTCACACACCAATCACTGATTTATGTATACAATTCAATCGTTTTTATTATATTCACAAAGTTGTGCAACTATCGCTACAATCGCTTTTAGAACATTTTCATCACAGCAGGAGTAACCTTGTACTCATTAGCAGTCGCTTCCCCTTTCTCCCATCGCCTTTCCCCCAGCTCTGGACAAGTGCTAATGTACTTTCGGTCTCTGTAGATTTGTGTATTATGGACATTTCTTGAAATTGGAATCGAGCCCCACGCAGTCCTTTGAGACTGGGTTCTTCCACACAGCATGTTGTCAGGTGCGTTCATGCTGTCTGCCATTATGGTGATAATTTGCATTTCCATCAGGGAAGGAGAGAAAGCACATTTACATATCCATGTTTATTATTTAGATTTCTTCTTTGTAACATTCCCATTCATCACTTACCCATGCTCACCTGCTCTGTGTCCTGGGAGACCATCCTCTATCGACCACTTATGGAATGGACTCCTGTATCTCCCATGCTCCCTTGCCTTCTGGCTTCCACTTGACTTTGGTAATTGGGACGTATTAGGCCATTTATTCACTAAGTAGTCTGTCTTATGCTCATAGATCTGAGCAGTGTTTATGTATTTTGCGGTCTAGCGCTTGGTTGCTAACAAGTGTGGCAAACAATTTCTCCTAATATATGGCTTCTATTTTCACTTTTGTAATCATGACTTTCGATGAACAGTAGTTATTCTTTTTACCTAATAACATATAGGAATTTTCTGTATTAGAAATGTCTTCTCAGTTCTGCTTAACAAATTTTTCCTTAATTATACTCATAAAGATCTGTTGTTGCCTGAGTTGTTAATGTTAGCCATTCTGACAGGTTAAAGGTGGTATCTCATGGTGGTTTTGATTTGTATTTCCCTGATGATGAGTGAGTTGAGCATTTTTTCATGTGTCCGTTGGCCATCTGGATGTCTTCTTTGGAGAAGTGTCTATTCATGTCTTTTGCCCATTTCTTCCTTGGATTATTTGTTTTTTGGGTGTTGGGTTTGATCAGCTATTTATAGATTTTGGATAACTAACACTTTATCTGATATGTCATTTGCAAATATCTTCTCCGAATCCGTCAGTTGCCTTTTGGTTTTGCTGATTGTTTCCTTTGCTGTGCAGAAGTTTTTATTTTGATGAGGTCCCAGTAGTTCATTTTTGTTTTTGTTTCCCCTGTCTCCAGAGACGTGTTGAGTAAGAAGTTGCTGCGGCCAAGATCAAAGAGGTTTTTGCCTGCTTTCTCCTCGAGGATTTTGATGGCTTCCTGTCTTACATTGAGGTCTTTCATCCATTTTGAGTTGACTTTTGTGTATGGTGTAAGAAAGTGGTCCAGGGTCATTCTTCTGCATGGCGCTGTCCAGTTTTCCCAGCACCACTTACTGAAGAGACTGTCTTTATTCCATTGGATATTCTTTCCTGCTTTGTCAAAGATTAGTTGGCCATCCATTTGTGGGTCCATTTCTGGGTTGTCTATTTTGTTCCATTGATCTGAGTGTCTGTTCTTGTGCCAGTACCATACTGTCTTGATGATTACAGCTTTGTAGTATAGCTTGAAGTCTGGGTTAGTGATGCTTCCTGCTTTGGTTTTCTTTTTCAAGATCGCTTTGGCTATTCGGGGTCTTTTCTGGTTCCATACAAATTTTAGGATTATTTTTTCTAGCTCTGTGAAGAATGCTGGTGTTACTTTGATAGGGATTGCATTGAATATGTAGATTGCTCTGGGTAGTATCGGCATTTTAACAATATTTGTTCTTCCTATCCAGGAGCTGCAATCTTTTTCCATTTTTTTGTTGTGTCTTCTTCAATTTCTTTCATAAGCTTTCTATAGTTTTCAGTGTATAGAGTTTTCACCTCTTTGGTTAGATTTATTCCTAGGTATTTTATGGCTTTTTGTGTGACTGTAAATGGAATCGATTCCTTGATTTCTCTTTCTGCCGCTTCATTGTTAGTGTATAGGAATGCAACCGATTTCTGTGCATTGATTTTATATCCTGCAACTTTGCTGAATTCATGAATCAGTTCTAGCAGTTTTTTGGTGGAATCTTTTGGGTTTTCCATATAGAGTATCGTGTCATCTGCGAAGAGTGAAAGTTTGACCTCCTCCTGGCCGATTTGGATGCCTTTTGTTTCTTTTGTGTTGTCTGATTGCAGAGGCTAAGACTTCCAATACTACGTTGAATAACAGTGGTGAGAGTGGACATCCCTGTCTTGTTCCTGACCTTAGGGGGAAAGCTCTCAGTTTTTCCCTATTGAGGATGATATTAGCGTTGGGTCATTCATATATGGCTTTTATGATCTCAAGTTATGCTCCTTCTATCCCTACTTTCTTGTGGGTTTTTATCATGAAAGGATACTGTATTTTGTCAAATGCTTTCTCTGCTTCTATTGAGAGGATCATATGCTTCTTGTCCTTTCTTTTATCGATGTGATGAATCATGTTAATTGTCTTGCGGATATTGAACAAGCCCTGCATCCCAGGTATAAATCCCGCTTGGCTGTGGTGAATAATTTTTTTAATGTATTGTTGGAGCTGATTGGCTAATATCTTGTTGAGGATTTTTTTGCATCCATGTTCATCAGGGAAATCGGTCTATAGTTCTCCTTTTTAGTGGGGTCTCTGTCTGGTTTTGGAATCAATGTAATGCTGGCTTCATAGAAAGAGTTTGGAAGTTTTCCTTCCATTTCTGTTTTTTGGAACAGTTTCAAGAGAATAGCTGTTAACTCTTCCTTAAATGTTTGGTAGATTTCCCCTGGAAAGCCATCTGGCCCAGGACTCATTTTTTGGGCAGATTTTTGATTACTAATTCAATTTCCTTACGGGTTATGGGGCTGTTCAAATTTTCTATTTCTTGCTGTTTCAGGTTTGGTAGTGTATATGTTTCTAGGAATTTGTCCAGTTCTTCCAGATTACTCATTTTATTTGCATATAATTGCTCATAATATTCTCTTATTATTGTTTTTATTTCTGTTGTGTTGATTGTGATCTCTTCTCTTTCATTCTTGATTGTATTTATTTGGGTCCTTTCCTTTTTCTTCTTGATCAGTCTGGCTAGTGGTTTATCTCTTTTGTTAATTCTTTCAAAGAACCACTTTCTGGCTTCATTGATCTGTTCTACTGGTTGTTTTTTTTTTTTTTTTTTAGTTTAAATAGCATTAATTTCTGCTCTAATCTTTATTATTTCCTTTCTTCTGCTGGTTTGGGTTTTATTTGTTGTTCTTTTTCCAGCTCCTTAAGGTGTAAGGTTATATTGTGTATCTGAGATCCTTCTTCCTTCTTTAGAAAGGCCTGGATTGCTATATACTTTCCTCTTATGACCTCCTTTGCTGCATCCCAGAGGTTTTGGGTTGTGGTGTTATCATTTTCATTGACTTCCATATACTTTTTAATTTCCTCTTTAACTGCTTGGTTAGCCCATTCATTCTTCAGTAAGATATTCTTCAGTCTCCAAGTATTTGTTACCTTTCCAAATTTTTTCTTGTGGTTGATTTCCAGTTTCATAGTGTTGTGGTCTGAAAATATGCACAGTATGGTCTTGATCTTTTTGTACTTACATAGGGCTGATTTGTGTCCCAGTATATGGTGTATTCTGGAGAACGTTCCATGTGCGCTGGAGAAGAATGTATATTCTGCTGCTTTAGGATGAAATGTTCTGAATATATCTGTTAAGTCCATCTGGTGCAGTGTGTCATTCAAAGCCATTGTTTCCTTATTGATTTTTTGATTAGATGATCTGTCTATTGCTGTGAGTGGGCTGTTGAAGTCTCCTACTATTATGGTATCACTATTGATGAGTTTAAAGAAACATAAAGATGTTTGTGATTAATTGATTTATATATTATGGTGCTGCCACATTTGGTGCATAAATGTTTACAATTGATAGGGCTTCTTGGTGGATAGACCCCTTGATTATGATATAATGCCCTTCTGCATCTCTTGATACAGTCTTTATTTTAAAGTCTAGATTGTCTGATAGAAGTATGGCTACTCCGGCTTTCTTTTGTTGACCATTAACATGATACATGGTTCTCCATCCCCTTATTTTCAACCTGAAGGTGTCTTTAGGTCTAAAGTGGGTCTCTTGTAAACAGCATATAGATGGACCTTATTTTCTTATCCATTCTGGTCTCCTATGTCTTTTGATTGGAGCATTGAGTCCATTGATGTTTAGAATGAGTCCTAAAAGACATGAATTTATTGCCATTATGATGCTTGTAGAGTTGGGGCTTTTGGTGGTTTTCTCTGGTCCTTTCTAATCTTTGCTGGTTTTGGTATATATATATATATATATATATATATATATATATATATATTGTTTGTTTGTTTGTTTGTTTTTCATCTTTTCTCCCCTCAGTGAGTCTCCCTTAAAATTTCTTGCAGGGCTGGATTAGTGGTCACAAACTCCTTTAGTTTTTGTTTGTCTGGGAAACTTTTTATCTCTCCTTCTCTTTTGAATGACAGCCTTGCTGGATAAAGAATTCTTGGCTGCACATTTTTCTGATTCAGCACACTGAATATATCCTGCCACTCCCTTCTGGCCTGCCAGGTTTCTGTGGCTAGGTCTGCTGCAAACCAGATTTGTCTGCCCTTGTAGGTTAGGGACTTTTTTCCCTTGCTGCTTTCATGATTCTCTCCTTGCCTGAGTATTTTGTGAATTTGACTATGATGTGCCTTGTTGATGGTCGGTTTTTGTTGAATCTAATGGGGGTCGTCTGTGCTTCCTGGATTTTGATGTCTGAGTCTTTCCCCAGGTTAGGAAAGTTTCTGCTATGATTTGCTCACATAACCCTTCTACCCCTATTTCTCTCTCTTCCTCTTCTGGGACCCCTATGATTCTGATATTGTTCCTTTTTAATGGGTCACTGATTTCTCTAATTCTTAAATCGTGCTCTTTTGCCTTCACCTCCCTCTTTTTTTCTGCTTCATTATTCTCTATAAATTTGTCCTCTATATCGCTGATTCTATGTTCTGCCTCATCCATCCTTGCTGCCGCTGCATCCATCTGTGATTGCAGCTCAGTTATAGCATTTTTATTTCGTTCTGGCTATTTTTTACTTCTTTTATCTCTGTAGAAGGGATTCTAATCTATTTTTGACTCCCACTAGTATTCTTATTATCGTGATTCTAAAGTCTGGTTCAGACATCTTGCTTGTATGTGTGTTGGTTAAATCCCTGGATGTCGTTTCTTCATGCTCTTTCTTTCAGATGAATTCCTTCATTTTGTCATTTTGAAGGGAGAAAGGAATTAATGACATACAAAAATTGAAAATAAAAATATTAAAAGTAAAAAAGCATTACAATTAAAATTAAAAACACACCCACACAAAAATCAAATAGATGATGTTAGATCTTAGGTGTGTTTTGGTTGGGTGTAGAAAGTGGTTTGACAGATTAGAGAAATAAAGGGGGGGAAGGAAATCATTTGAGAATTTGAAAAAATGAATACACTGAGATAGACTAAAATGAGATGATGGGGGTAAAATAGAATTTGAAAAAATATACAGAAAAGTAAAGAATATAGTAGAAAAAATATTATTAATAAAAACTAAAAATAAATATGATTTTTCCTTTTTCTGTATTCAAGAAAAAAGAAAGGAAATGAAAAAGAGAAAAAAGATAAAATCAAAAAGAAAGAAAAAAAGGAAATAGTTTGAAAATTTGAAAAAGTGAATATGCTGTAGTAGACTAAAATAAAATGATGGAAGTAAAATAGAATTTGAAAACGTTTACATAAAAGCAAAAAATATAGTAATAAAAGTTGAATAAAAATATTTTTAATAGAAATTGAAGTTTACCTTAAATTACCTTACCTGACATTTTTCTCTTTCTGCATTCAAGAAAAAGAAAAGAAACGAAAAAGAGAAAAAAATAAAAATAAAGAAACTAAATAAAATAAAAAGGAATTTGTTTGAAAATTTGAAAAGGTGAATACACTGAAGTTGAATAAAATAAAATGATGGAATTAAAATAGAATTTGAAGAAATTTACATAAAAGTAAAAAATATAGTAATAAAAATTAAAGAAAAATATTTTTAATGAAAATTGAAAATAAAAATGAAATTTTTCTATTTCTGTATTCAAGAAAAAGAAAAGACATGTAAAGAGAAAAAGAAAAAAGAAAAGAAAGAAAGAAAGAAGAAAGAAAGAAAGAAAATTGAATAGATGAACCTGCTAACAGATTGAAATAGGACCGAAATTACTTCATTTTCCCCTGGAAGTCAGTCTATGTAGCGCTTCATACTCCATAAACGAAGCAGGTGGTGAGACTTGTGTTCTTGAGAGCGAAGTTGCCCAGTTGGGCGGGGCTCAGTGTAATGGCTCTGCTCTCCACTAGATGGCTCTTTTAGCCTACTGGGGTGGATTGCTGTGGTGCTCCTACATGCACATGCCCATTCCCATGCATGGGAGTCATGAACATGGCGCCACCCAGCTACCCACCCTGTTCTCCCGAATCAGCAATCACGCACCCGTCCTCCTTCTTCAGCTTTCGTCCACTCCCCACTTTTTCACTCTCCGTGACCAGGCCCCAGGCAGTACCTCTCTCCCAAGTTTTGTCTCAGATGTGGCTGTTTTCCTCGGCCCCTTATTTCCGAAGGACTGCGGCTTTGACCCGTTCCACCCCTCTTCGAGAGGGTCTTACTGAACAGTGGCTGAATGAGCAATGGCGGAATGTCAGCTGCACCCAGGAACGCTTGCTGGACCCTGCTGCTGCCAGTACCCTGAGACTACGGCCAGATGCCAGCCTGCCCCAGAAAAAGTTCGCAGGATAGTGTAGCAGCAGCGTTTCAGGGATTATGGAAAATCACAACACACATCTGGCACCAGGCTTCACCCTTAATGACCTTGTTCCAGCACCAGTGAATGTGGCCATTCTCTGAGGTCTGCTGGGACCAGGTGGCTTCAACAGTCTCTACCAAATGTCATCCCAGCAGTGGAACCGCTTTTCCCCGTGCAGCCTGAGAACCTCCCAGCCCCCACTCTGCTCCTGGGGATTTGCCCTTCCCACCAGAGAATCACCAGGTATCGAGCTGCGGAGTTGCAGCCTTTGTGCTCCCCTTGTTTACAGTCTGAATGGAATTTAAGCCCTCTCCTTTCTCCTTTCTCCCTTCTCCCTTTTTAGACTTCTGCAAGAACCTCACACACTGAACATCATCTGGGATGAAGGCGCCCCCTGGTGTCTAGGTCCCTGTCCAGGTGCTGGAGCTCAAGGAGACCCTAGGGAGGGCCTGGCTGAGCAGGAGAAAGACAGCTGGGTCTTCTCTCCTTAGTCCTGTGGCCGCACGTGGGGTGAAAGGTAAGGGGACATCCCCCACTGCTCTGCTCTCAGGTGGATTCTGACTGAGAAGCCTGAGTGGGGTCTGGACTGTAAGCCAGGTGGAGGTGTCTGAGCAGAAGCCCGGGCACCAGTGGGGACAGGATGAGGTTTCTGAGCAGCCCTGGACTCCACAGGGGTCAGGCTCAGGGTTGAGGCGGGATTGCAGGAGAGGAGAGCTCAGGAGCCGGTGCCATTGCTGAGGTGTCTGTGTCCCTGTGCACCTCCTCCTCCAGCCCCTTGATGGTGATACAGGGAAAACCGAAAAGTAGAAACACACTTTTTGGGCACCTTATTTATAAAATTCAAAACTCAGTTAAACAAAAATCATTTCTGATTTGGAAATAGCATCTCAATGTCTATATGGTAGTCTACAGTGTAGATGTGCACACTGGGTTATAGGACTAAGATGACAACTTCCCTAAAACTCCTGCCAGAAAATATAAAAGGGGTCCTTGTGGCGGAGGCACAAGCTGGTTCCCAGAACTCTCTCTCCGAAGGCATATGACCCAGCTGACACCTGGTGTGAGTGCATCCTGTGCCACAAGTGTTAAGAGTGAACACACACGCTTCATTTAACACCCATCCTCCCCCGGGGATTGCACAAATACATTTGTGGGTATTTTCCTCTACTGGACAGGGATCACAGCAGGAAAGGTTGTCTGAGAATTGGCTCATTAATATCACTGGGGATGATAGGGCCCTGAAGAGATACATACCAGTAGAGGGAGTGCCATGACAGGCATATTGCATGAAGAACCTCCAATAAGTAGCTCCTGGTTACTCAGCTTTCCCTCAGCTATTCAATCAAACACTAATGTAGGTGCTGCTGGGCAGGGACCTTGAAGATACAAGGTCTCGTATCAGTTGACCTTAAGTAAGGGAGATCACCTTAGGTTGGACGGCCCTAATCAGGTGAGTTTTTAAAAGGACTTGGTTCTTCCTGAGCAAAAGGATTCGAAGTGTGAGAGGGATTCAGTGTGAATGGGTTCCCTATTGTTGGCGCTGAAAATGGAGAGGCACAATGGCCAACAATCCTTGTGGGCACTAGGGACCATTCCAGCTGGCAAGGAAATGGGGACTTCAGCCTTATAAGTGTAAGAAACAGAATTCCGCCTCCAGCTCTGTATGAACTTGAAGGAGCAATCCACCGAAAGATGACAACACGGCTTTGTGAAATCATGAACAGAGAAGCCATCTACATCATGTCTAGATTTCTGACTAAAAAGCTGTAGGGAAATGAATGTGTGTTGGGGCACCTGGGTGGCTCAGTCAGTTAAGCGTCTGACTCTTGATTTCAGCTCAGGTCATAACCTCAACAGCTTGTGAGTTCGAGCCCCTCTTCAGGCTCTGCATTCGTAATGCAGAGCCTGCTTGGGATTTTCTCTCCCTTTCTCTCTACCCCTCCCACCCTCTCAAAATAAATACACTTCTAAAAAATTCATGAGTGTCCTTTAGAGCCACTAAGTTGTGGCTCTGCAGTAATAGAAAATGAATATACAAGCTCACTATGCAGCAAATCAGCTCATTGCACTTTTTCCGCTGAAATGAATGTGAACTACCATGCACACTAGTTGCATGAAACCAAACCTTTCCTGACTTTTCGGTGTATACCATTTAGTGGTTTTTATGTGATGCAATGAAGTTCTAATACAGTCATATTTCATTCATGCATTCAACAACAATTAATTTAGAGCCTACTAGGCTTTCTATCCTGGGGATACAGGTGTCACCAAATAAGCTCAAAGCCCCTGTGCTCATGAGCCTTACATTCTAGAGGCTTCCCGAGAGTGAGACGGAGCCACTGGAGCATTTTCAGTGAACACATGATGTGACCTGACTCACATACCAGGATCGCTGACCCTGTGGGGAGAAGAGCCCCAGGTGGCAAGTGATGCGGGGCACCAGGGCCACAATCCAGCAGGGAGAGGGTGGTGGAGACTAAGGGGAGGAGAGGGCCTGAGGCATGAGTGAGACGGAGGGATGGGCTGCAGACACAGGTGACAAAAAGGAGAGGTAAGGAATTCTAAGCAGTGGAATTCTCAGATTTAAATATGTTGTTAGACAGAGTTTTAATAAGTATCTACAGGGCGTAGCAAGATATTCTTTGCATCTACTATTTACTATACTCTGGGGCTGTCTGCAAACCCATTGCCTCCTTATGATAATCAGGGTAAAGAAAATAATACCAAGTGCCCCAATAATATGCACATAACTTAGGTATTAGTTCAAACACAGGAAATGCATGGATGCTGGTGAAGGTCGTTTGGCTGCACTGAACACGTGCAACTTGGAGGCGATTAAAGCTTGTCCACTCTTCCAGCGGAAATATACATAACAATTGTGCATCCATGGACTGAGGAAATGTCCAGGGCTCACACAGAGAATCTTGGGGCTATGGAATGAAAGTCATGTTAAAACACAGGAGTCACTGATATATTGTTTGGGAAAACATAGGAGCTTTGTGAGTCTGACTGCTGTGCTAGATGGTCACTTTTCTGTCGGCAGGGGCCAAACTCACTTTTACAGATTAGATTCCTGATGATCGGGGGTTACCAACATTGTGCGACCAGTAGAGTTAATCAACAAGAAGGAAATTGGCCTCAATGGGAATCTCTGGCTGGTACATCAGGCAGAGCTTCTCCAGGTGTAAAGAGAAAACCCCTGTCCCTCCCTCTCTGTTACCAGGGCTAGCTCGCTCTCTGTTATTGAGTGCCTTGGAGGTGAGTTTCCTTCTAGAAGAGTCCAGAGTGAAGGAGGTGACAGGTGGGAGGTAAAAGTCCAGTTCAGTGAATATTCTGTGAAGGACTATGGAGGAAAAGGGGGTTGAGCCCAGCCTGTGGGTCTCTCCCTGGTTTCCTCAGACAGCCCCTGGGTCAGGACTCAGGAAGACAGGATGACAAAGTCACCTGACCACTGTGCAGGAGGAGAGGGGTCAGGGCAAAGTCTCAGAACCCCGGGGAGGGCCTGGCTCTCTGTGTCCCCTCAAAAGGGCGGGAGCCCAGATCTGTCGCTCCCCTGCCCCACGCTGCCCTGCCTTTTCCCTCATGTGCTGTCCTGTTCCCGCAAAGGGGGCACGGGCCTCTCTGTCCCTATCTGTGCCTTGTGTCCCATGGAGCTGCGGCTCTTACTCTCTCCTTGAACATAAAACTTTAGATGCACATTTGTTTTCTTCTGTGCTTTCCTTGTGGGTTGATTGGTTAGTTAAAAAAGAAGACTCCTGAAGTTTGAGACAGTAAATAAATAGAAACTCTGAGAACTTCCAGGGTCTGCATGTTTGCTGTGCATCCTCTGGGGGTGGGGACAGGAGAGGCTGTGAGGAGCCAGCGTGGACAGGACTGTGCCCAGTCGGTGCTCAGTGCATCCTGGGCTTTGATAAGGTCTCTCCTCAGCTGCCTCATCAATGTTGCTCCCTTGTCCTGGTCCCTTCAGTCAAACCCTTGTCCCATCAGGCTGTGAATCATAGGGCACAGATCTCTCCTGTGTCCAGGACTTTGTGCAGCCAGAGTTTCCTGTGACCAGGACAGCCTAGGCTCAAGTCTGGGTCGGGACTCAGCCCCCAAGTTTTGCTTGTTTCAGTTTTTTTGTTTCTATGTTTCTATGGAGACTTAGGCCTGTTCTTGTTCTTGTGTAAGTTTCTGCTTCCATTTCCTCTGGTGTCCCCCAGTCTGGGACAGTCTCAGGGGTCCTTGGGCCTCTCATTTTACCCACAGGCCCAGTGAGCCCCTGCACACAGGAGTCTCTGTGGATTTGCAATTTTGAGATACATCTATCTCTTCTCCTCCTTCTAGGGCGGTTCTGGATCATTCTTTCCATCTTTCCCCCCATCTTTTTTAAAAAGCAGATTCCAGAGTGAGAGACAGGATCTGATAGTTTCTCATCCTTATTAAATTTCAGTTAGTTTGTGTCTTCTCTGCTTACCTGCTGCCCCCCTGTCTTTAGTTCTAGAGCTCTTAGTCCTGGTTGCAAACCTAATTCCTAGAGGGAGAAAGTAGTGTCTAATCTGCATTCACATTTGTCTTCAGTATATGACCCTTGGGCCTAGGTACACCTTTTGTGAAAGAGAACTGTCATTGTGTCCTGTGCTGTGCAGGAGGGATGGTGTGGGATGGAGGAGGTGGGGTTTAGGGGGGAGACCAGCACTGGTGAGAAAAGTGGTGGCTGCCGTGAACAGATGTGGCCTGAGACTGATCTGGAAGGGACAGGTGCTCTATGCTGATCGTTTATCCAACTGATAATTGAGTATCAGATACAGGAACACTGTTGTAGCGTCTAGGACACTTCAGTGATGTAAAAACAGGCAGAATTTTCCAGCCTCATGGGGATATGTTCTGGTAGTAAGGGACAGACGATGTGCTAGTAAATAAGGGAAGTGTGTGTGTGTTAGAAGTTGGGAAGGGCTTTGAAGGAAGCTGGCCCAGATAGTTACCTGTGCTGGGACAGGTACTAAAGGTACTCCTTTAGTACCAGAGGGAGCCTCACTGGGAAGGTGACCTCTGAGAGATGTGCAGGACACAAGGAGTTGTTGACGAGCATGTCTCAGGCAGTTCTTTCCAGGCAGGGGAACCTCCAGGCACATGCACTAGGGCAGAGCGTGTCCTGTGTTCAAGGAAGGGTGAGAGGCCACTGTGGCTGGACAGAGAGCATGTGAAATGCGGTCAGATGTCTAGACCTTAGGATTAGAAAGGTTTTGAGTTTTCTCTGAGTGACATGTGGAGTCACCAGATGGTTTAGAACAGATGGTCCACCTGGTACTACTTCTCTTTCGAAGCATCTGTTTGCTGCTGTGCAGAATCGAGAGGTGCAGGGCGAGAAACCAGTAGGGAAACTAGTGCAGGGTCCAGGAGGGGGATGTCGGCTGGAGCTCTGGGGTGTGAGGAGGGAGAGTAATAGGAAGTGACTGTCTTCTGGATATATTTAAAGATGGACTTTGCAGCATTTCCTAATGCATTAATTCTGAGGTGTGAGGAGGACGGCACCCAATATTTCAGACTGCAAGTAGAAATGTGGAGTGCCTTCTGTGGGAACCAGGAAGACTCTGGAAGTAGGACATTTGGGGAAGCAGCATCACAGGCACCCAATTTAGGAATGTGGAATCTGAGGTGCTTATTAGAAATGAAAGTGAAATTGGCAGCTGGATATAGAGTGCAGGGCGGGAGAAATATCTAGGTTGAAGAAATAGATGTAGGAGGTGACACCATACGAATGATGTTTAGAGCCTTCAGCATAGATGAGGCCACCAAGGGATGATGACAATAGAAGAGAAAGGAACAGGACCAAACCCTGGACCCCTCAGTGCTAAGCAAGCTGATCAGAGCACACGCACATACTGAACAGTTCTGCTTCTGCACCTAGAAGGCACACACTCCAGGGAGACCCAGCCTTCCGTGTGCACTGGAATTTCCTGGACTTAGGAAGAGCTAGACAGTCTGGAGTAGAGCATGAGATTCTGGGTTTATAATAAGGTTGGCGCTACTGCTGGTTTCTCAGACCACACACTGAGCACCAAGCACATAAAGCAGGATTCCCACGTGGCTGTGCCTCAGCCTCTCCTGTGGGGCTTATTAAGTAGTGATTCCTGCCCTCCCCTCCCCCTGACACACACACACACACAACCCACTCTTTTTTTTTTAATGTTTATTTACTTGTGAGAGACAGAGTGTGAGCAGGGGAGGGGCAGAGAGAGAGGGAGACACAGAATCTAAAGCTGGCTCCAGGCTCTGAGCTGTCAGCACAGAGCCTGATGTGGGGCTCGAACTCACCAATGGTGAGATCATTACCTGAGCCGAAGTCAGATGCTTAACTGAGGCACCCAGGTGCCCCAACACACATATACACACTCTTAAGATGATGAGCCAGGGGAGACGCCTGGGTATTTTGCAACAACGCCACAAGCAATCCTGGGGTTCCACCAGGACCACTGAAGTCATTGATGAGAGCCCTCATTGTGGGAAGGAGTCTTACATTCACATTTAAATGGGGTTTTTTAGGAAGAAAAATGCAAGATATGCTGGGAGAAACACAGTTTCTCTCCCATGGGACACATCAGGTGGCAGATAGAGGAAGTGGTTATAGGCTCAACATAAAACTCTGAGATACTAAGAGGTAGATCTTAAATGTTTGCAACACACACGCACACACACACACACACACACACGCAGGTTACTAAGACATGATGCAGGTGTAGCTGACTCTATGGTGGTAATCATTTGCAGTATACAAATGTATCCAATCAAAATGTTGTGCCCTTAAACTTATAAAATGTTGTATATCAATTTTATGTCCATGAAAGTGGAAAAAAGTACTGAATCCTTGCTCTCTACAAGTATTCCTTCACAGATCCTCACTCTTTGTTTTAAACAACAGTGTCCAAGTTGTTTTAACTGAAGCAATGTATATTTATGAGGAAATATATATATATATATATATATACACACACACACATATATATACACATATATATATACATGTGTATATATATATATAATCAGGGAGAAATATAAATACAAATTTTAAATATATAATATAAAATATAAATTATATGTAATAAATACTAAAATGTTTTTAATATAAATATATGAAGTATAAATCAAATTATATTTGTATATTATGAGTATATATATTTATAGGGAAATATGTATCATGTATACATTTAGAGTATTATGCATCATTTCAGCGAAGGCCACAGAACAGTCCTGAGGCCAACAGCCAGGAGGAGAATCCATAGTCCCACCCTAGGTCAAGGCCCAAATAGGAACCACTGTCCGTGGTGCTGGTCGCAGATGCCACCGTTCACACCACTAGACCATGAGGTGAGAACTGCTGACGCTGCTGCTCCTGGCAGGTGCATGACAGGACTGCCACTCACATCGCCTGTGCCAAATGCATCAGCACTGTCCCAGCTTCCCTGTCTCCACATCCTGAGTCAGAGTCTGGTATGTGGTCACCTGGCTGGTGGAGTCTTAGGCCGTGTCCAGCTGCAACAACGTTGGCATCATGATTTTGCTCTGGATTCCCAGGGAGTTGGTCACCAACACTGTTGGACTTGAACGCCTCATTTATACTAGTCTCGCATTCCCGGCCATAGCCCTGTGAGACGCCATGCATTCTGGTGGTTCCCAAAGTCACCCCTGTTGTAGGCAGACTCTAAGATGACTCCAAAGTTCCCGTTCTCTTGTAGTCATGCCTTTGAGTGACAGCCACTGTGGGAACAGAAGCTGGTTATAGTGACTTGCTGGTAACAAATAGAATAGGGTGAAGTCATACAAAGTATATCTGGGATCACCAGGCACAAGACATGAGGGACCTGGAGTCAAGTGTGCCCAGGTGGGCCGTCAAGCCAGGCTGGGGAAGTAGGGTTTTCTGATGGAACCCAATGACAAATGACCCTGCATTCCTTTCCCTCCTGAAGGGTTCTTCTATAGACCTCAACCTCCACAGCCACTGCCATCAGATGACATGAGGAGGAGGAAAAAGGTCACCAGCAGTGATGGTCATCGTAGCTGGAAGGACAGGTGAAGTCTGTAAACAGGACAGGAAGAGAAGGGAAGAAACAAAGCCCCCAAAGGTAACACCTGGGGAGCCAAACACTCCCCCAGGGCAGCCCCATGGCCACAAAATGAGGAGAATAGTCTCTAGTCTCCCTGTGATGCCCCTGTGGCCCAGATCTCCTTTCCTCCAACCCAGGACACTGTCCAAAAGAGCCCACACTTACACCCTGTTTATTTATCTCTGCTCATCTCCAGAACAGACCACCATGGCCACCCACTCTTGGAAGTCCTCCTCCCTCTGTATGTATTAGTTCAGTCCTGTGCAGCAGAAATCCAGCTCCCAGTAGGATGAACGGGACACAGCTTCTATGTGTCTCCCAAGAGTGAGTCAAGCCATCCAGGGCTGTGAGTGTATCTCTGCCCCACAAGGCTGTCCAGGCATGCAGCTTCCTGTGACCTGGGAAGTTGCCCTTAGTAGCATGAGCCAGAGTACCTAAGACCATGCCCATGGTCCATGAGCAGCACAGGGAAAGCAGAAAATGAGGAAGTTTCCCTCCTTTCAGGGCAACACCTCCTACATCATTCTGCTTCACCATAATGGCTGGAATGTAGTCACACAGACAAACACAGTCTCATGCGAAGCTGGTGAATGAATCTGTTTTTAATCTGAGTGACCCTGTGCTCCCATGAAACTCTATCACTATGGAATAAGGATTTTTGCTGTACTTAAATTTTTAAAAATGGATAGGATGGAGGAGGAAACTTACTGTTCACTCTGTACTCCTTCATGTTACATAAAGTTTTTAAATTTTGTGCATGTCTCAGTTGACATGAATTTTGAATTAGCAAGAAAGCCTACCTCCATTTAGCAGACACATATTAGGCAGTAGTAGAGTGCCAGCTCTCTGCTAGGCCACAGTGAGAGAAATAAAAAGGAATTCACGTGGGGTGAATAACCTGGAAAATGCAACTAGTATAATGAGTTCTGGAGAAACAGCCTCCAGACAGAAGCTTAATGAGCGCGTACTGTGGGCCAGGTGTTGTGCGACATACTAGGGACAGAAAGAAGATGCAGGTACATACCTTGTGACCTAAATGTCTCCTGCTGATGAGCTTCTGTGCCAACCCCTGACTTTCCAGGAACCCTACCTCTGTGTCTTGTTCCTGTGTGGGAATGAGCTGAGAACTTGGAAAGAGAAACTTTGCCCATCTGGTCCAAAAATTAGTGAAAACATTTAGGTAGAGAATACTAACGTTCTTATGTAACTGACTCATCAATACAAAAGAAAATTACTAAGAAAGAAAATGAATGAAAGGAAAGAAACCAACAAAGTGGAATCACAAGAAGTGACTTTGTGGGATCCTGTATGTGGCAAACTAGAAGAAATGTTGGAAACCAGGATTTGCCTGGGAACATGACAAAAGAAAGCAAAAAAAATGGTTCATTAAGTGATGGTGCTTTCCTGGAGGATTAGAAGGTCTGACAAGTCAAGGGGGAAATGTACAGAGAGGATGACCTCTCAGCTTGACAAAGTTGAGTCAGACCTTTCCAAACGATAGCATGAATGTTGTGTCTAGGACCCTGCTTTCATAACACAACTCAGCTGTGCAGTTCTCTTGTCCAACATGGTGCCCAGAGTTCTAATCATCTTGTTCACTGTGCACTTGTGTATGAATCCGCCCAGTTTAGAGAATGTGCTACCCTCCATTCCTGCCATCTGTCACCTGGAACACCCTCATGCACACAGATTCTATAATAAAGCCCAATGGCCTCTTGATCCACTGGCCTTGTAGAGTCTCCTCCCACTGAGTGTGGGTGAGACCTGGAAAATCCTCTAACCAATAAAATGTAGCAGTGGTGATGTTGGATCATATAGCATCAAGATTTCCACCTCGCCAGCTGTCTACTATCTTCTCAAAGTACAAGCTTTGCTGAGGCCAGCAGCTGCATTAGAAAGACCAGAAACTGAGTTCAGCCTTCTGTCTACATCCAGCAAGACACTGAGGCCCCCAGCCCACAACCAGCAAGGGAACTCTCAGTCTTCCCCCTAAGGCAGGCTTTCCATTTCTTGAAGACAGACATCCTGTTTTCTCTTTACAATGTGAATGTCAAGTTATTTGCTCTCCCTGTATCTGGGAGGCCCCATGAGTGAGGTAAGGGAGGATAGGAGGAAGTACCTTGAGGAGAGTGAGGCTAGACTTGGCCTCACCTCTCACCTTGGAGAGCAGGTATCACCAGGAGGTCACTTAGAAACAGAGAAGACAGAGACAGCAGGGATTAGAAGGACATGAATGGCCACCCCAGTGTCTCTCAGGCCTGCACAGGGCTGTGCTTTTGGGGCTGCGGATAAAACTGATGAGGAAACTCTGCCCCTGCCCCCCACGGCTGGTCTTCCCCCCTCAGCATTGTGGACAGCCCACCTCACAGCCCAGATGCACACACCATGGACTCCGTACAGCTTAGATGTGACCCTCTCTCCCACCGTCTGCAGCAAACCAACTCCATCAGCCAATGTAGAACCAAGTCTTCTGTCACTTCAAACCCCATGGACTTACAGGGACTGTGAGAAATGCATACCCTTCACAAGACTCAGTGCTGGAGGAGGAGAAGCTGTCAGAGCCACAGAATGAGGTGACTCTTAATGCAGCAGGTGAACAGTTCCAGGAATGAAAAACAAAACAAAACAAAACAAAACAAACAAAAAATGGTGGGCTCTTGAGTCCAGGAGTCTGTTTTGTTAGAATCATGGCTCAGCCAATTGAGTCATGTAACTTCTGAGTGATCTTGATTTCCTTGCCTATAAATTGGAATTGATAGCTTTCCCTGTCTCATGGGACTATTATGAGGTTGAAATGATTCAATTATTTTAACGTTTACTTATTTTTAAGACAGAGAGAGAGACAGAGTGCTAGCAGGGGAGGGGCAGAGAGAGAGAGAGAGAGAGAGACACTGAGTCCAAAGCAAGCTCTAGATTCTGAGCTGTCAGCACAGAGCCCACAGGGGGCTCGAACTCAGGAACCGCGAGATCATGACTTGAGCTGAACCAACTGAGCCACCCATGTGTCCCAACATTTTAAATGAAGTGAATGTGCATAAAAAATTCTAATCTTGGGTATGAGAATTGATAAATCAAACGTATAATGATGGTATCTATCTTCCACAAAGTCAGCTATAAAAACAACAGGTAAATAAATAAACACTAAGAAGATTAAATAATTTCTGAATATTTGGGTGGAAACCAGGACACTGGGCAGGTCTGAGCTCCTGCAGTGCTAAGATGGCAACAGCAGCTGGAAATAGTATCAAACCTGTTAGGGTCACTTTATAAGCATCCATGCAATTGGAGTAGGTAAAGGTTTGGAAGATAAATTTTTTTTCAGAGAGTTGGCATTAATAACTTTTCTATGAAGAGTGAGGTCACTACTGTCTTTAGCCTTACCAGAGAGATTTGTTACTTATTACAGATGCTGGATTAATCTGAGAAAGGAAGAAGTAATTAACTTACAAAATTAGTAATGGAATCAAAGGGGAAAACTAGATAATATCGTGTTTCCAAAAAAGTAATAGGACATACCATTTGAAAGAAAAATCCCTTATCAAGAGAAAGACAATTATTTAATAATATATGTGATTTCACTTGTCATTTGAAAGAAATAAACACATACAGAAGTTTTAAGTTTAATTTAATTAACCCTGATTATTTACCAAACTATATAGATTTTATTTATTAAATGAATAAAATTAATCTCAATAAAAAATGTCTTTGTAACAAATGATATTTGTGCCTCAGTTAACTACAGAGATATTAAATATGAAGAACTTCAGACAGTATTACAATGGAAAAAATATTTAATGTAATAGTTAAAGTGAGAGAGAATCTAGTACCGTGAGCAGCATAATGTTTATGTGCTGTTACATTAAAGACAATTGAATGGGAACACATTGAAAACTTGTTATGGGCTCACTTGTCCAACCAGGGCTCACAATGGCATATCATTTTGCTAATGACAACAGTATAAAAAAAATCAGTCCAAAATACTTTTACTTTTTTTAGTTTATGTACTTATTTTGAGAGAGAGAGAGAGAGAGAGAGATGTAGGAGAGAGGGGGAGACAGAATCCCAAGCAGGGTCCCTGCTGACAGCAGAGAGCCCTATGCAGGGCTCAAACCCTCTAACCATGATGAGACCATGACCTGAGCTGAAGTCAGACACTTAACCGACTGAGCCACCCAGGTGCCACCCCAAAATACTTTCAAATCTCAACAACTAACTTTTTATAATAGTTTAAGAAATAATAGACTATAACTTACATCATTTGTGAGCAGTTTTCTAATACATGGTTTATTTAGAACATAGACACAGTATAACTTACATCTTTTTATTTATACACTGTATTATTGTACTGGTGCTCAAATGTTTTTCAATAATATCCTTGTCTAACATATAGTTTTCTGGCAGTATTGTTGACTCACTGAATCTGACATAAGAAATAAATGGAGATGACAAGGTGGACACGTGGGACAACTCAGTGAAGATTTCAGGGAATTCAGAGTTTGTAATCCGGACTGTTAGCAGGGATGTTTAGAACCAGAAAGAATACACACACGCAGGAACTTAATAGCAGCAGTCCCCTGACTTTCTCGTGCTCACCTTCCCTGTGTTTGAACCCTGCTGACCCATCCACATGGGCATCTCCATGTGATCACAAGACTCAGAACCCAGCACAACGGTACTTCTCTCTGAATTCACGAAGCCAGGTCCTTGTTGGTTTCTTTGGTGGCCCCCACTCACTGTGCTGTAGGGCTGCACAAGTCTGGTTAGGATTCATGAAAATCTAAGTTCCCCCAGCAGCTCCCAATGGAGGGAAGGGTGGCTGGGGATTCCCGAGTAACTGACTAACCAGGGCTGACTCAGGGTTACCAGGTCTGAACCAGTTAGGAAAGGAATCACTTCCTGATTGTGGGGGGGGAAAAGACATTTTCATCTTCAGGTGGCATAGTCTGGACGGCCTCCCACATAGGAAGGGAGAGTGAGGGCAGAGCACTCCCCCAAAGAGGGGCAGAGAGGGGCGCCATCCATTCCCACAGCCCAGCAGGCCTGCAGTCCTTGCAGGAGCCCCCTGGCCCCCAGAATGTGCTCCTCTCCCTGCTGGCCCCACCCTGCTCGAAAGAGGTGAGGAGGATGGTGGGGACAGGAGGAGAGGGCGCCCTGGCTGACCTGCCCCCAGGGCTCAGCATGCACACAGGCAACACCAATCACTCCCTGAACCTCTAACCCTCTAGGGAGGGAGAGGGTGGGGCATGTTGCTGCAGTTCCCTGAGGACAGTTTGAAGTCAGAGCTGGAAGAGGACTGTTTGCTTGTGCTTTCGGGTCCCCATCTCTCCCGGGCTGAGCACTCTGTGGCAGCAGGTGGAGGATCCCAGACAAATGCCAGGATTTTCCTCCACCCTCCTCCCTCCCACCCTCATCATGTAGTGTGTTCAGGAGAATTCCCTGGTATGATGTTTGCAGGGGAAAGTGCAGACTGCACTGGCTTGGAACTAGACCACAAATCTGCACACAGCTCCTGAGGAGACAGGAGAAACACGGAGGGGACGGAACAGGTCATGTTGCTCAGTGCAGTTGAGAAAGGAGAAAACATGCATTCGTTGCCTCTCACTCCCATACACCTCCTCTTCCGTTTTCCCTCCAACCCTCCAGAGCAACAGCACCTTTAATGTTCTGTTCCATGGAGCTGGGGGCAGGGCAGGGGGTCAGGGGACAGTGGCCTTCCTGCACTGTTCCCTCTGTGGTTCCCAGTTAGAGCCACAGCCATCCTTCCATCCTGGCTCACAGCAGAATGCAGCAGACACAGGGCTGCTGTCCCTTAAGGTAGACGGATTGCAGCTGAGGGGCTGGGCTTTTTCCCATTTTAAAAATTCTTCCCTGTAGTTGCTGCAGGACGTTGTTCAATCAGAAACGGGAACTGGGAGAAAGAAAGAGTTGACTTGGATTCTCAGAAGGCAAAGACAAATAAAAACAAAATAAGAAACCAACAAACAAGAATTTACATGTGTTACGGAGTTTAAACCATTCATAACTCTGCGAAGTCAGTGCCATATTACTGTCACAGTGTCACTATGCAATGTGAGGACAGTGGGTAGCAGTGCCAGATGACAGAGCTGGTGGAACCCAAGCCTGTGACAGGCACCTCAGGGCTCCATCTCCCGGGGCAATTTCAGTGAGGGAGGGGCTCAGAGGGCCTGCGCTTGACCCCTCATGATGCCACAGGTCCCCGTACAATGAAGGCACCACAGAGTGGGACCCTTTCAGTGATGGAGGAGCACAGGAAGTGCATTCCTGTGTGATGTCTGATTTGAAAACAAAAATAAAACAAACCTTATCATGATGCCCAATTTGTCTCCCTGAAGTTTCTACAGAAGTGGATGATTTCTGAGGCACCTGAGTGTCTCAGTCCATAGAGCACATGACGCCTGATCTTGGGGTCATGAATTCAAGCCCCACGTTGGATATAGAGTTTACATAAAAAAATACAATAATTTAGAAATGACCAATTTCTGGGGTGACTGGGTGTCTCATTCAGTTTAGCATCCAACACTGGATTTCAGCTCAAGTTACGATCTCATAGTTTGAGAGATCGAGCCCCATATCAGGCTCTGAGCCGACAGCAAGGAGTTGGCTTGGGATTCTCTCTCTCTCTCTCTCTCAAAATAAATAAATAATCATTAGAAAAAAACTGTTAAGGGGCGCCTGGGTGGCGTAGTCGGTTAAGCGTCCGACTTCAGCCAGGTCACGATCTCGTGGTCCGTGAGTTTGAGCCCCGCGTCAGGCTCTGGGCTGATGGCTCAGAGCCTGGAGCCTGTTTCCGATTCTGTGTCTCCCTCTCTCTCTGCCCCTCCCCCGTTCATGCTCTGTCTCTCTCTGTCCCAAATAAATAAATAAATAAATAAACGTTGAAAAAAAAAGAAAAAACTGTTAAAAAAAAAAAAAAGAAATGACCACTCTGACCCCTATAAGTCAAAGACAATAAGTGTAAGCCTTCACATGACACCCTTCAAACACTTTAACTCATGTCACAGACAAGGTATATCGCATCAATATAAAAACAAATAAACACAAGTGGGCTGCTTTCAGTAGGAAGGTGGATGCAATTTTTCCAGCCCAACATTACTAGAAGCATGAGGTTCTCCCTAAGTCCTTTTGATGAGGCTGATTAATTGATTAACTCTGATGATACATATTTGGGGCCTGATCTCTGCTGGGCACTGGGGATACAGCAGTGAGCAAGTAAAACAGGCTTGTGTTTTTATATACTAAATATTTGGCCTGAAGAGAGAGTCATTTGGATTATGGAGCAGGGGCACCATCCTGGAAGCAGCTCAGGATATCCTCCCTGAGCAGGTGATGTCAATCTGAGCCCCCAGGACGAACAGGAGCTGACACGGGAGGAATGGCTCACTAGGGGAGCAGCTGGGGAGAAGTCCTGGCTGGTGGCCGGTGTGGCAGGCTCTCGGGTCTGACCAAGTGCAGGGAAGCTGCCAGTGGCTGCAGCCTGGAGCTGAAGAGTGCGAGCCTGGACCCAGCCCACCTGGATCCCTGGATGTCCTCCACCGGCCACTTAGCTTGGGACCCGAACAAGTTCCTCACCCAGGGACACATCAACTTCTTCCCCTGTATCATGGCTGATGCTCTAGGGATGAGGTGACACCTGTGAAGGGCTCGGAACAGTGCCTGGCACATGGCTGATGCTCGAGTACTGTTTGCTTTCATGGCTGGAGGGAAACAAGGTGGAGGGAGTGGAGGCTGAGGACAGAGGCTGGGCCCTGGAGCCCTCCCTGCCTGGTGTGGGAAACATAGTGAGGGTGAAAGTCCATGTGGAGGAAGGCTACTCGGGTATATTGTAGGGAAGAGATGGAGAGGAGGAGAGGATATGCGGGGACCTGTCAGAAGGCCACTGCGGGGGCCACACTAGTGGCACATGTCAGCCCCGTCCCTCCTAAACTACCCCTGTGCCATCTGTACTCCTTTTCACACTCCTCACCTCATCATCTTCCCATCACAGGTCAGCCTCAGGTGAGAATAATTATTGATCACACCCTGGGCAGCAGTCATGGTGACCGGGCCAACTATATGGAACCTTCTGGAAGAGGTGACCTGTAGTGTCTACCTGGTGAACTGGAAGGACCCTAGGAGCATCTTCTGTGGCCACAGTTTCTCCAGGCCCACATCACCACGTGCTGTGTCACTCTTGGAGCCACCAAGGAGCCATGGGCTGTCCATCCTGAACAAAGCCATTTCAGGAGGGGACATCAGGCCCGACTGGACACTTGCCAGTGTGGTGTCAGCCTCCTAACCGCAGAGCCCAGGAGCGGGAATCCAGGACAGGAAGTTTTCTCACCAAACCCACCTACACCCCTCTGCCCAATGCACAGCAAAGCCAATGACTGAGACCCCAGGGTCAGCAAGGAAAGGGTTTATTTGAGAAGCAGCCTTGGCTGCTAAATATTCTCCCTGAAGGGGAGGGGACAAGTCTTTTTCTATAATCATAAGGGCTGAGATTATGTACATATTGATGGAAAGGGCAGGACATGTAACTATTGATGAGGAAAGATGGAGCGTGCACATCAAACAACCATACGTGTCACATACAGCCTGTGTTCACGTTGGGGTGGAACCAGTTTCAGCAGGAGGATAAATGTAGACCCTGATCTCCCGAGGTTGTCTTTGGACAAGGAGGAGGGCACTGGGCACGCTCCGAGAGCCAGTATAAAGGGGATGGGGTCCCTGGCTCATTATCCTGATAAAGAATGCAGGACCTCACTTGTTCACAGGCTGGGGCCACAGTACCTGACCTTGATCCCAGGCTCCTGCAGGGACAGGAATCTGAAAAGAAACCATAGCTGAGTGAGGAGAAACAGTCCTCTGAAAAATAAGTTCTAAATGTTCTGCTAGCTTCAACCTCATGGAAGCTGTGGGGTGTGGATTCAGTTTGCTTCTGTGAGCAGCACAAGCAAGGGACCTTCTGCTCTTGACAGAAGGATCCGCATTTCCTGCGTGTGGTTTGCAATATCTCACAGAGCAGAATGCCCTTCTGTGCTGAGGAGGGAGGAGGTGCCCAGCCTGAGGAGGCAGGGAAACCCTGTGCTCTCTTGTATAACTTGGGACAGATCTTTGGACGCTTGCACAATTATTGACTTTAGAACCAATAAGGACATTTTCAGCTTTCAGTGTTTTTGGGCCTTGCCAGGATCAGAATGACTTCCCCGAACTAGAAAGCATGGGCTCTACTTCTGCCCTGAGCACACATTGTGCCTCTGCTTCATCAGCAAAGAACCTAAAAGACACATATCAAACTAAAATAAGAGTAAAATTCTTCCTAAGTTCTGCCCCTATATCTTCGAAGCCTCCAAACTTCCACGTACAGAAAGCACAGTTGAAGTTTGTAATTTTCTGGAATGTCTTTCATTGTGATGGTGTCTGACTCTTTTCATAAAAACACAAATACTCTGCACAAATATCCCTTCCTTCGAAGCACTATCTTCTTTGTGAGGATTGTGTATCCTGGGCAGCTGTCCTCACTATGGCTTGAATAAAACGCCCTTCCACTTTTTTAGAAATTCTGAAAGTTTTAGTCATTTCACATGGACAGAACATTACAGAGAAGTAAACTGTTCAATTCTAAACATAATAGCAATGCCCCAGGGCTTCCCTTTCAACCCTGGGTTCTATTGTTAAAAATCATCTGTGAATGCGTACTACTTCTCTTCTCGAATTCTCAGGCACCAAAACACATTACAATTTGTCTTCCTGTCGAATATGAAATCTTCAGTGTTGCTCGAAGATTTCACACACCCGCCCAAATCCCTTGAGGTTTCTGAGTGTGAAGAAGCCTCATTGGACACAAAGTTGTAAAGCAAACCAGCTCTAGATGAACAGCGCTGTTACTGGAGCCCTGTACTATTTGCACAAAGGAAAACCACACGTTATTGCCTGAGAAGCACAATCTTCATGTGTTCGGTACCTATATTTCGGCTGAAAGACGCAGAGAGGAACTCAGGCTGTCAAAATGGGGGTTCAGAGTCTTAGTGAACAAACTAAAACTTGCAAGAATGCAACTGAACGTCAAGTGTGACTAGAACCAGGGTTGAAATGCAGCTAAAACTTCCCCATCTCTTTCTTTTCTCTGTATTGGGTCCTCTTTCAGAGCAATCTCCTGTACAAGCTGTATTTGTAGTGCTTTCTGGGTCCACATGTCTTATCTTGCCAACAAAGAAAGACAGATGTCCTGTCTGGTCTGCAAGAGGAAAATTCTATGATAGAATTTTGTATCAATGGCCTGAGTACTGGCTTTTATTAGAGTGGGCTATATTATTTGGACAAATAAAAACACTATGTTCCTTCTAGAAAATGTGCAACTTCCATACATTCATCGGATTTTTTTTTACTCAAAACAGCAAAATGTAGCTCAAGCTTGTCAAGTGGGGGTTTGTTGTCTTAGTGAACAACTAAAGGAATGCAGGGAAGAAGTGAGCCGACCCCACAGCCTGACTGGATTCAACCTTCCCTGATGGAAGGGGTGAAGCCTGGCCAGGAAGGGTTGTCCTATGCCCTTGCTGGCACCATGGAGTGGGTGTGACTGATCCAGATTTCCCTGTGAAGAAGCCATGTGGCTCTCACACTCAGCTATGCCTGTCAACTTCCATGCTCTTGGGCCAGAAAGGATCACTGGACCTCCGGCTACCTTATTCTGCTGTCTCCATTCGTTAGTGAGGAGAGAAGCCATTTATCCGAGGCCCCTCACAGATGACAACAGTGCTGGTCTCTCAGGCTGGAGATGCTTCTCACTCTCAGAGAGATGTCTGGGGTCATGGAACCACGGTCCCTTCCTTCCCTCCAGGAGGAAGTGGGTGCAGCTTCCAGCCCCCAGAGCTGTGTCCCCAGCCCTTGAAAACAGACTTCCTGAAATCACAAGGAAGATGGACGTGATGCAGTCTGGAGCATTTCAGAGTTCAGAAGGGAATTTGCTGTAGACGCTTGTTGCCCCATCTACCTTGTAAGAGTGCAGAGGTTATAATGTAGTGTGAGGTTGTGGGTCATTGCCATACAGGGGAAGGAAGAGAGCAAGTTCTATACTGGGAATCCAACTCACAGACATGTCATTTACGGTCATTAAAGTGTGGGAAAATTATAGAGAAACTAAAGGAGCACTGTTTTCTACTCACATCACTTATGATCAATTCTTTTAGTCATGATAAAACCGAACCTAGAGAATTTCTATCATCTCTTCATGTTGCACAACTTGGACGCAAAATCAGGATCAAACCCAATGTCCCTTCATTTGAAAGGTCTTGCTCGTTGCTGCAGTTCACTTGACAGCTTTTCAAAGTGACCCAACAAACAACACACATCCCTCAAGTTCATGAACCTCTGAGGAAGACATGCCCTGAATGAGTTCACCTCATGACAGGACCAGCTCCAGGCCAGATTTTGTGCCCCTTCTTCCTCTTTAAAATGTCCGCTCGGCATCTTCCTCGCATCAACGCGAGGTGATTGTGGTTTCCACGATGAGCTCCCAGAAAGGGAACGTGGCTCGTTCCAGGCCTCAGAGGCACCAGAATACATTTAGCTTCAAAAATGACAAGTTTGATAAGAGTATTCAGACCAAGAAAATTAATGCAAAGCTTCATGATGGAGTTTGTCAGCGCTGTAAAGAATTTCTTGAATGGCGTGTAAAATACAGCAAATATAAACCATTGTCAAAGCCTAAAAAATGTGTTAAATGTTTACAAAAAGCAGTGAAAGTTTCTTATCACATAATGTGTAGACCATGTGCCTGTGAACTTGAAGTTTGTGCAAAATGTGGAAAGAAAGAAGACATTGTTATTCCGTTTAATAAAGAACCAGAAAAGACAGAAAATCCTGAAAGTAATCTACGTTCCAACCCTAGAAGTTGCAGAAGAAATGCAGAAGAAAGTGATGATGATTTAGATTTTGATATTGATTTAGATGACACAAAAGACAATCAAGGGGATTAATATATTCAAAGTCAGTTTGAAAACATGAAATTCCGAACAACTTTTGACTTTTGAGGGTTTTACACAAAAATACTGTGAAATCCTAATGAGAAAATTAGCAAAAACCTATATAGAAAACAGGCAAAATTCACACATGGACTATATAACTTATGCATGATACTTGGATAATTATGAAACTTTCATTTAGTGTTTTCTTACAATACATTTTTTAAAAAAGTTTTTTAATGTTCATTTTTGAGACAGGGAGAGACAGAGCACAAATTGGGGAGGGCAAAGAGAGAGGGACACACAGAATCTGAAGCAGACTCCAGGCTCTGAGCTGTCAGAATAGAGCCCGACACGGGGCTCGAACTCACAAACTATGAGATCATGACCTGAGTTGAAATCAGACACTTGACCAACTGACTCAGCCACCCAGGCGCTCCTCTTATAATACACTTTTAAGTAGCATATGCCAGAGTACCTGCCAAAGTGAATATTAGGTTATCATATTGCAGTTCAAGGGAATTATTTAGAAGAATGTGCTACCTAATATCAAACTAAACAAGATTCAGAATTGTTACTTGTGTAAGAACTATCTCATGGAAAAATCAGATGATATAACTATAGTGCAAGCTTCAAAAATTGGTCCTCAGCACCTTTTGATAGATTGATCCCAAGTAAATGGCCCACATAACAAAGTCCCTTTACTTAAAGTTTGCTTATAAAGGACTTGTTATTTATTTTTTGTAATAATGTTTAATAAGTGTATTTAAGCAGTTTTTCTTGAAAGTATCTTTACATACTGGATCACATTTTTTAACCTTTCTTCTTTTGTGAAATATACATACAGAAAAAAATATATAAAATACATATGTGTAATTTAATAAATAATTATAAGAAAAGTCATACATCTGTCATCCAGATGAAGAAACTACTTTTAAACAATATAAATTAGTTTTGTCTGATTTTTAGTCTTTTTTATCTTTTTATTTTGAAAAACCTCAAACCCAAGGAAAACAGCAAACTAGTACAATGAAACCTTGTGTATTCTTCCCGTAGATTCACAATTGATCAGTTACATTTTCATTATATCTCATTAGGTATTAGATACATATTTTATTTCCTGAACCATTCGAAAATAAGTGGCAGACATTGGATTTGAACTTTATATGAACAGACTTATACATGCATGTTATTTTGTATCTCTTTATAATGAAATAAAGAACATGGATGTGAAATTGAAAATAAATAAATAAATAAATGAACTTGACTCCACGGTGAACAAATTGTCTTTCATTTCTTCTTTCAGAGCCCGTGTCAGCTGACTTGGAGCAGCACGGGGATCTGGGACCCATCACGGCACCGGGAGGAAGCATCCAGGACAAGCCAAGTGAAGACCATTGTGGCACCGAAGAGAGGGAGTTTACACTGCGTATCATGACTGAGGACGTGTTTTTCCTTCCCACTGTGTGTAAGAGAGACGGCCAGCTCCTCAGCACCTTCTCCTCCTCCCCACTTTGTGAAAGGTCCTTGGCGCTTGCCCTGTCCACAGTCCTGGGAGACAGGAGCTTTCCTGAGGTCCTAAGGATCCCTGAGAATCATGCTCAGGGTCCAGGGAGAAGGACTCATGGTTCTTGCACCAAAAGGCATCTTCGTTCCTTCTCTGGAGTTTGATTAACTCGTTTTTGGGAAACCTTGTGAGAGATTAGAGATTTGGAAGCTGTCGTCTCATTGAAACTCAGCACCTAACACCTTCTCCATTATTTTCCAGCCAGAACATGAGGGACTCCAACCTGACAGACTGACGAAGAAACACATGGGCACAATCAGATCCAGGGACATTTCTAAGTCTAACAATGCGACCAAAGTCAAGATGAACTGAAAGGAGAATATTTATTTATTTATTTATTTATTTATTTATTTATGTATTTACGTATTTATTTATGTGTGAGAGAGAAGGAGGGACAGAGGAGAAGAGAGAGAAACTCAAGCAGGCTCCAAGCTCAGCGCAGAACCTGACTTGGGGCTCAATCCCACCAACCTGGGATCGTGACCTGAGCTGAAATTAAGAGACTCAGCCAAATGAGCCACTCAGGGGCCCCAAGAATGGAGAATACATAGACGTTTCAGGGAATCCCAAAGGTACTGAACTACAGTAGTCCCCTTCTTTGCAGGAAATATGTTCCTAGACCCCAAGGGCTGCCTGTGATGGCAGATAGTACCGGACCCTACGTGTCCTATGAGGTTTCCTGTACGTTCCCACCCATGATCAAGCTTCATTTATGAATTAGGCACAGTAATAAATTAAGAACAATAACTACAAAAAAAGATAAGAATCCTGAGTATACTGTAGTCAAACTTATTCATAACTGCCCTCAACTAATCTGATGTAGTGTGCTCATCCTGCTTCTTGTGATGATGTGAGATGATAAGAGGCTTGCATGAGGAGATAGGGAGGTTTTTTAAGGTTTATTTATTTTTGAGAGACAGATTACGAAAAGGGAAGGGGCAGAAAGAGGGAGAGACACAGAATCCAAGGCAGGCTCCAGGCTCTGAGCTATCAGCACAGAGCCTGAATGGGGCTCACACTCACAAATCTTGAGATCATGACCTGAGCTGAACTCAGGCACTTAACCAATTGAGTCACCCAGGTCCCCCCTGAAAATATATGTTTGAGAACATATGTGATTATCTCCTTAGGATAAACTCCTACCTGCATGGCTTAGTCCTGTAAGCATGAGCCTCTTGATTTCAGCTCAGCTCATGATCTCCGGGTTCCTGAGACCCAGCCTGACATCCTCCTGCTTGGGATTCTGTCTCCTCTCTCTCCCTCTGCCCCTCTCCCGGCTCCTGCATGCACTCTTTCTCATTTTTCTCAAAATAAATAAATAAATAATTTTTTTAAAAAGGATAAACTCCTAAAAGACAACATCTATGTCACAGTATAAGCACACTAAAATTGTGGAGACATTTTGCAGAACCTTTGAAAATTTTTATACCAGTGTTCACTCCCATTATCCTTTATGACAGTGTATTTTCCGACCCTCTGTTGGACACTCTCCTCACCTACTTTTACCTTTGCCAAGTTGAAGACACTAAGTTTTATACCCATTTTTTATTCTGTTGGAGAACAAGAAGCAGGAGGCACCGTAAGAATGTCTGGAAGGAAAGGGACAGAACAGCAAGAAACTGAAAGCAGTTTCATTCCCAGGACAGAGCCGGGACTGCTCGCTCTCTCCAGAAGGACATAGTATGGGCATCAGGCCTGGGATAGGAATGTTTTGTCTGGTGCCAGATGTACTCATGACCCAGTATGGAATACGCTGCAGGTGCACAGCCTGTCAAGAGGCCAAAATACTACGTTGTATGTGCTCACTGTTATCAGACAATTTGCAAAAATAAAAGAGGCTTGAGCCAGGGGGCCCAGGCTTTGGCTCCTGGAGAGTCTTAGCCCCCTGCTTTGCAATTCTCTCCTCACCACACCTTCAGGCCCTGTCTCTCTACAGCTGGCGCCAGAACAGGGACCTGAAGGTGGCCGTTTGCCACACTGCTGAAGAAGTGCCACAGGAACCGAATGGAACTTTGGAGCCGGGAAGCTCAGCCTTCGGGATTTCTGCAGGGTAAGTATGCGGAATTCTACTTCATCTTGTTAGGACTCATGTCTTCAGCTCTTGCAGACTTTATTAAAGAGCTCAGGGGTAGAAGTGAATCGTTCTGCGTTTGAGGATTTGTTTTATTTGGTAAAGAAACATTGTTACTGGTTACGCCCTCTGGCAAAAATGCTTTGAATCAGAAACTATGTAATTAGTTTTAGGTGCTGTGGGCAGAGCTTATCAACAAGGAGAAGTAATCCCTCTCTCCTTATGGTCTTTATGTAATTTAATTTCCCTGGTTTTGCAGCCCTTGCAGTCAGAATCCGGGGAAGAAGGGGGCATTGGTCCTTGCAACCCCTCACTGTCTGAAAGTGATCATGAGCTTGTGGATAATGAGGACTGGGAGCCCAGCCCCTCGGCCCACCACCAGAGGGACAGAAACCTACGGGCATCCCGGGTTAATGGCCCAGAGATAGTTGCATCTCAAGCCTCCGGACACTTGCCTCCCACACTGCCCCACAGTCCTGAGCCGGTCTATCCTTTTGAGGAAACTAAATGTTCCACTTATTCAAATAACCCATTTCTTGATACCTCCGCTGGGAGCATCGCAGTTCCTGTTTCCCCCATGATGCAGATGCTTCAACAAGCTAAGCCTGTGGGGGACACTGAATCAATGGCTACTATGCCTGCAGTTTATCCTGTCAACATTACCCAAATTCCTCCACGTCAGCAATATCCTCAGGGAGGGCAACGACTTGATCATCATTACCTTTAAGTTTTAAGGTAATGAAGGATTGAAACGGCCTTGCATGCAATATGGTGTTAATTCCCCTTATACGTTGGGATTGGTGTCTGCCTTAGCAAATTCAGAGCGACTCATTCCGTGGGACTGGAGGAGTCCTAGGTCGCACTGTTCTAAGTGCTTCTGAATTTTTGCAGTTTAGAACTTGGTGGGATGAAGAAGCACAGATACAGGCCTGGCGTGATGCCACCGCCAATGCTCCTATGCCCATTACCCAAGAACAACTTAACGGACCAGACAATGGTTTGGCATACAGGTTCAGCTTCAGTAGGATGATCAAGCCGTGATACAAGTTAGATTGTGCTGCCTTGGTGCCTGGGAGAAAATAGCTCCCCCTGGACAAGCTACACCCTCTTTTGTTCAAGTTAAACAGAGTCCTAAGGAGCCGTGTAGATTTCATCCCTGGACTAAAGGATGTTATCAGCGGGCTTACCTGATCTCTTAAAGCTGCTGGCTTTTGATAATGCTAATAAGGAATGCCAGCAAGCTTTATGACCAGTGAAGTCTCAAGGACGTGATTTAACTGATTATTTAAAGGCCTGTCAAGATACTGGCTCAGAGATCTATAAAATGGGACTACTGGCAGCGGCTATTCAAGACACTGGACCTTACAAACAGTCCAAATGTCCTCGCTGTGGCAGACTGGGACGTTACAAAAGGGATTGTCAACAACCCAGTCCTAACAATTCTGGTGATCCACCTTGGCCACCCTAGGGAAATACTAAGCCTCCTGGATTATGCCCCTGATGCAATAAAGGCAATCGTTTTGCAAATCAATGTAGATCTAAATTCCATTAGAATGGATCTCCCCTGCCCTCTCCATGGGGAAACCGGATAATGCCCCCCACCCCAGGGTCCTAATGTAAACAATATGGGGAATCCAATACTACAGTGTTATCCTGTGAGCAAAGGGACTCATCCAGTAAATCTGTCCCTCAGTCCATGACCCCCTCCAGGCCACAGGAGGGAACTCTGCATTAGATATCCCAGCCCCAGATTCCCTGGTCATGGATTCCGCCATGGGAATTTATAAGCTTAAAATTGGGATTTATGGCCCTCTGCCTTCAGGGTCCGTTGGCCTTCTTACTGGACGAAGTACTCTTACATCCAAGGGAGTTCATGTCCACTTAGGAATTATAGATGTTGATTTTAAGGATGAAATTTTAGGAATGGTTAGTACTTCTGCTCCTTACTGTGTCATGGCAGGAGATCGCATTGCTCAACTAATTATTGTTGCCTTACATTGCTTTAAATTCCATACCGATAGAACGGGCAAACAGGTATCTTGGCAAACATTTCTAAAGGACGGAAGGCCTGAGATGACCTTACAGATTAACGGAAAATTGTTTACTGGCCTGGTAGACTCAGGAGCAGACGTCACCATCATTGCTTCTAAGTTTTGGCCCAAGAATTGGCCTCTTCGACCTGTATCCGCAGTCTTTACAGGTGTAGGAAAAGCTACTGATATCCAACAGAATGTAGAAATTTTTCTATGTAAAGGGCCTGAAGGCCAGGCTGCTACTGTCCAGGCTTATGTTACTGATAGAGCTACTAATCTGTGGGGAAGAGACCTATGAAGTCAATGGGGAGCGTATATTAATATTCCTTATGTTTCCCCTGCTGCAATGAATATGATGTCCAAAATGAATTATAGTCCAGTAAAAGGGCTTCAACAACACGAAAATGGGCATATGAAGCCAAACACTGCTGAAATGCAGCCTCCTTCTATGGAACTGGGATATCCTGTACAGAATTCAAATTTAGTGTAAGGGCCACTGTTCCTGAACAACGTTATGCCTTACCGTAATCAAAATGGTTAACAACTGCCCTGGTGTGGGTGGAACAGTGGCCCCTTCCAAAAAAGAAATTAGAGGCTTTAGAGCAATTAGTGCAAGGATGCTGGTCATATAGAAATGTCCACCAGTCCATGGAATTCTCGGGTGGTTGTGATAAAGAAAGATCTGGGAAATGGAGAATGTTAACGGACTTAAGGAAGGTAAATGAGGTTATACAACCTATGGGACCTTTGCAACCTGGGCTCCCATCCACTACTATGATGCCTCAGAACCGGTCATTAATTATAGTAGATTTAAAAGATTGTTTTTTCACAATTCTATTACAGCCAGATGATAGAGAAAAACTTGCTTTCTCTGTACCTTCATACAGTCATATGGTTTCTGTGCAACGCTATCAACGGAAAGTGCTTCCGCAAGGTATGCTAAATAGCCCTACTATGTGTCAGCATTTTGTTAATCTGCCACTTTCACAATTACGCATTTGGTTTCCACAGGCGTTGATTATCCATTACATGGATGATATTCTTTTTGCTGCAGAAACGCCTACACAGGTAGAAGATCTTTATCAAGCTGCTGGATTATTGTTACCCAAATACGGCCTAATAATAGCAGAGGATAAGGTGCAAACCCAAGATCCCTTCCTTTATCTTCATGCAAAAATTCACAAAGCAACCATCGTTCCCCCAGTAATTTCCAGAAGTTACTAGAAGATATAAATTGGTTGCGACCTGCTTTGGGAATCCCAACTTCTAGCTTACCTCATCTTTTCCAAACATTAGCCCGTGATCCCAACCTTAACAGCCCTAGGGTCCTCACAAAAGAGGCAGAGGTTGAACAATGGATTAAAAATCATATTCAGAATTGTCAGCTTACTTGTATTTGACTTAATGTTCCTCTTCAATTATTGATTTTTCCTTCACGTTCTCCAACTGCGGTCTTATGTCAGGATGGGGGAATCACTGAATGGCTGTTTTTACCAAAAAAGGACACTAAACTTCTTACCATATATCTGAATAAAATTGGGAATATAATTTGGAGACGCCGATCCCAAGTACATGTGCTTAATGGTGGTGATCCCTCCTCTATAATTATTCCCTTATCATATCAACAAATTGATATGGCTTACCAAACTAATATACAAAGGCAAATAGCCTTGTCCGATTACGTAGGGAAGTTAGACAGTCACTATACAAGGGACAAAATTTTGTCATTTCTCAAGGCTACATCATGGATTTGGCCAGAGAATTCGAGACCGGCCTTTAGCAGATGCTGACATATATTTTACAGATGGAAATGGTCATGGTAGAGCTTTTATACATGGTCCTATTTCTAAGGCCTGACCGACACCCTGTACATCTACTCAAAAGGCTGAATTAGCAGCCGTTATAGAATTGTTGCATCTTGTACCTGCCTCCCTCAATGTTGTGACAGATTCACAATAAGTGTAGCTCACAGTCCTAAATATTGAAACCGTACATGCTGTTCCACGAAATGAATTACATATCTGTTTTTGCATTTACAAGAATTAATACGGCATAGGCAACACCCTTTATATATCACTCATATTCGCAGTCATTCTAAACTTCCTGGACCATTAGCGTTAGGAAATTCCATTGCTGATGGCTTATTACAAGGCACCTTACAGATGACACAACAGGAGCATATGCTTCACCATAGTAATGCCCGAGGACTAGCCCATAGACACGCTGTAACACATGCTCTGTCAAAAGATATTGTTAGTGCCCGTCCTTCTTGCGAGCCCCTCACTGTGGCTCCATATACCTCTGGAGTGAATCCTTGTGGACGACAGGCAAATGAACTTTGGCAATCTGATGTTACCCATATTCCAGCTTTTGGTAAGCTCTCTTACGTGTGTGTTACTGTGGATACCTTCTCCAGATAGATCTGGGCCACGGAATGTACCAGAGAAAAGGCTATGCACGTTATTGCTCATTTTCTTGAAACCTTTGCAATTCTAGGTATCCCACAATGCATTAAAACTGATAATGGCCCTGCATATGTATCTCATAAGGTAGCCCGCTTCTTTGCAGCCCAACAAATTACTCCTCTTACTGGCATTCCCTATAACCCTCAAGGTCAAAGGGGACCTTGTTAATTAAACAAAAAGGGGGAAAAGAGGAAGGACTTAAACCTACATCATGGGAACAATTACACTGTGCCTTATATACTTTAAACTTCTTGGACACACAAGGACCCCATACATGTCCTGTTGCTGAGGTACACTGGCACAGGCAAAAAGCCACCCTTGTTTATCAGCTGTTATATTGGAAGGATGAGAAGGGACACTGGGAAAAGGGAGAGGTTGTTGTGTGGGGCAAACAGTATGCTTGTGTCTCTACAGATCAAGGCTACCAGTGGTTACCCAGTCATGGCTTGAAATTCAGGCATGAGCCGAACCAAGCGACATCAGTTCAATATGACTCCACTAATCAAAGAGTTTCACAGAATGTCCCTCCAGAAACTGATAATTGTGCCCAATGCACCACACCCTCTTCCGAGGTACATGAGGTCGCTCAACCTCCTACTTGGGCACAAGTTAAGAGGTTGACACATGATGCTGAAAAAATATTAATGCAGACTTGCAGCCCACAAACTCCTGCTCACCTCTTCCTTGCGATGCTCGCGGTTATAACTACTAAAGTAAGCCCTGATAACTATAATTCATGGGATTATACCCCTCATCCACCTCTCAGTCAGGATATGACTCAATTGGTATGACTCCCCTGTGCCGGTATATACAAATGACACTGAATGGACCCCTGGTCCATTTGACAGCAGAGGACCACGTAGGCCAAATGAAGAAGGTACTGTTATAGATGATTATACTATAGGGATTGAAGGTCGTCCTATATGTTTTTGGTATGGGAAACACAGCCTCAAAAGTCAGCCTCAAGCATGGCTATCTATTATTAAAAATGGGACCCGGAACAAACATATGTTCATACTATCAGCCCATTCTCTGATTGGCTCCAATCTTACCATTAATGACACTCCTCCAATGTTTCTGTCTTGCGCTACTCGTACATTGTCAAAATGGGACAGATGGGTGACTTGGGAGGCATGTAGATGGGAGATAGGCGAGTTCCTTTAAATACTTCCTATGGAAGTGTCATTGATTGGAACCCTATGGGCTCAGCTCGCCTTAAAAATTCGTTACAAAATCTACAATGGTGTGTGCACAATCATACTATCCACAACACTGCTAATGACTCAATTGTTTGGCACAGTGGGGGATTTTCTGCGTCCAGTCCTCATTTACAACCAGGACCCTTACAAAAGCATCTATGGAAATTAACTGCTGCCTCCCACCCTTTCCATACCTGGAAGGGCACATAGTATAAAAACAGCTCCAGCAACATTTCTACTTTATCTTTCACGATCAATAGTACCTAGTACATACGGGCTTGTGTCCGTTTGCTATGCATACTATTAAAACGACAGAGAGTTTGGAATGATTCTGAGGCCCTTATAATCTGTGTTAACTGCTCATTATACATATAAATATTGTCTTAACAATTCTATACTTTATACTCTGTCACTGGAAAGTTTATATTTACTTAGAGCACTCCCTGGCCTGTGGCTGCCTCTTCACATGTCTCAACCATGGCAACATTGTTCAGAAATGTATCTGATGGACCAGGCTCTACAGCGAGCTCTTCATCCATCCCAACGGTTTGCTGGAATGCTTGTTGCAGCTCTCATAGGCATTATTGCTGTGACTGTGGCCGCAGCTACTGCGGCTGTCTCGTTGCACCAATCTGTGCAGACAGTACAATTTGTGCAACAATGGCATGAGAAATTGCACCAACTTTGGAAGACACAACGGGATATTGACAGTCGACTGTCTAGTGAGTTTGCAGACCTACAACAGGCTGTGTGATGCTGCTGGGAGGTCAATTACTGAGCCTACAAAGACAAATATTACAATGTGATTGGAACACTACATCAATATGTGTAGCCGCATTACCGTTTAATAACAATAAATTTCCATGGAATGATGTTACAAGGCACTTGCTCGGACAATCTAATGTGTCTATGGACATTCAACATCTGCAAGCACAGATATATGAGACTTTCAAAACCAATCTGGACATGTTATCTGGCTCTAAGATCTTAGAAAGTATATCAGAGGGATGAGGAAAATTAAGCCCTGTAGAGCATGTTAAGATTTTTAGCTTCTCTACTGCTATTGTTTGTGTTAATATGCGGTGTATTTATCTTTGCATGTACAGTCTGTGCCAGAGACGATGAGCCTGTCAACATATCGACCAACAGTTCGGGTTATGCAATGTCCTCCTACAGTCCATCAAATACAAACAGAAAGGGGGAGGTGCTGGAGAACAACAGGCCAGAAGCACCCTAAGAATGCCCTGAAGGAAAGGGACAGAGCAGCAAGAAACTGAAAGCAGTTTCATTCCCAGGACAAAAGGCCGTTGGGACTGCTCGCTCTCTCCAGAAAGACATCATCTGGGCGCCACCCTGGAGATAAGAATATTTTGTCTGGTGCCAGATGTACTGATGACCCAGTATGGAAAACACTGCAGGTACATGACCTGTCAAGAGGCCAAATACTATGTTGTATGTGCTTGGTGTTGTCAACAATTTGCAAAAATCAAAGACGCTTGAGCCAGGGGACCAAGGCTTTGGCTCCTGGAGAGTCGTAGGCCTCTGCTTTGCAATCCGCTCATAACACACCTTTAGGACCTGTCTCTCTACATATTCCACACGCTCATGTTCTTTATGTATATTATTACCAATATATGTGTGTGACATTTCATGTCTTCCTTTCCAAAGTGTTCTCTAATATTTCTGATTATCTCTTTTTTCTTATTATTTAGTGCAGCTTACACACTGTTCCATTCCTTTCAGGTTTACAACTTAGTGACTCTCATATAATCCAATAATTGCACTGTTGGGTATTTATCCCCCAAAAGTGAAAACACCAATTCTTTTATTTTTTAAAGTTTATTTATTTTTATTGAGAGACAGAGAGAGAGTACACAGGCAGGGGAGGGTCAGAGAGAGAGGGAAAAGGAGGGAGAGAGAGAGAATCCCAAGCAGACTCATTGCTGTCAGCCCAGAGCCTGATGCAGGTCCACTCACAAACTGTGAGTATGCATGTCCACACTAAGGACCATTGTATAGACATTGAGATGCTATTTCCACATCAGAAATGATTTTTGTTTTAACTGAGTTTTGAAACATTTAGAAATAGAAGTCCCAGGAAGTGTTTCTACTTTTCGCTTTTTCCCGTATCACCATCACGGGGATGGAGGACAAGATGCACAGGGACACAGACACCTCAGCAATGGCACAGGCTCCTGAGCTCTCCTCTCCTGCAATCATACCTCACCCCTGAGCCTGACTCCTGTGGAGTCCAGGGCTGTTGAGAAAGTTCTTCCTCTCCCCACTGACACCCAGGCTTCTGCTCAGACATCTCTACCTGACTTATAGTCCAGACCCCACTCAGGCTTCTCAGTCAGAATCCACCCGAGAGCAGAGAAGTAGGGGATGTCCCCTGACCTTCCACCCCACGTGAGGCCACAGGACTAAGGAGAGAAGACCCAGCTGCCTTTCTCCACCTCAGCCAGGCCCTCCCTAGGGTCTTCTTCAGCTCCAGCACCTGGACAGGGGCCCGGACACGAGGGGGCGCCCTCATCCCAGATGATGTTCAGTGTTTGAGGTTCTTGTAAAAGTCACCCTGATACAACCTGTGTCCACCCATAGACAAATGGCTAAGGAAGATGTGTGGTATATACTCACATATACAAATACACACGACAGACTATTATGCAGCCACAAAAAGGATGAGATCTTGCCACTTCTGACAACATAGATGGACAAACAGGGCCGTGTGTCTGCTACGTGAAAGAAATCAGACTGAGAAAGACAAGTACCATATGATCTCACTCATATATGGAACTTACAAAACAAGACAAATGAATAAATAGACAAGCAAATAGCAGAATCAGACCTATAAATACAGAGAACTCACTGATGACTGCCAGAGGGAAGGAGGTTGGGAGGATGGGCACAGTGGGTGAGGGGAGTGGGAGACACAGGCTCCAGGTATGGAAGGAACAGGTCTTAGGAATAAAAGGCACAGCAAAGGGAATATCGTCAGTGATACTGTAACATCACTGTCTGGTGACAGGTGGCAGCTACACTCTGGTGAGCACAGCATGGTGTAGACAGAGGATGAAGGGCCCCTGGGTGGCAGTGGGTTCTCCACTCATGGTCCCAGGGCCATGGGATCCAGCGCCGCAGGAATCAGCCTGCTTAAGAATCTCTATTCTCTCTCTCTCTCTCTGTCTCTCTCCTCCTCTGCCTCTCTTCCCTGCTCTGGCTGTCTCTCAAAAAAAACAAAATGTAATAGAATTTGAGTCACTGTGTTATACACCTGAAACTAATGTAATTATGTCTTTCAACTATATTCAAAGTTAAAATATTTTTAAAAAGAAATTAATTAGGGAGTATAAACCATAGGAGTGTCTGAGTGGGTTAGTCATCTGACTCGATTTCAGCTCAGGTCACGTATGATCTCCTGGCTCTCGTGGCTCCTGGGTGTGAGACCTGCATCAGGCTCTGTGAATGGGTGCGTCCTCTCCCATGGCTGCAACTGCAGTGAAAACATGCAGTTACAATAAGGCATGGGAAGGCTAAGTGAGACTGGCAGAAACACAGACCTCTATACATGCAGGTGTTCATGTGGGGTGGGGGTCAGAGGAGACACTGGGGTGCAAAAACAATTAATTGGATGAGAGAGGAAAGGGACCGGACGTAGAAATGAACAAAACATCCCAACATGGCATCAAGGTCACAGGACATAAACTTGTCAGGCACCCATTAGGCATCAGGCACCACTCTCTGGACTACATGGTTCAAAACAAAGTCTCTAAGGAACAAGGAGACTCTGAACAGTTGGAGGAACCAATTTCATGGGATCAATACTCACTGGAGGAGAAAATGTCCATCTCATCAGGCCGCTCACTACTACTGCCCTCAGTGTGACCCTGCACCTCACTGAGGATGTTTTCACCTGACACAAATGTGATGGCCAAGCCCTTGGGGGAACTGGCCTGCTCAGGCCCCCTGGAAGGGGACAGAGGGTAGCACTGGAAGACCCCAAAGTAGGAAGACACCCAAAAGGAGGGACGAGGGTGTAATGTATGAAGACATAGGAAATCAGGGGCTGGGAGAGGACACTGGGATGTCCGTGTGGGTGTGCAACTTACCCGATGCAAGTAGGTGTGGGAATCGCCAGGCCGGTGACAGTTGATGGTAGAGTTCACCTGCTTAATGTCCATGCCTTGGCCACATAGGTTGCTGGCCACAAGAATTTGTTATTGAAGACCTTTAAACTACTGATACTAAGAAAGCTTTTGTCAGAAAGACAATCATAAAAATGTTCACAGTCCTTTATCTCAGGGGTCTCATTTCCTCCCAAGGACACAAGACATCTTTCCATCTCTCACTCACCTCTCCTCCCAGGGCGTCCCACAATGGATGGCAATAGCTGGCAAGTTCTGCTCCACCAGGAGCTGGGCCAGGTCAATGCAATGCTGCACAGATTTCACAAAGATCTCGCCTGTGTGTGGAGAGTAGGGGGATGTGGGCCCATGGGTGTGTGTGGAGGGGAGAGGGACAATGTGCCAGAGTGGGAGATTTCTGGAAGTATACCCTCCACATGAATCCCACTAAGTCCCTCTTATTTCCCGCTACATGATTCCTTTTTTCCTCTAAAGATAATTACTCTTCCTTTCTCTCCTTTGCTTCGGGTTTTCCTCAGCAAATTGGACTCTGAGGAGATACAGAGAATAGTAACCAAATCTGGCAGACATGTTAGGAGACAGGAATGAGATACTCCATGACAAGGGGATAAGTATTGGAACTAGGGTCTGGAACGACCGTGACCGATATTCCAGCTTATGAAACATTAAACCTAAGACCTATCCTAATTCTGGGAGTAGTTTTAGTGTCAAAAGTTGCACAATCCGTAAGCTGAGAGAAAGCTTCTCCTCAGGATGTGATACAAGTAGAAATAAACATATTTAAGAACCCTAACAGGGCCAATGTATATGGGAATATTTAAGGATTTAAAAGTCAGTCCAGATTTTTTTTTAAGTTTATTTATTTATTTTAAGATAGAGAGAGACAGAGTGAGTATGAGCCGGGGAGGGGCAGAGACAGAGAGATCAAGAGAGAGAATCCCAAGTAGGCTCCACACTGTCAGCGCAGAGCCTGAGACAGGGCTCCATCTCACAAACCATGAGATCAGGAGTCCTACCCTTTAATTATTATTGATGGGTGTTAGCTACTTTAAAATATGGAATTAAAGACAGAAGAAACAGCAGACCTCAATCGGGAACTGGTCTGACACTGACAGTGGGTCTCAGTGTGGTCAGAAGCTGGCTGATGCCACCACTGGGCCATATTATTCCTGTGGGACATGAGCCAGTCATCTCACAGAACATCGATAGCATACAAGGAGACTGTGAAACCATGACAATACTTTGTCCAATTACGGACAAAAACAAGGCACCGTACGACCCACAAAATACTGAACATCTCCCTGTGCTGGTTACTGAGCAATCGCTGCTTTTCACTATTACTTTATCTCAAGTTTTTATTTAAATTCCAGTTAGTTAACATACAGTTTAATATTAGTTTCAAGAGTAGAATTGAGTGATTCATTACTTACATACATCACCCAGTGCTCATCACAAGTGCCTTCCTTAGAACCCATCACTCATGAAGCCCATCCCATTTAAACTGTGATCCACCTAGAAGCTTGACAGCTTCTCAGTACTGACCACCTTGTTTGTTGGGATTTGTGATAATATTAAAACAAGTGACTTTAAAAAAATTTTTTGTAATGTTTATTCATTTTGAGAGAAAGAGAGAGACAGAGTGCAAGCAGGGGTAGGGCAGAGAGACAGGGAAACACAGAATCCTAAGCAGCCTCCAGGCTCAGAGCTGTTAGCAGAGTCCCAGGCGGGGCTTGAACTCACGGACCGTGACATCATGACCTGAGCCAAAGCCGGATGCTTAACCAACTGAGCCAACCAGGTGCCCCAAAACAAATGACTTTTTGATAATTCAATTCCACTCTAATCAATGCTGGAACACCTATATTACTTAGTGAAACAACACACAACACGTGACTTAAAAACATTCATGCATTAGTACAAGATCCATTCCATGTACAGATGGGACTATGGATTTAATGTAACAGAGAAAGACACAGTCAATGATACTGTTTCAGGTTCCAATTTGCAAATAACCTCAAGAAAATACACGGTGTGTAGTTTTAATATAGAATCAAGGATGAATATCCATAATTACCTGAAAATGTTATGACACGTACTATTCTCCTATATTTGGTCAGGGACATAAATTTTTTCATATACTTCAGCCAAAACAACACAATAGATGCAGAAGCAAATCTGAACATCCAGCAGTCTTCTAAGGAGACAGACAAGAAAGAGACTTGCAAAAATGTACAATGGAACAAAACCACTATTCTCACTACCCCCTTTTATTAGGGAACATTGTTACTTTCCATACAAATAATATTTCTGTTTTTGTATGATTGTAAATGAATTAATAAATATTTGAACCTGTTTTATTCCTGCTGTGGTAAATAAGGATCGATAGAATCCACAGGCACACAATTCTCCCTGGGAGCCTCACTAATTTCTAAGACTGTAGAGATGTCCTGAGAACAAAATGCTGGAGAATCAGTGACTCACGCAGCTCCTGGTCCACGACTCAGGGACACAGTGGGACGAAGAGCGCTCTGTGCAGTAGGTGAGGCGTCCAGGCCAAGTCCCAGGTCCCCAGGCCCGCCTCTCAGGGACTCTGGCCCCAGGGCTGCGTCGGGGGCGGGGAAGCCCAGTGTTGGGGAGTCCCCATCGGCCCTGGTTTCACGTCTCCCTGTCACAACCTGTGTCAGGTCCTTCTGCCTGGATACTGATGACGCGACCTCGGTTCACACTATTAGTGTCTGGTTTCCGAAGAAGCCAATCAGCGGCACCGCGGTTCCGGTGTATCAAGTATCAGCACCCGCTTCCTGAGGCTGACATTTCTCCCCAGACCCCGAGGATGCGGGTCGTGATGCCCCCAACTCTGCTCCTGCTGCTGTCGGGGGCCCTGGCCGTGACCCAGACCTGGGCGGGTGAGTGCGGGGTCGGGAGGAAAGGGACTCTGCAGGGCAGGAGCGAGGAGACCGCCCGGCAGGGAAGCGGGACCCATGGGGAAGGCGACTGTCCTCCGCCCCACCCCAGACCCCCACCCGCCTCCCGCCCCGCCCCGGCCTGCCTTCCCCCGACCCTCTCGGACTCCGCCCTGCTCTCCCCAACTCGGGTCCCCCACGCCCTGCCCTCCCTGTCGCCTCCCCCTGGGACCCGGGCCCCGCGCGGGGAGGAGGGTCGGGCGGGGTCTCAGCCCCTCCGCCCCCGCAGGCTCCCACTCCCTGAGGTATTTCCACACCGCGATGTCCCGGCCCGGCCTCGGGGAGCCCCGCTTCATCTCCGTGGGCTACGTGGACGACACGCAGTTTGTGCGGTTCGACACCGACGCCCTGAATCCGAGGTCTGAGCCGAGGGCGCGGTGGATGGAGCAGGAGGGACCAGAGTATTGGGACCGGGAGACGCGGAACGCGAAGAACAACGCACAGAAATTTCGAGTGAGCCTGCAGAACATGCGCGGCTACTACAACCAGAGCGATTCCGGTGAGTGCCAGGGCCCGGGTCCAGGTCACGACCCCTTCCCCACGGACGCGCCGGGGCCGCCCCGATTCTCCGGGTCTGAGCGCAGCCCCTAGGCCGCGTGACCTCCGTCCCAGAACCCTGGAAGAGTCTGAGGGAGCTTATAGGCGGTTTTACTTTAGGTTTCACCTTAATCACTGCTGCTCTGGGGGCGGGGACAGGATCACACAACATCCAGTGGATGTATGGCTGTGACATCGGACCGGACGGCCGCCTCCTCCGCGGGTACAGTCAGGTGTCCTATGACGGCGCGGATTACATCGCCCTGAACCAGAACCTGGGCTCCTGGACCGCGGCGGACACAGCTGCACAGATCACCCGCCGCAGGTGGGAGGTGGCCTGTGCGGCAGAGCACTACAGGAACTACCTGGAGGGCGTGTGCGTGGAGTGGCTCGCCAAATACCTGGAGATGGGGAAGGAGACGCTGCTGCGCGCAGGTACCGGGACCGCGGGGCCTCCGTAATCTCCCCTCCACTGGGGCTGGCTGCCCATGAGGAAGGGAAAATGGACTCAGTGTCACGACAGCTCCCCTCCCACGGGTGGGAAGAAGGAGATCTGCCTCGGAGTTCATATTCCTACTAGAGACTGACTCACCTTGAGGGTGCTTTTCTCTATAAAGGACAGACAGGAATCCAGTCTCTCCCTGGGATGCCTGTTGAGATCATCCCAGAAATAACCCATCAACAGTTCCCTCTGACCCTGTCAGCCACCTTGTGAATCCTGACCTTCCCTCTCAAGGCCTTGTCTCCATCTGGGAACATATTTGGAGATCTGACTCCGGGTTTTCTGAATCATTCACCCTACACAACACTCAGGACCACAGCATGTTCCCCCCTTAGACCTGCCGCCTCCCACCTGGGTTCTCTCCCTGATTCCAGAACTTAACAAGCATCAGGAGATCCCAAAGGCTAGACTGGGGTCTGGGTTTTGTGCTTCTTCCATCCAGACCAGTTGTCCTGTCCACCTCAGGATGGTCACATGGATGCAGTTTCAGTGGCCCATGAAGCTAAACCACAGTGTGGATTCTCTGTTTCTTCTTCCTCAGAATCTCCCAACACAAGGGTGACCCGCCACCCCATCTCTGACCATGAGGTGACCTTGAGGTGCTGGGCTCTGGGCTTCTACCCTGCGGAGATCACCCTGACCTGGCAGCGTGATGGGGAGGACCACACCCAGGACGCAGAGCTTGTGGAGACCAGGCCTGCGGGAGATGGAACCTTCCAGAAGTGGGCGGCTGTGGTGGTGCCTTCTGGAGAGGAGCAGAGATACACGTGCCATGTGCAGCACGAGGGGCTGCCCGAGCCCATCACCCTGAGATGGGGTAAGGAGGGTTTGGGGTAGAGCCCCGTGTCAGGGAAAGCAGGGCCCTTCTGGAAATTTCAGAGTCAGGACTGAAGCTGGAGGTCTGGGCCCCTCACCTTCCATCCCTTTCCAGAGCCATCGTCTCTGCCCTTCATCACCATTCTGGGCATCATTGCTGGTGTGGCTGTCCTTGTGGTCACTGTGGTGGTTGGAGCTGTGATCTGGAGGAAGAAGTTCTCAGGTAGGAACAGAGTGGAGGGGATCTGAGTTCTCTTGTCCCGCTGGGGGGTTTCCTAGGTAGCACATTGTCCTGCCTGGTTCCTGGGAAGTTCCATCCACACACATGGACCTGCCCACTCTGGAGCCATTACTAACGTTCACTTTGTAGCAAACACTTGTGAAAATGAAGAACAGATTTTCACTTGGTAATTCTGGAGACGGGGACCTGATTCCCAGCAGTGACAGAACAGAGAGGAAGGTCCCTGCTCCGGACAGACCTCCAGCAAGTGGTTGTCCTGTGAACCCCCACCCCCCACCCCCTCACACACACCTCTTTCTTCATGTATCCAATCTTGTCCTGCGTCTTCAGTCAGAATTCTGGAAACTTCATTGTGAACTAGAATTAGGAGGTTGCTCTAGGATCCCATGGCCCATCTGTCCCAGGTCTCTAACATGCGATTTTCTTCCACAGGAAGAAAAGGACCAAGCTATTCTCACGCTGCATGTAAGTATGGAGGAGGTGATCCCTGAAACCTGGGATAGTGTAGACAGGACCCCATGGGGATTTCACCCCCGCCCATAGCTGCTCCTTTAGTCTCAGCTCCTGTGGCTCTGATCTCATCTTGTTTGTTCTACCCCAGGCGATGACAGTACCCAGGGCTCTGATTCACCTCTAATGGCTCCTAAAGGTAAGACTCCGGAGGGCCTGAAGTGGGGAGGGGTGGGGGCACTAGGGACTTGTTGACATGTGGGGGGCTGTTGAGAAAGTGGCACTTATGTGACTGATCTAAATCTGTTCATGATTAATTTTTTCACAGTGTGAGATCCGCTGCCCCTCAGGGACTGAGAGATACAGGATCTGTTCACACTCCACTTGGTGACATGGAGATCCCCTGACTTTCTGCGGATGGTGTCAGAATGTGTCTGCATTCCTATTAGCATATTGTGAGGACACAGGAGACTGGCCCCCCCTGCCCACCATGACCCCTCCCCGTACTGATTCGTGTTCCCTTTCTGACCTGCTTTCCTGTTCCAGCAGAGTCAGTGCTGGACCGTCTCCATCCCCGTCTTTTTTTCATGTTGGACCGAGTACTGACGCCTTACTTCCCCACTGAAAATGAGAATCCAGATATGAATTTGTGTTTTGTAATTCTTGGCATGTGGGGATGATGAGGTAATAAAAGAGAAGATTTGTAAAATTGCAAGAGAAAATAAATGAAAGCCCTGAGAACCTCCCAGAACCCGCTGTTTCCTGTGCCGTGTCTGTTGCAAGTGCAGACAGGAGAGGGCTGGAGGAGCCGAGCGGGGATGGGGCCTGGGTCCAGTCGGTGCTCAGTGCGCCCTTGGAGTGTTGTGCTCCCTCCTCAGCTGGGTCATGTCTCTGCTCCTTGTCCTTGTCCCTTCTGTGGAACCTCGTGTCACCAGGACCGTGACCACAGGGACGTGGACGTCACCTGTCACCAGGACCTTGTAGAGCAAGAGCTTCCTGTGACTGAGTCAGCCCAGGCTCCATCCTGGGTCGTGACCTCAGCCCCATCTTTTGGGTGTTTTTTTTTTCCCTTGTTTCTATGGAGCATCAGGCCTGTTCTTGCTCGTGTGTCCGAGTTCCTGTCTCCTTCTCCCCAGATGACCCTGGTGGTTACTGCACCAGGAGTCCTTTGGGCTGTCGTTCCACAGGCCTAGGTGGGCCCTGCACACAGGAGTCTCTGGGGTTTGGAGACATGAATTTTCAGATTCATCCATCTCCTCCCTCTAGAGTTGTCTTCTGGATTATTCTTTACATCCTGAGGTAGACAGAGGAATCTGGGAGTTTCTCATCCTTGTTCAACTTCAGTTTGTTTCTACCTTCCCTGTCTCTCTGTCCCCTCTCCCTGCCTTAGTTCTGGTGATGCTGGTTCTGGCTCCCATCCAGGTTCATGGATTTATAAAGCAGGGTCTAATGTAGATTTCTATTTGGTTGGAGAAAGAGCCCCCATAGAGCCTGAGTATAGTGATTCTGAAGACAGGACTGTAACTGTGTGCTGTGCTGTTTAGGGGATACGCTGTGGGAAGGGGAGCTGAGCAGAGAGAGGGAGGGGCAGCCCTGGGGTAAGTAGAGGCGGCACTGATGGTGAGGTGGGGGCACTTTGTGTGGGAGCTGCCACGGGCAGGCTGTGCCTGAGGCTCATCCAGAAGACAGAGGTCCTCTCCGCTGACCACTTGTTCCACTGATAATGTCATGTGCCACGTGCAGGACCCACTATTTTTTCATCTGGGACACCTCAGTAAGTAAGAAGAGGCAAACGTGCTGGTCTTGTGGAGAATATGTCCTAGGGGTGAGGGACAGACTCCACTTGACCCTGGAACAAATTGGTGACTGAGGGCAATGACCCCACTGAGCACTCAGAAATCCAAGTATAACTTTTGACTCCCCTGAAACTTAAATATTACCACTAATAACGTAGTGTTGATAAGAAGCCTTACTGAAAACATGAACAGTCATTTAACACATATTTTGTACATTATATGTATATGTAACATGTATTCTTACAATAAATTAGGCTGGGGAAAATAGTAAGAACGCATAAGAGAAAGTGCATTGACAGCACTTGTTGTAAAAAGGTACACATATCGGTGGATGTGCACAGTTCGCACCAGTGTAATTCAGAGTCAAGTGTATATTGTATAAATGTGGTAAATAAGGAAAGTATTTAAATTGGAAATTGGTTGGGGTGCCTGGGTGGCTCAGTCGGTTAAGCATCCGACTTCGGCTCAGGTCATGATCTCATGGTTCGTGGGTTCAAGCCCCACATCGGGCTCTGTGCTGACAGCTCAGAGCCTGGAACCTGTTTCAGATTCTGTGTCTCCCTCTCTCTCTGCCCCTCCCCAACCTGCGCTCTGTCTCCCTCGTCTCAAATATAATCATTTAAAAAAATAAATTGAGGGGCGCCTGGGTGGCGCAGTCGGTTAAGCGTCCGACTTCAGCCAGGTCATGATCTCGCGGTCCGTGAGTTCGAGCCCCGTGTCAGGCTCTGGGCTGATGGCTCAGAGCCTGGAGCCTGTTTCCGATTCTGTATCTCCCTCTCTCTCTCTGCCCCTCCCCCGTTCATGCTCTGTCTCTCTCTGTCCCAAAAAATAAATAAACGTTGAAAAAAAATTTTTTTTAAATAAATTGAAAATTGATAGGTGCTTTGAGGAAGGTGATCCAGAGAGTTACTTGTGCGGGGACAGGGAAGGTGGCTACTTTTATACAGTGGTAAGTGTGAGCCTCACTGGGAAGGTGACCTCTGAGAGATGTGCAGGACACAAGGAATTGTTGATGAGCATGTCTCAGGGAGTTCTTTCCAGGCAGGGGAACCTCCAGGCACACGCACTAGGGCAGGAGCGTGTCCTTGTTCAAGGAAGGGTGAGAGGCCACTGTGGCTGGAGCAGAGAGCATGTGAAATGCGGTCAGATGTCTAGACTTTAGGATTAGAAGACTTTTGAGTTTTTTCTGAGTGACATGTGGAATCACTAGATGGTGTAGAACAGGTGGTCCACCTGGGACTACTTCTCTTTAGAAGCATCTGTTTGCTGCTGTGCAGAATCGAGAGGTGAAGGGCGGGAGACCAGTATGGAAACTGTAGGAAACCAGTGTAGTTTCCAGGAAGGGGGATGTTGGATTTATTTTGGGGTTTGAAGAGAGAAAATAAGAGGGAGTGACTGTAGTCTGGTTAGTGTGTGTGTGTGTGTGTGTGTGTGTGTGTGTGTGTATGTTCTGGATACATTTAAAGATGAACTTTGCAGCATGTCCTAATGTATTACTTCTGGGTTGTGAGAAGGAGGAATCAAGGACAGCATCCAATACTTCAGACTGCAAGAAGAAAGGGGGGGTGTCTTCCAATGAGACAGGGAAGATTTTGGAAGTAGGACATTCGGGGAAGCTGCATCACAAGCACCCAATTTAGGAATGTCGAATCTGAGATTATTAGAAACGCAAGCGAAGTTCCAGCTGGATATAGAGTACAGGGTGGGAGAAATATCTAGGTTGGAGGAATAGATATGGAGATGACCCCATATAAATGATGCTTAGAGCCTTCAGCATGGATGAGGTCACCAAGGGGTTGATGGCCATAGAAGAGAAAGGAACAGGACCAAACCCTGGACTCCTCAGTGCTAAGAAAGCTGATCAGAGTACACACACATACTGAACAGGTCTGGTTCTACACCTAGAAGGCACATAGACCAGGGAGACCCAACCTTCATTGTCCACTGGAATTTCCTGGACTTAGGAAGAGCTACAATAGAGCATGAGATTCTGGGTTTATAACAAGGTTGGTGCTGCTGCTGGTCTTCAGATCACACACCGAGAAACAAGCACATAAAACAGGATTCCCACATGGCTGTGCCTCAGCCTCTCCTGTGGGGCCTATTAAATAAGTGATTCCTGACCCCCCACCTCCCCGACACACGCACACACTCTAAGATGGTAGGTCGAGGGGGACGCCTGAGTATTTTGTAACAAAGCCACAAGCAATCCTGGGGTTCCACCAGGACCACTGAAGTCATTGATGAGAGCCCTCCTTGTGGGAAGGAGTCTTCCATCCATATTTAAATGGGTGTTTTTTAGGAAGACAAATGCAAGATATGCTGGAAGAAACAGTTCTCTCCCATGGACATGTCAGGTGGCAGACAGAGGAAGTGGTTATCAGCTCAACATAAAATGTCTGAGATACTAAGTGTAGATCTTAAATGTTTGCACCACACACACACACACACACACACACACAAGTTACTGAGACATGATGCAGGTGTAGCTGACTCTATGGTGGTAATCGTTTTGCAGTATACAAATGTATCCAATCAAAACGTTGTGCTCTTAAACTTATAAAATGTTATATGTCAATTCTATCTCCATGAAAGTGGAAAAAAGTACTGAATCCTTGCTCTCTACAAGTGGATAGATTGTAGATAGATTCTCACTCTTTGTTTTAAACAACAGAGTCCAAGTTGTTTTAATTGAAACAGTATATATTTACTATAATATTTACATATTTGCTATATACATATACACATATGTATATATAGTCAGGGAGATGTATAATATCCATTTTAAATGTGTAATATAAAATATAAATTATATTTAATAAATGCTGAAATGTCTTTTAAGATAAATATAAAAAGTATAAAGCAAAGTACATTTATACTTTATGAGTATATATATTTATAGGTAAATGTATATCATGTATATATTTACTTAGAGTATTATGCGTCATTTATTTCAGCCAAGGCTACAGAACAGTCCTGAGGCCAATGGCGAGGAGGAAAATCCATAGACCCACCCTAGGTCAAGGCCCAAATAAGAACCACTGTCCATGGTGCTGGTCACAGATGCCACTGTTCACACCACTTGTCCATGAGGTAAGGACTGCTATGGCTACTGCTCCCAGAAGGTGGATGACAGGACTGCCACTCACATCGCCTGTGCCAAATGCATCAGCACTGTCCCAGCTTCCCTGTCTCCACATCTTGAGTCAGAGTCTGGTGTGTGGTCACCTGACTGGTGGAGCCTTAGGCCATGTCCAGCTGCAACAACGTTGGCATCATGATTTTGATCTGGATTCCCAGGGAGTGATCACCAATACTGTTGGACTTGAACTCCTCATTTATACAAGTCTGCATTCCCGGCCATAGCCCTGTGAGACGCCATGCATTCCGGTGGTTCCCAAAGTCACCCCTGTTGTAGGCAGACTCTAAGATGACTCCAAAGTGCCCATTCTCTTGTAGTCATGCCCTTGAGTGACAGCCACTGTGGGAACAGAAGCTGGTTATAGTGACTTGCTGGTAACAAATAGAATAGGGTGAAGTCATACAAAGTATATCTGGGATCACCGGGCACAAGACATGAGGAACCTGGAGTCAAGTGTGCCCAGGTGGGCCGTCAAGCCAGGCTGGGGAAGTAGGGATTTCTGATGGAAACAATGACAAATGACCCTGCATTCCTTTTCCTCCTGAGGGGTTCTTCCATAGACCTCAACCTCCATAGCCACTGCCATCAGATGGCATGAGAAAGAGGAAAAAGTTCACCAGCAGTGATGGTCATCGTGGCTGGAAGGACAGGTGAACTGTGTAAAGATGACAGGAAGAGAAGGGAAGAAACAAAGCCTCCCAAAGGTAACACCTGCGGAGCCAAACACACCCCCAGGGCAGCCCCATGGCCACAAAATGAGGAGGAGAATAGTCTCTAGTCTCCCTGTGATGCCCCTGTGGCCCAGATCTCCCTTCCTCCAACCCAGGACACTGTCCCAAGGAGCTCACACTGGTACACCCTGTTTATATATCTCTGCTCATCTCCAGAACAGACCACCATGGCCACCCACTCCTGGAAGTCCTCCTCCCTCTGTATGTATTCATTCAGTTGTGTGCAGCAGAAATCCAGCTCCCAGTGGGATGAACGGGATGCAGCTTCTATGTGTCTCCCATGAGTGTCTCAAGCCATCCAGGGCTGTGAGTGTATCTCTGCCCCACAAGGCTGTCCAGGCATGCAGCTTCCTGTGACCTGGAAAGTTGCCCTTACTAGCATGAGCCAGAGAACCTAAGACCATGTCCATGGTCCATGTACAGTATAGAGAAAGCAGGAAAAGAGGAAGTTTCCCTCCTTTCAGGGCAACACCTACTACTTCATTCTGCTTCACCATAATGGCCAATATGCAGTCACACAGACAAACACAGCCTCATGGGAAGCTGGCAAATGAATCTGGTTTTAATCTAAGTGACCCAGTGTTCCCATGAAACTCTATCACTATGGAATAAGGACGATTTTTGCTCTACTTAAATTTTTAAAAATGGATAGGATGGAGGGGGAAATTTACTGTTCACTCCGTACTCCCTTATGTTATACAAAGTTTTTATATCTTGTGCATGTCTCAGTCAGGTGGCATGAATTTTGAATTACCAAGAAAGCCTACCTCCATTTAGCAGACACATATTAGGCAGTAGTAGAGGGTCAGCTCTCCGCTAGGCCACAGTTACAGAAATAAAAAGGCATTCACAGTGAGGTGAATAACCTGGTAAATGCAACTAGTATAATGAGTCCTGGGAAACACCCTCCAGACAGAAGCTTCTTGAGTGCCTACTGTGGACCAGGTGTTGTGCCACATGCTAGGGACAGAACGAAGATGCAGGTACATACCTTGTGACCTAAATGTCTCCTGCTGATGAGCTTCTGTGCCAACCCCTGACTTTCCAGGAACCCGACCTCTGTGTCTTGTTCCTGTGTGGGAATGAGCTGAGAACTTGGAAAGAGAACCTTTGCCCATTTGGTCCATAAATTAGTGAAAAGGTTTAGGTGGAGAATACTAACTTTCTTGTGTAACTGACTCATCATTACAAAAGAATATCATTAAGAAAGAAAATGGATGAAGGGAAAGAAACCAACAAAGTGGAATCACAAGAAGTGACTTTGTGGGATCCTGTATGTGGCAAACTGGAAGAAATAGTGGGAGACCAGGATTTGCATGGGAGCATGACACAAGAAAGCAAAAAAAAAAAAGTTCAGTTTAGTGATGGTGCTTTCCCAGAGGTTTAGAAGGTCTGACAAGTCAAGGGGGAAATGTTCAGAGAGTTTGACCTCTCAGGCTCGACAAAGGTGAGACAGACCTTTCCAAACGATAATGTGAATCTTGTATCTAGAACTCTGCTTTAATAACACAGCTCAGCTGTGCAGTTCTCTTCTCCAACGAGACACTCAGAGTGATAATCGTCTTGTTCAGTGATTGGGCACCTGTGTATGAATCCACCCAGTTTAGAGAATGTGCTACCCTCCATTCCTGCCATCTGTCAACTGGAACACCCTCATACACACAGATTCTATAATAAAGCCCAATGGGCTCCACCTTTTGGTCCACTGGCCTTGAGGAGTCTCCTCCCACTGAGTGTGGGTGGGACCTGGAAAATCCTCTAACCAATAAAATGTGGCAGTTGTGATGTTGGATCTTATACCACCTCGCCAGTTTTCTACTATCTGCTCAAATTACAAGCTTTGCTGAGGCCAGCAGCTGCATTAGAAAGACCAGAAACTGAGTTCAGCCTTCTGCCTACATCCAGCACCCCCAGCCGAACCAACAAGGGAACTCTCAGTCCTCCCCCTAAGGCAGGCTTTCCATTTCTTGAAGACAGACATCCTGTTTTCTCTGTACAACGTGAATGTCAAGTTCTTTGCTCTTCCTGCATCTGGGAGGCCCCATGAGTGAGGTAAGGGAGGATAGGAGAAAGTACCTTGAGGAGAGTGAGGCTAGACTTGGCCTCACCTCTCACCTTGGAGAGCAGGTATCACCAGGAGGTCACTTAGAAACAGAGAAGTCAGAGACAGCAGGGATTAGAAGGACATGAATGGCCACCCCAGTGTCTCTCAGGCCTGCACAGGGCTGTGCTTTTGGGCTGTGAATAGAACAGTGATGAAGAAACTCTGCCCCCACCCCCCTTAGCTGGTCTTCCCCCTCAGCATTGTGGACAGCCCACCTCACAGCCCAGATGCACACACCGTGGACTCCGTACAGCTTAGATGTGACCCTCTCTCCCACCATCTGCAGCAAACCAACTCCATCAGCCAATGTAGAACCAAGTCTTCTGTCACTTCAAACCCCATGGACTTACAGGGACTGTGAGAAATGCATACTCTTCACAAGACTCAGTGCTGGAGGAGGAGAAGCTGTCAGAGCCACAGAATGAGGTCACTCTTAATGCAGCAGGTGAACAGTGTCCAGGAATGAAAAACAAAACAAAACAACAAACAAACAAAAAACGGTGGGCTCTTGGGCTCAGGAGTCTGACTGTTTTTTTAGAATCATGGCTCAGCCAATTGAGTCATGTAACTTCTGAGTGATCTTGATTTCCTTGCCTATAAATTGGAATTGATAGCTTTCCCTATCTCATGGGACTATTATGAGGTTGAAATGATTCAATTCATGCAAATCCCTTAAACCAGAACTCTGGGGAGGAAGAGAGTCCCACCAATGTAGCTCCTGTTTTCTTCCTCCTACATGACAAGTACCAGTTCTTCCTGTCACTCATCAGCCTGAGCCCCTCTACTTCCTGCAGATGAAGAGCTGTTCTGTCACGTATATCCCATGGGGTGGTGGTGAGGCAACCATGAAATGGCCAGTGTGGAGGTACAGTTGAGGAATCCTCAGAGCAGTGGGTGCCCTCTCTCTCTCTTTCTCTCTCTCTCTCCCTCTCTCTCTCCCATATGTATGTTCAATTATATACATCTATACAAACCTCCATACACAAATACCCATACACATTTCTATGGGATTGTGAACCCACCCAGAGAGACAGACACACAATCACATAACACACTCCCTTCACATTTGCCATTTCACCCAGGGACTGGCTCACTCCCACTTCATCATTTTAAAAATTTTAGTATCTTGAGGGAGAAACACCAGAGAATATTTGTCTCACTAGAAAGAATCCCACTCCCTAGGGACTCTGGTACTTTCTAGATCTCAGCATGCCTGCTCCTGGAGCTCTCCTAAGTGAGTGGGAGATGTGACCTTAGATGGAGATTCTGGAATCCAGCGGCAGCCATGTGCACTGCCCGCCTGGTATTGGGACTCTGGGGGTCCAGCAGGTCTTCAGCCTCTCACCTTCTTCTGACTGCTCTCCCACCCTGGTTGTCCACCACCCCGCACCCCAGGCTTTGCTACACAGAAGGATGTTGCCACATTACCTTCAGAATGAACAGGACACTGAGGTTGGGAAGTTCTAGATCAGAAGGAAGAAACCTGGACCTCTTCCCCACCCGAGTTCTTGTTGTTCTAGAGCACACCTCCAGCAACTCTACTTCCGACCATCTAAACTGCTGCTCAAACAACCCCAGTGATGAGAGCTCCAAGGAGAACCTGGTCAGCAGATGCCCTCTCGATGAGCATAGTGGCTGGGAAAATGGATCTGAGGAGTAAAGGAAACGTGAGGGGCGTCTCTGTGCCTGGACTCTGCTGCAAGTCTCTAGAAGGGCTCCTGTTTCCCTGATATGTGGCTCCACTCCTCATCCCTCCCAAATCCTGTCTCATGGTGATGGGCTTACACAGTGCTTCATGTTACACATGGCATGTGAATCTGTACTCCTCTCAAGAAGACAGCACAATGGCCAAGCACTTCTAGATGGTTCCATCTTCTTCTGCCTGGTCTCCACAAGCTTCTTGTCCTGGGTCTGGTGCTCCCTGGCACACTGTTAGGTCAGGGTGAGATGTACGGGGCAGAAGCCCAGGGCACACCATACATCAGGGTGACCTGACACTCAGAGAGGGGGTGGTGGGTCACATGTGTTCTGGTAGGGTCTGTGGTAGACAAAACAGGGAGGGCTAAGGCAAGTTCTTCTAAAGCATCTACTACAAACCATGATGCCTACTGGCCTCTCATCTGTGCCAGGATAGCGGGCAATGATGAGATGACCATAGATGGCAGAGGTCCATGTCCAAACTCCGGTGGTTGTCATTTTCCTAGCCATCCTGCCACCGCCCACTGTCCTGTGTCCTCCTGGAGCCCCAAGTCACAGTGAACTGCAGGGTTGGGGGCCTGCTCAACTCCTCTCCAGGACTAGGCAGTGTCGGTCAGGGCAGAGCATGCTGGCAGAGGCCCTCCAGCTTTTGTCCCTGCCCCACCCCACCGGGCTGCTCTGCAGGGAACATTCACCCTGTAGACTATGATCTTGTGATATAAAAGGATATATGTTGGTCCTCCGACAGTTCCTGCACACAGCTCATAAAATGTTTGTCATTTCCTACATGATGAGAATCATAGGAGCATCTCTTTTTAGATGTGTTTCCACTTCCTGAGAAAGCTTTACAAAAGATCCTGGTCTATTACTTACACACAGTACCAAACTTCACTGCCCAATGTCTCTCTCCTCCTGTGCTGTGAGCCCTTAGAAGGCAGGACTCTCGGTGCCTGTAACCAAACCATCTGGCAAACTGTGGAATTCAAGCTTTTGTATGGATCTCGTGGTAAAATCTGAGTGGCCTCCCTCTTCAGCTTTAGTTGAGCCTCTCGCTGATTTATGCCGTGAATCCACATGCAAATCTCTTCCCTAACTACTTCATATGCTAAGTTCTCATGACATTTACTAGAAATTATTAAACTATAACCGATGCCCTGAAATCACTCTGTCCACTTTCACCCCACACCTTGCCCACCCTAACCTCTCCCTGCTTGGAACCCCACCCCTCTCTCACCAACCCAAATCATACACACACACATCAGACTCTACACAAAGTTCCACCTCATTCATGACACTTTCCATTCTCACTGGGGTGTCTGGCCTATTGACTCTTTGACCATTTCTCTACTTTTCATTTGACATCTAAGGAGGTACCTGTCTTCAGGATCTCTCAGTGTGCCTCACAAGCTCAATAATATGATCACAGAAGTATGGCTGCTTCCCCATCTTAATTGTAAGCTCTATGAGGTCAAACAGTAGGTCATACTTCCAGGTGCCCAACCTACAGTGACCTAAAGAAGTGTCCCTGACCCACTGAGTCGGCTTAGTCAGTTAGCTAATTAATCAATGATTCAAAGACCCTGCCCCTCTGACCAGACTGTAGCCGCCTTCACTCTCCAGTGACAGCTTGTGCACACCTGCCTGCCCCAGCTGCCACTAGGGGCATTCCTGACAAGAGGGTCTTGGGTCCCTGGGGGTTGGGCTGATGTCGTCTGCATGGCGCCTTCTGCTTTCTTCCAGGCACCAACCTGCCTGCTTTCGTGGGTGCTTTTTGTTCAGACTGTGCTCCGTGGTTTGGTTGTAGTATCGCTGCACATTTCTCAGATTTAAGTGCTTACTCTTCCTCTGGCCTGTGAAGAACTTGGTCTTGTCATCAAAATGCCTTGGCTCCTCCATCAACCCCTGGACTCAAGACTTTGTCTTCATCTTCTCACTGTCATGGCAGATGAAGGGTTGGTCACCCATGGAGCCCAAGGCACTAAATGCAGGGACTCCTGGAGGTGACTGAGACACAGCTGAGGAGAAACACTGCACACAGTGCATTCCTGAAGCAGGAACCAGTGCGTTCAGAGGAAGCTCCAGTACTTACTGAGGACCTAGTTATCCATGTGTGGGGAAGGAGTGTGAGCATGTGTGCGTGTGTGTTGTGTAATAGGAGAGTAGGGCACACAACATAAAAGAATAAGAAGGCAATTACACAACACTCTTCCCTGACCCCCTCTCCTCACACAAGTGATTGTGATATTCAAATCTCACACCCATCGTGCACTGGTATAATTTAGAGAACTAAAAAGGAAATCTTCCTCCGTATCTGAAAAGTGCCATGAAGAACCTGATCTTGAGCAGGGCTTGAAGACGTGGAGGCATCAGGAGGAGTGGGGGACAGTTAGAAATGTTCTCATGGCTCAGAGTGAGGTGTGAGGAGCCTGGAATGGGACCCTCCCCAGGTCCCCCGTGTGATCTTGTTGCATCTCAACCCCTGCTAGTTGCACCGTTCTCCTGACCAAGGTCCCCTTCCTTCACATCACCCTCCCTGTCACTGTGGAAAAGGCACTGGCCTCAGAGTCAGGGGCTTCCAGCCTCCCCACACCCTTTGTTTCCTGGGGAAACCACTCCCCTCTGTGGCCTCAGCTTCTTTATCTCTAGAACAAAGCCATGAGGCTGGAAGGCCCAGGGCCTCCCAGCTCTGCTATGGGACAATTGTAAGGCCCTGGAAGTCACCCAGGATCCAGGTGATGAGTGTGAAGGAGAAGGTACAGGTGGAGGGAAGGATGCCCCAAGAGAAGGCACAGCCTTCAGCTCTTCTTGTCCCAGAGTCCCTGCTCCTGTTCTGTCCCCAGTCTAGTCTATCCCATCCCAGGACCTTTGATCCCTCCTTCTTCCTTCATGCGGCACATTCTCCCCACCTCCCTGCCACAACCTTTGGTCTGGCCTCCCTCTGGTGTCTGCTGTCATGTTACTTCCTCAGGGACAGTTTGCCCCCCTACCCCCGCTGCACCCCAGGGAAGGTGAGTAGTTCCTGCTCACACACAGCCGTGGCCAGTGAGCATCACGTGATTGCATGTTCACCACCTGCCACTGTACTTTCCATGACAACGGTGAGTTTTCTTTTTTGTAGGTCCCTATCCTTCGTGCCCCTCACAGTACTGTGTTAGTCAGGGTGCTCAGAGAAACAGACACAATAAGATATGTGCATCAAGGGAGAGGTGGGTGCATTTTAAGGAAGCAGCTCATGGGACTGGGGTGGGGCCGGAGGTCCAAAATGTGCAGGGCAGGCGGGCCAGCTTGGTGTGTGAGCAGAGCTGATGTGGCAGAAGTGATCCAAAGGCAGTTTGGACAATGATCTGGGTTGTATTTCTTCCCTCTGAGATTAGGAGAGTCTTCAACTTATCATTACCCTCATGTTGCACAACTTTTCCTTTGTTTTCAGTGTCAGTCTGCCATAATTGTTGTGGAAATAATAGATACAGATTCAAGAATATAAATAAAATACTAAGAATACACAGTAAGAATGAAGTGACAAAGTTTCAACACCTTTTAACTTTACTTTGAAATATACTAGTCATGAATCTTCCGAGTCTGAGAGGGAACAGGGACCCATAACACTAGCAATGAATCACAACCTGCCCTGTCACAGAGCATCTAATACTGTACAAACCTTATAATGAGTGGGAATGGCTTCCACATTGTGTAAGATCTAGTTCAAAGGAAACACTATATTGCATAACAAAAACTTTAAAAAAATCCCTGCCTTTTTTTTTCAAAACTCACCAGTGTCCTACTCTTGCTAACCATGTAAATATTACACGCAAATCATGCTCCAAAGCTGTGTGAATATGGACCTGCTAAGCACATGCTGTCAGTGCTCACTATGCAACGAACAATTAGCAATAATTAAGAAGAACAATGTGAAGAACATTATAAATTACCTTCACACAGCAAGTCATTGGATTAGTAAAACTTTGTATAATAACCCTTACAGGACTGATAAGAGCAACCAACATTGAAAAAGTGCCATCAGAAGTCACACTATCTACTGTGCAGTGAAGCAGAGCATTTTACATGGTGAACGAAGGCTGTGACCGGACTGTGAGCAGCACATATCTCTGTGGTCCCTGTCACTGTGCTGCTGGCTGCAAACCGTGTGTCTGCCAGAATAAGAAAGTATTTGGACAAGTTATAAATCAAGCAAAAAATCATTATCAGTGTCGTTTCAACTATGTCATGAGAATGTGTTTTCATCACTTAAATACTAATTGAAGACGTGTAACAAGGAGGGTTTTGTTGATGTGAGAATCCAGTGCATCAAAGGTAGTCATCAGTGCTCAAACAAGATGTGACCCAGTTACACATGTACCCATGGTGCCAGTGTGGCCACAAAGTTCAGGGTCTCACACAAAGTTTTAGAGAAATTTCTGGATATTCTAACTTAGTACTGTATAAGTCACTGTATTTAGTGATTTCAGGATGATACAGTGAAATGTGAATTCAAATAAATCACTTTAAATATTTACTTCAGGACACTTTGTATTCACACGTATTATCATACAGTAAATGAACATCTGAGTTGGTTGCCAGAAAGGAGGGTGTGAGGGTTGGGACAGCGGGTGAGGGGGGGCGGGAACACAGGCTCCAGTTAGGGAATGAAGAAGTGACGGGAATAGAAGGCACAGCATGAGGAACAGTCACTGATACTGTAACAGGATGTGTCGGGGCAGCTATACCTGTGGTGGATAAAGCACAATGTGTGAACTTGTCATACGTTACCTTGTACACCTGGAACTAATGTAACATTATGTGTCAACTCTATTCAAATTGAAAAAAAAACTATTTTTAATTACTCTATTACAATTCTGGTAGCTTCTTTGACATTTCAGTTTTTCAATGTTTATTTATTTTGAGAGAGAGAGCAGGGGAGTGGGGCAGAGGGAGGGAGAGAGAGAGAATCTTTAAGCAGGTCCATGTTTGGCACAGAGCCATATTCCGGGCTCGATCCCACAACCCTGAGATCATGACTTGTGCCAAAATCAAGAGTCTGATGCTTAACTGACTGAGCCACCCAGGCGCCCATTTTTTGACATTGTAAATTAAGTGAATGTACATGGCAAATTCTAATCTTGGGTATGAGAAGTGATAAATAAAATGTATATTGATGGCATTTATCTTCCACAAAGTCGGCTGTAAAAAAATTTAAAAATAGATAAATAAATAAACCTCTAAGAAGATTAAATAATACTCTCTGAATATTTGGATGGAAACCATGATACCTAGCAGAACTGGCCTCAAGCAGTGCTAAGATGGCAAAAGCAGCTGAAAATGATATCAAACCTGCTAGAGTCACCTTAAAGAAATTTGTGCAATTGGAAGAGGTAAATGTTTGGAAAATAAACTTTTTTCAGAGAATTGATGTTCATAAGTTGTTCTGGAATATCTTTCATTGTGATGGTTTCTGACACTTTTCATAAAAACACAAATACTCTGCACAAATATCCCTTCCTTCGAAGCACTATCTTCTTTGTGAGGATTGTGTATCCTGGGCAGCTGTCCTCACTATGACTTGAATAAAACGCCCTTCCACTTTTTTAGAAATTCTGAAAGTTTTAGTCACTTCACATGGACAGAACATTACAGAGAAGTAAACTGTTCAATTCTAAACATAATAGTAATGGACCAGGGCTTCCCTTTCAAACCAAGGGCTGTCCTGTGCCCTTGCTGCCACTATGGAGTGAGGGTGTGACTGATCCACGTTTCCCTGTGAAGAAGCCATGTGGCTCTCACACTCGGCTATGCCCGACAACTTCCATGCTCTCAGGCCAGAAAGGATCATGGACCTCTGGCTACCTTATTCTGATCTCTTTAGTTGTTGGTGAGGAGAGAGGCCATTAATCCGAGGCCCCTCACAGATGACAACAGTGCTGGTCTCTCAGGCTGGAGGAGCCTCTCCCTCTCAGAGAGATGTCTGGGGTCATGGAACCACGGTCCCTTCCTTCCCTCCAGGAGGAAGTGGGTGCAGCTTCCAGCCCCCAGAACTGTGTCCCCAGCCCTTGAAAACAGACTTCCTGAAATCACAAGGAAGATGGACGTGCTGGAAAGTCAGGAGCATTTCAGAGTTCAGAAGGGAATTTGCTGTAGACGCTTGTTGCCCCATCTACCTTGTAAGAGTGCAGAGGTTATAATGTAGTGTGAGATTGTGGGTCATTGCCATACAGGGGAAGGAAGAGAGCAAGTTCTATACTGGGAATCCAACTCACAGACATGCCATTTACGGTCATTAAAGTGTGGGAAAATTATAGAGAAACTAAAGGAGCACTGTTTTCTACTCACATCACTTATGATCAATTCTTTTAGTCATGATAAAACCGAACCTAGAGAATTTCTATCATCTCTTCATGTTGCACAACTTGGACGCAAAATCAGGATCAAACCCAATGTCCCTTCATTTGAAAGGTCTTGCTCTTTGCTGCAGTTCACTTGACAGCTTTTCAAAGTGACCCAACAAACAACACACATCCCTCAAGTTCATGAACCTCTGAGGAAGACATTCCCTGAATGAGTTCACCTCATGGTGGGACCGGCTGAAGGTCATATTTTGTGTCCCTTCTTCCTCTTTTAAATGAACTTGGCTCCATGGTGAACAAATTGTCTTTCATTTCTTCTTCCAGAGCTCGTGTCAGCTGACTTAGAGCAGCACGGGATCTGGGACCCATCACGGCACCGGGAGGAAGCATCCAGGACAAGCCAAGGTGAAGCCCGTTGTGGCACCGAAGAGAGGGAGTTTATACTGCGTATCCTGAATGGGAGGTGCTTTTCCTTCCCACTCTGTGTAACAGACACAGCCAGCTCCTCAGCACCTTCTCCTCCTCCCCACTTTGTGGAACGTCCTTGGCGCTTGAACTGTCCACAGGCCTGGGAGACAAGAGCTTTCCTGAGGTCCTAAGGATTCCTGAGAATCATGCTCAGGGTCCGGGGAGAGGGACTCATGGTTCTTGCACCAAAAGGCATCTTCATTTCTTCTCTGGAGTTTGATTAACTCGTTTTTGGGAAACCTTGTGAGAGATTAGAGATTTGGAAGATGTCATCTCATTGAAACTTAGCACCTAACACCTTCTCCATTATTTTCCAGCCAGAACATGAGGGACTCCAACCTGACAGACTGACGAAGAAACACATGGGCACAATCAGATCCAGGGACATTTCAAAGTCTAACAATGCGACCAAAGTCAAGATGAACTGAAAGGAGAATATTTATTTATTTATTTATTTACGTATTTATGTATTTATATGAGAGAGACAGAGTGAGAAGGAGGGACAGAGGAAAAGAGAGAAACTCAAGCAGGCTCCAAGCTCAGCGCAGAACCTGACTTGGGGCTCAATCCCACCAACCTGGGATCGTGACCTGAGCTGAAATTAAGAGACCCGGCTGAATGAGCCACCCAGGCGCCCCAAGAACTGAGAATACATAGATGCTTCGGGGAGATCGCAAAGGTACTGAACTAAAGTAGTCCCCTTCTTTGCAGGGAATATGTTCCTAGACCCCAAGGGCTGCCTGTGATGGCAGATAGTACCGGACCCTACATGTCCTATGATGTTTCCTGTACGTTCCCACCTATGATCAAGTTTCAATTATGGATTAGGCACAGTAATAAATCAACAACAACAACTACAAAAAAAGAGAAGAATCCTAAGAGTATACTGTAGTCAAATTATGCATAACTGCCCCCAACTAATCTGATGTATTGTGCTCATCCTGCTTCTTGTGATGATGCAAGAGGCCTGCATGAGGAGATAAGGGAGGTGAGTGAGGTCAGCATTGGGATGCAGTGTTAAGCTACTATTGACCTTCAACCTTATGTCAGAAGGAGAATCACGTGCTTCTGGGGTGCACTTGACCTGAGCAATAGATAGCACAGACAGCCACACCAGGGACAAGGAAGGACAGCTATCGTGACCCTTCTATGTGGCCACATGAGAGTGACGAGAATGTACCAGGAAACTCTGGGACCCAGGGCGCACGATTGTACATCTTCCTAATAATGATGCATCCAAGGAAGATTCTAGCACACAGAACTCATAACGAGGAAGCAGATACTCAGGCAAAATCATTCACATGTTCAGATCACACAGCCTGTAGGCTGTTTATCCAGAACCCAGCTGGGCTCCAGCTGTCCTTTGCTTGTGGATTCTGCTCTCCCAGCCCACCCTGCTGCCTGTCCAGCCCTGTAGCCTGGTGCCCAGGTGACACATGGGTCCCCAGATGCAGAGCAGACACCACAGCAACAGGCCTGGGGAGAGCAGACATCCAGGGAGGGGGCAGGCCCAGACTGTGCCCTCCCTCCCTGAGGGCCCATGTCCATTGGCATTGTCCTGTGACAGAAGTCATACAGATGAGGCACAGGACAGGGATTGAGAGCCATCTCCATGTGACTCTTCAGCAGGGACCAGGCAGGAGCTCAATAATGACATCCCAGTGAGCTCAGGGTGTATCTTTTCATGAGGTCACCATGCTACTGTTCAGGACTCCTTCACAGGGAAAATAGTGCCATTCTTTATCTTCAGTGGACCAAGGATCAGCAGACCCTGTATCCCTGAACTTCACATGCTCCCCCATGGCTTCTCATGACACCTTCACAGAAGTGTGTTTATTACCAGAGCCACGTTGCACCCATACTGGGCACCCATGAGGAGACAAATGTGACAGACTCCCTGCCATCACATGAGGTGACTCACAAGGAGAGCATGACATCTGTGTTGTCCACGTGTCAGACGTCTCTGCCGCACTGGCTGCTGGGAGAAGACTCGGCGTGTGTGTTCCAGGTGCCTCACATCATTGTCCCATCCACAGCCCACAGCCCAGCGCTGCCCAGACTTCCCACCATCTACAGCACAGTCCTGAAGCTTCGAGTGCACGAGAACCTAGGTGCTTGTTGACAAGGCACCTTCCTGGGTGCATCTACTCACAGAGAATCAGACGCAGCACCTCTGGGACAGAGCTTGTGAATGTGCTCTTAAGCGGTGCCCCAGGTGCTTGGAGACCACACCTTGAGGAACATGGTCCTGGAACCGTGCTTCTGATGTTCCAGCACGTAAGCAAATTCTGTGAAGATCTTGTTAAAAATGCAGATACCGATGCTGTAAGTCTGGTGCTGTTCCTGAAATCCATTCTCCTGGGCATGAAATGTGGACCATAAATGTTAGTCTAAATTCCTTCACCCTCTTTATAAGGGGTTTCACCATGTGATGTGCCCTTCAAACTCAGTGTTCAAAAATCACATGGCCTGACAATCAACAGTTCCATTCAGAAAAGCTGATGAATCTATGAGCTTCAGTCATTGTCGCCTGTGTGACCTTTGGGCAATCATGTCACCGTAATTGTACCGAGTCTCCATTGCTGTGTGGTGGTAGCAGCTTCCCCTCATTGGTGGATGGCCACAGCACTTTTTTGCATTTGCCACATGGGAACACCCAGCCGTCCCATCAGTGAACCATGCTTCACTAGCAAGTGGCAGATCTGTGGTCAAGTCTCTCAGAGCCCAGAGGTTTGTGTAGAACAGCTGTTGAGCACGTCTTCTGCCCACAAACTATTTGTGCAGTTTGCTGAGGTCTCTGGGTACAAGCTTGGCCCTCAAGAAAATGTGCCATTTCCATGCCCCAGGGAAGATTCTGTACACTTTTCATACCTTTGTGATGTGAGAAGAATCCTTATGATTGAGAAATCCTCCGTTTTTCTTTGGGGGGATTACACTTGTTACTCAGAAGGATCTGATGATACCAATGCACTTACAGCTCCGAGGGCTGGTGCTCCTCAGAACTGGAGAGAAGCCTCCAGCTGAAATGCCCAGAGCACAGGGAAGAATACGGACGTCTCCCTGATGAAGGCTGCAAGCAACCGTCAGATGGGGAGAGTCATGGTCATTGCAGCTTCTGAGGACGATGGAGGACAAGGCGGTGCTTGTTTCAAATTTAACTCAACCACTTCCAAGGCCTCCATTCAAACTTTGCTGCCTTTTGGTGACTCAGTGCAGATAATGTAAGAAAATTCTCATGTACAGAGCGTTTTTTAGCTAATACTATAGAAGCAGTGGATGAGAGGTGGTGCAGGGGCATCCTCCTCTGTCACTGTGGGTTATATGCAGTCAGCTTGTGCCCAGATCCCAGGCCTCCCTGCATTTCAGCTGGATATGCCTGAACACGGAACCTCAGGTGCCTGAATCCACCTTGTTCTCACAAGATCAGATCATGGGCTGGGACCTTTTCACCCCAAATCCTCTCTCAGGTGAGACTTCAGTAATGGCAAGAGGAGGGGGTGGAGTTAGTTCCTCCCCAGAAGACAATTATCAAAACTGAAGAAAAACATCAAAATAAATACTTGAAGTCCATGAAAAGTAAATGCAGGCAGGAAGAAACAAGAGAACTTTATTCTTGTATAACCACCACTACAATAGACGAGAACCACAAGTTCAGAGCTTTCTCCCCTCTGGGTGCTCCCCTCCCCACCATAACTGCAGCCCAGTGGCTCACGGGGCAGATGACAGCAGTCACAGTGCCAAGGAGCTGGACATTTAAAGGGGAAATTTGAAAGTGAGGGAGCAGCAGAGGGTTGAGATCTGAAATCTGAGTAGAATCTCGGTCAAAATTCCTAGATGAGCACCACACTCTGCATGGCTTGGGGACACTCAGGAGACACTGTTGATAACGCAGGAGGAACCAGAGGGAGGTCTCATTTTATTTTTCATTTTATTTTTTATAACAAGATATAGAAGGTTATCTAATAATTGCCATCATTTTCTTTTTTTTTAATATGAAATTTATTGTCAAATTGGTTTCCATACAACACCCAGCACTCATCCCAACAGGTGCCCTCCTCAATGCCCATCGGCCACTTTCCCCTCCCCCTTACCTTCCATCAACCCTCAGTTTGTTCTCAGTATTTAAGAGTCTCTTATAAAGCATCCAACTCTTGATCTTGGGACCATGAGCTCAAGCCCCACATAGGGCACAGAGTTGACTTAAAAGATAAGACCATAATGGTTGAAGGATGGACAGACTTTGTGGCTGGAGGACATTTAGAAGTTTGGGGGAAATACCAGGAAAAAGATGACCACAGAAGAGGTGAGGATCAAACTCTAAGGAGAATCTTCACAAACCCTTGACTGACCCCCAAACCACACAGCTGGAGGGAGTCTCACTGAAGACCCGGGATAAAATGCAGCCCCTGGAGGTGGGAAAAACTGGGTATAGATAACACCAGTCAACAATGTTCATGTCATAGTGGGGTCCATGCTCGTGAAACACTTTTAGGAAAAACACAATCGTCAAAGAAAAAAAAGGGGACAATAGATTTCAGATTTGCTAAAACTAAAACACACAATCCACTTTTAAAGGACATATTTTAAAGGACAGGCAGAGAAACAGAAATGTGTGACTATGCAAAAGTCAACACAAGTGTGTTCCCTGTGTGATGATTCCCAGATATTGCAATCAGCACCAAACCCAGCCATGAGCATCCAAAAATGAATAAATATATGTTGAAAGAATTTAAGAAAATCAAGTTATCAAAGAGTGAGCAGAAAGGAAATCTGAATTAGGAGTAGACTGTACAAAGAAGACCAAATTGACATTCTAGAACTGAAAGTGGAAAAAAATGCAATGACAGTTCAATAGGCAAACTTCACAGAAAGCCTGGGAAGGCAGAATACAGAATCAATGAGGTTGAATATAAATCAATAGAATTTACCCAATCCAAAACATCAGAGAAAAAAGATTGAAGAGAAACTTATAAAACCTCAGAAATCCACAGACAATAAAAAAAAGCAAACAGATGATCAGAGTCCAAAAATGGGAAGGAGGAAAAGGACAGAAAAATATTTGAAGAAATCCCATTTGAAAACTCCTCTAATTTAGTGCAAGAAGCTTGAGCTTATAGATCTGAGAAGCTGGTAACTCACCAGAGAAGAAGAGCAAAAGAAAACCACACTGAGGCTCTTCCAAGTCCACATGAGAGAATCAAAAAGAAGACAGAGGAGCCTGGGTGGCTCAGTCAGTTAAGCATCTTGACTCTTGATTTCGGCTCAGGTCATGATCTCTTGGTCGGGTGATGGAGCCCCTGTTGGATCTCCCTGCTGAGCATGAAGCCTACTTGGTATTCTCTCTCCCTCTGTCTTTGACTGTCCCCTGCTCATGCTCTCTCTCTCTCTCTCTCTCTCTCTCTCAAGATAAATATATATTTAAAAACAAAGCAAAAAAAAAAAAAAAAAAACAAAGACAAATCTTCAAAGTTGACAACACCTTCCACACAGGACATGATGGTTTTAGAATGTTCACAGGTTCACTGATACTCCCCCCATGAAGAGGTAGAACTAAATCTCCTCCTCTTGTGTGCAGATTGGAATCAGTGGCTCACTTCTCATGGACGGAATAAGGGGGACGTGATAGTGTGTGACTTCAGAGATCAGGTCTCAAAGGGACTGTGGTTTTCTTCTCCCACTTCTCTTTCTTTCCTTCTCTCAGATCCTGGATTTGGAAGAAGGCAGGTGCCCTGTCAGAAAGATCCTCACTTGCAGATGGGCCCACGAGTGAGGAGCTGAGGCTTCCCCCTGAGAGCCAGCGGACGCTGAAGCTCCCTGCCAGTAGCCACACGTGGGAGCGTGACCTTGATCCTCCAGCCCATGTCATGCTTTCACATCACTGCGATTCTAGTTGCATCTTGGCTGCAACCTAATGAGACAGCTTAGCTGGCGCTGCCCCACTTCCCTGTCCTTACACTTTAATTATTATTATGTTTATATTATTTTATTATTATTATTATTGCTATAATAATGTCATACAAAGCTGCAGAATCATGTTATAATCTGTGGCATCACAATGGATAATGACACAGACCTTGGAAACTGGACATGAGTGCTGGCAAAACAGACACTTTACACGAGATAGGTGCTGAGGAGCAGAGCAGGGTGGAGGCGGAAGGACTGTGAGGTGAGAGTTTAGGAGGAAAAGATCAGCAGGAATACTGGAAATTTTCAAGGAAAGGGGCAGAGGCATAGAAAAGGAACAAAGTCCTCTGGAGCCCTGCAGTTCTACTAAGGAGAAGTAGGCTGAAGATGTGACACCCCTGTAGACACAGCCACATGTCCCACTGCGTGCTGATTACAAGACGTGCACTTTCAGGGCACCTGGGTGGCTAGGTTGGTTAAGCATCTGACTTCAGCTCAGGTCATGACCTCATGGTTTGTGAGTTTGAGCCTCACGTCGGTCTCTGTGCTGGCAGCATGGGACCTGCTTCGGATTCTCTGTCTCGCTCTCTCTCCACCCCCTGCTCTCTCCCTCTGAAAAATAAAGATATAAGCATTGAAAAAAAAAAGACAAGATGTGCACTTTCAGTATGAAGACACAGGCAGAACGTAAGTTGATGGAACAGCTGTGCCAGGCAAACTGTGACATGAGGAGGCTGATATGTTAACGTGAGGAGCAAAAGAGATTTGAAAAGAGAACACATTGCTGGAGATAAGGAGAGCCTCCTCGTGAGAAATGTAATAGAATGAGAAATGTCACAAGTGCAGACAGAAAGGAGACGAGTGGCCACCCAGGGCTGGGGGCTGGGACGAGGACCAGATGGAAAGGGGCATCAGGAAACACAGGATAAGGGACCTGTTCTCTATCGTCCTCGTTGTACTAGCTCCATGAGTCTAAACCATTGGTGACATTCCTCTAACTGTGCATTCACACCTGGGACATTTTATCTCACCTGAAAACCTCAAGAAATAAAACAATAGTAGGGAGGAAATGGCACAGGAAAGATAAATTGAAACTAGTAAATATAAGTGAGGAAGTAAGTTTTAGGTCAATGTATTATAGATAAATAGAAGCTAGGATGGGGCGCCTGGGTGGCGCAGTCAGTTAAGCGTCTGACTTCAGCCAGGTCACGATCTCGCGATCTCGCGGTCTGGGAGTTCGAGCCCCGCGTCAGGCTCTGGGCTGATGGCTCAGAGCCTGGAGCCTGTTTCCGATTCTGTGTCTCCCTCTCTCTCTGCCCTCCCCCGTTCATGCTCTGTCTCTCTCTGTCCCAAAAATAAATAAACGTTGGAAAAAAATTAAAAAAAAAAAAAAGAAGCTAGGAGAATTCATTGCAAGCTCCCCACCATGAACTCATTTTGAAGGAAGTCCTGCAGGCCACAAAGAAATGACACCAGATGTTAACTCATAAACAGAGTGGAGTAATTAACACCAGAAATGGTGTTATTCTGTATATATACATTTTATTCCTAACTTCTTTAAAAGACATATGACTGTTGCAAACACTAAGAGGTACACGGTATTATCTGACTGACAATGTATGGTGGTGACACATGTAACAATACTAGCAGTGAGAAGGCTAAATGAAACTCTATCCCTGTATGTACTGGATGGAGTTCAATGTTGCCTTAAGTAGATTGTGAAAAGTGAAAGATGCAGGTTTCAATCCCTACAACGTCAATAAAAATTAACGGAAATAAGTGTGGCTGAAGAGCCACCAGAAGAATCGAAGCATAAACAAAAACTATTTGCTTGAAACAAAGGAGGGTAGAAAAGAGGCACAAGAATGGAAAAGACATGACACACTTCAGAAGCAAAGAGCAAAATGACAGACCCAAATCCTACCATGTCAGGAATCATATTCAATATAAACCAAGTAAAACTCCAATCAAAAGGTTGACGTTATCCGAGTGCATAAATATCCAGATGGACTATGCACTGTGTAGAATAGAAACACTTGAACTACAAACCCAAAAATAAGTTAAAACTTAAAGAGTGAAGGAATGAATATCCCATGGGAATAGAAAGTATAAGAAGTCTGGACCGTTGCATTAACCTGAAGCAAAATAGGCTGTCACATAGGGAGCATCGCTAGAGACAAAGAAGGACTTTCTCTAAGGGCAAAAGGTCAGCACTGGAGCAAAACAAAGTAATGAATGGAGAAGACCCTCAGTACAGAGCTCTAAAACAGGTGACACATAAAGTGGAAGAAAGGTAAAGAGATGGAGACATTAGCTATTATATTTGAAGGTCAATATTCTTCTCTCATTAATAGAACAGGTAAGGATTAGAGGACTTCAGCCATTCCATGAGCCAAAATAGACCACAGACTGGCCCTAATAAATGTAAGGCAGGAAAATATAGGGTACACTCTGTAACCATGGTGACACTAAATTAGTAACATGAGGATCTTGGGACAATCCCCAAATATTTGGAAATTAGATTTGGAAATTATAACACACATCAAGTCCCTGGGTCATCTTGGCTTAGAGAGGCAATCACAGGGCGGTCAGAATTGTCTGTACCTGAGTGACAAGGTACAGAAATGACAATCTGAGGTCTGCAGATGCAACAGAAACAGAGGTTGTGATTTCATAGTTTGTAGAGACAGGAAGCCAGGCCTGAGGGACCCAGACAGCAGTCTGGGTTTCGAGGTTGCACCAAGACTCTGTTTCAAGGGTGCACCAAGGGGAAGAAGAGGCAGCAAGCCAGGGTCCTGTGCCCTCTAGGTGGGGGAGGGGGCCACCCTCTAGGTTCCAAATGTGGGGGTCTGACCCCCTGGCACAGGGGCTTCCCCCTGTCAATCTTGGGCATGGTGTTGAGATGCCTCGGTCCTGCAGGCCTGGGAAGCAGGGAGGGGACACATTTGGGTCCTGGGGGAAATGGTAGGCAGAAGCCTGGGCCTGACTCATGGCTCATATCCTTGTAGCCCCTGCAGTGTCCAGCCTGCACCCCACATCCTGTCTCTGAGCTCCAGGAGTGCAGCCTCCATGGCCCCAGCTGCTGGGCACCTCCCTGTTGGAGGCCCTGGGAATGCTCCTCCTGGAGGAGTGGTTCCCCGTGTTCACAAAGAGAGAATGTCTCCAGGTGACACAGGGGTGGATGGCAGGTGGCTGTGAAATCCTAGCCCAGGGAGTGGGATCTGGAAACTCTAGTATTAGAACAAGGTCCCTTCAGGGTGTACAGACCTTGCTGCCCCTCCTCTCAGTTCCTTGCCTCTCCCTGCCTCCCCAGCAAAAGGGGGTCTTGCTCTGGAAGAAAGGGAGCCCCTTAACCACCTCCCGTCTCTCTTCTTTCCCCTTCATTCCGGGATGTTTGAACTATTCATGTTGTAAGTATGGAAAAATGCCTAAACCTGAATACAGTTTCCTGATCAATTACAGAGCTGACTCCTGTGTAATGACCATCAGGTGTAAAACAGAGACGTCCACCATGGCCCCACCCAGTTGCCCCCGTGCCTCTTCCAGACAGAACCCCTCCTCCCCCCACGAGGGTCCCCTAAGATGACCCTTCCCCTGACCTCTGGTCCCTGGTTCCTCCTCCTGCACTCTTGTTGTCCTTCATCCCCTAATGTCACAATTTCCTACCTCTGCTCACTTCTCCAGGAGCCTCCCCAGATTCCAGGTCATTACCCGCCTCCTCCTCCTGCCCTTCTTCGACCACATCTTAGGAATGGAAAATCCAGACTTGGTTCCCTGGAGGAGGATCCTGTAGCTCTGGAAGCAGAAGCAGGAACACCTGACAGGGATGCCAGGGTCAAGGGCCCATTAGGCCCCTGGGGAGAACCCCAAAGGGAACTCGGGTTTTCTGTTGTCATCCCTGTGGCCACACGGGAGCGCTGCCGCTCTCCAGTTCTGCAACACCAGGGGAGAGGACTGGGCTGAGCTGAGTCAGGCTGAGCAGGGAGGGAAGGGGGGGGGGGGAAATGAAGGTGCCTTCTTAGCATCCCTGGGGGCAGGTGCAGGGGTGGGGCAGGGAGCAGAGGAGAGGAGATCCTTGAGTCCTATCCTGTGTCTGTAGTTTCCCTCCATCCTCCCCACAACCCCTCTCTCCAGGCCCTTGAACAACCCCAGGAAAACTGAAAAGTAGACAGTTTTTCCTCCTGGACCTAGTACTTGTCTGAGGGCTACTGTAAAAAAGAAACTGCTTCATTTTAGAATAGTTTGAGATTTACAGAGAATTACAAAGTTAGCGCAGAGTCCCTATTCGCCCCACACTCGGTTGTCCTGTAGTTAAAACCACCCTGAACCTCATGCATTTACCATAGATGATGAGGCAATACTCATCATTCCTACTACTGAACTCCACACAGGATTTGTTTTATTGGTTTGTTTTCTCTTCCAAGATCCCATCCAAGATAGGCCACTCCTATCTCCTTCAGGCTCCTCAGGCTGTGACCATTTCTCAGACTTTCCTTTTTTTTTTTTTTTCTTTTTATGTTTGAGGAGAACTTTCAGGTACATTGTAGACTATCCCTCATTGTGAATTAGGCTGCCCAAAGCTATGGGCTTGGGAAGACCACAACTGGACGGGCCATTCTCAACACAACATATCAAGAGCATACAGTGATCACTTGGTCATCACTGATGAAGTTAGCCTTCACCCCTTGGCTAAGGTTGTCTTGCCCAGATTCTCCCCGTGAAGTTCCTTTTTATGCTTTGTCCCTTTGCATGAAGTAGTGTTGGAAGGAAGTCAGGATGTGCAGCCCGGAGATACAGGCTGTCCCACTATGAAAATGTGCATGCAGGTTGTTGTGCAGACATGAGTTGTCTAATGAGTTGGGTAAATACCTCAGAGAGGTATCAGCAGCTCCCATGCTTGGTCTGTGTTTGGCTTTACAAGAAACTGCTGACTGATGCCCACAGTGACTGTGCTACTTTGTATTCCTGCCATTAGTGACTGAGGCTTTCTGTTGCTCCAAGTCCTGGTCAGCACTTGGATTCCCACCATTCTAACAGGAGTGTGATGGCAGATCACTGTTGTTCCCTTTGCATTTCCCTAATGACACTTGCTGTGAGCACCTTCTCATGTGCTTATTCCCCAGGAGTATATGTTCTTGGTGAGCTGTCTGCTTAGGTGTTTGCTCATTTTTTTAATGAGTAGTTGGCTTATTGTTGCTTTTTAAGGGTTTTATGGGTGTTCTAAAACAAGTCCTTTATCAGACATGTGATTTGCAAATATCCTCTCCCAGTCTCTGGCCTGAACTTCTTTATAAACTAACAGTAGACATATATGCACAGATGTATTTGGGGGGGGGGGTAGGAGAAAGGAGAAATGACTCATTGTGATGTATTTTGGGGAGAGAATTTGGATGACTGGGGGGATGAGGGATTACCAGATTACATCTTTATATTTGGATATTTGTGATTATCTGCTGGTTCCCTCATATGTGCTGGAGTGATGTTTTCAAAACATAAACTAGTTTAAAATCCCTAACACTTGAAAGATCATCCTCAGACCATTAATCAAGACTCGGGTTCTGATCTTCTACTTTAGGACCAATCGTCTTGTCCCTGAACTATTTTGCCTTTGAATTCTCATTTCTGAAGCAGGTGGGCTTGATTGTATGGACAAGTACTCCTATGAGAATAGCTTAAAATGCCATGTAACATACAAAATCCATCGTCTAGAAAGTATTTAAACTGACAAGATAGTAATATACGAATAAAGGAGCACACCCCAGGAGCACACCCCAGAAGCACAAGAAAGATCCTGCTTGCCCCCACCCTCCCACCCCCAGAGGCAGGGTCCTGAGAAATGGAGCAAAGTCTCTGTGAGTCCCCTGCCCAGGGCGCAGACAGGCAGGCCCAGTCCCCCCTCCCCCCCCCCCCCCAGCTCTGTGGCCTGAGCTGCTGACTTTCCTACCATCTCCTTCCTTGCTAAAGTGTAAAGAAACACGTATAAACTGGTTATAATGTGTACGTATGATGTACAATATATATGAGGTGATGTATATTCCCAGTAGAATAATTATAAAATGAGAAAAGCGAATGAGGACGAAGTAAAAAGGATGGTAATTCTCAAACCTGAGCTACTTTGTTGCATTTTCTCCTAGTCTATGATAGATGCTCTTGTTGCTGGAACTCTCTCTATCTCTAAAGTGATGAGGACAGAGCTCAGGGGTCCCAGCCCTCCTCTCTCCAGATGCCATTTCCCCAGTCAGCTCACTGTCCCCCTCCTGAGAGGGCTGCTTCTCACTTCCTCCCCCCTCCTCAGTCTCTTGCTCCCCTCCCTGCTCCCCTCCCTGAGGTGATGAGCTCCTTTGTTTCTCACTCAGATGAGAAGTACACCTCCTCCCTATCCTCTCGCCCATCTGCACCTGTGTCCTCACCTTCCAATTGATGGTGGAGGCGCCCCTCCTGTCTCAGGCTTCCCCTCCATTTGGGCACCTGCATCATCCATTTCCCCCTCTCTGCTGACTCAGCAGTTCCCCATACAAACATGCTGTCCTGACTCCTATGCAAAAACATGAAACACAACTAAAGAAATCCAAACAAAATCCTCCCATAAAAATTCAACGCTTGTTTCCATGACTCTGACAACTCCTGCCCCATCTCTATGGCCTCTGTGCAGAACTTTCCTGACTCCGTTTGTCACCCACCGTGTTGTATTTAGCAAATGGATAGAGACACAGAGTTTTAAAAAGTCTAATACTTCTGCAGTGCTTGAGGTCAAGTCAGGTGTCCCCAATCTTCCATGCCCCCCATCCTGAATCTCCAAGATCACCTGCACTAGTTCTTCCAGCTAATTCTCTGATTATTGCTTCTGTGCCTCTAAATAGCCTGCTTCTTGAACCCATTCTCTGGTTTTCAGATTTATGCATCATCTTTACTGAATTTGCTCTTTCACACTCTCCCATATGCCCCGTATAATTATTTTATAACTTTGATTAGCTCACTGTGCACTGTTTGCATTTGTATGACCGTAAAGTGCTACTCACAACTGAGCATTTAGTAGACTATGATTACTTTACCTTTCCTGACTCATCTTATTATTTTCCCGAAATAAATACATATCTTATCCTTCATTTGCTTAGTTTCTGTTGTTCTCATTTAAATCCTTCCCAAGCTCCCCCGGGTAAATCTTCATGAATCTATTCGAGCCCATCCACTATTCCACCTCATGTCTGTGCAGATGCCCGTCCTGCAACCCTCAGTCCTGCCCCATGTGGATGGGATGCCTGCACACCTGCGACAGGGCTGACAGCCAGACCCCCTCAGCTCAGCCTGGGTGCCCTCTGCCTCTCTCCTTCTGGCCCCCTGTTGCCTGGATCCCACACACTCCCATCTTTTGCTTTTCTCCATCATTTTCCCCTTTGCCTAGTGGTATCCCATGGAGAGAACGTGGAAAGTAGACACTGACACTCTAAACATCTGCCGTGCCTTTGGGCTACCCTCACCCTGATTCCCACGGTGATGGGATAGAGACTCTGTCCTGGACACAGTTGTCCTCGGGATTTGGGGACCGTGGGTCATGTCTCCCAGCTGCCAGTTCTGTGTTGTTGTGTCTGGAGTTTCCGAGGTGTCTGCTCCTCTACCCTCCTCCTGACATTTCATTGTGACGTGTCTTCGTGTGGGTCTCTTGTCATCCACTCTAGTTAAGAACTTGGGTAGGACTTTCAACATATGCGTTGCTCCCTGTCAACTCTGAGAAATATTCTTGAAATTTTTAGAAACAAATTTTAAGAACCAAACAGGTCCTCTCTCCTGCTGCCTTCACCTCCTGACTGTACTATTTCGGGGAAGTACAACTGTAATCATCCACAATATGGACTAAATTATTCATTTCTAGAGTCATAATTTTAACTTCCCAGAGCTCTTTCTTGTTCTAGGATTGTTCATCAGTGTGTGTGGTTCCGATTCTGTTCCATATGCCATATGCTTCTTACACTCTGTAGACATGATTGATTCTAGTGATTGGGGACCTGTTAGGTCTCTTGTCATCTGTCCTCGGGATATCCTGACCTTTCTCCACACACACTCACCTCAGGAGTGACTTACATTTTCTTATCATTTCTGCTAATGCCCACCTCCCACGGGACAGTGCCAGTGTTGTGTCACCAGGGGCTCATGCTTTTTCTTCGATTTACCTCTGGAGTCAGCTGACATTGAGCCTCTGGAAGCCTCGAGATGTACGATGTACACAGGATGATGGGCTTTAGTGTGATTTGAGCACACAAGTCCCACTGTCTCTTAATGTCCTCTTAGGCTCTGAGCCTACCAGCCTACCATCGCAGAACATTCTGGAACGTTGCAACAGTTCACTTGCATGGAGTGCACACTCATACCCACCTCCTGATAGACAGAGAACCAAAGAAAGACAAGTCGACAAAGCCTCTGAGTGCAAACATTCTGGATTGAACCCTGGTTCCATTACTTATCCTCCCTGAGTCTCCCTCTCCCTGTGTGTACAAAGGGATCCCCTAGGGGGTGCCTCATGGGTTTGCTTTGATGATTAACTTTGACCCTCTGTGTACATCACATGGGGATAATGCCTGAGACATATCCACTACTTATACTTATCGTTATCATATTGATTCTAGCACTAGATATAGTTCCATTCTTTGTTTTTATAAACCACAATTCAAGAAACTTCCCTGAAAATATAGTGTTGAAGTTAAAAAAAAAAATATTTGTTAACGTTTATTTACTTTTGAGAGAGAGACAGACATAGCATGAGTTGGGGAGGATTGGGGGTGGGGGGTGGCACAGAATCTGAAGCAGGCTCCAGGCTCCATGCTGTCAGCACAGTGCCCTGATGTGGGGCTCGAACTCACAAACCATGAGATCATGACCTGAACTGAAGTCAGAGGCTTAACCAACTGAGCCACCCAGGAGCCCTAGTGTTGAAGTTTTTTAACGTTTATTTATTTTTGAGAGACAGAGCACGAAAACGGGAGAGGCAGAAAGAGGGAGAGACACAGAATCCAAGGCAGGCTCCAGGCTCTGAGCTATCAGCACAGAGCCTGAACAGGGCTCACACTCACAAATCTTGAGATCATGGCCTGAGCCGAAGTCTGGCACTTAACCAACTGAGTCACCCAGGCGCCCCCCTGAAAATATATGTTTGAGAACACATGTGATTATCTCCTTAGGATAAACTCCTACCTGCGTGGCTTAGTCCTTTAAGCATGAGCCTCTTGATTTCAGCTCAGTTCATGATCTCCGGGTTCCTGAGACCCAGCCTGTTGTGGGACTGCTTGGGATTCTCTCTCCTCTCCCTCTCTCTGCCCCTCTCCCCAATCCTGCGTGCACTCTTTCTCATTTTTCTCAAAATAAAGAAATAAAAAACTTTTAAAAAGCTTGAACTCCTAAAAGAGAATGTCTATGTCACAGTATCAGCACACTTCAATTGTGGAGACATTTTGCAGAACCCTTGAAAATTTTTATACCAGTGTTCACTCCCATTATCCTTTATGACGGTGTATTTTCCTGACCCTCTGTTGGACACTCTCCTCACCTACTTTTACCTTTGCCAAGTTGAAGATACTCAGTTTTGGTCCAATTTTTTATTCTGGTGGAAAACAAGTAGCAGGAGGCACCGTAAGAATGTCCGGAAGGAAAGGGACAGAACAGCAAGAAACTGAAAGCAGTTTCATTCCCAGGACAGAAGGCCGCCTGGACTGCTCGCTCTCTCCAGAAGGACATAGTACAGGCATCAGGCCTGGGATAAGAATGTTTTGTCTGGTACCAGATGTACTCATGACCCAGTATGGAATACGCTGCAGGTGCACAGCCTGTCAAGATGCCAGATACTATGTTGTATGTGCTTGCTGTTATCAGAACATTTGCAAAAATAAAAGAGGCTTGAGCCAGGAGACCGGTGCTTCGGCTCCTGGAGAGTCAGCCCCCTGCTGACTCACGGCACCTTCAGACCCTGTCTCTACAGCTGGCGCCAGAACGGGGACCTGAAGGTGGACGTTTGCCACACTGCTGAAGAAGTGCCACAGGAACCGAAGGGAACTTTGGAGCCGAGAAGCTCACCCTTCAGGATTTCTGCAGGGTAAGTATGGGGAATTCTACCTTATCTAGTTAGGACTCATATATTTAGCTCTTGCAGACTTTATTAAAGAGCTCAGGGGTAGAAGTGAACTGTTCAGTGTTTGAGGATTTGTTTTATTTGGTAAAGAAACATTGTTACCAGTTTACGCCCTCTGGCAAAAATGCTTTGAATCAGAAACTGTGGAATTTGGTTTTAGATGCTTTGCCCTCAACTCATCAAAAGAAAAAGTAATCCCTCTCTCCCTATTGTCTTTATGTAATTTAATTTCCCTGGCTTTGCAGCCCTTGCAGTCAGAATCCCAGGAAGAAGGGGGCATTAGTCCTTGCAACCACTACTGGCTGAAAGTGATAATGAGCTTGTGGATAATGAGGACTGCGAGCCCAGCCCCTAGGCCCACCACCTGAGGGACAGAAACCTAAGGGCTTCCCGGGTTAATGGCCCAGAGATAGTTGCATCTCAAGCCTCTGGACCCCTGCCTCCCGCACTGCCCCAGGGTCCTGAGCTGGTAGATCCTTTTGAGGAAACTAAATGTTCCGCTTATTCAAAAAACCCATTTCTTGATACTTCTGCTCAGAGCATCACAGTTCCTGTTTCCCCCATGATGCAGATGCTTCAACAAGCTAAGCCTGTGGGGGACACTGAATTAATGGCTAGTATGGCTGCAGCTTATCCTGTCAACATTACCCAAATTCCTCCTCATCAGCAATATCCTCAGGGAGGGCAACGACTTGATCATTATTACCTTTAAGTTTTAAGGTCATTAAGGATTTGAAACGGGCTTGCAAGCAACATGGTGTTAATTCCCCTTATACGTTGGGATTGGTGTCTGCTTTAGTGAATTCAGAGCGACTCATTCCATGGGACTAGGGGGGTCCTAGGTCGCACTGTTCTAAGTGCTTCTGAATTTTTGCAGTTTAGAACTTGGTGGGATGAAGAAGCACAGATACAGGCCTGGCGTGATGCCACCACCAATGCTCCTGTGCCCATTACCGGAGAACAACTTACCAGACTGGACAATGGTTTGGCATACAGGTTCAGCTTCAGTATGATGATCAAGCCGTGATACAAGTTAGTTGTGCTGACTTGGTGCCTGGGAGAAAATAGCTCCCCCAGGACAGGCTACACCCTCTTTTGTTCAAGTTAAACAGAGTCCTAAGGAGCCATGTAGATTTCATCCTGGGACTAAAGGATGTTATCAGCGGGCTTACCTGATCTCTTATAGCTGCTGGCTTTTTTTTTTTTTTTAATTTTTTTTTCAACGTTTATTTATTTTGGGGACAGAGAGAGACAGAGCATGAACGGGGGAGGGGCAGAGAGAGAGGGAGACACAGAATCGGAAACAGGCTCCAGGCTCTGAGCTATCAGCCCAGAGCCCGACGCGGGGCTCGAACTCGCGGACCGCGAGATCCTGACCTGGCTGAAGTCGGACGCTTAACCGACTGCGCCACCCAGGCGCGCCTGCTGGCTTTTGATAATGCTAATAAGGAATGCCAGCAAACTTTGACCTGTGAAGGCTCAAGGAGGTGATTTAACTGATTATTTAAAGGTGTGTCAAGATATTGGCCCAGAGACCTATAAAATGGGGCTAATGACAGGGGCTATTCAAGGCACTGGACCTTGCAAACAGTCCAAGTGTCTTTGCTGTGGCAGATGGGGACATTATAAAAAGGATTGTCCACAGCTGAGTCCTAGAGTCCTAACAATTGCTGTGATACCCCTTGGCCACCAGAAGGAAATACTAAACCTCTTGGCTTATGTGCCCCATTAAATAAAGGCTTTCACTTTGCAAATCAATGTGGATCTAAATTCCATAAGAAAGGAGCTCCCCTGACATCTCCGTGGGGAAAAGGGATAATCCGACCCCCCCCCCCCACACACACACACAAAGCCCTAATGTAAACAATATGGGAATCAGATTCTACATTGTTATCCTGTGAGCAAAGAGACTCTTCATGCAAATCTGTCCATGACCCCCTCCAGGCCACAGGAGGGAGCTCTGCATTAGATATCCCAGCCCCAGATTCCCTGGTCCTGGAATCTGCCATGGGAATTTATAAGATTAAAACTGGGATTTATGGCCCTCTTCCTTTAGGGTCCCTTGGCCTTCTTACTGGACCAAGTGTCTTATATCCAAGGGAGTTCATGTCCACTTAGGAATTATAGATGTTGATTTTAAGGATGAAATTTTAAGAATGGTTAGTACTTCTCTTCCCTACTGTGTCATGGCAGGAGATCCCATTGCTCAACTAATTACATTGCTTTAAATTCCATGACGATAGAACGGCAGGGAGGGTTTGGACCTACTGGCAAACCGGTATCTTGGCAAACGTTTCTAAAGGACGGAAGGCCTGAGATGACCTTACAGATTAACGGAAAATTGTTTACTGGCCTGGTAGACTCAGGAGCTGATGTCACCATCATTGCTTCTCGGTTTTGGCCCAAGAATTGGCCACTTCGACCTGTATCCGCAGTCTTTACAGGTGTAGGAAAAGCTACTGATACCCCACAGAATGTTGGAATTTTTCTATGTAAAGGGACTGAAGGCCAGGCTGCTATTATCCAGCCTTATGTTACTGACAGAGCTACTAATCTGTGGGGAAGAGACCTATGAAGTCAATGGGGAGCATATATTAATATTCCGTATGTTTCCCCTGCTGCAACCAATATGATGTCCAAAATGAACTATCATCCAGTAAAAGGGCTTGGACAACAAGAAAATGGGCATATGAAGCCAATTACTGCTGAAATGTGGCCTCCTTATGTGGAACTGGGATATCCTGTACAGAATTCAAATTTAGTGTAAGGGCCACTATCCTGAACAACATTATGCCTTACCATCAAAATGGTTAACGACTGCCCTGGTGTGGGTGGAACAGTGGCCCCTTCCAAAAAAGAAATTAGAGGCTTTAGAGCAATTAGTGCAAGAACAATTGGATGCCGGTCATATAGAAATGTCCACCAGTCCATGGAATTCTCGGGTGCTTGTGATAAAAAAAAGATCTGGGAAATGGAGAATGTTAACGGACTTAAGGAAGGTAAACGAGGTTATACAACCTATGGGACCCTTGCAACCTGGGCTCCCATCTGCTACTATGATTCCTCAGAACTGGTCATTAATTATAGTAGATTTGAAAGATTGTTTTTTCACAATTCTACTACAGCCAGATGAGAGAGAAAAATTTGCTTTTTCTGTACCTTCATACAGTCATATGGTTCCTGTGCAACACTATCAATGCAAAGTGTTTCTGCAAGGTATGCTTAATAGCCCTACTATGTGTCAGCATTTTGCTAATCCGCAGCTTTCACAGTTAGGCATTCGGTTTTCACAGGTGTTGATTATCCATTACATGGATGATATTCTTTTTGCAGCAGAAATGCCTACACAGGTAGAAGATCTTTATCAAGCTGCTAGATTATTGTTACCCAAATACGGCCTAATAATAGCAGAGGATAAGGTGCAAACCCAAGATCCCTTCCTTTATCTTGGTGCAAAAATTCACAAAGCAACCATCTTTCCCCCAAAAGTAAAAAGATGCCGAGATAATTTAAAAACTTAAATGATTTCCAGAAGTTACTAGAAGATATAAATCGGTTGCGACCTGCTTTGGGAATCCCAACTTCTAGCTTATCTCATCTTTTTCAAACATTAGCCCGTGATCGCAACCTTAACAGCTATAGAGTCCTCACAAAAGAGGCAGCGGCTGACCTACAATGGATTAAAAATCATATTGAGAATTGTCAGCTCACTTGTATTCGACTTAATGTTCCTCTTCAATTATTGATTTTTCCTTCACGTTCTCCAACTGCGGTCTTATGTCAGGATGGGGGAATCACTGAATGGCTGTTTTTACCAAAAAAGGACACTAAAATTCTTACCATATATCTGAATAAAATTAGGAATATAATTTGGAGAGGCCAATCCCAACTACGTGTGCTTAATGGTGGTGATCCCTCCTGTATAATTAATTATTCCCTTATCATATCAACAAAGTGATATGGCTGACCAAACTAATATACAATGGCAAATAGCCTTGTCTGATTACATAGGGAAATTAGACAATCACTATCCAAGGGACCAAATTTTGTCATTTCTCAAGGCTACATCATGGGTTTGGCCAAAGAGAATTCGAGACCAGCCTTTAGCAGATGCTGACACATATTTTACAGATGGAAATGGTCATGGTAGAGCTTCTATACATGGTCCTATTTCTAAGGAATGACAGACACCCTATACATCTACCCAAAAGGCTGAATTAGCAACCGTTATAGAATTGTCGCATCTTGTACCTGCCTCCCTCAATGTTGTGACAGATTCACAATATGTGTGGCCCACAGTCCTAAATATTGAAACCACAAATATTTTTCCATGAAATGAATTACATCATCTGTTTTTGCATTTACAAGAATTAATATGGCAAAAGCAACACCTTTATATATAACTCATGTTCACAGTCATTCTAACCTTCCTGGCCCGTTAGCCTCAGGAAATTCCATTGCTGATGACTTATTACAAGGCTCCTTACGATGACACAACAGGAGCATATGTTTCACCATAGTAATGCCCGAGGACTTGCCCATAGACACGCTGTAACACATGCTCAGTCAAAAGATATTGTTAGTGCCCATCCTTCTTGCGAGCTCCTCACTGTGGCTCCATACACCTCTGGAGTGAATCCTCGTGGACGACAGGCAAATGAACTTTGGCAATCTGATGTTACCCATATCGCAGCTTTTGGTAAACTCCCTTATGTGCGTGTTACTGTGGATACCTTCTCCAGATAGATCTGGGCCAAGGAATGTACCAGAGAAAAGGCTATGCATGTTATTGCTCATTTTCTTGAAACCTTTGCAATTCTAGGTATCCCACAATGCATTAAAACTGATAATGGCCCTGCATATGTATCTCATAAGGTAGCCCGCTTCTTTGCAGCCCAACAAATTACTCCTCTTACTGGCATTCCCTATAACCCTCAAGGTCAAGGGATCATAGAATGCACTCATCAGGGACTTAAAATTATGTTAATTAAACCAAGAGGGGAAAAAGAAGAAGGACTTAGACCTAAACCATGGGACCAATTACACTGTGCCTTATATACTTTAAACTTTTTGGACACACAAGGACCCCATACATGTCCTGCTGCTGAGGTACACTGACACAGGCAAAAAGCCACCCCTGTTTATCACCTGGTATGTTGGAAAGATGAGAAGGGACACTGGGAAAAGGGAGAGGTTGTTGTGTGGGGCAAACGGTAGGCTTATGTCTCTATGGATTAAGGCTACCAGTGGTTACCCAGTCACGACTTGATATCCAGGCATGAGCCAGTCCAAGTGACATCAATTCAACATGACTCCACTAATCAAAGAGTTTCACAGAATGTCCATCCAGAAACTGATAATTGTGCCCAATGCACCACACCCTCTTCCGAGGTACACGAGGTCGCTCAACCTCCTACTTGGGGATAAGTTAAGAGGTTGACACATGATGTTGAAAAAATATTGATGCAGACTTGCAGCCCACAAACTCCTGCTCACCTCTTCCCTGCAATAGTCGCGGTTATACTACTACAGTAAGCACTGGTAACTACACTTCCTGGACTTAAATCCCTCATCTACCTCTCAGTCAGGATATGACTCAATTGGTATGACTCCCCCATGCTGGTATATACAAATGACACTGAATGGACACCTGGGGCATTTGACAACAGAAGACCACATAGGCCAAATGAAGAAGGTACTGTTATGGATGATTATACTATAGGGATTGAAGGTCCTCCTATGTTTTCGTTATGGGAAACACTGCGTCAAAAGTAAGCTTCCAGCATGGCTATCTATTATTAAAAATGGGACCCAACACAAACATGTGTTCATACTATCTGCCCATTCTCTGATTGGCTCCAATCTTACCATTAATGACACTCCTCCAATGCTTCTGTCTTGTGCTACTTGTACATTGTCAGAATGGGACAGATGGGTGACTTAGGAGGCATTCAGAGGGGAGATAGGGTGAGTTCTTTTAAATACTTCCTATGGAAGCATCATTGATTGGAGCCCTATGGTCTCAGCTTGCATTAAAAATTCGTTACAAAATCTACAATGGGGTGTTCATACTCATACTATCCTCAACACTGGTAATGGCTCAATTGTTTGGCACAGTGTGGGATTTTCTGCGTCCAGTCCTCATTTACAACCAGGACCCTTACAAAAGCATCTATGGAAATTAACTGCTGACCCCCACCCTTTCCATACCTGCAAGGGCACATAGTATAAAAACAGCTCCAGCAACATTTCTACTTTATCTTTCACGATCAATAGTACCTAGTACATACGGGCTTGTGTCCGTTTGCCATGCATACTATTAAAAGGACAGAGAGTTTGGAATGATTCTGAGGCCCTTATAATCTGTGTTAGCTGCTCATTATACATATAAATGTTGTCTTAACAATTCTATACTCTATACTCTGTCACCGGAAAGCTTATATTTACTTAGAGCACGCCCTGGCCTGTGGCTGCCGCTTTGTGTGTCTCGACCACTGCAACATTGTTCAGAAATGTATCTGATGGACCACGCTCTATGGCGAGCTCTTCATGGATCCCGACGGTTTGCTGGAATGCTTGTTGCAGCTCTCATAGGCATTATTGCTGTGTTGCAGCCGCAGCTACTGCGGCTGTCTTGTTGCCCCAATCTGTGCAGACACTACAATTTGTGCAACAATGGCATAAGAAATACTCCAATTTTGGAAGACACAGTGGGATATTGACAGTCGACGGTCCAGTGAGATTGCAGGCCTACAACAGACTGTGTGATGCTGCTGGGAGATCAATTACTGAGCTACAAAGACAAATATCATTAAAATGTGATTGGAACACTACATCAATATGTGTAACCCCATTATCGTTTAATAACACTAAATTTCCTTGGAATGATGTTAGAGACACTTGCTCGGACAATCTAATGTGTCTATGGACATTCAACATCTGCAAGCACAGATATATGAGACTTTCAAAACCAATCTGGGCATGTTATCCAGATCTAAGATCTTAGAAAGTATATCAGAGGGATGAGGAAAATTAAACCCTATAGGGCATGTTAAGATATTTAGCTTCTCTACTGCTATTCTGTTTGCCTTAACATGCAATGTATTTATCTTTGCATGTACAGTCTGTGCCAGAGATGACGAGCCTGTCAACGTACCGACCGACAGTTCGGGTTATGCAATGTCCTCCTACAGTCCATCATATACAGACAGAAAGGGGGAGATGCTGGAGAACAACCAGCCAGAGGCACCATAAGAATGTCCTGAAGGAAAGGGACAGAGCAGCAAGAAACTGAAAGAAGTTTCATTCCCAGGACAGAAAGCCACTGGGAGTGCTGGTTCTCTCCAGAAGGACATCATCCGGGCGCCACCCTGGGGATAAGAATGTTCCTTCTGGTTCCTTAATGACCCAGTATGGAAAACACTGCAGGTACATGACCTGTCAAGAGGCCAAATACTGTGTTGTATTTACTTGCTGTTGTCAACAATTTGCAAAAATCAAAGAGGCTTGAGCCAGGGGACCGAGGTTTTGGCTCCTGGAGAGTCTTAGCCCCCTGCTTTGCAATCCTCTCATACCACACCTTTAGGAACTGTCTCTCTACATATTCCACACTCTCATTTTCTTTGTGTTTATTTATTACCAATATAGGTGTGTGACATTTCGTGTCTTCCTTTCCAAAGAGTTCTCTAATATTTCTAATTCTCTTTTTTTCTTATTATTTGAGTGTAGCTTACACACACTATTCCCTTCCTTTCAGGTTTACAACATAGTGACTCATCATATAATCCAATAATTGCACTCTTGGGTGTTCACCCCCCTAAAAGTGAAAACACCAATTCTTTTATTTTTAAGGTTTATTTATTTTTTTGAGAGACAGAGAGAGAGTACACAAGCAGGGGAGGGGCAAAGAGAGAGGGAAAGGGAGGGAGAGAGAGAGAATCCCTAGCAGACTCAGTGCTGTCGGCCCAGAGACTGATGCAGGGTCCACACACAAACTGCGAGTATGCATGTCCACACTAAGGAGCATTGTACAGACATTTAGATGCTATTTCCACATCAGAAATGATTTTTGTTTCACTGAGTTTTGAAACATTTAGAAGTAGGAGTCCCAGGAAGTGTTTCTACTTTTCGGTTTTCCTTGTATCACCATCATGGGGATGGAGGACAAGGTGCACAGGGACACAGACACCTCAGCAATGGCACGGGCTCCTGAGCTCTCCTCTCCTGCAATCATACCTCACCCCTGAGCCTGACCCCTGTGGAGTCCAGGGCTGCTCAGAAACTTCTTCCTTTCCCCACTGACACCCAGGCTTCTGCTCAGACATCTCTACCCAGCTTACAGTCCAGACCCCACTCAGGCTTCTCAGTCAGAATCCACCTGAGAGCAGAGCAGTGGGGTGAGGGAGGGGGTGTCCCCTTACCTTCCACCCCACTTGCGGCCACAAGGCCAAGGAAACAAGACCCAGCTGTCTTTCTCCTCCTCAGCCAGGCCCTCCCTAGGGTCTCTTGCAGCTCCAGCACCTGGACAGGGGTCCGGACACGAGGGGGCGCCCTCATCCCAAATGACGTTCAGTGAGTTAGGTTGTTTTCAAAAGCAACAGGGATACAACCTGTGTTCCCCCCACAGACAAATGGCTAAGGAAGATGTGTGGTATATACACACACATATATACACACACACTAGAATATTATGCAGCCACAAGAAGGATGAGATCTTGCCACTTGTGACAACATGGATGGACAAACAGGGCAGTGTGTCTGCTAAGTGAAAGAAATCAGATTGAGAAAGACAAGTACCATATGATCTCACTCATATGTGGAACTTACAAAAAAAGACAAATGAATAAATAGACAAGCAAACAGAAGAATCAGACCTATAATACAGAGAACTCACTGACGACTGTCAGAGGGAAGGAGGTTGGGAGGATGGGCACAGTGGGTGAGGGGAGTGGAGGCACAGGATCCAGTTATGGAAGGAACAGGTCATAGGAACAAAAGGCACAGCACAGGGCATATCATCAGTGATACTGTAACATCACTGTCTGGTGACAGGTGGCAGCTACACTCTGGTGAGCACAGCATGATGTAGACAGAGGGTGAAGGTCCCCTGGGTGGCAGTGGGTTCTCCACTCATGGTCCGAGGGCCATGGGATCCAGCCCCGCAGGAATCAGCCTGCTTGAGATTCTCTTATTCTCTCTCTCTCTCTCTCTCTCCCTCCCTCCCTCCATCCCTCCCTGACTCTCTTCCCTGCTCTGGCTGTTTCTCTCTCAAAAAAAGAAAATGTGTACAGAAGTTGAGTCCATTTTTGTACACCCGAAACTAATGTAATTGTGTTTTCCAACTATATTTCAAAGTTAAAAATATTTTTTAAAAGAAATTTATTAGGGAGTATAGACCTTAGGGGTGCCTGGGTAGGTAAGTCAGTTGGGCATCCGACTCTTGATTTCAGCTCAGGTCATGTATGATCTCCTGGCTCGTGGGTGTGAGACCTGCATCAGGCTCTGTGAAATGGTGCATCCTCTCCCATGGCTGCAACTGCAGAGAAAACGTGCAGTTACAATAAGGCATGGGAAGGCTAAGTGAGACTGGCAGAAGCACAGACCCCTATACATGCAGCTGTTCGTGTGGGGTGTGGGGTCAGAGGAGACACTGGGGTGCAAAAACAACTAATTGGATGAGAGAGGAAAGGGACCGGACATAGAAATGAACAAAACATCCCAACATGGCATCAAGGTTGGGACGCATAAACTTGTCAGGCACCCATTAGGCATCAGGCACCATTCTCTGGACTACATGGTTCAAGACAAAGTCTCTAAGGAACAAGGAGACTCTGAACAGTTGGAGGAATCAATTTCATGGGATCAATACTCACTGGAGGAGAAAATGTCCATCTCATTAGGCAGCTCACTGCTACTGCCCTCAGTGTGACCCTGCACCTCACTGAGGATGTTTTCACTTGACACAAATGTGATGGCCAAGCCCTTGGGGGAACTGGCCTGCTCAGGCCTCCTGGAAGGGGACAGAGGGTAGCACTGGAAGACCCCAAAGTAGGAAGACACCCAAAAGGAGGGACGAGAGTGTAATGTATGAAGACATAGGAAATCAGGGGCTGGGAGAGGACACTGGGATGTCTGTGTGGGTGTGCAGCTTACCCAATGCAGGTAGGTGTGGGAATCGCCAGGCCGGTGGTAGTTGATGGCAGAGTTCACCTGCTTAATGTCCATGCCTTGGCCACATAGGTTGCTGGCCACAAGAATTCGTTATTGAAGACCTTTAAACTACTGATACCAAAAAGACAATCATAACATGTTTGTTTCTCAGAAAGACAATCATAAACATGTTCACAGACCTTTATCTCATGGGTCTCATTTCCTCCCAAGGACACAAGACATCTTTCCATCTCTCACTCACCTCTCCTCCCGGGGCATCCTACAGTGGATGGCTATGGCTGGCAAGTTCTGCTCCATCAGGAGCTGGGCCAGGGCAATGCAATGCTGTGTAGACTTCACAAAGATCTTGCCTGTGTGTGGAGAGCATGGGGATGTGGGCCCATGGGTGTGTGTGGAGAGGAGAGTGACAATGTGCCAGAGTGGGAGATTTCAGGAGGTACACCCTCCACATGAATCCCACTAAGTCCCTCTTATTCCCTGCTACATGATTCCTTTTTTCCTCTAAATATAATTACTCTTCCTTTCTCTCCTTTGCTTCAGATTTTCCTGAGCAAATCAGCCTCTGAGGAGATACAGAGAACAGTAACCAAATCTGGCAGATGTTAGGAGACAGGAAGGAGGTACTCCATGGCAAAGGGATAAGTATTGGAACTAGGGTCTGGAACGACCATGACCAATATTCCTGCTTATGAAATATTAAACCTAAGACCTACTCTAATTCTGGGAATAGTTTTAGTGTGAAAAAATTGCACAATCCGTAAGCTGAGAAAAAGCTTCTCCTCAGGGTGTGATACAAGAAGAAATAAACATATTTAAGAACCATAAGGCCAATGTATACTGGATTATTTAAGGATTTAAAAGTCCTTCCAGATTTTTTGTAAAGTTTATTTATTTATTTTAAGACAGAGAGAGACAGAGTGAGTATGAGCAGGGGAGGGGCAGAGACAGAGACAGAGAGATCAAGAGAGAGAATCCCAAGCAGGCTCCACACTGTCAGTGCAGAGCCTGAGACAGGGCTCCATCTCACAAACCATGAGATCAAGAGTCTGACCCTTAACCGGCTGAGCCACCCAGGCTCCCCAAAACACTGATTCTTTAATTATTATTGATAGGTTGTAGGTGTTTTAAAATATGCAATTGAAGACAGAATAAACAGCAGCCCCCACATCGGGAACTGGTCTGACACTGACAGCTGGGCCTCAGTGTGGTCAGAAGCTGACTGATGCCACCACTGGGCCATATTATTCCTGTGGGACATGAGCCAGTCTTCTCACGGAACATCAAAAGCACAAAAGGAGACTCCAAAACCATGACACAACTTTGTCCAATTACAGACAAAAACAAGGCACCATATGATCCACAAAGTACCAAACATCTTGTGCTGGTTACTGTGAGCAATCGCTGGTTTTTACCATTGTATTGTTTTTCTCAAGTTTTTATTTAAATCGTTATTTAACATACAGTTTAATATCTGTTTCAAGAGTAGAACTGAATGATTTTCACTTACATACAACACCCAATGTTCATCACAAGTGCCCTCCTTAGAACCCATCACCCATGAGCCCATCCCATTTAACCTGTGACCCACCCAGAAGCTTGACAGCTTCTCAGTACTGACCAAGGTTTCTGTTGGGATTTGTGGTAATATTAAAACAAATGAGTTTCTTTAAAAAATTTTTAAACGTTTATTGATTTTTGAGATAAGAGAGAGACAGAGCGCAAGCAGGGGTAGGGCAGAGAGACAGGGAGACACAGAATCCTAAGCAGGCTCCCGGCTCCAAGATGTTAGCACAGAGCGCCACGTGGGACTTGAACTCATGGACCATGAGATCATGACCTGAGCCGAAGCCAGATGCGTAACCAACTGAGCCACCCAGGTGCCCCAAAACAAATGACTTTTGATAATTTGATTCCACTCTAAGCAATGCTGGAACACTTATATTACTTAGTGAAACAACACACAACACATTACTGAAAAACAATCATGGATTAGTACAAGATCCATTCCATGTGCATATGGGCCTATGGAGTTAATGTAACAGAGAAAGACACAGTCAATGATACTGATTCAGGTTCCAGTTTGCAAAGAACCTCGGAGAAAGTACACATTGTGTAGTTTTAATATAGTATCAAACATGAATACCCATAATTATCTGAAAAGGTTATGACACATACTATTCTCCTATATTTGGTCAGGGACATAAATTTTTTCATATACTTCAGCCAAAACAGCACAAGAGATGCAGAAGCAAATCTGAACATCCAGTGGTCTTCTAAGGAGACAGACAAGAAAGAGACTTGCAAAAATGTGAAATGCAACAAAACCACTATTCTCAGTCCCCCTTTTATTTGGGAACATTGGTACTTTCCACACAAACAATATTTCTGTTTTCATGTGATTGTACATGAATTAATAAATATTTGAACCTGTTTTAATCCTACTGTGGTAAATAAGGATCGATAGAATCCACAGGCACACGATTCTCCCTGGGAGCCCCACTAATTTCTAAGACTGGAGAGATGTCCTGAGAACAAAATGCTGGAGAATCAGTGACTCACGCAGCTCCTGGTCCACGACTCAGGGACACAGTGGGACAAAGAGCGCTCTGTGCAGTAGGTGAGGCGTCCAGGCCAAGTCCCAGGTCCCCAGGCCCGCCTCTCAGGGACTCTGGCCCCAGGGCTGCGTCGGGGGCGGGGAAGCCCAGTGTTGCGGAGCCCCCATCTGCCCTGGTTTCACTTCTCCCTGTCACAACCTGTGTCAGGTCCTTCTGCCTGGATACTGATGACGCGGCCTCGGTTCACACTCTTATTATTAGTGTCCGATTTCCGAAGAAGCCAATCAGGGGCACCGCGGTTCCGGGTTATAAAGTTTCCGCACCCGCCTCCTGAGACTCACATTTCTCCTCAGACCCCGAGGATGCGGTTCGTGATGCCCCCAACTCTGCTCCTTCTGTTGTCAGGGGCCCTGGCCGTGACCCAGACCTGGGCGGGTGAGTGCGGGGTCGGGAGAAAAGGGACTCTGCGGGGCAGGAGCGAGGAGACCGCCCGGGGGGACGCGGAACCTCCTGGGAGGCAACTGTCCACCGCCGCAACCCCAGACCCCCACCGCCTCCCGCCCCGCCCCGGCCTGCCTTCCCCCGTCCCTCCCAGACTCCGCCCTGCTCTCCCCAACTCGGGTCCCCCTCTCCCTGCCCTCCTGGCCGCCTCCCCTGGGACCCGGGCCCCGCGCGGGGAGGAGGGTCGGGCGGGGTCTCAGCCCCTCCGCGCCCGCAGGCTCCCACTCCCTGAGGTATTTCGATACCATCGTGTCCCGGCCCGGCCTCGGGGAGCCCCGCTTCATCTCCGTGGGCTACGTGGACGACACGCAGTTCGTGCGGTTCGACACCGACGCCCCGAATCCGAGGTATGAGCCGCGGGCCCCGTGGGTGGAGCTGGAGGGGCCGGAGTATTGGGACCGGAACACGCGGAACGAGAAGAACAACGCACAGAATTCCCGAGTGGACCTGAACACGATGCTCCGCTACTACAACCAGAGCGAGTCCGGTGAGCGACGCGGGCCCGGGTCCAGGTCACGACCCCCAACCCCAAGGACGGGCCGGGGTCGCCCCGAGTCTCCGGGTCAGAGCGCTGCCCCGAGGCCGCGACCCTCGTCCCACGACCCTGGAAGAGCCCGAGGGAGCTTTTAGGCGGGTTTACTTTCGGTTTCACCTTAATCACTGCTGCTCTGGGGGCGGGGCGGGGACAGGGTCACACAGCATCCAGTGGACTTATGGCTGTGACATCGGGCCTGATGGACGCCTCCTCCGCGGGTACAGTCAGGTGTCCTATGACGGCAAGGATTACATCTCCCTGAACAAGGACCTGCGCTCCTGGACCGCAGCGGACACCGCGGCGCAGATCACCCGCCGCAAGTGGGAGGAGGCCTGTGTGGCCGAAGACATCAGGAACTACCTGGAGGGCACGTGCGTGGAGTGGCTCCTCAAGTACCTGGAAAACGGGAAGGAGACGCTGCTGCGCGCAGGTACTGGGACCGCGGGGCCTCCTCGATCTCCCCTCCCCTGGGGCTGGCTGCCCACGAGGAAGGGAAAATGGACTCAGTGTCATGACCCCTCCCACGGGTGGGAAGAGGGACATCCGCCTCGGAGTTCATCTGCCTACTAGAGACTGACTCACCTTGAGGGTGCTTTTCTCTAAAAGAGAGACAGGAATCCAGTCTCTCCCTGGGGTGCAGGTTGAGACATCCCTGAAATAACCCATCAGCAGTTCCCTCTGACCCTGGCAGCCACCTTGTGAACCCTGACCTTCCCTCTCAAGGCCTTGTCTCCATCTGGGAACATATTTGGAGATCTGACTCGGGGTTTTCTGAGTCACTCACCCTCCACCACACTCAGGACCACAGTGTGTTCCCCCCTTGGACCTGCAGCCTCCTACCTGGGTTCTCTCCCTGATTCCAGAACTTAACAAGGATCAGGAGATCCCAAAGGCTAGACTGCTCTCTGGGTTTTGTGCTTCTTCCATCCAGACCAGTGGTCCTGTCCACCTCAGGATGGTCACGTGGATGCAGTTTTAGTGGCCCATAAAGCTAAACCACAGTGTGGTTTCTCTGTTTCTTCTTCCTCAGAATCTCCCAACACAAGGGTGACCCGCCACCCCATCTCTGACCGTGAGGTGACCCTGAGGTGCTGGGCCCTGGGCTTCTACCCTGCGGAGATCACCCTGACCTGGCAGCGTGATGGGCAGGACCACACCCAGGACACAGAGCTTGTGGAGACCAGGCCTGCGGGAGATGGGACCTTCCAGAAGTGGGCGGCTGTGGTGGTGTCTTCTGGAGAGGAGCAGAGATACACGTGCCATGTGCAGCACGAGGGGCTGCCCGAGCCCATCACCCTGAGATGGGGTAAGGAGGGTTTGGGGTAGAGCCCCGTGTCAGGGAAAGCAGGGCCCTTCTGGAAATTTCAGAGTCAGGACTGAAGCTGGAGGTCTGGGCCCCTCACCTTCCATCCCTTTCCAGAGCCATCGTCTCTGCCCTTCATCACCATTCTGGGCATCATTGCTGGTGTGGCTGTCCTTGTGGTCACTGTGGTGGTTGGAGCTGTGATCTGGAGGAAGAAGTTTTCAGGTAGGAACAGAGTGGGGGGATCTGAGTTCACTTGTCCCACTGGGGGTTTTCCTAGGTAGCACATCGTCCTGCCTGGTTCCTGGGAAGTTCCATCCACACACATGGACCTGCCCACTCTGGAGCTGTTACTAACAATCACTCTGTAGCAAAGCACTTGTGAAAATGAAGAACAGATTTTCACTTGGTAATTCTGGTGACAGGGACCTGATTCCCAGCAGTGACAGGACAGAGAGGAAGGTCCCTGCTGAGGTCTGACCTCCAGCAAGTCAGGTGGTCCTGTGACCCACCCCACCCTCCCCACACACACCTGTTTCTTCATGTATCCAATCTTGTCCTGGGTCTTCAGTCAGAATTCTGGAAACTTCATTGTGAACAAGGATTAGGAGGTTGCTCTAGGATCACATGGCCCAGTTGTCCCAGGTGTCTAAAATGGTATTTTATTCCACAGGAGGAAAAGGACCAAGCTACTCTCATGCTGCATGTAAGTATTGAGGAAATGATCCCTGAAACCTGGGATAATGTAGACAGGACCCCTTGGGGAGCTCACGCCCCCACCCCCAATAGCTGCTCCTTAGTCTCAACTCCTGTGACTCTGATCATGTCCTGTTTGTTCTACCCCAGGCGATGACAGTACCCAGGGCTCTGATTCCTCTCTCATGGCTCTTAAAGGTAAGACTCTGGAGGGTGAAGTGGGAAGGATTGGGGGCACTAGGGACACTTTGAGCATGAGGGGGGCTGTTGAAATGTGGCACTTATGTGACTGACCTAAATGTGTTCATGATAATTTTTTTTACAGTGTGAGACCCACTGCCTGTGGTGCACTGAGCGATGCAGGATCTGTTCATGCTCCCACTTGGTGACATCGAGATCCTCTGACTTCCTGCAGATGGTGTCACAATGTGTCTGCATTCCTATTAGCATATCGTGAGGACACAGAGGACTGGCCCCCATGCTCACCATGACCCCTCCCATACTGATTCGTGTTCTGTCTCCATTCCTGTCTTTCCTTCATGTTGGGCTGAGTACTGACGCCTTACTTCCCTACTGAAAATGAGAATCCTGATAAGAATTTGTGTTTTGTAATTCTTGGTATGTGGGCATGATGAGATAATAAAAGAGAGGATTTGTATGGTTGGAACAGAAAATAAATGAAAGCCCTGAGAACCTTCCAGAACCTGCATATTTCCTGTGCCGTGTCTGTTGCAGGTGGGGACAGGAGAGGGCTGGAGGAGCCGAGCGGGGACAGGGTTGGGTCCAGTCGGTGCTCAGTGCATCCTTGGTGTGTCATGCTCCCTCCTCAGCTGGGTCATGTCTCTGCTCCTTGTCCTTGTCCCTTCTGTGGAACCTTGTCTCACCAGGACCATGACCACAGGGATGTGGACGTCACCTGTCACCAGGACCTTGTAGAGCCAGAGCTTCCTGTGACTGGGTCAGCCCAGGCTCCATCCTGGGTTGTGACCTCAGGCCCATCTTTTGGGGTTTTGTTCCCTTGTGTCTGTGATGCATCAGGCCTGTTCTTGCTCTCGTGTCCGAGTTCCTGTCTCATTCTCCCCGGATCACCCCGGTGGTTACAGCACCAGGAGTCCTTTGGGCTGTTGTTCCCACAGGCCTAGGTGGCCCCTGCACACAGGGGTCTCTGGGGTTTGGAGACATGAATTTTCAGATTCATCCAATCTTCCCCTTCCTCTCGAGCTGTCTTCTGGATTATTCTTTAGATTCTGGAGGTAGGAGGAGTCTGAGAGTTTCTCATCGTTACTACGCTTCAGTTAGTTTCTACCTTCCCTGCCTCTCTATGCCCTCTCCCTGCCCTTAGTTCTAGTGATGCTGGTGTGGCTCCCATCCACGTTCATGGATTTATAAAGCAGGGTCTAATGTAGATTTCTATTTGGTTGGAGCAACGGCCTCATAGAGCATAAATACAGTGATTCTAAAGACAGGAATGTAACTGTGTGCTGTGCTGTGCAGGGGTAATGCTGTGGGAGGGGGAAGCTGAGCAGAGAGAGTGGGGAGCACCCCTGGGGGAAAGTAGAGGCTGCACTGATGGTGAGGTGGGAGCACTTTTCTGCGGGAGCTGCCACAGACTGGCTGTGCCTGAGGCTCATCCAGAAGACAGAGGTCCTCTGCGCTGACCACTTGTTCCACTGATAATGTCGTGTGCCACGTGCAGGACCTGCTATTTTTTCATCTAAGCACCTCAGTAAGTAAAAAGAGGCAAACGTGCTGGTCTTGTGGAGAATATGTCCTAGGGGTGAGGGACAGACTCTACTTGACCCTGGATCAATTTGGGGACTGAGGGCAATGACCCCATTGAGCAGTCAGAAATCCAAGTATAACCTTTGACTCCCCTGAAACTTAAATACTACCACTAATAACATATTGTTGATAAGAAGCCTTACTGAAAACAGGAACAGTCATTCAACACATGTTTTGTACGTTACATGGATATGTACATGTATTCTTACAATAAATTAAGGTGGAGAAAATAGTAAGAAAACATAAAAGAAACTGCATTGACAGCACTTATTGTATAAAAGTCCACAGATCGGTGGATGTGCACATGTCAAACCAGTGTAATTCAGAGTCAACTGTATATTGTACAAATGTGGTAAATAAGGGAAGTGTTTAAATTGGAAATTGGTAGGTGCTTTGAGGAAGGTGACCCAGAGAGTTACCTGTGCGGGGACAGGGAAGGTGGCTACTTTACTATGGTAGTAAGTGTGAGCCTCACTGGGAAGCTGACCTCTGAGAGATGGGTGGGACACAAGGAGTTGTTGAAGAGCATGTCTCAAGGAATTCTTTCCAGGCAGGGGAACTTCCAGGCACACACACCAGGGCAGGAGCGTGTCCTTGTTCAAGGAAGGGTGAGAGGCCACTGTGGCTGGAGCAGAGAGCATGGGAAATGCGCTCAGATATCTAGGCTTTAGGATTAGAAGGCTTTTGAGTTTTCTCTGAGTGACATGTGGAGTCACCGGATGGTTTAGATCAGATGGTTCACGTCGTACTACTTGTCTTAGCAGCATGTTTGCTGCTGTGCAGAATCGAGAGGTGAAGGGCGGGAGACCAGTAGGGAAAGTGTAGGAAGCCAGTGCAGTTTCCAGGAGGGGGGATGTTGGATTTATTTAGGGGTTTGAGGAGAGAAAATAACAGGAAGTGACTGTACTTTTGGTGTGTGTGTGCGTGTGTGTGTGTGTGTGTGTGTGTGTTCTGGATACATTTAAAGATGAACTTTGCAGCATGTCCTAATGTATGACTTCTGGGTTGTGAGAAGGAGGAATCGAGGACAGCATCCAATACTTCAGACTGCAAGAAGAAAGGGGGGGTGTCTTCCAATGAGACAAGGAAGATTTTGGAAGTAGGACTTTTGGGGAAGCTTCATCACAGGCACTCAATTTAGGAATGTCAAATCTGAAATTATTAGAAATACAAGCGAAGTTCCAGCTGGAGATAGAGTGCAGGGTGGGAGAAATATCTAGGTTGAAGAAACAGATGTGGGAGGTGACATCATATAAATGATGTTTAGAGCCTTCAGCATAGATCAGGTCACCAAGGAGTTGATGGCCATAGAAGAGAAAGGAACAGGACCAAACCCTGGACTCCTCATTGCTAAGCAAGCTGATCAGAGCACACGCACATACTGAACAGTTCTGGTTCTGCACCTAGAAGGCACATAGGCCAGGGTAACCAACCTTCAGTGTGCACAGAAATTTCCTGGACTTAGGAAGAGCTAGACAGTCTGGAGTAGAGCGTGAGATTCTGGGTTTATAACAAGGTTGGTGATGCTTCTGGTCTTCAGATCACACACTGAGCAGCAAGCACATAAAGCAGGATCCCACGTGGCTGTGCCTCAGCCTCTCCTGTGGGGCTTATTAAGTAGTGATTCCTGGGTCCACGCTCAACACTCTAACAGGGTATGTGGAGAGAGGTCTGAGTGTTTTGTAATGAACCCATAAGCAATCCTGGGGTTCCACCAGATCGAGTTGCAGTGAAGTCACTGATGAGAGCCCTCATTGTGGGAAGGGGTCTTACATCCACATTTAAAAGTTGTTTTTTCTAGGAAGAAAAATGCAAGACCTGCTGGGACATACATATTTTCTCTCCCAGGGGGCAGAGCCAGGTGGCAGATTGAGGAAGTGGTTATCAGCTCAACATAAAATCTCTGAGATAACAAGAGTGTAGATCTTAAATGTTTGTACCACACAAAAGGAAATGGTAACTATGCGACAAGTTGCAGGTCTAGGGTAATGTTCTGGTTGTAAGCATTTTGCAGCATAGAAACGTATCAAGTCAAGAAACTGTAGCCTTAAACTGACACAATGGTGTATGTCAGTTATATCTCAGTAAAACTGGTGAAAAAAAAGTCTGAAATCAGGCTCTCTAACGCTATTCCCTACATCAACTTCTCCCTCTTTGTGATACATGTGCACAGTTACAGACTGTGATGAGAGAAAGAGAATGTGGGGCCTTGTTCTATTTCAAGGAAAGTCACAAACCAGGCTTGAGTCTACACAGACAGGAACAGAATCCACAATGGACCCGAGGGGGAGGCTCACATATAGCCAGGGCCCTGCTCCTGGGTATAGATGCCACCCTCGCAACACAGTCCCCTGACATAGGACACTGGATCCGGAGGCTGAGACTGCTGTTGCTGCTGCCCCTTGCAACTGCATGACACCACTGTCACTCAAACACCGGTGCCAAATGCCATGTAGTGTGGTCCCAGCCTATCTGTCCCATGTCCTGAGAGAGATTCTGGCAGGTGGTCACGTGACTGTGAAGTTTCATGCCACGTCCAATGCAAGGCTGTTTGGCAAAGTGGGTTCTCCTCTCCATGGTCTCTGCCCTCCGTCAACATTTTTAAATGTGGAAATTTTTCCTATGGGAAGAGGATACTAGTCCTGGGCATGGAAACCGGGGGGGGGGGGGGGGGGGCCAGGAATGGAAAAAGAATGACAAATTGCAACATTTGGAGCAGTGATTTGAGACTACAACTTGATATGATACATTGTAGGCACTCAGGTCAGATTGGAGGAAGGAGTGACTAAATACAGCGTCTTCCAACTTTTCCCCTTGATAGTTGTTATGGGATCCAGCTTTTGTCTACTCCAGTTGTACTCACAGGTAAGTGGAGTAGCACTGTCAGGTGATGAAGTGATTGTTCAAAATGTCTTCTCCAGCCTTTGTCTCTTCTTAGGATTAAGTAACCCAGATCTGTAACACTTCAAATAATCCTCATACATACAGTAACACTTCATATTTTTTGTACATGCCCGTATTTCTGGGCAGAGTGTCCAAAATTTACCAGGTTTTATGTGACCCTCACAAAAGTCTGCAAAATCATTCCAGGTTAGACATTATGCTCCTCCACGTCTGGTCCACGAACAGCTAGTAATCAAACTGGTTTTAGCAGATCCAATGACGATATACAGGCTTATTTTTGTCTTGATTGCCAGTCTGAGACAGGATAAGGTTTCACTTTCATTTCTGTCTCTATCTGTTGTGGGCTGATGCACATTCACAGACCAGCGCTGGCTCACAGAAGACACAGATCACCATTGGTTTAGGTAGACTTGTATTCTACCACCTTGTGTGGTGCTGGATAAATCGCAGAAATGAAACAATTGTGAATGGGGATCCTCTTCCAGTAACACAGTAGACTAAGTTTTAAGACTGCCTCTTCCAATAAAAACAACTAATCATGATTTATACATAGATGTATACAATAATATGTATAAAATATATATTATATATTGTATATATTTCACCCACAAGAAAAATCAGGAGAATAATAATCATTTAGGCCAAAATATAATAATAGGCAAAAAGCCAGGGATGATGGCTGCTCTGATACTTATGGTGTATTTCAAATCTAGAAAATCTTTGCTTGCTTCTCAGGCTCATGAACTTCATAGACAAGAAATAATGCCCAGAGCTCATTCTATTTCATGAGAAACATCCCTCCCTGAAAGTATGGGAACCTAAGATTCATAGATTCATATCCTCAGGAAAGGGTGACACGAATCAGATTGACTCGACTCTGTCTTCAAGAACAAGAAGATATTATTCTAAGGAGGTTTTCTTGGAGCTAGCACTAAGTGAGCAAACAGCTACTTCAAAGAATTTCCAATCACAGACTAACACTTCTGTGATTTGTAGTCCAAATTTGCGTTTATTTGGGGCCAAAATACCTTCTAGTCATTAGTTCAGTTTATTATTGTCCTGGATTGATATTGACTCAAGTTTATAAGAAAGAAACAAATTTCTCTAGAGAAATCTACATTTAACCTATGTGTCAAAAATTTACACAAAGAATTGCACAAAGAAAAAGAGAAACTTGGGGCGCCTGGGTGGCGCAGTCGGTTAAGCGTCTGACTTCAGCCAGGTCACGATCTCGCGGTCCGTGAGTTAGAGCCCCGCGTCGGGCTCTGGGCTGATGGCTCAGAGCCTGGAGCCTGTTTCTGATTCTGTGTCTCCCTCTCTCTCTGCCCCTCCCCTGTTCATGCTCTGTCTCTCTCTGTCCTAAAAATAAATAAACGTTGAAAAAAAAAAAAAAAGAAAAAGAGAAACTTGCAGCATGAAATGTAAACTACAAACGGGAAAAAGACTTGATTGAGTAACTTGAGAAAGAATAGGTAGTAAAAAGAAGGTCATAAAACTTCAATATTGCACTCCTAAGATAAAATAGAACATGACCAGGATATTATATAAATATATAAATATATGTTATGTGAATAACATACATACACATAATACATAATAATACATAATATTGTATATTATGTATATAAATATACATAATAATGTATATGACATAAAGAAAAAATGCTAGTAAAGATAAACAGCATCACTTTATAATGATAAAAGGGTCAAATTATCCTGAATATATTGTCACCTCAGCGCCAAATACATGAAAACAAAACAGACAGAAATTGAGAAACAGATAATATGACAGTAATAGTCAGAAACTGCAATATATCACTTTCCATAATGGATAGAACATCTATGCAGAGATCAATAAACATAAAGAAGATTTGAGCCGTACTATAAACCAATAGTACAAATCTGACATTTATTGAACATTCCAGCCATGCACAGAATACACATTCTTTTCAAATGCACGTGGAAATTTCTTGAAGATAAATCATGTATATTCCATTATATGTGTGTGTGTCTGCGTGTGAGTGTGTGTATACCACCTCTTTTCTTTTTTTTCAATGTTTTTATTTATTTTTGGGACAGAGAGAGACAGAGCATGAACGGGGGAGGGGCAGAGAGAGAGGGAGACACAGAATCAGAAACAGGCTCCAGGCTCTGAGCCATCAGCCCAGAGCCTGACGCAGGGCTCGAACTCTCGGACCGCGAGATCGTGACCTGGCTGAAGTTGGCCGCTTAACCGACTGATACCACCTCTTTTTTATCCATTCATCAGTAGATGGACATTTGGGCTCTCTTCATCGTTTAGCTATTGTTGATAATGCTGCTATAAACATTGGGGTGCATGTACCCCTACAAATAAGTATTTTTGTACCCTTTGCGTAAATACCTGGTACTGCAATTGCTGGATCATGGGGTATTTGTATTATCAGTTTTCTGAGGAACCTCCATACTGTTCTCCAGAGTGGCTACACCAGTACATTCCCACCAACACTGCAAGAGGGTTCCCCTTTCTCCACATGCTCCCCAAAATCTGTTGTTTCCTGGGTTGTTCATTTTAGCAAAATGTTAGCATATTTTCTTTTTTTTTTCATGTTTGTTTGTTTTTAATATAATTTATTGTCGACTTGGCTCACATACAGTGTATACAGTGTGCTCTCGGTTTTGGGGGTAGATTCCCATGATTCATCACTTGCATACAACATCCACTGCTCATCCCAACAAGTGCTCTCCTCAATGTCCATCCCCATTTTTCCCTCTCCCCCGCCCCGCAGCAACCCTCAGTTTGTTCTCTGTATTTAAGAGTCTCTTCCGGTTTGCTTATCTCCCTCTCTGTTTGTAACTGTATTTTCCCCTTCCCTCCCCCCATGGTCTTCTGTTAAGTTTCTCAAGTTCCACATAACAGTGAAAACATATGATAACCTGTCTTTCTCTGAATGACTTATTTCACTTAGCATAATACCTTCCAGTTCTATCCACATTGTTGCAGATAGCAGGATTTCATTCTTTCTCCTGATGTTAACATATTTTCACATGTCTGTTAGCCATCTGGATGTCTCTTTTAGAAAAGCATCTATTCATGTCTTCTGCCCATTTCTTAACTGGGTTATTTGCATTTTTGGTTGTGACGTTTGCTAAGTTCCTTATCGATTTTTGAAACTAATCCTTTACCAAATATGTCGTTTGCAAATATCTTCTCCCATTCTCTAGATTGTCTTTTAGTTTTGTTGGTTGTTTCCTTCACTGTGCAAACGGTCTTCATCTTGATGAACTCCCAGTAGCTCCTGTTTGCTTTTGTTTGCGCTGTGTCTAGAAGAAGTTTTTATGGATGTTAATGGTTTCCTATCTCACATTTAGGTCTTTCATCCATTTTGAATTTCTTTCTGTGTATACTGTAGAAAAGGGATGTAGTTTCATTCCTCTGTCTGTTGCTGTCCAGTATTCCCAACACCATTTGTTAAAGAGACTTTTTTTCCATTGGATATTCAATCCTCCTTTGTCGAAACTTAGTTGACCATATAGTTGTGGGTCCATTTCTGGATTTTCTATTCTGTTCCATTGTTCTATGTGTCTGCTTTTGTGCCAGGACCATACTGTGTTGATGACTACAGCTTTGTAATACAGCTTGAAATCTGGAATCGTGATGCCTCCAGTTTTTTGCTTTTCAGAGTTTCTTTGGCTATTTGGGGTCTTTTGTGGTTCCATACAAATTTTAGGATTATTTGTCCTAGCTCTGTGAAAAATGCTGGTGGTATTTTGATAGGGATTGGATTAAATGTATAGATTGCTTTGGGTAGGATAGACATTTTAACAATGTTTGTTCTTCTAATCCATGAGCATGGAATGCTTTTCCATTTCTTTGTGTCTTCTTTGATTTCTTTCATAAGTGTTCTATAGTTATCAGAGTCCAGAACTTTTTCCTCTTTAGTTAGGTTTATTCCTAGGTATCTTATTGTTTTTGGTGCAACCCCAAATAGGATTGATTCTTTGTTTCTTTTTATTTCTGCCTCGTTATTCGCATATACAAATGCAACAGATTTCTGTACATTGATTTGACAATCTGCTATTTTACTGAATTCATGTGTTAGTTCTAGCAATTTTTTGGTGGAATCTTTCGAGTTTTCCATACAGAGTATCATGTCTTCTGAGAAGAGTGAAAGTTTGAGTACTTCCTTGCCAATTTGGATGCCTTTTGTGTCATTTTGTTGTCTCATTGCTGAAGCTAAGACTTCCAGTAGTATGCTAATTTTCTGAGGAGTCTTTGCCCAGAGACTCTCCCTCCCACTGTCCTCCTGCCATCACCACGGGGAAGGCTGTGGCATGGTGCTCAGAGCTTTGTCAAGACTTGTCCCCTGTCTTGGTGCCCCTCCTCCTCCCTCCCCTCCAGTGCAGTCTCTTGGCCTTCCTCATCCTGGGTCAACACCCACACTGTCCTGTCCCCTCTCCTGCATCCCACCCTCACTCCCTCGTGGCCTCCACTCTCCTTGTGCGCAGGAATCCCAGTCTCCCTGGTCCCTCTGCACCCCTCCCCTATGGTCCCTTGCCCACATGCTGGGCCCTCACCAAGCTCTCCTGTCTCAGGACCTCCTCCCATGGGGCCCTGCCATCAGCACCCACTCCTCCTGGATCCTAGCCCAAGTCCCCTCCTCTCCTGTCAGCCTCTGATTCAAGTTTGTTCTGGGACATTCAGTCCCCCCTTCCCAGACCTCAGCACTAGCCTCCCCTGCTGGCTCCTGCCTTCCCCTCTCCCCCACCAACCAGAAAACTGCTTGAGGTCCATTGCCCTTATCCTTGGCCCTAACCCCATCCTTTGGTTCCATGACCTCAGTGGGCCCCACTCCTGACATCTGGTCTCCAAACTGGTTGTCTAGCCACGTGGTCAGCACCAGACTTTCCCCACAGCCAACCTTCTCCCAGCCTGCCTGTCCTGGTTTGGAAGTCTCCCCTTAACTCTCCTTGGAGATATGACCTGCCCTCCTCCCAGAAGCACCCCCACCATGCAGGTCCTTCCCCAAGGTATGCACTGGGGCATGTCGGGTCTATTTTCTCTTCCACTGCCCCTCCTTTCTAATATAGACTACCCTTGGGCTCACTGTCCTGTCTTTCAGAGACCCTCTGACTGCCTCTCCCCAGGGACACTGGCAGGTCCATCCCATTCCTCACCTGGGGGCCTCATCCTGCCGCGCTTCCACTCTGGGCCTAGGCCCACACCTTCCCCCCCTCTCCCAGGGCACTGGGCTACTCTAAACTCCCTGTGGTCACAATCCACTCTACAGCCCACTCATTGCCCCCCTACCCCGGGGCCCCACCTCATTCCTGATGAGTCTTCACCACAGGAAGCAGCCCCTGGCTCTGGACCCCACCAGCACCCACCTGTGCACCATGGCAGCTCTGGCCAAACATCCCTCAGCCTTGTCCCCCCGCCCCCACCCCTGACTGCCCTTCCTTCCCTGCTGACAAAACCTCTCCTTCAGCATGGCCTTCCTGTCCGTCCCTTGCTCCCTGCAGGCCAACGTCTGCCTTGACTTCCAACCCACACCACCTACAGGAGCCCGTGTCTCCCTGTCCTGGCTCCTGTCCTGCATGTTTGCACATCTCCCCCCCGCCCCGCCCCCACTGCCATTCCTTCTTCCCTCTCCTTCAGGCCCCTTGCCTATCTTCCTGTACTGGAAAGCCTCCTTCCTGTCCCTTGTACATGTGCATTTTCTGCACCCTCAAGACTTCAAGCAGCTCCGTTCAGCAGAGCTTTACTGAGAAATATTTGATGAACAGTTACTTCCAGGAGGCAGTTTCATTTGCAGTCTCCTCCTTGCCAGGATCCCTCAGTCTTCGTTATAACCTCACGGTGCTGTCCCAGGATGGATCTGTACATTGGAGATTTTTCCCAGTGGGACGCTCGGAGGGCCCGGCCCTCCTGCATGATGACGTGACATACACATGGCAGGGGCACAGGGACTGTGGGTAAGGCAGTCCTGGGACCTAAGACATGGGACACAGAGACCAAGGACTTGAGAGAGAGAAGAGCCTCACAAAGATTCTGGCAGACACTGTGGCCCTGTAGGCCCAGAAAGGAGGTGAGTGCAGGGTGGGGGCAAGGGTGATGGGAAGCCTTTCCTGAGGAAGTTCCAGGCCAAGAGCAGCGACCTGTCTCTTTCCACTGGATTTGCCAGGAGTGGTGTGAAGACTGAGGGTCTGTAGACTTCAGCCGGGGGTGGTCGTCCCTCACCCAGCACAGGGAAGATGTGGAGGAGAGCAGGGAGGGGCCCCTCTGGTGAGAATCTGTCACTGGTCAGGGGAAGGCAGAGGAACACTGGATGGGATTTTGTCACTGCTGGCTGGGGGCAGGCTCCTATTCACTCCAGGAGATCTGGGGTTGGGAGATCCGAGAGAACAACAGCACCAAGGAGCTTCGGTCATTTCCGCTGTGATGGGAGCTCTTTCCTCCCCTATGACCCAAAGACCCATGGATGGCCAGTTCCCTGGTCCTCGCCGCAGACCTTGGCTAAGGAAATCACGATGCAGATGGCTTTCAAACCAGGCTGCCTCAGCCTATGTGCAGGGAGAGCTTGGTGGAAGCCTGCAGAAATATCTGGAATCCTGGATGGACTTCTGGGCAGAGCAGGTTCAACCCTGGTGCAGGGCCTTCCCCTCCCCCAGACCCATTGACCTCCCCCCAACAACACTGTCCCAGGAAACCTTCCCTGCCCTATGGGATGCACATATGTTCTGTTGGCCCCTGGGACCGTGACCCACCTGTGCTGTTACAGCCTCTGGATAGAGACACCAAACAGGTGGGGATGGAAATGCACCCTCCCAGTGTCAATAGTCCAGGAAAGCCATGGACCCTCTGACAGAAAACTGAACCAGGAAGGTGGGTGTCAAGCAGGAGAGGAAGCCCCAGCCACCCTGTCACAGAGAGTTCCCTTATAGTCCCCTCAGCCCAGGAGCCCACCCCCCCCATATCCCCTCCTCAGCCTCAAAATGAGGATCCGGGAGAGCGAGGCCTGGATCCCAGGTGCATCCTCCTGCCAGCTCAGGAATTGGGTTGTAGGGTGCAGAACAGACTTGGAGAAGGTCTGGGGTCAATGACAGCTTCAGCCAGAGCTGGAAAGATGAGAGAAGCAAACCTGTCCTCTCTGTCTCACTTAGAGGGCAGCAGTGCTCTGCCATGTGCACGGCTGGCTCTGTGCTTTCTTCCCCAGTGTCCCCAACAGTGAAGGTCACCTGCAGCCAGGCCCTGGAGGGCATGATCACCGTGACGTGCTGGGCTTTCAGTTTCCCTCCCGGGAATATCTTCCTGACCTGCTTCAGGATGAGGATCCTGTGAGCCAAGATGCCCAGCAGTTTAGGGAGTCCTTCCTGATGGGAAGGGGACCTACTGGATGTGTGTGGTCATAAGGATTTCCCAGGGAGAAGAGCAGAGGTTCTCTTGCTACATGGAAGCCCCTGGAACCACACTGCACACCATGTACCCTCAGGTGAGACTGCAGTGATCATGGAGGAGGCTCTGGCCCTGATCAGGTCAGGAGCCAGGGTGGGGAGAGGAAAGTAGGGATCCCAGGTTAATATAAGGCCTTTTTCCAAGAAATGCTCTGGTGCACCAGAATGGATGACCAACCATTGGGGTGCTATGGTTGCTTCTGTTGCTTTTGTTATTGCCATTATTGTGTGTGTCCTTTCATGCAGGAAGAAATCACCAGCAGCTGAGGGAAGCCCAGGTGAGAGTCTGGGCAGATGGTGGGATGAGAGGGGCTTTCCTGGGATGTGGGATCCCTCATCTGTCTCTGCACAGATCGGAGGGGACGACAAGCTCCTGTAACAGGAGTGGGAAGTGTGAGTGCTGAGGTGGCCTGTGAGCCACACCTGCATCCACACCCTTAGCCCTGCTCACAGCCAGGGTCACCGGGGCCTTGAGTGTGGAACATGGCCACTTCTGGCTCTGGCTGAGGATTGGGCAGCGAGGGCTGCACTCCCTGCTCAGCACTTGACTCTACCTCTCTCTACTCTCAGACTCAGCAAGGCTCACCCCGTGGTGATGCGTGGCAATTATGTCCTGACTGCAGAGGGCCCAGGAGATCATGGGATCAGAGGGGCACAAGCAAGAAAGGGTCAGAGAGCTAGCAGGGAGGGATTCAACACTGGGGAGGAATCCAGACAAGAGTTGATGACCCTATTTCCTTCCTATGTGCACCCTTTCCCCAATCTCTCCAGCCATCATGAGGAATCCAAGAAAAAGACCCACAAGACCACCCCTAGGGGTCAGTCTGTGGTGCCAGAGCCCTGCCTATGATGTTCCACTGGGAGGATCCACTTATAGCAGATCGATGCGTCCTAAGCACAGATGGTCACCTCTGTCCACTATGCAGCCCCTGAAACTGTTCCTCCAAGACCTGTGTCCTGAATTGTTCCTCTGAGTCACTCCCACCTGTACTCTTTCCTGGCTCCCTCTACCTGCCCCTATGCTTCCTAGAGTTTCTTTGTGGATCAAATGCAAAAGGACATGTGGATCCCTCTTGACCTTTTGGGCAGAAAGGACAGGTCATTCCCAGGGCAGCTGTGCCCACTGGTTCGATCCTACCTCCAAGATTTGCCTTGCCCAGTCTCTCAGGGCACAGCCCAAAAGACCATTTAGAGCAGAGCATGTGGACTGTGCCCTGTGGCCTCACTTTGCCTCTTTGATCCAGCTCCCTTCCTCAAGGTGGCCACTGCCCTGTAGATTTAGAGGAATGGATGGTCAACGTGATTTCCCTGTAATCAGGCTGCTTGAGGGGAGGGAAATAAGGAAACAGCTTTTGCGTTTGGGCAAAGAACAAGTGGACGCATGAAGCAGGGAAAGGTTGGGGAAGGCAGGGCCTGGGGATTTTCTGTTGATTCTACCACCTCTGTGTGACCATCATGGAGGCCGGCTGCTTTCTCACGCTTGAACCTAATCTGTTTATACGTTGGTCCTCGGTCTGGGGCAGCCTGGGATATTCACCCTGCCCCACATTGAGGCGCTCTGACCATGTCACAACCAGAGTAAAGGCCATGCAGGTCTGCGGTTGTTCCCATGGTCTCCTGGGGTGGTCCTCCCAGAGGAAACATCAGTTCTAGTTCCTTGGGATCAAAATGGTTGCCTCATATGTCACTGGTGCATTTGCTGGAGAAAGAGCATGAAAGTCATGCGTTAATTTCTCAAATGCCTACTTTAAATGTTGGTGTCCAAACAAGTGATTTCCACTAATTTACTTTAATAAGAAGAATTCCCTTGAGCAGTGAGCTTCCTAGGCATATAAAGTGGAACAAAAATTCAAAGGGAGGCCCTGTCTGGGAGGGTTCTATGTGGGCGGTGGGGGGAGGTGGTGCAGTGGCATCTCAGGGTGCAGAGAGTGGACAGACAGCCTCACCTAGGAAGTCTTAATAACTCCTACACCTCAAGAGAACCTTGCTACAGCATTGCCTGCCTTGCCTGGTCCAGTCCCTGCTAAGATCAGGGCAGGAAGGCCCTGGCAGCCTCAGACAAGCAGCACTTGGGGACAAGCTCTGATTCCAGGTGCGTGTGGGCCAGAAAGGAGGAGGGAAGGCCAAGTGCAGTCTGCAAGCCTGGGCCAGGGGTGAGGTTGGAGGGCAAGGTCAGGCCTTTATGAAGGTGGAGTGCTCCTGAGTCAGGTCAAGTGCAGACCCCGCCGCAGCCCACTTCTTCTAGACGAGACCTGCTGGTCACCTGGGCTTTCTGATGTGCCTTCCAGTTAGGAGCTGCTGGCTCAGCGCTACAGGAAGGGGGAAGCTGAGCTGCAGGTGGAGTCAGTGCCTGTGGCAGAGGGCCAGAAAGCAGACACTTGTGCGCAGGTGCTTATGCGGGTGGGGAGCCGGACAGCTAGGGAGAAAGAGCTGTGTTTGTGACCATTGCCTGACCTGGAACAACAAGCAACAGGGACATGTCTTTCAGGGAGGGTCTGTACTCTGCTGGGGGATGGGTCGAGGCTTGAGAGGAAGGAAGACATTGAATTTCTGCTCCAGGGTGTTGTCCTTGATCCTGAGGCCTTTTCCTGCTCCTGTCTGGTGGTTGGTGGAAGCAGAGGGATGCTGAGGGATCATGGGGGGAGACTAGCAAGGGCTGGAAAAAGGGTGAGAGAAGAAAAAAAGTGAGGGGACTGGGCCACTTGGGTGGCTCAGTGGGTTAAGCATCCCACCTTGGTTCAGGTCATGATCTCATGGTTCGTGGGTCAAGCCCCGAGTCAAGCTGTCTGCTCTGTCTCCCCCTGTCTCTTAAATAAATTAATAAAGAGAATTAAAGAAAAAGGAAAAAATATTGTATTAAAAAATGAGGGTTTTATCCTCCTTCACAGAAAGGCCAAGCCGAGATTGCAGCATCTGAAGAGAAGTCCTGAGTCTCACAAAGCAACATTCTGCACCAGTTGGGCTTCTACTGGCTTCTCTTTTCCCCCAGAGCTTGTGACCTTCAAGACCTGGATCAACACTAGATGGCAGCACAGGGCATTTAACAGCATCACTGTACTCTCCACTGAGAGCCAGCACCACCTGCAGCTCTGTGAGGAGGCCTTTTGGTATTTTCTAGACCATTCAGATCTTCAGATGAAGGCAGCCCCAGCTCATGTCACATGAAGCAGAAGAGCTGCCCACCGAGCTGATCCGACCTACAGAATGAGAGAGAATTAAAAGGTGGTTGTTGGGGTTTTTTTTAATTTGAGAGAGGGAGAGAGAGAGAGAGCGCGCGCGCGCACGCAGAGGGGAGAGAGGCAGAGGAAGAGAGGGAGAGAATCTTAAGCAGGCTCCATGCTCAGCAGGGAGTCTGATGGGGGCTCCATCCCACAACCCTGGGTCATGACCTGAGCTGAAATCAAGAGCCTGACGCTCAACCACCTGAGCCGCTCAGGTGCCCCTAAGAAGTGGTTGTTTTATTTGTAGATTTTTGGTTACCTAGCAACAGGTCACAGGAATATGTACCATACAATGTACTGCTTGCTATTAGTATGTTTTATTTATTGTCTGTCTTTCCTATCAGATGGTCAGCATTAGGAGAATATATGTTCTGTTTCATTAAATGAGTACAGGGCCTAACACAGAGATTGGCACAGAGGCATTCACTTAATATACTTGGAAATAGGAGGGAAGGAAGGAAGGAAGGAAGGAAGGAAGGAAGGAACGCTGTGACCAGAATTCCTTAACGTTTACTTTGAGGCTGGAAAGAGGAAAGTTCATGGGTGTTTAGTGTGGTGGGTCCTGTACACATGTGGCTGCATCTGCATGTGTTCCTATGTGAGTTTAGTGCCTGCCTGTTGGTCTTGGTTGCTTGAGAAAGCAAACAGGGCTATGCACAGTGTCTCCCACACTCACATTTCAATCACATTGGGAACTGTAGACAGGTAGCGCTTAACCACCAGATGCCTTTAAGATGTCTGGGACTCAGGAAGGGGCTTTTCCTGTTGTAGGTCATTAGCACAGCTACAGGGATTAAGGTCCTTGGGAGCTCCTGACTGGCTGACCTCAAATTTCTTGGTTAGCCATCAGGGTAGAAATGAGATTTGACCTTGGGTACCAGAGGTCCTGACTCAAGTGTTATGGGTAGCAGACGGTGAGACCTGAAGTGGTCAGGAGAGAAGATTGTGGCATTTACAGCACTAAAGGAAAGAGCCAGTATCCCAGCCTCCAGCATCAGAGGCAGCAGCAAGACCAAGTGACAGGGACTCCTAGGTCCAAGGTCCTCTGTGGAAAGTGCCAGCATGTGTACTGGAGCATCCAGCATGTTTGTGGGTCTGGCTACAGATCTAGGAATCAACCTTAATGGCCTAGAGACCTTTTTCTTCTGTAAGGCCAGAGTCCCTGGCTATTCAATGGGGAGGAAACATCAGTGTCAGTGTAGATTTGGGGAAACACTTTACAAGCCAAACATGACCCAAGGGGTCTGCCCCCTGTATGTAGAGCCCTATCCTTATGCAGTAGCTGAGGGAGACCTTGGGGAGGTCCTGGCTAAGCAGGTAAAAGGGGAGCTTGGGGCTTCTGTCTTCAGCACTGTGGCCACACTGAGGCATTGTCACTCTGCTCTCAGTTTCTCACTGAACAACACTGGTGGAAGGGTGGGCAGAATGTAGAAAGTTACCATGCACACGTGCTCAGGGGGAAGCATGGCTGAAAAATGACTTTGGAAGAGCTGAAATGTGAACCTCAGGCTGATTTCTGGCACACAGACTACAATGATCAAAAATCAAAACAAAAACAAACCGGCTAATGGGAAGAATCTGGTTTTCAGAGTTACCACATTATAAGATTGAGATGACCAGTGTTCAACAACAACAAAACACAAAGTATACAACGAAACAGGAAAATATGATTCATTGAAACAAAGAAAACCTAGAAGACATCCCTGTGAAAGATCAGAATGTGGACTTACTAGAAGTACTTTATTTATTTTTAAAAATTGTTTTTAAAGTTTATTATTTTTGAGAGAGAGAGAAACAGAGAGAAGCAGAGTGTGAGCAGGGAGAGGCAGAGAGAGAGGGAGATACAGAATCCGAAGCAAACTCCGGGCTCTGAGCTGTCAGCACAGAGCCTGACATGGGGCTCAAACCCACATACCATGAGATCATGACCTCAGCTGAAGTCAGATGCTTAATCGACTGAGCCACCCAGGTGTCCATAGACAAGTACTTTAAACCAACTGTCTGTAAGATGCTCAAAGAATTAAAGGAAATCACAAAAAATCAAGACATTGAGCTAAGAATAAAATAAAATATCAACAAAGAGATACAAAGCACGAAAAGAAACTGAAAGTCCAGTGCTGATATGTACAATAACTGTAATGAAAAATTTACTAGAGGTTTCAAGAGCAGATTACAGTAATCAGAACCAAGAATCACTGAGCATGAACATAGGACAATTGAAATGATCACATCTGAGGAACCAAATAAAAAACACTAAAGACAAGTGAACAGAGCCTAGGGGAGCACTGAGACACCAGAAAGGGGACCCACATATGCATTGTGGGAGTCCCAGAGAGAAGACAGAGAATAAAGTAAGAGAGATTATTTGAAGAAATAATGGCTGAAAACTTGATCCAAATTGATGAAAGATGTAAATATAAACATCCAGGAACAGTAAATTCACCTTAAGATAAATGCAAAGACATCCACACCAAGACACATTATAATGAAACTGTTGAAAACCAAAGGCAAAGAAAGAGTCTTGAAAGCACTAAGAGGAAAGGGACTCATTGCATACAAGCATTCCTTTAAAAAATGGCAGGTTTGTCATCAGAAACCCTAGAGACCAGAAGGCAATGGGCTGATACGCCGTGTGCTGAAAGAAAAATATTCAATTAAGAATCCTATATCTGCAAAATGGGTCTTCAAAGTGAGCGAGAAATGATGACATTCGCTGGTCAACAAAGGCTGAGAGAATTCATTTCCTCCATAGTTGCCCGGCAAGGTCTGCAAAGGGAATCCCTTCAGGATGAAAGGACACTGGACAGTCACTGAAGCTGTGTGAAGAAATACAGATCTCAGTGAAGGTAAATAAATGGGCAATTATAAACGTAGTATTAGTGTGACTTTGGTTTGTAACTCTAGTGTTTGTTGTCTACATGATTTAAATGACTGATACATTAAAGAAAAAGCCACTATTATCATACTTTTGAATTGTAACTCCACTTTTTGTTTTTGACTTGATTTAACAAATAACACGAAAACAATTATTAGTCTATGTTTTGGGGTGATGTATAAAGATGTAATTTTCTGACATCAATTACTGCAAGGGGATCAGATGGGCTACATAAAATGAGACTTTTGGTCTGTTATTGAAGATAAGCTTGTAGAAATACACATTAGAGGGCTATACTTTTAGGATGTGTGATGTGATCCCCATGGTAAACACAAAGAAAATGTCTATAGAGTAATATATGTAAAAGGAAATAAGAAGGAATTAAACCATTTCACTAAAAAACGAAACTAAACAAACACTAAAACAACAAATCCAGAAATGAGGAACAACATAATTATAAGGCATGTAGAAAATAGCCAAATATCAGAGACATGTCCCTCCTTATCAGCAATTACTTTGGATCTAAATGAATTAAATGCTCCAATCAAAACTAGACACTTGGCAGAAAGGTGACAGAAAGATGATCTAACTCTATGTTGTCTAAAAGAGACTCACTTTATCCAAAAACACAAATAGTTTGACAGTGAAAAGAAGGAAAAGGTATCCCCTGCCCACAGTAACCAAGAGACAACAGGAGTATTTCTTCTGATATCAGACCAAATAGACTTTAAATCAAAGAAATTTAGAAGAGACAAAAAAAGAATAGTAAATATTAATAAAAGTTTTAATATAGCAGGAAGATATAACAATGATAAAGTTCTAGAATTTAATAACAGATCAACAAACTATGTGAGCAAAACTTGATAGAAGGGAGAGGTAGGGATCAGCAATAGTAGCTGGAGAATTCACTCTCCCATTCTCAAAGCTGGATAGAGCACCCCGCAGAAGAAAAGTAGAGAAACACAGATCTGGAGCAACATAACAAACCAGCTAGATCTGACACACGTACCCAGCACTCCACCCACAAATAACAGAATACACGTTCTTCTCCAGCGCACATGGGATGTTGTCCAGGATACACCATATGTTAGACCACAAACTAAGACTCAACAGTATTAAAAAGAAGATATCAGACAAACTATCTTTTCCTACCACAATGGGATACAGTTAGAAATCAAAACCAAAAGAAAAACTGGAACATTGACAAAGTGGAGGAAATCAAACACACTCTTAACCAATGGGCCCAAAGAAATCCCAAGTGAACTATTTAAAAAATATTTATATCGGTGACCAACTCCTTCCTTAACGAGGGTTCTGCTCGCCCCTTCGGTTCCCTGTCCTCCTTCCTCCCACCAGGAGAACTGGCCCTGTGGTAGAGACTGAGGAGAAGCAGAGAAAGGACAGTAAGGGTGAAGAAAGACCTGGCTGCGTCTTGGGGGGCTTCTGTAGTGCCAGAAGGGGAGGTGGCAGAAGGTACAGGTGGTTCACACCTTGTGGAGGACAGTGTGTGGGCAGGGGCTCCCTTCCAGCTCTTTCTTCCTGACACCTCAGGTGCAGAAGAGTAATCTCTCCTTTAGTGAACTATGTGTCCTCTTCTGCTGTCTGCCTTCTCTGGGAAAATGCCTTCAAAATTAGCATTTTTGCCACCTGATCCAACTTACATGCTGATGTATGATGAATGTGGAAGCCTCCGGACTTTACATCAATCACAACCAGCAGACTGGCAGCACTCTTCTAGACAAAGAGATGCTATTAGAGTTTACTGACTAGAACCAGTAAAGGCAGCAGAATTCCTGCATGTTTATGCTTGTTCACCCAATGTCAAGTACACTTTATTCTCACATGAAAGTGCTGTTGATCTTGGTCAGATGAGCAGCTTTACGTAGGACTGGGATCATGGAGTAATAGTCATATGTTCTCATAGGATTATTCTGGGATGGCGCAAGGTCTGGGAAACCAACAGAGAAGAACCTCTGTGCAGGTATAGAAGCTGCTTGGCTTACTCTTAGGACAAGATATGGATAACGCCCTGAAAATGTGATTCTATAATGGCCAAATTAGAGAGAGACAGTACCATTTGTGGATCTTGCTGCTTAGTGTAAGAGTGCTTCTTACACCAAAGAATTACAAAGAGTAATTCTTCATTCCCCTTTGACCTCCACAATGCCAGTCGCTTTTCCTGATACCATGAAGACCTACTGTTTGGATGCATTCCCAAACATTGACAAAGTCTCTAAGATAACCTCTCCAGTATTAACAATTTACGGGACTGAAGGTGAAGTCAGTGACTTTTCACATGGCCTCACATTGTTTGAGTCTTCCCAAAGACCCGTGGATCCTCTGTGGGTAAAAGGGATGGTCACAATGATATGGAACATGAGGGACAGCACCTTGAAAGGTTGAAACAGTTTGGATCACAGGAACCGGTCAATTTGCAAATTAGTCTGTAAATTTGTATACTGGGTTTTCATTTCTTGCTGTGCTGAATTCTTTGGTAAATAACATGAAGCCTGAAGGTTTTGTTTGCAATTCATGTGAGCTGCCTTCACAAATAACCGGTAATGAATTGTAAACAGACTTAATGGAGGCTTTAATTACCAGAACTGGAAACTGGAAATAACAGTACCATGCAATCAGGTTGTGTAATTTGTATTTTTTCTGTGAATTTTTTTAAACATTAAAATAAGTACTGTGTAAGATTTTAATTCTATAAAACCAAATGCTGTAAAATTATTGCCAGCTATTTTTGCATAGCAGAAACAAATTTATAAATATTTTTAAAACATCTCAGGGCACTGGGTGGCTCAATCAGTGAAGCATCCGACTTGATTTCAGCTCAGGTCATGATTTGTTTTGTGAATCCTAGCTCCACATCAGGCTCTGTGCTGACAATTCAGAGCCTGCTTGTGATTCTCTCTCTCCCTCTCTCTCTGCCCCTCCCCTGCTCTCTCTCTCTCTCTCTCAAAAGAAATAAACTTAAAAAATATTTTGAAAACATCTCAATGTCCTAAGTCATAATCACCAGGTATACAAATATAATATTTAGTCAATAAAAAGGTGTATATCTAAAACAATTCAAGAACTCATAATAAGATTAACTGTGGTAAATGTGCAACTTCATTATAGAGACAGGCTTACACCCTGTTGTATACAGATAGAGGCTTAAATGGTTATCTTATTGGAAAATACACTGAGTTTTCTGTATTCCCTGGTTATCATACATTGTCTCCTTTAAAAATAATGTCAAGTATTAATTTTTATGCCATCTATTAATTTACCAACTAGTTACCTTGTAAATGAGAAGTCATGATAGTACTGAATTTCAGCTAGTTAGGATTTACAGGTTTGGCCCTGTGAGACAACCACTTAAAATTCCCATTGTTGACATTTAAATGGCATTTAGAACTTCAAGAATGATTCTGTATGCAATGCTCTTTCAAATTTTGACAAATATCATGGAATTGAAGTACTCCTCATTATAAGAACACCTGAGAGTCCATTAGATGTTCTTCAAGACCACAAACAGGCTGGCTATTTGGCTGTTGAAATTTTGACCTATTTTTAGTAGGACCTATTGGTTTAGAATACTAACTGAGAATTTCATGGGTTCTCTCCTGGATGCAGGAGATAAGAGAACATTTCACTCATAACATTTGTATTATGCAATGCAAACAAAATTCAATTGTTGTTCCTTAAATGAATCCTGCCTGAATAAAACAATGAAAGAAAAAGAAAAAGAGGGGTGCCTGGGTGGCTCAGTTGGTTGAGCATCTGATTTCTGATTGCAGCTCAGGTCATGAGATTGAGCCCTGCTTTTGGGCTCCATGCTGAAGGTGGTGTCTGCTCAAGTTTCTCTCTGCCCACTTCCCCACTCACCCACCCACGCTATAAATAAATAACTAAATAAATAACCAAATAAATAGCTTTAAAGAATTACAAAAAGAAAAAGAACAGTATGTAGTCTAATTTGTAAATGAATGAATATTGAAATAATACACACTGGATATATTTTAAAGCCTCTTTTCTTGCTTGTTCTCCGGTTACATCTAAGACTATAGTGCATGATTCCCTTCAAAGTATATCAAGTATTGTGAATACTTTGGTCCAGATGTGTCAAATTAACAGTAAAATAACAAGTATACCACCAAAAAAATCATTGGAAAATATTTAGAGACACCTGAAAACAAAACTCCATATATCCAAACTTACAGAATACAGGGAAAACAAGGCTAATGGGAAAATTTATAGCTGAAAATGCTTATATCAAAAAAGATCTCAAATCAACAACCAAACTCTACAACTTAAGAACTAGTAAAAAGAACAACAAAGTAAACACAAGGCTAGCAGAAGAAAGTTAGGAATCAGTATTATATCAAAGATAAATAATAGGAGTAGAAAAGTAATCTTCTAGGAATTGGAATAGGAATAGCAGAGACAATAGAGAGAATAGAATAGAATAGAAGAGAGATAAATAATAGGAGTAGAAAAGGGAATAGAAAAGTAATCTGGAAAATCAATGAAACCAAAAACTGGTTCTTTGCAAAGATCAATAACATTGACAAAGCTTTACCTAGATTGACTAATGACATAAAGAGAGAAAACACACTACTAAAATCAGAAAGGAAAGTGTAGATACTATTACCTATTCTACAGAAATAAAAAGGATTATAAGACAGTACTGTAAACAACTGTATGCAAACAAATTGGAAAACCTAGATGAAATGGATAGATTCCCTGAAACTAAAACCTACCAAGACACAATTATAAGAAAATAGAATATTTGAATAGACCTATAACCAGAAAGGGTACACTTGACAAAGAAAAGCCTTGGACCTCATGGCTTTACTGGTGAGCTTTACCACACATCTACAGAACGAACACCAACACTTTTCAAACTCTTCCCAAAAATTTGAAGCAAAGGGAAACTCTTCTGAAGTCATTCTATAAAGCTAGCATGGTCTTGATACCAAAGCCAGACAAAGATCCTACAAGGAAAGAAAGCTACTGATCAATATCCCTGATGAATATTGGTGCAAAACTCAACAAAATACTAGCGAATTGAATTCAGAAGCATATTAAAATGGTTATACACCAAGACAAGTGGGATTTATTCGTGGAATGCAAGGATGTATCAACATAGGAAATCAATCAAGGTGATACATCACATTAAAAAAAATTAAGGTGAAAAAAACCACATGGTCATCTCAATGTTCAATGCAGAAAAAGAAAAAATTCAACATCCTTTCCTTATAAAAGCACTTATTCAACAAGGAAGAAAAGGAAATTATCCCAAAATAATAAAATCCAATGATGAATACCCCACAGTGAACATCAATGTTGAAAGCCTAAAAACTTTGCCTCTAAGATTAGGAATAAGGCAAGGATGTTTGCTCTCATCATTTTTGTTCAACATAGTATTGGAAGCTATAGCCAGAGTAGTTAGCCAAGAAAAAGATGTAAAAGGTATCCAGACTGGAAAGGAAGGAATGAATTGATCCCTGTTTCATTACACAAACTTCTCTGTAGAAACTCCAGAAAAAAATCCAACCAAAAAAAAAAAAAAAAGAAAAGAAAATGGTAAAATTAATAAATGAATTCAGCAAAGTTGCAGGATACAAAATCACATGAAAAAATCATGTGCATTTTTATTCAGTCACAAGGAACAGTTCAAAAGGACATTAAGAAAACACTTCTATTTACAATAGCATGAATAAAACTGTGGGAGCTGACCTCATGAAGGAGGCAAAAACTTGTACAGGGAAGACTAAGAAAATTGCTGAAAGAAATTCATGAAGACATTAAGAAAAGGGAAGACTTTTCTACGTTGAAAGACTTAACATTTTTGATTTGTTAATATTACCCAAAGCAATCAACAGATTCAATGCAATCCCTATCAGAATCCACATGATATATTTTGCAGAAATAGAAAAATTCATTCTAAAAATCATATGGAATTTTATTTGGGGTCAAGAGACCCCAAAAGCCAAAACATTCATGAAAAAGAACAAAGTTGAAGGCCTAACTTTGAATTTCCTAATTTTGAAACTTATATAAAGCTACCAAAATCAAAGCATTATGGTAGTGGTATAAAAATAGATATACAGACTTAAGCAGAAACAGAGTCCAGAAAATCACCTTTGGATGTATGGTCAAGTGATTATTGCCAAGGGTGCCAAGACCATTTATTGTGAAAAGACAGTCATTTCAACAAATGATACTGGGAAAACTGGATATCAACATGCAAAAGAATACAGTTGACCCATACCTAAGACTGCACTCAAATTACTCTAAAAATGGATGAAAAACCTAATCCTAAGGGCAAAAACTATAAAAATCTTAGAAGAAAAACTTAGGGCAAAGCTTCACAACATTAGATTTGACAGTGATTTCTTGAATGTGACATGAAAGTCATAGGCAACAAAAGAAAAAATAGTCAAATGGGTCCTCGTGAAAATTTAAAACTTCTGTGCATTGAAGAACAGTATCAAGAGAGGAAGAATGTAACCCATAGAATGGGAGAAAATAGTTCCAACTCACAAATCTGATAAGGGATTAATATTCAGAACACATAGACAGCTCCTGAGACGAAAAAAGACCAACAACCCAATTAAAAAGTGGGCTGGGGACTTGAACAGATATTTCTCCAAAGAAGATATATAATGGCCAACAAGCACGTGAGAAGATATGCAACATCAATAATCCTTAGGGAAATGCAAATCAAAACCACAGTGAGATACCAGTTCTTAGGGGAAGAAGTGGTTTCTTCCAGCCTTCGTACAAGGGGACAAATGAGGGTCCATCGATACCACTTCACACCAAATAGAATGGCTACTCTTTTAAAAATAACAAAATAACAAGTGCCAGTGAACAGGAAAAGAAATTGGAACCCTTGTACACTGTTGGGAATGTAAAATGAGCAGCCACTATGGAAAATGGTATGAAGCTTCCTCAAAAAATTAAACATAGAATTATTGTATGATCCACCCACTCCATTTGTGAGTATATACCCAAAAGAATTGAAAGAAGAGACATGAACAGGTGTTTATAAGCCCATACTTATAAGCAGCATTATTTACAAGAGCCAAAAGAATTAAGCAACCCATTGTCCATCAATAGATGAAGGGATAAGCAAAATAAGGTGTATACGTACAATGGAATACAATACAGCCTTACAAAGAAGGAACAACCTGATACACACTACAACACGGATGAACCTTGAGAAGATTGTGCTAATTGAAATACACCAGCCACCAAAACACAAGTACTGTATGATTGCACTTACATATGGGATCTAGAATAGCCCAATCCATAGAGACAGGAACTAGAATGGCATTTTGCAGAGGATGTGACAAGGGGATAATGACGGAATTTTGTTGAATGGATAAAGAGTTTCAGTCTTGATTATAAGAAAAGAGTTGAAGACAGATGGTGTTGACGGTAGTCTTGGAGTATAAATGTACTTAATACACTGAACAGTACACCTAAAAATGATTAAGATGGTAAATCTTACATTTTACGCTTTAAAACTATGATAAATTTGGTCATTGATGCTAACTACCATCATTTTCTAAACATTAAAAATTAAGTAAATGAATCATTTTAGAGAAGCAGGGAGGGGCCATCTGATTAAGGTTTATGGATCTAGACGTCAGAGGCATGCAGGGATATTCCCTCCAAGGTAAGACACCGATTATTGCAAGTTGCATCTCTCGCTGCAAAGAAGGAAGGACATGGCCCAGGGGACACGTGGGGTTCCAGCAACACACATTTCACCCCTAGGGGTTACGTTTGGCCCACGTCTGGATGACCTAGAGGGATGCTAGCTTTGAGTGGGACCAGAACAGAAAGGTCCAGGCCATGCTACATTCAGATACCATCTATTGGACCTCTTGATGGTAGAAGGGTCGATGCTGGGAAAGGATGCGGTGTGGAGCTAAAGGAAAGCACTAGTAGGAGAATCACATGCTGGCACCTCAGGTATTGTAGTAAGGTCATGCCATCCACAAAGAGTAGTAGATTCCCTTTCAGAATAGAAGTGCCATGTGGTGTGTTTCAGGACCTGGTAAGACAGAATGCTTGTTCATGGGACACCAAGAAGGCACATGATTAAAAATGACCATATGCAGGGCTCCTGGTGGCTCAGTCTGTGAAGTGTCTGACTCCAGATTTCGGCTCAGGGCATGATCTCACAATTCATGAGATAGAGTTCTGGATTGGGTGCAGTGCTGAGCATGGAGGCTGCTTAGGATTCTCTCTCTCCCTCTCTCGGTACCTCCCCCCACTCATTCTCTCTCTCTACACCCCCTCAAAAGAAATTAATAAACTTTTAAAAATGACCCTATGTGCTAGGTTCTGTGTAACACACTAAGTCATCAATTAGCCAGGTCCGCATCAGTCCATCCTAAATGGAAATGGTCTCTTGGCACTGAAGCCTGAATCATTCACCAACAAACACCCACCTATGAACAGGAAATGAAACACTGAGCTGATAAGTTGACTTCATCAAGCCTTTATCACTGGTCAGCCCAGGACTGGTGGAATGGGCGCATGAATGGAGTGACCACATGGCAGAGACAAAGCCACATATGGATCCAGCAGCCATGATTCTCATTTGGTCTACTGCTACCTCTGAATGTCCACCCTGTCAGAAACAGAGGCCAACACTGGGCCCTGCTATAACACCATCTCTTTAGGTGATTAACTGTCCATGAAGTGACAAGTTGACTGCATTGAGCCCCTTCCATCTTGGAAGGGCCAGAGACTCATCCTCATGGGACAGATACCTCTCCCATGTGTGCACTCTTGTTTCCTGCCCACACAGCCAGTGCCACTATCTAGGGGCTATCAAAATGCATGATCCACAGGCTCAGAATTGCTCTCAACACGGAATGTAGCTGGGAGACCCCTCACAGTGAAGGAGGTGCAGGATGTGCCGTGACTATGGGATCCACCTGTCATGTTACATTTCAGATGGTCCAGATTTAGTCAGCCACACAGAATGGCCCTTCTAGGGCACAAGCTGTCAGCTTTGAGAAAATACTCCAAAGGGATGGGTGCCATTTTCCAGAAGACAATGTATTTATTGAATGAGATTTCTCTATATAGTGCTGTGGTCTCATGAAGAAGAGTATGTAAGTCCAGGACCCAAGGGGTGGAAACAGGTATCGATCCACATACCGTTGCTTCCAATCAGCCACTGGAGAAATTTTGCTTCTTTTGTCTGCATTTCTCAACACGGCAGGTTGGAGGTCCTGGAATAAGGATCGACCGAACCTCATACACATTATGGCTGCCACCAGGGATGTTTGGACTCGCTGTGCCCAAGGCAGGAGTCTGCTCTTCTCCAGGCAGAAGTAATCCACCCTGATCCTCAGGAGGGGGTCAGGGGTCGGGGTCCTCTTACACAACTGGGATAAGAGTAAATGTAGGGGGAACCCGGGTGAGACGCGGATGCCTGCTGGTTCTTCCTTGTCCCATTGTAACTATGAAGGGACAAGTGCAGGAACCCAGCCTGACAAGGTCTTCATTTCCAACGGCCCAGACTGCTCAGGTAGGAAGGTTGCGGTCACGCTCCCAGATAAGCCACAAGGGCCCCCACACCTGGGCTCTGCAATCCATGGCAGTATTTGTGCAGACGCCCTACTTCCCATGGGCTGGGTCACACAGTAACAGGTCTGGGACATGAAGGCGGGCTGGTTTCTGGGCGGCATGGGGCTCTCTGACGGCTGACTGTAGCTGAGGACTCCTCTCCGGCCTTGCTCACCTTCACGTAGGTTGCCTGGTGGTCTGTGATAGTGCAACACACCTGTTTCCTCTGGACCATCATGTGGGGCCGGACTGGCATCTCGGTCTGCTGGCCCTTCCAGAATTTTTTGTCTCCCTCTCCTATGCTCTGACAGGTGTTTCCTCTGATAATATCATGGTGAATTTAACCCTGTCTTGTTTTGGAACCTGCTTCCTGGAGGACTAACAAAATCTTTCCATCTGTAAAGCAACCACCCACTGCTTATTCCTTCTGTAAATTCCTCCTCTTTGTCCAGCTTCTCCCTTCAGCCTCTGCTCCAGGGCATTTGTCTTATAGTATCTTGTGAGCAAAGAGGAGTTTGTTGTTTTAAGCCACTAACTGTGAGCGTCGTCTGTTACACAGTAATAGATTGCTAGTAAAGCTCTCTAAAACTTATTTTATTCTACATCTCTTTTATTTCCTTGCACTTGAGTTTTTCAATGTTTATTTTTATTTTTGAGAGAGAGAAAGAGAGTTAGTGAGACACAGAGGGCGTGCAGGGGAGGGGTAGAGAGAGGGAGACATAGAATCCGAAGCAGGCTACAGGCTCTGAGCTGTCAGCACAGAGCCTGACACGGAGCTCGAACCCATGAACCATGAGATCCTGACATGAGCCAAAGTCGGACTTTTAACCAACTGAGCCACCCAGGCACCCCTCCTTGCACTTTGAAAATGTTGTCTGTATTCACTGCCTTCAATTCTGCTCCTTTATTTTCTTGCTCTTGTTTTCTATTGTGTTTTGTCTCTCCTTGCACCAGTCTGCTCCCCCTTTCCCTTCCTCTGTCTTTATTATGGATGATTCTAAACATATACGATAAGATTCCAAATGAATAAAACAATACTATATGGTGATGTGGAAACGAAGCATATCTGGACTTAGAGGTTGCAGGTATAGTAACAAGGTACATGGAATTCAAGTGAAGGAAATCAAGTTATTAATAGGGTCAGACCTGGGCAGTCCTGCAACCAGGCCATGATGTTCACACTCTTGCCTGCCCTTCAGGTGAAAGAGCTGCCTCTCAGTTTTCATTTTCAGAGCAATCGGAACAGCAACAGAAACACATGCACACGCCTGGTGAAAGGTTACACTGGTACAAACACTTTGGAAATCAAGCTGGCGTTGGCTGGTCTGGTTACAGCACATCCCGCGTACAGTCTAGCAATTCTACTCCTGATCATACACTCAGGAGGATTTCCGGCCCATTAAAATGAAATACCAAAGTTCATGCCAAGGATACTCTGTAAGAACTATTTGCATTGGAAGAAAACCACAGCCAATTATTCTGAACCGTGTAACAGAGAGGATACAGAATATCATACACATTTGATCTTTTGGTCATTTGATCTTTTGCTCACTGGCACCTCATTAATTTCTGGCATACAATGTTGCATATGGTGTGCAGGCAATTCTATCTGGTGAAGGATTTGATGGGGCACATTAACTTCACATTCAACTGGTTCAATGTATTCACAGAATGAAAAAGTACATTGTTGCTCAATGCAAATTAAGCTGGAAATCATACAAAGGAAAAACCACTGATGAAATTGCAGATTTGAATGGAATGACAACAAGCAGAATTGCCTAAAATATTTTAGGACAGAGTAACTGTGTTTTTTAAAATTTGTTGATGACTGGGGCACCTGGGTGGGCTCAGTCGGTAAGCGTCCGACTTCAGCTCAGGTCACGATCTCGCGGTCGGTCCATGAGTTCGAGCCCCGCGTCGGGCTTTGGGCTGATGGTTCAGAGCCTGGAGCCTGCCTCTGATTCTGTGTCTCCCTCTCTCTCTGCCCCTCCCCCGTTCATGCGCTGTCTCTCTCTGTCTCAAAAATAAATTAAAAAAAAAAGTTAAAAAAAATTAAAAAAATAAAATAATAAAATAAAATTTGTTGATGCCTAAATCTCTTTTACCAAATCTCATTGAAGACCATAGTGAGAGATGTTAAGTTTATATGAATGTTCAATAAATTTCTCATTATTACTTTCTAAAGACAAGTTTGAAGCATTCAATAAAAATAATGGGTGAAAGAAGCATTTGACTTACAAACCCCGGCAGATTCCAAGATGGTTGCCTTAACCAACCTCAGGTTGTTCATACTCTCCCAGTTGTTGGATCAAACAGTAATCCTGGTGCTGGTGTGAAGGGACTTTGCATGTGCAGTTAAGGGTCATATCAGCTGAATTAAAACAGGAGGGTTATCATGGTTAATCCTGACCTCATCAGGAGAGCCCTTAATAGGATCAGGTTCTTCCTGAGTGAAGGCCTGGCATAATGAACAGGACTCACCGTGAGAGAAGCCTTGACCATGGAAGGGGCCACCGGGCAAGCAGTGCTGGTGGCCACAGGAGCTGACAGCAGCATCCCACTGACATTGTGCAAGGAAGTGGACCCTTGCAGGGGGAGGACCGCAGTGCTCCAGCTCCAGGAAATGGAATTCTGCCAACAACTCTGTTCAAGCTTGGAGGGGATGTTGAGCGCAAGGTGCAAACATTGCCTGTGACACACCGGAGAGAACCCTCAGCATCACACTGGACTGCTGACCTGCAGAACTGGGACACATGGATGGCTGCTGTCGTAAGTCACTATGGTTGTGGGAATTTGTTCTGCGGCAATAGGAAACCACTGCACAGCCTCAGTGTACATAGCGGTCTTGCCCCCGGAATGAAGTTATGAAACTTCATGCATACTAGTGGCATGAAAAAAATCTTTCCTCATTTTTGCTTATGTATTTTTCATTTTATGATTTTGTATCATGGAATTAAATTCTTTAATTTTTTTTTAAATTTGTCTTTTATTTTTTGAGAGAGACAGACAGATCATGAGTGGGGGATGGACAGCGAGAGAGAGAAGTAGATACAGAATCTGAAGCAAGCTCCAGGCTCTGACTGTCAGCACAGAGCCTGACATGGGGCTCGAACTCATGAACTGTGAGATTATGACCCGAGTGGAAGTCGGACGCATAATGGACTGATGCCACCCAGGCACCCCTGGAATTAAATTCTAATAGCATATTTCATTCATTCATTCATTTGAAAACAATTAATTTAGTGTTTACCATTCACCAGGAATGGCTTTCTATGCCGGGGATACAGCTTTCACCAAAATAGCCCAAAGCCCCTGTGCTCATGGGCCCTACATTCTAGAGGCTTCCCAAGAGTGGGACGTGGTCACTGGAGCATTTTCAGTGAACACAAGACACAACCTGACTCACATTAGCAAGGTCGCTGACTCCTGCAAGGAGAAGAGCCCCAGGTGGCAAGTGATGCAGGGCACCAGGGCCACAATCCAGGAGGGAGAGGATGGTGGAGACTTAGGGGAGGAGAGGGCCTGAGGGATGAGAGAGACGTAGAGAAGGGCTGTAGACACAGGGTGAGGAAAAGAAGCAGAGGGAAAGAATTCTAAACCAGTGGAATTCTCAGATTTAAATATGTTGTTATACAGATTTTTAATAAACCTCTATCTACAGGGCTTAGCAAGAAATTCTTTGCATCTACTGTTTACTGTACTCTGGGGGCTGCCTGAAAACCAATTACCTCCTTACATTAATCAGGGTGGAGAAAATGGTACCAATAACACCCCAATAAAATATTCCTTAGGTTTTCATTCACAACCACAGGCAGTGCACGAACACTGGTGAAGGGCGTTTTCACTGCACTAAATACATGCCACTTTGAAGGAATTGATGGTTGCATACTATGGTCGAAATATACTGTATTAATGATATTTTCTGTATTCTTGATGCTCTGACATTTGTGACTCCCGTCACTGGGGAGACACTGTCCGTCCCCTGGCTGGACAATTCTTAGAGACAGCTAAGTGCTTGCCCCGGAGCATGCCTTTCCTTTGCAAACTCAACAATCCAATCCAGATGCCACATTCTGAACCATCTCTCTGTCAGGCGCATACACTCCAGGAGGCAATATTCCTCTGCTCCAAAGACCCAGGGTCAGCTACCAGCCTTCTAGAGAGAAATCCCATCCCCCAGAGCCCACCGATAACGTTATTCAGACTGGTCAGTTGTAAACTGTTTCCCCAGCCCCTCCTTCCCTTTCTCAAGGAAAACACAATCAAGGCTCTGAGCCATGCTTTCTTCCTCTCCTTCTGCCCCCACTTGGCCCTGTGTGGTGTGCCCTGCCCCTCCCCTCGGGAAATGTAAGTGATAAAAGAAATCTTCCCGCAGTGGCATCAGCCTCTCCAGCTGTCACTTAGTCCCCTTGATAAACAAAGGCCCAGGCACAGATCATATACAGTAGCAAACTGTACTTCTATGTGCTGCTTTGTGTTGAGGATTGTCTGGGACTCACAGAGCTATGGAATGAAGATTATTTTAAAATACAAAAGCTCGGGGCGCCTGGGTGGCTCAGTCGGTTGAGCGTCCGACTTCAGCTGAGGTCACGACCTCGCGGTCCGTGAGTTCGAGGCCCGCGTGGGGCTTTGGGCTGATGGCTCAGAGCCTGGAGCCTGCTTCTGATTCTGTGTCTCCATCTCTCTCTGCCCCTCCCCCATTCATGCTTTGTCTCTCTCTGTCTCAAAAATAAATTTTAAAAAAACGTTAAAAAAAATACAAAAGCTCTACGCCGTGGTTTGGGAAAGTGAAAATTACAGCTTTAGTTATTGCAAGGATATGAAAACAAATGTATCTAGGAAGGATAAAACCACTAGTTTGACAGATTAGATTTGGATCATTCAGTGGTGACCAAGATGATGGTTAATAAACAAAAAGCAAACAGGCCTCTGTGAGATTCTCTAGCTGGTGCCTCAGGCACAGGTGCCCCAGGTTTCAAGAGGAAACCATTGTTTCTCTACCAACCATCCCGAACCCAGCTCAGTCTCTGACATCAAATTCCCTGGGACGAAGTTTCTTTCTAAAACAGTCCAGGAGGTTATGTCCTTCCTTGTGCAGAAGCTTTTTATGTGGATGTAGTCCCAGTAGTTTATTTGTGCTTTGGTTTCCCTTGCCTCAGGGAACACATCTAGAAAGAAGTTGTTACTCCCCATGTCAAAGAAATTAGCGTGTGTGTTCTTTTCCAGGATTTTTATGGTTTCAGGCCATTTTGGCCTTTAATCCATTTTGCATTTATTTTTGTGTATGGTGTGAGAAGTGGTCCCTATTCTTTCTTTGGCATGTTGCCTTCCTGATGAGAGCACCTGGTGATGTATGGAATTGTTGAATCACTTTGTTGTTCTCGGAAACTAATATAACACTGTATGTTATCTGACTGGAATTTAAATAAAAACAATGAATAAATAAGTAAATAAATAGGTAAGTCAGTCAGTCAGTCAGTCCAGGGAGAGAGATAAGGGGTTAGAGGAAGGGAGTCCAGTTCAGGGGGGTGGGGGAGGGGGTGTTTCCAGGAAGGGAAGTGAGGAGAAAGGGCTGAGCCCAGTGTGCTGTCTCTACCTGGCACCTTCAGAAAGTCCCTGGACCAGAACTCAGAGAAACAGTGTGACAAAGAGAGCTCCCTGCAAGAGGAGAGGGGTCAGGTCCCAGTCCCTTGTCCCCAAGAGGGTGTGGCTCTCAGGGTGTAAGGTGCAAGGGCACAGAGGCAGGGAAGCCTAGTGTTGGGAGTCCCCATCTCCCCTGGTTTCACTTCTCCCTGTCACAGCCTGTGTCAGGTCCCCCTGTCTGGGATTCATGAAGGCGCCCCTGTTCACACTCCCATTGCCTGTCTGGTTTCTAGAGAAGACTATCATATCAGCTTCACCGCGTTCCCTGGCCTGTCCTGGCCACAGACAGGCTGGGACTTAGATTCTCCCAGGGGATGGGGATCCTGGGGCCTTGAACCTGCCTCCTGGTGCTTTCAGGGGCCTGGCCATGACCCTGACCTGGGCCAGTGAGTGTGAGGTCAGAAGGAAAGAGCCTGTTATGTGTAGGAGCAAAGGGACCGCCTGGTGGGGACGCTGGACCACTGGGGAAGCTTGGCTTCCACACCCCCACCCACCCCTGCCCAGGCCTGGGCCATCCTCCCCTTGAGTCCTTCTTGCGACCCCGCCCTGCTCTCCGCGCCCCCCCCCCCCCCCCCCCCCCCGTGGAGTGCCCCTCGCCCTGCCCTCCAGGCTGCCTCCATCTGGGACCCGGCTCCGGGCCTGGAGGAGGGTCGGGCGGGGTCTCAGCCCCGTTGTGCCCACAGTTCCCACTCCCTGAGGTGTTTCCACACCGCGGTGTCCCGGACCGGTCGCGGGGAGGCGCTGTACGTCTCGGTGGGCCAAGTGGACCACACGCAGTTCCTGCGATTCCACAGCGACGCCGCGAGTCCGAGGGTAGAGCTGTGGGCGCCGTGGGTGGAGCAGGAGGGACACAGTTTGGGACGAGCAGACGGAGATCGCCAAGGTGGACGCACAGACCTCCCGACCGAACCTGCACACCGCCCTCCGCCACTACGACCAGAACGAGTCCCGTGAATGACCCGGGCCAGGGTCCAGGTGACAAGTCCCTGAATCCCCCTTGGACCTGCTGAGGTCTCTCTGAGCTCCGGGTCCGGGATTCACCCCGAGGCCAGGAGACCTTCGCGGCCCCCACCCAGGATGAGCCCGCGGGGATTCACTCGGATTTTATCTAGTTTCTGGGTCTTTGACCAATCACTGCGGGTAGGTATCCTGAGGAGTGAGGCCAGGAGAGCCTGGCTGCAGGGCTGGGGGGTGGGGGACGACTGCAGGGGGGGGTGGGGTGGGGGAGAGGGGGGAGGCTAGCTAGCTAGTGGGCGGGGATGCCCGCGAGGCTGGGTGAGAGAGTGGGCGGGGCCAGGGCCTCACCGTCCAAGGGACTTCTGGCTGCAACTTAGGGTTCGATGCGAACCACCTCGGCGGGTGTGAGCAATTCGCTAGGAGGGCGCCGATTACAGCCCCCTGAAGGAGGACCTGCACTCCTGGAGGGCAGCGGAGGAGGCGGTTCGGATCCTGGGGGCCAGTGGGAGGCGGCCTGAGCAGCCAAGCACTACCGGGTGTTACCTGCAGAGGGAGTACGTGCTGGGGCTCCACCTGTACCTAGAGAAAGGGAAAGAGACCTTGTAGGAAGCAGGTGTGTGGGGCCGCCAGGCCTCCTGATCTCCCCTGGGGCAGGTGCTGTACCTCCTGCTGGCCCCACCGAAAGGGAGGAAAATAGGATTGACACCAGAATTCTTCCCTGTCCCCCTCCTTGGGTCCTGAGGGTGAGGAGTTCCCCTGGGTTTTCAGATCCTGTGTCAGAGAGAGACTGGCTCGCAGGACCCATCCTTCTCTCAGGACAGAGGGGATCCAGTCTCTGTGGAGAGACATATCTCTAAAAGAATTCAATAGCAGGTTTCCTTGACCCTGGTATTCACCTTGGGCACTCCCAGGTGACATCCTCCCTCAGGCCTTGCTCTCTGTCCCATGCCCAACTTCATTGGAGGGCTGACTCCAGGTGTTTTAGCCACTGGGCCTCCTCTACCAGGTCAGGACTAGAAGTCTCTGTTCCCTCACTCAGGGACCCTGAGCCTCCTCCCCTAGGCTGTCTTACTTACCCTGCCTCCAGACCTTCCCAAGGGATGGGAAGTTATCCGAGATCCTGGAGCTCAGGCTGGGATGTGAGTCTTGCACTCCCTTGCCCACCCCATTGTCCTCTCCATTCTCAGCATGGTCACATGAGTGCTGCTTCGGTGGCCCCCGGGGGATGATGCAAAGTTCCTAAAGTCTCTGACCCTTCTCCTCAGATCCTCCACAGACACATGTGACCTGCCACCCCATCTCTGACCATGAGGGGACCCTGAAGTGAAGGGCTGTGGGCTTCTACTGGACAGAGATTACTGTGACCTGGCAGTGTGAGGTCCTGACCCAGGACACGGAGCTTGTGGACACCAGGCCTGCCGAGCCGGGACCTTCCAGAAATGGGCGGCTGTAGTGGTGCCTTCTGGGAGAGGAGCAGAGATACACGTGCCTGTGCAGCACGGGAGGCTACAGGATCCCGTCAGCCTGAGATGGAGTAAGAAGGGGGATGAAGGGGTGGATTCTATCCAGACAGCAGAATACACGACACCTTCTGTAGACCTTCAGCGGCATCACAGCTGAGGCCCAGGGGTCAGAACTCTCACCTTCCCTTTCGTTCCCAGAGCCCCTGCATCACTCCAACATCCCCATCATGGGAATCATTGCTGGTCTGGCTGTCCTTGGAGCTGTGGCCACTGGACCTGGGACCTGGAGGAGGAAGAGCTCCCACAGGGAAAGGGGTGAGGTCAGAGTTTTCTTGCACGAGGTTGCAGGGAGAGTGATGGGGGGAGGGGGGAGGGGTTCAAGCCATATGTAATTTTCCAGTGTCTTGCCTCAGTCCTGAGAGGCACCATCCACACACATGTGCTCACCCAGTTGGACCTTGTTTGCTAATACTCTTTCGAAAATCACACCTGAAAAAGAGACAAAACGTTCACCTCGATGCTTCTGGTGATGGGACCTGATTCCCAGCAGTCACAGGACAGAGGGGAGGCCCTGCTGCACACAGACCTCCAGGAAGCTTTGATCTAGTTTCCACATGTCCTCTTACCTCACATTGTGTAATCTTGCCCTAGGTCTGTAGTTAAAGTTCTGGAAATTTCTTTGGAGGCCAAAATTTCAGGGGCCCCTTTAGGACGTCAGGGCCCAAGCCTTCTCCCTGGCCTCTGACACGATGTTTTGTTCTCACAGGGGAAAAGATGGAGCTACACTCAGTCTGCAAGTAAGTATGGACGGGGTGATCCCTGAGACCCTGGGTAGTGCAGACGGGGCCCCATGAGGAGCTCACCCACCCCATAGCTCCCTTGTCTCATCTCCTGGAGGCTCTGACCACGTCCTGTTGTACTGTGGCTGTGACAGTGCCCAGGGCTCTGATGTGTCTCTCAAGGCTTCTAAAGGTGAGACCTTCAGGGTGCCTGGGTAGCTTAGTCAGTTAAGCATCTGACTTTGGCTTGGGTCATGATCTCAGAGTTCGTGAGTTCGAGCCCCACATCAGGCTCTGTGCTGACAGTGTGGAGCCTGGAGCCTGCTTAGACTCTCTGTCTCCCTCTCTCTCTGCCCCTCCCCCACTGGCTCTCCCTCCCTCCCTTCCTCCCTCCTTTTTTCCCTCAAAAATAAATAAGCATTTTATATATATATATATATATATATATATATATATATAATTGTCAAATTATATATAAAGGTGAGACCTTGGAGGGGCTAGAGTGGGGAGGGGCACAGGGGATGAGATTGGGTTAAGGGGATCCTCTGGACTTGGATATTTGAGTGTGTGGAGGGTTTTTACAAATGTCACCACTTAGAATGACTGACTTGAATGTGTTCATGATTATTTTCTGTCACAGTGTGAGCCAGCTGCCTCGTGGGGGACTGAGTGATATAATGTTTCCCTCTCTCTCTCTGCCCCTCCCCCATTCTCTCCCTCCCTCTGTCCCTCCCTCCCTCTCTCTCTCAAAAATAAACAAACATTCAATATATACATATGTCAAATTTTATATATATATAATATATATATTTATAAAAGTGATATATATATATTATATATATATTTATAAAAGTGAGTCCTTGGAGGGCCTAACATGGGAAGTGGTTGGGACAGTGGGGATGAGATTGGGGGTTATGGGAATCCTCTGGACTTGGACATTTTGAGTGCATGAAAGGTTTTTCCAAATGTCACCACTTATACTAACTGACTTGAATGTGTTCATGATTAGTTTTCACAGTGTGAGCCAGCTGCCTCCTGGGGGACTGAATGATACGAGGTTTGTTCTCACTGCCACTTAGTGACATCAAGAACCTTAGACTCCTTTATGTCTAAAAGGTGTCCGAATGTGTCCTTGTTCCTGGTAGCATAATGTGAGGAGATAGGGACAGTGGCCCACTCCCCATCACGATCCCTTCCCACACACACAACTGTAATGGTATCATGATGCATTCACATGATCAGTCATCAGATTGTACACATTAAATACACGCAAATCTTGGTGACCAATGATGCCCTAATAAAGCTGTTTATAAATTAATTTTATTTGGCAGGAGAGACTAGAAGATGGTGGCATAGGAGGATGCTGGGCTCACCGCATCCTGCTGATCACTTAGATTCCACCCAATCTGCTTAAATAACCGAGAAAACCGCCAGAAGACTAGCAGAACAGACTGTCCAGAGCCAAGCATAGACAAGAGGCCCATGGAAGAGGGTAGGAAGGGTGGAGAGACGGTGTGTGCTACACAGACTGGCAGGAGGGAGCCAGGGTGGTGGAGGGGCAGCCCGCCCGGCAAGGCAGAGGTCCCGAGTCTGACTGGCAAAAGCGAAGGGGCCGGATGGAGTGTGTTCTGACAACCAGCGGGAGTTAACATCTGGAATGTTATAAGTCATCAGCTCTGCTCTCAGTTAGCAGGGAGGGCGAGAGGATGCCAGGAGAGGGAGTTGTGCCCCAGAAGACAGAGCTTAGCTCGACGGGGAACAAAGGCACTGGCAAGTGCCATCTCTGTCTCCCATCCCCCAGCCGTAATCCCAAAGGGAACCAGTTCCTGTCACTGAACTTGCTTGCACCGCACAAAACCCAACGCTGTGCTTCTGTGGATCCATCCCTCCCATGGGCCTGCCTCCCTCCTGGTGCTGCGGGGCCCTTCCCACAGGGGACCACTGACGGCAAAGTGAGCTAACCCTGACCCTCCCGCCCCTGCACACGTTGCAGCAGATCCACCCCGGCTAATATGCCAGATCCCATGGAAGCAGCACCACAAGCCTGGCAGTGTGCAAGTAGCCCAGAGAGGGGCCACACCACTCCACAGTGAGTCCTGACCCTGGGAGAGGGGAAGATAAGGGACACAGCAGTCTGACTGTGGCCCCAGAGGTGGGCTGGAGGCAGACCTTAGGTCTGACTGCGGCCCCGCCCACCAACACAAGTTACTCCAACCAGCACAGGGCAAGTGCCCTTCAGTTCCGCACCACCCCAGGGACTATCCAAAATGACGAAAGAGAAGAATTCTCCTCAAAAGGAACTCTAGGAAGTAGCGACAGCTAACGAATTGATCAAAAACGATTTCAGCAACAAAATGGAACAAGAATTTAGAATAATAGTCATAAAATTAATCGCTGGGGTTGAAAAAAGGATAGAGGACAGCAGACAATCTATGGCTACAGAGAACAAGGAACTAAGAAATAGTCATGAGCTAAAAAAATGCTATAAGTGAGGTGCAAAATAAAATGGAGGCGACCACAGCTTGGACTGAAGAGGCAGAGGTGAATTAGGAGATGAAACTATGGAAAAAGAGGAAGCTGAGAAAAGAGAGACAAAAACTGCAGGAGTATGAGGGAAGAATTAGAGAACTAAGTGATACAATCAAATGGAACAATATCCGTAACTAAGAATTCCAAAAGAGGAAGAGAGAGAGGAAGGAGCTGAAGGTGTACTTGAAGAAATCATAGTTGAGAACTTCCCTGATCTGGGAAAGGAAAAAGGCATTGAAATCCAAGAGCACAAAGAACTTTCTTCAGACGTAATTTGAATCGATCATCTGCATGACATATCATAGTGAAACTGGCAAAATACAAGGATAAAGACAAAATTCTGAAAGCAGCTAGGGATAAACACACTCTAACTTATAAAGGGAGACCCATAAGACTCATGATGGATCTCTCTACTGAAACTTGGCAGGCCAGAAAAGAATGGCAGGAAATCTTCAATGTGATGAACAGAAAAAATATGCAGCCGAGAATCCTTTATCCAGCAAGTCTGTCATTTAAATAGAAGAAGAGATAAAGGTCTTTCCAAACAAACAAAAACTGAAGGAATTCATCACCACTAAACCAGCCCTACAAGAGATCCTAAGGGGGATCCTGTGAGACAAAGTACCAGAGACATCGCGACAAGTATGAAACCTACGGACATCGCAATGACTCTAAACCCATATCTTTCTATACTAACACTGACTGTAAATGGACTAAATGCTCCAACCAAAACACATAGGGTATCAAAATGGATAAAAAAGCAAGACCCATAGATCTGCTGTCTACAAGAGACACATTTTAGACCTGAGGACACCTTCAGATTGAAACTGAGGGGATGGAGAACTATCTATCATGCTACTGGAACTCAAAAGAAAGCTGGAGTAGCCATACTTACATCAGACAAACTAGACTTTAAAATAAAGGCTGTAACAAGAGATAAAGAAGGGCATTATATAATAATTACAGGGTCTATCCATCTGGAAGAGCTAACAATTATAAATGTCTATGCGCTGAATATGAGAGCCCCCAAACATATAAAACAATCACAAACATAAGCAACCTTACTGATAAGAATGTGGTAGTTACAAGGGACTTTAATACTTGACTTACAACAATGGATAGAGCATCTAGACGCAGGATCAATAAGGAAACAAGGGCCCTGAATGATACATTGGATCAGATGGACTTGACAGATACATTTAGAACTCTGCATCCCAAAGCAACAGAATATACTTTCTTCTCAAGTGCACATGGAACATTCTCCAAGATAGATCACATATTGGGTCACAAAACAGCCCTTCAGAAGTATACAAGAATTGAGATCATACCATGCATACTTTCAGACCACAATGCTATGAAGCTTGAAATCAACCACAGGAAAAAGTCTGGAAAGCCTCCAAAAGCATGGAGGTTAAAGAACACCCTACTAAAGAATGAATGGGTCAACCAGGCAATTAGAGAAAAAATTAAGAAATATATGGAAACAAATGAAAATGAAAATACAACAATCCAAACGCTTTGGGATGCAACGAAGGCAGTCCTGAGAGGAAAATACATTGCAATCCAGACCTATCTCAAGAAACAAGAAAAATCCCAAATACAAAATCTAACAGCACACCTAAAGGAACTAGAAGCAGAACAACAAAGACACCCCAAACCAGCAGAAGAAGAGAAATAATAAATATCAGAGCAGAAATAAACAGTATAGACTCTAAAAAACTATAGAGCAGATCAATGAAACCAAGAGTTGGTTTTTTGAAAAAATAAACAAAATTGATAAACATCTAGCCAGGCTTCTAAAAAGGAAAGGGAGATGACCCAAATAGATAAAATCATGAATGCAAATGGAATGATTACAACCAATTCTGCAGAAATACAAGCAATTACCAGGGAAGACTATGAAAAATTACATGCTAACAAACTGGACAACCTGGAAGAAATGGACAAATTCCTAAGCACCTACACACTTCCAAAACTCAAACAGGAAGAAATAGAAAACTTGAACAGACTCCTAACCAGCAAAGAAATTGAATCACTTATCAAAAATCTCCCAACAAATAAGAGTCCAGGACCAGATGGCTTCCCAGGGAAATTCTACCAACATTTAAAGCAGAGAATACCTATCCTCCTCAAGCTGTTCCAAAAAATAGAAAGGGAAGGAAAACTTCCAGACTCATTTTATGAAGCCAGCATTACTTTGATTCCCAAACCAGACAGAGACCCAGCAAAAAAAGAGAACTACAGGCCAATATCCCTGATGAATATGGATGCAAAAATTCTCAATAAGATACTAGCAAACCGAATTCAACAGCATATGAAAAGAATTATTCACCATGATCAAGTGGGTTTCATTCCTGGGCTGCAGGGCTGGCTCAACATTTGCCAATCAATCAATGTGATACATCACATTAATAAAGGAAGAGATAGAAACATATGATCTTGTCAATCGATGCAGAAAAAGAATTTGACAAAATTCAGCACCCTTTCTTAATAAAAACCCTCGAGAAAGTCGGGATAGAAGGAACATATTTAAACATCATAAAAGCCATTCATGAAAAGCCCACAGCTAATATCATCCTCAATGGGGAAAAACTGGGAGCTTTCCCCCTGAGATCAGGAACATGACAGGGATGTCCACTCTCACTGCTGTTGTGTAACGTAGTGTTAGAATCAGCAATCAGACAACAAAAGGAAATCAAAGGCATCAAAATTGGCCTTTGAAGTCAAGATTTCACTTTTTGCAGATGACATGTTATTATACATGGAAAACCCAATAGACTCCACCCAAAGTCTGCTAGAACTGATACGTGAATTCAGCAAAGTCACAGGATAGAAAATCAATGTACAGAAATCAGTTGCATTCTTATACACTAACAATGAAACAACGGAAGACAAATAAAGAAACTGATCCCATTCAGAATTGCACTAAGAAGCATAAAATACCTAGGAATAAATCTAACCAAAGACGTAAAAGATCTGTATGCTGAAAACTATAGAAAGCTTATGAAGGAAATTAAAGAAGATATAAAGAAATGGAAAAACATTCCATGCTCATGGATTGGAAGAATAAATATTGTCAAAATGTCAATACTATCCAAAGCTATCTACACATTCAATGCAATCCCAATCAAAATTGCACCAGCATTCTTCTCGAAAGTAGAACAAGCAATCCTAAAATTTGTATGGAACCACAAAAGGCCCTGAATAGCCAAAGTAATTTTGAAGAAGAAGACCAAAGCAGGAGGCATCCCAATCCCAGACTTTAGCCTCTACTACAAAGCTGTCATCATCAAGACAGCATGGTATTGGCACAAAAACAGACACATAGACCAATGGAATAGAATAGAAACCCCAGAACTAGACCCACAAACGTATGGCCAACTCATCTTTGACAAAGCAGGAAAGAACATCCAATGGAAAAAAGACAGTCTCTTTAACAAATGGTGCTGGGAGAACTGGACAGCAACATGCAGAAGGTTGAAACTAGACCACTTTGTCACACCATTCACAAAAATAAACTCAAAATGGATAAAGGACCTGAATGTGAGACAGGAAACCATCAAAACCCTAGAGAGAAAGCAGGAAAAGACCTCTCTGACCTCAGCCGCAGCAATTTCTTACTTGACACATCCCCAAAGGCAAGGGAATTAAAAGCAAAGATGAACTACTGGGTCCTCATGAAGATAAAAAGCTTCTTCACTGCAAAGGAAACAGTCAACAAAACTAAAAGGCAACCAATGGAATGGGAAAAGATATTTGCAAATGACATATTGGACAAAGGGCTAGTATCCAAAATCTATAAAGAATTCACCAAACTCCACACCTGAAAAACAAATAACCCAGTGAAGAATTGGGCAGAAAACATGAATAGACACTTCTCTACAGAAGACATCCAGATGGCCAACAAGCGCATGAAAAGATGCTCAATGTCGCTCCTCATCAGGGAAATACAAATCAAAACCACACTCAGATATCACCTCACATCAGTCAGAGTGGCTAAAATGAACAAATCAGGAGATTATAGATGTTGGCGAGGATGTGGAGAAACGGGAACCCTCTTGCACTGTTGGTGGGAATGCAAACTGGTGCAGCCTCTCTGGAAAACAGTGTGGAGGTTCCTCAAAAACTTAAAAATAGACCTACCCTATGACCCAGCAATAGCACTGCTAGGAATTTACCCAACGGACACAGGAGTACTGATGCATAGGGGCACTTGTACTCCAATGTTTATAGCAGCACTCTCAACAATAGCCAAATTATGGAAAGAGCCTAAATGTCCATCAACTGATGAATGGATAAAGAAGTTGTGGTTTATATACACAATGGAATACTACGTGGCAATGAGAAAGAATGAAATAAGCCCTTTTGTAGCAACGTGAATGGAACTGGAGAGTGTTATGCTAAGTGAAATAAGTCATACAGAGAAAGACAGGTCCCATATGTTTTCACTCTTATGTGGATCCTGAGAAACTTAACAGAAGTCCATGGGGGAGGGGATTAAAAAAAAAGAGGTTAGAGAGGGAGACAGCCAAAGCATAAGAGACTCTTAAAAACTGAGAACAAACTGAGGGTTGATGGGGGGTGGGAGGGAGGGGAGGGTTGGTGATAGGTATTGAGGAGGGCACCTTTTGGGATGAGCACTGGGTGTTGTATGGAAACCAATTTGACAATAAATTTCATATTAAAAAAAAAGAAAATGGTCATAGAGTGCCTCAGCAATGCTTCAAAAAAAGAAAAGAAAGAAAGAAAGAAAGAAAGAAAGAAAGAAAGAAAGAAAAGAGAAAAGAAAAGAAAAGAAAAGAAAAGAAAGGAAAAGAAAGGCGGGGCAGTAGAAGAGAAAATAGATTCTACACACCCCGGTGCACACCTTGGGGAAGGACCTGCATGGTGGTGGTGGTTCTGGGAGGAGGGCAGGTCATATCTCCAAGGAGGGTTAGGGGGAGACTTCCAGCCCAGGATGGGCAGGCTGGGAGAAGGCTGGCTGTGTGGAAAGCCTTGTGCTGACCACGTGGCTGGACAGCCAGTTTGGAGACCAGATGTCAGGAGTGGGGCCCACTGAGGTCATGGAACCAAAGGATGGGGTTAGGGCCAAGGATAAAGGCAGCGGGACCTCGAGCAGTTTTCTGGTTGGTGGGGGAGAGGGGAAGGCAGTAGCCAGCAGGGGAGACTAGTGTTGAGGGTCTGGGAAGGGGGGACTGAATGTTTCAGAACAAACTTGAATCAGAGGCTGACAGGAGAGGAGGGGACTTGGGCTAAGAGCCAGGAGGAAGGAGTGCTGATGGCAGGGCCCCAAGGGAGGAGCTCCTGAGAGAGGAGAGCTTGGTGAGGGCCCAGCATGTGGGCAAGGGGTGTGAACAGGCATGGGGCCATAGGGGAGGGGTGCAGAGGGACCAGAGAGACTGGGATTCCTGCGCACAGGGAGACTGGAGGCCACAAGGGAGTGAGGGTGGGATGAGGGAGAGGGGACAGGGCATTGCGGGTGTTGGCGCAGGGTGGAGGAGGGCCAAGGGCAGGTGCCTGCACTGGAGGGGAGGGAGGAGGAGGGGCGCCAAGACAGGGGACAAGTCTGGACAAGGCTCTGAGCACCATGCCACAGCGCTCCCCTTGGTGATGGCAGGAGGACAGTGGGAGGGAGAGTCTCTGGGCAAAAGACTCCTCAGAAAATTAGCATACACTCGAAGTCTTAGCTTCAGCAATGAGACAACAAAATGAAACAAAAGGCATCCAAATTGGCAAGGAAGTACTCAAACTTTCACTCTTCTCAGAAGACATAGTACTGTGTGTAGAAAACTCAAAAGATTCCACCAAAAAATTGCTAGAACTAACACATGAATTCAGCAAAATAGCAGATTGTCAAATCAATGTACAGAGATATGTTGCATTTGTATATGCGAATAACGAGGCAGAAATAAAAAGAAACAAAGAGTCTATCCTATTTGGGGTTGCACCAAAAACAATAAGATACCTAGGAATAAACCTAACTAAAGAGGAAAAAGTTCTGGACTCTGATAACTATAGAACACTTATGAAAGAAATCGAAGAATACACAAAGAAATGGAAAAGCATTCCATGCTCATGGATTAGAACAAACATTGTTAAAATGTCTATCCTATCCAAAGCAATCTATACATTTAATGCAATCCCTATCAAAATACCACCAGCATTTTTCACAGAGCTAGGACAAATAATCCTAAAATTTGTATGGAACCACAAAAGACCCGGCCGAATAGCCAAAGCAACTCTGAAAAACAAAAAATAGGAGGCATCACGATTCCAGATTTCAAGCTACATTACAAAGCAGTAGTCATCAAGACAGATTTCTGCGAGCATGTGGAGAAAGGGGAACCCTCTTGCAGTGTTGGTGGGAATGTAAACTGGTGTAGCCACTCTGGAGAATAGTGTGGAGATTCCTGAGAAAACTAATAATAGAAACATTCTATGATCCAGCAATTGCAGTACCAGGCATTTGCGCAAAGGGTACAAAATACGTATTTGTACATAAAACACCCAATGTTTATAGCAGCATTATCAACAATAGCTAAATGATAGAGAGAGCCCAAATGTCCATCTACTGATGAATGGATAAAAAAAGAGGTGGTATACACGCACACGCACATGCACACACACGCACACACACACACACACACACATATAATGGAATATATATGATTTATCCACAAGAAATCTCCACGTGCATTTGAAAAGAATGTGTATTCTGTTGATGGCTGGAATGTTCAATAAATGTCAGAATGTACTATTGGTTTATAGTACAGCTCAAGTCTTCTTTATGTTTATTGATCTCTGCATAGATGTTCTATCCATTATGGAAAGTGATATATTGCAGTTTCTGACTATTACAGTTGTATTATCTGTTTCTCAACTTCTGTCTGTTTTGTTTTCATGTATTTGGTGCTGAGGTGACTATATATTCAGAATTGTTTCATCCTTTTGATAGTTTGACTCTTTTATCACTATAAAATGTTGCTGTCTCTCTTTACTAGCATTTTTTCTTTATGTCATATACATAATATTTATTCTAACTTATATATTTATAGCATATGCTGGTCATGTTATATTTTATGTCCTACGAATGCAATATTGAAATTTTATGACCTTCTTTTTACTACCTATTCTCTCTAAAGTTACTCAATCACAGTCTATTCCCGTTTGTACTTTACATTTCATGCTACGAGTTTCTCTTTTTCTTTGGGCAATTCTTTGTGTAAATTTTTTGACACACAGGTTAAATGTAGATTTGTCTAGAGAAATCTGTTTCTTTCTTATAAATTTGAGTCAATATCAATCCAGAACAACAATAAACTAAACTAATGACTAGAAGGTATTTTGGCCCCAAATAAACGCAAATTTGGACTACAAATCACAGAAGCGTTAGTCTGTGATTGGAAATTCTTTGAAGTAGCTGTTTGCTCACTTTGTGCTAGCTCCAAGCAAACCTCCTTAGAATAATATCTTAGAGTCGATGTGATTTGTGTCACCCTTTTCTGAAGATATGAATCTATGAGTCTTAGGTTCCCATATTTTCAGGGAGAGATGTTTCTCATGGAATAGAATAAGCTCTGGGCATTATTTCCTCTCTATTAAGTTCATGATCCTGAGAAGGCAAGCTAAGATTTTCTAGATTTGAAATACACCTTAAGTATCAGAGCAACCATCATCCCTGGCTTTTTGCCCATTATTATATTTTGGCCTAAATGATTATTATTCTCTTGATTGTTTTTTTGGGGGGTGATATATATACACATCACCCAAATATATATAAAATATATACATATGTATACATAATACACACACACACATATATAATCATTGTTAGCTGTTTTTATAGGAAGAGTCAGCCTTAAAACTTAGTCTACTGTGTTATTGGAAGAGGATCCCCATTCACAATTTTTTCATTTCTGCGATTTATCCAGCACCACACAAGGTGGTAGAATACAAGTCTACCTAAACCAATGGTGATCTGTGTCTTCTGTGAGCCAGCGCTGGTCTGTGAATGTGCATCAGCCCACAAACAGAGACAGAAATGAAAGTGAGACCTTATCTTGTCTCAGACTGGCAATCAAGACAAAAATAAGCCTGTATATCGTCATTGGATCTGCTAAAACCAGTTTGATTACTAGCTGTTCATGGACCAGACGTGGACGAGCACAATGTCTAACGTAGAATGATTTTTTAAACTTTTGTGAGGGTCACATAAAACCTGGTAAATTTTGGATACTCTGCCCAGAAATACGGGCATGTACAAAGAAATATGAAGTGTCAGTGTATGTATAAGGATCATCTGAAGTGTTACAGATCTGGGTAACTTAATCCTAGGAGGAGACAAAGGCTGGAGAAGACATTTTGAACAATCACTTCATCACCCGACAGTGCTACTCCACTTACCTGTGAGTACAACTGGAGTAGACAAAAGCTGGATCCCATAACAACTATCAAGGGGAAAAGTTGGAAGACGCTGTATTTAGTCACTCCTTCCTCCAATCTGACCTGAGTGCCTACAATGTATCATATCAAGTTGTAGTCTCAAATCACTGCTCCAAATGTTGTAATTTGTCATTCTTTTTCATGCCCAGTTTCCATGCCCAGAACTAGTACCCTCTTCCCACATAAAAGATTTCCACGTTTAGGGGCGCCTGGGTGGCTCAGTCGGTTAGGCTTCTGACTTCGGCTCAGGTCATGATCTCAGGGTCCGTGAGTTTGAGCCCCGCGTCAGGCTCTGTGCTGACAGCTCAGAGCCTGGAGCCTGTTTCAGATTCTGTGTCTCCCTCTCTCTCTGACCCTCCTCCATTCATGCTCTGTCTCTCTCTCCCTCAAAAAAAAAAAATAAACGTTAAAAAAAAAAGAATTTAAAAGATTTCCACGTTTAAAAATCTTGACAGAGGGCAGCGACCATGGAGAGGAGAACCCATTTTGCCAAACAGCCTTGCATTGGACGTGGCATGAAACTTCACAGTCACGTGACCACCTGCCAGAATCTCTCTCAGGACATGGGACAGATAGGCTGGGACCGCACTACATGGCATTTGGCACAGGTGTTTGAGTGACAGTGGTGTCATGCAGTTAGTTGCAAGGGGCAGCAGCAACAGCAGTCCTAGCCTCCGGATCCAGTGTGCTATGTCAGGGGACTCTGTTGTGACGGTGACATCTATACCCAGGAGCAGGGCCCTCGTTACACGTAAGCCTCCCCCTCGGGTCCATTGTGGATTCTGTTCCCGTCTGTGTAGACTCAAGCCTGGTTTGTGACATTCCTTGAAATAGAACAAGGCCCCACATTCTCTCTCATCCAAGTCTCTGTAACTGTACATATGTATCCCAAAGAGTCAGAAGTCAATGTGGGGAATAGCTTCAGAGAGCATGATTTCAGACGTTTTTTTCCACCTTTACTGAGCTATAACTGACAAACACCATTGTGTCAGTTTAAGGCTACAGTCTCTTGATTTGATACATTTCTATGCTGCAAAATGCTTACAACCAGAGCATTACCCTAGACCTGCACCTTGTCACATAGTTACCATATCCTTTTGTGTGGTACAAACATTTAAGATCTACACTCTTGTTATCTCAGAGATTTTATGTTGAGCTGATAACCACTTCCTCAATCTGCCACCTGGCTCTGCCCCCTGGGAGAGAAAATATGTATCTCCCAGCAGGCCTTGCATTTTTCTTCCTAGAAAAAACAACTTTTAAATGTGGATGTAAGACCCCTTCCCACAATGAGGGCTCTCATCGGTGACTTCACTGCAACTCTATCTGGTGGAACCCCAGGATTGCTTGTGGGTTCGTTACAAAACACTCAGGCCTCTCTCCACATACCCTGTTAGAGTGTTGGGCGTGGACCCAGGAATCACTACTTAATAAGCCCCACAGGAGAGGCTGAGGCACAGCCACTTGGGAATCCTTCATTATGTGCTTGCTGCTCAGTGTGTGATCTGAAGACCAGAAGGAGCACCAACCTTGTTATAAACCCAGAATCTCACACTCTACTCCAGATTGTCTAGCTCTTCGTAAGTCCAGGAAATTTCTGTGCACACTGAAAGCTGGGTCTCCCCGGAGTGTGTGCCTTCTAGGTGCAGAACCATAACTGTGCAGTGTGCTCTGGGTGTGCTCTGATCAGCTTGCTTCATGCTGACGACTCCAGGGTTTGGTCCTGATCCTCTCTCTTCTATGGCCATCATCCCTTGGTGACCTCATCTATGCTGAAGGCTCTAAACATCATTTATATGGTGTCACCTCCGTATCTATTCCTCCAACCTAGATATTTTCCCACCCTGCACTCTATATCCAGCTGGAACTTCGCTTGCATTTCTCATAATCTCAGATTCGACATTCCTAAATTGGGTGCTTGTGATGCAACTTCCCCTAATGTCCTACTTCCAAAATCTTCCCTGTTTGATTGGAAGACACTGCTCCTTTCTTCTTGCAGTCTGAAGTATTGGATGCTGTCCTTGATTCCTCCTTCTCACAACCCAGAAGTAATACATTAGGACATGCTGCAAAGTTTATCTTTAAATGTATCCAGAACACACACACACACACACACACACACACACACACCCCAAGAGTACAGTCACTTCCTGTTATTTTCTCTCCTCAAACCCCTAAATAAATTCAACATTCCCCCCTCCTGGAAACTGCACTGGCTTCCTACACTTTCCCTACTGGTCTCCCACCCTTCACCTCTCGATTCTGCACAGCAGCAAACATGCTGCTAAGACAAGTAGTACTACGTGGACCATCTGATCTAAACCATCCGGTGACTCCACATGTCACTCAGAGAAAACCCAAAAGCCTTCTAATCCTAAGGCCTAGATATCTGACCACATTTACATGCTCTCTGCTCCAGCCACAGTGGTCTCTCACCCTTCCTTGAACAAGGACATGCTCCTGCCCTAGTGTGTGTGCCTGGAGGTTCCCCTGCTTGGAAAAAACTCCCTCAGACATGCTCTTCAACAATTCCTTGTGTCCTGCACATCTCTCAGAGATCACCTTCCCAGTGAGGCTCACACTTACCACCATAGAAAAGTAGCCACCTTCCCTGTCCCCGCACAAGTAACTCTCTGGATCACCTTCCTCAAAGCGCCTACCAAATTCCAATTTATTTTTGTATTTTTTATTTTTTTAATGTTTATTTATATTTGAGACAAGGGAGACAGAGCACAAGTGGGGGAGGGGCAGAGAGAGAGGGAGGCACAGAATCTGAAATAGGCTCCAGGCTCTGAGCTGTCAGCACAGAGCCCCATGTGGGGCTCGAACCCATGAACCATGAGATCATGACCTGAGCTGAAGTCAGAGGCTTAACAGACTGAGCCACCCAGGTGCCCCAACCAATTTCCAATGTAAACACTTTCCTTATTTACCACATTTATACAATATACACTTGACTCTGAATTACACTGGTTTGAACTGGGCACATCCACCGATCTGTGGACTTTTTTACAATAAGTGCTGTCAATGCAGTTCCTCTTATGGTTTCTTACTATTTTCTCCAGCTTAATTTATTATAATAATACATGTTACATATCCATGTAACATACAAACCATGTGTTAAATGACTGTTCCTGTTTTCAGTAAGGCTTCTTATCAACAATACGTTATGGTGGTAGTATTTAAGTTTCAGGGGAGTCAAAAGTTACATTTGGATTTCTGACTCCTCAAAGGGGTCATTGCCCTCAGTCCCCACTTTGTTCCAGGGTCAAGTGGATTCTGTCACTCACCCCTAGGACATATTCTCCACAAGACCAGCACGTTTGCCTCTTCTTACTAACTGAGGTGTCCTAGATGAAAAAACAGCGGGTCCTGCACGTGGCACACGACATTATCAGTGGAAAGAGTGGTCAGCAGAGAGGACCTCTGTCTTCTGGATGAGCCTCAGGCACAGCCAGTTCGTGGCAGCTCCTGCACAAAGTGCCCCCACCTCACCATCAGTGTCGTCTCTACTTTCCCCCAGGGCTGCCCCTCCCTCTCTCTGCTCAGCTCCCCCCTCCCACACAGTTACAGTCCTATCTTCAGAATCACTGTACATAGGTTTATGGGGCCCTTTCTCCAACCAAATACAAATCTACATTAGACCCTGCTTTATACATCCATGAACTTGGATGTGAACCAGCACCAGCATCACTGGAACTAAGGGCAGGAAGAGAGGGCAGAAAGGCAAGGAAGGTAGAAACTAACGGAAGTTGAAAAAGGATAAGAAACTCTCAGATTCCTCTCTGTCTACCTCAAGATGTAAAGAATAATCCAGAACACAACTCTAGAGGGAGGAGATGGATGAATCTGAAAATCCATCTCTCCAAACCCCAGAGACTCCTGTGTGCAGGGCCCATCTAGGCCTGTGGGAACGACAGTCCAAAGAACTCTTGGTGCTACAGCCACCGGGGTCATCCGGGGAGAATGAGACAGGAACTCAGACACAAGAGCAGAACAGGTCTGATGCTCCACAGAAACAAGGGGGAAAAAACCACCCAAAAGAGGGGGCTGAGGTCACGACCCAGGAGGGAGCCTAGGCTGACCCAGACACAGGAAGCTTTTGCTGCACAAGCTCCTGGTGACAGGTGACATCCAATCCCCTATGATCTCAGGTCCTGGTGAGACAAGGTTCCACAGAAGGGATGAGGACAAGGAGCAGAGACATGACCCAGCTGAGGAGGGAGCACGTCACACTAATTATGCACTGTGCACCGACTGGACCCAGGCCCCGTCCACGCTCGGCTCCTCCAGCCCTCTCCTGTCCCCACCTGCAACAGACACAGTACAGGAACAGCGGATTCTGGAAGGTTCTCAGGGCTTTCATTTATTTTCTCTTCCAACCATACAAATCCTCTCTTTTATTACCTCATCATGCCCACATACCCAGAATTACAAAACACAAATTCCTATCAGGATTCTCATTTTCAGTAGGGAAGTAAGGCATCAGTACTCAGCCCAACATGAAGGAAAGACAGGAATGGAGACAGAACACGAATCAGTATGGGAGGGGTCATGGTGGGCATGGGGCCAGTCTCCTGAGTCCTCACGATATGCTAATAGGAATACAGACACATTCTGACACCATCTGCAGGAAGTCAGGGGATATCGATGTCACTAAGTGGGGATGTGAACAGATCATGCATCGCTCAGTGCCCCACAGGCAGCGGGTCTCACACTGTGAAAAAAAATCATCATGAACACATTTAGGTCAGTCACATAAGTGCCACACACTCAACAGCCTCCCTCATGCTCGAAGTGACCCTAGTGCCACCACTCCTCCCCACTTCACCCTGCATAGTCTTACATTTAGGAGCCATTAGAGATGAATCAGAGCCCTGAGTGCTGTCATCCCCTGGGGTAGAACAAACAAGATGAGATCAGAGCCACAGGAGCTGAGACTAAAGGAGCAGCTATGGGCAGGGGGGCGGGGGTGAGCTCCCCATGGGGTCCTGTCTACACTATTCCAGGTTTCAGGGATCACCTCCTCCATACTTATGTGCAGCATGAAAGTAGCTTGGTCCTTTTCCTCCTGTGGAAGAAAATAGCATGTTAGACATCTGGGACAGATGGGCCATGGGATCCTAGAGCAACCTCCTAGTCCTACTCCAAAATGAAGTTTCCAGAGTTCTGACTGAACACATAGGACAGAATTGGGACACATGAAGAAAGAGGTGTGGGATCACAGGACCACTTCACTTGCTGGAGATCTAGCCTCAGCAGGGACCTTCCTCTGTCCTGTCACTGCTGGGAATCATGTCCCCATCACCAGAATCACCAAGTGAAAATCTGTCCTTCATTTTCCAATTTCTCTCCTACAGAGTGAATGTTAGTAACGGCTCCAGAGTGGGCAGGTCCATGTGTGTGGATGGAACTTCCCAGGAACCAGGCAGGACAATGTGCTACCTAGGAAACCCCCCAGTGGGACTAGAGAACTCACATCCCCCCACTCTGTTCCTACCTGAGCACTTCTTCCTCCAGATCAAAGCTCCAACCACCAAAGTGACCACAAGGACAACCACAGCAACAATAATGCCCAGGATGGGGATGGAGGGCTGAGAGGATGGCTCTGGAAAGTGAAGGAAGGTGAGGAGCAGAGACATCCAGCTTCAGTCCTGACTTTGTGAAATTCTCCAGAAGGGCCCTGCGTTCCCTTACACGGGGCTCTACCCCAAACCCTCCTTACCCCATCTCAGGGTGATGGGCTCGGGCAGCCCCTCGTGCTGCACATGGCACGTGTATCTCTGCTCCTCTCCAGAAGGCACCACCACAGCCGCCCACTTCTGGAAGGTCCCATCTCCCGCAGGTCTCGTCTCCACAAGCTCTGCGTCCTGGGTGTGGTCCTGCCCATCACGCTGCCAGGTCAGGGTGATCTCCGCAGGGTAGAAGCCCAGGGCCCAGCACCTCAGGGTCACCTCACGGTCAGAGATGGGGTGGCGGGTCACCCTTGTGTTGGGAGATTCTGAGGAAGAAGAAACAGAGAATCCACACTGTGGTTTAGCTTTATGGGCCACTGAAACTGCATCCACATGACCATCCTGAGGTGGACGGGACAACTGGTCTGGATGGAAGAAGCACAAAACCCAGACCCCAGTCTAGCCTTTGGGATCTCCCGATTCTTGTTAAGTTCTGGAATCAGGGAGAGAAGCCCAGGTAGGAAGCTGCTGGTCTAAGGGGGAACACACTGTGGTCCTGAGTGTGGTGGAGGGTGATGACTCAGAAAACCCGGAGTCAGATCTCCAAACATGTTCTCAGGGAGAACAAGGCCTTGAGAGGGAAGGTCAGGGTTCACAAGGTGGCTGCCAGGGTCAGAGGGAACTGCTGATGGGTTATTTCAGGGATGTCTCAACCTGCACCCCAGGGAGAGACTGGATTCCTGTCTCTCTTTTAGAGAAAAGCACCCTCAAGGTGAGTCAGTCTCTAGTAGGCATATGAACTCAGAGGCGGATCTCCCTCTTCCCACCCCTGGGAGGGGCGCTATCGTGACACTGAGTCCATTTTCCCTTCCTCGTGGGCAGCCAGCCCCAGGGGAGGGGAGATTAGGGAGGCCCCGCGGTCCCGGTACCTGCGCGCAGCAGCGTCTCCTTCCCGTTTTCCAGGTACTTGAGGAGCCACTCCACGCACGTGCCCTCCAGGTAGTTCTTCCAGTCATTCGCTGCACCGGCCACCTCCCACTTGCGGCGGGTGATGTGCGCGCCGCGGTGTCCGCCAGGGTCCAGGAGCGCAGGTCCTCGTTCAGGGCGATGTAATCCACGCCATCGTAGGCCCACTGAGTGTACCCGCGGAGGAGGAGTCCGTCAGGCCCCAAGTCACAGCCATATGTCCACTGGATGTTGTGCGACCCTGTCCCCGCCCCGCCCCCAGAGCAGCAGTAATTAAGATGAAACCGAAAGTAAACCCGCCTAAAAGCTCCCTCGGGCTCTTCCAGGGGTCTTGGGACGGGCGACCCCGGCCCGTCCTTGGGGACCCGGCCCATGTCTCTCACCGGACTCGCTCTGGTTGTAGTAGCGGAGCATCGTGTTCAGGTTCACTCGGGAATTCCGTGCGTTGTTCTTCTCGTTCCGCGTCTCCTGGTCCCAATACTCCGGACCCTCCAGCTCCACCCACGGGGCCCGCGGCTCCATCCTCGGATTCGGGGCGTCGGTGTCGAACCGCACGAACTGCGTGTCGTCCACGTAGCCCACGGCGATGAAGCGGGGCTCCCCGAGGCCGGGCCGGGACACCGCGGTGTAGAAATACCTCAGGGAGTGGGAGCCTGCGGGCGCGGAGGGGCTGAGACCCCGCCCGACCCTCCTCCCCGCGCGGGGCCCGGGTCCCAGGGGGAGGCGGCCGGGAGGGCAGGGCGAGGGGGACCAGAGTTGGGGAGAGCAGGTTGGAGTCTGGGAGGGACGGGGAAGGGGAGCCCGGGCGAGGCCGGGTGGAGGTCTGGGTCCGGGCGGTGGACAGTCGGCTTCCCCGGGGGTTCCGCTTCCCCACCGGGCGGTCTCCTCGCTCCTGCCCTGCAGAGTCCCTTTCCTCCCGACCCCGCACTCACCCGCCCAGGTCTGGGTCACGGCCAGGGCCCCCGACAGCAGCAGGAGCAAAGTTGGGAGCATCACGACCCGCATCCTCAGGGTCTGGGGAGAAATGTCAACCTCAGGAAGCGGGCGCTGAAACTTGATACCCCGGAACCGCGGTGCCGCTGATTGGCTCCTCCGGAAACTGGACACTAATAGGTGTGTGAACCGAGGCCGTGTCATCAGTATCCAGGCAGAAGGACCTGACACAGGTTGTGACAGGGAGACGTGAAACCAGGGCAGATGGGGACTCCCCAACACTGGGCTTCCCCGCCCCAGATGCCGCCCTGGGGCCAGAGTCCCTGAGAGGCGGGCCGGGACCTGGGACGTGGCCTGGACGCCTCACCTACTGCACAGAGCGCTCTTTGTCCCACTGTGTCCCTGAGTCGTGGACCAGGAGCTGTGTGTCACTGATTCTCCAGCATTTTGTTCTCAGGACATCTCTACAGTCTTACAAATTAGTGAGGATCCCAGGGAGAATTGTGTGCCTGTGGATTCTATCGATCCTTATTTACCACAGCAGGAATAAAACAGGTTCAAATATTTATTAATTCATTTACAATCATACGAAAACAGAAATATTGTTTGTATGGAAAGTAACAATGTTCCCTAATAAAAGGGGGCAGTGAGAATAGTGGTTTTCTTGCATTTCACATTTTTGCAAGTCTCTTTCTTGTCTGTCTCCTTAGAAAACCACTGGATGTTCAGATTTGCTTCTGCATCTCTTGTGCTGTTTTGGCTGAAGTATATGAAAAAATTTATGTCCTTGACCAAATATAGGAGAATAGTATGTGTCATAACCTTTTCAGATAATTATGGGAATTCATGTTTGATACTATATTAAAACTACACAATGTGTACTTTGAGGTCTTTGCAAACTGGAACCTGAAACAGTATCATTGACTGTGTCTTTCTGTTACATTAAATCCATAGGCCCATCTGCACATGGAACGGATCTTGTACTAATGCATGATTGTTTTTAAGTAACGTGTTGTGTGTTGTTTCACTAAGTAATGTAGGTGTTCCAGCCTTGATTAGAAAGGAATTGAATTATCAAAATCATTTGATTTGGGGCACCTGGGTGGCTCAGTTGGTTAAGCATCTGGCTTCGGCTCAGGTCAAGATCTCATGGTCCGTGAGTTCAAGCCTCGTGTGGGGCTCTGTGCTAACAGCTCGGAGTCTGGAGCCTGCTTAAGATTCTACGTTTCCCTGTCTCTCTGCCCTACCCCTGCTTGCACTCTGTCTCTCTTTGTGTCAAGAATGAATAAACGTGCCATCTGTCACCAGAAAGTGATGTTACAGTATCACTGATGATATTCCCTGTGCTGTGCCTTTTATTCCTAAGACCTGTTCCTTCCATACCTGGAGCCTGTGTCTCCCACTCCCCTCACCCACTGTGCCCATCCTCCCAACCTCCTTCCCTCTGGCAGTCATCAGTGAGTTCTCTTTATTTATAGGTCTGATTCTGCTGTGTGCTTGTCTGTTTATTCATTTGCTTTGTTTTGTAAGTTCCATATATGAGTGAGATCACGTGGTACTTGTCTTTGTCAGTCTGATTTCGTTCACTTAGCAGACACACTGCCCTGTTTGTCCATCCATGTTGTCACAAGTGGCAAGATCTCATCCTTTTTGTGGTTGCATAATATTCTAGTGTGTGTGTATATACCACACATCTTTCTTACCCATTTGTCTGGGGGGTGGGGGGATTGGGAGGGACACAGGTTGTATCCCTGTGGCTTTTGAAACAACCTAACTCACTGAACATCATCTGGGATGAGCGCGCCCCCTGGTGTCTGGGCCCCTGTCCAGGTGCTGGACCTGAAGGAGACCCTAAGGAGGGCCTGGTTGAGGAGGAGAAAGGCAACTGGGTCTTCTCTCCTTAGTTCTGTGGCGCCCGTGGGGTGGAAGGTCAGGGGACATCCCCCACTGCTCTGCTCTTGGGTGGATTCTCACTGAGAAGCCTGAGTGGGGTCTGGACTGTAAGTCAGGTAGATATGTCTGAGCAAAAGCCTGGGCGTCAGTGGGAAGAGCAAGAGGCTTCTGAGCAGCCCTGGACTCCACAGGGGTCAGGCTCAGGGGTGAGGCGGGATTGCAGGAGAGGAGAGCTCAGGAGCCCGTGCCATTGCTGAGGTGTCTGTGTCCCAGGGCACCTCCTCCAGCCCCGTGATGGTGATACAGGGAAAACCGAAAAGTAGAAACACTTCCTGGGACTTCTATTTCTAAACGTTTCAAAACTCAGTGAAACGAAAATCATTTCTGATGTGGAAATAGCAACTCGATGTCTATACAATGCTCCATAGTGTGGACATGTACACTCACAGTTTGTGAGTGGACCCCACATCAGGCGCTGGGCTGACAGCACTGAGTCTGCTAGGGATTCTCTCTCTCTCTCCCTCCCTTTTCCTCTCTCTGCCCCTCCCCTGCTTGTGTACTCTCTCTCTGTCGCTCAATAAAAATAAATAAACCTTAAAAAATAAAGGAATTGGTGTTTTCACTTTTAGGGGGGTAAATACCCAAGAGTGCAATTATTGGATTATATGACGAGTCACTATGTTGTAAACCTGAAAGGAATGGAACAGTGTGTGTAAGCTACACTCAAATACTAAGAAAAAAAAGATAATCAGAAATATTAGAGAACACTTTGGAAAAGAAGACATGAAATGTCACACACATATATTGGTAATAAATAAACACAAAGAAAATGAGAGTATGGAATATGTAGAGAGACAGGTCCTAGAGGTGTGGTGATAAGAGGATTGCAAAGCGGGGGCTAAGACTCTCCAGGAGCCAAAGCCTTGGTCCCCTGGCTCAAGCCTCTTTGATTTTTGCAAATTGTTCACAACAGCAAGCACATACAACATAATATTTGGCATCTTGACAGGTCATGTACCTGCAGTGTTTTCCATACTGGGTCATGAGTTCATCTGGCACCAGACAAAACATTCTTATCCCCAGGGTGGCGCCCAGATGATGTCCTTCTGGAAAGAAGGAGCATTCCCAGCGGACTTTTGTCCTGGGAAGGAAACTGCTTTCAGTTTCTTGCTGCTCTGTCCCTTTCCTTCAGGACATTCTTAAGGTGCCTCCGGCCTGTTGTTCTCCAGCATCTCCCCCTTTCTGTTTGTATTCAGTGGACTGTAGGAGGACATTGCATAACCTGAATTGTCAGTCAATACGTTGACAGGCTCCTCGTCTCTGGCACAGACTGTACATGCAAAGACAAATACACCGCATATTAATATAAACAGAATAGCAATAGAGAAGCTAAAAATCTTAACGTGCTCTACAGGGTTTAATTTTCCTAATCCCTCTCATATACATTCTAAGACCTTAGAACTGTATAACATGCCCAGATTGGTTTTGAAGGTCTCATAGATCTGTACTTGCAGATGTTGAATGTCCATAGACACTTTAGATTGTCCGAGCAAGTGTCTCTAACATCATTCCATGGAAATTTAGTGTTATAAAGCGGTAACAGGGTTACACATATTGATGTAGTGTTCCAATCACATTGTAATGATATTTGTCTTTGTAGCTCAGTAATTGATCTCCCAGCAGCATCACACAGCCTGTTGTAGGTCTGCAATCTCACTGCACAGTCGACTGTCAAGATCCCGTTGTGTCTTCCAATGTTGGAGCGATTTCTCATGCCATTGTTGCAAAAATTGTACGGTCTGCACAGATTGGTGCAAAGAGACAGCCGCAGTAGCTGCGGCCACAGTCACAGCAATAAATGCCTATGAGAGCTGCAACAAGCATTCCAGCAAACCGTGGGGATCGGTGAAGAACTCACCGTAGAGCATGGTCCATCAGATACATTTCTGAAGAATGTATGGTCGAGACATGCGAACCGGCAGCCACAGGCCAGGGCGTGCTCTAAGTAAATATAAGATTTCGGGTGACAGAGTAAAGGGTATAGGATTGTTAAAACGACATATATATGTATAATGAGCAGTTAACACAGATTATAAGGGCCTCAGAATCAATCCAAACTCTCTGTCCCTTTAATAGTATGCATGGCAAACGGACACAAGCCCGTATGTACCAGGTACTATTGACCGTGAAAGATAAAGTAGAAATGTTGCTGGAGCTGTTGTTATACTATGTGTCCTTCCAGGTATGGAAAGGGTGGGGGGCAGCAGTTAATTTCCATAGATGCTTTTGTAAGGGTCCTGGTTGTAAATGAGGACTGGGGGCAGAAAATCCCCCACTGTGCCAAACAATTGAGCCATTAGGAGTGGTGGGGATAGTATGATTATGCACACACCATTGTAGATTTTGTAACGAATTTTTAATGCGAGTTGAGCCCATAGGGCTCCAATCAATGATGCTTCCATAGGAAGTATTCAAAGGAACTCGCCCTATGTCCCCTCTACATGCTTCCCAAGTCACCCATCCATCCCATTCTGACAATGTACATGTAGCACGAGACGGAAACACCAAAGGAGTGTCATTAATTGTAAGATTGGAGCCAATCAGAGAATGGGCTGATAGTACAAAAATATGTTTGTGTGGGTCCCATTTTTAGTAATAGATAGCCATGCTTGAGGCTGACTTTTGAGGCTGTGTTTCCCATATCCAAAACATATAGGAGGACCTTCAATCCCTATAGTATAATCATCCATAACAGTACCTTCTTCATTTGGCCTATGTGGTCTTCTGCTGTCAAATGGCCCAGGTGTCCATTCGGTGTCATTTGTATACACTGGCATGGGGGAGTCATACCAATTGAGTCATATCCTGACTGAGAGGTGGATGAGGGATAGAAGCCCAGGAAGTATAGTTATCACTGCTTACTGTAGTAGTTATAAACGCGAGCATCGCAAGGAAAAGGTGAGCAGGAGTTTGTGAGCTGCAAGTCTGCATCAATATTTTTTCAGCATCATGTGTCAACCTCTTAACTTGTCCCCAAGTAGGAGGTTACTGGTCTTCGTGTGCCTTGGAAGAGGGTGTGGTGCATTGGGCACAATTATCAGTTTCTGGATGAACATTCTGTGAAAGTCTTTGACTAGTGGAGTCATGGTAAACTGAGGTCACTTGGATCCACTCATGCCTGGGTTTCAAGCCCTGACTGCATAACCACTGGTAGCCTTGATCTGTCGAGACACAAGCATACCCTTTGCTCCACACAACAACCTCTCCCTTTTCCCAGTGTCCCTTCTCATCTTTCCAAAATAACAGCTGATAAACAGGGGTGGCCTTTTTTTGTGCCAGTGTACCTCAGCAACAGGACATGTATGGGGTCCTTGTGTGTCCAAGAAGTTTAAAGTATATAAAGTACAGTGTGATTGTTCCCATGGTGTAGGTCTAAGTCCTTCTCCTTTTCCCCCTTTTTGTTTAATTAACATAACTTTAAGTCCCTGATGAGTGCATTCTATGATCCCTTGACCTTGAGGGTTATAGGGAATGCCAGTAAGAGGAGTAATTTGTTGGGCTGCAAAGAAGCGGGCTACCTTATGAGATACATATGCAGGGCCATTATCAGTTTTAATGCGTTGTGGGATACCTAGAATTGCAAAAGTTTCAAGAAAATGAGCAATAATGTGCACAGCCTTTTCTCTGGTACATTACGTAGCCTAGATCTATCTGGAGAAGGTATCCACAGTAACACTCACGTAAGAGAGCTTACCAAAAGCTGGAATATGGGTAACATCAGATTGCCAAAGTTCATTTGCCTGTCGTCCATGAGGATTCACTCCAGAGGTGTATGGAGCCACAGTGAGGGGCTCGCAAGATAGACGGGCACTAACAATGTCTTTTGACTGAGCATGAGTTACAGCGTGTCTATGGGCAAGTCCTCGAGCATTACTATGGTGAAGCATATGCTCCTGTTGTGTCATCTGTAAGGTGCCTTGTAATAAGTCATCAGCAATGGAATTTCCTAAAGGCTAACAGGCCAGGAAGGTTAGAATGACTGTGAATATGAGTGATATATAAGGGGTGTTGCCTATGTTGTATTAATTCTTGTAAATGCAAAAACAGATGATCTAATTCATTTCGTGGAACAATATGTGCGGTGTCAATATTTAGGACTGTGGGCCACACATATTGTGAATCTGTCACAACATTGAGGGAGGCAGGTACAAGATGCGACAATTCTATAACGGCTGCTAATTCAGCCTTTTGGGTAGATGTATAGGGTGTCTGTCAGGCCTTAGAAATAGGACCATATATAGAAGCTCTACCATGACCATTTCCATCTGTAAAATATGTGTCAGCATCTGCTAAAGGCTGGTCTCGAATTCTCTTTGGCCAAACCCATGATGTAGCCTTGAGAAATGAGAAAATTTTGTCCCTTGGGTAGTGATTGTCTAATTTTCCTACGTAATCAGACAAGGCTATTTGCCATTGTATATTAGTTTGGTAAGCCATATCACTTTGTTGATATGATAAGGGAATAATTAATTATAGAGGAGGGATCACCACCATTAAGCACACGTAGTTGGGATTGGCCTCTCCAAATTATATTCCTAATTTTATTCAGATATATGGTAAGAAGTTTAGTGTCCTTTTTTGGTAAAAGCAGCCATTCGATGATTCCCCCATCCTGCCGTAAGACCGCAGTGGAGAATGTAGAGTAGGAAAAATCAATATTGAAGAGGAACATTAAGTCGAATACGAGTGAGCTGACAATTCTCAATATGATCTTTAATCCATTGTAGGTCAGCCGCTGCCTCTTTTGTGAGGACTCTATAGCTGTTAAGGTTGGGATCACGGGCTAATGTTCCAAAAGGATGAGATAAGCTAGAAGTTGGGATTCCCAAAGCAGGTCGCAACCGATTTATATCTTCTAGTAACTTCTGGAAATCATTTAAGTTTTTAAATTATCTCGGCATCTTTTTACTTTTGGGGGAAAGATGGTTGCTTTGTGAATTTTTGCACCAAGATAAAGGAAGGGATCTTGGGTTTGCACCTTATCCTCTGCTATTATTAGGCCTTTTTGGGTAACAATAATCTAGCAGCTTGATAAAGATCTTCTACCTGTGTAGGCATTTCTGCTGCAAAAAGAATATCATCCATGTAATGGATAATCAACACCTGTGGAAACTGAATGCCTGATTGTGAAAGCTGCGGATTAGCAAAATGCTGACACATAGAAGGGCTATTAAGCATACCTTGCGGAAGCACTTTCCATTGATAGCGTTGCACAGGAACCATATGACTGTATGAAGGTACAAAAAAAGCAAATTTTTCTCTATCATCTGGCTGTAGTAGAATTGTGAAAAAACAATCTTTCAAATCTACTATAATTAATGACCGGTTCTGAGGAATCATAGTAGCAGATGGGAGCCCAGGTTGCAAGGGTCCCATAGGTTGTATAACCTCGTTTACCTTCCATAAGTCCGTTATCTCCATTTCCCAGATCTTTTTTTTATCACAAGCACCCGAGAATTCCATGGACTGGTGGACATTTCTATATGACCGGCATCCAATTGTTCTTGCACTAATTGCTCTAAAGCCTCTAATTTCTTTTTTGGAAGGGGCCACTGTTCCACCCACACCAGGGCAGTTGTTAACCATTTTGATGGTAAGGCATAACGTTGTTCAGGAACAGTGGCCCTTACAGTAAATTTGAATTCTGTACAGGATATCCCAGTTCCATAGAAGGAGGCCGCATTTCAGCAGTAATTGGCTTCATATGCCCATTTTCTTGTTGTCCAAGCCCTTTTACTGGATGATAGTTCATTTTGGACATCATATTGGTTGCAGCAGGGGAAACATAAGGAATATTAATATATGCTTCCCATTGACTTCATAGGTCTCTTCCCCACAGATTAGTAGCTCTGTCAGTAACATAAGGCTGGATAGTAGCAGCCTGGCCTTCAGTCCCTTTACATAGAAAAATTTCAACATTCTGTGGGGTATCAGTAGCTTTTCCTACACCTGTAAAGACTGCGGATACAGGTCGAAGTGGCCAATTCTTGGGCCAAAACCGAGAAGCAATGATGGTGACATCAGCTCCTGAGTCTACCAGGCCAGTAAACAATTTTCCGTTAATCTGTAAGGTCATCTCAGGCCTTCCGTCCTTTAGAAACGTTTGCCAAGATACCGGTTTGCCAGTAGGTCCAAACCCTCCCTGCCGTTCTATCGTCATGGAATTTAAAGCAATGTAATTAGTTGAGCAATGGGATCTCCTGCCATGACACAGTAAGGAACACAAGTACTAACCATTCCTAAAATTTCATCCTTAAAATCAACATCTATAATTCCTAAGTGGACATGAACTCCGTTGGATGTAAGACTACTTCGTCCAGTAAGACGGCCAAGGGACCCTGAAGGAAGAGGGCCATAGATGCCAGTTTTAACCTTATAAATTCCCAAGGCAGATTCCAGGACCAGGGAATCTGGGGCTGGGATATCTAATGCAGAGCTCCCTCCTGTGGCCTGGAGGGGGTCATGGACGGATTTGCATGAAGAGTCCCTTTGCTCACAGGATAACAATGTAGAATCTGATTCTCCATATTGTTTACATTAGGGCCTGGGGGCGGGGGGGGGGGGGGGTGGGGTGGATTATGCCTTTTCCCCAGGGAGACAACAGGGGAGCTCCATTCTTGCGGAATTTAGATCCACATTGATTTGCAAAGTGACAGCCTTTATTGCATGGGTCCCCTAACCCAGCAGGTTTAGTATTTCCTTCTGGTGGCCTAGGGGGATCACAGCAATTGTTAGGACTCTAGGACTCAGCTGTGGACAATCCCTTTTATAATGTCCCAATCTGCCACAGTGAAGACACTTGGACTGTTTGTGAGGTCCAGTGCCTTGAATAGCCCTTGCCAGTAGCCCCATTTTATAGACCTCTGAGCCGATATCTTGACAGGCCTTTAAATAATCACTTAAATCACCTCATTGAGACTCCATTGGGCATAAAGCTCGTTGGCATTCCTTATTAGCATTATCAAAAGCCAGCAGCAGTAAGAGGAGATGGAATAAGCCCGCCAGAGAAATGGTTTTTATAATAACATCCTTTAGCCCATCCATGAAATTTACATCGGGCTCCTTAGGACTCTGTTTAACTTGAACAAAAGAGGGTGTAGCCTGTCCCGGGGTAGCCATTTTCTCCCAGGCACCAAGGCAGCACAGCTAACTTGTATCGCGGCTTGATCATCATACTGAAGCTGAACCTGTATGCCAAACCATTGTCCAGTCTGGTAAGTTGTTCTCCGGTAATGGGCACAGGAGCATTGGCGGTGGCATCATGCCAGGCCTGTATCTGTGCTTCTTCATCTCACCAAGTTCTAAACTGCAAAAATTCAGAAGCACTTAGAACAGTGCGACCTAGGACCCCCCAGTCCCATGGAATGAGTGCTCCGAATTCGCTAAACCAGACACCAATCCCAACCCATAAGGGGAATTAACACCATATTGTGTGCAAGCCCGTTTCAAATCCTTAATGACCTTAAAACTTAAAGGTAATGATGATCAAGTCGTTGCCCTCCCTGAGGATATTGCTGATGAGGAGGAATTTGGGTAATGTGGAGAGTATAAACTGCAGCCATACTAGCCATTAATTCATTGTCCCCCCCAGGCTTAGCTTGTTGAAGCATCTGCATCATGGGGGAAACAGGAACTGTGATGCTCCGAGCAGAAGTATCAAGAAATGGGTTTTTTGAATAAGCAGAACATTTAGTTTCCTCAACAGGATCCACCGGCTCAGGACCGTGGGGCAGTGTGGGAGGCAGGTGTCCAGAGGCTTGAGCTGCAACCATCTTTGGGCCATTAACCCGGGACCCCCATAGGTTTCTGTCCCTCTGGTGGTGGGCCTAGGGGCTGGGCTCCCGGTCCTCATTATCCACAAGCTCATGATCACTTTCAGCCAGTGAGGGGTTGCAAGGACCAATGCCCCCTTCTTCCCCGGATTCTGACTGCAAGGGGTCCAAAGCCAGGGAAATACATAAAGACCATAGCGAGAGAGGGATTACTTTTCTTTTTGATGAGCGAGTGGAAAGCACCTAAAACCAATTCTATAGTTTCTGATTCAAAGCATTTTTGCCAGAGGGCGTAAACTGGTAACAATGTTTCTTTACCAAATAAAACAAATCCTCTAAACGCAGAAGGGTTCACCTCTCCTGAGCTCTTTAAAACTCTGCAAGAGCTAAATATATGAGTCCTAACTAGATGAGGTAGAATTCCCCATACTTACCCTGAAGAAATCCCGAAGGCTGAGCTTCCCGGCTCCAAAGTTCCCTTCAGTTCCCGTGGCACTTCTTCAGCAGTGTGGCAAATGTCCACCTTCAGGTCCCTGTTCTGGCGCCAGCTGTAGAGACAGGGTCTGAAGGTGCAGTGAGGGGAGAATTGCAAAGCAGGAGGCTGACTTGTTGCATCCACATGACTCCTGAAACAATGCTATGGCACCAGTGACAATCACAGCAAAGTTTATTGCAATGAGAGGCAAGGCCAACAGAGGGGACCACCACTTTGGCTCAGAGTGCGGCCTCGAACAGCCGGGGTACGGAGTTTTAATAGCCGACCACATCATCTTATCATCACCTGGGAACAGAACAAAGAAATAGCTCCCAGATGAGGTGGAAACAGTTCCCGGATACGGTGATTATTCTAGACTTTCTGCCCTCAAGTCACAACCTGTTCATCTCCTTGACCCTGCCTCTGATGCCATTTTTCTTTGAACTTTTGTTCCCTTAATTGGTGAAGTGTAATTTACAAGAGTATGAAGCCTAATTTACAAGAGGAAAGCAAGGCTGTTATCTCTTAACCTTCAGAGTCAAAACAAAGCTGTTATTTCTCAAGCTAAAGTGTCAACACAAAGCTGTTATCTCTCAAGCTATAGGTTAGCCCTACACTGCAATTTAACCCTTTCAGACTCTCCAGGAACCTAAGCACCAGTCTCCTGGCTCAAGCCTCTTTTATTTTTGCAAATTGTCTGATAACAGCAAGCACATACAACGTAGTATTTGGCACCTTGACAGGCCATGCACCTGCAGTGTATTTTATACTGGGTCATGAGTACGTCTGGCACCAGACAAAACATTCTTATCCCAGGCCTGATGTCCATACTATGTCTTTCTGGAGACAACCAGCAGTCCAGGTGGCCTTTTGCCCTGGGAATGAAACTGCTTTCAGTTTCTTGCTGTTCTGTCCCTTTCCTTCCAGACATTCTTACGGTGCCTCCCGCTTCTTGTTTTCCACCAGAATAAAAAATTGGACCAAAACTGAGTATCTTCAACTTGGCAAAGGTAAAAGTAGGTGAGGAGAGTGTCCAACAGAGGGTCAGGAAAATACACCGTCATAAAGGATAATGGGAGTGAACACTGGTATAAAAATTTTCAAGGGTTCTGCAAAATGTCTCCACAATTGAAGTGTGCTGATACTGTGACATAGACATTCTCTTTTAGGAGTTCAAGCTTTTTAAAAGTTTTTTATTTCTTTATTTTGAGAAAAATGAGAAAGAGTGCATGCAGGAGTGGGGATGGGGGCAGAGAGAGAGAGGAGAAAAAATCCCAAGCAGTCTGACACCAGGCTGGGTCTTAGGAACCCGGAGATCATGAGCTGAGCTGAAATCAAGAGGCTCATGCTTACAGGACTAAGCCACACAGGTAGGAGTTTATCCTAAGGAGATAATCACATGTGTTCTCAAACATATATTTTCAGGGGGGCGCCTGGGTGACTCAGTTGGTTAAGTGCCAGACTTCGGCTCAGGTCATGATCTCAAGATTTGTGAGTTTGAGACCCGTTCAGGCTCTGAGCTGGTAGCTCAGAGCCTAGAGCCTGCCATGGACTCTGTGTCTCTCCCTCTTTCTGCCCCTCCCATTTTCATGCTCTGTCTCTCAAAAATAAATAAACGTTAAAAAACTTCAACACTAGGGGCTCCTGGGTGGCTCAGTATGTTAAGCCTCTGACTTCAGTTCAGGTCAGGATCTCATGGTTTGTGAGTTCGAGCCCCACATCAGGGCTCTGTGCTGACAGCATGGAGCCTAGAGCCTGCTTCAGATTCTGTGCCACCAGCCACCCCCAACTCCTCCCCAACTCATGCTCTCTGTCACTGTCAAAAGTAAATAAATGTTAAAAAGTATTTTTTTAAAAAAACTTCAACACTATATTTTCAGGGATGTTTCTTGAATTGTGGTTTATAAAAACAAAGAATGGAACTATATCTAAGTGCTAGAATCAATATGATAATAAGTATAGGTAGTGGAATATGTCTCAGGCATTATCCCCATGTGATGTACTCAAGAGGGTCAAAGTTAATCATCAAAGCAAACCCATGAGCACCCTCTAGGGGATCCCTTTGTATACACAGGGAGAGGGAGACTCAGGGAGGATAAGAAGGTAGTGGAACCAGGGTTCAATCCAGAAGGTTTGCACTCAGAGGCTTTGTAGACTTGTCTTTCTTTGGTTCTCTGTCCATCGGGAGGTGGGTATGAGTGTGCACTCCATGCAAGTGAACTGTTGCAACGTTCCAGAATGTTCTGTGATGGGAGGCTGGTAGGCTCAGAGCCTAAGAGGACATTAAGAGACAGTGGGACTTGCGTGCTCAAATCAAACTAAAGCCCATCATCCTATGTACATCTCGAGGCTTCCAGAGGCTCAATGTCAGCTGACTCCAGAGGTAAATCGAAGAAAAAGCATGAGCCCCTGGTGACACAACACTGGCACTGTCCCGTGGGAGGTGGGCATTAGCAGAAATGACAAGAAAATGTAAGTCACTCCTGAAGTGAGTGTGTGTGGAGAAAGGTCAGGATATCCTGAGGACAGTTGACAGGAGACCTAACAGGTCCCCAGTCACTAGAATCAATCATGTCTACAGGGTGTAAGAGGTATATGGCATATGGAACAGAATCGGAACCACACACACTGATGAACAATCCTAGAACAAGAAAGAGCTCTTGGGATTTAAAACGATGACTCTAGAAATGAATAATTTAGTCGGTAAAGTGGATGATTACAGTTGTACTTCCCTGAAGTAGTACAGTCGGGAGGTAAAGGCAAGAGGAGAGAAGACCTGTTCGGTTCTTAAAATTTGTTTCTAAAAATTTCAAGAACATTTCTCAGAGTTGACAGGGAGCAACGCATATGTTGAAAGTCCTACCCAAGTTCTTAACTAGAGTGGATGACAAGAGACCCACACGAAGACACGTCACAATGAAATGTCAGGAGGAGGGTAGAGGAGCTCCCTCGGAAACTCCAGACACAACAACACAGAACTGGCAGCTGGGAGACATGACCCACGGTCCCCAAGTCCCAAGGACAACTGTGACCAGCACAGAGTCTCCATCCTGTCACAGTGGGAATCAGGGTGAGGGTAGCCCAAAGGCACGGCAGATGTTTAGAGTGTCAGTGTCTACTTTCCACGTTCTCTCCATGGGATACCACTAGGCAAAGGGGAAAATGATGGAGAAAAGCAAAAGATGGGAGTGCGTGGGATCCAGGCAACAGGGGGCCAGAAGGAGAGAGGCAGAGGGCACCCAGGCTGAGCTGAGGGGGTCCGGCTGTCAGCCCTGTCGAAGGTGTGCAGGCATCCCGTCCACGTGGGCAGGACTGAGGGCTGTGGGACAGGTGTCTGCATAGACATGAGGTGGAATAGTGGATGGGCTCAAATATTCATGAAGATTTACCCAGGGGGAGCTTGGGAAGGATTTAATTGAGAACAACAGACACTAAGCAAATGAAGGATATGTATTTACAACAGGAAAATAATAAGTTGAATCAGGAAAGGTAAAGTAATCATAGTCTACTAAATGCTCAGTTGTGAGTAGTATTTCACGGTCATACAAATGCAAACAGTGCACAGTGAGCTAATCAAAGGTATACAATAATTATATGGGGCACATGGGAGAGTGTGAAAGAGCAAATTCAGTAAAGATGATGCACAAACCTGAAAAGCAAAGAATGGGTGCAAGAAGCAGGCTATTTAGAGGCACAGAAGCAATAATCAGAGAATCAGCTCACATAACTAATGCAGGTGATCTCAGAGATTCAGGATTCAGGATGGGGGGGGGGGCATGGAAGATTGGGGACACCTGACTTGACCTCAAGCACTGCAGAAGTATTAGACTTTTTAAAACTCTGTGTCTGTATCCATTTGCTAAAGACAACATGGTGGGTGAGAAATGGAGTCAGGAAAGTTCTGCATGGAGGCCATAGAGATGGGGCAGGAGTTGTGAAAGTCCTGGAAACAAGTGTTGGATTTTTATGGGAGGATTTTGTTTGGATTTCTTTAGTTGTGTTTCATGTTTTTACATTGGAGTCAGGACAGCATGTTTGTATGGGGAGCGGCTGAGCCAGCAGAGAGGGAGAAATGGATGATGCAGGTGCCCAAATGGAGGTGCAGCCTGAAACAGGAGGGGCACCTCCACCATCACTTAGTAGGTGAGGACACAGGTGCCTATGTGGGGGAGGGGAGGGAGGACTGTGCTGTTCTCACCTGAGTCCTTCTTTCCGACTGAGAAACAAAGGAGCTCATCACCTCAGGAGGGGAGCAGGGAGGGGTGCAGGAGACTGAGGAGGGGGGAGGAAGTGAGAAGCAGCCCTCTCAGGAAGGGGACAGTGAGCTGACTGTGGAAATGGCATCTGGAGAGAGCAGGGCTGGGACCCCTGAGCTCTGTGCTCATCACCTTAGAGACAGAGTTCCAGCAGCAGGAGCATCTATCATAGACTAGGAGAAAATGCAACAAAGTAGCTCAGGTGTGAGAATTACCATCCTTTCTACTTTGTCCTCATTCACTTTTCTGATTTTATAATTTTTCTACAGGGAATATACATCACCTCATATATATTGTACATCATACGTACACATTATAACCAGTTTATACGTGTTTCTTTACACTTTAGCAAGGAAGGAGATGGTAGGAAAGTCAGCAGCTCAGGCCACAGAGCTGGGGGGGGGGGGGGGAGGGGGGACTGGGCCTGCCTGTCTGCGCCCTGGGCAGGGGACTCACAGAGACTTTGCTCCATTTCTCAGGACCCTGTTCTCTGGGGGTGGGAGGGCGGGGCAAGCACGATCTTTTTCGTGCTTCTGGGGTGTGCTCTTTTATTCATTTATTACTATCTTGTCAGTTTAAATACTTTCTAGACGATGGATTTTGTATGTTACATGGCATTTTAAGCTATTCTCATAGGAGTACTTGTCCATACAATCAAGCCCACCTGCTTCAGAAATGAGAATTCAAAGGCAAAATAGTTCAGGGAAAAGATGATTGGTCCTAAAGTAGAAGATCAGAACCCGAGTCTTGATTAATGGTCTGAGGATGATCTGTCATGTGTTAGGGATTTTAAACTAGTTTAGTTTTAGAAAACATCACTCCAGCACATACGAGGAAATCCAGCAGATAATCACAAATATCCAAAAATAAAGATGTTACATGGTAATCCCTCATCCCCCCCCCAGTCACGCAAGTTCTCTCCCCAAAATACATCACAAAGAGCCATTTCTCCTTTCTCCTACCCCCCCCAATACATCCGTGCAAATATGTCTACTGTTAGTTCATAAAGAAGTTCAGGCCAGAGACTGGGAGAAGATATTTGCAAATCACATGTCTGATAAAGGTCTTGTTTTAGAACACCCATAAAACCCTTAAAAAGCAATAAGCAAACATCTCATTAAAAAAATGAGCAAACGCCTGAGCAGACAGCTCACCAAGAACGTATACTCCTGGCGAATAAGCACATGAGAAGGTGCTCACAGCAAGTGTCATTAGGGAAATGCAAAGGGAACAACAGTGATCTGCCATCACACTCCTGTTAGAATGGTGGGAATCCAAGTGCTGACCAGGACTTGGAGCAACAGAAAGCCTCAGTCACTAATGGCAGGAATACAAAGTAGCACAGTCACTGTGGGCATCAGTCAGCAGTTTCTTGTAAGCCAAACACAGACTAAGCATGGGAGCTGCTGATCGCTCTCTGAGGTGTTTACCCAACTCATTAGAGAACTCATGTTGCACAACAACCTGCATGCACATTCTCATAGTAGGACACCCCCTATCTCTGGGCTGCACATCCTGACTTCCTTCCAACACTACTTGGTGGAAAGGGACAAAGCATAAAACGTAACTTCATGGGGAGAATCTGGGTAAGATGACCTTAGCCAGGGGGTAAAGGGTAACTTCATCACTAATGACCAAATGATCACTGTATGCTCTGTTGTGTTGAGAATGGCCCGTCCAGTTGTGGTCTTCCCAAGACCATAGCCTTCCCAAGCCCAGCCTAATTCACATGATGGATAGAGTACGATGTACCTGAAAGTTCCTCTCAAACATCAAAAAAAAAAAAAGTCTGAGAAATGGTCACAGCCTGAGGAGCCAGAAGGAGACATGATTGGAACTTACCTCAGTGTGGAATATTGGATGGGTCTTGGAAGAGAAAACAAAACCAATAAAAGCAAATCCCGTGTAGAGTTCAGTACTGAGAATGATGAGTACCGCGTCGTCATCTGTGGTAAATGCATAAGGCTGAGGGTGGTGTTAACAAGAGGGCAACCAAGTGTGGGGCATACAGGGACCCTGCGCTAACTGTGTAATTCTCTGTAAATCTCAAACTATTCTAAAATAAAAGAGTTTGTTTTTTACAGTATCCCTCAGACAAGTAATAGGTCCAGGAGGAAAAGTGTCTACTTTTCAGTTTTCCTGGGGTTGTTCAAGGGCCTGGAGAGAGGGGTTGAGGGGAGGACAGAGGGAAACTGCAGACACAGGACAGGGCTCAAGGATCTCCTCTCCTCTGCTCCCTGCCCCACCCCGGCACCTGCCCCCAGGGCTGCTTAGAAGGCACCTTCATCCCCCTCCCTCCCTGCTCAGCCTGACTCAGCTCAGCCCAGTCCTCTCCCCTGGCTGTGCAGAACCGGAGAGCGGCAGCGCCCCCGTGTGGCCACAGGGATGACAACAGAAAACCCGGGTGCCCTTTGGGCTTCTCCCCAGGGGCCTAATGGAACCTTGACCCTGGAGTCCCTGTCACTTGTTTCTGCTGCTGCTTCCAGGGTACAGGATCCTCCTCCAGGGAACCAAGTCTGGATTGTCCACTCCTAAGATGTGGTCGAAGAAGGGGAGAATGAGGAGGCGGAGCTCCCCTGGGTAATGACCTGGAACCTGGGGAGGCTCCTGAAGAAGTGAGCAGAGGTAGGAAATTGTGACATTAGGGGATGAAGGACAACAAGAGTGCAGGAGGAGGAACCAGGGACCAGAGGTCAGGGGAATGGTCATCTTAGGGACCCTCCCCTTAGGGGGAGGAGGCGTTCTGTCTGGAAGAGGCACGGGGGCAACTGGGTGGGACCATGGTGGACGGCTCTGTTTTGCACCTGATGGTCATTACACAGGAGTCAGCTCTGTAATTGGTCCGGAAACTGTACTCAGGTTTAGGCATTTTTCCATACTTACAATAGGAATAGTTCAAACATCCTGGAATGAAGGGAAAGAAGAGAGGGGAGGTGGTTAAGGGGCTCCCTTTCCTCCAGAGCAAGACCCCCTTTTGCTGGGGAGGCAGAGAGAGGCAAGAACTGAGAGGAGGCACAGCAAGGTCTGTGCAACCTGAAGGGACCTGGTTCTAATTCTGGAGTTTCCGGATCCCATTCCCTGGGCTAAGATTTCACAGCCACCTGCCGTCCACCCCTGTGTCACCTGGGGACCTTCTATCTTTGTGAACATGGGAAACACTCCTCCAGGAGGAGCTGCCCCAGGGCCTGCAACAGGGAGGTGCCCAGCAGCTGGGGTCATGGAGGCTGCGTTCCTGGAGCTCAGAGACAGGACGTGGGGTGGAGGCTGGCACTACAGGGGCTACAAGGACATGAGCCATGAGTCAGGCCCAGGCTTCTGCCTACCATTTCCCCCAGGACCCAAATGTGTCCCCTCCCTGCTCCCCAGGCCTGCAGGACCCAGGCATCTCAACACCATGCCCAAGATTGACAGGGGGAAGCCCCTGTGCCAGGGGGTCAGACCCCCACATTTGGAACGTGGAGGGTGGCCCCTACCCCCGGCTGGAGAGAGAAGGACCCTGGTGTGCTGCCTCTTCCTCCCTTTGGTGCACCCTCAAAACAGGGTCTTGGTGCACCCTCAAAACCCAGACTGCTGTCTGGGTCCCTCAGGCCTGGCTTCCTGTCCCTGCAAACTGAAATCACTACCTCTGTTTCTGTTGCATCTACAGACCTCACATTGTCATTTCTGTACGTTGTCACTCAGGTACAAACAATTCTGACCTCCCTGTGATTGCCTCTCTAAGCCAAGATGACCCAGGGACTTGATGTGTGTTATAATTTCCAAATCTAATTTCCAAATATTTGGGGATTGTCCCAAGATCCTCATGTTACTAATTTAGTGTCACCATGGTTACAGAGTGTACCCTATATTTTCCTGCCTTACATTTATTAGGGCCAGTCTGTGGTCTATTTTGGCTCATGGAATGGCTGAAGTCCTCTAATCCTTACCTGTTCTATTAATGAGAGAAGAATATTGACCTTCAAATATAATAGCTAATGTCTCCATCTCTTTACCTTTCTTCCACTTTATGTGTCACCTGTTTTAGAGCTCTGTACTGAGGGTCTTCTCCATTCATTACTTTGTTTTGCTCCAGTGCTGACCTTTTGCCCTTAGAGAAAGTCCTTCTTTGTCTCTAGCGATGCTCCCTATGTGACAGCCTATTTTGCTTCAGGTTAATGCAACGGTCCAGACTTCTTATACTTTCTATTCCCATGGGATATTCATTCCTTCACTCTTTAAGTTTTAACTTATTTTTGGGTTTGTAGTTCAAGTGTTTCTATTCTACACAGTGCATAGTCCATCTGGATATTTATGCACTCGGATAACGTCAACCTTTTGATTGGAGTTTTACTTGGTTTATATTGAATATGATTCCTGACATGGTAGGATTTGGGTCTGTCATTTTGCTCTTTGCTTCTGAAGTGTGTCATGTCTTTTCCATTCTTGTGCCTCTTTTCTACCCTCCTTTGTTTCAAGCAAATAGTTTTTGTTTATGCTTCGATTCTTCTGGTGGCTCTTCAGCCACACTTATTTCCGTTAATTTTTATTGACGTTGTAGGGATTGAAACCTGCATTTTTCACTTTTCACAATCTACTTAAGGCAACATTGAACTCCATCCAGTACATACAGGGATAGAGTTTCATTTAGCCTCCTCACTGCTAGTATTGTTACATGTGTCACCACCATACATTGTCAGTCAGATAATACCGTGTACCTCTTAGTGTTTGCAACAGTCATATGTCTTTTAAAGAAGTTAGGAATAAAATGTACATATACAGAATAACACCATTTCTGGTGTTAATTACTCCACTCTGTTTATGAGTTAACATCTGGTGTCATTTCTTTGTGGCCTGCAGGACTTCCTTCAAAATGAGTTCATGGCGGGGAGCTTGCAATGAATTCTCCTAGCTTTTTTTTTTTTAGTTTTTTTTTTCAACGTTTATTTATTTTTGGGACAGAGAGAGACAGAGCATGAACGGGGGAGGGGCAGAGAGAGAGGGAGACACAGAATCGGAAACAGGCTCCAGGCTCTGAGCCATCAGCCCAGAGCCTGACGCAGGGCTCGAACTTCCAGACCGCGAGATCGTGACCTGGCTGAAGTCGGACGCTTAACCGACTGCGCCACCCAGGCGCCCCATCCTAGCTTCTATTTATCTATAATACATTGACCTAAAACTTACTTCCTCACTTATATTTACTAGTTTAAATTTATCTTTCCTGTGCCATTTCCTCCCTACTATTGTTTTATTTCTTGAGGTTTTCAGATGAGATAAAATGTCCCAGGTGTGAATGCACAGTTAGAGGAATGTCACCAATGGTTTAGACCCATGGAACTAGTAAGATGAGGGCAATAGAGACAGGTCCCTTATCCTGAGTTTCCTGATGCCCCTTTGCCTCTGGTCCTCGTCCCAGCCCCCAGCCCTGGGCGGCCACTGGTCTCCTTTCTGTCTGCACTTGTGACATTTCTCATTCTATTATTTTCTCGCGAGGGGTCTCCCTTATCTCCAGCAATGTGTTCTCTTTTCAAATCTCTTTTGCTCCTCACGTTAACATATCAGCCTCCTCATGTCACAGTTTGCTTGGCACAGCTGTTCCATCAACTTACGTTCTGCCTGTGTCCTCATACTGAAAGTCCACGTATTGTTTTTTTTTTTAATGTTTATATCGTTATTTTTGAGAGGGAGAGAGTGGGGGGTGGAGAGAGAGGGAGACAGAGAATCCGAAGCAGGCGCCATGCTGTCAGCACAGAGACTGAACTGAAGCTCAAACTCACAAACCATGAGGTCATGACCTGAGCTGAAGTCAGATGCGTAACCAACCTAGCCACCCAGATGCCCTGAAATTTCACGTCTTGTTATCAGCACGCAGTGCGACATGTGGCTGTGTCTACAGGGGCGTCATGTCTTCAGCTTGCTTCTCCCTAGTAGAACTGTAGGGCTCCAGAGGACTTTGTTCCTTTTCTACGTCTCTGCCCCTTTCCTTGAACATTTCCAGCATTTCTGCTCATCTCTTCCTCCTAAACTCTCACCTCACAGTCCTTCCGACTTCACCTTGCCCTGCTCCTCAACACCTGCCTCGTGTAAAGTGTCTGTGATGCCAGCACCCCTGTCCAGTTTCCAAGGTCTGCGTCATTATCCATTGCCATTCCACAGATTATAACATGATTCTGCAGCTTCATATGACATTATTATAGCAATAATAATAATAATGATAAAATAATATAAACATAATAATAATTAAAGTGTAAGGACAGGGAAGCGGGGCAGCGCCAGCTAAGTTTTCTCATTAGGTTGCAGCCAAGATGCAACTAGAATCACAGTGATGCGAAGGTGTGACATGGGCTGGAGGGTCAAGTTCACGCCCCCACGTGAGGCTATGGCAGGGAGCTTCAGTGTCATCGGGCTCTCAGGGGGAAGCCTCAGCTCCTCACTCGTGGGCCCGTGGGCCCGTCTGCAAGTGAGGATCTTTCTGACAGGGCACCTGCCTTCTTCCAAATCCAGGATCTGAGAGAAGGAAAGAAAGAGAAGAAGGGGGAGAAGAAAACCACAGGCCCTTTGAGACCTGATCTCTGAAGTCACACACTATCACGTCCCCCTTATTCTGTCCATGAGAACTGAGTCACTGAGTCCAGTCTTCACACAAGAGGAGGAGAATTAGTTCTACCTTCTCATGGGGGGAGTATCAGTGAATCTGTGAACATTTTAATACCACACGTCCTGTGTGGAAGGTGTTGTCAACTTTGAAGATTTGTCTTTGTTTTTTGTGGTTTTTTTTTTTTTGCTTTGTTTTTAAATATATATTTATCTTAAGAGAGAGAGAGAGAGTGCATGAGCAGGGGAGGGGCAAAAAGACAGGGAGAGAGAATCCCAAATAGGCTTCATGCTCAGCAGGGAGATCCAACCAGGGCTCCATCACAGGACCCAGAGATCATGGCCTGAGCCGAAATCAAGAGCCAAGATGCCTAACCGACTGAGCCACCCAGGCGCCCCTGTCTTCTTGTTGATTCTCTCCTGTGGACATGAAGAGCCTCAGTGTGGTTTTCTTTTGCTTCTCTTCTCTGGTGAGTGACAAGCTTCTCAGATCTATATGCTCAAGCTTCTTGCACTAAATTAGAGGAGTTTTCAAACGGGATTTCTTCAAATATTTTTCTGCCCTTTTCCTCCTTCCCGTTTCTGGAGTCTGATTATCTCTTTGCCTTTTTTTATTGTCTGTGGATTGCTGACGTTGTATAAGTTTCTCTTCAATCTTTTTTCTCTGATGTTTTGGATTGGATAATTTCTATTGATTTATATTCAACCTCATTGATTCTTTACTCTGCCTTCCCAGGCCTTCTGTGAAGTTTACCCATTGAACCGTCACTGCATTTTTTTCCCCGTTCAGTTCTAGAATGTCAATTTGGTCTTCTTTGTACAGTCTACTTCTTCATTCAGATTTCCTTTCTGTTCACCCTTTGATAACTCGATTTTCTTAAATTCTTTCAACATATATTTATTCATTTTTTGATGCTCGTGGCCGAGTTTGGTGCAGATTGCAACATCTGGGAATCGTCACACAGGGAACATGCTTGTGTTGATTTTTGCATAGTCACACATTTCTGTTTCTCTGCATGTCCTTTAAAATATGTCCTTTATTTATTTATTTTTATTTTTTTAGTGTTTATTTATTTTTGAGACAGACAGAGACAGAGTATGAATGGGGGAGGGTCAGAGAGAGGGAGACACAGAATCTGAAACAGGCTGTGACCTGTCAGCACAGAGCCTGACACGGGGCTCGAATTCATGGAGCGTGAGATCATGACCTGAGCCGAAGTCAGACGCTTAACCGACTGAGCCACCCATGTGCCCCATAAAATATGTCCTTTAAAAGTGGATTGTGTGTTTTAGTTTTAGCAAATCTGAAATCTATTGTCTCTTTTGTTTTTTTTTTTTTGACTATTGTGTCTTTCCTAAAAGTGTTTCACTAGGATGGACTCCACTATGACGTGAACATTGTTGACTGGTGTTATCTATACCCAGTTTCTCCCACCTCCAGGGTCTGCATTTTATCCCGGGTCTTGAGTGAGCCTCCCTCCAGCTGTGTGGTTTGGGGGTCAGTCAAGGGTTTGTGCAGGTTCTCCTCAGAGTTTGGTTCTCACCTCCTCTGTGGTCGTCTTGTTCCTGGTATTTCCCCCAAACTTCTAAATGTCCTCCCAGTCACAAAGTCTGACCATCCTTCACCCATTATAGTCTTATCTTTCAAGTAAACTCTGTGCCCTATGTGGGGCTTGAACTCATGGTCCCAAGATCAAGAGTTGGACGCTTTATAAGAGACTCTTAAATACTGAGAACAAACTGAGGGTTGATGGGGGGCAGGGGGCAGGGGGGGCAGTGGGAGGGGAAAGTGGGTGAAGGGCAATGAGGAGGGCACCTGTTGGGATGAGCACTGGGTGTTGTATGGAAACCAAATTGAAAATAAATTTCGTATTAAAAAAAAAGAAAATGATGGGAATTATTAGATAAACTTCTATATCTTGTTATAAAAAATAAAATGAAAAATAAAATGAGACCTCCCTCTGGTGCCTCCTGCATTATCAGCAGTGTCTCCTGAGTGTCCCCAAGCCATGCAGAGTGTGGTGCTCATCTAGGGATTTTGACCGAGATTCTATTCAGATTTCAGATCTCAACTCTCTGTTGCTCCCTCACTTTCAAATTTCCACTTTAAATGTTCAGCTTCTTGGCACTGTGACTGCTGTCATCTGCCCCGTGAGCCACTGGGCTGCAGTTACACTGGGGGAGGGGAGCACCCAGAGGAGAGAAATCTCTGAACTTGTGGTTCTCGTCCATTGTAGTGGTGGTTATTCAAGATTAAAGTTCTCTTGTTTCTTCCTGCCTGCAGTTACTTTTCATGGATTTCAAGTATTTTTTTAATGTTTTTCTTCAGTTTTGATAATTGTCTTCTGGGGAGGAACTAACTCCACCCCCTCCTCCTGCCATTACTAAAGTCTCACCTGAGAGAGGATTTGGGATGAAAAGGTCCCAGCCCGTGATCTGATCTTGTGAGAACAAGGTGGATTCAGGCACCTGCAGTTCCGTGTTCAGGCTTCTCCAACTGAAATAAAGGGAGGCCTAGGATCTGGGCACAAGCTGACTACCTATAACCCATAGTGACATAGAAGGACGCCGCCATGCCACCTCTCATCCACTGCCTCTATAGTATTAGCCAAAAATACTCTCTGTACATGAGAATTTTCTTACATTATCTGCACTGAGTCACCAAAAGGCAGCAAAGTTTCAATGGAGGCCTTGGGGGGTTAAATCTGAAACAAGCTCCGCCTTGTCCTCCATCGTCCTCAAAAGCTGCAATGACCGTGACTCTCCCCATCTGACGGTAGCAGTAGTCTTCATCAGGGAGACGCCCGTATTCCTCCCTGTGCTCTGGGCATTTGAGCTGGAGGCTTCTCTCCAGTTCTGAGGAACACCAGCCCTCAGAGATGTAAGTGCATCGGCATCATCAGATCCTCCTGAGTAACAATTGTTTTCCCCCCAAAGAACAATGGAGGATTTCTCCCCTCACAAGGGGTCTTCTCACATCACCAAGGTATGAAAAGTGTACGGAATCCTCCCTGGGAAGGGGACATGGCACGATTTCTTGAGTGCCAAGCTCGTACCCGGAGGCCTCAGCCAACTGCCAAATCACGGGTCGGGAGAAGACAGCTCCTCAGCTGTTCTACCTGAACCTCCGGGCTCTAAGGGACTTGTCCACAGATCTGCCACCTGCTACTGAAGCATGTTTCACTGATGGGAAAGCTCGGTGTTCCCGTGTGGCAAATGCAAAAAAGCACTGCGGCCATTCACCAATGATGGCAAGCTGCTACCACCACACAGCAATGGAGACTCGGTGCAGTTATGGTGACAGGATTGCCCAAAGTTCACACAGATGACACTGACTGAAGCTCATAGATTCATCAGCTTTTCTGAATGGAACTGTTGATTGTCAGGCCATGTGACTTTTGAACACTGAGTTTGAAGGGGATGAAACCCCTTATAAAGAAGGTGAAGGAATTTAGACTAACATTGAATCTTTACGTTCCACATTTCATGCCCAGGAGAATGGATTTCAGGAACAGCACCAGATTTACAGGATCAGGATCTGCATTTATAACAAGATCCTCACAGAATTTGCTTACATGCTGGGACGTCAGAAGCATGGTTCCAGGACCATGTTCCTCAAGGTGTGGTCTCCAAGCACCGCTGGGGCACCGCTCAAGAGCACATTCACAAGCTCTGTCCCAGAGGTGATGCATCTGGTTCTCTGTGGGTAGATGCATCCAGGAAGGTGCACTGTCAACAAGCACCTAGGTTCTCATGCACTCAAAGCTTCAGGACTGCGCTGTAGATGGTGGGAAGTCTGGGCAGGGCTGGGCTGTGGGCTGTGGATGGGACGATGATGTGAGGCACCTGGAACACACCCGCCGAGTCTTCTCCCAGCAGCCAGTGCGGCAGTGACGTCTGATACCTGGACAACGCAGATGTCATGCTCTCCTTGAGAGTCACCTGATGTGATGGCAGGGAGTCTGTCACATTTGTCTCCTGGTGGATGCCCAGTATGGGTGCAACATGGCTCTGCTAATGAACACACTTCTAAGCAGATGTCATGAGAGGCCGTGGGGAAGCATGTCCAGTGAGGGATACAGGGTCAGCTGATCCTTGGTCCACTGAAGATAAAGAATGGGACTATTTTCCCTGTGAAGGAGTCCTGAACAGTAACATGGTGACCTCTTGAAAAGATACACCCTGGGCTCCCTGGGGTGTCGTTACTGTGCACCTGCCTGGTCCCTGCTGAAGAGTCAGGTGGAGATGGCTCTCAATCCCTGTCCTGTGCCTCATCTGTATGACTTCTGGCACAAGACAATGCCAGTGGACGTTGGACCTCAGGGAGGGAGGGCACAGTCTGGGTCCGCCCCCTTCCTGGATGTCTGCTCTCCCCAGGCTTGTTGCTGTGGTGACTGCCCTGCATCTGGGGGACCCATGTGTCACTTGGTACCAGGCTAGAGTGCTGGACAACCAGCAGGGTGGGCTGGGAGAGCAGACTCCACAAGCAAAGGACAGCTGGAGCCCAGCTGGGTTCTGGATAAACAGCCTACAGGCTGTGTGATCTGAACATGTGAATGATTTTGCCTGAGTATCTGCTTCTTCATCATGAGTTCTGTGTACTAGAATCTTCCTTGGATGCATCATCATTAGGAGGATGTACAATCATGCACGGAGTGACCTGGGTCCCAAGTCTCCTGGTACATTCTCATCACTCTCACGTGGCCACATAAAATGGTCACTATAGCTGTCCTTCCTTGTCCCTGGTGTGGCTGTCTGTGCTATCTATTGCTCAGGTCCAGTGCGCCCTGGAAGCACGTGATCCTCCTTCTGACATAAGGTTGAAGGTCAATAGTAGCCTAACGCTGCATCCCAATGCTGACCTCACTCACCTCCCTTATCTCCTCATGTAGGTCTCTTAACATGTCACATCATCACAACAAGCAGGATGGGCGCAGTACATCAGATTCGTTGGAGGCAGTTATGCATAAGTTTGACTACAGTATACCCTTAGGATTCTTATCTTTTTTTGTAGTTATTGTTGTTAACTTATTACTGTGCCTAATTCATAAATGAAACCTGATCATGGGTGGGAACGTACAGGAAACCTCATAGGACACGTAGGGTCCAGTACTATCCGCCATCACAGGCAGCCCCTGGGGTCTAGGAACCTATTTCCTGCAAAGAAGGGGACTACTTTAGTTCAGTACCTTTGCAACCTCTTACAAGCCTCTATGTAGTCTCCGTTCGTGGGGCCCCTGAGTGGCTCATTCGGCTGAGTCTCTTAATTTCAGCTCAGGTCACGATCCCAGGTTGGTGGGATTGAGCCCCAAGTCAGGTTCTGCGCTGAGCTTGGAGCCTGCTTGAGTTTCTCTCTCTTCTCCTCTGTCCCTCCTTCTCTCTCACACATAAATAAATAAATAAATAAATAAATAAATAGATATTCTCCTTTCAGTTCATCTTGACTTTGGTCGCATTGTTAGACTTTGAAATGTCCCTGGATCTGATTGTGCCCATGTGTTTCTTCGTCAGTCTGTCAGGTTGGAGTCCCTCATGTTCTGGCTGGAAAATAATGGAGAAGGTGTTAGGTGCTGAGTTTCAATGAGACGACAGCTTCCAAATCTCTAATCTCTCACATGGTTTCCCAAAAACTGGTTAATCAAACTCCAGAGAAGGAACAAAGATGCCTTTTGGTGCAAGAACCATGAGTCCCTCTCCCCGGACCCTGAGCATGATTCTCAGGAATCCTTAGGACTTCAGGAAATCTCCTGTCTCTCAAGCCTGTGGACAGGGCAAGCGCCAAGGACCTTCCACAAAGTGGGGAGGAGGAAAAGTTGCTGAAGAGCTGGCCGTCTCTCTTACACAGAGTGGGAAGGAAAAGCACCTCCCATTCATGATACGCAGTGTAAACTCCCTCTCTTCGGTGCCACAACGGGCTTCACCTTGGCTTGTCCTATATGCTTCCTCCCAGTGCTGTGATGGGTCCCAGATGCCCGTGCTGCTCTAAGTCAGCTGACACGGGCTCTGGAAAAAGAAATGAAAGACAATTTGTTCACCGTGAAGTCAAGTTCATTTAAAAGAGGAACAAAGAACAAATCTTGCCTTGAGCTGGTCCCAACATGAGATGAACTCATTCAGGGCATGTCTTCCTCAGAGGTTCATGAACTTGATGGATGTGTGTTGTTTGTGGGGTCACTTTGAAAAGCTGTCAAGTGAACTGCAGCAAAGAGCAAGACCGTTCAAATGAAGGGACATTGGGTTTGACCCTGATCTTCTGTCCAATTTGTGCAACATGAAGAGATGATAGAAATCTCTAGGTTCGGTTTTATCATGACTAAAAGAATTGATCATAAGTGATGTGAGTAGAAAACAGTGCCCCTTTAGTTTCTCTATAATTTTCATACAGTCAGAACATAAATGACATGTCTGTGAGTTGGATTCCCAGTATAGAACTTGCTCTCTTCCTTCCCCTGTATGCCAATGACCCACAATCTCACACTACATTATAACCTCTGCACTCTTACAAGGTAGATGGGGCAACAAGCGTCTACAGCAAATTCCCTTCTGAACTCTGAAATGCTCCTGACTTTCCAGCACGTCCGTCTTCCTTGTAATTTCAGGAAGTCTGTTTTCAAGGGCTGGGGACACAGCTATGGGGGCTGGAATGTGCACCCACTTCCTCCTGGAGGAAAGGAAAGGACTGTGGTTCCATGACCCCAGACATCTCTCTGAGAGTGAGAAGCTCCTCCAGCCAGAGAGACCAGCACTGTTGTCATCTGTGAGGGGCCTAGATAAATGGCCTCTCTCCTCACCAACAACTAGAGAGAGCAGAAGAAGGTAGCCGGAGGTCCAGTGATCCTTTCTGGCCCAAGAGCATGGAAGTTGACAGGCAAAGCTGAGTGTGAGAGCCACATGGCTTCTTCACAGGGAAACCTGGATCAGTCACACCCTCACGCCATGGTGGCAACAAGGGCACAGGACAACCCTTGGTTTGAAAGGGAAGCCCTGGTGCATTACTGTTATGTTTAGAATTGAACAGTTTACTTTTCTGTAATGTTCTGTCCATGCAAAATGAATAAAACTTTCAGAATTTCTAAAAAAGTGGAAGGGTGTTTTATTCAAGCCATAGTGAGGACAGCTGCCCGGGATACACAATCCTCACAAAGAAGATAGTGCTTCGAAGGAAGGAATTTTTGTGCAGAGTATTTGCGTTTTTATGAAAAGAGACACCATCGCAATGAAAGACATTCCAGAAAATTACAAACTTCAACTGTGTTTTCTGTACATGCAAGTTTGCAGGCTTCCAAGATATGGGGGCAGAACTTAGGAAGAATTTTACTCTTATTTTAGTTTGATATGTGTCTTTTAGGTTCCTTGCTCTTGAAGCAGAGGCACAATGTGTGGTCAGGGCAGAAGTAGAGCCCATGCTTTCCAGTTGGGAAGTCATTCTGATCCTGGCAAGTCTAGCTTCCCTGGAGCCCACGAGCAGGGCCCAAAACACCGAAAGCAGAAAATGTCCTTAATTGGTTCTAAAGTCACTAATTGTGCAAGCGTCCAAAGATCTGTCCCAAGTTGCACAAGAGAGCACAGGGTTTCCCTACCTCCTGAGGCCGGGCACCTCCTCCCTCCTCAGCACCGAGGGGCATTCTGCTCTGTGAGATATTGCAAACCACACGCAGGAAATGCGGATCCTTCTGTCAAGAACAGAAGGCCCCTTGCTCGTGCTGCTCACAGGAGCAAACTGAATCCACACCCCACAGCATTCATGTGGTTGAAGCTAGCAGAACATTTAGAGCTTATTTTTCAGAGGACTGTTTCTCCCCACTCAGCTATGGTTTCTTTTCAGATTCCTGTCCCTGCAGGAGCCTGGGATCAAGGTCAGGTGCTGTGGCTCCAGCCTGTGAACAAGTAAGGTTCTGCATTCTTTATCAAGATAATGAGCCAGAGACCCATCCCCTTTATACCGGCTCTCAGAGAGTGCCCCGTGCCTCACTCCTTGTCCCAAGACAACCTCGGGAGATCAGGGGCTACATTTATCCTCCTGCTGAAGCTGGTTCCACCCCAGCGTGAACACAGGCTGTATGTGACACGTATGGTTGTTTGATGCGCACGCTCCATCGTTCCTTGTCAATAGTTACGTGTCCCGCCCTTTCCATCAATATGTACATAATCTCATCCTTTATGATTACAGAAAAAAAAAAAAAAAACTTGTTCCTTCCCCTTCAGAGAGGATATTTAGCCTTGGCTTCCTACCTCTCATTAGGCTGCTTCTCAAATAAACCCTTTCCTTGCTGACCCTGGGGTCTCAGTCATTGGCTTTGCTGTGCATTGGGCAGAGGGGTGTGGGTGGGTTTGGTGAGAAAACTTCCTGTGCTGGATTCCCGCTCTTGCGCTCCAGGGTTAGGAGGCTGACACCACACTGGCAAGTGTCCAGTCGGGCCTGATGTCCCCTCCTGAAATGGCTTTGTTCAGGATGGACAGCCCATGGCTGCTTGGTGGCTCCGAGAATGACACAGCATGCGGTGATGTGGTCCTGGAGAAGCTGTGTCCACAAAAGATGCTCCCAGGGTCCTTCCAGTTCACCAGGTAGACACTACAGGTCACCTCTTCCAGAAGGTTCCATATAGTTGGCCCGGTCACCATGACTGCTGCCCAAGTTGTGCTCAATAATTATTCTCACCTAAGGCTGACCTGTGATGGGAGGACAATGAGGTGAGGAATGTGAAAAGGAGTAGAGATGGCACGGGGATGGTTTAGGAGGGATGGTTTAGGAGGGACGGGGCTGACATGTGCCACTAGTGTGGCCCCCGCAGCGGCCTCCTGTCAGGTCCCCGCATATCCTCTCCTCCTCTCCATCTCTTCCCTACACTGCACCCAAGTAGCTTTCCTCCACATGGACTTTCACCCTCACTGTGTTTCCCACACCAGGCAGGGAGGGCTCCAGGGCCCGGCCTCTGTCCTCAGCCTCCCCTCCCTCCACCTTGTTTCCCTCCAGCCATGAAAGCAAACAGTACTCGAGCATCAGCCAATGCCAGACACTGTTCCGAGCACTTCACAGGTGTCACCTTATCCCTAGAGCATCAGCCATGGTACAAGGAGGAGGTTGATGTGCCCCTGGGTGAGGAACTTGTTCAGGTCCCAAGCTAAGTGGCCGGTGGAGGACATCCAGAGATCCAGGTGGGCCGGGTCCAGGCTCCCACTCCTCAGCTCCAGGCTGCAGCCGCCAGCAGCTTCCCTGCACTTGGTCAGACCCGAGAGCCTGCCACACCGGCCACCAGCCAGGACTTCTCCCCAGCTGCTCTCCTAGTGAGCCATTCCTCCCGTGTCAGCCCCTGTTCATCCTGGGGGCTCAGGTTGACGTCACCTGCTCAGGGAGGATGCCCTGAGCTGCTCCCAGGATGGGGTCCCTGCTCCATGATCCAAATGTCTGTCTCCTCAGGCCGAATATTTAATATATAAACACACACAAGCCTGTTTTACCTGCTCACTGCTGTATCCTCAGTGCCCAGCAGAGATCAGGCCCCAAATATGTATCATCAGAGTTTATCAATTAATCAGCCTCATCAAAAAGACTTAGGGAGAACCTCACACTTCCAGTAATGTTGGGCTGGAATAATTGCATCCACCCTCCTACTGAAAACAGCCCACTTGTGTTTATTTGTTTTTATATTGATGCGATATACCTTGTCTGTGGCATGAGTTAAAGTATTTGAAGGGTGTCATGTGAAGACTTACACTTACTCTTTGACTTATAGGGGTCAGAAAGTGGTCATTTCTTTTCTTTAACAGTTCTTTCTAATGATTATTTATTTATTTATTTTGAGAGAGAGAGAGAGAGAGAGAATCCTAAGCTGACTCCTTCCTGTTGGCTCAGAGCCTGATATGGGACTCGATCTTTCAAACTGTGAGATCGTGACTTGAGCTGAAATCCAGAGTTGGATGCTAAACTGAATGAGACACCCAGTCACCCCAGAAATTGGTCATTTCTAAATTATTGTATTTTTTTCTGTAAATCTACATCCAGCGTGGGACTTGAGTTCACAACCCCAAGATCAAGAGTCATGTGCTCTATGGACTGAGACATTCAGGTGCCTCAGAAATCATCCACTTCTATAGAAGCTTCAGGGAGACAGAATTGGGCATCATGATAAGGTTTGTTTTATTTTTGTTTTCAAATCAGACATAACACAGGAATGTGCTTCTGTAGTAGGATTAGATTGTGCTCCTCCATCACTGAAAGGGTCCCACTCTGTGGTGCCTTCATTGTACAGGGACCTGTGGCATCATGAGGGGTCAAGCGCAGGCCCTCTGAGCCCCTCCCTCACTGAAATTGCCCCGGGAGATGGAGCCCTGAGGTGCCTGTCACAGGCTTGGGTTCCAGCAGCTCTGTCATCTGGCACTTCTACCCACTGTCCTCACATTGCATAGTGACACTGTGACAGTAATATGGCACTGACTTCGCAGAGTTATGAATGGTTTAAACTCCGTAACATGTGTAAATTCCTGTTTGTTGGTTTCTTATTTTGTGTTCATTTCTCTTTGCCTTCTGAGAACCCAAGTCAACTCTCTCCTTCTCCCATTTCCTCTTTCTGTATGTACAACATCCTGCAGCAACAACAGGAAAGAATTTTAAAATGGGAAAAAAGCCAGCCCCTCAGCTGAAGTCCCTCTACCTCATGGGACAGCAGCCCTATGTCTGCTGCATTCTGCTGTGAGCCAGGATGGAAGGATGGCTGTGGCTCTAACTGGGAACCACAGAGGGAACAGTGAAGGAAGGCCCACTGTCCCCTGAGCCCCCGCCCTCCCCCAGCTCCATGGGACAGATCATTAAGGGTGCTGTTGCTCTGGAGGGTTGGAGGGAAAACGGAAGAGGAGATGTATGGGGGTGAGAGGCAATGAATGCACGTGGTTTTCTCCTTTCTCAAGCGCACTGAGCTGTAACATGACCTGTTCCATCCCCTCCGTGTTTCTCCTGTCTCCTCAGGGGCTGCGTGCAGATTTGTGGTCAAGTTCCAAGCCAGTGCCATCTGCACTTTCCCCTGCAAACATCATACCAGGGAATTCTCCTGAACACACTACATGATGAGGGTGGGAGGGAGGAGGGTGGAGGAAAATCCTGGCATTTGTCTGGGATCCTCCACCTGCTGCCACAGAGTACTCAGCCTGGGAGAGTTGGGGACCCAAAAGCACAAGCAAACAGTCCTCTTCCAGCTCTGACTTCAAACTGTCCTCAGGGAACTGCAGCAACATGCCCCACCCCCTCCCTCCCTAGAGGGTTAGAGGTTCAGGGAGTGATTGGTGTTGCCTGTGTGCATGCTGAGCCCTGGGGGCAGGTCAGCCAGGGCGCCCTCTCCTCCTGTCCCCACCATCCTCCTCACCTCTTTCGAGCAGGGTGGGGCCAGCAGGGAGAGGAGCACATTCTGGGGGCCAGGGGGCTCCTGCAAGGACTGCAGGCCTGCTGGGCTGTGGGAATGGATGGCGCCCCTCTCTGCCCCTCTTTGGGGGAGTGCTCTGCCCTCACTCTCCCTTCCTATGTGGGAGGCCGTCCAGACTATGCCACCTGAAGATGAAAATGTCTTTTCCCCCCCCACAATCAGGAAGTGATTCCTTTCCTAACTGGTTCAGACCTGGTAACCCTGAGTCAGCCCTGGTTAGTCAGTTACTCGGGAATCCCCAGCCACCCTTCCCTCCATTGGGAGCTGCTGGGGGAACTTAGATTTTCATGAATCCTAACCAGACTTGTGCAGCCCTACAGCACAGTGAGCGGGGGCCACCAAAGAAACCAACAAGGACCTGGCTTCGTGAATTCAGAGAGAAGTACCGTTGTGCTGGGTTCTGAGTCTTGTGATCACATGGAGATGCCCATGTGGATGGGTCAGCAGGGTTCAAACACAGGGAAGGTGAGCACGAGAAAGTCAGGGGACTGCTGCTATTAAGTTCCTGCGTGTCTGTATTCTTTCTGGTTCTAAACATCCCTGCTAACAGTCCGGATTACAAACTCTGAATTCCCTGAAATCTTCACTGAGTTGTCCCACGTGTCCACCTTGTCATCTCCATTTATTTCTTATGTCAGATTCAGTGAGTCAACAATACTGCCAGAAAACTATATGTTAGACAAGGATATTATTGAAAAACATTTGAGCACCAGTACAATAATACAGTGTATAAATAAAAAGATGTAAGTTATACTGTGTCTATGTTCTAAATAAACCATGTATTAGAAAACTGCTCACAAATGATGTAAGTTATAGTCTATTATTTCTTAAACTATTATAAAAAGTTAGTTGTTGAGATTTGAAAGTATTTTGGGGTGGCACCTGGGTGGCTCAGTCGGTTAAGTGTCTGACTTCAGCTCAGGTCATGATCTCCTCATGGTTAGAGGGTTTGAGCCCTGCATAGGGCTCTCTGCTGTCAGCAGGGAGCCTGCTCGGGATTTTGTCTCTCCCTCTCTCCTACATCTCTCTCTCTCTCTCTCTCTCTCTCTCTCTCAAAATAAGTACATAAACTAAAAAAAATAAAAGTATTTTGGACTGATTTTTTTTACACTGTTGTCATTAGCAAAATGATATGCCATTGTGAGCCCTGGTTGGACAAGTGAGCCCATAACAAGTTTTCAATGTATTCCCATTCAATTGTCTTTAATGTAACAGCACATAAACATTATGCTGCTCACGGTACTAGATTCTCTCTCACTTTAACTATTACGTTAAATATTTTTTACATTGTAATACTGTCTGAAGTTCTTACATATTTAATATCGCTGTAGTTAACTGAGGCACAAATATCATTTGTTACAAAGACATTTTTTATTGAGATTAATTTTATTCATTTAATAAATAAATCTATATAGTTTGGTAAATAATCAGGGTTAATTAAATTAAACTTAAAACTTCTGTATGTGTTTATTTCTTTCAAATGACAAGTGAAATCACATGTATTATTAAATAATTGTCTTTCTCTTGATAAGGGATTTTTCTTTCAAATGGTATGTCCTATTACTTTTTTGGAAACACGATATTATCTAGTTTTCCCCTTTGATTCCATTACTAATTTTGTAAGTTAATTACTTCTTCCTTTCTCAGATTAATCCAGCTTCTATAATAAGTAACAAATCTCTCTGGTAAGGCTAAAGACAGTAGTACCTCACTGTTCACAGACAGTTATTAACACCAACTCTCTGAAAAAAGTTTATCTTCCAAACCTTTACCTACTCCAATTGCATGGATGCTTATAAAGTGACCCTAACAGGTTTGATACTATTTCCAGCTGCTGTTGCCATCTTAGCACTGCAGGAGCCCAGACCTGCCCAGTGTCCTGGTTTCCACCCAAATATTCAGAAATTATTTAATCTTCTTAGTGTTTATTTATTTACCTGTTGTTTTTATAGCTGACTTTGTGGAAGATAGATACCATCATTATACGTTTGATTTATCAATTCTCATACCCAAGATTACAATTTGTTATGCACATTCACTTCATTTAAAATGTTGGCACGCATGGGTGGCTCAGTTGGCTCAGCTCAAGTCATGATCTCGTGGTTCCTGAGTTCGAGCCCCCTGTGGGCTCTGTGCTCACAGCTCAGAATCTAGAGCTTGCTTTGGACTCAGTGTCTCTCTCTCTCTCTCTCTCTGCCCCTCGCCTGCTAGCACTCTGTCTCTCTCTCTGTCTTAAAATAAGTAAACGTTAAAATAATGCCAAAACAGGGGCCCCTGGGTGACTCAGTCATTTAAGCATCGGACTCTTGATTTCGGTCGTGTCGTGATCTCAGGGTCGTGGGATCAAGCCCCAATTCTGGCTCTGTGCTGAGCATGGAGCCTGCTTAAGATTCTCTCTCAAAATAAATAAACACTTTTTAAAAAGTCAAAAAGCTACCAAAATTGTAATAGAGTCATTTTAAATAGTTTTTAAAATTTGAGTAGAGTTGACACATAATGTTACATTGGTTCCAGGTGTACAAGGTAACGTATGACAAGTTCACACATTGTGCTCTCTCCGCCACAGGTGTAGCTGCCCCGACACATCCTGTTACAGTATCAGTGTTCCTCATGCTGTGCCTTCTATTCAGTCACTTCTTTATTCCCTAACTGGAGCCTGTGTTCCCGTCCCCCTTACCCGCTGTCCCAACCCCCACACCCTCCTTTCTGGCAACCAACTCAGATGTTCATTTACTGTATGATAATACGTGTGAATAAAAAGTGTCCTGAAGTAAATATTTAAAGTGATTTATTTGAATTCACATTTCACTGTATCATCCTGAAATCACTGAATACATGACTTACGCAGTACCAAGTTAGAATACTCAGAAATTTCTCTAAAACTTTGTGTGAGACCCTGAACTTTGTGGCCACACTGGCACCATGGGTATATGTGTAACCGTGTCACATCTTGTTTGAGCACCAATGACTACCTTTGATGCACTGGATTCTCACATCAACAAAACCTTCCTTCTTACACGTCTTCAATTAGTATTTAAGTGATGAAAACACATTCTCATGACATAGTTGAAACGACACTGATAATGATTTTTTGCTTGATTTCTAAGTTGTCCAAATACTTGTCTTATTCTGGCAGACACACGGTTTGCAGCCAGCAGCACAGTGACAGGGACCACAGGGACATGTGCTGCTCACAGTCCGGTCACAGGCTTCGTTCACCATGTAAAATGCTCTGCTTCACTGCACAGTAGAGAGTGTGACTTCTGATGGCACTTTTTCAATGTTGGTTGCTCTTAACCTGTAAAGACTATTATGCAAAGTTTTTCTATTTCAAAGACTTTACTGTGTGAAGTTCATTGATAATGTTCTTCACACTTTTCTTCCTGATTATTGCTAATTGTTCATTGCATTCTGAGCACTGACAGCAAGCACTTAACACGTTCACATTCACACAGCTTTGGAGCATGATTCGCATGTATTATATACATGGTTAGCAAGGGTAAGACACCAGTGAGTTCTGACAAAAGTAGCAGGGATATTTTTTAATTTTAGAAATGCCATATAGTGTTTCCTTTGAACTAGATCTTACACAATGTGAAAGCCATTCCCACTCATTATAAGGTTTGTACAGTATTAGATGCTCTGTGACAGGGCAGGTTGTGATTCATTGCTAGTGTTATGGTTCCCTGTTCCCTCTCAGACCTGGAAGATTCATGACTAGTATATTTCAAAGCAAAGTTAAAAGGTGTTGAAACTTTGTCACTTCATTCTTACTGTGTATTCTTACTATTTTTTTTTACGTTCTTGAATCTGTATCTATTATTTCCACAACAATTGAGGCAGACTGACACTGAAAACAAAGGAAAAGTTGTGCAACATGAGGGTAATGATAAATTGAAGACTCTCCTAATCTCACAGGGAAGAAATACAACACAGATCGTTGTCCAAACTGCCTTCGATCACGTCTGCCACATCAGCTCTACTCACACACCCAGCTGGCCCGCCTGCCCTGCACATTTTGGACCTCCAGCCTCGCCCCAGTCCCATGAGCCAGTTCCTTAAAATACACCCATCTCTCTCTCGATGCACGTATCTCATTGTGTCTGTTTCTGTGAGCATCCTGACTAACACAGTACTGTGACAGGCACTAAGGATAGGGACCTACAAAAAAGAAAACTCGCCATTGTCATGGAAAGTACAGTGGCACGTGGTCATGCAATCATGTGATGCTCACTAGCCATGGCTGCACTTGAGCAGGAGCTACTCACCTTCCCTGGGGTGCAGCTGGGGTGAGGGGAGGGGGCAAACTGTCCCTGAGGACTCCTGGCTGAGGGGACAATAAGGGACTTCTCTGTGATGGGGAGGCTGGGGGCTTTCTCTCCTGCCTGACACCCACCTTCCTGGTTCAGTTTTCTGTTAGAGGGTCCATGGCCTCCCTGGACTGACACTGGGAGGTGCATATCCATCCCCATTTGCTTGGTGTCTCTATCCAGAGGCTGTAACAGCACAGGTGGGCCACAGTCCCAGGGGCCAACTGAACATACGGGCATCCCATAAGACAGGAGGGTTTCCTTGGACAGTGTTTTTGGGGGGAGGTCAATGGGTCTGGGGGAAGGGAAGGCCCTGCACCAGGGTTGAACCTGTTCTTCCCCAGAAGTCCATCCAGGATTCCAGGTATTTCTGCAGGCTTCCACCAAGCCCTCCCTGCACATAGGCTGAGGAAGCCTGGTTTGAAAGCCATCTGCATCGTGATTTCCTTAGCCAAGGACTGCACCGAGGACCAGGGAACTGGCCATACACGGGTCTTTGGGTCATAGGGGAGGAAAGAGCTCCCATCATAGCGGAAATGACCGAAACCCCTGGTGCTGTTGTCCTCCCGGATCTCCCAGCCCCAGGTCTCCTGGAGTGAATAGGAGCCTGCCCCCAGCCAGCAGTGACAAATCCCATCCTGTGTTCCTCTGCCTTCCCCACACCAGTGACAGACTCCAGCCAGAAGGGCCCCTCCCTCCTCTCCTCCACCTCTTCCCTGTGCTGAGTACTCTGGGCTGAGGTCCACAGACGCTCAGTCCTCACCTCCACTCCCAGGTAAATCCAGTGGAAGGAGAACAGGTCTCTGCTCTTGGTCGTGAACTTCCCTGGGAAAGGCCTCTCATCACTCTTGCCCCCACTCCACTGTCTCCTACTTTCTGCACCCACAGGGCCAGGGGGTCTGCCAGAGTCATTCTGAGGCCCTTCCTGCTCTCTCTCAAGTCCTTGGTCTCTGTATCTCATGTCTTAGGTACCAGGACTTCTTCTGCCCACAGTCCCTGCGCCTCTACCATGTCTATCTCACTGTCATCTGCAGGAAGGCCTGACCATCCACGCGTCCCTCAGTGAAAAATCTCTGATACACAGATTCATCCTGGGACAGCACCGTGAGGTTATAATGAAGACTGAGGGATCCTGGCAAGGAGGAGACTACAAATGAAACTGCCTCCTGGAAGTAACTGTTCGTCAAATATTTCTCAGAAAAGCTCTGCTGTCCTGAGCTGCTTGAAGTCTTGAGGGTGCAGAAAATGCACATGTACAAGGGACAGGAAGGAGGCTTTCCAGTACAGGAAGATAGGCAAGGGGCGTGAAGGAGAGGGAAGAAGGAATGTCTGTGGGGGGTGGGGGTGGAGGACAGGAGCCAGGAGAGGGAGCCAGAGACAGGGTGGGGACAGTGACACAGAGGGCCTGTGGGGTGGATTGTGACCACAAGGGAGTTTAGGGTGGCCCAGTGCCCTGGGGGTGAGGGGGGAAGGTGTGGGCCTGGGACCAGAGCGGAAGCATGGCAGGGTGAGGCCCCCAGGTGGGTAATGGGATGGACCTGCCAGTGTCCCTGGGGAGAGGCAGTCAGAGGGTCTCTGAGAGACACAGCAGCAAGCCCAAGGTAGTCTATATTAGAAAGGAGGGTCAGCGGAAGAGAAAATAGACCCGACACACCTCGTGCACACCTTGGGGAAGGACCGGCATGGTGGGCGTGGTTCTGGGAGGGGGGCGGGTCATCCCTCCAAGGAAGGACTTCCAGCCCAGGACTGGCAGGCTGGGAGAAGGCTGGCTGTGTGGAAAGGCTGGTGCTGACCACCTGGCAGAAACAACAAGTTTGGAGACCAGATGTCAGGAGTGGGGTCCACTGGGATCAAGGAACCAAAGGAGCGGGTGAGGGCCAAGGATCTGGGCAGCTGGACCTCAAGAAGTTTTCTGGTCAGTGGGGGAGAGGGGAAGGCAGGAGGCAGCAGGGGAGACTAGTGCTGAGGGTCTGGGAAGGGGGCACTGAATGTCTCAGAACAAACTTGAATCAGAGGCTGACAGGAGAGGAGGGCATTTGGGCCAAGAGCCAGGAGGAGGGGTGTGGATGGCAGGGCCCCATGGGAGGGGCTCCTGAGAGAGGAGAGCTTGGTGAGGGCCCAGCATGTGGGCAAGGGGTGTGAGCAGCCATGGGGCCATGGGGGAGGGGTGCAGAGGGACCAGGGAGACACAGAGTCCAGTCCACAGGGAGAGTGGAAGCCTCGAGAGTGTGAGGGTGGGATGAAGGAGAGGGGACAGGGAGGTGTGGGTGCTGGCCCAGGATGGAGAACGTCCAAGAGCAGGTGCCTGCAATGGAGGGGAGGGAGGAGGAGGGGCACCAAAACAAGGAACAAGTCTGGCCAAGAAGCTGCATCCCAGGCCGCAGTGTTCCCCTTAGTGATGGCAGGAGGGCAGTTGGAGGGAGACGCTCTGGGCAAAATACCCCCTCAGAAAATTAGAGTGGAGGAAAGTTAGGGAGAGGGAAGTAGGCCAGAAGTTTCCTTGCAGGCAATGGCCCATGGGAGGAGTGAAATTGGCGGGGGTGAGGAGGGGTGAGGTGAGGGACCCAGAAGTGGTTCAGAGAAAGAAACCAAGGAGAATGTCAGGGAGGGGGTGAGGGACATGGGAGACCCAATGAGAGCTGAAGAGATTGGAGAAACGGGCTTGAGCTTTGAGGGCAACAGGCCCCCTCCTTCCCTGGGCGGTCTGACGGATGATGGGGCTCCCACAACATTCACTGAGGCCACTGCCCCTCCAACTACCACAGTGAACCCCAGGCAGCAGTGGCGCTCCCCAGCAGAAAGGCAAAAGTCACAGCGGGGCTCAGAGCAGTGGAACAAGCTGTCCCATGTCTGCAACTGTGCCCACCTCCAGGTGGGTGATGGGCACCGGGCTCAGCGGAGCAGTCGAGTATCCAGGGAAAAAAGTACAGTCCAAAGGAAGCCCTAGGCCTCTACCCCCCATGCCTAGAATAGTCTACCAATCAAGAGCAGGACATGTGCCTCCCGGGTGACCACGGAAGTCCCCTAAGTCCAGAGCCGAGGGAACACACACCAAGACCACCAGAAGACCTCAGCAGGCTGGGGCTAGTGGCACAGGGAAACCCGGAGAAGCTGGAAAGCCTGCGGTTCAGGATCCCAAGCAGGGTTAGGCTGAGGGCAGTGCAGCCAAATGGTGCAGGGACAGGCTCTGAGCAGGTGGGTGTTAGGGCCCCAACCTCAGGAGCTCCAGACCACTGCTGCCCAGAGCAGCACAGACCTCCCCTCACTCCTGTAGAAACCAAATTCAACAGTGTTACCAAAAAAATGATTCACCAAAATCAAGTGGGATTTATTCTTGGGTTGCAAGAATATTCTTGGGTTGCAATATTGCAAGAATATTCTTGGGTTGCAAGGTGGTTCAGTGTTTGCAAAATCAATCCACATGATACATAACATCAATAAGAGAAAGGATAACCATATGATCATTTCAATGGATGCAGAAAAAAGCATTTGACAAAGTACAATTTAAATTTGTGGTAAAACTCCTAATAAAGTAGGTATAGAGGGAACATAGCTCAACGTAATAAAGGTCATATATGAAAACCCACAGCTAACATCATCCTGAATAGGGACAAACTGAGAACTCCGCATCACTCATCATCAGAGAAATACAAATCAAAACCACACGGAGATATCACTTCATACTTGTCCGAATGGCTGAAATCAAAACACAAGAAACAACAGGTCTTGGTGTGGATGTGGAGGAAAAGGAGGCCTGTGCACTGTTAGTGGGAAGGCAAATGGGTGCAGCCACAGTCGGAGGTTCCTCAGAAAATTAAAAATACGATTACCAGATGATCCAGTAATTCCACTACTGGGTATTTTTCCAAAGAATATGAAAACACTAATTTAAAAAGATATACACCCCGATGTTTATTGCATCATTCTTTACAATAGCCAAATTATGAAGGTAGTCCATGTGTCCTTCCAGAGGTGGATTAAAAGCCTGTAGTATATTATGTTTTAAAGTTTATTTATTTATTTTGATAGAGAGCACAAGCGAGGGAGGTCAGAGAGAGAAGGAGGCAGAAAACTGCAGGCTGGCTCCCCACTGTCAGCACTGAGCCTCATACGGGGCTCGATCCCATGACCTGAACCAAAATCAAGAGTCATAGGCTGAACCAAACGAGACACTCAGGTGCCCCCAAGATGCGGTTATATTTATGCAACAGACTGTTACTCAGCCACAAAAAAGAATGAAATCTTGCCATTTGCAGCAAAATGAATGGATCACAAGAGTATAATGCTAAGCAAAATAAGTCAGAGAAAGACAAATACAATATGATTTCAGTCATATGTGGAACATAAGAAACAAAACAAAGGAACCAAGCGAAAAAGAGATAAACCGAAAACCAGACTCAGAACTATAGAGAACATATGGATGGTTACCAGAGGGCAGGTGGGGGTGGGGGGTGGGTGAAACAGGTGAAGGGGATTAAGAATACACTTATCCCGACAGGCACAGAGCAATGTATCAAATTGTGGACTCCCTGTATTGTGCATCCAAAACTCATATAACACTGCTCATTAAACCACGCTGGAAGTAAAACAAAAACAGGAGAAAACAAAAACAAGATTAGTAAGTGGGTGCCCTTCATGTAGGTCCTGGGCACTTTTCAAACTGCTGTTTAGCTAAGTCCTGAGGGGTGTGAGGCCGGACACAGGCCTTGTAAGAGTGGGTTCTTGGGGAGGAGTTCAGGTGGCAGAGGAGGAGGGGGACCCTAAGTTTGTCTCATCCCTGGAACTCGGCCAGATAGTTATCAAATCACTTTGAACGCTCGAGAAATCAATTGGAGTTTGGAGAGAATAAAAACTCTAAGTCTACAAGTAGAAAAGTGACCACCTTCTGGAAGGTAGGAGGCAGGAGATTGATTTGGGGGAGCCAAAGCTGCAGTTAGGGCAGCAGGCAGGGAGCCTGCTTACAGAGATACCACAAGAATTATAAGCAGCGCACAATCTGAACTTTAGCCCGCTGCTGTGGGGGTGTGCCTGGCTTACAGGTGCTCAAGTGGCAACGTGGGAGGAGTCCCAGGAGTGACAGTCTGCTCTGAGGATCCCCGGGTCACAAGAAGGACAGGGGCACCCACGTGCTCCATTGCTCCCAAGCGTAGGAGCAGGGCCTTGAGCTCAGGGGAGAGAGCTGTGGTGCCGCATTCTGCTCTGTTTTGCCAGAAACTCGGAACAACTGCATGGTTGTGCCACCACTTTCCTGGCATCGCCCGCAAACAGCAAAAGTGACGCGAGATCCTCTCCTAGGGAACAGCGCTGGTCCGGGCCAGGGGAATCCCTAAAACTTGGAGTTTTGAAACTCAGTCACATGCTTGTGGTAAAAAAGGTCAGACCCAGAGCTATCAAGCCTTACTATAAAGCTACAGAAATCAAAGCACTATAGTACTGGCATAAAAACAGGTATACAGACTTATGAAAAAACAGGGTCCAGAAAATATCTTTGGGTATATGGCCAAGTGATTGAAGACAAGGGTGCCAAAACAATTCATGGGACAGGACAGTCGTTTTAACAAATGATACTGGGAAAACTGGATAGCCACATGCAAAAGAAGGGAAACGGGACATAAGCGAAGTAATTGCTTGATTTTCTGTGAGGGATTTCTGAAAAATTGGGGGCGCAATCTTTCAGCTCCAGTGCTGGAGAGTGGGAGCTTCCGCATTCATCAGCCCATCAGCCCTGAAAGGCTTCGGGAAGCAAAACAGCGCCATCTAGCGGACGCGAGAACTGCTTACACCAAGCCCTGACCACTGTGCTATGAAGTCACATTTCTACCTCAGAATCAACACAACAGGCCCCTCCTCCAGATGGCCAGCACTTGTTCCCACCACCTCTACTGATCATAAAATACAGCAAAGCTTCAGCTCTAGGGAAAATAAGATCGAGTTCCTCTTTTACTTTTATTCTTTATTTTTAAATTATTTTTTCATTTATTTTCTTATTTTTAAAAATTCCTTTTTTATGTTTTATTTTCATTTTCTTAATTTATATATATTTTATTTTGTGTATTTGTGTATTTTCATTTTATTTTATTTTTATTATGATTATAATTTTTGTTTTTTGGATATAGATTATTTTAACAAACAGACAAAACACATCCAGGATCTCACTTTTTAGATAGTTTCTGTTTTTGCTTTGTTTTTTTCTTTTCTGTTCTGGGAAAAATGACAAGAGAGAGGAATTCACACCAAAAGAAAGAGCAAGAAATAGATCTCTCAGTCAGTGATTTCATCAATACAGATATAAGTAAAATGTTTGTACTAGAATTTAAAACAACAATTATAAGAATACTAGCTGGGCTTGAAATATACATAGAAGACACTACAGAATCTTTTCTGCAGTAATAAAAGAACTAAAATCTAGTCAGCTCAAAATTAAAAATGCTGTAGCCGATGGCACAAAAATAGACACTCAGATCAATGGAACAAAATAGAGAATCCAGAAATAGACCCACAAACATATGACCAACTAATCTTTGACAAAGCAGGAAAGAATATCCAATGGAATAAAGACAGTCTCTTCAGCAAGTGGTGCTGAGGAAACTGGACAGCGACATGCAGAAGAATGAACCTGGACCACTTTCTTACACCATACACAAAAATAAACTCAAAATGGATGAAAGACCCCAATGTAAGACAGGAAGCCATCAAAATCCTCAAGGAGAAAGCAGGAAAAAACCTCTTTGATCTTGGCCACAACAACACCTTACTCAACACGTCTCCAGAGGCAAGGCAAACAAAAGCAAAAATGAACTACTGGGACCTCATCAACATAAAAATCTTCTGTACAGAGAAGGAAACAATCAGCAAAACTCAAAGGCAACTGACAGAATGGGAGAAGGTATTTGTAAACGACATATCAGATAAAGGGTTAGTATCCAAAATCTATAAAGAACTTGCCAAACTTAACACCCAAAATCAAATAATCCAGTGAAGAAATGGGCAAAAGACATGAATAGACACTTCTCCAAAGAAGGCATCCAGATGGCCAACTGACACATGAAAAAATGCTCAACATCACCCATCATCAGGGAAATGCAAATCAAAACCACCATGAGATACCACCTGACTTCTGTCAGAATGGCTCACATTAACAACTCAGGCAACAACAGATGTTGGCGAGGATGCAGGGAAAGAAGGATCTCTTTTGCATTGCTGGTGAGAATGCAAGCTGGTGCAGCCACTCTGGAAAACAGTATGGAGGTTCCTCAAAAAATTAAAAATAGAACTACTATGACTCAGCAATTGCACTCTTAGGTATTTATCCAAGGGATACAGGTGTGCTGATTTGAAAGGACACATGTATCCCCATGTTTATAGCAGCACTAACAATAGCCGAAGTATGGAAAGAGCCCAAATGTTCATTGATGGATGAATGGATAAAGAAGAAGTGGTAAGTATATACAATGGAGTATGACTCGGCAATCAAAAAAAATGAAATCTTGCCATTTGCAACTATGTGGATGGAACTGGAGGGTATTATGCTGAGTGAAATTAGTCAGTCCGAGAAAAACAAAAATCATATGACTTCACTCATATGAGGACTTTAAGAGACAAAACAGATGAACATAAGGGAAGGGAAGCAAAAATAATATAAAAACAGTGAGAGGGACAAAACAGAAAAGAATCATAAATATGGAGAACAAACTGAGGGTTACTGGAGGGGTTGAGGGAGGGGGATGGGCTAAATGGGTAGGGGGCATTAGGGAATCTACTCCTGAAATCTTTGTTGCAGTATATGCTTACTAATTTGGATGTAAATTTAAAAAATAGTTTTAAAAAATGCTGTAACTGAAATGCAAACCCAAATAGAGTTCATAAAAACGAAGATGGATGAATTAGAGGAACGAAACAATGATATAGAAGATAAAATGATGGAAAATAATGAACTGAAAAGAAGGAAAGAAAGGTACTGTATCATGAAGGTAGACTTAGGAAACTCAGGACTTCCTAAAATGGAATAAAATTTGCATCATAGGAGTCCCAGAAGATGACGAGAAAGAAAAAGGGGCAGAAGGTTTATTCAAACAAATTATAGTTGAAAGTTTCCCTAATCTGTGTGAGGACACAGACATCAAAATCCAAAAGCACAGAAAACTCCCATTAAATTCAACAAAAGCTGATCATCACCAAGGCATATCATAGTGAAATTCATAAAACACACAGACTAGGAAAGAATCCTGAAAGCAGCAAGGGGAAAAAAACGTCCTTATCATACAAGGGAAGACAGAACAGGTTCTCAGCAGCCCTGTCCACAGAAACTTGGCAGGCCACAGAGGAGTGGCAGGACACATACAATGTGATGAATGGAAAAATATGCAGCCAAGAATTCTTTACCCGGCAAGGTTGTCATTCAGAACAGAAGGAGAGATAAATAGTTTCCAAGACAAACAAAAACTAAAGGAGTTTAAGACCAGTCCTGAAGGAAAAAATATTTTTTTGAGAGAAAGAGGGTGCAAGTGAGCGAGAGAGAGAGAGAGAGAATCCCATGAGGCACAGAGAGAGAGAGAGAGAGAGAGAGGCCAGGCTCAGCTGAACCAAGGCCCCAGCTCACCCTATGCAGGACTCAAACTCACAAACTGTAAGATCATGACCTGAGCCGAAATCACATGCTTACCCGACTTAGCCACCATGGCTCCCCTTGAAAGACATTGTAAGGGGGAGTCTTTGAGTGGAAAAAAAAAAAGAACAAAAGCACAAAAAACTAGAAAGGACCAGAGAACATCACCAGAACACCAACTCTACAGGTAACATAGGGCACTAAAGCCATATATTTCAGTAATTATTCTGACTGTAAATGTATTAAATGCTCTAATCAAAAGATTTATGGTATCAGAATGGACAAAACACAAGATCCATCTATATGCTTCCTACAAAGGGTTCATTTTAGACCTAATGACACCTGCAGATTGAAAGTGACGGGTTGGAGGACCAACTACCATGCTAATGGACGTCAAAAGAAAGCCAGAATAGCCATACTCATATCAGATGAACTATATTTTAAACCAAAGACTGTACCAAGAGATGAAGAAGGACATTATATCATCATTAAGGGGTCAATCCAGAAAGAATATAAAACAATTGTAAACATTTATGCCCCCAAATTGGCAGAACACAAATATATAAATCAACTAGTCACAAACATAAAGGAAGTCATTGATAATAATACAATCGTAGTAGAGGACTTTAACACCCCATTTACATCATTGGACTGACCATCTAAGCAGAAAACCAACAAGGAAACAACAGCTTTAAATGACACACTGAACTGGATGGACCTAAAATATATATTCAGAACATTCCATCCTAAGCAGCAGAATACACATTGTTTTTGAGAGCACATGGGACATTCTCCAGAAGAGATCACACATGGGGTCACAAATCAGCCCTCAACAAGAACAAACAGATCGAGGTCATACCATGCACATTTTTAGACCACAACACCATGAGATTTGAAGTTAACCACAAGAAAAAATTTGGAAAGCCATCAAATACACAGAGGTTAAAGAACATCCTACAAAAGAATGAGAGGGTTAACCGGGAAATTAAAAATTACCCAGATGCAAATGAAAATGAAAACACGACGGTTCAAAACCTGTGGGATGAAGCAAAGGCAGTCCTAATAGGAAAGTATATTGCAATAGAGGCCTATCTCAAGAAGCAAGAAAGGTCTCACATACATAATATAATCTTACACCTAAAGGAGCTAGAAAAGGAACAGCAAATACAGCCTAAAGCCGGCAGAGAAGGGAAATAATAAAGATTAGAGCAGAAAGAAACCATATAGAAACAAACAAACAAACAAAACCCTAGTAGAACAGATCAACAAAACTAAGTCTGGTTTTTTGAAAGAATAAAACTGATAACCCTCTAGCCTCACATGTCAAAAAGAAAAGAGAAAGGACCCCCAAAAGATAATATTATAAATGAAAGAGGAGAGATCACAACCAACACCACAGAAATACAAACAATTATGAAAGAATACTATGAAAATTATATTCCAGAAAACTGGGAAATCTGGGAGAAATGGAAAATTCCTAGAAACTTACAAACTAAAAAAACTGAAACAGGAATAGAAAATTTGAACAGATATATAACAAGCAAAGAGATTGAATTGTATTCAAAAATCTCCCAACAAACAAATGTCCTGGGCCTGATGGCTTCCCAGGGGAATTCTGCCAGACATTTAAAGAATTCTTCTCAAAGTGTTCCTATTCTTCTCAAACTGTTTCAATAAATAGGAATGGAAGGAAAACGTCCAAACTGATTCTACAAAGCCAGCATTACCTTGATTCCAAAACCAGAGAAAGACCCCATCAAAAAGGAGAATTACGGGCGAAAACCCTTGATGAACAAGGATGCAAAAATGCTCAACAAAATAGTAGCAAATCGAATTCAACAATACATTAAAAGAAGTATTACCATGATCAAGTGGGATTTATTCCTGGGCTGTGGGTTTGGTTCAATGTTGCAAATCAATCAACATGATACCCCACATTAATAAAAGAAAAACAAAGACCATATGATCCTGTCAATACATGCAGAAAAAGCATTTGACAAAATACAGCATCCATGCTTGATAAATACCTTCTACAAATAGGGATAGATGGAATATGCCTCAACATCATAAAGGGCATTTATGAAAAACCCATAGATAAAATCATCCTCAATGGAGAAAAACTGAGAACATTTTCCCTATGGTCAGGAACAAGACAAGAATGTCCAGTCTCACCATTACTATTTAACATACTACTGGAAGTCTTAGCTTCAGCAATCAGATAACAAAATGAAAGAGAAGGGATCCAGATTGGCAAGGAAGTATTCAAGCTTTCACTCTTCACAGAAATCATAATACTCTGTGTAGAAAACCTGAAAGATTCCACCCCAAAATTGCTAGAACTAACACATGAATTCAGAAAAGTTACAGATTGTTAAATCAATGTAGAGAAATCTGTTGCATTTGTATACACCAATAACAAGGCAGGAAACAAAAAAAGAAACAAGGAATCAACCCTGTTCGGAATTGCACCAAAACCAATAAGATACCTAGGAATAAACCTAACTAAAGAGGAAAAAGTTTTGCACTCTCATTGATAACTATAGAACACCTATAAAGAAATTGAGGATACAAAGAAATGGGAAAGCATTCCATGCTCATGGATTGGAAGCACAAATATTGTTCAAATGTCTATCCTCCCCAAAGCAATGTATAATTTAATACAATCCCTATCAAAATACCACCAGCATTTTTCACAGAGCTAAAACAAACAATCCTAAAATTTGTATGGAACCACAGAAGACCCCAAATAGCCAAAGAAACTCTGAAAAACAAACTGGAGGCATCACTATTCCAGATTTCAAGCTGTATTACAAAGCTGTAGTCATCAAGACAGTATGGTACTGGCACAAAAGCAAACACATAGATCAATGGAACAGAATAGAAAATTCAGAAATGGACCCACAACTATATGGTCAACTAATTTTTGACAAAGCAGCAATGAATATCCAATGGAAAAAAGATAGTCTCTGTAACAAATGGTGTTGGGAACACTGAACAGCAACAGGAAGAAGAAAGAAATGGGACAACTTTCTTACACCATACACAACAGGAAATTCAAAATGGATGAAAGACCTAAATTTGAGATAGGAACCCATCAAAATCCATAACAGCTTCTTACTGTACAAATTGCTGGAGGCAAGGGAAACAAAAGCAAACATGAACTACTGGGAGTTCATCAAGATAAAAACCTCCTGCACAGGGAAGGAAACAACCAACCAAAGTAAAAGACAATCTACAGAATGGGAGAAGATATTTGCAAATGACATATCTGATAAAGGATTAGTTTCCCAAATCTATAAAGAACTTAGCAAACTCCACACCCAAAAAGCAAATAACCCAGTTAATAAATGGGCAGAAGACATGACTTTAGAAAACACTTTTCTAAAGAAGACATCCAGATGGCTAACAGACATGTGAAAATATGCTAACATCATGAGAAAGAATGAAATCCTGCCATCTGCAGCAACGTGGATGGAACTGGAAGGTATTATGCTAAGTGAAATAAGTCAGTCAGAGAGAGACAGATATATGTTTTCACTGATATGTGGAACTTCAGAAACTTAACAGAAGACCATGGGGGAAGGGAAGGGGAAAATATAGTCACAGAGATGGAGGGAGGCAAACCATAAGTGACTCTTAAATACAGAGAACAAACTGCGGGTTTATAGGGGGCAGGGAAGAGGGGGAAATGGTGATGGGCTTTGAGGAGGGCACTTGTTGGGATGAGCAGTGGGTGATGTATGTAAGTGATGAACCGTGGGAATCTACCCCCAAAACCAAGAGCACACTTCATACAGTGTATGTTAGCCAACTTGACAGTAAATTATATTAAAAATAAATAAATAAATAAATAAATAAATAAACACAAATGTTAAAAAAATGGAAGAAAATATGCTCACATTTTGCTGCCAGTATGTCTAAAATGAACAGCACAGGAAATAACAGATGTTGTCAAGTATGTGGAGAAGGGGGAACCCTCTTGCAGTGTTGGTGGGAATGTAAACTGGTGTAGCCACTCTGGAGAACAGTATGGAGGTTCCTCAGAAAACTAATAATAGAAATACCCTATGACCCAGCAATTGCAGTACCAGGTGTTTACGCAAATGGTACAAAAATACGTATTTGTAGGGGCGCATGCACCCCAACGTTTATAGCAGCATTATCAACAAGAGCTAAACGATGAAGAGAGCCCAAATGTCCATCTACTGATGAATGGATAAAAAAGGGGTGGTATACACACATATGCGCGCGCACACACACACACACACACACACACACATTAACATGCAGACACACACACATATAATGGAATATATATGATTTATCTTCAAGAAATCTCCAAGTACATTTGAAAGAATGTGTATTCTGTGGATGGCTGGAATGGTCAGTAAATGTCAGATTTGTACTATTGGTTTACAGTACGGCTCAAGTCTTCTTTATGTTTATTGATCTCTGCATAGATGTTCTATCCATTATGGAAAGTGATATATTGCTGTTTCTGACTATTACTGTTGTATTGTCTGTTTCTCAATTTCTGTCTGTTTTTTTTCAAGTATTTGGCACTGAGTTATTAGGTGACTATATATGCAGAATTGTTTCAACCTTCTGATAGTTTGATACTTTTCTCATTATAAAATGTTGCTGTTTATCTTTCCTAGCATTTTTTCTTTATGTCATATACTAATATTTATTCAAATAATATATATTTATATATTTATATCATATCCTGGTCCTGTTATATTTTATGTCCTATGAGTGCAATATTGAAGTTTTATGACCTTCTTTTTACTACCTATTCTTTCTAAAGCTACTCAATCACAGTCTTTTTCCCGTTTGTACTTTACATTTCGTGCTGCGAGTTTCTCTTTTTCTTTGTGCAATTCTTTCGGCAAATTTTTTGACACATAGCTTAAATGTAGATTTCTCTAGAGAAATTTGTTTCTTTCTTATAAATTTGACTCAATATCAATCCAGGACAATAATAAATTAAACTAATGACTTGAAGGTACTTTGACCCAAAATAGCAAAGCAAATTTGGATTACAAATCACAGAAGGGTTAGTCTGTCATTGCAAATTCTTTGAAGTAGCTATTTTGGTCACTTTGTGTTAGCTCCAAGCAAACCTCCTTAGAATAATTTCTTCTTATTCTTGAAGATAGAGTTGATGTGATTCATGTCACCCTTTCCTGAGGATATGAATCTATGAATCTTAACTCCCATATTTTCAGGGAGAGATGTTTCTTATGAAATAGAATAAGCTCTGGGCATTATTTCCTGTCTAGTAAGTTCATGAGCCTGAGAAGTCAAGCTAAGATTTTCTAGATTTGAAATACACCTTGAGTATCAGAGCAACGATCATCCCTAGCTTTTTGCCCATTACTATATTTTGGCCTAAATGATTATTATTCTCCTGCTTTTTCTTGTGGGTGAAATATATACAATATATAATATATATTGTATACATATTATTTTATACATGTATGTATAAATCATGATTAGTTGTTTTTATAGGAAGAGGCAGCCTTAAAACTTAGTCTACTGTGTTATTGGAAGAGGATCCCCATTCACAATTGTTTCATTTCTGCGATTTATCCAGCACCACACAAGGTGGTAGAATACAAGTCTACCTAAACCAGTGGTGATCTGTGTCTTCCGTGAGCCAGCGCTGGTCTGTGAATGTGCATCAGCCCACAAACAGATAGAGACAGAAATGAAAGTGAAACCTTATCCTGTCTCAGACTGGCAATCAAGACAAAAATAAGCCTGTATATCCTCATTGGATCTGCTAAAACCAGTTTGATTACTAGCTGTTCGTGGACCAGACGTGGAGGAGCACAATGTCTAACCTAGAATGATTTTGCAGACTTTTGTGAGGGTCACATAAAACCTGGTAAATTTTGGATACTCTGCTCAGAAATACGGGCATGTACAAAGAAATATGAAGTGTCAGTGTATGTATAAGGATCATCTGAAGTGTTACAGATCTGGGTAACTTAATCCTAGGAGGAGACAAAGGCTGGAGAAGACATTTTGAACAATCACTTCATCACCCGACAGTGCTACTCCACTTACCTGTGAGTACAACTGGAGTAGACAAAAGCTGGATCCCATAACAACTATCAAGGGGAAAAGTTGGAAGACGCTGTATTTAGTCACTCCTTCCTCCAATCTGACCTGAGTGCCTACAATGTATCATATCAAGTTGTAGTCTCAAATCACTGCTCCAAATGTTGCAATTTGTCATTCTTTTTCCATTCCTGGCCCCCAACTTCCATGCCCAGAGCTAGTATCCTCTTCCCATATGAAAAACTTCCACATTTAAAAATGTTGACGGAGGGCAGAGACCATGGAGAGGAGAACCCACTTTGTCAAACACTCTTGCATTGGACGTGGCATGAAACTTCACAGTCACGTGACCACCTGCCAGAATCTCTCTCAGGACATGGGACAGATAGGCTGGGACCGCACTACATGGCATTTGGCACAGGTGTTTGAGTGACAGTGGTGTCATGCAGTTTGTTGCAAGGGGCAGCAGCAACAGCAGTCCTAGCCTCCGGATCCAGTGTCCTATGTCAGGGGACTGTGTTGTGAGGGTGACATCTATACCCAGGAGCAGGGCCCTGGCTATATGTGAGCCTCCCCCTCGGGTCCATTGTGGATTCTGTTCCCGTCTGTGTAGACTTAAGCCTGGTTTGTGACTTTCCTTGAAATAGAACAAGGCCCCACATTCTCTTTCTCTCATCCCAGTCTGTAACTGTGCACATGTATCACAAAGAGGCAGAAGTCGATGTAGGGAATAGCTTCAGAGAGCATGGTTTCAGACTTTTTTTCACCAGTTTTACTGAGATATAACTGACATACACCATTGTGTCAGTTTAAGGCTACAGTTTCTTGACTTGATACGTTTCTATGCTGCAAAATGCTTACAACCATAGCTTTAGCCTAGACCTGCACCTTGTCACATAGTTACCATTTCCTTTGTGTGGGGCAAACATTTAAGATCTACACTCTTGTTATCTCAGAGATTTTATGTTGAGCTGATAACCACTTCCTCAATCTGCCACTTGGCTCTGCCCCATGGGAGAGAAAATATGTATCTCCCAGCAGGCCTTGCATTTTTCTTCCTAGAAAAAACAACTTTTAAATGTGGATGTAAGACCCCTTCCCACAATGAGGGCTCTCATCAGTGACTTCACTGCAACTCTATCTGGTGGAACCCCAGGATTGCTTGTAGGTTTGTTACAAAATGCTCAGGCCTCTCCCCACTTACCATGTTAGAGTGTTGGGCGTGGACCCAGGAATCACTACTTAATAAGCCCCACAGAAGAGGGTGAGGCACAGCCATGTGGGAATTGTGCTTTATGTGCTTGGTTCTCAGTGTGTGGAAGCAGCACCAACCTTGTTATAAACCCAGAATCTCATGCTCTATTGCAGACTGTCTACCTCTTCCTAAGTCCAGGAAATTCCAGTGCACACGGAAGGCTGGGTCTCCCTGGAGTGTGTGCCTTCTAGGTGCAGAACCAGAACTGTGCAGTGTGCTCTGGGTGTGCTCTGATCAGCTTGCTTAGTGCTGATGAGTCCATGGTTTGGTCCTGTTCCTTTTTCTTCTATGGCCATCATCCCCTTGGTGACCTCATCTATGCTAAAGGCTCTAAACATCATTTATATGATGTCAACATCCATATCTATTTTTCCAACCCAGATATTTCTCCTACCCTGTGATCTGTATCCAACAGCCAACCTCACTTGTATTTCTAATAATCTCAGTTTCCACACTCCTAATGGGGTGCCTGTGATGCTGCTTCCCCAAATGTCCTACTTCCAAAATCTTCCCTGTTTCATTGGAAGACAACCCCCCTTTCTTCTTGCAGTCTGAAGTATTGGATGCTGTCCGTGATTCCTCCTTCTCACAACGCAGAATTAATACATTAGGACATGCTGCTAAGTTCATCTTTAAATGTATCCAGAACATACACTCACACACACACACACACAGACACTAACCAGAGTACAGTCACTCCCTCTTATTTTCTCTCCTCAAACCCCAAAATAAATCCAACATCCCCCCTCCTGGAAACTGCACTGGCTTCCTACACTTTCCCTACTGGTCTCCCGCCCTTCACCTCTCGATTCTGCACAGCAGCAAACATGCTGCTAAGACAAGTAGTACCACGTGAACCATCTGATCTAAACCATCTGGTGACTCCACATGTCACTCAGAGAAAACTCAAAACCCTTCTAATCCTAAGGTCTAGACATCTGACCACATTTCACATGCTCTCTGCTCCAGCCACAGTGGCCTCTCACCCTTCCTTGAACAAGGACACGCTCCTGCCCTAGTACATGCGCCTGGAGGTTCCCCTGCCTGGAAAGAACTCCCTGAGACATACTCTTCAACAATTCCTTGTGTCCCACACATCTCTCAGAGGTCAGCTTCCCAGTGAGGCTCACACTTACCACCGTAGTAAAGTAGCCACCTTCCCTGTCCCCACACAGGTAATTCTCTGGGTCACCTTCCTCAAAGCACCTACCAATTTCCATTTAAACACTTCCCTTATTTACCACATTTATACAGTATACGGTTGACTCTGAATTAACACTGGTTTGAACTGTGCACATCCACCGATATGTGGACTTTTCTACAATAAGTGCTGTCAATGCAGTTTCTCTTATGTTTTCTTACTATTTTCTCCAGGTTAATTTATTGTAAGAATACATGTTACATATCCATGTAACAACAAAATACGTGTTAAATGACTGTTCCTGTTTTCAGTAAGGCTTCTTATCAACAGTACGTTATTAGTGGCAGTATTTAAGTTTCAGGGGAGTCAAAAGTTATACTTGGATTTCTGACTGCTCAATGGGGTCAATGCCTTCAGTCCCCACATTGCTCCAAGGTCAAGTAGAGTCTGTCCCTCACCCCTAGGACATATTCTCTGCAAGACCAGCATGTTTGCCTCTTCTTAATTACTGAGGTGTCCCAGATGAAAAAATAGCGGGTCCTGCATGAGGCACACGAGATTATCAGTGGAACAAGTGGTCAGCGGAGAGGACCTCTGTCTTCTGGATGAGCCTCAGGCACAGCCGGTCCGTGGCAGGTCCTGCACAAAGTGCCCCCACCTCACTATCAGTGCCGCCTCTACTTTTCCCCAGGGCTGCTCCCCCCTCCCACCCTCTCTGCTCAGCTCCCCCCTCCTACAGCGTTTTCCCTGCACAGCACAACACACATAGTCCTGTCTTCAGAATCACTGTATTTACGCTCTATGAGGCCGTTGCTCCAACCAAATAGAAATCTACATTAGACCCTGCTTTATAAATCCATGAACGTGGATGGGAGCCAGAACCAGCATCACTAGAACTAAGGGCAGGGAGAGGGCATAGAGAGGCAGGGAAGGTAGAAACTAACTGAAGCGTAGTAACGATGAGAAACTCTCAGACTCCTCCTACCTCCAGAATCTAAAGAATAATCCAGAAGACAACTCGAGAGGAAGGGGAAGATGGGAGGAATCTGAAAATTCATGTCTCCAAACCCCAGAGACCCCTGTGTGCAGGGCCCACCTAGGCCTGCAGAACGACAGCCCAAAGGACTCCTGGTGCCATAACTATGGGGGTCACCCGGGGAGAATGAGACAGGAACTTGGACACAAGAGCAAGAACAGGCCTGATGCTCCATAGGAACAATAGGGGAAAAACACCCAAAGATGGGGCTGAGGTCACGACCCAGGATGGAGCCTGGGCTGACCCAGTCACAGGAAGCTCTTGCTGCACAAGCTCCTGGTGACAGGTGACATCCAAGCCCCTATGATCTCAGGTCCTGGTGAGACAAGGTTCCACAGAAGGGACAAGGACAAGGAGCAGAGACATGACCCAGCTGAGGAGGGAGCTTGACACACCAAGGATGCACTGAGCACCGACTGGACCCAGGCCCTGTCCCCGCTCGGCTCCTCCAGCCCTCTCCTGTCCCCACCTGCAACAGACACAGCACAAGAAATATGCGGGTTCTGGGAGTTTCTCAGGGCTTTCATTTATTTTCTCTTGCAATTTTATAAATGTTCTCTTTTATTACCTCATCATCCCCACATACCCAGAATTACAAAACACAAAGTCATATCAGGATTCTCATTTTCAGTAGGGAAGTAAGGGGTCAGTACTCAGCCCAACATGAAGTAAAGACAGGGATGGAGACGGAACACAAATCAGTATGGGAGGGGTCATGGTGGGTTTGGGGGCCAGTCCCCTGCATCCTCACAATATGCTAATAGGAACACAGACACATCTGACACCATCTGAAGAAAGTCAGGGGATCTTGATGTCACCAAGTGGGAGCGTAGACAGATCCTGCATCGCTCAGTTCTCCACAGGCAGCGGGTCTCAAACTGTGAAAAAAAATCATTATGAACACATTTAGGTCAGTCACATAAGTGCCACACACTCAACAGCCCCCCACATGCTCAGAGTGTCCCTAGTGCCCCCACTCCTCCCCACTTCACCCTCCAGAGTCTTACCTTTAGGAGCCATTAGAGATGAATCAGAGCCCTGGGTACTGTCGTCGCCTGGGGTAGAACAAACAGGACATGATCAGAGCCATAGGAGTTGAGACTAAAGGAGCAGCCAAGGGGGAAGGGGGGTGACCCATGGGGTCCTGTCTACACCATTCCAGGTTTCAGGGATCACCCCCTCCATACTTACGTGCAGCGTGAGAATAGCTTGGTCCTTTTCCTCCTGTGGAAGAAAATCGCATGTTAGAGACCTGGGACAGGTGGGCCATGTGATCCTAGAGCAACCTCCTAGTTCTGGTCCACAATGAAGTTTCCAGAGTTCTGACTGAACACCCAGGACAGGATTGGGACACATGAAGAAAGAGGTGTGGGGTCACAGGACCACCTGACTTGCTGGAGGTCTGACCTCAGCAGGGACCTTCCTCTCTCTCTCCTGTCACTGCTGGGAATCAGGTCCCCGTGACCAGAGTTACCAAGTGAAAATCTGTTCTTCATTTTCACAAGTGCTTTGCTACAGAGTGATTGTTGGTAACGGCTCCAGAGTGGGCAGGTCCATGTGTGTGGATGGAACTTCCCAGGAACCAGGCAGGACAACGTGCTACCTAGGAAACCCCCCCAGCGGGACAAGAGAACTCAGATCCCCTCCACTCTGTTCCTACCTGAGAACTTCTTCCTCCAGATCACAGCTCCAACCACCACAGTGACCACAAGGACAGCCACACCAGCAATGATGCCCAGAATGGTGATGAAGGGCAGAGACGATGGCTCTGGAAAGGGATGGAAGGTGAGGGGCCCAGACCTCCAGCTTCAGTCCTGACTCTGAAATTTCCAGAAGGGCCCTGCTTTCCCTGACACGGGACTCTACCCCCAACCCTCCTTACCCCATCTCAAGGTGATGGGCTCGGGCAGCCCCTCGTGCTGCACATGGCACGTGTATCTCTGCTCCTCTCCAGAAGGCACCACCACAGCCGCCCACTTCTGGAAGGTTCCATCTCCCCCAGGTCTCGTCTCCACAAGCTCTGTGTCCTGGGTGTGGTCCTCCCCATCACGCTGCCAGGTCAGGGTGATCTCCGCAGGGTAGAAGCCCAGGGCCCAGCACCTCAGGGTCACCTCACGGTCAGAGATGGGGTGGCGGGTCACGCGTGTGTTGGGAGATTCTGAGGAAGAAGAAACAGAGAATCCACACTGTGGTTTAGCTTTATGGGCCACTGAAACTGCATCCACATGACCATCCTGAGGTGGACGGGACAACTGGTCTGGATGGAAGAAGCACAAAACCGAGACATCAGTCTAGCTTTTGGGATCTCCTGATCCTTGTTAAGTTCTGGAATCAGGGAAAGAGCCCGGGTGGGAGGCTGCAGGTCTAAAGTGGGGACCACAGTGTGGTCCTGAGTGTGGTGGAGGGTGAGTGACTCAGAAAACCCAGAGTCAGATCTCCAAATATGTTCCCAGATGGAGACAAGTCCTTGAGAGGGAAGGTCAGGGTTCACAAGGTGGCTGCCAGGGTCAGAGGGAACTGCTGATGGGTTATTTCTGGGATGATCTCAACAGGCATCCCAGGGAGAGACTGGATTCCTGTCTCTCTTTTAGAGAAAAGCACCCTCAAGGTGAGTCAGTCTCTAGTAGGCAGATGAACTCCGAGGCGGATGTCCCTCTTCCCACCCGTGGGAGGGGTCATGACACTGAGTCCATTTTCCCTTCCTCGTGGGCAGCCAGCCCCAGGGGAGGGGAGATTAGGGAGGCCCCGCGGTCCCGGTACCTGCGCGCAGCGTCTCCTTCCCGTTTTCCAGGTACTTGAGGAGCCACTCCACGCATATGCCCTCCAGGTAGTTCCTCAACTGCTCCGCCACACCAGCATCCTCCCACCTGCGGCGGGTGATCTGCGCCGCGGTGTCCGCCGCGGTCCAGGAGCGCAGGTCCTCGTTCAGGGCGATGTAATCCTTCCCATCATAGGACTCCTGCGTGTACCCGCGGAGGAGGCGGCCATCGGGTCCCACGTCACAGCCATACATTCTCTGGATGTTGTGCGACCCTGTCCCCGCCCCGCCCCCAGAGCAGCAGTGATTAAGGTGAAACCGAAAGTAAACCCGCCTAAAAGCTCCCTCGGGCTCTTCCAGGGTCGTGGGACTGGGGTCGCGGCCTCGGGGCAGCGCTCTGACCCGGAGACTCGGGGCGACCCCGGCCGGTCCGTGGGGATGGGGGTCGTGACCTGGACCCGGGCCCGCGTCGCTCACCGGACTCGCTCTGGTTGTAGTAGCGGAGCATCGTGTTCAGGTCCACTCGGGAAATCTGTTCGTTGTTCTTCGCGGTCCGCGTCTCCCGGTCCCAATACTCTGGCCCCACCTGCTCCATCCACGGCGCCCGCGGCTCATACCTCGGATTCGGGGCGTCGCTGTCGAACCGCACGAACTGCGTGTCGTCCACGTAGCCCACGGAGATGAAGCGGGGCTCCCCGAGGCCGGGCCGGGACACGATGGTATGGAAATACCTCAGGGAGTGGGAGCCTGCGGGCGCGGAGGGGCTGAGACCCCGCCCGACCCTCCTCCCCGCGCGGGGCCCGGGTCCCAGGGGGAGGCGGCCGGGAGGGCAGGGCGAGGGGGACCAGAGTTGGGGAGAGCAGGTTGGAGTCTGGGAGGGACGGGGAAGGGGAGCCCGGGCGAGGCCGGGTGGAGGTCTGGGTCCGGGCGGTGGACAGTCGGCTTCCCCGGGGGTTCCGCTTCCCCGCCGGGCGGTCTCCTCGCTCCTGCCCTGCAGAGTCCCTTTCCTCCCGACCCCGCACTCACCCGCCCAGGTCTGGGTCACGGCCAGGGCCCCCGACAGCAGCAGGAGCAAAGTTGGAGGCATCACGACCCGCATCCTCAGGGTCTGGGGAGAAATGTCAACCTCAGGAAGCGGGCGCTGAAACTTGATACCCCGGAACCGCGGTGCCGCTGATTGGCTTCTCCGGAAACCGGGCACTAATAGGAGTGTGAACCGAGGCCGCGTCATCAGTATCCAGGCAGAAGGACCTGACACAGGTTGTGTCAGGGAGAAGTGAAACCAGGGCAGATGGGGACTCCCCAACACTGGGCTTCCCCGCCCCCGACGCCGCCCTGGGGCCAGAGTCCCTGAGAGGCGGGCCTGGGGACCTGGGACTTGGCCTGGACGCCTCACCTATTGCACAGAGCGCTCTTTGTCACACCGTGTCCCTGAGTCGTGGACCAGGAGCTGTGTGAGTCACTGATTCTCCAGCATTTTGTTCTCAGGACATCTCTCCAGTCTTACAAATTAGTGAGGCTCCCAGGGAGAATTGTGTGTCTGTGGATTCTATCGATCCTTATTTACCACAGGACTAAAACAGGTTCAAATATTTATTAATTCATGTACAATCACATGAAAACAGAAATATTGTTTGTGTGGAAAGTACCAATGTTCCCAAATAAAAGGGGCAGTGAGAATACTGGTTTTGTTCCATTGTACATTTTTGCAAGTCTCTTTCTTGTCTGTCTGGTTGGAAGACCACTGGATGTTCAGATTTGCTTCTGCATCTATTGTGTTGTTTTGGTTGAAGTATATGAAAAAATTTATGTCCTTGACCAAATATAGGAGAATAGTATGTATTATAACCGTTTCAGATAATTATGGATATTCATCTTTGATACTATATTAAAACTACACAATGTGTACTTTCTCTGAGGTTCTTTGCAAACTGGACCTGAAACAGTATCATTAACTGTGTTTTTCTGTTACATTAAATGCATAGGCCCATCTGCACATGGAATGGATCTTGTACTAATGCATGAATGTTTTTAAGTAACGTGTTGTGTGTTGTTTCGCTAAGTAATATAGGTGTTCCAGCATTGATTAGAGTGGAATCGAATTATCAAAAAGTCATTTATTTTGGGGCACCTGGGTGGCTCAGTTGGTTAAGCATCCGGCTTGGGCTCAGGTCATGATCTCACGGTCCATGAGTTCAAGCCCCGCGTGGGGCTCCGTGCTAACAGCTCAGAATCTGGAACCAGACTAGGATTCTGTGTCTCCCTGATTCTCTGCTCTACCCCTGCTTGCACTCTGTCTCTCTCTTTCTCTCAAAAATGAATAAACGTTAAAAAAATTTTAAAGAACGTCATTTGTTTTAATATTACCACAAATCCCAACAGAAAAGATGGTTAGTACTTAGAAGCTGTCAAGCTTCTGGGTGGGTCACAGGTTTATGAGATGGGCTTCATGGGTGATGGGTTCTAAGGAGGACACTTGTGATGAGCACTTGGTATTGTTTGTAAGTGATGAATCACTCAATTCTACTCTTGAACTCATATTAAACTGTATGTTAACTAACTGGAATTTAAATAAAAACTTGAGATAAACTAAGTAATGGTAAAAAGCAGCGATTGCTCAGTAACCAGCACGGGGAGATGTTTGGTATTTGGTGGGTCGTACAGTGCCTTGTTTTTGTCTGTAATTAGACAAAGTAATGTCACGGTTTCAGAGTGTCCTTGTGTGCTGTCGATGTTCCGTGAGATGACTGGCTCATGTCCCACAGGAATAATATGGCCCAGTGGTGGCATCAGTCAGCTTCTGACCACACTGAGGCCCAGCTGTCAGTGTCAGACCAGTTCCCAATGTGTGGGCTGCTGTTTCTTCTGTCTTCAATTGCATATTTTAAAACACGTACAACCCATCAATAATAATTAAAGACTTGGTGTTTTGGGGAGCCTGGGCGGCTCGGTCGGTTAAGGGTCAGACTCCTGATCTCATGGTTTGTGAGATGGAGCCCTGTGTCAGGCTCTGTGCTAACAGTGTGGACCCTGCTTGGGATTCTCTCTCTTGATCTCTCTGTCTCTGTCTCTGCCCCTCCTCTGCTCATACTCACTCTGTCTCTCTCTGTCTTAAAATAAGTAAATAAACTTTACAAAAAATCTGGAGGACTTTTAAATCCTTAAATATTCCCACATACATTGGCCCAGTTAGGGTTCTTAAATATGTTTATTTCTTCTTGTATCACACCCTGAGGAGAAGCTTTTTTTCAGATTATGGATTGTGCAACTTTTTCACACTAAAACTACTCCCAGAATTAGGGTAGGTCTTAGGTTTAATATTTCATAAGCAGGAATATTGTTCATGGTCGTTCCAGACCCTAGTTCCAATACTTATCCCTTTGTCATGGAGTACCTCATTCCTGTCTCCTAACATGTCTGCCAGATTTGGTTACTGTTCTCTGTATCTCCTCAGAGACCGATTTGCTGAGGAAAATCCGAAGCAAAGGAGAGAAAGGAAGAGTAATTATCCTTAGAGGAATAAAGGAATCATGTAGCGGGAAATAAGAGGGACTTAGTGGTTTCATGTGGAGGGTGTGCTTCCAGAAATCTCCCACTCTGGCACATTGTCATTCTCCCCCCATACACACACCCATGGGCCCACATCCCCCTACTCTCCACACACAGGCAAGATCTTTGTGAAGTCTGTGCAGCGTTGCATTGCCCTGGCCCAGCTCCTGATGGAGCAGAACTTGCCAGCCATTGCCATCCACTGTAGGATGCCCCGGGAGGAGAGGTGAGGGAGAGATGGAAAGATGTCTTGTGTCCTTGGGAGGAAATGAGACCCCTGAGATAAAGGACTGTGAACATTTTTATGATTGTCTTTCTGACAAAAGCTTTCTTGGTATCAGTACTTTAAAGGTCTTCAATAACAAATTCTTGTGGCCAGCAACCTATGTGGCCAAGGCATGGACATTAAGCAGGTAAACTCTGCCATCAACTACCACAAGCCTGGGGATTCCCACCCCTACCTGCATCGGGTAAGCTGCACACCCACACGGACATCCCAGTGCACCTCCCAGTCCCTGATTTCCTATGTATTCATACATTACACCCTCGTCCCTCCTTTTGGGTGTCTTCCTACTTTGGGGTCTTCCAGTGCTACCCTCTGTCCCCTTCCAAGGAGGCCTGTGCAGGCCAGTTGCCCGAGGGGATTGTCCATCACATTTGTGTCAAGTGAAAACAATGCCAAGATCCTCAGTGAGGTGCAGGGTCAAACTGAGGTCGATGGTACTGAACTGCCTGAGGAGATGGACATTTCCTCCTCCAGTGAGTATTGATCTCATGAAATTGGTTCCTCCAACCCTTCACAGTCTCCTTGTTCCTTAGAGACTTTGTCTTGAACCATGTAGTGCAGAGAATGGTGCCTGATGCCTAGTGGGTGCCTGACAAGTTTAATGCAACCCAACCTTGATGCCATGTTGGGATGTTTTGTTCATTTCTACGTCCGGTCCCTTTCCTCTCTCATCCAGTTAGTTGTTTTTGCACCCCAGTCTTCCTCTGACCCCACACCCCACATGAACACCTGCATGTATAGGGGTCTGTGTTTCCGCCAGTCTCACTTAGCCTTCCCATGCCTTATTGTAACTGCGCATGTTTTCCTGCAGTTGCAGCCATGGGAGAGGACGCACCATTTCACAGAGCCTGATGCAGGTCTCACACCCAGGAACCAGGAGATCATACATGACCTGAGCTGAAATCAAGAGTCAGATGCCCATCGACTTACCTACCCAGGTACCCCTACAGTTTATACTTCCTAATTAATTTCTTTTTAAAAATATTTTAACTTTGAATATAGTTGAAGGACACGATTACATTAGTTGCAGGTGCACAACACAGTGACTCAAATTCTGAATACATTCTCTGTCTTTGAGAGAGAGACAGCCAGAGCAGGGAAGAGAGGCAAAGAAGGAGGGAAGGAGAGAGAGAGAGAGAGAGAGAGAGAGAGAATAAGAGATTCTCAAGCAGGCTGATTCCTGTGGGGCTGGATCCCATGACCCTGGGACCATGAGCGGAGAACCCACTGCCACCCAGGGGCCCTTCACCCTCTGTCTACACCATGCTGTGCTCACCAGAGTATAGCTGCCACCTGTCACCAGACAGTGATGTTACAGTATCACTCATGATATTCCCTGTGCTGTGCCTTTTATTCTTAAGACCTGTTCCTTCCATAACTGGAGCCTGTGTCTCCCACTCCCCTCACCCACTGTGCCCATCCTCCCAACCTCCTTCCCTCTGGCAGTCATCAGTGAGTTCTCTTTATTTATAGGTCTGATTCTGCTGTGTGCTTGTCTGTTTATTCATTTGATTTGTTTTGTAAGTTCCATATATGAGTGAGATCATATGGTACTTGTCTTTCTCAGTCTGATTTCTTTCACTTAGCAGACACACTGCCCTGTTTGTCCATTCATGTTGTCACAAGTGGCAAGATCTCATCCTTTTTGTGGTTGCATAATATTCTAGTGTGTGTATATATATGTGTGTGTATATACCACACAATTCCTTAGCCATTTGTCTGTGGCAGGAACACAGGTTGTATCCTTGTGGCTTTTGAAAACAACCTCACTCACTGAACATCATCTGGGATGAGGGCGCCCCCTGGTGTCCGGGCCCCTGTCCAGGTGCTGGACCTGAAGGAGACCCTAAGGAGGGCCTGGTTGAGGAGGAGAAAGGCAGCTGGGTCTTCTCTCCATAGTCCTGTGGCCGCACGTGGGGTGAAAGGTAAGGGGACATCCCCCACTGCTTTGCTTTCAGGTGGATACTGACTGAGAAGCCTTAGTGGGGTCTGGACTGTAACCCAGGTAGAGATGTCTGAGCAGAAGCCTGGGCATCAGTGGGGAGAGGATGAGGTTTCTGAGCAGCCCTGGACTCCACAGGGGTCAGGCTCAGGGGTGAGGCGGGATTGCAGGAGAGGAGAGCTCAGGAGCCGGTGCCATTGCTGAGGTGTCTGTGTCCCTGGGCACCTTGTCCTCCAGCCCCATGATGGTGATACGGGAAAAAGCGAAAAGTAGAAACACTTCCTGGGACTCCTACTTCTAAATGTTTCAAAACACAGTGAAACAAATATCATTTCTGATTTGGAAATAGCATCTCATGCTAAGTGAAATAAGCCATACAGAGAAAGACAGATACCATATGGTTTCACTCTTATGTGGATCCTGAGAAACTTAACAGAATCCCATGGGGGAGGGGAAGGAAAAAAAAAAAAAAAAGAGGTTAGAGTGGGAGAGAGCCAAAGCATAAGAGACTGTTAAAAACTGAGAACAAACTGAGGGTTGATGGGGGGTGGGAGGGAGGGGAGGGTGGGTGATGGGTATTGAGGATGGCACCTTTTGGGATGAGCACTGGGTGTTGTATGGAAACCAATTTGACAATAAATTTAATATATTAAAAAAAAAAAAGGAAATAGCATCTCAGTGTCTATACAATGCTCTACAGTGTGGACATGTACACTCACAGTTTGTGAGTTGACCCCGCATCAGGTGCTGGGCTGACAGCACTGAGTCCGCTAGGGATTCTCTCTCTCTCCCTCCCTTTCCCTCTCTCTCTGCCCCTCCCCTGCTTCTGTACTCTCTCTCCCTCTCTCAATAAAAATAAATAAACTTTAAAAATAAAAGAATTGGTGTTTTCACTTTGGGGGGTAAATACCCAAGAGTGCAATTATTGGATTATATGACGAGTCACTATGTTGTAAACCTGAAAGGAATGGAACAGTGTGTAAGCTGCACTCAAATAATAAGAAAAAAAAAGATTATTAGAAATATTAGAGAACCCTTTGGAAAGGAAGACACGAAATGTCACACACCTATATTGGTAATAAATAAACACAAAGAAAATGAGAGTGTGGAATATGTAGAGAGACTGGTCCTAGAGGTGTGGTGATGAGAGGATTGCAAAACAGGGGCTAAGACTCTCCAGGACCCAAAGCCTCAGTCCCCTGGCTCAAGCCTCTTTCATTTATGCAAATTGTTGACAACAGCAAGCACATACAACATAGTATTTGGCCTCTTGTCAGGTCATGTACCTGCAGTGTTTTCCATACTGGGTCATGAGTACATCTGGCACCAGACAAAACATTCTTATCCCCAGGGTGGTGCCCAGATGATGTCCTTCTGGAGAGAACCTTAACTCCCAGTGGCTTTCTGTCCTGGGAATGAAACTTCTTTCAGTTTCTTGCTGCTCTGTCCCTTTCCTTCAGGACATTCTTATGGTGCTTCCAGCCTGTTCTCCAGCATCTCCCCCTTTCTCTTTGTATACGATGGACTGTAGGAGGACATGGCATAACCCGAACTGTCGTCGGTCAATATGTTGACAAGCTTGTCGTCTCTGGCACAGACTGTACATGCAAGTATAAATACACCGCATATTAATACAAACAGAATAGCAGTAGAGAAGCTAAAATTCTTAACATGCTCTACAGGGCTCAATTTTCCTCATCCCTCTGTTATACTTTCTAAGACCTTAGAACAGAATAACAGGTCCAGATTGGTTTTGAAAGTCTCATATATCTGTGCTTGCAGATGTTGAATGTCCATAGACACGTTAGATTGTCCGAGCAAGTGTCTCTAACATCATTCCATGGAAATTTAGTGTTATTAAATGGTAATGCAACTACACATATTGATGCAGTGTTCCAATCACATTGTGATGATATTTGTCTTTGTAGGTTCAGTAATTGATCTCCCAGCAGCATCACACAGCCTGTTGTAGGCCTGCAATCTCACTGGACAGTCCACTGTCAGTATCCCGTTGTGTCTTCCAATGTTGGAGCGATTTCTCCTGCCATTGTTGCACAAATTGTACTGTCTGCACAGATTGGTGCAAAGAGAAGCTGCAGTAGCTGCGGCCGCAATCACAGCAATAATGCCTATGAGAGCTGCAACAAGCATTCCAGCAAACTGTCAGGATCCGTGAAGAACCCATAGAGTGTGGCCCATCAGATACATTTCTGAACAATGTTGCCATGGTGGAGACATGGGAAGTGGCAGCCATAGGCCAGGGTGTGCTCTAAGTAAATATAAGCCTTTGGATGAGGGAGTAAAGGGTATAGAATTGTTAAGACAACTGTATAATGCACAGTTAACACAGATTATAAGGGCCTCAGAATCAATCCAAACTCTCTGTCCCTTTAATAGTATGCATGGCAAACGGACACAAGCCCATATGTACCAGGTACTATTGACCGTGAAAGATAAAGTAGAAATGTTGCTGGAGCTGTTTTTATACTATGTGCCCTTCCAGGTATGGAAAGGGTGGGGGGCAGCAGTTAATTTCCATAGATGCTTTTGTAAGGGTCCTGGTTGTAAATGAGGACTGGACGCAGAAAATCCCCCATTGTGCCAAACAATTGAGCCATTAGCAGTGGTGAAGATGGTATGATTATGAATCTCTGAGATTCAGGATGGGGGGGCATGGAAGATTGGGGACATCTGACTTGACCTCAAGTACTGCAGGAGTATTAGAATTTTTAAAACAATTAGTATTAGAATTAGTATTAGATAGAGTGTCTCTATCATTTGCTAAAAACAACATGGTGGGTGAGAAACGGAGTGAGGAAAGTTCTGCACGGAGGCCATAGAGATGGGGCAGGAGTTGGCGGAGTCATGTAAACATGTTGGATTTTTAGGGGCGGATTTTGTTTGGATGTATTTAGTTGTGTTTCATGTTTTTGCATAGGAGTCAGGACAGCATGTTTGTATGGGGAACTGCTGAGTCAGCAGAGAGGGGGAAATGGATGATGCAGGTGCCCAAATGGAGGGGAAGCCTGAGACAGGAGGGGCGCCTCCACCATCAATTGGAAGGTGAGGACACAGGTGCAGATGGGCGAGAGGATAGGGAGGAGGTGTACTTCTCATCTGAGTGAGAAACAAAGGAGCTCATCACCTCAGGAGGGGAGCAGGGAGGGGTGCAGGAGACTGAGGAGGGGGGAGGAAATGAGAAGCAGCCCTCTCAGGAGGGGGACAGTGAGCTGACTGGGGAAATGGCATCTGGAGAGAGCAGCGCTGGGACCTCTGAGCTCTGTCCTCATCACCTTAGAGACAGAGTTCCAGCAGCAGGAGCATCTATCATAGACTAGGAGAAAATGCAACAAAGTAGCTCAGGTGTGAGAATTACCATCCTTTCTACTTTGTCCTCATTCACTTTTCTCATTTTATAATTTTTCTACGGGGAATATACATCACCTCATATATATTGTACATCATACGTACACATTATAACCAGTTTATACGTGTTTCTTTACACTTTAGCAAGGAAGGAGATGGTAGGAAAGTCAGCAGCTCAGGCCACAGAGCTGGGGGGGGGGGGGGAGGGGGGACTGGGCCTGCCTGTCTGCGCCCTGGGCAGGGGACTCACAGAGACTTTGCTCCATTTCTCAGGACCCTGTTCTCTGGGGGTGGGAGGGCAGGGGCAAGCACGATCTTTCTCTTGCTTCTGGGGTGTGCTCCTTTATTCATTTATTACTATCTTGTCTGTTTAAATACTTTCTAGATGATGGGTTTTGTATGTTACAGGGCATATTAAGCTATTCTCATAGGAGTACTTGTCCATACAATCAAGCCCACCTGCTTCAGAAATGAGAATTCAAAGGCAAAATAGTTCAGGGAAAAGACGATTGGTCCTAAAGTAGAAGATCAGAACCCGAGTCTTGATTAATGGTCTGAGGATGATCTTTCAAGTGTTAGGTATTTTAAACTAGTTTATGTTTTGAAAACATCACTCCAGCACATACGAGGGAATCCAGCAGATAACCACAGATATCCAAAAATAAAGATGTTACATGGTAATCCCTCATCCCCCCCAGTTACCCAAGTTCTCTCCCCAAAATACATTACAATGAGCCATTTCTCCTTTCTCCTACCCACCCCCCAAATACATCCGTGCATATATGTCTACTGTTAGTTCAAAAAGAAGTTCAGGCCAGAGACTGGGAGAAGATATTTGCAAATCACATGTCTGATAAAGGTCTTGTTTTAGAACACCCATTAAACCCTTAAAAAGCAACAATAAGCCAAACTCATTAAAAAAATGAGCAAACGCCTGAGCAGACAGCTCACCAAGAACATATACTCCTGGCAAATAAGCACATGAGAAGGTACTCACAGAAGGTGTCATTAGGGAAATGCAAAGGGAACAACAGTGGTCTGCCATCACACTCCTGTCAGAATGGCGGGAATCCAAACACTGATAATATCGAGTGCTGACCAGGACTTGGAGCAACAGAAAGCCTCAGTCACTAATGGCAGGAATACAAAGTAACACAGTCACTGTGGGCGTCAGTCAGCAGCTTCTTGTAAAGCCAAACACAGACTAAGCATGGGAGCTGCTGATCCCTCTATGAGGTGTTTACCCAACTAATTAGACAACTCATGTCTGCACAACAACCTGCATGCACATTTTCATACTGGGACAGCCCATATCTCTGGGCTGCACATCCTGACTTCCTTCTAACACTACTTCGTGGAAAGGGACAAAGCATAAAGAAGAACTTCACGGGGAGAATCTGGGCAAGACGACCTTAGCCAGGGGGTGAAGGGTAACTTCTCAGTGATGACCAAGTGATCACTGTATGCTCTTGTTATGTTGTGTTGAGAATGGCCCGTCCAGTTGTGGTCTCCCCGGGCCCATAGCCTCGGGCAGCCTAATTCACAATGAGGGATAGTCTATAATGTACCAGGAAGTTCTCCTCAAACATCAAAAAAACAAACAAACAAACAAACAAAAAACCAAAACAGGAAAATCTGAGAAATGGTCACAGCTTGAGGAACCTGAAGGAGACATGACTGGACTTAACTCAGTGTGGCATCTTGGGTAGGATCTTGGAAGAGAAAACGAAACCAATAAAAGCAAATCCCGTGTGGAGTTCAGTAGTAGGAATGATGAGTATTGCATCATCATCTATGGTAAATGCATCAGGTTCAGGGTGGTTTTAACAACAGGTCAACCTAGTGTGGGGCGTACAGGGACTCTGCGCTAACTCTGTAATTCTCTGTAAATCTCAAACTATTCTAAAATGAAGCAGTTTCTTTTTTACAGTAACCCTCAGACAAGTAGTAGGTCCAGGAGGAAAAACTGTCTACTTTTCAGTTTTCCTGGGGTTGTTCAAGGGCCTGGAGAGAGGGATTGAGGGGAGGACAGAGGGAAACTACAGACACAGGACAGGGCTCCAGAATCTCCTCTTCTCTGCTCCCTGCCCCACCCCTGCACCTGCCCCCAGGACTGCTCAGAAGGTACCTTCATCCCCCTCCCTCTCTGCTCGGCCTGACTCACCTCAGCCCAGTCCTCTCCCCAGGCTGTGCAGAACCGGAGAGCGGCAGCGCCCCCGTGTGGCCACAGGGATGACGACAGAAAACCCGAGTGCCCTTTGGGCTTCTCCCCAGGTTCTTACTGGGACCTTGACCCTGGAGTCCCTGTCAGGTGTTCCTGCTTCTGCCTCCAGAGCTATAGGATCCTCCTCCAGGGAACCAAGTCTGGATTGTCCACTCCTAAGATGTGGTCGAAGAAGGGGAGGAGGAGGAGGCGGGTAATGACCTGGAATCTGGGGAGGCTTCTGGAGAAGTGAGCAGAGGTAGGAAATTGGGACATTAGGGGATGAAGGCCAACAAGAGTGCAGGAGGAGGAACCAGGGACCAGAGGTAGGGGAAGGGTCATCTTAGGGGACCCTTGTGGGGGGAGGAGGGGTTCTGGAAGGGGCACAGGGGTATCTGGGTGGGGCCCTGGTGGATGTCCCTGTTTGCACTTGATGGTCATTACACAGGATTTAGCCCTGTAATTGGTCAGGAAACTGTACTTAGGTTTAGGCATTTTTCCATACTTACAATAGGAATAGTTCAAACATCCTGGAATGAAGGGAAAGAAGAGAGGGGAGGTGGTTAAGGGGCTCCCTTTCCTCCAGAACAAGACCCCCTTTTGCTGGGGAGGCAGAGAGAGGCAAGAACTGAGAGGAGGCACAGCAAGGTCTGTGCACCCTGAAGGGACCTGGTTCTAATTCTGGAGTTTCCGGATCCCATTCCCTGGGCTAAGATTTCACAGCCACCTGCCGTCCACCCCTGTGTCACCTGGGGACCTTCTATCTTTGTGAACATGGGAAACACTCCTCCAGGAGGAGCTGCCCCAGGGCCTGCAACAGGGAGGTGCCCAGCAGCTGGGGTCATGGAGGCTGCGTTCCTGGAGCTCAGAGACAGGACGTGGGGTGGAGGCTGGCACTACAGGGGCTACAAGGACATGAGCCATGAGTCAGGCCCAGGCTTCTGCCTACCATTTCTCCCAGGACCCAAATGTATCCCCTTCCTGCTCCCCAGGCCTGCAGGACCCAGGCATCTCAACACCATGCCCAAGATTGACAAGGGGGAAGCCCCTGTGCCAGGGGGTCAGACCCCCACATTTGGAACCTGGAGGGTGGCCCCCTCTCCCACCTGGAGAGCGCAGGATCCTGGCATGCTGCCTCTTCCTCCCCTTGGTGCACCCTTGAAACAGGGTCTTGGTGCACCCTCGAAACCCAGACTGCTGTCTGGGTCCCTCAGGCCTGGCTTCCTGTCCCTGCAAACTGTGAAATCACAACCTCTGTTTCTGTTGCATCTGCAGACCTCACATTGTCATTTCTGTACATTGTCACACAGGTACAGACAATTCTGACCTCTCTGTGATTGCCCCTCTAAGCCATGACGACCCATGGGTTTAAGGTGTCTTCTAATTTCCAAATATTTGGGGATTTTCCAGAGATACTCAAGTTCCTAATTTAGTGTCACTGTGGTTACAGAGTGTACTCTATAATTTCCCTGCCTTCACATTTATTTAGGGCCAGTCTGTGGTCTATTTTGGCCCATGAAATGGTTGAAGTCATATAATCCTTATCGGTTCTATTAATGAGAGAAGAGTATTGATCTTCAAATATAATAGCTAATGTCTCCATCTCTTTACCTTTCTTCCACTTTATGTGTCACCTGTTTTAGAGCTCTGTACTGAGGGTCTTCTCCATTCATTACTTTGTTTTGCTCCAGTGCTGACCTTTTGCCCTTAGAGAAAGTCCTTCTTTGTCTCTAGCGATGCTCCCTATGTGACAGCCTATTTTGCTTCAGGTTAATGCAACGGTCCAGACTTCTTATACTTTCTATTCCCATGGGATATTCATTCCTTCACTCTTTAAGTTTTAACTTATTTTTGGGTTTGTAGTTCAAGTGTTTCTATTCTACACAGTGCATAGTCCATCTGGATATTTATGCACTCGGATAACGTCAACCTTTTGATTGGAGTTTTACTTGGTTTATATTGAATATGATTCCTGACATGGTAGGATTTGGGTCTGTCATTTTGCTCTTTGCTTCTGAAGTGTGTCATGTCTTTTCCATTCTTGTGCCTCTTTTCTACCCTCCTTTGTTTCAAGCAAATAGTTTTTGTTTATGCTTCGATTCTTCTGGTGGCTCTTCAGCCACACTTATTTCCGTTAATTTTTATTGACGTTGTAGGGATTGAAACCTGCATCTTTCACTTTTCACAATCTACTTAAGGCAACATTGAACTCCATCCAGTACATACAGGGATAGAGTTTCATTTAGCCTCCTCACTGCTAGTATTGTTACATGTGTCACCACCATACATTGTCAGTCAGATAATACCGTGTACCTCTTAGTGTTTGCAACAGTCATATGTCTTTTAAAGAAGTTAGGAATAAAATGTACATATACAGAATAACACCATTTCTGGTGTTAATTACTCCACTCTGTTTATGAGTTAACATCTGGTGTCATTTCTTTGTGGCCTGCAGGACTTCCTTCAAAATGAGTTCATGGTGGGGAGCTTGCAATGAATTCTCCTAGCTTTTTTTTTTTTAGTTTTTTTTTTCAACGTTTATTTATTTTTGGGACAGAGAGAGACAGAGCATGAACGGGGGAGGGGCAGAGAGAGAGGGAGACACAGAATCGGAAACAGGCTCCAGGCTCTGAGCCATCAGCCCAGAGCCTGACGCAGGGCTCGAACTTCCAGACCGCGAGATCGTGACCTGGCTGAAGTCGGACGCTTAACCGACTGCGCCACCCAGGCGCCCCATCCTAGCTTCTATTTATCTATAATACATTGACCTAAAACTTACTTCCTCACTTATATTTACTAGTTTAAATTTATCTTTCCTGTGCCATTTCCTCCCTATTGTTTTATTTTTGGAGGTTATCAGATGAGATAAAATGTCCCAGGTGTGAATGCACAGTTAGAGGAATGTCACCAATGGTTTAGACCCATGGAACTAGTAAGATGAAGGCAATAGAGACAGGTCCCTTATCCTGAGTTTCCTGATGCCCCTTTGCCTCTGGTCCCCATCCCAGCCCCCAGCCCTGGGCGGCCACTGGTCTCCTTTCTGTCTGCACTTATGACATTTCTCATTCTATTACATTTCTCACCAGGAGACTCTCCTTATCTCCAGCAATGTGTTCTCTTTTCAAATCTCTTTTGCCCCTGATGTTAACATATCAGCCTCCTCATGTCACAGTTTGCCTGGCACAGCTGTTCCATCAACTTACATTCCGCCTGTGTCCTCATACTGAAAGTGCAAGTATTTTTTTTAATGTTTCTATCTTTCTTTTTGAGAGGGAGAGAGTGGGGGGTGGAGAGGAGGGAGACAGAGAATCCGAAGCAGGCGCCATGCTGTCAGCACAGAGACTGAACTGAGGCTCAAACTCACAAACCATGAGGTCATGACCTGAGCTGAAGTCGGATGCTTAACCAACCTAGCCACCCAGGTGCCCTGAAAGTGCACGTCTTGTACACAGCACGCAGTCACACATGTGGCTGTGTCTACAGGGGCGTAACATCTTCTGCCTACTTCTCCCCAGAAGAATTGTAGGGCTCCAGAGGACTCTGTTCCTTTTCTACGTCTCTGCTCCTTTCCTTGAACATTTCCAGCATTTCTGCTCATCTCTTCCTCCTAAACTCTCACCTCACAGTCCTTCCAACTCCACCCTGCCCCGCTCCTCAGCACCTGCCTCGTGTAAAGTGTCTGTGATGCCAGCACCCCTGTCCAGTTTCCAAGGTCTGTGTCATTATCCATTGCGATGCCACAGATTATAACATGATCCTGCAGCTTCATATGACATTATTATAGCAATAATAATAATAATAATAATAATAATATAAACATAATAATAATTAAAGTGTAAAGACAGGGGACCAGGACAGCTCCAGGGAAGCTTTCTCATTAGGTTGCAGCCAAGATGCCACTAGAATCGCAGTGATGCAAAGGCATGACATGGCCTGGAGGGTCAAGTTCACGCCCCCCATGTGGCTACTGGCAGGGAGCTTCAGTGTCATCGGGCTCTCAGGGGGAAGCCTCAGCTCCTCACTCATGGGCCCGTCTGCAAGTGAGGATCTTTCTGACAGGGCACCTGCCTTCTTCCAAATCCAGGATCTGAAAGAGGGAAAGAAAGAGAAGAAGGGGGAGAAGAAAACCACAGTCCCTTTGGGACCTGATCTCTGAAGTCACACACTATCACGTCCCCCTTATTCTGTCCATGAGAACTGAGTCACTGAGTCCAGTCTGCACACAAGAGAAGGAGAATTAGTTCCACCTTTTCATGGGGGAATATCAGTGAATCTGTGAACATTTTAATACCATACGTCCTGTGTGGAAGGTGTTGTCAACTTTGAAGATTTGTCTTTGGTTTTTTTTTTTTTTGCTTTGTTTTTAAATATATATTTATCTTAAGAGAGAGAGAGAGAGAGAGCATGAGCAGGGGAGGGGCAAAAAGACAGGGAGAGAGAATCCCAAATAGGCTTCATGCTCAGCAGGGAGATCCAACCAGGGCTCCATCACAGGACCCAGAGATCATGGCCTGAGCCGAAATCAAGAGCCAAGATGCCTAACTGACTGAGCCACCCAGGCGCCCCTGTCTTCTTGTTGATTCTCTCCTGTGGACATGAAGAGCCTCAGTGTGGTTTTCTTTTGCTTCTCTTCTCTGGTGAGTGACGAGCTTCTCAGATCTATATGCTCAAGCTTCTTGCACTAAATTAGAGGAGTTTTCAAACGGGATTTCTTCAAATATTTTTCTGCCCTTTTCCTCCTTCCCGTTTCTGGAGTCTGATTATCTCTTTGCCTTTTTTTTGTCTGTGGATTGCTGAGGTTGTATAAGTTTCTCTTCAATCTTTTTTCTCTGATGTTTTGGATTGGATAATTTCTGTTGATTTATATTCAACCTCATTGATTCTTTACTCTGCCTTCCCAGGCCTTCTGTGAAGTTGACCCACTGAACTGTCATTGCATTTTTTCCCCGTTCAGTTCTAGAATGTCAATTTGGTCTTCTCTGTACATTCTACTTCTTCATTCAGATATCCTTTCTGTTCACCCTTTGATAACTTGATTTTCTTAAATTCTTTCAACATATATTTATTCATTTTTTGATGCTCGTAGCCAAGTTTGGTGCAGATTGCAACATCTGGGAATCGTCACACAGGGAACACGCTTGTGTTGACTTTTGCATAGTCACACATTTCTGTTTCTCTGCATGTCCTTTAAAATATGTCCTTTAAAAGTGGATTATGTGTTTTAGTTTTAGCAAATCTGAAATCTATTGTCTCTTCTTCTTTTTTGACAATTGTGTTTTTCCTAAAAGTGTTTCACTAGCATGGACCCCACTGTGACATGAACATTGTTGACTGGTGTTAGCTATACCCAGTTTTTCCTACCTCCAGGGGCTGCAATTTATCCTGGGTCTTGAGTGAGCCTCTGTCCAGCTGTGTGGTTTGGGGGTCAGTCAAGGTTTTGTGCAGGTTCTCCTCAGAATTTGGTTCTCACCTCCTCTGTGGTCGTCTTGTTCCTGGTATTTCCCCCAAACTTCTAAATGTCCTCCAGCCACAAAGTCTGTCCATCCTTCAACCATTGTGGTCTTATCTTTTAAGTCAACTCTGTGCCCTATGTCGGGCTTGAACTCATGGTCCCAAAATCAAGAGTTGGATGCTTTATAAGAGATTCTTAAATACTGAGAACAAACTGAGGGTTGATGGGGGGCAGGGGGGGCAGTGGGAGGGGAAAGTGGGTGAAGGGCATTGAGGAGGGCACCTGTTGGGACGAGCACTGGGTGTTGTTGGAAACCAATTTGACAATAAATTTCATATTAAAAAAAAGAAAATAATGCAATTATTAGATAAACTTCTATATCTTGTTATAAAAAAATAAAATGAGACCTCCCTCTGGTTCCTCCTGCATTATCAGCACTGTCTCCTGAGTGTCCCCAAGCCATGAAGAGTGCAGTGCTCATCTAGGGATTTAGACCGAGATTCTATTCAGATTTCAGATCTCAACCCTCTGCTGCTCCCTCACTTTCAAATTTCCCCTTTAAATGTCCAGTTCCTTGGCACTGTGACTGCTGTCATCTGCCCCGTGAGCCACTGGGCTGCAGTTACACTGGGGGAGGGGAGCACCCAGAGGGGAGAAAGCTCTGAACTGGTAGTTCTCGTCCATTGTAGTGGTGGTTATTCAAGATTAAAGTTCTCATGTTTCTGCCTGCCTGCATTTACTTTTCATGGACTTCAAGTAATTGAATTAACTCCACCCCCTCCTCCTGCCATTCCCAAAGTCTCACCTGAGAGAGGATTTGGGGTGAAAAGGTCCTAGCCCATGATCTGATCTTGTGAGAACAAGGTGGATTCAGGCACCTGAGTTTCCGTGTTCAGGCATATCCAGCTGAAGTATGGGGAGGCCTGGGATCTGGGCACAAGCTGACTACATATAACCCATAGTGACATAGAAGGATGCCGCCATGCCACCTCTCATCCACTGCTTCTATAGTATTAGCAAAAATACGCTCTGTACATGATAATTTTCTTACTTTTTTTGCACTGAGTCACCAGAAAGGCAGTAAAGTTTGAAAGGAGGCCTTGGAATCAACGTTAAATCTGAAACAAGCTCTGCCTTGTCCTCCATCATCCTCAGAAGCTGCAATGACCATGACTCTCCCCATCTGATGGCTGCTTGTAGCCTTCATCAGGGAGATTCCCGTATTCCTCCCTGGGCATTTGCGCTGATGCTCCAGTTCTGAGGAGCATCAGCCCTTGGATTGTAAGTGCATTGGTGTCATCAGATCCTCCTGAGTAACAATTGTTATCCCCCCAAAGAAAAACGGAGGATTTCTCATCTCACAAGGGGTCTTCTTCCGTCACCAAGGTATGAAAAGTGTATGGAATCCTCCCTGGGAAGTGGACATGGCACAATTTCTTGAGGGCCAAGCTCAAGCACCCACTTACAGGATCAGGATCTGCATTTTTAACAAGATCCTCACAGAATTTGCTACGTGCTGGAACATCAGAAGCACGGTTCCAGGACCATGTTCCTCAAGGTGTGGTCTCCAAGCACCTGGGGCACCACTCAAGAGCGCATTCACAAGCTATGTCCCAGAGGTGGTGCGTCTGCTTCTCTGTCGGTAGATGCACCCAGGAAGGTGCCTTGTCAACAAGCACCTAGGTTCTTGTGCACTCAAAGCTTCAGGACTGTGCTGTATATGGTAGGAAACCTGGGCACTGCTGGGCTGTGGGCTGTGGGCTGTGGGTTGTGGATGGGACAATGATGTGAGGCACCTGGAACACACCCGCCGAGTCTTCTCCCAGCAGCCAGTGCAGCAGAGACGTCTGATACCTGGACAACACAGATGTCATGCTCTCCTTGAGAGTCACCTGATGTGATGGCAGGGAGTCTGTCACATTTGTCTCCTCGTGGATGCTCAGTATGGGTGCAACGTGGTTCTGGTAATGAACACACTTCTGTGAAGGTGTCATGAGAGGCCGTGGGGAAGCATGTCCAGTTCAGGGATACAGGGTCTGCTGATCCTTGGTCCACTGAAGGTAAACAATGGGACTATTTTCCCTGTGAAGGAGTCCTGAACAGTAACATGGTGACCTCTTGAAAAGATACACCCTGGGCTCCCTGGGGTGTCGTTACTGTGCTCCTGCCTGGTCCCTGCTGAAGAGTCATGTAGAGATGGCTCTCAATCCCTGTCCTGTGCCTCATCTGTATGACTTCTGTCACAGGACAATGCCAGTGGACGTGGGCCCTCAGGGAGGGAGGGCACAGTCTGGGCCCTCCCCCTCCCGGGACGTCCCCTCTCCCAAGCCTGGTGCTGTGGTGCCTGCTCTGCATCTGTGGGCCCATGTGTCACCTGGACACCAGGCTGGAGGGCTGTACAAACAGCAGGGTGGGCTGGGAGAGCAGACCTCAAAAGCAAAGGGCAGCCAGAACCGGATGGATTCTGACTAAACAGCCTATATGCTGTATGATCTGAACATGTGAAAGATTTTGCCTGAGTATCTGCTTCCTCATCATGAGTTCTGTATGCTAGAATCGTCCTTGGATGCATCATCATTAGGAGGATGCACAATCATACACGGAAAACCTGGATCCCTGAGTCTCCTAGTACATTCTCATCACTCTCACATGGCCACATAGAAGTGTCACTATAGCTGTCCTTCCTTGTCCCTGGTGTGGCTGTCTGTGCTGTCTATTGCTCAGGTCAAGTGCACCCTGGAAGCATGTGATCCTCCTTGTGACATAGGGTTGAAGGTCAGTAGTAAGCCTAACCTCACTCACCTCCCTTATCTCCTCACGCAGGCCTCTTATCATCTCATATCATCACAAGAAGCAGAATGAGCACAGTACATCAGATTAGTTGGGGGCAGTTATGCATAATTTGACTACAGTATACTCTTAGGATTCTTCTTTTTTTGTAGTTATTGTTGTTAATTTATTACTGTGCCTAATTCATAAATGAAGCTTGATCATGGGTGGGAATGTACAGGAAACCTCATAGGACACGTAGGGTCTGGTACTATCCGCCATCACAGGCAGCCCCTGGGGTCTTGGAACATACTTCCTGCGAAGAAGGGGACTACTTTAGTTCAGTATCTTTGCAACCTCTTACAAGCCTCTATGTAGTCTCCGTTCGTGGGGCCCCTGAGTGGCTCATTTGGCTGAGTCTCTTAATTTCAGCTCAGGTCATGATCCCAGGTTGGTGGGATTGAGCCCCAAGTCAGGTTCTGCACTGAGCTTGGAGCCTGCTTGAGTTTCTCTCTTTTCCTCTGTCCCTCCTTCTCACTCTGTCTCTCTCATATAAATAAATAAATAAATAAATAAATAAATAAATATTCTCCTTTCAGTTCATCTTGACTTTGGTCGCATTGTTAGACTTTGAAATGTCCCTGGATCTGATTGTGCCCATGTGTTTCTTTGTCAGTCTGTCAGGTTGGAGTCCCTCATGTTCTGGCTGGAAAATAATGGAGAAGGTGTTAGGTGCTGACTGAGTTCAATGAGACGACAGCTTCCAAATCTCTAATCTCTCACAAAGTTTTCCAAACTCTAGTTAATCAAACTCCAGAGAAGTAACCAAGATGCCTTTTGGTGCAAAAACCATGAGTCCCTCTCCCTGGACCCTGAGCATGATTCTCAGGAGTCCTTAGGACCTCAGGAAAGCTCCTGTCTCCCGGATGTGGCAGGGCAAGCGCCAAGGACCTTCCACAAAGTGGGAAGGAGGAAAAGGTGCTGAAGAGCTGGCCGTCTCTCTTACACACAGTGGGAAGGAAAAGCACCTCCTCATTCATGATACGCAGTGTAAACTCCCTCTCTTCGGTGCCACAATGGGCTTCACTTGGCTTGTCCTGGATGCTTCCTCCCGGTGCTGTGATGGGTCCCAGATCCCCGGTCCAAATCAGCTGACACGGGCTCTGGAAGAAGAAATGAAAGACAATTTGTTCACCGTGGAGTCAAGTTCATTTAAAAGAGGAAGAAGGGACACAAAATCTGGCCTCGAGTTGGTCCCGCCATGAGGTGAACTCATTCAGGGCATGTCTTCCTCAGAGGTCCTTGAATTTGAGGGATGTGTGTTGTTTGTTGGGTCACTTTGAGAAGCTGTCAAGTGAACTGCAGCAACGAGCAAGACATTTCAAATGAAGGGACATTGGGTTTGATCCTGATTTTGTGTCCAAGTTGTGCAACATGAAGAGATGATAGAAATTCTTTAGGTTCGGTTTTATCATGACTAAAAGAATTGATCGTAAGTGATGTGAGTAGAAAACAGTGCTCCTTTAGCTTCTCTATAATTTTCCCACTCTTTAATGACTGTAAATGACATGATGACATGTCTGTGAGTTGGATTCCCAGTATAGAACTTGCTCTCTTCCTTCCCCTGTATGGCAATGACCCACAATCTCACACTACATTATAACCTCTGCACTTTTACAAGGTAGACGGGACAACAGCGTCTAGAGCAAATTCCCTTCTGAACTCTGAAATGCTCCAGACCCTGCAGCACGTCCATCTCCCTTGTGATTTCAGGAAGTCTGTTTTCAAGGGCTGGGGACACAGCTATGGGGGCTGGAAGATGCACCCACTTCCTCCTGGAGGGAAGGAAAGGACCGTGGTTCCATGACCCCAGACATCTCTCTGAGAGTGAGAGGCTCCTCCAGCCTGAGAGACCAGCACTGTAGTCATCTGTGAGGGGCCTCAATATATGGCCTCTCTCCTCACCAACAAATGGAGACAGCAGAATAAGGTAGCCGGAGGTCCAGTGATCCTTTTTGGCCCGAGAACATGGAAGTTGACAGGCATAGCTGGGTGTGAGACCCACAGGTCTTCCTCACAAGGAAACCCGGATCAGTCACACCCTCACTCCATAGTGGCAGCAAGGGCACAGGACAGCCCTTGGTTTGAAAGGGAAGCCCTGGTGCATTACTATTATGTTTAGAATTGAACAGTTTACTTTTCTGTAATGTTCTGTCCACGCGAAATGAATAAAACTTTCAGAGTTTCGAAAAAAGTGGAAGGGCGTTTTATTCAAGCCATAGTGAGGACAGCTGCCCAGGATACACAATCCTCACAAAGAAGATAGTGTTTCGAAGGAAGCAATATCTGTGCAGAGTATTTGTGTTTTTATGAAAAGAGTCAGACACCATCACAATGAAAGACATTCCAGAAAATTACAAACTTCAACTGTGCTTTCTGTACATGCAAGTTTGCAGGCTTCCAAAATATGGGGGCAGAACTTAGGAAGAATTTTACTCTTATTTTAGTTTGATATGTGTCTTTTAGGTTCTTTGCTAATGAAGCAGAGGCACAATGTGTCCTCAGGGCAGAAGTACAGCCCATGTTTTCTAGTTTGGGGAAGTCATTCTGATCCTGGCAAGTGTTAAAGCCTAGCTTCCCTGGAAGCCCACGAGCAGGGCCCACAAACAGCGAAAGCTGAAAATCTCCTTATCAGTTCTAAAGCCAATAATTGTGCAAGTGTCCAAAGATCATCCCGAGTTACACAAGACAGCACAGGATTTCTCTACCTCCTGAGGCCGGGCACCTCCTCCCTCCGCAGCACCGAGGGGCATTCTGCTCTGTGAGATATTGCAAACCACATGCAGGAATTGCGGATCCTTCTGGAAAGAGCAGAAGGCCCCTTGCTTGTGCTGCTCACAGAAGCAAACTGAATCCACACCCCACAGCTTTCATGCGGTTGAAGCTAGCAGAACATTTAGAGCTTATTTTTCAGAGGACTGTTTCTCCTCACTCAGCTATGGTTTCTTTTCAGATTCCTGTCCCTGCAGGAGCCTGGGATCAAGGTCAGGTGCTGTGGCTCCAGCCTGTGAACAAGTAAGGTTCTGCATTCTTTATCAAGATAATGAGCCAGAGACCCATCCCCTTTATACCGGCTCTCAGAGCATGCCCCGTGCCTCACTCCTTGTCCCAAAACAACCTCGGGAGATCAGGGGCTACATTTATCCTGCTGCTGAAGCTGGTTCCACCCCAATGGGAACACAGGCTGTATATGACACATATGGTTGTTTGATGTGCACGCTCCATCTTTCCTCATCAATAGTTACATGTCCCGCCCTTTCCATCAATATGTACATAATCTCATCCCTTATGATTACATAAAAAAAAAAAAAAAAAAAAAAACTTGTTCCTTCCCCTTCAGGGAGGATATTTAGCCTTGGCCTCCGACCTCTCATTAGGCTGCTTCTCAAATAAACCCTTTCCTTGCTGCACCCTGGGGTCTCAGTCATTGGCTTTGCTGTGCATTGGGCAGAGGGGTGTAGGTGGGTTTGGTGAGAAAACTTCCTGTCCTGGATTCCCGCTCCTGGGCTCTGTGGTTAGGAGGCTGACACCACACTGGCAAGTGTCCAGTCGGGCCTGATGTCCCCTCCTGAAATGGCTTTGTTCAGGATGGACAGCCCATGGCTCCTTGGTGGCTCCAAGAGTGACACAGCACGTGGTGATGTGGGCCTGGAGAAACTGTGGCCACAGAAGATGCTCCCAGGGTCCTTCCAGTTCACCAGGTAGACACTACAGGTCATCTCTTCCAGAAGGTTCCATATAGTTGGCCCGGTCACCATGACTGCTGCCCAAGGTGTGATCAATAATTATTTTCACCTGAGGCTGACCTGTGATGGGAGGACGATGAGGTGAGGAGTGTGAAAAGGAGTACAGATGGCACAGGGGTAGTTTAGGAGGGACGGGCTGACATGTGCCACTAGTGTGGCCCCCGCAGTGGCCTTCTGACAGGTCCCCGCATATCCTCTCCTCCTCTCCATCTCTTCCCTACAATATACCCGAGTAGCCTTCCTCCACATGGACTGTAACCCTCATTGTGTTTCCCACACCAGGCAGGGAGGGCTCCAGGGCCCAGCCTCTGTCCTCAGCCTCCCCTCCCTCCACCTTGTTTCCCTCCAGCCATGAGAGCAAACAGTGCTCGAGCATCAGCTGTGTGCCAGGTGCTGTTCCGAGCCCTTCACAGGTGTCACCTCATCCCTAGAGCATCAGCCATGATACAGGGGAAGAAGTTGATGTGCCCCTGGGTGAGGAACTTGTTCGGGTCCCAAGCTAAGTAGCCGGTGGAGGACATCCTGGGATCCAGGTGGGCCGGGTCCAGGCTCGCACTCTTCAGCTCCAGGCTGCAGCCGCCAGCAGCTTCCCTGCACTTGGTCAGACCCGAGAGCCTGCCACACCGGCCACCAGCCAGGACTTCTCCCCAGCTGCTCTCCTAGTGAGCCATTCCTCCGTGTCAGCTCCTGTTCGTCCTGGGGGCTCAGGTTAATGTCACCTGCTCAGGGAGGATATCCTGAGCTGCTTCCAGGATGGTGCCCCTGCTCCATAATCCAAATGTCTGTCTCTTCAGGCCGAATATTTAATATATAAACACACAAGCCTGTTTTACCTGCTCACTGCTGTATCCTCAGTGCCCAGCAGAGATCAGGCCCCAAATATATATCATCAGAGTTAATCAGTTAATCAGCATCATCAAAAGGACTTAGGGAGAACCTCATGCTTCTAGTAATGTTGGGCTGGAATAATTGCATCCACCCTCCTACTGAAAGCAACCCACTTTTGTTTATTTGTTTTTATATTGATGCGATATACCTTGTCTGTGACATGAGTTAAAGTATTTGAAGGGTGTCATGTGAAGACTTACATTTATTCTCTTTGACTTACAGGGTTCAAAAATCTGTCATTTCTCTTTTTTTTTAGTAGTTTTAAAAATGTTTATTTATTGAGAGAGAGAGAGCATGGGGGCGGGGTTGAGAGAGACAGAAAGAGAAAGAATCCCAAACAGGCTACTTGCCTTCAGAACAGAGTCCAACGTGGGACTCGTGATCAGGAACCCTGACATCATGACCTGAGCTGAAATCCAGAGGCAGAGGCTTAACTGACTGAGCCACCCAGGTGCCTCAGAAATCGATATTTTCTAAATTATTTTATTTTATTCAGTAAACTCTACACCCAACATGGAACTTGAACTCACGACCAAGAGTCATATGCTCTAAAAACTGAGCCATCCAGGCACCCCAGAAATCATTCATTTTTTTTTAAGTAGGCTCCATGCCCAAAGTTGACCTTAATCTCCAAACCCTGAAATCAAGACCTGAGCTCAGATCAAGAGTCAGCTCCTTAATCAACAAAGCCACTCAGGCGCCCCAGAAATCACTTCTGTAGAAGCTTCAGGGAGACAGAATTGGGCAGCATCATAAGATTTGTTTTATTTTTGTTTTCAAATCAGACATAACACAGGAATGCGTTTCTGTAGTAGGATTAGGTTATGATCCTCCATCATTGAAAGGGTCCCACTCTGTGGTTCTGACGTTATACAGGGAATTGTGGCATCATGAGGTGACAAGTGCAGGCCCTCTGAGCCCCTCCCTCATGAAGTTGCCACAGGAGACAGAACCCTGGGGCTGTTGTCACAGGCTTGGGCTCCAGCAGCTCTGTCATCTGGCACTTCTACCCACTATCCTCACATTGGATAGTGACGCTGTGACAGTAATATGGCACTGGCTTCGCAGAGTCACAAATGGTTTAAACTCCATAACATGTGTAAATTCGTGTGTAAATCCCGTGCTCAGCCCGGGAGAGATGGGGACCTGAAAGCACAAGCAAACAGTCCTCTTCCAGCTCTGACTTCAAACTGTCCTCAGGGAACTGCAGCAACATGCCCCACCCCCTCCCTCCCTAGAGGGTTAGAGGTTCAAGGAGTGATTGGTGTTGCCTGTGTGCATGCTGAGCCCTGGGGGCAGGTCAGCCAGGGCACCCTCTCCTCCTGTCCCCACCATCCTCCTCACCTCTTTCAAGCAGGGTGGGGCCAGCAGGGAGAGGAGCACATTCTGGGGGCCAGGGGGCTCCTGCAAGGACTGCAGGCCTGCTGGGCTGTGGGAATGGATGGCGCCCCTCTCTGCCCCTCTTTGGGGGAGTGCTCTGCCCTCACTCTCCCTTCCTATGTGAGAGCCAGTCCAGGCTATTCAACCTGAAGATGAAAGTTTCTTTTTCCCCCACAGACAGTCAGGAAGTGATTCCTTTCCTAACTGGTTCTGGCTAGTCCTGATAACCCTGAGTCAGCCCTGGTTAGTCAGTTACTCAGGAATCCCCAGCCACCCTTCCCTCCATTGGGAGCTGCTGGGGGAACTTAGATTTTCATGAATCCTAACCAGACTTGTGCAGCCCTACAGCACAGTGAGCGGGGGCCACCAAAGAAACCAACAAGGTCCTGGCTTCGTGAATTCAGAGAGAAGTACCGTTGTGCTGGGATCTGAGTCTTGTGATCACATGGAGATGCCCATGTGGATGGGTCAGCAGGGTTCAAACACAGGGAAGGTGAGCACGAGAAAGTCAGGGGACTGCTGCTATTAAGTTCCTGCGTGTGTGTATTCTTTCTGGTTCTAAACGTCCCCGCTAACAGTCCGGATTACAAACTCTGAATTCCCTGAACTCTTCACTGAGTTGTCCCGCGTGTCCACCTTGTCATCTCCATTTATTTCTTATGTCAGATATTCAATGAGTCACAAAACTGCCAGCAAACTATATATTAGACAAGGATATTATTGAAAAACATTTGAGCACCAGCACAATAATACAATGTATAAATAAAAAGATGTAAGTTATACTGTGTCTATGTTCTAAATAAACCATGTATTAGAAAACTGCTCACAAATGATGTAAGTTATAGTCTATTTTATTTCTTAAACTATTATAAAAAGTTACTTGTTGAGATTTAAAAGTATTTTGGGGTGGCACCTGGGTGGCTCAGTCAGTGAAGTGTCTGACTTCAGCTCAGGTCATGGTCTCATCATGGTTAGAGGGTTCGAGCCCTGCATAGGGCTCTCTGCTGTCAGCAGGGACCCTGCTTGGGATTCTGTCTCTCCCTCTCTCCTACCTCCCTCTCTCTCTCTCTCTCTCTCTCTCTCTCTCTCTCAAAATAAGTACATAACTAAAAAAAATAAAAGTATTTTGGACTGATTTTTTTTATACAGTTGTCATTAGCAAAATGATATGCCATTGTGAGCCCTGGTTGGACAAGCGAGCCCATAAAAAGTTTTCAATGTGTTCCCATTCAATTGTCTTTAATGTAACAGCACATAAACATTATGCTGCTCACGGTACTAGATTCTCTCTCACTTTAACTATTACATTAAATATTTTTTTCTATTGTAATACTGGCTGAAGTTGTTACATATTCAATATCGCTGTAGTTAACTGAGGCACAAATATCATTTGTTATAATAACGTTTTTTATTGAGATTAGTTTTATTCATTTAATAAATAAAATCTATATAGTTTGGTAAATAATCAGGGTTAATTAAATTAAACTTAAAACTTCTGTATGTGTTTATTTCTTTCAAATGACAAGTGAAATCACATATTATTAAATAATTGTCTTTCTCTTGATATCGGATTTTTCTTTCAAATGGTATGTCCTATTACTTTTTTTGAAACATAATATTATGTAGTTTTTCCCCTTTGATTCCGTTATTAATTTTGTAAGTTAATTACTTCTTCCTTTCTCAGATAAATCCAACTTCTGTAATAAGTAACAAATCTCTCTGGTAAGGCTAAAGACAGTAGTGACCTCACTCTTCATAGACAAGTTATTAACGCCAACTCTCTGAAAAAAAGTTTATCTTCCAAACCTTTACCTACTCCAATTGCATGGATGCTTATAAAGTGACCCTAACAGGTTTGATACTATTTCCAGCTGCTGTTGCCATCTTAGCACTGCAGGAGCCCAGACCTGCCCAGTGTCCTGGTTTCCACCCAAATATTCAGAAATTATTTAATCTTCTTAGTGTTTATTTATTTACCTATTGTTTTTATAGCTGACTTTGTGGAAGATAGATACCATCATTATACATTTTATTTATCAATTCTCATACCCAAGATTACAATTTGTTATGCACATTCACTTCATTTAAAATGTTGGGACGCATGGGTGGCTCAGTTGGCTCAGCTCAAGTCATGATCTCGCGGTTCCTGAATTCGAGCCCCCTGTGGGCTCTGTGCTCACAGCTCGGAATCTAGAGCTCGCTTTGGACTCAGTGTCTCTCTCTCTCTCTCTCTCTGCCCCTCCCCTGCTAGCACTCTGTCTCTCTCTCTGTCTTAAAATAAGTAAACGTTAAAATAATGCCAAAACAGGGGCCCCTGGGTGACTCAGTCGTTTAAGCATCGGACTCTTGATTTCGGTCGTGTCGTGATCTCAGGATCGTGGGATCGAGCCCCAATTCTGGCTCTGTGCTGAGCATGGAGCCTGCTTAAGATTCTCTCTCAAAATAAATAAACACTTTTTAAAAAGTCAAAAAGCTACCAAAATTGTAATAGAATAATTTTAAATGGTTTTTAAAATTTGAGTAGAGTTGACACATAATGTTACATTGGTTCCAGGTGTACAAGGTAACGTATGACAAGTTCACACATTGTGCTCTCTCCACCACAGGTGTAGCTGCCCCGACACATCCTGTTACGGTATCAGTGACTGTTCCTCATGCTGTGCCTTCTATTCAGTCACTTCTTTATTCCCTAACTGGAGCCTGTGTTCCCGCCCCCCCTCACCCGCTGTCCCAACCCCCACACCCTCCTTTCTGGCAACCAACTCAGATGTTCATTTACTGTATGATAATACGTGTGAATAAAAAGTGTCCTGAAGTAAATATTTAAAGTGATTTATTTGAATTCACATTTCACTGTATCATCCTGAAATAACTGAATACATGACTTACGCAGTACCAAGTTAGAATACTCAGAAATTTCTCTAAAACTTTGTGTGAGACCCTGAACTTTGTGGCCACACTGGCACCATGGGTACACGTGTAACTGGGTCACATCTTGTTTGAGCACTGATGACTACCTTTGATGCACTGGATTCTCAGATCAACAAAAACCCTCCTTGTTACAAGTCTTCAATTTAGTATTGAAGTGATTAAAACACATTCAGGTGACATAGTTGAAACAACACTGATGATTTCTTGCTTGATTTCTAAGTTGTCCAAATACTTGTCTTATTCTGGCAGACACACGGTTTGCAGCCAGCAGCACAGTGACAGGGACTGCAGTCACATGTGCTGCTCACAGTCCGGTCACAGCCTTCGTTCACCATGTAAAATGCTCTGCTTCACTGCACAGTAGAGAGTGTGACCTCTGATGGCACTTTTCCCCATGTTTGTTGCTCTTACCAAACCTGTAAAGACTATTATGCAAAGTTTTTCTATTTCAAAGACTTTACTGTGTGAAGTTCATTGATAATGTTCTTCACACTTTTCTTCCTGATTATTGCTAATTGTTCATTGCATTCTGGGCACTGACAGCATGTGCTTAGCACGATCACATTCACACAGCTTTGGAGCATGATTTGCATGTAATATTTACATGGTTAGCAAGAGTAAGACATCAGTGAGTTTTGACAAAAGTAGCAGGGATTTTGTTTTAATTTTGGAAATGTCAAACAGTGTTTTCTTTGAACTAAATCATACACAGTCTGGAAGCCATTCCCAAACGTTATAACTTTTGTACAGTATTAGATGCTCTGTGACACGGCATTGCTGGTGTTATGTCTCCCTGTTCCCTCTCAGACCCAGAAGATTCATGATTACTATATTTCAAACAATGTTAAAACGCACTGAAGCTTTGTCACATCATCCAGTTTATTCTTAGTATTGTATTTATGTTCTTGAATCTGTATCTATTATTTCCACAACAATTGTGGCAGACTGACACTGAAAACAAAGGAAAAGTTGTGCAACATGAGGGTAATGATAAATTGAAGACTCTCCTAAACTCAGAGGGAAGAAATACAACCCAGGTCCTTGTCCAAACTGCCTTCGGATCACGTCTGCCGCGTCAGCTCTTCTAGCACACCCAGCCCCCCCCCCCCGCCTGCCCTACATATTTTGGACCTCCAGCCCCACCCCAGTCCCATGAGCCGGTTCCTTAAAATACACCCACCTCTCTCTCGATGCACGTATGTTATTGTGTCTGTTTCTCTGAGCACCCTGACTAACACAGTCCTGTGAGGGGCACGAAGGATAGGGACCTACAAAAAAGAAAACTCACCCTTGTCATGGAAAGTACAGTGGCAGGTGGTGAATATGCAATCACGTGATGCTCACTGGCCATGGCTGCACGTGAGCAGGAGCTACTCACCTTCCATGGGGTGCAGCTGGGAGGGGGTGCGGCAAACTGCTCCTGAAGAAGTAATATCAGCAGAGACCAGAGGGAGGCCAGACCAAAGGATGTGGCAGGGAGGTGAGGAGAGTGTGCCACATGAGGGAAGAAGGAGAGATCAAAGGTCTTGGGGTGGGATGGATGAGTTTGAGGACAGAACAAGAGCAAGGACTCTGGGACAAGAAGAGCTGCAGGCTGTGCCTTCTCTCGGGGCATCCCTCCCTCCACCTGTACCTCCTCCTTCACACTCATCACCTGGATCCTGGATGACTTCCAGGGCCTTACAATTGTCACATAGCACAGCTGGGAGGCCCTGGGCCTTCTAGCCTCATGGCTTAGTGCTAGAGATAAAGAAGCTGAGGCCACAGAGGGGAGTGGTTTCCCCAGGAAACAGAGGGTGTGGTGGGGCCAGAATCCCCTGACTCTGGGGACAGTGCCTTTTCCACAGTGACAGGGAGGGTGATGTGAAGGAAGGGGACCTTGGTCAGGAGAGCAGCGGGACTCGCAGGGGTTGAGATGCTACAAGATCACCCAAGGGACCTGGGGAGGGTCCCATTCCAGGCTCCTCACACCTCACTCTGAGCCATGAGAACATTTCTAAATGTCCCCCACTCCTCCTGATGCCTCCACGTCTTCAAGCCCTGCTCAAGATTAGCCTCTTCGTGGCACTTTTCAGATATGGAGGAAGGTTTCTTTTTAGTTCTCTAAATTATACCAATGCACGATGGGTGTGGGATTTGAATATCACAATCACTTGTGTGAGGAGAGGGGGTCTGGAAGAGTGTTGTGTAATTGCCTTCCCATTCTTTTATGTTGTGTGCCCTACTCTCCTATTACACAACACACACGCACACACAGTCACACTCCTTCCCCACACATGGATAACTAGGTCCTCAGTAAGTACTGGAGCTTCCTCTGAACGCACTGGTTCCTGCTTCAGGAATGCACTGTGTGCAGTATTTCTCCTCAGCTGTGTCTCAGTCACCTCCAGGAGTCCCTGCATTTAGTGCCTTGGGCTCCATGGGTGACCAACCCTTCATCTGCCATGACAGTGAGAAGATGAAGACAAAGTCTTGAGTCCAGGGGTTGATGGAGGAGCCAAGGCATTTAGACGACAAGACCAAGTTCTTCACAAGCCAGAGGAAGAGTAACTACGTAAATATGAGAAATGTGCAGCGATACCACGGAGCACAGTCTGAACAAAGAGCACCCACGAAAGCAGGCAGGTTGGTGCCTGGAAGAAAGCAGAAGGCGCCATGCAAACGACATCAGCCCAACCCCCAGGGACCCAAGACCCTCTTGTCAGGAATGCCCCTAGTGGCAGCCGGGGCAGGCAGGTGTGCACAAGCTGTCACTGGAGAGTGAAGGCGGCTACAGTCTGGTCAGAGGGGCAGGGTCTTTGTATCATTGATTAATTAGCTAACTGACTAAGGTGACTCAGTGGGTCAGGGACACTTCTTTAGGTCACTGTAGGTTGGGCACCTGGAAGTATGACCTACTGTTTGACCTCATAGAGCTTACAATTAAGATGGGGAAGCAGCCATACTTCTGTGATCATATTATTGAGCTTGTGAGGCATAATGAGAGGTAATGAAGACAGGTACCTCCTTAGATGTCAAATGAAAAGCAGAGAAGTGGTTACAGAGTTGACAGACCAGACACCCCAGTGAGAAGGGAAAGTTTCATGAATGAGGTGGAACTTTGTGTAGACCCTTGATGTGTGTGTGTATGATTTGGGTTGGTAAGAGAAGGGTGGGATTCCAAGCAGGGAGAGGTTAGGCTGGGCAAGGTGTGGGGTGAAAGTGGACAGAGTGATTTCAGGGCATCGGTTATAGTTTAATAATTTCTAGTAAATGTCATGAGAACTTAGCATATGAAGCAGTTAGGGAAGAGATTTGCATGTGGATTCACGGCATAAATCAGCGAGAGGCTCAACTAAAGCAGAAGAGGGAGGCTGCTCAGATTTTACCACGAGGTCCATACAGAAGCTTGAATTCAACAGTTTGCCGGATGGTTTGGTTACAGGCACCAAGAGCCCTGCCTTCTAAGGGCTCACAGCACAGGAGGAGAGAGACATTGTGCAGTGAAGTTTGGTACTGTGTGTAAGTAATGGACCAGGATCTTTTGTAAAGCTTTCTCAGGAAGTGGGAACAAATCTAAAAAGAGATGCTCCTATGATTCTCATCATGTAGGAAATGACAAACATTTTATGAGCTGTGTGCAGGAACTGTCGGAGGACCAACATATATCCTTTTATATCACAAGATCATAGTCTACAGGGTGAATGTTCCCTGCAGAGCAGCCCGGTGGGGTGGGGCAGGGACAAAAGCTGGAGGGCCTCTGCTGGCATGCTCTGCCCTGACCGACACTGCCTAGTCCTGGAGAGGAGTTGAGCAGGCCCCCAACCCTGCAGTTCACTGTGACTTGGGGCTCCAGGAGGACACAGGACAGTGGGCGGTGGCAGGATGGCTAGGAAAATGACAACCACCGGAGTTTGGACATGGACCTCTGCCAGCTATGGTCGTCTCATCATTGCCCGCTATCCTGGCACAGATGGGAGGCCAGTAGGCATCATGGTTTGTAGTAGATGCTTTAGAAGAACTTGCCTTAGCCCTCCCTGTTTTGTCTACCACAGACCCTACCAGAACACATGTGACCCACCACCCCCTCTCTGAGTGTCAGGTCACCCTGATGTATGGTGTGCCCTGGGCTTCTGCCCCGTACATCTCACCCTGACCTAACAGTGTGCCAGGGAGCACCAGACCCAGGACAAGAAGCTTGTGGAGACCAGGCAGAAGAAGATGGAACCATCTAGAAGTGCTTGGCCATTGTGCTGTCTTCTTGAGAGGAGTACAGATTCACATGCCATGTGTAACATGAAGCACTGTGTAAGCCCATCACCATGAGACAGGATTTGGGAGGGATGAGGAGTGGAGCCACATATCAGGGAAACAGGAGCCCTTCTAGAGACTTGCAGCAGAGTCCAGGCACAGAGACGCCCCTCACGTTTCCTTTACTCCTCAGATCCATTTTCCCAGCCACTATGCTCATCGAGAGGGCATCTGCTGACCAGGTTCTCCTTGGAGCTCTCATCACTGGGGTTGTTTGAGCAGCAGTTTAGATGGTCGGAAGTAGAGTTGCTGGAGGTGTGCTCTAGAACAACAAGAACTCGGGTGGGGAAGAGGTCCAGGTTTCTTCCTTCTGATCTAGAACTTCCCAACCTCAGTGTCCTGTTCATTCTGAAGGTAATGTGGCAACATCCTTCTGTGTAGCAAAGCCTGGGGTTCGGGGTGGTGGACAACCAGGGTGGGAGAGCAGTCAGAAGAAGGTGAGAGGCTGAAGACCTGCTGGACCCCCAGAGTCCCAATACCAGGCGGGCAGTGCACATGGCTGCCGCTGGATTCCAGAATCTCCATCTAAGGTCACATCTCCCACTCACTTAGGAGGGCTCCAGGAGCAGGCATGCTGAGATCCAGAAAGTACCAGAGTCCCTAGGGAGTGGGATTCTTTCTAGTGAGACAAATATTCTCTGGTGTTTCTCCCTCAAGATACTAAAATTTTTTAAAAGATGAAGTGGGAGTCAGCCAGACCCCAGTTGAAATGTCAAATGTGAACGGAGTGCGTTATGTGATTTTGTGTCTGTCTCTCTGGGTGGGTTCACAATCCCATAGAAATGTGTATGGGTATTTGTGTATGGAGGTTTGTATAGATGTGTATAATTGAATATATATATGGGAGAGAGAGAGAGAGAGAGAGACAGCACCCATTGCTCTGAGGATTCCTCAACTGTACCTCCACACTGGCCATTTCATGGTTGCCTCACCACCACCCCATGGGATATACGTGACAGAACAGCTCTTCATCTGCAGGAAGTAGAGGGGCTCAGGCTGATGAGTGACAGGGAGAACTGGTACTTGTCATGTAGGAGGAAGAAAACAGGAGCTACATTGGTGGGACTCTCTTTCTCCCCAGAGTTCTGGTTTAAGGGATTTGCATGAATTGAATCATTTCAACCTCATAATAGTCCCATGAGATAGGGAAAGCTATCAATTCCAATTTACAGGCAAAGAAATCAAGATCACTTAGAAGTTAAGTGACTCAATTCACTGAACGATGATTCTAACAAAACAGTCAGACTCCTGAGCCCAAGAGCCCACCGTTTTTTGTTTGTTTTGTTTTGTTTTTCATTCCTGGAACTGTTCACCTGCTGCATTAAGAGTCACCTCATTCTGTGGCTCTGACAGCTTCTCCTCCTCCAGCACTGAGTCTTGTGAAGGGTATGCATTTCTCACAGTCCCTATAAGTAAGTCCATGGGGCTTGAAGTGACAGAAGACTTGGTTCTACATTGGCTGATGGAGTTGGTTTGCTGCAGATGGTGGGAGAGAGGGTCACACCTAAGCTGTACGGAGTCCACGGTGTGTGCATCTGGGCTGTGAGGTGGGCTGTCCACAATGCTGAGGGGGGAAGACCAGCTATGGGGGGTGGGGGCAGAGTTTCTTCATCACTGTTCTATTCACAGCCCAAAAGTACAGCCCTGTGCAGGCCTGAGAGACACTGGGGTGGCCATTGATGTCCTTCTAATCCCTGCTGTCCCTGTCTTCTCTGTTTCTAAGTGACCTCCTGGTGATACCTGCTCTCCAAGGTGAGAGGTGAGGCCAAGTCTAGCCTCACTCTCCTCAAGGTACTTCCTCCTATCCTGCCTTTCCTCACTCATGGGGCCTCCCAGATGCAGGGAGAGCAAAGAACTTGACATTCACGTTGTAAAGAGAAAACAGGATGTCTGTCTTCAAGAAATGGAAAGCCTGCCTTAGGGGGAGGACTGAGAGTTCCCTTGTTGGTTCGGCTGGGGGTGCTGGATGTAGGCAGAAGGCTGAACTCAGTGTCTGGTCTTTCTAATACAGCTGCTGGCCTCAGCAAAGCTTGTAATTTGAGCAGATAGTAGAAAACTGGCGAGGTGGTATAAGATCCAACATCACAACTGCCACATTTCATTGGTTAGAGGATTTTCCAGGTCCCACCCACACTCAGTGGGAGGAGACTCCTCAAGGCCAGTGGACCAAGAGGTGGAGCCCATTGGGCTTTATTATAGAATCTGTATGCAACAGGGTGTTCTAGTTGACAGATGGCAGGAATGGAGGGTAGCACATTCTCTAAACTGGGTGGATTCATACACAGGTGCCCAATCACTGAACAAGACGATTATCACTCTGAGTGTCTCGTTGGAGAAGAGAACTGCACAGCTGAGCTGTGTTATTAAAGCAGAGTTCTAGATACAAGATTCACATTATCGTTTGGAAAGGTCTGTCTCACCTTTGTCAAGCCTGAGAGGTCAAACTCTCTGAACATTTCCCCCTTGACTTGTCAGACCTTCTAAACCTCTGGGAAAGCACCATCACTAAACTGAACTTTTTTTTTTTTTGCTTTCTTGTGTCATGCTCCCATGCAAATCCTGGTCTCCCACTATTTCTTCCAGTTTGCCACATACAGGATCCCACAAAGTCACTTCTTGTGATTCCACTTTGTTGGTTTCTTTCCCTTCATCCATTTTCTTTCTTGGTGGTATTTTTTTGTATTGATGAGTCAGTTACACAAGAAAGTTAGTATTCTCTACCTAAACCTTTTCACTAATTTTTGGACAAAATGGGCAGATTCTCTTTCCAAGTCTCAGCTCATTCCCACACCGGGACAAGACACAGAGGTCGGGTTCCTGGAAAGTCAGGGATTGGCACAGAAGCTCATCAGAAGGAGACATTTATGTCACAAGGTATGTACCTGCATCTTCTTTTTGTCCCTAGCATGTGGCACAACACCTGGCCCACATTAGGCACCAAAAAGCTTCTGTCTGGAGGGTATGTCCCAGAACTCGTTATACTAGTTGCATTTACCAGGTTATTCACCCCACTGTGAATTTTTATTTCTGTAACTCAGCCTAGCGGAGAGCTGACCATCTATTACTGCCTAATATCTGTCTGCTGAATGAGGTAGGCTTTCTTGGTAATTCAAAATTCATGCCACCTGACTGAGACATGCACAAGATTTAAAAACTTTATATAACATAAAGGAGTACAGAGTGAACAGTAAATTTCCTCCTCCATCCTATCCACTTCCAAAAATTTAAGTAGAGCAAAAATCATCCTTATTCCATAGTGATAGAGTTTCATGGGAGCACAGGGTCACTCAGATTAAAAACAGATCCATTCACCAGCTTCCCTTGAGGCTGTGTTTGTCTGTGTGACTACATTCCGGCCATCGTGGTGAAGCAGAATGAAGTAGTAGGTGTTGCCCTTAAAGGAAGGAAACTTCCTCTTTTCCTGCTTTCTCTACACTGCACATGGACCATGGACATGGTCTTAGGTACTCTGGCTCATGCTAATAAGGGCAACTTGCCAAGTCACAGGAAGCTGCATGCTTGGATAGCCTTGTGGGGCAGAGATACCCTCACAGCCCTGGATGGCTTGACTCACTCATGGGAGACACATAGAAGCTGTGTCCCGTTCATCCTACTGGGAGCTGGATTTCTGCTGCACACAACTGAACTAATACATACAGAGGGAGGAGGACTTCCAAGAGTGGGTGGCCATGGTGGTCTGTTCTGGAGATGAGCAGAGATATATAAACAGGGTGCACCAGTGTGGGCTCCTTGGGACAGTGTCCTGGGTTGGAGGAAGGGAGAGCTGGCCCACAGGGGCATCACAGGGAGACTAGAGACTATTCTCCTCCTCATTTTGTGGCCATGGGGCTGCCCTGGGGGAGTGTTTGGCTCCCCAGATATTACCTTTGGGAGGCTTTGTTTCTTCCCTGCTCTTCCTGTCCTGTTTACAGAGTTCACCTGTCCTTCCAGCCACAATGACCATCACTGCTGTTGACCTTTCTCCTCCTCCTCATGTCATCTGATGGCAGTGGTTGTAGAGGTTGAGGTCTATAGAAGAACCCTTCAGGAGGGAAAGGAATGCAGGGTCATTTGTCATTGGGTTCCATCAGAAACCCCTACTTCTCCAGCCTGGCTTGACGGCCCACCTGGGCACACTTGACTCCAGGTCCCTCATGTCTTGTGCCTGGTGATCCCAGATATACTTTGTATGACTTCACCCTATTCTATTTGTTACCAGCAAGTCACTATAACCAGCTTCTGTTCCCACAGTGGCTGTCACTCAAGGGCATGAATACAAGAGGATGGGCACTTTGGAGTCATCTTAGAGTCTGCCTACAACAGGGGTGACTTTGGGAAACACCTGAATGCATGGCCTCTCACAGGGCTATGGCCAGGAATGCAGACTGGTATAAATGAACATGTACAAGGGTGCTTGTGTTCACTCCCCGGGAATCCAGATCAAAATCATGATGCCAACATTGTTGCAGCTGGACATGGCCTAAGGTTCCACCAGTTAAGTAACCACATAGCAGACTCTGACTCAGGATGTGGAGACAGGGAAGCTGGGACAGTGCTGTTGCATTTGGCACAGGCGATGTGCTCCTGCCAGGAGCAGCAGCGACAGCAGTCCTCACCTCATGGTCTAGTGGTGTGGACAGTGGCATCTGTTACCAGCACCACGGACAGTGGTTCCTACTTGGGCCTTGACCTAGGGTGGGACTATGGATTCTCCTCCTGGCCCTTGGTCTCAGGGTGTTCTGTGGCCTTCGCTGAAATAAATGATGCATAATACTCTAACTAAATATATACATGATACATATTTCCCTATAAATATGTATATATTTATAATGTACAAATATAATATATATTATATATAAATATATATACTCATAATATACAAATATAATTTGTTTTATACTTTATACAAATATAATTTGTTATATATTTTATTATATACAAATATAATATATATTATATATAAATATATATACTCATAATATACAAATATAATTTGTTTTATACTTCATATATTTATCTTAAAAGAATTTTAGTATGTATTACATATAATTTATATTTTATATTACATATTTATTTTTTTTAATATATGAAATTTATTGTCAAATTGGTTTCCATACAACACCCAGTGCTCATCCCAAAAGGTGCCCTCCTCAATACCCATCACCCACCCTCCCCTCCCTCCCACCCCCCATCAACCCTCAGTTTGTTCTCAGTTTTTAACAGTCTCTTATGCTTTGGCTCTCTCCCACTCTAACCTCTTTTTTTTTTTCTTCCCCTCCCCCATGGGTTTCTTTTAAGTTTCTCAGGATCCACATAAGAGTGAAACCATATGGTATCTGTCTTTCTCTGTATGGCTTATTTCACTTAGCATCACACTCTCCAGTTCCACCCACGTTGCTACAAAAGGCCATATTTCGTTTTTTCTCATTGCCACGTAGTATTCCATTGTGTATATAAACCACAATTTCTTTATCCATTCATCAGTTGATGGTCATTTAGGCTCTTTCCATAATTTGGCTATTGTGGAGAGTGCTGCTATAAACATTGGGGTACAAGTGCCCCTATGCATCAGTACTCCTGTGTCCCTTGGGTAAATTCCTAGCAGTGCTATTGCTGGGTCATAGGGTAGGTCTATTTTTAATTTTCTGAGGAACCTCCACACTGCTTTCCAGAGTGGCTGCACCAGTTTGCATTCCCACCAACAGTGCAAGAGGGGTCCCGTTTCTCCACATCCTCTCCAGCATCTATAGTCTCCTGATTTGTTCATTTTGGCCACTCTGGCATGAGGTGATATCTGAGTGTGGTTTTGATTTGTATTTCCCTGATAAGGAGCGACGTTGAGCATCTTTTCATGTGCCTGTTGGCCATCCGGATGTCTTCTTTAGAGAAGTGTCTATTCATGTTTTCTGCCCATTTCTTCACTGGGTTATTTGTTTTTCGGGTGTGGAGTTTGGTGAGCTCTTTATAGATTTTGGATACTAGCCCTTTGTCCGATATGTCATTTGCAAATATCTTTTCCCATTCCGTTGGTTGCCTTTTAGTTTTGTTGGTTGTTTCCTTTGCTGTGCAGAAGCTTTTTATCTTCATAAGGTCCCAGTAATTCACTTTTGCTTTTAATTCCCTTGCCTTTGGGGATGTGTCGAGTAAGAGATTGCTACGGCTGAGGTCAGAGAGGTCTTTTCCTGCTTTCTCCTCTAGGGTTTTGATGGTTTCCTGTCTCACATTCAGGTCCTTTATCCATTTTGAGTTTATTTTTGTGAATGGTGTGAGAAAGTGGTCTAGTTTCAACCTTCTGCATGTTGCTGTCCAGTTCTCCCAGCACCATTTGTTAAAGAGGCTGTCTTTTTTCCATTGGATGTTCTTTCCTGCTTTGTCAAAGATGAGTTGGCCATACGTTTGTGGGTCTAGTTCTGGGGTTTCTATTCTATTCCATTGGTCTATGTGTCTGTTTTTGTGCCAATACCATGCTGTCTTGATGATTACAGCTTTGTAGTAGAGGCTAAAGTCTGGGATTGTGATGCCTCCTGCTTTGGTCTTCTTCAAAATTACTTGGCTATTCGGGGTCTTTGCGGTTCCATACAAATTTTAGGATTGCTTGTTCTACTTTCGAGAAGAATGCTGGTGCAATTTTGATTGGGATTGCATTGAATGTGTAGATAGCTTTGGGTAGTATTGACATTTTGACAATATTTATTCTTCCAATCCATGAGCAGGGAATGTCTTTCCATTTCTTTAAATCTTCTTCAATTACCTTCATAAGCTTTCTATAGTTTTCAGCATACAGATCTTGTACATTTTTGGTTAGATTTATTCCTAGGTATTTTATGCTTCTTGGTGCAATTGTGAATGGGATCAGTTTCTTTATTTGTCTTTCTGTTGCTTCATTGTTAGTGTATAAGAATGCAACTGATTTCTGTACATTGATTTTGTATCCTGCAACTTTGCTGAATTCATGTATCAGTTCTAGCAGACTTTTGGTGGAGTCTATCGGATTTTCCATGTATAATATCATGTCATCTGCAAAAAGCGAAAGCTTGACTTCATCTTTGCCAATTTTGATGCCTTTGATTTCCTTTTGTTGTCTGATTGCTGATGCTAGAACTTCCAGCACTATGTTAAACAACAGCGGTGAGAGTGGGCATCCCTGTCGTGTTCCTGATCTCAGGGAAAAAGCTCTCAGTTTTTCCCCGTTGAGGATGATGTTAGCTGTGGGCTTTTCATAAACGGCTTTTATGATCTTTAAGTATGTTCCTTCTATCCTGACTTTCTCAAGGGTTCTTATTAAGAAAGGGTGCTGGATTTTGTCAAAGGCCTTTTCTGCATCGATTGACAGGATCATATGGTTCTTCTCTTTTTTTTTTGTTAATGTGATGTATCACGTTGATTGATTTGAGAATGTTGAACCAGCCCTGCATCCCAGGAATGAATCCCACTTGATCATGGTGAATAATTCTTTTTATATGCCGTTGAATTCGATTTGCTAGTATCTTATTGAGAATTTTTGCATCCATATTCATCAGGGATATTGGCCTGTAGTTCTCTTTTTTTACTGGGTCTCTGTCTGGTTTAGGAATCAAAGTAATACTGGCTTCATAGAATGAGTCTGGAAGTTTTCCTTCCCTTTCTATTTCTTGGAATAGCTTGAGAAGGATAGGTATTATCTCTGCTTTAAACGTCTGGTAGAACTCCCCTGGGAAGCCATCTGGTCCTGGACTCTTATTTGTTGGGAGATTTTTGATAACCGATTCAATTTCTTCGCTGGTTATGGGTCTGTTCAAGCTTTCTATTTCCTCCTGATTGAGTTTTGGAAGAGTGTGGGTGTTCAGGAATTTGTCCATTTCTTCCAGGTTGTCCAATTTGTTGGCATATAATTTTTCATAGTATTCCATGATAATTGTTTGTATCTCTGAGGGATTGGTTGTAATCATTCCATTTTCATTCATGATTTTATCTATTTGGGTCATCTCCCTTTTCTTTTTGAGAAGCCTGGCTAGAGGTTTGTCAATTTTGTTTATTTTTTCAAAAAACCAACTCTTGGTTTCGTTGATCTGCTCTACAGTTTTTTAGATTCTATATTGTTTATTTCTGCTCTGATCTTTATTATTTCTCTTCTTCTGCTGGGTTTAGGCTGCCTTTGCTGTTCTGCTTCTATTTCCTTTAGGTGTGCTGTTAGATTTTGTATTTGGGATTTTTCTTGTTTCTTGAGATAGGCCTAGATTGCAATGTATTTTCCTCTCAGGACTGCCTTCGCTGCATCCCAAAGCGTTTGGATTGTTGTATTTTCATTTTCGTTTGTTTCCATATATTTTTTAATTTCTTCTCTAATTGCCTGGTTGACCCACTCATTCATTAGTAGGGTGTTCTTTAACCTCCATGCTTTTGGAGGTTTTCCAGACTTTTTCCTGTGGTTGATTTCAAGCTTCATAGCATTGTGGTCTGAAAGTATGCATGGTATAATTTCAATTCTTGTAAACTTATGAAGGGCTGTTTTGTGACCCAGTATATGATCTATCTTGGAGAATGTTCCATGTGCACTCGAGAAGAAAGTATATTCTGTTGCTTTGGGATGCAGAGTTCTAAATATATCTGTCAAGTCCATCTGATCCAATGTCTCATTCAGGGCCCTTGTTTCTTTATTGACCGTGTGTCTAGATGATCTATCCATTTCTGTAAGTGGGGTGTTAAACTCCCCTGCAATTACCACATTCTTATCAATAAGGTTGCTTATGTTTATGAGTAATTGTTTTATATATTTGGGGGCTCCGGTATTCGGCGCATAGACATTTATAATTTTTAGCTCTTCCTGATGGATAGACCCTGTAATTATTATATAATGCCCTTCTTCATCTCTTGTTACAGCCTTTAATTTAAAGTCTAGTTTGTCCTATTGATAGAAGTATGGCTACTCCAGCTTTCTTTTGGCTTCCAGTAGCATGATAAATAGTTCTCCATCCCCTCACTCTCAATCTAAAGGTGTCCTCAGGTCTAAAATGAGTCTCTTGTAGACAGCAAATAGATGGGTCTTGTTTTTTTATCCATTCTGATACCCTATGTCTTTTGGTTGGTGCACTTAATCCATTTACATTCAGTGTTATTATAGAAAGATACAGGTTTAGAGTCATTGTGATGTCTGTATGTTTTATGCTTGTAGTGATGTCTCTGGTACTTTGTCTCACAGGGTCCCCCTTAGGATCTCTTGTAGGGCTGGTTTAGTGGTGACAAATTCCTTCAGGTTTTGTTTGTTTGGGAAGACCTTTATCTCTCCTTCTATTCTAAATGACAGACTTGGTGGATAAAGGATTGTCGGCTGCATATTTTTTCTGTTTAGCACACTGAAGACCTCGTGCCAATTCTTTCTGGCCTGCCAAGTTTCAAAAGAGAGATCAGTCAAGAGTCTTATAGGTCTCCCTTTATATGTGAGGGCACGTTTATCCCTTGCTGCTTTCAGAATTTTCTCTTTATCCTTGTATTTTGCCAGTTTCACTATGATATTTCATGCAGAAGATCGATTCAAGTTACGTCTGAAGGGAGTTCTCTGTGCCTCTTGGATTTCAATGCCTTTTTCCTTCCCCAGTTCAGGGAAGTTCTCAGCTATAATTTCTTCAAGTACACATTCAGCACCTTTCCCTCTCTCTTCCTCCTCTGGGATACCAATTATGCGTATATTATTTCTTTTTAGTGTATCACTTAGTTCTCTAATTTTCCCCTCATACTCCTGTATTTTTTTATCTCTCTTTCTCTCAGCTTCCTCTTTTTCCATAACTTTATCTTCTAGTTCACCTATTCTCTCCTCTGCCTCTTCAATCTGAGCTGTCGTCGTTTCCATTTTGTTTTGCATTTCGTTTAAAGCGCTTTTCAGCTCCTCGTGACTGTTCCTTAGTCCCTTGATCTCTGTAGCAAGAGATTCTCTGCTGTCCTCTATACTGTTTTCAAGCCCAGCGATTAATTTTATGACTATTATTCTAAATTCACTTTCTGTTATATTATTTAAATCCTTTTTGATCAGTTCATTAGCTGTTGTTATTTCCTGGAGATTCTTCTGAGGGGAATTCTTCCGCTTGGTCATTTTGGATAGTCCCTGGAGTGGTGAGGACCTGCAGGGCACTTCCCCTGTGCTGTGGTGTATAACTGGAGTTGGTGGGCGGGGCCGCAGTTCGACCTGATGTCTGCCCCCAGCCCACCAGTCAGACTGGTGTGTGCCTTCTCTTCCCCTCTCCTAGGGGTGGGATTCACTGTGGGGTGGCGTGGCCTGGCTGGGCTACTTGCACACTCCAGGCTTGTGGTGCTGGGGATCTGGCGTATTAGCTGGGGTGGGTAGGCAAGGTGTAAGGGGGCAGGAGGGGCAGGCTTAGCTCACTTCTCCTTAGGTGATCCACTTCAGGAGGGGCCCTGTGGCAGCGGGAGGGAGTCAGATCCGCTGCCGGAGGTTTGGCTCCGCAGAAGCACAGAGTTGGGTGTTTGCGCGGAGCGAGCAAGTTCCCTGGCAGGAACTGGTTCCCTTTGGGATTTTGGCTGGGGGATGGGCGGGGGAGATGGCGCGGGCGGGGGAGATGGCGCTGGCGAGCGCCTTTGTTCCCCACCAAACTGAGCTCTGTCGTCCGGGGGGCTCAGCAGCTCTTCCTCCCTTAGTCCTCCAGCCTTCCCGCTTTCTGAGCAGAGCTGTTCACTTATGACCGCCCAGACGCTAAGTCGCGCTTGCTGTCAGAACACACTCCGTCCGTCCGGCCCCTCCGCTTTTGCAAGCCAGACTCGGGGGCTCTGCTTGGCCGGGGAGCCGCCCCTCTGCCCCAGCTCCCTCCCACCAGTCCGTGGAGCGCGCACCGCCTCGCCGCCCTTCTTACCCTCTTCCGTGGGCCTCTCGTCTGCGCTTGGCTTGGAGACTCCGTTCTGCTAATCCTCTGGCGGTTTCTGGGTTATTTAGGCAGGTGTAGGTGGAATCTAAGTGATCAGCAAGACGCGCGGTGAGCCCAGCGTCCTCCTACGCCGCCATCTTCCCTTCTTCTCCTTATATTACATATTTAAATTTTATATTTATATTTCTCCCTGACTATATGTATATACATATATATATTTCCTTATAAATATACATTGTTTCAGTTAAAACAACTTGGACTCTGTTGTTTAAAACAAAGAGTGAGGATCTGTGAAGGAATACTTGTAGAGAGCAAGGATTCAGTACTTCTTTCCACTTTCATGGAGATAAAATTGATATACAACATTTTATAAGTTTAAGGGCACAACCTTTTGATTGGATACATTTGTATACTGCAAATGATTACCACCATAGAGTCAGCTACACCTGCATATGTCTCAGTAACTTGCGTTTGTGTGTGTGTGTGTGTGTCTGTGTGTGTTGCAAACATTTAAGATCTACCTCTTAGTATCTCAGAGTTTTATGTTGAGCCTATAACCACTTCCTCTATCTGCCACCTGATGTGTCCCATGGGAGAGAAACTGTGTTTCTCCCAGCATATCTTCCTTGCATTTTTCTTCCTAAAAACAAAACAAACAAACAAACAAAAAACATTTAAATGTGAATGTAAGACTCCTTCCCACAATGAAGGTTCTCATCAATGACTTCAGTGGTCCTAGTGGAACCCCGGGGTGGCTTGTGGCTTTGTTACAAAATACCCAGGCATCTCCCCTGGCCCATAATCTTAAGAGTGTGTGTATGTGTGTTGGGGCACCTGGGTGGCTCAGTTGGTTAAGCGTCTGACTTCGGCTCAGGTCATGATCTTACCGTTCATGAGTTCAAGCCCCACACCAGGCTCTATGCTGACAGCTCAGAGCCTAGAGCCAGCTTCAGATTCTGTTTCTCCCTCTCTCTCTGCCCCTCCCCTGCTCACACTCTTTCTGTCTGTCCGTCTGTCCGTCTGTCTCTCTCTCTCACACAAGTAAATAAACATTAAAAAAAAAAGCGTGGGTTGTGTGTGTGTGTGTCAGGGAGAGGGGAGGGCAGGAAACACTACTTAATAAGCCCCACGGGAGAGGCGGAGGCACAGCCATGTGGGAATCCTGCTTTATGTGCTTGGTGCTCAGTGTGTGATCTGAAGACCAGAAGCAGCACCAACCTTGTTATAAACCCAGAATCTCATGCTCTATTGCAGACTGTCTAGCTCTTCCTAAGTCCGGGAAATTCCACTGGACACGGAAGGCTGGGTCTCCCTGGAGTGTGTGCCTTCTAGGTGCAGAACCAGAACTGTTCAGTATGTGCGTGTGCTCTGATCAGCTTGCTTAGCACTGTGGAGTCCAGGGTTTGGCCCTGTTCCTCTCTCTTCTATGGCCATCATCCCCTTCGTGACCTCATCTGTGCTGAAGGCTCTAAACATCATTAATATGGTGTCATCTCCCACATCTATTTCTTCAACCTATTTCTCCCACCCTGCACTCTATATCCAGCTGCCAACTTCACTTATATTTCTACTAGACATCTCTGATTCCACATTCCTAAACTGGGTGCCTGTGGTGCCGCTTCCCCAAATGTCCTACTCCCAGAGTCTTCCTGGTTTCCATGGAAGGCACTCCACATTTCTACTTGCAGTCTGAAATACCGGATGCCCTCCTTCTCATACTCCAGAATTAATGCATTAGGAAATGCTGCAAAGTCCATCTTTAAATATATCCAGAACACAATCACTTCCTATTTCTCTCCCTCCTCACACCCCAGAGCTCCAGCTGACATCCCCCTCCTGGACACTGCACTAGTTTCCCTCAGTTTCCCTACTGGTTTCTCGCCCTGCACCTCTCGATTCTGCACAGCAGCAAACAGATGCTTCAAAAGAGAAGTAGTACCAGGTGGAACATCTGTTCTAAACCATCTGGTGACTCCACATGTCACTCAGAGAAAACTCAAAACCTTTCTAATCCTAAGGTCTAGACATCTGACCACATTTCACATGCTCTGTGTCCAGCCACAGTGGCCTCTCATCCTTCCTTGAACACAGGACACGCTCCTGCCCTAGTGCATGTGCCTGGAGGTTCCCCTGCCTGGAAAGAACTCCCTGAGACATGCTCGTCAACAATTCCTTGTGTCCTGCACATCTCTCAGAGGTCACCTTCCCAGTGAGGCTCCCTCTGGTACTAAAGGAGTACCTTTAGTACCTGTCCCAGCACAGGTAACTATCTGGGCCAGCTTCCTTCAAAGCCCTTCCCAACTTCTAACACACACACACACACTTCCCTTATTTACTAGCACATATTCTGTCCCTTACTACCGGAACATATCCCCATGGGGCCGGAAAATTCTGCCTGTTTTTACATCACTGAAGTGTCCTAGATGCTACAATAGTGTTCGTGTATCTGACACTCAATTATCAGTTGGATAAACAATCAGCATAGAGCACCTGTCCCTTCCAGATCAGTCGCAGGCCACACCTGTTCATGGCAGCCACCACTTTTCTCACCAGTGCTGGTCTCCCCCCTACACCTCACCTCCTCCATCCCACACCGTCCCTTCTGCACAGCACAGGACACAATGACAGTTCTCCTTCACAAAAGGTGTACCTAGGCCCAAGGGTCATATATTGAAGACAAATGTGAATGAAGATTAGACACTGCTTTCCCTCTAGGAATAAGGGTTGGAACCAGGACCAGGAGCTCTAGAGCTAAGGGCAGGGGGTCAGCAGGTGAGCAGAGAAGACAAAAACTAACTAAAATTTAATAAGGATGAGAAACTATCAGATCCTGTCTCTCACTCCAGAATCTGCTTTTTTTCAGAATCTGCTTTTTTTTTTAATATGAAATTTATTGTCAAATTGGTTTCCATATAACACCCAGTGCTCATCCCAACAGGTGCCCTCCTCGAAACTCATCACCCACCCTCCCCTCCCTCCCACCCCCCATCAACCCTCAGTTTGTTCTCAGTTTTTAAGAGTTTCTTATGTTTTGGCTCCCTCCCTCTCTAGCCTTTCTTTTTCCTTCCCCTCCCCCATGGTCTTCTGTTAAGTTTCTCAGAATCCACATAAGAGTGAAAACATATGGTATCTTTCTCTGTATGACTTACTTCACTTAGCATAACACTCTTCAGTTCCATCCACGTTGCTACAAAAGGCATTCTTTCTCATTGCCACATAGTACTCCATTGTGTATATAAACCACAATTTCTTTATCTATTCATCAGTTGATGGACATTTAGGCTCTTTCCATAATTTGGCTATTGTGGAGAGTGCTGCTATAAACATTGGGGTACAAGTGCCCCTATGCATCAGCACTCCTGTATCCCTTGGGTAAATTCCTAGCAGTGCTATTGCTGGGTCATAGGGTAGGTCTATTTTTAATTTTCTGAGGAACCTCCACACTGTTTTCCAGAGTGGCTGCACTAATTTGCATTCCCACCAACAGTGCAAGAGGGGTCCCGTTTCTCCACATCCTCTCCAGCATCTATAGTCTCCTGATTTGTTCATTTTGGCCACTCTGGCATGAGGTGATATCTGAGTGTGGTTTTGATTTGTATTTCCCTGATGAGGAGCGACGCTGAACATCTTTTCATGTGCCTGTTGGCCATCCGGATGTCTTCTTTAGAGAAGTGTCTATTCATGTTTTCTGCCCATTTCTTCACTGGGTTATTTGTTTTTCGGGTGTGGAGTTTGGTGAGCTCTTTATAGATTTTGGATACTAGCCTTTTGTCCGATATGTCATTTGCAAATATCTTTTCCCATTCCATTGGTTGCCTTTTAGTTTGGTTGATTGTTTCCTTTGCAGTGCAGAAACTTTTTATCCTCATGAGGTCCCAATAGTTCATTTTTGCTTTTAATTCCCTTGCCTTTGGGGCTGTGTCAAGATACAGAATCTGCTTTTTTAAAAAGATGGGGAAAAGATGGAAAGAATGATCCAGAACAGCGCTAGAAAGAGGAGAAGGGATGGATGAGTCTGAAAATTCATCCTGCAAATCCACAGAGACTCCTGTGTGCTGGGGCTCACTGGGCCTGTGGGGACAACGAAAGGCCCAGGGGCCCCTGAGGCTGCCCCAGACTGGGGGACACAGGAGAAAAATGGGACCATCATCCTACAAGAATAAGGACAAAACTAAGTCTCCATAGAAACATATAAACAAACTGAAACAAGCAAAACTTGAGGGCTGAGTCCTGACCCAGGCTTGAACCTAGGCTCTCCTGGTCACAGGAAGGCCTTGCTGCTCAAGGTCCTGGACACAGGAGAGATCAGAGTCCCTATGATTCAGAGCCTGATGGGACAGGGTTCCACTGAAGGGACAAGGACAAGGGAGCAGCACTGATGATGCAGCTGAGGAGTGACCATATTAAAGCCCAGGATGCACTGAGCACCTACTGGGCACAATCCCAACCATGCTGGCTCCTCACAGCCTCTCCTGTCCCCAAGCCCCAGAGGAAGTAAGGCAAACATGCTGACTCTGGATGGTTCTCAGACTTTACTCTCTCAAACTTAAGGAGTATTATTTTTTAATTAATCCATCAACCCCACAAGGCAAGCACAGAAGAAAACATACCTGCATCTGTTTTACCTTCAACGAAGGAGTAAGAGCCGCAGCTCCGTGGGACACGAGGCACAGACAGGGACAGAGAGGCCCGTGCTCCCTCTGCGGGAATAGGAGAGCACATGAGGGAGAAGACAGGACAGTGTGGGGCAGGGGTACGACGGATCTGGGCTCCCAGCGGTCGGGCCTGGACAGGGCCGGGAAGAAAGACCTCAGGGAGTGGAAGCCTGAGGTCACGGACCCCGTCAGACCTTCCTCCCGCCCAGGGTCCAGGTCCCAGGTGGAGGCGACCTAGAGAGCAGGGGGAGGTGTACCCTAGTCAGGGAGAGCAGGGCGGAGTCGGGGAAGGACAAGGACAAGCCGGGGCGGGACCTGGGGCAGGTGCAGGTCTGGGGCGGGGACGGCGAACAGATACCTTCCCCGAGTGGGGGCGGGTGTCAAGCCCATCTTCCTGGGGTCCCGTGTCCCCCTGGGCTGTCCGTTTGCTCTTGACCCGCAGAGGCACGTTCCTCCCGACTCCTCACTCACCCGCCCAGGTCTGGGTCACGGCCAGGGACGGGACAGCAGCCGGGAGAGGGTGCGAAGATCCATGCATGACCCAGACACTGCGGGTCTGAGGCATAGAGGAGTCCTTGGTGGTGTTGTAAGGACTTTATAACCCAGAACCATGGTGCCGCTGATTGGCTTCTTCAGAAACCCGAAACCCAATGGGAGTGCGAAGAGATGTCGCGTCATCAGTATCCAGACAGGAGGACGTTACCCAGGCTGTGAGAGCAAGTAAAACCAGGGGAGACTAGGACTCCCAACCCTGGGCTTCCCTGAGCCAGACACCGCCCTTGTGAGGGGACACGGAGAGCCAGGCCCTCCCCGGGGTTCTGAGACTTTGCCCTGACCCCTCTCCTCCTGCACAGTGGTCAGGTGACTTTGTCATCCTGTCTTCCTGAGTCCTGACCCAGGGGCTGTCTGAGGAAACCAGGGAGAGACCCACAGGCTGGGCTCAGCCCCCTTTTGCTCCATAGTCCTTCACAGAATATTCACTGAACTGGACTTTTACCTCCCACCTGTCACCTCCTTCACTCTGGACTCTTCTAGAAGGAAACTCACCTCCAAGGCACTCAATAACAGAGAGCGAGCTAGCCCTGGTAACAGAGAGGGAGGGACAGGGGTTTTCTCTTTACACCTGGAGAAGCTCTGCCTGATGTACCAGCCAGAGATTCCCATTGAGGCCAATTTCCTTCTTGTTGATTAACTCTACTGGTCGCACAATGTTGGTAACCCCCGATCATCAGGAATCTAATCTGTAAAAGTGAGTTTGGCCCCTGCCGACAGAAAAGTGACCATCTAGCACAGCAGTCAGACTCACAAAGCTCCTATGTTTTCCCAAACAATATATCAGTGACTCCTGTGTTTTAACATGACTTTCATTCCATAGCCCCAAGATTCTCTGTGTGAGCCCTGGACATTTCCTCAGTCCATGGATGCACAATTGTTATGTATATTTCCGCTGGAAGAGTGGACAAGCTTTAATCGCCTCCAAGTTGCACGTGTTCAGTGCAGCCAAACGACCTTCACCAGCATCCATGCATTTCCTGTGTTTGAACTAATACCTAAGTTATGTGCATATTATTGGGGCACTTGGTATTATTTTCTTTACCCTGATTATCATAAGGAGGCAATGGGTTTGCAGACAGCCCCAGAGTATAGTAAATAGTAGATGCAAAGAATATCTTGCTACGCCCTGTAGATACTTATTAAAACTCTGTCTAACAACATATTTAAATCTGAGAATTCCACTGCTTAGAATTCCTTACCTCTCCTTTTTGTCACCTGTGTCTGCAGCCCATCCCTCCGTCTCACTCATGCCTCAGGCCCTCTCCTCCCCTTAGTCTCCACCACCCTCTCCCTGCTGGATTGTGGCCCTGGTGCCCCGCATCACTTGCCACCTGGGGCTCTTCTCCCCACAGGGTCAGCGATCCTGGTATGTGAGTCAGGTCACATCATGTGTTCACTGAAAATGCTCCAGTGGCTCCGTCTCACTCTCGGGAAGCCTCTAGAATGTAAGGCTCATGAGCACAGGGGCTTTGAGCTTATTTGGTGACACCTGTATCCCCAGGATAGAAAGCCTAGTAGGCTCTAAATTAATTGTTGTTGAATGCATGAATGAAATATGACTGTATTAGAACTTCATTGCATCACATAAAAACCACTAAATGGTATACACCGAAAAGTCAGGAAAGGTTTGGTTTCATGCAACTAGTGTGCATGGTAGTTCACATTCATTTCAGCGGAAAAAGTGCAATGAGCTGATTTGCTGCATAGTGAGCTTGTATATTCATTTTCTATTACTGCAGAGCCACAACTTAGTGGCTCTAAAGGACACTCATGAATTTTTTAGAAGTGTATTTATTTTGAGAGGGTGGGAGGGGTAGAGAGAAAGGGAGAGAAAATCCCAAGCAGGCTCTGCATTACGAATGCAGAGCCTGAAGAGGGGCTCGAACTCACAAGCTGTTGAGGTTATGACCTGAGCTGAAATCAAGAGTCAGACGCTTAACTGACTGAGCCACCCAGGTGCCCCAACACACATTCATTTCCCTACAGCTTTTTAGTCAGAAATCTAGACATGATGTAGATGGCTTCTCTGTTCATGATTTCACAAAGCCGTGTTGTCATCTTTCGGTGGATTGCTCCTTCAAGTTCATACAGAGCTGGAGGCGGAATTCTGTTTCTTACACTTATAAGGCTGAAGTCCCCATTTCCTTGCCAGCTGGAATGGTCCCTAGTGCCCACAAGGATTGTTGGCCATTGTGCCTCTCCATTTTCAGCGCCAACAATAGGGAACCCATTCACACTGAATCCCTCTCACACTTCGAATCCTTTTGCTCAGGAAGAACCAAGTCCTTTTAAAAACTCACCTGATTAGGGCCGTCCAACCTAAGGTGATCTCCCTTACTTAAGGTCAACTGATACGAGACCTTGTATCTTCAAGGTCCCTGCCCAGCAGCACCTACATTAGTGTTTGATTGAATAGCTGAGGGAAAGCTGAGTAACCAGGAGCTACTTATTGGAGGTTCTTCATGCAATATGCCTGTCATGGCACTCCCTCTACTGGTATGTATCTCTTCAGGGCCCTATCATCCCCAGTGATATTAATGAGCCAATTCTCAGACAACCTTTCCTGCTGTGATCCCTGTCCAGTAGAGGAAAATACCCACAAATGTATTTGTGCAATCCCCGGGGGAGGATGGGTGTTAAATGAAGCGTGTGTGTTCACTCTTAACACTTGTGGCACAGGATGCACTCACACCAGGTGTCAGCTGGGTCATATGCCTTCGGAGAGAGAGTTCTGGGAACCAGCTTGTGCCTCCGCCACAAGGACCCCTTTTATATTTTCTGGCAGGAGTTTTAGGGAAGTTGTCATCTTAGTCCTATAACCCAGTGTGCACATCTACACTGTAGACTACCATATAGACATTGAGATGCTATTTCCAAATCAGAAATGATTTTTGTTTAACTGAGTTTTGAATTTTATAAATAAGGTGCCCAAAAAGTGTGTTTCTACTTTTCGGTTTTCCCTGTATCACCATCAAGGGGCTGGAGGAGGAGGTGCACAGGGACACAGACACCTCAGCAATGGCACCGGCTCCTGAGCTCTCCTCTCCTGCAATCCCGCCTCACCCCTGAGCCTGACCCCTGTGGAGTCCAGGGCTGCTCAGAAGCTTCTTCCTCTTCCCACTGACGCCCAGGCTTTTGCTCAGACATGTCTACCTGACTTACAGTCCAGACCCCACTCAGGCTTCTCAGTCAGAATCCACCTGAGAGCAGAACAGTGGGGTGGGGGAGGGGGTGTCCCCTGACCTTCCACCCCACGTGCGGCCACAGGACTAAGGAGAGAAGACCCAGCTGCCTTTCTCCTCCTCAGCCCGGCCCTCCCTAGGGTCTCCTTCAGCTCCAGCACCTGGACAGGGACCTAGACACCAGGGGGCGCCCTCATCCCAGATGATGTTCAGTGTGTGAGGTTCTTGTAGAAGTCACACTGATACAACCTGTGTCCACCCATAGACATATGGATAAGGAAGATGTGTGGTATATACACACATATACAAATACACACGACAGACTATTATGCAGCCACAAAAAGGATGAGATCTTGCCACTTGTGACAACATGGATGGACAAACAGGGCAGTGTGTCTGCTAAGACTGAGAAAGACAAGGACCGTATGATCTCATTCATATGTGGAATTTACCAAACAAAACAAATGAATAAAGAAACAAACAGCAGAATCTGACCTATAAATACAGAGAATAAACTGATGATTGCCAGAGGGAAGGAGGTTGGGAGGATGAGCACCCGGATGAGGAGAGTGGGAACACAGGCTCCACCTCTGGAAGGAAAAGGTCATAGGAATAAAAGGTACAGCACAGGGAATATCGTCAGTGACAGTGTAACATCATTATGTGGTGACAGACGGTATCTACACTGTGGTGAGCTAGGCATGGTATAGACACAAAGTGAGTCACTGTGTTGTACACCTGAAACTAATGTAATCTTGCGTCGAATATATTCAAATTTAAATTTTTTTCAAAGAAATTAATTAGAAAGAATAAACTGTAAAAATACCAATTTTCTTAATAGGTCATGGATATTGTGGTAGTTTTTACATTCTTTAAAAAATTTCCCTCAATTGGATAAATTTTTTCTTAAGTATATTTTTTAAGTTTGTTTATTCACTTTGAGAGAGAAGGAGAGTGAGCATGAATGGTGGAGGGGCAGAGAGAGAGGGAGAGAGAATCCACACTGTCAGCACAGAGCCTGACACGGGGCTCCATCTCACAAACCATGAGATCAGGAGTCCGACCCTTAACCGACTGAGCCACCCAGGCTCCCCAAAACACCGATACTATAATTATTATTGATAGCTTGTAGGTGTTTTAAAATATGCAATTGAAGACAGAAGAAACAGCAGCCCCCACATCGGGAACTGGTCTGACACTGACAGCTGGGCCTCAGTGTGGTCAGAAGCTGGCTGATGCCACCACTGGGCCATATTATTCCTGCGGGACATGAGCCAGTCATCTCACGGAACATCGACAGCACACCAGGAGACTGTGAAACCATGATATTACTTTGTCTAATTAGAGACAAAAACAAGGCACTGTACGACCCACAAAATACCAAACATCTCCCTGTGCTGGTTACTGAGCAATCACTGCTTTTTACCATTTCTTTGTTTATCTCAAGTTTTCATTTAAATTTCAGTTAGTTAACATACAGTTTAATATTAGTTTCAAGAGTAGAATTGAGTGATTCATCGCTTACATACAACACCCAGTGCTCATCACAAGTGCCCTCCTTAGAACCCATCACCCATGTAACTCAACCCATTTAACCTGTGACCCTCCCAGAAGCTTGACAGTTTCTCAGTACTGACCATCTTCTCTGTTGGGATTTGGGATATTAAAAAAAATGAATTTGTTTCAATTTTTTAACATTTATTCATTTTTGAGAGAAAGAGAGAGACAGAGTGCAAGCATACTTATTGCACTGAAGTATGGAGGAGGTGATCCCTGAAACCTGGGATAGTGTAGACAGGACCCCATGGGGATTTCACCCCCGCCCATAGCTGCTCCTTTAGTCTCAGCTCCTGTGGCTCTGATCTCATCTTGTTTGTTCTACCCCAGGCAATGACAGCACTCAGGGCTCTGATTCATCTCTAATGGCTCCTAAAGGTAAGACTCTGGAGGGTGAAGTGGGGAGGAGTGGGGGCACTAGGGACACTTTTATATGCGGGGGCCTGTTGAGTGTGTGGCACTTATGTAACTGACCTAAATGTGTTCATGATGATTTTTTTTCACAGTGTGAGACCCGCTGCCTGTGGTGCACTGAGCGATGCAGGATCTGCTCACACTCCCACGTGGTGGCATCGAGATCCCTTGACTTTCTGCGGATGGTGTCAGAATGTGTCTGCGTTCCCATTAGCATATTGTGAGGACACAGGAGACTGCCCCCCCCCCGCCCACCATGACCCCTCCCCATACTGATTCCTGTTCCCTTTCTGATCTGCTTTCTTATTCCAGCAGAGGTAGGGCTGGACCGACTCCATCCCTGTCTTCATTTCATGTTGGTCAGAGTATTGTTGCCTTACTTCCCCACTGAAAATGAGAATCCAGATATGAATTGTGTTTTGTAATTCTTGGTATGTGGGCATGATGAGGTAATAAAAGAGAGGATTTGTATGGTTGGAACAAAAAATAAATGAAAGCCCTGAGAACCTTCCAGAACCCGCATGTTTCCTGTGCCGTGTCTGTTGCAGGTGGGGACAGGAGAGGGCTGGAGGAGCTGAGCGGGGACGGGGCCTGGGTCCAGTCGGTGCACAGTGCATAATTAGTGTGACGTGCTCCCTCCTCAGCTGGGTCATGTCTCTGCTCCTTGTCCTTGTCCCTTCTGTGGCACCTTGTCTCACCAGGGCCATGACCACAGGGATGTGGACGTCATCTGTCACCAGGACCTTGTGGAGCAAGAGCTTCCTGTGACTGAGTCAGCCCAGGCTCCATCCTGGGTCGTGACCTCAGCCCCATCTTTGGGTGTTTTTCCCCCTTGTTTCTATGGAGCATCAGGCCTGTTCTTGCTCTTGGTGTCCGAGTTCCTGTCTCATTCTACCCAGGTGACCCCAGTGGTTATAGCACCAGGAGTCCTTTGGGCTGTTGTTCCACAGGCGTACGTGGGCCCTGTACACAGGAGTCTCTGGGGTTTGGAGAGATGAATTTTCAGTCATCCATCTCCTCCCCTCCCTCTAGAGCTGTCTTCTGGATTATTCTTTAGATCTGGAGGTAGACAGAAGAGGAATTTAATATTTTCTCAATCTTATGAAACTTCAGTTAGTTTCTACCTTCCCTGCCTCTCTGCCCCCTCTCCCTGCCCTTAGTTCTAGTGATGCTGGTGCTTGTTCCCATCCAAGTTCATGGATTTATAAAGCAGGGTCTAATGTAGATTTCTATTTGGTTGGAGAAAGGGCCCCATACAGCCTAAGTACAGTGGTTCTGAAGACAGGACTGTAACTGTGTGCTGTGCTGTGCTGTGCTGTGCAGGGGATACGCTGTGGGAGGAGGGAGCTGAGCAGAGAGAGGGAGGGGGGAGCAGCCCTCGGGGAAAGTAGAGGCGGCACTGATGGTGAGGTGCGGGCACTTTGTGTGGGAGCTGCCACGGACCAGCTGTGTCTGAGACTCATCCAGAAGAGAGAGACCCTCTCCACTGACCACTCGTTCCACTGACAATGTCATGTGCCATATACAGGACCCGCTATTTTTTCATCTAGGACACCTCAGTAAGTAAGAAGAGGCAAACGTGCTGGTCTTGTGGAGAATATGTCCTAGGGGTGAGGGACAGACTCCACTTGACCCTGGAACAGTGTGGGGACTGAGGGCAATGACCCCATTGTGCAGTCAGAACTCCAAGTGTAGCTTTCGACTCTCCTGAAACTTAACTACTACTAATAATAACCTACTGTTGATAAGAAGTCTTACTGAAAACATGAACAGTCATTTAACACGTATTTTGTACATTACATGTATATGTACCTGTATTCTCACAGTAAATTAAGCTGGAGAAAATAGAAAACATAAGAGAAACTTCATTGACAGTACTTATTGTAAAAAAAAGTCCACATATCGGTGGATGTGCACATTTCAAAGCAGTGTAATTCAGAGTCAACCGTATATTGTATAAATGTGGTAAATGAGGGAAGTGTTTAAATTGGAAATTGGTAGGTGCTTTGAGGAAGGTGACCCAGAGAGTTACCTGTGGGGGGACAGGGAAGGTGGCTACTTTACTATGGTGGTAAGTGTGAGCCTCACTGGGAAGCTGACCTCTGAGAGATGTGCGGGACACAAGGAGTTCTTGAAGAGCATGTCTCAAGGAATTCTTTCCAGGCAGGGGAACCTCCAGGCACATGCACTAGGGCAAGAGCGTGTCCTTGTTCAAGGAAGGGTGAGAGGCCACTGTGGCTGGAGCAGAGAGCATGTGAAATGCCGTCTGATGTCTAGACCTTAGGATTAGAAGGGTTTTGAGTTTTCTCTGAGTGACATGTGGAGTCACTAGATGGTTTAGAACAGGTGGTCTGCCTGGGACTACTTCTCTTTAGAAGCATCTGTTTGCTGCTGTGCAGAATCGAGAGGTGAAGGTCAAGCACCAGTAAGGGGGATGTTGGATTTATGTTGGGGTTTGAGGAGAAAAAATAATAGGAAGTGACTGTGCTCTGGTTTGTGTGTGTGTGTGTGTGTGTGTGTGTGTGTGTGTGTGTGTGTGTGTTTATGTCCTGGATACATTTAAAGATGGACTTTACAGCATTTCCTAATGTATTAATTTTGGGTTGTGAAAAGAAGGAATCAAGAATGGCACCCAATCCTTCAGACTACAAGTAGAAATGTGGAGTGACTTCCGTTGAAAAGAGAAGACTCTGGAAGTAGGACATTTGGGGAAGCAGCATCACAGGCACCCAATTTAGGAGGGTGGAAACTGAGATTGTTAGAAATACAAGTGAGGTTGGCTGTTGTATACAGATCATAGGGTAGGAGAAATATCTAGGTCGGAGAAATAGATATGGAAGGTGACACCATATAAATGATGTTTAGAGCCTTCAGCATAGATGAGGTCACCAAGGGGATGATGGCCATAGAAGAGAGAGGATCAGGACCAAACCCTGGACTTGTCAGCACTAAGCAAGCGGATCAGAGCAAACCTAGAGCACACTGCACAGTTCTGGTTCTGCACCTAGAAGGCACACACTCCAGGGAGACCCAGCCTTCCGTGTGCACAGGAATTTCCTGGACTTAGGAAGAGCTAGACAATCTGGAGTAGAGCATGAGATTCTGGGTTTATAACAAGGTTGGTGCTGCTTCTGGTCTTCAGATCACACACTGAGAAGCAAGTACATAAAGCAGGATTCCCACGTGGCTGTGCATCAGCCTTTCCTCTGGGTTTTAACTAAGTGATTCCTGGGTCCACGCCCAACACTCTAACGTGGTAGATGGGGAGAGGCCTGGGCATTTTGTAACAAACCCACAAGCAATCCAGGCGTTCCACCAATAGAGATACAGTGAGGTCATTGATGAGAGCCCTCATTGTGGCAAGGGGTCTTACATACACATTTAAATGTTTTTTGTTTTGTTTTTGGGTTTTTTTTTCGGTATTTTGGTTTTGTTTTATTTTGTTTTTCTAGGAAGAAAAATGCAAGACCTGCTGGGAGATACATATTTTCTCTCCCATGGGGCACAGGCAGGTCGCAGCTTCAGGAAGTGGTTATCAGCTCAACATAAAATCTCTGCGATAACAAGAGTGTAGATCTTAAATGTTTTCCCCACACAAAAGGAAATGGTAACTATGTGACACAGTGCAGGTCTTAGCTAATGCTAATTACAACATATTGTAATCATTTTGCAGCATAGAAATGTATCAAGTCAAGAAACTGTAGCCTTAAACTGACACAATGGTGTATGTCAGTTATATCTCAGTAAAACTGGAAAAAAAGTCTGAAATCATGCTCTCTGAAGCTATTCCCTGCATTGACTTCTGACTCTTTGTGATACATATGTACATTTACAGAGACTTGGGAAGAGAGACAATGTGGGGCCTTGTTCTATTTCAAGGAAAGTCACAGAACAGGCTTGAGTCTACACAAACAGGAACAGAATCCACAATGGACCCTAAGTGGAGGCTCACATATAACCAGGGCCCTGCTGCTGAGTATAGATTCCACTGTTCACACCAGAGTCCCCTCATGTAGGACACTGGATCCTGAGGCTAGGACTGTTATTGCTGCTGCCGCTTGCAACTGCATGACACCAATGTCACTCAGACACCTGCGCCAAATGCCATGTTGTGCTGTCCCAGCCTATCTGTCACATGTCCTGAGGCACAGTCTGGCAGGTGGTCATGTGACTGTGAAGTTTCATGCCATGTTCAATGCAAGGCTGTTTGGCAAAGTGGGTTCTCCTCTCTTTGGTCTCTGCCCTCCATCAAGATTTTTAAATGTAGAAACCTTTTACGTGAGAAGAGGATACAAGTTCTGGGCATGGAAACTGGGGGCCAGGAATGGAAAAAGTGACAAATTGCAACATTTGGAGCAGTGATTTGAGACTACAACTTGATATGATACATTGTAGGCACTCAGGTCAGATTGGAGGCAGGAGCGACTAAAAAATGGCATCTTTCAACTTTTCCCCTTGATAGTTGTTATGGGATCCAGCTTTTGTCTACTCCAGTTGTACTCACAGGTAAGTGGAGTAGCACTGTCGGGTGATGAAGTGATTGTTCAAAATGTCTTCTGCAGCCTTTGTCTCTTCCTAGGATTAAGTAACCCAGATCTGTAACACTTCAGATGATCCTTATACATACACTGACACTTCATATTTCTCTGTACATGCCCGTATTTCTGGGGACAGTATCCAGAATTTACCAGATTTTATGTGACCCTCACAAAAGTCTAAAAAATCATTCCAGGTTAGACACTGTGCTTCTCCACGTCTGGTCCACGAACAGCTAGTAATCAAACTGTTTTTAGCAGATCCAATGACTTGATATACAGGCTTATTTTTGTGTTGATTACCAGTCTGAGACAGGATAAGGTTTCACTTTCATTTCTGTCTCTATCTGTTTGTGGGCTGATGCACATTCACAGACCAGTGCTGGCTCACGGAAGACACAGATCACCATTGGTTTAGGTAGACTTGTATTCTACCACCTGGTCTGGTGCTGGATAAATCTCAGAAATGAAACAATTGTGAATGGGGATCCTCTTCCAATAACACAGACTAAGTTTTAAGGCTGCCTCTTCCTATAAAAACAACTAATAATGATTATATATATATTATATATATATACATAAACAGAATATACATATCTTATATACATATTATATATAATATCTATATTATATACATATTATATATATATATATATAAAATATATATATATAAAATCATGTAGGCCAAAACATAATAATGGGCAAAAAGCCAGGGATGATGGTTGCTCTGATACTTAAGGTGTATTTCAAATCTAGAAAATCTTAGCTTGCCTTCTCAGGCTCATGAACTTACTAGACAGGAAATAATGCCCAGAGCTTATTCTATTTCATGAGAAACATCCCTTCCTGAAAATATGGGAACCTAAGTTTCATAGATTCATATCCTCAGGAAAGGGTGACACGAATCAGATCGACTCTATCTTCAAGAACAAGAAGATATTATTCTAAGGAGGTTTGCTTGGAGCTAGCCCGAAGTGAGCAAACAGCTACTTCAAAGAATTTCCAGTCACAGACTAACGCTTCTGTGATTTGTAGTTCAAATTTGCTTTGCTATTTTGGGTCAAAATACCTTCAAGTCATTAGTTTGGTTTATTATTATTTTTTTAATTTTATTTATTTTTGAGACAGAGAGAGACAGAGCACGAATGGGGGAGGGTCAGAGAGAGAGGGAGACACAGAATCCGAAGCAGGCTCCAGGCTCTGAGCTGTCAGCACAGATCCCGACGCAGGGCTCAAACTCACGGACCATGAGATCATAACCTCATGAGCTGAAGTCAGACCGAGCCACCCAGGCGCCCCTAGTTTAGTTTATTATTGTCCTGGATTGATATTGACTCAAATTTATAAGAAAGAAACAAATTTCCCTAGAGAAATCTACATTTAACCTATGTGTCAAAAAATTTGCACAAAGAAAAAGGGCAATTCGTAGCATAAAATGTAAAATACTAATGGGAAAAAGACTGTGATTGAGTAACTTTAGAGAGAATAGGTAGTAAAAACAAGGTCACAAATATTCAATACTGCACTCATAAGACATAAAATATAACACGACCAGGATATGATATAAATATATAAATATATGTTATTTGAATAAATATTAGTATATGACATAAAGAAAAAATGCTAGTAAAGATAAACAGTGTCACTTTATAATGATAAAAGGGTCAAATTATCAGAAGGATGAAACAATTCTGAACATATAACACCTAATAACTCAGCGCCAAATACATGAAAACAAAACAGACAGAAATTGAGAAACAGACAACAGTAATAGTCAGAAACTGCAATATATCACTTTCCATAATGAATCGAACATCTATGCAGAGATCAATAAACATAAAGAAGACTTGAGCCATACTGTAAACCACTAGTAGAAATCTGTAATTTATTGAACAGTCCAGCCATAAACAGAATATACATTCTTTTCAAATGCACGTGGAGATTTCTTGAGGATAAATCATATATATTCCATTATATGTGTGTGTCTGCGTGTGAATGTGTGTGTGTGTGTGTGTGTGCGTGTATACCACCCCTTTTTTATCTATTCATCAGTAGATGGACATTTGGGCTCTCTTCATCACTTAGCTATTGTTGATAATGCTACTATAAACATTGGGGTGCATGTACCCCTACAAATAAGTATTTTTGTACCCTTTGCGTAAATACCTGGTATTGCCATTGCTGGATCATTTATAATAATAAAACTATTATTAGTTTTCTGAGGAATCTCCATACTGTTCTCCAGAGTGGCTACACCAGTTTACAATCCCACCAACACTGCAAGAGGGTTCACCTTTCTCCACATGGCCGCCAAAATCTGTTGTTTCTTGTGCTGTTCATTTTAGCAAAATATTAGCATATTTTCTTTATTTTTAATGTTTGTTTATTTATTTGTTTGTTTGTTTGTTTGTTTTTAATATAATTTATTGTCAACTTGGCTCACATACAGTGTATACAGTGTATACAGTGTGTTCTTGGTTTGTTTGGGTGGTAGATTCCCGTGATTCATCACTTACATACAACATCCACTGCTCATCCCAACAAGTGCCCTCCTCAATGTCCATCACCCATTTTCCCCTCTCCCTGGCCCCCCAGCAACCCTCAGTTTGTTCTCTGTATTTAAGAGTCTCTTCTGGTTTGCCTCCTTCCCCCTCTGTTTTAACTATATTTTCCCCTTCCCTCCCCCCATGGTCTTCTGTTAAGTTTCTCAAGTTCCACATAACAGTGAAAACATATGATAACCTGTCTTTCTCTGAATGACTTATTTCACTTAGCATAATACCTTCCAATTCCATCCACGTTGCTGCAGATGGCAGGATTTCATTCTTTCTCATGATGTTAGCATATTTTCACATGTCTATTAGCCATCTGGATGTCTCTTTTAGAAAAGCGTCTATTCATGTCTTCTGCCCATTTCTTAACTGGGTTATTTGCATTTTTGGTTGTGACATTTGCTAACTTCTTTATCGATTTCGAAACTAATCCTTTACCAGATATGTTGTTTGCAAATATCTTCTCCCATTCTCTAGATTGTCTTTTACTTTGGTTGGTTGTTTCCTTCGCTGTGCAAAAAGTTTTTATCTTGATGAACTCCCAGTAGTTCATGTTTGCTTTTGTCTCGCTTGCCTCCAGCAATGTGTCTAGTAAGAAGTTGTTGTGGGGTCACCTGGGTGGCTCAGTCGGTTAAGCGTCCGACTTTGGCTCAGGTCATGATCTCGTGGTTTGTGAGTTCCAGCCCCGCATCGGGCTTTGTGCTGGCAACTCAGAGCCTGGAACCTGCTTCAGATTCTGTGTCTCCCTCTCCCTCTGACCCTCCCCTGCTCATGCTCTGACTCTCTCTTTCAATAATAAATAAACATTTAAAAAAAATTTTTTTTAAGTTGTTGTGGATTATGATGGTTTCCTGTCTCACATTTAGGTCTTTCATTCATTTTGAGTTTATTTTTGTTTATGGTGTAGGAAAGTGGTCCAGTTTCATTCTTCTGCATGTTGCTGTCCAGTGTTCCCAACACCATTTGTTAAAGAGATTGTCATTTTTCCATTGGATATTCATTCCTGCCTTGTCGAAAATTAGTTGACCATATAGTTGTGGTTCCATTTCTGAATGTTTCTATTCTGTTCCATTTGTTCTATGTGTCTGCTTTTGTGCCAGTACCATACTGTCTTAATGACTACAGTAATGTAACTTGAAATCTGGAGTCCTCCTTTTTTTTTCAGAGTTGCTTTGGCTCTTTGAGGTCTTTTGTGGTTCTATACAAATTTAAGATTATTTGCTCTAGCTCTGTGAAAAATGCTGACCCCTTCCCCAATGCCCTTCCCTCTCTGCTGACAAGACCTCTCCTTCACCTTGGCCTTCTTAGCCTCGCTTGTTCCCTGCAGGCTAACTCTGCTCTTGACCTCCTACCCACACCACCTACAGGAGCCTGTGCCTCCCTCTCCTGGCTCCTGTCCTGCATGTTTACCCGTCTCCACCCCGTCCCCCACCGCCATTCCTTCTTCCCTCTCCTTCAGGCCCCTTGCCTATCTTCCTGTACTGGAAAGCCTCCTTCCTGTCCCTTGTACATGTGCATTTTCTGCATCCTCAAGACTTCAAGCAGCTCAGGACAGCAGAGCTTTTCTGAGAAATATTTGATGAACAGTTACTTCCAGGAGGCAGTTTCAGTTTTAGTTTCCCCCTTGCCAGGATCCCTCAGTCTTTGTTATAACCTCATAGTGCTGTCCCAGGATGGATCTGTGCATTGGAGATTTTTCACAGAAGGACGCATGGAGGGCCAGGCCTTCCTGCATGATGACAGTAACATAGACATGGCAGAGGCACAGGGACTGTGGGCAAGGCAGTCCTGGTACCTAAGATGTGGGACACAGAGACCAAGGACTTGAAAGAGCACTGGAAGAGCCTCACAAAGACTCTGGCAGACACTGTGGCCCTGCAGGCCCAGAAAGGAGGTGAGTGCAGGGTGGGTGCAAGGGTGATGGGAGGGCTTTCCCAAGGAAGTTCCAGGCCAAGAGCAGAGACCTGTCTCTTTCCACTGGATTTACCTGAGGGTGGGGGTGAGGACTGAGGTTCTGTGGACTTCAGCCCAGGGGTGGTCGTCACTCACCCAGCACAGGAAAGATGTGGAAGAGAGCAGAGAGGGGCCCCTCTGGTGGGAATCTGTCACTGGTGTGGGGAAAGCAGAGGAATACAGGATGGGATTTGTCATTGTTGGCTGGGGGCAGGCTCATATCCACTCCAGGAGATCTGGGGCTGAGACATCTGAGAGGACAACAGCACCAGGGGCTTCGGTCATTTCCGCTATGATGGGAGCTCTTCCCTCTCTATGACTCAAAGACCATAAGTGGCCAGTTCCCTGGTCCTCGCCGCAGACCTTGGCTAAGGAAATCACGATGCAGATGGTTTTCAAACCAGGCTGCCTCAGCCTATGTGCAGGGAGAGCTTGGTGGAAGCCTGCAGAAATATCTAGAATCCTGGATGGACTTCTGGGGCCGAACAGGTTCAACCCTGGTGCGGGGCCTTCCCCTCCCCCAGACCCATTGACCTCCCCCCAACAACACTGTCCCAGGAAACCTTCCTTGACCTGTGGGATGCATGTATGTTCTGTTGGTCCCTGGTACCATGACCCACCTGTGCTGTTACAGCCTCTGGATAGAGACACCAAGCAGGTGGGGATGGAAATGCACCCTCCCAGTGTCAATAGTCCAGGAAAGCCATGGACCCTCTGACAGAAAACTGAACCAGGAAGGTGGGTGTCAAGCAGGAGAGGAAGCCCCAGCCACCCTGTCACAGAGAGTTCCCTTATAGTCCCCTCAGCCCAGGAGCCCACCCCCCCCATATCCCCTCCTCAGCCTCAAAATGAGGATCCGGGAGAGCGAGGCCTGGATCCCAGGTGCATCCTCCTGCCAGCTCAGGAATTGGGTTGTAGGGTGCAGAACAGACTTGGAGAAGGTCTGGGGTCAATGACGGCTTCAGCCAGAGCTGGAAAGATGAGAGAAGCAAACCTGTCCTCTCTGTCTCACTTAGAGGGCAGCAGTGCTCTGCCATGTGCATGGCTGGCTCTGTGCTTTCTTCCCCAGTGTCCCCAACAGTGAAGGTCACCTGCAGCCAGGCCCTGGAGGGCATGGTCACCGTGACGTGCTGGGCTTTCAGTTTCCCTCCCAGGAATATCTTCCTGATCTGCTTCAGGATGAGGATCCTGTAAGCCAGGATGCCCAACAGTTTAGGGAGTCCTTCCTGATGGGAAGGGGACCTACTGGATGTGTGTGGTCATAAGGATTTCCCAGGGAGAGGAGCAGAGGTTCTCTTGCTACATGGAAGTCCCTGGAACCACACTGCACACCGTGTACCCTCAGGTGAGACTGCAGTGATCATGGAGGAGGCTCTGGCCCTGATCAGGTCAGGAGCCAGGGTGGGGAGAGGAAAGTAGGGATCCCAGGTTAATATAAGGCCTTTTTCCAAGAAATGCTCTGGTGCACCAGAATGGATGACCAACCATTGGGGTGCTATGGTTGCTTCTGTTGCTTTTGTTATTGCCATTATTGTGTGTGTCCTTTCATGCAGGAAGAAATCACCAGCAGCTGAGGGAAGCCCAGGTGAGAATCTGGGCAGATGGTGGGATGGGTGAATCTGGGCTTTCCTGGGGTAAGGGATCCCTCATCTGTATCCGCACAGATCGGAGGGGACGACAAGCTCCTGTAACAGGAGTGGGAAGTGTGAGTGCTGAGGTGGCCTGTGAGCCACATCTGCATCCACACCCTTAGCCTTGCTCACAGCCAGGGTCACCGGGGCCTTGAGTGTGGAACATGGCCGCTCCTGGCTCTGGCTGAGGATTGGGCAGAGAGGGCTTCACTCCCTGCTCAGCACTTGACCCTACCTCTCTCTACTCTCAGACTCAGCAGGGCTAACCCCAGGGTGATGCGTGGCAATTATGTCCTGACTGCAGAGGGCCCAGGAGATCATGGGATCAGAGGGGCACAAGCAAGAAAGGGTCAGAGAGCTAGCAGGGAGGGATTCAACACTGGGGAGGAATCCAGACAAGAGTTGATGACCCTATTTCTTTCCTATGTGCACTCTTTCCCCAATCTCTCCAACCATCATGAGGAATCCAAGAAAAGGACCCACAAGACCACACCTAGGGGTCAGTATGTGGTGCCAGAGCCCTGACTATGATGTTCCACTGGGAGGATCCACTTATAGCAGATAGATGAGTCCTAAGCACAGATGGTCACCTCTGTCCACTATGCAGCCCCTAAAACTGTTCCTCCAGGACCTGTGTCCTGAATTGTTCCTCTGGGTCACTCCCACCTGTACTCTTTTCTGGTTCCCTCCACCTGCCCCCATTCTTGTTGGAGTTTCTCTGCAGAACATTTGCAAAAGGAGATGCAGGCCCCCTTGACCATTTGGGGAGAGGGGGCAAGTCATTCTCGGGGCAGCTGTGCCCTCTATTTTGATCCTGCCTCCAGGATTTTCCCTGTCCAGCCTCTCAGGGCACAGCCCAAAAGACCATTTAGAGCAGAGCATGTGGACTGTGCCCTATGGCCTCACCTTGCCCTCTTTAAGCCAGCACTTCCTTGTGGTGGTCTCTGCCCTGTAGATTTGAAGGAAGGGATGGTCAACGTGATTTCCCCATAATCAAGCTGCTTGAGGGGAGGGAAATAGGAAAACACGTTTTGTGTTTGGTCAAAGAACAAGGTGACACATGAAACAAGAAAAGGTGGAGAGTGCAGGGCCTGGGGACTTTCTGTTGATTCCACCATTTATTTGTGACCATCATGGAGGGTGACTGCCTTCTCACTTGTGAACCTAATGTGTTTAAACATTGGTCCTAATGTGTTTATACATTGCCCAGTCTGGGGCAACCTGGGATGGTTAGTTATCCTGCCCCACATTGAGGGACTGTGACCATGTCACAACCAGAGTAAGGGCCATGCAGGTCTGTGGTTGTTCCTGCTGTCTCTTGGGGTGGTCCTCCCCAAGGGAACATCAGTTCTAGTTCCTTGGGATCAAAATGGTTGCCTCATACGTCATTGGTGCACTTGCTGGAGAAAGAGCATGAAAGTCATGCACTAATTTCTCAAATGCCTACTTTAAATGTTGGTGTCAAAACAAGTGATTTCCACTACTTAACTTTGATAGGAAGAATTTCCTTGAACAGTGAGCTTCCCAGGCATGTAAAGTGGAACAGAAATTCCAAGGGGGCCCCTGTCTGGGAGGGTTCCATGTGGGCGGTGGGGGGAGGTGGTGTGGTGGCAGTCTCAGGATGCAGAGGGTAGACAGACAGCCTCACCTAGGAAGTCTCAATTACCACCTAGACCTCATTTAGAAGAACGTTGCTACAGCATTACCTGCATTGCCTTGTCCAGTCCCTGCTAGGATCGGGGCAGGAAGGCCCTGGCAGCCTGGACCAAGCAGCACTGGGAAGAAGCTGTGATTCCAGGTGCATGTGGGCCAGGAAGGAGGAGGGAAGGCCAAGTGCAGTCTGCAAGCCTGGGCCAGGGGTGAGGTTGGAGGGCAAGGTCAGGCCTCTATGAAGGTGGAGTGCTCCTGAGTCAGGTCAAGTGCAGACCCCACCGCAGCCCACTTCTTCTAGATGGGACCTGCTGGTCACCTGGGCTTTCTGATGTGCCTTCCAGTTAGGAGCTGCTGGTTCAGTGCTATAGGAGGGGGGAAGCTGAGCTGCAGGTGGAGTCAGTGCCTGTGGCAGAGGAGCCAGCAAGCAAACACCTGTGCGTGGGTGTTTATGCAGGTGGGGAGCCGGACAGCTAGGGAGAGAAGGAGCTGTGTTTGTGCCACTGCTCAGCCGGGACCAACACGCAACAGGGACATGTCTTTCAGGGAGGGCCTGTACTCTGCTGGGGGATGGGTCAAGGCTTAAGAGGAAGGAAGACATTGAGTTTCTGCTCCAGGGTGTTGTCCTTGATCATGGGGCCCTTTCCTGCTGCTGTCTGGTGAGTGGTGGAAGCAGAGGGATGCTGAAGGATCATGGGTAGAGACAGCAAGGGCTGGGAAAAGGGATGAGAGAGGAAAACAAGTGAGGGTACTGGGTGGCTCCGTGGGTTAAGCATCCGACCTCAGTTCAGGTCATGATCTCATGGTTCGTGGGTCCAGCCCCGAATCAAGCTGTACCATATAAGGTACTACTATTATTATGTTTTATTTATTGTCTCTTTTCTATCAGATTGTAAGCATTAGGAGAATATATGTTCTGTCTGTTTCATTAAATAATTACCAAGCCTAACACACAGATTGGCACAGAGATATTCACTTAATATACTTGGAACTAGGAAGGAAGGAAGGAAGGAAGGAAGGAAGGAAGGAAGGAAGGAAAGGAAAGAGGGAATGAATGCTGTGACCAGAATTCCTTAATGTTTACTTGAAGGCTGGAAAGAGGAAAGTTTATGGGTGTTTGGTGTGGTGGGTCCTGTACACGTGTGGATGCATCTGCACATGTTCCTACGTGAGTTTAGTGCCTGCCTGCTGGCCTTGGTTGCCTGAGCAAGCAACTAGGACTATGCACAGTGCCTCCTGCACTCACATTTCAATCACATTGGGCACTGTAGACAAGCAGTGCTTAACCACCAGATGCCTTTGAGATGTCTGGGACTCAGGAAAGGGCTTTTCCTGTTGTAGGTCATTGGCTCAGCTACAGAGATTGAGGCCCTTGGGAGCTCCTGGCTAGCCACTCTCAAATCCCTTGGTTAGCCATCGGGGTATAAATGAGATTTGAACTTGGGTACCAGAGCTCCTGACTCAAGTGTTATGGATAGCAGACAGAGGGACCTGAAGTGGTCAGGAGTGAAGATTATGGCATTTACATGACTGAAAGAAAGAACCAGTATCCCAGCCTCCAGCATCAAATGCTGCAGCAGGAACAAGTGACAGGGACTCCTAGTCCAATGTCCTCTCCATGGAAAGTGCCAGATTATGCATTGGAACATCCAGCATGTTTGTGGGTCTGGCTACAGATCTGAGAACCAACTTTAATGGCCTAGAGACCTTTTCTTCTGTAAGGCCAAAGTCCCTGGTTACTCAGTGGGGAGGAAGCATCAAAGTCAGAGTATATTTGGAGAAACAATTTACAAGCCAAACCCTATGTAGAGCCCTGTCCTGGTGCAGTAGCCCAGGGAGTCCCTGGGGGATGTCCTGGCTAAGCAGGTATAAGGGCTTTTGTTGTCAGCCCTTGGCCACCCAGGGGCATTGCCACTGTGCTCTCAGAGCCTCTCTGAACATCACTGGTGGAGGAGGTGGGCAGGGATGTAGAAAATTACCACACACATGCTCAGGGAAAAGTGTAGGCTGAAAAATGACATGAGAAGAGCTGAAATTTACACCTCAGGCTGATTTCTGGCACACAGACTACAACAATCAAAAATCAAAATAAAAATAAACCTGCTGATGGGAAGAATCTGATTTTCAGAGTTACCACATTATAAGATTGAGGTGACCAGTTTTCAACAACAAAACAAAAATTATACAAAGAAACAGGAAAATAAGATTCATTCAAACAAACCCACAAACAAAAAACCCAGAAAATATCCCCATGAAAGATCAGAATGTGGACTTACTAGACAAGTATTTTATTTAATTTTTAAAATTTCTTTAATGTTTATTTATTTTTGAGAGAGGGGGAGAGAGAAACAGAGTGTGAGCACGGGAGAGGCAGAGAGAGAGAGAGATATACAGAATCTGAAGCAAACTCCAGTCTCTGAGCTGACAGCATGGAGCTCGATGCAAGGCTTGAACCCATGAACCATGAGATCCTGATCCGAGCTGAAGTCAGATGCTTAACCAAATGGGCCACGCAGCCACTCCTAGACAAGTACTTTAAATCAACAGTCTGTAAGATGTTCAAAGAATTAAAGGAAGACCCAAAAAGTTAAAACATTGAGCTATGAATAAAGTAAAATATCGACAAAGAGATACACAACATGAAGAGAAACTGAAAGAAAAGTCTGGTGCTGATATGTACAACAACTGTAATGAAAAATTTGCTAGAGGTATTCAAGAGCAGACTACAGTAAGCAAAACAAAGAATCACTGAGCTTGATGAGAGAACAGTTGAAATTATCTAGTCTGAGGAGCCAAATGAAAAACATCGAAGAGAAGTGAACAGTCTAAGGGAGCACGGAGACACCAGAAAAGGGACCAACATATGCATTTTGGGAGTCCCAGACAGAAGATAGAGAATAAAGTAAGAGAGATTATTTGAAGAAATAATGGTTGAAAACTTGATCCAAATTGATGAAAGACATGAATATAAACATCCAAGAAGAATAGTAAATTCCATTTAGGATGAACGCAAAGACATCCACACCAAGACACGTTACAATGAAATGAAAACCAAAGGCAAAGAGTCTTGAAAGCACTAAGAGAAAAGTGACTCATCAAGTACAATGGTTCCTTAAAAAGTTGACAGATTGTCGTCAGAAACCCTAGAGACCAGAAGGCAATGGGCTGATATGCTGTGTGCTGAAAGAAAAATATTCAATCAAGAATCCTATATCTGCAAAATGGGTCTTCAAAGTGAGGGAGAAATGAAGACATTCTCTGGTAAACAAAGGTAGAGAGTTCATTTCCCCATAGTTGCCCTGCAAGGTTTGCTAAAGGGAATCCTTCAGGATGAAAGGACACTGGACAGTCACTGAAGCTGTGTGAAGAAATACAGATCTCAGTGAAGGTAAATAAATGGGCAATTATAAACATAGTTTTAGTGTGACTTTTTATAAGTCCAGTTTTTGTTTTCTACATGATTTAAAAGACTGATATTTTTTTTAAAGCCGCTATTATTGTAACTTTGAATTGTAACTCCACTTTTTGTTTTTGACTTGATTTAACAAATAACACGAAAACAATTATTAGTCTATGTTTTGGGATGATGTATAAAGATGTAATTTTCTGACATCAATTACTGCAAGGGGATCAGATGGGCTACATAAAATGAGACTTTTGGTCTGTTATTGAAGATAAGCTTGTAGAAATACACATTAGAGGGCTATACTTTTAGGATGTGTGATGTGATCCCCATGGTAAACATAAAAATGTCTAGAGAGTAATATATGCAAAAGGAAATGAGAGAGAATTAAACCATTTCACTAAAAAAAACTAAACTAAAACTAAAACAACAAATCCAGAAATGAGGAACAATGTATTTATAAGGCATGTAGAAAATAGCCAATTAACAGAGACACGTCCCTCCTTATCAGCAATTACTTTGAATGTAAATGGATTAAATACTCCAGTCAAAACTAGAGGCTAGCAGAATGGTGACAGAAAGATGATCTAACTCTATGTTGTCTAAAAGAGACTCACTTTATCGAAAAACACAAATAGTTTGACAGTGAAAAAAAGGAAAAGGTATCCCCTGCACACAGTAATCAAGAGAGAACTGGAGTATTTTCTACTGATATCAGACCAAATAGGTTTTAAATAAAAGAAATTTAGAAGAGACAAAAAACAAAGTTTCAATAGAGCAAGAATATCTGACAATGATAAACTTTTAGCATTAATGCCCAATCAACAAAATCTATGAATCAAAGTTTAATAGAAGGAAAAGGAGAAGTAGGGACCCACAATAGTAGCTGGAGAATTCACTGTCCCATTCTCAAAGCTGGACAGAGCACCCCGCAGAAGAAAAGTGAGGAAACACAGGTCTGGAGCAACACAAGAAACCAGCTAGATCTGACACACACATACACAGCACTCTACCCACGAATAACAGAATACACGTTCTTCTCCAGCGCACATGGGACATTGTCCAGGATACACTATATGTTAGACTACAAATTAAGACTCAACAGTATTGAAAGGATATATGGCACAAAATATCTTTTCCAACCACAATGGGATGCAGTTAGAAATCAAAAACAAAAGGAATACCGGAAAATATACAAATTGGGGGAAATTAAACACACTCTTAACCAATGGGCCCAAAGAAATCCCAAGTGAACTATTTAAAAAACATTTAAGTCAGTGACCAACTCCTTCCTTAGCGAGAGTTCTGCTCACTGCCCCCCCACCCCGCCCTCGGTTCCATGTCCACCTTCCTCCCATCAGGAGAGCCGGCCCCGCAGAGGAGGCTGAGGAGGAGCATAGAAAGGAAAGTAAGGGTGAAGAAGACCTGGCTGCATCTGGAGAGGTGTCTGCTGTGCCAGAAGGGGAGGTGGCGGCAGTGGCTGCAGCGTGGGTCGCATCTTGTGGAGAACAGTGCATGGGCAGGGACTCCCTCCTGGCCCTTTCCTCCCCACACCTCAGGTATAGAAGAATAACCTCTCCTTTAGTGAACTATGTGGCCTCTTCTGCTGTCCGCCTTTCCTGGGAAAATGCCTTCAAAATTAGCATTTTTGCCACCTTATTCAACTTATATGCTGATGTATGATGAATGTGGAAGCCTCTGGACTTTACACCGATCACAACCAGCACACTGGCAGCACTCTTCTAAACAAAAAGATGCTATTAGTGTTTCATGACTAGAACCAGTAAAGGCAACAGAATTGTCTGCATGTTTGCACGTTGTTCACCCAATATCAAGTACACTTTATTCTTCTCACATGGAAGTGCTGTTGATCTTGGTCAGATGAGCAACTCTACATAGGACTGGGATCACAGAGTAATTGTCATATGCTCTCATAGGATTATTCTGGGTATGGCCCAAGTTCTGGGAAACCATCAGACAAGAACCTCTATGCAGATATAGAAGCTGCTTGGCTTGCTCTTAGGACAAGATATGGATAACGCCCTGAAAATGTGATTCTATAATGGCCAAATTAGAGAGGGACAGTACCATCTGTGGATCTTGCGGCTTGGTGTAAGAGTGCTTGCATAATTCTTCATTCCCCTTTGACCTCGGCAATGCCAGTCACTTTTCCTGATACCATGAAGACCTACTGTTTGGATGCATTCCCAAACATTGACAAAGTCTCTAAGATAACCTCTCCAGTATTAATAATTCACGGGACTGAAGATGAAGTCATCTTGACTTTTCACATGGCCTCACATTGTTTGAGTCTTGTCAAAGACCAATGCAGCCTCTGTGGGTAGAAGGGGCAGGTCACAATGATATGGAACTTTATGGACAATACCTTGAAAGTTTGACACAGTTTGGATCACAGAAACTGGTTAATTTGTAGATTAGTCTGTAAATTTGCATACTGGGCTTTCTCTTCTTGCTGCACTGAATTCTTTGGTAAATAACACGAGGCCTGAAGGTTTTGTTTGCAAATCATGTGAGCTGCCTTCATAAATGTACCGGTAATGAATTGTTAACAGACTTCATGGAGGTTTTCATTACCAGAACTAGAAACTGGAGATAGCAGTACCATACCTCCTCTTAAAGGAGACAATGTATGATAACCAGGGAATACAAAAAACTCAATGTATTTTACAATAAGATAAGCATTTAAACCTCTATCCGTATACAACAGAGTGTAGGTCATCTCTAGTGAACTTGCACATTTTTAACAGTTTATTCTATTGTGAGTTCTTGAATTGTTTTAGATATACAGCTTTTTATTGAACAAATATTATGTTGTATACCTGGATAAGACTTAGTACATTGAGCTGTTTTCAAAATATTTTTTTAAGTTTATTTGAGAGAGAGAGAGAGAGAGCAGGGGAGGGGCAGAGAGAGAGGGAGATACAGAATCCCAGGCATGCTCTGTACTGTCAGCACAGAGCCTGATGTGGGGCTCGAATTCACGAACCATGAGATCGTGACCCGAGCTGAAACCAAGTGTCAGATGCTTAACCGACTGAGCCACCCATGTGCCCTGAGATGTTTAAAAATATCTATAAATTTGTTTCTGATATGCAAAAGCAGTCGGCAATAATTTTACAGCATTTGATTTTATAGAATTAAAATTTCATACAGTACTCATTTTGATGTTTAAAAATAATTCACAGTGGGGCGTCTGGGTGGCTCAGTTGGTTAAGCATCTGACTTTGGCTCAGCTCATGATCTCCCAGCTTGTGGGTTCGAGCCCCAAGTCGGGCTCTGTGCTGACAACTCCGAGCCTGGAGCCTGCTTTGATTCTGTCTCCCTCTCTCTCTGCCCCTCCCCCACTCATGCCATGTCTCTCTCTGTCTCTCAAAAATAAATAAACATTTTTAAATTTTTGTAAATAAATAAATAAACAAATAAAACAATGAAAGAAAAAGGAAAAGAGGGGGCACCTGGGCGGCTCCATTGGTTAAGCATCTGACTTCTGATTTCAGCTCAGGTCATGAACTCCTGGTCATGAGATCGAGCCCTGCTTTGGGCTCCATGCTGAGCATGGAGCTTGCTTAAGATTCTCTCTCTCCCTCTGCCCATCTCCCCACTCACCCACACACGCTATAAATAAATAAATAAATAAATAAATAAATAAATAAATTTAAAGAATTACAAAAAGAAAAAGTCTAACTTGTAAATGAATGAATATTGAAATAATACACACTATGGATATATTTTAAAGCCTTTTGTTCTGCTTGTTCTGTGGTTACATCTAAGACTATAGTACATGATTCTCTTTAAAGTGTATCAAGTATTGTGAATATTTTGGTTCAGATGTGTCAATTTAACAGTAAAACAAGTATACCGCCAAAAAAAAATCATCAGAAAATATTTAGAGACACCTGAAAACAAAACTCAATATATCCAAACTTATAGAATACAGGGAACACAATGCTAATGGGGAAATTTATAGCTGCAAATGCTTATATCAAAAAAGATCTCAAATCAACAACCAAACTCTACAACTTAAGAACTAGTAAACAAACAACAAATAAACTCACAGCAAGCAGAAGAAAGTTAAGAATCAATATTATATCAGAGATAAATAAAACAGGGAATAGAAAAGCAATGAAGAAAATCAATGAAGCCAAAAACTGATTCTTTGCAAAGATCAATAACATTGACAAAGCTTTACCTAGACTGACTAAAGACATGAAGAGAGAAAACACACTACTAAAATCAGAAAGGAGGGGCGCCTGGGTGGCTCAATCGGTTAAGCATCCAACTTCGGCTCAGGTCATGATCTCACAGTTCCTGAGTTCAGGCCCTAATCAGACTCTGTGCTCAGAGCCTGGAGCCTGCTTTGGATTCTGTGCCTCCCTCTCTCTCTCTCTCTCTGCCCCTTCCCCGCTCACACTCTGCCTTTCTCTCTCTCTCTCTCTCTCTCTCTCTCTCTCTCTGTCTCTCAAAAATAAATAAAAAATAAAATAATAAAATAATAATAATAAAATCAGAAAGGAACGTGTAGATATTATTACCTATTCTACAGAAATACAAAGGAATATAAGAGAGCAATTGTAAACAATTGCTTGCCAACAAACTGGAAAACCTAGATGAAATGGATAGATTCCCTGAAACTAAAACCTACCAAGACACAATTATAAGAAAATAGAATATCTGAATAGACATATAACCAGAAAGGATATTAAATTAGTAATCAAACACCTGACAAAGAAAAGCCTTGGACCTCATGGCTTTACTGGTGAGTTTTACCAAACACTTACAGAACTAACACCAATCCTTTTCAAACTCTTCCCAAAAATTTGAAGAAAAGGGAAACTCTTCTGAAGTCATTCTATAAAGTTAGCATGGTCCTGATACCAAAGCCAGACAAACACACTACAAGAGAAGAAAGCTACAGATCAATATCCCCCATGAATATTGGTGCAAAACTCAACAAAATACTAGCAAATTGAATTGAAGAGCATATTAAAAGGATTATACATCATGACCAAGTGAGTTTTATTCCTGGAATTCAAGGAAGTGTCAACATAGGAAATCAAGTAATACATCACATTAACAAAATTAAGGTTAAAGAAAAAAAAACACATGATAATCTCAATTAATGCAGAAAAAGAAAAAATTCAACACCCTTTCATTATAAAAGGACTTATACAACAAGGAATAAAAGGAAATTACCCCAACATAATAAAATCCAATTATAAATGCCCCAGTTAATATCAATGTTGAAAGCCTAAGAGATTTTCCCTTAAGATCAGGAACAAGGCAAGGATGCCTGCTTTCACCGTTTCTAGTCAATATGGTATTGGAAGTTACAGCCAGAACAATTAGGCAAGAAAAAGATATAAAAGGCATCCAGATTGGAAAGGAAGGGGTAAATCTATCCCTGTTTCATTATACAACCTTCTATGTAGAAATTTTTTTTAATTCTGCAAAAAAAATTTTTTTAATTCATAAATGGATTCAGGAAAGTTGCATGATACAAAATCACATGAAAAAATCATTTGTATTTTTATACACTCACAATGAACAGTTCAAAAGGACATTAAGAAAACAATTCTATTTACAATAGCATGAATAAAAATAAAATATGTGGAAAACTGACCTCACCAAGGAGGCAAAAACTGGTACAGGGAAAACTAAGAAACCTGCTGAAAGAAATCAGTGAGGACATTAAGAAATGGAAAGACTTTTCTGGATTGAAAGACTTAATATTATTAAGCTGCTAATACTACCCACAACAATCAAAAGATTCAATGCAATCCCTATCAGAATCTCATGATATATTTTGCAGAAATAGAAAAATCATATGGAACTTTATTTGGGGTCAAGGGACACCAAAAGCCAAAACAATCATGAAAAAGGACAAATTTGAAGGCCTAGTTTTGAATTTTGTAATTTTGAAACTTACTTTAAAGTGACAGTAATCAAAAGAGTGTGGTACTGGCATAAAAATAGATACACATACTTATGGAATAACAGAGTCCAGAAAATAACTTGGATATATGGTCAAGTGGTTATTGACTAGGGTGCCAAGACCATTCGTTGGAAAAGGACAATCATTTCAACAAATGATTGGGAAAACTGGATACCCACATCCAAAAGAAAAAAGGTGACCCATACCTAATACCACATTCAAAATAATCTCAAAATGGATTAAAGACCTCATCATAAAGGCCAAAATTAAAAATCTTAGAAGAAAAGCATGGGTCAAAGCTTCACAACATTAGATTTGACAAAGATTTCTTGAATGTGACGTGAAATGCACAGGCAACAAAAGAAAAAATAGACAAATTGGTCCTCATGAAAATTTAAAACTTTTGTGCATCAAAGGACAGTATCAACAGAGTAAGAATGCAATCCAAACATGGGAGAAAATATTTCCAAATCACAAATCTGATAAGGGATTAATATTCAGAACACATTAGACAACTCCTGAGATGAAAAAAGACAACCTGATTAAAAAGCGGTCCAAGGACTTGAACAGATATTTCTCCAAAGACGATATACAATGGCCAATGCATCTGAGAAGATATGCAACATCAATAATCATTAGGGAAATGCAAATCAACACCACAGTGAGATACCAGTTCTTAGGGGAAGAAGTGGTTTCTTCCAGCCCTCGTACAGGGGGACAAATGAGGGTCCATGGATACCACTTCACACGCACAAGAATCGCTACTATTTTAAAAATAGCAAAATAACAAGTGCCAGTGAACAGGAAAAGTGATTAGAACCCTTGTACACTGTTGGGAATGTAAAATGAGCAGCCACTATGGAAAACGGTATGAAGCTTCCTCAAAAAATTAAACATAGAATTATCATATGATCCAGCCATTCCATTTGTGGGTATATACCCCAAAAAATTGAAAGACGAGATATCAACAGATATTTATAAGCCCATACTTAGAAGCAGTATTATTTACATTAGCCAAAAGAATTAAGCAAGGGATGAAGGGATAAGCAAAATACGGTATATACATACACTGGAATGCAATATAACCCTAAAAAGAAGGAACAACCTGACACATGCTACAACACAAATGAACCTTGAGAGGATTGTGCTAACTGAAATACACCAGCCACCAAAACACAGGTACTGTATGATTCCACTTACATATGGGGCCTAGAATAGGCCAATCCATACAGACAGGAAATAGAATGATAGTTTGCAGGGGATGTGAGAAGGGGATAATGACAGATTTTTGTTAAATGGATAAAGAGTTTCAGTCTTGACTATATGAAAAGAGTTGAAGATAGATGGTGTTAACAGTTGCCTTGGAGTAAAAATGTACTTAATACGCTGAACAGTACACCTAAAAATGGTTAAGATGGTAAATTTTACATTTTATGCTTTAAAATTATGGTAAATTTGGTCATTGATGCTAACTACCATCATTTTCTAAACATTAAAAATGAAGTAAATGAATTTTTTTAAAGGTGCAGGGAATAGCCACCTGATTAAGGTTTATGGATCTAGACGTCAGGGGCATGCAGGGATATTCCCTCCAAGGTAAGACACCGATTATTGCGAGTTGCATCTCTCACTGCAAAGAAGGAAGGACATGACCCAGGGGACACGTGGGGTTCCAGCAACACACATTTCACCCCTAGGGGTTACGTTTGGCCCACGTCTGGATGACCTAGAGGGATGCTAGCTTTGAGTGGGACCAGAACAGAAAGGTCCAGGCCATGCTACATTCAGATACCATCTATTGGACCTCTTGATGGTAGAAGGGTCGATGCTGGGAAAGGATGCGGTGTGGAGCTAAAGGAAAGCACTAGTAGGAGAATCACATGCTGGCACCTCAGGTATTGTAGTAAAGCCCATGCCATCCACAAAGAGTAGTAGATTCTCTTTTAGAGGTAACACATGGTGTGTTTCAGGACCTGAAAAGAGAGAATGCTTGTCCATGGGACACCAAGCAGGCACATGATTGAAAATGATCATACGCAGGGCGCCTGGTGGCTCAGTCGGTTAAGCATCCAATTCTGGATTTCAGCTCAGGGCATGATCTCACAGTTCGTAATGCTCAGTGTGGAGCCTGCTTGGGATTCTCTCTCTCTCTCTCTCTCTCTCTCTCTCTCTCTCAAAATAAACTTTTAAAAAATGACCATATATGCTGGGTTCTGTATAACACACTAAGTCATAAATTAGCCAGGTCCACAGCAGTCCATCCTAAATGGAAATGGTTTCTCTGCACTGAAGCCTGAATCACATGTTAACACTCATCAGAAAACATCCACCCCTGAAGAGACGCTGAAACACTAAGCAGACAAGTTGACCTTAGCAAGCCTTTATCAGTGGTCAGCCCAGGACCGGTGGAATGGGCGCATGAATGGAGTGACCACAAGGCAGAGATAAAGCCACATAGGAATCCAGCAGCAATGATTCCCAATGATTCCTAATGATTCCCATTTGGTCTACTGCTACCTCTGAATGTCCACCCTGTCAGAAACAGAGACCAACACTGGGCCCTGCTATAACACCATCTCTTCAGGTGGTCAACTGTCCATGAAGTGACAAGTTGACTGCACTGAGCCCCTTCCATCCTGGAAGGGCTAGACATTCATCCTCACCGGGACAGACACCTATGCCATGTGAGCGCTTTCCTTTCCTCCCCACAGAGCCAGTGACACTGTCTAGGGGCTATCAAAAGGCCTGATCCATGGGCTCAGAATTGCTCTTAACACGGTATGTGGCTGGGAGATCCCTCACAGTGAAGCAGGTACAGGATATGCTATGACTATGGGATCTACCTGTCATGTCACATTTCAGATGGTCCAGATCTAGTCGGCCACACAAAATGCTGGATGGCCTTCTAAGGCACAAGATGTCAGTTTTAGGGGGAAAACCCTGCCATTTTCCATGATGCAACATATTTATGGAATCAGACATCTCTATATGGTGCTGTGGTCTCAATAGGAAGAGTATGTGAGTCCAGGAACCAAGGGGTGGAAGCAGGTATCGATCCATGTACCATTGCTTCCAATCACCCACTGGGGGAGATTATGCTCCTCTTCTCTGTAGTTCTGGGAACGGCAGGTTGGAGGTCCTGGAATAAGGATCGATTGAACCTCATACACATTATGGCTGCCACCAGGGATGTTTGGACTCCCTGTGCCCAGGGCAGGAGTCTGCTCTTCTCCAGGCAGAAGTAATCCACCCTGATCCTCAGGAGGGGGTGGGACTCCTCTTACACAACTGGGATAAGAGCAATGTAGGGGGAACCTGGGTGACAGACGTGGGTGCCTCCTGGTTCTCCCTCGCCCCATTGTAACTATGAAGGGACAAGTGCAGGAACCCAGCCTGAAAATGGCTTGATTTCCAAGGGCCCAGACCCCTCAGATAGGAAGATTTGGGTCACACTCCCAGGTAGCCCACAAGGGCCCCCACACCTGTACTCTGCAATCCATGGCAATATTTCTGCAGAGGCCCTGCTTCCCATGGGCTGGGTTACACAGTAACAGGTCACAGCAGGGACATGAAGGCAGGCTGGTTTCCAGGCGGCATGGGGCTCTCTGAGGGCTGACTGTAGCTGAGGACTCCTCTCCAGCCTTGCTCACCTTCACTTAGGTTGCCTGGTGATCTGTGATAGTGCAACACAACTTTCTCCTGCAGACCATAATGTGGGGTCAGACTGGCATCTCTCTGGCTCTTCCAGCATTTTCTGTCTCCCTCTCCTATCCTCTGATAGGTGTTTCCTCTGATAATATTACGGTGAATTTAACCCCGTCTAGTTTTAGCATCTGCTTACGGGAGGACTAACAAAATCATTTCCATCTGTAAACCAACCACCTACTGCTTATTCCATCTATAAATTCGTCCTCTTTGTCCAGCTCCTCCCATCAGCCTCTGCTCCATTGCGTTTGTCTTTGTAATATCTCATGAGCTTAGAGGTGTTTGTTGTTTTAAGTCAGTAATTTGGGGGGTCATCTGGTACACAGCAATAGATTGCTAGTAAAGCTCTCTAAAACTCATTTTATTCTACATCTCTTTTATTTCCTTGCACTTTGAAAATGTTGTCTTTACTCACTGTTTGCAATTCCTCTCTTCTTGTTCTTGCTTTTAGTCTCTATTGTCTTTTGTCTTTCCTTGTGTCCATCTGCCCCCACTTTTCCCTTCCTCTGTCTCTATTATGGATGATTCTAAACATATAAGATAAAAGATTCCAAACGAATAAAATAATACTATATGGTGATGCAGAGAGGAAGCATATCTGGACTTAGAGGCTGCAAGTATAATAACTAGGTATATGGAATACAAGTAAAGGAAATCAAGTTATTAATAGGGTCAGACCTGGGCGGTCCTGCAACCAAGCAGTAATGTTCACACTTATTGCCTGCCCCTCAGGTGAAAGAGCTGCCTCTCAGTTTTCATTTTCAGAGCAATAGGAACAGCAACAGAGACACATGCACACACCTGGTGAAAGGTTACACTGACACAAGCACTTTGGAAATCAAGTTCGCGTGCGCTGGTCTGGTTACAGCACATCCTGCATACAGTCCAGCAATCCTAGCCCTGATCGTACACTCTGGGGAATCCCTGGCCCGTGTGTCCCAGAAGACACGTTCAGTAATGTTTATGGAAAAAACTGAATGACCACATAAACATAAATAGGAAATGAGTCACAAAATGTAAAACTTTACACCAGTAAAAATGAGTGAACTATGCCTCACACATCAGAGAGAAGTCAACGAGACAAGACACTGAGTCACAGAAAAATATGTGCAGCATGTGTTCACTTACAGAAAGGTTAAAAACAGGCAAAAACTAATAATATTTTGTTTGGAAATATATACACTTATTGTAATATCTTTAGGGCAACTCAAAGGAATTGTAACCAGGAGTCTCAGGACAGAGGTTACACATGGGGGGATGGGACTGGGCAGTGGTCCACGGGGCTTCATTCCTTCTGTTTCTTGTCCCAGTGCAGGTGCCCAGGGGTTTACTGTATCAGAACTCCTTAAACTGTCATTTTTCAGATTGGAGTTTGTTAACCATTCATTCCAGGTTAATGTTTCTAAGGAAATTAAAAATGAAATACCAAAGTTCGTTTCAAAGATACTTCTAAAGAACTATTTGCATTTGGAACAAAACCACGGTCAATTATTCTGCACTATGTTAGAGAGAGGATACAGAATGTTATAACAACAATAGCTTTGGCTACACATAGGGCATTTGATCTTTTGCTCACTGGCATCTCGATTGATTTCTGGCATACAATGTTGCATACAGTGTGCAAGGCAATTCTGTCTTGTGAAGGATTTGAGGGGGCACATTAACCTCACATTCACCTAGATTCAGTACATTCACAGAACGAAAAAGTACATTGTTGCTCAATGTAAATTAAGCTGGAAATCATACAAAGGAATAACCACCAATGAAATAGAAGAAATGAATGGAAACGACAACAGAGCTGCTTTAAAAAAAAAAAATGGTACATAGTAACAGTGCTTTTTAGAATTTGTAGATGCCTAAATCTCTTCTACCAAATCTCACTGAAAAACATACTGAGACATGTTAAATTTATTATGGATGTTCAATTTATATAAACTTCTCATTATTACCTTCCAAAGAGAATTCTGAAGCATTCAATAAAAATAATGGATGAAAGTAGGATTTGACTTACCAAATCCAAAAAACAATATTTAATTTTAATTTTGGTTTTAACGCGTACCTAAATCCTTTGAGAGCCTCCCTTCCAGAGGCGGATCTGAATGTCCTTCTCTTGGGTGTGGGCTGCCTTGAAGGATTCACTTCAGACAGAAAAGGCTGATGTAATGGTGTGTGACTCTGGGTCCCAGAACATAAAACACACACGGCAGCTTCCAGCTGGGTTTCTCTCTCTCTCTCTTTCTCTGTTGGCTCTAAATTAACTATGAGATGTTAAACATCATCCATTAGTTTTAAGATTTAAGAAGAATATCTATATCTAAGGGGACAGAATACATACTATTAACATTCAAACAATCTATTTATTTGGACTTTGGTCTCTGACTGTGATCCAATTAGAGAAAAAGGAAGAACCAGGCTGTCTCGGGCAGATTCCAAGATGGCTGCCCTAACCAACCTCAGGTTGTTCATATTCTCCCAGTTGTTGGATCAAACATTAATCCAGGTGCTAGTGTGAATGGACTTTGCATGCGCAGTTAAGGGTCATATCAGCTGAATTAAAACTGGAGGGTTATTGTGAGTAATCCTGATCTCATCAGGTGAGCCCTTAATAGGATGGAGTTCTTCCTGAGTGAAGGCCTGGCTGAATGAGCAGGACTCAGGGTGAGGGAGGCCTTTTTTAATTTTTATTTTATTTTAAAAAGGTTTTTTTGTTTTGTTTTGTTTTTAATTTTTGGGAGAAAGAATACAGAGCATGAGCAGGGAGGGGCAGAGACAGAGGGAGACACAGCATCTAAAGCAGGCTCCAGGCTCTGAGCTGTCGGCACAGAGTCTGATGCAGAGCTTGAACTCATGAACCTGAGCAAGATCACACGACCTGAGCTGAAGTCTGTCGCTTAACTGACTGAGCCACCCAGGCACCCCAAGGGAGGCCTTGACCATGGAGGGACCACCAGGCAAGCAGTGCTGGTGGCCACAGGAGCTGACAGCAGCATCCCGCTGACATTGTGCAAGGAAGTGGACCCTTGCAGGGGGAGGACCGCAGTCCTCCAGCTCCAGGAAATGGAATTCTGCCAACAGCTCTGTTCAAGCTTGGAGGGGATGTTGAGTGCTAGGTGCAAACATTGCCTGTGACACACCGGAGAGAACCCTCAGCATCACACTGGACTGCTGACCTGCAGAACTGGGACACATGGATGGCTGCTGTCGTAAGTCACTATGGTTGTGGGAATTTGTTCTGCGGCAATAGGAAACCACTGCACAGCCTCAAGTGTACATAGAGGTCTTGCCCCTGGAATGAATTTATGAAACTTCATGCACACTAGATGGATGAAATAAAATCTTTCCTTGGGGTGCCTGGGTGGCTCAGTCAGGCGTCCAACTTCAGCTCAGGTCATGATCTCACGGTTTGTGGGTTTGAGCCCCACATCAGGCTCTCTGTGCTGACAGCTTAGAGCCTGGAGCCTGCTTCGAATTCTGTGTCTCCCTCTCTCCCTGCTCCTCCCCCCCACTCATGCTCTGTCTCTCTCTCTCTCCTTCAAAAATAAAAACTTAAAAAAATTTTTAACTTTCCTTATTTTTGCTTATGTATTTTTCATTTTATGATTTTTATGTGATGCAATTAAATACTAATAGTCACATTTCATTCATTCATTCAACAACAATTAATTTAGAGCCTACTATACACCAGGAATGGCTTTCTATGCCAGGAGACAGCTTTCACCAAAATAGCCCAAAGCCCCTGTGCTCATGTGCCCTACATTCTAGAGGCTTCTCAAGAGTGAGACGGAGCCACTGGAACATTTTCAGTGAACACATGATGTGACCTGACTCATATAGCAAGACCGCTGACTCACATTAGCAGGACATTAGACTCCCCTGTGGGGAGAAGAGCCCCAGGTGGCAGGTGATGCAAGGCACCAGGGCCACAATCCAGGAGGGACAGGATGGTGGAGACTAAGGGGAGGAGAGGGCCTGAGGGATGAGAGAGACAGAGAGAAGGGCTGCAGGCACAGGGTGAGGAAAAGAAGCAGAGGGAAAGAATTCTAACCAGTGGAATTCTCAGATTTAAATACATTGTTATACAGATTTTTAACAAATCTCTATCTATAGGATGTAGCAAGACATTCTTTGCATCTACTATTTACTATACTCTGGGGGCTCCCTGAAAACCCATTGCCTCCTTATGATATTCAGGGTAAAGAAAACAATACCAAGTGCCCCAACAATATGCACATAATTTAAGTATTAATTCAAACACAGGAAATGGGAGAACACTGGTGAAGGGCATCTGGCTGCACTGAACACTTGCAACTGGGAGGTGATTATAGCTTGCCCACTCTTCCAGCGGAAATATACATAACAGTTGTGCATCCATGGACTGAGGAAATGTCCAGCATTCACACAGATAATCTTGGGGCTATGGAATGAAGGTAATGTTAAAACACAGGAGTCAGGGCCCCCTGGGTGGCTCAGTCGGTTGAGCATCTGACTTTTGCTCAGGTCATGACCTCACGGTTTGTGAGTTTGAGCCCTGCCTCAGGCTCTGTGCTGACAGCCTAGAGCCTGCTTTGGATTCTGTGTCCCCCCCTCTCTCTCCACCCCACCCCTGCTTGTGCTCTGTCTCTCTCTGTCTTTCAAAAATGAATAAAACACAGGAGTCACTGATACATTGTTTGGGAAAACTTAAGAGCTTTGTGGGTCTGACTGCTGTGCTGGATGGTCACTTTTCTGTAGGGTGGGGCCAAAATCACATTTACAGTTTAGATTCCTGATGTTCAGGGGTTACCAACATTGTGCTACCACTAGCGTTAATCAACAAGAAGGAAACTGGAATCAGGTACAGCTTCTCCATGTCTAAAGAGAAAACCTCTGTCCCTCCTTTTCTGTCCCCAGGGTGAGCTCATTCTCTTGTATCGAATTCCCTGGGAGTGAATTTTCTAGAATAATCCAGAGGAAGAAAGGTAAGGTGTAGGAGGTAAGAGAATCCAGTTCAGCGAATATTCCGGAAAGGACTGTAGGAGGTAAGAGAATCCAGTTCAGCGAATATTCCGGAAAAGGAGTTGAGCCCAGCCTGTGCGTCTTTCCCTGCTTTCCTCAGACAGCCCCTGGGCCAGGACTCAGGAAGACAGGATGACAACCTGACCACCGTGCATGCGGAGAGAGGTCAGGGCAAAGTCTCAGAACTCCCGGGAGGGCCTGACTCTCTTCGTGTACCCTCACGAGGGCGGTGTCTGGCGCAGGGAAGGCCAGGGTTAGGGAGTCCTTAACTCCCCTGGTTTTACTTCTCCTTCTCACAGCCTGGGTCACGTCCTCCTGCCTGGATACTGATGACGGAAGCCCAGTGCGCACTCCCATTGAGTTTCCCGTTTTAGAGAAACAATTAGCGTCACCGCTGTTGCCGCATACAAAATTCTCGGGAACAGGCTCCGTTCAGCTTTTCCCAAGACCCCGAGGGTCTGCTGCATGGACCCCACAACCCGTCCTCCTCCTGTTCTCGGGAAGCCTACTCCTTACCGCGACCTGGGCGGGTGACTTCGGGGTCGGGAGGAAAGGGCCTCTGCAGGGCAGGAGCGCGGGGACCGCCCGCGGGGATGCAGGACCCCGGGGAAGGCGACTGTTCGCCGCCCCGACCCCAGACCAGCACCTGCCCCTTGCCCACCCCCCACCTGTCCTCCCCCGTCCCTCCCAGATTAGGCCCCGCTCTCACCCACTCAGATCCCCCTCCCCCTGCCCTCCCGGCCGACTCCCCCTGGGACGTGGGCCCCGCGCGGGGAGGAGGGTCGGGCGGGGTCTCAGCCCCTCCGCGCCCGCAGGCTCCCACTCCCTGCGGTATTTCCACACCGCGATGTTCCGGCCCGGCCTCGGGGAGCCCCGCTTCATTTCCGTGGGCTACGTGGACGACACGCAGTTCGTGCGGTTCGACAGCGACGCCCCGAATCCGAGGATGGAGCCGCGGGCTCAGTGGATGGAGCAGGAGGGGCGGGAGTATTGGGACGAGCAGACGCGGATTTACAAGGACAACGCACAGATTTTCCGAGTGAGCCTGCAGAACACGCGCGGCTACTACAACCAGAGCGAGTCCGGTGAGCGGGCCTGAGTCCAGGTCACGACCCCCATCCCAATGTCCGCCCTTATTTCCAGGTCTGAAGGTCACCCCGAGGTCCACCGACAAGCCCCTAGACCGGGAAAGAGCCCAGAGGGCTTGCTCGGGTTTTGTTTCCAATTTAAGCTGAACAGGCTCAGTTCCAGAACAACCCAGGGATTTCTCGCGGGGGCGGGGCCAGGGTCTCACCGGGACTGGGGCTTTCTGGATGAGAAGTGGGCGGGACAGGCGGGTCCCCCGCGGGTACAGTCAATTCTCCAAGAACGGCGCGGATTACGGGGGCCCTGAACGAGGACCTGCGCTCCTCACCCGGCAGATCACCCGCCTCAAGTGGGAAGTACCACCTGGACGGAGAGTGGGTGGAGGGTCTCCGTAGGCACCTGCAGAACAGAAAGCAGATGCCGCAGCTCGCAGGGATGAGGGGGCAAGGAACTTCCCCAGTCTTCCCTCAGCCTGGGGCCAGTGTCTCTCTATTAGGAGAGGTAAATGGGACTGATGCCAGAATGCCCCCCGCCCCCCACTCCAGGGGTGGAGAGAGGAAGGAAACAGCTCTGGTGTTCAGACTGGGTACCAAAGAGCAACCTGTCCAGAGTGCCCACGCTTCTCCCTGGACAATTAAGGAATGCAGTCCCTCGGGGATGGAGGGGGAAACCATCTCTGAAGTAACTGATCAGCGACTCTGGCAGCGGCTTTAGGAACCATGGGGACTTTCTTAGTTTTGTTCTCTACCCCAAAACCAATGTGTTTGAATTCGGACTCCAGCTTTTCTGAGTCACTGGGCCTCAGGTCGGGACCAGAAATACTTTTTCTCCCCCCCCCCCCCCCCCCAGCCCAGATCTGCCTCCTACCTTAGGCTATCTTGTCCTAATTAAAGAACTTTCCAGACAAGAAGAGATCATCCAAGATGTCTATGCCTAGGCTGGTGTCTGGGTTATTGCTCCCTTCTCCCACCCCAGGTGAACTGTCCTTTCTCAGGATGGTCACATGAATGCTGCTGCAGTGGCCCAAGACAGACATGAATTTTTTTTTATTTTCTGACCCTTCTCCTCAGACCCTCCAAAGACACATGTAACCCACTACCCCATCTCTGACAGTGATGTCATCCTGAGGTGCTGGGCCCTGGGCTTCTACCCTGGCAGCGTGATGGGGAGGACCTGACCCAGGACTCAGAGCTTCTGGACACAGGCCTGCAGGGGACTGGACCTTCCAGAAGTTGGTGGCTGTGGTGGTGCCCCCTGGAGAGGAGCAGAGATACACATGCCATGTGCGGCACGAGGGGCTACAGGAGCCCATCGACCTGAGATGGGGTAAAGAGGGAAACCTGGGCACAGAGCCTCTTCTCGGGGAGATGTCCCTTCTGGAGAACTTCGGCAAGGTAGGGGCTTATGCCTGGGGTACAGGGTCCCTCCCTTCTCTCCCAGAGCCTCCTCCTCTCATCATGGACATCGTTGCTGGTCTGGTTCTCCTGTGGTTACTGTGCTGGTTAGAGCTGTGATCTGGAGAAAGAAGCACTCAGGTAGGGAGAGGCTATACTCTGAGTTTTCCTATCCCACTTAATGGGAAGTACCACCCACACACATGTGCTAGTCCAGTGTGGAGTGGAATGCTAACAATTTCTTTGTAGTAAAACACGTGAAAATGAAGGACAAATGTTTCACCTTGATGAATCTGGTGATGGGGACCTGATTCACAGCAGTCATAGGACAGAGAGGAAGGCCCCTGCTGAGGACAGACTATAGGAGGGCGGTTTGTCCATTCCCCACACAGGTACTTTCTTCATGTTTCCTGATCCTGCCCTCAATCTGTAGCCACAGTTCTGGAAGTTTCTCTGGGGTTCAGAACTAGGTCTAGGACCTCATGGCCCTGCCTCCTAAATGGCCTCAAACACGGTGTTTTCTTCCTACAGGTGGAAAAGGAGGCAGCTACACTCAGTCTGCAAGTAAGTATGGAGGGGGTGATCCCTGAGACCCTGGGATAGTGTAGACAGGATCCCATGGGGAGCTCACCCACTCCATAGCTCCTCCTTTAGTCTCATCTCCTGATCACATCCTGTTTGTATTAACCCGGGCAGTGACCGTACCCAGGGCTCTGAAGTGTCTCTCATGGCTCCTAAAGTAAGATCCTGGAGGACCTCAAGTGGGGAGGGGTTGGACAGAGGGAGCACGACTGGGTTATGAGAATTCTTTGAGTGGGACGTTTTGAGCATGCAGTGGGGTGAGATTGTCACCACTTACAGTGAGTGATCTGAATCTGTTCATGATTATTTTCTTTCACAGTGTGAGCCAGCAGCCTTGTAGGGGACTGAGTAATAACAAGATTTGTTTGCTTTCCCGCCTTGTGCCATCGGTGTCCCTGACTTCTCTTTCTGCAAAGGGCATCTGAATGTGTCTGTGTTCCTATTAGCATAATGAGAGGAAGTAGGGAGACTGGCCCATCCACCCTGAGCCCTGCCCACTCTGACCTGTGTTCTCTTCCTTGACCTGCCTTTCTGCGCCAGCAGAGATGGGGCTGGGCCACCTCCATCCTGTGTATATATACCACAGCTTCTTTATCCATTTATCTATTGATGGACACTGTCTATTGTAAATAATGCCTGCAATAAATATAGTTTTCAAATTAGTGTTTTCATTTTCTTTGGGTAAATAGCCAGTAATAAGATTACTAGATCATCTGATAATTTTATTTTTACCTTTTTGAGGAATTTCCATACTGTTTTCCATAGCATCTGCACCAGTGCGCATTCCCACCAACAGAGCACGAGAGTTCCTTTTTCTCCACATCCTTGTTTGCCAACACTTGTTATTTCTTGTGTTTTTTATTTTAGCCATTCTGACACGTGTGGGGTGATAGATAACTCATTGTGGTTTTGATTTGCATTTCCCTAGTAATGAGTGACATTGAGCATCTTTTCATGTGTCTGTTGGTCATCTGTATTCTTTGGAAAAACATCTATTCATGTCTTCTGCCAAGAGATGGCTGTTTTAATTTGGGTGCTCCCTGTGGACCTCCCTAAAAAGGTGAGCTTTGAGAAAAGATTTGATGGACCCAGGAATTATCCATGAGATTGTCTGGGGCAAGGTCTTTCCAGACCATGGAAATTCCAGTGTGAATGCATGAGGGTGGGTGTGTCTGCGTGTTCTGGGAGGAGATAGGAGACCAGTATGGCTAGAGCAGAGAATAACTGAGATGAAATACAAGTATGGTCAGACCCTGTACTCTTGGAGGATATCAAAAGGGTTTTGACCTTTGCTCTGAGTGTGATGGGAATTACAACACAGTTTGAGCAAAAGAGGGACATGGTGGGGCACCTGGGTGGCTCAATCCGTTGAGCATCCAACTCTTGATTTCAGCTCAGGTCATCATCCCAGAGCCATGGGATTGAGCCCCACATTGGGCCTTGTGCTGAGTGTGGAACCTCCTTGAGATTCTCTCTCTCTCTCTCTCTCTCTCTCTCTCTCTCCCTCTGCCCCTCTCCTCTGCTCATGCATGCTCTCTCTCTTTCTAAAATAAAAAAATTTTTTAATCAAAAATTTAAAGAGAGGGACATGGGATAGCTTCTCTTTGAAAAGATCACTTTATCTGCTGTGCTGAGAACAGAATTGGAGGCAAGGGCAGGTGAGGCATGGGAAAAGCAGTAGGAAACCAGCTCAGTGTTCCAGGCTGGGGATGTCTGCTCCTTCCACTGGGGTGTGAGCAGTGGAAAGAGTGTGAAGTGATGGGATTCTGGAAACAATCTGTAAATGGACCTTACAGCACAATCTAATGAATTAGATCTTGGGTATGAGACAGAGGAGCCAGGGAGGACCCCAAAATTCTGTACTATGCAAGTGGAAAGATGGAGTTGCTGTCAGCAGAGATGGGGAAAATTCTGAAAGGAGCATATTTGGGGAGGGGCATCACAGACAGTCAGTGAAGAGACGAGATGAGATGTCTATTAGAAATGTGAGAGAATCAACTTGGCAGTCAGATGAGCATGGATGAGTATGGAATTTAGGAGAAATGTCTGGGCTAGAGAAGCAGATTTTGGAGGTGACACCATGTAGATGATGTTTAGATCCTTCAGCATAGATGAGGTCACCAAGGGGGTGATGGCCATAGAAGAAAAAGGAAAAAGGACCAAACCCTGGACCCCCAGTTCCAAAAGATCTGATCAGACCCCACACTCAGAGCAGTCTGCACAGTCCTGGCTTCACCTTAAAGGCACCTAGGCCAGGGAGTCCCAAACTTCCCTGTTCACAGGACTCCCCCAAACACTGTCTTAAGGTTCACAAAGTGTGGAGTAGAGTATGAGATTCTGCGTTTAGGACAAGGCGCTGCTGCTGGTCTTTACATCACACTTTCAGTAGCAAGAATGGAGATGAGGATTCCCACACGGCTATGCATCGGCCTCACTTGCAGGGCTCGTTAAATTAGCGATTCCTTGATCTTGCGAAGTGGACTCTGAGTCTGTGGGTCTGGGAAGAGGCCTGTGCATTTTGTGAGAAGCCTGGCGCTTGGCCAGATCTGGAGCCAGTGAGGTCAGCGATCAGAGCAGCCAGCCTGGGGAGGGGCATTAAAACCACATTTAAATACGTTTTCTTTTCCCTTGTAAAGAGAGGGGAGCACATACCTTGTCAATAGGAGACGTGATGTTGTGAGGCACATGTCATTGTTGTATCCTGGGGTCTAGACTGAGTGGGAGGACTAGGGAGTGGTTCACGGTTCGGTGTGACAAACACCTCTGAATGCTTGCTCTCTGCAACTACTCCTCTGATCAATTTTTTGGAGCAAACAATGGAATCCAACTTTTTTCTAAATATGAGATTATGTTGGGGAAGGCCACAGTGCAGGCTTGGGGCTACAGAGCCAGGAATGGAATACACAATCCCACCCTAGGTTGAAGCCCACACAGGAACCCACTGCCCCTACTGCTCTACACAGACATCACCTGTCACACCACCGACTCCCCTGATGCAGGACACTGGGCCCTGAGTCCAGGACTGACGTTGCTGCTGCTCCTGGCAACAGGAGGTAGTAACTGTCCACACGGCTCCTGTGCAAATGCTTTCTGCACAGTGTTAGCCTTGCTGACACCACCTCCTGAATCAGGGCCAGCACATGGTCAGCTGCCTGGTGGAGCCTCGTGCTGTCTAACTGGAAGAATGGTAGGAAAATAGATTTTCCTTTTCTATGCAGAGAGGTGGCTTCTACCTCCTAAGAAGACTCTCAATGTGAGAGTCGAATAACAGGACGGCAGTTCGGGTGCTGGGGGCGAGGGCTGGAGAAAGGATGGCTGATTGCTGTTCTCAGAGCACAGACCTGAGGTTGCAGCTTGATCCGGTGCCCTGCAGGCACTCAGGTTCGGCCGAAAGAACAAGCCAATAGATGGCATCTCTCCTCTCATTCCCCTGATACTATTAGACCACTTTTGTCTACTCCAGTTTATGCTGACAAATATACGGAAAGGTATTGGGGGTGTTGAAATGATTATTCAAGATGTCGTCACCCATTGTCTCTGACAACAGAACACCTAGGTCTGTAAGACTTCAGGGGGCCTCTGCGTGCACTGACATGTCATGTTAACGTTTTTATTTCCCTCTGCGTGAAAGTACTCTGGGGAGAGAGTCTGTAACATTTATCAGTTTTTATGTGACCCTCGCAGAGGACTAAATAACCAACAAGCCAACCAAAAAACCAAAACACCACCTTGGTCTTCTAGTGTGGCCGTAGTGTTCCTCAAAGTCTGAACTGTTAGTTAACAACAACTCAACTGAGAAAAAAAAATGGCTTGTTTGAAAATTTTATTTGCATTCTAGTTAGTTAACATATACTATTGTGGATTTTAGTGATTCATCACTTGTATATAACACCCAGTGCTCATCCCAAGTACTCTCCTTAATACCCATCACCTGTGTAACCCATCCCCCACCAACCTCTCCTCCAGCAACCCTCAGTTTGCTCTCTGCATCATTAAGAGTCTCTTGGGGCACTTGGGTGGCTCAGTTGGTTAAGTGGCCAACTCTTGGTTTCGGCTCAGGTCATGTTCTCACAGTTTCGTGAGTCCAAGCCCCTCGTCAGCTCTGCACTGGCAGCACGAAGCCTGCCTGGGATTCTCTCTCTCTCTCCCCTTGCCCCACTCACGCTGTCTCTGTCTCTCTCAAAATTAATAAAGAAACTTAAAAAAAAATTTTTTTAAAAGAGTCTCTTCTGGACTCTTAAAAACTGAAAACAAACTGAGGGTTGATGGGGACTGGGAGGGAGGGGAAAGTGGGTGATAGTCATTGAAGAGGGCACCTGTTGGGATGAGCGCTAGGTGTTGTACGGAAACCAATCTGACAATAAATTTCATATTAAAAAAAATTTTTTAAAGAGTCTCTTCTGGTTAGAGGAATTTAAATTTTTTTTTAATTTATTTTTGAGAGAGAGAGAGACAGAGCATGAGCAGGTGAGGGGCAGAGAGAGACAGAAACATAGAATCTGACACAGGTGCCAGGCTCTGAGCTGTCAGCATGGAGCCCGATGCAGAGCTTGAACTTGTGAACCGTGAGATCATGACCTGAGGTGAAGTCGGCCGCCCAACTTACTGAGCCGCCCAGGCGCCCCAGGAAGCAGCATTTTAGAATCACCACTTACTGTGGGGGTTAGTCTATCAGGGTCTCACTCCTGTTGGGCACCAGGCTTTCACGTCTTTCTCTGCTCAGCACCTCAAAGCAGCCAAAAGCTCGGATGGATTTCTTGCTTATCTCCTCAGTCTTGGCTGATGTCCTCAGAGCAAAAGTGAATCTGGAGCTCTGGGCTCCCTGACCTCACCTCTCCAGGCTACAGTCCTCTCCTAGATGTTGGCTGGGCCTCTTCACTGTGTCTGCATGTTGAAAATTTTAATAAGATAAACTATGTTTCATCAGGCTTTCTCAGTTGTTCTCAGTGGGATCATGAGTTCCTAAATTACCTCCCTAACCAGTAGTCAGAAGACAAACTACTCTCTAGGCTGAATGTCAGAGTACAGTGTTGAAAGCTAATCCAGATGGGGCAACATCAGAGTGGGCACCAGCTCACAAGGTCAGCGTAAGGATCACAGGTCTAAGAGGGGAACGCTGGGGACAGAAGGGAAGGACAAAGAGTCTCCCGTGTATACTTGGTCCCATATTCAATTATGAGGCCCAAAGGGACCTTCTGTTTCTCTGCGGTCACTGACTTTCCCTTCTTCTCTCTCACTGGCCCTTTCTCTGACCTTACTCAAACCTTAGGATCTTTCATTAAAAAGGACATGAATGGAATTGGGGTCATTCTAGGCAAGCTACCCACAGAAAATATGTCTGAAATCTCACATAGCCCAGTTATCTGTCGGGACAAGAGGTGGATGCAGGGGTCAGTCCTGTCCCCACCCTCCCTTGAGTGAGGCCAACAGAGGACTCTTTCCTTCCCCAACAGGTGACCATGGAGGTGGTGGGTTCCCCCCAGAATCTTAGGGCAGCAGCAGCTCATTTGTGACCTCCAAGTGGAGTTGTGAGCCCACACACGAGTCAAGTAGCACCTCAGGATCTTTGCAAAAGATCTTTCCATTATCTTTCCTCCATCGTCCTTGGCCTCAGTAGCCAACCTGCCTGCCATCGTCCATACTGTTAGTCCTCCTTCAGAGAGATGAAATCCTCACCATTCTAAGGGGCTAAAAGTGTCCCCTGGAGAAGCTCCCATTGGGGTCACCAACATCTATAAGACTGAGACCAGGGACCAAGAATCAGTGACAAACCAGATTGAATATGACAGCTGAAGCAAAATGCTACACACATTTCCCAGGCTGGGAGGGGGAAGGGTGGTCAGTGCATTCCCGGGACACAACATGGTGAAAACCCTTTGGTCTAAAGTTGGGAAAGCCCAGCTTGTCCTTACAAGAATCTCGACATCACTCACAAGCCTTGCTGGACAGTCCAAACTCTGCTGGCACCGCTAACACTACAGAAGTATTTCTGTACCCTTATCCTTCTGATCTCAATAGTTAGGTCTCCTGTCCTCCAGCCACGTTGCCCACAGCTCATGCTGTGATGAGCACAGTGGCCTGTCCAAGTGCCGGAACTGTTTGTGGTCCATGAAGGCAGTGGCAGGAAGCCAGGCTTGCTTATGCCAGGTGGACAGACATGGTGTGGAAATACACCAGGCAGTGAGTGCCAGGGGTGGAAACAGTTACCTTGGGGTCCAACAGGGAGTGGGCTGTGAACCCACCCTCCCCCCTTCTGGCTCTGCTGCTCCCTGGGCTCCCTTCTGCACCCCACCTTTGTCCAGAGAGGCATCCCTGGGGGCCTGTTATTGCTTTGTGCAGCTGGGACAGATGAGAGGGACAGAAAGACAGAGAGGCCAGGAGAGGGACAGGGTGGACAGAAGGGACCAGAGTTAGGGAGACGGCCTGGGTTTTAGTCAGGGTCAGGGATCCCCAAATGAGTAGAAGGATGGTTAGGAACTGCTTGCACCAACTTCTCCAGACATCTCAATATCTGTGGAGAACTAACTCTGAAATCCCCACCCACTTCTATAAACACAAACCTCCACTAACTTTGATGGGCTTTTCCAGAATCCTAAGATCTAATCCCAACAAAAGTGCATATGAGTCATGAGAACAATCAGAAGAAACTGAAGGAGGTGGGGTGGGGGGTGGAAAGTAAAAGCCTGGAAAAAGTCCTAGGGAGAGGGCAACCCTGAGGGCAGGGTTCTGCTTCACATCTGCCTCCTTAAACTGGAGATGCTCAAATGCAAACATGGCTCTGTAAGTGTCTTCCCTGAGGCTTCTCTTTACCCATGGAGCAGTCATTGGCCCATTCTACCTTGGACACTTGATCCTGGGACACTCTAGGTGAACCATCAAGGTCATCCAGCTGCTCCAGCCCCAGGCAATCCTTCTTGCTCTCCCTACTTCATAGAGTGAACTCTTCTCCAAGGAAAGGCAATTTATTTTTGTTGATGGACAAGGCAAGTAGGGAAGAAAGAGAGCTAGGGGACGAGGACAGAAAGGGTAGAAAGGTGTAGGGAAGAGGAGATGTCCAGGGCTTTGGGAGGAAGTAGAGATGGGCTATTCTCTTTGCCCAAGCACCCACTCAGATAGCCTTCCTTTGCTCCTCCTTCCTCGTTATCAGTTTCTCCAGACTCCATGCTCACCAGCCCATAGTGAGCTTAATCAGTAAAATGACTCCAGATTTACCATAATTAGTAAACGGGCTCCAGAGTGGAGCAGAAGGAGGATTTGGAACTTCATGGTCTGGCCTCTGAATGCCTTGGACTTGGGGCCAAATACAAGGTCCCTACCCACTGGTGTGGATAATATAAATGTAGATTATTAACTAACCTGATTGGCTTCTCTACAACCTCAAAACCCAGAGGAAACTAGACATAATTCTGTGTCATCTGTGCTTTGCTAAAGCAATCATAAATACCTGACACAGGTGTGTAAAAACTAAGGGTAATTCCCAGGATGATTTGCAGTCCCCACCATTTGGATCTCTGCTAAGTTGGGCTTCCCTACCGAGCCATTATGCTCAATGTGCACTGAAGATTTTGAGATCTGAACCTAGACATGTTCAGGCTTTCATTATTTTATTTTCAGCAACAGGGTAGGATGCATCCCATTAGTCCAGACATGCTTTTTTTTTTTTTTTTAAGTCTGTTGGATCATAATAAGATTACCTGTCCCCTTTTCCTTTTCTTCCTTTCCCAGAATCTCTCTGCATGAATCCCCCAACCCCCAAACCTGATTCTATGGATAGTACAGAGTCAGGAGCAGAGCCCTGAGGCAAGATTGCCTGGGTTCTAATTCAGGCTCCACCATTTACTTTTTGTGTGGCCTTAGATAAGTGAATTAAACTCTCTATACCTGTGTGCTCATCTTGAAAACTGGAAAAGACACCACAGTCATTTATTAAAAGGGTGAAATGTCTTAACATGTGCAAAGCACTATATATTGTTAGATAGTATTATTTTGGCTGTTGTTTTATTATTACCATCTTAAGCCTTTTTCTGAGGCCTGCCTCTTCCCCCAGGCTTTTTCACTGAAGGAAATTCACCATGGGAACTGACACTATCTGGTGCATTTAGACACCACTGGTTCACAGTGTGTAACTCTACGTATTGCAGCATCCTTAATCATTTCCATCAGCTCTTTATCACTACCCTGGGCCATGATAGTTCACCTTGACTTTCCTTAACCTGAAGCAAAAGAACTCTCTCTCTCTGCAATATAGTGCATGACAAAGTAAGGCATAGTCTTTACTCCCTTCTTTTGTTTTTTGTGTTTTTTTTTAATATTTTTACTCCCTTCTTTAGTTAGAATCTTCAGTCTGTGGTTTGCCTGTAAGTTCCAGTCTAGTGACTGACCTTAAGAGCAAGTCTATAAGCAGTACATGACCTCATGAAATGATCCAGTGACATCCTTTTATTTCCACATTGAGCATATAGACTCGGTGTCCTTTGAGTCAAAAAAAATTCCCCAAGATTAAAAGCCACTACGCACCAACCATAATGTTCTAAATGAGAAAATCTGTCAATGTCAGCTGTTGACAAGGATGTGAAAGAGCTGAGCACTGCTGTTGAAAAGAATAAATAGGTTCAACCAATTTGAAAATTGGCTTGTCCTTATCTTCCAAAGATAAAGATTCACCTTCCCTATACTTGTGGATTCCACTTTTAGGTATATAACAACAACAACAACAACAACAACAACAACAACAAAATGTGAAACATCGATGTATTCAAAGCAGTTTTGGTTGTGATAGTCAAAAGATGGAAACAATCCCAAAATTTATTAGCAGTACAGTGGATAAACTGACTCATGTTCACATAATAGGATGCTACACAAGTAACAAAAATGGACAAAATACAGCTACCCACAATTACACAGATGAATCTCACAAATAATATTGTTATGCACACAACACACAATGTATGATTCCATCTATATAAAGTTTTAAACAGAAAAAAGTAATCTGTTGCTAAAATTCAGATTAATGGTTATTTGGGGGCAGGAAGAAGAGCTCAATGATTGAGGGGTGTGTGAGAAGGCTTTCTGTGGTGCTGGTAATGTTCTATTTCTTGACCTATGGGTTGTAAAAGAGGTGTGTTAATTTTGTGAAAATTAAGTGTGTTTTACACTTGAATTAGTAAAATATAATTGAACCTTTTATCACTTTTGGCACAAACTCCTTTTTCTTCTTTTGTTTTGTTTTATATATTTTTTTCTTTTTTGTTTTTGTTTACAAACTCACTTTAATAAACAAATAAATAGGGAATTCAAGCCATTATCCTATTTTTTTTTTTTTTTGGTCAGAAATTTATTTCAGAGGACCCAAATTAATGATGGGGAAGCATCATCTTTCCAACAGGATTCCAATTAACAAATTCAGAATGAATGAGAGAAAAATCATCCTTTTATAGCCCCTAATGAAGTAATGAGTATAGGTAAAGATCATCAGTGGATATTTGACTATTAGTTGAAAGAGTGTTGAGGGGACTTTATAGTGGTTGGATATAAGGTGGTCATCACCTGAACCCACTAACCAATGTTAATGTCTCTACATGTGAAACCAGATGGATGTGATGGGTATACACAGTGCCACCCATGAAGGGATTTTTGTAATTTATTGAAATTTTAAGGGACATAAATTTTTGTTTACTATTTCTTTTATCCCCACATTTGCTAAACACAAATCAATGAAACAACTTAGAGCTTAGGGAGTAATTAAATTTTTATTATTTTCTCACACACTGAATGATTATCTCCTTTTCATACCTTATGTATGCTGATTAGTTTTATGTCATCTTGACTAGGCTATAGCACCCAGTTTTTTTAATAACATTAATCTAAGTGGTAATGTGAAGACATTTTGTACATGTTAGGATTGGGTTTGCACCTATGGTTAACATCTGAAATCATTTGACTTTAAGTAAATTGAGGTTACCCTTGATAATGTGAGTGGGCCTATTCTACTCAGTTGAAGGCCCTAAGAGCAAAAACTGAGGTTTCCAGAGAAGAAGAAATTCTGCCTCAGAACTACCACACCAACTCCTGTCTGAATTTCCATTCTTATAACATATACAGGGTTCGTGCTTGCCACTCTCTACAATTGTATAAGCTAATTCCTTAATATTTATTAAGGCCTGAAATGATTATGGGGTTTCTGGAATTGGTTCTTCAATCTGATAAGATTTAAAGGCACTAATGACTTTATTTTAAGTAGTAAAAAGGGCACTTGACAATCCATGGCAGTAGAGATACTCAGAATGTCACAACTGGATACTCTAATCAAATACTTATAAAAGGCAAAGTACATAGGTGACCATGTATTTGATATATTAGAACACTTTCATCAAACTAACAAACATAGTAAGATTGACTGTTTGCTGCTAATTGTGTTAGACAAATTAAGGAAAGGAAAGGATGGGCTCAGGGATTCAACTTCCCAGCTCAAGGGCCACGTAAATCACCTGAAAATTTCTGTCTGCTCTGAAGCAAAAATTCATCTTCTGTTGCCAGAGCTTAACTTTCCAAACACCAAACCTGCAGTCTCATCTCGCAAGTGGATAAATTACAAATTGAATTCCCAACCTGATATTATGTCTGCTGTTAAAGTGAGGGCATTTATTGGAAAGGAGTGGGATCCTGAAAATTGGAATAGGAACATATGGGCAGATCCTGATAACTAGAGACATTGAACTCCCAAATTCTGCACAGTCTTCTTTAACAGTAGAATCAGTCCTTTGACCCCCATCTGAGGAAGTTAACCCTGCTTTGCCTGTGGACACTTTAATGGCCTCCCCTGAGGTAGTCACCTTGTAAGACACTGCTGATTCCCCTCTCAGGACTGATTCCTACCCCTCGCTCATTTGCTTATAGACCTATAACTACACTCTAGTCCCAGCAGGCCCTGAAAGGTAAGATTGATAATGTAAACCATTAGGAGTGAGCTTCACCCCAAAAGCACTGCATGATTTTTCTAATTTATACAGACAGAAATCCAAGCAACATGTGGGGCACCTGGGTGGCTCAGTCAGTCGGTTGAGTGTCTGACTTCAGCTCAGGTCATGATCTCATGACCTGTGAGTTCAAGCCCCGTGACCAGCTCTGTGCTAACAGCTCAGAGCCTGAAACCTGCTTCAGATTCTGTGTTTCTATCTCTCTCCGCTTCTCTCTCTCTCTCTCTCTCTCTCTCTCTCTCTTTCTCTAAAATAAATAAACCTTTAAAAATTAAAAAAAAAAAAGAAAGAAAGAAAGAATAAAGAAATCCAGGCAATATGTGTGGGAATGAACATTAGGGGTCTGGAATTATGGTAGAAGAAATGTAAAGTTGGGTGAGTCTATAGTTATTGACATGAGCCCACTAGAAGAGATTCTGGACTCAATATTGTAGCTTAAGGAGATAGACAAGGTTCTAACAGGTTGTATTTTGGTTGACTGAAACATGGACCAAAATGTGGTCTACACTAAAGAAATTTGAAATGCCAGAATTGCCTTCATATAATGTAGAGGAAGATACCCAAAGGCTTAGGGAAATTAGAATGTTAGAATAGATTTGTCTTATAATACATGCTTATTCATGTTAAGAGGGTCTAGAGGACACATCTTTCAGTGAGGGGAACCCCAGCTTCCTTGAAGAACTCTGTGGTCACTCTTCTCTGTAGGTCAGGAATTACCATGAGAAGTACTACCCTGAACTGCAACTCTTTTTTTTTTTATGTTTATTTATTTTTCAGAAAAAGAGACAAAGACAGAGCTCAAGTGGAGGAAGAGCAGAGAGAGAGAGAAACCCAGAATCTGAAGCAGGCTCCAGGCTCCAAGCTGTCAGCACAGAGCCAAATGTAGGGCTTGAACTCACAAACCTCGAGATCATGACCTCAGCCAAAGTCAGATGCTTAACCGACTGAGCCACCCAGGGGCCCCTGAACTAGGACTCCTAAAGGCAATGTAGATCATTGTAACCTGGGGTGACAGGGTCCAAGAGGAGGCACTTAATCACCAAATGCAGGGTTGCCATAATGGACAGCATACTTAAAGCATTAATCACAATAGTCTGACTGGCAATGGCTAGTTGACCATGGATGATGTCCCTAAAATTTAAACAAATGGGCAATCTACTCAACCCTTATTTGATCTATATAAGCAGAAGTGTTCTAGATCTAGTGAGCAGAGTTCTAAATGGAATCACCCAAACAGAGAGCCTCCTCAGTCAATTCCCAGACTTGAGCCAGTTTATAGACCCAAGACCCTATGAACAAAATGGGGACTGGATCCACTTTATGAATGACACTGGTATATTGCAAAAAAATTATACTGTTAATCTTTGTCCCAGCTTTCCCTAAAGGAACCTATGGCATATTACTAGGGTGTCTATGCACTGGGGAAAAGGAAATAATCAGATATTTGAGGGAAGACTAGACACTGGCTCTGAGCTGATACTAATTCCAGGAAACCCAAAACTGCACTGTGGGCTACCGGTCACAGTCTGGAGGTTAGGTGATGAATGAAGTTTTAGCTCAGGTCATTCTCACAGCAGGCCTTGTGAGTCTTGAACTTAGTCACTTCCCCCAACTCCGAAATACATAATCTGAATAGACCTACTCAGCAAGTGGAAGAACCCTCACATTGGTTCCTTGACCTGTGGAATGGGGGATATTGTGGTAGGAAAGGCTAAGTGGAAGCCACTAGAAAGGCCTTTACCTAGGAAAAGAGTTAACCAAAAGCAATAGTGCATTCCTGGAGGGAATAAAGAGATTAGTGTCACCATCAAAGACATAAGGATGCAGAGGTAGTGTTTCTCACAACATCCCCTTTCAACTTGCCTATTTGGTATATGCAAAAAACAGATAAGTCTTGATGAATGGCAGTGGAGTATCATCAGTTTAATCAGGAGGATGACCCCAATGAGGTGCTGTGCCAGATGTGGTTTCCTTGAGAAAATTAACATATTTCCTGTTACCTGGAGTGCAGCTATCAATCTGGCAAAAGCTTTTTTCTTCCATACTTGTTGATAAAGAATACAAGAAGCAGTTTGATTTCAACTAGCAAGACCAGCAATATACCTGCCCTGTCCTACTTCATGGGTATATTAACTCTCCAGCCTTATGTCATAATTTAGTTTGCAGAAATATTGATCACCTTTCCCTATGACAAGACATTCAATGGTACATTGCATTCATGACATTTTGCTTATTGGATCTAGTGATCAAGAAGTAGCAACTGTTACAGACTTGTTGGTAGGACATTTGTGTGTTAGAGGATGGGAAATAAATCTGATAAGTTCAGGAGCCTTTCACGTAAATGAAATTTGTAGTGGGTCCAGTGTTCTGGGGCATGTTAACATACCTTTTCTAATGTGAAAGGTAAGTAGTTACATCTGACCCCTCCTACAGCCACAAAAGAGGCATAATGCCTAGTTGTCCACTTTGGATTTGGGGGTCAGCATATGCCTCATTTATGTGTGGACTCTAGCTCATTTACTGAGTGATCTGAAAAACCGTTAGTTTTGAGCAGGGCCAAGAACAAGAGAACTACAGGTACAGGCTGGTTACAAGCTGCTTTGCCACTTGGACTATATGATCTTGCAGGTCCACGCATGCTTGAATTGTGACAGATATAGCTACTCTTTGGAGCCTTTGGCAGAGACCCCTATGTGTGAATAACAGTGTGCACACAGGATTTAGGGGCAAAGTTCTGCCATCAATTGAGAATAACTTGTCCCCCATCTGAATTGCCCATAATGAACTGGGTTTGTACAACTCACCAAACCATAAAGTTGGTTGTATATAGCAGCACTTCATCACCAAATATAATGGTATTGGGCTCAACCAGGCTCTGAAGACATGTGTAAATTATGTGAAGAAATGGATCAAATGTCCACTGCCCCAATTCCTTCTACATTTTTACCTAATCTCTCCCAGCCTGGATTTATGAATTCCCTGCACATGGTTGCCTAAGGAAGACAAAAGTCAGGCTTGGTTTATAGATAGCTCTGCATAGTACACAGGCACTACAAAAGTGAATAGCAGCATGACAGCCCCTTTCAAGGTCATCTCCTAAGGACAGTTGTGAGGGAAAATCTTCCCAGTAATGCAGCTGGTTGTACATTTTGTTTGGAAGGAGAGATTACCAGAGGTGTGATTGTATACCAATTCATAGGCTATGGCTAGTGCTTTGACTGGATGGACTTGAAAGGAACATAACTGAAAAGTTGGTGGCAAGAAGAACTGGGGAATAGGTGTGTGGACAGAATTCTCTGGGGACAAAAATGTAAAGATATTTATGTCCCATGCAAATGCCCATCAAAAGGTGACCTCAGAAAGGGATGATTTTAATAAAGTGGATAAGATGACTCATCCTATGGAAACCTATCAGCCTCTTTGCTTAATGGGCTCATGAACAAAGTGGCCATGATGACAGGGGTGGAGATTATACATAGGCTCAGCAACATAGATTTCTCCCCACTAATCTCAACCTAGCTACAGCCACTGATGAGTTCCCAATTTGCCAACAGCAGAGACCACCATTGAGTCCCTGACATGACAATATTCTCTGGGGTAATCATCCAGATACCTGTGGCACGTTAATTACATTGGACTTGCTTCCATTATGGAACATGCAACGTTTTGCTCTAACTAGAATAGACATTTTCTCTGGATATGTACTTGCCTTTGCCAATGATTCTGCCAAACAACATCTATGGACTACAGAATGCAATACCTACTATTATGGTATTCCATACAGCATTGCTCCTGATCAAGCAACTCATTTCCAGCAAATAAAGTATGGCAAGGTGTTCATGGGCATTCAATTCATTGGTTTTACCATGTTCTTCATTATTCTGAAGGAGCTGGCTTGATAGAATGAAGAATGACCTTTTGAAGACTCAGAGTGCCATCTAGGTGCTAATCCCTTGCAGATTTGGGGCAATGTTTTCCAGGGGGCTCTAAACAGAGTCCAATATATGCTGCCATTTCTCTCATAGCCAGGATTTACAGGTTCAGAAATCAAGGATGTGGAAATGGAAGTGACACCACTCACTATTTAGGGATCCACTAGCAACATTTTTGCTCCCTATCCACATGACCTTATGCTATGTGGCTTAGAGGTATCAGTTCCAAAGAGAGGAATGCTTTCACTAGAAGACACAGCAATGATTCCATTGAAATGGAATTTAAGACTACCACCCACCCACTTTGGCTCGTCATGCCTCTAAACACTCAAAGACAGTAATTATTGTACTGACTGGAGTGACTGATCATGATTATCAAGGGCAATTGAGCTGCTACTACACAGTGATGCTAAGAAAGAGTATGTTTAAAATAGAGAAGATAACTTAGGGCATCACTTAGTACTATCATGACCTCTAATTAAAGTCAATGGAAAACTATTCAGGCAGGACTATTAATGACCCAGACCTTTCAGGGATAAAGATTTGGGAGATACATCTATATCTATATCATCTATATCTATATCAGCTATATCTATGTTTATCAATATTTATATATAAAATATATAATATAAATATATTTCTATAAGATAAATATATATACTATTCAGTTTTTCTTTTTTTAATATGAAATTTATTGTCAAATTGGTTTCCATACAACACCCAGTGCTCATCCCAAAAGGTGCCCTTCTCAATGCCCATCACCCACTTTCCCCTCCCTCCCATCCCCCATCAACCCTCAATTTATTCTGTTTTAAAGAGTCTCTTATGGTTTGCTTCCTTCCCTTTATAACTTTTTTTTTCTTTCCCCTCCCCCATGGTCTTCTGTTAAGTTTCTCAGGATCCACATAAGAGTGAAAACATATGGTATCTGTCTTTCTCTGTATGACTTATTTCACTCAGCATAATACTCTCCAGTTCCATCCACGTTGCTACAAAAGGCCATATTTCATTCTTTCTCATTGCCAAGTAGTATTCCATTGTGTATATAAACCACAATTTCTTTATCCATTGATCAGTTGATAGACATTTAGGCTCTTTCCATAATTTGGCTATTGTTGAGAGTGCTGCTATAAACATTGGGGTACAAGTGCCCCTATGCATCAGCACTCCTGTATCCCTTGGGTAAATTCCTAACAGTGTTATTGCTGGGTCATAGGGTAGATCTATTTTTAATTTTTTGAGGAACCTCCACACTGTTTTCCAGAGTGGCTGCACCAGTTTGCATTCCCACCAACAGTGCAAAAGGGTTCCCATTTCTCCACATCCTCTCCAGCATCTATAGTCTTCTGATTTGTTCATTTTAGCCACTCTGACTGCCATGAGGTGATATCTCAGTATGGTTTTGATTTGTATTTCCCTGATACTATTCAGTTTTTCGAGGTAACTTGACTGATACATTGATATTTCTGGTATTCAGGTTCATCTACATATCAAGCTCTGAATTATTATATTGCAATACAAAGGGAAGAATCTTGTTCAGGACATCAGTAAGATTGTAGACTAGGCCCTATTCCTCCACAAAAATGTTTGAAACAATAAGTAGAGACTGACAAAAATAACTATATAGGAATTCTGGAAATTGCTCAAAGAGGTAGAGCCACCAAGCAAACATCCAGTCAAGAAAAGTAACATTCAAAATGGTAGGAAATGTTGTGACATTTTACTCATCTTTGTCCAACTCCCACTCCAGGATGGCATGGGGCATTTGGGACAAAGAGCTCAATTCCCACTTTCTTTCTGCAGGCTGGAAGGAACAAAAGTAGAACCTACTTTCAACATTCTAACCTCTTGGCTACCCAGGGAAGGGATTGTTCTCTGTTTCATCTGACTCAGAACTCACATAGGGAAACCTAGTATAATATATATCTCATGCTGGGAACATCTGCAGAAGGTAATGATAAGTGCTAAAACCTGTGAAAGCTATAGGTGAAATGCAGACCCATGGATGCCTGGGACAAGAGATTATAGGCAGAGGAATACAATAGAACATCAATGGCTCAGGTTTCTTTCTTTTTTTTTTTTTAATCAGGTTTATTTTAACAAATCGAAGCACACCTAGTTAAAGGTCCAAAAACTCCCCACTGCAAGCAAGGAAGAACACTACGGAGAACTAACCTGAAGGAAAAAGCAGCCAAACACAAGAGCACCCAGCATACACCAGAAACACTTCCTGAAGCACCAGCCCCTGGACAGTGTAATACCCCTTCTTAATATAGCATTACTCTCAGGAGCAGGAAACATAACAAGCTTTCATAACACACAAAAGACAGAAACCTATACAAAATGATGAGATGGAGGAATTGTCCCCAAAAGAAACATCAAAAAGAAATCACAACTACGGATTTACTCAAAACAGATACAAGCAATATATCTGAACAAGAATTTAGAACAACAATCATAAGAATACTAGCTGGGCTTGAAAGAAGCATAGAAGGCACCAGAGAAGCCCTTGCCTCAGAGACAAAAGACCTAACAACTAGCCAGGCCAAAATAAGAAAAAATGCTATAACTGAAATGCAAAACTGACTGTATATAATCACAACAAGGATGGAAGAAACAGAAAATGAATAGGTGACATAGAAGATAAAATTATGGTGGCCCCTGGGTATCTCAGCATCTAACTCTTGTTTTTAGCTCAGGTCATGATCTCAGCGTCATGAGATGGAGTCCCGTGTAGGCCTCTGCACTGGTGCATGCACCCTGTTTATGATTCTGTCTCTCTCCCTCTCTCTCTCTGCCCCACCCCCACTCATGCTCTCTCTTCCTCTCTTAAAAAAATGGAAAATAATGAAACTGAAAAGAAGAGGGGAAGGAAACTGTTAGATCTCAAATGTATATTTAGGGAACTCACCGACTCCTTAAAGCACAATAATATCGATATCATAGGAGTTCCAGAAGAAAAGTGGGGGAAAGGACAGAAGGTTTATTTGAACAAATTATAGCTGAGAATTTCCCTAATCTGGGGAATGAAACAGGCATTCAAGGACAAGAGGCACAGAGAACCCCTTCAAAATCAACAAAAACAGGTCAACACCGAGACATATAGAAGTAAAACTTGCACAATACAAAGAAAACGAGAATTCTGAAAGCAGGTAGGGACAAAAGGTCCTTAACCTAAAAGGGTAGACACATAAGATTAGCAGCAGACCACTAACTTTGGCAGATAGAAGGGAAATGATATATTCAATGTGCTAAATGGGAAAAATATGCAGCCAAGAATACTTTATCCAGCAAGGCTATCATTCAGAATAGAAGGAGAGATAAATAGTTTCCAAGACAAGCAAAAATTAAAGGAGTTCATGAACACTAAACCAGCTCTGCAAGAAATATTAAAGGGGACTCTTTGAGAAGAAAAGAGAGACCAAAAGCAACAAAGACTATAAAGGAACAGAGACAATCTACAGGAACAACAACTTTACAGGTAATACAATGGCACCAAATCCATATCCAGCACTGATTACTCTGAATGTAACTGGACTAAATGCTCCAATCAAAAGACATAGGATATCAGAATGGATTTTTAAAAAGATCCATCTATATGTTGCCTACAAGAGAGTCATTTTAGACCTAAAGACACCTGCAGATTGAAAGTGAGGAGATGATGAACCATCTATCATACTAATGGATGCCAAAAGAAAGCCAGAGTAGCCATACTGATATCAGACAAACTAGATTTTAAACCAAAGACTGTAACAAGAGGTGAAGAAGGGTATTATATCATAATTAAGGGCCTATCCAACAAGAAGATCTAACAATTTCCAGGTACCTGGGAGACAGAGTCGGTTGAGTGTCTGACTTCGGCTGAGGTCATGATATCACAGTTTGTGGGTTCAAGCTCCACATCAAGCTCTGTGTTTATAGCCCGGAGCCCAGAGCCTGGAGCCTGCTTCAAATTCTGTGTCTCCCTCTCTCTCTGCCCCTCCCTGCTCACATTCTGTCTCTCTCTCTCTCTAAAATAAACATTAAAAAAATTTTTTTTGAGATCTAACGATTGCAAATATTTATGCCCCTAATGTGAAAACAGCCAAATATATAAATCAATTAATAACAAATTTAAATGTTTATTTTATTTTAAGATAAAGAGAGAGAGAAAGCACAAGCGAGGGGGAAGAAGCAGAGAGAGAGGAGAGAGATAGAATCCCAAGCAGGCTCCACGCCATCAGGATGGAACCCAATGCAGGGTTTGATCTCACAAACCATGAGATCATAACCTGAGCCGAAATCAAGAGTCAGACACTCAACTGACTGAGCCACCCAGGTACCCTCAATTAATAAAAATCTTAAAGAAGCCCACTAATAGTAATATAATAATAGTAGGGGACTTTCACACCCCACTTGTAGCAATGGACAGATAACCTAAACAGAAGATCAACAAGGAAAAAATGGGTTTATAACAGCACTATCAACAATAGCCAAAGTATGGAAAGAGCCTAAATGTCCATCAGTGGATGAAGGGATAAAGAAGACATGGTATATATATACAATGGAGTATTACTTGGCAATCAAAAAGAATGAAATATTGCCATTTGCAACTGGGTGGATGGAACTAGAGGGTATTATGCTAAGCAAAATTAGTCAGTCAGGGAAAGACAAATATCATATGACTTCACTCATATGAGAATTTTAAGACACAGAATAGATGAACATAAGGGAAGGGAAGCAAAAATATAAAAACAAGGAGGGAGACAAAACATAAAAGACTCTTAAATATGGAGAACAAATAGAGGGTTACTGGAGGGATTGTGGGGGGGGATGGGCTAAATGGGTAAGGGGCATTAAGGAATATACTCTTGAAAACATTGTTGCACTATATGCTAACTCACTTGCATGCAAATTAAAAAAAATAAATTAAAAAAAAAAAAGAAACAAAAACACAGTGAGATATCATACCTGTCAGAACGGCTCAAATAAAAAAGACAGGAAATAACAAGTGTTGGTGAGGATGTGGAGAAAAAGGAACCCTTGTACACTGTTGGTGGGAATGTAAGCTGGTACAACCATTGTGGAAAAATTAAAAATAGGAATATCATATGATCCAATAATTCCACTACTGGGTATTTACCCAAAAAAGCAAAAACGCTAATTCAAAGGGATACATGCAATCCTATATTTATTGTAGCATTATTTACAATAGCTAAGATATGGAAACAGCCTAAGTGTCCATCAATGGATGAATGAATAAGGAAGATGTGGAGTATATATGCAGTGGAATATTACTTAGCCATAAAATTGTGAAATCTTGCCATTTTGGCAACATGGATGGACTTATGTTAAGTGAAATAAGTCAGGCAGAAAAAGAAAAATACCATATGATTTCACTTACCTGTGAAATCTAAAAAACAGAACAAATGAAGAAACACAAACAAAAGTAGAAACAGACTCATAGAGAACAAATTGATGGTTGTCAGGGGGAGGTAAGTGGGGGAAGGGCAAAATGGGTGAAGGGGAACTGTGAGGTACAGGCTTTTATTTAAGTCACAGGGGTGAAAGCTACAGCGTAGAGAATATAGTCAGTGGTATTGTTATAGCATTGTATGATAACAGATGGTAGCTATACATTGTGGTGAGCATAGCATCACGTAGAGTTGTCAAATCACTATGTTGTACACATGAAACTAATGTTACAGTGTGTGTCAACTATACTGCAATTAAAAAAGACCACATTACTGAAAATGGAACCTCATTAACTTCTTAATAATAACTAGTATTTGGGGCACCTGGGTGGCTCAGTCAGTTAAGCGTCCGACTTTGGCTCAGGTCATGATCTCGCGGTTTGTGAATTTGAGCCCCACATCAGGCTCTGTGCTGACGACTCAGAGCATGGAGCCTGCTTCAGATTCTGTGTCTCTCCATCCCTCGGCCCCTCCTCTGCTCATGCTCTGTGCCTCTCTGTCTCTCAATAATAAATAAACGTTAAAAAATTTTTTTTAAATAATGATAATAACTAGTATTTACCTGACCAGGACAGGTGCTAGGAAGCAAGTCCATCTAAACTAAAGCTATTTGTAGTCTGTGAGCCAACGCTAGTCTATACCAGTCTACAGTGTTTTGTTACCAGCCCACCATGAGAACTGGAGAGTGAGAGTAAACTGGAAAGCTCTATGAAGGTTTCCTTATAAGCAAAATATAAGGATTTATATATTCCCTTGAGTCTACTAAACAATTTGCTGATCAGCTTTTGTAGACCACATTTGAGTAGAACTATCTTTAAACTAAGAAACTAGATTTAAAAAAAAAAAAAAAGCTTTTTGGAGGTGTTACGTAAAAACTGATAAATGTTAGGGGCACCTGGGTGGCTCAGTTGGTTGAGTGTACCACTTCGGCTCAAGTCATGGTATCATGGCTCATGGGTTTGAGCCCCTCCTCGGGCTCACTGCTGTCAGTGCAGAGCCCACTTCAGATACCCTGTCCCACTTCTATCTCTGCCCCTCCCCTGTTTGTGCATGCTCTCTCTCTCTCTTTCAAAAATAAATAAACAACAACAAAAAAAACTGGATAAATGTTAGGGATCCTTTCCTTAGAAATATATCCAAGTATGAGGAAGTATAAAAAATTAATATAAAATGTCAGTGCACAGACTGGATCTTTAAAATCTAGTAAGAACAAACACAGGGAAAAGACATTTTGAGTAGTCACTTCACCGGCCTCCAATGCCACTCCACTTATTTGTAAGTATAAACTGGTGTAGACAAGAGCTGGATCCTATAACAGACTATCAGGTTGTCATTCCCACCAAAACCACCTCCATGACCACCACCAAAGTTTCCAGAACCACTTCGATCTCCTTGCTGGATGAAGCACCAGCCATCTCTTGCTTAGATAGAGCTTTCCTTACTTCACAGTTGTGACATTCACAGTATGGTGTTGTAGACAGTCTTGTCTACTGAGTCATGGTCATCAAATGTTACAAAAGCAAAGTCTCTCTTTTTACCACTGCCTCGGTCAGTCATGATTTCAATCACTTCAATTTTCCCATACTGTTCAAAATAATCTCTTACATGATGTCCTTCAGTATCTTCTTTAATGCCACTGACAAAAATCTTTTTCACAGTTAAGTGAGCACCAGGTCTTTGAGAATCTTCTCTGGAGACAGCCCTCCTTGGTTCTACAACTCTTACATCCAGCTTGTGTGGTCTTGCATTCATGGCTGCATCCACCTTCTCCACAGTGGCATATGTGACAAACCCAAAGCCTCAGGAGCTCTTGGTGTTTGGATTTCTCATAACCACACAGTTTATAAGTGTTCCCCATTGCTCAAAATAAGAGCAGGAATGGGCACAATCCTTCAAGGAAACAAAGAAAAAAAATCAAAAATTCAAAGATGGGGGCTGAGGGCCTAACCCAAGCCTGACCTTAGGCTGACCTGGCCACATAAACTACCTCTGTCCTGGACACAGTACAGGCCTGGGTGATGTCCCAGTCCCTGTCATCACAGATCCTGGTGGGACAAAGTTGCACTGAAGAGACAAGGACAAAGGAGCAGAGAAAATGACTCTGCTTAGGAGTGACCATGTCAAAGCCCAAAATGCACTGAGCACCAACTGGTCACAGTCCCATCCATGCTGGTGCCTCACAGCCTCTCCTGTAACCACATGCAACAGACGAAGCACAGCAAACATGTGTATTCTGGAAGGTTCTCAGTGCTTCCATTTATTTCTGTTCTCAAATTTAAGGAATCATCTCTTTTAAATAACCCATCAATCAACCCCCCATGATAAGAATGTGGAAAAAAAAACAAATTTATATTCATATTCCTATTTTCAATATAAAAAATGTTGCAACTCAGTGCAATGTGAAGTTAAGACAGAGATAGAGACATCTAGTCCTGCTTCTTCTGCTAGAACAAGAAAGTAGATTAGAAAGGGGCAAAGGTCAATGTGGGGAGGTGTCATGGTGGGCAGCGTGTTGGGCCAGTCTCTCCACCTCCTCTCATTATGCTAAGTCACATTCAGACACACTTTGCAGAAAGAAAGTGCAGTCAGAGATTCCTGAAGTCACAATGGGGAGTGGGATTGAGAACTAACCTTGTATTACTTAGTCCCCCACAAGGTGGCTGGCTCACACTGTGAAAGAAAATAATCATGAACAAGTTCAAGTCAGTCGCTTTAAGTGGTGACATTATGAGCAGCCCACCATATGCTCAAAATGTCCCACTCAAAGAACCCCCATAACCCAGTCGTGTCCCCTCTGCTCAACCCCACACTTCAGGTCTCTCAGGGCCTTACCTTTAGGAGTTGCGAGAGACACATCAGAGCCCTGGGCACTGTCATCACCTGGGGTAGAACAAACAGGACATGATCAGAGCCACGGGAGATGAGACTAAAGGAGGAGCTATGGTGGGGGGTGAGCTCCCCATGGGGTCCTGTCTACAGTATCCCAGGGTTTCAGGGATCACCCCCTCCATACTTACATGCAGCATGAGAGTAGCTCAGTCCTTTTCCTCCTGTGGGAAGAAGACATCATGACAGAGGCCAGGGAGAAAGCCATGATGTCCTAAAGGAATGTCCCTAGTCCTGGATCCCAGGAAAGTTTCCAGAACTCTTAACCATACCCAAGGCAGGATCAAGAAACATAAGAAAAGTACATGTGTGTGGACCAGACCAACTGCACTTCTGGAGTCTGTCCTCAGCAGGGGAATTCCCTTCTGTCCTATGACTGTTGGGAATCAGGTCCCCATCATCAGATTCATTAGGGTGAAAATTTGCCCTTCACTTTCACATGTGATTTACTAAAAGTGTGAGTGTTAGCAGTCAGCTCCAGAATGAGCAAGCACATGCATGTGGATGGTACTTCCTATTAACAAAGCAGGACAATCTGCCACTGGGACTTGAAACCCTGCAGTGGAGTCAGAAAACTCAGATCCTCCCACCTCTTCCCTACCTGGGCTCTTCTTCCTCCAGATCGCAATGCCAGATCACAGCTCCAAGGAGAACCAGACCAGCAATGATGCCCATGATAGGGATGGAGGGCTGAGAAGTGACTTTGGGAAGGGGAAGGAAGGTGAGGGCCCTGACCCCAGGCATCAGCCCCCACCCTGCTGGAGTTCTCCACAAGGGCTCCTGATTCCTCTGAGAAGAGGGTCTATGTCCAGGTCTCCCCCCTTATCCTGTCTCAGCATGAGGGGCTTAGGCAGCTCCACCATGCTGCCTGTGGCACGTGTATCTCTGCTCCTCTCCAGAAGGCACCACCATAGCTGCCCCCTTCTGGAAGGTCCCATCCCCCAAAAGTCTGGTGTCCACAAGCGCTGTGTCCGGGTGTGGTCTTCCCTGTCATGCTGCCAGGTCAGAGTGATCTCTGCAGGGTAGCCCAAGGCCCAGAACCTCAGGGTCACCTCATGTCAGAGGTGGGGTGGTAGGTCATGTGTGTCTTTGGGGAATCTGAGAAAAAGGCTCAGAAAATTAAAAAAATTTTGCTTTGGTCATACATCACACCAGCAGCACTCATGTGACTATCCTGAGAATGGATGTGGCAACTGAAGTGGGGGAAGGGAGCACAAAACCCAGATGCCAGCCTGGACACAGGGACCTGAGATCATTTCTTATTCCTTGAAAAGTTCTAGGATGAAGACAAGACAGGACAGACTAGGAGGCTACAGCTCTCTGAGGGAAGAAAGGGATTTCTGGTTCTGATCTGGGTGGAAGCAGAGTGACTCAGAAAAGTTCAAACACATAGTACATGGGGCAGAGAACAAGGCCTGAGAGAGAAAGTCCCCCACAATTCTTAAAGCTGCTAACAGAGAATCAGAGGGTATTGCTAGTTGGTTATTGCAGGGATGGATGGTTTCTTCCTCCATCCCTGGGGGACTGGATCCCTTAATTGTTTCTGAGAGAAGGGCTGGGCCCCTAGGCTAGTTAGTCACTCTTCTGGCAGAGGATCTGAACTGCCAAGGCTTAATCCCTCGACTCCTGACCTATGGTATTCGGGCACCTATTCCATTTTCCTCCCCTCTTCCGGGGAGCACAGCCCTAGTCTCTGGAGAGATCTCAGAAGTGCTGAGGTGACTCTCCCAACTGCGCGCTGCAACCTCTCCTTCCCTTTCTCCAGGTACCTGCAGAGCCTATACCACGCATGCACGTCACCTCCAGGTAGTTCCTCTGGTGCTCCGCCACACTGGCCGCCTGCCACTTGTGGCAGGTGACCTGTGTGTGTCCGCCACGGTTCAGGAACACAGGTCCTCATTCAGGCACAGTTGTAGGCGAACTGCCAATGTCTACTGAGCAGGGGTCCATAAGAAGCCACGAACCCACCAGGCAACCATAGGTCACATGGAAGGTGAGACCCTGGCCATGCCCCCAAAGTCAGCCCTGCACATAGTCCCACTCCCTTGAAGCACTGCCTGCCTGCCTGCCTGCCTACCTCAATGATGGGGAGTGGTGATTGGTCACAACCAGTTTCCAATTCAACAGTGGAGGAATCCCTGCGGGGTCTCCCTGGGTGGAGGGTCAGGGTTGGATTCTGAGGCCTCCAGAGGAAACTCCAATCCAGAGTCTAGAGAAGACGCTGTCCTGCCCATGGGAGATAGGGAGACTCGTGACCTGCGATCCACTCAGCTTCGTTCACTGGCCTCACTCTGGTTGTAGTGATTTTAGTTAGCCCCTTGGTGTAGAAATGTGTCTAAGAATATTGCAATCAGACTCATAAAGCTCCTAAGTTGTTGTACTTTCTAAATATATATATACATATATATATATATACATATATATACATATATATATGTATTTGTGTGTGTGTGTGTATATATATATATATATGTATATATATATATATATATATTTGTGTCTCTTTTATGGTTGTATTTTTTTTTTAAGTTTTAATTTAGGGGCACCTGTGTAGCTCACTTAGTTAAACATCCAACTTCAGCTCAGGTCATAATCTTATAGCTTGTGAGTTCAAGCCCCAGGTCAGCTAAGTGCTGACAGCTCAGCGCCTGGAGACTGCTTTGGATTCTGTGTCTTTCTCTTTCTCTCCCCATCTCACACTCTGTCTCTCTCTCTCAAAAATAAATAAACATTAAAAAAATTTTTTTAAGTTTTAAATTCTACTTAGTTAATATACTGTGTAATATTAGTTTCCAGTGTACAATACAGTGATTCAACAGTTCCATACATCACTCTGTGCTCATCACAAGTGTAATTCTTAATCCCCACGAACTATTTTACCCATTCCCCCACCCGCTTCCCCTCTGGTAACCATCAGTCTGTACTGTATAGTTAACAGTCTATTTCTTTGTTTCTCTCTCGCGCCCTTTTTCTCTTTGTTTATTGATTTCACTCATATGTGAAATTTAAAAAACAAAACAAAGAAGCAAAGGGGGAATAAAATAGAGGATTCATAGTTGTGTTTTTATTTTTTATTAGATTTTTTTAAATGTTTTATTTATTTTTGAGACAGAGAGACAGAGACAGAGACAGAGACAGAGGTGCAAGCAGCGGAGGGGCAGAGAGAGAGGGAGACACAGAATCCAAAGCAGGCTCCAGGTTCTGAGGTGTCAGCACAGAGCCTGACTCAGGGATAGAACTCATGAACCTCAAGATCATGACCTGAGCTGAAGTCAGATGCTTCACCAACTGAGCCACCCAGGTGCCTCTTAGTTGTATTTTACTTTTAAGATTTATTTTAATTTTAGAGACAGTGCTTGCACGAGTTGGGGAGGGGGCAGAGGGAAAGAGAGAATATTTTTGTTGTTGTTTATTTATTTTGAGAGAGAAAGTGAGTGGGGGAGAGGCAGAGAGAGAGAGACACAGAGAATTCCAAATGGGTCTTTCATATATGGCCTTTATGATGTTGAAGTATGTTCCTCCTATCCCTGTTTTCTGGAGGGTTTTTATCAAGAAAGGATGGTGTATTTTGTCAAATGCTTTTTCTGCATCTATTGAGATCATATTGTTCTTTGCTTTTATTAATGAGAGCATCACCTTGATGGATTTGCAAATATTGAACCAGCCCTGCAGCCCAGGAATAAGTTCCACTGGGTCATTGTGAATAATTCTTTTAATGTACTGTTGAATTCAATTTGCTAGTGTTTTGTTGAAAATTTTTGCATCCAGTTTCATCAGGGATATTGGTTATAATTCTCTTTTTTAGTGGGGTCTTTGTCTGGTTTTGGAATTAAGGTAATGCTAAGCTTGTAGAATGAGTTTGGAAGTTTTCCTTTCATTTCTATTTTTTGGAACAGTTTGAGAAGAATAGGTATTAATTCTTCTTTAAATGTTTGGTAAAATTCCCCTGGGAAGCTATCTGGCCCTGGACTGTTGTTTGGTGGGAAATTTTTGATTACTGATTCAATTTATTTGCTAATTATGCATCTGTTCAAATTTTCTACTTCTTCTTGTTTCAGTTTTTGCAGGTTGTATGTTTCTAGGAATTTATCCATTTCTTTCATATTTCCCAGTTTGTTGGCATATAATTGTTCATAATATTCTCTTATAATTGTTTGCATTTCCGTGGTGTTGGTTGTTATCTCTCCTCTTTCATTCACAATTTTATTTATTTGGGTTATATCTCTTCTTTTTGATTAGTCTAGCTAGGGGGTTATCAATTTTATTAATTTTTTTGAATAACCAGCCTAGTTTCATTGATCTGTTTCTGTTATTTTGTTGTTGTTTTATTTTGTTTTGTTTGTTTCTATATTGTTTATTTCTGCTCTAGTCTTTATTATTTCCCTTCTGCTGGCTTTAGGCTTTGCTTTCTGTTCCTTTTCTAACTCCTTTAGGTATAAGGTTAGGTTGGGTATTTGAGGCTTTTCTTTCTTCTTGAGGAAGACCTGTGTTGCAATATACTTTCCTCTTAGGACTACTTTGGTTTATAGCATGTGCCCCTTCAAAACAGCACACCTGTATCCCTTGGATAAATACCTAGTAGTGCAATTGCTGAGTCGTAGGATAGTTCTATTTTTGATTTTTTTGAGGAACCTCCATACTCTTTTCCAGAGTGGCTTCACCAGTTTGCATTCCCAACAGCAGTGCAAAAGAGATCCTCTTTCTCTGCATCTTTGCCAACATCTGTTGTTGCCTGAGTTGTTAATGTTGGCCATTCTGACAGGTGTGAGGTGATATCTCATTGTGGTTTTGATTTGCATTTCCTTGATGAGTAGTGATTTTGAACATCTTTTCATTTGTGTGTTGGCTATTTGCCTGCTTCAATGGGAAAATGTCTATTCAAATCCTCTGCCCATTTTTTTAAATTTTCTTAATGTTTAGTTACTTTTTGAGAGAGAGAGAGAGAAAGAGAGAGAGAGTGCAGGTTGGGGAGGGGCAGAGAGAGAAGAAGACACAGAATCTGAAGCAGGCTCCAAGCTCTGAGCTGTCAGCACAGAACTCAACGCGGGGCTCTAACTCCTGAACCATGAGATCATGACCTGAACTGAAGTTGGATGCTTAACTGACTGAGCCACTCAGATGCCCCATCTTCTGCCCATTTTTTAATCATATTGTTTGGGAGGTTTGATGTTAAACAGTATGCGTTAATTATATCTTTGGGGTATTAACCCCTTATCAGATATATAATTTGCAAGAGAAGGAGTTAAGATGGGAGAGGAGTAGGGGCAACCCTAAGCTTACCTTGTCCCTTGAACACAGCTAGATAAAGATCAAATCATTCTGAACACGCAAGAAATTAACCTAAAGACTACACAACCAGAGGCAGAAAAACAGCACATCATGGAAGATAGGAGCTATGGAAAGTTGATGGGGTGGGGGGGAGAATTTCAGGTGCTGCAGAGGGGAGAGAGTCCTGGTCACCAAGAGAGGAGCCAGACAGAGAGAGAGAGAAAGCACGCGCAGGGGATTGCACAAGAAAAACACTTCCCGGGGCGCCTGAGTGGCGCAGTCGGTTAAGCGTCCGACTTCAGCCAGGTCACGATCTCGCGGTCCATGAGTTCGAGCCCCGCGTCCGGCTCTGGGCTGATGGCTCAGAGCCTGGAGCCTGGTTCCAATTCTGTGTCTCCCTCTCTCTCTGCCCCTCCCCCGTTCATGCTCTGTCTCTCTCTGTCCCAAAAATAAATAAACGTTGAAAAAAAAAAAAAAAGAAAGAAAAACACTTCCCCAAAACCAAAGGAGAGGGGCTCACTATTGCAAGTTTTTACAAGCAGTGGAGCTCAAATTCTGAGGTTTTAGAAATCTGCACCATCACTGGGGTCTTGCCTGGCAGGCTCAGTAGTGCTCTGGAAGGGAAGGAGGGTGGAGACCCAGGAGCAGACAGTGTAGTCTGAGGCTCCCTTGGATCGCTCAGGTTGAAACAGTTGCCTTTCTAGGAGTGTATTTGGGAGTAGCGGCATGGCATCTCCAAGGACAAAAGAACTAGCACCACCAAAGTGCTGCCCTGTTCACTAGCATAGGAACAAAGACACCGGTTGAAGGTAGCAAACCTTGGTACCAGCTTTTTGCTGCACTTTACCATAAACGCCAAACCTCTGTGCATTCATGCAACTGTTTTCTGGACAAACCAGCACAGATCACAGTGTGGCAAGATCCTCCCTCAGAGGCTCAGTATGAGTCTGAGCTGTACAAATCCTTAAAATCTGGAGTTTTGAAACCCAGCTGCATGCCTGAGATGAAACATGGGAGTACTGTGCAGCCTGGTAGACAGACAGCTTAGACACAGACAGGGTGAAGGCAGGGATCTGATGGAAACCAGGGACACAAGAGGGGTCATTGTGTGCTTTTCTGTGGGGGTTTCCTGAAGACTGGCAGGCGTGAACTCCCTGCTCCCTGGAGGAGAGAACAGAACGATGCCATCCCCCCCCCCCATCAGCACTGACTGACTTCAGTGAGCAACACAGTACCCCCCAGTGAAGGCTTACACAAAGCCCCATCCCCCTGTGTCCTGCAGGTGCATTTCCACGAAGGGCATGTCCACCAGAGAATCAGTGCAGCAGGCCCCTCCCCCAGAATACCAGCACAAACCCCTGGCACGCACCAAGTCTATGATCATAGAGTGCTTCAAAGATTCAGCTCTAGGGGAAACAGGATCTAGCTTCTTCTACCAAGCAGACCAAAACATACCTGGTTAAAATTTGCCACACAGTGGACAAGGTCCAAACACCCCACACACAGGCAAGAAGAAACTCTGCAGAGGACTGACTTGAGGGAAGGAACAGCCAAAACACAACAGCAGAATGCACAATCTGAAACACCTCCTGAAGCACCAGGCCCAAGACGGTATAAGACCTCTTCTTAATATAGCCACTATTCTCAGGAGCAGGAATATAACAGACTTTCCTAACATTCACACAAAAAAGAAGTGACCTAGAAAAAATAACAAGATGGAGGGATTCACCCCAAAAGAAAGAACAGGGAGAAGTAATGGCCAGGGGTTTAATGAAAACTGATATAAGATGCCTGAACTAGAATTGAAAACAACAATCATAAAGATACTAGCTGGCCTTGAAAAAGCATAGAAAACACTAGACAGTCCCTTACCAAAGAGATAAAATAACTAAAAACTACTCAGGCCAAAATAAAAAGTACTATACCTGATATACAAAATTGACTGGACACAATTACAACAAGGATGGATGAAGCAGAGGAAAAAAATCAGTGATATAGAAGAAAAATTATGGAAAATAATGAAGCTGAAAAGAAGAGGTAAAGACAAGTATTAGATCATGAATGTAGACTTAGGGAACTCAGTGATCCCTTAAGATGTATTAATATTGGTATCATAGGAGTCCCTGAAGAAGAACAGAATGAAAGGGGAGAGAAGGTTTATTTGAGCAATGATAGCTGAAAAGTTCCCTAATCTGGGGAAGAAAACAGACATCAAAATTCAAGAAGCACAGAGAACTCCCATCAAAATGAATAAAAGCTGGCCCACACCAAGACATATCATAGTCAAATTCACAAAATACACAGACAAGAAAAGAATCCTGAAAGCAGCAATAGAAAAGTCATTAACCTACAAGAAAAGACAAATCAGATTTGCAATAGGTCTGTTCACAGAAACTTGGCAGGCCAGAAGGGAGTGCCATGATATATTCAAGGTGCTGAATGGGGAAAACATGCAGCCAAGAATACTCTATCCAGCAAGGCTGTCATTCAGAATAGGAGAGATAAACAGATTCTCAGACAAACAAAATCTAAAGGAGTTTGTGATCACTAAACCAGCCCTGCAAGACATGTTAAAGGTGAAAGAGGATGCTTTGAGTGGGAAAGAAAGACCAAAAGCAACAAAGGCTAGAAAGGAACAGAGAACATCACCAGAAACACCGTATGGCAGTGGCCAAGTTCATATCTATCAATAATTACTCTGAATATAAGTGGACTAAATGTACCAATCAAAAAACATAGGGTATCAGAATGGATAAAAAATGCAAGATCCATCTATATGCTACCTACAAGAGACTCATTTTAGACCTAAAGACACCTACAAATTGAAACTGAGGAGATGGAGAACCATCTATCATGTTAACAGACATCAAAAGAAAGCCAGAGTAGCTGTACTTATATCAGACAAACTATATTTTAAAACAAAAATTGTAACAAGAGATGAAGAAGGGCACTATATCATAATTAAAGGGTCTATCCATCAAGAAGATCTAATAATTATAAATATTATGCCCCCTAACTTGGAACACCCAAATATATAAATCAATTAATACTAACCATTGAAAATCTCATTGATAATAACACAATAATAGTAAGGGACTTTAACATCCCACTTACAACAATGGACAGATCACCCAAGTAGAAGATCAACAAGGAAACAATGGCTTTGAATGACACCCTGGACTGGATGGACCTAACAGATATATTCAGAACATTCCATCCTAAAGCAGCAGAATACACATTCTTTTCGAGTGCACAAAGAACATTCTCCAGAATAGATCACATACTGGGTCACAAATCAGCCCTCAACAAGTACAAAAGATTAAGATCATACCATGCACATTTTAAGACCGCAACACTATGAAACTTGAAGTCAACCACAAGAAAAAATTTAGAAAGACCACAAATACATAGAGATTAAAGAATATCCTACTAAAGAATGAATGGGTTAACCAAGAAATTAAAGAAGAAATTTTAAAAATACATGGAAGCAAGTGAAAATGAAAACATGACAGTCCAAAACCTTTGGGATGCAGCATAGGTGGTCCTAAGAGGGAAGTATATTGCAATAAGGCCTACCTCAAGAAGCAAAACACAACCTAACTTTACACCTAAAGGAGCTAGAAAAAGAAGAGCAAATGAAGTGTAGAGCCAGCAGAAATAGAGGAAATAATAAAGATTAGGAGAAAAATAAGTGATATAGAAGCAAACAAAGAGTAGAACAGATCAATGAAACTAAGAGCTGGTTCTTTGGAAGAATTATTTTTTAATTAAAACAATTTTATTACTATAAAGCCAAGACTTATAAAGAAGAAAGTTAAAGCATACAGAAATTTAAGGATTACAGTTTTCCATACTGAGTTCCATACCGGTGTAACACCCTTCAGGTACCCAGGAAACTCTGAACCAGCAGTGTTCAGGAGGTGAATAGATCGCAACACAGACCAGCTTCTGAAGAGTGTTCTGAGGAGTGACTGGGTGTAAGGTAAACACATGTCCTGAAGCTTTCACTCTAGGGGCTAAAAGAATTAATAAAATTGATAAACCCTTAGTCAGACTTATGAGAGAGAGAAAGGACCCAAATAAACAAAACCATGAATGAAAGAGGAGAGATCACAACCAACACCACAGAAATACAATCACAAGAGAATACTAGGAAAATTTATGCGCCAACAAATTGGGCTATCTGGAAGAAATGATATATTCCTAGAAACATACAAACTACCACAACTGAAACAAGAAGAAAATTTGATCAAACCCATAACCAGCAAAGATATTGATCATTAATCACAAATTACCCAACAAACAATAGTCCAAGACCACATGGCTTCCCGGGGGAATTCTACCAAACATTTAAAGAAGAGTTAATACCTATTCTTCTCAAACGGTTCCAAAAAATAGAAATGGAAGGAAAACTTCCAAACACCTTTTATGAGGACAGCATTATATTGATTCCAAAACCAGACAAAAACCCCACTACAAAGGAGAATTTCAGACCAATATCCATGATAAACATGGATGCAAAAGTTCTCAGCAAGATATTAGCAAATTGAATCCAACATTAAAAGAATTACTCACCATGATCAAGTAGGATTTACTCCTGGGGTGCAGAGGTGGTTCAATATTCACAAATCAATCAATGTGATGCACCACATTAATAAAAGAAAGGATAAGAACCATATGATGCTGTCAATAGATTCAGAAAAAGGATTTGACAAAATACAGTATACATTCCTTTTTTTTTAATATTTTTTACTGCTTATTCATTTTTGAGAGAAAGAGTGTGAGCAGGGAAGGGGCAGAGAGAGAGGGAGACACAGAATCCGAAGCAGGCTCCAGGCTCCACTCTGTCAGTACAGAGCCTGATGCGGAGATTGAACTCATAAACTGCAAGATCGTGAGCTGAGCCAAAGTTGAAGCTTAACTGACTGAGCCACCCAGGCGCTTGTACAGCATCCATTCTTGAGAAAAAACCTTCAACAAAGAAAGTATAGATGGAACATACCTCAACATCATAAAGTTCATATACAAAAAACCCACAGATAATATCATCCTCAATGGGGATAAACAGTCTCTACAGTTCCTCTACAGTCAGGAATAAGACAGGGATGTCCACTTTCACCATTACAATTTAAGATAGTACTGGAAGTCTTAGACTCAGCAATAAGACAAGAAAGAAAGAAAGAAAGAAAGAAAGAAAGAAAGAAAGAAAGAAAGAAAGAAAGAAAGAAAGAAAGATGGAAGAAGGAAGGAAGGAAGGAAGGAAGGAAGGAAGGAAGGAAGGAAAGAAAGAAAGAAAGAAAGAAAGAAAGAAAGAAAGAAAGAAAGAAAGATGGAAGAAGGAAGGAAGGAAGGAAGGAAGGAAGGAAGGAAGGAAGGAAAGAAAGAAAGAAAGAAAGAAAGAAAGAAAGAAAGAAAGAAAGAAAGAAAGAAAGAAAGAAAGATAGATGCTGGAGAGGATGTGGAGAAACGGGAACCCTCTTGCACTGTTGGTGGGAATGCAAACTGGTGCAGCCACTCTGGAAAACAGTGTGGAGGTTCCTCAGAAAATTAAAAATAGACCTACCCTATGACCCAGCAGTAGCACTGCTAGGAATTTACCCAAGGGATACAGGAGTACTGATGCATAGGGGCACTTGTACCCCAATGTTTATAGCAGCACTCTCAACAACAGCCAAATTATGGAAAGAGCCTAAATGTCCATCAACTGATGAATGGATAAAGAAATTGTGGTTTATATACACAATGGAGTACTATGTGGCAATGAGAAAGAATGAAATATGGCCCTTTGTAGCAACGTGGATGGAACTGCAGAGTGTGATGCGAAGTGAAACAAGCCATACAGAGAAAGACAGATACCATATGGTTTCACTCTTATGTGGATCCTGAGAAACTTAACAGAAACCCATGGGGGAGGGGGAGGAAAAAAAAAAGAGGTTAGAGTGGGAGAGAGCCAAAGCATAAGAGACTCTTAAAAACTGAGAACAAACTGAGGGTTGATGGGGGTGGGGGGTGGGAGGGAGGGAAGGGTAGGTGATGGGCATTGAAGAGGGCACCTTTTGGGATGAGCACTGGGTGTTGTATGGAAACCAATTTGACAATAAACTTCATATATTGAAAAAAACATGAAAGAAAGAAAGAAAGAAAGAAAGAAAGAAAGAAAGAAAGAAAGAAAGAAAGAAAGAAAGAAAGAAAGAAAGAGGCATCCAAATCAGCAAGGAAAAAGTCAAATTTTCACTATTTACAGATAACATGATACTCCATGTAGAAAACCTGAAAGACTCCACCAAAAATTGCTAGAATTCAGCAGTCACAAGATGTAAAATCAATGTATAGAAATATGATGTATTTCTTTTTTTGTTTTGTTTTTTGGGGTTTTTTTTCTTTTAGGGAGAGAAAGTGCTAGCAGGGGAGAGGAGCAGAGGGGGAGAGAGAGAGAGAGAGAGAGAGAGAGGAAAGAGAATCCCAAGAAGGCTACATGCTCAGCACAGAACCCAACACAGGGCTTGATCTCACAACCATAAGATCATGACTGAGCCTAAATCAAGAGTTGGACGCTTAACTGGCTGAGCCACCCAGAACCCCACTGTTGTGTTTCTATACACAAGTAATGAAGCATCAGAAAGAGAAATCAAGAAATCGATCCCATTTATAATTGCACCAAAAACCATAAGATACCTAACCCAAAAGGGAAAATATCTGAACTCTTAAACTACAGAACACTTATGAAAAAAATTGAAGAGGACATAAAGAAATGGAAAAACATTCCATGCTCATGGATTAGAAGTACAAACATTGTTAAAATGTCTATACTACCCAAAGCAATCTACACATTTAATGTGATCCCTATCAAAACATCACCAGCATTATTCACAGAAATAGAAAAAACAATCCTAAAATTGTATAGAACCAAAAAAGACCCTGAATAGCCAAAGAAATTCTGAAAAAGAAAAGCAAAGCTGGAAGTATCATGATTCCAGACTTCAAGTTATATTACAAAGCTGTAATCATCAAGACAGTATGGTACTCTCACAAAAACAAACTTATAGATCAATGGAACAGAATAGAGAACCCAGAAATGGACCCACAAATGTATGGTCAACTAATCTTCAGCAAAACAGGAAAGACTATCCAATGGAAAAAAGGCAGTTTTTTCAACAGACGGTGTTGAGAAAACTGGACAGCAACATGCAGAACATAACTGGACCGCTTCCTTATGCCATACACAAAAATAAACTAAAAATGGATGAAAGACCTGAATGTGAGACAGGAAACCATCAAAATCCTAGAGGAGAACACAGGCAACAACTTCTTTGACCTCAGACAGAGCAACTTCTAACTAGACACAGAGGCAAGGGAAACAAAAGCAAACGTGAACTATTAGGACTTCATCAAGATCAAAAGCTTCTGCACAGTGAAGGAAACAATCAACAAAAATTAAAGGCAGCCTACATATTTGCATATGACATATTGGATAAAGGGTTAGTATCAAAAATCTATAAGGAACTTACCAGACTCAACACCCAAAAGACAAATAATCCAGTTACGAAATGGGCAGAGGACATGAATAGACACTTGTCCAAAGAAGACATACAGATGGCCATCAGACACATGAAAAGATGCTCAATATCACTCATCATCAGGGAAATACAAATCAAAACCACCATGAGATACCATCTCACACCTGTCAGAATGGCTAGAATTAATAACAAAGAAACAACAGGTGTTGGCATGGATAGGAGAAAGAGGAGTCCTCTTACTCTGCTTGTGGAAATGCAAACCGGTGTACCTACTCTGGAAAACAGTATGGAGGTTCCTCAAAAAGTTAAAAATAGAACTACCCTATAATTTTGCAATGGCACTATTAGGTATTTACATAAAGGATGCAAAAATACAGATTCGAAGGGGTACGTGCACCCCGATGTTTATAGCAGCATTATCTACAATAGCCAAACTATGGAGAGAACGTAAATGCCCAACTGATAAATGGATAAAGAAGAGGTGGCATATATATACAATGGAATATTACTCAGCTATCAAAAAATGAAATCTTTTTCTTTTTCATTTACAGTGACGTGAATGGACCTAGAGTGTATTATGTTAAGTGAAATAAGTCAGGTCGAGAAAGACAAATACTATATGATTTCACTTATATGTGGAATTTAAGAAACAAACCAGATGACTGGCTCAGTCGGTTGAGTGTCTGACTCTTGATTTTGGCTAAGGTCATGATCTCACAGTTCGTGAAGTCGAGCCCTGCATCAGGCTATGCACTGGCAGCACAGAGTCTGCTTGGGATAATCTCTCTCCCTTTCCCTCTGCCCCTCCCTCTCTCAAAATAAATAAACTTAAAAAAAAGAAAATAGATGAACATATGAGAAGGGGAAAAAAGAGGAAAGAGGGAAACAAAAGATGAGAGACTCTTTTTTTTTTCACTTCACTCATTCCTTGTTCTTTATCCATTTATTTTTTGTTTTACTTTTTATTTTATTCTCAAATTAGTTAACATATGGTGTAGTCTTGGCCTCAGGAGTAGAACCCTGTGATTCATCTCTTACATATGACAGCCAGTACTCATCCTGAAGAGTGCCCTCCTTAATGCCTGTCACCCATTTAACCTCCCCCACTCTGATCGCCCTTCAGTTTGTTCTCTGTATTCAAGAGTCTCCTATGGTTTGCCTCCCTCTATGTTTTTATCTTATTTTTCCACAAGAGACTCTTTTTTTATTTTATTTATTTTTTAAAATTTACATCCAAATTAGTTAGCATATAGTGAAACAATGATTTCAGGAGTAGATTCCTTAACACCCCTTACTCATTTAGCCCATCCCCCCCCCCACAACCCTTCCAGCAACCCTCAGTTTGTTCTCCATATTTATGAGTCTCTTCTGTTTTGTCCCCCTCCCTGTTTTTATATTATTTTTGTTTCCCTTCCCTTATGTTCATCTGTTTTGCCTCTTAAAGTCCTCATATGAGTGAAGTCATATGATTTTTGTCTTCCTCTGACTAATTTCGCTTAGCATAATACCCTCCAGTTCCATCCACATAGCTGCAAATGGCAAGATTTCATTCTTCATTGCCAAGTAATACTCCATTGTATATATATACCACATCTTCTTTATCCATTCATCCATCGATGGACATTTGGGCTCTTTCCATACTTTGGCTATTGTTGATAGTGCTGCTATAAACATGGGGGACATGTGTCCCTTTGAAATAGCTCACCTGTATCCTGTGGCTAAATGCCTAGTAGTGCAATTGCTGGGTGTAGGGTAGCTCTATTTTTAGTTTTTTAAGGAACCTCCATACTGTTTTCCACAGTGGCTGCACCAGCTTGCATTCCCACACAAGAGACTCTTAATGATAGAGAACAAACTGAGGGCTGATGGAAGGAGGTGGGGAGAAGATGGGCTAGATAAGGGATGGGTATCAAAGAGGGCACTAGTGATGAGCACTGGGTGTTATATGTAAGTGAGGAATCACTGAATTCTATTCCTAAAACCAATAGTTTTAGGACTGTATGCACTGTATGTTAACTAACTAAAATGTAGGTAAAAAGTCAAATTAAATTAAATTAAATTAAACTAAATTAAATTAAATTAAATTAAAAAATAATAAAGTGTATTTTGTCTATGTATTGCTACACTTGCTTTTTTAAATTTTCATTTTCATTTGCATAGTAAATGTTTTTCCATCCCTTCACTTTCTGTCAGTGTGTGTCTTTGGGTCTGAAGGGCAGCAACACTAGTGTGTTTTCAGCTGTATTCAGGATAGTTGAATAATTTTAAATAAACTTATGACCCTGGTATTGCTTTTATTTGGAAATTAAGTATGGTTTAAGGAGATGCATTATCAGTGGCAAGTTGACAAGGTATGGACTTGTATATTTTATGTGTCAGCTTGATTGGGTGACATGGTTCCAAGATACTTGACTGGGAGAATCCTTTTTTTTTTTTTTCATTTTTTTTCCAATATATGAGATTTATTGTCAAATTGGTTTCCATACAACACCCAGTGCTCATCCCAAAATGTGCCCTCTTCAATACCCATCACCCACCCTCCCCTCCCTCCCACCCCCCATCAACCCTCAGTTTGTTCTCAGTTTTTAAGAGTCTCTTATGCTTTGGCTCTCTTCCACTCTAACCTCTTTTTTTTTTTTTTCCTTCCCCTCCCCCATGGGTCTGTTAAGTTTCTCAGGATCCACATAAGACTGAAACCATATGGTATCTGTGTTTCTCTGTATGGCTTATTTCACTTAGCATAACACTCTCCAGTTCCATCCATGTTGCTACAAAGGGCCATATTTCATTCTTTCTCATTGCCACATAGTACTCCATTGTGTATATAAACCACAATTTCTTTATCCATTGACTGGGAGAATCCTAATACAGATGTCTATTAAGCAATGGGATAAATAAAACATAGATGAGGTTAAAATACAGGTCTTAAAACAGCACTATGGAAGGTTGGGTAAACCAAAGAGACCCCATGCTTGTCCCCCAACGTTAAAAAGCCCCCAAACAAGGGGCGCCTGGGTGGCTCAGTTGGTTGAGCATCTGGCTCTTGATTTCGGTTCAGGTCATGATCTCACAGTTCGTGAGTTCAAGCCCCATATCGGGCTCTGCACTGACAGCGTGGAGCCTGCTTAGGATTCTCTCTTCCTCACTCTCTGCTCCTCCCCTACTTGTGCACTCTCTCTCTTTCTCTCAAAATAAGTAAGTAAACATTAAAATATATATATATATAGGGGCGCCTGGGTGGCTCAGTCGGTTAGGCGTCCGACTTCAGCTCAGGTCATGATCTCAGGGTCCGTGAGTTCGAGCCCCGCGTCGGGCTCTGGGCTGATAGCTCAGACCCTGGAGCCTGCTTCCGATTCTGTGTCTCCCTCTCTCTCTGACCCTCCCCCGTTCATGCTCTGTCTCTCTCTGTCTCAAAAATAAATAAACGTTTAAAAAAATTTTTTTAAATAAAATAATATATATATATGTATATATATGTGTATATATATATATATATATATATATATATATATATATATACACATATATATATATTTTAAGCCCCAAATAAGATGGCTCTACTTACCCCAGTTTGGAAGAATTTAAAAAGTAAGAAAGCAAAGATCACAATGAAAACTCTAATCAGGAACAGTCAGGCTAATTACCTGAGATAAGATTGACAAGATAGGTAAGGTAGTTTGACCTGACCCCTTGCTGGGGATCCAAAGCCTTGTACATAAGAGTGGGTAAAACTATCAGGGGATAGAGAGCAGAAGATTCCAGGACTCCATTACACAGGAGCCACATGCAAAGGCGGCACGATAACCTGTTCCTGATGCACTGATGTGGCTTATGATTAGATTGAAAAATACAGAAAAATAAGAGATTACAGGATGAAGGTAGAAATTCGGGGTGGGAACTGGAATGTTTAAATGATCTTTAAGTGAAGAGTCTGTCTCCTTTGCCTGAATGTTTCATGAGAATGGGTATTATGTCTGACTGGGGAGCGCTTCTCTATCTAGTACTATAAAGCAGAAGGCATGTCAATCCACCCTATAAGCAATACTAATCAGATAGGGTACGTGAAAATAAGACTGCCCAAGCTCAAACAGCATACAATACAAGCTGGAGTGCAGTGCAAAGGCGTAGTCGGTCCAGTAGCACTATGCACAGCAGGTCCTGGAGCTTACAGCAGAAGCCTCTGAGTGCTTCTCAGTGATTACTAAAGTGAACTAGAGTATTTCCATTCAAAGTTACTAGCTTGCTACTGGACATTAATTTTTTTTAATTTTTTAAAGTTTATTTATTTTTGACAGAGAGAAAGTGAGACATGGCATGAGCAGGGGTAGGGCAGAGACACAGAGAGGGAGACACAGAATCTGAAGCAGGCTCCAGGCTCTAAGCAGTCAGCACAGAGCCCGATGCGGGGCTGGAACTCACCAACTGTGAGATCATGACCTGAGCCAAAGTCGGACACTTAACCGACTGAGCCTGGGTGCAGGTCCCCCTTACTGAACATTAATTAAAACTACCCTATGTCTGAAGGACATATAATAATCTTGAGCCTGATATATCCATGTAGTCTTGGTTAATGTTGGAAAAACACTCTAATGGAGAGGACAATGCCCAGAAGAATTCCATTAAAAAGCAGTAACAACAATGAGATACCACCTCACAACAGTCAGAATGGCTAAAGTTAACAACTCAGGCAACAACAGATGTTGGCAAGGATGCGGAGAAAGAGGAACTCTTTTGCACTGCTGGTGGGAATGCAAATCGGTGCAGACACTCTGGAAAACAGTATGGAGATTCCTCAAAAAGTTAAAAATAGAACTACCCTACAACCCAGCAATTGTACTACTAGGCATTTATCCAAGGGACACAGGTGTGCTGTTTCTAAGGGGCACATGCACCCCCATGTTTATAGCAGCAGTATCAACAGTTGCCAAAGTATGGAAAGAGCCCATATGTCCATTGATGGATGAATGGATAAAGAGGATGTGGTATATATGTACAATGGAGTATTACTCAGCAATCAAAAAGAATGAAATCTTGTCATTTGCAGCTACATGGATGGAACTGGAGGGTATTATGCTAAGCGAAATTAGTCAGTCAGGGAAAGACAAATATATGACTTCACTGATATAAGAACTTTAAGATACAAAACAGATGAACATTAAGGGAAGGGAGGCAAAAATAATATAAAAACAGGGAGGGGGACAAAACATAAGAGACTCAAATGCAGAGAACAAACTGAAGGTTGCCGCAGGGGTTGTGGGTGGGGGATGGGCTAAATAAGTAAGGGGCAATAAGGAAGACACTTGTTGGGATGAGCACTGGGTGTTATACATAGGGGATGAATCACTGGAATCTACTCCTGAAATCATTATTGCACTATATGCTAACTAACTTGGATGTAAATTTAAAAATACATATATACATAGTGGTAACAGTTTAACAAATAGTGGAAAGAGTTTCTACAGGATCCTGCTACCAGGAAAATGCAAGGAGGATATGTGCACAAGCAGGGAGCCTCTATTCCCGTAGGACTGACTTGGGACCTGGTGAGGAGGTGCTGGATTCTATCATCACTTGGACAGGGTCCCAGAGACAGCTCTCAAGTAGCCTATGAAAAGCTGCTTGGTTTATGGGTAGCAGCTCCAAGGCGAATGGACAACATCTTGTTTGGAGGCTGCCACTCTGACCAAGGGAGCTAAAAACAGGTCAGCTCCGTGAGCTAACTTGCGTGTGGCTTTGCTAGCAAAATTGAATAAAAGCCCCTGTGTTTTGGATTTAGCAACTCGTGGGCAGTGGCCAACAGCCAGGCCATATGGTCAGGCAGAAGGGAAACTTAGTCTGTTAAAGGAATAACCACACGGGGCACAGCCCTCTGCAAACCACTATGGGAATTTGAGGGGTGCATTATAAAGTAGGACATGTTGGTGCTCATCACAAGAACCACCTTCAAGTTTGGAAGCTGATTGGAAGTGATGAGTGGGTATGTTGATGTCCTCTCTTGAGGTGGCCCCCTCGGTACGTGAACTAAAGGGACATTGGGGGCTGCAGTAATCCAGAGAAGGCTGAAACTACATATAGTCTATTTGCATCCTCTGTGGCCCAAAATACCAAAAGGAACTGTTCTCACTGCCAACACACACTACAGACAGCTAGGAGGCAGATTCCCTGGTAGGAAGTCCTTGAACATAGCTGGCAAGTCAGAGCAATACTAGTAACCCCAAGGGAGGGCTACAAATGGGTCTTGACAGGAACAGACATTCTGGGTTGGGTTTTGCTTACTCAGTGGTAGTTGCAAATGTCCAGAGTGCTATTTAAAAAAAAAAGAAAAGAAAAGAAAAGAAAAAGAACATAGCTGTAATTCAATTAAAAATTTTAAAAAATAGGGGCACCTGGGTGGCTGAGTTAGTTAAGCATCCGACTCTTGGTTTCGGCTCAGGTCACGGTGTCACAGTTTCTTGACCTCGAGCCCCACGTCAGGCTCTGCACTTGATGGCGTGGAGCCTGCTTGGGACTTTTCTCTCTCTCTCCCCGTCTCTCTCTGCCCCCCACCAACTCGTGCTGTCTCAGTCACCCTCAAAAATAAATAAATAAATGTAAAAAAAATTTTTTTAATAAAATGCACAGAGAGCATCGATCCTGTGTGGACAGCTCGATGAAATTTTACACGTATGCACTTCCCATGTACTACCACCCAGAGAAAGATGCAGAGCATTTTGGGTTTCGGAGAGATTCCCAGTCAATACACCACCACAAGAGGTAACAACTCTTCTGACTTCTGGCACTACAAGTGAGTCCTCATCTTCAACTTCACATACAAAAAGTCATACTCTCACGTGTCTGGCTTCCTTCACTCAGTGTCACGTCTGTGAGGTTCACCCATGCCATAGGGTGTAGCGAGAGCCCAGTCTTTTTCAGGGCTGTGTGGTAGTCCATTGTAAGGCTGTGCTACAGTTCATGTACATATGTTCTTGTTAGGCACATTGACATTGTTTCCCATTTGGGGCAATCATAAACAGTGCCGCTGAGAACATTTTTATACATGCCTTTCGGTGCACATGTGACAAACAAAAGATACTGTACTAGTTTGGAATGCTCAGTCACATTTCCTCACGCTAAAAAAATACATTACAAGCCATAATGTCCAACAATGGACATACAGATATACTGACAGAGAAACAGCTTAACAGAGAGTTGGAATGGACAATGGAAATACTGTGAAAATAGGGCCACAGAGGCATGAAGTGCTGGCTCACACACCTTCACAGAGTGTGCTCCAACCCAGCATGCGTGGGAATCAGGAGTGTCCCCGCTAGGGGAAAAAAAGGTGTCTGTTTTGTTTCCTTGATGGATCTGGGCAGGAGGGCGGGGCGTGTAAGCGTGACTCTATAATCCTTCCCAAGTGAGAGGACATTGGTATGACTACAGTTCACCTCAACATTCCCTCTTCCTACCCGCTACAGTGTCTCAGGACAGGAATGCAAGTATGAGTGCCAGAAACAGGAAGGACTCCTAAGCAGGCAACTGTACCTCTGTTGTTCGACCTTGATGTGAGATTTCCTAAGGGACTGAATGGGAGGGCTGTGCCTTCACCCCATCTGGCAAAGCTGGGGCTGACGGTGAGTGCCGCTAGATTGCCTACTGGTCAGTTAGCCCACGAGTTCTGTCCGGGTGTGACCCTCCCCTCTATGGACGAGAAAAGACAGGGGAGGAGGGACTTGCCAGACTGTATTGCTGCCCGCAGTCTAGACCAGCACAGCAGCTACACATAACATCCCTTCCAACCGCAGAAAGTTGGGTATAGATGGAGAGAAATAGAAACAACAGCTGAGGGTAAAGGAATGGATAAATGAGTTACGTAATGAGGGAAACCCAGCATTACATTAACACCTCCCAAGAGGTGTGAGCAAGAGAGGACACTGCCTCTTAGCTCGATTATACCACATGCCTGAGAGAGGGAGCCATACGCTGTGACACCATTCCTGCTTCTGGAACCTGACGAGACTAAATGGAACCAGGAGACCTGAGCGATCCTGGGAGACACTGTCATACAGCAGGATGATGGGCTAATTGTCACTGACTGAATGGGACTTTAATAGTGTGCCACTATCTTTTCAGCTATGGTTCTGTCGCTACAAGGGACCTGTGGTCAAAGACCAGGGGGTGGCCAGTGGTAGACTTATTTGGTCTTTGTCCCTGGTTCCTGGCACAGACTTCCCCAAACCTTTGGGATCTCCTGAGTGTTTCTGGTATGCTAATGAGATGACTTGGCCGAGGGGCCTAGATAGCTTCAGGTTGGGGGCTGGTGACCAGAAAGACCAAGCGATGATTAGAGAGTTGGCAACCTCAGCCTCCCTCCCTGACCTCTGGGGAGAGGCTCTGGAGGCTGACTTTAATCACCGATGGCCAGTGATGGAATCAAGCACACCCATATCATGAATCTTCCATAAAAGCCTCTAATGACAGAGTTCACAGAGCTTCTGAAATGAACACACCGACATGCTCAGAGGGTGGTACATTCCAACCCCATGGTGACAGAGGCTCCTGCAACTGCGACCTTCACGCTCCCACACTCACGTGCCTCTTCATCTGGTTGCTCATGTGTGTCCTTATAATAAACCACAATAATAAGCATGGAATTTTCCTCAGTTCTAGGAGTCATTCTAGCAAATTATTGAACTTTGAGAGTACCTTCAACTTTGTAGCCAAGTGGAACAAAAGTGCAGGCGACGTGGGAACGTAACAGTTGAGACGTGCCTGTGAAGTGAGGGCAATCTTGTAGGAAGCGTCCTCACACCTGTGGGTCTCATGCTAATGCCAGGTCAACAGTGTCAGAATTGAAATAAATTGAATTGGGAGCACCTGGGTGGCTCAGTCGGTTAAGCGCCCAACTTTGGCTCAGGTCATGATCTCACATCCATGAGTTCAAGCCCCACATGGGGCTCTATGCTGACTGCTCAGAGCCTGGAACCTGCTTCGGATTCTGTGTCTCTCTTTCTCTGCCCCTCCCCCTCTCCTGCTCTGTTTCTGTCTCAAAAAAAAAAAAAAAAAAAAAAAGACTGATGAAATGAATCGAATTGGTGACAGGGAATCAGAGCATTGGTTGAATGGAGGAAAAAACCCTCACAGCTCCACAAAGAGAAATTTAGAGGGAGAGCAAGCAAGTCTGTGCTTCCTCTCATCCAGGAGCAAAGGATAAGATAAGTGTAAGCATTTATATCATGTCCTTCTGTCTGCTACCAGCTGTTCATGGTCCTGTTAAAAAAGGAAGACAGAAGGCCCAAAATGAAGTCACTTAAGCCAAATACCACCAAGATCTTAATCCTTAACCTAAATGCAGCTTCAGCTTCTCCCAGAAATGTGACCTGTAATCAGCCAACCTGGAATTTCCTGCTCAGCACAAGTAGGTAAGCCACTGAAAGACCACTTCCTTTCCCCTTAGAAGGGCCACCTTGCTTAAAGCAATGCATTTTTTAACGAATAATTTCTTTTCCCCTTCCACTCTGCCTTTAAAATCCTTTCCTTTCTGCAGCTGGAAGAGTCTCTCTTTTTTTTTTTTTTAATATTTATTTTTGAAAGACAGAGCACGAGCAGGGGAGGGGCAGAGAGAGACGGAGACACAAAATCCAAAGCAGGCTCCAGGCTCTGAGCTGTCAGCACAGAGCCCAACGTGGGGCTCGAACTCACAAACCGAACCACGAAGTCATGACCTGAGCTGAAGGCGGACACTTAAACTGACTGAGCCACCCAGGAGCCCCATGTCTCCTTTCTATTTACTAGCTGGGAGACTGCTCAATTCATGAACAGTTGAATAAAGTCAATTCGACCTTTTAATGTTCTCGGTTGAGGGCGCCTGGGTGGCTCAGTCATTTAGCATCTGACTTCAGCTCAGGTCATGATCTCATGGTTCATGAGTTCGAGCCCCACATCAGGTGAGGTGAGGTCCCACTTCGGCTGAGCAGAGCTCAAGCTCCACTTCTCTCTCTTTCCTTCTCTTTCTCTCTGCCCCTCTCTCACTTGCACCCTCTCTCTCTCAAAAATAAAAATAAAATAAAACAAATTTTCTCACTTGAATTGCTATTAACTAACAGTTAAGTCTCTGAGGGACGCTATGGCTACACTAGAAAACCAGGCTGGTGGTTTGGGTTTTCTGGCTGGTTGGTTTTTAGTCCTTTGTGAGGATCACATAAAGCTGACAAATGTTAGAGATTCTCTCCCCAGAGTATTTCCATGCACGGGGAAATATAAACATTAACATGACACGTCAGTGCATGCAGAGACCCCCTGACGTCTTACAGACCCAGGTGTTCTCCTCCTTGCAAGAGACAGAGGCTGGGCAAACACGTTTTGAGCAATCACTTCACCAGCCCACAACGCCACTGCACTTATTTGTGAGCGTAAACCGGAGTGGACAAAGCTGCATCTAATCACATAGCATCCAGGGAACGAGAAGAGCGATGTTGTTTACTAGAAACTTGCTCCTCCAACTGAACCTGAGTGCCTGCAGGGCACCAGATCAAGCTGCAGCCTCAGGTCTGTGCTCTGAGAATGGCAATCAGCCGTCCTTTCTCCAGCCCTCACCCCCAGCACCGGCACTGCCCCCCTACATGAGAATTCCACATTTAGAGTCTTTGGAAGACGCCGCCTCTCTCCATAGAAGAGGAAGGACCTGCTGTCCCAACATCCTTCCAGTTAGACATGGCGTGAGGCTCTGCCAGGCAGGTGACCACATGCTGGACCTGGTGACAAAGAGAAGGTGCAGCTGTGCAGAATGCACTTGCACAGGCGGCGTGAGTGGCAGTGTGTCACCCGGTCCCAAAAGCAGCAGCGATGTCAGTCCTAGCCGCAGGGGCCAGTGTCCTGCTTCAACGGAGGCAGCAGTGTGAGCAGTGACGTCTGTGCCCAGCAGCAGAGGCCGCAGTTCCTGTGTGAGACCCACCCTAACGTGCACTTGTGGACTCTGTTCCTGGCTGTGTAGCCAAAGCCTGTTCTACGATCTTCCCCAAAAGAATACTTTATATGCATATAAAATGTATGTGTGTATGTGTGTCTGTGTGTGTGTGTGTGTGTGTGTGTGTGTGTGTGTGTGTGCGCGCGCGCGCGCGCGCAGTACCTTTTGGCTAAGTTCGAACAAGCTTAGATCCCATTGGTTGCTCTGAAAAGTCAATCAGGGAAGTAGTTGCCGAGAGCAAGCATTCCGAGGTGTTCGTCACACTGAACCGCAAACCACTCCCTAGTCCTCCCACCCGACCATACCCCAGGATACGATAACACACATCTCACAACACCACATCTCATACTGACAACGTTATGTCTTCCCTTTCCTCTCCAAAGATAAAAAAAAAAAAAAAAAAAAAAAAACCCACACACATTTAAATGTGGCTTTAATGCCCCTCCCCAGGCTGGCTGCTCTGATCGCTGACCTCACTGGCTCCAGATCTGGCTGAGCGCCAGGCCTTTCCCCGGACCCACAGACTCAGAGTCCTCGGTGCAAGATCAAGGAATCGCTTATTTTAACGAGCCCTATAAGTGAGGCCGATGCATAGCCGTGTGGGAATCCTCATCTCCATTCTTGCTACTAAAAGTGTGATGTAAAGACCAGCAGCAGCGCCTTGTCCTAAACACAGAAACTTCTATCATGTTTCCCAGATGCAGAAAACAGTGTGTCATATATCTTGCACACAACACACACAGAGAAGGAGCGATCGGTGCAGAGCACCTCCCTAATCTGGAGGCAGTATCTTTACTAATGTAGCCTCAGACCACAGCAGCTCTGTGGCAGCAACAGCACAATCACCCTTCACACTGCCATTAGTGCCCCTGTGCTCCTCTCACAGCACTGCCCTCCCCCTCCCATCCCCACTCTCACACCAACTCCCCTGCACACCAAGGAGATGCCCATTTTCAAAAACCATCCTCGATTCACAGGTGCTATTTCCCAACCAAATATAAATCTAAGGAGACTCTGCTTCATAACTCCATGACTTGGAGCTGGAGCCAGCACCAGGATCACCAGGGCAAAGGGTGGGCAAGCAGAGGATGGAAACAGAACAAGAACTAATTTAAAATAAGAAATTATGGCATGCTTCCTGTCTGCTAGAATCTGCTCCTCTCAGAAGACTTCAGAAAAGATGGGAAGAACAATCAAGCCCGAGAAGGAGGGCAAGACCTGAATGAGCCTGAAAATAACCTCTGGATACTACAGATTCCTATGCACAGGGCCACCCAGGGCCTTGTGCAGACGCTGAAAGGCCAAACATCTCCTTCTGCTGTCACCGAGGAGACACCCACAGGTGAATTAGACCAGAACTCCCATACAAAAAAGAGAACGGGCCTAATCCTCTACAGAAACAAAGAAACAACGAATAAACACCCAGAGACGGGACTGAGGCCCGACCCAGGCCTGAGCCTCAGCTGACACGGCCATACAATGTCTTGTTGCCCATAGTCCTGGAGGCAGGACAAGGTCTGGGCAATATCCAGATATCCAGGTGATATCCTGAGTGATCACAGTCCCGGAAAGGCAGGTGCTACTGGAGGGACAAAGACAAAAGCGCAAAGAGGTTCCCCAGCTGAGCAGTGACCATGTCACATCCATGTTGTACCAACTGGGCATGAGGCTCCACCACGCTAGGCCCCTCACAGCTTTCTCCTGTCCCCACCCACAGCAGACTCGGCACACCAAACCTGCAGCTTCTGGGAGGTTCTCAGGGTTTCCATTTCTTTCCCCTCTCAAACTTTAGGAATCTTCTTAACTAACTGATCAACTCTTCATGACCAGAACTGGAAAAACAAATTCACATCCAGAGCCCTACGTTCAACAAGGAAGTAAGAAGTTGTAGCTCAGTGAAACATAAAGTAAAGACAGGGATGGAGGTGGCCCACTCTCCCTCTACTGGATCATGAAAGCAGACGAGGAAAGAGAACCCAGGTCAGTGTAGGGTGGGGTCATGGAGGCGGGGGGCAGTCTCCCCACCTCCTCACATTATGGTAATAGGAACAAGGACACATGCCAAAGCCCTTTGTAGAAAGAGATATCAGGGGCATTGGTCACAAAGTGGGAAAGTGAACAAATCTTGCAACACTCAGTCCCCCACGAGGCAGCTGGCTCACACTGCGGAAGAAAATAATCATGAACAAATTCAGGTTAGTCATATAAGTGTTGACGTTCTCAATAGCCTACCACATGCTCAAGATATCCTACTCAAAGAATCCCCATTTCCCAGGCATAGCCCCTTTCCCCTCTCCCCTCCCTACTTCAGGCCCTTCAGGGTCTCACCTTTAGCAGTGGAGAGAGCCCTGGGCACTGTCACTACCTGCATTAGAACAAACAGAACTGGTCAGAGCCCCCAGGAGATAAGACTAAAGGAGTAGCTTTGGGGTGGGTGAGCTCCCCACGGGGTCCTGTCTACACTATCCCAGGGTCTCGGGGATCACCCCCTCCATACTTACATGCAGACTGAGCATAACTCCTTTCTCTTCCACCTATGGAAAGAAAATATCACATGAGATGCCATGGAGGAGGCAGAGCCCGAGATCCTAGATGAAACTGATAACCTGGACCACATGGAAGTTTCCAGAACTGTAACTACAGACCTATGGCAGGATCAGGGGGACATGAAGAAAAGAGATGTCAGGGCTAGACCAACAATTCTCCTGGAGTCTGTCCTCAGCAAGGACCTTATTCTCTGATCTGTGGCTGCTGGAAATCAGATCCTATCACCACATTCATCAAGGTGATAAGTTTGCCCTTCACTCTCACAGAGCTTTACTCCAGAGTGAATGCAGCAATGAGCTGCACAGTGGACAAGCACATGTGCATGGATGGCACTTCCCATAAACAAGGCAGGACGAACTTCTACCTGGACTTGAAACACTACAGAAAGACAAGAAAACTCAGAGCACTCCCCTTCCGTACCTTGGCTCTACCTCCTCCATATGACAGCTCCAACCACCACAGCACTGATGACCACAAAGGAAACCAGACCAGCAACAATGCCCACCATGGGAATGCTGCACTGAGGAGGGGACTCTGGGAAGAGAGGATAAAGTGAGGGCCTTGACTCCGAGGTCTCAGCCTCAACCCTGCTGAATTTTTCCAGAAGGGCTCCTGAGTTCTCCAAGTTTGGCTCCATACCCAGGTCTCCCCCTGTCCTTACCCCATTTCAGCATGAGGGGCTTGGGCAACCCCCCATGCTGCACATGGCACGTGTATCTCTGCTCCTCTCCAGAAGGCACCACCACAGCCACCCACTTCTGGAAGGTCCCATCTCCCCCAGGCCTAGTGTCCACAAACTCCGTGTCCTGGGTCAGGTCCTCCCCATCACGCTGCCAGGTTAGGGTGATCTCCGCAGGATAGAAACCCAGGGCCCAGCACTTCAGGGTGACATCATGGTCAGAAGTGGGGTAGTGGGTGATGTGTGTCTTCGGGGAGTCTGAAGAGAAGGGTCAGAAAATTAAGGAATTTTACAACTGTCTCGGGCCACTGAGGCAATTCTCATGTGGCCATCTTGAGAATGGACAAGAGAGCTGGAATTGGGGAAGGGAGCAAAAACCCAGACACCAGCCTAGACACATAATCTCTTCTTGTTTGAAAAGTTCTAGAATTAGGGTGAGACGGCCCACTGTAGAAGGCAGGTTTCTGAGAGCAGAAAAGAAAGGGATTTCTGGTCCGGACCTGGCTGGAGGCCAAATGACTCAGACTAGGTGAAGTCAGATATCCCAAACACATGGGTGTGGGGCAGAGAACAAAGCCTGAGAAAATCCCCCAAGGTTCCCAAAGCCACCGTGAGCCAAAAGGAAACGCTGATCAATTATTTCAGAAATGGTCTCCTCCTCCATCCCTGAAGAGACTCTATCCTTTAACAGTCTCTAGGAGAAAGACAGACCCTTTGGGGGTCTCTCTGGGACCGGATCTGAAAACCCGAGCAGTCTCCCGACACAGGGGAGGGCCATATACTGCTGTGGATCCCAGTTCTTCCTATCCTCTTAGGAGGCCTCAGCTGGAGGGGAAATCGTGGGAAGCCCCGCGGCCCCTGGTACCTGTGCGCAGCAGCGTCTTGTTCCCCCTCTCCAAGGACTTCCGGAGCCACTCTACGCATGTGACCTGCAGGTCGTTCCTTTGATGCTCGGCTGCTCCGGCAGCCTCCCACTTGCGGCGGGTGATCTGCGCCGCCGTGTCCGCCGCGGTCCAAGAGCGCAGGTCCTCGTTCAGGGCGATGTAATCCTCGCCGTCATAGGCGAACTGCCAGTATCCTCGGAGGAGGCGCCAATCGGGCCCCACTTCGCAGGAAGACAGCCACTGGATGGTGTGAGACCCTGGCCCCGCCCCCGAGGTCAGCTCCGCCCTGGAGCCCCGCCCCCTCCCCCACCCCGAACCCCAGGGCTTAAAGCCAAAACTGAATGGCGGGTAAAAGTGCCGGCGCGCTTTTCCCGGGTTTGGAGACGGGCGGGTCCCGCAGCCTCAGGGTGGTGCTCGGACGCAAAGACTCGGGCAACCCCGGGGATGGGGTCGTGACCCGGACCCGGGTCCGCGTCACTCACCGGCTTCGCTCTGGTTGTAGTAGCCGCGCAGCGTGTTCAGGCTCAGTCGGAAAGTCTGTGCAGTGTCCTTGGCGCCCCGCGTCTCCTGCTCCCAATACTCCGGCGCCTCCTGCTTCAACCACTGCACGCGTGGCTCCGTCCTCGGACTCGAGGCGTCGCTGTCGAACCGCGCGAACTGTGTGTCGTCCACGTAGCCGACTTCCAAGTACCGGGGCTCCCCGAGGCTGGGCCGGGACACCGCGGTGCCGAAATACATCAAGGAATGGGAGCCCACGGGCGCGGAGGGTTTGAGACCCCGCCCGACCCTGCTCCCCGCGCGAGGCCCGGATCCCAGGTGGAAGCGGCCAGGAGGGCAGGGGGTGGGGGGGTCCGAGTGGGGGTGAGCAGGGAGGAGTCGGGGAGGGACGGGGAGGACTGCCAGGGTGGGTGGGATTCTGGGGCGGGGGCGACAGGCACTTTCCCTAGGGCCCCGCGTTCCCGCCGGACGGTCCCCTCGCTCCTGCCCCACAGATGCCCTTTCTTCCCGACCCCGCACTCACCCGCGCAGGTCTGGGTCACGGCCAGGGCCCCCGACAGCAGCAAGAGGAGGGTTCGGGGCATCACGACCCGCATCCTCAGGGTCTGGAGAATAGAAGTCCCAGCGGGTCCGTGGCCAGGACAGGCCAGGGACCGCGGTGACGCTGATTGGCTTCTCTAGACACAGGACAAGCAATGGGAGTGCGAACTGGGGCCGCGTCATGAGTATCCAGGCAAGAAGACCTGGCACAGGTTGAGAGAAGTGAAATGAGCGCGGAGTAGCGGGGAACTGGGCTTTCCCGCCCCAGACCTATCTCAAGCCCGGGACTTTCAAAGCCAGTCTTTCCCAGGGACCCGCGACCTTGCCCGGATTCCTCTCACCTACACAGAGCGCTCTTTGTCACCCTGAGGCCTGGCCCAGGGTCTTTCTGAGGAAGCCAGGTAAGACACCAGGTTGGGATCGGCCCCGTTTTGTCCCTTTCCCTTCTGAAATCCCTCGACTTGCGCTGAGCTCCTAGTCCTTACCTCTCCTCCGGACTCCTAAAAGAAAACTCACCCCCAGGAAACTGGATGCCAGAGAGTGAGCGTGCCTGGGAATGGAGGTGGAGGGACATGGATTTTCTCTTTACACCTGAAGTTGTGGTTCAAAGCTCCAGCTAGAGATTCTCATAGAGATCAGTTTCTTTTCTTTTCTTTTTAATGTTTATTTATTTTGAGAGAAAGAGAGAAAGCAGGGAAGGGGCAGAGAGAAGAAGAGAAAGAATCCCAAGAAGGCTCTGTGCTGCCAGGGCAGAGCCCCATTCAGGGCTCGAACCCACAAACCCTGAGATCATGACCTGAGTTGAACCCAAGAATCCAACACTTAACCGTCGGAGCCCCCCAGGTGCCCAGGAATCTAATCTATAAAGTGATTTTGCCCCTTCCTACAGAAATATCTAAACAGCATTGCAATCAAGACTCAAAAAGCTTCTAAGTTGTACTTTCTCAGCTCATCTGTGTGTCCCAGCATTTTTTTTTTTTTTTTGGTGGTTGAAGTGAGAAGAAATTCAGTTTACATTTAAAGACACAGGTAGATTGAAAGTAAAAGGATGTTTTTATATAGTAATACAGGTTATATGGAAACCAAAATTAAAAGCACAATATTATTTATAGTTATTATAAAGAAAATGAAATACTGTGTATACATTTAACAAAACACATAAAGGATCTGAATGCTTAAAATTACAAAATGCAATTAAAAGAAATCAAATTAAATAGAGACATAATATGTTCATGTACTAGAAGAGTCAACTTAGTAGAGATGTCGATTCCCTCCAAATTGATCTATAGGTTTAATGTAATTTTTGCCCCAGCAAAGTTAGACCAGCTTATTCTAAAATTTATACAGAAAGGCATAGTACCTAAATAGCTAATGCACTCTTGAAAAAGAGGGATAAAGTGAGAAAAGTCACTCTATTTGATGTTGTCTTATAATATAGCTGCAGTAATTAAAACAGATTTTAATTAACTGACAGATAAATAGACATACAGATCAATGGAACAGAAGAGAAAACCCAGGAATAGTGCCCCCACACACACAAATATGCTCAGCTGACTTTTGAAAAAGGCACAAAAGCAATTCAATGCAAAAGGATAGTCTTTTCAATAAATGATGCCAGAGCAATTGGACATCCATAGACAAAAACGCATAAGCAAACAAAAAAACCTAAATCTCTCACCTTATAATATGTATTTAAAATGTATAATAGAACTTATATATAACATGTAAAATTATAAAATTATTAGAAAAATAGAGGGGCGCCTGGGTGGCTCAGTTAGTTAGACGACCGTCTTCAGCTCAGATCATGATCTCACAGTTTGTTAGTTTGAGCCCCATGTCGGGATCTGTGCTGACAGCTCAGAGCCTGGAGCCTGCTTCAGATTCTGTGTCTTCCCCTCTCTCTGCCCCTCCCCTGCTCACACTCTGTCTCTCTGTCTCTCAATAATAAATAAATGTTAAAAAAGTTGTTTAATCAATAAAAAATAAAAAGAATCTTTGAAATATATTTTGACTGTGGTTATAGATAAACAAACACACATATATGATAAAATTCCATAGGATTAAGCAATTCTGGCAGCGGCAGTCCGCGCGGCCGAAGCAACATGGTCTAAGTCAGAGTGGTGGTCATGGTCCTGGAGGTGGCAAGAAGGATGACAAGGAGAAGAAAAAGAAATACGAACCTCCTGTACCAACTAGAGTGGGGAAAAAGAAGAAGTATACAAAGGGACCAGATGCTGCCAGCAAGCTGCCACTGGTGACATGTCACACTCAGTGCTGGCTAAAATTACTGAAGTTAGAATTAAAGACTATCTTCTCATGGAGGAAGAATTCATTAGAAATCAGGAACAAATGAAGCCTTTAAGAAGAAAAGCAAGAGGAGGAAAGATCAAAGGTGGATGATCTGAGGGGGACCCCGGTGTCAGTAGGAAGCTTGGAAGAGATCACTGATGACAATCACGCCATCGTGTCCACATCTGTGGACTCAGAACACTACGTCAGCACTCTCTCCTTTGTAGACAAGGATCTGCTGGGAGCAGGCTGCTTGGTCCTGCTCAACCACAAGGTGATGCCGTCATATGGGTGCTCACAGATGACACAGATCTCTTGGTCACAGTGATGAAGGTAGGAAAGTCACCCCCAGGAAACCTATGCTGATGTCGGGGGGTTGGACAACCAAATCCAGGAAATTAAAGAATCTGTGAAGCTTCCTCTCACTCATCCTGAATATTATGAAGAGATGGATAGAAAGCCCCCAAGGGTGTCATTCTGTACGTCCCACCTGACACAGGTAAAACCTTACTAGCCAAAGCAGTAGCAAACCTAACCTCAGCCACTTTCTTAAGTGGTTGGCTCTAGGGGTGCCTGGGTGTTTCAGTCAGTTTAAGTGTCTGATTTTGGCTCAGGTCATGATCTCACGGTTCATGAGTTAGAGCCCCACACTGGGCTCTGTGCTCACAGCCTGGAGCCTGCTTTGGATTCTGTGTCTCCCCCTCTTTCTGCCCCTCCCCCACTCGCACTCTGTTTCTCTCTCAAAAATAAACAAACATTAAAAAAATTTGTTTGTAATAATTTTTTTTTAAAAAGACTGGTTTGGGGGCGCCTGGGTGGCTCAGTCTGTTGGGCGTCCGACTTCAGCTCAGGTCACGATCTCGCGGTCCGTGAGTTCGAGCCCCGCATCGGGCTCTGGGCTGATGGCTCAGAGCCTGGAGCCTGCTTCCGATTCTGTGTCTCCCTCTCTCTCTGACCCTCCCCCGTTCATGCTCTGTCTCTCTCTGTCTCAAAAATAAATAAACCTTAAAAAAATTTTTTTAAAAGAGTGGTTGGCTCTGAACTTATTCAGAAGTACCTAGGTGATGGGCCCAAACTCCTTCAGGAATTGTTTCAAGTTGCAGAAGAACATGCACCATCCGTCGTATTTATTAATGAAATTGATGCCATTGGAACAAAAAGATAGACTCAAATTCCGGTGGTGAGAGAGAAATTCAATGAATAATGTTGGAACTGTTGAACCAGTTGGATGGATTTGTTTCAAGGGGTGATGTGAAAGTTATCATGGCCACAAACTGAATAGAAACTTTGGACCCAGCACTTATCAGACCAGGCCACATTGACAGGAAAATTGAATTCCCCTGCCAGATGAAAAGACTAAGAAGCCCATCTTTCAGATCCATACAAGCAGGATGACCCTGACCAATGATGTAACCCTGAACAACTTGATCATGGCTAAAGATGACCTCTCTGGGACCAACATCAAGGTAATCCATACAGAAGCTGGGCTGTAGGATGAAAGTAACAAATGAAGACTTCAAAAAATCTAAAGAAAATGTTCTTTATAAAAAACAAGAAGGCACCCCTGCGGGGGCTCTACGTGTAGCATCCACATTTGCCTTCCAGGAAATGGTTGGGAATGTGCCGACTCCTCGGAGGGATGGGGAAGTTGCCCAGAGGAACCCATGTTCTAGTTGATCTTTCTTAGCAAAACCTCCCATATACTTTTTAAGCGTGATGTGTAGGAACGTGATGTGTGGTGTGTTGGCCACATGCAGTGCTCTACTCCCCAAAAAGCGAGCTCCTTCTCAGACAAAAAAAAAAAAAAAAGGAAAAGAAAAGCAAAGAAAAAGAATTAAATGCAGTTAAAACCTTGAATTGTGAGTAACTCATTCTGTGAGTGTTCCGCAAGACAAGCAAACTTTCTAATAAATTTTAACTCGATAAATGAGCAATGTCTTGCAATACGAGCAGTAATGTGACACTGAACATCACATGGTCACAACTGAGCCAATGGTTCTCTGTCTCTCTCTTCATTGGATTGTGGGTGATCATCTCCCATGGCAGATGCTCGGTCTCAGGCCACTGTGTTTGGCAGAAATCAGTGATTTTTCAGAACGTTGGAAGGTGCCCACAACTGGCACTAGTGTATTTTTTGTCACTTCAAAGCACCTATGGACAGTCCTTTGCTTTTCCAGATAAGAGTAAACTTAGGAATGCTTTGCTTCATTCTAGGTCAGGCTGCCTGCAGATATAGACCCTTTCCCCTGCTGCCTCACTGCCAGTTACATTATATACGGTATATGCCAAGGGTTTATTAATATTGTACTGTAGTCAACATCCATGTGAGTGTATACAATGACCCCCTTGCAGAAAAGGATTCCTTTGAGCCAGTAGATAGCAGTAATTCCCTTAGTGATAGTGAAAGTCATCTGATACAATCACCTTCCTCTCTCTTGTCTCCCTCACACCAGCCACGAAGGTTTTCAAAGGTAAGTGCAGGTTAATTTGTTTATTTTTCTTTATATTTTGTATTTTCTTTATTATTTTATATTGTATTACAGTATTGTAATCATTTTTATGTGAATATTTTTGGGATGTGGAATGAATCATCTGAGTTTCCATTATCTCTTGCGGGGAAATTTGCTTTGATATACAAGTGCTTTGGATTATAAGCATGTTTCTGGAATGAATTATGCTCACAAACCAAGGTTTTGCTGTACATACACAGATGAATGCAAGTAAAACTGGGGAAATCTGAGTAAGAACAGTGGATTGTATCAATGTTAATATCCTGGTTTTAATATTGACTACAGTTTTGTGAGGTGTTACCATTGAGGAAAACTGAGTAAAAGTTGCTCAGGACCTATATTATGTCTCATAATTGCACGTGAATTTTCAGTTATCTCAAAGTAAAAAAAAAAAATTAGTTTTAAGAAGCACTTGCAAAAAAACAAAAACAACACAACTCTCATGGCTCCCAATTAAAGCCCAAATTCTTTAGTTTCATATTCCCATCTCCTTACAAAGAGACCTCAAATCCCCTTTCAAATCTCACCTTCCACAAGCCTTCTGCACACACTGCCTTAATAAATTGGATATTCGTGGGACACCTGGGTGGCTCAGTGGGTTAACTGTCCAACTCTTGATTTCAGCTCAGGTCATGGTCTCACAGTTCCTGAGTTCAAGCCCCACATCAGACTGCACTGACAGTGCAGAGCCTGCTTCTGACCCTCTGTCTCCCTCTCTCTACCCCTTCCCTGCTCATTCTCTCTCTTTCAAAAGTAAATAAACATTAAAACTATTTTTAGGGGCTCCTGGTGGCTCAGTCGGTTAAGCGTCTGACTTCAGCTCAGGTCATGATCTCACGGTCTGTGAGTTCGAGCCCTGCGTCAGGCTCTGTGCTGACAACTCAGAGCCTGGAGCCTGCTTCAGATTCTGTGTCTCCCTCTCTCTCTGACCCTCCCCCATTCATGCTCTGTCTCTCTCTGTCTCAAAAATAAATAAACATTAAAAAAAAACCTATTTTTAAAAAAATAAAAAACTAAGGTTCAAAAACTGAGAATTAGGGAATAGAAGAAAATGTTTCTACTTTTCATTTTCCTGCTGTTACCATTAAGGAACTGGAAAGAGGGGTTGCCTGGAGGAAACGGAAACCTCAGAGACGGCCCAAGCACCCCTGAGTTCCCCTGTCCTCCAAATAGAAGACTTTTGGACAATAAGAGGATTGTATAACAATATTGAGTGAAAAAATTAATTTGTTAAGAGATGAATGCTGAAGTACTTAAGGGATAAGGGTCTTGAGATTGGTAAGTAATTTTCAAATATTTCTGCAGAATTACAGAAATAGAATTTATTGCCAAAAAAGAAAATAAAATAAATTTTAAAACCTAAAAAAATAAATACAATTTATTACACATATGAGGAAAATATTAAATTGACTAAGTCTAGGGTGCTAGGGACTATTCTTTCAAACTTTAGGTACATTTGGAAATTTCACAATAATCTGGAGAAAGTTGTTCAAACCGTTCATAAAGACCTGGGACATGTTCACAACATAATGTGGAATGAAAATTAGGCATCGAAGTGTGTGTGTGTGTGTGTGTGTGTGTGTGTGTGTGTGTGTGTGTTACCAAATCCAAGTTCAGCTGCTGGTAGCCTGAAAGATCCTTACTTAAGAGATGAGTTCTGATTGGAAAGGAATTTGAGCTTTATCCAGGAGGCCAGTAACCCAGGGAGAAGGAAGACTCTTGACCAAAAGCCAACTCTAAGGTTTCTGCCTGGCCCGGGGGTTTTGAAAGGGGTTCAGGGTACTTAATCAGCAAAGGGAATGCAGTGGCCTGCAACATTTCTTAACCACATGCAGACTGGATGGGGCCAGTTCCAAATAGTCTCTGTGCAAGGGGTTTGTGTGAGAGTCTGGTTCTTGTTGCATGATGTGCAGGAGGACTCTGTTCTTTCTGCAAGAGAGGGCCAGGTCTACAGATAACAAAGGGAGGTCATGAAATCATTTGTGTGACCTAAAAAAAAAAAAAAAAAGAACAAACATTTTGCTAAAAGAATTGCTAGACTAATCAGAAAGCTGAGGCAGCTTCTAACAGACTTGCTGGCCTCTGCAGCCTGGGAAAGCTCTGGTCCCTCATTCCTCAAGGCCAACTGTCTGCAAAGCTCCAAGAAAATCAGTTAAATTAGTTCTGTTACAGATCAAGGGCCGTAGGTCAGCAAGTAAGGTGTGTGTTAAACTTGAAGTAAGCCCTTAAGACCGGCTAGAGTGACGATACGTGTTCTGTGTGCAGGTGTCAGTGTGAGTGACGGTGTCTGTGTATTGGTGTGTAGCAGTGTGCATGTCTGTGAGTCAGTCTGAACATGCATTCACTAATTCATTCACTCAATAAACGTTTTAAATTCAACAATCAGGCACTTGCAACACAATGGAGATACAGCTGTGAACAATGAAAATCTCTACTCTTGTCCTCTTGTAAAGCTTATATTCTCGAGGAAGGGCAGACAATAAACAATGAAATATACTTTAAAATGTGTATCAGTGAACAGGGTGTGAACAAAGGCAAAGAGGGCAGGGGTCAGAGGGAGGCGGGAGGGACAACATGGGGAGGCTAGTGCAGGGAGGGCCTCTCAAAGAGGACATTGGAAAAGAATGTCAGGGAAGGAAGTGCTATCTGAGAGAGATGTTTTCAGGCCAGGAAGGGCAGTGAAGGCTCTGAGGTGTGAACACCCTGGGCGTGCGGGAGGAACCAGGCAGTGGAGGGCCTGGATATGGGCCCATCACACAGACACAGCCGAGCAAACTGTACATTCACTGGCAAGGGTCATGCAGATGAAAGGGATTTTTAATGTAAAATATTTTGAAGAGATCATTCAAATTCATTCCAAAGGGCTTGCAGGAGGAAAATTTCCTCCCTTCCAAGAACCCAGGGGCCCCGGTGTCCTGCCAAAGATGCACAGGTCGACCAACTTCTCATGTATCCTTCCTGAGAAAAAGTTATACAAATGTTATTGTGGGCATCAAGAAAGAGTACTGAAAAGAAGTAGGAAAAGGAAATGTTTCTTTTCAGTTTTCCTGGGTGTTGTCATCAGGGAGCTGCAGAGATGAGTCGTAGCGGGGAGGTGGAAACCTCAGAGACGACACAAGCCTCAGAGATGGCACAGGCTCCTTGAGCTCTTCTCTCCTTCAATCCCTGCTCCATTCCTGACCTTGACAACTGGGGCGTCCAGTGCTGCTCAGAAGCTGATTCACGCCCCTGTTGAAGATGCCCAGCCTTCAGGTCAGCCTTTTCTGAGCAACTTACAGCCCAGACCCTCCCAGGCTGCTCAGTGCAGCAGCAGCGCCCCCGTGTGGTCACAGAGATGAGGACCCAGCTCCCTTTCTCTTACTCAGCCAGGACCTCCCAGGGTCGCCCTCTGCTCTTGCAACCAAAATAGGGCTTTGAACACAAGAGTTGCCCCTGTCCGTGTCAGGCTTGGGTGCAAAATGTTTCCCAAAACCCAAAATAACCTAGATGTTTCCACTGAGTGCCCATTGGTTCTGCACGGCACGGCAGAAGGTCTCCAGGCAATAGCAGCTGGTTCCCAGGTCTGGGATGTACCCCACAAAGAAACTGGGTGCCCTGCTCCAAAGATAGGACTTAAGATTCCTAAGGCCCTGTCACTTCTGCCGCTGCCTCTGGGGCTGGACTCAGTTCAGTAAGTCTCAGAACGCGTCATGAAAGATGAGAGGCAGAAGTCTGCAGTGCACTGGGTCTAGAAAAGGGAGGATGCTCCTGGGGAAATGAGGCTAGGGTGTAAATAAGGACATCAGAGGGGAAGATGTTACAAGGAGGGAAGAAGGAGTCAAGGGAACGAGTGGCACGGGAAGGGCTGGCCTAAGGAACACCTGTTTGTGTTTACAGAGGGCTCTCTGGGTACTGGACCATAGAGAGTGAAGGGCAGATGTGGTGCCAGCCCTGTAGGGACCAACCCTGATCCCAAACTCCCACTCCCTGTGTTAATATTTCATGACCAGGGCTGAGCCCAGACCAGAGCAGCCAGTTGTCACGGCCTTCAGTTGTCCCTTCCTCCTCTATGACGAGCAGGGGCCTGCACACCAAGCTGAGAGGCCCCTGAGGACCGTGTATTGAACATGCAGTGTGGGCTGGACACCAATACAGGCTACAAGTACATGAGCAATAGGACCCAGGGTACTGACCACCCATTTCCCAGTAACGGTCCCTACACCTTCCATAACTCACCGCCGAGGAGTCTGGGGTCCTGCACTTTTTCTCCCTGGTGACCCAAGTCCCCAGACCCTCAGACTGGACCCCTCAGGCCCTGCTCTCTGCTACCCCGCAGACCCTGAACTGAGAAGCTCATGCTGCTTCCCCAGTCCTAAATCTCATTTCTACCCTGACCAGGGACCCAAAACCTTGGTGGTGCTATAGACTGTGCCCCACCCCCCAATTCATATGTTGAAATCTACTCCCCAGTGTGATAATATTGGAAGGTGGGGCCTTTGGGAGGTGATTAAATCATGAGAGTAGAGCCCCACGAATGGGATTAGGGTCCTTATAAAAGAGACTTCAGAGAGTGTGTTGTTTAAGGCACCCAATGTGTGGTATTTTGTGACAAACGCTCAAGCAGACCAAGACAAGCTCCAAAACCAGCCCCCACTCAGCTCTCTCTTTCAGTCCCAGACACACTTTAAGGAATCTGGTCACAGGATTTATTCATTTCTTCGCAAATATTCATTGAGTGCCTCTGTTCCAGACATGATTCTAGGCCTGGTAGTCATTTAATCAAAACAGACAAAACACCTGCTCTCCTGACATGGTCTGACAGGAAAAACAGACGATGAATAAAAACATAATAAGAGTATTACTGTGGTATTATATACTATGTGTTCCTGTTACGGATTGCTAGGTAGCAGTCCCAAATAATCCCTTTTCAGTAGCTCTCATTCTCTGCATTCACTGGGCTCAGCAGGAAGCTCTTCGGCTCCCTGTGACATGGTCTGGGGCTGTAGTCATCTGGAGGCCCAGTCGATCCAGAACATTCAAGAGCATTCTCTTATGAGGCTGCAGGCAGTACTGTCATCAGCTGGCAGCTTTCTGGGGCTACTGGCAGGGTGATCTAGGCTCTCCTCCACCTGTTCTCCACATGGCTTGGCTGCTCCCAGCTCAGCACCTGGGTTCCAGGAGGGAGTGTTTCAAGCAGCCAAGTCAGAAATCACAAGCCATTTTATGTCAGAAACTCAGAAGTCAAGCCGTATTACCGTCTCATGTTCTAGTCATCAAAACCAGTCATTGGGGCGCCTGGGTGGCTCCGTCAGTTAAGCAGCTGACTTCGGCTCAGGTCATGATCTTACGGTCCGTGAGTTCGAGCCCCACATCGGGCTCTGTGCTGACAGCTCAGAGCCTGGAGCCTGTTTCAGATTCTGTGTCTCCCTCTCTCTGACCCTCCCCCATTCATGCTCTGTCTCCGTCTCAAAAATAAATAAACGCTAAAAAAAAAAATTTAAAAAAAAAACAGTCATTGATGGGGCACCTGGGTGGTTCAGTCAGTTAAGCAGCCGACTTTTTTTTTTCAATATATAAAATTTATTGTCAAATTGGTTTCCATACAACACCCAGTGCTCATCCCAAAAGGTGCCCTCCTCAATACCCATCACCCACCCTCCCCTCCCTCCCACCCCCCATCAACCCTCAGTTTGTTCTCAGTTTTTAAGAGTCTCTTATGCTTTGGCTCTCTTCCACTCTAACCTCTTTTTTTTTTTCTTCCCCTCCCCCATGGGTTTCTGTTAAGTTTCTCAGGATCCACATAAGAGTGAAACCATATGGTATCTGTCTTTCTCTGTATGGCTTGTTTCACTTAGCATAACACTCTCCAGTTCCATCCACGTTGCTACAAAGGGCCATATTCCGTTCTTTCTCATTGCCATGTAGTACTCCATTGTGTATATAAACCACAATTTTTTTATCCATTCATCAGTTGATGGACATTTAGGCTCTTTCCATAATTTGGCTATTGTTGAGAGTGCAAGCAGCCGATTCTTAATTTCGACTCAGGTCATGATCCCAGGGTCACAAGATTGAGCCCTGCATTGGGCTCTGCGCTAAGCGTGGACCCTGCTCTCTCTCCCTGTCTCCCTGCCCCTTCCCTGCTCATGTTCTCTCTCTCTCTCTCTCTCTCTCTCTCTCTCTCTCTCAGAAACAAAAGTCATTGATTCAAGAAGAGGGAAATCAGGCCCCACTTCTAGATAGATGGTAAAATATTATAGATGGCCATCTTTGAAAAAGAAACCTTCAAAGTATGTTAGTGATTAGAGACTTAGAGGAAAAAATAACTCAAAGTTGACGATCAATGCAAGGTGATGGGCGCCTGGGTGGCTCAGTCAGTCAGACGTCTGACTTCAGCTCAGGTCATGATCTTGCGGTTCGTGAGTTCAAGCCCCACATCGGGCTCGGTGCTGACAGTTCAGAGCCTGGAGCCTGCTTCAGATTTTGTGTCTCCCTCACCCTCTGCCCTTCCTCTGCTCGCTCGCGCTCTCTCTCTCTCTCTCAAAAATAAACATGAAAAAAAATTTTTTAATTTATAAAAAAAAAAAAAAAAAAGACATGTATGGAGAACTGGCCATCATACACTAGGGACTACAGGCTGCACTGAACAAACTCCAATGTGGTACTGAAATGGAAGCTACTTCGTTGCTTGTGTGAGCTTCAGGAGCTCTTGGAACTTCTTTGTCCTCTTGAGAAAAGTGACATGAGTACCCAGATCTTGGTCTCTAAATATCATTCTCCAATAAAAGGAACCAGGGTTCCCGAGAAAAAAAAAAGCTGACTCTATGGCCAAGACAGAAACACTACAGGATGAGCCTAGGATGTCTTGTGATGCCAGGGAGGAAGTGCACCTCCCCCAAAAAAGGACATGTCAAAGGGACACAGGGGCCAATGTGAAAGAACTCCCTGTAAACAGGGCTGGAACAATAGGAGCAGCAAAATAGCCATAGATTGGAACCCAAAATATTTTTTAAAATATTGAGCCCATAGAGATATATATAAATGATTGATACATTTAAAAATGGGGAGAAAGGGGTGCCTGGGTGTTTCAGTCAGTTAAGCATCCAACTTCGGCTCAGGTCATGATCTCACCACTCGTGAGGTTGAGCCCCACGTCGGGCTCTGTGCTGACAGCTTGGAGCCTGGAGCCTGCTTCTGATTCTGTGTCTTCTCTCTCTCTGTCCCTCCCCCACTCATGCTCTCTCACTCTCAAAAATAAACATTAAAAAAATTTTTTAATTAAAAAAAAATAAAAATGGGGAGAAAAAAGACAAATCTTCCTTACAGAATAATTCCAAGTAACATATGAGAATTCCCTTCCCAGGAGGTGGAGCTTGATTGACCTCCCCTTGAATGTGGGCTGGACTTCGTGACTCACTTCCAAAGAATAAAATATAGAAAGGAAAAAAAAAATTACTACTAAATGCAAAGTTACTACTTTATAGTAGAGAAGTGTGACAAAAATAACTTTAACCAAGTATTTCTAATAAAACCTTGAAGATCACCTATGACAGGAACAAAATTGCTGAGCACGCTCAGTGGACTTCAATATTTCTAAGTACCCCACCTCCACAAGAGTTTCATCTGAAGGACACAGTAATTCATGTCAGTCACCTCAGTCTGCCAATCCACTGGGTAAGCATGCAATATCAGCACACTGGCCTCAGGGAGCTCTGCAGCCCTTTGACCTTGTGGACGATGCTTCCCATAATCCTCTGCTTGTGCCTGGCTGAAGACAGGCTCCTCCTACAAAAGCCAGGCCCAACTCTCATTTGATTAAGTGTCTATTAGCCCTAAAGACTTTTCCCATAAAGGGGCGGGGGTGTGGGGGAGGGGGAAGACTCTATTAAGACACTATGAGACACCCAAGAATAACAAAAATAAATCTACACCGTAACATAAATTTAGGTAATCTAGCTTACATATATTTCCATGATTTCCATGATTTATTTCCATCATTATGAGATCCAAAACTCATTCAATAGATTTGAGCTGACTCAAGTAGCAGACTTTCTTTTATACCAATTCTCACAGATGAACAAAACCCAAATCCATAGACTCTATTTTAACTCGGGGTTTAGGACCACCCACTGCAAAGTATTAGAGGTTAGTCCATTTTAGAGTTCATAACCTAAAATAGAACCTCAGATGCCTAGTTTTCAGAAAGGATATTTTGCTATTAGTGCATCATTTAGATTGTCTTACAGAATTTATTTGTTGTATTTTCTTAATGGCTACTAATCTTGCTTTTAATTTATAAATGTGGTTAGTTTAGCTTCAATGTTATTTGCTTATAGTTTAACCTTATACTGGATAGTTTCCCACAACCATAACAGTAGTTAGGGCCTCTTGTGTTCTAATAATTAAGACTTTAAGGGGCGCCCGGGTGGCCCAGTTGGTTAAGCGTCCAACTTCGGCTCCAGTCATGATCACATGGTTTGTGAGTTTGAGCCCCGCATCAGGCTCTGTGCTGACAGCTCAGAGCCTGGAGCCTGCTTCACATTCTGTCTCTGTCTCCCTCTGCTCCTGTCTCTCTCTCTCACAAAAATAAACATTAAAAAAATAAGATTTTAAGCCACGCCTACACTGCAAGTCAAATATGAATCATGCATAACCTTATCACTAAGAAATATGAAGAAGCTTCTTTTCCTCCTCAAATCCTACCAAAGTTCTTGGCTCTTCCACTTGAAAGTGGGAACATGTCAGCTAATGGGGAATGTGGGGTCTTTGGCCTCATCTAAAGTTGCTTCAGCCACCGCCCCCCCAAGTTTGAGAGCCACTGACCTCCAGGAAAGTCAACCTCCCTGTTCCTGGATCCCCATGCTATGGCAAAGGCCATCTTCCCTCCAAATTCAGCATGATGTCACAAAGATAGTGAGCTGGTTAGCAGCTGTCCATCCTCCAGCCATCTTGTCTTCTGATATATTTTTTTCTGCCTGAGAGTCTACCTTTTTCCCAGATGATCAAAATTGGGACCATCCACTCCCTTATGAGGTATCCAGCCACAAGACATTTCAGAACATACTGCAAGAAAGTCAACATGTATAAATGCTCACACCACACATGGTGTGTGAACAGAGCTTTTGTTCTCATGCACATTTGAAGAAAGGGTTCACGAGTTCAACAAAGCTTGAGACCCGTTACCAGTGTCAGGCTCTTGTCAGGAGCCGAGGTTAGAGTGACACAACAGTGCCCAGAACTACCAGAGAATGCAAACCCCTACAACATGTAGTGCACAACAGACAAGAAAAAATGCCATTCTGGGCAGCAAGAGAAAAAGGAAAGACCTTAGTAACCAATACTTAAGCCAGCTATAACCTTTCAAGTCAGAGAGAACTGGGCATGAATTCTCCAGGTTTCTCTACCAACCAGCTGTGGACCTTGAGCACATGTGGCAGAGACGGCCCCAGTAGGTACTCACTGAATGAATCCTGAAGGGAACCCTCTGAGCCAGTTTCCTGACACTAGCAATGTAACTTGCACCTTGCAGAATTGAAATGAGAAAAGATATAGTGCTAGGAAAAACAGACTTAAGTCCTAGTAGGCTGGGCACCGGTGTTCTAAAGCAAATTCTGCCTAAACTAGCAGGAATGTTTTCACCTCAGGAAGACTGTCTAGGGCCAGATTGGGAGGGAGGTGAAGATAGGGGCAGGGCCCTGGGCAGGGCCAGTCACTGAAGCGAGGCCAAGGCCTGGAGGGAAAGAGCCAGTTCCTGGTGGCTGTTGGGCAGCTCACACAGCTCCCTGCTACATCAGCCATGGTCCTCCCTCTGCCCTGGCTCTCATGTTGCTGCCGTCGCCTCCTCCTGCCTTCCTGGCCCCTGGGGCCCCAGGGTTCCTGGAGGTGCTGCTCCCAGAGCCCTAAGGCAAGCACAAAAGAGCAGACCAGCTCCACATGCAGTGAGAAGATGAGGTCACCGCCAAGGGTAAGTAGCACCAAGAGTGGGGAGACCAGGGGGGGGAGACTGGCATGAAGGAATCCCTTTTTGTCACAGTCCTGCAAGTAGATGCCACCCCCCCCCCAAGTTTGTGTCCTACTTCCCATCCCCAGATCCCCAGCACCTTCCCCACCCCCACCCCACTCTAGACCTCAGGGCTCCCTCTCCCCACAGAGCTCTCTCCTTGCAGAGTCCATGAAGTCCTTGAACAGGAATTTCCCCTCACCTAACAGTTAATCATTTCTTAGTTGGGGGCGGGAGGGGAGGAGGTGAAGGGACTGCCAGTCCTCACCTCTCATGACCTCTCCTTACACAAGTTCAGTTATCGCCCCTGAGCAAACTGCCCCCCAGAGGCCTATCCCCAAGACCAAAATCTACCCTGGCTTCACAGTATAGGTAACCTTAATATAATGGGATCGAAAGGTTAGAGGCAGAAGGCCTGACTTCCAGCATGCCTCAGCCCCCTACCCTGGCTGATGCTCCCTCCCCTCTGCCCCCCTCACTCAGGGTCCCCGGCCCAGCCCCACAGCTGAGCTGGCCCAAGCTGAAGAGTTGCTGGAGCAGCAGCTGGAGCTGTACCAGGCCCTTCTGGAAGGGCAAGAAGGGGCTTGGGAAGCACAGGCCCTGGTGCTCAAGATCCAGAAGCTGAAGGAACAGATGAGGAGACATCGAGAGAGCCTAGGAGACGCCTAAGCTTTCCACCAGTTCCCACTTTACCTTCCAACACTGGAAACACTACACACCACCCACACTGGGCCTTCGGGTCAGAAACATCCCAGCCCCTCCCAGGCCACTAAGAAAAATGGAAAACACCTCCAAAAAGGGCAGAAATTGGAAAGCAGCAGGGAGCCATGGCCTCTGCAGTCTTCTTAGTCACATCCCCCTACCTTTGATCCCTCCCCACTGACCTGGGCCCCACAGTAGGGCACCCAGTCCTTATAGGAATATACACTGAATCATGGCCTCACTTCACCCTAAATCCAATAAAGGGATGGAGCATTTATAGACACCACAGACACATGTGTTTTTTAGTTTTGTTAAAAAAAATTCAGACAATTCAGGAAACAGGAGTTTAGGAGTGGTGGTGATGCAAAAGGGGGAAGTCGTGGGGTGGGGGGTGGGGGTTGCCAGGGAAGGTGGCAGTAGTGTCTCCTTCACCCCCATATGCCTGCTGTCATCTCCTGAAGAGGGACAGACGGTCACATTCCAAAACTATGGGTGAGTCCTCTACCGCGTCTGTTCAACTGAAGAGAAAACATGGCACAATTAGAATAAGACATGGAAATGGCGAGGCTGGCAGAAACACCCCCCATTACATGCAGATGTCTGTAGTTTGTGGGTGCAGAGGACACACTGGGAGTGGGGACAGAAATAATCTGTCATGAGAAAAAGACCCCACACAGAGGACAACTACACATCCCAACAAGGGCATCAAGATCAGGGGACATGAACTTGTCGAGTGCCTGTTATGCACCAGAGACCTTATTTACGTAAATGGGATTTAAGACAAACACACTAAGAACAAGGAGACAAGAGCCAGTCTCAAGAGATCAATACTCACTGTAGGAGGAAATGTCTATCTCATCAGGCAGCTCACTAATATTGACTTCAAAGCGATCCTGCACGTCATTGAGGATCTTGGCATCGTTTTCATCTGACACAAACGTAATGGCCAAGCCCTTGGTGCCAAACCGGCCTGCTCGGGCCACCTGGAAGGAGACAGAGGGTGGCACTGGGAAGACCCAAAAGTAGGAAGACACCCAAAAGGAGGGATGAGAACATACGGTATAAAGACATAGGAAATCGGGAGGTGGGAGGGGACACTGGGATGTCCGTGTGGGCGTGCAGCTTACCCGATGCAGGTAGGTGTCAGAATCCTCAGGCATGTCATAGTTGAAGGCAATGTTCACCCGTTCAATGTCCATGCCTCGGCCAAATAGGTTGGTGGCCACAAGAATTCGTCGTTGAAAATCTTTAAACTGCTGATACCGAGAAAGCCTTTGTGAGAAAGGAAATTAGAAAAATGTTGAGTCCTTTCTCTCAATGGTCTCTTTTCCTTCCCAAGGACACAAAACATCTTTCCATCTCTGACTCACCTCTCCTCCTGGGGCATCCCTCGGTGGATGGCAATGGCTGGGAAGTTCTGCTCCACTAGAAGCTGGGCCAGGGCAATGCAACGCTGCACAGACTTCACAAAGATCACCACCTGTGTGTGGAGAGTAGGGGGATGTGGGCCCATGTGGAATGTTAGAGAGATTACGTACGTGCAAGGAATGTTTTCAGTAACTATGCTTTTCTAAAGGAATTCCTCCTAGTCCCTCCCATATATTCCTCTTCTGATCTAAATACAACTTAGCCTTTCTCACTCAGCTCTTGACGTCTCCTAAGCAGACATGCTGCAGAGAAGGTACAGAAAATAACCAAAACTACCAGGTGTGTTGAGAGACAAGAATGAGGCAACCTCATGAGAAAGTGGTAAAAATTAAAACTAAAGTCTGGAAAGACCAGGACCAATATTTCCTGCTCATCAAGAACATCCAACATAAGAATTCTACCTTAATTTTAGAAAGTTTTTGGTGCAGATAAACTACACAACAGGTAAAGTGATGAAACGCTTCTTCTCGGTAAATAACACAAGAAACAAATTTAAGAACCCAACAAACCTAAAATATTTTGGAACTTTTACAAGATTAAACCCCCTCAAGGATTTTCTTCATTGAGATTTTTATTTACTGAATACCCGGCTGTGACAGCCATGGAACAGGAAAGCAGCTGCTCACACCTTGTTCATGCTCAGCCCCAGAAGACATCTGAATTCTCACTTAAGAGAATTTCATTTAAAGACAATTTCTCCACCATTCTCACATCGCATGGGTCATATCCTCAATTAAAGGGTACTTAACCAGGTTTCTGCTACAGTTGGAGACGTGCTCATCCCTCTACTGGACCTTAAACAACTGACCTGATTGAACTCAAGGACATCGAGAAGGTCAAAGAGCTTCCGGTTCTTCTCGTTGTCCTTCAGTTTCACGTAGTACTGCTGCAACCCATGCAGCGTCAGCTTCGTCTCATCATCCACGAAGATCTCCATTGGCTGGGGGGGAGGGGGGAGGAAGGGGTGGGGAACGGGAGGAGGGCAGAGTGGGGGGGTTAAACCTGGGGGGGTGGAGGAACTTGATCTCCAATACACCCCATGGGGGGGATGGGGAGAAGAGAGAAGATTGAAAACCCCACCACATCCCCAAAAATACCCCCATTTTAATGTGGTCTCTTCCACATTAGATCTAATTTCCTTCCTATCAAGTCTTAAGACTGCCCAGCTACAAACCGTCATGGGAAGGGAAATTTGCAGGGAGGTAAAGGAGCAGTGAGACCACCCAATGGCAAGATGCCATTACCTCAAAGGGAGGTGGTACAGGAAAGAAAACAATAGATGATCCCCAAAGGGCCAATATGATCCAAACACCTGGGAATTGGTGGGACACAGTGACTCAAGGTCAGAATAACTCCACCAAAGCTGGTTATAATACAAGGGAGAGAACAGAAATTGCTCCGAGTATCCTCCCAACTAAGAGAATCATATCCACATTAGGAGGGTGGATATCTGTTAAGATCAGAATACTACAATGGATAGTCAAAATGCCATAAAAAGAGAAGCAAACGTTACTCAAGGCGAGTAACAACTTGCCCTCAGACCACAAGGGAACAAAGGGAACAGAACATTGGTCTCTGAACTAAGAGCCAAACCAACTATAGCGTTACATGGAAGGTACCAACAGATGGTGCTAAGAAACAAATTCAGAGCAGTAGATACACACTCATCTTAAAAAAAAAAATACACACACACACACACACACGCACAAAACCCTTGAAGGGGAGGAAGGTAGCATAAAAAAATAAAAACACAAATTGACACAAGACTCCACTCTAGAGCCCAACTTTCCTAGCACTCTTCACTAACCTGGGGACATAATTAACATGAACACCCAGGGTCCAAGATTTTAGGAAAGGATGTGTGCCACGGGAGAAAACCAAAAGCCCAATCCCAGAAAGCTAGCAGGATAGCAAAGGCAGGCTTTCCAAAAAGAAGTTCCATGATCTCCTTCAAATCTAATTCTAGCCCCACGTATAGCTAAAAATAGCAAACATCCCATGGGGCGGAGCAGTACAGGATGGGAAAAGAACACACTGCACTACTTATACGACAGGCCCCGTCTAGCCCCGAACCCTAACACCCACCTGGTTACTTCCAAGTGGAGCTCCTCACTTTACCTTTCCCACATCCCTCTCCTTTGAGTATTAAAAAAAAAAAATGTCTTAAAAAAGAAAAAAAAAAAATCTACCCCCCCTTTCAGGACACCCCTCCCCCCAACACATATGGGGGGAAACGGGGAGCACGGCACGCCTTGGATTCAGGAAAAAAACCGGGAACGGAAAAAGAGGCTGGTTTGGTCCTCGGCTTCCTGGTCAGGTTTCCCCGCGGCCTCCGCTGCCGCCATCCACCGCTGGTGCCGTCTGCATTTCCCCCGCCGCTCCACGGTGCTTCTCCGCTGCCGGCTCACATCAACCGAGCTTCCGGATGGGTGCGAGGAGGTATGGATGGTAAGGAGTAAGGGATCGGGGACTGAGGTGCCAGAGGCCCCCACCCCTGGAGGCGGGGAGGGAGCGGATTCATTTGTGCTGTTTGCTCTTCTTTTGGACATGCCCTGCCATCTGTCTGTCCCTCTCTTGCTCTCCTGCCACCGGGAGGTTATGAGTTTTGAGGAGCAGAAGGCTCCAACTGTGTGCTCGATGCCACCTTGAGGGTGCGTGGCTGTAAAGGGGTGTATAGGAGACGATGGGTGGGTGGTAGGGCAGAAAATCCTGCCCTCCCCCAAAAAGGAAGAAGAGGTTCAAAAATGCTGTGATGAAAAAAAAAGGTCGAACACTACCCGCTCTCAAGTTAACCCGACCAAGTCTTCCGGAGTTTCCCTGGCGCCCGCGCAGACCCTAACACTAGCTGTCTCTGCCTCTATGTGTCTCTTCAAGGAGTCATCACTCCCAGATGGGCACGTGCCCCCTTCTTGGCACTTGAAGGACAAGGGAGTCTGGAGGAAGAGGGCGCGGAAGGGGAGGAGGCAGTGGGCGGGGAGTGGAGGGAGAGAAGGTAGAAGGGTATTTACGTCTTGCATGAACTTGCGGCAGACTGGACGGATCTCTTTGCTCAAGGTAGCACTGAACATCATGACCTGCTTCTCATGGGGGGTCATGCGAAAAATTTCCTGGACATCCCGACGCATGTCTACGAGAAAAAGGAAGAAGACTGTAAGACAAGTAGCATACATCATAGACAAAGACCAGAGACAGCCCAATGAGGTGATGGCTGCTGGAAATGGGTAAGGAACAGTCATTTCACAATAAGATTTGTCTCAGGTCTTCATTTATTCCGACCACCGTAAAATCACATCCATTGTAATAACACAATAGAAACAGCACACAGTGGAATCTGAAATAAAGACTTGGGATCAGATTCCAGCTGTTTTAACCAGACAAGAAATGAGACGAAAAAACCCCAAAGCTCACAACTATGATATGGAGATAAGGCCCACTGCAGAGGCTCTTGAGTATAAGCATAAGCATAAACTTACAAGCATAAGACCCTTGAGAAATTCTTTACAAGGCCCTTGTCCATACTTTCTCCCCACACCCCTGCTGTCTACAAATATTGCGCACCAAATTACATTCCAGTTGTCAGAGTCCATTTCGTGGCTCCTCTGGATCATGCTTTCCTATCCAGCCAGGCAAACAAGACATCTCTACCTGGAGCCCATCTTAGAGCTCACGTTAAAATAGTCAAAGATCAGGGGCACCTGGGTGGCTCAGGTCATGATCTCAGTTTGCGGGTTCGAGCCCCGCATCGGGCTCTGTGCTGACAGCTCAGAGCCTGGAACCTGCTTCAGCTACTGTCTCTCTCTTTGCCCCTCCACAACTCCTGCTCTGTCTCTCTCTCAAAATTAAACATTAAAAAAAAAATTTTTTTAGGAGTCAATCATTTGGAACGACTTGTCCCTGGGGCCACGTCCATCCCAACGCTCTGATTTATTAAATGTGAGTTCTCACAATTTTCCTTTCTTAACCGCACGTGACACACTGAAATACAGAAAAACCCCATAAACTCTCCACGTTAATCCTAGAACTTAGGTCTAAAGATTTACTCAGCTATAAACTGATAGATGCTGTGCAGAGAATGCCAGAGAGTAAATGGCTTCTTCCTTCAGTTTATTACCCCACCCCTGACACCCAGTATAAGAATCTGTAAAGGAGAGAATAGTGGTGTGAGCAATGTCTAAGATCAGCAAAGTCACTCCTCTCAAAGAAACAAAACCTCTATCACAGGACAAAACACACTTCTCCTTGCTCACCCAAGTTCCTTAAAAGGCCTCACAAAAATCGACAGGGGAGCCAGAGCCATCAGTCATGGGTGATAGATGAAGAGTCGTCCCAGCACTAAAGTGCTCCTGAATCAAAAAAACATCATTTGGCTCTAAAGGGCAACTCCCTGATCACCAGCCCCCTTGCCAACACTGCCACTCACCGAGCTGTTCAAGCATCTTATCACATTCATCCAAGATAAAGTGTTTAATGTGTTTGAGATTAAGGCTCTTATTTCGAGCCAGGGCTAGGATGCGGCCAGGGGTCCCCACGACGATATGCGGGCAGTTCTTCTTCAGCACCTCTTCATCCTTCTTGATAGACAGACCACCAAAAAACACCGCGACCTGTATTAACCCAGAAAAAAACAGTGTCTCACAAGGGAGGAAACAGTCCAATCTCCCCGCACTTCCCATCCTTTCAGTTTAATCTAAGTGAACTTTGAGTATTTCAAAGGTAAAACGAACATCAAAGACCACCTGACCTAAAATTCTTATTACATTCCCCAAACGCTGAAGCTAAGAAACATAAGTAACTTGCCCAGAGTTATGTGGCTAATCAAGGAAGTCAGGACTAGCACTTTCTTCTGACTTAATCTAATAATCTTCCTTCCCATGATGCTATGGCCACACTTCATTGTAAGAAAGGACAGCAAGAAATCACCAGAGTGCAAAGCACCATAAAAAGCTCATGAACATCAAGTTTTCCTAACCGAACTCAGATTTTTAAATGCCCCTTCACAAACCCTATGAAATTACGGTTTCAAGTTGACCACATTACTCCATGTTATAAACATTAAGAAAAGATCTGCTGAGGATCTAGTCTTTACTATAGGATCACATGACACCAGAAACTGCTTTCTAGTTTCAAGGAGAGAAGATCGAGTACAGGATCAGACTGTCACAATGAAGCTAAAATCACTCATTACGGAACAACCAAGTTTGCAACAAAACAGGAGGTACACAAAATATCAACTATGAAGAATTCTTGCCAAAAATGTTTAACTTCAGTCAGTTGAGCTTTCAAATTCGTATTTCAGTTAAAGGAAACACTAAGGGGAAAAAACAAGTTAAAGAACCACGTAAGGGAGTAACCAGACAAATCCAGAGACAGGATATTCTATAGAACTAACCCAACCTTTTGAACGAATCACTTTAGCACAATTTTAAACAAAAGTAAGAATTATGTCATGACAATTTGCAGTTGATCTTAACACCAAGAATATTCTCTTTTGGGGCGCCTGGTTGGCTGAGTCAGAAAAACATGCAACTCAATTTTGGAGTCATGAGTTTCGGCCCCACGTTGGGTTAGAGATTACTGAAATAAACTTAAAAAAAAAAAAAGGTTCTCTTTTGAGCCACATGAGCTGATTAGCTGGACCTATAGAGGAGGAAGTACAATTCTAGCTCACTAATAAGCCCAACAATGCATGTTTCCAGTCATAACAATGGAAACCGTTTTTCTGGTTTTCAACTTTTTAGAATCAACCAGCAGCAAGACCAGTCCAGTTAAAGGACAGAAAGTGAATGTCAATGACGCTGACAATTTAAGAAGAGAGATATTACTTCACACACATACATAACATTTAGATTACTTTTAAAGGATTAAAATTTTCAAATAACAAAACAATACGAACAAACATCTCTCATGAAAAGAAATCATAAACACCTGAAGTTTGATAAACTGAGAGAACAGTGCCAATACCTGGTGTCACAGAACCATTAGGGAAAAAAGCAAAAAAATAAAAAAATTAAAAAAAATAAAGGTTAACTAGTGATTACCTTCCGTAAAGTGCAATTAGAGACAGGAGAATACAAATCTTTTTGTTATGAAACCTTTTAGTTTACTCAAAACATGTTACCACGAGATACTGATCATTATTACTTTGGTTTTTAAGAAATTATTTTTAGTTTAGCACTAGGACTCAACATTCCTAGTTACTTTAAAACATAAAATAATGAGAAACAGGAGAATATCACAACAATCCAAACAGAAGTACTATTCTTTACCACATCCTAGCCAGAGAGGTAGAAAGTTATACACATCAGTGCTTCTCAAACTCCAATTACCTGGAGATCTTATTTGAATACATATTCATACTCAGTAGGTCTGGGGTGGTACCCATATAATCTGCATTGCCATCAAGCTTCCAAATGATGCTGAAACTTTGGGTTTGGAAACCACACTATAAAAACCAAGGTTATATACAGAAAACAACCCAAGCCTACTCTGTTGTGGCCACCAAACATCTTTCAATCTTCTGCCACTTTCAGGAATCCTCTAAATTCACACACCACACTAGAGATGTTTTGGAGTTTCCAGCTTCTCTTGCCACACACCCCAAAATTCTCAAACTCAACCAAAGCACAGTGAAATCATTCAAAGTCAGTGTAAAGAAATAATAAACAAAAGCGAGGTCTCATGGTGAGCACCCTTCATAGCCTAACCATGCAGTCTCCTGCTGCACAGCTATGTCCAATCTGTTAAAAACTAAAGCAAACTAAAGATTCTCCAAAATTAGAGTAAAGCAAACATCTCAGAAATTATAATGTGTACTCAAATGAACCGTAAACTGTAAATCCCTTGCATACCAAAGTTTGCAGAAACTTACCACCTAGAACATGCAAATGACATTCATATAAAGATAATTTAACATCTATGGACATGAAGACGGCTGACCTACAAGTCTTCAATGCCTACAACTCCCCCCACCCTCATCCTCCCAGGTGTCTTTACCCTGGCTTACCTTGACATTGGGCATGTATTTAGAAAAGCGCTCATACTCCTTGCTGATCTGAAAAGCCAACTCCCGAGTATGACACATCACCAGCACAGACACCTTGGGGTGGGGAGAGCAGACAGAGACAAACAGTATATCCCTTTACTATCTCCTCGGGGAAGTGATGGTCACAAAAATACATTTGACAGATTATAAATGACCTCAATTCTGAGATCTAAGTCATTAACCACATAATTTCTATGCAATATCCCACATGGCCATCAGAAAAAGATAACCGAGGTCACCTTTGCAACAAACACCCGTGGCTCTGATTGCAGCTTGTGGCTGAGGCAAAACACCCTTCTCAAAAATTCCTAACCAAAATGTCTTCCACAGCACTTTCCCCAAACGTACCTGTCCAGTAACCGGCTCCAGCTGTTGCAGTGTGGCCAGCACAAACACTGCTGTCTTTCCCATGCCTGACTTGGCCTGGCATAGAACATCCATTCCCAAAATGGCCTGAGGGATGCACTCATGCTGGACTAGAAGGAGGGATGGGGGAGAGATAAATTACACTTCAGTCTTCAGTAACTCCACAACCTTTTTCACCATTCCAAACCCATTTCTCACCACTCAATTCTTAAATGGTTCTCATCAACTTCCAGACCCTTTCTACCTTTCTGCTCCCTCCATCAAATTCATCCCAAAAGCAGACCTTCCTAGTTCCTCCTGGCTTTGGCCTCCTCCAACTCCAGTGCCTGGCCTCTCCCACCCACCAAGACTTCACCTTTGGTGCTCCTGGCTCTGTCCCTATTTCCCTTAATCTGTAACAATCCATGACATCTGAGTGCCTGCCCCAGGCCATTTCTCCTACTTAGCTTACCATCTTTAGGCCACGTAACCCTGGACACAAATGAAGGGTGTGGTAGCTGACCCAAAAGCAACTCATTTTAGATCAGCCACAAAGGTTTCCAGAGACCATAGTTGGCCTGGCCCAATAGAGACTAAAGGTCCAACCAGCTCCTCTCTGGAAATTCAAAATTAGAAGCCTAGGTAACAAAATTAAAAACAAGTAGACAAACGGACGCCTGTGTGGCTCAGTCATTAAGCATCTGACTCGGTTTTGGCTCAGGTTGTGATCTCACGGTTCATGAGATCTCATGGGATCAAGCCCCACATTGGGCTCTGCACTGACAACTTGGGAGAAATTCTCTCCCCCTCGCTCTTTGTCCCTCCCCCGCTCATTCTCTCTCAAAATAAATAAACTTAAAAGAAAAAAGTAGGCAAAGAGAAAAGCCAGTCACAACAACTAACAGCAGCTGCTTTTAGGTCACTAGCTCTTTCATTTTACCATGAATGAAAAACCAATCTATACAAATCTTTCCTACTGCTAAAATAGTTCTTGATACTTTATTTCCTGATATACCCTAAATAAACATGTATTATCTGAGGAACTGTTTTACACACCTGTTTCTTGTTCCCTTAAAGAACCTAATGAATACTCTAGGCCCAATAGAAAATTTACCTTCTGACGGATGCTCGAAGCCACAGTCAACAATGGCCCGGAGCAACTCTGGCTTCAGTAGGAAGTCACGAAAGCCAGAGCTGTGGATGGAGACATAGGAGCCCTTGACATCCTTCTTGGCAGGGGCCTCAGCCCCGTCTCCCCCTGCTGCTGTCTCCACCTCATCTTCTTCATAGTCCAAGAGCTCATTGTCCACATCGTTCTCTGCCATTCCCGGGCCGGCAGGGGGAGAAGGGGAGGAGTCTCCGGAAGGGTTCACGCAGAGTAAGTGAAAACAAGGGAGGAGAGTGGGGGCTTGAGCAACAGTTTAAAAAAACAAACAAACAAAAAACCTAGTTTCTGATAGAAGAGCTAGGAAAAAAACAAACAAGAAAAACAAAAGACTTATTAGTCGTGAGCAGAGCCTTCACCACCTTTTTTCCATCCCCACACTTTTCCCACTTTCCCTGTACTGACACCTTTATCTGGAAAGAAAAATAACAAGAACACAAAACATAAAAGCAAACATAATATAGTGGTCCCAGGTGAGGCGATTAAGACACAAGTTCCCAAAGAGATTAGAATCAGAGTAGCATAAACCAGAAAGCAGGATGGGGAGAACCAGCATATGAACTCCTGATCTGTTAAGTAACAACAGTGAAGAAAATAGATAATGAAAAGCAAAATGAATCAAGAGAGTGGAGAATGGAGACAACAAGATAAAGACAAGTCCTAAAAAACCGTCAAAGGAAGACTTTTTGCTTTCCCTACATCTCAAAGTGTTGACCCCTAACAAGGCAGCCATCAGTCAAGGGTGATAGATTAAGGTCATCATTGCGCAAAGTGCTCACTTCCCAAAATATAAACATCATTTGGCTGCCATCCGCGTCCCACTCCTCAGTAACCTCCTTCTGGTGCTTAAGAAATCCCTGTGTAATTAATGTGGGGGGGGGGGGATAGAAGAGTAGAGTAAGAGGAATGACTAGGTCGGAGATGAATACTATCTTCCCTCCGCTACAATTAATAGGAAAAAAGGTACTCGAGATAAACTCTCACTCCAGCTCTACTACAAACTCTAGTAAGGGATCTCATCACCCTTCGTTACTCTTCAGGTGAGACTCCTTTCCTATAAACACACAATGACATCACGCATAAACATTTGGAAAATGTTCCAAGTAAAGGCTGGTAAATCGAGGTAAGAAAAGTCCAACCAGGCCCGTAAGGCGGCTCCTCCTCCTATTCCCACCTTGGGCCATTAAGAGGACCCAGAGATGAGAAGGAAGGTGAAAAGAGCCCCACCCTCCGCAAATGCCCAGAAACAAAGAGCACCTACCGCCGCCTCTCACCATCGCTGGGGCATCCGATAAACGAGGAGCCCAACGAAGGAGCAGGGAGCAAAAGGAACACAATGGCGCTAGGGCCACCATCTTGGATTGGGCCCCCTACCTTCCCTGCCCCCCCCCCCCCGGAACTCTTAAGAGCTCTCAAAAGGGATGCAAGCAATGGAAATAACGACCCATCTAGGCCCCAGGGACCAGACCATAGTCTGTGGAAGGGGTATCAGGAGTCCACGAGGCAGAATGGCCGCAGAGAAAGGCAGATGGAAGCGGATGATAAAGAAGGCCAAAGCTTACCTGAGCAAGGCGAGCGCATATGGCGGCGGCAACAGCGACGAAGGAGGGAATCTGCCTTCACTTCCGGTTCTCGGCTTCCCTCTTACCAGGGCCTCCCGCCTTCTCGGCTGCCAGCGCGCAGGCGCAAGGGACCGGAAGGCGACCCTTTCACGATCCCATAGTTCTGCGCGCTCCGGGGTTGCCTTTAGAAAATGCCTGTGTGAAAAAAATTTTTAAAGCCACTTCTAACTCCTCCGCTACTGCAAGTAACAAAGGGCATAAAGGAAACTGGCATCCTCTCCTACTGTTATATATTTTCTCGTGCCCTATTCTACTCCATATACTTCACCTCTTCCTTTAGGTTGTTGTCGGGCAGGTCTTCTCTCCGGGCACCCCTCCGTAGGCTCACCGCTCGGTGGAAAAAGGGTGGCGGGGACTGAGAGTTCCCACGGGGTCCTTGGCCTGGTAGTCAAGGTGACCCGGGTGCGTCAGCGTTGGAGCTAGAGAACGTGGGACCCCAGTTGAGGGGAGGAATGAGTCTGAGCCGCGCGTAGGGGTCCTACCCTTTCCCCTTGCCCAAAATGTTGGCCGATGTAGTTGATGCCCCAAGGGCCCTGAGGCTATGGGACAGGAAATTCGAGTCTGGAAGGTGTTCTAAATCCACTGAGTGGATTCTGCCTCAGGTTTTAAAGAAGTGGTGGGGCTTGAGGGTTAGGCAACATTATATAAATATTGTTAATTCGGCCAGAATGTCTTTAGCCCCGCCTCCAGCAGCCCCATTGTTGAGCTTGAATTTTTTCCTTAATGAAGCATTTGATAACCCAGTCTTTGATATGCTACCAAAGTCAGATGTGATGTCAACAAAAATGACAGCAAACATTCGGCTCTTTACCTGTTACCAGTTAGCCACTTAACAGTAAGGAATAGGTACCATTATTGCCATTCTACAACAAACAAAGCAACAGATCCAAAATAAAGCTAGCTGTTTAAACGTCGTTTAGTCTCTATTGTATCCTGCCTCCCTGCTTGAAGAGTCCGGTTAATAATTACCCTATGGATTACCTCATTGGTTCAAGTCTTTGGTGAAGTAGGCATTGTTCTGCGGCCAAGAGAAGGAACAGTGATCCAAGGATGATGTTTCCGACTTTAAGTATCAATTGATTCAACAGTATTTATCAGCTGCCTATCCTGTGCCAACCGCTAACCTAGGATCCGGGGACTCGGTGAACAGCCCTGTCATCAGAGTTCACATTCCAGGGAAGACAACATATAAACAAATGTCAAGTAGTAATAAGTGCCATGAAGAAAAATAATGCAAAATAAGGAGCAAAGAGTGCTTGTTAATACACCCCAGCTTTTCTCTATAGTTGCCATTTGTAGCTCTCGGATTCCCAACGAGGAACCACATATGTTCCTCATTTAAGAGAAACAATAACATACTAGTTGCTTTTATCTTTTCCAACAAGCTTCAAAGGACAGCACTTTGGGGTATTTGGGGAATATGTAAATAAGGAACAAGAGAGTGAATGAAAGTGAGAAATGATGAAGCAAAAAGGAAGCTGCTTCCACACACCAACTGATTTTCCCATAGGTTTTATTTTTATTATTATTATTGACACTTTCTTATTGTTACAAAGGAAAGGATGTTAAGGATGTAGAAAGGGAGGCCATGCATACAAAGGAACACAGCATCACTTTACATCTCAGGAAGCAGTGAGCATCTGATGGGTCTTTGGGGAAATCGGAAAAGGAAAGGGAAAAATCCAATAAAAAGAAAGACCAATTTAGAGACAAAAAGAGAGACTACGAAATGCAACATCTTCCTGGAACCACAGTAGAGAGGCTAAACGAGGTCTTCATTTCCTTTTCAGGGACCATAAAGTCTCTGGGAAAAGAGAGGTGGGAAGAACCAATTCTTCAGAAAAATTACTAGGTTCACAGAATGAGTGAGTGATTTAGACAGCCATTGACAAATGTGAGGAAACAGTTGTGTTTTGGTTTTGACGGTGGGCAACGGGTGGTAATAATATCATAGGGCGGACATTTATGGAATCACAGCAACTACATGCCAAAAACCATGCTAGGCTCTTTACAGAGTGATTCCTAATCATTGCAGCAGTCCCGTAAGGTAGGTATTATTGTTATTATCACCATCAGCATCATGCCAGTCTTGCAAAGGAGGACACTGGACTACAGATTAAGTAGCTGTCCTAGGTGCACAGCCAGAAAGTGGCAGGGTTGGGAAAGGAACCCAAGGCTTCCAGGCTCTGAAGTCAAAGTGTTTTTTCCACATCCCTACTTATCCATGCTACAAATTTCACAGAGGGTTTCGGTGAGAGTGACTTGGGAGTTTACAAGGTCCCAGTGAAGGTTAAAGAACAGTAAGGAGACTCAGACCTGAGCAGGGTACTTTTCACAGAGTTATTGGATCTTGCCCCTAGAATTTCTAGGGAATGGAAAGGAGAGAAAATAGGAAAGAAGCAGTGAAGATGGCAGGTGGTAATTTTGTTTGGGGGGTTTCTTTGAGGAAGGGAACTGGAAGGGAACAGTCAGGTCCTATGGTGAATTCTAGGCAGCAATCCGGTAGTTGGGGTGGACCTGGGGCCTGACGTCACAGACCATGCCAAGAAGTTGGGCCAGGACGCGTTCACGGTTTCTCTGCTGGGAGCTCTGCATGCCCTGTACCTGGCGTCTCGTAGCCTGCTCCACCTCAGCTGAGAGGTTCCCCTGGGAGCCCATGGCCTGGGGGATCGGGAAAGGGGCAGAAGACAGAAAGGCAAAAGCAGAAACACAGAAAGAAGGGTACAGGTATGTGGAGGAAAAAGTCCTGGAGCAAGGCTAGGAAGAAAAGCCCTTGCCAAAACCACCCCCATCCCATGGAAATATCCAGACACCAAAGAAAGCAACACAATTCCCTTTCCTTTGAGATTTGACATGCAACTTCATCCTAAAACAACTGGAAAACCCCCACTACCTCACCACACGTGACCATAAAACTTTGCCTTCCACCCCAAATGACATCGTACTCCACACAGACAGTGGCAAGTCCCCCCCCCCCCCGCCCCACAAGCCATCCAAGTCTTTCAAAACTCTCAGATTCTCATATATCTCACATACCTTGAACAATAACGTGGTCCCTGCCAAGGGTCCCCTTCAGCCCTTTACCATCTTGTTTTCTTCTAGGGTCACCCCATACACACCTCATCAGATGCACCCACCAACTTGCACCCCAGGATCCCATTTCAACTCTCCCACAACGCACCGCCTGCTGCTTGCTCTGGAATTCCTGCTCTCGCTCTCGACGGTAATGCTCCACCTCCATCTGGGCCTCCTCCTTTGCCTGCTTCAGACGCCGGGCCTTCCCTGGAAGCAGAAGAAGGGATAGGGGGTGGGAGTAGACCCCCTCACAAAATGTGATAGTAGGGGTCATTCCTTTCCAGAAAGTTTTGCTGCCATCTCTCAGCTGACCAGGTGCTAGATTCTAACACCCACCCCGCTAATCACCCTCCTAATCAGCCTCCTAATCAGCCAGCCCAGCCCCAGCTTTCTCCCCCACCCCACCCCGGCCTTGGATTTTCCCAGGGACTCAAATGTTTGCTGTCCCCCCGCACCCCAATTTTCTTTCCAGACTCCTAAGGGAGAGAAAAGGGAACTCACTCTTTCTGGCATCTGCCACCTTCTCAGCCGCCCGCTTCTCAGCTTGCAGGAGCTGCTGGATACCCTGAGACTGACTGGCCATTTCTGTCGTTATGGCTGATGCTGTTTCGGATGCTACCAAGGTACCAGAAGGCTCCCCCAACCCCCAACACACATACACACCACCTACTCCTCTTCCACCAGCTTCTCGCTGCAATTCTCCACTGTCCCTGGGTCTTAGTGCTCCCCTTTTCCGCTAAGCCTGCTGCACCAGGTGTCTCCCCCAAACGGATCCTCCAACTGATGGCTGGTCTCTTCTCCCACCTCTCCCACAGGCAGTACCCAGAAGGACCACCTGGGAGCAGCAGAGACCAGGCCCAGAGCTGCTCACTATCATCACCGCAGGTGCAGGGTTTTCCGGGTCGATGTCTAGCAACCGGGACAGGGGCAAAGAGGAATGAAAAGGAGGCATAGAGGGCTTGAAAATGGGGTGAGAGGGAAAGGAAGTCAACATGTGTCGTTAATTGGGAAAAGAGTATGCTGGGTTTCTGAATTCTTCCTACTTCTCTTCCTCTCTTTTTTTTCCCTACTTCCCCTTTCTCTTTCTCTGTATCTTTCCCAAGTCCAAATTTCCGTTTGCCTTGTCCTACTCTTTTTAATTTTGTTTTAATGTTTATTTATTTTTGAGACAGAGACAGAGCATGAGTGGAGGAGGGGTAGAGAGAGCCAGAGACCCAGAATCCGAAGCAGGCTCCAGGCTCTGAGCTGTTGGCACAGAGCCCGACGTGGGGCTCAAACTCACGAGCTGTGGGATCATGACCTGAGCCGAAGTCGGACGCTCAAGCGACCAAGCCACCCAGGCGCCCCACTTTTTTTGTTTCAATGTCTTTCACACATGTCTTTTTTGATTTGTCCCAGTTCTTGGCCTCACCGTGGTTTTAGTTTTGGTTTTCCATTTTCACCATGATTTTTAATCCTCTTCATCTCCCCTGCTTTTTCTCTCTTATCTATCTCTGAACCATCTCTTCTCTCTTCCCTGTTGGGGGAGGGGAAGCGAAATCTCTAAATCACCGTTTTTACCCTCCCTTGCTCGGCTCCTTTTTCGCGTCTACCGTCCAGTCTTACGGTTTCAGACGGACCCTTTACCTTAAGTTCCCCTAGTTTCCCCTCGAGGCCAGACTGAGGGAACACCCCCCCCCCCATCCCCGCCTTTCCCCTCGGAGAGAGACGACATCCGGTAACGTGCCTTCCAAGTGCGTTTCCGCCCTTTACCTGCGTCTCGGCGTGCGCCATTTCCGCCAGCCTACAGTGTCTCCGCCCTTCCCGCCTCCCTTCTTCCGAGCGTCTTAAACACAGGCCTCGGGCCTACAGCTCTGGGGGTACTTAGGGGGGCGGGGGGCAGGTCTGATGAGTAACCCCTCCCCCCAGGTCCCAGAGGGAGAAGCCTCCACATCTGTCTGCCGGGTAGATTATATTCAATTTCTAGATCATTATTTGAAATTATCTGTGACTTTTAAATTCAGATTTCTGTTGATTAAAATGTCCCCCATCATTCTTTATTTGTCTTTTTCAAAGCCCCGTATTAAAACTTACCTGGGCTAGTGAGCCTCAAAAGCAATTATTTATCCTTTTCTCAAATTTTACATTAAAAATGTCTGTGACCCAAGCCCACTTCAAAATTGTTTTCAAACCTATCATCTGGTTAAGGGATGAGCGTTAGGATAGGCCTCATCTGTTCCTGAAGATGCAAAAAGAAGGGGAACCGAAGGGAAGAACAAGATGGAATGTCAGGGATGGTGGGGGAGGGACCAGGCAAGGCTGGGGCCCTGACTGCTGCCTTTTTCTCCTTCTTCCTCAGCCCAAGACTTCCATGGCCTCCACTTCCCGCCGCCAACGCCGAGAGCGTCGCTTCCGTCGTTACTTGTCTGCAGGACGGCTGGTCCGGGCCCAAGCCCTCCTCCAGAGACACCCAGGCCTTGACGTAGACGCTGGGCAACCCCCACCACTGCACCGGGCCTGTGCCCGGCACGATGCCCCTGCCCTGTGCCTGCTTCTTCGGCTTGGGGCTGACCCTGCCCACCAGGACCGCCACGGGGACACGGCGCTGCACGCTGCTGCCCGCCAGGGCCCTGATGGTGAGTTTGCCTGGTGGGGAACAAGGTCATGAGCGACTAACTAAACGGGAAGGAGATGAAGGCCAACAAATGAAAAATAAGCTAGCGATGCAGAGGAAAGTAGCTGTCCACGTTGGCATGTGGCAGTCATTTGTGCCTTTAGGTTACTGAGCTACCATTCATTCTCTGAAGACCCAGCATTCTCGAAACAACAACTTCAATTTTCACATCTTTCTACATTAGTAGCTACTGTGTGTCTTGACTGGTTGTTTGCCTGCAGTACAAAAAGTAGGATAGAGGGTAGGTTCTGCAGTTAGATTGCCTAGGTTCAAATCCCAGCTCCACATTTAACAGCTGAGTATTCTTGGGCAACTCCCTAAACTTACCTGAGGCTTAGTTTGCCCGCGTGCAAAGAGTTAAATAACTCTTGCTATATTCCAGTACTTCTCACAAAACCACTCATCTAGTCCTCCCAACAACCCTATGAAACTATAAGAATTAATATTATCCCCTATTTCTCACATGAGAAAACAGCACAGAGAAGTAAAATAACTTGCCAAAGTCCCCCAGCGACAAAGTGGTAGAGCAGGGATTATAACCCAGGCAGCCTAGCTAGACCCTCTGTACTCTGTAACGACTGTGTTATCCTGTGTGATACATTACAGAATTATACAATGATAGTGCCCATGTTCAAAGCACCCATGCTGTCACGTATGTTTTGAGAATGAACTGACACCATATGCAATTAGAGCACCCGGCCTGTGATTAACATGCAGCAGATGCTGGACGTCCTTTCCGTTATCAGCAGATCCATACTCCCTTAGCCTCAGTTCTGCAACTCAAAACACTAAGAGCCAAACATTTTTCATCAGTCAGCCACCAGACTCGTTTGGAGAGAAAACCTAACCTGAACTAAAGGGAGACTATCTATCATTCATTTTTATCCTACTGATGGCGTTTCCCTGCAGAAACATTTCACGTGTTTGGTTACCGGAGCTACCCAGGCCCTCCTCGGCTACCTAAGATACGATGTATGTACTTTCAGGTCAGCCCTACCAAGTCCCAAAAACATCTGAGTTCTGAGAAACCTTTGACACTGAGGGTTTCAGGTGGGGACCTATTGACAGCGGAGGCAGCTCAGTAGAGATAATAGCCCTTAGAAAAATAAAACCCTCTAGAGATTTTCCTAGTGAGAACGTTGGAGGAAAATCTGGGTTGGAATGAACAACCTTAACTCAGTTTGATTGCTATTACCATCCTCCAGCTCCCCAACAGAAACCTCTCACCCCAAAAACTTCTTCCCATATGGTAAATTTAAAAAAACCCCTTTAATTCCCCTTAACATAATGAGATAGGCTGGCATATTCAGATTTTTTGTTAAAAACAAAAAGAGCAGGTGTGCAAAATGCAGGCATCTAATTTGACAGCTCACGTTATACATGGCAAGAGAGCAGAGGACCCTGTGGCAGATCCCAGACCTCCTCCAAGTTCAGCCTCTACCCCTTACCGGCTGTGTAACAGGAACATGCAACTTAACTTCCGTGACCCTAATTTGCCTTTTTTATCATTATTATTATTATTATTTATATTTTAACTTGCTTCTCTAAAATGAAAGCTGTGACAAGTAAATGAGGCAAGTACTTGGCAGATTTGGCGCTCACTAGATGAGAAGTATTGTTATTTTTATTCTCATGTTTTCCAATTATGGCTTTTTGAGTAATAAAAGTACCTCCTAGCGTGGCAGGATTTTCCTTCGTCGTATTGACATCTAAGAAGCATATGAGATTGACACTATTATCTCATTACAGATGAGGAAAGCAGGGCCCAGAAAGTTCAGGAACTTTTTGAAATCTCATAACTGACAGGTTGTTGTCTTTCCTAAGGGGGACCTGCTCTCAGGTCATTCCCAAGCTGTGGTGTCCTCTCGGGCCTTACTTCCTCCTGTTCCCCTGACGGTCCAGCCACCAGGTGGCCTTCTGGCTCTTTGGTAAAATGGCCCGTCTCATTCAGCTTTGAGCTGCTCTAGAGACCATTCTGTCTTAAAATGCAAATATTTCCTTTGACCAGATGAAATGACCCAGGATCCCCTGAGGAGGGGAGGTTTTCTCCCATTCCCACATTAGGTGAGAGATGAGGCAGTTCATGCTGGATTGTCTGGCTGCGCGGTCACAACCGATGAGAAGCCAGTGAATGGCTTTTGGTAACTTCTTTTTGGGACCCATCACCTCATGGGGAAGTGGTCTTAGCTGCCAAAGACCCCCGTATAAACACACCTTAGTCAGACAATAACCATTCTCTGCGTACAACAAGAATTAGTGGACACTAAGAAACGGTCTTTGCGAAAACAATCAAGTCCAAAGCCAGCCTGTTTTCTTTGTGTGTGTTTTTTTTATGTAACATTTACTGTACTTCTGTTCTGTGCCAGCACAGTACCTGACATCACCCACCTATTACTCACTTTGACCTACACAGTAGGTGTAAGCGGTGGCCCATTTTGCAGATAGCTGAGCCATCTGGTTTATGTTCCATTTGCCTTTCAGCCTTACCTACCATGGCACAACCACAAACCTGCAACTCCAGCTACCCAGCTCTGTCTTCAGTGACCCCAGGCATGTTTTCACAAGACTGCCTTCCCATCCACCTGATTTCCACTTTGCTAAGTTATCCTCCCTTTCCAGCCCAACATAAGCCCCACCTCCTTTTTGGAGCCCTCTCAGACCACCCTGCCCACTTTTTGTTTTTGTAATTGTTTGTTTGTTTTGAGACAAAGAGAGAATAAGTGGGGGAGACAAAGAGAACTAGAGGGGAAGAGAGGACAGCAAGCAGGCTCCACACTGTCAGCACAGAGCCCTATGTGGGGTCAAGCTCACGGATGGTGAGGTCATGACCTCAGCCAAAATCAAGAGTTGGCCACTTAACTAACTGAGCTACCCGGGTGTCCCCACCCTACCCACTTTTACCTTTTCTTCCTCTGTGCCTCTATCAACCATCACTCAGTATAAACTTACAATATTGGTGTGTTTTTTTTTAATGTTTTTATTTATCTTTGAGACAGAGAGAGACAGAGCATGAGCTGGGGAGGGTCAGAGAGAGAGGGAGACACAGAATCCGAAGCAGGCTGCCGGCTCTGAGCTGTCAGCACAGAGCCTGATGCAGGGCTCGAACTCACAAACAGTGAAATCATGACCTGAGCCGAAGTTGGATGCTTAACCGACTGAGCCACCTAGGCTCCCCAAATACAAGTGTGTTGGACCAGTGAGTGTGAACGTGATGTTAAAATAGAAATCATGCCTCGTTATGGGGAAGGGAAGAACAGTGCTTCCACCACTAAGACACAGAGCGTGTTTTTACTTCAAAATTTTTTTTTCATCTAGATTTTTCTCAATATTAAAGTACAACATATTAAAGAACCCTGGGAAGTCGATTTGTACTGCTAAATTGATGATGAAAGTGGCATTTCAAATCACTGGTGGGTGGTGAGCTATTTAAGAAACAATTTTGGAGTATTTGGTTCATCTAAGGAAAGGACTCCTACCTCACCCCTGACTCAAAAGTATATTACCGGAGGCCCACCTCAGTGGCTCGGTCAGTTGAGCATCCGACTTCAAGTCATGTCATGATCTCATGGTTGGTGGGTTCAAGCCCCACATCGGGGTTTGCACTGGCAGCACAGAACATGCTTCAGATTCTGCCCCTTCTCTCTCTGCCCCTCCCCGACTTGTGCGTGCACACGCTCACACTCTCTCGTGCTTGCTCTCTCAAAAATAATCAATCAATCCATCAATCAATCAATAACGGGGGCACCGAGTGGCTCAAGCAGTTGAGAATCCACCTCTTGATTTCGGCTCAGGTCGTGATCCCAGGGTTGTGGGATTGAAACCCATGTCAGGCTCCACGACCAGCATGAAGCCTGCTTAAAATTCTGTCCTCTCCCTGCCCCTTTCCCCGCTTGTCCACACGCTCTCTTTCTCTCTCTAAAATTAAAATAAATTACAGCATCTTAAATATCTTAACATGACAGGAAGGGTATGTAGCAAATTCACAGGAGACATTTCCTTTGGCAGTGAGAGGCAGATGGGGAATAATATTCAGAAGGCAATATTAGAGAAAGCTTTAACTTTACCTATGATACTTTATTTCTTTAATACAAAATAATGTTGCAAAAATGACAGAACAGTAACATACCTTGTGGGAGGAGTGGGGGCGCTTATTGTACTATACTTTTTAAATTTGTTTGGATTTCTAAAAATAAAAATTAGTAGAAAAAAAACACTAGAGAATATTTTTATAATCTTAGAGTGGGGAAAGCCTATCTAAGGATGACGTAAAGCCAAAAGCAATGAGAGAAAATATTGATACATATTTAACTGCATAAAACCTTTCTAAGGATGGGAGAAAATATTTACAAATACTTGGCACAAGGTATAAACGTATACAAAGTGTACTACAAAGTATAAAGAGCTCTCATGTCTACATGTATAATTTCCAGGGGAAAAGTAGATGAAGAACATGAACAAGTCATTCACAAAAGAGATAAAGAGCCAGGGGCATCTGACGGGCTCACTTGGTAGAGATTGTGACTCCTGATCTCAGGGTCATGAGTTCAAGCCAATGTTGGGTGTAGAGATTACTGAAAAACAAAATCTTTTAAAAAAGAAGGACACAAGGAAAGAAAGAAAGAGAAAGGAAGAAAGAGTGGGCCAAAACACATTAAAAAAGGAAAAAAAAAACAATGAAATCTTTTCCTCTGTCAGATGAGCAAAATTAAAAGGGTGGGTTGGTGATACTCAACTTTAGTAAAGGACAACACAGGCACTCATATTCTGTATCAGGGCGTATGTTGGCACAAATTTGAGAGCAATTCAGTAAAATCGCACATTCTTTGACTCAGAAATTCCACTTCCGAGAATCTACCCCACTCCTTGTCCACAGAGATATATGTAGGAGGCTGAACATTTTTGGAAACAAAGTCTGTTGACTGGGGGTGGGAGATGTTTGTTTCATACGCATAGCGGAACACTACACAGTCATAAAAAAGAATGAGGTAGGCTGTGTATACTCTTGTGGAAAAATACAAATGAGACGTTAAGTGAAAAAAGCAAGTTGCCAAACAATAGAAATAGCATGGTCACATACCTCTGAAAAAAAGATGCCCATATATGTATTTATACACACCAAGACAGGACTGGAAGGGACCACAGCAAACTGTTAACAGTGATTAAATGTATTCTTCATTCTTTAAAAAGAGAAAAATTTTTTCACATCAGTTGTATCCTGTTTACATTAAAATATTTACCCATAGTCCTACCACACAGAGACCAGAATTTTTACACATTTCCTTCTAGTTATTTTTTTTAACCATAAGATTTGGCCTCTTTTTTTCACATGGCTGTGACTGGATCCCATGTATGGTTTTATAGCCAGTTTTTTCCTCACACAGGCATCATTTTTAGTGGCTATTTAATATGCTGTACCATATTTTACTTGCCCTGTTTTTTAGTTGGAGGCCTTACTCCTTAAAATCTATGAATTTTAAAACCTCCTATGGGAGTCTGAGCACCCACCCACCCTCCCGCGGCTGTGAACCCTAATGGGGAATAAACAGTTGAAAGACAGGACCAGGTATTTGCTGGATGGGACAAGTTGGGAGGGCTTGTGACCAGTCACATCAGTAATAAGTACCCCCTTCCCTCATCCTGATATGGTTTGGGCTGGGCGGCGCTCAGAGATGCACCAAGAGGTGATGGGTGGGGGGTGATGGGCCTTGGCCAGCCCAGGTTGGCCCATTCTGTTTTCCTGCCTTCCTGGCAGTGACAGGACAATCCTTCCCTTGTCCCATCCTTTTGTCAGGTGGCCAGTACTTCCCAGCACCACAAAATAAGGATTTAAGGACTGCCGGCCCATTTCCTCCTGCCCTAGGGAGAGAAAGTAGGTCCATAGGAAGGGAGGGTACTTCACTCACCTTCCTCTGTCCCCGGAGTGAAGAGGTGCTTGGTGGCCATGGTGGGTGGGCTTGACCAGGGGTAGAGGGCTGGGTTGGTAGTGAAGTGAGCAGCATGGCCTTCTGCTGATGCTAGAGTGGATGCAGTGAGGGCTCAGGAAGAGGGGGGTTCAGGAATGTCAGTCCCTCTGCTGTTCACCCCCAGCCTCCTGTCAGCCAGCCCCTGGGTGGGACCCTCTATGTCAGCCCTTTTCCCCTGCCCTAGGTCAGCAGTCATTTGGAACAACCTTGCTCTGTTCCTGGGAACATTTCCCTTTACTTCCCAATCCCCCTTCCAGTATGCCCCGTATGAGGTTGGCTGAGAGAAATTCCCCTGAAAACACTTATTTTACTCAGTTCATTGAAAAGCATTGTAAGGGCCTCCTGAATGGCTCGGGTCAGTTAGACATCCTTCTCTCGGTTTGGGCTCGGGGCATGATCTCATGGTTTCATGAGATGGAGTCCCACATCAGGCTCTGCGCTAACAGTGTGGCGCCTGCTTGGGATTCTCTCTCTCTCCCTCTCTCTCTACCCCTCCCCCAATCACGCTGTCTCTGTCTTTGTCAAAATGGGTAAATACTTTAAAAAAAAAAAAAAGCCATGTACAAAGGCACCTCTTATTTATTTGTATATCTATAATGGTACAGAGTAAAACATACAGGTATTTAACCAGTCTGAATTAGTTTTGGATGAGAAACACAGTAAGGGTTATAAAGTGACAGTATTTTCAAACTAAAAACGAAGTACATAGTTAGAGGTTTTTGACATTGCCCAAGGTGGCTGGACGCAGACTAGAAAATGTCATTTAACATAGCAGAACTCCCAGGACACTGAAACAGTTTGTGGGAACATAGGTCATAATATTGTAAACTACCACACTTATCACGCATGTGGTAAACTATCAGCAGATATTTGTCGGTGACCGTGATTTCCTAATGCCCAGGAGACTTCCATGTGGGCAACCCTTTCCGTTGCTCTAAGACCAAGGGAGGGAGTGACCAGCAGGATTCAAGATGGCAGCCTGCCAAGGAGTGGGAGTCCCAGCTAATTTCTGCTCACTGCTCTCCCACCAACAGCCTACACGGACTTCTTCCTGCCACTGCTGAGCCGCTGCCCGTCTGCTATGGGAATAAAGAATAAGGATGGGGAGACCCCTGGGCAAATTCTGGGCTGGGGACCTCCCTGGGATTCTGCGGAAGAAGAGGAAGAAGACGAGGCCTCTAAGGAGCGGGAATGGAGGCAGAAGCTGCAGGGAGAACTGGAGGATGAGTGGCAGGAGGTCATCGGGAGGTTTGAAGGTAAGGAATCCGTTCCCATCCATAGCTGCCCTTCTTCCCCTTGACTGCTTTTCCTGTACCCACCGCATGGGTGCTCCCACTGGCTTCCTGTGCCCCCTTTCTCTGAACCTCCCTGCCGCTCTTGCCTGTCACCTTTTCACAGCATCTCCCCGACCACCCCCATCCTGCCCTCCCAAACAGATGATGCTTCCCATGAGACCCAGGAACCCGAGTCCTTCTCAGCCTGGTCAGATCGCCTGGCCCGGGAACATGCCCAGAAGCAGCAGCAGCACGAGGCAGAGGGAGCCCGCCGACCCCCACGGGCTGAGGGCTCCGGTCACAACTGGCGACAGCAGGAGGAGGAGCAGCGGCTCTTCCGAGAGCGAGCCCGGGCCAAGGAGGAAGAACTGCGTGAGAGCCGAGCCAAGAGGGCACAGGAGGCTCGTGGGGACCGAGGGCCAGAGCCGGCCAGGGCTGGGCCCAGGGCAGAGCACCCAAGAGGAGCAGGGAGGGGCAGCCTCTGGCGCTTTGGCGATGTGCCCTGGCCCTGCCCTGGGGGAGGGGACCCAGAGGCCATGGCTGCAGCCCTGGTGGCCAGGGGCCCCCCCTTGGAGGAGCAGGGGGCTCTGAGGAGGTACTTGAGGGTCCAGCAGGTCCGCTGGCACCCTGACCGCTTCCTGCAGCGATTCCGAAGCCAGATTGAGACCTGGGAGCTGGGCCGCGTGATGGGAGCTGTGACGGCCCTTTCTCAAGCCCTGAATCGCCACGCGGAGGCCCTCAAGTGACCCCAGGGAAAGAGTGAGAAACTGCAGGGAGTGCAGCCTTAGAGGCAGGGCAATAGTAAGGGGCAGGTCAGGGCAGGGGTGACGAGGAAGAGGCCGATGCTGCCCCGCGCGAAGGATATGGGGTGGGAGTGAAACTTGTAACGAGTGGGGGTGGGGAGGATATGGGCCACCGCCACTGCTCCTTGACTCCTCCATTTCCTAATAAGACCTGGTTCCACATCTCACTCCCAGTGTCTCCTCTGCCTTTTTCCATTGCTGTGGTTTTCATCATACGTGACATCTCCTTTCCCACCCCGCCTGCCAAAACCCGCAGCTCCTACACACCTGCAACACTCACGCACACACTGAGCCGCGCTCTCAGCTGGAGGCAGGAAGGCCCTGCTTGCCCACCCCCATACCTAGGCAGCCCGGAGAAGACCCATGTTGCCCCCCAGTCTCACTCCCCTCCCTGCGCTGGGCTCCTCTACTCTGCAGGCAGTGAGTGGAGAAATAGATGTGAACAGAGGCAAAAAAGGGAACAAAACCAGTTTCCCTCCTCTCCCCAGTTCCCCGGGGCAGAACCACATCCTCCTCCCCACTTAACACCCCCTTCCCCCGGCACAGGGCTTTCCCTTTGCTGAGTCACTGAACGTTCTGAGTTGGGGGCAGCTGGAGCTGGGGGCCATGAGGAGATTGTGGGAGGACGGGATAGAAGCAGAACAGACAGAGGAAGAGCCCTGTGGGGGAGTGGAATTTCGGTTGCTAAAATTAGGAGCTGGGGAGGGAGGTGGAAAGAGCCAAATTATGTAACCTGGGTTGTCTGCTCTTGGGCAACCAGGGATCCACACCCAAGGCCATCTCCCCAATAGCTCCTCAGTCCATCTCTCTACCTCCAGGGCCCCAATCCTCCTCTCTACCCAGCTTCTGCCCCCACCGCAGACCTGGGCTTCATCTCTGGGCAGTCCAGGCTTGGCTTTCCGGATAAGTATCTTTTCCTGAAGTTGAGAAAAAGGTCCTGGGGGTTGGAGGGAGAGGAAGCTGTTGACAGTACCAAAGCCCAGTTCCATTCCCCAGGACACAACAGGGAACTCCGTGAAAGGAAGAGACGGTACAGGCATGCGCTGGCGTGTACAGTCTGCACAGGTCTACCGCAGAGAATCTTACGGGTCAGAAACCTATTTTTCAGATCTGGAGGCCCCATGTACTCGGGAGAGTCCCAGGCGTGGAGGTGGAGGGGAAGCCCGTGGAAGCAGGGGCACACGGGGTGGGCGCAAGACCCTGGGAGAAGACAGCTCAGAGACCCAAGGCCTCGCAGGGACCAGGCAACTGTTCATGGGGCAGGAGGAGGAAGGGCTGGTGAGAAAGATCCTGTGAGAGGAAGCTGCTGTGATTCAGAGAAGAGCCGGCGAGCTGTGAGCAACCCAGGCGTCCGGTTCCTCTCACAGGCCGGAGGTTTCGGAAGTGGCATGCAAAGAGCCCATGTTTGTTGTCGGGGGGAGTTGGGGTTAGGATCCCGAAGCTGGGGCTTGACAGGTAAGCAATAGAAACTTCTGGTGTCCAAATTTGCTCTTCCAGGAGATTTTTCTCTGGTTTTCAAGTCATTTCCCTTCTGCCAGAGTTACATAAAACCAAAAAGCAAGATAAGCCCTGATACCTGGCCCCCCAAACCTCCTTCTTTTCAACGTCCCTCCCTGGTGTCTGGCCCCCGGCCCTGTTGGGGGTTCCCCTGAGATGAGGGCTGTTCACTTTCTCTGACCACAGGGTTTCCGCTTCTGTGTCTCTTGCTTCCTAGGTTGATAAAAATACTGAGCCCTAGAGGCCTTGGCTTCCTCTGACCCCCTGGGGCCAGGCAGCAGGCATCCTGTCCACTGTGATGGGGGCAGGGAGGGAGGCCCAGGGGTCCCCAAGGGATGACTCAGTGCCTCCCGTGAAACACTGGGGAGGTGTGAGTGTATCTGCTCTCGAGAGCTGGAAGGAGGAATCAGTTCTCAGTGAAAGATGATGCATTGGGGTTCAGTTAGAAAAACGGGATTAGGGAACAAGACTAGCAAGATAAAAGAGTGTCAGTTGGGGAATTGGGGTTGCAGCAGGTTTGGGTTAAGTTAGGAAAAGGGTTTGGGAGGGACTCTATTCAGTGTAGTTCAACTGAGCATCAGGTAGCCGAAAGAAACCCAACCTACTTCAATATAAGTCCCACAGGGGAGGCAGGCCCACACCTAACTGTGACTCAGGGCAGGGTGCTGAGTAAATCTTATAGCGTAAGACATGGTGGATACAGAAAGGGGAAGGTGCATTCCATCCTAAAGCACGGGGGCGGCGGACTCTGAGCAGGAAGAAGGCATTTGAGCTGGTGCTGGTGAATAGGTACAATTTCTATGGGTGGGGAAGGCTCTGTAGATAAGTGAAATGGCTTCAGCTTAGGCCAGGAGTCAAAAAAAACGGCGTATTGAGGAAAAAGATGAATGTCGTGAGGTAGACAGAGCACAGGTGTGAGTGTGCACATGTTGAAGAAAGGACCGCAGAGGGCCAAGGTGAAGGATTTGGGCCTTCATCCTGTGTGCCATAGTGACAGCTGTGCAGAAGAGAGAGAGCACGAGAGTGCTGCAGGGGTTACAGACAAAGAGTAAAGAAGAAAACAACTATCATTCGGTGAACACCTGCCATGTTCCTAACATGAGTAATTCTGCCAAAACGGTTCAGAAGGTGGGTGGTGGATCTCTATTATAAAGAAGAAACCAAGGGCTCATAAACGTACTGAACTTCCAAAAAGTAGTGCAATTAGCACGAAGCTCATCTTACTCTGAAACTTGTGTACTTTCACTTAGGCCCCAGTAACAATGGCATTAAAGGAGGGAACGGATCTTAGAAACTTTGAAAGGGTAAGTCATTAGCACAAGACAACTCCTGGGATGGTGGGACTGAGGGAAGAGGAATCTTAGGTGACTCTGAGTTTTGAACCTAGGGGATTAGAAAGATGATGCCTTCCGCCTAGAAGGAGACACCTGGCTGAGGGAAAAGATAAGGAATTCAGTTTCAGACATTGAATCAATAATTCTTTTTTTGAGAGAGAATCCCAAGCCAACTCCACACCTAGCACAAAGCCCAATGCAGGGCTCGAGCTTATGACTGAGATCATGACCTGAGCTGAAATCAAGAGTTGTACACTTAACTGAATAGCCTGGTGCCCCTAATCAATAAAAGTTTATTAAGTGCCGGATAGGATCAGGGTACTCTGCAAAACAAAGGGTGTTTTTTTACTTAAAAATTTTTTTAATGTTTATTTATTTTCGAGAGAGACAGAGACAGAATGTGAGTGGGGGAGGGGCAGAGAGAGAGGGAGGCACAGAATCTGAAGCAGGCTCCAGGCTGTGAGCTGTCAGCATGGAGCCGGATGTGGGGCCTGAACTCACGAGCCGTGAGATCATGACCTGAGCCAAAATCAGACACTCAACCGACTGAGCCACCCAGGCGCCCCCAAAGGGTTTAAATGAAATAAACTCACCGCCTTCACTGAACTTACACTCTAATAAAATAAACAATATGTAAGTAACAACTACAGGTAATTACCCTAAGTAATGCTTAGAGTAATAAAGTGCTCAAAGAAGGCCTGCTGAATTTGAGATGCTAACATAACACTCAGGTTGGAGACTTCCGGCAAGTGGGTCTGGAGCTCAAGAGAAAAGTTGGAGCTGGAGGGGTAGATTTGAGCATCATTCCCTTCCTAGTGGAGATTGAGCCCCTGAGTGGACAGGATCCCCGAGAGAGGGTAACCAGGAGAGCCCCTGAAGATGGTAGGCGCAACAAGAATCAATAAAGGGGGGAGGTGGGGAAAGAGGAGTAGGGCAAGGGAGGGGTGTGCCAAGCAGAGACAGGGCACCCACATCTAATCCTTCAAAGAGGTCTAGTAGGGGAAGGTTGAAAAGATACTTTGGGTTCAGGAACTAGACAATTACAAATTTTGAGAAAACAGTTTCCACTTACCAAAGGGGCAGAAATCACTTTACATAGGTTGAGGAATGAGTGGGAGGTGAGGAAAGGGGGGTGGTAGGTACAAAGTCATAGAATGGTGAATGTGGAAGATAACTAAGAATCATCTCTGCTTCAACCCACGAATTTTACAGATAAAGAAAATTTTACCAGTTCCCAAAAAAAGTGGGCAAAGGGGCTAGTCTGTGGAGACATCACACAGAAAAAGAAAGTGAGAGATGGGATGGACATTTGAAGGAAAAACAGAGTCCAGGGAAGGATTTTCTTATTTACAAGAAATTACAATATTACAAAAACATGTTTGTAAAATGCAAGCCAGGTGCATGAAGAGAGAAAGATACTAAAGATGTAAGCGGGGAAAGAATATAGTAAAGACAGAGGAAGTGGAATACACAGTGCAAAGGATCAGCCTTGGACAGGAGAGTCCTTCTCTGAGTCAGAAGAAAAGAAAGATGAAATGTAAATAAAGTGAAGGAAAAGAAGGATGTGAAGAGATCCAGCTTGGCGGGCCTTGAGCACAATAAAATAGATGATAGTATCACCAACTGAAAGTAAAGAGGTCAAGAGGCACGGATTTTTAGAACAACGCCTGCAGGGGTATAACAGGGAATCAAGAAAGGATTAAGAAACACTGAGGGTGTTCTGAGATTAGATGGCCAGGATTAGCAGACGGCCCCTTTTGGTGACATGACTCCCTCCTGCGGTGTTTGGCAGCCCAGGAGAAGCCCCCAAGAATGAAACAATTGAGTTTACCCAAGTCAAGTTTTTCAAGGTCATCTTCGTAGAACACCAAGTGATTCTTAAGTGCTGGTGAAAGTAGTTGAAATTGTTGACCATGCAGTGCAAGTTAAACCAAATGGACAAGGAAAACAAGGAAAGAAGAGGGGTTGGAAGTCTTAGTGAGAATGGAGAACTAATTTGATGGGAGGGAAGAGTTGGGGTTGTGAAAGCGGAGTGGTCGTGATGAGAGGGAGAATTCAGAGTTCAAGATCTCAAAGATGTAGCCCTTCCAAGTGAGGCTGAGGTTTGAGAGACAACCTTGCTCATGGATGCCTAAAGTAGGGAAAGAGGCTGGAGAGCTGTTGTAATTGAGAGTTGAAGCACTGAGAGGACAGAGCGTGAGATCCATCTGTGTGGTTTTGAACTCTCTAAAGATGTTGGTGGGGATGAGATACGAAGAAAAACTGAGCTAGATATAAAGATGTTAAGAGTGTGATAAAGATGTTGGTGGAGAAGACTGTGCTGTGCAGATAGAGCATGGCAAATGCGAAAGGCATGGGCTTCAAGAGAAGAAAAGGAGGTTATCAGTGGTGCAGAATCATGGTGTCTCCTCTGCTCCCTGCCTCCTAGTGATTGGGTGGAAGAAAGAGCAGACTTCACCACAAAAGAGAAGGAGCATCATTAGGGTAAATACTGCCAGAGGAAGACTCTTTCCAAAATGAAACAGAATTAGAATATTTAAGGAATTCCACAGAATACTGTGAAATTGATTGGTAGAAGTGTCCTTGTGGTGTAAGGAATCTAATCCAGGGAGGTTAGATCCCAGTGAGAGTTCAGGAGAAGACGACAAAGTCTGGAGGGGCTTGCTTCTGGAAACAGGAGGCAGGTCCCTGCTTCTGGAATTTAAAATGGAAGGTACATAACATTTATTATGAGGGGAAAAACATAAATACCTTGAAGGGGGTGTTAAGAGGATGCACAAGACAAGGTATCCCTTCCAGTTCCATGGCATTAAATGCCATCTTCATGCTGATGACCTCCCAGCATTGTCTCTCTAGTTCTGACCTTGCCTCTGAAATCCAGACTCCTATGTCACTGCCAAGTGACATCTCCACGTGGATGTCTGCCCCAAAGATTTAGACTTAACCTATTCAGAATTGAACTTTTGGTTCTCCCATCCCATCAGAATCCACTTCTGTCTCTCCATCTTCCACCCCCACTCCCCTGCCATCCAATTTATCATCTAGTCCTGGCAATTCTACCCCTGAAACATATCCCAAAGGTATCTACTTCTCTCCATTTTCATGGCTGCCACCATCTTCTCTCCTGCTATTGCTGCGATTGCCTCCTAACTGGTGTCCACGCTTTCACTCTTTACTCCTACAATCCAGTCTAGACACAGGATCTTTTAAAAACATAAATCCAGGGCTGCCTGGGTGGCTCAGTCAGCTAAGTGTTAGACTCTTGATTTCAGCTCAGATCATGATCTCACAGTGATGAGATCAAGCCCCTCAAAAAGCCCCACGTAGGGGCACCATGCCTCGCGTGGAAACTGCTTGAGATTCTCTCTCCCTCTTCACTCTCTCTCTCTGCCCCTCCCCTGCTCAGGTGACTGCACGTGCAAGCTGGCTCTCTCTCAAAAACATTTTTGTAATAAAACTTAAAAACTTAAAAATAAAAATATAAATCCAATCACCTCTGCCTCCCTCCTCCTCCTCCTCCACATCCCCTATTCCCCCCTTCCCCTGCTAATACACACACACACACATACACACTGACACCTTCCAAAGGCTTCCCATGGTTGAATAAAAGCCAGATGCTTTATCTCCCTTTGCATGGCCCTGTGTGATCTGGCTCCTGCCTCCTCTCTCTGACCTCATCCCCCACTGCTTCCCACTCTCTCTCTGCCCCAGCCACACCGGCTTCCTTTCTGTTCCTCAACACCCCCAGCTCATTTCTACCTTCCAGCCTTTGCAATAGGCTATTCCCTTTGCCTGGAATGCTTCTCCCCTAAACCTTCACCTGGTCACTTTTACTTGTAATTTGGGTCTCAGCTTAAATGCCACTTACTTAGGACTTTCCTGACCACTGTGTCTCAAGTAGTCCTCTGCCATTCATCACATGCCCTGTATTATTTCCTCATAGCACTACTTACTGACTTCTTCAGTATTATTTCCTTTCTGCCTTGCTAGGATGTCCGATTTGTTTGTCACCATATTCCTACTACCTAGAACAGTGCCCAGCACGTAATGAAAACTTTTTAAAAGTTGGTTTATTTATTTTGAGAAAGAGAGACCAAGCGGGGGAGGGGCAGAGAGAGAGAGGAAGAGAGAGAATCCCAAGCAGCCTCCACGCTGTCAGCACAGAGCCCAACTCAGGGCTTGAACTCACAAACCGTGAGATCATGACCTGAGCCAAAATCAAGAGTCAGATGCTTAACCAACTGAGCCACCCAGGGGCCCCAATGAAAATTTCTTAAATGGAGGGATGGATAAATAATGGGGTGAAACAGGAGAAAGCTCAACTTCAGGTCTGTGGCTTCAACTGGACTTACCTTTAGAGTCAGGTTTAACTATAGGGTCAGTTATGGAGATGAGTAGATTTCAAGATTTAGCTATAGGAAACAAGGTTACGTTAGTTTAGAGGCTAAGTTTACTTTCAGGTTCATTTATTGGGATGTGTTTAGATTTGAGGTTAGGGTTGAGTTTGGGTTGCAATTTGGGTTGAGGTTAAATTTGAGTTACGGTTAAACTTATTAAATCTCAACTTAGGTGGTTAGGCTAAGTCCAAGTTTGAAGCTAACGTCATTTCAGCTTCATTTGGAGGCCTCAGAGATTTCACTAGTTTCTCCACAGAGCCCACTGTAGAGACTGTATTTCCCTGAGTTTGGGGCACAAGACTCTAGTCATCACCCCTCCCACCCAGGGAAAGCCCCAAACCAACTGCTGGCCTCCCCAAGAAAGAAACCGAATTTCACACAACCTCCGAAACTGAGATTGAAACCAAGATTGGCCCATCGCAAGGAGCGCCCTTCAGCACATCACAAATGCCTGTGACACTGAGCCTCAGCCCAGTTCTTGCCCTTCCTTCCTCTCTGTCTCTCACGTCTCCCCATCACTCCTTCTCATCTTCCCCTTTTTATCCCTCAATGCCCCAGTCTTCCTCTCTGACCTGTTTCTCCCTATCTCAGTTTCTCATCATTAATTGCAACATTGTTTTATATTTTAATATAAATGAGGTCTCTTAGTCCATTGGCTCCTACCATCAGAGAGGCAGAAGGAGACAAGAAGAAAAAGGAACGCAGAGGAAAAAGGACACAGAGAAAAGGAAAAGAGCAGGGACCAAGAGGGAAACCAACAGGGACATAAGAGAGAATAGGTTAAAAGAATAAGAACCAGCCAACATATTGACAAGATGTTTAAAAGGAGCATCTGTGGCTTCTCTTCCTCCATCACATCTGGTCAGCCACCAAGACCTGCAGATTTTGCCTCAAAAACTCTCCTCCTGGGGCGCCTGAGTGGCTCAGTCGGTTGAGCATCCGACTTCGACTCAGGTCATGATCTCACCATTCATGAGTTCGAGCCCCACGTCAGGCTCTGTGCTGACAGCTCAGGGTCTGGAGCCTGCTTCAGATTCTATGCCTCCCTCTCTCTCTTCCCCTTCCCCTCTCACGCTCTCTCTGTCTGTCTCTCTCTCTAAAATAAACATTAAAAAAAAAAAAAACCTCTCCTGTCCATCCTCCTGCTGCTGCCTCTTGTATCTCCTTCCTAGGTTATTGCACAACTCTCCTAACAAGGCTCCACTTCTGGTTTTGCCTCCAGCCCCCTAACTCCCATACCCCAGTCCATTCTTCATGCAGCTTCCAGACTCATTTTTCTGAGGTACCAATCTGCGTGAGTCCCTGCCTCACTTTAAAATGTCGGTGGCTCCATTTTGGATCCTCTGTCTCCCTCTCTCTCTGCCCCTCCCCCTCTTGCTCTCATTCTCTCTCTCTCTCAAAAATAAAATAAATATTTATTATTATTTTTTGTAAAAAATTTTTTAACGTTTATTTATTCTTGAGAAAGGAGAGACAGAGCATGAATGCGGGAGGGGCAGAGAGAGAAGGAGACACAGAATCCAAAACAGGCTCCAAGCTGTCAGCACAGAGCCAGACGCAGGGCTCGAACCCACAGACCACGAGATCGTGACCTGAGCTGAAGTTGGATGCTCAACCGACTGAGCCACCAGGCGCCCCTATTTTTTGTTTATTTTTGAGAGAGAAAGAGACAGAGTGCGAGCAGGGGAGGGGCAGAAACGGGGAGACACAGAATGGGAAGCAGGCTCCAGGCTCCCAGCTGTTAGCACAGGGTCCAACACGAGGTTCGAGCCCACAAGCCATGAGATCATGACCTGAGCCGAAGTCAGACGCTTAACTGACTGAGCCACCCAGGTGCCCAAAAAATAAAGCATTAAAAAAATAAATACAAAATAAATACAAAAATAAATACAAAAATACAAAATAAATACAAAATAAATGCAAAAAATAAATACAAAATAAAACACTTAAAAAAGAAAAAATAAAAATTGTTGGTGGCTCCCCATTATAATTAGAAAGAAACAAAACTTCTTTTCTTGGTTTTAAACCCTTCAGAATGTATTCTCAGCTTACCTCCCAAGCCTCTTCTCTGCTCCTTCTATTTGTACCCAATTGCACCTCTTGGCATACTTCATACTTTTTTACCTCCAGTCCTTGCACATACCGTTCCCTCCATCTGGAATACTCCTCGCCATCTTCTTTCCCTCAACACTTAATGCCTGACACCCCTCCCCCAGGCCAAGTTTGATGGCTTTTCTGTGGGCTGCCCACCGACACACTTTGTTGTAATGATCTGGTAACCTTCCTGTCTTCTGCACGGGTCTTTGAGCTCCCGGAGGCCAGGGGACTGTCTTTTGCGTCTGCATCCTCATTGCCTTGTGCAAGGTACTCAGGAAATGTTTGTGAAATCCAGAGAAAGGCAAAGAGGCAAAAGGAGAGTGAAAAGAAATAATAGATGAGTTTGGAAGGCATGAAAAGCAAAGGGGAGGAAAACAGGAGAAATGAATCATACACACCCTGAATGTTACTTACGTGCCTGTCACAGGACCCCAGACCACTCAAACTTTGTGCCAGAGAACAGCAATATGCCCAATGCCACAGAGGGAGGGCTTTAGCCGTTCAAAACCCTCAAAATGAAAGCATAACAACATCAACAAAAATAATGATAGTTGGGGTGCCTGGGTCACTCAGTCAGTTAAGCATCCGACTCTCGGTTTCAGCTCAGATCATGATCTCAGTTTGTGGGTTCAAGCCCTGCATCAGGCTCTGCGCGGATGGTGCAGAGCCTGCCTGGGATTCTCTCTCTCCCTCTCTCTCTTCTCCTCCCTCGTCTCTCTCTCAGAATAAATGAACTTAAAAAAATATAATAAGGGGGGCGCCTGGGTGGCTTAGTCAGTTAAGGGTCCAACTTCAGTTCAGGTCATGATCTTGCAGTTTGTGGGTTCGAGCCCACATCAGGCTCTCTGCTGACAGCTCAGAGCCTAGAACCTGCTTCAGGTTCCATGTCTCCCTCTCTCTCTGCCCCTCCCCTGCTCATGCTCTCTCTCTCAAAAATAAACAAACATAAAAATTTTTAAACTTTTTTAATTTTTTTTTAACATTTATTTATTTTTGAGACAGAGAGAGACAGAGCATGAACGGGGGAGGGGCAGAAAGAGAGGGAGACACAGAATCGGAAGCAGGCTCCAGGCTCTGAGCCATCAGCCCAGAGCCTAACGCGGGGCTTGAACTCACGGACCGTGAGATCGTGACCAGGGCTGAAGTCGGACGCTTAACCGACTGAGCCACCCAGGCGCCCCTAAACTTTTTTAAATAATAAAAATAATAATGATGATATTTGACATAGCAGATTGTTATTTTCTCAATCTTATGAAACATGGATAAAATCATCTTTAGAAATCTTGCTTTTCATACTTACAAATTAAGTGAAAACTGGCTCATGTATAAAAGTGCTCATATAGGGGTGCCTGGGTGACTCCGTCGGTTCAGCGTCTGACTTCAGCTCAGGTCATGATCTCACGGTTCGTGGGTTCAAGCCTCGCATCGGGCTCTGCGCTAACAGTGAGGACCCTGCTTGGGATTCCCTCTCTCCCCCTCTCTCTCTCTGCCCCTCCACTGCTCGAACTTTCTCTCTCTCACAAAAGTAAAAAAAAAATAAAAACAAAAGAATGTTCATATCAATATCTTTCATGGTAGCCAACAACTAGAAACAAACCAAATGTCCGTCCACAGAAGAATGAGTAAATAAATTAGAGCATATTCACACAATAGACCATGACATCATAATGAGAAACAAACCAGCCACTACTGATACATGCAACCACATGGATGAATCTCACAAACATCATGTTGAGTGAAAAAAGCTAAACCCAAACCAGTACATTCTGTGTGACTTCATTTATACGATACAAAAGCAGGAACAACTAATCAATGGTGACCAGAAAGTGGTTGGTTATCTTTGGAGGGTATCACCTGGGAGGGGGCATGAGAGAACCTTCTGGGGATCTGAAAAATATGGTGGCTACATGGCTATCAGCAGATGGAAATGTTCAACAGGCTGTAAATTTAAGAGGTGTGCACCTTACTGCACCCAAGTTAAAAAGGGGAAATCTTTAACAATTTTAAAACAGAATACTGGTTCTGCAAATGCAGCTTCGAGACAAGTCCTGTGGTTGTCCCCACCTTACCCTAGCTCACCACCCTCCAGCCCCTCACCACCCTCCAAAGTCTTCCCTATAGAGAACTTCAGAAGTTGCTACATTCCTTGATCCCGGAGTGTGTGTTTGTTTGGGGTTATACAAATCTGATCTGGGGGGGGGGGGGGGCTGCCTAAGGTGGAGATAAGGTAGAAGACATCCTTCCACAGTGAGAGGAGACCTCATCGTATGTGAGTATGTGACGACATCTCTGAGAAGGGGAACCATAACATTTATCTTCCAAACGAGGACACTTCTGAGAGCAAAAGGGAGATCCATGAACATTTTCACCAGGACAGCAGGCATAAACCAGAATGTCCCAGGCAAGGGGGTAGATCATGGAACTTCTTGATATAAAACCTGCCAGATGACCAGGAAAGTCCACATACTGGGACAAGTGTGAGTTGAGCTGTTTGGGACAAGGATGGGGGCATCAGAGGAGGAAATGGGCACAGAGAGTAGCCTGTAATCAACCAAGGGTGCAGAGGTGTTATATATAATCGCTCTTCAGGGAACCAGGCCTCCAGCCCACGCCCCAGCTGCTCCCCCCTCCTCTCCGAATTGACTGTCCGTCCCTTCCCTGGAACTCCTAAGCCTGACCCTGCTCCCTGCCCCTCCCAACCCACGGTTCCCCTGACCCCACTCCCTTTCCCAGAACTCAGTCGTCTGAGCCCCCAGCCTGCGGTTCACTCCTAGGCCTCAGCCTTTCCTGCCTTCGACTGAAACAGCAGCATCTTCTAAGCCCTGGGGGCTTCCCCGGGCCCAGCCAGGGCCTAGAACCCGCCCGCCGCCTGCCACGCTGCCACTGCAGCTTCCTCTATAAAGGGACCCAGGCGTCCGGGCCCAGGGGCCCCACAGAGCAGGTGAGACTCTCCCGCCCCGTCTCCTTGGGCTGCCGGGGGGTGGACTCCCCTGGGCACTCTGCCCCTCCGCCTGCGCCCCGGCCCCCCTCCTGTACCTCCTGCCTGAGGCTGGGCCTTGGTGGGTTTGGTTTTGGTTTCTCCTCCCTCCGACTCTTCATCAGTCATTTTCTCCCTGTCTCTATCACACCTTCTCTGTTTCTGCCACGAGTCCTCTCTGTTCCCTTCCCGTGTCTCTGTTTCTCTTTCTGTCTCCCCCTGCTCACCTTGGGGTTTCCCTGACTGCATCTTGTCCCCTTCTCTTATCCGTTTTGCCCTGTCTCTCGGATGGCTATCTCTCCGCGGGCAGGCAGGAGGCCGTCATCTGCACCTTGCCCCGCCCCACTCACTGTCTCTCTCCCCCCCGCAGGTTCTCCCCATGACACCACCTGGAAGGCTCTACCTCCTGCGGGTGTGCAGCGCCCCCCTCCTCCTCCTCCTTCTGGGGCTGCTGCTGGCCCTGCCGCCTGAGGCCCAGGTGAGGCAGCAGGAGAACGGGGGCAGCAGGGGTGGCCCAGCCCATCTTTGGGCCCTAGAGCCATCCTCGTCCGTCTTCTCCCCTAGGGGCTTCCTGGTGTTGGCATCTCACCCTCAGCTGCCCGGACTACCTATCAGCACCCTCAGAAGCACTTCGCACAAGGCACCCTCAAACCTGCTGCTCATCTTATTGGTAAACACCATCTGGCCCTCCAGACACATAGTCCCCAGCTCTCCTCCTACACCCCCTCAAGGAACCAAGCATCTACCGCACCCCTCCCCCAACTTTCTCCACCTCCCAAAACAGGGGCATCCCTCTCCCATCTGTCCTCCCAACCATCCCCCCAGGAACCCAGTCCAGCACCTACTTCCTCAGGGATTAAGACTGCTGACCCCCAGCTTCTTGACCTCTCCCATCCCCTATGGCTCTTCCTAGGAGACCCCAGCACCCAGAACTCACTGCGCTGGAGAGCAAACACAGATCGTGCCTTCCTCCGCCATGGCTTCTCCTTGAGCAACAATTCCCTCCTGGTCCCCACCAGTGGCCTCTACTTTGTCTACTCTCAGGTGGTCTTCTCTGGGGAAGGCTGCTTCCCCAAGGCCACCCCGACCCCTCTCTACCTGGCCCATGAGGTCCAGCTCTTCTCCTCCCAGTACCCCTTCCACGTGCCTCTCCTCAGTGCTCAGAAGTCCGTGTGCCCAGGGCCACAGGGACCTTGGGTGCGCTCTGTGTACCAGGGAGCTGTGTTCCTGCTCACCCAGGGAGATCAGCTATCCACTCACACAGATGGCATCTCCCACCTACTCCTCAGCCCCAGTAGTGTCTTCTTTGGAGCGTTTGCTCTGTAGAAATCTCCAGAAAGAAAACTAATTGGTTTCAAGACCTTCTCCCATTTTGCCTCCATGCTGACCACTTCAAGGGTGTCACCACACCTCTTTCGACCATTCCACGTGTCTCAAGTCTCCCCTGCTCATCTTACCTGGAGCTTCCAAAGAAGGAATTCTAGGCAGCCCGGGGGACCACACCCGCCTGAACTACACCAATGTGAGGCTGAGGATTTCAAGTCTGCCTAGAAATTCCCAGCCAAAGCTCTTCATCTGTCCTGCCCATCTAAGGAAGGCCTGGCCTTGCACGTGGAGGAGGCAGACACATGGAGGAGCTTGAGTGGATGACAGGAGGCAGGGGAGGGGGGATTATTTATAAAGGGAAAAAATTAAATTATTTATTTATGGAGGATGGAGGGAAGGGAATAATAGAGGGCCATCAGAAGAGAGAGAGAGAGAGAGATACACCCAAGAGATGAAGAGCCAGAGAACATCAGCATAAGGATAACCCAGTGAGAGAGAAAACAAGTGAATCTGAGACACCGGGGAGCTCTAGAAGGAAGCAAGAAACTCTTAAGATCCAGCCACTGCTTGACTAGACACCCCATGAGGAGACATCTGCACCTTCAATGAAGCCCAATAAACCTCTTTTCTCTGAAATGCTGTCTATGTCTGTCTGTCTGGGAGGGGAGAATTTCCCAGGTCTCTAAGGGACGGAAGGAAGACAGAGGCCCCTGAAGAGACAGGAACTGTGGGCATACAAGGAGATAAAGGGGCCTAAGGAGCTCTGGGGGAATGTGGTAGAGTCATAGAGGTGAGGCAACCAGAGATACTGCAGGGAAACCAAAGGATAAGCTGGGAAGAAAAGGGAAACATGGGGGTCCAAGGTCTGGAGGAGTGGAGGTCAGGGGGGCCACCGGCAGATGCGGCCACATGTCGAGGCTCTGAGGAAAGGGGGTTACAGGAGGCCTCTAGGGAGAAGTGATCACACCAAAGGTGTTCAGGACCATGGGGGTGGACATGGGGATCCTCTGGAAGACATGGCTGTACAAGGGCCCTGAGGAGTGGGAGAGCCCCCAAGGCGGGGGGGGGGGGGGGCACCCAGGGGACACTTTAGGGGACAAGGTGATACAGAGGGGCTCTGAGGGCTAGGGCTACCTCCAGAAATCTGGAAGGAGTTGGAGTTCTTTGGGATACATGGCCCCACACAGGGGCTCTGAGGGATGGGGGCTTCATGCAAAAGTCAGGGCTTCAGGGACGCCTGGGTGGCTCAGTCAGTTAAGCGTCCAACTTCAGCTCTGGTCATGATCTCACAGTTCGTGAGTTCGAGCCCCTCATAAGGTTCTGTGCTAACAGCTCAGAGTTTGGAGCCTGTTTCAGATTCTGTCTGTCTCTCTCTCTCTGCTCTCTCCCCATTCATACTCTGTCTCTCTGTCTCTGTCTCAAAAATAAACATTAAAATTTTTTTTAAAAAAGTCAGGGCTCCAGATTCCCTTGGAAGCCAAGAATGAAACTATCACTGCTGAGTTCCTGGTCAGAATGAAAGGAGAAGGCCTGCCCTCCTGGGGTTCGTGAATTCCCAGGGTTGCTTTCACTCCCACTGGGGCTGTCCCAGGCATGTCCCTGCTATTTACCGCCCCCTCCCCAGCCCTTTTAGAGACCCCTATTCACATCCCCAGCCTTCTCTCAAGCTCCCTTCTCTCAAGCTTCTTTTTCCCCCAGGGACCCAAACACATGTCTCAGGACCCAACACAACTTTCCCCCCTAAACCACCCCCCCCCCGCCAGGTTTCTCCCCACCAAGGACTCTGCTTTCTGAAGTCCTTCCCCTTTCTAGCTCTACACCTACCTAAGTCCTGTCTGGAAATCAGAGGGAAACAGGCCATGGACATGATCCTCAAGAAAAAAAAAAAAATGGAGGGAATTGGGGGCAGTGGGAAACTGGGGTCCAGCCTCCAGGGTCCTACATATGCACCAAGCCTCCCTCAGAATCCGAGTGAGGTGGATAGGAAGTATCCTTGATGCCTGGGTGTCCCCAACTTTCCAAACCCCCACCCCCGCGATGGAGAAGAAACCGAGACAGAAGGTGTAGGGCCCACTACCGCTTCCTCCAGATGAGCTCATGGGTTTCTCCACCAAGGAAGTTTTCCGCTGGTTGAATGAGAGCTTTCCCCGCCCTCCTCTTGCCCTGTGGGTATATAAATGCAGCTGTCTGCACACCCAGTCAGCAGAAGCTTCCTCAGCGAAGACACCAGGGGACCAGCCAGGAGAGAGACAGAAGCAACTCCAGACCCCCCCGGAAATAACATCTCAGACGACACACCCCCAGAAAGCAGCCAGGCGATTCTCTCCCTCTCACACACGCTGCCTTAGGGCTCTACCATCACCCAGCTGGACTTTAGCCCCCTGGGAAGAACGCCATGAGCACTGAAAGCATGATCCGGGACGTGGAGCTGGCCGAGGAGGCACTCCCCAAGAAGGCAGGGGGCCCCCAGGGCTCCAGAAGGTGCTTGTGCCTCAGCCTCTTCTCCTTCCTCCTCGTCGCAGGAGCCACCACACTCTTCTGCCTGCTGCACTTTGGAGTGATCGGCCCCCAGAGGGAAGAGGTGAGTGCCACACCAGACTTGGCTCATTCTCCTACCCAGAGAGAAATGGGAGAGCAGGAGGGCAAGAAATGGGGTGGGGGAAGGAGGTGTGCTGATGGGGATGGGTGAGAGAGAAAACGTGGAGAAAGACGGGGAGGCAGAAAGAGATGTGGAGAGCGATGAAGAGAGAAGGGACGGAGCACACCAAAGGTGCTCTCTAAGCACTTCTTGAATGAATGAATGAGCACACACATAGACAGACAGACAGAGAGACAGAGAGAGAGAGAGAGAGAGAGAGATGTGTGGAGAGATGTGGGGTGTGGGTTGAGAGATGGGAATAAAGATGCGAGACACAATGATGTGGGCGATATGAGAGAGATAAGGAAAGAGGTGAAAAAAGAGATAAGGAAAGACAGACAGATGTCTGTCACGTGGAAGACAGTGAAAGTGCTGTTGAATGAATGAATGGATGAATCAATCGATGAACGGAGAGAGAGAACCAGAGTATGAGCTGCATAAACAACCTAGCTGTTTCTCGGTTAGGGGTAACTTGTTCTGATGCTAAACAACCTCCTTCTCCCCAACAGCTCCCACATGGCCTGCAACTAATCAACCCTCTGCCCCAGACACTCAGTAAGTGTCTCCAAAGCTTCTCTCCTGGTTCTGGGCTTGGGTGAGGGTGGGGGTTAGTCCTGGGATAGCAGCAGAGGGGGAAATTCAGAGTTTGGGTTTGAGGGGAGGAGGAATGGAAGTCAAAGTGGGATATTTTCCAGGAAGCGTAGGGGTCTCACCTTTTTCTTTCCTCTTTCCTCCTCAGGATCATCTTCTCGAACTCCGAGTGACAAGCCAGTAGCCCATGTAGTAGGTAAGACTTCTGAGGCTGTAGCTGGAGGATGGCGAAGCAGGTGGGACATAGAGGGCTAGGATTTGGGGGCTGAGCCCAGGCTGAAGGCTGAGCCCAGGCCTTGGAGATAATATGAGAAGGACTCACTGAGCTCAAGGAGAGAGTGAAGGAAGAGCACAGGCCTTGAGGGGGACACTCAGAACCTCATGGCCACATGAGACGTGGGAGGACAGACAGAGGGGACAGGAACCGGATGTGGGGGGGGGCCGAACTTGAGGGCCAGGATGTGGAGAGTGGAACTGACAGGGTCACACTGACTTACCCCTCCCTCCTTCTCTCCTTCCCTCCAGCAAACCCCGAAGCTGAAGGGCAACTCCAGTGGCTGAGCCGGCGTGCCAATGCCCTCCTGGCCAATGGCGTGGAGCTGACAGACAACCAGCTGAAGGTGCCCTCAGATGGGCTGTACCTCATCTACTCCCAGGTCCTCTTCAGGGGCCAAGGATGTCCTTCCACACATGTGCTCCTCACCCACACCATCAGCCGCTTTGCCGTTTCCTACCAGACCAAGGTCAACCTCCTCTCTGCCATCAAGAGCCCTTGCCAGAGGGAGACTCCAGAGGGGGCTGAGGCCAAGCCCTGGTATGAGCCCATCTACCTGGGAGGGGTCTTCCAACTGGAGAAGGGTGATCGACTCAGCGCTGAGATCAATCTGCCTGACTATCTTGACTTTGCCGAGTCTGGGCAAGTCTACTTTGGAATCATTGCCCTGTGAGGGGGCTGGACATCCATCCTTGCCCACCTCAACTCCTTTGTTATCTGCTCCTTCTGACCCCCTCATCCCCTTCTGGCTTAGAAAGAGAATTAGGGGCTCAGGGCTGGGCCCCAAGCTTAGAACTTTAAATAACAACACTTAGAAACCTAAGATCCAGGGACCTGGACTTTGGAGCATTGGCCACCAGCAAGAATTCAAACTGGGGCTTCCAGCATTCACTGGAGATCTCAGGTTTGGATCCCTCAACGCAACCTGGGACACCTGGAATTCGGGGGTCAGGGAACCTTTCTGGCCAAACACTTCAGCACATCCCTTAAGAAGATCTCACCTACAACTTGACATGAGTGGACCTCAGGCCCCCCTTTCTTCAGATGTTTCCAGACTCTTCCCTGAGATGGAAAGCCCAGCCCCTCCCTCATGGGGCCAGCTCCCTCTATTTATATTTGCACTAGTGATTATTTATTATTTATTTATTATTTATTTATTTACTGATGAATATATTTATTTGGGAGGTTGGGGTGTCCTGGGAGACCAAATGAAGGGGATGCCTTGACTCGGACATGTTTTCTGTGAAAACGGAGCTGAACTCTAGGCTCTTCCCTCCTGGCCTCCTGGCCTCTGTGCCTCCTTTTGCTTATATATTTTTAAAAATATTTATCTGATCGAGTTGTCTAATTAATGCTGATTTGGTGACTGACTGTCGCTACATCGCTGAACCTCTGCTCCCCAGGGGAGTTATGTCTGTAACCGCCCTACTGTTCAGTGGCGAGAAATAAAATGTACCTAGAAAAGACACATGGTCTCTTTGTTGGCATTAATTCTGCGGCTGCTTCTCCTTGGGGGTGGGGAGCCACTCCCTGAAGTCCCCTCTCTCTCTCTCTCTCTCTCTCTCTCTCTATGGCTTAAGATCCCTGAACCCATAAAATAAATGTGAATAAAAGTTAAAAAAAAAAAAAGATCCCTGAACCCAGTCCCCACTCCTTAGACTACTGGGACTCAGGAGACCCTACTTAGAACAAAGCCAAGCCACAAATGCCCCTCCTCCAGGAAACTGGAGCCTGAACCTAATTACCTCTCCCTCAGGGCATGGGAATTTCCTACTCTGGCAATTCCACCGGGGAAGTCCTACTCCTTAAGTGTTCAGGTGAGATTTCCGGCTGTTGCAGCCAGCAAGAGAGCCTGGGAAGGGCCACATTCTCAGGCGCCTGAATCACAGCCAAAGGACTTTCAGACCTTCAGGCATCAGGGCTCCAAATCTGCCTGATCCCGGGCTCCGCCAGCAGCCCTAACTGTGCAACCTGACCCAGTTGCTAAGCTTCATCCACCCAATGAAGATTCTGCATGTGGGGCCACGAGAGAATAGAGGACCTAAACTACGTGAGAGCACCTAGCGTAGCACATGGCATAATAAGTGCTCAGTGAATTCTGACTTTCTTCCTTCATACAGCCCCCAGCTGTTCTCTCTGCTTCGGTCTCTCAGTGGGTGGACTTGAAGAGACGAAGGAGGGGCGCCTGGGTGGCTCAGTCGGTTGAGCGTCCGACTTCAGCTCAGGTCATGATCTCAACACTTCGTGAGTTTGAGCCCCGCGTCCGGCTCTGTGCTGACAGCTCAGAGCCTGGAGCCCGCTTCAGATTCTGTGTCTCCCCCTCTCTCTGCCCCTCCCTTGCTCATGCTCGGTCTCTCTCTGTCTCAAAAATAAATAAAAACATTGTAAAAAATTTTAAAAAAAAAGAAGAGACGAAGGAAAATTTAAAAAGAGGAATAAGGTGCATGTGAAGGACTCACGTGCAAACTCTGACAGATTTTCTTGGTGAATGATGAGGGGAGGGACATGAGGTGAGTGAGCTGAAAAGAGAAAAAAAGCACTCTCTGTCCCCAGGAAGACTCTTCTGGACACAGAGTCAAAGACAAATATGGAGTCAGAAATGAAGACCCAGGGAGTGGGAGTCCCCACTGGGTTCAGAAGTTGGCCCTTCCTTCCTGCCAGGGCTGCCAGGCAGGGGGAAACCGTGTGGTCTGCCGCAGTGGGATAACCCACTGGGGTGACCTAGATAGGGCCTTGGGTCCCTCTCTGCCTCCTCCAGCCTGGAGCTGAAAGTGTGTCATGGGGTGATGGGGCTGTTGTTACTCACCCCGGGGCCCCAATACTTGCCAGTGCATGGAAAGCACAGCTGAAGTGCGAACAAGGGGTGAGGACTTTCCATCTCACCCTAGACAGGGCCAGGTGGCCAACAGAGTTTCCTCCTCGAGTTCTCCCTGGTGTCCTCAGGTACCCTCCCTGCCCCAGCTCTCTCTTTCAGTCTCCTCCCTTCACTCCCCAGAGCTGTGTTTTTCCTTGAAGGTAGTGGCTAAAGGGGCCTCGGGCAACCAGGCAGGCAGCAGGGGAGAAGTTCTAGGCCCTCAGGGATCATTCCTCACTCTGTGCTCCGTCTTCCAGAGCATTGCTTGCCTTCCCCTGTAATGACCCCTGTCACTGATAGAAGGGACCCAAGAGAAAATGCAGTGTGGAGTCTGCTGAGGACTATGTGGCTCTGAGAATAAGGATGGTTGGAGATGCTTTGCGGTTTGAGATCCCCTTCTTCCACCTTCCAAATGGGCTAAGGTTGGGACAAGTGCATTCGGAGGCAGGAGGTGGGTGGGAACGCCACAGATGGCCTTCTCAGCAGTAGAGGCCATAGGAATTGATTTGATTGTTTCAAGCAACCAGAAAAAGAATATTTTACCAACACTTCTTTACCAACCCTGAATTAAGACATACTAGCATCTCAGCATCTGTATTTGGCAACACTAAAGGTTTACATTCTTTATTTTCTTCAGGCTCGAAATCAGTTTTCAAACAGTCTCCTACATTTTTCCCACTGCCACGGGGTCCCTGGAGGCCGGGTCCCCAATATCTGGGCTGGGTCACACATTCCAGCCATGCAGTCGCTTTCCCCGGGGCCGCAAGCGGCCCTCACCCCACCATCACAGCCCCAAAGAAGGTCTTCCCTCTCCTGTAGTCCACCATATCGGGGTGACTGATATTGACGTACACCCTCTCGCCCCTCCGGAGCTGTACCAGGCCCCCGAAGCCCACACTCGTGTACCAGAGAGGCCCGTACTCGTGCGTCCGGGACGGGTCCAAGACCGGGGTCACGGTCTCTGCGCCCTCCAGCAGCAGCTCGGGAGTCCCCGGTCCATACGCGCCCCCCGTCCGGTACAGCCGGCTGCGCAGCGTGACCGAGTGGTCAAGGAGGCCCCCGCCGGCAGGGGGCGCCCGACCCCGGTAGCCGACGTGACAGTAGAGGTAATAGAGGCCGTCCTGTGGGAGCGCCAGTCCCTCGGCGCCGGAGAACTGCGTCCCGCTCCTCAAAAACGCCTCTTCTTTCTTGGCCTCCCAGCCTAGCCCCTGCCCCTTCGTCCAAGCACCTGCGGAGAAACGGGCCTGTCGGCTCTCGGGAACCCCATCCCAGAGGAATGATTTAGGCCCGGGACTTCTGGGAGGGTGAGCATGAAGGAGAATGGGGACTTTCAACCCCCTGCAGGGACTTTCAACCTCCCACCCCCCGCCCGAGCCGGGAGTGGGGGGTGGTGGGGGGCGAAGGCCGTGGTGCCACCCCTGCAATGATTATGACTAAGGGGACTAATAGCACCAGAGTGTGGGGTACGGGGCGCTGTTGTGGGGAGATCCAGGCCAGGTTTTGCCTGCTCCAGGAGGGAAGCAAGAAGCGAATAGGGGAGAAGGGTTAGGGACAAGCGGTGGTGAAGCAGGTCGGAAACACAGCCCCGCAATAACGGAGCAAAGGGATTCGGGTGGGCAGAACTGCACCCTGGACTATCTATGAGATCCTTACCTATGAGGTGGGCAGCTGGGAGCCTGGAGCTGAAATCTCTTCCTGCCTCTTCCTCTGGCAGCACCTGTGTCCCTGGAAGGGGCGAAGAGTCCACGATTGGGGGCCAGGGTGGCCATCCATGCATGGTCCCCCTGAGAGGACCGGGCGCCAGGGCCCAAGGATGGGGCACCTGGATTCCGGGAGGAAAAGCTTTTCTGGGGATGCAGATGAATGGGAGCTGGGCATCCCTGAAGGGCTGGAGCAGGGGAGGGGGTGATGGTCTGCTCTTACCCAATCGCTGCTGGGCCTGGGCCTGTGCCCCCGGGTCAGCCGTCCCTGTTACCTGGGTGGGTGGGGTCACAGTGCCCAGAGTTCAGTTTTAGCTGATGCCAACCCCACCCCTCCCAACATAAACCCAAGCTCCAGGCCTAGGGTTTTTCCTACCAGTCCCATCCCCAACATACGTCTATCTCCCTGGAAGGGAGAACAAGCAGAACATGTGTACTTGGGCAGAGACAGAGGCCTGAGTATGTCTTGGGAAGAGGAGAACGGCCAGCCAGACAGCAAGGAAGGAGCTTGGAGATATCAGAACACAACAGCATCACAGGATCTTGGAAAGAGGGCCAGCAAAGAGACAGACAAGGCATCCCCACCGAGGACAGCCAGGCTAACTGAGCAGGATGGGGCAAGAGGCCCCCCGGGCATAGCCAGAGATAAGTGAGTCTCAGCCACATACAGCCCTCCTAGGGCTGGTTGCAGCTACTCACCTGTCCTCCCTGCTCTTGGGGCACCAAGGCCAGCACAGCCAGGACAGTGATAGGCACAGCCAGCAGCAGGGTCACCAGGGAGGTGGCTCCTGCCACAGCCAGCAGGAGGCAGCCCTTCCCCTGGGGCCTCCTACCCCGGCCCTCTAGCCCCAGTGTCCCCATGGAGACTGAGCCAGGGCCAGGGCAGGGGGGCTTTCATACCTTAGGGGTGGGGCCACCCCCTCCCCATAGACCCACACACCTGGCTGGGACTTTCCGCACACCCCTGCTCCCCTCACCCAGCTTCCTGTTTACCCAGAGCTGGGGTGGGGCAGCTGGATGCCCGGGTTCTCTGAACTGGGGAAGGAGTTGGGGTGAAGAGACAGGCTTGCAGGTTAGAGCTGGAGGGGGGCCTTAGAGATCATCTGGTTCAGCAGGGAGGGAAACTGAGGCCCAGGGAGGGAAGGCACCTTACAGAAAGTCAGGCAACAAAGCTGCAATGAGAACACAGAAGTCCAGATTTCCAGGACAGTCTGCATTCTTCTACACCCCGGTGGTGGGTGCTGGAGGAAGGACTGTGTCCATGTCCTTGAGAACTTGAGGGATGGATGGCTGCATTCCTGAGAAGAACTTCTGCCCACACTGGACCAACCTCCTCCTTCCATCCCCTTGCTCATCCCTAACCCCGAGAGCCTGGTGAGCAGCAGAGTTCAGCCCGTCCACAGAAATAGCAGCTGAAAGGGGCCTCAGCCTCACCACTGACTATCATCTCGCTGAGGAGGGATGGAAATGAGCATCACCTCCCTTGCTACACAGAGTGTAGACAGGAGAGCGGTGAGGCATAGCCCCACCTCAAAGAGCCTTGCTGTCTAGCATGAGCCCCATCCATTCAGTAGGTGAGACTAAATGTTTATGAATAAATGAAGAAAGGACAAATGAATGAATGAGCAAAACAAAGCAGCAAGGATCCAACAAATAGTAATGGTAGACAGTGCAGTGGGAGTTACAGGGAGGAAGGACCAGGTCCAAGGAAGTTGGAGGTGGTCCTAGATCATCGCCCCATCTCTGTCATCAAGTAATAATAATAATAATAATAATAATAATAATGCTATTATACAAGTAGCAGTTAGCATATGGTTGCCACAGACCTACACACTTTATGCATAGAAATTCTTTTAATCCTGACACAAACCTTAAGAAACTGAGGCACAGAGAGGTTAAGGAACTTCTAGAAGGCCACACAGTAGTGGTAGAGTCAGGATTTGAACCCAGGCTGTCTGCCTCCAGAGCCCTGACCACAAGACATTTTAAAAGCTGAGTGCTGACTTCAGATTTGTGCATTTTAGTGTATGTAAATCTTGCCTTCCTCAGCCCCCCAAAAAAGAAATGGGGAAACAAAAGCTTGACTCAAGTCAACGATAAGCATGGTAAAAAGGTTTAGAGGCAGGGGTGCCTGGCTGGCTCAGTTGATTGAGCGTCTGACTTTGGCTCAGGTCATGGTCTCACGGTTCATGAGTTCAGCCCTGCATCAGGCTCTCTGCTGTCAACGCAGGGAGCCTGCTTCAGATCCTCTGTCACGTTCTCTCTGCCCCTCCCCTGCTTGCACAACGCGCGCTCACTCTCTCTCAAAAATAAATAAACGTTTAAAAATTAGTTAACTTTTAAAAAGGTTTAGAGGTAAAATGTACTGATGTTTGCAACTTTGAAAGGTATCAAAAAATGAGATAGATAGGTATGTAATAAAGCACTATAGAAAATGTCGGTTTTAGAGTCTATGTGGTAGGGATATGTTCACTGTAAAATTGTCTCAATTTTGTTCTGTTTGAGCATTTTAATAATAATAAAATGTGTTAAAATTTTTTTCAAAAACAACCCTAAATATTGCCCACCATCCAGCATGGGGAACCTTGTGTGGGGGGGAGGGGGAAGAAATGCCAGGAAGTTTCTGAATTTGAAGAAGGAAATGCAAATGCATGTGGACCCAAGCATCAGACATCCTTCTTTTCCTCTTGCCTCCACATGAGGTCCCCAGTCTTCACCCTCCTCAAGAACTGGGTGTGCAGTCCTCCAGCACCCATCTCCCTCTCCATCTCAGTACTACTAAGAGGCCTTCATCCAGGTCTCTGTCCAGAAGTTTTTGGATCACTGCCCTTATTTTTGTGCTCAACCGCAGAATGCTGCCTCCTACAAGAAGTCCACCTAGATTGTCCACACTTCGTTTCCCAACACCGACTCGCCATCAGCTTTCTGTCTAGACTATCAGCAGTACTCATGTACATCTAGTCTCTCGTCTGTCTACTGGTCTGTCTACCAGCAGGCCGCAGACTCTGGATAAGCCGCGAGAGAGCAGGAACCCTGGGGAGCGGGGGGGGGGGGGGGGGGGGAGAGGGGAGGGGGAGGTGAGGCAGTCACACCCCACAGTGAGGTGAAGCTGAGGGAAGAGAGTACAGCTTTGAGGTTCCCGGGGCCCTGGAGTCATCTGCTGTCCAGCCTCTGCCTCTGCTCCCTAAAGAATTTAATACAATCCACTTCTGCTCCCACTTCTCTTCGTGGCTACCTCAGGCTCTCTCCTCTCCACCTGTGTTTCTGCTCCCCAATCCAACCACATGCACACCCCCAGCATTCTTCTTGAACCCAGGAGGGTCCCAGTTTCTAGACCCTGGTCAGTGCAGCTGGCTCTGGTGTGAAGTCAGCTACCCCCTCTTTGTCCTCAAACAGGAACCAGTGGTTACGGGGCAGGAAGTGCCTGAGGGGAAGTTATGGGGCCCAGACACTCCTCCATGCCCTACTTCAGCCCTAGCAGTATCTGCCCATGGGAAGTGGCTCTCCACCCGAATTGGGCCCTGCTCTCCTGAGTGGCTCTGGGGCTGGGGAGCAGCCCCAACTGCCAGGTAGTCCTGGACACCACCCTCCCTGTTTTTCACGGGTCCACACATACACTCAAAACCGTGTTTCCTCCTCCTCCAACAGCCACTCACCAGAACCTAAAACCATCCCGTGCTGGAGAGGCCCCTATGAACTACCCGGTCAGCCGAGGGCAGAGGAATAGGGGTATATGCTGGGGCTGACACAGCTGGCTTTGAACCCCAGCTCTGCCACTTCTGGGCTGGACCTCCTTGTAAGTAAGAGTCTGAACTCAAGCCTGAGGTTCCCCACCAGGGAAACAGGCACCGTAGTACCCTACGTTGTGGGGATTCGCAGTGACAAATGGAAAGTGCCCGGTTCAGGGTTGGCACATAAGTGGGGCTCCTCAGCCCTGGAACAATTGTAACAGAGGGCCCCGCACTTCACAGATGAGGAACTTGAGGCACGTGACTCTCCCCGGGCCATTTAGGTTAGCAGAGCAGGGACCAGGTTTCCTGACTTCCAGGCCAGTCTTCAGTGCTCGACCTAATGGGAGCTTATAAGGAATGGAAAGAGGGTAAGGTAGCCCTCTGCACAGGGGAGGGTTGTGGGTAAACAGCAGTGTGTGCGTTCATGAGTAGGTGGTCAGAGGACACTCGGTCCAGGTGGGCAGGGGACCTCATGGGGAGGCCCAGAGATGGCACAGATGGCAGTGGGAAGCCTCTGAGGGGCCGGTGGTCATGGGTGTGGGTGAGGTAACAGGTGAGAGGTGGGCACCTCTGGTAGGAGGTGAGATAAACCAGATCCGGATGAAGAATCTGAGTCTGCTTTTCTGCCTCTAATGCTGTTGGATAGGGAAGCTGAGATACCCTCGGCCAACCAGGAGGATGGGGGAAGCTGAAGGGAGAAATGGGTCCCTGATACCTACCCCTTCTCGCCGCAGGTATATGCCTTTACCTATTTGGCAGCAGCCTGGGGCTGGGGGGACTCCTGCTCCTGGCTGTGGTCGTTCTGTCTGCCTGTCTGTGTCGGCTCCATCGGAAAGGTGAGCCCCAGCCTCACCTCCCTCATTCGCCCACCACAATGCCCCGTGTTGCCCCCACGCACCCCCTCTCCCGCTGCTTTCCCAGAAGGCCCCGTCAATTCCCACACACCCTGGGAGAGGAGGGTGGGAGAGAGGGGAGGACGGTGTCCAAAGAGAGAGGCAGGCGGGCATTTGGTTTGGGCCATGGGAACCACAGAGATGTCAGCAAGTGAGGCAACACCGCTGGGGTTGGGAGAGTGATGGGGGAAGCGGGGGGGGGGGGGGGGGGGCCCTGCTGAGTTTCTTCTTTTCTTCCAGTGAGGAGGCTGGAGAGGAGCTGGGTGAGTCCGGGGGCGGGGGAGTGGGTGATGGGGACGAGCAGGCTGAGGGCTGAGAAGGGAGAGCAAGAGAAGAGAGGGAACACAGGGGCACAAGAGAGCCAGAGACGCAGAGAAAAAAAGGGGAAGAAAAAGAGAAATAAGGATGAGAAGAAAAGCAGAGAGAAAGTGTATAGAGAAAGGAAAAGGTAATAAGAAAGGAGAAAGAGTGTGGAAGCAGTGAGAGAGACAGAGAGTGAGAGAGAAAATCAGATGGAGAAGGAGAGAGATGCAGGGGGAGGGAAAAAGAGAGAGAATAATGACAACAGAGACGCAGGGAGGAAGGCAATGAGAGAAATGAGCAGGAGTTTAGGCTGGCAGAGACAGAGGGCAGGGAGCACTGAGGAGGAAATGAGGTACAGCGGGGTGGGCAGCAGCACAAGGAGGGACCCAGGGGAGGGGGCTCCTCCGGTGACCTCCCAGCAGCACCTTCTACCTCCACCCCAGGCCCAGCTCTCAGAGCAAGAGCTCCACTACGCATCTCTGCTGTCCGTGCCTTGCCGTGAGGGGCCTGGCCTCAGCCAAAGGGAAGGCTCCAAGGAGGACCCCAGCAGTGACTATGCCTGCATTGCCAAGAACTAATCCACCTGAGCTCCCCCAAACGCCTTCCCCCAACCCAGGACTGTGGTCCACCCAGTAAAGACCGTGGTCTCACCACCTTCTGTGCCTTGGGGTTCTCAGTTCAACTCAACTCAGTCCCATTTCAGCATGACCGCCATCAAAACTTAAGCAAGGTTATCTTCCCACCCACTCTGGGATTGAGTAGTGATTTCTCGGGTGTTTAGGAACCCAAGCTTCCCTGAAGGCCAGAAAGAGTACATGTGTGAGCCTGGCTGGAATGGGGAGTTAACAGGTGGGGCTAATCCGATCCCATATGCCCCATTTCTCAGGAGAATCAGATCTAGCCCCCTGCACCCCAGAGAGGTGGAGGTGTTGAGTCCTGGATGGTGATGGGAGAGGCTCCAGACACAGTTACTGGGAAGGTCGCTCCTTGGACCTTTCCAGGCCAGGCTTGGCAGAAGGGAGAGTTAGGAAGAGTCAGGGGACCCCAGAGAGGGACATTTTTGGGTACCTGGAGAATGGAAAAGGAAAAACATGAGACTCATAAGGAGTTAGTGGTAGGGCAGAGAAGGATTTATTGGGGTCTCTTGAAGAGGGTTGGGATGGCTGAGGTCTCGAATCACTCATCAGAGGCCATCTGAGGAGTGGCAGCATGTTCCCAGGTGACAGTGGCCTGCAGGAGAGACAACAGGGGTTGCCCATCGCCACAGCCCTCCTCTTCCTGGTCTCTGTCTCCCCCTCCTCCAGCTCTCTTCCACCATTGCCCTGGCCCCATTCCTTACATTTGCCTTGGTAATAGATGGTGCTGCCCATGGCCACAGAGATAAAGCTGAAGGCATAGAATGCCGCCCGAAGGAGGAGGACTGTGCTGGCCCCCAGCCAAGGAGGTCCTGAATGTAGGCGGTAGAAGGAAGGGCTTGGTAAGGGGGGGGCCTCAGGAAGAAGCATGCACAGGCTCAGGGAGGGACAGAGAGCAGGAGGCCTCAGGGAAAGATTCCCAACTTCCGGGGAGAGGGGCCTCCCACCTCACCTTTTTCTATCACCAGCAGAGTCCCATTCCCTGTTCCAGCACCAAGACCCAGCACCTCCACCCTGCACACGTAGACTCCAGTGTCACAGTCTTGGGTATCCCAGATGTGCAGCTCAGCCTGGTGGTCACAGAGGAAACGGGAAGAGGCAAGAGGGGCCAGGCGGCCCCTGAACTCTGGCGTCTCATTCCTCACTTCCTTCCCTGGGGCCACCTTGTCCCGGTACCACGCGACAGAGCCAATGGCCAGTCTCCCTCTGCTGGCATTGAAGGAGCAGGGCAAGAGGGCAGCAGAGCCCTCCTGGGTACGAATCTCAGGGGGCTGGAACACCCAGAGAACACAGGATCCTGGCAGGCAGAGAGAAGACCCAGAGAAATGCCTCCCCACTTACAGTAAAGAAAAAGGACCAAGAGCTTGCCGTAGAATATCCCAGCTGTGTCCCCAACTCACGGAGGACCCAGAGGGCCAAGCACTTTGGTACCTCATGAAACCCTTTTCTCTCCACCAGGCTAATTTCTTAACATTGCTTATTTAAATAGTTTTTCGGGGGCACCTGGGTGGCTCCGTCACTTGAACATCTAACTTTTGATTTTGACACAGACCCAGGGTCACGGGATGGAGCCCCCATGTCGTGCTCTGTGCTGAGTGTGGAGCCTGCTTAAGATTCTCTCTCTCCCCACCTCTCTCTCTCCCTCTGTCCCTCTTCCCTGATCAATCATGCTCTCTCTCTAAAATAAATAAATATTGGCGCACCTGGGTGGCTCAGTCAGTTAAGCACCTGACTCTTGGTTTCAGCTCAGGTCATGATCTCACAGTTTGTGAGTTCAAGCCCCATGTGGGGCTCTGCACTGACAGTGCAGAGCCTGCTTGGGATTCTCACTCTATCTCTCTCTCTGCCCCTCCCCTGCTCATGCTCTCTCTCTCTCTCTCTCTCTCAAAATAAATAAACCTTTAACAAAATATTTAAAATAAATAAATAATAAAAATTAGTTTTTCAAATTCTTTCTTATACCAACTGTCATCCTTGCCCCCTCCCATCACTCCCCTGCTACATTCACTAGTAGGTTCTTGCTGAAATTTAACCTGTCACATTAAAATTGAAGTTCATTGATGAACGTGGCTCCCTAGTTAACTAATAATTAACTATATTATTCCAGGTATTATTTTCACAACAGTGACATACTATATATAGTACACCACCCTTGCTACTTTGTTTTTTGTTAAAGAGCATCAACTAATTAAGTCTTCTGGTGACGACGTGGCTCTAATTGATGAAAATCCCTATCTAACTCATCCAAATTGATGAATTAAACCAATTAGTAAAATCTCCAATTGGATTCTCTAGTCGATGAAATTCACCTGCCATTCTTCTATTTCAGAAGTTCTCAAATTTGAGAGCACATGGGAATCACCCAGAGTGTTTGTTCAAATAGATTCCTGGACCCTACCCCCAGAGACATTTACTCAGTGGTTTAAGAGTAGGGCCTGAGAATTTGCCCCAGGTTCCCAGCTGATGCTAAAACTTTGGGTCTGGAGTCCACACTGCATGTAGTTAATGGATATGGCTCACAGTTAAAGTCTCTCAGTTAATTAAAATCAGTTTCATTAAGAAACTTCCCTTAGAGTTAATTAGGTCTCCCAAACTCCTAATTACATCTAGACCCTAGGTAATAAGACTTGTTTAATAGGCTTATTAAGCTCATCAAATTAAAATTGACCCCTTCAGAAAAAACATTCACCTCTTCCTTCTTTAAGCCCTTTATACTGGTTCTTTCAACTTTATCTTACTAGGGTGGCAGCTGAGAAGAAAGGGCCTCTGGGACGGAAGCTGGGGAGTGACGCTCCCAGCGGACAACACGGAGACATGGAGGGAATTGTGAACTGGGGGGTGTCCGCGTTGCATCAGCTTTATGGAGGGCCCCACCTGCTCCCAGTTTCCTTTCCTGGCCACTCCCCTCAGGCCTCCAGGTCAGCCTCCCCCCATCCACCCTCCTCCCAGCCGCACACCCCCTCAGGGTTCTGGGAGAAAGCCCTCTCACCTGGATGGACCATGATAACGAGGAGCAGCAGCATCCGGGGCATGTCAGAGGGTGTTTGTTTCAATTGGCGAGGGGGACCTGAGCGGTAAGCTCTGGGTGGAGAATGAACAACCTACTACTCGTGGCCAGGGTTGCCAGATGGAGGTGGGGAGCTTCCTATGACACACGGGACTCTCACATCACTTGTCAAAGACCTCAACTGCCTAGGACCTCAGGCATCAAATTCTTGCCTCCCTGAGGAGAGAGGATGCTGCTAATGGCAATATCTGGGTCACTAGGAGGTAGGGGCAAAACATGGTCAAGTGACCCAAGTGTTTGAGGGCTAGGGTGGGGCTTAGATGGCTGCTAACACGAGGGTGGGTGGGTGAGACCAGGATGTGGTTCCCCTATCTTCTGAGGTTCAAGAAGACCAACGCTTTACTCAGAATAAGGCTCCAGAAACCCTCCTGGGCTCAGAGCTAACCTACTTCCCCTCATCTTGGCTCAGCAGTGCCCAGGCCCATCCCATCTGTTCCCTTTAGGCTGGCCCTCCCCCAAGGCTTCTCTAGAAATTCTATAATGGAGGGGATTAGGAGAAGCAAGCTGATTGGTGGTGGCAGCAGGTGGTTGCTAGGGTCTTTGGAAGGTTCATTTGCATAGCAATCAACCTGTTTTACTTAGATTGTGTGGACTTGGGTGGTTTGGCCAAGTGCAAGGGATGGAGAGATTTGTACTCTTTCATATTCAGGTCTCCATTAAAGGAGTATACCTCTCGCTGAGGGCTGCTTTACCCTATTGTGTTCTGCAAGCACTTATCACCCACCAGTAAACCGACTTATTTATTATTTTATTCACTACTTAGCTAGCATTTCTTGAGAAACTACCAAGTGCTCATTACATGAAAAATACTCTTACAGACAAGAAGGAAAGACATTGAGTTCATAACTCCAGGGTTATATAGGGAATGGTACAAGAATATACCACACATTCTTGTAAATGCATTACACACCGAATGAGATAGCACAGCACCTAGAAAAGGAGGGTTACGTATACAATGCTCCTCATGAGACATGGGCACAAAGGGTTAGGGTTAGGGTTAGGGTTAACAACCCTCACCCCACAGTTCTGGCTCCTTTTATATTAATACATCTTCTTCCCTTTGTGTCCCTGTTTCTAGCTCTGTTTCACAATACATTCGTGGATTGCAATTCCCAGTCTTCCCTGCAGTGATCTGGAGTTTTGTCTTGGGGAAACAGTAATCGCATGGTTAAGAATGCTGGCTTGGAGTCAGGCTGGGTTCAAATGCAAAATCCCCAACAAACTGGTTATATGATCTTGAACAAATTATTTAACCTCTCTGAACCACCTGCACAAGAACATAGGCCACATAATCTGGGAAGGACTGACTCGATCTTTCTCCATCAGGAGACTGGCTTCCTCTTCAGGGCCTCTAACCTGAGGGCGTGGAATTGAGGTGTCATGGCTAGGCAAGGGCTGCCCCCTGGTGGTCATGGAGCCTGGGGAGTCCTGAGACACCCAGAAGTGGTTTTTCTCAAAAGGGCCTGAATTCCAGCTTCCATCCAGTCCCTTACCTTGCCTCATCCTATCAACAGACCATCTCCACCCCAAAGAGTCAATGTGGAAGAAATGGTTTCTTCTACTCAACTATGATAAGCAACTTGAGGAGGGAGCAGAAATCACCACCAGTGGACTGGGGTTGTAGGGCTGGGAAGCGCCACTGGCCTGAAGATAAAACTCCATACTTCTACAGTACACGCTCAATCACATGGCACTGCTCCATGTCTCAGGACAATGCGGCTTTGAAGTCAAGTCAGCCTAAGTTGGAGCCCTGGTTCCCCTGCTTACACATCTGTGAATGTGAATAGCATCTGTCAATTTCCAGACTTCACTGTCCTGGATGCTCAGTGTATGTTAGTCCCTAGCCCCTCCCCAGTCTGGGGCTAGGATGACCATGGTTAAGCTCTGCCTGAACTCAAGGGTATCTTGCTCTCTCTACCTCTTTTCTGTACCTAAGATTTCCAATATCCAAAAATATTGTGGATTCCAAAGATTGTACTTGGATTTTTTTTTTTAAGTCCATCTACAATAAATCCTGGTAGAAGTGTAGATTCAAGGACACTTTTCAATGACTCTGAGACTCTCTAAGGAACTTTAACCTGCAGGACAGGAACTGATGCACTAATCAGCACAAGGATGGAATTTTTCAAAGATACTTTTACCAGGGACTCAAGAGGAAAGCCAATGAATAAAGAAGTTGTGAAGTCGATGTATGTACATCTGTGATCTTATTTATTTATTTATTTATTTATTTATTTGAAACCAACTTTTTTTTTTAAAGATTTTATTTTTAAGTAGTCTCTATACCCAACACGGGGCTTGAATTCACAACCCCAAGATCAAGAGTCCATGCTTTACTGACTGAGCCAGCCAGGCACCCCTCTGATCCAGCTTCTTTAACACCTCACTCTAGGCTGCCTTGAGGGTGGCCAGGACCAATTAACAAATAACTCAGAGCTCAGAGCAGGAAAAAAGGTGAAGACACAGAAGGAACTCTGGAATCCTAGCACAGCCACCCCACCTCACCTGGGGTTCCTTCCTGTGTTGGTAGTGGTGAGATGTGGTGGACTTCTCCTCTGGCCAAGTCTTTTTAAAGATTTTCAACTAATTCGTGGCCCCCAGGTTCTACTTTCAACCTCTAACCACAGCTACTCTTGAGGTTCCTGCATCGGACCTCACCACCTTCAGTCTCCTTGCCCTCATTGTCTAATCTCCTTCACATTCACCAAGAGCAGGCACCTAACTCTCTAGCTTCCTCTCTGTTCCAGCCTCTGCTATCTCTCTGGGAGACTCAATGTCCATGTAAATGGTATTTCTAAACATTGAGGTGTAATTCTTTGCAGTAAAATGCACAGATCTTAGATGTACAGTTTGATATCCTCTGGCAAATCTACACATCCATGTAAACAACATTGCAAATGAGATACAGATCATTTCCATCACCCCAGAAAATTCCCCCATGTCTCTTTTCGGTCAATCCCTCTCCCCTCGCAGAACCAACCACTGATTTATACCCCTGTAGATTTATATCCCTATATTATGCCTCTATTCTTGAACTTCATGTAAGTGTAATCATATAGTACACACTCCTGCATATGGCTTCTTTCATTCTGTATAATGTCTGTGAGATTCATTTATTGTTGCATGTATCAGTAGCTTGGTTGTTTTTTTTTTTTTTAATGCTTATTTATGCATTTTTGAAAGAGAGCAGGAGAGGGGCAGAGAGAAAAGGAGACAGAGAATCCCAAGCAGGCTCCACGCTGTCAGTGAATAGCCCCATGTGGGGCTCAAACTCATAAACCGTGAGATCAAAACCTGAGCTGAAATGAAGAGTCTGATGTTGGGGCATGTGGGTGGCTCTGTCAGTTAAGCATCTGACTTCAGCTCAGGTCATGATTTTGCGGTCCTTGGGTTAGAGTCCCACATCAGGCTCTGTGCTGACAGCTCAGAGCCTGGAGCCTGCTTCGGCTTATGTGTCTCCCTCTCTCTCTGCCCCTCACCCACTCACTCTCTGTCTCTCGAAAATAAATAAACGTTAAAAAGAGAGAGACAGAGAGAGTCTGATGCTTAGCTGACTGAGTCACCCCGGTGCCCCAGTAGCCTGTTCCTTTTTATTGCCAAGTGGTATTCCATAATACAGATGTACCACAGTTTATTTATCCACTCATCTAATGATGTGCAACTGGGTTGTATGAACATTCTCATATGTCTTGCAAATGATCTTTCAATACACTAATTTCACAGTTGCTCTACCTTGTCTACTACAACCACCACCTTGATTCTACATGGCCTACACTGTAAATCATGTTACCATGGTTGGAATCTTACCTCCCCTTTCCCAGGGACATAAATCGATCAGGCCTGAGTCCCTCCAGACTCCTGTAACCTATGCATGTGCTTTCACACACAATTCAGCTGTTGGAGACTTCTGAGTTTTTTCTCTTTCACTTTCATTCAACAAATTTTGAGCATCTACCATGGGGCTCACCTAGGCAATGTTGTTGTACGTAGCCAGTTTTTACTACTTCTTATTCCCTGTCAAGTCTCCAGTCTGTATCTCCATCTCCGTCTACACCTTCACCTCAGGCCTCTTTTTTTTTTTTTTTACATCGTTTAAAATTTATTTTTGATAGACAGAGAGAGACAGAGCACAAGTGGGGAGGGGCAGAGAGAGACGGAGACACAGAATCCAAGCCAGGTTCCAGGCTCTGAGCTGTCAGCACAGAGCCTGATGCGGGGCTCAAACTCACAAACCGTGAGATCATGACCTGAGCCAAAGTTGGACGCCTAACCGACTGAGCCACCCAGGTGCCCCTTAGGCCTCTTTCTTGACACCTGAGTCCAGAATATCTACCTGCCCTCTAGATATCTCCTCCAGAGTGTTTCACAGGCATTTCAAAATCATCCGTGTCCACCCAAACTGGGTCAGCTTCCTATATTCCCCATCTCGGTGAATGGAAACACAGTCCACCCCATCACTTAAGGTAAAAACGTGGGATTTATATGGGCGCCTGGGTGGCTCAGTCAGTTGAACGTCCGACTTCGGCCCAGATCATGATCTCACAGTTTGTGGGTTCAAGCCCCACGTCGGGCTGCATGCTGACAGCTCAGAGTCTGGAGCCTGCTTGGGATTCTGTCTCTCTCTCTCTCTCTGCCCCTCCCTGGCTTGTGCTGTCTCTCAAAAATTAGTAATTAAACATAAAAAAAAAAAAAACCTGGGATTTGTGTTTTTCTACTTTCTCCCTCAGTTCCCCGATCCTATCCATCTCCAAATCCTGTCCATTCTGCCTCTGAAATACCTTGGGTATTTTCCCACCTCTTAATTCTCACTGCTAGTCAAGGCCCTCGTTACCTCAGTATGAAACTAGTACAATTGCTTCTCTAATGGACAGTGTGGTTTCTTCTCAATATCCATTCCACACCTCCCTCTCCAAGCGTGGAGGCTCAACCATCCATTCAACAACGCTTTTACTGAGTTCCGTCCACACGCCAGACATTCTGTCTTCATCTTCCGTATGTCTTTCTTCACCTCTCCCCTTCTCTTGTATCTCCCACATCTGTGTCCACAACTCCTTCTTCTCACTATCTTTATTCGTATAACTTGTTTCTTCCCTATCTCTCTATCCACACCCTATATCTCTCTACACATCTTTACCCAGCCCCCCTCACCCCTACACACATACATTTGCTTATTCACTAATTCATTCATTCAGCAAATATTTGGTGAGTGCCTACCATGTGCCAGGTACCTATCTCTCCAGTCCTGTCTCTCTCTTCCCCCATTTCTCTCTATATTCTTTCTGTTTCCCCATCTTCCAGCACATCTCTTTCCCCCACCCATCTCACTCTCTTCCCCCCCATTTCTCTCTGGGTGGGGGAATGAGCCAAAGCTGGCAACACACTCACCTTTTTTCCTCTGGGGACCCATTGCTACTTCTACCAAAAAGCATTCCCTGACTCCACCAGACTGGCTGGGACCACTCCCAGATGCCCTCAGATTCTCAGTACAAGATTCTTTAAAAAAAAAATTAAGCTACAATATTAAAGGAAAACTTTAACTCACGTCCATCAGAAACTGACAAATCAAACAGGCAAATAATTACTAACAACACAGAAGAGTGAAACTGGATAGTTAACAAGCTTGATCTAGAAGAAATATGTAGGATCCTAGAAAAACTAGAAAATATGTATTTTTTTTTTTCAGGTACAACATAGACACTTAGAAAAAAAAGAATCAAAATCATATAAACCACAATTGCTGCCCAAAAGCCATGACAATTTAAGAACAATAACAAAGAATATTTATTATACGCTTGGAGATTTTTTTAAATGTTTTTTAATGTACTTTTAAACTTTAGAATCTACCTGTAATGAAAATGTTAAACAAGATATTATAATAGAATTTAAAATATTTGAACTGGGGGCACCTGGGTGGCTGAGTCAGTTAAGTGTCTGATTCTTGATCTTGACATGATCTCTAGGTTCCTGGTTTTGAGCCCCACATCCTGCTTTATGTTGACAGCATGGAGCTTCCTTGGGATTCTGTCTTTCCCTTTCTCTGCCCCTCCCCCACTTGTTTTCTCCCTCTCTCTCTGTCTCTCTCTCTCAAAATAAATAAACTTAAAAAAAATTAAAATAAAATATTTTGAACTGAATGACAGTGAAAACACTGCCTATCTAAACTATGGAATGTAGCTAGAACAATTCATGAAAAAAATAAATGTGTATATTAGGAAGGAAAATTCGAAAGTCATTGAATTGGACAGGTATTTCAAGAAATTAGAAAAAGAGCACAGAACAATCCTAAAAAATTAAGAAAGAAAATAAAAAATATACTTTTAGAAATTAATGAAATAGGGGAGCCTGGGTGGCTCAGTTGCTTAAGCAACTGATTTTGGCTCAGATAGTGATCTCACACTCGTGAGATAGAAATTGAGCCCACAGTTGCTTAGGATTCTCTCTCTCCCTCTACCCCGGCCCCCACTCACAGTCTCTCTCAAATAAAAAAAATTTTTAATATGAAATTTATTGTCAAATTGGTCTCCATACAACACCCAGTGTTCATCCCGACAGGTGCCTTCCTCAATACCCATCACCCACTTTCCCCTCCTCCACTACCCCCCATCAACCCTCAGTTTATTCTCAGTATTCAAGAGTCTCTTATGGTTTGCCTTCAAATAAAAATTTTTAAAAATTAATGAAATATAGAGGCGCCTGGGTAGCTCAGTCGGTTAAGCGTCCGACTTCGGCTCAGGTCATGATCCCGCGGTCGGTGAGTTCGAACCCCGCGTCGGGGTCTGGGCTGATGGCTCAGAGCCTGGAGCCTGCTTCTGATTCTGTGTCTCCCTCTCTCTCTGCCTCTCCCCCGTTCATGCTCTGTCTCTCTCTGTCTCAAAAATAAATAAACGTTAAAACATTAAAAAAAAATTAATGAAATATAGAAGAAAATAGAGGGGTGCCTGGGTTGCTCAGTGGATTGAGCATCCAACTCCTGCTCGGGTCATGATCTCAGGGTTCATGGGTTCGAGCCCTGGTCGGGCTCTGTGCTAACAGCACAGAGCCTGCTCCGAATTCTTGGTTTCCCTCTCTCTCTGCCCCTCTGCCACCCCTCTCAAAAATAAAACGAACATTTAAAAAAAGAAAAGAAAAGAAAAAATAGAGCAGAAAAAATATATATATTTACAAAGGCTACTAATATTAAAAAATCTCTGACCAGGGGTGCCTTCGTGGCTCAGTCACTTAAGCGTGACTCTTGATTTCGGGTCAGGTCATGATATCACAGTTTGTGGGTTTGAGCCCAAGCCCTGCATCAGGCCCCAAGATGACAAGACCAAGCCTGCTTGGGATTCTCTTTCCCTCTCTCTCTGCCCTTTCCACATTTGTGCTCTCTCTCTCTCTTTCAAAATAAATAAATAATAAATAAAAACTTTATAAAAAAAAAATTTAGCCACCAGTGGGGTGCCTGGCTGGCTCAGTCAGAAGAGCATGTGATTCTTAATCTTGGGGTCATGAGTTCAAGCCCCATGTTGAATGTAGAGATTACTTAAATAAACTTAGAAAAAAAATTTAGCCATCAAAAAAAATCACCAAACCCAGATGGGTATGAAACTTCCAAACCAGAGATCATTCCAGTCATATAAAAAGTATTCTAGCTGTCAGGAAACAGGAAAAGTTTCTCAATTTAATTCATGAGATTAATGTAATCTTCATACAAAAGCCAGGCAAGGGCAAATTGAGAAAGTAAAATTATAAAACAATTTCACTCATGAACATAGATGCAAGAAAAAAAAGAACTTAATAAAAATATTTAAAAACCTAAACCAGAGCGCCTGGGTGGCTCAGTCGGTTAAGCGTCCGACTTCAGCTCAGGTCACGATCTTGCGGTCCGTGAGTTCAAGCCCCGCGTCAGGCTCTGGGCTGATGGCTCAGAGCCTGGAGCCTGCTTCCGATTCTGTGTCTCCCTCTCTCTCTGCCCCTCCCCCGTTCATGCTCTGTCTCTCTCTGTCTCAAAAATAAATAAAAACGTTAAAAAAAATTAAAAAAAAAAACCTAAACCAAAATTGAATAAATAATACAAAACAACCTAACCAGTGTTTATCCTAGGAAAGTAATTCACTATTCATGCAATTTCTAATTCTGTTCATGCAATTCATTGCATTAAGAGATTAAGGAGGAAAATCCATCTGACCATCGCAGTCAATACAATAAAAGCGGTTGACAGATTTTGTTCATGATAACTACTCAAATTCTATAAGCAGGAAAAAACCCATTTCACAAGTCATTTATGATTTTTAAAATTATGAGCACCTGGGTGCTCAGTTGGTTAAGCATCCGACTTTGACTCAAGTCATGATCTCACAGCCCGTGGGTTCGAGTCTTGTGTCGGGCTCTGTGCTGACAGCTCAGAGTCTGGAGCCTGCTTTGGATTCTGTGTCTCCCTCTCTCTGACCCTCCCCTGTTCATGCTCTGTCTCTCTGTCTCAAAAATAAGTAAACATTAAAAAAATTAAAAAAAAAAACAATTATGAATGTACATCTTTATTCTCCCATGAAATTTAGTGTTCACTTTTGTTTTTATTTTTTTTAACATTGATTTTTGAGAGACAGAGTGAGAGAGAGCACCAGTGGGGGAGGGGTAGAGAGAGGGGGAGACACAGAATCTGAAGCAGGCTCCATCAGAGCCCAACAACAGGCTCGAACTCACTGACTGCGAGATCTTGACCTGAGCTGAAGTCCGACGCTCAACCCACTGAGCCACTAAGTCACCCTAGTGTTCACTTTTGAAATAGTTTTGTATTTTTCTTCTGCATCTTTCTTCCTGTTTGCATTCATACCCTCTTGTTATCTATCATCTGTTCTCTGAGTACTTGTATTTCTGATGTGGGTCCTTCCTTCACTGCTAAAAGGCTACCCCAAGTTTTGTTGTGTTTCAATTCATGATGGAATTTTGGGTTACAATTTCCACGAGGTTTTGGCCATGTATTTCTGGTGCGTTGTCATCTGTCAGTAAATTGTGTTGCTCTTTTTTTACCTTTTTTCTCATAGCTAATGGAATACAGTCTTTGTTCATTTCTTTTTCTTTTTTTTTTTTTTCCTTTTTCTTTCTCTAAAGAAATTGTATGTCCAATGTGGGACTTGAACTCAGGACCCTGAGTTCAAGAGTCATGCTCTACCAACTGAGCCAGCCAGGTGCTTTTTTTTTTCAAATGTTCATTTCTTTTCGTCACTCATATTTAAACGAGATCGAGTTTTCTCAACTGTTGGCAGGAGTGCCTTGTGAGGGGGGTGAGGAGAGAGTCCAAGATGGATTTCCAGATTTACAAGTTCAAGGGCCCCTCCACTTTTGCCATAACAGTGGATTATTTCCTTAAAATTTGGCACCCCTAGGGCGCCTCGGTGGCTCGGTCAGTCAAGCTACTGAGTCTCAGTTTGTTTCGGCTCAGGTTGTGATCTCAGAGTTTCTTGAGGTTGAACCCTGCCTCAGGCTCTGTGCTGCCAGTGTGGAGCCTGCTTGGGATTCTCTCTCTCTCTCTCTCTCTCTCTCTCTCTCTCTGCCCCTCCCCTACTCACGCTGTCTCTGTCTCTCTCAAAATAAATAAATAAACTTAAAAAAAAATTTTTTTAATTTGGCACTCCTATACGGCCACTACCTTCTCTGCATCTGAGAGCATCTCCTAGTTAAGCAAGTGTTTACCCCCAACCTGACGCTTCTTTATTTCCCAGAAGGCCTCACAGGCCGTCATCACCCAAATGTGCATAATGTTTGGGTGATGTACTTAACATTAAGGAGAATTTGGGGGCACAGTCGGTTGGGTGTCCGACTTCGGCTTAGGTCATGAACTCGTGGTTTGGGAGTTCAAGCCCCTTGTCGGGCTCTGCTCTGATGGCTCCGAGCCTGCTTGGGATTCTCCCTCTCCCCATCTCTCTGTCCCTTCCCCACTTTCTCTCTCTTGCTCTCTCTCTCTCTCTTCTCTCCCTAAATAAATAAATAAATAAATAAATAAACTTTAAATAAATTTTAAAAAATAAAAGAATTTTGCTGGCACTTTCTGATATTTGCCACTTCTGGGTCCCTTCGGGCACTTAGTTATTTTTATTTATTTTTAAAATGTTTATTTATTTATACTGAGAGAGAGAGAAAGAACACACTTGTGAGCGAGAGAGCAGGGGAGGGGCAGAGAGGCAGAGAGAAAATCCCAAGCGGGCTCCGCACTGTCAGCGCAGGAGCTGACATTCTCTCTCCTTTAAAACATTCTCTCTCCACCTTTTACCAATACTCGAGTCCATTTAGTCAGCCCTGCGCTCAGGTTTTCCTTCTCCGGGTGATGCCCTTCCTCCCAGGAAGGAGTATTTGTTTTTTTCAGAGCTGTCACTTGGACCCTCCTTCTCTCCCTAATCTTCCCTGACACGTTGCTGGGGACTGCCTCTGCCTTTTCAGTGTGGAATTTGGGCACACGTACTCATAATTTGGAGTCTGTAGGTGTGTCGGGTGTCCTAGTTTCAGTGAAAATGTAGTGTGTGTGTGTGTGTGTGTGTGAGTGTGTGAGACACCAATCTCCTTATCGCTCTGTATGGTTTCCAGGAGACAAGAGGTGAAATTTAGAAGTAAACTGCTGCTGTGCTCCCCTCAAAGCCCTACAAGGAGGCTTTTTAGAAAAGAAAAGGCTTTCAGTAAGGCCGAGGTTTTCACCTGGCTTCAAGGAGAGCATCTTGTTAAGCCCCTGGGTCTGGTGCACATGCCAGGAAACCCTTTTACCCATTGACAGAAACAGAGCTGCAGAAATCCATTTCTCCCCAGACCCTCACACTCCCTCCATACAGACGTGTGCGCACGGCATCAGTCAGAGTCTGGGGGAAAACAGGAAACAGCACCCTCAAATTAGGTTGAGGAGCTCATTTATTTACAAAGCTGTGAGTGGGGTAGAGGGGAATCACAAGGGATATTACCACCCCAGGTTCAAAGGAATGAGGGAAGAAAAAGATTACGGCAGAGATTCTAACTCATTTTGTACCGCAGATGTCTTTGGCATTCTGGTAAAGCATAAAATAAAAAATATATAACAAAGTAAACCCATTATAGTTACAAAAATATTAATTAAAAGTTGCAATAGAGGGGCGCCTGGCTGGATCAGGTGGATGAGCATGTGACTCTTGATCTTCGGATTGTGAATTCAAGCCCCACCTTGGGTTAGAGGTTACTAAAAATAAATAAATAAATAAATAAATAAATAAATAAATAAATATCTTCAAAAATAAAAGTTGTGGGGCATCTGGGTGACTCAGTCGGTTGTCTGACTCTTGATTCCGGGTAAGGTCGTAATCTCAAAGTTCCTGAGTTCAAGCACCGAGTTGGGCTCTGCGCTGACAGTGCGGAGCCTGCAAGCAATTTTCTCTCTCCCTCTCTCTCTGCTCCTCCCCCACTCTCTTTCTCTCTCAAACTAAACACTTTTTTAAAAGTTGCAGTCGGGGTGCCTGGGTGGCTCTGTCACTTAAGCATCCGACTTTGGCTCAGGCCATGATCTCACAGTCCATGAGTTGGAGTCCCACGTCTGGCTCTGTGTTGACAGCTCAGAGCCTGGATCCTACTTCAGATTCTGTCTCCCTCTCTCTCTGCCCCTCCCTTGCTCACGCTCTGTCTCTCTCTCTCTCAAAATAAATCAAGATTTTTTTTTTAAATTTTTAATAAAAAAAATAAAAAGTTGCAATAGGATAAATCATGCAGTTATTTACTGCCACATTAAATAAAAGACATTTGTAATTTTTTAATTTTTGTGTTTGTTTATTTTTAACAAAAGTGCTTGTCTTTAATTTTTTTAATGTTTCTTTATTTTTTTAAATTTTTTTTAACGTTTTATTTATTTTTGAGACAGGGAGAGACAGAACATGAACAGGGGAGGGTCAGAGAGAGGGAGACACAGAATCTGAAACAGGCTCCAGGCTCTGAGCTGTCAGCACAGAGACCGACGCGGGGCTCAAACTCACGGACCACGAGATCATGACCTGAGCCGAAGTCTGCCGCTTAACCGACTGAGCCACCCAGGCGCCCCAAATGTTTATTTATTTTTTGAGAGAGAGAGACAGAGTGTGAGCAGGGGAGGGGCAGAGAGAAAGGGAGACACAGAATTCCAAGCAGGCTTCAGGCTCTGGGCTCTGGGCTGTCAGCATAGAGCCAGACGCAGGGCTTGAACTCATGAACTGTGAGATCATGACCTGAGCCGAAGTTGGATGCTTAACCAACCAAGCCACCCAGGCGCCCCTTATTATTTTTAGAGAGAGAGCAAGTGAATGGAAGTGACGGACAGGGAGAGAGAGAATCTTAAGCAAAGTCCACACTCAGTGCAGAGCCCCATGCAGGGTTAGATCTCACAACTCTGGGGTCAGGACCTGGACCAAAATCAAGAGTTGGAAGCTCAAGTGACTGAGCCACCCATGCACCCCTAAAAGACAAGACATTTGGTTTTTATTTATTTGAAAATATGTTTTTAATGTTTATTTATTTTTGAGAGAGAGAGAGAGAGAGAGAGAGCATGAGCGGGGGAGAGGCAGAGAAAGGAGACACAGAATCCGAAGCAGGCTCTCCAGGCTCTGAGCTGTCAGCACAGAGCACATCGTGGGGCTTGAACTCACAAACCATGATCATGACCTGAGCCAAAATCAAGAGTTGGGACGCTTAACCAGCTGAGCCACCCAGGCGCCCCTTAAATAAGAACTTTAAACTGTGGAGGTGCCTAGCCGGTTCAGTCAGTAGAATATGGGAGTTTTGAAGTTGGGGTCATGAGTTTGAGCCGCAAATGGGTGTAGAGATTACTTAAATAAACTTTTAAAAAGTAAATAAATATGGGCGCCTAAGTGGCTCAGTCAGTTAAGTGTCCGACTTTGTCTCAGGTCATGATCTTGCGGTTGTGAGTTGGAGCTCCGCATTGGGCTCTGTGCTGACAGCTCGGAGCTTGGAGCCTGCTTCGGATTCTGTGTCTCCCTCTCTCAACCCCTCCACTGTTTGCACTCCGTCTCTCGCACAGTCTCAAAAATAAATTAACATTAAAAAATAAATTAAATTAAATTAAATTAAATAAATAAACTTACAAAGAACTTTAAACTGTGATGTGGTTTTTGACAAGGCAATACATGTAATGTGCCAGGCTCTCCATCAGCCAAAACTGGCTAGAAGCCAGAGGTGCCCTTGGTGTGGTCTGTACAGGTCAGTTTCCTGGGGCAGAGAGCAGTGTGGGAGAGGGAGAGCGGAGGGGCAAACAGAAGACTTCCAGCACACACACACACACACACACAGACAAGTTTTCTGGCCAGTATATTTTTTGTCCTGTAAGCACACTCCGTGGAGCCTAATTCTAAGCAGCAGTTACCCAGGAGAGCACGGAATCATAACAAGGGCCCTTAGCAACACAGTGCTACTTTCATATGGGATTCTAATCTCATGGGGTTCTCATGGGGTTCTAGTGAGTCGTTTCTTTTTTTTTTTTTAATTTTTTTATGTTTACTTATTTTTGAGAGAGAGAGAGAGAGAGCGTGCGCACGAGCAGGGGAGGGACAGAGAGAGAGGGAGACACAGAATCCAAAGCAGGCTCCAGGCTCTGAGCTGTCAGCACAGAGCCCAACACAGGACTTGAACCCACGAACTGTGAGATCATGACCTGAGCCTAAGTCGGGGCTTAACTGACTGAGCCACCCAGGTGCCCCATCTAATGGGTCATTTCCTGAGCCAGCTCAGCACCATCTCCCTGACTCCTTGGCTGGACACTCTGGCCTCAGTGACTCCTTTTTTTCTTCCTCCAAGGCTGACCTCTAAACCAAGCTTAAGCTAAGTTGACACCTCCAGCCTGGGTTCAGCAAGCCTTGCAGGCTTGGGCACCTCTGTTGCTTTGGGGCAGTGGTTCTCTTGAGGGTGTATCAGCATCACTCGAGGCACTTGTTAAAAAGCTAGTGTGTTAGGACCACTCCCCACTGTTTCTGATTCAGTAGGTCTGCGCTGAGGCCCAACAAGGGGCATTTCTAACTTGCTTCTATGTTAATGCTGGTGGAAGGGCCACTCACTGAGAGCCACTATCTTAAGGGGATTCTGCACATCTCAGCTCAGTTCTAGATCTTGCAGCCTGTCAGAGAGCTATCTACTTCCCCTATGTCCAAGTTCTCGTGGATTCCTTGCAGCAGGCCCCTAAATGCACCCCTACAGCTATTTCCCACCTGTGCCCAGAAGCCCCACCTTCCCTTTACCCCTACCTACTATGAGCTAGTCTTCTCTGCAGTTGAGAGGGCAGCGCCCTGAGTTGGGGTGGGAGATGTCTTCTTGCATGTCTGTTCTTCACAGGCTTTCCCCACAGCTGTGTGCTGGCTGGGATTTGTTCTCTACCCTTTTGCCCTTCAAAAGAGTCTTTCTCTTCACTTGTGTCCCACGTCAGAGCAGGGACACTTTATCCCCAGACATTTCAGCTCTATCCCACTGTGGTAGTCTGCCAAACCATCCTTGATGGAAAGAACAGTCTAGAAGGCAGTCACACCCTAAATACAGACCAGAGTCTTCCCAATGGCCTATAAAGCCCTACACAATCTGGCCGTCTCCCCTCACACACCTGGCTCCAGCTACACTGGCCATCCTGCTGCTTCATGAATACTCCAGATAGCCAGACATATTCTCATCTCAGGACCTTTGCACTTGCTGTGCCCTCTGCCTGAAATGCTCCTCTCCCATATAGCCACAGGGCTTATTTCCATAGCTCCTTGAAATCTTTGCTCAAATATCATTTTCTCAGAGAAGCCTTCCTGATCACCCTGTTTAATACTACAGTCCACCACAGCACTTCCTGTCCCCCTTCCCTACTTTGTTTTTCCGCATAGGTTCCTGCCACCTTTAATGATTATCATTTCTAAAATTTTTTATTTTTAGGTAATCTCTATACCCAACATGGGGCTCAAACTCACAACCCGGAGACCAAGAGTCACATTCTCCACTGACTGAGACAGCCAGATGCCTCTAATATATTTAATTATTTATTTTTAAATTTTTTTAAGCTTATTTATTTTTGAGAGACTGAGACAGAGCACAAGCAGGGGAGGGGCAGAGACAGAGAGGGAGACACAGAACCAAAGCAGGCTCCAGGCTCTGAACTGTCAGCACAGAGCCTGATGCGGGGCTCAAATTCACTAACCACGAGACCATGACCTGAGCCGAAGTCGGATGCTTAACCTACTGAGTCACTCAGGTCCCCTAATATATTTATTTTTATTGTCCGTCTGCCGCAATTACACTGTCCATGAGGACAAGAACTGACATTTGTTTGGTTCACTGAGCTAGCATATTGTAAGTACTTGATAAATATTTGTTGAATAAATGTATGAATAAGGAAATGAATTCCCCCCACTAGGCGCTGAGACCTGAGCGCAGGGTTGCAGCTTTCTCTGAAGGGTTAGAGGCAGGTGCAATAAAGGGAAGTCAAAAAGTCAGAGTTCACCCCAGCATCTCCCCTGACCTGCATGGGTCAGGGAGAGGGCAGTGAGAAGTAAATACTCCCGGCTGCAGAAAGGGAAATAAGGTGGAAGGAAGAGGAGAAGGAAAGGTGTCTCCATCAATGCTGGGGCAGGGTGGGTAGAGCTCTGGGTGGGGAGTTTGAACAAAATGTCTCAGTGAGGGGAATGCGCTATCCTCCCCTCCTCTAGAAGCAACTACCCATACAGCAAAAAAAGGAAAGCATATATATGTAGTGAAGACATTTATTAGAGGTTACTTATCCACTCTCTTGAACCCACGGTGACTGGCATCCCCCCACACGCACACACACATCCCTAATGTTGGCTTCACCTCCTGGCTCTTGTGTCTACAAATGCTGTCTCTCTCAGTAACACTTTCAGTTCCTCCAAAGAATCCACTTAAATTCTCAAATTCCTGAGCTCTGTAGATTTCACTAAATATTTCAAAGGAGATAAGATGAGTGGGTTACAGTGCACATCCTAAAGTGAACAAATAAAACTCATTTGGGGGCACCTAGGTGGCTCAGTCAGTTAAGCGTCCAACTTCGGCTCAGGTCATGATCTTGTGGTCTGTGGGTTCAAGCCCCGCGTGGGGCTCTGTGCTGACAGCTCGGAGCCTGGAGTCTGTTTCAGATTCTGTGTCTCCCTCTCTCTCTGACATTCCCCCACTCAAGCTTTTTCTGTCTGTCTGTCTGTCTGTCTCTGTCTTTCAAAAATAAATGATAAAGATTTAAAAAAAAAACTCATTTGTTAGACATTTCCACATTTCCAAGTGCCTCCGTGGAACTGCCAGACCAGAGAGTGAAGCTTCTCTCCCTTTCTGATCCCTCACATCTTGCATTCCTCCCAGATGTGCCAGTGGACTTCAGATTTTTCTCCCATTCATGGCCTAGAAAAATTCAGTCAGCCCTTCCTCAGCTGTCTATCCAAACCTGCATACCCAGACTCATGAAACCTGAGAAAATGCAAGCCTTGAGGGTTACCTGACCCTCTGGACCTGTTCAAAGACCATTTGTTCCTGAGAATAAATACTCCTCCGTCCCTCCCTACCGCCATACTTCTAGTGGCTTCTTTCCTTTCTTATTCTTCTTTTTTAAGATTTATTTTTGAGAGAGAGAGAGAGAGAGAGAGAGTATGAGGGTTGGTGGTCAGAGAGAGAGAGAGAGAGAGAGAGAGATAGAATCTGAAGCAGGCTCCAGGCTCCAAGCTATCAGCACAGAGCCCGATGCAGGGCTGTACTCACGAACCTGGGAGACCATGACCGGAGCCAAAGTCCGAGAGTTAACAGACTGAGCCACCCAGGCGCCCCCAAGGCTTCTTTCTTTCATGCACACACTGGGCTCTCCTTAAGAGGAATTTGGGAGAATGCTATTTTCTCTTCTCCATCCTGCAGCACCCCCCCCCCTTCCTTCTGGGGTGCTCTTGTCAGCAAAAGCTGATGGGGAAGTGAAGCCTGGGACTAGAGGAAAAGCGAATAAGGGGAAAGGGGAAGTCTGGGAGGGAGGCCTCAGAAGAGGCTGATGGGAGAGGAGACAGAGAGGGCGCCAGCTTAGTCTGTACCCACCGGTCCACCGGCCTCTCCAGCAGCTGCTGAGCTATGAGCCACACCAGAGATTTACAAGGTAGGGAAGGTAGAATCGGCAGAGCCTAAAATGAGAGTAAAGAGATGGACAGACCTGGGCGGGGGCTAGGGGGTGGTGAGCAGGCCTAGGAAGGCAGAAATGTGATGGCCCTGGGCGGGTGTGGGGGTAAGAAGAGGAATGAGAGGTAAGGAAGCATTAACCTTTGTGCCCCCTCAGGAGGAAAAGCCTTCGGGCTGCTGAAGGCCCAGCAGGAAGACAGACTGGATGAAATCAACAAGGTAAAAGGAAGATCTAAGGGGGCAGGGCCTGTGGGAAGGGAACCCTGGACCAGGGGACCTATCCTGCCTCTTGTCCCCCCCCCCCCCCAACAGCAATTCCTGGATGATCCCAAATATAGCAGTGATGAGGATCTGCTCTCCAAACTGGAAGCCTTCAAGAGTGAGGGGAAAACTGTCGGGGGGAGGGAGGGGGGGGAGTGAGGAGGGCAGGATTTCCCCAAGGACAGAGAAGGGACAGCAGAGACACAAAATCTACATTTGTGGTGGGAAGAAGGGAGGCTGCCCCTATTGCCCCCCTAGTTGCCGTCCCTTTCCTTGGGCTGCCCTGCCCAGCGCCCTCTCTGTTTCCCTACACTTTAACAGGGCCCCTCTACCCGACCCGCACTTCCTCAGGCTGCCCTACCTCCTCCTTTCACATCTTCCCCACCTAGGGCTTGGTTAGCAACTCCTTTCTCAATCCCCTGCCGTGCCCCCTCCCGAGGACCCTCCAGCCAGCGCTGACCCTATCTGCTTTCTCCCCTCACCCAGAGAAATACATGGAGTTTGACCTGAATGGAAACGGAGATATCGGTGAGAAAAGAGTGATCTGGGGAAGTGTGCAGACCCAGGAAGAGGGAGGTGTCTCCTGCAGTTCTTAGTGGTTTGGGAGAGGGCCCAGCTACCAGAGTAGGAGGGAGGAGAATGGGAATGTGAAGGTGAGGACAGAGAGAGACAGAGGCTCCTCTCCTCTCACCCCCATCCTCTGCCTCTAGATATCATGTCCCTGAAGCGAATGCTGGAAAAACTCGGGGTCCCCAAGACCCACCTGGAGCTGAAGAAACTAATCAGGGAGGTGTCCAGCGGCTCTGGGGAGACTTTCAGCTACTCTGACTTTCTCAAGATGATGTTGGGAAAGAGATCTGCCATCCTAAAAATGTGAGGGTCCTGTTCCAACCTCTCCTATACTTACCTGTTTTCCCCTCACCCCTATCCCCGTCCCCAGGCTCACCTACACATTACTCAGCATCCATTTCTTCCCTTCTGTGAGGGATCCTTCCAAGTTCCTATCCCTACCCCTTGTTCTAGTCCCCACATCCCCAAGCTCTCCCATCTCCACTTTCCTTCCTCTTCCTCCCACCATAACAACCCCCATCCTCTTCCAGACTTTCTTAAAAGGTTTTTTTTTTAATGTTTTTTATTTTTTATATTTGAGAAAGAGAGACAGATAGACAGAGCTCAAGCAGGGGAGGGGCAGAGAGATGGAGACAGAATCTGAAACAGGCTCCAGGCTCTGAGCTGTCAGCACAGAGCCCTATGTGGGACTCGAACTCATGAGCTGTGAGATCATGACCTGAGCCAAAGTTGGCTGCCCAACTGACTGAGATGCCCAGGCGCCCCTTCCAGACTTTCACAGTAGCCTAAAACGTATTCTCTTGAGAAGGCTATCTCCTGATCCCTCTGTCTTTTCCCATCTCAACCAGGATCCTGATGTACGAGGAGAAAGCAAGAGAACAGGAGAAGCCAGCAGGTCCCCCAGCCAAGAGAAATATCTCTGAATTGCCCTGATTTATGGTAGGGGAGATGTGGTGGGATTGATGGGGTTCCTAATCACCCCAGCATGGAAAAAGAACACAGAATTGTGAGCCACAGTTACACTAAATTAAATAAACTATCCTCCTTCTCCAGATCAAGTCAGCTCGGTCTCCGTTTGGGGGGAATTTTATCCTGGGTTTAGGGAGAAGTGAGGCCCTTTGAGGGAAGGGCAGCGAGGATTTGCCCAATTGAACAATCCATCCATGATTTTGTTTTAAATGTTTATTTATTTTTGAGGGGGGGAGGGGCAGAGAGAGATAGGAGGACAGAGAATCTGAAGCTGTCAGTGCAGAGCCTCACACAGGGCTCAAACTCACAATGAGATGATGACCTGAGCCCAAGTCAGAGGCTTAACTGACCCAGCCACCTAGGGGCCCCTCCTTCCGCAATTTTGTAAAGTGTCAACCACAGCAGATGGTTTTGTACTCCAAGGGAGATTCCAGATATATGATAGCCCTGATCTCAAGGAATTTAGATGGAACAAAAAGACATGTGCAAACAAACAAAAAATCACTCAGGTCCACAAGGAAAAGCAAGGATTATCTTTTTTTTTTTTTTTAAGATTTTATTTTTTTTAAGTAACTTCTACACCCAACATAGGGCTCCAACTCACAACCCCGAGATCAAGAGTCACATTCTCTATTGACTGAGCCAGCAGTCATCTCGAGCAATGATTACCTTGAACTGATATTCTCCATTACTAGTCTTTGTAAATTTTTAAAAGATGTTTATTTATTTTTGAGAGAAGGAGACAGAGAGAGAGCATGAGTTGGGGGGGGGGGGGTGTTGCAGAGAGAGAGGGAGACACAGAATGTGAAGCAGGCTCCAGACTGTGACCTGTCAGCACAGAGCCCTACATGGGGCTCAAACCCACAAACTGTGAGATCATGACCTGAGCCAAAGTCAGAGGTTTAACCAACTGATAATTTAAATGTTAAATTAGTCACTGAGGTCCTTTTGGGGAACAACCTGCAGAAACTAAGTTTAATGAAGGGAAAGGGGGCTTCTATTAGGAGGTTATTGAGAACAGATACAGGGGATACTGAATCCCTGGGTAGCAGAAAGGATTAAAAAGCCAGTCCCAGGAAAGGCAGGAACCTCAGAGTTCCTGAGCCTTCAGTGAGGCTATCACTGGACCTTTCCTCCAACTGATAGGGAAAAATCTGTTATATGATGGCTGACAGGACTGATCAGGGAATTTCAGTCCCTGCCTGAAGACTTCCCTTCCGGGTTCTTCTTCCCACCCTGCTTGCCTCAGGCGCCAAATTACTAATAATGAGGAACGCGGAAGTAACAGACTATAAATTGTCCCCTCTGTTAATGTTCTGTGCTCAGACCTCTGGAGAATGATCTCCTCTGAGCCCACCGTTGTAAATAAGCCTCCTTCCTTCCAAGATCTCCGAGTGCCGCTTGGTTCTTCTGCCGGGTGATCCAGACCAGTTTGTGTAACACAATGTGTCCAGATGAGTTAACTTAGCAACTCCCAGTTACTGGCTACTACTTCTGATTTCCTGACTTTCCGGGAAGAGGTAATCCAATTAGCCCAGCTCGTTTCAGGTACTGAGGACAGACTGTTGGCTCTTCCCAATGGTGAAGCCAGGTTGGCCTCCTAAAGAGCGCTACAGTAACAACTGTATGGGACTTCAGATGAGGAAGAGGTCATTTCAAGTTGAATAACATATCCGAATATAATGAAATCAATAGCTAACTTTATTGAGCACCTACTATATGTGAGATACCAGCCTAAATGCTTTCCATATATTAATTCTCTTAATCTTTGCAACAACCCTGGTGATACTAGGGAGGATACAAAGGATCTAGAGCTTAAATAATTCGTTCACCCAGGATAAATAAATTGGGTTATATTCATACCTCAGACTATTATTATGCAGCAACGAGAATGAACAAAGTACAACTACATCAACAATGTGGAAGAATTTCATTAACATAATGTTAAACAAAAGAAGACAGATGCAAAAGAACCCTTACTGTACAGTTCTATGTGGATACAGTACAAAATCGGGTAAAACTAATACATGTAGCAGGATGGTCAGGGAAGATGAAAATTTTGAATGGGTGATCAGGGTAGGCCTCACTGAGAAGATGACTAACACTGAACAAGACCTCATGGAGGTAAAGGAGCAAGGCATGTGGGTTTCTGGGGGAAGAACCAACTTGGCAGAGGAAAGAGAAACAAAAGGGTCCCAAGGTGAGACATGTCTGGTAGAGGTAGGGAGAGTAATAAAATCAGGGGGCAAGTCATTTAGGGTCTTGTGGGCTACTCCAAGGACTTTGAGAGAAACAGAGGCATTATAGGACTTTGAGCAAGGGAGTCCTTTGAGGCTTCCTTTGAGGAAAGGTCCACCCGGAGTGCAGTGTAGAGGACAGACTGTAGGAACAGGGGTAGGGACAAGTGAGGAGGCTGTTGCTATAACCCAGGTGAAAATTGAGAGTGGCTCAGATCAAGGTAGAAGCAGTGTATGTGAAAAAGCTGGATTCCAGGTATTTTTTCAAGACAGGAGTTCCTGTCTAATTGAAAGTGGGGAGTGAAATAAAGAAGGGAGTCAATGAGGATTCCAGGGTTTTTGGCTTAACTGTAATTTTTAATTTCCATCAGCTGAGATGTGGAGAGGACAGGTTTTGAGGTTCCGGAGATCAAATGTTCAGTGTTGGACCTACTGACTTTGAAATGTTCTTTTAGAGGGGCACCTGGGTGGCTCAGTCCAACTTCAGCTCAGGTCATGATCTCGTGGTTTGTAAGTTCGGGCTCTGTGCTGACAGCTCAGAGCCTGGAGCCTTCTTTGGATTCTCTTTCTGCCCCTTCCCCAGGCACGTGCACTCTCTCTCTTTCTCAAAACTAAAAAATAAAACACTAAAAAAAAAAAAAAAAAAAAAAAAAAGAAATGATTAGATACCCAATAGGAGATGTCAAGTACACATATGTGTCTTCAAGTCTGGAGTTTGGGAGAGAAGTCTGCGATGAAGATATGCATTTGGGAGTCATCAGCACAAAAATGCTATTTCAAGTCAGGAGATTGATGTTCATGACACACGCAGGTTGGGTAAAGGGCTGAGGTGAAGGCTTGACTGGAGTCAGTTTAAGAATGCATGACAGGAGGGGGCCTGGGTGGCTCAGTCTGTTAAGCATATGACTTCTGTTCAGGTCATAATCTCACATTTTGTGAGCATGAGCCCCACTTTGGGTGAACATGAACCCCACTTAGGGTAAGCCCCCCCTTCTCTCTCTGCCCCTCCTGGGATACTCTCTCTCTCTCTCTCTCTGCCCCTTGCTCACTTGCACGCTCTCCCTATCTCGCTCAAAAAGAAAAAAAAAAAGAGGGGCGCCTGGGTGGCTCAGTCGTTAAGCGTCCGACTTCAGCTCAGGTCATGATCTCACAGTCGGTGAGTTCGAGCCCCGTGTCAGGCTCTGTGCTGACCGCTCAGAGCCTGGAGCCTGTTTCGGATTCTGTGTCTCCCTCTCTCTCTGACCCTCTCCCATTCATGCTCTGTCTCTCTCTGTCTCAAAAATAAGTAAACATTTAAAAAAATTAAAAAAAAAAAGAAAAGAAAAGAAAAGACAAAAGAATGAATGGCAGGAAGGAAATCTGACTGTAAGTATGGATAACTCTTCCAAAAAATTTTGCTGTGGTTGGAGACCTGGAAGAGGGGATAAGAGAATCATTTTGAATGTTTAAGAACTGAACTCATCTCAACTATTGTAATGAAGCTCAGGATAAAATTCTTACCTGGTTCTTGCTAATTTTTCTGCTCTAATTTTCCATACTAGAGAGGCAGTCTCTTAATTTAGTCACATCAGCTGAGGCACAGATCCCTAAAACCATGCCTCTGCTCATCAGTTCACTGGGCCTGAGCTGTGCACCCTTTCCTCAAACTTGGCTAAATCCTAACTAGTTCTTCACATTTTTTTGTAAGAGTCAAGTTTTTCTAGAAGCATTTCTGAACCTCCCCAGGCAGGATATGATTGTATTCCTCTACTTCCAGAATGTATTGTGGATGTCTCCGGCGGCTTCATAACAGTTGTCGAAGGATTTACTGAACGGTTAGTAGGTCTGATTGGAGCACAGTAATAGAAGACAAAGGAGGAAACTAGTACCGCATTTCGTAGAATAAAACCCATTGTGAAGAGAATACAAACTGCCAATAGTATCAGATATACAAATACAGTCATGAAAATTGTTATAAAATTAAATGTCTTAGTCATTGGTTGCTGATATGCTAATGAAGAGGTTATTCCTACCCTATCTTTGTTCAAATGATTTGCATGTATTATGCAAATAAACAGAACTATCGAAAGAATGCCTACAGTGCACGGTGCCGACGATACACTCCCCTGGACCTCAGGATTGGCCTGTCTATCCACCTCATTTGCATGACGTGATTTAATAACTAAAAGGCCCCACCCCTCTGGAGCTTTCGCCCTTTACAAATGGACGCGTGTGTCGGGGACTCTTCCCTATTATCTAGGCTCCGCCCTCCGGCAGCTAATCCTTTCTGTCCCCTGCGTTCGCTCGGTCTCCTCCACTGAAAGCACTATCAGCCTTGCATCGTTTCCTTCATCTTCGCATCCCTACGTCTCACCGCTCCCATCTTTCCACGAACGCACGACGCACGCTCCGCCTCTCCTCCCTCCCCCCCCACCCGCCCCTATTCGTCGTGCAAATTCTGCGCCCCGACCGCCCCGCCGACAGACGCTGCATTCCCGCCCCCTCTACGCGTCTTAACGGCCGACGCCGGGGGCGCGTCTCTTTAGCCAACCGGCGTCCTAGCGCCTGTAAGTCCCTCCTCTTTATGCAAATAACCTGTGCCTGCTCCGCACGCCCTGCTTTTTTTTTTTTTTTTAAATAGGGACAGCCCTCGAAGTAAAGAAGGATAGGGTGGGAAGTGCCCCGCCCTTTATGCAAATCAAGGGGCGTGTCGTGCGCTGAGGGAGGCGGGAGGTGGGGGGGGTGCTCCCGGGGGCGGCGGTTGCCCGGATGGGCCGTTAGTCGGAGCCCAGCCGCGGAGTGAGCGAGGGAGACGGGAGGAGCCGAACCCGGCGCCATCCGCCGCCATCCGCCCCCGCCCCACCGCCATCCCACCTCGGGGAGCCCCTAGGCCCCGGTCCCGGACCCCCGCGCACCCGGCCAGGTGAGTCTGGGGAGCCGAGTGCTAACGCCCTTTTCCGGCGCGGGAGCGGTGGTGGCGGCGGCGGCGGCGGCAGTGGCGGGCCGGGGGGAGGAGAAGCTGCCATTAGCCGCCGCCATTTTGTCCTCCTGCTGCTGGGGCTTGCCTGCCCCTCCCCCTCCGATACCCCCAGCTTGGTACCCGCACCTCCAACCCCTCACACAGAGTGTATGCCCTGCCCCTAATCACCCACTGTCCTGGTTTCTTGGAGTGATCCCTTTCTTGGGCCGGTAACTCCACACCATCCGTTGCGCTCTTGGCCTCTTCACCCCAATCTGTGGGTCCCCTTCGCTACCGCCACTCTGGGGTGGGCCGCGCCCGACGATCCTCGGAGTGTCTCCTTTCCTCCATATTGGACCTCCTCCACCATCAACCAGTGCTTGGGTTCCCCATTCTTGACCCCCCTGTTCGCGTCGAGTCACTCCCACCCTGGAACCCTGTTTTTATCCTGCATCCTTGATTTTTACGTTCCTCAGTCTTCCTCTGCTTTTTAGTTTTTCCTGTGTCTTTTCCCCTCTGTGACTCAACCCCCGTTTTCTTCTTGGGTGTCTTGACGTTGCCCTTTTACTTTGTTCTGTCTTTACCGTTTCTGCTTGAGTGTATTATCTTCCATCTGCTTTCGTGTTGATCCTTCTTTATTAGTGTTATTCCACTATTCTTCTGTGTCCTTTTCTTTCATATATTTATTTTCAAACATTCGGAGTCTTTAAACACCTACAGAGCAACCCCCATTCCCTCATCTTACCTGTCTTAAAGTTCTCCTGATTTTCATCCTGATTTTACCCACTTTTTGCCCTGTGTTTGCCTGGATTTCCCACCACCTTCCATCTCTTTCCTGTACGCCATTCTTTCCTATAAATGAATGCCTGGTCACTCAGGAACTGACTGATGATGCAGAGTTTGGCCTGCTTAGGGAGGAAGGGATATTGGGGAAAGAAATGACTGCTGATGGATATTCTTACTGAGGGTAGGAAAATGAAGTTGGTTCTGGTTTTGGCCCTATGATTATGGAGTGTGCTTGAGGTAGCTCCATAATGTTGTTTTTCTCACATCTACGTAGGGTTAGTCAGAGCCCAGCAGTGTTCATTTCATCTTGACACAAGATTTTTTTCCAGGAGCTGGGATAGGGGCAAGTGCAGGAAATGATAGGGTGAATGTTCCAAATACTTGGGGTTCTGTAGCTTGGGAGTATGTAGAGCCCCAGTTGTTCCATAAGGAATTACCTGGCACCAGCCCTCAGTCTGGCTGAGCAAGCTCGTAAAATTGTTAAACTCCCAGCATACCTTCGTGCAAACCTCCCCAGATGGGAGTGAGGCTTCTGGGAAAGGAACCTGGGGCGCAGTTAGGGAGTTGGTGGTCTAACAAGTGGGGGATCTGAAGTTCTGTTACTTGCAGAATGGAGCTTTATGCCTTTTTCTGCTTTTGTCTAAGGCTGGGACTTGTCATGTTTTATTGTACATCTCTGGAATGATTTCTGTGGGGGGAGAAGAGATTATGAAGAGAGATAATGAAGTAGCTGCTACCCTTTATAGCCTGGCACAAAAGGAAGAGTGTGTTTACTACTAGGAGGATACTAAATTTTTTATCCGGATTTGCTTGGCAAGAGGTGTCTGGGGGAAAGAGGCACCATGGCATTTGGGCTCTGTGGGAGTTTAAGGGACTGGGGACTTTGAATAGGCTGGAGGCAAAGACACCAGAGGGCCACATATCTGGGTCCCTAATGAGAACAAAAAGGACCATCTAGGTTTCTTTTGGAGTTAGTAAAGGGAGCAGAGACTGAAACACTTGGTATCTGGCCCACAGGCTCCGGCACGTTTTGGGGGAGGTGCCTGCAGGACCCAACGTACTCAATGAGCTTCCAGCGCAATGTCCGATCGCTCGGGGCCGACTGCCAAGGGGAAGGATGGAAAGAAGTATTCCTCGCTCAACCTGTTTGATACGTATAAGGGCAAGTCCTTAGAGATCCAGAAACCCGCTGGTGAGGGTCCTGCGAAGATGTTCCTAATTCCTAGAGGCTGGGCATACATTTTAAAGCTCTTTGAAGGGAAATGGTTATAGTGCAAATATCAAAAGACTAGAGAAACACTAGACACTTCCGAGTTTTATTTTAGGTCCCATAGGGGACGTTGGTCTTTGGATGAACACCATTTACCCTCCTACAAAGGCGTGTCTGTAGTTCCCTGTCTTTGGACACGTAAGAATCGGAGGAAGAAAAACGTGGATTTGGAGAAGTCTGGGGCCAGCTTGCTTCCTGCAGGCTCAAGATCAACCATCCAACAGAGAAGCATCAAGTGTAATGCATCTTAGTTTTTCCAGTGGAATTTCAGGGATTGCTGAAGGCAAAGAAAGGAGTGGTTTCTAAAAGGAGTTGGGCTATAAGACATTAAGGGCATATAAACGGGACTTAGGAGAGAAAGCTGTCAGATCACCCATGTGGGATGTTTTTTCACCCTCTCATCTTTTCTCCAGTTGCCCCTCGCCATGGCCTGCAGAGTCTCGGGAAAGTTGCCATTGCCCGGCGTATGCCACCCCCAGCCAACCTTCCAAGCCTGAAAGCCGAGAACAAAGGCAATGACCCCAACGTCTCACTAGTGCCGAAAGACGGAACAGGATGGGCAAGCAAACAGGAGCAGTCCGACCCCAAGAGGTAGACAGAGGCCTGGGGGATCTAGAGTGATGAGTATTTTAACTTTGAACTTCAGAATGAGTTGGGGCTTGGTCTAGCCCAGCCACATAAGATCCAGAGACAGAGGGAAGCCCCTTTCTTGGCTATTCCAGGACTCCTGTTAGAGGACTAAGGAATGACACTTTCAGCTTTCTGTCAGGTGGCAGGAAGGTATCAACAGACAGCCTACATAGGGTAACTAGGTTATAGTATTTTGTCGTAAATACTTGTGAACAGTAACAAATGGGCCTGGGTTCACTTATCCTCCATGAATCGGAGAAGTAGGGGAGGGCATCGCAGATTCTGGATAACTTTCCTGTCCTACCATCCCTTTAGTTCCGATGCCTCAACCGCTCAGCCGCCGGAATCGCAGCCACTGCCGGCTTCACAGACGCCTGCCTCCAACCAACAGAAACGACCCCCAGCAGCCCCCGAGGTATGTGAAGAACTGGATGTTACTGAAGGGCTGGAGGCAAGAATGGTTTGTAGCTCCACCACCCACCATCACGATTTATTTTTCTGCTTCCCCAGAACGCTCCTTCGGTTCCAAGCGGGGTAAAGTCCTGGGCACAAGCCAGCGTCACCCATGGAGCACATGGAGATGGTGAGTGCAGGGCTGCTTGGGGAGCTTGCTCAGTGCTCTTGTGGTAGGTAGGAGCCCTGCACTATACCTTCAGCAAGGTGTTCTCAGTCCTCTGGCTAAATTTTGGGCCCCGTATTCAGTTTCATGGGCCACATAAGCAAATTCATGTGTTTTACTGGAGGGTGAAGTGGTGTTCCAGAGCTGACCTTGTTTCTTGGGGAATGAGTATGCAGTGCGTAGGGGGTGAATTTTAAGACAGGAACTTGATGATCTGGTGCCTATCAGAGCCTTCCACTTTCATGGTACGTTGTTTCATGGTAAATATGCTTCTGTCTTCTGTGCACCCCAACCCCAACAGGTGGAAGGGCATCAAGCCTACTGTCACGATTCTCTCGCGAGGAATTTCCGACCCTGCAGGCGGCTGGCGACCAGGACAAGGCTGCCAAGGAAAGGGAGTCTGCCGAACAGTCGTCTGGGCCCGGACCAAGCCTCCGCCCCCAAAGTGAGTGGTTGCCATTTGTGAGTTGAGTGGGTGGTGAGTGGTTGGTTATTTTTTGCCCAGAGCAACACCTTATTCTATCTCAGAGCCAAGTGTTGGCTTATTCACCTTCTTCTCCATCATTTTAAAGTTATGTTCCTTTGCTTTTTCCAAAATAAAGATTCTACAACTTGGAGGGACGGAGGTGGGCGTGGCCCTGATGAGCTGGAGGGCCCAGACTCCAAACTTCATCACAGCCATGATCCCCGGGGGGCGCTACAGCCTTCAGGCCCACCCCAGTTCCCTCCATACCGCGGAATGATGCCGCCCTTTGTGAGTTTGCACATCTAGTTTTTGAGTGGTTGTGCTTGAAGCTTGAGATTTAGCAATTAGCACTTAGTTTTTGGAGGGGGCAGAGAGAAAGCAGGGGCCTATGACAGAGGGGAGGACAATAGGTTTAGGGAGCTGGTTGGCTCTTTGTCCCTCTAAGCAGCTGCTGTTGGGACGTTTTGCAGATGTATCCCCCGTATCTCCCGTTCCCTCCGCCCTATGGACCCCAGGGGCCTTACCGATATCCTACTCCTGATGGGCCCAGGTGAGTAACCCAGCTCTGGGTTTGTGATTGGGGACGGGAAGCCTACCAGGAAGGGAGATGATCTTCAAGGCCCAGAGTCTTCTATGTGTATTTTTTTGGTTTTGTTTTCTTTTGTTTTTGACATTTATTTACTTATTTTGAGAGAGGGGGAGCAAGCGGACAAGGGGCTGAGAGAGAGGGAGACAGAGAATCCAAGCAGGCTCCACACTGTCAGCACAGAGCCTAATGTGGGGCTCAAACTCACAAGAACTGACAAACCGTGAGGTCATGAGCTGAGTGAAATCAAGAGTTGGACACTTAACCGGCTGAGCCACCCAGGCACCTCTTGTATGTGGTTCTGTAACATGCTTTTACACTCTCTCTCCCGTTTGTCTTTTCATATGCAGCCGTTTCCCTCGTGTGGCGGGCCCTCGGGGCTCAGGGCCGCCGATGCGCCTTGTAGAACCTGTGGGTCGGCCTTCGATTCTTAAAGAGGATAATCTCAAAGAGTTTGACCAGTTGGACCAGGAGAACGATGATGGTTGGGCAGGTTAGTGGATATGAAGGATGAAGTGTTTTGGTCTCAAAAGGCAAAATCCCCTGAATAAATAGGGGGTTGTGTTGGGAGAAAAGGAGACACCAAAGGGTAGGGCAGACACCGGGGGGAAAGCCAAGTCCTGGTAAAGAACTGGGAGGTGTGGGAATGCCAAGACTCACAGTGGCATTCACTTCACTCAGAGGGGGGTTGGCGTTTCCAGTAGTGCATCCTGTTACGTAGTTCTAGACCCCTTTGAAAGTTACCTGAGATTGGAGAGAACACTTGGGTTATTGCTTTTCACTTTTCCCTCAGGGGCCCATGAAGAGGTTGACTACACTGAAAAGCTCAAGTTCAGTGATGAGGAAGATGGGCGAGACTCTGATGAGGAGGGAGCTGAGGGCCAGTGAGTTCAGAGGCTCAGTTTTTCTCGAAGTAATAAACTCTTAAGTGAGCTGTTTTACAGCTGATTTTAATTCCACTGTTGGTCTGTTCACAGCAAGGAGTCCCAATCAGCTGCTGGTGAGGAACGGCCCCCTGAAGCAGATGGCAAAAAGGGCAACTCCCCCGGCAGCGAACCGCCCCCTCCCAAGACGGCCTGGGCAGAGACCTCTCGGCCTCCAGAGACAGAGCCGGGGCCTCCTGCCCCAAAGCCTCCCCCACCCCCACCTCACCGGGGCCCCGCCGGGAACTGGGGCCCCCCTGGGGACTACCCAGTGAGTGTCTACAATGAGGGGTCAAGAAGGGTCAGTTGTGGGAGATGAGTGTTGGCTGAGAAGTTGAAGCAGTAGTAATAGAGAAAACTGGAGGGAGGGCCAAGAATGGGCTACAGGACGTGTAGAGCGGTAGAGTATCTCTGCAAAGGTCTGGAACATCTTTGGTGTTAAGGGAGTCTGGGTTATAAAAGGAAATTGGGATGCTAATGAGGAAGAACAAGGAGACCTGGGTGTCTCTGAAAGGAGAGAAGAAACAAGATTAGGATGAGTTTGCCCCTACCCAGAGAGGCCGCCAACCCAAGGCCGGTGCCTGCACCCGCAGCTAGAGACAGTTGATCAGTCTGTGCAAAGATCAAAAACCTGACGACTGACACGTCTGGCCTTGCCGGATCTGCCCATTGACAGGATCGGGGGGGGCCTCCCTGCAAGCCCCCAGCACCCGAAGACGAGGATGAGGCCTGGCGGCAGCGGCGAAAACAATCTTCATCAGAGATCTCCTTGGCTGTGGAGCGGGCCCGGCGACGCCGAGAAGAGGAAGAGCGCCGCATGCAGGAGGAACGCCGGGCAGCCTGTGCCGAAAAGCTCAAGCGACTTGATGAGAAGTTTGGGGCGCCCGACAAGCGGCTCAAAGCAGAGCCTGCTGTCCCACCTGCTGCCCTTCCTGCCCCGGCTCCACCACCTGCAGTCCCCAAAGAACTCTCTGCGCCTCCAGTTCCTCCACCAGCACCAGCCCCAACACCAGAAAAAGAACCAGAAGAGCCGGCCCAGGCCCCTCCTGCCCAGTCCACCCCCACTACAGGTGTGGCTCCAGCTCCCACCCTGGTGAGTGGTGGTGGCAGTACCAGTAGCACCAGCAGTGGCAGCTTCGAAGCCAGCCCAGGTATGGAGATGGGGCTAGGGTACTACCAGGTGTCCCAGCTCTTCAGTGTTTGGGCTGAGGGTACAGGTGGTATGGGTGGGAGGAAATGAAGTTGGTTTATTGGACTGTGGCAGATGAAAAAAGCTCTTTGCTCGTGTGGATATTTGAATTCCTGGATATGTAGTGACCTAAAACCACTTCGTATAAGCTCAGTTTGGAGCAAGGGGTAGAAGGCGTCTGTCATTTTGGTGGTTTCATGGGAATTGAATGCCACCGTCATTGTTCTTAAAAGTAGGTGCTTATCTTGAGAGAGGGAGGTGAGAGCTGAGGTGATGGGTATTCGTGGCATACCTGTTGGTGTACTGGGCCACTGATGATTATCTTTTTTATCAACGCAGTGGAACCCCAGCTATCCTCAAAAGAGGGTTCTGAACAACCAGAAGAGGTTCCTTCTCCTGCCACAACCCCTGCCCCAAAGGTGGAACCCAAGGGTGATGGGGTTGGTCCCAGCCGACAGCCCCTCAGCCAGGGCTTGGGCTACCCCAAATATCAGAAGTCATTGCCACCTCGTTTCCAGCGGCAGCAGCAGGTGAGATCAAGTTATTTCCCCCATTAAGAGCTGTTTCTGTCCCTGGCTTCGATGTTTATCCTGTTTGTAAGTTGCCTTCCGGGTCCCTCTACTACCTCTTGTCTCTCTTGTGTCTCTTTGGTTTCCATGTCGTCCAAGTGTTGATCACATCTGTGTATTAACTTTGCCTTGTTGTGTGTTTCTCTTTTTCTGTTGAGGGTGGTGTGGGGGTTTGGAGGTCTCTCTCATCCCCTCTTCTGTCCTTGCCCAGGAGCAGCTTTTGAAGCAACAGCAACAGCAGCAGTGGCAGCAGCATCAACAGGGTTCTGCCCCACCCGCTCCGGTACCACCATCACCGCCCCAGCCTGTGACCATGGGGGCTGTGCCAGCTCCACAGGCTCCGCCCCCACCCCCCAAGGCCCTGTACCCAGGTGCTCTGGGCCGGCCCCCACCCATGCCCCCAATGAACTTTGATCCCCGGTGGATGATGATTCCTCCTTATGTGGACCCCCGGCTCCTCCAGGGCCGGCCCCCTCTGGACTTCTACCCTCCTGGTGTGCATCCCACTGGTAAGGGCCCTTGCATGGGAGTGGGTAGGGGACACTTCAGTCCTAGGAAGTGGGTATCAGCATCTTGCTGTGGGAATAAAGGGTCACCGGTGAAGGAGGTTGGGGCAGGTATGTGGTTGTATTGCTGAGGTGGCTCTTTGTTTCAGGACCATCTTTGGGAAAGAAACGGTGGTCTTTCATTGGCCAGGATTTACTTGGGGGGATTCATTGATTTAGTCTGGGGAAACTGAGTGGATAGGGTAACTCTTTCAGGAGTGTGCATCAGGCCCAGACTTGGCAGGTATAAGAGAGGAGTTGACATTGATGTGACTGACAGAAGCAGATTGGGGAGATGCTTTTTGAGCTGCAGGGCCTGTCATGCAAGAGAGGGTTAGCTTTCTCATCCCTCTTGTTTTCTTAGGCTTAGTTCCCCGGGAGCGCTCAGACAGTGGGGGTTCAAGCTCAGAGCCGTTCGAGCGCCATGCACCTCCCCTGTTGCGGGATCGGGGCACCCCACCAGTGGATCCAAAGTTGGCCTGGGTAGGAGATGTCTTCACCACCACGCCCACTGACCCCCGCCCGCTCACCTCCCCACTGCGCCAGGCGGCTGATGAGGATGACAAGGGGATGAGGTGAGTCTGTAGTGAAGTGAGTGCATTGCCACTGAAAGGGTCTGGGCTAGGAGAAAAGGTTCTTTGGATTATTGGTGCAGTGACAGGAATAAGTGTGAGAGGAGCGTCTGGGTGGTAATAAAGTGTTCTCTTTCACCACCTAGTTGCAGTTTTTTTCATTCTAATTTCCAGTTTTTTTGTTGCCCTTTTAGGAGTGAGACTCCTCCAGTACCTCCCCCACCACCCTATTTGGCCAGTTATCCAGGCTTTCCTGAGAATGGAGCCACTGGGCCCCCGATCCCTCGCTTCCCTCTGGATGAACCAGCTCCTGCAGGGCCTCGTCCACTCCCTTGGCCCCCAGGCAATGATGAAGCCACCAAAATACAAGCTCCCCCGCCGAAGAAGGAAACCCCCAAGGAGGAGACTCCACAACTGACGGGGCCAGAAGCCAACCGAAAGCCTACCCGAGGAGTTGGAGGCCAAGGCCCCCCTCCACCTCGCAGAGAGAGCCGCACTGAGACCCGCTGGGGTCCTCGCCCAGGCAGTAGTCGTCGTGGGATCCCTCCAGAGGAACCAGGGGCCCCTCCCCGCCGTGCTGGGCCTATAAAGAAACCCCTGCCACCTACGAAAGCTGAAGAGCTCCCTCCCAAACCCCTGGAACAGTGTGATGAAAGCCCCAAGGTTCCAAAGCCAGACCTCCTCAAGACGGCAAAGGGGAAGATAGGGGTCCCCAAGGAGACCCCACCCAGTGGGAATCTTTCCCCTGCCCCAAGGCTTCGGAGGGACTACTCCTATGAAAGAGTGGGTCCTACCTCTTGCCGGGGCCGGGGCCGAGGCGAGTATTTTGCCAGAGGGAGGGGTTTTCGGGGCACCTATGGGGGCCGGGGGCGGGGAGCCCGAAGCCGAGAGTTCCGCAGTTACCGAGAGTTCCGAGGAGATGACGGGCGTGGAGGTAGTGCAGGTGGACCCAGCCATCCCCCTGCTCCCAGAGGCCGCACTGCCAGCGAGACGCGAAGTGAGGGTTCGGAGTATGAAGAAATCCCCAAACGGCGCCGGCAGCGGGGCTCAGAAACGGGTAGTGAGACCCATGAGAGCGATCTGGCCCCCTCAGACAAGGAGGCTCCTCCACCCAAGGAAGGAGTGCTCACCCAGGTTCCTCTTGCTCCTCCACCATCGGGAGCCCCTCCTTCACCAGCCCCAGCCCGATTTTCCACCGCCCGTGGTGGGCGCGTCTTCACTCCCAGGGGAGTGCCGTCACGCCGGGGTCGAGGAGGAGGGCGGCCCCCTCCGCCCATTTGTCCAGGCTGGAGCCCTCCAACCAAGTCCCTGGCCCCCAAGAAGCCTCCGACAGCTCCTTTGCCACCGAGTAAGGAGCCTTTGAAAGAGAAGCTGATCACAGGTCCTCTGTCCCCCATAGCCCGGGGAGGCAGCAGTGGAGGCAGCAACGTGGGCATGGGTGTGGAAGACGGGGAGCGGCCCCGACGGAGGAGGCACGGGAGGGCTCAGCAGCAGGACAAACCGCCTCGGTTCAGGAGGCTGAAACAGGAACGGGAGAATGCAGCCAGAGGGACTGAGGGCAAGCCCTCTTCCCTAGCCCTTCCAGCCCCTGCCTCTGGAGTGGAGGAGACACTCACGACAGTTTCCATGCCCCCACCCCCGCGCCGGGCAGCTGCCAAGTCTCCCGATCTGTCAAACCAGAACTCCGATCAAGCCAACGAGGAATGGGAGACTGCGTCAGAGAGCAGCGACTTTGCCAGTGAGCGCAGGGGGGACAAGGAGGCTCCCCCACCAGCATTGCTGGCCCCCAAAGCTGTGGGAACTCCCGGGGGCAGTGGAGGCGGAACCGGACCAGGCATTTCAACCATGTCCCGTGGAGATTTAAGCCAGAGAGCCAAGGATTTGAGCAAGCGGAGCTTCTCAAGTCAGCGGCCTGGCATGGAAAGGCAGAACCGGCGCCCAGTCCCTGGCAGCAAGGCTGGCAGCAGTGGCAGCAGCAGTGGAGGAGGTGGGGGACCTGGAGGGAGGACTGGCCCAGGGCGAGGAGACAAGAGGAGCTGGCCCTCTCCCAAGAACCGAAGGTGGGTAGGGACAGGCTATTAAGTTTATTTTAAGGTTAGACTGAGGGAGAAGGGAGAGAATCTGAAGGAAAGGGAAGTTGGGCACCATGGACTTTGAGATCTAAGGGCACATGGGCTGCTGGGCGCTGGAACACCCACATGTAGGGAAAATAGTCGGAAAGCAGTTGATTGAGTCTGGAGTGTGTGTGTATTGTATGCATATTCTCTGTTCTTTGCTCTCTATTCTGTAGACCCATGCCATACACCTAGAATTTGTTAGATGTGCTTAGAAACACCTGGGTTTTAACAGGGAGGTGGGAGAAGTTGGAAGACTTGACTGGTAGGGAAAGAGTTAACAATTCCATGAATATTAGAGTTGATGCTCTGTTCTCTTCAGCAGACCTGAGGAGCGTCCCCCAGGGCTTCCTCTGCCTCCCCCGCCTCCCAGCAGCTCGGCTGTCTTCCGCCTGGACCAAGTTATCCACAGCAACCCTGCTGGCATCCAACAGGCTCTGGCCCAACTCAGCAGCCGCCAAGGGAGTGCAGCTGCACCAGGGGGGCACCCAAGGCCCAAGCCTGGGCCTCCCCAAACCCCCCAGGGCCCCTCCCCTCGGCCCCCAACTCGATATGACCCTCAGAGGGCCAACAACAGCGTCGGTTCGGGTAAGCTGAAGGGGCTAAGGGTGGGCTCCATCCCCAGAAAAGGTCAGGTGCTAAAGGGGGCAGAGTCTGCCCTGGGGACCTTGATGATGGGTGTCTGCACTGACCAAAGGTGGAAGGCTTGGGAGGGGCTAACAGGAAAAACTAGGATCAGATGTAGACCAAGGCAGATGCTGACGGATTTCCCCTTTTCCCCAGACCCCCACTTCGAGGAGCCAGGGCTGATGGTGAGGGGGGTGGGCGGAACTCCCCGGGACTCTGCCGGGGTTAATCCCTTCCCCCCGAAACGGCGGGAGCGGCCTCCCAGAAAACCGGAGCTGCTGCAGGAGGTGAGGGATGGAGCTTGAGATTGTGTTTCACTGCTCTTACTCCTGAAGGTTCTCACTTATGTTTTCTCCACTTTCTCCTGTTCTGTCATTGCGTCCTTACCCCCAGATTCTCCATTATTAGTCACTTCTTGTCTCCCTTTTTGTCCCACACCTCATTCTGGCCCAGCCACTTCCACTCCCCAGTTCCCACCTCACTTACGTTTTGTTTCTGGCCTTTCTCACCTTTAGGAATCTTTGCCGCAGTCTCATAGTTCTGGATTTTTGGGCCCCAAGCCTGAGGGCCCAGGCCCTCAGGGAGAGTGCAGAGAGGCAGGGACAGAGGCCCTGACTCCTCACATCTGGAACCGTTTACATACTGGTGAGTACAAGTGAGCAGTGGTTGAAAAGGGCGATGTCAAAGAGCCAAGAGGGCAAGGTGGCCTCTGGACTGCCTCTCATCTCTGCTGTCTGGTGCTCTACCCAGCCGCTAGCCGGAAGAGTTACCGGCCTGGCTCCATGGAGCCCTGGATGGAACCCTTGAGCCCTTTTGAGGATGTTGCTGGAACAGAGGTAAGTGACGATGGGAAGGGAGTGTCTGAGCTGGGATTCTCTTGAGCACTGGTAGTGCTTCTCCACCTGGTCTGGGTTGTCCAGGGCTATTTGCTCACATAATTTCTCCCTTTTCTTCAGTTTATATTTTGTAAACATTAGGTACTGACTGCTGACTTGACTTATTTTGATTTAACTTTTTTTCCACTCCTCTCAGATGAGTCAGTCTGACAGTGGGGTGGACCTGAGTGGGGATTCTCAGGTGTCATCAGGTCCCTGCAGCCAGCGAAGTTCCCCTGATGGAGGACTCAAGGGGGCAGCAGAGGGGCCTCCCAAGCGGCCTGGAGACCCCTCACCCCTGAATGCTGTTCCTGGTGAGGGTTCACCTGGCTCTGAATCCTCTGAACCTCCTAGGAGACGGCCACCTGCTCCCCTTGATGGGGACAGAAAGGTAAAAGACCAAAAACAAGAGGAATGTTTCTGGGCCTCTGACTTTGGCCCTACATTTGTCGTCTCCTCTGTGCTTCTGTGTTTTGGGGATTCTTTCATTTGGGAGACGTGACTTGACTTCCTTTACTTCCCCAATGTAGGAGCTGCCCCGGGAGCAGCCTTTGCCCCCTGGCCCCATTGGCACAGAACGGTTGCAGCGTTCGGACCGAGGCCCAGAGCCCGGCTCCCTCCGGCCGTCCCATCGATCTGGGCCCCCGGTCCAGTTTGGCACCAGTGACCAGGTCTGCATGGGCAGGATCTGAGTACCTTGGGTTGGGTGAAGAGGGGAAAATCTGGAGGTGGGATGTGGAGGATACAGGTCTTGAGTCATGGGACAATCTCCCTTGCATCACTACCACAGGACTCGGACTTGCGCCTAGTGGTAGGAGACAGTTTAAAAGCAGAGAAGGAGTTAGCATCAGTCACTGAGGTGAGTGGGAGAATGAGTTTGGTGGAAAGGCCTTCGGTTTTTGGAAAAAATGTCTGGGTGTGACCTGGAATCCAGGAAGCCCAAACATTGCTTCTGACAAGGCTTTTTCCTCATAGGCCATCCCTGTATCCCGAGATTGGGAGTTACTCCCCAGTGCTTCTGCCTCAGCTGAGCCACAGTCCAAGAACCTGGGTCCTGGGCACTGTGGCCCAGAGCCCAGTTCCTCAGGCCAGCGTTTGTACCCTGAGGTCTTCTATGGCAGCCCTGGGCCTCCCAATTCTCAGGTAGGTCCTATTTCCTGTCCCATGACCCCTTTCTGCCTGCTGCCCCTTAGTGTCTGTCTTTCTGATTTATGTAGTTGTAAAATGCCATTTTGTTACTTCATTTTTCTCCTTGGCTTTTACTGTAGTAGGTGGGGTGGGAGATCTTTTCTTGACCAGAAAAATGAGCTATTCCAGCCTTGCTCTCCCTCAGGTCTCAGGGGGAGCCATAGACTCTCAGTTACATCCCAACAATGGAGGCTTCCGCCCTGGGACACCCTCACTTCACCCTTACAGGTGAGACTCAATGACTGTTGATCTCAGAAGGACACGCAACTGTGTCTCAGTGGGAGGGAAGGGGAAGACCTGTTTCTGGGGTATGAAACACTAGTAGACTTAACTTGGAACAAACGATTCTGGTTTCCTGACTCCTTCTCCCCACCTGACTTTTTCCCCCCCCTCCAGATCACAGCCCCTGTACCTCCCCCCGGGCCCAGCGCCCCCCTCGGCACTGCTTTCTGGGGTAGCTGTCAAGGGCCAGTTTTTGGATTTCTCCGCACTGCAAGCAACAGAGCTGGGGAAGCTGCCAGCTGGGGGAATCCTCTACCCTCCACCTTCCTTCCTCTACTCTCCAGCTTTCTGCCCCAGCCCTTTGCCCGACCCACCCTTGCTTCAGGTGAGAGGTGGGCAGGTGCTGGGCTTCGGGAGTTAGGGGTGGGGGAGAATGCTTTTGGGAGTTGACATTTCTCCCTGTTGTCTCCCAACAGGTGCGCCAGGATCTGCCATCCCCCTCAGATTTTTATTCTCCTCTGCAACCTGGTGGCCAAAGTGGGTTCCTCCCCTCAGGGGCCCCTGCCCAACAGGTACCTTTTGTTACTTGTCCCTCATTGTTTCTCTACCCAATTTCTAGCTTTTTTGTCTGACTCTGTTTCTGGTTTTATGACATTCCTCCCTGCCCTTAATGCCCTCCCCTCGACATTATTTCTTAACTACAGATGCTTCTACCCATGGTAGACTCACAGCTGCCTGTGGTGAACTTTGGCTCCCTGCCACCAGCGCCACCTCCTGCCCCACCGCCCCTTTCTCTGTTACCTGTGGGCCCTGCTCTGCAGCCCCCCAGCCTGGCTGTGCGGCCCCCACCTGCTCCTGCTACTCGGGTGCTGCCTTCACCTGCCAGACCCTTCCCCCCTAGCTTGGGGCGAGCCGAGGTAAGGTATAGGAACTGAAGTGTGAGGGAACTCCTAAGAGCTAGGGGTAGGGATTCAGAATCTCCAGGTGAATTGGGTTGGGAGGCAGGAGGCTCATGAATTTTTTTTCCTTCAGCTGCACCCAGTGGAACTAAAGCCCTTCCAGGATTATCGGAAACTGAGCAGCAACCTTGGGGGACCTGGGTCGTCACGTACTCCCCCAGTTGGAAGGCAAGAGGAGGGAGTGGGGATGCAGACTGCTCACCCTTAAGGGCTTTCTTACTAAGGGGCCAGGGAACAAGGGTCAGGCTTGCCTTAAAAACTTTTTCCTTTAGGTCATTCTCTGGCCTCAATTCCCGTCTCAAGGCCCCACCATCTACCTATAGCGGAGTCTTCCGCACCCAGCGCATCGACCTCTACCAGCAGGTGAAGGGGAGACCCCTGTGGCCCCAAGTCTGAATCCAAGAGTTACCATCTGAGTTCCTGTCTTTTCCATCCCTGACTTCCCAGTATGACCTCTATGTACCTGTATCCTAGGCCTCCCCACCGGATGCCCTGCGCTGGATGCCGAAGCCTTGGGAGCGGACAGGGCCACCTTCTCGAGAGGGGCCTTCCCGACGGGCAGAGGAGCCTGGGTCTCGAGGGGACAAGGATCCTGGGTTGCCCCCACCCCGCTGAGGGAGTTCCCCTTGCCCCCCACCCCCCGGGGCTTGTATATAGATTATAAATATATAAGGGGGAAAGGGGTGGGTGGGGAGGGGTTGTGGGGCTGGGGCCCCACTTCCCCTCCACCCCCCTCCCCTGGTCCCCTATCCCTGGGGCCGTTTGTTAAAAAAGAGTAATAAAAGGATTAAAAAATTTTTCTGAAATGATTTTGGGGATGGGTTGGTTGTTTGCAATCTTTTTGTACCATAGTACAGTCCCCAGTGAAGTGGTTTTACGGAATTTACTTACCCCAGTGATCTGTTGTAACGAGCTATCTCAAAATTTGACCATTTTATTGTATATTGAAGTCTTATGGACTGGGAATTAGAGCTGGCTTCCACTGGGCGATCGGTTTCTTGTGCCAGTGAGTGAGGTCTGTTGGTTACCAGTCTGCAGCTGATGGTTGGGCTGGTCACATAGGGCTACCCTCAGGTGTCTGGGGCTTTGGTGGCACACCTGGAAGGTAGAATCCCACTGGACTGTCACTAGGGACATTAGTGACAATTATGTCCTTGAGCTAGTGCTCAAAGAGGTCCTGGTGGCTGCTGTAAAGTGTAGGACCTGGCCTTAGCAGGGCTCTTCTGCCACATCCAGTTGGTCCAGCACGGAGCTAACAAACAGGGAGGGGACCACAACTGCATCTCAAAGGGAGTAGCAAAGGATTGGCATCCTTGTGTCTTTTTGGTCCTGGCTACAAACTTGAGAGGACATGCCTTTAAAGTTGTCATGGACTCCGTTCAAGCGTGAACAGTAGGCTCCTTGGACCAGGTAGAGGAGTTCCACCATTGTCAAACTTGGCTAGGCCTGCTAAGAGTGTATTGAGGTCTGCAGCTAAAAGGCTTTTTACTGGATAGTCTGACAGCCCTATGCTAGCCTGGAGTAAGTTTTGTTCTCTCTGAACTCTTTTATTCACATGTAAAATGCTTTTGGGGTGCCTGGGTGGCTCAGGCGTTTAAAGGTCAGGATCTCAGTTTGTGAGCTCAAGCCCCAAATAGTGGAACTCTGGCAAGGACAACCGGGAACCTGCTTGGGATTCTCTCTCCCTCTCTGCCCATCCCCAACTCGCACGCATAGGCCCTCACTCTAAATTAAAAAAAAAAAAAAAAAAAAAAACTGCATGAAAATGTTCCCTGTAAAGGGCTGTCGCTGTCAACAGGCTCATTTTAGTGTTGTGCTACATGAACAGTAAACCATGGTAGTGCCCATCTCCCAGGGAAAGGTTAAAAGTGGTCTTACACAGCTAGGTTCCTAGAAATTCTTAATTTTAAACAAGTTCAGAGAAGACAATGTACTGTTTTCATTTTTGAGAGGGCGTGTGTGAGTGGGGGAGGGGCAGAGAGCAAGGGGGAACAGTTTCTGAAGCAGGCTCTAGGCTGAGAGCAGAGAGCCAGATGGGGGCTCAAAACTCCTGAACCCTGAGATTATGACCGGAGTCGGAGTCAGACACCCCTGAAGTACTTAGGCTATTTAAGGAAGACAATTTAGAGACCAAAGAGCCAGGAAAATCTGACTTTTATTTCTTAAATACTGTGAAGGAAGATGGGGGAAATGGTCCCCTGATGAGGGAGGGCCACAAGAGCTAGGGATCATCAGCAAAGGCCCGGTGGGCATTAGGGAAGCGCTGGGGGCTGTAGTTGGGGTCTTCCTGCAGTCGCTTTTGTATATCAGCCCGGAGCTAGAGAGAGAGAGCAAGCAGGTCGGAGGGGCAGCGGCCAGGCCCCTAGGATCCCAGCAAGCACGCAAGGCCATCCCTTAGAAGCTAACACTTCCCCACCAGCCACACTGTCAGCCCAATATGGTATCGCCGAGCCTTCCCAGATGCCACTAGGGAAAAACTCTTTAAAAAAATCACATGGTAGCCCCAGACTGACCAGTTCATCTCTGAAAGGATCAGAAAAGAGGGGCCCTAGCCCAACCCCTCCCACTAGACCATCCCTATCCTGCTTCAAGGTGGGGGCACCTGCTGCCTGTAGCTCTCCTGAACCTCTGGTGCCTCCAGGTCCCGGCTCAGGCTCTCGGGGCTCGTCAGGGGCCGAGCTCCGGCTGCCTTAGCTGCCCGGCTCACGGCCTCTGAGAGAAGCAGCTGGGGGCCCTCACCCTGCATCGTCTGGGGGACAGGGGGTCGGGAGGGAAAAGAGGATCAACGTCAGATCCAGTGCCACCACCCAGCTCACCCTTTCCAGGAGTCAACCACTGAGTTCCTATGCTAGTGGAGAGAAGGGGACTAGTCCAGGCGGTTTTGACAGCAGAGATACCTTCCTAGTTTTATTCGGCTCTGGCCGAAACATGGCATTTGAGTGTGCTGGACTCACTCTTCAAAATAAGAGGGGCAGGATGAGTCAGGCCAGCCAGCACTCTGAGCTGGCTAGTCCACAAGAGGAAGCCCACCTTAAGGAAAATAGGCCCTAGTCACATTCCTAGCCACCGGGCAGCTGAGGGAGGACAGGACTGCTGGCAAATGCTAACGTGAAGGTGTGCTGCAGCGACCGTGAGCAAGTCAATCCCCGGGAAGGTGTCCTCAGCCATTAAATGACGGGACTAAACTAGGAAGAATTCCTTCTGACTCTGAGTAATTGGATTCTAAACACGACAGGGGAATTTGGATAAAGAGAGATCCTCAGGGAAGAAGCAGACCAACCTTGCGTCTCTTGGCAGGCATACCACTGAGGTAGGCATCGCTCAGGGGAGGCTGCGGCTTCACCTTCCGCTGGCTCTGAATGTCCTGCTGGATAATCGGAACCCATTCCTGGGGATGAAAAGGGGATGAGTAACTGGCACAACTTTCAGCTGCCTTGGCCCACCGGCCCACCTCCCGACACTTACTGGGGGGACTGCGGCCGCCCAAGGTTCTGTCTCAACTGAAGCTCCATCCTGTTCGTCACGGGAGCCGCCGCCCTCAGGAGCAGGAGGCGGACCTCGGGACATGGCCTCTTCTGCTGTTGTTCCAGGGGCTGGGGAAGCATTCTCCCGCTGGGAGCCAGACACGTGGGAAGACAAGGGCTTCAGCACACCCAGCTCCAGCCCTCCCGCCCCCGGTCCCCCACTCCACATCACCTGGCCCCTCAACTCTCCCTGGTACCTGAGGCTCAGGGGAAGTTCTCTCTGATCCCTGAACTTCCATTGGCTCCTCGGGAAGTGGCTATAAAATTGGACAAAGAAGGAGAACACAGAAAGCTGTCTCAGGCCTCTCCAGTTCGCTCAAGTCCCCTGACCCCAGAGCCCATCTGGGTCCCTTACCTGGGGTGGATCACCAACCCTGCGAACATATCTGAGAATGGCATCAGGGCCTACGGGCATGTGCTCCAAAACCACCTGAAGCCTCAGTCCCATCATAGTGGTCAGCCAGCTCACCAAGGACGGGTTCACCCCACGAGACATGCGACGCTGAGGGCAAAAAGCAGCCTTAGAACACAGCATCTTCAACGAGCTCTTGAAAAGTGTCAAAGAGTAAAAGACGGCAGTTGGGGGAGAAAAAATAAAAACCGCATGATACCAGAGAGAATGGAAACCCAAGGAAACAGAAGGCTGCGGCTCTGGGGCAGAGGTGGTACTTACAATTCGGCCATTGATGACCGCGGCAAGCTCCATCTGCTGTCCCCCCAAGCAGTGCAGGTTGAGGGCCAGGCATTCAAACAGGCCCTGGTTACACAACTCAAGCAGGCGGGCCCCAAATCCACTGTCTATGGGCAAGACACAAGGAGGAGATGCTGGCACCCGACAGCTCTGCACATCTAACACCCCCGCCCCCCGGCCCCCCAGCCCCGCTGCCCCTGACCTGTGCAGTGCAGTACATGAGCAGCGATGCTATTGAACTGCTCTTGGAGAAATTCCAGGTTTGTCCGGATGATGTCCACCCCTGGCTGAACCTGCACCAAAGACTGAGAAACAACACACACAAAGACCCTCCGAATCAGGAACCCTGGGAGACCAGGAACCGAAAGCAGTAGCAGGAACAGGAGCTACCCTGACGGGACCCAGGAGAAGACGGAATGTGGAAGGGGTACTCACAAAACTCTCCCGCACGTACTCTTCCAGCCCTGTGATCAACGTGTGGGTTGCCGTCTATGGGGGAAACAGCGCAAGTTTAGATCCAAGCCCCAGCCCTCAAGACACTGCCCTCCCCTCTACCTCCAGTAAGTCCAGGGCTTGAGCTGGAGCAATCATAGCTTTAGATGACAGATAAACAGAGTCAGGAATAAATAACAGAAAGTGACGAGAAAGAGAGCCCTGGGGTCCAAGATCTTCATTTACCCGTATGTTACCAGGTGTGGGCTCTTGGCCACCCAGGTAGTGCTGGTGGAAAAAGGATCGCAGCTGGGGCTGGAGCCGCTGCAGTGGCTGGAAATGCCCATGAAGAAGCATCACCACATCCACCATGGAAAAGTTCTGGCACAGCAGAGAGAGTAGGGCCCCAAAGAATCCTAGAGACAGAGACAGAAGTCAGCAGTGGCCTCTACCACCTGGCCTGCCCACCCACCACAAGCCCATGGGCCTCATCACACCTCGGCAATACCCCTCAACAGAGACCATCGACCTATCCCTCCCTGTAGAAGGCCAAGGCACTCCCAATTTGCTCACCGAGGGCCCCATCAGCCCCAGGCTCAAAGATGTTGCTTGATCCACTGAGGCGCTGTATGAAAGCAGCAATACTTTCACTACTGCCAGCCCGAGCCCCCAGGGAGCCCAGCAGGGAGTTCAGCACGCCCTGCACCACGGAGGTAAAAAACTCCGGTGAAAGGCTCTCAAGACCCAGGCCTCCAGGACTCCCTGCGCCACCAGAAGGGGACCCTGGTGGGGGCATGGTCTGTTGCTCTGGGGCTGGGGGTGGGGGTGGGGGTGGCGGGGGGGGCGGAGGGGCCGTCTGCGTCGCCTGGCAAAGAGAAGGAACAAACAACAGAACACAAGGTGAGCACGGAGACAAGAATGTAAAACGACACCAGAAAGGCACAAACCAAGAGGACCGTGGAAGATGGAGAGCTGTAATCTGCTCTTTACTCCCAAAGCACAATGCGCACACATAGTTACACAGCGGCAGGATGGGGCAGAGCACCGACCCTCTCTCCCTCTCGATGGGGTAGGTTACAAAGCAGCAACACCAATTACTTCGCTTTCACAGCCTCAATTTCCTCATCTCCGAATCGGGGCAGGGGTGGGTGGGAATCCGAGTCCACAAATTCCCAAGGCTCCCTCCCACCAACATGCCACCAGAGACTGTAGCCCAGCAGCAATACCACAGCAACAAGGCACCAGCGCCTGGCCGAGCCAAGGGAAAGGAAGGGTGAGGTGATGAGCAAGGTAGGCACTTACCTGCAGAAAGTCGGTCATGCCCTGGAGAAAGGCAGGGACACCAGGCATCGCCACGGTGATGGTGGGAGAAGCCATGCCAGGCCCTCCGGCCCCTGGCCCCGCAGGACCCAGCAGGTTCCCTAGGAGCTGTGAGAACTGAAGATCGGCTGCTGAGGGTTGAGGGGGTGGAGGCTGGGCGGGCCCCCCGGGGGCAGGACCAGCTGTGGTTGCTGTGTTGGTGGTGCCTGCACTGGCTGAAGCAGTGGCAGGGGCTGGAGGTGGTGCCATTCCTGGGGTCCCCTGAGCTACAGAGGCCAAAAGAAAAAAAGATGAAATCCAGAGAAACGAGACCCTACAGCATTTCCATTCTGATCTTCCCAGCAGGAAAGCAAGAACGAAGGACCTATGAAGAGAACTGGGAAGCACCAGTAAGGAGATTAAGGAGCATCAGCAGGGCCGTGGGAGTGACTACAGCTGGAGACAGGGAAGAACGAGGACTCACCCACAAGAACGGGCTGCATAAGAAGCTGCCCCACGAGGCCGCTCACCATCTGGGCCAAAGAGGCATTGGTACCTAGTCCAGCGCCCTGCTGAAGGGAGAACAAAGGAGGCTTTCAGTCCTGCCCTTTTCATTCCCCACCACAGGATTCTCTCCCCGAACTTCCCCACCAGAACCCCTCCACCCTTACTCACTAGAGTACCCGAGATTGGGGGCCCCCCAGGATGGGAAGGCCGAGCCTGTGGAGGGGTGGGCCGAGCAATCACCACCCGGGTCGGAGCTGTTGGGAAACCCGGCACCTGCTGTCCTGTGGGTGGCAGAGGGGAGAGACCAGAGAGGGCTGAAGGCTGGGCCCCTGACTGCCAGCCAACGGCACCCACCACCATGGACCGTGCCCGCCTCCCAAACTTCCCCTTCCAGGTCATTACCTGCGGCCGCGGAGGCAACAGCTGCCACCATGGCCTGATGAGTGATCTGGTGGGCGACGGCGTGCATGAACTCAGGGGGCAGGGAGGGCAGCTGGATGAGGGTGGAGCCTGGGGGGCGGGTCTGATGTAACCTTGAACCTGGACCCCCTTCAGCCCACCCATTCGGCCCTACCCCTTCTCTACCCAGAGCTCTGCCTGCTCTGATGCCCTCACTCTTACCCAGGGTTTGGCCATGACCAGGGGGTCCTAGGGGGCCAGTGGGAGCACTCGGAACTCCACCGGGCTGTGTGCCAGAATCTGGGCAAGGAGACAGAGAGAGTAGCCCTGAGACAGGCGGGGCCAAAGCCTAACTATATCCTCCTGAGACTGGCGTCCTTCAGGCCGCTACTCCCCCCACCAAAAAGCCTGCCTCTCCCTCCATCTAGACAGGAAGGCGGCACTCCCTTCACCATGCAAACAAAACTGCAAGGACAAGCAGTCACTCCTGCCCCTCCCCACGCATGCCAACTAAAAGTTTCTAGTCTGGTTAACCCTGCTACCTCCATCAGCCCTGACTTCTCCCTTCCCCACCCTCCCTCTCTCACACCCCGCTACAGACCACCCTCCCAAGCCACGTTGCTCTTCTCTACCAACAACCAATCCTAACTCACCTTGGATGTTCATGTGCATCATGACTACAGGTTCCACGCTCTGGTGGGAAATCCGGATGACCCTTGGGTGGCTGGTGGTCGGGGGGGGAGCCGGCCCTGGTGGGGGAACACCCTCAGTTGAGGACTCGACAGTGGTAGAAGTGGGAGCCAGGGATGAGGCCTGCCCAGGACCAGGGGGAGCTGCCTCCGCATTAGAAGTCGGGGGGGGCCGAGTCCCATTCCCTGTCATGGTCACGGTGGTTCCCACGTTGATCTGGAGGAGACAGATGAATGACACAGAAGTGAGTAAAATAAGAGCCTAACCCACGGCACTCCGTGATATACTTCCGAAGTCTCCCCCATTCTCCATCACTACGTATTTCTAAAGTCCCTACCTCTTCTCACTACTGTCAAACCCGGTAGCTACCGTGGGTCATGCCACCACCAGCCATGCGGTCTCCCTCACACCAGGCTCCTCCCCTCCGACCCACCTGGATGGGAATGGCTGCCTGCTGGAGCACCATGGGGGTGGTGTAGTGAGACATGGGCCGGACCACATGCAGGTGTCGTGGGGGCGCACAGGCCAGGTTGCAGCGCAGGTCAGACAGCGCCACAAAAGTGTTGCCCAGCAGCCGTAGGCTCTCCCCCACCAAGTTGATCAAGCGCTGGTCCTCTTCGCGGCCCTCTTGCTATATCCCCAGGGTCAAGCACAGAAAGACCAAAAATATTAGGCTGGGACGAACGTCAATAACAAAAGCAGTACCACCTTTGAATGACACCACGTTCTCTACACCCCCAGGCATAGCCTCAGAAGCTTCCAAGTAGACCCAACCTCTATAAATAAAGTCTACTTCGTGCACACGGAAAGTTTCCTATTACAACAAACCCTACAGCAAATCAGTACAGCATCATCTGCTAAATTTCCTTACTCTGCCTAAGTCTCCTAATTAACCCAAGGTATGAAAAGGTACAAAGACCGTAGGTATCACAGAGATGATGACCCTCCCTATAAACAAGGAAAACATCACTTACGAGTCTACAGAGGAATCATCCTGTTGCAGACAATGTCTTTTTCTGGGGAAAGGATTAGCTGTATTTCGGCCTATTCCATTTGGGACAAATGGGGGTGAGGGGGTAGGCGGGGCTCACGTTGTTGTTGTAGTCCGTGGTGGCGGCAGCGCCCAGAACCTCATAATAGCGCTGCAGGAAGGGCTGGAGGCGGCTCTCAAGCCGCTGTAGCTCCTGGAGCACTTCAACATACTCCGCAGGGGAAGGATGGCTGTGGGCAACCCCGAGAGGCAGTGAGCCAAGGCTCTCCTCAGACCCCCAACCTCAAAGTTGACACAGACTACACCTGCCCTGTCTGTCCGCAGCCTCCCCGACCCCTGGCCCAATCCCCTCTGGGACGAGCAGAGCATCTGTGCTTTACCTGTACCCACGGGAAGACAAGAGAAAATACACTGCTTCTCCCTTTCCCACCACATGATTCTATACCTGTGATGACAAGAAACTAACTCTGAAGAAAGAGGCGTGGCCTGTGAGAACTCAAGAGAGAGAATCTTAATCAGGCTCAGGAAACACCATCTGGACTTTCTTGCCCCAAGGACAGCAGTGCTTCTGGCTCAGATGCCAACTCTAACCTCATCAGCCGGTCCAGAGCCTCTCCCTGTCTCCCCCCCACCCCCAATAGCCCTACAGGAGACACTGTCAAGCAGCCGTCTTCTCCCATCATACCCTTCTTGGCTCTCACACTTCACTTGGGATCCCCAAACCCCCTCCCAAAGGGTCCCTCTGTTTCTCACTTGGGTGCATTGGTCTCTGGGGCAGGTGTTGAGCCTGCTGGAGCTGGGCCGGAAGGGGTGAGCTCCGGGCTCTGGGCTGGGGCACGCTCCTCCACTTCTTCGGCCTCCATGGGCTCCCGAGGAGGCACTTCACTTTCAACTGGTTCTGATGTTTGAGAACTCAAGGCTACAGACTCCGGGGCCACGGTTGGCGTCTGTGGGGGCGGCTGACTGTGCTGTGCTTGGGGTCCCCCTCGACACTAAAGAGGGATTCAGGATACCAAAGGCAGGATGAGACTGCTGCAGAGAATTACCCAGGACAAAGGAGACTGAGTGGAGAAGGAGCTCTAGCTGGGCTCCCTGAAGGCAGGGCTTTGCATTGGCCTCTTTGATTCCCTAGCCACCAACGTAAAACTTAAATAAGACGCACAACAAATAGCTGTTGTACTTGTGAATTACTAGCAAAATACAAAAAGTATGGTTCACTAAATCCCCACAAAAAAAGAAAGAAAGGTCACAAGCTACAACCACAACACAAACTAATGGAAATAGTATCAACTATAGCAACTTAGAAACTAAAAAAGCACGAACTGCTTCTATAATTGAAAGAAGCAGCCGTGAGAATTATCTCACAAGTTTGAAACAAACTTCCCAGATACCAGGCACCCAGAGAATTGGCAGGAACAAGATAGGCTGACAAAGATACTTTTTCCTGCCCCGAAGACTGAAGACTGCAGAGAAGAGACCAGATTAGACAGGGAAAATCCAACTGATATGGCCACCACCATGCCTTCACCACCACTGGCCTTCACCACCAGGCCAGTCATGCCTTCACCACCAGAGGGGTAAAGGAGAATGATGAGACAGACAGACCCTAGCCAGCCTTGTCCACTGACCTCCATCCGGGAAAGTAAGGTCTGTATATCTCTGATCATGTGCTGAGCCATCACCAGCCGTACTCGGGGCTCACTCTACGACAAGAGAGGGAAAATCAGGGTACACCTGAGATGAAGCCATGAACTCTACCACCCACTGAACCAGGTCCCAGCCATCTCCTTGGCCAGGTTCAACCCCCACCTCATGGCCTCCTTCTCCCAGATCCCCTTCCCTGACCCTCCCAGGCCCGTGATACCTGAATCGGGGCCTGTTCCATGTTGATGTGAACATCCACAGCAGAGCCGTCACTCTGAGAAAAGGGTAAGGGAAGTTGCTCTGGGAGAAGCCAAATACTAAGGCCCCCACACCTTCAACTCATTCTCTAGAGCCCCACTCTTTTTCTCAAAGACTGAGGTCATATCAGACCTCAGGGCCCTGGAAACCCAATCTAAAGACCAAAATACCTGTCTTATAAGCTCTCTGCCATTACCACAACCAAACCACCCTTCCCACAAAAACCATCCTATGTGGAACACAAGCTTACAGGAAGATTGAAGGTTCCAACCATGACATAGCTGTTGGCATTCCGGTCATGAACAGAGGCCCCAGGCCCCCGAGTACCAGGCGGGGGTCCCCCACCATGGGTGGCTGAGGCAGACCCTATCCCAGAAGATGCCCCAGAAGGCAGCTGCGTCTGAGGAGGAGCCCGTTCCACCAGGTGAATAACCTTTCCCCCAACATCTGCAGGAAAAAAAAAAAAGATACACACCAAAGCATTATATGATCAGGTAAGCTCAAGGCCTCAGTTCATCCCTCTAGACAGCTGCCTCAACCTCTAAACTGCCTCCCCCAAACTCTTACTGTATTCCTGGAGCTTCTTATCATCCTGCAGAACTCGTCCCTGATAGATGAGCCGTTGTTTCTCAGAGGGAATGCTGACAGAGGCAGCGATGTGCTCCTTAAATTCCTTTACATTCATCTGCAAGGTAACAGAAATAAAAAACTATCATCTAATGTAGGAAAGGGAAAGGACAGAAGGCGGACAACTGACTTTTGGGCATGAGGGGTAAAAATCACCCAATCATAAAATCACTACCCATTTGTCTTGATTGTGAGGTAATTATTGTGCAAAGCCCCAAACTAAGACGTGTTAACACCTGTCAAAACAGACAATAAATGTTAACAAAGTTCAGGTTATATGCCCAGAAGAAAATCACATGGCTGGATACAGAAAAGCTAACTGACCTTCACTTCTCTCCCTGGCTCCCAAAGGAATGTGTGTCTAAAGATACCAATGACCCCTCCCCAAACACAAAATGATACAACTCTGCAATCTCCAAAATAAACGCAATGATAAGGAAGGTGGGGTGGAAAAATCAAGCCAGAAAACTAAGTACAAAAAGAGAAAAGAGCAAACACTTTCCTAACTGGACAACATACTCTTGGGATGTACCAGAATGTTTACATACATCTAATCACAAAAGTCTACATGGTCTTCTTGTATGTGTTTTAAAAACTACAGACCTCATGATTTTCTCTCCAAGTATTAGAGGAATTAATGGCATAAACAGCTGTGTCTGTGGCATTACATCAAGACTCAAATTATGCCACAAATACTAGAAAATCCACTCAATAGCCTATTAGGGCTCTACCTGCACTATGGGCTCTGATTTCCAGCCTTTAAAAACAGAGTACAGACTTGACCAATTTTTGCTTTTAAGACTTGTGTTTTGGATCTCCATTCTGTTTCCCTTCCCAAAAGCAAGAGCTAGGTCTGTCCCTTTGGGCTGGGGTTCCCTCATGATGATGGCATAGATTTCCCCCTTCCTCCATATTTCCCTCTGCATGAGTTCTATCACAGTGGAAAAAGGCAGAATGAAATCTGCCTCATCCATACCTTCCCACTCAACAAGCAACACCAGAAAGTATCCTGTCTAGAACATGAACAAAGGAACCGATGAAAGAAGATTTGAGGACCCCCCCCAAAAAAACCAGGCTCTTCTCTCAGAATAAGGGGACTACAAGAGGAAGGGTGAATGGGGGTCTTCCAGAAATACTGGGGTCTCACCTGGGCCCCCACAATAAAGGTCCGAGTCTGAGAGTCCAAGGTCTTCACCAGCACCTCCAGGCTGTCAGGCTCCTCCATACTGGTAGTGGTACTGGTAGTATCACTGGGCTCCATGGCCGACAGCTCTCTAAGGAAGAATGGAGAGAGGGAGGCCTGCTGTCGCCCAAAGCAGATTTTATACACCCGGAAGCCTTCCCAGCCTGAGTCTCCGCCCTAATACCTAAAGAGTTTCTCCCACACAAGCACACACACACACACACCCGCCCCCATCCCCCTTCTGATTCCGGGGCACAGGGAGAGAAACACAAAGGGCAGAAGATCGACGGCACAGAGAGCTGGAAGACGGGGAGATGGGAGGGGCTCCACAGTGCCAATCACAGTAAGGGAAGGCCACTCAGGCTAGGAAGCAGGAAAGATAAGGAGACCAGTGTCATCATCAGTCGCGATACGACAAAGGCCCCAAAGTTCGGCAAACCCTGGGGGACACGCGAGAGCTGGGGGGGGGGGGGTCGCGCCAGACTCCGCGGAGACAGTGGTTTCGCGCACGCGCGCCACGCCCATCGAACCCGCCTAAGTCACGACAGACCCGAGATGACGGACACTCACGGGGGGCCAGACTGGCTAGCTGACTGCCCCCCTCTTCCACCTTCCCTCGACGCTCCAGCAGAGCGCCGGAACCAACACACACCAAACACACCCCCCCCCACACCCCCAAACACACTACCACCACCCCGGACTCCGCCCCCGACTTCCCCAAGGTACCGTCACTTCCGGTCTCCCCCAACTTGCCACCGATGGCCACTTCCGTTTCCCCGATAGTATTTGGGGATCGCAAGGCGGTACTTCCGGCTCCCCCAGGTCCCCAAGATTTACTTTTGTGGGGCACGATGAGGAAGTTCGCGGCCCCCAACAGTGAGTTCCTTGGGGCGAGACGGGCCGGGGCCGGCCTGGATGGGAGGGAGCCGAGCACCCCGAGGAGCCGCGGCCACCGTCGCCCGGGGGACCGTACTGCGCCTGCGTGCGTCACTCTACGCATGCGTACACTCTTAGGCACCGCCCACCCCCGCTGACGCTGTTCATTTCTTCTGTGCACGCGCTTGAGCTGTGGGAGGTTGAGGTGGCTACTATAAATGCCTGAAAAAAATTACTAGATGAGACTCTACGCCTCGAGAAGCTTTGGACAGTTGTATGCAACTTGGAGTTTGGGGACTAGGGATTGCGCCTCATCAATCCATGTTATTAAAGTCGTGGCCGGCAGAGAATTTAAGGCGGCACTGTCCTGGCCTCCTAAAATTCTGTCTTGTCACTCTGGCCCTCGAGGCTCTACTCCTTCGGCGCCTCCGGAAGTCATCTTTTCTTTAGACGGTTGGAGGTGGTTCGCGAGCTGGGCGTGCCGTCGCGTCGTTGGGGCTGACCTCGGTTCTGCTCGGTGGGCGTTTGGCGGGCTGTGGGCGCCATGTTCCTCGCCGGCGATGTGCGGCCAAGGGGACGCGCCATGTTTTGGAGAAACTAGGATTTACTGTTTTTTAGGACTTTCGTCAAAAAGGGGACCTCAGAGTTTGGGAATTAGGAGCAAGTGGACTCAGATTGGACCGAAACACAAGAATCTGACCCTGGGGTTTTGAAGGGGGTGTTGAAGGGCTTCCGCAAGCCCCGGGTCCGCGGGCAGGCGGGACGGTGTTCGCTGCCTAAGCCCTCCAGCCCACCCGCTGCCCTCGGGCCAGGGCCTTGGCCCCCTGGCGCTGCAACTTTCCCAGCCAGGCCGGTTGCTGCCGGTGTGCCTGCCTGCGGTGTCCATAGCCTTTCTGGGATTCGTAGTTTCTACCCAGGTCCCAAGGACCATTTCAGTTAAGAGTTCTAATAAACACCTGTTTAGAGAGCTCTTGGTTTGTGGTCAGCCACTTTACTAAGGGTTTTGCGTACTGTCCTTAAAAGCCTTTCAACACCTAGGATAGTTAATACTTACAATTTATAGATGAATATACGTAGGCGAAAGTAAGTGGCAGAACTGACAAATCCAGACCTACCAGACCCCGGGTAGAGCACTTCTACCAATAAGTTGTTGTATTTTACATGTATTTGTTTTTTATGATAAAAAGTAACAAACATTACCTTTAAATAGTAATAATGAGCCCTCATATACCCATCACCCAAATTTTGTTCTTTTAATTAAATCGCAAGTGCATAGCAACCTCACCTCTCAGAACAAATTTTTTGGCAGTCTGTGGGTTATACATAATCTATTAAGGAAGCCATCTTTCATTGCATTAACTGCTCCACCCACTTGGCTCTCCTTACTCTTATTTGAGAACCTAAAAACCACCAGAAACTGTAGTAAGTGCTTTTTACAAGCATTAGTTATAGCGAATATTTACTTTGGACTTAACTATGTGCAGGCCTTTGTTAAGGACTTTATGTGCATTGTCTCTTTTAATCCTAGCAGGTTGATGATTTGGTCATTTTAAAACAGACATAGAGATTCATAAAATTGTCCAAGATCTAACAAATAGTGGAGTTAGGGTTTGCACCCTCTCTAACACCAGTACCTATCCTCTAACCGTTACATTATGTAGCCTCTTGTAGTAATAAATGTTGAGCAAATAGACTCATGTCCGCGAACTTTCTCAGGGGTGTACATATTGTTTCCCCAATTATAAGCTTCAGAGGGAAAGGTTTCCATCCACCAGGCCCCAGCGCCTATTTCATACCTGTTCTAAAGAACTTACCAGGTTGTATTGCAATGATTTTTGTTTACAGAGCTAGTTTTCCTTTTACTGCTTCAAGGCCAGGGACTATGTAATTCATTTTTATGTCCCTAGGGCTTAGCTGACAAACAGCTGGGACTCAAAACAGTTTGCTAAGTGAATGAATGAATCAGTCCACCTCTCTTCAGTGCTGCACAACACAGCAGAAACCCAGCTCAGATATAAGTTGAAAGGCCATAGGCTTCTACTTAAGAGGGCTCAGCTTTCCTAATTCTTGAGAGACCCTTGGACATGTCAGGGTGTATTCTGGAGTACTGGCATCTAGAAGAGGGGGAGGAAGGCCCAAACACTGTAAGTAATCCAGGCTTGGGTTGGAAAACAAGGTTGAAGTTACTCATTAGCAGGTGAAAGGGTCAAGGGTCAAGGCAAGGGGGCTGGAAGCCGAGTGGACTGAGTAACTAGCAGGGGGAGAGAGCAGTTAAGGCACCAGCCACTTCACGAAGAGCACCAGCTCCCTCCTGCCTGAAGATGTTCTACCAAATATGGGCAGCTCTATTCTACCTCTATGGTATTCTCCTTAACTCCATCTACCAGTGCCCTGAGTTCAGTCAACTGACAACTCAGGGAGTGGATGGGAAAGAGGTATGGACTGCGAATGGGGGGAGCTTATGGTGGGGGCTCTGAAGGATTTGGGTGGGTGGCCTTGAGTGACCGGATGCCACACTGGGAAAGGGAGAAAGGGCGTGTGTGTTTGTGACAATGAATGCAAGAACAAGTAAAAAAAAATAGTAGTATGGCCATCAATGTGGAGACATGGTAGAATTGGGGGCGGGTGGTTACTCAAGGTGATTGAGAGGAGACAAAGGAAAACTCACTTAATGGCTCCCTGTCATGACCCAAACCTTAGTTGGAAAAAAACAGCCACCACTCCACTCCTAAGTCTTGCTGTCTTAAGAGTGATGATGAAGAGGTTGAATGGATCTTGTAGTGGGGACCCACCCTTTTCTGATCCCCTCCCCCCCACCTGGTTCTCTGCAGTTCCCAGAGCCACACCTGGGCCGGTGGTACTTTATCGCAGGGGCAGCTCCCACCAAGGAGGAATTGGCGACTTTTGACCCTGTGGACAACATTGTTTTCAACATGGCTTCAGGCTCTGCCCCCACACAGCTCCAGCTTCGTGCTACCATCCGCACGTGAGTGGTGAGGAGGCAGAGGCACCAGTAGGTGCAGTCTCTGTTCAAAATATGAGCACCCACCCACAAAGAACTCGGCTCTTTGGGGTATCTGCTATTCTTGGCCCACTGAGTCAACAGTTCTATTAGTTTCCTTCTGAAGAGAGATGGGCCTAACCAACCATACCTTGGTAGCTTGATACTACCAAGGGGATCCAGGCTTCAAAAAGAAGTAAGATAAATAGAGGTTGGTATTGTGTGGTTGGGGTGCCACTCAGCCCTCCCTCCTTGTCACCACTTCTGCAGGAAAAATGGGCTCTGTGTGCCCCGGAAATGGATCTACCACCTGACTGAGGGGAGCACAGATCTCAGAACTGAAGGTTGGTTCTCTCCAGCCCTCATGCTCCCCAAGTCCCCTGGGCTTGCTTGGTTTTGCATCTCTGCCCTGACACTCTCCCCACCTCCCCGCCCCAAACAGGGCGCCCAGACATGAAGACCAAGCTCTTCTCCAGCTCATGCCCAGGTGGAATCATGCTGAAAGAGTCAGGCCAGGGTTATCAGCGCTTCCTCCTCTACAGTGAGTGGAGATGCCAGGCAGGAAGGGTTGGAGGAAACACTTGGAGGGCAGGAGCCTCTCACTCTGGGTCCTATGATATCATCCCAGGAAGGGCTGGGTGCCTCCATGAGGTCCTCACCAGGGTGGTGCTAAGAAGCAGGGACTTTGATAGGCCTGCCTGGTTCTGCCTTGCTCTTCCAGATCGCTCACCACACCCTCCTGAGAAGTGTGTGGAGGAATTTCAGTCCCTGACCTCCTGTTTGGACTCCAAAGCCTTCTTACTGACTCCCAGGAATCAAGGTGAGGGGGTAAAGTCCCACAGAAGAGGACTAGGACTCACCAAGTCTTCTGTGCCAGATGAAAGGGACTCAAGTGATGTCACCGGAGGACATGGCCAAAGGCTGACATCATTAGAATGGCGGTGTTGACACCTCCGTTTGTGTCATAGGCTGTGATGGCATCAGAAGGATGTGGCCAAGAGCTATGATGTCACCCAAGGGAGCCAGGATGGGCTCTGGGCTACTCAAAAGAGAGGTTTCAGAGTTTGTGGTGTATAAATGGGGCAGAGGGGCAGAGATGTAGGGGGAAAGGCCTCAGAGACCCCTTCTTAGATGTGGGGAAAAGCAGGAATGCATTCTCCTCTACCCTGTTACCACCAGTGTTGCCTTTCTTCCTGGATTTCCTTCCTTTACATCCTCTTTTCTCCCTCCTCCCACCAGAGGCCTGTGCGCTGTCCAGTGACTGACCTGTGGCTTCATCTGTGCCCCAGATGGATATGGTGGGAGCTGCAGTTGTGCTGCAGGGAGAAGCCGGAGACTCCCAGCTCCCTTTCAAGAGTAATAAAGATGGTTTTTCAATCCTCATCTCATTTTGGGTTTGTCTCCAGACACCAATCCCACTACCTCCATTTCAGTACTCCCCCTGGGTCTTCTGCCACCTAAACCCCCAGCTGGACGGCGTCAGGAAGGACACTGAGTGGCGGTATGTCTCACTTTGTAGTGATATATTTAGGATTTGGTGTGACACAGTTATTTATTGCTGAGTGTGCAAACCCCTAACCCCAGAGTGGAGACTGCAAGCTCCAATGCTTCCCCATACTGCCTGTCTGAGCTGCCAGTCCCACTGAACTGGCCCTCCTTCCAATACTGCCTGCACCATTCCCACTTCCCCTGGCTCCTGGGAACACCCAGACCCTCCCTGCAGGCTCCCTGTCACCTGGGGTCCCTATCCACACCCCCTAATCCACCCACAGAACAGTCCCATTCTCCTCTAGATGGCTCAGATCCCAAGATCTAAGGGGATCCCTTGTGGCTCCAACCACCCTCTAACCCTAGTCAGAGGTCTGTCTGTCCTGCCTCTGGTCTCCTCCAGCCCTGGGTAGTTTTGAAAGGTAAAGAGGACCCTTTAGTCTTTATTTGTCACCACCACACTTTTTTTTTTCTTTTAAAAAGTAGAGGTGGAAAGAAAAAAAACGAAAGTGGGGGAAACGTAAAAGCAAAAAGTAACAACAGCTGGTGAATTCAAGGGCAATATCCCCATTGTCCATAAACAGATACCCTAAACAGCTCTATTCTCCCCTGTGTGTGAAGGGGGGGCCCTGTGCCCTCATACCCTGGGGTTTATTCCCCATCCCTGAGGTCCCTGTGCTTACAATCTGGGTCATGACCCCCACTCTCCTCCTAAAGGCCACACTATCTTCACCCTTGCTCCCACCCCACTCAGGGTGGGGGCACTACGGTCACCCCCTATCCCGCAGTCACAGCCCCTTTCCCGGATCTCCCCTCCACTCCTCACCCTCCCTCTCCAACTTCTCACCCTCCAAGTCAGTGGCCTCCTCATCCCCACTGGGCTCCCGGAGGCTGACAGCCAGCACTAGGGCCTGTAGGAGACCAAAGAGGCAGGCAAAGTGCAGGGGGTGAGCAGTAAGTAGGCTCAACACAGCATGGAGCCCATGCAGGGCAGCCAGGAAGCACAGCAGTCCATGCAGCCAGAGGCCCACGGGTCCACGCAGGCCCAACGCGTCCAAAGCTGCCCTCAGAGGCCTTGAGCACAGCCCCAGCAGTGCTGAGGCCAGCAGCTCCAGCAGGTGCAGAGTCAAGTTGGTTGAGATCTGCAGACACTCCTCTGGGCCCCCCAGGTACTGCAAGGGAGCCCCTGCTCCCCCATCTGGATCCCCCCGTAGCCAGCCCAGCAGTTTCTGATGCCGCCCTGGCTTCTCCACTGGGGCTTCAGGCCTGGTGGGGCTCAGTCCCCCTTCAGGGGACACTCCAGATCTCCTGGTGCCACTTGAGTCCACAGGATCCCGTCCAAGTTTGGGAATGGTCCCTCCAGTCTCCAGTCTCCCAGACTCTTGAGTGTTAGAGATAGTCTTGTCCCACTTGAGGGAATCCATTCTTTTGCTTCCCAGTTGCTCATCTTGGGACTCCCTGCTTGGCTGTGGAGCAGCCCCATAGCTCCTCCGTACCCCTGGGTCTTTGGCCTTGGGAGGCCCCACATCTCCCATGGTTTCTGGGGCACTATCCCAGTCACTCCCTGAATTCTCAGAGGAGCTGTCCACTGGTCTGGGTTCTGGGGCAGGCAGGTCAGGTTTCATTGGTTTCCGGCGGCCCCAGGGGCGAGGTAGCCAGCCACCAAGTCGTCGCAGGAACATGGCTGGGATGTGTAATGAGCCCCCAAATTCTGCGGCTGCTTCCTAGCACTGCTTAGATTCTCAGGTTTAGGGGCTGAGTGTCTCCTCAAAAGCCAGGATCTGTTCAAGCTCAGAAGAACTGTTATCTTTTTGGTGATTCCTACTCTGAAATCAGAAGTGGCTCCACACTTTCCTGAATGGTCGTGCAGCTTCAAGTGTGACAAGCAGCTTGTTTCCTTTTCAGTTCTGAGGTAAAGAAGAGAGGCACATCCAAATTCATTCACCACCACCACCCCCCCCCCCCCGACCACCCCACCACACAAGATTCAGAACAAGAATCTCAGGATCTGACAAGGCCTGGGTCACCCCCACGGTGACCTCCCTGCGTTTCCGGGTTTCCTTTCCTGCAGGCAGCACCCCAAGTTTCACTCACCAAGGCCACGCCCCAAGGTGCCCCAGAAACTGGGGAGGCGGTGCTCCATCCAAGAAGGAAGGAAGGTGGCCCTGGGTTCTCAGCTGCTCCCAATCTGGAGAGTCCTGAACTGCTGACCTAAGGGAGCTCAAGAATAGGCAGTCTCCTATTGGGGGGTTAGGAGAGAGGTGTTGAGCAAATTCCACTCAGCAGCGTTCTTCCTTTGATTTAGAGACCTATGAATCCTACAAAGCGGCCCGACCGGGACCCGAGCACGCAGCTGAGACGCGGCCTCCGCAAGGTCAGGCCAGAAATATCTTGGGAGATCCTCGTCTCGAGGCCAAGCGCGGGCCTGCCTGGGGATCCAGGCGTCCGGGCGCTGTGCGCTGCGACCCCTCCCGGGCCCGGCGTCGGGGCCGCGGCCTCACCAAGCCTTCTGGAGCCGCAGAGCCCGGAAGCAGCTGCACCGGGGCTGGAGGGACAGACGGGGGCGGAGCCCGAAGCTCGCGGGGCGGACCCTGCGGATCCACCGCCCCCCGCGCCCCCGCGCCTTTAGTACGCGCCACTCCGCAGGGCGCGAGTGGAGATCAGGCAGGGCCAGGGCCTGAGTGTAAACCTAGCCCCCCATTTTCGTCGCCCACAGGTGCTCCCCTAAACTCGCCCGCTCCCTTTAGTCCCCTGCCCTTTGGTTCTTCCCTGCAACACCCCCCACCACCACCACTCCTTCTCATGTCCAGGACTTCATGGAAGGGTTTTCCGAAAAAGAAAGGTGCTTTTCTGGGACTCGTGTAGCTCTTCCCTGCCGTTCTACGCAGATTTTACTTCCTGGATCTGACAACAGTGAGCTCTCCATGTGCCTGGCACCTGGCATGAGCAGCGGGAAGGAGGGGGAAGAGGGAGGGAAAGACAAGTGCAGACAAACAGAATGTGCTGCTTGCCCTCAGTTTTCAGATAGTAAAATGAAGAACCTTGACTGAAAGGTTACATTTGGGAGGCCAGAGTTCTGGCTCTAGGTTAGCTAACATAGTAGAGGATGTATATTCCTAGGCCCTCCCACCCATTGGCCTCTTCTTGCAAGATCCTACCTACTCTCATGACCTCTGTCAGCCTTCCCAGGTTTCCCCTAACACCATGCATTTTATATTGATCACATAGCCACCTCCTCCTCTATGAGCAATTAGAAGGTTGGGAATTTTTTTTATTACTCTTCTTAGCACATAGTATACGAACTTGTTTAAAATCAGTGATTGAATAAAAACAATGATTGAATTGGCTAGAGTAGTCAGATCCTTCCTGGGGTAGGTGAGACTTGCATAGAACTTGGGCCATTCCTGGTTCAGAGGATTCAAAGAATAGGTGGGGCATTCCAGGCAGGAGCTAGGACGTGGAAGCGAACCAGACTGGCAAGGAGGTGACCCTATTATGCCACCTGGCTGAGGTGGGACTTGCGTGTGGCCCCTAGACTTGTTTGGTTTTCCCACAATAGCTTCCAGAAAAGTGAATAAAACACAAAAGAGGGAGAAGATTGATTTATTTTTCAATGCTCAGCCCCTCTCTCCCAAAGGCAGAGCCCACTAAAGAAAACCTGAGGATCTAGAAACTGGGCAGACCCCAGGAAGTAAAAGCCAAAGTGCGTATGTCCAAGTTCAGACTTAGCAATAGACCATGATCAGACCTTACCAAGGTCACAACTCAAGGTTCATGTATGTCCTTAGGTCCCGCTCCCAGGCCCTGTCCTTCTCCTTCTGCTTTCTTTCCTCCCTGCGGCTCAGTGTGGTCACCCGAGGGGTCCTCTCCCTCCCAGCCACAGCCCGAGTATCCCGAGCCAGGAAGTGTGTGACTCGGGGTTGGGGCACTGATCTGTAGCCTAGTCCTTCTTGGTCCCTCTTGAGGACAGTGGGGATGGGGTTGGTGCGGCCCTCACCCCGGGGTCCCAGCCCCATTCCAGGCTCCCAGCCTCCCCTCAGCAGCAGCTTGAAGCCTGGGCTGGAGGTGGGCACCCCAAGGGGCAGGTTGGGGGACCTGAGATCGCGGGACAGTGACAGCAGGTGAGCAGTGGATGTACAATGGTTAGAGTCTTGGAAGTGGGCATCGCAGGTCTCACAGTACCGGGGGGAGGGTGATTGTGACCTGCAGAGAAAAAAGAGAGAGTTGAGGGCAGGGGAAGGGTTGAGGCCTTAGAGGGGGGTGGCAAGGTGGGAAGTCCTTCTAGTCTTTCTGTTAAAAAACAAACTGCCTTCCAATCCACTTAGCAATGAGGGACCCAGAAGGGAACAGCTAGGAGAAGAAATAGCAACCAGGCTTCACAAGCTCTTGGCAAAGCATAATTATTTATAAGGCACTTATTATACGGGAAGCATCATTCTAGTACTTTACATATATTGGTCCATTAAATCCTAACAACCCTACAACAAAAGTGATCTTATTGCCCCCATTTCTCAGATAAAGAAAATGAGGGACATAAAAATTAGATTAATTGCCCAAGCAAGTAGTCAGAATTTGGACCCAGGGAGATCATGTTCATTACTACTCTACTACACTGCCTTATCAGCCTACACTGGGGGATCGGGGAGAGAACCCTTCAGCTCTGTTCTGGACCCTCTGGTATAGAGGGGCTAGGAAAGACAACACACTGAAAGAGGCATGGGCTAAGGCTTCCCCTCACCGGTTCTCTGGACTCCTTGTCTCTCCATGGCTCTCTCTGACCATGCGGGCCACCTCAGGGAAGCCTGCTTCTTCAGCCAGCTGAGCAGCATCCTTGCCACCCAGCTCACAGACCCCTACCCAGGCAGCTCCACGGCCCAGGAGATAGCGCACAGCAGCTCCCTGGCCTGCTCGAGCAGCACACATCAAGGGGGTCCACCAGAAGGCATCCCGAGCATTGATGTTGCCCCCAGCTCCCCCTGCCTCACGGGGATCCAACAGCCTTCTTAGTTCTGCTAGGTCACCCTCTTGGGCTGCCCTCAGTATCCACTGGGTCATTTTGTCCTCCGCCTCAAGGGATCTCCTTTGTCCATGTCCTCCTGAGGTTCCTGCAGCAGCTTCCCTCATTATTCTTCTCTTTTTCCTCTTTCTCTTACTGGCAGGTTCAGGCTGAGATCTCTGGGATTCAGGGGCACTGCTTTCGTCGCCAATCAGGGCCTCATAGAACGCCCGGGCTGCAGCCCCATCCAGGGTGGGCTCCAGCTCTTCAGGCTGTGACTGCTGCTGTCCATCTTTCCAGAGGTCACTGGCACTGGTGGCCGGGGTGAAGGTGATGAGGGAGGGCCTGGACATGGCTCTTGGGTAAACTGGGAGGATGAGACTAGACAAAGGGAGGCTGAGACAAGCAAGCCAATCGCTTCGTGGCTCTGCATTGACCAGAGCCACCTCCGGAGACCTGCTGGGATGAGGAAAAATACCCTTAAAGTCAAAAAACCCTCTCACTCCCTAAGTGAGCCCACAACCTAGGACTCTGCAGGGCCTAAGGACCATAGGTCATGTGGAAAAACAGAACCCTACAATAACAGCCCATGCCCCTTACTAAAGGTTAATTTAACAAAGACTCAGTGAGAGTTGCCACCAACCCCATCCTCAACAACAATAAAAACAGCTTCTATCTAAAACTATTTGACCACCAGTTAAGACATACCATTAAGGAAACAATCAGCCTGGCCCTTTAAATCTTCCTTGATCCTATGGTCGGGGTATTCTTCCCAAACAAGAACAGACTTTAACACTTCTACGGAAGCAAGAAGCTGATTTAAGGGAGAAGCTCCAGTCTTGGTAGTCTCCGCACGGCAAATAGCACTACTTTAAGCAAAGGAGCTGACGATCAAATAGCCACACGACCCCTAACACGCATGCGGGACTGGAAAAAAACAACAAAACAACACAAAACATTACTTGAGGACGCAGGCCTGTGCTAAGCGCCAGGTTCAGCTTCCCCACCCTGGGACCTTTTCCAGAGCATCCGCTCAAAATGCCACGTGCTTAAGTAGCGCGAGGACAGTCTGTCGGTTGGGGTCCTACTTTTACATAACGCCCCCACAATGCCTCTTGCCTCCCTGAACGTGGCCCCCCTCTCCGAGCTCATTTTTTGGAACTGGGAAACCACTCTCTGAGTTAAGAAAGGCTCTGAGTTGGCGGAAGGAAACCTGTGGAATGCACAGAAGCTGTGAAATGAAATAACATCACCCTGCCCCTCACCATTATTCTGACCAGGGTTCGAAGGTCATACTTAGTGCCCGCAGCATAAGGCCCCTTTCAAGCCCTAAGAGGAAATGGAGAAGTGCAAGGGGACGAGCAACAGAATGGCTGGCGCCACCTCAGGTTAGAGCACGGGGCCGTCCCGGTTCTCACATCGCTCACCTCAGCCGAGCCCACCCTACCGACGTCCCTCAGCAGGGAGCCCGGCCTCACCTCCCGCCCGAGGAGACCAGACCCCGGGGTGAAACACAAAGTTCCCCCCCCCCCCCCTCACCGCGAAGCCTCCAGTGGCGGGCCTAACTCGGGCGAGGGGCTCGAAGGCAATAAGGACCGGCCGGTTAGCCGGGGATGAGGTCAGTCCCCTGAGTAGGAGGGGAGCGCCTGGGACACAACCCCGCTGCGTGAGGGGAGCTGCAGGAAACCAACAAGCCAGCCAGCCTCGTTCACTTCCCCGCCCCCTCACGGCCCCTCAGTCGCGGGATCCTACGACTATATTTCCCAGACTCCCCGGCCCAGAACGGGTACTGGACTTCCGCTTCCGGTGGCACCCCGCTGCGCTCGCCCCCGAGCGTCTGGCTCAGGGGCCTCGCGACACAAGGGTCGTGCGTGGGTCATTCTGGGATTCGTAGTTCACCTCTCCCTCGCTTCGCCAGTTTCTTTTTACCGGGGACTCCATCTCCCGGCGTTCGCTGCGGCGCCCGACCCTTGGCGCTTGCGCGTTGCCCTCTCCCCACCCTCCCCGATTTCCACTCCCCCCACCCCACTTCGCCTGCCGCGGTTGGGTCCGCGGCCTGCGTTGTAGCCGTCGCGGTTTCTTGGAAGCGGCAACTCCCCTCCCCCACCCTGGTCCCGGTCCCCGTCCAGCCGGTGAGTCTGAGGTAGTCGCCGCGCCTAGCCCCCTGCCCTTAGGCGCGGCACATGGGGTCTCCGCGCCTTGATGTGGGGGTGGGGAAGGAAGTGACCCGGTCCGGAACCGGGGGAGAGAGGGATGGCCTGAGGGGCGGAGGTGGCATGTGGGGACTCCTGTGAAAGGGACTTCACGGCCACCCCCAGGCCATGAGAGAAAAAGGGTCCCAGCTCTTGCACGGAAAGGATAAACTTCGGGACCCTTGGGAAAGGCGCCAGGGACATTCAGAGACCGTCGGGGTAGGGAGCTCGAGCCTGGGGCTCTGCTGGAGTTGACAGGAAGGGAGAGTGGGCTGGTCTTCTGGAGCGATAGGGATGTGGGTAGGACTGGTGGGTCAAGACCTGTCGGTTTCTTGAAAGCGGTGGGACTCCAAAGAATCTCTGATCTCAGAGAAAAGGGGCTGAGATGTGAATAAGAGGGGCCGGAGAGAGGTGCTCTAGAGTCTGGGATCCTTTAAGAAAAGGTTGCCCCAAATTCTTCCATGGTTAGAGATCTAAGTGTGGGAGGAGGGAGGATACCAGAGGCAAGGTGGGAGAGCTTGGACTTAACTTACACTCTCTTTTTTCCCAGCTGACGTGAAGATGAGCAGCTCAGAGGAGGTGTCCTGGATTTCCTGGTTCTGTGGGCTCCGTGGCAATGAATTCTTCTGTGAAGTGAGTTCTCAGTCTCCCAGCTGTCTCTACACAAAGTTTGGCATTATATTTCCCCACATATTTAGCTTCCACACGCTTCTCTTACAAGTTTCCATAGAAACTTTTCCTGTCAAGGAAGAGTCCCGTCAGTAACTCCCCTCACTAATTTGTGAAGTGGCAAGACTTCCCAGGTCCCAAACCTGCTACCCTCTGTAACATGGGACAAGTCAACCCTTTTATTGTTATTAAAGTTATTATTAGACTGGTACTGGGAGTGCTTCCCGTTGGAGTCTATTAGAATTAAAATGTCACATGTGAAAATGCTTTGTAATGTGGAAAGTTGTCTACTAATAATATAAAGGATTGTAACTATCCACAGGACTGAAGCTGTTGAGTCTCCACTTTCCTTAGAGACCTAGCTGCTCTTAAGGAGAGGACAAAACTGGTTCCTAGGGGTGAGGGCAGGAGTGGGAACAGGGCTTTTGAAAGGAATGTCTCTTTAAGTAGGAGATTGTTGTAGCTGCTTATCTGTAGAAAAGAAAAGCCAAAGCTTTTATGGGAAGGCTATGTATCTGAACTGGGGAGAGAGACTCAAGTACTTCTGCTGAGCTGGGGTTGAGGAATAAGGGGAAACCAAAGCAGTTGTGTTAAGAATAAGGCACCAGTTAGAGCAACGTGCCCAAGTCAAAGCTGAGGATTCTGCTGTGGGTTTCATCTTGACTTCCACATCCTGACAGGTGGATGAAGACTATATCCAGGACAAATTCAACCTCACTGGACTCAATGAGCAAGTGCCTCACTATCGACAAGCTCTAGACATGATCTTGGACCTGGAGCCTGGTGAGGCACCCTCAGTGTTGTTTAGTGTGTATATGTTCGTGGTTTTGTTTTTTGTTTTTTGTTTTTTTCATGTTCCTGTTTATCTGCTTCTTGGATTTCCATATTTCCTTTTAGTTCTCTGTCTTTATCCAAAGTCCCCTACTTCATTTTGGTCTCCCATCTGACTCTTGCCCAGTTTTGTGACTTACACCTCCTGTTCCCACACTCTGGTCCTGTAACTTGGCTCTGTCTCCTAATGCTAGTTTCTCCTTGGGTCACCTTTCCTGCTTTTTTTTTTTTTTTTTTTTTTTTGCCTTTCACCTTTCAGTTTCATCTTCTGCATTGACATCTTTGCATTTATGTGTTGAGGAGGGGTTGGGAGGGAGAGAGAGCAGAGGCTGAAGAGATGTGGAAAGAAGGCAGAGCTGCCTTGGGTTGGTGGAAGGGTCAGAGGCCCAGGTTTCTGGGTCAAATGCTCAGGTGATGGGTGACTTAAAGATGGGTGCGGGGCACACTGAGTAGCTGGCAATCCCTGGCAGTGGGTGGGGCATCTAAGAAAGCTGTAAGACAAGTGGTTGCAATTGGCCGGGGCTATGTTTCAGATGAAGAGCTGGAAGACAACCCCAACCAGAGCGACCTGATTGAGCAGGCAGCCGAGATGCTTTATGGATTGATCCACGCCCGCTATATCCTCACCAACCGTGGCATTGCCCAGATGGTGAGGCCTCTCTGCTCCCACTTGACTCCTCTGAGGCAATAAGGGAAACAGAGGTTCCTGCAGCACGGGAGTCAAATGTTTCAACCTTGTCAAGGAATGTAGCGGAGAAGAGGGGAAGAACCCCACAACCTGGCCTTGGGAATTAAATCCTAATTGGGGTTTGTGCTGACTGAGGTGTTTTTGGGGAGGGAGACATGACCTTGGACAGGGAGTTGTTGCAGTCTGCCTTTTCCTTAGGGAACAAACAGCGAATGGCTCTGATGGTCTGTACCCTGCCTAACTGGAGGAAAGGAAGCAGAGGAGTATGAGGGCCTGTCTGGGCCTGCTTAGAAGGGGTCTCTGGACAGAGGCAGGAGTTGGGGACAGAGTGACGTGGCTTGGGCTGAGGAGGGGATTGCCTCTTCTCTTTGTACCTACCTACCAACCCCTTTCATTTTATTCACCTCAGTTGGAAAAGTACCAGCAAGGAGACTTTGGCTACTGTCCCCGTGTGTACTGTGAGAATCAGCCAATGCTTCCCATCGGTGAGTGTTAGAGAAGGGTAAGGAGGCCACATCAAATGGCAGGTCCTCTGGGAAGGAGTTGGGGTTCAGCAAGTCGGGGCCTCTGTGTGGGAGGGAGGTTGGGCAGGGTTGGGGATGCCCGGCCTGCTGAGTCTGGCTGTCTCCCAGGCCTTTCGGACATCCCAGGTGAGGCCATGGTGAAGCTCTACTGCCCCAAGTGCATGGACGTGTACACACCCAAGTCATCGAGGCACCATCACACGGACGGCGCCTACTTCGGCACCGGTTTCCCTCACATGCTCTTCATGGTGCACCCTGAGTACCGGCCCAAACGGCCCGCCAACCAGTTTGTGCCCAGGTGGGGAGCAGGGCTAGAGTCACCATGGGTCAAAGGAAAGGTTCGGGATTCCCCAGAGAGAAGGGAGGACAGGGCATGGTCCTTTCTTGAGGTTTGCTTCTCCCACAAGAAGTGACCTTGGGGAAGGTATTTGATTGCCTGTGCCTCAGTTCCCTTATCCATGAAACAGGGGTGATGACAGTACCTGCCTGACGGAGTGTATTTAAATATACCTGACAGAGTATATTTAAATAGTGAGTTGCTTTGAATAACATTTGGCACTGGAAGTACCATTTAAACGATAACTTTTTGCCATCATCTCGGGCGCTCAGCCTTTTGCCAGGAGAAAGTGTGGTTTATCTTCCTGGAACATCATGTGTACTGAGAAGAACAGTTTGGTGTTCTGTTGAAACAAGTGCATACAGAAGCAAGCAGTCACATTCCTGTATGTGTGTGTATGTTTACGTATATCCTAGAATAAGAGTTTTAATGGCTATTCAAGGTATATTTCCCAGTATTCTGGAGGGAAGATGTTTGGGAACCACTGTCCTTAAGCACTTAGCAGACCCATGGAGAAGCTGGGGTGGGGAGGGGGAAATGCAGGCCACTGGCAGGGCCAGAGTGGGGCTCACCCTACTGCCTCTGATCTGTGCCCTGGCCCAGGCTCTACGGTTTCAAGATCCATCCAATGGCCTACCAGCTGCAGCTCCAAGCCGCCAGCAACTTCAAGAGCCCAGTCAAGACGATTCGCTGATTCCCCACCCAACCTGTCCCTCTGCCTTTAACACCTCTATTCCTTTGCTGCCACCCTTTCAGGAACCCTCTATGGTTTTTAGTTTAAATTAAAGGAGTCATTATTGTGGTGGGAATATGAAATAAAGTGGAAGAAAAGGCCATGAGCTGGTCTGCTGGTGCTTGGGGATGGGGGATGGGAGGGTAGTGCTGTGCTTGATCCCAGGGGCCCTCATGGCCCAGCCCACCCTCAAGTTGAAAACCAGCACAGATTTGTGCCCAGTGGATTTGGGTGATGTTTTTAGCAGTAGAGCAGAACTAGCAGTGGATGCGGAGATGTGCAATGTCACATGGAAAAGACCTAGGGGAAAATCCACTTTCAAAGACTGGAGACATAATTTGTTCTTTTTTGGCCACCTATGGCTGTACATTTATACTGTAAGGAGTATAATCAACAACAAAATATTTCGGTTTTGATTTTACAGGGAAAGTGGTCCTGAAATAAATAGAACGGTAAGGGGTGGAAAGAGGGACAAGGTCCAGAGTTGCTGCTGGGTGGTGTCTGTGCGCCCCCTGCTGGGGGAGCTGACACGCTCATCTCAGGAGAGGGACCCTGGGCGCCTGGCCCAAGTGTTTCCCAGCATGGTAGGGACTCGCTGTATGTGTGGGGAGGACAGCAGGTGGTACCAGAGACAGACACTGGTCCATGGACCCTTGAGGTGTGGGAATAGATTTTTTCAGGGCATGAGAGAGACAGATAGACAACTGGATAAAGGCCCAGGTGTTGTTCTTGTGTAGGCCACTGTTCCCACGTCCAGGAACCTGACCTTGTGGGTGAGGACATGTCGTCCCTCCAGCCAAGTTAATAACTTCCTCCCCCAGCCAAGGAATATAGCTCTACGTCTACAGCAGCTCCTGCTCAAACTATCAAAATCACCCTGCAAGGAACATGGTCACAGGAAGGTGGGATTTCAGGATACCCCTCAGGGACTGCTCTTCTCAGAATTCCATCATGAAGTTCCATGTACTTGTAGGTGTGCTGGTCATGGTGGGCTTCACAGTGGGAAAGGGTAAGTGGGGCCCAGGGGCAAGGAGGGAGGGGTGACTGAGTCCAGGAAGGGCGGAGGTTCACAGGCTCCCTGCAAGGCAGAGAACTTGGAATGAGCCAACATTCCCATCCTTCCTGTTTTCTGCTTCCCCAGCTCCTGTTTCTGAAGTCCGGACCGGTCACCTCTGCCTCTTAGAAGACCCTTCTACAGGGTGCATTTCCGGCTCAGAGAAGTGCACCATCAGTAGCTCGTCGCCATGCATGGTGATAACCATCTATTATGGTGAGTCAAGTCCCAGGAGGGAGCTGCTGGTGGGATAGCCCGTGGCTTGGTCTCCTCTCCTCTCATAGATGAGGGCTGCTTAGGGCCTGGGGTGCAAGAAGAAGACAGGAGGATCCTGAAAAGAGGAGTCTGGGGTTCTCGGGGGTCAGCTAAGCCAATTTTTCTGGCCCATTCTGAAGGAGTCTGGGCTAGAAGTCAGGTCTGGGTGAGGGATGGGGAGAGTCTAGGGTGAGGATACCAGGTTTGGGGACCATGGGAGGCAGCAGGGGTATTAGCTGTTCCCTCTTCTCCAGATACCAAGATACGTTTCTTCATCCGAGGCTGTGGACAGTACAATTCTTACCGCTGCCAGGAAAAACGCAATACCTACTTCTCGGAGTACTGGTACCAGGCCCAGTGCTGCCAGTACGATTACTGCAACTCCTGGTCCAGCCCCCAGCTCCAGAGCTCCCTGCCTGATCCCCCTGCTGGGACCTTGGCCCTGCCCCTGTCGGAGTTCCAAATCCAGTGGTTCTACAAGGCTCTGAACTTCTCACTGCCCCTACCCACCTTCCGTGCTGGGAAGGAGCCTGAAGGCCTCGACCCCCTGGCCACCCTGCCCCTGAACCTGAGCTTGTCCATCGCTGACCTGCGCCACGTATACTTGTCTCTCAACAGCTCAGGACTTTTGGTTCTTCCCTGGGCTGGGCCCTGATGCCTTATCCTTCTTGGATTTTACTCTTCCAGCATCTCTCTCCTAACACCCCAGCACCTAATGCTGCCCTCCTAGAACACCCACATTCTCTGGTCTGTGATTTTCCAGGCCTCCCTTCTCTGTGCTTCCAGCATCTGTATGGCTTAGGTTTCATTTCCTTCCCAGAAACCGCTGTGGTACTGCACCAGTACTCTTCTTTCTCCTAGAAAATACCAAGTTCACTTTCTGCCCAGGTTGACCTAGGGAAGGCACAGTGGTTTCCTCGTGCCTTTCTCATCTTCCAAGTCCATCAGCCCCCTCATCTTTCCAATCCCCTGTCAGTCCGGCCACCTGCTATCTCCATTCAGGTCTGGTTGTAGATTGCAGCCCATGCCTATCTTAAGACCCAGACTGAAGTTGTAGCAAGAAGAATGAAGCATAGACATCTGTGCAGATTTCCTGACTAGGCACTCTGGTGTCCCTACTTCATTGCCTCCACCTCTACTCCTGCCCTGGTTTCCTGCTTCTCTCCTTTTGCCACCGTCTCTGGCCTCCTCAGCCCCACTTCACATCACTGAGTCCTGACACCCACTTCCATGGGTTCTAGGGGAGAGGAGAGGCGAGGGTCGGCCCTGCTCTGCACTATATTTCCCGTTTACTCTCCAGAACCTCCACAATAAATGGACTGGGCTAAGTCTGTGTCACACTGTTGATGGGGTCAGGCTCAGGTGTGGACAAGTGTAGACCTGTTAAAGTTAATTGGGCATGGGGAGCAAACAGTTTACAGCCTGGCCCACTCCACTTGGCCTTTGTGGCTTTCTCATGACCTGCCCCCAAAGGGCTTGTATCCATCCACCTTCTGATTAGCTAGGACTTCTCCCAGCCTTTAACTTACTCCACAGGGGCACCTGTCTGGCTCAGTCAGTAGAGCGTGTGACTCAATCTTGGGGTTATAAGTTTGGACTCCACATTGGGTGTAGAGATTACTTAAAATCTTTAACAAAACAAAACCAAAAAACTTTGCCCTACAAAACCTAGAGAATTAAACCCTGGTTACATTGGCTTTTCCATCTAACAGAGGAGGAAAAACTCACCTTTAAACCAGAAAAACTCAGGAGCAAACCAAAGGGTCCAGGCCTGTATCTGAGAGTCCCCTGGTGCTGAGGAACCTGGGTTCTTGCCTGTTCTTTCAGGATCCTGGCACCCAGGACCACCTCTTTAGGGAGCTAGGTTTGGGGGTTGGGGATGTTCACAACTTATACAGGTGAGGCTGCAGTTTAGGTCTTTGATTTTAATGTTTTATTTTTGGAAAACTACAAGCCTACAGAAAACAGTAGTGAATATTCGTAACTTTTTTCATACATGCAGTTAAACACACTGTTCTGGGTGTGGTGTTATTGAGTACAGCCAGGTGCCCACCCTTCTGAATCTCACAACCCAGTGCTGGGGTTGTGAAACCTTTTTCTAAAAAGCAGTGTGCACTTTGTGGTTGGGGGACCCAATTCCAGCTCCTCTGCCACTTGGGTAAGTTGGTTTCTGTCTCACTTTGGTCACCTGTCAAGGAGGGATAGTACTTCCTAGGATTGAGAGAATGCATGTTTGTGTGCACAGGTGAAAATTAAAGCCTCAAAAATAGACACATGGGACAAAGGTACCTACAGATTGTAGCATTTATGTATGTATGTATGTATGTATTACTACTACTTAAAAAAAATGTTTGTTTATACTGGCGCCTGGATGACTCAGTTGGTTAAACATCCGACTCTTGGTTTCAGCCCAGGTCATGATCTCACAGTTCGTGAGATTGAGCCCCACGTCGGCTCTGCTGACAGCATAGAGCCTGCTTGGGATTCTCTGTGTCTCTCTCTGCCCCTCCCCCACTCATTCTCTCCCCTGACCTCTCAAATCCATAAACTTAAAAAATAAAATAAAACTTTTATTCATTTTGAGAGAGAGAGAATCCCAAGCAGGCTCTGTGCTGGCAGCACAGAGCCCAATGGCAGGGCTCAAACTCACACCACGAGATCATGACCTGAGCCAAAACCAAGAGTCAGACACTTAACCAACTGAGCCACCTAGGTGCCCCACTACTTTTTAAAGGAATCTCTATCCCCAATGTGGGGCTTGACTCACTACCCCGAGTTCAAGAGTCACATGCTCTACCAACTGAGCCAGCCAGACACCCCTGGCCTATTTTTAAGCCTCTGCCAAAACATACCAAAGCTTACACATACCATAATGTGGGTTTTTCTAAACTTCACACCCAGATTACCAGTCCTCAAGTCACTATAAAGGCCTATATCAGCACCCAAAGCAACCTTCATGCACCCTCCCAGGCACTTCTAACTTGGGTAGCCGCTGTCCTGAGTTGTAGCTGCTTAGAGGAATTTTGTCTGTGTGCTTGGTACAAAGGGCATCATGCAGCATATACTCTTACACATTTTGCACATATGTTAGCAGAGATCACTGGCCCTTTAAATAGCCTATGCTCTGGCAGGAAACCCCAATATTAATTGGTAGGTAAGAGAGCAGTGTGTGTGGGGGGGAGGTGTACAAAAATAAGTACAAACCTTCAGTGTGCCCCCCTGTCTGGGCCCACTTTCCCCCCATCATCTCTGACTTCAGTGTAGAAGTCTAGGTTTATACAGCTCTAGCAAGTCAAACTAGACGATGGTCTCAGAGGCTGAGGAACCCAAGACCCAAGATTCGGCAGTAACTTCCCACATGGTCCTTGAAGAGGGAAGCTGAGCCTGGGTTCCGGCCAGGGCTCCACTAGATCTAGCGGCTCTTCCACAGGGTGCTTCCCCCCACCCTCTCCCTGGGCCTGGTCCCAGGCCTCATAGCTCCACTCCCGCCAGCGCTCACCTCCCACACCGTGGACCTCCCCCAACCCAGGCCCCACATAGCACTGCCAAGGGTGCCCACTGCCCTTTTGCCCTTCGCCACAGAAAGGCTTCCAGTTCTTCACCTTTTGTGCCTAGAGCTGAATCCAAGACATGGAGGTCGGGCAGAAGCAGAGTTCAACAGAGCTGGGAGCCCCGAGGTGGGGCAGTCAGGTGGGACCTCAGCTTTCCTCAGCCTCCACAACTACCAGAAGAGAGAGACGAGCTCTACAGTTTGTACACCAATTTATTTGCGAGGAACACCTGGGGACTTGAGGCTAGAGAGGCCCATGGTGGGAGAAGGGGCAAAGCAAGGCCAAGAAGCAGCTGAGAGATGGGAGGAGAGAAGAGTAAAGCCATCAAACCGGGAGGACTTGAAGGGAAAACTCAGAATTCTGGAGAGGGGACCTGGGGGAGGGGCTGAGTGGGAAGAGGGGTGTTGGGTGTCAACTAGGAGGCCAATAGGGCCGGTAAAAGGGACTAGAAGTTGTTCTGGCTCTGCCACCCAGATGGAAATCAGGAAGATGGATGGCAACTAGCAGGGTTTTATTCTAAAAGTCTCTGCGGAAGTTCTAAGGAATATAGAACACTCTGTTCTGAGGGTTATTGCAGACTCCAGGAAGCAGCATCGAGAAAATATCCAGAAGCCAAACACTGGAGAAGAGCGGGTATACGAACAATCACTCATCTGCTCCTTGCGGCAGCAGTCACTCACCATGATGTCAGAACCACTGCCTGGGGAAGGATGGCAGCAACCAGTGATACAGACATCTCAGGTCCCAGGCACAATCCCAGACTCTTCCATCCCCTCCCTCCACATGGACTTACCATCACTGATTCCACACCCTTCCCTGACCGCCCCCCCCCCCCCCAAATGCCAAGATTCCTGGAACTGGACAGGGGCAGGAATGCCAGGGAGTCACCAGCTATGGATCCCGTGGAAGGTTGGTGGGAAAGAGCCATTCAAAATAAAGTGATGCGGGGCACCTGGGTGGCTCAGTTGGTTAAGCATCCGACTTTGGCTCAGGCCATGGTCTCACAGTTCGTGAGTTCAAGCCCCGCATCTGGCGCTGTGCTGACAGCTCAGAGCCTGGAGCCTGCTTCAGATTCTGTATCTCCCTCTCTCTGCCCCTCTCCCACTTGTGCTCTCTCTGTCTCTCTCTCTCAAAAATAAATAAATATTAAAATTTTTTTAAAAATACAGTGATGGTTGGAGGGGGCTGAGTTGGGTCTTGCTGGGGGAGAACCAGCACTTCAGCTGGGACCATATAAAAAAAAGTCGGGAGATGTATTGGAGGTCAGATTGCAAAGAAAAGGTGTTTGTCATTATTTTATGGAACAAAAGAGAAGATGGTATCTCTTGCTATTATATATATATTAGAGGGGGAAAAAATGTGTTCACAGGGACATTCATTCCTGCCCTGCTTGAGAGAGGAAAAAATTAGAAGCAACCTACAGATCCGTCAATAATGGGATTGTCAAACTCTGCTATGCCCGTGCCATGGAGAACCATGCAGCAGGTCAGAAGAACAGGGAAGCTGTTTACAAACTGATATGGAAACTTAAAATTCCCATGACTGTTCATTTTAAAAAACCAAGTACAGTGTGCCAGGGTGGCTGAGTCAGTTGAGCATCTGACGCTTGATTTTGGCTCAGATCGTGATCCTGGGGTCATGGGATTGAGGCCCACGTTGGTCTCTGTGCTGAGCGTGGGGCCTACTTAGGATTCTCTCTCTCTGTCTCTCTCTCTCTCTCTCTCCCTCTCTCTCTCCACCCCCCCCCCCCCGTCTTCCTCCTTCACTCCCTCTGTCTCTACCTCTTTCTCTCAAAAATAAATAAATAGATGATGATAGATAGATAGATAGATAGAGGCACCTGGGTGGCTCAGTCAGTTAATCATCTGACTTCAGCTCCGGCCATGATCTCGTGGTTTGTGAGTTCAAGCCCTGCATTGGGCTCTGTGCTGACAGCTCAGAGCCTGGAACCTGCTTCAGATTCTCTCTCTCTCTGTCTCTCTCTCCGCCCCCCCTCTAAATAAACATTTTTAAAAGTTTTTAATTAATAAAAATGTATAAAAAGCAAGTGCACACCAGTGTTTACAGTGGTATGCTACTGTTTATGGAGGAAAGAAAAAGAGGTGAAACAACATATTTGCATAGAGTGAGATGTTCACAAAAGATCACAGAAAGGATATCAAGAATGTGGAAAGATGTGGGGCATCTGGCTCGCTCAGTAGAGCATGTGACTCTTGATCTCAGAGTTGTAAGTTCGAGCCCCACGTTTGGTGTACTTAAAAATGAAAAAAAGTCTTTAGGAAAAAAAAGAGACTAGGAAGATTAGTTTTGTGTTGTTTGTGCATGAGAGCTGGGTGGCTTGTGCCAGGAGTGGGAGGGAGACTTCTCTTTGATGCGGTTGAGTACTCTGATATTGAACCAAAAGTATAATAAAAGGACTTGAAGGCAAGTTTATGCAGTGTTGTTAAGAGCACCATCTCTGGAATCACCACAAATTGTGGTTCAGCTTCTAGGAGAGTTGGGCAAGATTTTGACCTTTCTGGGCGTCTGTTTCCTCATCAGTAAAATGGGGATAACAATAATAAAAAACCTGTCTGAGAGGGTGGTAAGTGCTTAGAACAGTGCTGGCACATAATGTGTTCTGTGTTTGTTAAAAAGAGCGGAGGAGGGGCCCCCAGCTGCTCAGTCAGTAGAGCATAGGACTCCTTGATCTAGGGGTTGTGAGTTCAAGCCCCATGTTGGGCATTGAGCCCACTAAAAAAAGCAGGGGTGGAGGGCGGGGAGTGAGGGATCGTGTGGAAGAGCAGGCATGAGAAACAGGGACTGCAGTTTCAGGAAGTTGAAACTGAGGTGGAGCTGTCCAGAGGGCAATTTCACACGACAATTTGGCCTAACATTCACATTCATAAGGAAGCAGAGCAAATCCTCTGGGGAGAGTGAAGTGGGAAGACAGCTAATGCCTAAATTTTGGTGAACGTGAACCATTAGGGGTCTCCCTGAACTGAGAGAAGGCAGCCTGAGGAGAAGCCAGGGGATCTAGTGATCACAAGCCTCCCCCACAAGGCCGGGTGCTGTAAGAAACACATACGCCATGGGGCGCCTGGGTGGCTCAGTCGGTTGGGCGTCTGACTTCAGCTCAGGTCATGATCTCACGGTCTGTGAGTTCGAGCCCCGCGTCAGGCTCTGTGCGGACAGCTCAGAGCCTGGAACCTGCTCCGGATTTTGTGTCTCCGTCTCTCTCTGCCCCTCTCCTGCCCTGCTCTGTCTCTCTGTCTCAAAAATAAATAAAAACATTAAAAAAAGAAATGTGGACACCAGCCAGCCCCATGAGGGAACAGGAGGGGTGGAAGTGGAGACAGAATGGCTCTGAAGGTGAGGAAGGAGAGAGCATGACGAGCACTATCTAGGTAGGGGTTGTAGGAACCAGACTGTGGGGTACAGCTGAGAGATGCAGCTCAAGAATGGGTCGGGCCAAGGACAAGCAGCTCACTGTTCTTTATGAGCAGAGTCATGCAGCTGCTGCCAGGAGGGGCAAGGCAGATGTCAGATCCCAGAAGGCATCCCAACTCCTTGGTCTCCAAGAGGCATCGATAGCAGCGCAGATATTTGGAGAACTGAGCTGGATGAGGGGGTTCCGGATTGACAGGATCAAAATTACCTAGAACACAGAGCAACACTGACTCCAACCCCACCTAATTTCCAGGCTGGTCAAGCCCATTCTTCCCTCCCCAGCTTCCCGTCTCAGAAAACCATGAAATCACCCGTTCTTTAAAACCATCTGGCTTAATCCTCTATCACAGGCTTTCGTCAGTTTTAAAACCTCCATTCTCTGCTCTTATACCTCCTGAAATAAGGAAATCATTAAGGAATTCATTTACTCATTCAACATGTATTTTGAGGTACTACCATGTGCCCAGCACTCGGCAAGCTCCTAAGTTCAAAGACTAAGCAGAGGCAGTTAATTCCAGCCTGGGCAGTTCTGTGAGGACAGTTCTTCTTCTGGGACTTGGTTTCACAGTCTCCCCACCCCTATGGACCCCCTTTTGAATATGCGTTCTTAATCTGTAATGTTCAGTGAAAACAAGAGTGCATCACCACAGGACAAGAGGAATCTATGCTTTGTGTGGACAGGAGACTTCGAGTGGCCCCCCATCACATTATTTGTTTGGTGGTCTAATCACTGGAAAGACCCATATTAAACTTTGTCCACCAAAGCCTTCCCCACCTACGTGTATATATGCTCCCTCTTCCTCTTGTTCCAGGCCCAGATCACATGTCAGTGAGTCCCCAGACCCAGCAGAACACTTAGTGGGAGGCAGATACTGAACAAACACTTTGAATCCTGTTTCTATATAGACGGTGTTTTGCAGCCATGTTGAGGAGGTTATCAGGCTAGATTCAGCCTTGTTCTACTGGGTGGATCCCGGTTCTGTTATCTAGCATGTTCTCGGAATCCTCCCTATTCTGTACTGCCCCAGATTTAAATGGAGTCCTTTCAGTATCTGCATTTAGGTCACTGCTATTGAGACAGCCCTGGGGTAATAACTAGAGATACCCCTCAGAGTGAACAGCAGTCCATTACCAGTCCCTAGGCATTATCTCACCAAGTCCATCCATCCCATCTTTCCCTCTGCTTGGTTTTACCTGAGCATCCTGGGCAGATGTGCCCAGACACCTGGTATCTGTGGGTCTCTCTATCCAGCAGACCAGGAGACCCTTCTGACCCCTTAGAGCCACTTACCAAACACCAAGCTCCTCATGACCAGCACTATTAAAAGGACCATGTACAGGGCTTGGGAGGTGCTATGAAGGCCCATGGGCTCCATACTCCGGCTAACTGCAGGGCCTGCTGCCTACTAGCCTCCAGCTGGGGCTTATATTGGTGAAAGAGAAGTTGGCCAAGAGCAAAGAGAGAGGCAACACCCATTTGGGGTGGAAATCAGTCCCAGAACAGCCAGAGAAACAGAGTGTCCTCACCCACGGCCACTCTAAGACCTAACATCCTGGCTTGGGGACAGGACCCAGACAAAAGGGGAATGAGAGGGAAACTTTTTTTTTTCATATTTATTCTACAGAAGTTTACTGAATCACTGTATCAGGTGTTGGGGATACAACATTACACAAAATCCCTGCCCCCACAGAGCTGTCTAGTGGGGGAGACAACAAACAATGATGGGGGGATGGAGGGGGAAGGATGAGTACTTCCCGGGAGCACCTGGGCAGTTCTGAGCACTGACCAAAGGAGCAACAAGATCAGAGTTCTGTTTGTAAAAGATTGCCGAGGCCGGGAAACCAGTTAGGAAGCTATTCCTGAGTCCCGTCACAAGATGGCGGCCTGGTCTGGCAGAAGAGAGGCAAGGAAAAGACGAATGAATCTGACATTTATTTAGAAGGAAGACTGGACAGATTTGCAGTTAGACTGAATATGGAAAGAGGAAAAGTGGGGGATAGGCTTGCCCAAGGAGGTGATTGGTGGTACCATTTTTCAAGATGGGAACAACGTGGAACTGTCAGAAATCTAGAAGCGAGGACACCTGAGTCCCGACTGACCTATTTAGCCCAGTGGCCCCTGTGGGTTCCAGGTAACTAGCCAGCACCTTTCCTTACGCCCCCTTTTACCCCACCCCGCCTAAGCTCCGCTGCAGGTCAGTAACTCTGATCTCCGGCGCCCACAAGGCTCCGGCACCGGGCTCTCGTTCTCCGGGCCTGACTGCACTTCAGGGCTCCCAGGAGGAAGCGGGGGCGGCCCTCTGGCCACGCTCAGTTCTCTGCCGGGGGTTGGGGGGGGGGCGTGGCTGGCTGGCAATGAAACCTGGGAAAACATGCCTGGCGTCAGACCTAGCCTTCCGCCCCTAACAGACGCCCAGAGCACCACGCGGCTCCCCCGGAAGGAGGCGCTGTGGCACCACCAACCCACCCGGCCGGAGGCTAACGCCGCAACCAAAGAGCAGAGGTGGGCGTCCCAGGAGCCCCGCCCACGTCCTTTGCTGGAGGCCGCCTTTACTGGAGGGTTCGCCCGCTGAGCTCCTTCAAGCGACCAGCTCAGCACGCACCTCGCCAGGTCAGGGTCTCTGAGAGACTCAGGGTTTTCCCTTTAAGGGTCGGGGGTGCTGTAGGAAGAGCTTGGCGTACAGGAGCGAACCACCTGCTCCAGTTTCTGGTCTGGAGGTTTGGGGTGCGGCCCTGAGGGAGGGCTCCCTGCTTACAGTCCCAGACCATCCGAGAATCATGTGGCCTCGGGGCGCTGATGGGGAAGATGGGAAGAAATGGACTCAGATTTGAGCCAAGAAAGACGGACAGGAAAGAAAGAATACGAAAGGAAAACGCACGCCACTGCGTGCCCAAGAGCCTTGGGATAAATGAAATCAGACAATTGTATTATTGAAAAGTCGGAGTAATGAAGATTTGGGGAGGAGCGCCTGGCACCTGCATAAATGTCTGCTGAATGAACGACAGAGTGGTAGACAGAATCAGAGAGCGGAGGCTCCTCTTGAAGCGAACGGGGCAGAAAGGAGTTAGAAAGGAATTTCACAGCGTCCTCTGAACCCGGCCTGCGGATAGCCAGAGGGAAGATAGGGGCGGTTATTTCGAGGCTGGGTTCGGTGCGAGCTAGGAGAGTGGTTCCACGGAAGGGGCGTGGCCTCAGGGCCATTAATCCAGTCCCAGTTTCATTTTGCTACTCCTCAGTCTAAACGGCTGGGCGCGGCCAGAGCGCCTGCTGAGCCTGGTGAGTTCGTTGCCGCGGTGATGGGCTTGGTGGAGGCTTTCCAGGGGTGAAGAGGCGGGGCGCTGCTGTAGTCGCCATGGTGATAGCAGCCGAGGACAGTTTCTGCGCGGAGTGCCTTGGGGACGCGGGATACCAGTGGGGGTAAGCAGCCGAGTGACGAAACAAAGGAGGTGGGGCCTGAGGAGAGAATGCTACAGTCAGGGCTATGGGCGGGGCAAACAAGGGGGCGGGGAGCCAAGTTCTGTTCGCGGAGCAGCTAGACCAGGCAGTCTGGAGTGGAACTAGAGAGCAGCGATCTTTAACCCGCATATAAATGAATGAAAGAAAAAAAAAAAAAAAAAAAAGACTTGGTTCCTGAGGGAGTTGGGATGGCTTGTTGGATGGATGAATGAACGGATAAGTACCTGGCCCTCACTCACTTGTGACAGCTGGGAGGGAAACACCTGACCCTCTCGGGGGAGTCGAACAAATCCTCAGCCCAATCACCAAGCCCTGAGCCTACTCCCGCAACTCACACTGAAAGCAGCGCAGGGCGAGCCCGGGCCCAGCCCAGGGCCCACCTCTCCTTCCCAGGTTTCCTGCCCAGGTGTTAACCCTTCTTTGTCCCAGCCTCCATCCTCTCTCCCCGTGTACCCAGCTCCTCGGGGGCGCCTGGACGTCCAGACCTTGCCTGGTGCCCAGTAAGGCAAGGTCCAGAGTTCCAGCAGATGTGGGGTCTGCATCTCGGCTGTTCTTCTCCTGGGACTGTTGGAACCCTGCTATATAGGGTGAGGAGTGGACAGGGAGCTGGTCCAACCGGGGGCAGGGGGTGGTGTGTGGTGGTGGTTCTAAAAACAAAGAGCTGATGTGAGCTTTATCACGTGGGGAGTAATCTAAGGAGGTAGACTGAGGCCCCTGGGGTTCGGTGGTCCAGAATTCAAATGTTAAGCCTCCCCTGTCCCCAACCACTTCAGTTATCTGAGGGCTCTTCATGGCATCCACTGTTCTTTATGCAGGAAGAAGGGGAAGGGGGAGGTGATGGTAGAGGTCAGTCAACAGAGTCCCTAGTGGCCTTGGCCAGGAAGGGGGAGTCCTTTGTCTCCAGGGTGTGGGAGGTGGGGCTAAGTGCCCCCTATTTGCATTCAAGGAGGTTGTTACCTTAACTGAACAGACTTGTTTTCCAGGAGGCTAACTGTCCTGGTGTATCCTGGAAGGTGAGGTTCAGAACCATCCAGCTGGACCTACAGCTTCATGCTCCACACTCCCCAACCTGTTTGCCCCCTGGGATGGGACAGAGGAACAGAGTGCCAGTATCAACTCTCCAGTGTTTGCTAAAGGTGGAGCATTCTGGAGCTGTGGCCACCTCTTCTCTTTTGACCCCAATTATCAGGTATATCACCTGACAAGTCTCAGATCACCCTTCCAGTGGAGACTCAGTATGCCCCCACTGAAGGAGCTGGTGAGCTGGTGAGGGCAGACAGCCTCTGCCCAGAGACTGAGGAGGAGCTTCATGCCCTGGGGTTCCAGGAGACACTGATATTAGCCAGAAGCTATCTAGGATATTAGAACATTGTTGCTTGCCCACGTTGAGCTTGTTCAAAACAGAGGGCCAAGGAGGGTAACCCTGGGAGCGTTTCAGCTAAAAGAGGTTTCCCAAGAAGAAGGTGGCCAGGCAACAAACTGACAGGTGGGAGGAAAACTCATTCTGTTCCATGAAGTCTGAGGATTGGAAATAGGACAGAAGTTACAGGAAGCCAATTTCCTTGGGTTCACCTTAGGGATTTTCTTCTAATAGCGTCCAGAAAGGTGAAGTGTGGCTCTGGGAAGTCTCAGTCCCTGGCAGGCCCTGTCACTGAACTGCAACAGATGCGTGAAAGCAACAAAGGCACGGTGAAGAGGTGTGTAGGGTTTGCCGCAGAAGACATGGGGAGTGGGCTGTTCCTCACTCCCCCTTGGAACAGCAAGAGCTGAGTAAAGAAAACTGGTGATACTTAAGGTGAAGCCATGCAGGTTGGAGCTGGAAATCTGTAGAAGAGCCAAGTAGGGGAAATCAGGTACTAGAAAACACTTTGTAAGTGAAAGCTCTGGAGCTCTTAGCAAAGAGGGGGCAACCGTGAGCTCCTACAGTGGCTGCAGGGTTATGCAGGAAGGACTGGGGCGCAGGCTAGGGAGGCTGCAGGTGTGATACTACTAGACACACTAGCCAATGGGGAGGCTTGGGGACCCACTACATGAGGAGAGCTCAGGTTGGGGGCTGGAGGCCTGGGAGAACAGCAGGGATGGGGAGGGTTAAGTTGGCCGGCTGGAGTCAGGTTCCCCGAAGCCTGGCTCTTTGCAGCTTCAGCTGTCACCACTACCGGCCCCAAGCTCCTGGACACTTGGAAAGTCACACAATTAGCCAGCCTGTAGAAAAAATACCTTTTTATTAATTATTAGGAATAATCCATTCACTGAATGCGGGGTATATGTTGGGGAAGGTTAGGTACTGCCAGATGGATGAGGGGAAACGTGCAATAGGGCAGTGAGAAGGGGGACAGCCCCCCACTTTCCACAAACTATAAATAGCAACGTGAACACAGAGAATCACAAATAAGAAGAGCCTTCCTCATGTCTCCTCCTATCCCACTCTTTCAGAACGAGTCCCACTGTGGTCCCTAGAGGTGCCAGGGCATCTGGAAGTTCGGGGCCGGGAGCGGGGTGCAGTGCGTGGCCTCGAAGTTGTGCAGATACTTCTGAGCCTGAAGGAAGAGGGCAGGACAGGTGGGGTGCAGAGCACCGCAGTATACAGCACCCCCAAACACCTCCACAGCCTCAAACCACCTCCCACACCCTACAAGCTGCCACTTCCAATGTTTACATGGTATCCCTGTCTCCAAGCCCCCTGGCCATCCCGGCACCCCCTTCCTGCCCGCCACCCCTCAGCTCACCAGAAACAAGGCCAGCTGCCGCCTTCCGTCTGCACTCATGTCCTCCCCTGTGGAGAAGAGCCGCTCACACATGAGCCATACATCTGGGTATTCATCCCCCTTCCTGGCTTCTTCCCAACACCCCCTCCTGCCACAGGACGTCCTTACCCACACTCCAGGGGAAGTCAGGCCCGTGCTCTGCCTGGTAGGAGCGGAGGACGGACAGGCACCAGTCCTCCTCCACCTCCCAACGGCTATAAATCGAGGCTGCTCAGGGAGAGAAAGGAGGGCTTGTCAGTGACCTGGCCCGGCCAGGCCCCCACCCAAAGGCCTCACCGCATCCCCCTGCACCTTCCTCCAGCTGTGAGGAGGCTTCCAGCCACTGCCTCACCACTCGAAGACCCTCCTCTGCCATTACACGGGGATACCTACAGAGGGAGCACCAGGACGAGAGATCAGGACCCAATTCTCTTCACTCCTCATCCCTAAACCCTCTTCCCTCCCTCCCTTGCCACGCCAGTGTCAGTAAACACATGCACACGCGCACGCACGCACACACACTCCCGCTTACCGATACTGTAGGAGCTTCAGCAGGAGGTCATTGCCTCGGTTGGACATGATGTCCTCAGGAACCCTGGGGGTGAGAACAGTGTACACTGGAGGGGCTGGAGGTTGGGGAGGAAGGGTCTGGATACCTAGGTTTCTGGTGGGCAGAGGTGGGAAGGGCAACTTCCTAGCTACATCTGGGATCTAGGAGGGCAGAGGCTCCCAGGCACTCACGTGGTGGTGATGATCTCATCCTTGGTTCTGCGGATCAGCAACACAGGGCCCTGGTACCTTCAGAGGACAGTGTGGTGCTCAGAGGGAGAGGGGACAAGTGGCCACCCCACCCTTGCACTGGCTGCAGCCTAACCCCCTACTATAGCAGGGCCCCACAGGCTAGCCCTTCACTCAGGGGTGAGAAAATATTTAAGAACAGGCATGGCCCACATTCTGGCCTTACTGGGAGATCTGCTTGAATACCCAGCAAAGCCTGTACAGTGGGGAAGTGGGGAAGGGAGTTACACGCCGGTTACTGGCCTGCCCTCACCTGCACAGCTGTTCTGCATTGTTCAGATTGAGATGCTGCCTCACGGTCCTGGTCACAAGGCCCCCTAGAGTGGGATCAGAGTGACGGGATGGCAGAGACAAAGCCCTTGCACAACATATAGTTCCCCACTGTTCACAAAGAAAACTAAGGCCCCAGACAGGGGAGCCCTCCTGCTTTTCATCCCGTTGGGTGACCCACTCCCCACCTACATAAAAAGGAACCATCTCCAGTTAGAATAGTTCCCAGTTCCAGCCCACCCCTTCCCTGGAAAGGCAGGCCTGGGAGCTGCACTCACTCCAGCTATCTGGCATAACCTTCAAGGCCAAGGGCACCAAGTCATCAAAGGAGGCATCCAGGATCACAGCACTAATGTCTGGGTAGGACATGGCTGCCCATGTGGCTGGTACCAGAACAAGGAAGAAAGGTGAGGACTGAGGGGCTCCTGCCCACCACCCCACCTTTGTCCCATTGACCCTACAGGCTGACACCATCATCTCTACTAGGTTAGCCCCAGGTCCCCCTTAACCCCTCACTTCACTTGGCCAGGGCACTGTATGGAGAAGACGGAGAGGGAATATCAAAGTGCATCGAAGACCACGTGCAGAGGAAAACTTCACTTCCCTGATCTCCCCCCTCCAGGACCCTGGTCTGCTTCTTTTCATAATGGGCATAAGGTAGAAGGAAATGTGAACGTATACAAATAGGATACCATCTTCCAGACACACGCAGATATCCCTCCTCCGTCCTCTCCTCCCTTAAGCCTCTACCCCACTGCTGGGCTCTCAGGGCATTTCCCTACTGCTCTTTGAGGGAGGTGGGGGTGGCATAATTTGCCCGGGGAGGGGGGTAGGCTGGTACCAGTGAAGCCACCGATGGACCAGGCATAGATGATGATGTCCTGGGGCTGGAAGCCCAGGCGGTGGATGGCAAACTGGACCACCACATCCATGGCATTGGCCTCATTCTGAGGAAATGGCACCCCCTGCAGGAAGAAGGGCAAACTCAGGAGTGGGTTAGCACCAGAGGCTGGTTCATGGGCCACTTGCACGCTTCCAGCACAGAGCTACCCTACAAGAGACAGAGGGTGCAGAAGAAAAGGGTGGCGAGAGGACCCGCACTCTCCAGAAATGCCACTTCTCACTGTGGGGTGGCGTCATGGTTCCCTGTCCTTGGCACCCAGGTGACAGATGAGTGAGAGCCACCAGAGAAATATACACCCCTTTTCCTAATTCCAGTGGCTGACCAGAGGGAGACAGACCATAACCATAAATTCAGGAAAAGAAAGGGATTTCAGAGAGTGTCTCACCGTGCTTCCAGCAAAGCCTGGATGATTCCAGCCCAGGACAGAATATCCAGCTGCAACACAGGAGGAGGAGGAGGAGGGGCTATGACCTTGTGGCCCACACCTCCCCCACCTCCAGCCCCGGGGGAAAGACCAACACAACATGGGAGCTCTAAACAACCCCAAATTTAGAGATGAGTAACTCCAAGCTTTCTCAGAACGGGGAGATGACACCAGAGGTTCTGAGGCAGCAGAAGGGAGAGATGTGATTATGTCATAGGGACAGAATGAAGGCCATAATGTTAGGGACACAGCCCAAAGGGAGGGAATGTAAGGTTGGCAAAGCGAATGGGGAGTAAACTTTCCCCCCAAATGTGAGACTTTCAAACCTCACTCAGACAAGGTGATCTGGCCCAGGGAAGTTATACTGGTGTGGGAAGGTGGGGACATTCCATTCCAAAGGGCAGAGACGAGTATGGTGCCCTGGGCCTACCTTCCAGAGGTGTAGAAATGCAGCCCACCTCATAGAAGCCCGCGTTCCCCTCACAGCAGATCACCTACGGAAGGAAGCAGGAAGGAGGGCTGGGAAGGAGCCAAGCTGGGACTGAAAATCCCCCGTGTGGCAGGACGTGGGAGCTTTACAGGGAAGAGGAAAGGGCCTGTTGTCTTCAACGGGAATAGAAACTTCTAATTTTACAAGGTGCATGAGAGGCAGAGTGGATGCAAAAGCTTAGCAAACTGAGGAAGACGAACTGCTCGACCACTCAGCAGTGTCGTTTTCCTTGGAAGACCACAGGAGGACAGCTCTCAGAAATGGGGTTATGGATATTTTTTTCCTTTCTAGTTTTTGGGTCTATTTTTTTCATGACTGTTTCTTTTGTGTGGCATGCCAATCACTTTCCATCTCTGGGCCCCAGACTTAGAGTCAGATAAACTTTAATTTCATGGGGCCCCGAGCCCAAACTCAGAGATGGTGGAGCTTGCATGGATTCTCATAGCAGCTGGGCAGTGCCGGAACCAGGAGTCAGCTCCCTGGACTGCTGACTCAGTGCTCTTTCCATGGCTCCCTCATGGAGGCAGGATATACTGGAGGCCAGGCTACCTGGATTCAAATCCCAGCTCTCTCACTTACTGTGTGGTCTGGGAAAATTATCCCAGGCTCAGTTTCATCATCTGTAAAATGGGCTCTCCTAAAAATAGTACCTCTTCTGCAGGGTTGTTTTGAGGATTAAATATATGCCTTCTATGTGATAAATGCTGTCTAAGTGGTGACTATTACAAGATTACTTTTTGGTCCTTGAATGTCAACTCCTACTTCATCTATTTCCCTGTGGTAGGGTTTTCCTACACCAACATGTCTTGAGGGTGGGGTGGGAGATGGGATTATCCCCAGATGTACTTCTTAGGGCTGCTGTAGAACTGAGGTCCCCAGAACCTCCACTGCTCTCCCCGCACCACTTTTGGGCTGGGCTCCCTGCTCCCTCTCACCAGCTTCTGTCCCTGAGGCTCAGCTGTCCCCCGCCGGTCCACAAACATGGTGTCAATCTCGTTGCCATCGCAGGCCAGCAGCTTTGCCCGGCGCCCGTTGCACTGAGTGGGGGAGATGTTGTGAGGGGCAGGAGGTCACATCCCTGGTAGGGGGAGAAGGACCATCGGGGGTGGGGTGGGGGCAGGGGGCCTCACCTCTTCCACCAGCCGGGCCTGGCCCTGCAGCAGCATGGGCATGAGGGCCTTCTGGAGCAGGTACACTGAGCCTGGATATAGCATCCGGCGCCCCAGAGTGTGCGCCACCAAGTAGCTGTGGGGAACATGGGGTTAACGAACCCTTGACCTCAGTAGGACCCAGGGATCATCCTAGCCCTAGCACTCAGAGACTCTGGGGCCTGCTTCACCCCTGACCTTTACAGTTTTGTTTCTTGACCTTTACAGCTTTGTTCTCCTCTTTCAGGACATAATGAAGTAATATATGTACCAGGATGGTGTTCTTCAAAATTTTTTTTACTACAACCTTTATAATATGCACATTTTATATTGTGGCCCAGTACACACATCTATATTTATAATACTGAAAATTTTAGGAGATAATATTTTCTATATGCGATAAGTAATTCTTATTAATTAAGAGAGAGGGAGATACAGAATCGGAAGCAGGCTCCAGGCTGGGAGCTGTCAGGACAGAGCCTAATGCGGGGCTGGAACTCACAGACCGTGAGATCATGACCTGAGCCAAAGTCGGCCGCTTAACCGACTGAGCCACCCAGGCGCCCCTATTCTTTTTAATTTTTAAATGTTTATTTATTTATTTAGAGAGAGTGCGTGCACAGGTGGGGGAGAGAGAGAGAGAGAGAGAGAGGCAGAGAGAGAGAGAGAGAGAGAGACAGAGAGAGAGAGAATCGCAAGCAGGCTCCACACTCAGCGTGGAGCCTGACACGGGGCTTGATCTCACGACTGTGAGATCATGACCTGAGCCGAAATCAAGAGTCAGATGCTCAGCCAACTGAGCCACACACGGACCCCAAAGCAAAGTTATTATCAACTATGATTCTGTTAATGTATAAATGCAACTTATTTAAAGGCCCCCTATAATACTTTAAAAAATGACAGCTGTAATTCACTCGATTTCAAGATTCATGAATGGACGGTAGTTTGAAATACACCACACTAGACTGCAGACTCCACTAGGGCAGAGACCTGACTGTTCTGTTCTGCAATATGCCCTATTCTGCCACGTAGCAGGTGGCTAGAGCCTGACAAAGAGGGGCTTAATAAATATTTACTGAACAAATGCACTAATCTAGACAGATAAGCTGTGGTAGGTATCTGAAAAAGACAATTAACCATTTCCAGTTAATCCTGAAATAGGATTTGTCCCCAGAAAAAAACAGGTATGTACCACCCTGTCCAGCATCCCCTCAAAACTGCAAATTTGGTTTGTCCCTCTGACCAATCGTCACACAGGCAACACTGATCACTAAATCCATCCCTTTCCTTGGTATCTTGGAACTGCCTCCCAGCCCCCAACAATAGAAAATTACCACAGCATCTGCTCTACTGTAAGGGAGGAAGGCTTACTGTTGTCACTTCTGACATCATCAGTAGCCACAACTTGGGCTTTGCTGTCAAGTACCCAGGCAAAGTAGTAACCCTTCTGAATATGTTACTCTACTTAATATACCAATCCTATAAAGTGCATTATTCATGGATGCAGAAATTGTAGCTTGCTTAAGGCAGAAGAATCTAGGAGTAGAGAGGCCAGGTCAGGGGCACAGCTGTCACCAGATGCCACTCCAGCTAAGGCTATGTGTCTCCACCACACTCTCAACCTCATTGTTCTCTCTCAGCCTTGTTAGAAGGGCTTTTGTGGGGTATCTGGCTGGCTTAGTCGGTAAAGCATGTGGCTCTTGCTCTTGGGGTCGTGAGTTCAAGGCCCATGTTGGGTGTAGAGCTTACTTAAATAAATTTTAGCAGCACCTGGGTGTCTCTGTCAGTTAAGCGTCTGTCTTTGGCTCAGGTCATGATCTTGCCATTCGCGGGTTCGAGCCCCACACTGGGCTCTCTGCTGTAAGCACTGAGCCCACTTTGGGACCTCTGTCTTTTCCTCTCTCTGCCCCTCCCCAGCTCTCTCTCTCAAAAATAAATAAACATTTATAAACAAGTAAATTAATTAATTAAAAATAATAATAAAATAAAAGAGCTTTTGTGTCAGAATTATTAATATCCCAACCCTTCATTCACCATCTGTGAGACTACACCTCCCTGAGCCTCTTTTCTTCACATATAAATGTAGATTAAAAACCATCACAAATAATACAAAATACATAGCACTAGGCCCAATAAATGGCAGCTATTTTATCCATAGCACCCAGTCCTGGAGTCCTCACCTGATGTCCCCTCCACCCCAGATGGCCTCTCTTCCCTGCTGCTTCTCACCTGGTGATCTGACAAGGCAGCTTCTTGACCTGGTTGAGGAGAGTGTCTGCTGTCCCCCGATGCAGGGGCTCTGGGCGAAGCAGGGCCACGCCCTGGCGGGAAGGGCCCCCTCGAGACTCCTTCCTGAGGATGGAAAGATGTAGGGGAGGTTGGAGTCAGAAGCAGCAAGCTGAGGTCCAGGAATGAGGAGATGGCACTGGAAAGGAGGCCCTGGGGCCCAAGATGGGGATGGAGGTGTGGGACAGGACAGAGCAGGATGGAGTGAAAGAACTGGGGCCTCACCGGCTGCTGGGCTCTTCCCAGTGGAAGTCCACTGGCCAGCTCTTGAAGTCAAAGTTGTAGTTGGCGAGCTGCCTCTGTGGTGGGCAGGGAGAGAAAGAGGAGGGGGGGAAAAGGGAAACTAAGAAATTGGGGCAGGCCCACCTACCCACCCTTGGCACCCTCATCCACAGGACTGGCCCCCACACATCATAGGGAGACAAGTCGAGGTCAACACACTCCTAGTTCATAGAGGGTAAGCTCTGTCACAGCCAGAAAAATCAGGCAAGAGAGGATACCCTATCAGGTATCAAAACTGGCCTGTCTGCTTCCAGAAGAACTACTCAACACTCTTTGCTTTTCCAAAATATAAAACTGACCCACCCCAAGAAGGGGTGGCTGGAGGTGCTGGTGCTTTTCAGGGAGGAAGTGGGGGCGGGGTCTGTTGGCTGGTCATACCCCTTTCCCCCACCGGGTCCTTTACATGATGTTGCCCTAGAGGATCAAAATGACTGTCCTAAGGTTGGGTGAGAGGGAACAAGGGAAAGTAATGTCTACAGTGAGTGGTTCCTTTGCATTGGAATCACCTCCTGAACGAAGCCCTCTCTGCTCCATCCTCACAGCCATCTCCCTTCTCTCACCTTCGGCAGCCATGGGCTGGTGATGCCAGCCACGCTATCGATGCCTCCAGTCACCCCACGAAGTCTGTCCACGTGCTCTCTGAGGGTGGCGGGAGCTGTGTCTGACTCTCTGCTGTACCCCCTCCCTCACCCTGAGAGCTCCCAGTGCTCTATTTTGAGAGCTCTTTTTATTTTCTGTCACAGGAAATTTTTTTGACATTTTCAAAAATAACTTGACTAAGGAAGAACAACAGAAACACTGTACAAAAATGTAAATGGCAAAACAAAACAAAACGGAAGAAAAGCAAATTTCAAGCAGGCTTTGCTCAGACCAGGCCTCAAATCCAGACCCAGCCCCTTCCTTTGCTCTGTGACTCTGCTTGTCACTTAACCTCTTTTTTCCTGTGTCCTCAGCGGTATAATAATGCCACCTCGTGTGGCTATTGTGAGGATTGGGAAGGGCGTACGCAAAATGCCTCAGACAGCAGCGTGGTAGAGCTTCATTACGTAGCTCTGTAAACGGCGGCGTGGAACAACCAGTAACACGATGATGGTAGGGTCACAGCTCTTTGATCCCAGGAATCCCTAACAGGGAAGAGCTTTATAGGGCCCCAAAGCCCCTTCTCAAAGATAATCACACTCCAGCACCAGCTGGGCTGGCACAACTCCAAGGACACTATGCCCTGGCTTTTCTCCCTCCTGGCACCACGCTGTGCTTCTGGGCACAACAGTGGACACACCTGTCCATCTTGACCCATCCCTGACCAAAACTAGCATGGTGTTCAATGCACACAGCCAAAATAAACAACACTTACAGAACCGAGCTGCTGTGACAGAAGACCCCCTTCTAAGATGTGGAATATTTCCACATCTAGACAATTCTTACAGATGGAGGGGAGAAGGGTGGAGGATTGTTCTAGTGGAACATCCCGTTAGAAGTGGTAGGGAGGAAAATTCTCTGGGTGGACAGTTCACTTGCACAGGGGAGAAGGGCTACAGCAATGTGCAAGCAAAAACCTACTGCCACGGGTGGCAACACAACTCCTCGCCCTGGCAGAAGCTGGTGCCCAGTGCTCTGGAGAGGCAGCTGAGAAAGCTGCTGCCAGGGCACCTGTCTGGCACCTTTCCTGGGACCCCTTACCTTGTTTTCTGCAGAGTGGTTCCTATGTGTTGCCTCCAAGATGGTGATGAACTGCCGGTACTGGGGGTTGGTCCAGCGGCCGATGCCTGGTAGAGAGAGGATAGGAGACAGTGTTAGGAAAACTGGGAAGAGCAAGCTGAGTAAGTTTCAGGAAGAGGATTGGAGATGGGCATGGAGAAGGCCCTGGAAAGGGAAGTGGGAGGGAAAGGAACAGGTGGCCCAGGGTCTGGGGAAATAGGAGAGTTGAGCTGACCCCCTTTCTCCATATCTAGCAACTGGCTTCAGTGTTCTGCTACCCAGCTTCTTCAGTTTGTTTCTTTATAGGCTGGCAACCCTCAACGTTCCAGAATGTTCACTTTGCTAGTCATGCAACCTTACTGTTGCATGCAACACACCGTCATGCAACCTTACTGTTCATCCTTGTGAACACTGAGTCTCTCTTTTTTTCCCTGCCACCCTTCTTCACTGCTTGCTTTCCATCTCTTTTCTGTATAGTCTAACTCCCTGCCATCTGGCCTCATGGCTCCTGCTCTTGCCCCGTAATCACTTCCTCACTGAATCCAAAGTCTCCTTCCTCCATCCCCACTCTCTTGCAACTATGCCTCTCTACACTATTCCTGTCCCCTGAGACTCCTTCTCTGCTTCCTGGGTCCATCTTTGCCACCTTCTGAATCCTGGACCGCTCCTCCCCTGCCTCCATTCTACTTCCCTCTCTGAAATAAGAGCCATCCTCAACACTGCACTCATTCCTCTCTTCACTTGGCCCTTTGGCGATCACATCTGCTCTCCCTTCACTGCCAAGGAGTCTCAAACCCTGACTTCTCTGCTTCCGTTGACCCGACAGGTGTCATGTGCCAGGCACTGTCCTGACATGGGAGATAGCAGGAAACAAGACACACGGGTCCCAGCCCAGAGAGCTAGCACTTTGGCTGGGGGTGGGGTGGGGCTGGAGAAAGACAATAAGCAAGTAAACAAGAACATTTCAGAGAGGATTAAGTGCTATAAAGAAAAGAAAACCAGAATCAACTAGAATGCTATTATTATCAAGGGTAGAGACCCCAGACAATATTAAGAATGAAGGAAGGTGCAGAATGATTTGTATAATGTGATGCCATTTGTGTCAAAAAGGCAAAATGCACAAATGAATGGCTATATATGGTTTATGCTTACCATATTTCATAGATTCTAAAATGCATAGTTTTTCACATTTGAAAACTGAAATTGGAATGTATTTTACAATTCCTAACAGCTTAGATTTGATCAAATGAGGTATATCTTTCATAAAAGGATAAAAATGTGGACCAGGAAAGAAACCACACCAAGTGACAATGGTTACCTCTGGGGAAAGAGGAACACAGAAGTGGGGAAGATTCCAACAGGAATGCCAACTCTGAATGCAATACTTCAGAACTTTATTGACAAAAAGTATGTGAAGCTACATGACAGAATATAAGCATTTCAGTTCATGACACTTTGTTCTCTGGACTTCTCTATATTTAATTTATGTACCCAAATTAAGAATAAATAAAATTTGGGCTGCCTGGGTGGCTCAGTTGGTTAGGCATCCAACTCATGATCTCATAGTTCTTGAGTTTGAGCCCCACATCAGGCTCTCTGCTGTCAGCACAGAGCGCACTTCAAGATCCTTGGTCTCCCTCTCTCTGCCCCTCTCCCTCTCAAAAAAACAAACAAACAAACAAACAAAAAAAACCACTTAAATAAATATGTAAAATTTAAAAATAAGACAAAACCCAGGACTGGGAGCTACTTTTAGGTGAGGTGGTCAGGGAACGCCTCTCTGATGAGGGAGCCCACCCCAATGGAGATCAGGAGGCAGGACACCGAAGGCAGAAGGTCCCCACCCCAGGCTGGATATGACTGCAGCCATGCAGCTCCTAGTCTACCACCTCTCTCCAAGCATCCCTTCACCCAGTTTTCTTCACGTGCATCGGCCGAGGGGCAATGATTTGGACTCTCTCTTCATTTTTAAGTTGTGAGATATAACATACGTGTGTCCAATATATATTCAGTTTAAAAAATACGAAGCAAACATTCCTGTGACCATCACCCAAGTCAAGGAAGAGAACAAAGTCACGTCCCTCCAGGAGCCCTCCCCATCCTGTTCCCTCCCTCTCCCAGGTGATCACTCTCCTGACTTTCAAGATAAGCATGCCTGTGTTTTGCCACTTCTGTATGCATCCCTCTTGAACTTTACATAAGTAGAAACACACTGCATACATCATTTGTTAGTCTTCTTTAAAAAAAATTTTTTTTTAATGTTTATTTATTTTTGACAGAGAGAGAGAGACAGAGCATGAATGGGCTAGGGTCAGAGAGAGAGGGAGATACAGAATCTGAAACAGGCTCCAGGCTCTAAGCTGTCAGCGTAGAGCCGACGCAGGGTTCAAACTCATGGACGGCGAGATCATGACCTGAGCCAAAGTCGGACGTTTAACCGAGTCAGCCACCCAGGCGCCCCTTGGTAGTCTTCTTCTTGCATTCAACATTACAATTGTGAGACTCATCTGTGTTGCTCAGTGTAGCTTCAATTTGTTCATTTGCATTGCTGTATTGTGTTCTGCCCTAGAACTAGACTCCCTGCCATCCTACTATTTGTGGCCATGGACTTGTTTCCAGTTTCGGATTATTACAAACATATATACAGACATATGTGGAATTATTGTAGGGTATATGCATCTCTTCTAGATAATAGCAAAGTGTTCTGCCAATTAGCTTTTCATACTTACAACCACGCCCTTTAAGAAAAAGATCATGCCTTCAACATTCCCAATTATTCCCCCTCAGGGCCCAACACAAAACTGTATTTGCAGAAGTGACTTCATAAATATTTACCCAGTGAGGGATAGATCCAAACCAGGCTCCCTCTCAACCTACCTCGGAGGCAGGCCACTCCTGCCAGGAGTAGCAGCAGTGTCCCCGCATAGTGAGAAAACGGCACCACTTTGGACAAACTCAAGTAACCTGGGAGGGGAGAGGCATCACATGAGAAGCTCTCCCCACTGCCCCAACCCCCACCCCGTACCCTCTCTTTGGGATAGCCATGCCCTCTGAGGAAGAAGATGCCTGATGGAAGAGGGAAGCCAAGCCATCCTCTCAGGTCCCCTCTCCTCTTTAGGGGGGGTCAGCTCAGCTGCCAACAACCTGCCCACCACCTTTGAAACCACACTGACCTTTCCTGTATAAGTAGAAGAAGGCGAAGGGAGAGGAGTAATAAGAGATGGACCAGAAGACTGAAGCCTGCAGCAGAGAGATGGGGACAAGCAATCAATACACACACACACACACACACACACACACACACAGAGGTCTGCCATTTCCAGGCCTAACCTCTGAGCAAAGTGGATAACCTGAGGGAGATCATATCAAGTACCTATTCTGTGCATGACACAGTAGGTGCTTAATATTTGTTAAAAGGCAGCGTATCAGAGCATAACAGAGGCTGGGAAAATTAGGTACGGGTTCTGTTTTCTTCCTCTCATCTCCAGACATAATTTCATCACATTGAAAGGCCAGTTTCTCTTTCTACTCAAGTTAATCAAGCCTTTTCACTCGGCCCACTCAGGACAGCACCTGGCCTGGTCCCCAAGAGATGCACAAACGTCACCATAGGAACCCTGCCAGAGAAAACAGCTGTCTTTGCAGCCAGAGAGGTTAGTTGCCAGGGAGGACAGGTCACTGGGGACCACAGGACTCAGCACCTGCAGATGGTCCCAAAAGTAAGCACAGTTTCCTCAGGGCTCAGGCTGCCCCAGAGAAAAAAAATGCACACACCAAAGGGGACTGCCAAGTATGTGCACTTGACAGCACATCCGTGTGTGTGTTGAAGTCTCTTGCAGAGCCCAGAACATCCCCCACCCCCGGGGGCACTGCCTTCTCCCAAGCTGCGGGGGAGAAAATTCGGGAGGGCAAGTGGGTCGGAAAAGATGCAGTAGTCCCAGATGGCAGGACAGACGTACCAGTGCCAGGATGCTGTCCGCATGCTTCTCCAGGGCACGGGGTTGATAGTACGTATCCTGCCAAAGCAGATGGCTGTGTCAAGGGCCGTGTCCATTGACAAGTCCTTCCCCTTCTCTTTTGAAAGCCCTGATTCGTGTCCTCTGGTTCTAGCCTTCAAAGCTATCCCTCCTGGGACATCCCTGTCTCCCACAGAAGCCCCTCTTCCCACCCCCCACCCCCACTCCAAACCTCATTTCCTATCCCAGACCGTGAGAACATACCGGGCTGGACTTGGGAGCAAAAGTGAAAACATCACTGGATGATTTCTGCTCCCAGTTTCAGATGGGTTGTGGGCATGTGCATATGGGGAGAGGGGTTAGAGCAACAGAAAGGAAAGGCACCATAACAACTTTAAGAGGGAAAGAACAGAAATAACAGTGGGGTGATTAAAGAAGAGAATGTGGCTGAGGGTGGACGGTTTGTAGAGGACAGTAAACATAATCTGAGACTACCAATAAAAAGGTGGAGACCGTGTAGGGGCACAGCCTACCACCACCCTCAGCTTTCACGAATGCAAGGACCCTGGGGTCTCCAAAGTAGGTTGGGCGGTTGGGTGGGGGGCAGCGGGTCCGTGACATATTCAAGTCATGTTGAAATTCAAGGCCAGGGTAAAGGGAAGATAAAACAGAACCAGGGAAGGCACCTAGCAGGAAGAAATCGAGAGTTTGACGGCAAAATCATCCAGCTCTCGAATCAGCGCAGGGTCTCTTCCAGGACGTAGAGTCAAATGGGACCAGCACGAACCACGACAGACAGGGTGGGGGGCCGCGAGAGGAAAAAGCAAGGAGTGGTAGTCGGAATGAGAAAGCGGTGGCAAACCGCGATAAAGGAGGCAGCCAGTCCGCAGGCGTGACTTTAAACCAGGAAGCACAAAGAGCACTTCGCAGACAACTGGCTTGACAACCAGGCTCCCCCGATTTCCAATAATGGGCGCTTCTGGGGAGCAAAGGCCGCAAAGGGGTTCGGGCCGTACCATGTTTTTGACCAGGGGAGAACTCGACTCACCCAGGAGCTGGAAGGGGGGGTAGTGACTGAAGTTGGAGTCTCGGGGACGCCGGACGGGGCCCTTTCCGAGTCCCTTTCCCGGTAGATTTTGTAGAGCCGGGGGCCTAGGACGCAGCTCAGCAGCTTCGCCATGGCCCCCGCTTGGGCCGCTGCTCTCCCAGCAGCAGGTCCCCCTGCTGGCCCCGCCCTTCCCCGGCCTCTAAGGTATTGCGTGCCCTTGACGTCAGCACGTACCGGCTCCGCCTCGTGCCGAGCGGAGACATTTTCCACGCTGCCTGAGACGGGCTTCGGGCAATTGGACCTACGGGTAGAGCGATGGTCAGAAATTAGTTGGAGGCGTTTGGAACGCGGAGAATTACAACCTTATCGGGTGTAGTCCAGTCACTTATTTCTGTCCCTTAATATTGGCAGACTCTCGAGCGAGGTGGGAACGAGAGGCAGGATTAGGAGCACTTGACCAGAGCAACGGAAAAGAAAAGGTGTCTAGGAATACATCAAATCAAAGAAATGCAAGATTTTATGAAAAGAATTACAGAAGTTTTTGAAAGAGGTAAACTGAAGGCTTGAATAAGTGGAGAGCTACGTCGCAGTCATGGATATGGATAGGAGGACTCAGTATTGTTAACGTGTGTGAAATACTGGTTTAAAAAATAAAGGATACATTATCGTTCTTAAGCGTGGATGAACCTCAAAACCGTAGTACTGACTGGAAAAAAGAAAGCCATAGATTACATACAACCTGACACCCCGTTTCAAAAAGAAAATTTAATGGTCAAGTAAGTGCAAGATAAAGAGCAAATTTGGAATAGTGTAACACAGCATAGAGGATCTTTGAAATGGTAATACTGTTATTAAATAGACAGGTTTGTCTTTTCTTTGTACGTTACACCTACATTATATGTAAATTCTTTAGCTTTTTATTGCAGTAAGCATGTATACATAAAAGTGCACCATTTGAGTATATCGATGTAATCAGCATCCAGGTAATACCGGGGGCAGGGGGGACATGGATTAAATAGGTGATGGGGATTAAGGCATGCACTTGTTGGGATGAGTACCCTGTGATGCATGGAAATGTTGAATCAGTATATTGTACACCTGAAACTATTATAACACTGTATGTCAACCAACTGGAATTAAAATAAAAAAACATTAAAGTGGCTCCTGGGTGGCTCAGTCAGTTGACCGTACAACTTTGGCTCAGGTCATGACCTCACAGTTCACAAGTTCGAGCCCCACATCGGACTCGCTGCTGTCAGTGCAGAGCCAGCTTCTGATTCTCTGTAACCCCCCCACACCCCCCCATCCCTCCCCTGTTCACGTGCTCTCTCTCTTCTCTCAGTAAAAAATAAAAATATAAAAATATATATGCCATATATACTACTTTAAAAGTAAATAACTTTTAAAAGTAAATAACACATTAAGAACTATTAGAGCTAGGGTGCCTGGGTGGCTCAGTTGTTAAGCATCTGACTTCAGCTCAGGTCATGATGTCATGATGTCGTAGTTTGTGAGTTTGAGTCCCACATCAGGTAAGCACAAGCCCTGCTTTGGGGGAACGCTGCTTCCCTGCTTCTCTTTCTTTCTCTCTCTCTCTCTCTCTCTCTGCCCCTCCTGTAATTCTCTTTCCCTACCCCTCACTCACTTGTGCTCTCTCTCTCTCTCAAAAAAAAAAAAAAAAAACTCTTAGAGCTATATGAAGATCTGTTTTGAGAATCCTATCCTACCTGGGGTAGAGAGGTGAATTGGTGAATTCTGCAAACGCTTGTTATTCTCTTCTTTTAATAGTAACGTAATATACTCATCAGGGGTTCAGAAGAGATGTGTGGTGTGCCATAAGCCACACGGAAAATCATTCTAAATTATTTATAGGGTATTGGCTGGGTGTGCAGTCTTGTACTGAGTTCTGTGGAGACCAACGTGAAGATTCAGCTTCTGCATTTATGGTTGGCATCTTTTAGGGTGAAGGAGAGAGCACAGAATGTACTTCCAGACTGAATGGAGGTGAACAGCTGTGCTCCCTTCTGTGCAGGCTTTTTAGCATGAAGAGTCTTTAATCTGTGTCCTTCAGCTGATGTAGAGTCAGAAGTGTGAGGAGATCATCTTCAGAACAGACTGGACTGGGTCTTTTCCCCCTTGGGACTGGAAGGTGGTGGTCACTTTTTCCCCAGTAGACAGGAAGCTGGGCTTTATCTCCCCAGCATTCCCATCCCCTCAAGAGGACCGTGTCACTCCAGACCGGGGAGTGTGAGTCTTTATCTGGGTTCTGTTTCCTCCGTGGGGCACCAGGTCCTGGGCAAGAGAACTTGGCAGGCTCTCCCCATGGCGGTCTTATTCCTCCTTCTGTTCCTATGTGGCCCCCCGCAGGCTGCTGCAGGTAAGGAGCGGGAGGTGGGGGATTCTTCAGCTATTTGCAAGGTCGTGAGGAACTATTGCTGTTTCTCCTTAGGGGCCTGCAGATGGCATGTGACTCAAGAAGATAGATTTACCCCAACTGACTTCCCCCTACCTCTAATTCTGGGGAAGATCCAGAGAAAATGAGCGTCCAGATCATGGACAGTTTCCTTTAGAAAATAAGAATAGACACATAAGTGCTTCTAGAAAAGGAAAAATGAGAGGAAGAGAGAAGGGTATGTGCCAACTATTCCAGCCTTTTCTCTCTTGCCTTCAGATTCTCTCACCCACTGGAGGAGAGAGGAAGAAAGCCCTACCCTCTTCTCCCCTCCTCAACTTTTTTTATAGCTGTCATTTGAGAATTGTGCTCATAGCAAGACCCATGCTGGGAGACCCCAGAAGGAGCAGAAGCCAGGAGTTAGAGGTCAAGTGGGAGCTGTTGATCTGATGGAGGTTTCTAGCACCATAAAACCCCCTCTCCACAGACAATATCCAGACCATCTATGTAGCCTTGGGGGAGGCAATGGAGCTGCCATGTCCCGCACCACCCACTCTGAGTGGAGACGAACTCCTGTCCTGGTTCCGCAGCCCTGCAGCAGGCTCCTCCACTGCCCTGGTGGCCCAAGTCCAAGTGGCCAGGCCTGGGAGGGGGCCTTCCCCAGAACCTGGGAAGTCTGTAAGGGCATCCAGGCTCAAACTGCTGGGGAACTACTCTTTGTGGCTGGAAAAGTCCAAGGAGGGAGACGCCGGTCGGTACTGGTGTGCTGTTCTGGGTCAGCACCACAAGTACCAGAACTGGAGGGTGTATGATGTCTCCGTGCTCAGAGGTGAGTGGAGGCATGCAGATGGGGGGGCCACCGGGGGCCAGGAAGCCCAGCAAAAAACTAAGCGGTCCCTCTCTCCCCACAGGATCCCAGCTATCCGCGAGGGCTGTGGATGGATCCCCCTGCTCCGTCCTTTTATGCTCTGTGGCCCCTGCCAGACGCCTAGACTCTGTGACCTGGCTAGAGGGAAGGGGTCCTGTGAGGGGCCATGTACAGTCATTTTGGGGCGATGGGGCTGCCCTGCTCTTGGTGTGTCCTGGGGAACAGCTCTCTGAGTCCAGGGAACACAGACCAAGAATCATCAGCTGCCTCATGCCTCATAACAAAGGGGTCAGCTTTAGCCTGGCAGGTAAACTGAAGGAGGATATGGGAGAGGATGTTGTCTCTGGCACATTCTGCACCTGCTGGCCAGGGGAGGAGGACGTGACTTTGTAATTGGCCAGATTTGGGTTGGGGGTGATTTCTGGTGGAGCAGACCATCACCTGTAGGGAGAAGGCTTTTTTCTCATTGGCCAACTCTATAACAGAGAAGGGGGTTGATTAAGCCACCTTTCTGGTGGAATAGACCATTGGCCATGAAGAACAAGAAGGATTCCAGTGGGATATGCCATTATTCAGAAATAGGGTAACCTAGGATTTTTGTGGGCTATCCCATTTCAGAGAGGAAGTAAATAAGAATTATTGATGGGGGACTTGTCTTTTTTTTAATTTTTTAAAAATTTTTTACATTTATTTATTTTTGAGAGATAGAGTGAGAGTGGAGGAGGGGCAGAGAGAAGGAGACACAGAATCCGAAACAGGCTCCGGGCTCTGAGCAAACGTTCAGCACAGAGCCCGATGCGGGGCTCGAACCCATGAACCGGGAGATCACGACCTGAGCCGAAGTCAGACACTTAACCGACTGAGCCACCCAGGCACCCGGGAGTTGTCTTTTGAAGAAAAGATATATGCACTGATGTTATAATGGCCTACTGAGAGTGAAAGGAGAAGGAGAAAAAAATGTATCATTGTTTTACAATTAAAAATCCATTATACACAGACAGAATGCCATTAGATGTAGAATAACCCATTTACAAGGCAGGAGGGAGGAGAAAATTGCCATTAGTTTGGAAGGCAAAGGCCAGTTGATGAGCAGTGCCTGGGTCTTATTTCTCTCTACATCTACAGCACCTAATGTGGCGCCTGGCATTTGGTGGGCACTCAGTGAATGCTTATGGAGTGAATGAATGAAAGAATGAATGAATGGAAGGCACTTTACTTTCTCTTGAAACTTTGGATTACTATTAAGGATATGAGGAAAGATTGCTCATATGGCTGCCAGTTATGGCTTCCAGTCTGCTCTGGAGTTAGCTGTTCATATATGGGAGGGGGTGTATTGCTATTGGTTCACAGGCTCAGGATGAGAGGCTTGAAAATGGGCAGAGTGGGTTGGTGGAAACTGGGGGCAAAGACGCATATGAGGTCTTCTGGTGGGAAGAGCCCACCAGAGTATGGGGAGAGGCCTTTCTTTGGGGTATGGGAACAGACCCCTCACCACCTCCCTCCTTATCCCTATTGTCTTGCCCCTACTGTAGCCTCCATGGATGCCTCCCCTGCCCTCTGTGCCCGTGCCACGGGCTGGGATGTATCCTGGATCCTGATGCTGTTGCTTGCAGCAGGTCAGGGGTTCACCATCCTGGCCCTCAGCATCATGCTCTGGAGACAGAGGGTCCAGAGGGCTCAGTGCAGAGGTGAGTCCCTCCCTCCCAGAGGAAAGAAGAGAGCATGTGGGTGTGAGGCAGAGGGTTGCCTCTATACCCTATTTCTCTAGGGGAGGAGGGCAGTAAGGAATATAGCTCTGAATTATCTGATAATTTCTCTGCTGCACCCCATATGGCTCCTTCTTCTTAGATGCCTCGATTCCTCATTTCAAACCTGAAATCCAGGTCTATGAGAACATCCATGTGGCCCGTCTCAGGTGAGAAACACTAGGGGGTACAGGCTTAAATCCCAGAGGAGACTGGGGTTGGGATGGGTGTGGAATCCTAATTCTGAGGAGGTGGAGTATGGAAGTATCCTTAATCTATCTTTCTGCTTCACAAAACCCACAGCCCACCTGCCCACAAGATCAGATGATCTCGATGACATCTGCTGGGAAGTGTGACCTGCTGTCTCTCCAGCCATCTGGCACCTGAAAGATTCGCCTGAAAACCCTGGCAAGGGGGGAGGGGCTGAGAGTGCTACTTTACAGTCCAGCTGGTCTCCAGCAGTCAAGCTGTGTGTGTGTGTGTGTGTGTGTGTGTGTGTGTGTGTGTACGCATGCTTGTGTGTTGTGGGGGGTTGCTGAAGGAAAGGAGAAGCATTATCTTGTGACATCACCTATGAGAAAGTGTGGTCTCCTGTTTTATAATAGCCAGTGAAGGGGTGACCCTAAGTGCCCAGTCCCATGGGATTGAGGGGAGCCTGGGGTAGGGGGCAGGGGGTGTGGAAGGGTGGGGATGGACAGAGAGGAGACAGAAGAATCCAGAGACTTGAGCAATGGTGGCGTATCAGTCTTGGGGAAACCAAAGGATAAATGGAGGAAAATGAAGAAGAGAGAAAGGCAAGGACTCAAGTAAGAGGAAGAGATGGACAGAGAGAAACAAATGGAAGCATCAAGTAGGAGGATGGAATGACAGAGAGAATGGGAAGAAGACTCAGGTGGCCTCTAAATTAAGCCAGACCACCCCCCACCTCCAATCCTTCATCCCTGCTCAGTCTCATTTTCCCAGAGAAGAAGGTGAGGGAGAACAGGCACCTTTAATCAGACCCCAGACTTCCTTGCATGGAAGGGGAGGGCACTGAGTCAGGATGAGGGGTGGCTGTGCTCAGCCCCCACCCTGAGCCACCCTCCTTATCCTAGCACTTCATTGTGGCATCCGGAGTGGCAGAGGCTTATCAACATCCTGACATCCTGGGAGCTCCAAGAGTCCCATGGTATCTCCCTGGGGAGAGGGAGTGTCCGCAAGGGTGGGCGGGTGGATTCACTGGTGGGGTGTGTAATTGGGCCCTGTGTGCTGGGCTGTCAGTGAACCCTGGACAAGTCTGGGCTGGCCAAGCAGGCATTGGTGCTCCCAACTGGTCCACTCCCCGGTCTCAGGCAGAAAGGAGCTGGACTCCCAGCCACATCCTTTTGTGTGCTCAAGCTTGGACCTCCGTGGAGAAAAGCTTTCACAGGAGTGTCACCAAAAACCTTCATGCTACAGCAGCTTAAGCTGACCTGTTAGCAAGGAGGAGGACGGGAATGACACAGATGGAGAGTGAGGTGAAAGTTAGGGTTCTAGTTCCAGCACCCCAACCAAACCCACCAAGCAGCTATAGTTTGCTTTTAGAGAGCACACGCACATACACACCACACAGAGCAGTGTCCTAGACTCACAAATAGCACTTTTATTAAATTTACTCTTCATAGTTCCCCAAGAACCTCCTTCCTGAGTTCCTAACCTGCCAAATTAATCTTTCCTAGCAAGACTGTCCTCCTCACCATACCTGGTGCCCCTTCAATCCCCGTGCCTGGGACCCACAGCTCCATCAAAACACCTGCCTTGCCCAAGACCTGGAGCTAAGATAGAGCATCAACATCGGGCAACTGGAAAAGACAAAAGGCATAGAACAGGTGTTCTTTACGAGGCTGGGCTCTGGGCAGGTACCTATAGGGGTTAGAGCAGTGCCTGTAGGAATCAGGCCTTGGGAAGGGTCTGGGAAGGTATTGGGCCAGAGACCTGAGGTCTCTTCAGAATCAGGTTCTTGGGCATATCTCAGATGAGGTGTTTCCAGGGTGGTGGTGATGGTGGAGGAGTCCTGGTTTGAGGCTAGTGGAGTAGGTGGGCTCCCCACATGAAGCTGGCCACGAGGAGGAGCAGGGTGATGAGGAGGGGGCTGGGGAGCCGCTGCAGCATGGTGGCTGTGTTGCACAGGTTCTGCTCACAGCAGTGGTGCCGCAGAGCATAGGAGCGTGACCAGTAGGTGGCATGGCCCTGCAGAGGGCACTGGGCCCTTGGGAGGCAGCCTTTCCGCTCGATGATCTCACTCTGCTCTGTGGGACAAAGAGGGAATGCTGAGGCCCGGGCAGGAAGGAGGCAAAGACTGTGTGTGGGGCAGCAGGAAAAGCAGGATGGATGGATGGAGATGGGCCTGGAGTAGAGCCATGGGACCAGAGTCCTACCTGAGGTGCCGATACTGATGCCACAAACTTCGTCATCCTGACACTCGGTGAGAACAGGATAGCAGGGTTTGCTGAAGCTGCAGGTGTAACAGCGGAGCCGTCCCCGGGTGGGGGACGTGGTGAGACCTGGGGGGTCAGCAGAGATCAAGAGAGGAAAACAGGCCAGTGAGAGGCTCGAGCCCAGACCTGCGACAGGGATTCACAGAGAGATGTGACACACAAAGTGGGGAGAGGGAAGTGGTGAAAGGGAGGGAGGAGGGCAGGCAGAAGTAGAAAAAAAGACACAGAGGAGGGTGGGGGGACAACTCAGGAAAAGAGAAAGACACAGAAGCCAGAGGGATACAGAGATTGTGAGAAGTGCACAGACATGACAGAAGCCACGAGAGTCAGAGATGAATGCAGAGAGTGACACAAAATGCCAGACCGGGGAAGGCAGGGTGGCGGTAAAGAGGTTAAGTGAATGGTGCCACAGACAAGAGCGAATTAAGAACCGACACTGACACTAACCAAGGGACCCAGTAAAGAAGCAAAAGATGAGATAAAGGACAGGGGAGACAGAGGTCAGAGGCATGTCCAAGAGATGCTGCAAGGAAGAGATAGTTATTCTCAAATGTCTTCGGAAAGAAACTTCTTGTTCCACCTTCGCCTGGCCTGAGGCCATTCCCGGTAGCTCTTCCTTCTAAAGCCCTTACAACTCTCTTCTCCAGTCTTCCCCGCTTCTCCCCACCGGCCCCACCCTTACCCAGTGCCCCACAGAGGAACAGGAGGCACAGACAGATGCTGGAGGAGCGCATGGCTGGACCCAGGGCTCAGGAGTCTGGGAGAATGTGATCTGCACCCTGAGGTCCCGAGAGTTGGAGCATCTGAGTGAGACAGGGAGGGACCAGTAAACAAACACACCTAGGGAGTGAATCTGGGGGGGGAGGGGGGTGGAACCAGGACCAGATCCACCAGCCTGACGTGGGAGGGTCCTGGGCCTCTGCTCTTGCATCCCACATCTCTCACATCCTCTCTGCCCCCTACTTTAGTCTGCTCCAGTCTTCAGGGTCTTCTCCGTTTTGTGTTTGTTACTCTTGGCTGCGTCTGCCGCTCCAGAGTTATGTCTGTCACCTTCCCCCTCACTCCTCCCTCCCTCCCCTCCTCTCAAGCTGTTCTCGGCTCTGTCAACTCAGCTCCCTGTCTTTGTTTGCTCCATTTTTCCCCTCTCCAAGCATTTGAGTCTCTCAAGGTCACCCTCCTGGAAGCCCTGACCCAGAATGGCTCCAGTGTGGTGTTTGAATGTGAAATGAACACTACCCTCTTCCACCTGCCCCTCCACACAAAGCTCAGCTGTCTAAGTGGGACCCCACCCAGCTTCAGATCCCTTTGATCCCCCCAAGCCTCAACATTTGTACCCTATAATTATCCCTCCCAGCTTTACTACCACGAGGGAGGAATTAATCATGGGTGGGGCCAGAGGGACAGATGTGTTTCTACTGGGGGGGGTGTGTGGCTCAGAAAGACTTGGAAGTAATGTGGGGATAAGATTTAGAAGGTGGTGGTAGATTCTGGAAAACTGGGTTTAAGACATTGGGGAGGAGAGCCTGATCTGAGGCATCAGAACAGGGATGTGCCAGGAGTAAGATAGAGGAGGGAAGGCAGAGGAGACAGATCTCCAAAACATTTTTTTTTTTAATCTCAGGACCTCTTCACCTCTTAAAAATTACTGAAGACAGAGCAGAGTTTTTCTTTGTGGGAGTTAATATTGGTATTTACTATATTAGAAATCAAAACAGAGCAGTTTAAATAGGTTTATTTAAAAATAAAAATAATAAACCTATTACATGTTAACAAAACATAGTTTTGTGAAAAGTAACTTCTTTCCCAACAACATAGAAAAGTAGTATCCCTCCACACTTTGGGGAATTACATAAAAGTCAGGCTTAAGAGAAGATGGCCAGGTTTTCACATCTTCTTCTGCACAAAGTCTATTGGGATATGTTGTTTTGGTCGAAGTATACAAAGAAAATCTGACCTCACGTAGGTATGAAGTTGGAAAAGGAAGAACACTGAGGACCTTCCAAAAGGGTCTTAGGGCCAGGAATTCGGGAGCCACAGCTTTAGAACAGCTGCTGAGGAAGGAAGAATCTGGGGACTCCAGAGGATGCTGAGGGCTCTTCCTGCCATGGGGGCCCCTCCCTGTCCCCAATGGGGCCCCAGTGCCTGCTGGGGGAGATTCTTTCCTCCCTTTTTATTGCCCTATAAAGCCCAAGGCAAGGGGGATATAAGGCTGGCAGAGCGGGGCCAGGGAGGGGGGGTGGGAGAGAGAGGTGATCCTGACACAGGCAGACACAATGAACTCCCCAGTTGTTGGGGTCCTGCTTGGCACCCTGCTGGGGACTGCCCTGGGTAAGGAGCAGCCCATCCCCCTCTACCCACACTGGCTCCTCAGTCAGCCCGGGCCAAGCACCTCTTCTTTCCTGCCAGGAAACCAAATGAGGTGCTATGACTGCAAAGGAGGCCCCGGCAGCTCCTGCAAAGAAACCGTGGCCACCTGCAGGGAGGGAGAACGCTGTGGCTTCCTGGAGCGCAAACCCCAGCCAGGCCTGGGACCGAACAAGCTATCTGGAAACCGTGAGTCCTCAGTTTCTCCCTCTTCCCCCAGCCCTTCCCTGCCTCCAGCTCCTACTTCGATCCTTCTGGTTTTCAGAACCTTCTAGGCTCAGTCTGGCTCTGGGCAGATGGTGCCATGGCAGAGTAGAGCAGTCTTAGAGCCCTCTGGCTCTGGCACAGCCCCTCAGCAGCCCACTGTCCCTATGTTCCTACTTCCCCCTCTTAACTCTCCAGAGTCTCATAGGCCCATTCACTCACAAATGGTTGAAAAAGTTCTGTCCCTTGAGGTCAGGGACCAAAATAGTAAACCAAACTTGCAGACATTAGATAAGGACCAGGGGTGTGTGTGTGTGTGTGTGTGTGTGTGTGTGTGTATGTAATTTTGAAATAATTTTTGAAAATTATTTAGTAGAAATAGTATAGAGAGTTTACTATTTAGTAAAAATAGTACAGAGAGTTCCTGTATATCCTTCACCTCCCTTCCTCTAATGTTAACATTTTATATAACCACAGTACTATTATCAAAATCAGGAAATAACAATAACACTGGTACTACCAACTCATCTCCAGACCTTATTCAGTTTAGCCAGTTGTTCTACACATGTCTTTTTTTGGGGTCCTGTACTAGAGCCAAACCGAACGAGAGTTCATCCACTTGCTGCACAACAAGCCAATAAAAACAGGCACCGAGCTTTGGCAGAGAAGAAAGATAGGCCATTTATTGGTGTGGTGCCATCCAAGATAATGGGGAGCTGATGCTCCAAAGTCCCACCCCCTCCCCAACTGCTTGCCCATGAGGGTTTTTGAGGACAAAAGTGGGGATAGGGTTCTTCTGAGAAAGTGGACACTGTTGACTGGAAGTCCATGAGGTCATGCTAGCAGGTGTTCTAGTGCTACTTCGTCTGGTCCTCGGACATCTTTTCCATCTCAAGAGACTTGGAATCTCAAAAATATCTTTATTCTTTATGTTAGAGATTTCATTAGGTACATCTAATGATCATATCTTTAGGATAGTGCTGATTTTAATTACTTGTCTTACAGGTTCCTTCGAGTGAGACGCAAACATTCCTATCCCTTGAGCCTAGGCTACGTGTTCCTTTGGCCAGCCCGGCTGTGCCTGGGGCTGATAGGACCTGTAGTGTTCATTTCTGCATCTGAACTGACAGTCCAGGACCCAGACCAGGATCCCACATTGCATTTTAGCTCTCGTGTCTTCTTAGTCTCCTCTGATCTGTGACAGTTCTGAGTCTTTGTCTTCCATGACCTTGACACTTTTGAAGAGTCCTGATAAGTTATTTTATAGACTCTCAATTTAGATTTATCTAATATTTTCTCATGATTTCTAGATTGCAGTCATGAGTTTTGGGCAAGAACAGCACAGAAGTGATGTTGGTCCGTTTCAGTGCATTGAATTAGAGGGTTCACAGTGTCAGTGTGTGGATTTGGGTCATTTGGTTTCATGGAGCTGTTTTTTTGAGGGGGGCAGAGAATCCCTTTGGGCTCCTTGAAGTCACATCCACTCTGCCCTAGAAGGCAAGTCCTCATGCGAAGAGTCCGACACCCAGTCTCGTTCTCTCCTCAGCCTCAGTGACCTTGATTCATCACTATCCAGCCTGCGTGGCGGCCCATCATTGCAATCAAGTGGAAACAGAGTTGGTGGGAGATGTGACTTACACAACCCACAGAGACTGCTGCGTCGGAGACCTGTGCAACAGCGCCGTCGCGAACACTGTGGCCCTGCCATGCCTCCTGGCTGCAACAGCCACCACACTGGCCTGGCTCTTGCCAGCACTGTAAAGAGGGTAGTAGCCTCAAGGGAAGGGAAGGGCACAAGGGAGCGAGGGAACAAAGGAGATTCGAGGTGAGAAGACAAACAGCCCTCTGTGAGCCATTAAAATCTATCCACCACCCTAGACCTGACTGGAAAATTCTATCTTTTTTGATGGGAGAATTGCAGGAGTATTATGGGGGCATCCATGCTCTAGTTTAGGGGTTATCAAGCATCAGTGGACTTAGTTATAATGGTGTACTCCTTAACCAATGAAACCCCAAGGGACAATGGAGAATCTGCTCTAAGTGACTTCTGGTCCTATTGCTAGGGAGAGTCTTCCCCGGCAGTGAGGACCATGAGGGCATGAGGGGACTGGTCTCTGGGCTAAGTGGGGGTCATCAGAAATCAAAGAAACTGTTTGGGTTTGTTTCCCTTTCTCCCATTTGCCACTTGCTTCCCAACGTGACTCTATAGGATTGAGAAAGGAAACGTAAGCACCATGCTAGGAGGGTTGCTTGGTGCCCTGCTTAGTAGCCTGGCCAAGTGAGGCCCTTGACTCTAACCTGAGGGACTGAGGCCTGTTAAGAGGGTCCTGGATTCCATCCCCATGCAACTCTCCTACACTTTTTGGTGAGCCCTGAAGCCAGGCTGCACCTCCTTCTTGGCAGTACACCAGAGGTGTGGCCTAAATTTGGGATAAGAATTGTCGCTCCAAACACTGAGACCTGTGTGCCAACCTCAGGCACAGGAAGGAAGGATAGAGGCCTGAAAAACCCATTTCTCTATTTGCCCCAGCCCAGCCTCTCAGGGAAACCCCTGAAGGACTCTTGGGGGAGGGAGGGAGCTGAAAACATCATTTCCCGAGAGGGGGCCTCTGACAAGAGGTCTGTTGACAATAAACACACAATTTATCAGACATAGACATTTATTACACAAAATGGAAAGAGGTGATCATGGGAATGGGGTATGTATGGGGGCCAGGGTTTGGGGAATCAACCCCAGACAGTGAGGTCATCAGGTCCTTCCTAGGAGCCTTCACTGGGGACAGGACAGAAGACAATTTCAGGCCCAGGTCCCCATCGCTCCCGGAGTAGGGCACGGTAGAGTGCAGGAGGAAAAATAGAGTGAGGAACTCTATTGGGGAAGATTTGGAATGGTCTAGAGGGATATGGGCAGGGACTCAGGAGAAGCAGAGTGGAGGATGTAAAGTGGCAGGATGGGTAGAGAGACCATTGTCTAATTAAAGAAATGTGAAGAGTCTGGAGAAATGTTTTTCTGAGCAAAGGGAGCTAAGGAGAGGCCATTGTAGGGAGCCGGGGGACACAGAGACACAGGGCTCAGCTCAAGTTAAGGCCAGTGGGAGGAGGGGCAGCTATGGAGTGAGTCTCAGTGCAGCAGCCAGAGGCCAAGGCCAGCCAAAGAGGTCAGGAGGACAAGGGCCAGGGCCGGGGTGGGCCGAGGGGCTGGGCTGTTACAGTTGTCCTTGCTGCAGCAAGTAGTGTTATAGGTCAGACCCAGCTTGTGGTTGGTTTGGTTGAAGGTCTCCCGACAAGGCTCTTCGGGTGTGCCACATCGAAGGTTGGAGAAAACCCACATCTTACCTGAGGGTAGGAGTGGACAGTGGGGTCAGCTAGGATGGGCACCTGGCATGCCTGTGCCCACCTCCCCTCCCCATGCACCCACCCAGGCTTCCTTCCCTACTCTGCCCCTGGCCCTCCCCTCTTTATCTCTTCTCAGTAAGTCTGACTGTCCTCCTTCACTTCCTTCCCCCACCCCCTCACCCCAGTCTTGGTCCTATCACTTGTTGGCTGTGGGGCCTTGGACTTGTCAGTGTCTCTTTCTGAGGCTGTCTCCTCAGTGTAATGAGAGCACCCACATCATAGGATTCTTGAACATGAACTCAAACAATCCATGTAAAGTCAGAGAATGGTACCTCGTACCTAAGAACCCTCGGCCAAATATCATCATTCCTGTGATTGTCTGTTCCATCTCAGTCTGAGCTACAGTTGGGCCTCAGCCCTCACCAATAGAGTCTCCCACCGGTCCCCTCTCCCCACTAAAGAGGGGGATGTTACCGAGGTACACATTTGTTGTCAGGCACTGTTGTCCTGGTTCTAGGCGGCAGGACTGCCGGTCCACACAGCCCAGCACAGGGACCTTGTAGCAGGAGTGACAGCGAATGTCAGCTGGGAAGACACAAGTCAGGCTGAGGTGATGGGGTGTCTGACTCACCTGGGGACCAGCAGAGCTGTGGGGTAGGGTGGACAAGAGCCAATCAAGTAGGTGTTCTAACCTGTTTGGTTTGGTAGTGACAGAGGAGGTGAGTAAAGCAGCAACAGTGGAGGTAGGGGAGGGTGGAGCACTGCTCCGTGAATGCCCACACACTAAACACTGTCCTTCACCCCACCCCATGGGGGATGAGTCAAGAGGGGTAGAGCTACCAACAAAAACACAGGGCTGGGGATAGATGGAATGTGAGAATACCGTGGGCAAGGAATGGAGGAGGTGGGGGAAAAGATAAAGGAATTCAGAAGACGTCACAGATGGAGACTTGAAATTGGAAGAAATATTACAAATAAGAATGATGTTTGCCGCACTTGCATAAATGGCTTGTAACTTGAGGCTGGCAAGAAAGCCACCTAAGGCCAGCTTTTTTTTTTTTTTTTTTTAAGCTCATTTATTTTTGAGAGAGGCTGCGCTGTCAGCGTAGAGCCAAATGCGGGGCTCGAACTCACGGTGAGATCATGACCTGAGCCAAACCAAGAGTTGGACGCTTAACTGACTGAGCCACCCAGGTGCCCCCGTGGTCAGCTTTAGCAATTTACTCTCACCACCTGGGACCGCCGTAAGTGTGGGATCCTGTCATCCTGGCGGCTTTGAGGAAGAAAAGAAAAATATCTGGGAACCAGATCATCAGATTCCACCTGAGCACCTTACCAAAAGGGAGAGAATGGAAGCAGAAAGTGTCACCCTCCAAGTTCCCACCTCAGCTAATTGCAGGTTTGGGTGAGCCAAGTGTGGCAAAGGAGGGGTTCAGTCCAAGAGTAGAGGGGTCTGGTGACTGCACCTCTGTGCATCAAATCCATTTCACCCTGGGCGTGAGCAGCCTTGGCATTCCCTCCCTAGGAGGCTGGGATATCTCCCCAGTTTCCCAGGAGATTCTAAGAGATCCCTGGGACCCTCCAGAAGGCTTGTATCCCTGGGGGTATGCTCCCCAGGGAAGCCCAAGGGTGCACTAGAAAAGGCCACTGCCTCTCAGAATGACTGAGAACAAAATCTGATGGAGTAGATGGGGAGGGTGGGATGCACAAGAAGTCCCAGACTGGATGCCTAGGTTTCTGGGAGGACTCTGCTGAGTGCAGATGGTAAGAGGAGAAAGCAGTAAGCTGGGTCCCAGAGAGTTTGGTAGCGGAGTAGGGGAGAGGGGACCTGGAGCCCTGGCAGGTCTTGGAGGTGGGGAGAAGTATGAAGGAGCCAGGAATCCTTGAGAAATGGAGCAAAGACCCTGTGACGGGGAAGCCTGGTTCTGGAGGCACAGGAGAACTGAGCCACCAGTTGGGGCACTTGGGATCCTGAGCAGTGGGCAATGGAGGGCGGTGGGTGGGGCAAGCTGTAGAAGTCCTTGGGGCCCCTAGATGCTCACCTGAGACCCAGCAGAGCAGAGCAGACAGGGTGAGCAGCAGAAGACCTTTCATGATGAGGATCCTGAGAATGGTAGCAAGTACAGCAGCTGACAGTAGATTTTCAGGGATCCGGCTCTGGGAGTTGAGTGGCCTTTTGGAATTTATAATCCCAATGGTCCCCTCCCTTCCCTGCCTCTGGTGGCCCCTCCTTCTCTATTTACACACAGCTGACCAGGGATGGGGAGGTACTAAGCAGAACTGGGTGAAGGAGTGGGGATGGGAGAGAGAGGTAGCGGAGGATAGGTGAACTAGTGGCCAACTCCATTTTGGTTCTTGATTTCAGGTCAAGACACCCCTCCTGGTTCCCAGCTGACAGCCCTGCCTGCCCAGTCCTCTGAAGAGGCATCACCAAAGGTCCCTGTGATAGTACAGTGGCTGTGGTGGCGGTGCCTGCTGCTTCCTGGGAAATGGACAATGGGATGTGGCCTACATTAACTGCCAAATTTGGGTCCCTGGGGGGAACTGGTAGGGGCAGGTGAGCAGAAACTGAGGATGGAGAGGCTCCTGGGTGGCTCAGTCAGGTGAGCATCTGACTCTTGATTTCAGGTCATGATCTCAGGGTCTGTGGGACTGAGCCCCGCATTGGGCTCCACTGCTGAGCATGGAGCCTGCCTAAAATTTTTTCTCCCTCTACCCCTCTCCCCTGCTTGTGTGCTCTCTCTCTAAAAGAAGAAAGAAAAAAGAAATTAAGGATGGAAGAGGCCAACTTAATCTTGATTCAGCCCTGACTTGATCTTCCCAATCCCTGCTTAGCCACAAGACAAAGGATGAAGGGTTTGCGATGTCACCAGGGGCTTCCATGATGTCACAAGAACAGAGGCATAGGCTGGGGCTGCCTGCTAGGGAGGTGCTGCCTCAGGCCCTTAGAAGGTTCTCAGAACTTGCCCTGGCTAAACTAGGGCTTGGTCTGGCCTGGGTTGTTCTAGTTCAGTGAGGGCCAATGAAGTCCAGGGTGTGGGGCATGTGCACCTGCTCCAAAGTGTCTCTCAAATCAAAACCTGCCAGTCTGGGTGGGGCACCACTGGCTGGGAGGGACAGCGTGGGCACAGAGGTGAAATAGAAGCTAAAATAAGAATAGAAATAATAATAATAATAATAATAATAATAATAATAATGGTGAGCACTTAGTGCTCCTATGTGTCAGCCATTGTGCTAGGTGTTTTACATGTATTACTCTTTTTCTTTCTCAATCCTCTATGAGGTAGGTGCTTTTATCCCTGTTTTACAGATGAGCGAACAGGCCCAGAGAAGTTAAGCGACTTGCCCGCACGTGAAGTCAGGATTTGAACTCAGCCAGCCAGCCCGGACGCTCTGGGCCCCTGCTAGCTGTAGGAGTTAAAGTTTTGCGAAAGTGTTCTGTCACCAGCCCGAGCACCACTTTTAACCGAGTATTGTTTGAGAGCTGTGAAGGGCTCCCAGAGGGATCCCGGCAGCTGGTAGCCCCGCCCTCCTTTTATCGGAGCGCCCAGACCCGCGACCCCCCCCCCCCCCCCCCACCAACCCCTTGGTTTCCCTCCGGTCTCCTCTGCTGATCACTCCCTCCTCTCCCCACCACATCCCAGTCATGGCCCTGGTTCTGCAACTGCTGCCGGTGCTGTTGGCGAGGGCCCAGGGAGACCCCGGGGGTAAGCCATGCCCCCAGGAAAGTTGGGATAGGTGCCAGGAAAGACCGAGGCAGGGGGCGGCGCGGGGTGGGGGAGGGGAGGGTAGTGTGTGTGGAAAGATGAGGAGCGCAGGAGAGCAGAGGAGAGGGGAGAGAGAGGAGACGGGAGTGGGATTCGTCTCTAACTGTGGACTTGCCCTAACCACTGCTCCCTCCAAACCCAGCTTCACTGGACGGCCGCCCTGGAGACCGGGTGAATTTCTCCTGCGTAGGGGTCTCGCATCCCATCCGCTGGGCCTGGGCGCCTAGCTTCCCGGCCTGCAGGGGCCTGTCCAAAGGACGCCGCCCAATCCTGTGGGCCTCATCCAGCGGGACCCCCACTGTGTCTCCCGTCCAGCCCTTTGCTGGTCGCCTACGTGCCCTGGACCCTAGTATCCGGCGGCTGGAGCTGCTCCTGAGCGCGGGGGACTCAGGCACCTTTTTCTGCAGGGGCCGCCGCGAGGAGGAGAGCCGTACTGTGCTGCATGTGCTAGGGGACGGGGCTGACTGCAGGGCTCCGGGGCCTGCCCACGGTAGGTCCAGGTCTTTGCGCACGGGGGCTTAACTCGAACACAGACCCTGGGGAGGGAGAGAGGCCTTGGCTGGACGTTCTTGACCTGGAGAGCTAGTTCTCTGTTCTCGCACCCCTGACCTCGGCATCCACCGCCATCCCCTCCTCCGTTTCCCCAGGGTCCATGTATGCCCAGCTCCTGATCCCACTGCTGGGCGCTGGACTAGTGCTGGGACTCGGGGCGTTGGGCGTGGTCTGGTGGTGGCGCAGGTGAGCACAATGGGAGGGGCTTGAGGCGGGAAGGGCAGGACTAGAACCTTCGCAGACTTTAGCTAGATCTAGAGCTGGGGCATGTGGTTTAGAGAAAAATGGGGGAGGTCACAACTTGGGCCAAGGCCACAGACTGGTGTGTGGAGCCCTGGCTTGGAAGGTGAAGCTAGAGCTGGAGGAGGATCAGAGCATGGGCGGGATTATCGGTGGGAGTGGAGCCCAAATTGTTTGTGGGTCTGACCCTTCCGAGTTGCTGGGTTGCTGTTGGTCCCGAGGAGAACGAGAGACAAAACTGATGGCACTCAAAGACTCCTACACATCCGTTACAGGCGATCACCCCCGCCCCCGCCTCAACCACTCCCCAGATTTGGTGAGACTAATTCCACCTCATTTTCCTTCTACTGCTCCCACACTTCCCATCTCTCAACTCCTGAGTCTGAGCCCTTCCTGGGAGCAGACAAGTTGGTCACTTTCTCTCAATTCTTCAGCTCTGTCCCCCCCATATAGATCCACTGGTGAAAGTCGAGACCCAGAGGCCAGCAAAGGAGGAGGAGCCTAAGATCACAGGGGAGCTGGACCAGGAGCCGGTAAGGGCCTGGGGATTGGAAGACGGCTGGCCAGAATCCCCGAGGAAAAGCCTGTGTCCCCCAGGGAGTCAGATCTCTGAGACCCTTCTGCTTTCCTGCCCACCTTTCAGAGCCTGCTCTATGCAGACCTGGATCATCTGGCCCTCAGAAGGCCCCTCCGGTTAACCCCAGTGGTCCCTGCTGATGCCTCCACCATCTATGCGGTTGTAGTTTGAAGGGAAGTCCTTATTCCAAACCTCGAACCTCGCAAGCTGGGGCTTCTCAGCTCTCCACAACTTTCGGCCCCTCCTTGACTCCTCACTTGGAAAAGGAATCCACCATGGGATAGAATCGAGCACTAGCCTGAGAATCAGGAGCCCTGGGTTCCAGGCTATCTCTGCCACTGATCTTGCTCCTTCAGCTACCCCATCTCATAACTTTCTTGTCTCCTTCACCACTGGTGCTCTTTCTAAACCTGATCAAGCCCTGTCTCCCTATCTTAAGACATCAACAACTCCTAGATAGTTGTCCTACTCTTCCCTTCCCTCCACAGTCCAGCTCTTTGAACCAGGGGCCTACACCCATATTTTCTTCTCCTTTACTCCACCCCCACTGCTCATCTGCTCTCCATGAGGTTGCCAGTGAGGTCCTGATGGCCACACCCAGTAGATTTTTTAGCATTCATCTGGCTTGGTCTTTGATCACGCCCTTCTTTGAGCTCTGTTTTTCTTTAATGCTGGTGTCTTCCTTTTGGACTCTTTTTCCTTGCTCCCTACCACCATGGTATTCCCCACCATTCTAGGTTTGTCCTTTCTTTATCGGACTTCCCTCTCTTTGGGAATCTGCCATCCACAGCCAGTTCTCAGCCCTCACCTCTGCAAACAACTCAGAACTCTCTCCAGCTCACATTTCTGGGAATGGGATCTCCCAGCTATCCCTGAGACATCTCTGTCTGGTTGGCCGTAGGCATTTTGCACACAGCATATCCAAAACCCAACTCATTGTCACTTAATACTTCTCTGCATTCTCTGTTGATCAACCCAGTTGCCTAAGCCAGAAACTGGGAGTCATGCAGACCTTCTTCCGCTCACTCCCACACAATGAACCAAGTCCTATTTTAATGTCACTGTGAAATCCTACCCTTCTTCACGCCCAGGGCTACCACCTGAATGTACTCTCATTTCTTCCCTGGTCACCCATAGCCCCACCTCATCCTCTTGCCCTTGTCTTCCTTCCTCAAGCCAGAGGGGTCCTCCCCAAATGGTAACCTACTCCTCATGGCCTATATTCCAGAACTGCAGTATTTCTTTCCATAACCTTCAGCTCTGGAGCCATGGGCCTTAGCTTTGGGTACAAGGTGCTGCAGCACTCTGCCTACTCTCCAGGTTTGTCCCTGTCACTCCACATGCACACAACGTGCCAGCCTTGGAGAGATTCTCCCCAGCCTCCAAATATGCCTTTGCGCAATGCAAGTCCTTCTTCCTGGATCACTCTTCCTCCTCCTCCCCACCACCTTCCTGGCTAATTCTTCTTTATCCTCAGTTGAAATGTAGCCTTTCCTGGGAAGCCATTCCTGACCCTCTTTGCCTACCTCTGCGTACATCTTGATGCCTTAGGCAGTCTCCTTATTTATCTCATAGCAACAACATCCTGTGAATTGTTCCATCACAACCTGTATTTCAATTTCATGTACTGTGAGTTCCCTGATATCAGGAGACCGACCCTTTTTAATTTTACTGCTAAGCCTCAGTAAATGAGTGAATGAAAATGAATGTCCCTGGAAGTGTCACTTCTTCCTCTCTATCATCTAGGAGTGGGTTGGTAATCTACCAGTTTCTGAATCATCTGACATTTGGATAAATTGAGTGATCCACCCATACTCTTTCTTCTCTCCCTCATATGTGCTGCCCACAATAGAAATTCTATCCTGTCCATCTTGTGCCCAAACACCTATGATAGGGCTGGGCAATGAGTCAGTAAGTGCCTAATGAGGGTTTGATGAATGAAGGAGGCCTCCTTCCCAGCACTAACCCCAGATTTCAGCCCTGCCCCTACCCCTCTGCCCCAATAAGACACAAGCCACAACCCAGTCTAAAAGGTCGGTTCTGTTTATTATCTCTGAGGAAGATGACTCACCCAGTGGACTCTATCCTTTTTCCCACACTAAGCCCTCCCCCCCCAATCTTGGGGCCCTCTCCCTACTACTACCTATTCCCTGTCCTCTATCTAAGCCTCCTTCCCCTTCTAATCCCTATGCTGCCCTACCCCTGGCCAGCCAGGACCCCAAGGCCAGGCCCTCAGCTGTGGGGGCGTGTGCTGAGCACCAGGCAGAGGGAGCTGAGCCCAGCGCCTGCCTTCTCCAGTTCTGAGCAGGACACAGGTACCAGCGTGACATCAGAGAGCTTCTGCAGTGCCTGCAGGGAGGATATAAAGTGAGGAGAGGGGAGTAAGATCCTGAGGCCACAGCCAGGCCCTTCTTCTAGCCAGCTCAGGGTGGCACCACCCATGCTTCCAGAGACGGTACCCCTTCTTCCTCCCACTAAGAAGGCCTGAGACCCCTCTCTCTGGTTGGTGGCAGTGGTGGAGCTGCTGCCTTCCCTCACCTCCTGGCTATTAGGCAGGTCCCCGCCTCCACGGTGCAGGAGAAAAGGGGGCACACCAGGCAACCCAGGACGCAGAAAGAGACAGTCAGCAGCTGCGTCATCTGGGAGCGTCAGAGACGCATAGGGGTGGTCCGTCAACACTGCCATCGCCTGAGGGAGAGGAAAGAGGAAGTGCTGAAGCTCAGAGGGCTGAGGACACAGTTACATTTGCTGTATAATAATGCTAGCAAGCACTTAGCCCTTAGTATGTGTCAGGCAGTGTTCTAAGTGATTTAGTTACCTCTGTTCCACCTCATACTCACATGCACTTCTTTCTACCTCCAACCCTCTTCTCCCCCTCTCCAGCCCCTCCCAGTCAATTTCATGCATCCTTCAAGTCATAACTTAGTTGCCATCTTTTGGGAGTTACTTGAAACTCGGGAAGATGATGTGAATCTGCTGTGTTCCCTGTCCTTGTCCTGCTAGTATAACAACTTGCTTTCTCACAGGTTTTCACACTAGATAGTCCGCCCCATGAGGGCAGGGTTTGGAGTTTAATTCTCTGAACATCCCTGCTTTCAGCCTCTAGGGCCGGGAGCCACACCCACTTTTGTGGCCGAACCCTACCTGCCCCACCCCTGCCCCGCCTCTCACCCTGACAGCCTTTTGGGCGGCTTCGCTGCTACCCGCTACCACAGTGCGGGGTCCCCCCATGCCGCAGAGGCCGCGCAGGTGGGAGGGGCTGGAGACTGGCACTGTGGAGACAGCGAAGTCCTAGGGGCAACAAGGGAAAGAATTCAGGGAAGTGGGAGGAGTGGGAGGATTCCCTAAAACACAAGCTGCTTTTGGCTCCTCCCTACGCCGCGCCCCACCCCGCGCCCTTCCTACCCCATCAGCTCCTGGCTCCCCCAGCACGAAGCTGGTCCTGCTCCTCACCCGAAACGTGTCCGCCACGATCTCAGCTCCTCGGTGATTGGTCCACTTGGAGAGGCCTACGAAAAACTCCCGGCCTGAGCCCAGGGAGGCCGCGGGGGTTTAAGAGCGAGAGTGAGTTGGAAACAAGGCCCGACATGGCCCAGTCTCAACTCTGCTTCCCAGTGCAAAGCCCAGGAATGCAGGCACCTCAGCCTCACCGGTAAAGAGAACATCAGTGCCATCCAGGGTCGCGTTCTCATCTCCCATCTCCACGATCCGGAGCCCAAGGTCCTGAAGGGCTTTGCGGACTCCATCGACCTTAGGGCAGGAAAAGAGGGCGCGGGGCAGAGACATTCCCACCTGCAATTCTTAAAACCCCGTACGGCCAGCTACCCCTCTCCTGGCGCTCACCTCCGGCCTGCGGGCGGGGCTCCAGGGCCGCGTGATTAGGGCCGTGTCCCCTTGGATCACGGCTGTGTCACCGAGAAGCGGTCCCAGCGGCAGCGACTCTTCAGGAGGCAGTTCTAGCAGCTGCAGCCCCAATCGCTGCCTCAGTTTACCCCCCAGTACTCCGTGCTCCCTCTGGGCTTTAGCCAGGTCCAGAGCCGGGAGGCCAGCTCCCGCACCCTCCCCCGAAGCCAGGCTCTCTGGGACCCCCCGGATCAGGGCATGGGAGCAGCGGCCCAGCCCCTCCCCCGGCGTCCCCATCCCATCCACACAGTCTCCCCCTCCGGCCGCGCTGATTTCTTAGTTTTCTCTTTTTACTTCACCTGTCTGGAAGAAGAGACAGAAAGGGAGGAGGGCAAAGAAAGAGACATGCACAGAAGGGCGTAGGGGGTGGTTAAGAGCGCCCGGGTCTTCCTTCTGCCATCTCCGGGCGCCCCTCCCACTTCGCCCCACCCCCTCCAGACGTTCCCCTCCCGCCAACTCCATTCCACCCCGCACCCTTCGGGGTCTGCTTCTTTGGAGGGAGTCCGAGGAACAAGACCGGGACCCCTAATCTCTAAAACACCTGTTGCCCCTGTTCGGGGGCTTCGCGAGGTCCCTGCTAGGCGCCCCTCTTGGCAGCCGCTAGGATGCGCTCACTCCCTAAAAATGCAACGGTCCCGCCCCCTTAACCCTCAGCTGCTCGCTGCCATAGGGACCCGAAGTGAGGCAAGGGACCCAAAGGGGTTATGGGACAGGAGGAGACAGCTGGGAAGATGGTCAGGGCCTGGGAGATGGAAGTCCTGAATGCCCAACAAGAAAGGGAGAGAGGGGCAACGAGGGAGGAATTAGAGCCTAAGGAGTTAAATATCTTCTCTCCACCCCTGCCGGTCCTGCTACCCCTAGCACGACCCAGTAGAAACCAGACCGAGTCCCGGAGGACTGGGAGAGGTCTAAAACGAAATCCAAGGGGCGGGGAAACCGGGGGCGTGGTCCCAGGGAGCGGGCACCACTCCCGGCTCCAGGACCGTCTCCCCGTCCATCTCCCCCAAAGTCTACCCAGCTCAGCTCCGCACCCAAATTTCGGCCTCCTGCACTCTGTCGGGTATCGGGCACGGGCCCGGCAACCTCAAACTCTGGCCCGCACACGGTCCGGGGGACATCTCCAACCCCTAGACTTACCTCTAGCGGCCACCCAGACTCCAGCGCTCTTGTGTTCTTGGCTGGGGCCCCACCCCCCTGAGGACAGAGTTGGCTGGAGAAGGGAGTCCTAGTCTTCAAGCCTCGGGGGCTGGAGCTCTTGGCTTTTGAGGGGTCCCTGGGTGAGGCGAGCTCAAGAACTACGGTGGGGCGGGGGCGCGACTGTCTGGCGGCTCCGGGGCATTGTCTAAGCGGGACGGGGCGGGGCTCCTCGAGGCCACGCCCATTCCGCCCTGCTACGCCGCGCCCGCTCCACGGGGACTGCGCTCCCCTTCTCCGAACTCGGCCCCGCCCCGTGAGTGCTGCCCAGGCCCACCCAGATATGGAGGGCCCTGTCGGCTGGGCAGCAAATGCGACATGGACCGCAAGACAGCGTTATGGTGGACCGGCACGAAAAATGGAAGCCTGACCACAAATACCCCTCTTCTAAATTCCTGGCTTCTGCCCTGAGCTCAAGGTCACTGACCCACCTCTCATTCTGTGTTACCCACACTGCAGCCCCCTTTGTGCAAAACGACACTACATTTTCATTCTGTATTTTATTACTGAAATACATTGTCCTACCCACACCCCCACACAATAAAAATCTTACCTAGATTCCCCATCTTTCCCCTCAGCCCCCCAGTCAGCCCTACACAAGTGCTCCAGGATTCTCTGCCCACTGGCCATTTTGGAGTGTGTCCATTGGGTAGCCACGTGGAAACCACCTGGTGCCTTTGTGGAGAAAATAGAGGGGGGGCACAGAGCCCCAGGAGGGGCTTATTTGAGGGCCTTGGCCACTTGCTCGTAAGCCAGCTCGATCTCCTCATCATCTGGACAGGTGGAGGCAAACTCTTCCCGAGCATAGGCATTGCGCAAGTATCGATGCACTCCGCGGAACACCTCTGGGATGGAGAATCCCCTGTACTTCTTACATACCACCTGGGGGTGCAGAGAGGAGAGGGACCAACATGTTAGCCTCAGGGGAAGCCACAATGGCTCTTGGTCTTTCCCTTCTCCCAAGGCTTACATGATAAAATCTAGCCTTCCTGTCCAGGCATTCAAGAACCTCTACTATCTGGCTTCTCTTCCTGTAATTCTTATCTCCCATATGAATCATTTTCTCCAATGGGCTTTCTAACTCCTCGCTTTCTCCTACTGTCTTCACCCTTCCTCTCCATTTACTGAAATCCTGGTCATTTATAACCTGTTCCTTTTCAGACCACCCCATTCCATGGTGCCAGTTCTCTCCTTGATTATATTGAGATATAATTCACAAATCATAAAATTCTCCCCTTGAATTTCCACAATAACTTTTGTCCCTATTTTTCATTTGGCTTTTATCATGTATTTTTTTTTAAATTTTTTTTCAACGTTTTTATTTATTTTTGGGACAGAGAGAGACAGAGCATGAATGGGGGAGGGGCAGAGAAAGAGGGACACACAGAATCGGAAACAGGCTCCAGGCTCCGAGCCATCAGCCCAGAGCCTGACGCGGGGCTCGAACTCACGGAGTGCGAGATCGTGACCTGGCTGAAGTCGGACGCTTAACCGACTGCGCCACCCAGGCGCCCCTTTTATCATGTATTATTAATTCACTTTCATGTGAATGTTTTATCTTCCCAGCTAGATTTCAAATCCTTTGAGAGCAAGAACCAATCATTGTACATCTTTGTGTCTTTCAGCGTCCAGTACACAGTTTTCAATACAGAGGTCTGTAGCAGACTGACATTAGGCCCATGTTTCACAAACTAAACCATAGCTTTGAAGCTAAGACAAAAACATGGGAACCGGCAGTTTTCATCTTTCATCACAAGAGGAAGTAGAGACTGATGCTATAAAAAGAGTTAAAGCTCTGATTTTAGGAAAAGCCTGCTTTGTCTTATCTGGGGATTTGGCAGTGACAGAGATAGGAAGAACACTCTTGATAGCAATACTGGGATATGTTACTCTCGGCCAATCTGCTGCACCCACAGCCTATGTCACATAATGTAATTCTCTCAAGCCCTGGTCTGCAGCAATGGCTGACGAGAAGGAATGGGGTAGTATCTGCTATTGGTAGCAATCCACAGAAACCATCCCAAGAAAGAAACCACCTTAGGAGTGGTTGTCATGGGAAACCTGTGTGGGAGCTTCTTAAAGAGCCATCCAGTGGCCACCTTCTACTCCTACAATGACCACCCACCTGCACTATGTGGAGCTTTGGCAACAGGTTGCAGTCAGCCAGAGTGAGCTCATTGCCATCCAGAAACTTCCTCTGAGAGATACCCTCATCCTCAGCACTGGTCTCATCCACTTCTTCGGGGAGAGGGGATGTCAAGTAATTGTCTAAAACTTTCAGGGCTTTCAGGAGCCCCTTCTCCAGATCTGTGCAAGAAAGGGGAATTGGTAAGAACATCAAAAGATCAACATAGTCCAGGAGGACCTAGGGAGTGGAGGGTGAATGAATACTAATGGTGAGGCCAGTCCAAGAGAATAATACCTAACACGAACGTAGTTTTCCATGTGTTATTCTAAGCACTTTACACACAACAACTCATCTAATTCTCACATCAACCCATGAAATAGGTATTGTTATCCTCATTTTATAGATCTGGAAATGGATTTACAGAGAAATTAAATGAATTGCTCAAAGTCACACAGCTAGTAGTGTTTGTACTCAGGTAGTCTGGATCTAGAGTTACTGTTCTTAAGCACAATCTATTCTGCCAGAAAACAGACCAGCAGCTAACCCAACTAATGTCCCCAGTGGGGCTGGAGAGACTAGGTAAGAAATGAGAGAAGCTTAAAGTCACAGCCATCATAAATACGAAGAAATATGGGGCTTAAGTAAAAGTAAGTTGGCTGGGCGAGAGGCAGTGAAGGTTTGCCAACATCTGCTCCATCTCCCTGACAGCTGAATTTCCAGGTGCTCCTAATGTTTCCCAATCCATAGATCTTCTCCATTACTCCTAGGACCCTGGCCTCCAACCCTTGAAACTCACTGTCATTGAGTGCTGGGTTGGAATTCTTGATGTATGCAGAAAATTTGGCAAATATGTCCAGCCCAGCCGTGTTGGATTCAGGGTTCAGAGCTGCCAACTTGGGGTACCTGAAAGCCAATGGAAGAAACAGGATAAGATATCTTCCGGGAAGGAGCCTCAGCTCCCCTGCTCTAGCCCATCACCATTCCCATTTTCCATTTCTTCAACACCTCTTTTTCCTAGAGTCTCCCAGTTACCCACTCCCTCCTTTCCAAGTGCCCTTATACCTGGGAGGGCACAGCACGGCCTCCAGAAACTCCTCAATCTTGTTGGTGTCTGTGTGCACTTCGGTGCCATACAGCAGGAATGGGAGCTGCCCTCCTGGGCACAGCTTCTGTACTGTCTCAGTCCGCCTGGAGAAGAGGCCAGGCATCAGGACAGGAAAAGGGGGTCAGGGAGAACCAGAAAGGGGAGATGGAGGGATGTGGGAAGAAAAAGGAGCTCGGGGGGGGGGGGGGAGGTGCAGGATGAAGGGCTAGGATTAGGTGAGTGTATGTGTGTGCATATATGTGTGCACATATGTGTGCACCAGGGGTGTTTAGAGGAACAGAAATTGGCCCACCTCTTGGTGTCAACAGTGGTGACGTTGAAGGTGACTCCCTTGAGCCAGAGTACCATGAACAGTCTCTGGGAGAAGGGGCAGTTCCCAATCTTGGCCCCATCACTGCCAGCCTGAAAAGCAACCCCCACCCCAAAGTTAGGCCTGGTACACCCCACCCAACCCCAGGCCATTCTCTGAACCTCCTACTCCCAGATCTAGCTGTTTTCTGCCTCATCATAACATTCAGTCTCACCAGTTAAAGCTCCCCCAAGAAGTGGGCTCTCCACTCTGGAGGTAGAGCAAACCTAGCGCAGATCACTGGGAACATTTTCTGCAAAGGGCAACTTCTGGTTCCCCAGAGGGTCAGGACAGGTGGGAATGAGGCAGAGGGATGGGGTTTTGGAGAACTTGGAGGATCTGGACCATAGAGAGGGAAGACTAAACAGTAATGCAGTTTTCTATATGCTATTCTCAGCACTTTACATACAAACACTTATTTAATCCTCACATCCTTAGAGAGGGACTTGGTAGGTTAGAGGCCTGGATTCCTGGATTCCTGAACGGAGTAGAGTCTGCAGACTGGCAAGGTGCAGCAGGGTTTGGAAGCCAGGGTTCTGGTTCTTTATGTCTCCACCAAGCTGTTTCTGGCAGCCAGGTAGGGGAGTCAAGGGGCCCAGAGCCTCACCCTAAAGATGTAGAGGGCTTTGCAGAGGGGGGCTGCCCTCTAATTGGCAAGTGGTGACCTCATCCCCCAAGGGACCTCCCTCTAGGCTGAGGGTGATTCATCTCACTGTGTCTCCGGCATTAGCAGCTTCCTTCCTGGCAAGGAGTGGGGGCAGGGACCTGTGAGGCTGAGGCCTGGGCAGCGGAGGGCCACCTCCCTCTTCCCCACACACTACTTGCGGGATCTCCCAGCACATGGCCCGTAGCTGCAGATAACTGTCCTCACACAGGACACAGGACTCTGTAGAGCAGCCTCACCCAGGAATAAAAATAGCCCTTGAGGCGAGTATGAGTGAGGTGGGGACCACACCTAAGGGGGGCGGGCCCAGGCACGGCTGGGCACAGGGAGAGGGAATGGCTTCCCGAGAAGCCCCAAGCATAAAGAAGGGGGAAAGCGGCAGGACGCACAAAGAAGGACGAACAAAGAGGGGGAAGTGGAGAGAAAGGCGGCAGGAAAGTGAAGGGTGTGGAGAATGTGAAAACAAGGAGACACAGATGGAGAGGGAGGTGCAGAGATGAGGTCCAGGATTGGGTAAGAATGCCCTGGAGTGGGGAGGGGAGCAGAGCAGCAACGGTGGAGTCTGCGGTCTGTGTTTTCATATTCTCAAAGGCCAAAGGACCACCGCTCTTCATCCACACCCACAGAGAGAGGAGAGAGTTGGGGCGACTCTTTTTCTCCTGTTTCTAAAACCCCCAAACCATGAATGCCCTAACCCAGGCTTCCCCCTCCTTCTGATACCTCTCTCCACCTATCCTTGTGGGAGCCCCAGCTAAACTCGCATCTAGCGACCTCCTTTTTTCTGGCTTCTGCAAGTCCCTGGTACCCTTCCGGACCCACCCCATCTCCAGCCCCGCTGCTATAACTCCACTTCCACTCTCTCACTTCCTTCCACCTACCAGTCCTTCCCCATGGATCCCCTCTCGGCCTCCCTTACCACACCCTCTCCCTTGAAACCTACCTTGCCACACACACACACTTGCACATTTCTCCAAGTCTCCCCCCAAGACACTCCTCACTCTGGTCTTCTCATAGGACCACCTGTCCTGATGTTTCCCTCTGACCCTCCAAACCCTGTTGGGTCCCACTGCACCATTCTCCCCCAGTCTTTCCTATCCGACCCTTTCCCCAGCCTCGTCAATATTCTCAACTCCTGGGAACCCTCCTAAGGCTGCTGGAAACTTCTACAAACTTTTCAGGATTGGGCATAGAATTCTCATTACCACCCCCCCACACAAACACACACACGACAATTGTCTTCCCTTTCCGAAGCCACCCCCCCCAACACACACACACACACACACACACACACACACACACACACACTAAAGATTGCACGTGGGGTTGGGGAGGGGGTCAAGGAGGGAAGAGATTGGGGAGTTAAGGCTGGAGCGGGGTAAAGGTGAGAGTTGCCTTCCAGGAATTGGGAAGCTGGCCTAGGAGGGAGAAGGTGTTCCTACCTTCACGAACAATTCGACCTGCGGTTGTTCTTCAGCCATAGTTGCGACGGGGACCAGGAAGCGGTCGGCGCTGGGGAACTGGGAGGGGCCCGGGCCAGGGAAGGCGGGTCTCACAGGCAGGGATTCTCTACCCCCAGATCTAGGGCTGTCCCTTCGGCGCAGCACAAGCCGGATCAGACCCGCTTACACGAGACGCGACCTCCCCACCAGCCCAACGTACCCCGCACCCCGCTCCTCCAGCTCTATCCGCTCCCGGGCTAGATCGGGGAGCCGCTGACTCACGGGCCGGGCCCGCCCCGCCCTGAACCTGGGGAGGGGACTGGAGGGGGCGGGACTCGACGATCTAGGGAGTAGGTCCAGAGGGGAGATCCTCAGGTCTCTTCGAGGATAAGGGATGGGGGTGTTAAAGAGAGGGAATCCTGGGAACCTCCTCGTTTCTCCGCCAGTCTCTTTGAACACAGGATTTTTTTTTCCTGCCTCAGTTTCCCTGCTGCATTAATCAGAGGACACTCGCACTCCTCCCTCACACGAGAAACAACATCAGCAGCTTGGTCAAGCCCATGAGGGTCTAGGGAGGGAATTTTAGAATGTGAAGGTGGTCGTTTATTCCTTTTTCCATATTCCTTCCAGACTCCAGGAGGACAGGGACCTGGAAATGGATACTGAGATTGGGGGAAGAGAGTGGTGAAAGGTAGGGCAGGGGATGGGAAGGGAGACAACCAGGCCTTGTGCTAGGGAAACAAGAAGCTGAGCCAAGGGGCCTCATCACTGGGGGAGGTCTGCTCCTCCTCAGTAGCCTGGTCAGCTTTAATACTTCCACTTCTGCCCCCATTCTGGGCCCCTTCCTGTGCCCCTTGTCCTTCTCTGACTGATTGATTGAAGATGGGAGAAGTGGGGAAGGGTGGGATTTTTATGGCCACAGAATAGAGCTGCACTGATCCTGGAGGGGATGGTAGCTGGTCCTATTATGGAAGAAAAAAAGCAAAGATCAGATGGAATAATGTAAGTGGAGTCCTTGGGGACACAAATAAGTAGGGAGGCAGAGGAAGAGTAGCTTGATTTTCGAGGTTCTGTCAAACTCTTTATGATCTGCTGAAAAATGGCTTAATAATACATCCTCCAAACTGGATATATTCCAGCCTCCATATCCTGAATCTCCCTCCTACCCTACCATACCTTCTCTTTCTTCCTCACCACTTGCTCACAAGAGACCTACAGTTCCAGAAAAACATGGTGGAGTGCAAGCATATAGGAGCAAAACAGGCCTTGACACTTAAAGAAAGGGAGAGACTTGGGGGAGGACTGGGGCAGAGTGAGAAACATGCTCCTGGAAACTAACAGTTAGTGGTTTCCTCTCCTGCTTCCTTTTCTGTGGGTTTTCTCCTCTCTGGGGGAAGGCCTATCTCTCTCCTCCCCAGAGAGGAGATATATTGTGTTTGCTTCCTTGAATAGTAAGATCCTATAAGGTTGTAGAATGATTCCATGAGTGTGTATGTGTGTGGGGGGGGCGGGAGGGGGGGAGTCTTCTCCATGGGTTATCCTCAAATTCTGCACACAGGACCCCTTCCATCTGAGGAAAGGAGGTCAAACCAGCCCTATTCCTAGGGTCCTCTTCTGTTTCAGCTGGTCAATGTCCATCAGAGAATATGCCCCACAAAGATCTCCCTTCTGGGAGACGCCTCAGGCAAATAGGGCCAGCCCTGAGCTGAAACAGGTTTTGGCAGCTTCTCTGCCTCTCTTTTCTCTCCTACAGCTTTCTGGCTAGGGCTGGCTTGATTATCAATATTGACTTTGGCTGGCTGGCTTGGTTACCCAAAAGGTATTTTGCCTTAATTTCCCAGATGACAGGTAATGCTGCCCTCTCCCGGTACTATTCAGCAGAACCCCCTGGATTTGAAACCAGGGGTTGCAGCCTCAAATCCTGCATCAGAGAAGTGTCCCTCTGGTCTCATCTCCTTACCTTTGCTTTTCTCCTATCTTAATATCTATCCTTTTCTTTGAAAGGTGGTTTCTTTTTTCACTCCCTCCCTTTCCTTGGCTTGGTAAACCCGTCCCTAATCTCTTTTCACCCCAGATTGGAAGGTGTGTCCCTCTCTGACACGCCTTAGAGTTATGATGGTCTCTTCCAGGTTTCCATAGCTCCATTGCTCAACCGTTTGCCAGGGGTAACCATTAACCTAGCACTTAACTCACTCCCCAGCTTTCTTGCTAGAGGGTATTTTCCAATCATTGTTTAGCAGAGCCAGATTATCCCACCATCTTCTCTAACCTCTTGGATGGGATCTCCCCATCTCAGGGTACCCTGGACAAAGTTGGGGAGGAGGATATATTTTTTAAAGTATATACTTGTTTATTTCTGTCCCCCTCACAATCTTCTCACTTACCCTCCCGTCACACACACTAAAAAGTAAGTTTCATGAAGCCCATACTTAATTAATGTTCAGTACTTTGGGTCTGCCACCTGACCCAGAATAGGCACTAAATAGTTGCTGAGTGAATGAATAACACCCCTCTGTACTTAGGGATGTGGGTGTGTGTGCATCTGTAGGAGGGGTACAGACATGTCTCAGCAGGAGTGTAGCTGTTCTTATCAGGTCTACTTCTCTCCACCAGACTTTGGTGTAATTCGAATGCTTCCACTTCCTTGTGGGAGACAAAAATTATAATTGAGACCCAGTAGCTCCCTCGTTGGGGTGGTAATACCCTGAACCAAGGATATAGGCAAAAGAGGACTAGGATAGGAGTCTTGCTTATTTCTGTTTATTTATTTAAAACACGTGGCTTTTAGTAAGTTTACCAGGCACTATTCTAAGCTGTTCATAAATACTAGTTCAGTGGGTACAAATATTAATTTAGAGTTGTTGGTACAGGTTTAATAATGTGCTTATCTTCGCTCTCCGGAAAAAAAAAAAATGCAATTCGCCTCTGCCCCTTTAGGCTGCTCCCCCCAACCCGCCTAGACCAGTTAGTTCTGTAGGCTCTGACTCAAGCTCCGCTTCCGACTTTCACAGGCTCCACCCCGCGTCAATCAAAGCCCAAACCGGGAAGGCCTAAGGCCCGTGTGCTAAGCAACGGCACAGGCGGCGGGAAGTTTGAACGTTCGGACACCGCCCCATATGCGAATAGACCAATCAGCGTCCAGCCGTCTTAGCAACAGCGATCCTCTCCTCCCTCCAGTCCTGTCGAAATCTTAAGCAGGATCCGGATCTCTCCGGCCAATAGCGGCTTGGAGGGGCGGGGCGTGTGCGCGCGCACCCCGCCCCCACTCAGGTGTGCCTCTCTTGCGGGAGCGCGGCTCTTAGTGACGCGGTTTCGCGCACGTAGCTACCCAGGTGACTGAAAACGCGGGAAAGTGCCGCGAGTTTCCGCAACTGGGGTGGGAAGTCGAGAAGTTAGGGCAGCGATAGTGGGGGCGTGGTTGGCAGAGGCGGGGAGAGGAGACGTGCAGACTCGGCCCTCAGGGCCCACCAGCCAAAGTACAAGCCCCGGGTGACCGGAATGTGGGTGGGGCACGTGGGGTTTTGCAGTCTGGACTTTGGTGATATACCTAAGAAGTCGCCCGTCAAAATGTCCGCAGATGTTAAAAACAAAACGTTACCGCATCTCTCCCCGGCCCTTGCAGCCCTGCGCCTCAGCCCTCTCCCAGTTCGGGTGGATTTGCGTGTCTACGCACCCCCTATCCCAGCCTCCTGGCGGTGAAATCCCGCTCCTGAACCGTCTTCGTTTTCTGCGCCCGCAGAGCGTCCTAGGCCATGTTCTCCGTAGGAACGATCCCAGGCGGGACGCCGCAGAGCCCGGAGCCGGGGGCAGCTTCGGCCAGCTTTCCCAGCCTGGCCCCAGTGTCGGGCCGTGGGGAGGCTGAGGAGGAGGAGGACAACGAGCAAGAGCCGGCGGAGGTCTCTGGGGCGGCGGTGTCTGATGTCTGGTGGAGCAGGCGCTTGGATCCTGAGAGCAGGGAGTTGGTTGGAACTTCGGGATGTTAGAATCAATGGGCTTGGAATAGCTGGCAGGTCACTTGCCTCTGCTCTGTTTGACACTGACTGAATGGGGACGATGATACTTATCTCAGTCAGGGATTTGATAAAATGATTAAAATTAAGTAGGACATGGCATAACCCTACACTTACCAGCAGTTTCCTTTCCTGTCGGTTTCCTTTCTTCTTCCTGGGATAGATCTATCTGTGTGCGCTGTGGACTTCAGGATACTTGGGCATCGCCTACTATGACACTAGTGACTCTATCATCCACTTCATGCCAGATGCCCCAGACCATGAGAGTCTCAAGCTTCTCCAGAGAGGTGGGAGCAGAACCATGGATTCCTCTACTCTGAGACTGGAAGTGTATTTCACTCTTCTATCCTTACCTGTCTCAATTTATTTTATTGACTCCCAGAAGTTCCCCCTGTTGTTTATAGGAATTCATTTCATTATTCAACACATTGTTTATAATGTATCAGGTGCTGGGCATATCAGTCATGTCCGTCCTGCAGGGCTTTGGAGTCTAGTGACAATCTCCAGGTCACTCTTCCCTCCTGCCACCCTGCCAGTCTTCTCATTCCTCAATCTCATGCCTGACTCCTACCTATGCTCCCAATGTGCAGAGCACCTCTTACTTTTAGAGGGAGGAAATGAGGGTGCGTTTGTTTGTTTGTTTGTTTGTTTGTTTTGGAGGGAGTAGAAGGAAATAGCAAGGGGAGGCCTTATGGATACCCCCTTAGAGGATCCTTTTACTCATTTGGTCTCCATTCTTCTTCCAAGTGTTGGATGAAATCAATCCCCGGTCTGTTGTTACGAGTGCCAAACAGGATGAGAATATGACTCGGTTTCTAGGGAAGCTTGGTAAGGACTGGGTAAAGGGAAAAGCAAAAATGGGAAAGGAGTGAACTGTGGAATATTCCAGGAGACTAAAGGGTCTTGGAGGAGCAACAGCCAGGAGGCCAGAATTGGGTGAGAGGGAAGGTGGGACAGAGGCAGAGGACTGAGATGTTCAGACTCATGGCCCTTTCTCTGCTTCCCCCACAGCCTCCCAGGAACACAGAGAGCCTAAGAGACCTGAAATTGTATTTTTGCCAAGTGTGGATTTTGGTACTTCCTTTCCTTTGCCCAATTCCTCATCCCATTTTTCCTACCCCTTTCTCCTTACTCTACTTGAGCTCCATCAGAAGTCTCTCCTCAGCCTTATCTTATCCTAACCCTTTGTGTTCTCCAAGTCCCATAAGCAGTCTCCTCAGGATCTCTCCTGCTCCTTACCCTTTAATAACCTGAAACCTTGTGAAGTTTCCACATAGGCGTGTCTAGGGATGAGGGCCTTCCCTGAGAAGAGGAAGTGGTGACACTTTGTGGATAGCTTTGATTGTTGGGATTTTTACCTTTAAGCCAAAGCCATTTGTCCCTTAAAAAAAAAAAAAAATAGACAAAACCTTCCCAGGTTTGTAAAAAGTTTTACAAAACCTTCCCAGGTTTGTAAAAAAGATAAGGAATGTTCTATTCTACTTAGATATTAAGACATTAGTGTTATTCATTCCTCTATTAATATGATCCTTTGACCCCAAATTCCAAATAGATACCTTAGGAATAGATATTCTGAATCACTTGTCTTTCTCAGGTTGTGCTCTCAGCCAAAGATCTTTATATTCTAGGTAAAATAAAGAGATAATTAGACTAAGTCTGAAAATTTGGTACATTATTATTAGTATCATCATCATCATCATCATCATCATCATTTTATTTTGAGAGAGTGTGTGAGCAAGGGAGGGGCAGAGAAGGAGAGAGAGAATCCCAAGCAGGCTCCATGCCGACAGCACAGATGCAGGGCTCAAACTCGAGCTCTGAACCATGAGATCATGATTTGAGCTGAAACCAAGAGTCAGAAGCTTAACCAACTGAGCCACCCAGTCGCCCCTGAAGATTTGATTCTTGTTTCAGCTTTCCATTAACTGCCTGTGCAACTTGGCAAGTCACATCCTCTCTCTTGCTTCTATCATCTCATTCTTAAAACGGGGTGAAAATTGGGCTACAAGACCTTTCCCTTCCCTCTCATTCTTCCCCCAAAATAGGTCTGGAGATAAGCAAACAGCGCCTTCTTGCTGGAAACTACTCCTTCATCCCAGACTCCATGACCACCACTGAGAAAATCCTCTTCCTCTCCTCTATTATTCCCTTTGACTGCCTCCTCACGGTAGGAAGGGTCCTGGGAGATGAGGGCTGGTTGGAGAAAGGGACCAATACCCATTCCTAGGGTTGAGTCCTGGGAGGTACTAGTCCAATCCTGGAAAATAATAGTTTTCTCTGGTGTTGTCCAGCCTCTAGGACATTGAGATTTACCTCAACTCCATTACTGATTTCCTCCCAGGTTCGAGCACTTGGAGGGCTGCTCAAGTTCCTGGGTCGAAGAAGAATTGGGGTCGAACTGGAAGATTATAACGTCAGCGTCCCCATCCTGGGCTTTAAGAAATTTGTGTTGTAGGTGATTTACCCTAACCTCAAGCAAAGTAAGGTGGGATTGGGAGGTCTTAATAGCAAGACAAGGTGGGGGGGGGGGGGAGGAGTGGGCAGTGACCCATCAGGTAAAGTGCTCTAGGACACATAGGAGCACCTGAAGGGGGTGTGGAGCTCCGGGGAGATGACTGAGACAGTATTCCAGGAGGGGGATCTAGGGGGTGGAACCTAAGAATGAACTCACACCACTCCTACCCCAGCCACCTTTCTTTCTTCTTGTTTTCTGTCCTCAGGACCCATCTGGTGAGCATAGATCAAGACACTTACAGGTAAGGAGATGGAGGCAGGCTGTCGTCTCTGGGGAGAGAGAAGGATTAAGTTTAATACTCTAATAATCCCAGTGAGGCTCCAGTTTCTTTAATCCAGGGGTTATTAAGGTCTCTCTCCTTGAAGAAAAGGGAAGAGAGGGAGAAAAGCCCAAAGGTGTCACCTTCCTTTTCTAAAGAGAAAAACTGATACAGAAGTGAGGGACAGACCTTACAACAAAATTTTATCTCAGGAGGATGTTCCCAATCTCCCTTCCATCTTCTCAATTCCCTTTAAAAAATCCAAGTTACCTTGGGGCTCCTGGGTGGCTCAGTCGGTTAAGTGTCTGACTCTTGGTTTCAGCTCAGGTCATGATCTCATGGTTCAGGGTTCAAGCCCCGTGTCAGGCTCCATGTTGACAGTGCAGAGCCTGCCTGGGATTCTTTCTCCCGCCCGCCCCCCCCCCCCCCCGCCTCTCCCCTGCTCTCTCTCTCAAAAATAAACTTAAAAAAATTTTTTTTAAATCCAAGTTACCGCAAGCTCCTTCACTTCTCCCTTACAGTGTTCTGCAGATATTTAAGAGTGAGTCTCACCCTTCAGTGTACAAAGTGGCCAGTGGACTGAAGGAGGGGCTCAGTCTGTTTGGTAGGTATGCCCCTTCCCTCATCCCACACTACAAAATGCTGCCAGAAAAGCAGCTGCCTCCCGACATGTGTCCCAGTCCCTCTTCCCTCCCACTTCACTCCTGTTGCCAGATGTCTCTTCCACTCCAGTCCAGCTTTCTGATGCTCCTTGTACCCTCCCTGAGCTTGGGCATCCTCCCCGCCCCCCCATCCATAGTTGTCCAGTGTCATTTGCATATCATCTCTTACTTTACCAATTCCATGTTCCTTCCTTGGGTTTCTATGGATGTTTCTGCTGGTTGTGCACCTGTCTAGGGACTTTGGGAGTCCCTATGTTTAGAGGAAAGTTATATAACTGCATAACTGTCCATAACTTATGCATAACTTATTTGCATTGAGTCTTTGTCTGCTGTCTCTGGCTTTAGGGTGTAGTGGGGACATCTCCCCAAGTAGCCGCATGGTTTTACTGTGCATACCTCAGTGGATTGTGTCTAATGTTTACATATATGTGTTGGCCTCTTTGTGAATCCAACCACAGCTGCTCTGTGTATTTTTCTGGCCAACTGTTCCTGTGAGTGGCTATCCCTCCCTAAGCCCACGGACGGTAATCCTGGCTCAGACTTGTGGCCAGTCGCTGGCTTTAGCTGCCTTTGTGTTCTGTATCTGCGGAACGCCCCCAGGCCAGCCTGTCCGAACTCTGTCCTAACCGAACCTCTGGCCCGGATGCCTCAGTTTAGACACACCCACACATTCCTTTTTCTGCCGCTGCCTTGTAACAAGCTCACTGCCTGCCCCTGCTCCCCACAGGAATCCTCAATAGATGCCACTGTAAGTGGGGACAGAAGCTGCTCAGGTAAGTCTCACACATGTGCTGCACGTTAATGCATTCATTCTACAGACTCACACAAACCACCCCATCTCATAGTGCTGAGAACTGCCATTTCCCAAATGCTGGCTAAACGCGTTTAATCCTCACACCAATCCCGTGTGGTAGCTAGTATCCTCATTCTGTGTTGTCAGCACAGATATACGTATGCCCATTGATGGTACAGACTGGCACACATGCAAGCAGCAGAAACAATCACAAAACACTAATGCACACATGGTAATATCTTTTTTTATTGAAGTGTAGTTGATATACAATATTATATTAGTTTCAGGTATACAGTATAGTGATTCAGTGTTTATATACGTTACGAAGTGATCACCATGATAACTCTAGCTACCATCTGTCACCATTTAAAGTTATCACGGTATTATTAACTATATTCCTTATGCTATACATTGTGTCTTTTTTTTAATAACTGGAAGTTTCGACCTCATATGGTACTATCTTTACTTTTTTTAAGATTTTTAAATTTTATTTTAAGTACAATCAACTTCCCAACGTGGCGCTCAGACTCATGACCCCAGGATCAAGAGTCACATGCCAGGCCCCACATGGTACTATCTTTAATTATAAAAACCACACTTCACATTTGAGCTATTGTCTGTTGACTTTCAAAATTGTGTCTCTATTTCTGAGCTGTATATGTGGGATGCTCACCGCACATCATCACCAGTTGCAATTTCTATAGGCAGTTCAAGCTCAGAGCATCTAAACTGATGCCCACTCGACCTGTTCGTCTTCCTGCATCCTTTTTTATCTGCATAATGGCATCGCTGGCAGTACTGCTTCTCAACCTTGGATTGATGCTTCTCCTTCACCCTTCATATTCAATTATTCACTAAGGCCTATTGATTGTACCCTGAAATGTCTTTCTCAGCCATCTCTCTCCCTCTTTCCACTGCTCTAACTCTGGCTGCAATCATTTCTAACCTTGGGCATTGTATTCACCTTCAGATTGGTCTCTGTGCTTTGAATCTCTTCTTTTTCCAATCTGTCCTTCGTTCTAAAATACTTGTCATTCCACAACAGAGATCTGAGCATGTCACTCCACTTTTTTTTTTTTAAACCTTAAGTAAAAACAAAATAACATAAACCTCAGACTTCCCCGTTCTCCGTGGGATGGAGATTAACATCTTTAGCAGTATGATGTTCAGGGCCCCTCCCATTCACCCCAATTTAAACTTCCATGATTATTTTCCCAAGCCCTTCCTAAATCCATCCTTACTGGATCTGCCCTATAGTCCAGTCATTTGGGCCACTTTCCATCATGGAAATACACCATGCCCATGTTTATGCAGTTCCCTCTGGAAAGTTTTTCCCTTGTTCTTCACCTGTCAGAATCTTACATCTTCTTCAAGGTACAAGCCAACTATCACCTTCGTGGTGAAACTTTCACAGGCACCCATAAGGAGACTGACACACACCTTCCCATTTGCTCTCACGTTGCCTGTTTGTTTTCTAGTTGCACTGTCACATCAGGTTGGAGTTAGCGGTCGGTGAATCTGCTTGTTCTCATAGCTGTGAGCTCCGTACAGCGGTCATTCCTGTTACCTCAGTGCCTGCCACATGGCCTTGTATGTAGTAGCACCGAGTGAGTGAGTAGGTACACAAATGCAAACACATTGGTCAAGTCATCTGTACAAACTCAGAGCTGAAACCTTTGCTAGCCTACAGGTGCGCAATCCTTTACCCACCTCACCTGCCCTGCACTGTGTGTCTTTTAGAGGTTAATTTAGGATAATCTGAGGTCATCTCCAGGTAATTGGGATGCCTTCATTACCCACGCATTCTACAGGTGCAGATCTCTAATCTCAACCAGGGATGAGAGAGAAGGAATTCTCAGGGGAGAAGAGATCAGCATTAAAGGGGAGGGGAGGAATGCAGATCCCCCCAGGTAGGATCCAGCAGGGCATGGAATCACAACCTGAATCATGAACTAAGGACCCAGTTGGCCTCCAACTGGACAGGGCACCAGGAAGGTGACTGAATGTCACATTATGCTCTAAAGAGCACTGTGCTCACAGTCTGGAGACCTGAGTTTGAGACCCAGCTCTAGATTTTGGACAAGCTGCTTGTCTAAGGGCTTCATTTCCTCAGCTATAGAATTAGGAGGTTCAGCTTGACTAAGATTTCTCCTGGCACTAGCAGTACATGAGTCAGAAAAACCTAAGTATTTTTTTAATGCTTATTTATTTTTGAGAGAGAGAGCGAGAGAGAGAGAGATTGCTAGTGTGAGCACAAGTGGAGGAGGGGCAGAGAATCCAAAGTGGGTTCTGTGCTGACAGCAGAGAGTCCCATTCAGGGCTCAGACTTGCAAGCCGCAACATCATGACCTGAACCAAAGTCAGATGCTTAACTGACTGAGCCACCCAGGCGCCCTGAAAAACCTAGGTATTTTACAAGAAAGTCTGCTTATACTCTCCAAGGTGGGGAAGAGTATTCACAGACTGACCTACACAGCTGCTGGTGGAGCTCTCTGTGGCTAAGGAGCAGAGGTGCCTAAAACCTACCCTCGAATCCAACCTAATTCTCCACTTTACTCTAACCTGAGGTGTTCTAACCCAGGGTAACTGGCCATAGACTATATAGTGTGAGATACATATCCTCAGGCCATAGTGTCTCCATAGGTTGGTTCTTTATATAAAGTAGCATGCCTGGGGTGGCTGGGTGGCTCAGTCCGTTGACTTTGGCTCAGGTCATCATCTCACAGTTTGGGGATTTGAACCCTGCATCGGGCTTTGCGCTGAGAGCTCAGAGCCTTCTTTGGATCCTCTGTCTCCCTCCCTCTCTGCCCCTCCCCCCCAAAATATATAAACATTAAAAAAATAAATAAAGTAAAATAGCATGCCTAATGGCTTGCTCTAATACAGAAAAGAATTCATGGGCTCACAGGTCCTTGCAGAGTCTCACACTCTTCATAGCCATAGAGAAGATAGGGGCACCCAGAATTAGACAAACACAGAAGAAACATTTATTACCATATACTAATTTATTAGGAAATACCTCAGGCACACAAAATGTGGAAGTAATAATAATACAAACGTCTATGTTTGCACGAACAAATTTAAGAATAAGGCAATGTTTTTGAAGGGGCGCCTGGCTGGATCAGTTGGTAGAGCATATGACTCTTTTTTTAAAACATTTTTTTTTTTAATGTTTTTGACAGAGAGAGAGACAGAGCATGAGCAGGGGAGGGGCAGAGAGAGAGGGAGACACAGAAGCCAAAGCAAGCTCCAGGCTCTGAGCTGTCAGCACAGAGCCCGACACAGGGCTTGAACTCACAGACTGCGAGGTCATGACCTGAGCTGAAGTCAGACGCTCAACTGACTGAGCCACCCATGCACCCCAAGCATATGACTCTTGATCTTGGGGTCATGAGCTTGAGCCCCAGAGTGGGTATAGAACTTACTTAAGAAAAAAAAAAAAAGACAATGTCATTGAAGCCTCTTCAGTATCCTTCCCAATCCTTCTCTGCAGAGATGACCATTATCATGAATTGAGGATTATCACTCCACATGGAATGGTTATATACTTTTACAGAACAACAAGAGAAGATGAACGTGTGTGCAATTACACCCAGAGACACTTTCACAGCTAAATGCAGATAAACTCACGCTGACTCACCGTCTCCTACTCAGCTGCAGAGAGAACTAGAGTGTTGGCACACAAATACCTCAATACGCTACACTCCCTCTAAATATTGACAAGCTCCATTACATATCCACATGGAATGACACATGGTTACATCCATCAAAACCATGATAAACAGAGTCGTGCTCACATGCAGAGATTTTTAGTAGATCTGTGTAAACACGCCCGCATAGATACTTGCCAGTACAGATACTGATTACCCCAATCCCCAGGGACCTCCAGACACACATTTTCACAAACTGGGATCAAGACAACAACGAGAACAGATGTAATTTCTGTCCCCACCCCCCGTGTCATGCCTCACTTCCAGGCTATGGTTCACACGTCCGACTCACGACCTGGGAGAGCTAAATTCTCGGTTGGATGTCATTCAGTTTTTCCTACTACCCCAGAATCTGGACATGGCTCAAATGCTGCATCGGTTGCTGGGTCATATCAAGAATGTGCCTGTGAGCCAGGGGTGGGGGCCGGGAGGTGGGGAAGGAGTTTGACGGTCAATATTGGACATGGGGCTTTTTGAGGAGCATTAGAGTGGGAGAGGGAAAACAATGGCTGTCCCTTTGACTGTAGCTGATTTTGAAACGCATGAAGCTGTCCCACACCAAGGTCAGCGACTGGCAAGTTCTGTACAAGGTAAGTTCTTCCTTCTTGAATCCCAGAAGTCCAAGTTAAGTCCCTCAGCATGTGATCCAGACCTTCTGTACTCTGGTCACCCTCTCCAACTTTATCCTGACACTTTTTTTTTTTATTTATTTATTTTGAGAGAGAGAGAGTGCACGAGTGAGAGCAAGCATGAGCCGGGGGGGGGGGGGGGGGGGCAGAAAAAGAGGGGGAGAGAGAGAGAGAGAATCTTTTTTTTTTTTTTTTTTAACATTTATTTATTTTTGAGACACAGAGAGAGAGACAGAGCATGAACCGGGGAGGGTCAGAGAGAGAGGGAGACACAGAACCTGAAACAGGCTCCAGGCTCTGAGCTGTCAGCACAGAGCCCGACGCGGGGCTTGAACTCATAGACCGTGAGATCATGACCTGAGCTGAAGTCAGATGCTTAACCGACAGAGCCACCCAGGCACCCCGAGAGAGAGAGAATCTTAAGCAGGCTCCATGCTCAGCTCAGAGCACGACTCGGGGCTCGATTCCCCAGACCCTGGGATCATGACCTGAGCTGAAATCAAGAGTTGGATGCTCGACTGAGCCACCCAGGCACCCTATCCCAACACTTAAAAAAAACAAGAAAAAAACTTCGTATTGTAGAAGTTGTGAAAAAAAAAATTTAGAGTAATATAATGAGCCTCCATGTACCCACCATGCAGCTTTGACACTTGGACTCATGCCAATCTTGTTTCATGTATATCTTCTCCTTGCTTTCCCCTTCCTGGATTACTTTGAAGCAAATTCCAGCCATCATATAATTTCACCCATAAATATGTTAACATGATTTCTAAAAGAAAATTTCTCTTTTTTTTTAAATGCTTATTTATTTTGGGGGCACCTGAGTGGCTCAGTCGGTTAAGCGTCTGACTTCAGCTCAGGTCATGATCTTGCGGTTCGCAGATTCAAGCCTCGCATCAGGCTCTGTGCTGACAGCTCAGAGCCTGGAGCCTGCTTTGGATTCTTTGTCTCCCTCTCTCTCTCTGCCCCTCCTTCACTCACACTCTGTCTCTGTCTCTCTCAGAAATAAACATTAAAAAAAAATTTTTTTAATGCTTATTTATTTTTGAGAGAAAGAGTATGAGCATGAGAGGGGCAGAGAGAGAGGGAGACAGAGTATCAGAAGTGGGCTCTGCACTGATAGCAGCTAGCCCAATGTGGGGCTTGAACTCATGAACCATGAGATCATGACCTGAGCTGAAGTCAGATGCTCAACTGACTGAGCCACCCAGGTGCCCCAAAAATTACTTTAAAATTTTTTTTTAATGTTTATTTATTATTGAGAGACAGAGCATGAACATGAGAGGGGCCGAGAGAGAGGTGCCCCCCAAAACTACTTTTAAAAAGGAATAATGGGGGTGCTTGGGTGGCTCAGTCAGTTAAGCATCAGACTCTTGGTTTCTGCTCAAGTTTGATCTCACCATTTGTGGGATTGAGCCATGCTTTGGAGCCTGCTTGGGATTCTCTCTCTCCCTTTCTTTCTGTCCCTCTCCCCCACTTATGTGGGTGCTCTCTCTCTCACAATAAATATAAATAAAAACTTAAAAAAACATAAAAAGGAATAACAATATCATTATCTTACTAACAATCAGCATAATTCTTGAATATCACAAATTGTCCGATGTTCACATTTCTATTCTTTTTAAGAGCAGGTTTTTAAAAATTTTTTGTAATGTTTTACTTTTGACAGAGAGAGAGAGAGAGAGAGAGAGCAAGCGCAACTGGGGGAGGGGCAGAAAGAGGGAGACACAGAATCTAAAGCAGGCTCCAGGCTGTCAGCACAGAGCCTGACACGGGGCTCCAACTCATGAACCATGAGATCATGACCTGAGCCAAAGTTGGAAGCTTAACTGACTGAGCCACCCAGGTGCCCCACATTTTTTTTTTAATGTTTATTTATTTATTTTGAGAGAGAGAGAGAGAGAGAGAGAGAGAATCCCAAGCAGGCTCCATGCTGTCAGCATAGAGCCCCAACTGGGGCTCGAACTCATGAACCATGGGATCATGACTTGAGCCAAAATCAAAAGTCAGATGGGGCGTCTGGGTGGCTCAGTCGGTTAAGCGTACAACTTTCGCTCAGGTCATGATCTCGTGGTACATGAGTTCGAACCCTACATGGGGCTCTATGCTGACAGCTCAGAACCTGGAGCCTGCTTCAGATTCTGTGTCTTCCTCTCTCTGCTATTTCCCTGCTCTTGCTCTGTATCTCAAAAAAAAAAAAAAAAAAAAAAAAAAAAAGAGTAGGATGCCCAACTGACTTGAGCCATGCAGGCCCTCCTGATGTTCACATTTCTATCCTCTCTTAAATGTCATGATTTTTAAAACATTACATTTTGTTTAATCAGGATGCAAATATGTTCAACATATGCCAATGGTTTGATGTCTCTTGAAGTCTGCTTTGTGGGTTCCTTTTGCCTTTCACAATTCTCCCTCCATCTCTATCTCAATCTTTATCTCTCTTTTTCCCCTTGCAAATTATTTGTTGAAGAAGTTAGATTGTTTGTCCGACAGAATTTCCCTTAGCCTGGATTTTGCTGAATGTAATCAGTAGGTGTTTTTGACATGTTTTACGCTCTTCTAGAATTTCTGTAAGTAAATAGTTGAACCTAGAAGATCGATCAAATCCAAGTTAGATTTTTTTCAGTACTGTTTTATAAGTGGAGGAATATAATGTCTCATGTGTCTGTCTCTCCTTTTGTGATGTTAGCAGCTTTTGATGTTTAATACCTAAGTCCATTATTTCCTTATGGATTGCAAAGTAGTATTATTCTGTCATCCTTTCTTCATTTATTAGCGAGAACATTTCTGTAAAGAGAAACCCTCACATCTGCTTTTTGGTTTCCCAGTGATATATTTCATATCATAGAAATTGCTTGATTTCCCTCCCCCTGCTTTTATTTATCAGCTATCAGCATATAGGAAATTGGTTCCCTAACATCCTCCAAGGTAGCCAGTGTGTTTTTTGTTGTTGTGTATCATCATGAACTCAGATTTATGCGTGTGTTTCAGTCCTCTGCAATTTTAGTCTTTCTACATGTTCAGATTATTCCATCTTTGGCCAATGGGAGCCTCTTCCTGTTGGCTTCTGAGTCCTTTAAACATGACCCCAGTAGACTTTCCCACTTGGCAGCTTCCCTCCTGCTCTCTGATTTGATGGGATCTAACAAAAATATCATTCACATTTCCTGGTTTTATTTTATTTTATTTTATTTTATTTTATTTTATTTTATTTTATTATTTTTTATGTCATCTCTGCACCCAAAGTGGGACTTGAACTCTTGACTCCAAGATCAAGAGTCACATGCTCTTCTGACTGAGCCAGCCAGGTGCCCCTCCATCTCATATCTCCTGGTTCTGACCCAGGATGAGACATTTCTCCAAGGAGCCCTGGTTCCTTTTAGTGAAAAATTGTATCACAGGCTGTCTCAGTCTGAATGCTAGAGGTGCACAGCATGTTTTACTTATTGTTTTTAAGACTTTTCTGTGGACATATATAGGAACTTTTAAAAAGTAAAATACATGCATGATAAAATTGGTACTGATACCACCGATTTAAATTCAGAAGCACAGCATCCTTACCTTATATATTCCTTTACTTCTCTTCTTCAGTATTTCTTCTTCATACTGAAAATTCTGGTTCTCAATAACACTAGCAATGAGGAGATTAGAATATCATTCATTTGCCTTTTCCTACATTACATCCACAACGATCTTAGTATAACACTTCTAGCACTACTATCAATGATATTATTGAAAATAATTTAAGATTTTTTGGGAGGAGAAGGGAAGTTCTTTTTGTCCCTACTAAGGATATACAGTCAAATTACTATGTTTTAGTCACTTGGAATAGTTCCTCTCTGTGTAGTTATGTCACTATCTGGACATACATTTATGTTCATTTGTTTCATTCTATTTTTGATTTTTAAGAATTTTTTAAATTTCATTTATTTTTATAATTACATAAAATATTTATGTAATTCCAAACTATTATGTAGTCAACTAATTCTAATTTCTATCCACCCCCCCACCTATAGATAACATTTTCTTTAAAAAATTTTTAAGATTTATCCTTCTGTTGCTTTGTTTTAAATTCTTTTTTTTTTTTTTAATAATTAAGATGTAAAGAAAAGTTGCAAAAATTGTACATGGTGTTCTCACATATCCTTCATCCAGTTTCCCTTAATGTTAACATATTACCAAAACAGTGTTGACATAACCATAGTACAGTTATGTCAGAAATCTTGTATGAGTTATAATTCAGTGTTGTATTTTTATTTTACTCAAATTTTTCTAGTTTAGTTCCTTAAGAGTTCTTTTCAGATTGACTTTTAATATACCCATTTATTTATCTTTTAATAGTTTTTTAAAGTGTATTTTTATTTGAGAGAGAGCTAGAGAGCAAGCAGGGGAGGAACAGAGAGAGGGAGACAGAATCCCAAGCAGGCTCTGTGCTGCCAGCACCCAGCACAGATCTTGATGTGGAGCTCGAACTCATGAGCGCGAGATCATGACCTGAGCTGAAGTCAAGAGTCCGACATTTAACCGACTGAGGCACCCAGGCACACACCCCGCCTTTTTTAAATAGTTTTTTAAAGTGTATTTTTAAATATGCCCATTTAGCTTTTAGATTGGCTTTTCAGATTCACGCAGGCTTTTGATATGCCCTTCTGACATGGCCCCCAGTCCATTTTTGAGCACTTCCTAACTTTTTACCACTACAAGATGCTCCAGAGTCATCTTATATTTTCCTTGCCTAAGCCCTAGAATCAACCATTTCTCCAAGGAGTCCTGGTTACGTTCTTTGGAGAATAGTATTAGAAACCAAGATCTGGACACTAGATGTGGTTATTGCTACTGGGGTATCTGTCACTTCTTTTCACCACAGACAGAGCTAAAGAAATAAATGTAGTATGCTAACCCATGCATATACATCTGTATTCCTGAATCGATCTATCTATATAAGAATCCATGAGTTCATACTCATACCTCTGATACCACAGAGTTCACTCTATACCACAGTCAATACCACAGAGTTCACTCCAGACTTCCTCCTTTCCTCATTTGTAACTTCCTTCTCTGCCAGTGAGAAACCTGCTTCTTATTATCTTCAGCAGGTTTCTTTTAACATGAACAGATATGTGGAACTATTTGTATCTTCCATTCTCAATACTGAACATTCATCAGCCAGGCCAGGCTATGCATTCAGGGACTCTGCACACTGTGTTCTCAACGTAGCGTGGTGGTTAAAAGCCAGACACCTGGGTTCAAATCCCAGCTCTTTTATTTACTCTGTGAGACCTTGAGCAAATTATGTTATTTCTTTGTGCTTCCAGTTGCTCCTCTGTGAAATGGAGATAATTCCTATCTCCTAAGATTATTTTGAGGATGAATGAAATTAACATATGTGAAGAATTTAGAACATTGCCTGTCACCTAGTAAGCATTCAATAAGTGTTGGCTCTTACTCCTACCTCTATTCATTTACTCATGCTCTTGCTTTCAAACAGAATACTCTCCTTCCTTTTGAATAGCCTTATTCACAACCAAGTTCATTTCCTTTTTTTTGTAAAGATAGCCCATATTAGTCTTTTTTTAAAAATTTTTTAAATGTTTATTTTTGACAGACACAGCATGAGCGGGGAAGGGGCAGAGAGAGAGGGAGACACAGAATCAGAAGCGGGCTCCAGGCTCTGAGCTGTCAGCACAGAGCCCAACCTGGGGCTCGAACTCACAGACCGCGGGATCATAACCTGAGCCGAAGTCGGATGCTCAACCGACTGAGCCACCCAGGCACCCTAGTCCATATTAGTCTTATTCTCTGAACTTATTTCATAATTTTAATCAGTTCCATAACTTGGTCAATCTGTTTTGTGGGTATCATTATTTTTGCTGCTTGTTTATTTCCATCATGGCTAGAGTATAAACCCTTTGATTTATTTACTTCATATATCTTCTACCACCAAGTAAGGCTCAGTAGATGCCCTATGGATTTGGTCTGTCTGCTCAGTCTAACCTTGGCAGCCACCTCAGGGCCCTGAGCTTCACCCTGGGTAATTAACTGTCAGTGACTCTCACCCTTTCTCTCTTCTTGCTGTCTTTCCCCAGTGCTATCTTGCTCCTTCTGCTCATTTACTGTTCTGCCTTCCATATCTCTACTTCTCTTTCTCCTTCCTCGGTATAAAATCCTTTCCTCTTAGGGGCACCTGGGTGGATCAGTTGGTTGATCATCCAGCTTTGGCTCAAGTCATTATCTTGTGGTTCATGGGTTCGAGCCCTGTGTCAGGCTTTGTGCTGACAGCTCAGAGCCTTCTTTGGATTCTCTTCCTGTCTCTCTGCCCCTCCCCTGTTGTGTGCGTGCGCATGTGCACTCTCTCTCCCTCTCTCTCTCAAAAATAAGTAAACACTAAAAATAAATAAAAAGTTTAAAAGATCCTTTCCTCTACTGAAGCACCTACCACTTTATTTTTACTTATTTATTTATTTACTATTTTTTTTAATGTTTATTTATTTTTGAGAGAGAAAGAGACAGAGTATGAGCCAGGGAGGGTCAGAGAGAGAGGGAGACACAGAATCTGAAGCAGGCTCCAGGCTCTGAGCTGCCAGCACAGAGCCCAATGCGGGGCTCAAACTCACAAACTGTGAGATCATGACCTGAGCTGAAGTCAGAGGCCCAACTAACGGAGCCACCCAGGTGTCCCTATTTATTTATTTTTTAAGTTTATTTATTTTTCTTGAGAGAGAGAGAGAGCACGAGCAGGGGAGGGGCAGAGAGAGGGAGAGAGAGAATCCCAAGCAGGCTCCACCCTGTCGGTGCAGAATCCAAGAGGGCTCGAACCCAAGAACTGTGAGATCATGACCTGAATCCAAACGAAGAATCGGACACTTAAACAACTGAGCCACCCAGGTGCCCCTATTTTTAAATCTTCTGGGTGTATTTCTGTCTTCCTCGTTTGACCAAGAGCTCATCTGGGACAGGGCCCATTTTAGTTCTTTGTAGTCTCACTATTTAGTGTAGTGCCTGACACAGAATTTTACAGATGACATTTTCCTCACTGTTTCTTTTTTGCCTTTGAGATCTTCTGTCTTTTATATTGTGTTTCCCCCTGCTGCTCTCTGTTCTTCTCAGTCCATCCCTGTCCCCTCACCTCAGCCCATTTTCTGTCCATTTCTGCTGCAGACTGTGTATAGTGCCCTGGGCCTGAGGGATGCCTGCCGCTCCCTGCCCCAGTCCATCCAGCTCTTTCAGGACATTGCCCAAGAGTTCTCTGATGACCTGCACCATATTGCCAGCCTCATTGGGAAAGTGGTGAGTGGAAGACAGAGGCAGAACCCCTGGGGACCTAGGGAAGAGAGGTGGGATTGGAGGACACAGAAGGACTGTGCTCTGGGGAATGTGCTATGGAAGATGAGAGACATCAAAGTCAGTTGGATGACCAAAGAATGAGATGGTGAGAGGAAGTGTCAGAATGTCAGAGACCTGCTTGGAGGGTTAGGGTTAAAGCAGGAACTGCAGGGAGGATTGGGACCCGAGTAGAGGTGAGGAGCAGGATTGGGAGATGGTTCTGGGTGATGAGCAACTGGACTTTTTATCTCCTCAGGTGGATTTTGAGGGCAGTCTTGCTGAAAATCGTTTCACAGTCCTCCCCAACATAGATCCTGAAATTGATGAGAGTGAGTGTTGGGTGTGCAGTGGGGCTTATGGGCCCCAAACACGAGCCTGCCCAGTGATGGGGTACCATCATCAGTAGGTGGCCACTACAACTGGGGCTAACTAACCATGGCAAACAGGGCAGGAACCTTACTTTCGATACTCATATGTCTTCCACCCTCCTAGAAAAACGAAGGCTGATGGGACTTCCCAGTTTCCTCACTGAGGTTGCCCGAAAGGAGCTAGAGAATCTGGACTCCCGTATTCCTTCATGCAGTGTCATCTACATCCCTCTGGTGAGGGTAGGAGGACGGGTGTAGCCTCCAGGGGTCTTTTATGGGAGATATTAGGTTTATGAAGGACACACTGCTGGATAAGAAAACCCCTGGGGAAGTGTGAAGAATATGAACACCGTGGTGGCTTTAGGCCCTTGAGAAAAGCACTGGAGAATACTGGGATCTCTGGCATCCTCTAGGGAGATAAGGTGCCCAGTACTTTACTCCCTGTTTTAACTCCTCTGCACTCTCCCCAGATTGGCTTTCTTCTTTGTATTCCCCGCCTGCCTTTTATGGTAGAGGCTAGTGACTTTGAGATTGAAGGACTGGACTTCATGGTAAGGCCCTTGACTTCTATGGCGGGGCGGGGGGGGAGGGTGATGAGGGAAATGAGTCAGCAGCTGAGGGAGGGCCTTCCCCCATCAGCACTGCCCAATATGGGATGTCTCTTCTACAGTTATACTTTGATCTTTACCAGCTCTGAGATAAAAGAGAAAGAAGTCAGGTGAGAAAGAGATAAAAGACCTGTGCCCTGAAAACTATAAAATGATGAAAGAAATTGAAGATGACATAAAGAAATGGAAAGACATTCCATGCTCTGGAAGTGGAAGAACAATTGTTGTTAAAATGTTGATACTACAGTTTACAGATTTAATGCCATCCCTATCAAAATACTAACAGTATTTTTCACAGAAATAGAACAAAGAATCCTAAAATTTGTATGGAACATCAAAGACCCTGAATAGCCAAAGCAATCTTGAAAAACAGAAAACTGGAGGTATCACAATTCCAGACTTCTAGTTTTATTACAAAGCTGTAGTAATCAAAACAATATAGCACTAGCACAAAAATACACACATAGATCAATAGGACAGAATAGAAAGCCCAGAATATGCAATAGAGAGGGGCACCTGGGTGGCTCAGTCAGTCAGACTGACTCTTGGTCTCAGCTCAGGTCTTGATCTCAAGGTCGTGAATCAAGCCTTGCATTGGGCTCCACGCCAGGCATGAAGCCTACTTAATAAACTCAAAATGGATTAAGGACCTAAATGTGATACAGGAAACCATAAAAATCCTAGAAAGAGAGCACAGGCAGTAATTTATCTGACATTGGTTGTAGCAACATCTTTCTAGATACCTCTCCTGAGGCAAGGGAAACAAAAGTGAAAATAAACTATTGGAGCTACATCAAAATAAGAACCTTCTGCATAGCAAAGGAAACAACCAAAAAAACTAAAAGGCAACTGTGGAATGGGAGAAGATATTTGCAAATGACATATATGATAAAGGGTTAGTATCCAAAATATGTAAAGAACTTATAGGGGCGTTTGGCATGCGACTCTTGATTTCACAGTTGTAAGTTTGAGCTCCATGTTGAGTGTAGAGATTACTTTAAAAAATTTTTTAAATATTTATTTTTGAGAGGGCGGGGAGGAGCAGGGAGAGAGAGGGAGACAGAATCTGAAGCAGGCTCCAGGCTCTGAGCTGTCAGCCCAGAGCCCAACGCGGGGCTCAGACTCACCAATGGTGAGATCGCCATCTGAGCTGAAGTCAAACCCTTACCCGACCAAGCCACCCAGGGGCCCCAAGATTACTTAAATAAATACAATTTAAAAAAAAGAACTTATATTACTCAATAACAAAGAAAAAACAAATAATCCAATTAAAAAATGGGCAGAAGACATGAACAGACATTTCTCCAAAGAAGACATCTATGGCCAACAGACACATGAAAAGATGCTGAGCATCACTCACTGTCAGGGAAATACAAATCAAAACCACAATGAGATATCACCTCACACCTAAAGCCACACTTTAGTCAGAATGGCTAAAATCAAAAACTCAGGAAACAACAAGTGTTGGCAAGGATGTAGAGAAAAAGGAACCTTCCTGCACTGTTGGTGGGGACAAAAACTGGTACCATCACTGTGTGAAACAGTATGGAAGTTCCAAAGAAAATTAAAAATAGAATTACCCTATGATCCAGGAATCACACTGCTGACTACCCAAAGAATACAAAAACACTAATTCAAAGGGATACATGCTCCCCTATGTTTATAGCAGCATTATCTACAATAGCCAAACTATGCAAGCAGCCCAAGTGTCCACTGATAGGTGAATGAATAAAGAAGATGTGGTACACACAATGGAATATTACTCAGCCATAAAAAAAGAATGAGAGCTTACCATTTGCAATGGCATGGAAGGATCTACAGAGTATTATGCTAAGTAAGATAAGTCAGAGAAAGATAAATTCCATATCATTTCACTCATATGTGGAATTTAAGAAACAAAAATGAACAAAGAAAAAAGACAAAACCAAAAAACAGACTCCTGACTATAGAGAACAAACTGATGGTTACCAGAGGGCAAGTGGGTGGGGGGATGGGTGAAACAGGTGAAGTGGATTAAGAGTACATTTATCTTGGGGCACCTGGGTGTCTCAGTCGGTTAAGCATCCAACTTCGGCTCAGGTCATGATCTCAGGGTTCGTGAGTTTGAGCCCCACGTCAGGCTCTGTGATGACAGCTCAGAGCCTGGAGCCTGCTTCAGATTCTATGTCTCCCTCTCTCTGTGCCCCTTCCCCACTCACCCACTCTCTCTCAAAAAGAAACGTTAAAAATAAAAATAAAAAGAGTACACTTACCTTAATAAGCACTGAACAGTATACATAGAAGTATTGAATCACTATATGTACACCTGAAACTAATATAACACCGTATGTTAATTATACTAGAATTAAAAATATATATATCAGAAATTATCAAGGGGAGGCATAACTAAACTAGTGTTTAAGAATGAATATTTGGGTGATAAACTTACAAAGAAAATAAAGAATTGATTCCCAGAAAGGTCAGAATAGAGGTTACTTTTGAGGAGCTGGAGAAGGTTGTGATAGGATGGCTCTCTGGGGTAGCTGGCAAAATTTTAATTTCTTAACTCAATTTGTAACCTACATGGTTAGTCACAGGGTATTTGCCTCATAATAATTCTTCTACACATTTGTTTAATTCAGTTTTTTTTCTTTCAATGTTTATTTTTGAGACAGACTGTGAGCGGGGGAGGGGCAGAGAGAGGGAGACACAGAATCCGAAGCAGGCTCCAGGCTCTGAGCTGTCAGCACAGAGCCCGACGTGGGGCTCAAACTCAGGAACCATGAGATCACAACCTCAGTAGAAGTCAGATGCTTAACCGAGCCACCCAGGCGCCCTGTTTTATTTTAAAATATAAAGTTAACGGGGCGCCTGGGTGGCTCAGTCGGTTCAACGTCCGACTTCGGCTCAGGTCATGATCTTACGGTCTGTGGGTTCGAGCCCCGCATCGGGCTCTGTGCTGACAGTTCAGAACCTGGAGCCTGCTTCCGATTCTGTGTCTCCCTCTCTCTCTGCCCCTCCCCTGCTCATGCTCTGTCTCTCTCTGTTGCAAAAATAAATAAAAACATTTAAAAAAAATTTTTTAAATAAATAAAATATAAAGTTAAAAAAAAAAGTTGGGGTGGGGCTGGAGGTGATGTTAGAGAAGATGGAGACCATTAATGCAAGGCCCACAGCTTTGAACCCTTGCACCCAGTTTCTGTCAGAGGAGAAGCTGCACTATCGTAGTGCTCGAACCAAGGAGCTGGATGCATTGCTGGGGGACCTGCACTGTGATATCCGGGGTGAGGAGAAGCAAAAGGCTGGAGGGGAGCGGGCAGCTTGGAGGATATTCTAACAGGCTCCTTTCTTCCTGCTCTCTCACTCTGACTTTGTACCTTTTCTTCTCAATGTCTCGGGGTGTCTCAGACTCTTTCTCTGCAAGCCTATTTCCAGGTCTTTCTGCTGGCTTCTTTGTCTCTTCTTCATTTTCTCCTGGAGCTAATGTCCACCCCCTTCCTCCCCTACCTCTAGACCAGGAGACCCTGTTGATGTACCAGCTGCAGTGTCAGGTGCTGGCGCGGGCAGCTGTCTTGACCCGTGTGTTGGACCTTGCCTCCCGCCTGGACGTCCTGCTGGCTCTTGCCAGTGCTGCCCGGGACTATGGCTACTCAAGGCCCCGTTACTCCCCCCAACTCCTTGGGGTCCGAATCCTGAATGGCAGGTGAGAACAGAAGAGACTGGAGGCATAGACACAAGGGGCCCAAAGGCCCCATCTCTGGTGCCTTCATTTATCTGGATTCACAGGCCATGTGTGAGGTAACTCTCTACCCACTGCAGACATCCTCTGATGGAACTCTGTGCCCGAACCTTCGTGCCCAACTCTGCAGAGTGTGGTGGGGACAAAGGGAGGATCAAAGTCATCACCGGACCCAACTCCTCAGGGAAGAGCATATACCTCAAACAGGTGAGGAGAGGGGCACATGGGTAGCTCAGTCAGGTGAGCACCCAACTTCAGCTCAGGTCATGATCTGACAGTTCATGCGTTCAAGCCCCACATCGGGCTCGCTGCTGTCAGCACAGAGCCTGCTTTAGATCCTCTGTCCCCCTCTGTCTGCTCCTCCCCTACTTCTACTCTCCCCCAAATAAAAAAATAATAATAAAATAAAATAAAAAACAAGTGAGGAGAATCCCTGCACACTGGGCCTCTGGCATCTTTTTCATTGTCTCCATCTCCCACCTGCCTGCAAACATGGGTCCCTACAGCTCTTCCCCTGTGTTCTGACCCGATCTGTCATGAAAAGTCTGTAGTCCACACTCCCTGCTCCTCTACCTCACGTGTTCCCATTCTGTACTTGAGGGAGAGCCATGCTCTAACAGATCTTTCTGTGCCCTGAAATCCTCTCCCCCATCTCTGGATAGATCCATGCCATTCCCAGGTGTGCCTCTGCCCCCTCCCCCCTTCCTTTTTCCTGATTCTAAAGAAAGCTGAAGGGGCTCTACTCTCCTATTAAACTGTGTCCATCCCTCTTTGATCTATAATTCACCCCTCAGCCTTGACTCACCTTTACCCCAGCCCACACCATCAGGCCCCAGGCCCCGTCTCCTCCGTTTCTAGGTAGGCTTGATCACATTCATGGCCCTGGTGGGCAGCTTTGTGCCAGCAGAGGAAGCCGAAATTGGGGCGGTAGATGCCATCTTCACCCGGATTCATAGCTGCGAATCCATCTCCTTGGGCCTCTCCACCTTCATGATCGACCTTAACCAGGTCAAAGGGAGCAAAGGGGGGGTGGGATTGTGGGAGGGTATTAGTAAGGAAGGAACTCTACTCTTGAAAAATAATCAGGGGCACCTGAGTGGCTCAGTTGGGTGGGCGTCTGACTCTTGATTTCAGCTCAGGTCATGATCCCAGGGTTGTGGGATCAAGCCCCGTGTTGGGCTCCATGCTGAGCATAGAACCTGCTTAAGATTTTCTTCTCTCTCTCTCTCTCTCTCCCTCCCACCCTCCCTCCCTCCCTCTCTCTTCCTCTGCCCCTTCACACCCCCCCCCATGCTTTCTCTCTAAATGAAAAAAAAAATCTAAAAAGAAAAATGATCAGAACAAGAAAAATCTTCATTCTGCAGCATGCCTTCTGTATTAGGGGCAGGAAGCACCAAATTCAGAGACTGGGAGAATCAATACCATGAACTTTTACTGAACCTTTGATTTGCATGAGACACTGTTGGCAATGAAAGGATGAATGAAATGTGTGTCTTACCACTGAAGAACCTGCAGTCCAGTAGGGTGGACACATATATAAGCAGCTTTATTCACAGGCAGACTGTGGTCAGTGCATTACAGGCTTGAATGCCAATGAAATTCTCCCTTGTCCACCTGGTACCCAGCAGGTGGCGAAAGCAGTGAACAATGCCACCAAGCAGTCTCTGGTCCTCATTGATGAATTTGGAAAGGGAACCAACACGGTGAGGAGACAAAAGGATGAGAAACTGAGGAGGGGAAGCCGGGGGAAGACAAAGGAGCATGAGGGTGACGCTGTGCCTCGGGAAAGGAACAGGAGTGCATGGGGCAGGAAAGAAACAGAAAAGTGCGAGATGGGGCAGGCCAGGGCAGGTGGAGAGGTGTACACAGGGCACCTCTGGTTCAGTACCCTCACCCCTGCCCTCTGTGCAGGTGGATGGGCTTGCGCTTCTAGCTGCTGTGCTACGACACTGGCTGGCACTTGGACCTATGTGCCCTCACATCTTTGTGGCCACCAACTTTCTGAGCCTTGTTCAGCTACAGCTGCTGCCACAGGGGCCCCTTGTGCAGTATTTGGTAAGGAAACCCATCTAGCCCTCTAGGGATCCATAGGATGAGCATTTACCAGAACTGAGGACAGGCTCTTCAGGTACGACAGGGGCTCCCTGAGCACAGGAACCACGTCCCTTCCCATTTCTCACTCCCCACAGGGATTGGCCAAGGGTTTCAGGGCAGGAAGCAGAGACATTGATGACACACTGTCCCCTTGTATCTCTTTTAAGACCATGGAGACCTGTGAGGATGGGGACGACCTAGTCTTCTTCTATCAGGTTTGTGAAGGTATTGCCAATGCCAGCCATGCGTCCTACACAGCTGCCCAGGCTGGGCTTCCTGGCAATCTCGTTGCCCGTGGCAAGGAGGTGAGATCCAAACGTCAAGTACCTCCATCAGGGCTCCCTTCCGTTAGCCTGGCTTTCTGGGTCCATGGGATTTCTGACCCTTAGTTCCAGTTCTCTTACCCAACTCCCCCTCCTCCACATCCCACCTCCACCCCCACCCCCACCCTCCTTCTGGTTCCTAGGTCTCAGATTTGATCCGCAGTGGGAAACCCATCAAGCCTGTCAAGGAGTTGCTAAAGGAGAAGCAAATGGAAAAGTAAGTGTGTGGCCCAGTGTCCCGGCTCTCTCTAGCATGTCTGCAGCTCTTCTCCCCCTTTCAGGGACTCAGCCTCTTTGTCCTTCAGAGACCCACGATTTATCCTGAAATCCCTAAATTTTCCTGGGCTCCCTGTGCCACAGCCTCTCTCCTCTGCCTGGGGACTCAGTTATCTCTTCTCCCATAAATCCCATTTTTCTCTCTCCCATTAGTTGCCAGACATTGGTAGATAAATTTCTGAAACTGGATTTGGAAGATCCCAACTTGGACCTGGACATTTTCATGAGTCAGGAAGTGCTGCCGGCTGCCACTGGCATCCTTTGAGAGTCCCTCCTTGGCTTTCCTCCACTTCCCAAGACCCCAGCGAGCTGCCATGCCCTGTCTCTTTCCTGGTCTCCCTCAGGCCCAAAATTCTCAATTTTCCTGGAAATTCTGTTTCACGTTAGGAATAAAGTTTATTTCAGAGCAAGGTATTGTTTCTTTAGAGCAGCCATCACAAAACAATAGGAAAGACATGAAGCACCAAGCAGAAGTCCACAGAGGGGCCTGCCCTGCCTCATTAAGAACACAGTGACACTGGGGCACCTGGCTGGCTCAGAGGAGCGTGTGCCTCTCAATCTCGGGGTGGTGGGTTGGAACTCCATGTTGGGTGTAGAGATTACTTTAAAAAAACAAGCTTAAAACAACACAGTGACACTGCTGTAGGGGGACCCTTGGGTTCTACCCAGGGGACTTCATGAGAACCAGCTCTTTCAACAGACCCTACAAAAGCAGATGAGAAGGAGGACAGAGAAACCCAATGGAGGTGGTCTTTTCCCCTTAAGTAGGAACACCCCAGCCTCAGAGACACAGCAGGAAAGGCTCTGAGAGGCTGAAAAGGTGGGATGGGCACCAGGCAGGGGGAAGGGGAGGGACCCACCCTGAGCACCAGTGGGCGTGGCTCCACCCTTCCCACCTCCGAGCCATGGGGAGCCAGGGGCCCGGAGGGCTGCCCCTGGTACAGGCCCCCTACACAGTTCTGCTGCTGCCATTAGGGACAAGCCGCCAAGACCCAGGGGCCCGGAGCTTCTTCCTCTGGGTGAGTATTAGCCCAGCAAGAGGTCCCAGGGAAGCCTACTTCCTGGATCTGCCCCTACATTTCCACTCAATTTTCAGGACCCGTAAGTCTTCTCCCCTGCTTCCCCTTGCCCTCCAGCTCAGTGGTCAGTCTGGGTTCACACTCAGTGACCAGTGAACCCAACCAAGGGTTGAGAGAAACGGCCGGGGCTCAGAGCCCTGCTGGGGAGCAAGTCAGCCTCTGCTTCTGGCCTTTCCAGCTGCAGAAGATGCAGGCTCTGGAGAGGGAGCAGGACGCCCTGTGGCAGGGGCTGGAGCTGCTGGAGCACGGCCAGGCCTGGTTTGAGGGCCGTCTGAGGGAGGCACAGCAACAACAGCTGCATCTGGGGGCTCTTGGTGAGGTACGGGGCTTCTGTGCGGCGCAGGGGGGCTCTGGGGGCACGGGGGACATGTGGACACAGCCTGGCACCACCCTGGAAAGGCAAGAGTTAATGGGCAGGGATCATGAATTGTAATGACTGGATGCCACCAAGTGCAGGTTGGTGTTCATTGTCGGGATTGGAGGAGGCCGGTCTGCATTCCATTCAGAGGGACCTGATTTGGATCACTCCATTGAGATGGGGGAGTGGCCTGGATTATTCCAATGGGTCAGGACTGGACAGGGAGGATCCATAAAGAACAGGGAAAGGGGTACTATCCCACCTGAGGGGGATGTTGAAACGGGACTGTTAAAGAGATGGTAGGGAGAGTACTGGATTTTTCTACCTGTCTGGGGGGGGGGGGGCGGTTCTGTGGTGAGGGGATCCAGCTGGAGAGGTAATGGCCTGTGGTGACAGAAGAGCGGCAGATGGACCTCAAGGTTTCACCATGCTGTCAGCCTCTAACTCCTCCTTTAGAATTTTCTATCAGATTTACACTCAGAGCCTGGTGGCCCCCAGTTAGCCCAGATTCAAAATATGAACATCTGTTTGCAGAATCTGATTCAGGAGAAGGTGAGTTTATTGTTTTTAGTGTGTACTCTCGGGAAGTGGGGGTAGAGAGGGGACTTGGGGTCAGCACTGGTTTAACAGAGAAAAGCAAATCCCAGCCTCCTCTCCCTCCCAGTTCTCCCCACATCCCTCGAATCAGGCTAGTTCCTGTGCCACCCAGGACTGGAAGGGAAGGCCAAGGAAGCAGACGGCATGGCAGCAGCAGGTAAACTGTAGGGAAGTGGGGGGCAGGGCGGAAGCCCCGGCCCGCAGGCGGAGAGGAGCACAGATGCCCACACCGGTTCTCTCCTCCTCTCCAGTTGTCAAGGCAGCAGAAAGGAGGCACTCAGCCCAAAGGGGAGACTGCTCAGCTGGGCTGCCCCAATATGCGGAGGGGCCCCACCCGTGTGTGAAGCCTCCTCTCGATTTCCTCAGTTGGTGACAGGGGAGGCTGAGTCAGAACCCCCAGTCTCCTTATCCTGCTTCTTGACTTAACAGATAAATGGCTCCAGGTGGTGGGCCAACTGAATTCCTAACATCTTGGTGTAAAGTTTCTTCTCCACAACTGAAAACTTCATTTCATCTGCTTGGTGTCTTATGCCCTCACTCGCCCTTAAGTGATCTGCATAAATGATCTTTCTTTGAAATCCCTCTCTAGAGAAGACATGTTTATTGAAACTGTCCTTCAGCTTTAAATACAAAAATAAAATAGGAGCTTCCTCAGAATTTCAAGTAAGAACAATTCTATAAACCCCCCACTCTCAACTTTAGTCTCCTCCCCATATATCTTTCCTTCTACCTGAGCTTAGGAAAGCATGAATAAATAGTGGAGTAAAGAGATTTTGCTACAGAGAAATAGAGGCCAATTTTCTCCAAAAAGGAGTATTTGCTTTGGTTCCCAGCAGGGTTGGGGAAAGTGCATTGTGGGAAAGTCCATTGCCCTCTATCCCAATCTCACAAAGAAAGAGAGGGACAAGTGTGTGAGAAGGAAAACCTCCATCCCAGTTGGGAGAGGTCGGGTCCCAAGGCCCGGTTGCCTTCTCACCAGTGGGGCCAGACTAAAAATAGCGCTGCAGGCACATCCCTCTAGGGGTTCTGGTGTCACCAGGAGGCCAGGCCTAGCAGAAGCAGCACCCCTCCAACTGTGCCCCACCAGGGGTTGCCCACCAGCCCTCCCCCAGCCCTTCCCTGAGTCACCGAAGTGGAGGCAGGGCTGGTGGAGGCGAGGATAGGGCCAGATGAGTGGGCAGGGGCAGCCAGCGGGTCCTAGGGAGAAGAGGGAGAGCCGGTCAGCGTGTCTGCACCCAAATTAAGCCTGCACCTACCACCCCTTACACTGCTTATCCTGCGATGGAAAGTGGGGGTGCCTCACCTGCGGGGTGGGGGCCAGCACCAGGAGCCGGAGGAAGGCATGGGTCGGGGGCACTGGGCTGGCTTCTGGACCTGTCGCAGTCACAGTCACCATCACCACGGAGTCTGGAGCCGCTGAGTCCGGGATCTCCAACCACAGGCGCCCCCAGGCGGTCTCATTTGGTTCCAGGCGAACCCTGTCGAGTACGGACGCCGGGCTGAAGGCCCAAGCTCTCGAATAGTTGAGAGCCCAGGATCCGCGCCCAAAGCTGGAGGGGAGGGGAGGGGAGGCGAGAATCTGAGGGCCAAGCGAAAGTGGCTGCTGTGGGCGGGGCTTAAAGTACCAGCTCCCACGCCAGGGGAACCGAAAGGTGGGCCGGAACTGAACCGGAGAGTTCAGGGGCAATACCTGGAGAGGTTGGAGGTGAGAGCGAAGCTGGGCTTGACAGATGTCCTAAGATCGAGATCCTGAGGGCCCGAGAAGCTGGCGATGCGGAGGCTGAGCGGGGCCTTGCTGCCTGGAGCCAGGAATCCCGGGGAGCCGCTGAGCTACGGAGGAGGGCGGGTCAGGCGAGGAGGAGCGGGTCAGGCGAGGAGGAGCGGGTCAGGCGGCGAGGAGGCTGCAGCTCTCTTCAGCCCTACCTGCACCTTCTTCCTGCGTCTCACCTCCAGAAGGACAGGGACCACGGTGCAGGGCTGGGGAGCAGCTCGGTGCAGGCTCTGCCCCTCTCCGTCCCGGCCAATCAACTCCAGAGAGAAAGGTCCCACAGTGGACAGAAGTGCGGACGGTAGTGAGGCGGCGAGGAAACCTCGCTCCAGCGGTCCCGTGGGCTCCAAAGGCACCCGGCCCAGCTCGGCACCTTCCGGGACCCCTCGTAGGACGACGTGAGAGAAATGCGGCAGAGGAGCTCCAGGGTTGCCTCTGGAGCCCAGCCCTGTCACCTCTACCAGCAGCTGGGTCTGGAGGCCTGGGACAGGGGAGGGGAGGGGAGAACACTGGTCCACATGAGATTCAGAGACAGGGAGAAAGGAATGATCGGCTTTTAGAATAGGGGTTACCTCTGGGGATGAGTATGAATGGAGAAAAGGGGTTACCTCGGAGGGCTATTGTTGGGCAGGGTCAGGAAAGATTCTGGGATGCTGAAAATGTTCTAAATCTTGAGTCGAGTGATGGTTACATGAGTGCATTATATGAAATCCACCCAGCTGTATACTTAAGTTTAGTGTACTTCATTATATGCAAGTTATAACTCCAATAAAAGGATATATATATATATATATATATATATACACACACACACATAATATACATACACAATATACAATACATATATATAGAGAGAGACATATACATATACAATATATACATGTATATATATTAATGGACAAGTTGGGGGGGTGGGTAGACGTACCTGCAACTGGCTGAGTCAGGGGGTAGAGGCCAGGGTGGGGGCCATCCTCCACAGGGATCCCAAAGTAGAAGAGGAAGTCCAGGGATGTCTGGGCTGAGGAGGGCCAAGGCAATCAGAGACCTTTCTGAGATGAATGTGATTGATACCGCTCTCTGAGCTCTGCAGCCTTCCCGTCCCTTCCCTTCCCAGCAATATCTCCCTCCTTACCTTGCACTCTCACCCGGGGTGTGCTCTCGGCTGTGACCAGGATCTCCCAGGTCCCTGTCTGTGGGGGGTCACTGATGGTAACTATCCAGAACTGCCCAAAGCGGCGAGTGTGACCTAGAGGTCCCTCGCCTTCCTCCTGGCCCTGGGAGACCCCTGATGGGGGTGGGGGAGCAAGAGATTGGCACATGAGCTAGCTCCTGTCCCTTAGGATGTCACCCTTCATTCTCCATTCTTCCCTCTGCCTTGAGACACACACGTGGAAATACCTGCAGGGTTCCTGATCCAGAAGCTGCTGACCTCCCCATGGATCCGGATTGTGACCCTCTGGAGCAGTGCATCCACGCTGAACACAAGTGGCCTTCCAGACACTACAACAGGAGGTTCCAGGGGAAGGGTAACCTAGAGGGATGGGCAGAGCCAAAAAATAGGGGAGAAGATGAGGCATTGAATGAAGTGGGAACAAAGACAGGAGAAAGGTGGAGACAGAAAGAAACTAAGTCACACATGGAGAAGGGATACCAGTGAAAGAGGGGCCCAGGACCAGGGATGAAGTTACGGTCAACAACAAATTGGAGGCAAGGGATTAAGGGTGAGGTGATTGCTTCTTGTCCCTCCTTAAAAGATGGCAGGACTTCCGAGGACAGACTACTGGAGGCCAAGACTGGGGGACAGGGGGCGGTGCTAATAGGGAAGGAGCAACGTGGAAGTTGGGTAGCCATGGATCTCAGAGAGAGAGAGAAACTTCCTTTCCCACCCTTCTGACTGCAGTGGCAACACAGCAAGCAGTGTTAAACTATTAACCTATGAGAAAGAGCAGTGCCGTGTTACCTGTACCCTCAGTTCTGAGCCAAAAGCATACTCCGGCCCTCATACTTACCAGGTCAGCCATGCTGTCCCCAACAACAGCTGCCACATCCTGAATGTGCTGGTCTTTGGTGAAGATTACCTCTCCTCCTGAGGCCAAGGCCACTGCTTCATAGGGCTCAAAACGCAGAGGGGACAAGACCTCACGCCGAGCTCGGCCCTGAACCCTCGATGGGTCCTCCGTCACTAGGAATGTTACCTGTGCCCAGAAAAAGAGGCCAGTACTGAGTACTCCAAGTGCTGTCTACCATTGTCAATGAGGATCTGTGCTCAAGTGTTCTGCGGAGCTGATGAGGAGGAGTAAGGTCTTGGTCTACCCTCTGACTGTTCCTGCAGAGTCTCCCAATGACACAGCCCCAGGCCTTCAGTTAGTAGTTGCCACTCCCTTGTAACTGTCTCCATTTGTCATCCACAGTGGATTGCTGGCAACTAGATCTCCAGTTCTTCAAATGGTTTATTGGAGACCAGTTCAAATATGCATTCAGCATCATGTAAGGGATCAGGATGTGTTATACTCATTGTCTGCTTCTCCCACCCCATGCCAAAGGCTGGTTCAACCACCAGGGTGTGGTGTGATCCTTGTTACGAGATAGTCATCAACAAGGTATGGGAAACCCCATATCTCTGGGTGGCTAACATCGGATGTCCCATCAGCTGTGCTCACTCTGCAGCGCCGCTCCTGAGTCAGGGACTCCACCCGGTTGGTGAGAAAGGCATCCTTGGGGGAGGCGTCAGTGAAGACAAAGATGTCTGAGAGTGGAGGTGTGTGCAGCAGAGCCAGCTGGCAGAGAGGGAAAGTGCTTGTGTTAAAAATGGCAGCAGCAGAGGAATGGGTAGAGGAAGGGAGGGCAGAATAGAAAGAAATATGGCCCTGGAACCCTGGAGTGAAGCTAGTGGAACTAGGCTCTGAAGGTGGGGTGGAGGGTGGAGGTCCCAGGAAGCCTCTAGTTCCCCTTGGTGGTGGGAACTGGAAAGGAAGGGGGAAGAAGGGAAGGGGGAGGGGGAGGGCAGACCTCCAGGGCTGACAGACACATCTCGGGCTCATCTCCACCCCCCAAGGCATGGATCTCATTGAGTTGTTGCCAGAAGCTGTCAGGGTCACTGGTGGTAAAGACAGGGCCAAACCCTGGGGAGGAAGAAAGAAGGTTGAGATGAGTGACGAGAGGTCTCCCCTCATCCCTACCCAGGGCCACCTCTCACCCCCCAGTCAAGAGGCCTCGCTGTGCTCCTGGGGTGAACAAGTATTGAAATAATAATATTCTCTGATATTTCTATAGGCAGGGCTGGGTAAGGGCTAGTTACCTTTGCGGGGAAGTGGACCTCATTTCCTTAACAAAATGGCAGCATTTCCTGTGGTCCTGAGAGGGTCTTTATTGGATATGTGCATAAGTATAAAAAAACACCTGGGGCCTCAGATTCCTCACCGGAAAAACCAGAGAGATAATGGTACCTACCTCAGAGTGTCATTAGAAGGACTAAATGAGTTGATTTTGTAAACCTTAGAATAGTGACTTGACATATAATTAATGCTAAACTCAAAGCTTCATCAAATATGTGATAAACCAGGGCACCTGGGTGGCTCAGTCAGTTAAGCGTCTGACTTCGGCTCAGGTCATGATCTCACACTCTGTGAGTTCGAGCCCCGCGTCAGGCTCTGTGCTAACGGCTCGGAACCCGGAGCCTGCTTCAGATTCTGTGTCTCCCTCTCTCTGACCCTCCCCTGTTCATGCTCTGTCTCTCTCTGACTCAAAAATAAATAAACATTAAAAAAAATTAAAAATAATATGTGATAAACCCCCGTTAAATTCCAGCTACTATGAGATTTATGCAGGTAAATCAGACTCAACGCTTGCCTTTAGGGAATTCTCAGCGCTGTAGCTATTTTATTTGATGGCCATTTCAACCCTAGAAAATCCTGCCTATCTTCTAGGGTTGAAATGGCCATCAGATAATATGGGTCAAGTACTGACTCATTTTATCGATGATGAAACTGAGGCAAAAAAAGTCTAAATGATCAGCCTAAGCATGCACAGTGACTGGTCAACCCGGGTCAGTCGGTCTAACTTCCAATCTGTCTCAGAGGCTTCACAGAGGCCTGGACCCATCCTCATCCCAACCTCTGTGTACAGAAAATGGGGAGAATTGAAAATCACTGATTAACATGGAAGCCTAAGAAAGCAGAGGCCCCTGGCTAAGCACAGATCATGATTAACCTCATATGGAAAGTGCTGCCATTTTGGAAACAGAGGAAGAAGTGGCCGATCGTACACACAGAGGTACCAGTAAAGGCTCAACCATAGGAAACGTCACCATTTTAAGGAAGTGGAGCCATGAGGCCCTTTCCCCCACCAGTGGCATTTACCCCTTGCCCTAGACTTTCCTTCCTTCCGCTATCCTCGCCAGACCACAGTTACCTGGATCATGGAAAGGGACCAGGATGTAGTGGACAGGCTCCATGGGGCTGCCCCGTCGCTGTTCCACAATGTGGCGAACCTGGATTTTGGCAGCATTGATCTCCTCACCCATACTGCCTGTGGTGTCTAGGACGAAGCTCAGACTGGAGGCTGGGCTGATGTCCAGGAGCCTGGGGAGCAGGCCAGAGATACGGTGAGGAGTCTGCACATTTGTCCCCAGCCCCCATTTACTCAGCTCCCCTAGGACCACATGCGCATTAAGGAGCACATCGCCCAGAGGCCACTCACCTGGAGAAACCCCTGTCTCCCAGCCGGTTTCGCAGGAGACTGAGGGCCTGGATGGAGGCCAGAAGGGCCAGCTTTGCTGCCTGGAGGTGCAGCATGTGATGGGGAGAGAAGCCTGGGGATGTGCTATCCTTGTTGATGCCTCCCCGTGGTGGCTGGGAGCTGCTCTGGTCAAAACGGCCCCCATGGCTACATTTCCCTGGTTTGGGGAAAGAGATCTGGCGGGTGGAGGTAAAAAACCCACTGCCTCCTAAGAAAATGAGGCCCTTTTTGACCTGGCCTGACCTCTCACTCTTCAGCAAAGGATCAGCAAGAAAGATGACATTTGTGGAGGGCCAATCTGGAGTAAATCCAGAGGGGTCAGTCATCACAGTACATGGTGGATCCCCTAATCCCTCCAGTCCATCCCCCAAAGCTACCCTTGGGTAATGGAGAAGTCTTACTGGTTGAATAAGAAGATATTCCCCCACCCAACAATCATGGCCACCTCAGTGGGCCTCCATCCATCTACCCCATCCCCAGCATCCACTCCTTCCAGAAGTGATGCCATAGGAAATGGGACAAGGGCCTACAGTTCTGAGATCCCTAGGGAGAGGGTCAGGGGAAAGGAAGTGACTTTCTCCCCTTACTTCTGCCTGGTACCTGGAGGTTTGGAGGGATGAGTTCCAAAGTAGCCAGAGGTGAGGAGTGTAAAGCCCAGCAAATTCCCGGGGCAGCTCAACTCCTCGCAATCAGAGCAGGTAGGATCGTCCACTGGGAAGAGAGGACAGGGGTCTAGATCCCAAGATCCTGCCACCACTGACCTTTATCCCCATCCATCCAAACTTTGGCTTTTCCCTGAGCTGGCAAAAGCCCAAATGTACCCTTCTAGGATTTCTGAACAAAAACCTAGAGGTCATCTAGTGATGAGACTGAATATGTGAGACCGGGACTGTGCTAGGAAACCCGGAAGCGTGAGCTGTGGACAGGAAGTGAACTTGTAATGGACAGGAGGCCGCGTCATAGCTCAGGTGGAAGGATGAGGGGACTGTGAGGAACAGCCCTGTATGTTCCATCCCATGTTGGGGGAGGAAGCCACACGAGAGAGAACTCAGCTGAGGTCTGCAGACCTTGGTCCTGGCTCTGTCCACCCCTGTGACCTTGGGGAAGCTATCTAACTGACCTGGCCTTTGGCTGGACTGGGGGACCTCACAGGTCGTTCCAGAGAAGAAGCCATGTCACATCCTATGTGACCTGAGGATGTGACACAGTGTCTGGGGAGGCTGAGAGGACATGGCTTTAGTGGGCTTCCCCCATCCCCCAGGGTCATGGCCGTACCTTGTGCCAGGCTCCGGAGCTCCTGCCTAGGCCAGAGGAGGTGAGGGTGTGGCTGCTGCTGTCCCAGTTCCACCCAGTTGCTGTGACTGTAGAAATCCTGGGGGGAGGGAGGGCGAAGGGGAATGAGGCGCTGTCTGACCATTCTCACAATCTCCAGCGCTTATTCTTCCTCTTGGAAAGCCTCCTCCTACCCCTGCTGCTGCTGTCAGATACCCCAAGTGCCCTCCACACCCTCTGCCTGTCGCCCAGAACAGAGCTCTCCCCAGGTGGGAGCCTCCCGGTTTTTCCTCCCATCCCACTCAGAGTCCAACCAAAGGCCTTCCGGTGGCCTTCAAGGCCCACTCCCAACCTCACGCCTCCTCGCTTTTCTCCAGCCACAATGGCCTCCTGGCTCTTCCCACAGGGAGAGCTGCCAGTTTGGAGGTGGGGGAACTAGGGACCAGTCTCAGGGCACTGGCAAGCAGTGCCCCATCACTTCTTGAGTTGGGGGAGGTGTGATTAAGAAGGCACCATGAGGGGGCGCCTGGGTGGCTCAGTCAGTTAAGCGTCAGACTCTTGATATCTGTTCAGGTCCTGATCTTGTGGTTGGTAAGATCAAGCGCTGATGGTGCAAAGCCCATTTGGGATTCTCTCTCTCCCTCTCTCTCTGCCCCTCCCCTGCTTTCTGTCTCTCTCAAAATAAATAAATAAACATTAAAAGAAGAAGAAGAAGAAGAAGGAGGAGGAGAAGAAGGAGAAGGAGGAGGTGCCAGGAGGAAGTCTGTATCTGGGGGACAGGAAGACCCGGGGTGAAGAAACCCCTGCCCATTTTATGCAGTTCTCACCTGCAAAGCATGAAGTGCAGCCCCAAGGCGCTGGCGGGCCAGGGTGTGGTCAAGAGCTCTGGCTGCCACCAGGGCCTCCCGGAGAGCCCCCACTAGGCGTGTGCGCCCCTGGCCCAGCCGCTCAGCATCAAAGTGCAGGTCAGGGTCATTCCTGGATGTTGGCAGAAAGTCCTGGGCTGCGTTGGCACGGGAGACCTCACCTAAGGCTGCTCGGAACCTCCGGGAAGGAGACCCAGGTCCAAAGTAGGCAGCAAAGAGGTTGTCAGCAAGAAGGGTGTGGCCCTGGAGAGAGTGGGTTAGGGGAGAGGGGACCCTTGGGTTGCACCATTGCCCACGTTTTCTTAGCAACTGGCATTCAGGTTGGGTGTGCAGGGAATTGAAGGTCCTGGGCCTTACGAAGGAAGGGCAATTCTGGACCTTTCTAAGGAGGAGGGGGGGGGGGGGACTCCTGATTTTAGGACCAGGACACTTGGGTATTGTTACTGCAAGGGGTAGAGGTGGGTAGCCAAGGAAGAGAAGGATGTCCCTCCTCTTGGCCAGCAGGGCCCTGAAGAAGTAGAAGTCCCAGGGAATTGGGGAGTCCAGCTGGGATGTGACAGGACCTGGGGACGCTCACCAGGAAATCCTCAAGACGAAGCGGGGGACGGCCCGGGGGTGGCTGCTCCAGGAAGAGCTGCAGGGTGACATTGAGCGCCGCCTCCTCGGTCAGGTCCTGGTGGGTGACGGACCCGGGGGCAGCCAGGAGGCTCCAGATGTTGGGGAAGAAGGAGGTTGCAGGGGGCAGCAGCTGCAATAGCAGCAGCAGCAGCAGTGAAGGATTCAGGTGGGCCAGGGGCACGTCTGCAGGGAGCATGGCTGGGACATGGACCTGAGGGACAGAAGGCTCTCGAGAGCAGGAAGCAGCAGCGGGTCCAGGGCAGGCCCAGCTCTTTAGCTCTTTGTCTCCACCGGCACCTGCTTTGGGCCCTTCCTCTGCTTTGCCTGAAGCACCTGGATCTGCCCCAGCCTGGCCTCCCCTCTCAGTTGCCTAGACAACCTGAGGGCCTTAATGGGCTAATGGGGACAAACACCTGCAGGAAGGAACTGAGGCTCCTTCCCCAAGACCCCCTTCCCCACCCCCAGACCGACACCCACACCCCCAAACACCCAGCACAGAAAACCTGATGAGCCTCCTCTCTAGGCCTCTCCCCTACCTGGTTGCTGGGTCTCCCGCAGGGCCGCTGGGGCGTGGTGTCACAGGGCACTTAGGTCAGAGTTATAATTAACTCAGGACGAGTGGAGGGGGAGGGAGGCACCGGCAGGATGGGGGCAGGCCAGACAGCCCCTGGCCCCTCTACTCGTGCCCGCCCGAGGCCACAAGCGGCAGCCGGCACCAGGGCGGGGCTCCCTCAGCAGCAGTGCAGAGGTGAGTGGAGAAGAGCTGGGAGGAATGAGTGAGCAACATGACTCAGGCCTGGCTCAGCGCCAGGGACAGACCCAGGCAGACGCACCTCTCTGCCCACCCGGCGCCTCTTGCTCAGCCTGCCGCCCTTCCACTACCTTCCCAGACACGGGCCCTCAGTGCCCCTCCCCGGCCCCACCACACACAGACAAGAGATGATTTTGTGGCAAAATATTTTATTGCTGCCACCCCCATGGCGGACTGCTGGGGGTTATGAGGGTCAGAGTTGGGTGCATCACAGCATCTTCTGAAATAGCGCGATGGCCTCGTCCACCTTCCTGAGCTCTGCTTCTGTCTGCTGGAGCTGGGGGTGGAACAAGGGAAAGGGGGTGGTGGGTGGTGAGGATTCAGGCCCAAGAGAGACCTCCAAATGCTCGCGATGGCACAGGGGTCCCAGTTGGAAAGATGGGTGGGGACCGCAGCAGGGAGTAGTTTGGGGACTGTGTGAGCTCGGCTGGCCTGTTCCCTCCAAATTCTCACCAACCTCCCCATCAGCACCCACCTTCCCCTCCATCATCACTGGCCTCTCAGGTCTTGCCTTTTGCCAGAGTGGTCAGTCCCCCAAAACAAAGGAGCCCATGTACCCTAGCCGGCAGCCTGACCCCCAGCTGGACGGCAGCACACAGGGGTTAGGGACGCAGCCTCCCAGGCAGGCACTGGGCCTTCATTTGTAAAATGGCAATGGGGACACCCCCTGCCCTGAGCAGGTTTCCGGGAGATTGGACTGAGCCCTGCTCAGCGACCAAGGCTCCGTAACGCAGCCTCCGCTCATTTCTCTCTGCGTCCATGTGGTTCACCCCACTGCTCCTCCCTGGAGAGATCCCAGGTGAGCCCGCCAGGCTTCCTGGCTGTAACTGGTCCTGAGACCAGCACCAGGCACTCAGGATGTTCTGGGCACTGGGTGGGGCACGAGGGCTCTGGCTGGGAGGCAGGATACCTGGTTCTAGGTCTGTCTTCACCTTGCTTGTGTGACCTTGGGCTGTGCCTCTGCTGCTGACCCTTTCTCATGTAAGAGGAGGGATTACGTGGGCCCCGCCTATGCAAGGAGCCCGGGCGGCCTGCTCCCCCATGGCTGCCCAGGGCTGGGCCTGATGATGGAGGGAGCAGATGGTGTGGGCAGTGGAGAAGGAATGCCCACCCACACCACACACCTTGACTTTGTCTGCCTCCTGGACGTCAAGGGGCACCTTCGTAGGGTAGTTCGAGGCAGCGCGGCGCTCCCGCAGACGCTGTGCCTGCCGCTGTGCCTCACCACGCTTGGCCTGCAGCTTGCCCAGCTCCCGGGCCGGGTCCACCAGTCCCTGCAGCTGCAGGTGGACGGAGCAGCGGTCAGAGGCCAGGGCCACAGCACAGCCCTGTGGCGCGGGAGCCCCCAGGGCCAGGACAGCCACCACGCCCGCGCTGGCCAGCGCCTGCACGTAGCCTGACACAGCCGACGCCAGAGCGCCCGTGGCCTCATCAGTCACTTCTAGGAAACCTGCGGGGAGGGAGGAAGGTGAGATGTGGCCCCCAGGAGACGCGAGAGGAGGCAACCACGTCGGACAAGGGTCCCAGAGTGGACTGAGGGGCCAGTGGGACGAGGTGGCTCACAGTCAGGCCGGATCCGGGTGAGGTTGTAGTCGGCACGCAGGGAGCGCACAGCTCGTGTGATGCTTAGGGCCAGTTCCATGGCAGCTTCTGCCTCAGGGTCCTTCCAGGAGCACTGTGGGATGGGAGAAGGAGTGAGGGAGGCAGGGGGGCAGGCCAGAGCCCCCCTCTAGGCTACACCCCATACCTCCGAGGGCTCCGGATAGGAGGTAATACAGAGGCTAGGCGGAGCTTGTAGTGTCCGCCGGGGCAGCCTCTGGAACAGCTCCTCGGTCACGAAGGGCATGAAGGGTGACAGCAGCCGCAGGCCAACGTCCAGGCAGGTATAGAGGGTCTGGCGAGCACACTCGGCCACCACCTGGTCCACCCCATTCAGCACGGGCTTCAGGCACTCCTAGGGGACCAGGAAGCACAGAGCACGAGGCTCAGGGACGGAAAAGGCCCAGCCTGCAGCCCTCACTGTGCCTGTGAGGACCAGGAAGGGGACAGGTTGGCTCAGGTCTCGTGGCCAACCACTGGCAACGTGAGGTCCGGGGCTCTGCCGCCCCCCACCCGTCTCTCAGCTCCTCCTCACCAGGTAGACATCACAAAGCTCATAGAGCCAGAAGCTGTACTGGGCAGTGGTGACAGCTGGGAAATCATAGGCCTGGAAACCTTGGTTGCTGAGCCTCACGGCCTCAGTCAGCCGGCTGCGGATCCAGCGGTCCACCAGGCTCTCATGGCCTCCAGGCTTGGGAAGAAGAGGCACATCAGCGAGGAAGTACCATAAGCCCAAGGGGGAAGGAGGCAGAAGCCCATGGGCGGCAGGAACCATGGGCAGATCGGCATTCCAGCAACCTGATACGTCTGAAGCAACCACCATGTGCCCAGCATCTGGAGGAAAAAGGACCCCCACCCCCTTCTCGGAGGACCCCGATGCTCAGGCTTTCCCTGTATCTATCTGTCCCGCCTGTTACAGGAAGGCTCCTCCGGGGCAGGTGCTGGGCCTCCTGACTCAGTGGCTACAATCGCAACACAGCACGGACCATGCTCGATGCCTGAGCAGCAGACAAGCTGCCTGTGTGGGTGCTGCCCACCCTGCCGCCTACCAGGCCCTCACCTCAGAGGTGGGTGACGGCACAAAACCCTTCCCAAGGCCACGCAGGGCAAACTTTGTGGCGTTCCAGAGCTTGTTGCAGAAGTGGCGGTATCCCAATATCCGGTTCACATCCAGGTTGATGTCGCGACCTGGGCGGGTGTGAAGTATGACTCCTCACTATTCTCCCTCCCAACTCGTGCCCATGGCGAAGGAGAAGGGTGGGCTCAGGGAAGGAGGAGGGACTCAGTGAAGAGGTTTTGGAGGCCATACCCTGGGACGTGTAGGCACACAGTCCAAACCGGAGGGCATCGGTGCCGCACTCGGGAATCCCCGCCGGGAAGTCTGCCTTCTGTGGGGAGGAGTCAGTCGAGGGCGTCCTGAGGCAGCCTCACCTACCTCAGCCCACACTGTAGCCCCAGAGCCTGTCCTCAGTACCTGCCCTTCTTTAGCCTTCTCCACCTCACTGGGATCCAGGTTGCTGTTCAGTAACTGGTCGTGGAGGCCCTGAGGGTGAGGTGGGAGTGGTCAGGGGGCCGTGGCCACAGCCCCACAGCCCTTCCCAGCCCAGCCCAGGGCGCAGCCCCACCTGTAGGGAGACTCCGTGGATGACGTCCAGGGGGTCGATGACGTTGCCTAGAGACTTGCTCATCTTTCGGCCATGGGCATCTCGCACGATGGCGTGGAGGTAGACCTGACAAGCAAGGGCAGGGAAGGCCCATGACAATGTGTCTCCTCACCCACACCACAATGCCTGCCGGGGCCCTGCATCCGGTCTGCCCCGTTCTGAACCTCAGGCCCCCACGGTACCCCTGCCAGTGCATTTGGCACTTTCATGGGAATTAGAGGCGCTCCCTCATCTAGGAAGCCATGGCACGGAATCACTGAGTGGAACCCGGGCTGGCTTTCAGTCCCCACAAGCCCTCCCTCGCTAGGCCCACCCACAGCTGTCCGTGGGCTGTGCTGTGTCCCCATGTGTGCTGAGCCTGAGCTGTGGCACAGGAGGGTGGGTGATGGTAGGGACTGTGGGAAGGGTGTCGGCAGTCTTATCACCTCTCTGAAAGGCAGCTTGCCAGTGAGCTTCAGGCCAAGCATGACCATCCTGGCCACCCAGAAGAACAGGATGTCATGGCCCGTCTCCAGCAGCGTCCCCGGGTAGAACACATTCAGATCTTCTGACTGGGGGCAGAGCAGGGCATGATGGGGAGCCAAGCACCACCTCCAAGACCACCATTCCACCCTGGGCTGGTCCCCCAGGAACATACGTGGTTGGGCCAGCCCAGGATGGAGAAGGGGAAGAGGCCAGAGGAGAACCAGGTGTCCAACACATCCTCATCTGAGGGAGGCCAAAGGTCAGAGATCAGAGGGGACACAGATGAGGATCAGAACCCCAGCTCTGCCCTTCACCCCCAAGGTCCTGACTTGCCTTGCTGGAGACTGATCTTGTCAGGGGACACTCCAAATTCCTTGGCTGCCTTCTCCCGGGCCTCGGCCTCGCTGCGCCCACTCACCCAGTACCGCCCATCAGGGTCCTGCCGGAGGTAGGGTGAGTGCCAAGGGGGTCCCTCTGCCTTGCCCTGACCCCTCCCCCCAGCAAGGACCCCACAGACCCACAATTCCCTGAGATGTGCCAGTGTCCAGCTCTGGCCCAGTTCTCACCTCTCCTGGGGGCACAGCTGGGTCACTAACTGTGATGAAGTAGGCTGGGATGCGATGGCCCCACCACAGCTGCCGGGAGATACACCAGTCCCTGCAAATGGTGGGGGGTAGGGGGATTAGGGGGAAGGGACGTGAATCAGGCAGGGGAGGGAGGTGCCCCGGCCTGTGCCCTGCTTAGCCTCTCACCCAATCACCCTCCCACATCAAGGGCCCTGACGCACCGAATGTTGTCCATCCAGGCGTGCCATGTCCGTTGATGGGCCTCAGGTAGGATGCGGAGGTCACCCCGTGTCACAGCAGCACTAGCGGCCTGGGCCATCTCCCCACAGCGCACGTACCACTGTGGCCGCAGGAGAGGCTCCACCACGTCCTTGGACCGGCTGTGAGAACACACGGGTGGGAGATCAAGAGGTGAGCACCCTGAGGAGCCCCTCCCCTGCCCTCTTCCCAGGCCCCCGTCCTCACTTGCAAAGCGGCACCACCATGGGGTTGTCCTCAATGCCTCGGAACAGTCCCCGCTCCTTCAGTGCCGCCAGCACTGCCTTCCTGGCCTCAAACCTCGGTAGGCCCTGGGTATGAGACAGGCCTCATCACGGCCATGCCTACGTACCCCACCATCTCTCGACCTGGCCACCACACCCCAGGTAGTCTCACCAGGAAAGGCGGGGGCACGTTGATGAGGGCCCCTCGGGAGTCCATGATGCTGATGGCCTCCAGCCCGTGCCGCTGCCCGACTTCATAGTCATTCTGGTCATGTGCGGGGGTGATCTTCACTGCACCTGGGGTGTACATGGGGGTGCCGGGGTCACGAGGACTCAGTGGAGTCTCTATACACACCCTCTTTTGCTGAAAGATGTGGCCCCCAGACCACCCTTGTCTCCCACCTCTCGAGTACAGCCCCCTGAAACCCAGCCCAAGTCCTGCTGGTTTAGGAAAAGCTTCTTCTTTTTCTTCCAGGGGGAAGATGAATGACCAAAGGGTGCCTCCTTCTCTCTCCAGAGAACAGCCCCCGGCTCACCTGTGCCAAACTCCATGTCCACAAAATCGTCAAAGACGATGGGGAGGCTCTGAGACGAGAATGGGTGAATCACGCTCCTCCCCTTCAGGTGCTGGGGGCAGAGGGAGACATCAAAAATACAAGAAGGCAAAAGCAAACAATAAATCATTTCAAAGATGAAAAAAAATTCAAAACAGGCTGGACCCAATTCCTCTTACCCAGGTCCCTGATTGTCCCAACACCCAGGGCCAAAAAGGAGCTGAAAATGAGTTTCTGATGCAATTTTCTCTCAGCCAAGAGGCTGAGCGCCCATCCCAACCTCATTCACAGTGTAGGAGCCCCTTCCAACCAGCACTCCTCCCCAGCTGTGGGCAGCACCCCTGCCACACCTGGTATCTCGGGTCTTTGGGGTGCACAGCTACGGCCACGTCTCCCAGCATCGTTTCAATCCGAGTTGTCGCCACTACCACCTCCTCATCACTGTCTAGGGTGACACGAGGACTTGTGGTCTCAGCTCTGGCCCCTTCTCACCTCCTACCTCACCCAGCCCGGGACCCTGATGCCCCTGGCTCCTACCTGAGCCTTGGACCTTGTAGGCAAAGGAGACAAGGACCCCAAACTCCACCTTCTCCTTGTAGCCAGGCACGGAGAGCAGAGTGCGACCTGTCAGCTCCTTCTTATCCACCTGTGAGATGGGTGTTAAATAGCCAGGGAGCTGGAGTGGGGGCGCGGAGATGGAGAGAGCCTGGGGTGGGGGTGGGGACACACCTCGATGTCAGAGATCGCAGAGTTGAGGGTGCAGGACCAGTTGACGAGACGGGTGCTGCGGTAGATGACTCCTTCCTCATGGAGCCGGACGAAGGCCTCTGTCACAGCTGCTGAGAGTTTCTAGGGAGCAGGGGGAGTCACGCATGGGCCCAGGTGCCTAGGGACCCAGGCAGACTTGCCAAAGCAGTGGGATCTGGCAAGACTTGGGCTGTCCAGAGTCCCACCGTCAGCACACAGACCCCTTTGAGGGCTAGAGGGCAGAAGTATTTTTCTTGAGCAGGAGAGAGAACTACGGGAACACAAAGGCAGGCAACAAGCCTGAAGACTCTGAAGATGGCAGGGAAGCCACTCAGCTAGGGACAGGTGCTGGTGAAGAGAATCCTGGGAGTTCAGGCTCCATAGGAGAGTGAGGCCCCAAATGTGTGCCACCTGAAAGAATGTGAGCTCCCAGACTGGGTGACAAAGGGCCATGATAAGGGGCAAGAAGTGGTATTTGCAGCTGAGCCCTTAGTGGTTTCCTATGAGCAGTGGGCTCCCCTCCTAGGGGAAGGGTGCTCTCTTCTGTGGGTGCTCTGGGAGCTTCCCTGTCCTGCCTCAGCCCCAAGACCCCTCCTACTCACAGGGTCCATGGTGAAACAGGCTCGATTCCAGTCCAAGGAGCTGCCAAGCTTCTTCAGCTGGTGGTAAATCCGGTCACCCTTCCTGGAAGTGGACAAACAGGCCGGGATCAGCACTCAGGCCTGGGCTGGAGAGAGACACTGAGCAGCTGATGGGGTATTTTCACCCGTCCCTCTGAAAATGACCTGGGCCCCAGAGCCCACTGACCCTCAGCCTCCATGAGGGTCTGGCTCTGCAGCCAAGGCCAGAGGCTACAGAGATCTTATCTGGACAGGGGGACAGGAGTTGGGCGGGGGGGCTGCATACTCACTCCTCTTTCCACTTCCAGACCTCCCGTAGGAAGGCCTCTCGGCCCAGCTGGTGCCGGCTCAGCCCCCGTTCACGCCAGAGTTTCTTCTCCACGACCACCTGAGTGGCAATGCCAGCGTGGTCACAGCCAGGGTTCCACAGGGTGGTCTCCCCTCGCATGCGGTGCCTATGGGAAGAACACGAGGACCCAAGGGGAGTGGGCTGGTGGACCTGGCATCAAAGGAAGAAGGGGCTCCTGGGCAAGGAGTCAATGGACTCAGGAAAGAAAGGGGCCCAATTCTAAAGTTATAGTCAGGGAGGGGCGCCTGGATGGCTCAGTCAGTTAGGTGTCCGACTTCAGCTCAGGTCATGATCTCATGGTTCATGGGTTCGAGCGCCATGTTGGGCTCTATGCTGACAACTCAGATCCTGGAGCCTGCTTCGGATTCTATGTTTCCCTCTCTGCCCCTCCCCCACTCATGCTCTGTCTCTGTCTCTCAAAAATAAATAAATGTTAAAAAAAAAAATTTTTTTTTTAAATGTTCTAGTCAGGGAGCAATGTGCAAGGACAGCCAGAGCAATCTGGCAAAAGAACAAAGAAACAAAGACGCTCTTGCCGCATGAGAAAGTTATGATTATTAAACAGTAAGTTACTAAAAAATAAATAAATAAATAAATAAATAAATAAATAAAAAAAAATAAACAGTAAGTTACTACATAGAAACAAAGTTACAGATAAAGGGAACCAAACCGGGTCTAAAAACAGATGCAAGCACATTCAGTATTTGTCAAAAGTCGCATTTCTTATCAGTAGGGAAAGGATGAGCTACTGAATAAGTCTGTTTAGGACAGCTAGCTAATTAGTTCCCTACTTCCCAACACTCAACAACGATAAATTCTAATCAGACTGATGAACTCAACACTATCAGAAAAGCATTAGAAAAAAATAACACACTTTTCAAACTAAAAAAAAGACCAAGACACAGATGAGACTGTGACTCTGAGGTAAGAGAGGCCTTTGTTAACAAGATGCAAAGATAAAGCTAAAGAACACTGACAAATCAACTAGACCAAAATGTAAAAATCTCAGAATAAGACCCCTAAGTAAAGTTAAAAAGCAAGTGATAGGCCATTTAGGGGGAAGTGACTAGAAGCTAATAACACATTAGGGAACTAATCAGGAGGTGAATTAGAGAAAATAGAGTAGCATTGCAGGGCTACATCTGCCACGCTCTGGTTCAAGTTCGTGCAGCTTATGCTCAAGCTCTCTGCTGATGTGGCACATAAAGCCATTAAATTCCAATGACCTTTTCTGTGACCTTTTCGAACTAAGCACATTAAAGCGGGGAGAGGAAATTATTATATAAACAGAGGCAACTGGGTGGCTCAGCCCATTCAGCTTTTGACTCTTGATCTCAGGTTCAAACCCTGCGTTGGGCCTGGAGCCTCCTTAAAAATAATAATAATGAAATAAAATAAAATAAAGATATTAAAAAAATAACAAAGAAACACTACCTATACATCACTTTCAAAGACTCATCAAACTATATTATATTCATTACTTTATAATCTGATCATCCCCACTACAGTTAGATCTCCTTGGGTCCTTGGGAATAGGGACTAAAGCGACTCCATTCTCCTGAGCTCTTCGATCCTCAAAGTGTTGGTTAAACATGTACTGGATACAGGGGTGCCTGGTTGGCTCAGTCGGCTAAGCGTCTGACTTCAGCTCAGGTCATGATCTCGCGGTCTTCGAGTTTGAGCCCCGCATCGGGCTCTGTGCTGACAGCTCAGAGCCTGGAGCCTGCTTTAAATTCTGTATCTCCCATTCTCTCTGCCCCTCTCCTGCTCATGCTCTGTCTCTGTCTCAAAAATAAAAACATGTACTGGATACAAATATGTTTTATGAAATCTGGTATTTGTTAGGTATTACCAAAGAAGTAAAGCATAACAAATGAAAATACAAAGAATAGGGGCGCCTAGGTGGCTCAGTAGGTTGAGCGTCCGACCTCGGCTCAGGTCATGATATCGCGGTCTTGTCTGTGAGTTCGAGCCCCGTGCTGGGCTCTGTGCTGACAGCTCAGAGCCTGGAGCCTGCTTTGGATTCTCTGTCTCCCTCTCTCTCTGCCCCTCCCCTGTTCATGCCCTGTCTCTCTCTGTCAAAAATAAAATAAACATTAAAAAAAAGAAAACACAAAGAATATTTTACTAAAAGCATTTCTCAGGGTTTGTATAAAGTTGACCAAAAAAAAAAAAAAAATCAGTAAAATGTCATAGGTATTTGCATGAAAGTACCCTATTCTCTGCTGGGGAGAAAAAGAAAAAATATAGATATACAACCCACTTTTATTAATAATGTTTTGTTGATGGAAATATTTAATGTTGTGTTTCACATGTTATTTTTTTTTTTATATTTACATTTATTTATTTTTGAGAGACAGAATGAGACAGAGCATGAGTGGAGGTGGGGCAGAGAGAGGAGACACAGAATCTGAAGCAGGCTCCAGGCTCCAAGCAAGCATTCAGCACAGAGCCCAATGTGGGGCTCAAACCCATGAACCACGAGGTCATGACCTGAGCCGAAGTCGGACACTTAACCAACCGAGCCACCCAGGCACCCCTGTTATTTTTGATTCTAAAATGTTGATAGAAATCTATTCCATTTAAGTAAATGGGAGTTTCTAACATTTTATTTAGGCCATGTTCATTAGAAAAAAGGCTGCTATCTTAAAAGTTCTTTTTTTTAATGTCATTTGCTTCTTTTTTTTAAGTTTATTTCTTTATTTTGAGAGAGAGAGAGAGAGAATGTGAGCAGGGGAGCAGAGAGAGAATCCCAAGCAGGCTCTGCCCTGTCAGTGTAGAGCCTGACTCAGAGCTGGATCCACCCAGGGGCCCCACCTTAAAAAGTTTTCTAAGAAGTGTTCATTCTTTCCTAGTGTTACTAAGTTGACCGTTGTATGTTACATGTATTTAACACAACTCTGTATTTTCAGCTTTCAATTCCTCACAAAATTCTAAATCTGATGTTGTATCCCTAGTGCCCAGAGCACAGCTGGCACATCGTGATGCCTGGTAAGTACTCCCAACCAAATTAAGTTAGTAAATAAGACTCCAGAAAAATTTCTCAGAACTTAAATTAAAATTAAATAAACCCTGGCTTCTAAAGATAAAAAGTTGTTTTAAAATACTTTTCTAGGGGCACCTGAGTGGCTTAGTCGGTTGAGCATCTGACTCTTGATTTCAACTCAGGTCATGATTCCAGGATTGTGGAATCGAGCTCTGCTTTGGGCTCTTTGCTAAGTGTGGAGCCTGCTTAAAATTCTCTCTGTCTCTCTCTCTCTCTCTGTCTGTCTCCTTCTGCCCCTCTTCCCTGCTAGCACTCTCTCTAAAATAAAAGTAAATAAATAAATTGAATTAAGTACATTTTTAAAGAAACTTGCCATCTGGAATATTAAATTATATAAATTGTTAACTAATTAAAATATTAAAATAGTAAAAATTAGGAAGGAACAAGTACTAGAACAGGAGAAAACATACACAACAAACCAAAAAAAATCAATATCTGAATATTAAAGAATCTTCCAACAAACCAATTAAAGAAAAAAAAAAACCAAAAAACAAAGAATCAATAGAAAAATGGACAAAAGATGGGTACAGACGATTCATATAAAAGGAAACCTGACCGCCCAAACATGAACAGGCACAGACTCAGTAATCACAAACAAACACGGATATGTCCAGGGTCGGAAAGGGAACAGGGAAATGAATACTCTCACATGCAGTTCACAGAAGTATAAATCACTGAAGCTGCTTTGGGGGCAACTTAATATAAGCATGTCCCTCAGACCCAGAAGTTTCACTTCCTGATAGTATATCAGAGAATCCTTCCACTCGCGCTTGAGAAAGCATATACAGGAATGTGTATTCCAGCAAGGTTTTCGAGAGAAAAATCAGAAACAGCCATTAATAAAAAAGTGATTCCAGGGCACCTAAGTGGCTTAGTCAGTTCAATGACTGACTCTTAAGAGCCTGCTTAAGATTCTCTCTCTCTCCCCCTCTGCTCCTCTCCCCATCTTGTGCACTTACTCTAAAATAAAATTAAAAAAAAAAAAAAAAGTGATTATTACAGCACAGCCACATTATAGAATGCTATGGAGCAATGAAAGAGAATGAGATCAGTCTATGTATAAGAACAAGGAAAAGATCTCCAAAGTAAACTGCTAAGTGTAAAAAAAAAATAAAAAAGTCGTAGAGTAATATGTTTGGGGTGAGCCCTTTATGTTAAAGAAGAGAAAAAGAAAAACCCACTCAAAAGAAAAATTATACAGTTCTATGGGCATGCATATTTGTAAGTAGATAGGAAAGATCTGGAATGATACACATCAAAGTGGTAATAATGGCTATGTTTCAGGAGGGAGTAGGTCTAGAGAGACGCAAAGAGACTTGAAGCTTTAAATTTCTTACAAAAACATATTCACAGATTTCTTGTTTAACTCAAAATAATGTTATTTTCCATAGCAAGAGCAGGGAGAGAACAGCATCTGCAAATGAGGGGTGTTGGTTGCTTGACTGGGGGAGCATGCTGAGGATGATGGGAATGATTACGAGAGAAGTGTAGCACCACCAGGGGGCACAGCTGAGGGCCAATATGGAAGAAGGGAGGACAGATGGCCTGTCAGGGAACAGAAGGGAGGACAGGAGTGAGAAGCCAGAGAAGGCACAGGGAACCCGTTGAAGGAGAGGACAGGAACTCACCATCGGGTCAGGGAGTCCTGGATGGCGTTGGTGAGTGCGTGGCCCAGGTGCAGGGAGCCTGTCACATTGGGGGGTGGGATGCACATCATGAAGATTCCCCGGGGATTTGGTGCTGACACGCTGGCACGCTGATGGGGGAGGAAGGACGGGCACATGATAAGGCCTCATGTCACCTCTCCCGGCCCCCTCCCAGGCAACCTGTTCTCTGGCCCTGCTGTCCCCCTCCCACATCTCCTCCAGGCCTGGGCAGTGGAGGCCACTCACTCCATACTCGGGCTTGAAGAAGCCCTGCTGCTCCCACCAAGGGTACCAGGCAGCTTCCACGTACTGAGGGCTGTAGGAGTCAGGCATGGTGCCACTGACATCTGGGGGAGAGAAGGGGAGGGTCAGTGCCTGAGGCTGGGAGCAGCTGGGCCGATGGGCCTTTGGTGCTTACATCACAGGACAGGCATTGGGAGATCCAGGGGCTGTGCAAATCCTCACAAGCCAAGCAGTGGGAGCAACGGCAGAGTAGGAAGAGGTAACACTGCGCAGCAGCAGAAGAGGGTGGATGTGAAGTGCTGGGGTCCCTACCCCCTTCTAGTACCTTTCTTTTCCCCAGATGGGGTTGGGAGGTCGTAGGTAATGACCCCAGGATCCCGTTTCCCCCTCTTCTCTGGTTTTGGTTTCTTCTGCTTGGGAGGGAAGAGATACAGGCACAGATATCATCCACCCATGTGTGCTACCAGCTTTCTTCCAGTCCTACCCTTAGCTTCTCACCTCCCCTGGGGGTGGCTGCTGCTGTTGGCTCTTCTGCTTCTGCTGGAATTTCTCTAGCTTCTCCCGTTTCTTTGCCTCTTTCTTGAGTTGCGTAGCAGTCTTTGGGGGTGCAGGGACCTCAGAGCCTAGGCAGAGGCACAGAAATGCCAACTTGGCCCATTGGGGACCCTCTGTGAACCTTACTACTATGTTTCAGACGGGCTATTCCAGCTGCCCAAGTGCTCCTCCATGCTGGTCTCCCATCTCACCCTTCCTCAGGCCCCTTCCCCAGTGATTCCACCATTCATAAGAAAAAAAAAAAAGAAAGTGAGCTACACGGAAAGCCCAGAGGGACCCCTCCCATTTTACTCCCTACCCTGACTCACCTGGCTGTTGGGAGAGCAGTCTGGCCCCTGAGTACAGAACCACTTCCCCCAGCACTGCACGGAATTCTGGCTGCTGGACACAGGTGATAAACCAGCGTGTCACATTACCCCAGATCCGGCGCGCAGAGGGGTCCAGGACCTGGGATGGTGACAAGAATTGAAATAGCCTTAGTCACCCTATAATGAGGTCTGAGGGGAGCTTCTGTCATTCTTCTCTAGGCCCCGGTGACTTACGTAACGGAAAGGCAGCAGCAAGGCTGTGACAGCCGCCAGGTCAGCCAGAGTGGGAGCCTCCCCAGCCAGGTAGGTGTGCAGCCGAAGCCACTCTTCCAAGGGGCTCAGAGCCCTCCCCAGGGCCCCCAGGGCAGCCTAGCAGGAAAGGGAAGAGGTTATGAATATGATAAGGCTTGGCCCACCTCAATCCCACCCCTTATCCCCACCCAATCCAGGTGACCCCCTTCTACTCCACAAATCACCACCTCTGAGGTCAAATGGTCATAAAAATATTCCCATTTGTTCAATGAATTCCTGCTGAACACTTACTATGTGTCAGATGCAATATATCAAACACAAGAAGTTAATGTTAAGATTACATGAGACAGCACAGTAACTGCTTCAAGAAGTATTAAGTACCTACTACAGGCCAGACACTTCTCTAAGAATGAGGAGATGAAAACAGACCCTGCCTGGTGGAGTTAACACTCTAGTGGGGGAGACAGACAATACATATGCAAATATATAACACATTACCCTATTTTTCTTCCTAAGTGCTCTAAAGAAAAATAAATCAGGCTGAAGTGGGGACAAGGAATTCCAGAGAGGGAACCTCTATTTTAGACAGAATAAGCAGGATATAAGGAAGCAAGTCAGGGTCTAAGTCATATATTCATTTCATTCATCCATTCATCCATTCATTCATTCATTCAAGAAATATGAAGTATCCACCATGTGCTCAAAACTCTGCAAGGAGGTGGTTGCTTTGAAGAATTCCTGGCTACAGTCTGGTACAGTTCTCTCTCCTCTCCCTTCCAGCCCTTCCTCATTTCCCTCTCCCTCATCTCCTTCCAGCAGGGGCCACCTCTCGCACCCCACTTGCCTCTCATCTCTCCTTCACCCAGTCTTTATTTTCTACACTTCACAGTAACCACGGCCTTCATCAGCCTCAGACTCCTCAAACTTCTGTGCCCAGACTTTAAAACACCTGGCACCAGACTGCTCTGCACACTTCTTTTAATCTTCTCGAGTTCCTCAACATGAAACTTTCTCTTTTCATCAACGGGAAGACCAAGGCTTCAGAGTTTAAGAAACCGGCCCAAGGTTATCATACCAGGCGGCAATCTGGGATTTGATCAGTGTTTCTCCACATCTGACATGCTATCTTCACTACCCATTCCACCGACTTTCTTCTAAATTTCCCCCTCTCCCTCTTCCCTTCTCCCCAATCACCTGGGGGTCCTGGGCAGAGCTTCGGAGTCCCAAGGCCGGCAGCGATGCTCCACAGGCAGCTGGTATTAGCTCCGTGTCGGCGTAACTGACCCACTGTTGGACCAGGACGGCGGCCCGGCTACCGCCAGGGCCCCCCAGGCCTGCTGGCCACAGCAGCTGGGCCACAGCGGTGGCCCCCCACACCCAGAGCCCGCCGGGCCCCTGCTCCAGGGCGGGCAGGCGGGGTGGGGGAAAGGGAGTCCTGCTGGTCGGGGGTGGCTGAAGACAGACGCGGGGGTGGTCTCCTCCCCAGCCCGGTCCCTCCCCGGCCTCCCCATAACGCGCAGCGATAAGGGCACGGAGGCTGGGGAAGGCATCGGGATGAGGGGAGACATACAGGATGGACATGGTTACTCAGGGGGTCCGAACGAGGTGGACAAAAACCTAAGGAGAAGGAAAGACGGGAAGACTGAGGAACCCAGGGGCGTCCTACTGGAGGAGAGAGGGCACCCCCGTGGGGACTCCTGTACCGCAGGTGCCCGAGACCCCCAGGACTGGAGGTCTGATAGGGCCTTAAAAGCCAAGGGCCCGGCTCTCGGAGTGGCAGTGCCAGTGGGAAACTCCCCAGGATCGCGCGTGCTCGGGGACTGCGGGATAGACCCTCGGCGAGCGGCAGGACGCGGGCTCGGGCCGCCGGTACGTACTGGAGAGAGGTGGTCAGGCCCAGCCGGACAGCCACCTCACGGCCGGGCGCCGGCCGAAGGTGGACCGGCCTGGAGGCCGGGGCCGAGAAGTCCGGCGGGCAGGGACGGTGGGCGGTTCTCCGGGCGATCCTAGCTCCCTGCGACCGCCGCCGGGCCGTGTGTGCCCACGTGTTCCCCCCCCTTTGTGACAACAAGCGTTTCCGGGCCCGCGGGTCCTGGCGCGGGCGGCCGTGCTCCGCCTGCGTGTGCGGGTGCGGCCCTGCCCGACACTGGCCCGGGGCCGCGCCACCCGCCGCCGACCGCGCTCACGAGGGACCGCGCGGGACGCGGACGCGGGAGCGGAGGACGGCCCCGCAACCGCTCTTCGGTCAGGCGCCACCGCGGGCACCTTGCACGGGTCCTCGGGCGGGCCAGAGGAGGGCGGTGCCCAGCGGGCAGTCCGGGAACCTGCCGGCCGAGGCCAAGAGGGCGCCCCGCCTCTTCTCGGAGCCTCATTCCCTCCGCAAAGAAGAGGGAGTCAAGCTGGAGGGCCCGTAAGGTCCTCTAGCGCTGAGAACTCATCTGTATAGAAAACTCCTATTTGCTGAATCAGCCAGTTAAGAATTCAGTTAATTCCCAGTTAAACTCTCCACAATAAAAATTGTCACTTATGTTAAACCTCTATAGATATTCAGGAAGCGTGTAGTGATTTGGCTGGGTTGAGGCGGCATGATAGAGCAGCATCAAATGCATGTTGGTGTCTCATTAACTGTCAGGTTAACAGAAGGACAGAGATGGAAGGGCAGCAAGTACTCGTTGTGGGTATAAGCAGAAGACCACGGTAGGCAGGGGCATGTTCAAGAAACATGGTGTAGCCAGGTGAGGTATTACATGGTTTACGCCAAGAAGAGGGGCAGACAATGCTGGGAAGTTGGGTTGGATTCTTGGCTGAGGTGATGAGAGTAGCAGGGCTTGGATGAATGCAACATCCCTTTCCCACCCTCCAGGCTCCTTCCCCAAACACACACAGAACTAGAACTCAAATGTGCATCATAAGTTTATTCCCGATGCGGGACAGATTCCTTCCATCCCCAAAACGAATCACATGGTGCCCTGGAGAAATCTAGGAGATTCTTCCACCAGAATCTAGGAGATTCTTCCCACTCCAGGGAAGGAGTGAGAAGGACAGATGCTGAGGACAAGGCAGACTTTGCAGTTCCCCAGCCTACTTATCCTCCCCTCCTCAACAGAGGAGAGCTGCTCCACACTATTTCCTCTCATCCACTCATCGCTGAAATAATAGGAAAAAAAAAAAAGGCTCCACTATTTAAAAAAAAAAAGACAACAAATCCTCAATATGGGGAGGGAGGGGTCCTGGCTGGGACTTGAGGTTAAAGGTCACCAATAGAAGAGGGACAGGGAGGAGAAGGAACCATCACTGTTTCTGCTGCAGGGCCTCCTTCCTTGCTGCGTCCTGTAGCAACTGTGTGTCGACCTCATCTGCCGGCAACTGCACATAGCGGACCACTGAGCCCCGGATGAAGCAGTTCTTCACTGATAACTAGACCAAGATAGACAAATGTGAAAACACCCTTAAAAATATCTGCTATCCACCCGGGAGCATCCTGCTTCTGTTTCCTCTTCACCATCTCCAACTCACCATGTGAGGGTATTTCTCAGGGTCTGTGACACTGATGTCAGTTAGTTTGATGTTGAGATACTAAGAAAAGAAGATGAATAGCATCATCGGCTCTAGAGAAAACATGCAAGTACCCAGCACCGAAACTCTCCCCTCTCCTTCCCCAAGACCCAATTCTAGGCTCCTACGATATCTCACCTGATCCACAGAATGGAGGGTTCCACAGATGCTGTCGGGGGAGATGGAGGAGAGAACCAAATCAGTTTAAACCAAAATAAACAGAGATGTCTTCAGAGCATGGATAAGAACATGGTTGGGGGAAGTCAAGGACTTAAGGACGCCAGAAAACGTAGAACCAAAAGGGGGCATTCCTAAACCCAGGAGCAAGAAAGACAATGCTTTTACTGCAATATGTTATTTTACTTATTTAGTTTTTAAATGTTTATTTATTTTTGAGAGAGAGAGAGAACGTGAGCGCATGAGCGGGGGAGGGGCAGAGAGGAAGACACATAATCTGAAGCAAGCTCCAGGATTTGAGCTGTCAGCACAGAGCCTGACTCGAGGCTTGAACTCATGAACTGTGGAATCATGACCTGAGCCAAAGTCAGACACTTAATCGACTGAGCTGCCCAGGTACCCATGCAATGTGTTATTTTAGATCTCATGTCTCCTCTCCTAGAACCAACTCACTTTTTAAAATTTTTTTTTTATTTTTGAGAGAGAGAGACAGAGTGTGAGCAGGGGAGGAGCAGACAGAGAGGGAGACACAGAATCCAAAAAGGGTCTAGGCTCCAAGCTGTCAGCACAGAGCCCGACATGGAGCTTGAACTCACAAACTGCAAGATCATGACCTGAGCCAAAGTTGGCACTTAACCGACTGAGCCACCCAGGCGCCCCCAAACCAACTCACTCTTAACAGCTACCATTAAACAACTGTCATGCACTAGACCTGTATTCCACATATTTGCAGTCTTTCTAGCCACTTTGCAAGATAGCCATTACCCTCTAGGGACTCAGAGATTGTGTAAGGTGCCCACGTTTAGGACAAACAGGGACTTGAGTCCAGGTCTGTCTGATTCCCCAAACCATCAGCTATTTTCAAACATTTCTTGCCTTGGAACCAGAGCCCCATAGGTAAAGTAGACAAAATAGCTTAACATTGTTCTTGATGCAGGCACAGGGATGTCCTGTCCCTTCCTCAATCCCTGGGCCCTCTGAAATGTGAATGAGGAATGCTATCAGAACACCAGTACTCCAAGTCATGCTACCTCTCTTTCCCAACCTCTTTAATTTCTGTCAATGGCTTCAACAGTCTTACAACCTCAAATCCTGAGTAGTACTTCACCATCCTCCATGACCCATGTCCCCATCATTTGATGACATTTTTCTAACATTTCCGTAATTCTCTTTCCAATTTGACTTCTACAAACCAAGGTCTAATTACACCTCAATCCAGGTCAGCTTCCATCCTGGCCGCCCCGCATGTCATCACAATTCTATGTTCCTTAGGACTGTGGTTCTCAAACACTGATGTGTGCTCAAAGGTTTCTTAAGTCTGTGACAAAAGAAACACAGGTTGGGGCGCCTGGGTGGCTCAGTCAGTTGAGCGTCTGACTTCAGCTCACGATCTCACTGCTTGTGAGTTCGAGCCCCGAGTCGGGCTCTGTGCTGACAGCTCAAAGCCTGGAGCTTGCTTCAGATTCTGTGTCTCCCTCTCTCTCTGCTCCTCTCCTGCTCACGCTCTGCCTTTCTCTGAAAAATAAACAAACATTAAAAACAAAACACAAGTTAATATAGCGTGTGTTGAGTGTGTATGTAGTGTGCTAAAGATTACCAATATTCTTCCCTAAGAATAACTCTTTAATTGCCCTTACTTTCTGGTATGAACAAAAATTTTTAATAAAAATGATTATAATAAATGGTAATTTTAGAAATGTCCTTGCCAAAAATAAATTGGCAGTTCTCTGTGGACCCCAATTTTTGTTAAATTCTAAGTCTCTGAAATCCAGAGACATACTGCCTCAGTGGTGGCTTCCCCACATCCCTGGCTGCTGAAAAGCCTTTGAGAGCACCCTACTACCATCTGTAACAGCGAAGTAACTTTCAGGAATTGTGTAAGGTGGTGTCATTTCATTCAGTCCTTTAACAGTATCTGGCAGAAAAATAGTATGACATCAAGCATGAGAGAAACAAGCTCTTCCCCCAACCCAATGGACTACTTTCAAATCTTGTAAGTCCCTGTTGTAGGGCACGGGACATAAGCTATTATTGCCATGTAGAAGACCCAGGAAGGAGAGAAGAGGAAAACCAAAAACAAATCATCTCACAGAATTGCCTAGGGTGGTTTTGGCTTCCACACTTGTCTCTCTATATGGCCCCAACCTGTATACCATCAATACCATATGCATCACTAGTGCCATAAATGGGAATCTCTGATCTAAAAGGCAAGTCTAGGGTGCCTAGCTCACTCAATCGGAAGAGCACGCAACTCTTGATCTCGAAGTTATGAATTCAAGCCCCACATTGGGTGTAGAGACTACTTTAAAAAATAAAATCTTAAAAATAAATAAAGGCAAGTCCCTCTCTTCATCATTCCTTACGACATCAACGTTTCCCCAACTAAGAAATTACCTCACAAAGAAACATGGAAGATATTGTTGGGGGTGGGGAATACACTGATTCAAAGTTTCTAAAAGAGGGACGCTTGGCTGTCTCAGTAGAGCGTGTGACTCTTGACCTTGGGGTTGTGGGGTTGAGTCCCACACTGGGAGTAGAGATCACTTAAAAATAAAATCTTAAAAAAATTGAGGGGCACCTGGGGTGCTCAGTTGGTTGAACATCTGACTTCGGCTCAGGTCACCATCTCGCAGTTCGTGAGCTCAAGCCCCACATCAGGCTTGCTGCTGTCAGCCTATCAGCACAGAGGCTGCTTTGGATCCTCTGTCCCCCTCTTTCTGCGCCTCCCCTGCTTGTGCTCTCCCCAAAATAAATAAATATTAAAAAAAAAAAGTTGGGTATTAAGGAGGGCACTTGTGATGAGCACTGGTTGTATGTTAAGTGATGAATCACTAAATTCTACACCTGAAGCGAATATTACACTGTATGTTAGCTGGAATTTAAATAAAAACTTGGAAAATAAAGTTAAAAAAATAAAGTTTCTAAAGGAGAGTCAGGTAATAAGTAATGATACTTTAAATGTACACTTCAAAGGATTTTTTTTCCTAAAGAAAGAGATGGGAACAAAGATGCATGCATGAGGATGTCCAGGGCAGCATGATTTATAAAAACAAGGGACTGGAAACAGCCTAAATGTGCAACAGCAAAGTCGGTTAAAGTAGTTCCAGCCAGCGAATAAAAATGCCATACAGACATTAAGAATGTTAAAGATCAACTTTATTGACATGGAAAATATCCACAACATACTGTCAGATGAAAAGCAAGTTTCACAACTGCATAAAGAATATGACCCTTTTTTTCAAGTTTTTATTTAAACTCTAGTTAACATATAGTGTAATATTAGTTTCAGGTGTAGAATTTAGTGGCTCAACACTTACATACAACACACAGTGTTCATCACAAGTGCCCTCCTTAATATCCCTCACTCATCTAGTCCACTCCCTGCCCACCTCCTCTCCAGTGATCCTCAATTTATTCTCTATAGTTAAGAATCTATTTTCTGGTTTGCCTCTTTCCCACCGCCTATGTTCATTTGTTTTGTTTCTTAAATTCTATGTATGAGTGAAATCATATGGTATTTGTCTTGCTCTGTTTTTAATTTAAGGGAGCGTGCACGCACGTGTGCACACACCAGACAGAACTGGACTTCAGTTCTGACTGTGTCATTCACTAACTGTGTAGACTTGAGCAAGTTTCTTAACATGTATGTCTATGCTTCAGTTTCCTCATGTGTAAGACAGCAACAATAGTATATGTCATATGGACATGTTATGAGAATTAAATAAATTCATACATACAAAGTATTCAGAATAGTGCTTAGTTGATAGAAGGTTCTCAAATGTTAGCTATTTTTCTTTCTTTCGGCACACAGCTATTAAGCACCTACTATATACCAGGCCTATGCTAGATACACAATGGTGAGCTGAGGTTCTGGCCCTGTAGGAAGGACAGGACATAAACCATAAACATTTCTATGAAACCACAATTTGAGAAGCACCCACTAGGAAGAAAATTAGACTATATGACAGACTTTATATGGCTAGACGGACCAGGAAAAAAGTGTCTCCAAGGATACAGCACTTACTCCAAGTCCTGAACAGTAATTAGGAACTAATGATACAAGGGGGTAGAGGATGTAAAAGCAGCATAGACCTAAGGGATTGCATTGGTCTTTGGCTTACCCTTTACATTTTCTTTAACAAAAGGAAGATTGTGCCATATATACTATTCTGCAACAGCTCTCCATATCAATGCATCGTATTCCTCTGTGACAGCTGTATAATATGGAAGTACCACAACTCAATCAACCCATTCCCTGTAGACAGCTATTTGTTTCCAATTTGGGGCTATTGAAAGTAAAACCACAAACCTCTTTGCACATACATCTTTACCTGTGGCACGGATTCGTACATTTCTGTAAGCTGGGTCAAAGGAGTCTATGATTTGGTCAGAAAAAACCAAAACTATGTTCGTTTCGCAAAGAAGGAAAAAATGTTACTGATGCCTGCGCTGCCCTCTTTCTAGTACTTTAAACTTAAGGCACTGGTCATTTATTTCTTCTGTAGCTCTCCCACTGTGCCCAGCCCTCAAATACTTGTCAAAGAGGTTCCAGAGCCCTGCATATCTTCGCCCCCTACAGAATGGGTACCTACCTCAGGTCATTCTTGAGTTCCACGACCACATCCTTGCCCACGAGGGACTTGAAAAAGGAATAGAAGAGCTATTGGGCGAGAGGGGGAAAACCATCATATGGGAAGGCACACAGTAGGGAGGAGTGCTCCTTTGCCAGTATCCCCAAATACTGGTATTGGGATCCCCACCACATCTCTGGCAAGTTCTCAAAACTTCACAGGAAAGAATACTGATAGGGACGACCGCCTGAAGCGCAAATGATTCTGCACCCTTCACTGAGCCCCTGGCTGAAAGCCCCAGAGAGACGCTCTGCCCTGCACTCCTCGGGCTCTCCGGGTGCGTCTCTCAATCCCCCACCTCTCCTGGGGCCCTGTCCACTCGCCCCAGTGAACAGAATTGTACAAAGTATCCCATTCGCACCCTCCCAAAGCCTTCTGAGGTCTCGCTTTTTCCCTCCCCTTGTTTCCAACTCTCTCCCGCGTTTGTTTTGTTTCCCTCATAAGTTTAAAAAGAAAGAAACAGAAGAAGGAAAATCCCCATTTGCTCCCAGGTGTCTTCCCCCGCACCCCAGAATTTGAGGCGTGAGAACTAAGGATGGAGGCAAGACCCCTGGGCCCAACTCCGACCCCGCGGGTCAAAGCCTAGACACCACCCCGACTACTAACCGCCGGCACGCCCGCGCTCCGCCCGGGCGCCCCCTTGTGACGTCACGGTACCTACCATGGTGCTCAAGCCGCTGCCGGCCGGGCCGGGAGAGCGAGAGCCGGGAACCGCGGGACTGGGGCCGGACCGCAACCGAGACGCTAGCCCGCGCGTGGGAATGGGCGGGGTCGCGCAGGCGCCACGAGAAGCTCGGAGGGAACTCCGAGCAAGCACTACGGCACGCGGCAGGGTCGCACCGCTGGGAGCGCTAGCAGGGGAGAGCCGAGGGGGCGCTTGAGCCGGGAAAGGGCGGGTCTTCCTGCCTTTCCACTTCCTCCCGAGTGGCGGGCTTCCAAACACGCAGGCGCGGGCCCCAGCTGTTTCAAGAGGTACACCGCCTCTTAGAGGTTTTTTTCACTGACAGTGCCATCCACAGCACGATTGCTCACACCTTACATTCTGCTGACAACTGTGGAGGAATTTGCGAAAACTCCTGATTTGTACACTTTTCTATATCTGTCACACTTCGATAAAAACTTTAGAAAATAACATGGTGCAGAACCCCCGAAATCAGGAGCCTGAGCACTCCTTGATTCTATCAAAGGCTCCCAGTAACATATTTCTCCCAAGGACCCAATCTCAGTCCATATTTCTCAGACCCTTTTGCCTGTAAAGGACTGAGTAAAACCAAACAGAAACTTGCTCAGGGCTAGAAATTCCCATTGTAACATTTCACTTAAAACACAAAGGGACACAAGTGCTGTTACACATACGTCTATGCTCCTGTCCCCAAGGGTTTTATAAATATGGGATATGACACAATAGGTGAAAATATTTTTCAATAAGACTACAAATCCTCCATTTCTCATCTTGCACAAAAGTACCCATTTGTCAGCACTTTGTTGTAGAAATGTTTTCTGCATGTAAAAGATGTAATAATCGACTCTGAATACACAGATCTTGGATCTTCTGACCCCACTATAAGTATCATAAGGATATCAAGCAGAAGTTTGTCCCCACCCCCCGCCCCCCAGCTGAACCCTAAGCACCTAAACCACTCTATCACTGAGTACAAGCATAGCAACTGCTCTACCTGGAGCTAAAGGAGGCTGATGATCAAAAGTTATTTTCCTGCTTCAGGGACGCCTGGGGGTCTCAGCTGGTTAAGCATCTGACTCTTGATTTCAGCTCAAGTCATGATCTCACAGTTCCTGGGTTCGCACCCTGCATAAGGCTCTGCGCTAATGGCACAGTGTGGAGCCTACTTGGGATTCTCTCTCTTCTCTCTCTTCTCTTCTCTCTCTCTCTCTGCCTCTCCCTGTGGTCACTCACTCTCCGAGTGAATAAATAAATAAACTTTACAAAAAGCTATTTTCCCGCTTAAAACAATTAGCTCATGAAAATTCAAATACTTTCCACTTACCAGTTTAATGATTCACAATGAGCTCACAATCAGACCACACACACTCTCTCTTCATTGATTCTTCTTTTCCTATTTTCAAGGTACAGTAACAGTCTAAAGATACCAGAAGAGGGGCACCTATCTAGCTCAGCAGGAAGAACATGTGACTCTTCATCTTGGGGTCATGAGTTCAAGCTTCACGTTGGAGGTAAAGATGACCTAAATGCACTTAAATATATTTTAAAAAATAAAAATAAACTTTAAAAAGGTAAAAAAATAAAAAAATAAAGATACCAGAAAAAATTTTTGTTTTAGGAACAAATTTACTGAGTGACAAATAACCATCCACACAGGAAGAAGAAAGTTGGGAAGGTTGGAAATAAATAACAGACATTCAAATTCATCAAATGGCTCAAAGAGGGGCCTAGTTTTCCTAAGAGTCAGAAACACGGATTGTGAAAAGGTGGTATACAAGACTCTTTTGTCAGAATCTGAAAGGGATGGTAACAGGTTCAGGTCCAGTCAATTCAAGAATCATAACAATGTTTGAAGATGAGGGGAACAAAATTCACCTTAGAGGCACCCTAGAGCCCTCCAGCTCCAGATAAGATTAATCTACTTCTTCGATGGTGGGGCCTGTGGCAGCCCTTCCAGGAGTATACCCTGTCCCACAGGTAGGCCCAGCGCATCCTCCCTGGTAGAGTTTGGTGATGACTGGGTTACACACCTGCTCCAATTCCTTTCTCTTGTGATCAAACTCTTCTTTCTCAGCCAGTTGATTGGCCTCCAGCCACGAAAGGACCTCATTGCATTTATCCAGTATTTTCTTTTTATCAGACTCACTAATCTTGCCCTTCAAGCCCTCATCACTCACAGCACTCTTCATGTTAAAAGCATAAGATTCTAAGGCATTTTTTGCAGTGATTTTCTCTCTTTGGACCTCATCCTCAGCTTTGTACTTCTCAGCATCCAGGACCATGCGTTCAATCTCCTCCTTGCTCAGCCGGCCCTTGTCGTTGGTGATGGTGATCTTGTTGGCCTTGCCCGTGCTCTTGTCCATGGCTGTTACATTGAGAATACCGTTGGCATCGATGTCAAAGGTCACTTCAATCTGAGGCACTCCCCTGGGTGCAGGAGGGATTCCAGTCAGGTCAAAGCGCCCCAGCAGGTTGTTGTCTCGGGTCATGGCCCTCTCGCCCTCATACACCTGGATCAATACCCCTGGCTGGTTATCTGAATAGGTGGTGAAGATCTGCGTCTGCTTGGTGGGGATGGTAGAGTTGCGCTTGATCAGGACAGTCATCACACCCCCGGCTGTTTCCAACCCTAGGGACAAGGGAGCCACATCCAGCAAAAGCAGGTCCTGTACCTTTTCAGATTTGTCCCCCATCAAAATGGCTGCCTGTACAGCAGCCCCATAGGCCACTGCCTCATCTGGATTGATGCTCTTATTGAGATCATGACCATTAAAGTAGTCCTGTAGCAGCCTCTGAACCTTAGGGATGCGGGTGGAGCCCCCTACTAAAACAATGTCATGGATCTTAGCCTTATCCATCTTGGCATCCTGAAGAGCCTTCTCCACAGGTTCCAACGTGCCTCTAAACAGGTCTGCACACAACTCTTCAAATCGGGCTCTGGTGATGGACGTGTAGAAGTCGACGCCTTCATAAAGTGAATCAATTTCCAAGTTGGCCTGGGTGCTGGACGACAAAGTCCTCTTGGCCCGCTCGCAGGCGGTGCGCAGCCGCCTCACGGCTCGCTTGTTCTGGACGATGTCCTTCTTGTACTTCCTCTTGAATTCCTCCACAAAGTGGCTCACAAGCCTGTTGTCAAAGTCCTCTCCACCAAGGTGGGTGTCCCCAGCTGTGGCCTTTACTTCAAAGATTCCATCATCTATGGTCAGGATGGACACATCAAATGTTCCTCCACCCAGGTCAAAGATCAAGACATGTCGCTCTCCCTGACCTGCTTTATCTAAGCCATATGCAATGGCAGCAGCTGTGGGTTCATTGATAATTCTTAGCACATTCAGACCCGCAATCACACCTGCATCCTTGGTGGCTTGACGCTGAGAATCATTGAAATAAGCTGGCACAGTTATCACAGCATTGGTGACAGGGTGGCCCAAAAAGGCCTCAGCAGTCTCCTTCATCTTTGTCAGTACCATAGAAGAGATTTCCTCAGGATAGAAAGCTTTTTTCTCCCCTTTGTAGGACACTGTTACCTTGGGCTTGCCTCCTTCATTGATTACTTGAAAAGGCCAGTGTTTCATATCTGCCTGCACTACAGGATCATTAAATTTCCTGCCAATCAGACGTTTGGCGTCAAAGACAGTGTTCTGGGGATTCATGGCTACCTGGTTCTTGGCCGCATCCCCAATGAGCCGTTCCGTGTCGGTGAAGGCCACATAGCTGGGGGTGGTGCGGTTGCCCTGGTCATTGGCAATGATCTCTACCTTACCGTGCTGGAACACCCCCACACATGAGTAGGTGGTGCCCAGGTCGATGCCAATGGCCATTCCCTTAGCAGCAGCCATGGTCTTCCGAGGCCTGAGAAGAAAGAAATGAGATAAAGTTTTGGCAGAGTGCTTTTTTTTTTTTTTTTTTACTTTATTACTTTTTTAATTTAGACAGATGGAGAACACGAACGAGCAAGGGAGAGGGGCAGAGGAACAGAGAGAGAATCTTAAACAGGATTCACGTTCAGCATGGAACTCAACACAGGATTGATCCCACAATCCTGAGATCATGACTTGAGCTGAAAAAAGAGTTGGATGCTCAACGGAGTGAGCCATCCAGGCACCCTTATTACTTTCCATTGTACTAAAATACACATAATGTGAAATTTACCATCCTAACCATTTTTTAAGTGTACTGTTTAGCAGTAAGTTCATTCACATTGCTGGCCAAACAACCTCCAAAAATCTTTTTATCTTTCAAAACTGAAATTCTATATTCACTAAACAAACCTCCATTCCCCTTCTCTCTCCAGCCCCTGACAACAACTATTCTATTTTCTGTCTCTATGAATTTGATTACTCTAGTTCTTCATAATAATACAATTATACAGTAATTTCTTTTTGTAACTTTTTTTTTCACTTAGCAAGATATCCTCAAAAGTTTAAGTATGTGTTACAGCATGTGTCAGAGTTTACTTAAGCCTGAATAATATTAATTATATATATATATATATATATATATATATATATATATATATATATATAGGGGCATTATTTATGGGGCACATTTTGTATATTCATTCCTTCCTTGGACACTTGGGCTGCTTCTACCTTATGGCTATTGAGAATAGTGCTGTCATAAACTCCATGAACAAGTTTATTGCTAGTGTACAACTATTCCAGTCTCTTCTCTCACGGAGAGTGCTTTTTGGAGTAAAGTATTCTTAGCGAATTGGAAGTAAGAGGGAGGACAGTTGGCATATATTCTGTTTAATTTTCACAGAGTGTAACTTCATTGTCCTGTTTCTTTATCTGTGATATTTTATTCTGAGATTGTAACTGTCTCCTGCTGAACTAAGATTATCTTATGTTCTGGTCCCTTCACCAGACATTAATCTCCATCTTTCGGTTTAGCTACCTTCCACAACTCCTTTACCCTCCATTAGGCATTAGTTGGCATACTATTGGGCTAGTCTGAAAATGGCTACTAGGAACCTAATCTAACCCTCACAAACTTTCTCAGACGAGATAAAGCGTGACAAGCAATCTCTCCAATCTTCTCTGGAATAAAACTATCTGAAGACATTAACAGATCAGCTCCTCCACTTCTTTCCAGCAGCTCTGACAAATCCCACCCACCTTGACTCCTTACCAAAGGATTCCCCCTTCCCTGATTAGTCAATGCACCCCATAGATTGAAACTACAGAACTTTCCAGCACTTTCTCAAACATGGATCTACTAGTCTTGCCTATTATCATTCCATTTCAATCAGAGCCCTCCTGGCTCACCTATTGTCCCGCCGCCTTCGATCCAGTTTAATAATGTTCCAACTGCGGAGCCCCTGTGCGTGGGGGGCTCCTTTAACATCCAAACGGCGCAGCCGGTGTTCCCCCACCCCCCACCCGCCCCGCCCTACAACTTTGAGCGGACTCCGGACTTACCATCCCCTACCATCCCGATTCCTAAATAGCCCATGAGGTCAGAGGCAGCACCCCCATTGTAACGCGTCTGGGGAGCCAGCGTCAACATACCCGCCCCCGCCCTGCCTCCTGCCCTGCCAGCCCCTCCCACCTCCTCGCGCCGACCCCCGCCCTCCTCGAAGCTTTGCAAGCCCAGCAAGCCCCAGAAGAGTCTGGAGAGTTCTGGGAGGGGCGGCACCCAGAACGCTGATTGGTCCCAGAAAGCCTGGAGGCAGGACGCGATGCGAAACCGCTGGAATATTCCCGGCCTGGCAGCCCCGCAGAGCTCCGTGATTGGCTGAGGACAGAAAAGGTGGGGCTCGATGAGGCGTTATAAACACAGAGCCGCCCCGTCCCGAAAAACAGCAAGCCTGCAGAGAAACCTTCGGGATTCAGGCGGTGACCGCTAGCGCAATTTCCGCAGACCGGCTGAGTCGGGCTCCCAGCAAGTTCGAGTTTGCAGCTTCGGAACAGACCGAGTTCCGCGTCGCGTATCCCGACCGACGTTCACAAAGGCTGAACCTCAGCGCCGGGCAAGGGAGCAGGACACCGACATGGCTAAAACCGCAGCCATCGGCATCGACCTGGGCACCACCTACTCATGCGTGGGGGTGTTCCAGCACGGCAAGGTAGAGATCATCGCCAACGACCAGGGCAACCGCACCACCCCCAGCTACGTGGCCTTCACGGACACCGAGCGGCTCATCGGGGATGCGGCCAAGAACCAGGTGGCGCTGAACCCGCAGAACACCGTGTTCGACGCGAAGCGGCTGATCGGCCGCAAGTTCGGCGACCCGGTGGTGCAGTCGGATATGAAGCACTGGCCTTTCCGGGTGATCAACGACGGAGATAAGCCCAAGGTGCAGGTGAGCTACAAGGGGGAGACCAAGGCGTTCTACCCCGAGGAGATCTCGTCCATGGTGCTGACCAAGATGAAGGAGATCGCCGAGGCGTACCTGGGCTACCCGGTGACCAACGCGGTGATCACCGTGCCGGCCTACTTCAACGACTCGCAGCGGCAGGCCACCAAGGACGCGGGGGTGATCGCGGGGCTGAACGTGCTGCGGATCATCAACGAGCCCACGGCCGCCGCCATCGCCTACGGCCTGGACAGGACGGGCAAGGGGGAGCGCAACGTGCTCATCTTTGACCTGGGCGGGGGCACCTTCGACGTGTCCATCCTGACGATCGACGACGGCATCTTCGAGGTGAAGGCCACGGCGGGGGACACCCACCTGGGTGGGGAGGACTTTGACAACAGGCTGGTGAACCACTTCGTGGAGGAGTTCAAGAGGAAGCACAAGAAGGACATCAGCCAGAACAAGCGAGCCGTGAGGCGGCTGCGCACCGCCTGCGAGCGGGCCAAGAGGACCCTGTCGTCCAGCACCCAGGCCAGCCTGGAGATCGACTCCCTGTTCGAGGGCATCGACTTCTACACGTCCATCACGAGGGCGCGGTTCGAGGAGCTGTGCTCGGACCTGTTCCGGAGCACCCTGGAGCCGGTGGAGAAGGCTCTGCGCGACGCCAAGCTGGACAAGGCCCAGATCCACGACCTGGTCCTGGTGGGGGGCTCCACCCGCATCCCCAAGGTGCAGAAGCTGCTGCAAGACTTCTTCAACGGGCGCGATCTCAACAAGAGCATCAACCCCGACGAGGCAGTGGCCTACGGGGCGGCGGTGCAGGCGGCCATCCTGATGGGGGACAAGTCTGAGAACGTGCAGGACCTGTTGCTGCTGGACGTGGCGCCCCTGTCGCTGGGGCTGGAGACGGCCGGCGGCGTGATGACTGCCCTGATCAAGCGCAACTCCACCATCCCCACCAAGCAGACGCAGATCTTCACCACCTACTCGGACAACCAGCCCGGAGTGCTGATCCAGGTGTACGAGGGCGAGAGGGCCATGACGCGGGACAATAACCTGCTGGGGCGCTTCGAGCTGAGCGGCATCCCCCCGGCCCCACGGGGAGTGCCCCAGATCGAGGTGACCTTCGACATCGATGCCAATGGCATCCTGAACGTCACGGCCACGGACAAGAGCACGGGCAAAGCCAACAAGATCACCATCACCAACGACAAGGGCCGGCTGAGCAAGGAGGAGATCGAGCGCATGGTGCAGGAGGCGGAGAAGTACAAAGCCGAGGACGAGGTGCAGCGCGAGAGGGTGTCTGCCAAGAACGCGCTGGAGTCGTACGCCTTCAACATGAAGAGTGCCGTGGAGGATGAGGGTCTCAAGGGGAAGATCAGCGAGGCCGACAAGAAGAAGGTGCTGGACAAGTGCCAGGAGGTCATTTCCTGGCTGGACGCCAACACCTTGGCGGAGAAGGACGAGTTTGAGCACAAGAGGAAGGAGCTGGAGCAGGTGTGTAACCCCATCATCAGCGGACTGTACCAGGGGGCGGGTGGCCCTGGGGCTGGTGGCTTTGGGGCTCAGGCCCCCAGAGGGGGCTCTGGGGCAGGCCCCACCATTGAGGAGGTGGATTAGGAGTTCTTCCCCAGATTGCTCGTGTTTGTTGAGGAGATGGTTGGGATTCATGCCTTTTGTATTGCCTTATATATCTGCATTTCATCACCTCTCAACTTTGCAACTTGTTTGCCAAGTTTCGACTGTCTCCTTTGGTGAAATGATGAAGTTCCTTTTTTTTTTTTGTAGAGTCTAAACCTAGCAAGAATTTATACTGCCATCTTTTGTGCATTTTCTTTTTTGTAATATTCATCCCAAACTCAGGCCTTTTTGTTTTATTGTTTTGACTGTTTTCTGTAGAGTAAATAAACTCAATAATTTGATTATCTTGACTGTTTCTGTGTTTTGTTTTGAGGTTAGAATAATTTGGATAGGTTGTCTTGTTAGTCTAAAGTTGAATGGTAATTTGTATCTTAGATAAAGGTCAGGGATCTGGAGAAGTATGTCTGTATATTGCCTTGTGATCTATTTCTTTCAAGCGAATGGTATCCTTGGGAGAGTTGAAACAAATGCTTGGTATGAGTGGGTTGGGTCTGTGGATGCAGAAAAAATTACAGGCTACTGACATAGTGGTGTCAAGTTGGTGAGGGGGGTGACCTTATGTAAGGGTGGCCTCAAAAGAGGGGGGAATGGGGATGTTACTGGAGAAGCTGACAAAAAGGAGAGGCAGTTAGGGAGTAAGGCCATGCCTGCCTGTTCCTGTAAGTACACCTGATATGTCAGAGCAATGATATATAATCTGGTTTCAGCATGAAAGAACAGGTGAGTCCTAAATTGGTAGTGAGGAAATGTGAGTTCAGGCACTGGCTTGCCCAGTTATGCATATGCCACCCTGATCTCTAGTTCTCATGTGTTAAAATGAAAGGGTTTGTTTGTTTGTTTGTTTTGCCTGGTGCCTCAGCCTTTACTTCTCATTTCCGAGAGGTTACTTGGATAGAAATGTCACATTTCTGGCTTTGGTTATTTACATTTTAAGTATCCGGTATCTTCAAGCAGTTTGTCCTTGAGTTTGGTGCCCCAAGAGAAGGACCCAGTAGTTCAGTGCCCTTAGGTACCAGGCACCGTTTTCGGGCTATGTGTTTATTCTCATTCCACCACACCAAGTTTAGGTAGTGTTTGACTTGCACAGGTGAACATAGCAGGGAGATTTAAAAGTTACTGATTTAACTGAAATTACTTCACTGGTTAAAAAAATTTCCAGTTCATGGGGCACCTAGGTGGCTCAGTTGGTTAAGCATCTGACTTCGGCTCAAGTCATGATCTCACAGTTTGTGGGTTGGAGCCCCTCATCGGGCTCTGTGCTGACAGCTCAGAACCTGGAGCCTGTTTCAGATTCTGTGTCTCCCTCTCTCTCTGCCCCTCCCCTGTTCATGCTCTGTCTCTGTCTCAAAAATAAATAAACATTAAAAAAAAAAAAATTCCAGTTCAGCAAAGGTGTTAAACCTGGATTCCAGCTCCGGTTTCCTCAGTTGTTGCCAGGCTGTCCCAAGTCCACAGGGCTTTTGTCTTTTACATGCCTGGTTCTGGGTTATTTCTAACCTAGGTTTCTCAGTCACTACCCATTTGCTTTTATTTTGTGCAATTCTAAACAATTCTATCAGAGAAACAAAAGGATTGATAACAAAGGTTTAGTATTTGTTAACTTGGAAGAGGAAGGACCCTGCATCCCTGTACTAAGAAGACTTACTACAGGCCTCCTTCCCACACACTACCTTCCCTTTGAGATGCTTCATATCCCAACTGCTAGCATTCTAGAAATAATTCCCCCCACAATTTCCTTGTTAGAAAATGCCTGCCCAAGGGGCACCTGGGTGGCTCAGTCGGTTAAGTGGCCGACTTCGGCTCAGGTCATGATCTCGCGGTCTGTGAGTTCAAGCCCCACGTCGGGCTCTGTGCTGACAGCTCAGAGCCTGGAGCCTGTTTCAGATTCTGTGTCTCCCTCTCTCTGACCCTCCCCCGTTCATGCTCTGTCTCTCTCTGTGTCAAAAATAAATAAACGTTAAAAAAAAAAATTAAAAAAAAAAAAAAAAGAAAATGCCTGCCCACAATTCTCCAGGCTTGATGAGTGAACCCTTTTAAAAATCGATTGCACCTGGGGGTTACAAAGTTGTTTTAGAACAAGATAGAGGGGGTAGGTGGAGATAATTGCAAGCACCCCTGAATTGTGCACTTAACTTTTTTTCAGTGTTTGTTTATTTTTGAGAGAGTGTGTGAGCAGAGGAGGGGCAGAGAGAATTGAGACAGAATCCGAACGAAGCAGGCTCTGAGCTGTCAGCAGAAAGCCTGACATGGAACTTGAACCCACAGTGAGATCATGACCTAAGCTCAGGTTGGACATTCTACCGACTGAGCCACCCAGGTGCCCCTGAATTGTGCACTTTAAAATGGTTTTTATGTTTTGTGAATTTCACTTCAACAAAAAAACAAAGAAAAGGTCTCACTCTACATTCCATAAAAGCATTTTCTTTTTTGTTTTTTAAAGTTTTATTTATTTTGAGTGAGAGAGAATGAGAGCATGAGAGCAAGAGAGAGGGAGAGAAAGAATCCCAAACAAGCTCATTGCTATAAGGTCGGAGCCCAATGTGGGGCTTAAACTCATGAACCTTGAGATCATGACCTGAGCCGAAATCCAGTCTAATGCTTAACAGACTGAGCCACCTAGGTGACCCCATAAAAGCATTTTCTGTGTTCTCCAAAGCCCATCAAACCTTTTAGTAAATAATAGCCTTTGAAGAAAATCAGTGTTATGAGAATGACACATACATGGTAGACCTTGCCCTGGAAGTATGGAAATGGAAATCTACAAGATGCTTAGGCTTCTAGACCATATTATAAAGGCACTTTTAACCTTCAGGAGAGTTGAGCTGTAGGGCTGTGGACTCTAGCCATAGTGTAAATCAATTCTGATGAGGATACGCATTTGCTACAGGACCTCATCTGCCCCTTAGAGCTGCAGTGACTGTCATTTGCAAATAATACAGTGACTCTTCAGCAGCCACTACCACTATTTAGCGGAGAGGTGCAGGGGATAGGCAGGGCAGATTGGAAACGGGTGGAGATTGGGAAGGAACTACCAAACAACTTTGATAAGAGTTTAGGGAAATCTCTAGAAATAACCCTGGACAAAGTAAGTTCCTATGGCTAGTCAAGTTACTAAGTAGGTGCTTTATTAAGAAATCAATATAAGACGTTGTTGCCTGCATACCTTTGCACAGACTGAAATAATCACTTTGTAAAGGCAAGGAGTTAAGGCTGATGAAATTGTAGATTTAAATAAAGTAAAGAGAATGTCAGAGCACCTGGGTGGCTTAGTGGGTTGAGCGTCTGGCTCTTGATTTCAGCTTGGGTCATGATCTCACAGTTTGTTGGGTTCGAGCCCAGAGTCAGGCTCTGTGCTGACAGGCTGACAGAGGGGAGTGTGATTGGAATTTTCTCGCTCTCTCAAAACTAAAAAAAAAAAAAAAAAGAGAATGCAGTGTCATCGCTGAAGAAATTTGTGTTTTGGGTAACAGAAGAAACTTGGGAGTAGGGGAGGTACATTGAGGAAAAAGAACTGTGGGTGAGGAAAGAATTTTAAAAATCTAGTACTTTCCCTAATACACCTTTGGGCCTAAGACTGCTTTATTAGCAACATACATACTGTCATTTCTCGTATTTAACAGGATTCTGTCATCAAAAATGAAAAAGATACCAAAACAACAAAAAATCCTTTTTTACATGAGAGAAGCGGGCAGGAACATGGGCTTTCGGTAGAAATGGGGTTATTTTAGGTGAGAGGATGATCCTTATAGTAGAGATAAGAAACAGTAACTGACAACAACTTTCAGTCTAATTGAAATCCTAAATACGTCCCCTTGGATCACCTCTTGGGAATCCGCTGCACTGGGACAGATCAATACCACCAGTCCCGCCCCTTTCCTGGAGCCGCTCACAGAAAGCCTAAGGGATCGGGCCGCACAGGGAATTCCGGACATCGGGGTGAACCCAACCCGCCCCACCATCCCTGTCGGGCCCAGTCAAGGATCGGAAGATCGGGCACAACCGGGAAGCATTGAGGCAGGGGGAAGAAGGTGTCCAGAAGACGAGAATCACTTCCGAGGGCCTTTAAATGGGGAACTAGAGCCAGGAGGTGAAGGCGAGGCGGCGACAGGGCAAGGCCACCGGGTGCGTCTCCGCCGCACGTCCTCGCCAGGCCCCGGGTGCGCTCGCCTCGGGCTGTGTGGGGACCTTCTCTTCTGGCGTCTGGCCACCCAATTCGTCCGGCCTAATTGTAGGAGTTACGCGACTTTCCAGTGTTTTCGTCGCATAAATTAGCTAGTGTGAGAAATACTCTGAAGCTCTCGCCTTTTTTCTCCTTTAACCCCGTTTTGGAAAAAAACAATCACAAAACCCCGGTACCGGCCAGGCAATTCTGCGGCCAGCCCCGCCATTTAGTCCCCAGCGGCGGCCTCCGCGCTCTGCGGCCCCGCCCCCGCCGGCTGGCGCCCCCGCCCTCTCCGGCTGGCGCTCTACGCTCCCTTTCACCGCTGTCCCGAACTTTCTGGAGTTTTCTGGGTTCCAGGGCGGAGACTGACTCGTAGGAAAACTCATCAACAAACTGCCTCATCCAAGTCTCTCCACACCCTCAACTCCGCTAACTCCCGCCCTAGAAAATCAAGCTTAGTCATCTCTCTATATTTAATTTCCAGAAAATTCTGTGAACTCTGTCCCAGCCTAACCATAGTAACAGGGCTCCCTGCTTTCCCCTTTTCGAGGGAACCTTCTGTTATGAAGGGAAGGGGAGGCAGGGCTGGGAGAGCTGGAAGGGTGGGAAAGGTAGGAGTGGGCGGTGGGGTTGGGATGGTCAGGAGTCAGAAGTGGCAGCCCAGAGAGAGGAGTCCCTGGCTGGTCACATAGCCCCGTGGTGTCCCTAATGTGCTCTGTCAGAGCCCTGACATTCACTTCACTCCCTTTTGTGGCCATTTGTTTTCCTCTTCAGAGAATGAAAGGGATAGGATGCCTGTTCCAGCCCTGAGAGAAGTTCAAAACGGGAAATATGAGGACCTGTAGGTTCAATCCCCTGTTCTATAATTAGCTGAGTGACCAGACCAAGCCACTGAACCACTGATCCTTTGTGTTCCTCTCTGAAAATGAAAAGGTTTGCCTGAATGGCCTCTGCCTGAAAATCTTAAGATAGTTTCTCCAGGAAACTGAAAGTAATGCCATTGTCCTGGCAGTTGTCCCCAACCTTGTAGGCAACTCAACAGGAAAGACTTGAGATGTCAGACCTGAGTATGGAATCCCAGCTAAGAAGCGAGAAGGGAGCAAATTTTAGAGCACTACTCTGTCACAGGCACAGAACTAAGGCCTTAGAAGCATTATCTTATTAATCACTGATGCCTACCATCCTATAAAATAGATTCTGTTGATTCCATTTTAGAGATAGAGACTTTTGTAATTTAGGTAACTTACAAGCATTTCCTTGTGAAGAAGGAGGAAGAAGAGGAAGAAGCAAACAAACAAACAAAAACCAAAAAACAAAACAGCCTGAACAAGGAAATAGAGTCAGATACAAACCTGGGTATTTCTCAGTTTTTTCCAAGCTGCTGGAAATCTGCAGCTTTCCCAGGTCACTGCAGCTTTTGCCACCGAGTTGTTAAAATGCCTGGTTCTAGGTTTCCTATCAGTTACCTCTTTTACTTTTTTCTAGCTAACCTTAGAATTATACCATCTTTTAAAACTGAAAGAACTGAGGAGAAAACAGTAAAGTTTGAGAAACTGCAGGGAAAAAGGAGAAGAAAAAAGAACCCGCAGCAGCTTCAGGGTGATAAAGGCTCCCCTCCTCCATACTTCCTGCCGCCAGCAGTCAACGTTCTCGGCTCTCCCTCTCCCGTCTCCCCACCCCCCGCTTAGTTAAGTACCTGACAGTTCCACCAGCTTGAGGAAACCTGATACTCTACCCTTTCAAATGCTAAACCCGATAAAACCTAATTGCAAACTTAGTCAAAGTAAAATTCTAGAAAATTTCTTGGGGTTCTTACAGTCACTTTAGACACCAGTTAAACCTGTGACTGGGTTTTTCCCTTGGAAGGCATCCAGTGTAAAAGACAAAATCCAGGAGACACTCTCCTTGCCAGGAAATGAAAAGGAATATAGATGTTTCGGTTTCCAGACCAGTCCACAGAGAGAGAGTTAACTCAAAAGGTAGGTCAACTATAGAGTGTAGATTTCTGATTCATGGAAAACAGCATTTGTAATGGATCTTTTTCTGCTATGCCAACAGCAGCAAGATTTGAACCCCTATCACCATGTCTACCTGCCAGGCGGTGGGTACAGTGATGTCCTTTGCTTCCAGCCAATAAAGTTTAAACTGCAGATCTGGAAAGAAGGAAGGAATAAATCCAGAACTGCCGCTAGAAGCAGGTAATGGCAGGGAAGCTTCCAGAGGGAGGAGGTGAGATTAAGGGCCCCTAGAAGTGTTGACACATTGGGCAGCTATAATGGAAGCTTGGGGAGTTGCCAGAGATCGCATAAAGAAATGGAAAATTCCGTAAGTTTGACCAGTTTGACCAGATTAGGAGGTGACTCATTAGGGAGCCACACTGAATGTAAAAAAAAGTTATCACTTGCCTGCACAAACACACACAGGATTGTGAAAGCAATTCCAATTGAGCAAAAATGTTCAAAAGCAAGATTCCTTCACTTCATCAAAAACTGTCTTCTCATATAAAAACAAATAAACAAAAACACTGTTTTCTCTCATTGTGTTAGGTTTTCTGTGTTCAACTATGTGGGTACAGCAATGTGTCTATTTTTGGTGGGTTGTGAACCTGGTACTATTTAATGTCACTTCCAGTTCACGCGCCCAACAACTGGTCTTACATATCCACAAAGAATTTTTTATTTTTATTTTTTTAAGATTTATTCATTTTTTGAGAGAGAGAGCGCGTGAGCAGGAGAGGGGTAGAGACAGAAAGGCACAGAATCTGAAGCAGGGTCCGGGTTCTGTGCTGACAGCTCAGATGCTGACTCGGGGCTGGAAATCAGGACCACGAGATCATGACATGAACTGAAGTCCAAAGTTTAACCAACTGAGCCAGCCAGGTGCCCAAGAACTTTTTTTAAAAGGCCAAAATGGGGGCGCCTGGGTGGCTCAGTCGGTTGAGCGTCCGACTTCAGCTCAGGTCACGATCTCGCGGTCCGTGAGTTCGAGCCCCGCGTCAGGCTCTGGGCTGATGGCTCAGAACCTGGAGCCTGCTTACGATTCTGTGTCTCCCTCTCTCTCTGCCCCTCCCCCGTTCATGCTCTGTCTCTCTGTCTCAAAAATAAATAAATGTTAAAAAAAAAATTAAAAAAAAGGCCAAAATGATCAAATGTGTTTGTATTTAAAGGAGAGAGGAAAACATGCAGAAAGTTGGAATCTAGGATAGAAAACTAAGTGGGTGGATTAAATGCATGACAAATAATCTTAAATTTTAAAGGAGCTGTAAGTAGAACCTGGGTCCGGCCAACCCCTCCCACCTTCCAGCATCATCCCAACCAGTGTGCTTAACAGGGACCACCTGCAACCAGCTGTGGCTTATACTATTAAAGACTAAACATCCTCACCTCTCCCTTGCCGACTCACCTCCCTCTGCATTTCATTTAAAAAGGAGGGCCAGCCTACGGGCGACAGAGGGCAGAAGATCGAATTCTGGGGTCTGAGTATGAACCGGGAATTAACAGGCAAACCCTCTGGGAATGGGGTGGCCCAGACCCCCCAGCTTGATAGAGGAGGGAAATGGCGAAGCCCCAAGGTCTTAAAGACAGCTTTAGTCCTACGGAAAGTTTTTTCTTCCTCTGGCCCGAGCCCCGCCCAAAGCGAAGGGGAGCAGCGGATCCCAGCCCTAGCCTACCCCTTCCCCTGCCCCACCCCTTCCCCCTCCCCCCGCCCTTGACCCAGCACGTTCCTTCTGGGGCACTGGGGACGTTCTCCAGTTTAAGAACCAATTGTTTACTTAAGTGTTTTTCTTTTAAAAATTCAAATTCTCCCATCCCCAGGTATTTCAACCGTGTAGGTTAGAGACGATGTCAAAACTATATTGCATTATCTCTTTCCTTCTCATTTCTACTTTAAATCGAAAGTGGGAAATACGCCACGGCTGGCTAAGGCAATCCTCAGGCAGCTCAGGCCTTTGGACCAATGCACCAGCGGGCCTAAACGCGACCCTATCCGTCAGCGCCACAGTCCAATCAGAGTCTCTTTGACCCGCCGATACCCCACCCACTTCGAGAAACTTGGGACCTTTACGTATTTGGGGTATCCCTGGGAGTCGTGTATTCCTTAACCTTAATCTTAAACCGCAAAACTAGTTTGAACCCCAGGCGGCTCTCACTGGCCTGCGATTATAAATGCCAGTCTTTCTAGTCAATTTCAAAGTCCGTGGACAGCATCGCTGGGAGGTACCGAGACTGGGTGGGCGGAGCCAACAACCGCCCTTCCCAGCTCCTCTCCTCCCTCCCCTTAGGACTCGAGTGCCTTCCCAAGAATCCGAGAAGAGTCTGGAGAGTTCTGGGAGGGGCGGCACCCAGAACGCTGATTGGTCCCAGAAAGCCTGGAGGCAGGACGCGATGCGAAACCGCTGGAATATTCCCGGCCTGGCAGCCCCGCAGAGCTCCGTGATTGGCTGAGGACAGAAAAGGTGGGGCTCGATGAGGCGTTATAAACACAGAGCCGCCCCGTCCCGAAAAACAGCAAGCCTGCAGAGAAACCTTCGGGATTCAGGCGGTGACCGCTAGCGCAATTTCCGCAGACCGGCTGAGTCGGGCTCCCAGCAAGTTCGAGTTTGCAGCTTCGGAACAGACCGAGTTCCGCGTCGCGTATCCCGACCGACGTTCACAAAGGCTGAACCTCAGCGCCGGGCAAGGGAGCAGGACACCGACATGGCTAAAACCGCAGCCATCGGCATCGACCTGGGCACCACCTACTCATGCGTGGGGGTGTTCCAGCACGGCAAGGTAGAGATCATCGCCAACGACCAGGGCAACCGCACCACCCCCAGCTACGTGGCCTTCACGGACACCGAGCGGCTCATCGGGGATGCGGCCAAGAACCAGGTGGCGCTGAACCCGCAGAACACCGTGTTCGACGCGAAGCGGCTGATCGGCCGCAAGTTCGGCGACCCGGTGGTGCAGTCGGATATGAAGCACTGGCCTTTCCGGGTGATCAACGACGGAGATAAGCCCAAGGTGCAGGTGAGCTACAAGGGGGAGACCAAGGCGTTCTACCCCGAGGAGATCTCGTCCATGGTGCTGACCAAGATGAAGGAGATCGCCGAGGCGTACCTGGGCTACCCGGTGACCAACGCGGTGATCACCGTGCCGGCCTACTTCAACGACTCGCAGCGGCAGGCCACCAAGGACGCGGGGGTGATCGCGGGGCTGAACGTGCTGCGGATCATCAACGAGCCCACGGCCGCCGCCATCGCCTACGGCCTGGACAGGACGGGCAAGGGGGAGCGCAACGTGCTCATCTTTGACCTGGGCGGGGGCACCTTCGACGTGTCCATCCTGACGATCGACGACGGCATCTTCGAGGTGAAGGCCACGGCGGGGGACACCCACCTGGGTGGGGAGGACTTTGACAACAGGCTGGTGAACCACTTCGTGGAGGAGTTCAAGAGGAAGCACAAGAAGGACATCAGCCAGAACAAGCGAGCCGTGAGGCGGCTGCGCACCGCCTGCGAGCGGGCCAAGAGGACCCTGTCGTCCAGCACCCAGGCCAGCCTGGAGATCGACTCCCTGTTCGAGGGCATCGACTTCTACACGTCCATCACGAGGGCGCGGTTCGAGGAGCTGTGCTCGGACCTGTTCCGGAGCACCCTGGAGCCGGTGGAGAAGGCTCTGCGCGACGCCAAGCTGGACAAGGCCCAGATCCACGACCTGGTCCTGGTGGGGGGCTCCACCCGCATCCCCAAGGTGCAGAAGCTGCTGCAAGACTTCTTCAACGGGCGCGATCTCAACAAGAGCATCAACCCCGACGAGGCAGTGGCCTACGGGGCGGCGGTGCAGGCGGCCATCCTGATGGGGGACAAGTCTGAGAACGTGCAGGACCTGTTGCTGCTGGACGTGGCGCCCCTGTCGCTGGGGCTGGAGACGGCCGGCGGCGTGATGACTGCCCTGATCAAGCGCAACTCCACCATCCCCACCAAGCAGACGCAGATCTTCACCACCTACTCGGACAACCAGCCCGGAGTGCTGATCCAGGTGTACGAGGGCGAGAGGGCCATGACGCGGGACAATAACCTGCTGGGGCGCTTCGAGCTGAGCGGCATCCCCCCGGCCCCACGGGGAGTGCCCCAGATCGAGGTGACCTTCGACATCGATGCCAATGGCATCCTGAACGTCACGGCCACGGACAAGAGCACGGGCAAAGCCAACAAGATCACCATCACCAACGACAAGGGCCGGCTGAGCAAGGAGGAGATCGAGCGCATGGTGCAGGAGGCGGAGAAGTACAAAGCCGAGGACGAGGTGCAGCGCGAGAGGGTGTCTGCCAAGAACGCGCTGGAGTCGTACGCCTTCAACATGAAGAGTGCCGTGGAGGATGAGGGTCTCAAGGGGAAGATCAGCGAGGCCGACAAGAAGAAGGTGCTGGACAAGTGCCAGGAGGTCATTTCCTGGCTGGACGCCAACACCTTGGCGGAGAAGGACGAGTTTGAGCACAAGAGGAAGGAGCTGGAGCAGGTGTGTAACCCCATCATCAGCGGACTGTACCAGGGGGCGGGTGGCCCTGGGGCTGGTGGCTTTGGGGCTCAGGCCCCCAGAGGGGGCTCTGGGGCAGGCCCCACCATTGAGGAGGTGGATTAGGATCCTTACCTTCCTGACTCGTATTTCTTTCCAAGTCGAGGTGACCTGAGGACCTTGCTATCACACTGTATTTTTTCCTACTTCCAGTTTTCTGTTATTTCAATTTGTTCTAAAGTTAGGTTGTAACCTGATAATGTTTGTCTTTATTATTTCCTTGTGATATACTAGTGTTTTTAGTAGAGTTTTTGCCTTGAAAGTAAGTTGGTGCTTTTTTTTCCCTCCTCTGTAAAATGAGCAAACACTGCCACCCTCTGTCCAATTTTGCTTTGTAAACACCGGAAGTCATGGAATGGCTTTTTTTTTTTTTTAACAATTTGTATACTTCATGATGAAAAATAAAATGTTACAAATACAAGTCTATTTTTATTTGAGGGGGGATAGCGGACCTTTCTTGGAATGTCTGAATTTCATAGGCTGAAAAATACAGTACTTCTGAAGAGAGGTACAGTATGAGGAGCTGTGACTTTGGCTATTTATTTTAAGACTTAATTGTAGGTTTTAAATTATATCTGTGCTAGAAAACAAAATTTCAGCTGCCCATTTTTGTGGGTGACACTTTTTTTTAGGGGAAAAGGGGATGGGAGCTGCAAAAATGGTTTTGGGGAGAACTTCTGGGTTAAAGGCAGTGTTGAGAGATGTTCACGGTTCTTTACTCTCACACTTAACGTGTGCAGAGCCCTTAATTTGTCACTTCTGAACTGTGAGTCTTAGTCTTTTATTTAAGTTATAAATTATTTTAGAGGTGTGCAAAACAGCAAAAATGAGATGCAGATTCACACTCTAGGGCTGTAAATGCCAGCTGGGTGACCAAATGTAAATTATTTAACCTCGATTTGGGTTGTCTCATTTTAAAATATTTTGTCAGAATGACCTCCCTTTTTTTTAACTTTATTTTTTATTTTTTTTTAATTTACATCCAAATTAGTATATAGCGAAGCAATGACTTCAGTAGATTCCTTAATGTAACCTCCCTTTTTTTAAATTAAAATTTTTTCTTAAATGTTTTTGAGAGAGCGATGGAGTGCGAACAGGGGAGGGAAAGAGAGAAAGGGAGACACAGAATCTGAAGCAGGATCCTGGCTCTGAGCCATCAGTGCAGAGCCTGATGAGAGGCTCCAGCCTACAGACCTCGAGATCATAACCTGAGCTGCAGTCGGTCACTTAACCGACTGATCTACTCAGGCACCCCCAGTACAACTTCGCTTTTAAAGATCTAAATCATTTTGAGCAGAAACGTGGCATAGACCAGTAACATTTTTTGCCATGGTCACCCTTGCTGCAGTTATCAAGCGCATGAAGACCAAGATTCTGAGGATTTGGGAGGCATGACAATTGATGAGGAAGCTTGGGGCAAACTGAGGGCAAAATACAGGCTGGCACACAACACTCCATCCCCAGGTGGAATATGTGTGATACCCCTCAGACACTCCTGGCTACCTGAGAACAAAGGAAAGTGCTTGCCATGGTAATGTGGGAAACTAACAAGTCCTTGAAACTTGCAGAGTCACATGTCTCTAGGAACTACGTTGCCTCAATGATAACACTTTGCTGGGGGCGAAAGAGAACTCTAGCTTAACATTATCCCAACCTCAAGGATCCTGTAAATCTACTTCCTTTATCTTAACTGCCCCAAGATATATGCTGGGAATCATATTCCAAGCTTATGCCCCCCACCCCCCCATATACATCTGAATGGTCTCTTGACTGGGGTTTTATTAAGCGGTAATAAATGGCATTTCCCTAGCAACAGCTAGTCCCTCAAGGTACTGGAAACCTTGCTTCCAAAATTCTTAGAGACTTACTCTATCCCTGACCCCCACCCAACCTGAGGATATAAAATGTTACCAGTCAGGGCACCAGTGCAGCTCTTCCTGCCCATAGGTCCTGTCCCCATGGTTTAATAAAATCACCTTTTTTGCACCAAAGTCCTCTTCAAGAATTCTTTCTTGGTTGTCGGCTCAAGACCACCCCACGGTCACCCTAAATAACTTCATCTATAATGAGGCAAGTTCTGTGCTTCCCCCCAGTAATCTTCAGTAATTTCTATCTCCCCATCTTCTAAATCAGGTGTCCTAAAGTTTTTTCATAGATTAGCATGTGGGAGTGGTCACCTCAACTACATCCAGGGCAAAATTAGCAACAAATGCCGGTTTTTTTCCACACTGCCTGAACACCATTGGCATTGGGTTCCTGTCCGGTTCTAAGTGATGGTTTTACCCCAGTTTTAACAATCAGTAACCTCTTTGTCCTTTTTATGGACAATCTCAAAACCAGAGGAATTTAAAGTAAGATCAAATTTAATTAAGAAGGAGAAGGAGCTGAAAGCTGGGTACAGGATACAACTGGGAAGATCAAGGAAATGGGCTTTCTTCCCATTACAAGCTCTTCCCCAGGGGGTTCTTCCTGCCAGAGTAGTTAGATGTCCTTAACATTTTCTTTAGCCTGATAGAATCTCAACCTCAACTACTCCAAAATAAAAACAAATTGAAGCTCAAGTTCTGTTTTTCAATAAATCTGCACCCTCTGGGAAAATCAAACATTTTAGGAATTACAAAATATAGGAAGCTCTCCTTGAAAGTTTGTAAAGGAAATGGAATATAGTAAGTTATTTTGGTTCCTGGGCCAATTCTCAAAGGCTTGCTTTACTCAGAAAAATAGATGAACTATAACACTGTAGCTTCCTATCATAGAATATGGTAAATGTAGTTTTAACTGCAGCAGCAGCAGCAGCAGCAGAAATTGGGTTTGTTAGGGTTTTTTTGTTTGTTTTTTGTTTTCCTGTAACCTGGCAGGTAAGATAGGGAATAAGTAGCTGCAAACTATTGGAAACATGTTTCTCCGACTTAGTGGTATACTAAAATCAGTGGGGGAAGTTAAAAAAATACTGCTGCCAGGCCTCCACCAGAAGTCAGAATCTTTGGGAGTGGGCTAAGGCATTGTATGGAAGTAAAGCTGTCTGAGTGTTTCTAATGTGCAGCCAATACTGGAGAAAAATGATCACATCAGAGGCTATTGCTGATTACATTTTTAGAGGGCTGGGGCATGGAAGAGGGAGGAAGGTGTCTGCTAGTGGGAACAGCCCTTGGCGGTAATGGGCTTTCTACAGTGAATGGGAGCCTGAGGCTTGAAAGGCCTAGAAGCGTTGATTCACTGGCAGCAGCAGTGATAGAGGTTAGGGAAATCTCCAAGGACAGTTTGATGGGTCAAAAAAGAGAATCCCTGAGGCTGGCAAGTGGTTCTTTAGGAAGCAACATCAGAATATGGTAATTCAGGGGCACCTGGCTGGCTCAGTCCATAGAGCTTGTAATGCTTGGGGTGGCTGGGTGGCTCAGTTGGTTGAGCATCTGATCTCGCAGTTCGTGAGGTCAGGCTCTGCTCTGTACTGACAGCTCAGAGCCTGGAGCCTGTTCAGAGTCTGTGTTTTCCCCTCTCTCTGTACCTCCCCCACTTGCACTCTTTCTCTCTCTCAAAAATAAATGAACATTAAAAAAACTTTTTTTTAATAAAAATAAAAAGATGAACATTTAACTCTTGATCTCAGGGTCCTAAGTTTGAACCCCATGTTGGATGTAGAAATTACTAAAATAAAATAAAAAACAGATTTTTTAATGTTTATTTATTCTTGAGACAGAGACAGAGCGTGAACAGGGGAGGGGCAGACAGACAGGGAGACACAGAATCTGAAACAGGCTCCAGGCTCTGAGCTGTCAGCACAGAGCCCGATGTGGGGCTTGAACCCACGAAGTGTGAGATCATGACCTGAGCTGAAGTCAGACGCTTAACCGACTGAGCCACCCAGGTGCCCCTAAAAAACAAATGTTAAAAAAAAGAAAAGAAAAGAAAAAGCCTCCCAAATGTTTTTTTTTTTTTTTTAAATATGAGAATTCATTAGCTACCGGTACACATACACATTTTGGAACTTAAAGCAAAGTCTACTTTGCAACATCAACTGTGGGCAAAACTCAGCCCCTAAGAGTTGAGAAATGTATCAAGTGAACAAGTGAATACTGCAGGATTCTTGGAAGAGGTTTTTTGTTTCTTTTTTATTTTTATTATTTAAAAAAATTTTTAAATGTTTATTTTTGAGAGAGAGAGACAGAGCATGAGAGGGGGAGGAGCAGAGGGAGAGGGAGACACAGAATCCAAAGCAGGCTCCAGGCTGTCAGCACAGAGTTGAACACAGGACTTGAACTCACAGACTGTAAGATCATGACCTGAGTTGAAGTCGGATGCTGAACCGACTGAGCCACCCAGGTGCCCCTTTACAGCCAACGTGGAGATCAAACTCAAGACCCCAAGATCAAGAGTCTCATGCTCTCCCAGCTGAGCCAGCCAGGTGCCCCTTGGAAGAGACTTTTTTTTTTTAGCAGTTGTATTTTTTATGTTAGAGGAGAGAGAGAGAGCTTCCGTGAGCAGGGGAGAAAGACAGAAGGAGGAAGAGAGACACTCTCAAGCACACCCCATGCTCAGCGTTCAGCATGGAACCAGATGCGGGACTCAATACCACGACCCCAGGATCACTGCCTGAGCCAAAATCAAAGCTCAGAAGTGCTCAACTGACTGAGCCACTCAGGTGCTCCTGGGATGACATTTTTTTGCTGGAAGTCTGAAACCTTGGGGCAAGATGGAAAGATTATTGCAGAAGTAAGAGGATATATTTTCTGCACCCACAATGGCCTTCTTCTGCATTTTAATCTGTGTCCACTGTGCCTAATTATGGGACTTAAGAAGAAGACTGGGGCACCTGGGTGGCTCAGTTAAACATCTGGCTCTTGCTTTCAGTTCAGGTAGTGATTTCACAGTTGCTGGGTTTGAGCCCTGCATGGCAGATTCTATGCTGGTAGTGCAGAGCCTGCTTGGGATTCTCACTCTCCCTCAGTCTCTGATCCTTCCCTGCTCGCTCTCTCTCTCAAAATAAATAAACATTAAAAAAAAAAAAAATGATAAGGGGCGCCCGGGTGGCTCAGTCGGTTAAGCCTCTGGCTTTGGCCAGGTCATGATCTCCCAGTTCATGGGTTCAAGTCCCATGTAGGACTCTGTGCCGGCAGCTCAGAGCCTGGAACCTGCTTCCGATTCTGTGTTTCCCTCTCTCTAGGCCCCTTCCCTGCTTACTCCCTGACACACTCTCTCTCTCAAAAATAAATAAAAATAAAATAAAATAAGACTGATTTTGGGAGTGCTTGGCTGGCTGGGTAGAGCATGTGACTCTTGATCTTGGGGTCATGAGTTTGAGCCCCACCTTCGGTATAGAGATTACTAAAAAAAATGATTTTGTATGATGTGGAACCCCTGACTCATATATTCCTTTCTCATAAAAGATTAAGAGGCCAACATACATCACCAAACACTAACTACATTTATAAATGAGGAGGTATAGAAGGGTCCATCCAGGAAGGTGGGATTTGGGATAATTTATGAGTTGACGGCCTCTTAATAGAGGCCAAGAGCAAATGACCAGATTTCTGGGGGAGAAAAACTAGCAAAGGGAGAACAGGGTCTGGCTGTTGCTACAGCACCCCTATTTGTTTTGCTTCTAACCCTCCTGAGATATATGGTTCTATTTAGAGTGTACTGAACACGTCCACCGTTTCTGGCCAACTCCCAGTCCATGAACTGCTCATAAAGAGGACAGGAAACGAAACTGGGAGTAGTTTCATGGGTATAGTAGGATAAAGTTCTGCAGATAGGTTGCACAACAACGTGATACATTCAACATTAGTGAACTGTACACTTAAAAGGTTAGATTTGTTTTTTAAGTTATCAAATGGTCTATGTTAAAAAACTGTTTATTGCATGTTATTTATATCTTAATAAAGCTGTTAAAAAAAAAAGACACTAAGGTTAATGTGACTGATAGGTCTGCGGGCTGGAGTGGGCGGTGAATTCAGATTTCGCTGGCTAGACAGAACAGGTGACAGTCTCTGAGCGTGACCAGGACCCCGAACTGGTGAGGACGAGGGAGGAGTTACTCCAGCGGGGACTTGTCAGCCCGGGAGGCCAATAAGGAAAAGCACTCAGCTGCGCAGGCTTTCAGCTGCGCAGGCTTCCTGCCGCGCCAGGGACTGTCTCCGGCCCGGCCGATGGAGAGACGGTCATCTATCTTTTGTTTTTCAAAATTAACAAAATAGGTCTGAATTATTTGCCCGGAAGAGTGTGAAACATTCACTCCTGGCCTCTCTTTCACTTGCTTTATTCTTGTTTGAACGAAGGGGAAAATGCCGTGGGTCGAACAGGCATCGACGAAGACAGCCATACCCGTCAGGCCCCCGACCCCACGTCGCCATAAATAGCCGGGACTCCGCCATTATAGTTCTCTTTGTGCATGCACTTGCCTCTGGAGAATGTCCGCGAGCTGTGTTGCGCCGGGGGGCTGCTGTGGCGCCATCCCCTACGCCAGGGGGAGGCGGCGGCCCCGGCGACCTGCGCTGTCTCTGCCAAGCTTCCTTCGTGTAGGTATCTCGGGTTCCTGTTGGGTGAGGGGACCGCAGTCTCGGGCTGAGCAGGATGAATTGCCATTACAGACTAGAGTTTCTGATGTGTACGTGACGCCATCGTTTGGAACTGACCCAGCCCAGGGCAGGGGGGGTACTCGGCTGGGGTCGCCCCTGGCCCCTGCTGACTTATGGGTTTCTTCCCAGGGCCCTGGTCTTCGTAGGCTGGTTCGCAGCGCCACGAGGGTGAGTGGATTGTGCGAGATGGAATGGCTGGCGGTGGCCTTGGGGAAGACGGGGGTGATGATGAACCCAGGTGATTCTGAGTGTCTCGCTGACGCCGTCACCGCAGCGCGCTGACCATCTCCCTCCCCCGGGCTGGGTCTTCCTGGTACCTGTGCTGGGGAGAAGCTCGTGGCCAGAAAACACAAGTGTGGCCTATCCCTGTGTTTCATTTTTCCACTAGGTGTTTTAAGGTGCTCGCCGTGTGTTACCTTTGAATAAAGGTGAGTATTAAGTGTGAGATTCTTCTCCGTGCTTCTCAGACTGTTTTGATCCCAGAACACTCTTTTCATGGGGTCACTGTGAAGTCTTTTTTTTTTTAACGTTTATTTCTGAGAGAGGGAGACAGCATGAAGGGGTGCAGAACCTGATTGATGGCCAGCTCGAACCCATAAGCTGTGAGATCACGACCAGAGCCGAAGTCCCGCGCTTAACCGACTGAGCCACCCAGGCATCCCAATGTTTTATTAATTTTTAAGAGAGCGCGAGTGTGATGGCAAAGAGAGGGAGACCCAGAATCTGAAACAAGCTCCTGGCTCTGAGCTGCCAGCACAGAATCTGATGTGGGGCTTGAGCCCACGAACCCTGAGATCATGACCTGAGCCAAAGTCTGATATGCCACCCAGATGCCCCTCTTGAACTTTTTAAAAAATTTTGGTAACTTTTTATACATTTGCCTAATTGTGGTTAAACCTGCCTCCTTACTGTACATTCTGTATTCCCCAGTGGAGGTTTTTTGGTTCTGTGTGTGTGCACACGCACAATTTTGGATTTTTTTTCACTGTAATTTAAGTCTTGAGTTTGCCATCTCTGCACTCTTATTTTGCTGCATCCTTATTTATATTGGATGAAAGACCATTGTCTTTCAGTGTATTACATCGCTTCTCAGAATCACCTGCCTTCATCCAGGTCTCCCTAAATTGGGAATGATGATTGTCTCAGACTAGAGTCTCTGATGCTGGGCTTGATGTCAAAAATTAAGTTCTGACTCATTTGGAGAACTGGAGGCTTGGGTCTGAGAAGGGGCCAACAGGAGGGCCTTTAAATTTGCTTGTGCTTCTCGATGGTTGTCTTTTTACTTTTCTAGCCTGATTATTCTAGAAGCCTACTTGGAGCAGTGCCCTTTTACAGATCAGTGTCTAATCTGGTGACTGAATGGCTGAAGTTGGGAACTTAGCCTCTTGGAGAAGTGCTGGTGAGACTTCTGGGTCGCCTAGATAGTGGCTCCTGCCACTTGAATCTTTGGGCTGCAATGAGGAGTGAAGAGCCATGTCCTTTCTCCCTGGCTCCTATGGTGAGTACCAGTTTCTCTTCAGCCCCAGAATGGTAATGGTAACTTTCTTGGACCATTAACATTTCTCTGAGGATATTTGAAACCACGAATCACTCCTGCTTTCTCTACCCACCCAAGTTCATGTTTTAATTCCAGTTGTGTGCGTGTTTCTAATAGATGTTCTTTTATGAATTTCAGGATTTTGCTAACGAGAGGATGTGTCTTATTTGGTGTTGAGCAAATCCTAGGAACTTCCATCTAGCTGTCCTGCATTAACCTGTGAGCAGCTTTGAACTTGAGAAAAAAAATTGCATAGAAATTTTGAGATATTTAAATATCATTCAGACCACTTTGCTTCATTGTAATCAAATACTTGGTCTTGTCAAAAGGATTCTAATAAAATGCTTTAGAGCAAAGTAAAAGTTTGGTTTTTGTATAAGCAAAGTCGTACAAAAAGATTTAGGGAAGTGAAAGGTAACTGTGAATGAGCATCACAGTTGACATCTAGCTATGTCTCTTCGCAGCTATATACAGGATAAAAAACTAGGTTGACGCTAACATTAAGCATTTCTAGGTGGTCTGCCATAGGATTCTAATGGGTTGGATGTACTTAACAAGTAGTGAAGATTTTTAGGATGTCGAAATGTTAACACAGGCACTTAGCTTGCGTTCAGCTCAGGTCATGATCACCGGTTTGTGAGTTTGAGCCCTTCGTCTGGCTTTTTGCTGCACACCTGGAGCCTGCTTCAGATTCTGTGTCTCTCTCCCCTCCCCCCCACTTTGTCTCTTTCAAGAATAAGTATTAAAGTTAAAAACAACAAAACGTCACCACTGTGGCTCAGTGGGTTTAGTGCCTGACTTTGCCTTGCGTTATGATCTCATAGTTCGTGGGTTCAGGCTCACTGGTGTCAGCATGGTGCCCACTTTGGATCCTCTGGACCCTTCTCTTTGTCCCTCCCCTGCTTGCACTATCTCCAAAATAAATATTTAAAAAAAAACCCATGCCTGTGCTAGTTGCCAGGGGCTGGGGAAAGGGGTAAATGGAGTTTAATGGATATAGAATTTCAGTTTACAAGATAAAGAATTCTGGAGATAGATGGTGGTGTTGGTTGCTTAGTATTAGTGAAATGTGTGCTTAAAAATGGTTAAGATGGTAAGTTTTATGTGTAGCCAACCACAGTAAAAATTGGGGAAAAAAGATCCATACTTGGACTATTTCAAAGATGGTTTCCTACCCACCAGCGTGTACAGATTTGTGTTGTTTTAAGATTATATTATAAATTACCCAGTTTCTAGGAGGAGGGCATTTAGATTTCTAGTCATGCTATATACCCTGTTGTTTGTACCCATTTGAAGTTGTGTTGTAGAATAATACATTTCAAAAGTAAAATTTGAAAGGGTTTAATAGGCAAAACAATGCATGGTATATTTCATACCAGTTTATGCTCGTGGCCTGTGTCCATAAGATTGCCTGTCTACCCTATACCTATCATCACTACTCCCAGTTGTAACAGTTTTAGCACGGGTTTGGTTCTATCTATTAACTCATTCTTTGTTTTGTTTTTTAATTTTGAGAGAGTGTGAGTAAGGGAGGGGCATCTCTTTCTTGTTTAATGTTTATTTTTGAGAGAGAACGGGAGCAGGTGAGGGACAGAGAGAGGGAGACAGAATCTGAAGCAGGCTCCAGGTTCTAAGCAGTCAGCACAGAGCCCCATGTGGGGCTCAAACGCAAACTGCGAGATCATGACTTGTACCAAAGTCGGACACTTAACCAACTGAGCCACCTAGGAGTCCCCAACTCCTCTTTAAAACATTTGCTACTGGGGCGCCTGGGTGGCTCAGTCGATTAAGCGTCTGACCAGCTCAGGTCACGATCTCGCGGTCCATGAGTTTGAGCCCTGCGTCGGGCTCTGGGCTGATGGCTCAGAGCCTGGAGCCTGCTTCAGATTCTGTGTCTCCCTCTCTCTCTGCCCCTCCCCCGTTTATCCTCTGTCTCTGTCTCAAAAATAAATGTTAAAAAAAAAAATTAAAAAATTTTAAAACATTTGCTACTTTAACTTTTACTATTTTAAGTAATCTCTACCTCCAGTGTGGGGCTTGAATTCACAACCCCAAGATCAAGAGTTTTATGCTGTATTAGGTGCCCCTACCTATTAACCATCTTTTAAAAATTACATTTCTTCTGTATTTTCCTACTGAACGTTTCCAGCTTGGCCTCCACCCCTGGAAATTAGCAAAGATTTTTCCCAACCTTTATATTCCTTGATCACCTTTACTAGTTTTATTTTTTTTCTTCCCCAAATTGCCCTGGTTGATACTCTCTGGAGGACAGTTTAGTCTGCAGCTCCCATTGCTATTCTCTGGTAAAGGGTTCCTTGGCCTTGGTGCTTGGCCCAGAATTTGAGGATTAGACCTGTTTAACAGCGACTTGTTATCTAAAACTTGGGTTAAAGTAGGGAATATTTGATTAAAGTTTTTTAAAATCCTTCACTTGGGCTCTTTTGTTTTTAGGACAAGAACAAACTAGCCTGCTAGCAGATAATGTTACTTTTGTGGAGGGGATTGGGACTGGGATGGGGGGTGAGGGTACGAGGAGACTTTGGCTTTTTTCTCTACAGATTTCTGAATAATTACCTCTAGGAATACACTGCTTTATGATCAGTCCCAAGCACATAATTGTATTTGGCTCTCAGGCATCATTGTGTTTTATCTTCGCAGCCAGCAAATATTTAGTGTTTGGATGTGTGCTAAGCTTTTCATGTGCTTCACTTCATTGAATTCTTAAAACTCAACCTTGCAACTTTGATGTTATCTACCCCACTTCACAGGCAAGGAAAGGCTCAGGATGTTAGATAATTTGCCTAAGGCCAGAGAGTATCGGTCTGGATTCAAATTCCTTTGTTTGTTACACTGGTCACCCAGCTTTAGAACATTACCAGTAACTGAAGCAAACCTGCCTTTGATTCAATTTGCTTCTAATCCCTGCCACTCAGGAAACTACCCAGCTGAATTGTGCCTGTATCATTCCCTTCCCTGACGTAGAGTTTTACATTGAATGTATCTCTAAACGACATACTGGGTTTTGTATCTTTTTGAACTTAATAAATATGGGATAATTGTTCATGTAGTTTTACTGCAACTTGATTTTTTTGTTCGATTCCACCCTCCCATACACATTTCTGTCCATTTTTTGGAAAAAAAGTCCTAAAAACTATGTTGACAGGTGTTTTTGGTAGTCTATGAGGACATCTGTTTGTAAGTGCATTTAAAAAAAAATTTTTTTTTTTTAACATTTATTTTTGAGACAGACAGCATGAGTGGGGGAGGGACAGAGGGAGACACAGAATCTGAAACGGGCTCCAGGCTCTGAGCTGTCAGCATAGAGCCCGACTCGGGGCTCGAACTCAACCGACCACGAGATCATGACCTGAGCCGAAGTCGGCCGCTTAACCGCCTGAACCACCCAGGTGCATTTTTTAGGTTAATAGTATCACAATGTATAGGGGACTGGTTAAGATTCTGGAGCAAGACTGATTAACTTTGGCTGAGTTACTTATCCACTCACAATTTTCTCATTTGTCAGTGGAGTACCTACCCTTACAAAGAATTACTAGGTTTATTTAAAAATTTTTAAATGTCTGTTTCTGAGAGAGTGGAAGTGAGGTAGGGGCAGAGAGAGAGGGAGACGTGGAATCTAAAACAGGCTGTAGGCTCTGAGCTGTCAGCACGGGGTGGGGGCTCAAACCCACAAACCACGAGATCATAACCTAAGCCGAAGTTGGCACTTAACGGACTGAGCCACCCAGTCGCCCCAAGAATTTTTAGGTTTAAATATATGCAAACGAACTTAAACCATGCCTGGCACAAACATGTTAAACCTTATTTAGGTATTACCTACAATCTTATTTGAAATAGCTTAATCATTAATGTGCATAGCCTAGTTGGTACCTCACACACTCATCCTTAGTCCCTGATGGCACTAGTAAGTAGATGGTCAACTTCCTTTCTTGTCCCTAGGGTCTCTAATACATTCTCTTGCCCTTATTTGTTTTTAAGTTTATAAAACTTAAAAACCAGGGGGTGGGGAGGGGAGGGACAGAGAGAAACAATCTTTTTTTTTAAGTTTGTTTTGAGAGAGGGGGGGAGAGCATCCCAAGCAGGCTCCATGTTGTCAGCCCAAAGCCCAACAAGGGGCTGAATCTCATGAAGCATGAGATGACCTGAGCTGAAATCAAGAGGCGAATGCTCAACTGATTGAGCCACCCAGTGCCCTCTTGCCCTTATTTGTGTGATCCAAGTTTTCCCCTGGGTGTTGGGACCCTCCTTCCTGTGCCAGCCCCAGGTTTGGGGTATAAGATGGAGCTATAGCCATGGTGAAGATGGTTATACGGCTTTATTTCAGGCATGGAAATCATGTTTCAGCCTTCTATATCCTTGAGCCCCACAGCGTTCCTCCAGGAGTGATGGTGATTGGTTAAGACTTCTGTCCCAAAACACTCTTTTCTTCATCTCGCCCTCCCCCTACTCGACAAGAGAAGCAACTTCAGAAGTAAACCGTCCTTCCACCTAACCCACTGGCAAGATCTCACAGCTTTCTACAGTTACTCTAAGCAGAGACTGGCCTCTCTCGGCCACTGCAGACGGTGAGCCTCCAGAGCCTAGCCTCTCCAGGCCTCTGATCTCTGGAGTCCTCAGCCACTGGCCATTCTGCTAGCCTCCCCAGGTGACACCTCTTCCCTACCAGTTGCTCAGGCCAGAACACTTGGGAGTCCTCTTGACTTCTTTATGTTACGTGTAATTCTAAACGATACGTTGTTTAGCTGTAAATGGTCTTAAACATTACATACTGTGTATGTATTCTGTGACTTGCCTTTTCTCTTCACATTATCTTTGAGAGATTAACCCATGTTGGCATGTTAGTTACACCACTGTTGCTACTGACAGAGCCAACCAAGCTCCCCCCACCACCGACTTGTGTCATTAATCTTATATATGCATGTTAGTTTGAATAGTCTCCCATCCTTACATGCTGTATCCAATTTGTCAGCACCTCATGCTGGCACTACTTTAAAAATAACACCCAAATCTGACTGCATCTCATACCTCCATTACCATTCCACTCTGGTAGGAGCTATCATCAGCTCGCCTACATGATTGCCACAGCCTCCTCACTGGTCTCCTGGCTTCCACCTTTACCCTGTTACAGTCTTTTTAAATTTTATTTATTTTATTTTTTCCTATTACAGTCTTATATCCACACAGCAGCCAGAAGTTTCCCTCCAAACCATAACTTGGGACTCGTCTCTCCGCTGCTCAGAATCCTGCAGTGGCTCCCATTTCACTGAGAGTGAAAGCCAAAGTCTTTGCAAGGACCATCCAACAAGGTCTTCCCAAGTCTAGCTCTGTTGTCTCTAACCTCATTTCCTACTCTCCACTCTGCTCTAGCCATATAGCATTAAGCCAGGAGCTGGCGGGCACTCTCCTGTCAATGTTCAGGGAGAAAAGATTTTGCTTGCTGGCTGGGGTCAACAACCACATCCCTTGGTCTGTGGGGTAGACTGAAACTTGTGCCATACGAGCTCGTGGATATAATTTGGGTTGTGAGGAAATCCTAGAGCGGAGAAAGAAACTTAAAAACGGTTTTGGACATTGTGGCACCGTGACTTTATATAGTCTATTTGGAAAACAATTTGGCAATACATACTGAGTATGATGCACATTCACTTCAACCCAGTGTTTCCACTTCTGGTAATACACCCTAAAACATACATGCATATAGAAAGATTATGTACACAAAAGTCCTTGGTGGTAATGGGTGATTGTTTGTCAGGGTGGGGGGAGGAAACAACCTAAATGTTCTCCAACAGGAAAATGGACATAATTGTGGTATTTTTATACAATATAACAGAGCGTGATGTGTTACATGCAGTAGTGGTATGACTAACGTAGTAGGGTGGATTATTCTCACAAACTAATGTGAAGGGAAAAAAGGCAAGTCACAAAAGAATACATTTGTATGTAATGTTTAAAGACATTTACAGCTAGGGGCACCTGGGTGCCTCAGCGAGTGAAGCGTCCGGCTCTTCATCTCAGCTCAGGTCTTGATCTCAGGGCTGTGAGTTCAAGCCCCATGTCAGGCTCTGTGCTGACAGCTCAGAGCCTTGAGACTGCTTGGAATTCTGGGTCTCCCTCTCTCTGCCCCTTTGCTACTCAAGCTGTGTCTCTCTCAAAAATAAATAAACATTAAAAAATTAAAACACAAACAAGTTTACAGCTAAACTATTGCTTAAAGTATAGTAAAAGAAATGCATAGGATTGCTAAATACTAAATTCCACCTAGTAGTTACCTGGGCTGTGACAAGGGGGGGAGTAGAGAGTGTGATGTAGTCAGAGCAGTGTACATGGGAGCTCATTGTATAGTTTTTCATATTTTTGTATGTCTGAATTATTAATAAAAACACAGTTTGGGACCTATGACTCCTGAAGGGCTGAGCAAGGGCAATAGCTAAGTCACTCTCCAGGGACACCTGCAGATTCTGAAGCTCACACATGGAGCTCCCTTGGAAAACATCAAAATGAGCTAGTCAAAAACACTGGCATCCGCACCAACAGGAACAAATCAGCAGGCTCAGTAACAGGACTTTATAGCTAAGCAACTCAAAGAACAGCATGTGTGAAGGCTGAAGTTGTATTGCTGGTGGGAGTGCAAACTGGTACGGCCACTCTGGACAACAGTATGGAGGTCCTTCAAAAAGTTAAAATAGAACTACCCTATGACTCAGCAATTGCACTACCAGGTATTTATCCTTTATCGAAGAGATAAAGGAAAGAATTTAATCTGCTGTGCCAAACAGGGTATTACAAAGAAAGAGCAAGTGGATTTAAATTAGAAACAAACGAGGGGCGCCTGGCTGGCTCATTCAGAAGAAGCATGTGACTCTTGATCTCGGGGTTGTAAGTTGGGGTCCCATGCTAGGTACAGAGATTACTTGAAAATAAAATCTTTATATATTTTTTTAAATAAAAAAACAAATGAGACAAATAGAAATTCTAAAATTGAAATAAGCAAGTACCTAAGCATAATAAACAACAACTGAACAGCAAATTAGTAAGTGGAAGGAGAAATCCATAATGTGGAGCAGAAAAAATGAGTGAATAATTTGAAAAGGAAGTTAACATGAAGAATGTAATGAGATGCTCCAACCTTTGGCATTGTTTGTTTAGAGCTGCCGTCACCTTGTTGGCTTGTTACAAATGCCACAGCCAGAACAGCTCTGCCCAGTGGCACATGGGGGCATGTGGATTTGAGCAGCTCAGGGCCATCTGTTAGTTTATTGTAATATTTCTTGTCCGTTAATCCTGTCCCACTTTTCCATGATTATCTTGTGGTTGCTGTGTTATTTCCCAAAGAGGAAGGAAACAGGCTGTCCCTTTAAAGTACTTGCTGACTGCTAAATGTTATTGCTGGCAGTCAGGTGAATCAGGTGGAAGTATGTCACACGCTAGGCTAACTATTGCCTGGCATTAACCCATTGAATTCTAAAGAATGTCGCAAAGATAGAGATGTGACCAATAAACCCCAGTTATTTGCTGACATCAGGTAATAAACTGGGGCTGGGGGTGTGGGAGCTGTTTCTAAAGGGTCTTGTGACTCTGGATCAGGGAGCCTCCTATTTTCTAGCAGCTTACAGAGTGGCTGTGCTCCACGCCAGATTGTTTTCTTCTAAAGGAGACCAAGCAATTGTTACAAAAACTAGTGTTTAAACCTTTTATTATGAAAGTCTTTTTTAAGTTTATTTTGAGAGAGAGTGTGAGAAGGGGAGGGACAGAGAGAGGGAGAGAGAATCCCAAGCAGGCTCCACGCTGTCAGGACAGAGCCCAGTGTGGGGTTTGAACCCACGAACCTCGAGATCATGACCTGAGCTGAAACCAAGAGTTGGGAGTTTAACTGATTAAGCCACCCAGGTGCCCATTAAACTTTTTTTAAAAGTAAGTTCTATGCCCAATGTTGGGCTCAAACCTACTACCCCGAGATCAAGAGTCGCACGCTCTACTGACTGAGCCAGCCAGGTGCCCCTGAAGTTTTTAAACCACAATGAGATACCACCTCACACCTGTCAGAATGGCTAACGTTAACAACTCAGGCAACAACAAATGTTGGTAGGATGCAGAGAAAGAGGATCTCTTTTGCATTGCTGGTGGGAGTGCAAACTGGTGCAGTCACCCTGGAAAACAGTATGGTGGTTCCTCAAAAAGTTAAAAATAGAACTACCCTATGACTCAGGAATTGCACTACTAGGTATTTATCCAAGGGACACAGGTGTGCTGTTTCAAAGGGGCACATGCACCCCAATGTTTATAGCAGCGCTACCGACAATAGCCAAAGTATGGAAAGAGCCCAAATGTCCAACCACGGATGAATGGATAAAGAAGATGTGGTATATATGTACAATGGAGTATTACTCAGCAATCAAAAAGAATGAAATTTTGCCATTTGCAACTACATGGATAGAACTAGAGGGTATTATACTAAGCAAAATTAGAGAAAGACAAATATCATATGACTTCACTATATGAGAACTTTAAGATACAAAACAGATGAACATTAAGGGAAGGGAAGCAAAAATAATATAAAAACAGGGAGGGGGACAAAACATAAGGGACTTCTTTTTATAATTAACAGCTTAATGTTTAACAGGTTCTTTCTGTATTTTTCTTTTTTTTAAATATGAAATTTATTGTCAAATTGGTTTCCATACACCACCCAGTGCTCATCCCAACAGGTGCCCTCCTCATTGCGCATCACCCACTTTCCCCTCCCTCCCACCCCCCATCAATCCTCAGTTTATTCTCAGTTTTTAAGAGTCTCTTATGGTTTGCCTCCCTCCCTCTCTAAATTTTTTTTCCCCTTCCCGTCCCCCATGGTCTTCTGTTAAGTTTCTCAGGATCCACATAAGAGTGAAAACATATGATATCTGTCTTTCTCTGTATGACTTACTCCACTTAGCATAGCACTTTCCAGTTCCATCCATGTTGCTACAAAAGGCCATATTTCATTCTTTCATTGCCACGTAGTACTCCATTGTGTATATAAACCACAATTTCTTTATCCATTCATCAGTTGACGGACACTTAGGCTCTTTCCATAATTTGGGTATCGTTGAAAGTACTGCTATAAACATTGGGGTACAAGTGCCCCTATGCATCAGCACTCCTGTATCCCTTGGGTAAATTCCTAGCAGTGCTATTCCTGGGTCATAGGGTAGGTCTATTTTTAATTTTCTGAGGAACCTCCACACTGTTTTCCAGAGCAGCTGCACCAGTTTGCATTCCCACCAACAGTGCAAGAGGGTTCCTGTCTCTCCACATCCTCTCCAGCATCTATAGTCTCCTGATTTGTTCATTTTAGCCAAGGAGACTCTTAAATACAGAGAAGAAACAGAATTGCTGGGGGGGGATTGTGGGTGGGGGATGGGCTAAATGGGTAAGGAGGCATTAAGGAAGACACTTGTTGGGATGAGCACTGGGTGTTATACATAGGAGATGTATCACTGGAAACTACCCCTACAATCATTATCGCATGGTATGCTAGCTAACTTGGATGCAAATTAAAAACAAACAAGGGCACCTCAGTGGCTCAGTCGGGTGAGCGTCGGGGTTCAGCTCAGGTGATCTCACAGTTTGTAGGTTTGAGCCCCGCATCGGGCTCTGTGCTGCCAGCTAAGAGCCTGGAGCCTGCTTGGAATTCTGTCTCCTCTCCCTGCCCCTCCCCCGCTCATACTGTCTCTCTCTCTCTCTCTCTCTCTCTCCTTCAAAAATAAATTAAAAACATTAAAAAAATTTTTTAAAAACAAACAAAACAGAAGGAAGAATAGTACAAAGAACACCAATACACCCACATCTAAATCCAACAATTGTCAGCATTTTTCCATATTCAAAAAAATATGTCTTTATATATAAAATTAGGGATGCATAGCTGGCTTGGCCAATAGAGCATGCAATCTTGATCTTGGGTTCACTGAGTTCAAACCCCATGTTAGGCCTAGAGCTTACTTTTTTTTTTTTTTTTAAATGTTTATTTGTTTTGAGAGGTGGAGAGGGACAGAGAGAGAATCCCAAGCAGGCTGCATGCTGTCAGCCCAGAGCCAGATGCAGTGAAATCATGATCTGAGCCGAAATCGAGAGTGGGTTGCTTAACCGACTGAGCCACCCAGGTGCCCTGGGCCTAGAGGTTACTTAAAAAAAACCCAAAGAGGGGCACCTGGGTGGCTCAGTCGGTTAAGTGTCCAACTTCAGCCTAGGTCATGATCTCACAGTTCTTGAGTTCGAGCCCCGCAACAGGCTTTGTGCAGCCTGCTTCAGATTCTGTGTCTCCCTCTCTCTCTGCCCCTCCCCTGCTCCTGCTCTGTCTCTGTCTCTGTCTCAAAAATAAACATTAAAAAAATTTAAAAAAAAGAAAATTAATATATACATTAAATTATATGTGTATATGTGTGCACATGTGTGTATATATACACATTTAGCAGGTTCATTTCAAAGTGAATTATCATGACATTTTATCTCTACCTCAACATGCATGTCCACAATGTAAGGCATATCCACTATACTGTTATCATACCTAAGGAAATTGGCAATAATTCATCCTTTTACTTATACTTGATATTCAGAGTTTTCCAACTGTTCCCCAAATGTCTTTTATGGCAGGTTTTTTTTTTTTTAATGCTTACTATTTTTTTTTTTTTTTTAGATTTATTTATTTTTGATTGACAGAGACAGAGCACGAGCGGGGGAAGAGCAGAGAGAGAGGGAGACACAGAATCCAAAGCAGGCTCCAGGCTCCAAGCTGTCAGCACAGAGCCTGACACGGGGCTTGAACTCACAAACTCATGCGAAATCATGACCTGAACCAAAGTCGGACGCTTAAGCTACTGAGCCACCCAGGCGCCCCTAATGCTTATTTGTTTTTGAGAGAGATAGAGCATGAACAGGTGAGGGGCAAAAGAGAGGGAGACACAGAATCCGAAGGAGGCTCCAGGTTCTGCACCATTAGCACAGAGCCCGACTCGGAGTTTGAACTCAAGAACCACGAGATCATGACCTGAGCCCAAGTCAGATGCTTAACCAACTGACCCACGCAGATGCTCCCAGTTGTTGTTTTTTAAAGAGCCAGTATCCAGTCAAGGATCAAACACTTTATTTTATGTTACATCTTTTGATTCTAGAATACCCTTCTCTTTTCTCCTTTCTGGGGGCATTGATCTTTCGAAGGGACTAGGCCAGTCATCCAGTCATCTTGTAGAGTATTCCACGTATTGGCTTTGTCTAATTGTGCCCCCTGGGTGTCTTTAACTTGTTCCTGGATCTCCTCTGTATTTTCTTTAAACTGGAGGTTGCCCCTAAAGGCCTACTTAGAATGTGGTTACATAGTCTGGCCAAGAACACTTCACTTGGCTGTATACAACCACAGATATTTATTCCCTCACAGTTCTGGAGGCCAGAAGTCTACAACAGTTTCATTGGGCCAAAATCAAGTTGTCCACAGGGACTTGTGCCCTCCAGAGACACTAGGAGAGAAGCCATTGCTTGTCTCTTCCAGCTCCTGGTAGCTGTTGGCATTTCTTGTGACTTGTGGTCACATCACTCTAATCTGCCTCTGTGTCACACTGCCTTCTCTTCACTCTGTGTTCATTGAATCTTCCTCAGCTTTCCATATATATGGTTGCATTTAGGACCCACCAGATAATCCAGGATAATCTCCCCATGTCAAAATCCTTGATTTTTTTTTAAGTTTATTTATTTATTTTGAGAGAGACAGAAACAGCGCAGGTGGGGGAGGGGCAGAGAGAGGGAGAGAGAGAAAATCCCAAGCAGGCTCCACACTGTCAGCACAGAGCCCAATGTGGGGCTCCAATCCACGAAGCCACGGGATCATGACCTGAGCTGAAACCAAGAGTCGGATGCTTAACCAACTAAGCCACCCAGGTGCCCCTCAAAATCCTTGATTAGATTACACCTGCAAAGATTCTCTTTTTCCCTAGAAAGGCAGCATTCCCAGGTTCCAGGGGCTAGGATGTGGATATTCTTTTAGGGGGTCATTTTCAGTTTACCACATGCTATGTACTTCACAGGGCCTAGTATCAGGGGGATCATACCTACATGTCCCATTCTGGTTTTTGTTTGTTTGTTTGTTTGTTTGTTTGTTTTGTTTTTAAAGTAGGCTCCATGCCCGATGTGGGGATTGAACTTACAACCCTGAGATCAAGAGTCATATGCTCCACTGACTGAGCCAGCCAGGCACCCTCTATGTGTCCCATTCTTCTTCTTCTTTTTTTTTTTTTTTTCCTTTTTAAGTTTATTTATTTATTTTGAGAGAGAGAGAGAGAGAGAGAGAGCATGCATGTGTGCATGCTGGGGAAGGGCAGAGAAAGGGAGAGAGAATCCCAAGCAGGCTCCATGCTGTCAGTGCAGAGCCCTTAAGCAGGGCTTGATCCCACGAACCATGAGATCATGACCTGAGCTGAAATCAAGAGTCAGACACTCAACTGACTGAGCCACCCTGTGACCTCATGTGTCCCATTCTTGATCTCAGCTTGGTTGCCCAGTTAAAGTGGTGACCCCTAGATGCCTTCATTATTGAGGTACTCTCCCTGCTTGTGATTGGTGCCAAAAAATGAAAATCCATATGAACGAATATTCAGTTCTCTATCAACCTTTAGCCTAATGATTTTAGCAACCACTGAGGATCTTGAGGGGGGAAGTGTTCCTTGACCCTTGTAGGGTCCCTGGCTGGGTCTGAAAATTAAGACAAATTAGCAGGAAAGAAGCATACAAATGTACTTAATATAAGCTTTACATGACACTGGAGCCTTCACATGGAAATGAAGACCCAGGGACATGGTGAAACCTACTTGCTTTTCTGTGGGACTGAACAAAGAGGCAGTTGTGGGAAAATGACCAAACTGTGGGGAGATGACAGGAAATCAGAATAATTTTAACAAGGTCTCAGTGTAGCATTCACTGAGTCTCAGCCTCTTGTCCTTGAAAATGAGAATGTCTTCCTTCCCCTGGCTAAAGGGAGGGCAACTCTCACATGGGAGGTTTATCTCCTGCTTTCAGGAAGAAAAAGGAAGGCCAGAGGGCTCTTTTTGCAGTTGTCGTTTCTCAAGTGCTCTTAATACAAAATAATCAACATGCCAAGGCAGCATGTTTTGGGGTGATGTGCTCTGAACTCCTTCACCTGAGTTATTTCATTCGTTTGCAAAATGATGATCTAATTTGATTATTATTCCTACACTTATTAGATGATATTGTGCTGTAAAATAAGTAATAAATAACTTATCTCATCAACTGATATTTTGTCTAACTTGAATTACTTGTTCCTGCTGAAAAGGCAGGATAAATGATTCATTCTTTTCTTTTATTTATAGTATTATATGTGTAAGGAGTTGGTATAAAAGTCTCTTCCAATGGTGGTAAATGAATTCCCTCTCTTTTTTGTATACATGACTCCAGTGAAATTGCCCTGTGGTCCCCTTTGCCCTTATCAAATGCCTTGCTGATACCCAGACATGCTAAGACACTGTCCTCCCCTAATCTCCGCTTTTAAAATTGTGGCCAGTGAGGGGAGCCTGGCTCACTCAGTCAGTTAAGCATCTGCCTGCCTCTTGATCTCAGCTCGGGTCATGATCTCACAGTTTATGAGTTCTAGCTCCATGTCAGGCTCTGGGTTGACAATACAGAGCCTGCTTGAGATTCTCTCTCTTCCTCCCTCCCTCCCTCCCTCCCTCCCTCCCTCCCTCCCTCCCTCTCTCTCTCTCTCTGCCTCTCCCTCTCTCTCTCTCAAAATAAATAAATAAACTTAAAAAAATATTGTGGCCAGTGAAATGCTGTTGGGGTTGGCATGACAACCTCAGCAAACCCATGATAGTTCCTGGATATTGCTTGGGCTCCTGCCTCCAATAGTAGTAAGGGCATCTCAACATCTCCAGGGGGTTAATTTTTTTTTTTAACATTTATTTATTTTTGAGACAGAGAGACAGAGCATGAACGGGGTAGGGTCAGAGAGAGAGGGAGACACAGAATCTGAAACAGGCTCCAGGCTCTGAGCTGTCAGCACAGAGTCAACACAGGGTTCGAACTCATGGACCGTGAGATCATGACCTGAGCCAAAATTGGACGTTTAACCGACTCAGCCACCCACGTGCCCCATCCAGGGACTTAAAAATAAAAGAACCTGGGGCGCCTGGGTGGCTCAGTTGATTAAGTGTCCAACTCTTGATTTCAACTCAGGTCATGAGCTCATGTTTTGAGAGATTGAGCCCCACATCAGGCTCTGGGCTTACAGTAGGGAGTTTGCTTCGGATTCTCTCTCTCCCTCTTCCTCTGCCCCTCCCCAACTCGTGCTCTCACTCTGTATCTCTCAAAATACATAAATAAACTTAAAAAAATATTATTAAAAAAAGTAATAATAACAAATAACAAAATCAAGATCTATAGATGGCAAACAATACATGTCCCTTAAATTGGTTAATTGATAGGAACATAACAATATTAGATGGGCTTAAGATACTGAGGCAAAAAGCCAATTATCTATATATTATATATACAGTGTATATAATAATTATGTATAGTTTATTACTATTACTTTTTATTTTATTTTTAATTTTTTAACGTTTATTTATTTTTGAGACAGAGAGAGACAGAGCATGAACAGGGGAGGGTCAGAGAGAGAGGGAGACACAGAATCTGAAACAGGCTCCAGGCTCTGAGTGGTCAGCACAGAGCCCAACGCGGGGCTCGAACTCACAGACCGCAAGATCATGACCTGAGCCGAAGTCAGACGCTTAACCGACTGAGCCACTCAGGTGCCCCTACTATTACTTTTTAAAAGTAAGCTCTAGGCCCAAGGAGGGGCTTCAACTCATGACCCAGGCAGCCAGGCACCCCTAATTATGTACAGTTTAAAGAAGACTAATAACATGTATTATCACTGAACTTAAGATCTGGTGCCGCTAAACTTGTGGCTTGCAAATTTGGAGGCCACAGAGAATGTGATTTCTGGTCCCAATCCCACAGGAGTATGAACTTCTCTTAGGAGTTTTCCAGACACGCCTCCCCCACCTGAATCCAGAACAAAGATGGAGGCCAGTTCACCCACTGAAGATACTTGGTTTACAAAAAGAGGCAGCCAGCTTGTGAGCTGTAGTTTGCCAATTTGGTTTTTAGAAATATTGCCTTCAAATATTATTTATCTTGATTCCAGAGTTTTTTGGTGTTCCCTTAAGTTACGCACCCAAAGTACAGTCCTGCTTTGTTGGGGGTAAAGGAGGGGGCAGGAAGAACGTTCTTGTTTAATTTCTAGTCCTCCTCAGGCCCCTGGCTTTATCTTTGGACTGCAAATCTGAGGTCCACTGAAACCCCGATTTTGGCACTGAGCATTGGCTGATGTCCCCAGGGCAAATGGAGCCTCCAAGTCCACTTGATTTTCTGGATTCTTGCTTTCTATTATTTATGGTTTGTGAAGATCCCTTACTTTTGTGTTGGCTAAGCCTTACAGTAAAAATGTGGGTTTTTTTTTTAAAGTTTATTTATTTTGAGAGAGAGTGTGTGTGAATGGGGGAGGGACAGAGATATATATAGAGAGAATACCAAGCAGGCTACATGGAGCCCCATGCAGGGCTCAAACTCAGGAACCACAAGATCATGACCTGAGCCTAAACCAAGAGTCAGACACTTAACCAACTGAGCAACCCAGGCACACCTGACCTTTTCCCACTGTTTTAAGGGCAGCCTGAGGACTGGGAGAGAGAGCCCAGAGTTGGTTCAATTCTGAGCCAAGACGCTGGGGAGGGCTGAGAGTGTGTGAGGGGAGGCAGCTGTGCTAGGGGTGGGCTCCATGCTAGAATATGGCTGCTTACCTAGGAGGCACTCCACCAGGCTTCAGTCTCGAGTCAGCTCCATCCCATTTGTACAGATAAGCACTATAGCTTCCTCTTCTAGCTTCCTGACATTCCTTCCAATTCCCCTTTTACATTAAAAGAAAAAAAAAAAAGCCAACAAAAAGTTCTTCTACCCTTTCTGCACACTTGACATTTGTTCTCATCCTGGTTTTCAAACTTGAATGTGCATAAGTCCCCTGGAGAGTTAATACACTGATTGCTGGGCCCCACCCCCAGAGCTTCTGGCTCTGTAGGTCTTGGTGTAGGGGTGGCTTTGGGGTTCTGGACAGGGGGGCAGTCAAGCATTTCTAACATGTTCCCAACATGTTCCATCTGGGACAACACGTTCCATCTGGGACGACACTAGCTCCTTACCCACCTAGATTTGTCTTTCCTCCTGTATGAGGCACCCACCATGTGCCATCTGTTGTGGCGGGTATTCAAGATGGGGTGCCTGGCTGGCTCAGTCAATAGAATCTTAATCTCGGGGTTGTGAGTTCGAGCTCCATATTGGCTGTAGAGATTAATTAAGTAAATAAAACTTAAAAAAAAAAGATGCTTGGGTAAACAGGTAGGTTTCAAAACAGCAGGTTAACCCTGCTAGCTTTAAGGGTTATTGGTTTCTTTAGACATAAATTCTTCCTACTTAGTTTCTCTTTTGAGATCTTTTCTACAGTGTTTTGAAGTTTATTCTTTCTGAGTCTAGGCTAAATGTCTAAGAGAAAGTTTCCGAAAGTGCAGTCTAAAGACCCCAGCATCAGCCTCTCCTGCAGTTCCTGTTAAAATGCGAGGTCCCAGGGGCGCCTGGGTGGCTCAGTCAGCTGAGCGTCCAACTTCGGCTCAGGTCATGATCTCACAGTTCATGAGTTCGAGCCCTGCGTCGGGCTCTGTGCTGGCAGCTCAGAGCCTGGAGCCTGCTTCGGATTCTGTGTCTCCCTCTCTCTCTGCTCCTCCCCTGCTCACACTGTCTCTCTCTCTCTCAAAAATAAATAAAGATTAAATTTTTTTTTTTTTTTAAATGCGAGGTCCCAGACCCTTACTAGAATACTGAACCTGAAGGTCTGGGGTGGGGCCCAGGGCTCTGCCCCACCCACTCCTGGGGAGAATCCTCTCTCAGCTGAGGGTTGGTGGCTAAGAAGGAACATGGTCACTCTTCACAAGCCTTCTGCCATGTCTACTTCATGACACAATAGCTCATGGGTCAGACATTCATGGCATCATTTCCTCTCTTTCTTCCAGTATTTCTAATAAAGTTGTTTAGCAAGACTTTGTCAGATGTGCAATTTTTAGTGGTATTAGCAGATGTCCCAACTGCTGCAGATGCCACCCCCTTAATTCTTCCAATGCCATACCTATTTCGTGATCTGCATTAGAGAAGCAGAGCCTGGGGGCACCTGGGTGGCTCATTACGTTAAGTGGCTGACTTCGGTTCAGGTCATGATCTTGAGGAATGTGAGTTGGAGCCCCATGTCGGGCTCTGTGCTGACAGCTCAGAGACTGAAGCCTGCTTCGGATTCTGTGTCTCCCTCTCTCACTGCCCCTCCCTTGCTCACACTCTGTTTCCCTCTCCCTCAAAAATAAAAATAAACTTAAAAAAAAAAAAAAAAGAAAGAAAAGAAAAGCAGAGCCCTACAACCAAGCTGCCCAGGGTTCTCTTTTCTTTTTTCCCCTCATATATCCCCCTGCTTCCGCGTGCCAGCCAGAGATTCTTCCTCTCTGTCTCCTGTGTGGTTGCTAATAGTGTGATTTACTGGCCAAGTCAAAGTATTACATCAGTTTACTCACAACTGGCAAGGAAAAGGGGGAAATTAAGCATTTACCCTGCCTTTCCCTACAAACCATGCTTCAGGGTAATCCAACAGCCTTGATGAGGGACAGCTCTTTTTTTTACCGAAGAATTCCAGGTAACAAATGGGGTAGAAATAATAGAATTTAAAAATCAACATTTCACAACCCCTCAAAATAATTGATTCAGGCAAAACCCACCTGTGAATGAAATTGACAGTTGGAAGGTTGTTGGGGGAAACTTACAAAGGAGGGGTCAGGCTGTGGCCATCTGAACCCACTGCTCAATCTCAGCTTTACTCTGAGAGGGAGGGGCAGACAGTACTTGCCCCCCACCCCCAGGACTCGCAACAGGAAGCACACAGCACCTGTGAAGGATCTTGTCCCACTGACCACCCCCCCTCCCCAGATGGAATGGGAAGCCAAATCTTCAGGTTTGATCATTGGAAATGTGAAAGATAGACGAAGGAGTTAAATGACACTCTGAGGAAGCTGACACATCAGAGTGGAACGTTCTATAGGATGAATGCCTTTATTTCTGCATAGGTGTTATCAAGAAAAACAAAGAGGAGAGGTGGGACTATTGATCAACCTAGGTTTAAGACACATCAAAATAAAATGTACAGGGTTTCAGGGTGCTTGAGTGGCTCAGTCGGTTAAGCATCCAATTCTTGATTTCAGCTCATGATCTCATGGTTTGTGGGTTCAGCCCTGCATCCGACTCTGCACTGGCAGTGCAGAGCCTCTCTCGCTCCTAAACATAAATAAATAAAATTAAAAAAAAAAAAAAAAAAGGAAATACGTAGGTTTTTTGGATCCTGATTTATTTTATTTTATTTTATTTATTTTATTTTTTGAGAGAGAACAAGCAGGTGAGGGGCAGAGAGAGACAGAGGGAGACACAGAACCCAAAGCAGGCTCCAGGCTCCAAACTGTCAGCATAGAGCCCTATGCAGGACTGGAACTCACAAACTGTGAGATCATGACCTGAGCTGAAATCAGCTGCTCAACCGACTGAGCCACCCAGGCACCCCTGGATCCTGATTTGAACAAATCAACTATAAATAAGACATTGAGACATTTGATGAAATTTGCACATTGACTGGGTATTAGATGATACCAGAGTTAATGTTACGGGTGTGCAATGGCATTATGGTTACATAATAAAATGTTCCATTTTAAAGGGTGAGATGCACACTCAAGAATGTAAGGGTGGAGGCACCTGGGTGGCTCAGTTTATTGTTTGACTCGATTTCAGCTCCGCTTATATTTCAAGGTCGTGGGATCCTTGTTGGGCTCCTTGCTGAATGTGGAGCCTGCTTAAGATTCTGTCTCTCCCTCTGCCCCTCTCCCCTGCTCTTGTGTGTGCACTTTCGCTCTTAAAAAGAAAAAAAAAAAAAAAAGGAAAAAAGGTAGGGATGAATGTCACAAGGTCTGATATTTGCTTCAAAGTATTTCAACAAAGAGGGGTGCCTGGGTGGCTCAATTGGTTAAGCATTTAACTCTTGGTTTTGGCTCAGGTCATGATCTCACAGTTTGTGGAATCAAGCTCTGCGTCAGGCTTGGTGTTAACAGTGCAAAGCTAGCTTGGGATTTTTCTCTCTACCTCTCTCTCTCTCTCTCTCAAAAAAAAAAAATCAAAGTGAAAAAGAAAAAATAAGAAGCAAACGTTGGATACATAGGGTGTACACGGGGTTCATTAACCCATTTTCTCTACCTTTGTTTTCACAAATGTCTGTAAGTCAAAAAATTAAAGTATTACATTATTGACCACAAATTCTGGATAAAATATAACAAAATTAAATTACACCATATCCTCATATACAGTGAGATTATTCCATTTTTTCACTTTTTCTGATGGAATGAATTATCCTAACATTTCTTAGAGAAGGAAGTTGAAAGTAAAATAAACTGCAACTGTATGTCAATGTGACCCTTATTCCTCAGTCTTTGACATTCTTTCATTTTTTAAAATTTTTATTGAGGGAGAGGGGGGAGGGGTAGAGGAAAAGGGAGATTTTTTTTTTTTTTTTTTTTTTTTTTTGAGAGAGAGAGAGAGAGAGAGAGAGAACATGAGCAGGAAAGGAAAGGAAACAGAGAGAGGAGAGAAGAATCCCAGTCAGGCTCCACATTGTCAGCACAGAGCCCAATGTGGGGTTTGAACTCATGAACCATGAGATCATGACCTGAGCTGAAACCAAGAGTCAGGATGCTTAACCAATTGACCCACCCAGCGCCCCCTGAGTCTTTGAGATTCGGACCACCAAAGCTTATGTAGGCATTGTATTTTCTTTCCACATGGAGTAAAGGCATGGCTCTTCCACTCATCTGTTCTTTTAATAGCATCTGCCTTAGGATGGTGCTATTTTCTCAGGTAAATTGTCACAATGCTTATTTCTCTGCTGGGCTGGGCTGGCCTGGGAAAGGCTTTCCATCTGCATTTCACACACCTGCCCCCTGGCTTGATGGAAGACAGTATCCCACTCCATCTCAGATATAAAACAGAGCAGATTGCTTAATATCTCATGGGGCTCCCCCTGCTACTCCTCATGACACCTAGGAAGATGAATCTGTTTTTCTGTGATGAGGAAGATGTGAAAGGGAAAAGAAGATTTAACTGCCAAAGTGCTGCGACTTTCATGGGCAACAGCAGCTTCTTCCACAGAGCTCATTCCCAGCCTCTTACAAGTGTACGTGAAGAACACGCATCTGCATGGACAGAACCACAGAGACATTACAAGTGCTCACTCTCCTTCATTAAAAACGTTAAGTTACAAATAGTTCAATTTATAAATAGTCTAGGTGGGTGGCGCACCTAGTTCTTTACCCTGAATCCAAATATTGCCCTTACAGTACTTTCACCAACCTGCTCCATAGCCAGTATCTTACCCTAAAGAGGAAGCTCAGCCTTCCCCAATTCCCTGAGTCCAAATATATCCAATTCCACAGGCCTACCTAACCCCACCTAAAAAAAGGACCAATCACTGCCCTAGGAAGGCAGAAGGGGGTAGGGGGCCAGAGCCAGCAATGATGTGGAAGGGACGTGCTCCCAAGTGAGGGCAGGACACCCTGTGTGGAAGAAGCCAGGCTTGTAGTCCTAAAAGAGTGACTTCCCTGTCAAAGAGAAATCGATTTTGCAAAAGGCTACAGTCTACAGGCAGGTGGAACTGTCTTTTAGGCACCTCTAGCAGACCCGCTACGGGCCCATGGTTCTGAAGGCTGAGTCCAGGGCCTTCTACTCTGGTGTCAGGTGTGCAGCTCAGAGTGTCCCATACACGCTGACTTTGGCCAGGGAGATGCTCTCGGTGTACTGATTCCGGCCTTTCTCATACAGGACGTAGAGCTGGGGGGCCTGGTCCTTCCCGCCCACATTGCCCTCCAGGGCTGCCAGTGAGGAGTAGCCACTGGGGCCTGGCCACAGCTGGACTGTCTCTTTCCGCCATGATGTACCATTGCTGAAACTCCAGCGCAGGGTCAGGTTCACTCCTGGGGAGGGCAGCAGTGTCAGAAAAAGGAGGGTCTGTGGCCACACCTTCTCTAGATAAAAGGGGCTCCCCTGATGACCCCCCCCCCCCCAACAGACACTCACGGAACTCTGGATGGGCTGGATTGGAGAAGAAGACAATGCCGGAGCTGGTGGCTACAGCTCCTGCAGCTACCACAGGGTCCACAAGCTCAGGGTCGAAGGTCACATCACGAGGCCGTATGGTATCACAGGCGTCATAGCTGCGGAGGACAATTCGGCAATGGCAGTGGTAGTTGTTTTGGTTCCGGGCGTTGATGACGACTGAGCCGTCTGGGAGCTCATAGGGCTGAAGAGAGGGAAAATGGCTTCAGGAAGACCCAGGGAGGGGGCAGGGCAAATCCTGGGTCTGTGAGTGAAATGGTGCTCTGGAGGGCAGGGCCGGTGGAGTGGGTGGGGAATAGCCCGTGGACTCCTGACCTGGCACTCATCAGGGTTGAAATCGTTTTCCCGCTTGGGCTGGCCATAGGGGATGCCGCTGACCCCACTGCCATAGCGCCAGGTGGCACCGTGATCATCACTCAGGAGGCAGAAGACCCCATCCCGCTCCAGTGTCCCATGGCCACACACGATGAGGCGGCCCTTCCGCGGCTCCCGCTGTTTCTGTGGGAAAGGAAGCTGGATGTCACTGAGGGAGACACTGTAGAAGCTCACAGGTAGAGAAGGAGAACCCATCACCTCCTAAGTGTGAGAATACATCTGGTCCTCTTCAATTCTGTCCTTGGTACTGAGGGTCCCGGGAGGATCCCATAAGTATCCACTGCCTGAATTAAAAAACTCTTGCAGAATAAGCTCCTTTAGGACATCTAGGGTATACACCGGATAGGTTGTGCATCAAACAAGGGGGTCCAGCCACAGAGGTGTATGGGAGCTTAAACCCATGCTTGGTGTGCTCACTCACCAAGCTGTGTACAACCCCCACATGGGAAGACAATGGCAAAATTCTATCTTTCCTCAGGAGGGGGTTCCTCCCAGGATGCCCCTTTCTTCCAAGGAATCCCATCTAAGAGAAAATCTGACTTCATAAGTCCTTCTCCCTGGGAAAAAGTCTAACTGGGGGCATCTTCCAGACTCTCCAAAGGGCAGCCCCCTCTACCCATCTCAGGATAGAGACCTGAATGCCTGAGCCTGGTCCAGGGGCAAACATCTCGGTGCCAATATCCAAGGAGAGGTTCCGGGGAGGGCTCCAGGAAACACCATCATCTTTGCTCCACACCAACATAGTGGAGGCCACCTGGCAGCCAGCCTTATGAGCACAGAGGGAATAGAAAAGAAACACCACTCCTGTCTCCATATCATTCACCACTGCCCCCAGGTTCAGCCCATCCGGGGTGTCCCCATCATCTACAATGAAGGCTGTAGGAGACCATGTGCTGCCTAAAGAAAAAAGAGAAGAAATCCAGGGTGAGCACTCGAAGCCTTTTCTACCTCTCCCTGTTAATTTCCACCTCTTGCTAGGGCCCCAAGGCCTTAGAATGGCCCCAGAGCCCTAAAAAACCTGCCTCCCCCGCCCCCCGCCTTACGTGTCTGACCTTATCTATTCTACCCTTGCTCACTCCATCCTATCCCACAAGCTCCTTCTCATTCCTCAAATAGTTTTCTCCTGGAGAAAAGTCACAGGCTTGTGACATCTGCCTGGTACATTCTTCCTCAGGGTTACTCTCACCTTCTTTACTCAAAAGTCACCTACTTAAAATTGCAACCAATCTGCAACATCTTGTTTTATTTCTCTCCATTATATTTATCCCTTTCCAATACAAAAAATAAACTCGCCTATTTATTATGCTTATTGTCGGTCTCCCCACAGACAATAAGCCCCATGAGGACAGGGATTTTTGGTCTACTTTGTTCACAGCCATATTCACACAACCTAGAACAGTGCCTGTATATAGCAGGTGCTCAATAAATTTTGAATGTTCAACCCTAGGTGATTACAATTTCCAGATCACTGGTCTGTACTGCTTCCCTCCTTAAGTCCCCTCAGGGACTCAGGCCTCCAGCCTTCCCAGAGGTCCTATGTCAAGAGCCCTTGGGCAGGTCAGTCTCCCCACCCATCCAGCCTAACACCAGCACTTGCCACTCAGGAATCTTTATACCTTGGTCCAAGGACCTACGAAGAGCAATGAACTTGGCCCCCTCATCCGATGTGGACATTTTTCTGGCCTCAGCGAAGGCAAGGAGAGTGCCCTGAGGAGTGGTTGTGATGAGCGGAATTCGGAAGGTGTGCACAGAACCGATCTGCCTCCCGCTTACCCACAGCAGCTGCTCCATGGTCACCAGCGGCTGAACCTGCGAAGGGAGGAGGAAGGATCGATACAAATTTGACTTCAGGTTTTAGGACGGTTGAATAGTGGCTCGGAGTCTAGTGTCCCTGGGAAAGACAGGGTGCTGGGAATCAGAGTGGGAGGGGGTGTGTGTCCTAGAATAAGGAAGGGGAACCCGAGGACAGTTTGGAACAAGCTGGGGGCTCGGAGCGGGGGAAGGGCTCTGAGGGGAGAAGGAACCTTCTGGGAGGCTGGAGCTGGAGAAGGAGCTGGAATGAAGAGGAGACTCAGAGGGCAAGAGGACAAGGACCCGTTGAGGAAGAGGGGTTGGGAATGGATGGAGGGAACGGGGTCCGAGAGCGGCGGGAGAGTCCCTCGGAGGAGAGGGATCTCAGCAGCCCGCGTCCCGGGGGACGCTGGATACAGACCACCCGCGTGGGTCGGGGATGGGGATATACGAGGGGAGACTCACCAGGCTGAAGTCATTCTTTGCCCTGGCGCCAGATTCTGCCAGAGACAAAAGCAGCAGGAAGATGATCGTGGCCAATACCTGAACTCTACAGCCTCCCCAGAACCCCGGCATCCGCGGGTCCCCGGGTCTGCCCAGGAGCACTTGTCCTGCTCGATCCGCCATCATCTCTCCCGGGGCAGCCAGACCCAGGCCCCCTGGGTTAGACGCGGGCTGGCGTCTGTCAGCTGACCGGGCCCTTTAAATGCTAGCTATTCCCTCTCCACCACCCCCACCCGTCCCGAGTCGAGCCACCTGTCGCACTTCCGCGACTCTAATTGGCTGACTCCTCACTCTGACTCCTCACATGACCTTTTAGCGCCTTGGAGCTGGACCCTCCAATTGGCTCTTTTTGAAGCCCCAGAGCCTGTGACCCGGACTTCATCCCAGCTTATTGGCTGGGATGAAGAAGAGGCTGGCATCATTCCGCAGGAACCTTTTGATTGGCCGTGGCACCGGGGCGCGTCATGGGGGCGGAGCCTATTTTAAAGAGCTAGTGGCGAAAAAAAAGCGACAAAAAAAAAAGGACTGATGTCATGGAGGGAATGAAAGTCTCAGACTTTTTGAGAAAACAAAATATCAACCTTTAATAAATTTTTTTAAACTACAAAATCGAGATCTGGAAGGAGGGGTGAGGCTGGGAGGCTGTACAGGAGGGGTGCAGCCCTGAATCAGGGCCGCATCTTTCATTTCTTCCTCTTCTTGTCCCCCGGGAGCGCTTCGTTCTTCTTGCCTAGAATCTTCAGAAGGGCTGTGGGCATGTAGTACGGCCTGTCCAGGGAGCCGTCGTTCCTCTCCAGGTCTTCCACTGAGCCACAACACAGACCGTTAGAGCGGACCCTCGGGGGCCACCCCACTCCCCCGGGAAAATCAGGGAAGACGAGACAAGCTGCCTGGTTTTAGGCTGCAACGCCACGGGCTGTTCTTTTAGGGTCAGGTTTTGTAACCTACTGGGTAGGTTATATAATTTGTTTCTCATCGGTAAAGTGTGATCAATAATATTTCATAGCGTGGTAACGCTAACAACAACAACAAAATGCATGTCAATCGCGAATTGCAGATTGGAGTAGGTACTAAATCTTGAATGTAGAGTTGACCCTTGAGCGACACATGGGCTAAGGGGCGCTGACCTCAGTGCAGTCAACAATCCACCTATGACTTTTGATTCCCCAAATTTAATAGCCTACTGTTGATCCAAAGTTGGACTGATAATATAAACAGACAAGACATATGTTGTATGTTATATATACTGTATATTGTATTCTTGCAATAAAATAACCTAGGGAAAAAATGTTAAGAAAATCCTAAGAAAGAGAAAATACATTTACAGTATTGTATGGTATTTATCAAAAAGAATCCACACTTAAGTTGATCTGTGGAGTCCAAACCTGTGTTGCTCATTGGTCAACTGTATGTAGGAGGGTAAGAAAATCCCCACTCACTACAGCCATCTGCTGGGAAGTCTTTTGTGACTAACTTCTAGTTAGGGAAGGGTATCAGAGTCCTCTCCCTTGAAATGTTCTTTCTTGGGGGACCCTGCCAATTAGCAAACTAGCAAAGTTGTTGTTAACTAGCAAAATTGCTGTTTCTAAAAGCACCAGATCTCCAAAAAACCCTAAACAATCTGGCACCTTGAAATTTGGGGGAACTGGTAGAGGGTGTCTACTTACAGAAACAGAGAAAGAGTGTGTCCACACACATGCCAAAAACACTGAAGAAGCCATTGGCGATGACGTAGGCTCCCAGGATGGAGACCTGGAAGATACAGGACGTGTTAGACTTCTTTGGGGGGTTGCTGGACTGCAAGGCAGAGCCAGGGAATCACTCACCATGATGGGCAGCCAGTAATAGTTGAGGGAGGGGCTCTCAAAAACTGTGCCCAGCCCCTGGATGCGACCGGTGAAAAAAAAGAAGGACAGGACCCCTGTGGGAGAGGTCTGGAGGTCAGTGTCATCCCTCCTCTGAGGTCACCTGTTTGGCTGCCCTGTGTCCCTGCCCTTTGTGCCTGTAACTCCCAGCCCTGGCTCTTACCAACACCTCCAACCACCAGCAGCTTCCCAAAGAACAGCAGCAAGTCTGTAACTTTGTCCAGAACGACCACCCTGTATGGGAAGTTGGGGTGGGTCGGGCATGAGGGGACTGGCAGAGCTAGAAACAGGACTGGCTATATAAGTTGCTGTGTCAGATGTAAAACGAAAATTGGTCACATTTGAAGATGGATGGAGGCAGCAGAACATTAAACCAAGCTCGAGGCCCTCTGAGCACAGCATGCCCAGGAACCCGGCCTTGGGTGGGAGATCATGGGGGTGGGGGACAGCCTGACCTGACAATGTTCCGCATGAGCAGCATGAAGGCATTTTTGGCTGAGACACAGAAATTCTTCCCGTAGATGGCAATCTGAGTGAGGTCGAAAGATCAGAGTTACCTGTGCACAGCTTACCTGGGCCAGGGCAGGGGCCTGGGCCAAGGGACCCCACAGCAAGGGGCTGCTTGTGTAGGAGGGCTTACCATGATGTAGGCATTGCGGTTTAGGAACTTGATAAACTTCTCCAGGCACCAGAGGCAGCACTTAAAGCAGCACATGATGCAGCGGGCCACAGGGTTCTGGGCTCCTGGGAGTAAAGGGGCAGGGGGGGACGACTTATGTTTGGTCACTGGCCCCTGACAGCCGCTCCCCAAGGGGCTAGCTGCTCACCTCTCAGTTTGTTGTCAGTGTACTCCAAAACGACCCGGGCTATCTGCACAAGGGTCAGGATGAGGGCTCCAAAGGCTAGCGACCCTGTGTGATATCTGCAGAGGGGTTAGGTAGTCAGAGGCAGCTCCAGGACCCCTGGACTCCCATGCTCACAATTCCCAGCTCCCTGCCCCAGGCTTACCGGAGTGTGCGGATGAAGGCAGAGATCAGGGGGAAGGTGGGGATGTCCCGACGCTTGTCCAAGGCCCAGTAGAAGGAGGCAAAGGCCCCAGCCAGGACACACTGGCCCAGGGCCAGTACCCAGTTGAGGGTCCAGAATAGCCCAAGGACCCCATAGATTTGCAAGTTGAAGAGAGAACGCTGGACCAGACCCGTGGATGAGTAGCTCTGGAAGATGCACATCAGTCCTGGGCATGAGGAGTTCACGGGTTGGGCCTGGGGGTGACAGAGTAGGGTTATTCCCAGCCAACTCCTGCCACTCCCAGAGTAGCAGCCTCCCTGAATTGGGGAAGCCATTTCCTTCCAGAAGATTCTTCTCCAGGTTCAAGTTGGGTTCAGATTGCCTATCATGTGAGAGTAATTAGTTGTCCCTCAGTCTCCATATGGACACAAGAGCATCCAGGCCTCGTGGGCTGAGCCTTAATGGCGTGAAGGCAGTGTGACCAGCACCTTGGCACCCAATCAGCAATCCCCTCTAAAATAGCCTCTGCAACTTCCACTGAAATGCTTTCTAGCAAAAATGAACAGACTGGGTATTAGCTGGTATTAAGGAATCATTGTTAACCTTGTTGGGTGTGATAATGGTATAGTCGTTATGCTTTTTAAAAATCCTTATCTGTTGCGGCACCTGGTGGGCTGTCAGTAGAGCATGTGACTTTTGATCTTAGGGTCAAGCCTCACATTGGGGGATAGCGATTACTTAAAAAAAAAAAAACAAGAAAACCCCGGGGTGCCTGGGTGGCTCAGTCCGTTGAGCGTCCAACTTCTGCTCAGGTCATGATCTTGCGGTCCGTGAGTTCAAGCAGCGCATCAGGCTCTGTGCTGACAGCTTGGAGCCTGGAGCCTGCTTCAAATTCTGTGTCTCCCTCTCCCTCTCTGCCCCTCCCCCACTCATGCTCTGTCTGTCTCTCTCTCTGTGTCAAAAATAAAAACATTAAAAAAAAAAAGTCCTTATCTGTGGAGATCCATCCTGATGTGTCTACAAGTGAATTGGCGCTCATGTCCAGAATTTGCCTTTAAAAACTCCAGAAAAAAAGAATTGCAGAGGTGGGGAGGAATGGATGAAACAGGACAGTGGGAAGTTGAGGGTTTGTGTGTGTTTGAAAATTTCCATAATAAAAAGTAAGAAACTGAAATTTAGAAACCACCCTGTCCAGCAAATGTGACAAAAATCTTGATAATTGCTGAAATTGCTCAGCGTGTGTTTGAAATTTTATAAGACAATAAACTACTTTGTCCTTCGTGTGGCTTTGTGTCAGTCTCTGCTGCTAGATCCTGAGCAAGTTGAAAGCGAGAACCAGGTCATTTGCAGCTTTGCATACCTAGTGCCTGGCACATGGTGGGTCCTCCCTAATGTAAACCAGCCTCCCTCCCCTTTTATAGAGTGAGCTGATGCCTGCGCGTCCCAGCTCAGATGAGGTGGCCACATGAAAGCTCTGAGGACAGCAGATTGCGGGCAGTTCAGTGCCACTTTCTGAGAGCCTGCAGGGAGTGTGGGGAAGGCCGAGTCCCACCCGCCTCTTGCCTAGGGTGCCGCCATGTTCCCAGGGAGAAAGACTTCAAACCACTAAGCAAAACTGGAGCACCTGGGTGGCTCTGTCGGTTAAGTGTCACGCTCTTGATCTCAGGGTCAGGAGTTCAAGTGTTGCACTGGGCCCCGTGCTGGGCTTGAACCCTATCTAAAACAAAAACTAAACAAAACGCATCTACAACTGTCAGCTCTTATCAGGTGCCAGACGTTGTTCAAAGCACTTTATGTGCCCAATGTTGTTTAATCTTCTCAGCTCCCCTGAGGACAGATATTAGGATTATCTCCATTTTACAGATGAATGGACTGAGACTGGAGACTGAGTAGCTAATGTCCTCCTGGCAGAGGCAAGTCCAGGGGAGGAGTGGGAAGTGCTGGTAGCCAGCTTTCCCAGGGCCAGTATGCCTTCTCTTCCAGCCTCAGTTTCCTTCTCTGAATAAGGAGGTAGCTCGGCAGGAGGAGTACTGGATCTGGAGTCCAGTGCTGGCTCCCTTTCTGGCTCTGCTGGGGGCCTGTTGTGTGACCTTGAGTGAACTCCTTTTTCTCTCTGGTCCTCAGTCTCTGCTGCACAATGAGCGATTTGGAGCAGTTGGCCCCTAAGGTCACTTCACCCCCATGGATACCTCCATGTCCACCCTAAGTCCCCTCACCATGGGGTTGCATGATGTATTCATTTGCACTTTCTCGCAGCTGGGCAAGCTGGCGTTGGGTGCCCAGAGGACATATTGGGGTTGCCCCGATGTGGCCAGGTACCCAGAGGGGAGTCAAGGAAAGCATAGTCACATGGCGGTCTCTACAGGTCTCCTCCTCAGAGACCCATTCCCAGGTACTTGTGCAGGTCGTTCACTGCACAAAGGATTGGAATTCAGCCTGGGCTCACTCCTTCAACTCGGTCCAGGGGCAGGCCTGTGTCTGCCCAGGGGAAGGGGCACCTTCTTCCAATTGCACTAAGGCATTTTATAGGTGAGTATTGCCCCTCCCCTCCCCCCAGGAGGACCTGGCCATGTGAACAAAGGATACAGGGCGGTCATGGCCCAGTAGACAATGCAGATGAGCAGGAGGACAAAGGTGACCAGCGGGTAGAACATGGTAGACATCATGTGCCCCACAGCCCTGTAGGAAGGTAAGAATAGTCTACCAGCATGGCCCCGGTCTCCAGCCCCCACCCAGCTTCTCATGGGGCTGACCCTGGCAAGGTCCCCACCTCTGTCCTTGCCAGGGTCTGCTCTGTCCCCCCAGGCTGGGCACATAGGAGGTGCTCATTGAACAAACTGAATTGAATAAATCAGGCGCTAGGGACCCTTGGAGGAAATTAGAATCACAGAGAAGCCATCTGGGCAGCTTCTGGGAGAGTAAGGGAACAGGGTCCTCAAAGTATGGTCTCTTGATGGTCCTAGTTGGGAAAAAGCTGCTACTTCTCCTCGGTGTGTCTGGGCTCCTGCTGTAACGCCCATCAACCACAACCACCACCACCGCAGCTAACACTCACTCCTCCTAATGGAGGGTCTGCTTCACGTTCTGGGAACCTGACAAGACACTAACTCACTTAATCCTCATGATAACCCTACAAAGTAAGAACTATTATTACCCCCATTTTATAGATGGGCAAACCGAGTCTCAGAAAAACGGAGTCAAACGGCAGTGTTTACCACTGCATAATTCTGCCCTTCCCCTCCAGGGCTCCCTGCCACCTTCCCAGCATTGCCGTTCCATGCCTGCACCCCCCCGTCCTCTACCCCATCTCCCTCCCAGACAGGCCCTGACTTGCTGGCCTCCTTCAGGAGGGCGATGGCGATGCGAATCCGCTGCCGCAGGAAGATGAGCATTAGCAGCAGGATGCCTTCAAGCACAGCCAGCACGATCACTGAGGGCGGAGAGGGAGCAGAGGGGCCTCCGTCAGGTCCAGGGCTCAGCATGGCCCGGGGCAGCCCTCAGGTGGCTGGAAGTCCAGAGGTGGGCAGGGCACTCACAGGCCACCAGCCAGGTCTCCTGGACATTGCGGTAGGCGCTGAGGTTGGTGGTGATGCCCTGCTGAGTGATGGAGGCGCCCTTGTCCCGCAGCACTCGGTACTCCATCCAGCAGTGGTAGATGCCATATGCCAGCACGCCCAGCACCCCGAGGATCAGCACCAGCACCAGGGGCCCGGCCACCAGGCGCAGAAGCAGGATAAACAGCAGGCTCAGGACCAGAGCCACACCTAGGGCACTGGAGGCAGGGTGAGGTAGTTGAGGGTCAGACCTCAAATCTTCTCCCCTTCAGAGGCCCCCAAATGCCTCACATGCCCAATGTCCCCAGAGGTTAGTCCCCCTATCTCTTATAAATCTTGGTGGGTTTGGGGACAGAGGCCCTGGCTCCTTCGCCCCTGTCCAAAGTTTCTGTGTCAGACATTAGGGTGGGGGACAGAGGATCGGGGAGGGCAGAAGGGAAGGAGTGAGCAGCGGAATTGGTGACTCACACAAGAATCCAATACCAGGATTGGGCAAAATCTTCAAAGATCTTAACACTGATGTCACGGGCATTGAGGCTGTCAAGAAGACCACTGTTGGGGAGAGACAGACTCAGAGGGGTTGTGTGCGGGAAGGGTGCAGAACAGAGATGTGGGGGCAGGAGGATGCCCACCTGATTCCCTGGGAGATGGAGGTGTTACTGGAAATCCCTGGGAGTTCAGGTGGAGTACTGTTCAACAGTGGAAGGCAACGCCCCAGAGCTGGAGGGAGAGAGCCAGGGCTCCTGGGTGGGAGGGCCCAGAGCTTTGCCTTTGAAAGCCTCTGGCCTCCACCCAGCCCCCTAGTGGGCTTAGGGAAGGGAGGAGAGGTGGGCTTTGCTGCTCCCCACTCTCACCCTCCCTCCAGCTGCTCTTGACTCCCCAGCCAAAAGAGAGCTCATGCCCCGGGGAGCCCAGTCCAGGCTTCCTTCTCTGTCTCTGAATACCCCCTTCCCCCACCTCCTTGCCACTGCTGGGTTCAGACCCTAATTTCCTCTGGCCTAACTCTTACACTCCACCCCAACCTTGCCACCCTTCCACCCACCCTCTACGCGGGTGCTAGGGAGATCATGCCTCATCATCACAGGGCTCTAGGTCATTCTGCTGCTCAGACACTTCTAGGAGCTCTGCCCAGGAGTGCCCATGCTCCCTGGCCAGGCTTCAAGGCCCCTGCCGGCTGAGCTCAGCCCAGTTTCCCCTCACCTCTGTGCTTCTGCTCTCCCTGCTCCTCTCTCTGAATGTTCTCCCTCCAGAAATCCCATCCATCTCACCTCTTCCAGGAAACCTTCTCACCCCTTCCCCATCTCCTGATGCATGTATCATGTGCCTACAGAGGCATGTATCTCCATCCTCACAATGACTTTGCCCGGCAGGCTGGCTTTGACATTTACATTCTTAAGATGAGGAAACAAAGCTCAGAGAGGATACGTAATTGGCCCAAGACCATACAGCTGGAAAGTGCTGGAATCCAGATCTGATTTGGAGCATTCATTTGAGATACTTTTTATAGCATCTATATTGAGAATCGGATATCTTTTCTCATGCTATAATTAAAGTTTTTTCTCTTAAAAAATAACATGTACTATTGGAAAAAAGAACATATAGGAAGAATGAAAAAGTTGACTGTGATCCCACCACCCGGCCACGTTTGCTTGTACGTTCGAATGGACATCCGGTCTATTTCTGATTCTCGGGCAGTGTCTTTGTGAACACCTCTGATCTCTGTACCTAAAACGTAGCTCAAGCCGGGAGCAGTTTCATCTGCCCTGTGTCTATCTGGGTGCCTGGTGCACAACAGACACAGGGTCTGTCTGTAGGGTCCTGCTGCACAGGAAGATCAAGACCTGGTGCCGATTCCAATTCTGTCACGTAAGCTGTATGACTTGGCTCTCTCTGGGTCTGCCCTCCTCACCTGAGCAATAAAATCATAGGACTAGAGGATGCCTGAGGAAGGAGCACAGCTTCTCACCTGGAGCGGAAGGGAGGAGGAAACTGGGGCAGAGCTCTTGTTGCAGGCTTTGGATCACTGGCTGGGGGTGGGGGGAGGACATACAGACACACACAGAGCAGCATGAAGGAGTGAGCTTCCTCATCACCACCACCACCGTAATCACCTACCCAACTCCTCCTCACCCCCACCCATGTGCTCCCCCTTGACCACAGCAATGACATTGGAGGCAGCTCTCACCATGTCCCAGGGCACCCCTGGCAGACAAAAGTTCCTGTTTGCAGTGTAGAAGACCTCCCCAACCTTCTGTGAGAACTGGTTTACTTCCACGGTCCATGCGACCTCTGGGCAGGAGGACACGCACACCTGGGGGCAGAGAGCATGCTGAGGGGCTGGTACCCAGACCCTGGGGGAGATCTGGGCAGAGGCAGGTCCCAGGCTCTGACCTGGGGTGTGGGACACTGCAGGCCGTTCTCAGCCACCGTGATGATGTTGGTGGCCAGGACGCAGCTGAAGATGTTGAAGTAGAGAAGATACGGTTTATCTCTGCAGGAGGGAAGGAAGTGTGGGCATCAGGGCCTGGTCAGGTGTGCGGAGAGGGGAGGACTGCCAGGACTCTGTCTCAAGAGTACAGTGGGCCCAGCCGGGGGGTGGGGGTGGGGCGGGTCCATACCATGAGACACACCACGGAGCTCCTGCCCTTAGGAAGCTCAGGCTAGGGAGATACAGGGGCCACCCAGAAGATTTCCCAGAGTTAATTGAACATCGAAATTGCTAACAAATGATTAAGAGGTTTATGACCTTGAGCAAGTCATTTAACTGCCCACTGCCTCAATTCCATCAGGTGTAAGATAATAGTACCTACTTCATAGGGATTAAATGAGTTTGTGTGTGCAAAGTACGCTGCCTGGAACATAGCACACACTGTAACTGCTAAGGGTTTATTATTTACTGAAAGTTTCCTGCATGAGGAACTGATGGCATCGCTTGGGGGATCACCCTTGTGTTTCAGATGAGGAAATCAAAGCTCAGAGAAGTTGAGTACCTTGCCCAAGGCCATACAACCAGAACTTATTAGCCTGGTTGGGGATTCAAATACCAAACTCTGAACTTGAAAATCCATGCACTTAACCATGACTCCGCCTCCTACTTTGGGGGCCGGAAATCAGAAGCCAGGTGCCCAGGATTGGAGGCTGCTCAACATGGTCTAGTGTGGTGAGATTCAGGAAGGGTGGTGGGGGGTGGGCAGCAGAGGAAGGCTCTGGAGCTTGAGTGTTGGGGTTCTCTGCCCACCACCCACCTCACCTCCTCCTGTGTGTCCCCTTTTCCTTCCTTCATACTCACTTGTTGGCCCCCACCCCGCAGTAGGCCCCAGTAGAGTTCCTGGGGTAGAGGACCTGCCGGGGGTCTCCGTACACCCAAGCTGGAAGCAGATGCAGAGATGAATCACTGGAGGGAGGGACTTTCGGGGGCGGGGAGGAGCCATGCGGATTGGTCCCTCCCCAGGTTATTGCCCCAGCCATGGCCCCAGCACAGCGCAGCTGGAAACTCACCCACGATCCCCACCACGATGTAACCCAGAATGAAGAGAAGGAAGAGGATACAGCAGACGATATCTGTACAGCTCCTGGGAGAGAAGTGGGGGAAGTTTTTGGAGAGGGGATGTGGGGAGTATGGTCTGGAGGAGTCACGGGCTGGAGAGTGGGGGGATGTTGGAGGGTGGGTACTTTTTATTTGATTTCTTTAAGGAAACCTCTCACAAGGCACCAGGAAATAAATAAGAAGCACTTGTTTCCATTTGTCGGGGCAGGGGCCACAGAAGAACAAAATACCATTTTTCTCGGTGAGTAAACTTTCTTCTGAAGTATGACACAGAAAAGTACACAACTTGTAAGTGCTCAGCTGGATGAATTTTCCCAAAAAGCAAAGGCCTGTGTAGCCAGCTCCCAGGTCAAGAAACCAGGCGAAGACTATCACTAGCACCCCAGAAGCCCCCGTGTGCCCCCTCCAGACATAAGAATCCCCCCAAGGGCCCCATTCTCTTGGGGCAGGAGTTTTATTTCCTTCTTTCTTTCTTCTTCTTCTTTTTTTTTTTTTATAAGCTTTTTACCAATATTTCAGCAAATACAAAGCAAAACCAACCTCCCCCCCCTCCCCCCACCAGTTGGGGCAGTGCCCAGAACTCACCTGTTCTTGATGGGACCTCGAAAGGAGGGGTCATACTTGGCTGGTTTCCCTGAGGGGCACAGGGAGGAGTGCAGAGTGAGACCCTGAGTGAATGTCTTTTCCCATCTCCTGTCCCTCCCACATCCTCCCTTACAGCATTATCCTACCCTGGCCCAGGATCCTTCCTGGGCCTCAGGAGTTTGCGGGGAGACGGACAGGGGCAGGGCTGACTGGAGGGGAAACTGGAGAGCAGGAGAGGTAGGATCAAGGCCTGGTCAGCAGCCTGACTGCTTACCATGAACTCTACCAAGGTGGCCTTGGAGGGAGGGGAAAAAGGGGCCTTAACAGGTTCTTTCCAGCTCATACCTCAAGGCTGGCAGCCAGGGAAATAGCCTTTGCTTTCTGTCCCCATCCTGGCCCTTTTCTCTTGTGTCTCCCTATGGCTGGAATGTGGGACTCTGAGTTAAGCCATCTCAGTGGCTCTCACGCCCCAATCCTTATCCCTTTGCCCTCCTTGTACCCAGTCCAGGGTGGGCACAGGTCTAGAGCACCTCAGGAAGGTCACAGCCCCTCCCCACAGCTGCCCCAGGCCCTACCTCCACCCTCTGGCCCAAGGCCATAGGGAAAGAAACTGGAGCCAAAGGCATTAACTCCTGCAGGGCCGGGGCATGGACGGCCCCTGTAAACCCTGATCCCAAGGAACCCCAGTCTCCTGCCAGTCTCTGGACGAGCGGTCAGGGTGACACCTGAGCCTGGCAGTTGAGATTGTGGCCGTTTGAGATTGTGGCCATGTCCTGTTCCTGGTCCTCCCTGAGTACACACAGGGAGGAGCTGGGGCCAGGCAGCTTAGGGTCCTGTGTGGGCACAGAGGAGGGAAGGGTTGGGCAAGAGTGTGGGAAGGGGTGGGATCTGTTTTCCCCAGGTGCTCTGGACTCTGTCCCTCCATGGCTCTCGGATATGAGATCAATGATTGACCCAAAGCTGCTCCAGGAAGTTGACTGGGGAGTCCTTACTGCTCCTTCCCCTAGCGTGCTTAGGAGGTCAAGCTATGCCTCTGGGAGGCCCCTCCCTTGGGGTTCCCTCCCCTCCAGACCAGGAGCTCAGACCCCCAAACCCCAAGGGACCCCTGCAGGCAGGCTCCGAGCCCTTACTGCTCACAGGGGTCCCAGAGGCTGTGTCCCAGTTTCCTCTCAGACTGCCCCCCACCCCTAATCTTAGGGGTCTCTGGGACAGGCTCCTAGCCCCTGTTCCTCATGGAGATTCTGCAGATAGGCTCTCTACTTCCTCTCCCCTCGGACCCTACCATTCTCAGGAACCTCTCAACCCCCCTGCCTGGATCTCTCATGGTACCCTGAGAAGGCTCCCCCTCCTAACAGAGACCTCAGGGGCAGGCCGCGGCCCCTTCTCCGCAGAGGTCCACAGCCCTAACTCTTCATAGGGACCCCCAAACACACCCCAGTCCTGCTGTCACTGCTCACAGAGACCCTGGCAGGCAGACCTCTAGCACCTTTTCCCCTCAGAGACCCCAGAGTCCAGGCTGGAACTCCTCCTCCTCACAGGGACCCCATTCCTCCTGATGGCCAGACCCCGGCCTCACCACAAGCTCTGCAGCACATAGACCCTCCCAGTCCCTGAGCCCCATCCTTCTGCTCAGGCCCCTGACCCTGCCTCCTTCCCTTCAGGCTTTGCTTCCCAGGGCCCTGCCCTGTGGGACCCAGATGCCACATCTAACTTCTCATGGTGAACCCAGCTTCACTCCCCAAAGTCTCCTCAGCAAAGGCCCCCCCGGCCCCTAAACCCAATCCTCTTCGCAGGACTCTGGTTCTACTTCCTCCCATTCAGCTCTTTTCTGGGCCCTCCCTTCAGGGACCCAGAACTCCACTCAGCTCCTCTCCTTGGGGCCAGCCCCAGCCATCATTCCCCTAGAGCAGGCCCATGCTGGCCTCCCCTCCCTCTGAGGGTCCCGGGCCTCTACCCTAGCCTTGCCCTCAGACTCACCATAGGCCTCATCCCTGTCCTGTTTTCCCCCCATGGCTCAGTCTCCAGAGTGATTGGAGCCAGGGAGACCTAGCAGCTCACCTGCCGCCCGCCCCGCCCTCCCACACGTCACAGCCCCACCTCCGCCTGTGGTCCTGACACATTCTAGTTCCTCCTTCCAACTCCGTGCCTGGGCAGTGCCCTGCTGGAGGGCTGGAAAGCCAAGCCTGCGACAGGGGCTCGGGGCTGCCTGCCGCGGGCTCCACGGACCATGGCTTGAAGGAGCTGGCACGCTTTAAGAAAAAGCTTCATGTTTTTGCAAATTATTTTGTGGTACACTCACACCCATGACTGGACTCTGTCCACAGTGGTCTCTCACAAGCCTCCCCTCCCCTTGGGTGGCTGTCCACACCAGTCCATCCTGCTCAGTCCCTTGGGCCCACATTCCCTCTGGCTATGTGTGCTTCCTCCCTGACCAACCCGCTCTGGCCCCTCAAACAATCACCAAGACAGTTTATTACCAAACCCAGTATTTATTGAGAACAAAGGAAACCAGCTGGCATAGAGGCCCAATTTCAATTCATCAAACTTCAGCTGAGGATGGGGAACAGGGAGCGGCCAGCCCTGAAGTCACCCTCCCAGGGAAGAACCAGCTCTGGGAGAGAGGGGCTGTCAGACCTCCAGGGCCCGGCTGGGGGTCTCTGGCTGAGGAATGTGTGAAGGGCTAAGGGACAGAAGAAGGCAGCACCCCCAGGTGTGGGCTGTGAGCAGCAAGTGGCAGAGGGGGCTGCTGAGCTGGTGGCCATCCAGGGGTGGGGGACGTGTGTGGTCCACGTTCAGGGATTGACTGGGGGCAGGGAGCCGAGCTCAGGCAACAGCTCGGGGTGGGGGTCCAGGCGGGCCAGGCGGCTCTGTTCCAGGGCAATGGCCTCGGCTGAGTGCTTGCACTTCTCAGAGCCACACTGACAGGTGAAGTATTTGCTTTTGATGTCCCAGAAGCGGTCACCATAGTCAAACCTGTCAGAGGAGCAGAAGGAGGCGATGGGATCCAAAGCCAGCTGCCCAGGCCTACCCCAAAGCACCCACCCCCATCTTCTCTGGACGGACTCCAAGCCCTTTGCTGTTTCACGGACCTGCAGCACTGGCACTGCCTGTGACTCATTAGACATGCAGAAGAATCTTGGGCCCCATCCCAAATCTACTGAATCAGAATCTGGGAGGCTCAGGACTCCATCTACACGGACATCAGAGAGGCTCTGCTCTACTCCATGCCTGGAAACCAGGCACTCTCCAGTCTTCAGCTTCTGGTCCTAAGCTTACCGCATCTCCCACACCCCTGGCACACACCAGAGACACCTCACCCCAGCTCCTCCCCAGTCCGGATGTCTCGGGAACTGAAGAAGGCAATGCGTGGAAACCGGAGGTCCTGGTGCAGCATGAAGACACGGACAGGGATGATGTTGGGGTCACACAGGTGGTTGATGAAGCGGCTGATGTTGCCATAGTAACGGGCATCAATGCAGTACACCTCTCCGTCCTGAGGGGAAGGTGTCACTCTTCACATCTACTACTACCCCGCTTGCCTGGCCAACTTCCCCACCCATGGACCATCTAGTCCCTCCTCCCCAGCTTTCCATCAGCTGGCTGGGAGCAAGGTACAGAGGGGTCTCCTGCTTACCTTGTTGTCTAGGTCGAAGAGATAAGAATCATCCTCTCTTACATCAGCCTCAGCATCGGAGATCAGCTCCCCAACGTACCTGTTGGGCAGGAAGTGGTGGTTCTGAAGGTGAACAGGGGTTATCGGGAGCTCGCTCCAGGCCCTGTCTCTCCTCAGAACCCCATGGAACCCTCTTTCACAATTTGTCAGCTGCCCCGTCTGTCTATGAATCCCACAGACCTAGATGGCTGAGGTAGGCAGCCAAGGCAGAGTGGACATGGAGGACAGCAGACATCTTGGGAGTGGGGGAAGAGGTGGGTGGCTCCCCTCTGGAATGAGAATGAAAAGGAGGAACAGAGAACACAACAGAGGGAACAACACTGGGCATACTCTTGCCAGCTGGGGTCTCCACCGGACAGCTGGAACAATGGGCAGGACCAGCAAATGTGGGGGAAGTTGGGGCTGGTGGGCTGGGGACGAGCTGGAGATGCAGTGGTGGGGAAGGTAAAGGGAAGGGCCTGAGCTGCACCAGAGGAAGAATCAGCGAGTAGGGAGACACCAAGCCCCTGTGGTTACAGGGATCAGTATCTATAGGCAGGTGGTTTGGGCGGGGAAATCCACGCAGGTTTAGTCACTAGGAGGTTTCTGGACTAGGAATCACACAGCAGGTGGTGGTGATGCCAGGCAGTAGGACAGGAGAGGTTGGGGCTGCAGGAAGGGACAGAGCCACAGGGGCTGTGAGGAACTCTAGGAAGGAGCTGGACACAAGGACACCCACATTTAGAAAGTGGAGGAAGAGAAGTTGGTGAAAAGGGAGGATGGATGGGTCAGAGGTAGGACAGCGTCATGGGAGCCACAGCAAGGGAGAGTAGCAGACGCTGGGAGAAGGAGGATCAAGATACGGGGTGACGGGCGGGTTGTCGAGAGGTGGTATCAGCAGAAGGGCAAGGGCAAAGGCAGATTCCGGCAGGGATGAGCAGTGAGTGGATGGTGGGGAAACTGAGGCTCAGGAGGAAGGGGCCATTTGAACAAAGTTGAGAGATGACCCAATAAGGAGAAAATGGATGGTCCTGTAAAGAGGCAAGTGGGGCCAAAGGAGGCCTAGATTAAGTCTGCAGGCCATGGAGTAGGAGCCAGGGGGCAGGAGGGTTACAGATGCTGAGAAAAGAAAGAATTGCTGGAGAGAAGTGAGGCCCTGGTGACTTGGACAGAAAGGTAACTTTATCACCTCCATTTTGCAGATGAGCAAAATGAGGCTCCAGGAGGTTAAGAACTTGGCCCAGGATACCCAGTGACAGAGGCTCAATCCATGTCTGTCTGTCTCCCAGCTTGGAAAGGCAGGGGAGGGAAGATGTGGTAGTGGTGACAGAAGGTTCTGAGGTCTGAGCAGGCTGGGAGCAGGTACAATCTGGCCAGAGACGGGCAGTGGGAAGGGGTGGGACCCATCAGGGAGGAAAGGAGATGGAGGCTTGGGAGTCAGCTACGGCTGTGCACCCTTCCACCCCTACTCACTCGCAGATGAAGGTTCCCTGGGGGATGGTCTGCAGGGCTCGGACCCCCCAGCCCATCTTGGCTGTTCGGTAGAGCTGCAGTCGCACTCTGGGGGCAGGAAAGGGGGTGACATTAGGTGGAGGAACCCAGAAACCCCCACCGGAGGGGACATGGTGGTGAGGTGGGGGTGAGGGTGGGCTGCAGGGGTGGGCCTCACTTGATACCACTCTGCACCACCCGGTTCTTGCAGTTTCTCCAGCAGGAACACGCCTGGTTACACTCGAAAATCAGTGGGGGCTCGATCTTGTTAAATTCCTGGAGCAGCCGTCCATCCTGGGGTCGAAGGAGGGAAGGACAAGTGGTGTCTGTGTGGCGCCCACCTCGGCTGCTAAGGACGACCCCCAGGACTCCACAGAAAAACCCACCATGGATCCCAATGCCACAAACAGGGAGAACGGGCTAAGGGAGGCCACATGCTGGGTGCAGAGAACAGGAACCACTCCACCATGCCCTTGATTTGCATGTAGTTGGGTACAGGCTCACCTCTATCCTGGCACGCCCCTGGAAGCCCAGGGTGAGGGCACATACCTTGTCATACCAGCAGCGAATGCTGAGCTGGCCACATAGGCAGTTGGAACTGGAACAGTCGTCCACACACGTGCAGTGCTGGGGCAGGAGGCAGGGGATCAGCTCGGCCCTCAGAAGTGGCCTTGTCCCCTCAGCAACCGGCGCTCTCTGCCCCCCAACTGCTGTCCTTTCCCATATTAGTATGGCGGGTGGTGATGCTCCCGGGGCGAGGGACAATCAAGGTATTGCTGATTGGGGTGTCCCCAGGGCTACCAGGGGCCCATATGATACCTTCACGTGTCCCAGAAAAAGGACCCCTTTCCCAGATGCATGCAAGCCCACGCCAGAGGTCCCTTTCAGCCCCACTCCACTGGCCAGGTGCCTTGTCGGCCCACAGCTTGTGTGTTCCTCCAGGAGGTCCCGGGCCCCCGCTCACTTGCAGGTGGGTGATGTTGCGGTCGATGTTCATGGTGGACGTCTCACAGTTCTCTGAGATGTACTTGTAATCCTCCGGGCAGGGCTCCCCGTCCACGCCGTTGACGCAGGGAATAGGCACGTTCTCATAGCCCCGAGCCACATCCCTGATGGAAGGGAGACGGGGCTGGGGGTGCTACAGGATGGGGTCAGGGGGTCCACTAGGTACAAGGAGAAGCCTAGGAGGTTCCTGGGGCTGTGGGAGGGAAGGGCATGATTCTGGGGGTTCACTGGGGCATGGGAGGTAAGGTCGTCAAATAAACTGCAGGACACCCAATGAAAATTGGATTTTGGATAAGTAAGACGTAATTTTTTACTATGGATACGTTCCAAATACTGTGTATGACGCTCTTAACGCTAAAAAAGTACGTGCTGCTCGACTGAAATTCCAATTTAACTCTATTTCTGTTTACTGTATCTGGTATCCTAGCTGGGGGTTGGTTCTGGTGATTCAGTGGAGCCTGGGGAGGGTCTGAGGGATGTTCTGGAGGTTCAGCAGGGCTGCGGGAGAAGGCAGAAGGCTGTCCTGGGTGCAGAAGGCCCGGGCTCACCGGCAGATGATCTTCTCAGTGCGGATGGCCCGATTCCCCACTCCAAGACGAAGCTTGCGGTTGAGCTGCAGCGCAAACCACACGTCGGAGCGCTCAGGAGTCAGGTCCCATGCTGTGTCCCCCTCCTTGTTCCGCAGCTCAGGGTTCGCCCCGCGTGACAGGAACAGCCTGGGAGGGGACAGGAAGCCTGTGGGGTCTGGGGCTGCGTGAAGGCGCTGGGGCGTCAGGGCGTGGGGTGGGCTGGGGCTCACAGCACACAGTCGTGGTAGCTCTCCCGCGCTGCGATGTGCAGGGGTGTGTCACCGTGGTAGTTGACAGCGTGGAGGTCACAGCGTGCGTTGAGGAGGACCTCAGCGATGGCAGCACTGCCAGTGAAGGAGGCCCAGTGCAGGCAGATGTTTTCCTCCTGTGGACGTGGGAGGGTAAGGGTGGGTCCAAGCGGTGAGCCCTTGAACCCAGCCTCGTCCTTGCTCAGGGGGCCAGGACAGTCCCCACCTCCACTACCCCCAACCAACTCTCACGTTGTCTGTGAGGGTGACATCGGCGCCCCGTGTCAGCAGCATGCGGATCACCTCAATGTGCTTGTGCTCTGCAGCCCAGATAATGGGCGTCCATCCCCCACTGTCCTGTGGGTGGGGAGAGAGGGAGGAGGGTGAGGGGTCCCCCTTCCCCTGCCCCGGGCACGCCCAGCAGCTGGCCCTGCTTCCCAATGGAGCATGTGGTCAAGAGCACAGGCTCTGGGGCTAGACTCTGAGTGTGAGTCTCAGCTCCATCACTCACATGCTTTGAGACTCCAGATAAGTCTCTGGGGTCTCAGGTTCCCGATCTGTAAAATGGGACTAATAGTGTCTATTGCTCAGAGTTGTGGAATAATTTTTCTCATTCTAAAAGACACATACTTTCTAGGTCTTTCCACTCAAAAGTCCTAGAACACAGTGGCCCAACAGCAATAACTGCTGCTAAGGACACAGACTGCAGTCTCTAAAAAAATCTCTTTGTACTAAAAGATGCACTCAAAAGCGGTTGGGTCCTAACAAAAATCACAGAAGCCTAGTTCAAGGGGCTCCTCCTGGACAAAGAATGGAACAATTCAAAGATCAATAGGCTAAAACACACCCAACATATGACAAAGTGAGAGGTGATAAAGAGTATCATCGCACACTTCCAGAGATTAAGGCAGCAACTCATTATTCTGAAAACTGACAGAAAAAGCAAAAAGGAGAAAGGTAAAGAAAAAAACACAAATGAGGAGGGAGAAAAGAGGGACACACTAGAGCAAGGCAAGATCACGGAAAGGGTCGGAGGTCAGCTGAGGTCGAAAGGGGGCCCAAAGCCCGAAGCTGAGCCAAGGACCCAGACGAAGTGGGCGGGGCAGGCAGCCAGGCCGCTGACCTGGGCGTTGACGTCCACCTGTCCTGTGCTGAGCAGCAGGCTGACCATCTCCAAGTTCCCAATTTTGGCTGCATGGTGGAGGCAGGTGGAGCCATCCTCCTCCTGAGGAAGACGTGGGCAGATGAGTCCCCCGCTGGCATCTCAAACCCATCTCAAACCTAGGCCCCGGCTGGCCCGGTCACCACACCTTGCTGTAGACACAGCCGCCACGCTGCACCATGTAGCGTGCTACCTCCAGGTGGTTGTTCACCACAGCCTCCATTAGCGGGGTGCGCTGCTGCTTGTCCACTGCATTGATGTTGGCTCCTGCCTGCAAGGAGGGGGCATGGGGGCTGGCACCTCAGAAGGGCTGGGGAAAGGAGGGCGTCTGGGGGCCTGGTCAATGAGGCAGAGGGCTGGGCCCATGCTGACCTGCAGCAGCACGTGGCAGATCTCCACAGAGCCCTTCTGGGCGGCCGCGTGCAGGGGCGTGCGCTTGCTCTGCTGATCGCTCTGGAAGTTGGGGTCCAGGTTGTCCACTGTGGGGAGAGCCCGCCACACCGGAAGAGGGAGGGACAAGTGGTGAGCGAGCTAGGGGGCAGGTGGGACCTCCTCCAGGAAGGCTTCTTAGGGCCCTAACCCATGTCAGGGGCTCCTCCTGAGCAATGTCATTAACTCCTCTGAACATCCACTGGGAAGGCACAACTGATGGGTTAGCTGTGTGTCTGTCTCCCCTACCACACTAAGTATTTCAGGGCAAGGACAATGGCCTCCGTTGCTGCGCTCCTGGCCCTGAGCCCAGTGTCTGGTACATAACCAGTGTTCACTCAAGGTCTGCATAACAAACGAGTAAGTGGAATACTCACACAGCATCAGGATCACCTTCTGCAGCTCCCCTTGCTTCACCGACAGGTACAACTGCCGGGGGTGGAAGCGGAGTTTCTTCCTCCTGTCATGGCGAGGGAGAGGTGTAGGCTCCTCAGGAGGAGCATCAACCTCAAAACCTGCAGATCCACCTTTCAGCCCCAGCCCTGGCCGCCCAGCCCGAGAGCAACCCCTCATTCACCTCTCCGATTCCTGGATGACCAGGGCCTTCTCCAGGGCCTCTCGGCCTGGCCCAGGTGGCAGCCCCACGGCTGAGAGGCAGCCCCCATTGGGAAGAGTCAGGGAGGGCCCTGAGCTGTCGATGGTGTCAGCCAGAGGGTCACAGGGTGGCCGCCGGGGCTCCCCATGCCCTCGCATCCGGGCACTGTGGGAGAAGGTGCTGATGTCTACAAGCAACGGGGCCAGGGCAGGGAACAGACAGTCGGGAAGGGGGAGGCCAGTACCTGGGCTGGGAAGTGTCTGCTCTCCCGGGGGCATCCTGAGCCAGGGGTGGGGGGGCAGGGGCTGCGGTGCCAGCTGGTGGGGTCACCCCATCCCCCCGGGGGATGGTCACCTCCTGGGCCTCAGATGCATCCTCCCCACAGTGAGGACAGAAGACCATGCCGTTCAGCTGGGACACACAGGCCTTGTGGAAGCGGTGGGCCACACGGAAGTCGGGGTGGCACTCCAGGAAGGTGCCCTGGGAAATAATGTGGTCAGGATCTAGAAGACCCCTCCCCAGTGGGGCACGCTGCCTGTCTGCCCCACCGGTCACTCACCGCCGTACAGAAGTAGCCACAGCCTGGGCAGCAGTGGTGTTTGACCATGCGGGCACGGTGGGTCTCACAGAGCACCATTAGTGCCACGCGGCTTGACGGCCTCATGGTCTCCCGCTTGAGGATTGCGGCATTGCAGCCTGACAGCTGTGACAGCGTGAACGGGTAGGAAGAGGGTGAGGCTAGGGCCCGGGGCTGGATCCCCCCCGACCCACCGGCACCTCTCTTCCCAGCTCACAGGGCCCACCTCTCCATCCACACTCTCTGTGGCCATGCACTTGTGCCCAGCTCTCTCGCTGATGCGGTCAATCTTGGGGGCCTCCATGCGGCAGCTGCAGAGGGGCAGCTCCTCAAACCCCCGCTCTGTCTCCAGTGAAGACGTGTCATTGGATACCCCTTGGACGGAGGGAAAAGGGAGCTGAGGGAGGCCATACCCATCACCCACAGGGACCACTGGTAGGGCCTCGCACCCCCGCCCTGCCTTTCCCTCCAAGCTCTAGAACTCCCAAAGCCTGGCCATGGACAGACACCTCAGCTCCGGTGGGGTCCCCCTCCTCCCCGTTCCCTCCAGCCCAGAGGGTGCCCCCTAGTGGCTCGCCATCCCAGCAATTGGCAATTACCAGCGTGGTTGGGGGAGAGGGTCCCCTCGCTGGGCAGCTCCAGGGACCCCAGAGGGACCTCCATGTACTCACTGGGGCCTGAGGAGCCCACACCATTCACTCCTGACACAGAGACAGAGAGAGTGAGAGTGCGAGCTCACAGGTGCCTGGACGCGTGGGTACATGCGGGTGTACGTGCATGAGCACATGCATGAGCGTGTGTTCATGCACGCTCTCTGGGGGCTGGCAGGGGGGCTGGAGGAGGGGACCCAAGAGCAGAGGAGCCTCCTCACCTCGTGGCTCCTTGGCCCGTGGAGGTTCGCGCTTCCGCCGTTTGCGGGATGGCTTCACCCATGGGCTGTCCTTCCGCCACTTCTTCTTGGCTTTGCGCCGGCCACTGGAACCACTCTGGGATGGAGGAAGAATTAGAGAGCCTAGCCCCCAGCCCACTACCCCTGCTCTGGGGACTCAGACCTCCAGCCCCTCAGCCCCCACTTCTCAGGATGCCAGTCTCCAGCTCTTACCCTGTCAGACTGATTGCCAGACTCCTCATCTTCCTCTTCTTCTTCCTCTTCTTCTTCTTCCTCCTCTTCCTCTTCTTCCTCCTCCTCCTCTTCCTCCTCCTCCTCACTTAGTTGTTCAGCCAGAGCTTCAACCTCAGACTGGGAGAGAAGCAAGGCAGGGCTGGGGAAACAGCAACCCTCAGTCCATAGCCCTCTCTTGGGAAACAAGCAGGGCAGGACACATCCAACCCCCAAGACTCAATGAAGCAGGATAAATAAAGAACTATTACTACTGGGGTGCCCGGGTGAGTCAGTCAGTTAAGCGTCCAACTTTGGCTTAGGTCGTGATCTCACAGTTCTTGAGTTTGAGCCCTGCGTCGGGCCCTGTGCTGACGGCTCAGAGCCTGGAGCCTGCTTCGGATTCTGTGTCTCCCTCTCTCTCTGCCCCTCCCCGGCTCGTACTCTGTCTGTCTCTCTCTCAAAAATAAACATTAAAAAAAAATTTTTTTTAAAGAACTATTACTTCTGTCCCAGGATGGCTCCCTGGAGGAGGTGAATGGACAGGAGAGGAAACAAAGGGTGTGGGATGTTAGCTGTGAAAAGGAAGGCACCTCACTCACAATGATGAGTGTGAATCTTGATGACATATTAAGCAAAAAAAAAAAAAGTTCCAGAAAACAAGCACAAGTTTTATGCTTTTTATGAAGTTCATATGTAGATAGGACTACCAGTGGTTGCTAAAAATACCAGATGAAAAGCTAATGAAGAACTTTGTAATAAGGAGAAGGTTGACGTCACAGAAATCTACTATCAATCTTAAATACCACTAACAAAAAGACAAGACGTCCCATGCCCGCTTATGCGATGCAAGAGGAAGCATGCATACCAGCTATCAAATCTTCTCACCATTAAAAACAAAAACAAAAAAACACCCAAAGCTGATTATGCTTCTAGATCTAGTTTATAAAAAATATTGAGGGGGCACCTGAATGACTTAGTCGGTTAAGCATCCTACTTTGTCTCAAGATCTCACAGTTCATGAGTTCAAGCCCTGCATTGGGCTATCTGCTGTCAGTGCAGAGCCTGCTCTGGAACCTCTGTCTCCCTCTCTCTAAAATAAATAAACATTAAAAAAAAAGAAAAAAGAACATGTCAGTCGCCACCCAGTCAACTGATTTTAAACGTGAGAAATTCTGTAGGACAATCACCCTGGCTTCTTCAACAAATAAATGGTGAAAAAAAAACCCTTCTTTTTCAAAGACAGGTAAACCTACCTTTAAATCAAGAGAGGCCTAAGGCAAATGTCAATCAAACCAATGTATGGAGCTCATTTGAATCTGGACAAACAAAAACCCACCTATGAAACAACTGAGAACACATGAACACTCATAGCAAGGTGATGGCTACATTTTCTAGGTTGTGAAAACAATTAAGCAGTGATATTAAAAAACAGGAAGAGGGCGCCTGGGTGGCTCAGTCAGTTAAGTATCTGACTTCAGCTCAGGCCAGGGTCTTGCAGTTCATGAGTTTGAGCTCTGTGACGGGCTCTGTGCTGACAGCTCAAAGCCTGGACCCTGCTTCTCTCTCTGCCCCTTCTCGGCTCACACTCTGTTTCTTTCTCTCTCTCAAAAATAAATAAAAACACTAAAAAATAAAAATAAAAAACAGGAAGGAGCCTGATGTTTAGAGATACATACGAAGACATTTCCAGATAAAACGATGTGATGGCTACTTTAAAGCAGTCAGGGAGGTGGGTGTGCTGGGGGCAGAAGAGAGGAGTCAAGAGTGGCTGTGTACTGAAAATTGCTGGAGCCAGGTGAGGCTTCATGAGGGCTCACCCTTTGCTCTTTTGTATGTTATTTGAAGTTTTCCGTGAAAAAATGTTAAAAAAAAAAAAAAAAAGCACAACAGGTAAGACAGCATTATACTGCACAGGCAAACTTGTAGGAGATAAAACCAAACCAAGAGCAAAAGAATAAACAAGCAAGCAAACAACAAAATGGAATGCTAAACCCCAAGTCCAGGATGGTGGTTGCCACCATGGAGAGGAGCAAGGGGAGGGACTGGGGTGGAGCATGCACTGGAAGTTACGGACCATATGGGGCCCTGAATTAGGGGGTGTTCACAAGGTAAAAAGGAAAGAGACAAGGCAGGGAATGAAAGACTGGCGATTGAACCTTGAACAAGGTACGTGCTGACAGGGAGGTAGGCTAGCTCCTTCTCACCTTGCTGTCAGAGTCCACACGCTCATCCACAGAGTAGGAGTCGTAGTAGAGGCTGAAGTCGTCCCCCACCACTGTCTCCCACTCCTCTAGGGACCCTGGGTCCCCTTTCTCCATGGTCACTTCTCCTGAACCCCGGGCAGAACCCAACTCCTCCGACTAGGAAAAGATCAGAAAAATGGAAGCTGCTGGTACTTCCCCCCCAGCCCATTTCCCTTGAGGGCAGGATGAGGCCCCCTAGGTGGAGAGGCCTTGTTTTCTGCCTCTCCAGGCTCACCAGGCCACCACCGGAGTTCAGCTTCCTCCTTTTGGCCACATCTAGAAGGAGAGAGAGAAAGGAGTAAGGCCTGTCCTTAACCCTCAGGACCCTGAGGTCTCATCCAGCAGCAGGTTGGGTGGGAGGTGGGACTGACCTGAGGTCATCTTCCCCAAGGAGTGCACGTCATCACTCATGCGGAAATGCTGCACTTCAGGGGGCCGCTTCTCAGGGACTGGGGGCTGGGGGCCGAGAGGGAGCACACTTAGGGTCGGGAGTATCTCTGGTTGGGCCCGGGGGCCTGGATTAGCCTGCAGCCCTGGGTGAGGTGGAGGGTAGGTGAGCCACACCCTCAAAAATGCCATTTGAAGCTCCAGTGAACCAGAATGTGGCAATCACAAGAACTGCTATATCCCCAGAAGTAGTATGTTAAGCACATCCCACACCTAACACTTATCTCTTCAAGATCGCAGAAGCAGGCCCTTTTTTACCCATTTTACAGATGAGAAAACAAAGGTTCATGTTTTGCCCAAAGCTACCTAAAAAACCATACCCAAAACAAAATCATACCAAGAGCCCTAAAAATATTGTCATAAAGCTTCTGAAATTCTGGGGCTTTGGTCCTTTCCCTCACCTCCTACCCCTTAGGGATTTATAGTAAAACCCTTAGAACCTTTAAAAAAGGGAGCAGGGACAGTGTCAAAGGGAGGAAAAAGTTCCCTTGGGGCTTGCTTTGAGGTAGAAAGAAAGAGTGGTCTGAAGTTTCTTTAGTCATTATCATAAGAATAATTATAAAAGTAGCTACACAATTAACTCTCTAACCTTTGTCTTATCTACTTCCCTCTCCCCAAGAATGTAAACTCCAGGAAGACAGAAATTTGTCTGTTTGTTCAGATTAACCCCCAGCCCAGAATTTGACACACTGTAGCCCCTAGGTAAATATGTGAAACTGGGAATAGATTAGAAAAGGTCTGAATAAAGTGTAAAAAAAAAAAAAAAAAGTGTAAAGAAAGTCCACAAGGGGTTTACTGTGGATTACTCCTGTCTCCCCACTCCAACCCTCTCCCTCAATCCTCACCTGCCCATTTCCTGGTTTGGACATAGTTTTTCTGGCTCGGTGGACCTTGGGCTGCCCCTCTGGGCTGGGTGTGGCCGGAGGGGGTTCAGGCCCTGCTGCTGCTGCCCCCTGGGCGCCCGGCATACTCAGCAGCCTCATAGCTAAACTCTGGACCGATGGGGGTGATTTTCCAGCCCCTGTCATTGACATCTTGGCCCGGCTGGGACAGGCACCCCCCTTGCTGGGGGAAGAGGGGAATGACTTTGTGGCATGGCCTGGAAAACAGACAGGCAAGCAAAGGCAAGATAAGAGGAAAAGTAGTCAGAGGATACCCCACTTCACCCCCCACCCCAAGACTCCCCAGCCTCTCACCCAGCAGGATGCGGCCCCCATGGAGGTCCCCATCTCCCTCGAGATTCTCAGGTTCATCCCCAATGAGTGGTGTGGCTCCTACAGGGGTGTCAGCCCCCTCATCACCCACGGTGACCGTGACAGAGGCTGGGGATGAGGGGCCAGCAGGCTCCAGGGAGTCGGGACTGGCCTTGGGTAGGGTCTCCTCACTACGAGGGGTGTCCCCCAAAGAGCCATGAACTGTAAGGGAAAAGAAAAAGTTTGGGGCTAAGCTCTCAGGGAATCCTGTGTTGGGGGAGGTGAAGGTCCAACTGGGCCCGTTTTTCTGCTGTACTCACCTCTTTCAGTGGCTCCTCTAGGCTCCTTCTCCAGCACCAGCACCCCCATCTCAGCAGGGGCCTCCCCCTGGCAGGGGACACAAGGTAGAGGAGGGCTAGTCAGCCCTGTAGGAAGTTGGGGAGCCCAGGACGCCTGGGCTCTGGGAAGAGAGAGTAGGCTCCGGGGCCTACCTCTTCCTCTATGGGGCCCCCCCCTTCCGCGGCCTCGGCTACCCGGGGGGGCCGCACGACCCCTCCCCCGGGCCCGCATCAACCCCCTCCCTCTCGGTAGACCCCGCATCTCTGGGGCCGAGAAGAGAGGAGGGGGAGGGGGCGGGGCCTCCGCGCCCCGGCCCCGCCCCCTCCTCCCGGCTGCACGCGCCGCTCCCCCTTTGTCCCCCAGGCCGCGGGGACCCCGGGCACCAACCCCTCCAGCGCCCGCTGCCCCCCAGCCCGGTGGACGGCCCCTCGTGCCCCTCGCGCGTGCTCCTGGGGCCCCGGCGCCCGCCGCCCACTCGGGGGCAGCCGGCGGCTGCACGCGCGCCTCCGTGCCCACTCCCCCCACCTCCCACCCCCTGGTCCCCTCATCCGCCCCCGGTGCTGGCCCTCCGGATTGCTGTAGGTCCCGTCCGGGCCCCCCGGCCCCGTTGCACCCCCGGAGCATTGCACGGGCGCGCGCTTCCCCCGGGCGCGCGCGCGGGCATGCACCCGCCTCTCCCCCTCCCCTTCCGCACCTCGGCGGCCGCCGCCGCTGCAGCTCCCGCCGCCGCCGCCATCGCCGCTTGCGCGGGGGGCTGAGCCGGCGCGCGGCCGCCCCGGGTCACGTGGGCGGGGGAGGGAGGACTAGGAGGAGCCTTAAAGGAGCCACTACGCGCCTTCTGGCCATTTTCCCCCGAGAGCAGCCTCGGAAATGGCAGTGGCTGTCCTAAGCTGGGACTGCAGGGGAGAATTCCTGCCATTCCTGGTGTCAGCTCAGCGGGGAGCCGAAGGTGAGGCACGCCTGGGTCCAGGTGTGGCTTCTCCACCCCCCGCCTGGTTTTAGGTAACGAAAGGAATGTCTGACCCTCCCAGCTTTCGGCTGCGGCTGTCTTTCCAATCTGGCCCGCGTATGCTTCTCCCGCCTCTGGGTGCTTTCTAGTTTGTGGGTCACCAGATAGAAGGGTCGGGCTCAGTTTTGGCCTTGCTTCCCTAACGAGCAAGGAGGGGGCAGTGGGGACGCGCGGACACCTTTACTTTCAACTGCTTCATGTCTCCTGGAGCAGCGTCCACTTTTGAAAACCTGGGGCTAAACGTCTGTTCTGTTTATGCCATACATGTTACTCCACCATGTGCACTAGCGATCTGGGTAAGACCCTAGAGGCCCGAGAGTCATTACTGCCTGGTGATACTACTGAGTAACTTTTTTCTTTTTTTGCCAAACACCTTATATACATAGGCACTGCGTGGGTCACAGCCCAACTAACAGTATGAATGATGTTACACCAATATATAACCTTGGTAGCATTATTTAGGGTACCATCCCTTGACGTATTACATTCTGGTCAAAGTCTGGAAAAACTGTGTGATTTCACACGCAGTATTTGATAGAAGCAGGTGGTTGGGGTATTGGGCACCTGAGGCCAATTCAAGGCCTTCTGGGAACTGTAGTTCTCTTTGCTTAAGAACTATTCCAGAGCTTTGTGGGAATTGTAGTCTTCCCCATACCCTAATCTGAACTGTTTTTTGTTTTGTTTGTTTTATTTAGCTTTCCCAAGGACATGAACCCTTCCTCAGATCATAAATGCCCAAACATTGGCTCCTGCTTAAAGTTTTGGTGGACACAATGATCACACATATAGCTCTTCCGTAGTGCAGATACGAAACTCTTCCAATAGAGGGGGAGATAGTGTGTTATCACCACTGCTAATTATGAAACATAAGTGTGAGCTATCTGCCAGATGCTGAGGTTGTAGAATTTGGAGGGTCCCCAGCCAGAGAAGCCCACTTGCACAATCCCCTTCTCTTCTCAAGTCTCCTTCACACATGAGGCCTACAGGAGTTGTGCGGAGTGTAGAGCAAATGGCATCAGAGAGAAGCTGTCTAGGGTGGGATAGTCATACACATGCAGTTGCCAGACAGAGTATAAAGAAAAAATAAAGTGTTTTTTTTTTTATTATTTTTTATTTTGTGGAAAACAAAAGCAGAAAAACTAAAACCCCAAACTCCAGAAAAAATCCTAAAAAATACGTTTTGTTTTCTTAAAAAATACTGTATAAGTCTCTACTCCTCTCCCTCCCTCCCCAAACAGACCTCCATGTATCCTTTCATCTAAGTGCCCTACCCCCCACCCCCACCACTGTTCATCCTTCTTGCTATTGTCCCCCACTTCATATCTACCCAGGACCCTTATCCCCATGTTCTCTTACCTGGCACCTGACATGGTTCTCCCTAGTTTTGGTGAGTCTTTACCCATAATCCCATTCCCCCAGCATGCAAGAACTGTCTCCCTACTTCCTTTTCTGGAATTCAATAATCCTTTCCCCCTACCACTCCCTCTCCCAAGGATCTATTCTATGCAGGAGCACATAAACTGCCTCCTGCCAAATTCCCTCCCAATTCCCACCCCCCCACCCCCCATCTCAAGATATATCAGAACCTCTCCCTGGGCAGCCTTAACCAGGAATAAAGCATTTTTGTCTTTTTTTTTTTTTCCTCATTCCATAAGACCCTTTCCCTCCCTCCACATATCCATGCACGTCTAAGAGAAGAAAATCTTTCTCTGGGAGCCCATATTCTCTTGGTCTTCTCAAAGAACCCTCTCCCTCTCCATTCTTTTTTTTCTGAAAAGGCAGGGGTCCTCTCTCCAAGAAATCTTCAGCCCCTCCCTCAGGATATATCCGCTCAGGTTCCCCACGTACCTGCCTGTTGCCGACCCTCCCACCCTCCTACCTATTCTCCTGGGCCAGGGAGCTCCCTTCAGCCCAGGGACCCCCGCCTCCTGGCCCCCGAGCCTGCCCCACTAGCGGATGAGGACGTTGATCTCTGCCACACTGGCCTCCAACACGTTCTCTGCCGTTGTCTTGCCATGCTGCTCCTTGAGGTGCCGCCTAATGGCAGGCTTGTGAGCGAAGCGCACGTCGCAGTAGGAGCAGCGATAGGGCCTCGCTCCAGAGTGTAGGTTGAGGTGGTCGTGCAGCGTGGACTTCTGTGTGAAGCACTTGCCGCAGATGCCACACGAGTGCGACTTGACGCCGCGGTGCACGTTCATGTGGCGGTTGAGGTTGCTGCTGTGGTTGAACTGCTTGCCGCAGCGTGGGCACATGAAGATGAAGTGCTGCGCCCGCATGTGGAAGACCAGCTTCTCCACGCCCTGGAACACTTCCGGGCACTTGGTGCACTTGATGTTCTTTAGGGGGTTTCCACTGGAAAAGCCCCCGGGCAGGGGTCCCCGGCTGCTCCCTGCCCCCAGGCTGCCCCCCGCCCCCCGGGCAGCCATGGCCACCGCTGCTGCCTCCACCAGGCCCGAGGTGGCCCCCACGCTGGCTCTGCCTCCAGGGATCAACAGCAAACCCTCCCCTTCTGCGTCCTCAGACAGGCTATAGCAGGCTTTCACTACACCCTGTGGTGGGGCCACAGTGCTGGGGGGCACGCTGCTCTGGGCCAGCTCCCCAAGGTGGCTGCCCACCGAGCCTCCGATGCTCAGGCCTCCTCCCAAACCTCCGGGAGGTTTGAGCCGGTGTGCCACCTCCAGGGCCGACTCCACTTTGACGATGCAGATGTCAGACACGTCCTCGTCCTCGTCCTCATCTTCTTCCTCGGCCTTCAGCTCCAGATCCTCATCCAGAGGGAACTCCAATTTCACAGGCCGTAGGAGTGGAGGGGGCAAAGGGGGTGGGGGTGGGGGCTTGGGGGCTGGCTTTGGGGTCCTAGCAGGAGGGAGCAGGGATTTGGTGGCACTGACACTGCTCACAAGGCTGGCATCGCTGACCCCATCCTCTTTGAGGCCTATTTTGGGCTCAATGAACTGGCTGAGGGCGTTCCTGCATTTCTCCACCACGTGCTCCATCTGCAGGTAAGAGGCAGCCGTCAGGTAGTTGACGATGTCCCTGACGGCGAATTCCAGAGCGCCGGTGTAGCAGGACAGGAGCAGGTCGGCCACGATGCGTGCACTGTGCATCAGTGAGACCTGCAGCTCAGAACTGGGGTTCAGTAGGAACTGGTCCCGCAGGAAAGGCGAGCAGGCGGCCAGGATGACCTTGTGGCCACGAAACTTGAGGCTGTCGGCCACAATTGTCACGTCGCAAAACCGCTCCTCTGCGCGGAGCTGGTTCATGTTCCGCAGGGTAGCGGCCTCGTGGCCCGGCAGCTGGAAGCGCAGGACTTCCACCCCAGAGGCCATTGTGGCGGGGGTGGGCAACCCTGGTTGGGAAGGAAACCGGTCAGAGACAAAGGTCTCTGGTTCGCCTAAGCCAAGGCTCCAGGCCCCTCGCTCCCATTCTTGCCCAGCATCCCAGCTTCAGATCTCCCAGTCTTCAGGCCCCTTCCTCAGTTTCCCCAGTCCCTGGGGAAGCGCTCTCCCTCCGAGAGAACGGAGGCGTGGTTCCCGGGGGCGGGGCAGCGGCGTCCACACCCCCCCCCCCCCACGCCGGACCGCCCGCGAGGATGGGGCGAGCCCGCGCGCCCAAGGGTAAGGCTGGAGAAACCTGGAGCAGAGGCCTGGGGCTCTGGGCTCCGGGGTGGCCCGGGCTGCAGCCTTTTCTCACCCCGCCCCCTTTCCCCGCTGCTTCATTCCTCCGCCCCCCCTTTGCACGTTTGCACGCGCCTTTCACGTCCTCCCCCCGCCGCCTGCACGCTTCGTGCACGCCCCCCCCACGTTCAGAGCTCCGTGGCACGCCCCCCCAGCCCCACGACCCTGAGTGCACGCGCCTCTCACCTGGCCCGGTTCCGCGCGCTGTTTTTTCCCCCCCTATCTCCCCCACCCCCCCAGGGTCGGCAGCGCCCCCAAACACGGGCAGAGCCTGGGCAGCGCGCAGGCGCGGGGGTGCACGAGGCGCGCGCGCGGGGCCAGCTCCGCGTGGGCGTAAGGAGGGAGGGGCGGGGGCGGCTCGTGCAGTGTGTTCCAGGCCCCGCGCGCCTCGGCGTCGGCGAGAACTCGGGGAGGAGGAAGAGGGGAGGGAATTAAAGGAGCAGGATTCGCCCCTTCCAGACCCCCCTTTCTTCACCAGCCCCCCCCCACGCGGTTAAAGGGCCGGATGGCCTGGCCTCCCCTTTGGCCGGTATTATTTGTCCGCCAGAGCGGAAATACGTTCCACACCCCCCCTTTCTCGCTCCCCCTCCTCTGTGCCTCCGGGCCCCGCGGCACGTCTGCGCGTGCGTGCCAAGAGCCGCGCGGAGGCCCGCTTGCTCGGGCCCGCCCCCCGTTCCCGGCTGCCTGGGGCGCCGTCCGCTCTGCGCCCCGCAGAGCGCGCCCCCGCCCGCGCTCCCCGCCAGCCCAGCTCCAGCAGACAGTGCTGCCACCTGCTCCCTGTGGTAGCGCTGCTCTGGCCCAGCTGTGCCGAGCAGGACAGGGTTGCAACCGCAGCCCTTCCCGGGAACCCAGACCGCGCCGCGGCTATCGGAGCTGTTGGTCGCTGTTGCCCACGCGTGCATCCTCTGTTTGGTATGTTCATAGTTTCTCCAGCCACACTTCAAGACTTTTTCAACTCTTCTGAAGTTAGTGACCACTCTAGCCCTCCTGGCCCAAAAGATTATTTAACTTCCTACTGAAACAATGCAGTGTTCTCAACTTTCCTTCGTCTCACAGTCGTGTAACATCACACCCACCGGACCTTCCCCTCCATTCTCAGAATTGATCCCACTTCTTGCCAAGGCAAACGTCTTCCACTTTTATGTATTGTCGATGACCTCGCCCATTTCACCCCTACTGTGTAATTAGCTCAAGTATTAATTTTTCTAATTATGCGATTATTTATGTCAGTGTGATTTTACCGTCTTTAATCTTTCCAACTGCAGCCGTCCTTCCAATCCCTTCCCTGCTCCTCCAAGGGACTGGCAAGGTTAGAGCTCCACCGCCTTAAACAAAACCTCCCATCAACTCTGCACCTCTCTCTTCTCTTTCTGTGTCACTCGCAAACTAACCTGCAGTCTCCACAGATTTACCAACAGCATTTATTAGCACCTCAAGGACTGCCCCCCTCTTTCTTGCACACTCACTTCCCTACCCATTGAAGTCCAGGTGAAAAAGCCTCTGCTTCCCACTGATTGGATTGGTTTATCACATACTCCAGGAGACTAGAGCATTTTTCTTAGCATCAATTCTGATGAAACTGCCTGTTATATAATGGGTTCGACCTCTGGCTTCCTTCATAGATCGTAAACTTCTTGATTGCAGGAATTATGTCATGGGTTATATTTTGCAAATAAAAGGTATGCAATAAATGACTGACTGCTGAAGTCATTCCTCTTCAGTTCAGCCAGCATCCACCCATAAAAAGTTTGTTCCTGACTTAAACTGAATTCCTGAACTCAAAGGGACACCCTTGAGTGGGAGAGTGGGGGCAGTGTTTAGGTGGTGCTTGACTCTGCCTTTCCCTTTTAAATTCTCTGCCTTTTATGCCTGCACTCAGTTCTCTTTATTCTAAAATGCCCTGTTTGTAGAACTCTCCTTTGTAGTCAGGCCATATGAATCTGAGAAAGAACTTTGGCTTTTGTGTCAGACACACCTAGGCTCAAAGCTATATTCCACTCCTTTTTTTTTTTTTAAGTTTATTTATTGAGAGAGAGAGAGGGAGGGAGGGAGGGAGGGAGAATCCCAAGCAGGCTCCACGCTGTCAGTGCAGAGCCTGATGCAGGGCTCAATCCCATGACCCTGGGATCATGACCTGAGCTAAGATCAAGAGTCACATGCTCAACCAACTGAGCCATTCAGGCGCCCCGAGGTATGTGTATTTTTTGTGTACATCTGGGGAAAGTGGTCTAGGACTAGCTAGCTCATGGCTTACAGCACCATTCTTGGTTACTGATGGAGGCAAACAGTGGTCTAGATAATCCCAAACAGGAAGAGTTACACATTTCTCTGAGACATTCCAAGTAGCTTTGGCAGTGGATGTACTTTTGCATTCTGCGTAGCCTAGACTGGAAAAATTTATATTCCTTGAGCTACCAGTAGGAAAGGAGGAGGGAAGTTAGTCTGGACTTTTAATCCATAGGCTTGTACAACTTTTCCTGTATAACAATAAAACCTCCAACTTCTTTTTCTTTCTTTGACCCACACTCAGCTCTTGCCCTCGCTGTAGGAACCCTGAGTCCTGCTCGGCTGCTACCTACCTCTCCTGTTGTCTGAGCTACTTCCAGGCCTGTGGTACCTGCCTCAGGCCTGCCGGTGTCCATGCAAATGACCCAATCCATACCCCAATTAAAAAACAAAAATGGTCCAGTGTATTTTATGTTTTCTTAGAATTACTTGCATGGTTCAGAATTCAAAAAGTGTATTTATTGAACAAGAAAGGGAATCAATACGAAATGGGGATTCCTTGCTTGATTATCAAGATAATACATTTGATATTCCTTTGGGAGAGCATTTTTACCTTGGTGGGGAATAAGGGCTCAGAGCACATGATCAAAAATCTTTCTATCACCTTGGGAATTTTGGCCAGTGAAACGGTTCAAGTAATAGCTCAACAAAAAGTAGAAACCCACCTTGACGAGATTAGAGGACAAGATATTTGGCTGCAACAGATTCCTACCGAAGTCCCAGGAACAAAATGGGATTGGTATTCTGGTCTGTTTTTCTGGATTCCTTAAGGAATTCGATCAATACCCTGGGCATTAACCCAAGCGGGATTATCTATCTTGGCTATTCTTTTAATGATTTATCTACTCATAAATGTGGCATGAGATGCTGCTCAAGGCAGCAAAAGCAGAAACTAATTAATGGTTGTCCAAAGCTTTGAAGTTAGGCCAGGCACCAGAGTACTTACAGTTAGGAGCAAAACACTTTCTTTTTTTTATTAAATTTTTAAATGTTTATTTATTTTTGAGAGACAGAGAGAGACAGCGTGAGCAGGGGAGGGGCAGAGAGAGAGGAAGACACAATCTGAAGCAGGTTCTAGGCTGTGAGCTGTCAGCACAGAGCCTGATGCGGGGCTCAAAATCACGGACCTCGAGATCATGACCTGAGCCGAAGTCGGTTGCTTAACCAACTAAGCCATTCAGATGCCCCAGGAGCAAAACACTTTCATTCCCTATGATCCTGACCTCCACCCCTCCTCAGCAGGAAGTAGCTAGAGCAGTCATTGTCCCTATCCCTCAAAGCTCCCTCAATTTAGACATAGCTGTCTCTGACCAGTCACGGAGCTCTTGGTTACTATTAAAGAAACCTGTAAACTTGCCTTAGGAAGTAACATCATGTTGCCTGCTGAGAAGTCTGTGGGGTGCTGTTCTGCCTGAGATGTCAAACATAACGTGCCACGTGTACAAGAAAAGAAATAATAATAGTTTGCAGCTTAGGAATAGTCATGGGATGTACAACTTCTGCCTTTGTACTCTAGAGATGATATCACTGAGCACAATCTGCTGAGAAGGTCTTGCAGTTCCAGGCCCCTAAAGAGGAACAGCCAAGCCCCTGCAGCAGAGCGACCACCTCACTGCACTCACACCAAAACCTGACAAGGAGATGCCGAGAGGGAGAAGATGGTCAAGAAAGGAAATATTACAGTCGATCAATTGGCATGATCCAAGACCCTAAGACCCTTACCCTGAACTTTTACCCTTTAAGAACCCCTGCTTGTAAGCCAACGGGGAATTTAGGACGTTAAGCACTAGCTCCCCATTCTCCTGGGTGCACCACACCAATAAATAGCCGATTTTTCTTCCTTCCAAAAACAAAGCCAAAACCCAAACCAAACCAACCCAAGCCAACTCCCCCAACAAAACAACCAACCAACTAAACAAATAAAACACCCCAAAGACCACAAATTCAAAAAGTGTAAAAGGGTACAGACTGCCCCACTCCCCACGAGGCCTCTGGGCATCTTGAGCATCTCCCCCTTTCTGTTACGTCCCCTCCTTCCCTTTCTCACATGCAGCACTCAGCTGCTCTGACTTTAGCGGCACCCTTCAGTTAGGTTCTGGGGGGGGGGATGCTTTATGTACCTGGAAGAGCCCCTTCCCCCACCACGATGCCCTTCCTACCTGCCCACTCTCCTGAGTCCCCTACCCCTCTCCTGATCAGTCCCCTTCTCTCAGCAGACTGGAGTGCTCTCCTTCACACCCCAAACATCCCTTTCTTCATTCATCCTTATTCCCCTTTCCTTAATGTCAGAGCCTGTTGAAAGCCCTCCCTTCCCTCCTATATCCCACTCTTAATCTTGCCTTCTGTTTCTTGCCCTCCTGGGCTTTATACTTGCCCCTTTACTTTAAACCCAGACAAATCTTTGCTGTCTTAAGAGAAAAAAATCTTTCTTCAGCTTGATCCCTCTCTTGGCTGCCACCACAGTCCACCCTCCCCTTCCCAGCGCAGCCAGCATTGCGATTGTTTACTCTCCTTGACTCGCTTCATGCTCATCCTCTCTCCTAAGAACCTGTATTGTGAAGACATTATACACATTGAAGAGCGTATAAAATGAGCACATATAAAGACAAATGAAAAAAATATTTGGGTATCTGACCGTAGCTTAAGAAATAAATTCCCAGGGGGCACCTGGGTGGGTCAGTTGGTTAAGCGTTTGACTCCTGATTTTGGCTCAGGTCATGATCTCCAGGTTCATGGGTTCCAGCCTGGAGTCTGGCTCTGCGCTGGTGAGGCGGAGCCTGCTTGGGATTCTCTCTCTCTCTCTCTCTGTCTCTCTCTCTGTCTCTCTGTCTCTTTCTCTCCCCCCTTCCCTGCTCTTGTTCTTTCTCTCTCTCTCAAAACAAACAAACAAACAAACAAACAAACAAACAGAAAGAAATTCCCAGGACCTTAGATGTCTCTTGGGTTCCACACTGACTGCATCCCTCTCCCTTCCTGCAGGGTGACCACTACTCTGAATTTCTCAAATATAGATCCATTTCTTGTCTTGAAATTTCCTTTGTGCACGTTGTAGGTGTTCCTAAATAGCATGCTGTTTAGCTTTGTGTGTTAGATCTTCACATAGATGGAATCGTAGTTTATGTGTTTTTTAACTCGTTCTGACTTTGTTGAGTTGTAATCTTCTTTCTTTTTTTTTAATTTTTTTTTATTAAAAAGATTTTTTTCAACGTTTTTATTTATTTTTGGGACAGAGAGAGACAGAGCATGAACGGGGGAGGGGCAGAGAGAGAGGGAGATACAGAATCGGAAACAGGCTCCAGGCTCCGAGCCATCAGCCCAGAGCCTGACGCGGGGCTCGAACTCACTCACGGACCACGAGATCGTGACCTGGCTGAAGTCGGACGCTTAACCGACTGTGCCACCCAGGTGCCCTGAGTTGTAATCTTCTTTCTATTGGGTGCTTACACCTAGTTAATCCTTTGTCCTGTTGATGAGCATTTGTGTTATTTAAATTGGTGGTTATTACTACAATGCTGCTGTGAGCCCTCTTTTAGTCTTTTCTGGGTATGACATGTAAGCTTCTCCAGGGCAGCAGGCTTCAAACTAGGAACGTGTATCCCTGTACTGCAAGAGGACTGTCCAGGGGGTAGGTGGACCTGGATAGATGTAAGGGAACCCTTCTCAGATCGGACTCTCCCAAAAGGGATAGGGGTGCTGATGGACCTGAAGAGGCCCCTGTGAAGGAGAAACACGTGTCCCTATCCCCTTGCCCAACTCTCCCTTACCACAGAAACTAGGCCCCAGGGGGAATCAGGAGGGTGAAAACACCAGGGCACCAAAAGGGACAATTCCAAAATCTATGTTGGTTCTGAGAAAGTGAGTGACCTAGTGACATCATTCTACAAGTCAGCTACTTTCTCTGTATTTCAACAAAGTTACATTATTATTTTATCCTTTTTATTATTGAGGTGAAATCTACATAACATACAATTAACCATTTTGAGGTGAAAAATTCAGTGGCATTTAGTACATTCACAGTGTTGTGCAACCCCAACTTCTATCCACTTTTGTCTCATTCCAAAACATTTTTATCACCCCAAAAGAAACCTTGTACCCATTAAACAGTTGCTTCCCTCCTTCCTCCAGCTTCCAGAAACCACCAATATGTGTTCTGTTTCTGTGGAATGATCTATTCTGGATATTTTGTATAAGTGGAATCCTACAGTATGTGGCCCTATGTCTGGCTTCTCTCACATGCATAATACCTTTTTTTTTTTTTTGGTATAATTTGGTTTTTTAAAAGTTTATTTTGAGAGAGAGAGAGAGAGCGCACGCGCATGTGAGCTGGGAATGGGAAGAGAGAAAGTGAGAGAGAAAATCCCAAGGAGATTCCACACTGTCAGTGCAGAGCCTGATGTGGGGCTTGAACTCATGAGCCATGAGATCATGACCTGAGCTAAAATCAAGAGTCAGACGCTTAACCAACTGAGGCACCCAGGCGCCCCTGGCATAATGCCTTTTGAGTTCATCCATGTTGTAGCATGTATCAGTACTTCATTCCTTTTTTTTTTTTTTATGTTTATTTATTTTTTAGACAGAGAGAGACAGAGCATGAGCAGGAGAGGGGCAGAGAGAGAGGGAGACACAGAACCAGAAGCAGGCTTCAGGCTCCGAGCTGTCAGCACAGAGCCCGATGCGGGGCTTGAACTCACAAACTGTGAGATCATGACCTGAGCTGAAGTTGGACGCTTAACCAACTGAGCCACTCAGGCGCCCCAGTACTTCATTCCTTTTTACGGCTGACTGATACTCCAGTATATGTATAGACCACAATTTGTTCATTCCTCTGTTGATGGACGTTTGGGCTGTTTCCACCTTTTGGTGATCATGGATAGTGCTGTTATGCACATGTATTTGTTGAGTGCCTGTTTTTAATTTTTTGGGGTATGTACCTAGGAGTTGAATTTCTAGGTAATATGGTAATTCTATGTATAGCTTTTGAGGAACCATCAAACAGTTTTCCACAGCTGTTGAATCATTTTATATTCCCACCAGCACATTGTATGACGGTTCCATTCTCTCCACATCCTAGGTGTCACTTCCTAGTGGGTGAAGTGGTATCTCATTGTGGTTTTGATTTGCATTTCCCTAATGACTAACGATATTGAGTATCTTTTCATGTGGTTGTTGGTGCCACTTGTATATCTTCTCTGGGAAATATCTGTTCAAGTCCTTTTACCATTTTTAAATTGAGTTGTTTGCCTTTTTGTTGTGGAGTTGTAAGGGTTCTTTATATATTCTGCATACTAGATCCTTACAGGATATATGATTTACAAATATTTTCTCCCATTCTGTAGGTTGTCTTTTTTACTTTCTTGATAAAATGTCTTCAGATTGGGGCACCTGGCTGGCTCATTCGGTAGAGTGTGCGACTCTTCAGGCTGTATGTTGGGTGTAGAGCTTACTAAAAAAAAGCCTTTAGATGCACACATATGTATATTTTTTTAACGTTTATTTATTTTTGAGACAGAGAGAGACAGAGCATGAACAGGGGAGGGGCAGAGAGAGGGAGACACAGAATCTGAAACAGGCTGCAGGTTCTGAGCGGTCAGCACAGAGCCCAACACGGGGCTCGAACTCACGGACGGTGAGATCATGACCTGAGCCGAAGTTGGACGCTTAACCGACCAAGCCACCCAGGTGCCCTGAAGATGCACACATATTTTTAACTTGGATGAAGCCCAATTTATCTGTTTTTTCTTTTGTTGCTTGTGCTTCTGGTGTCCATATCTAAGAAACCATCACGAAGGGGCACCTGGCTGGCTCAGTTGGAAGAGCGTGCCGCTCTTTTTTTAATTTATTTTTGAGAGGGAGAGAGACACGTGAATGGGGGAAGGGCAGAGGGAGAGGAGGACACAGAATCCAAAGCAGGCTCCAGGCTCTGAGCTATCAATATAGAGCCTGATGCTGGGCTCAAACTCACAAACCACGAGATCATGACCTGAGTCGAAGTCAAATGCTTAACCAACTGAGCCACCCAGGTGCCCCAGGAGCAGGCCACTCTTGATCTCAGGGTTGTGAGTTTGAGGCCCACATTGGGTATAGAGACTGATGAGGGAAACAAAGACAAGAGAAATGTAAGATAAATTAAATCTCCTTACAGTGTAGCCCACTGATAGACACCTGGAACACGCAGAGTGTGACCTTGCTCAAGGAGCTCATGGCTGCCTTACTTCCTTGATGTTTTTGTTTCATTAAACACTAAAAGTAACCTTATCTTCACAGTAGCTAGCCCCTTAAGGTCCTGAAAGCCTTTCTTTCAAATTTCTTAGAGACTTACTCTATCCGTCACCCCCACTAACTGAAAAGTGTATGTCAGTCACTCCTCACAACTCCAGTGCAACTCTTTCTATCCCTGGGTCCTGTCCTCGTGCTTTAATAAAATCATCTTTTTGCACCAAAGACGTCTCAAGAATTCTTTCTTGGCCGTTTGCTCAAGAACCCCATCAGAGATTACTAAAAAAAATAGATAAACTTAAAAAAAAATCACCAAATCAAAGGTCATGAAAATTTAGGTTTTCTTCTATCAGTTTTACGGCTTAAGCTTTTATATATTTATGTTGTTGATCCACTTTGAATTAATTTTTGTATCCAATGTGAGGTAGGGGTTTAACTTCATTCTTTTGCATGGGAATATCCAGTTTTTCCAGCACCATTTGTTGAAGAGACCAGCTGATTTTTTATTATAAGTCACCATGTTTTGGTACATAACTTCGTGTGATTTCAAAGAACTTCAAAGAAATTAGTGAGATTGCTATGACAAAACTCTTTCCATTTCCATCTGCATATGAAATAAAATGTTCAGTTCTTACGTCTACAAAAATTATTAAACTAGGAATATAATTCATGCTGAATCCTGCCTAATTCTAGCAAATAAGTAATGTTGACCCATAAATACATGAATTAATTAAAAAGAAGGTGCCCCAACCATCTTAGACTTTCACTTCTTTTTAAAAAATACTACATATTATTAACTTATTTTTTTAACATTTATGTATGTACGTATGTGAGCTCTACACCCAACATGGGGCTTAAACTCAACACACTGAGATCCAGAGTTGCACACTGTACTGATTGAGCCAGCCAGGCACTCCTAGGATTGCACTTTTTTTTTTTTAATTACACAAATTGTTTTAATGTTTATTTATTTATTTTGAGGGGGAGGGGAAAGGCAGAGGGAGACAGATAGAGAGAATCCCAAGCAGCTCTGAGCTATCAGTGCAGGGTCCCATGTGGGGCTCTATCCCATGAATTGTGAGATTTTGACTTGAGCCAAAATCAAGAGTTGGATGCTCAACCCACTGAGCCACCTAGACACCCCTAGAATTGGACTTAAAAAAAATTTTTTTTTTAATCTTTATTTATTTTTGAGAGAGAGACAGAGCATGAGCAGGGGAGGAGCAGAAAGAGAGGCAGACACAGAATTTGAAGTAGGCTTCAGGCCCCAAGCTGTCACACACAGCCCGATGCGGGCTCGAACTCACGAACCGTGAGATCATGACCTGAGCCGAAGTCGGACACTCAACTGACTGAGCCACCCAGGCGCCCCTAGAATTGTACTTCTAATCTAATATCATTTTATTTTATTTTTAAAAAATATTTATTGTTGAGAGTGAGAGAAACAGAGGGTGAGCAGGGGAGGGGCACAGAGAGAGGGAGACACAGAATCCAAAGCAGGCTCCAGGCTCCAGGCTCCGATCTGTCAGCGGAGAGTCCAATGCGGGGCTCAAACTCATAAACTGTGAGATCGTGACCTCAGCTGAAGTCCAATGCTTAACCAACTGAGCCACCCAGGTACCCCTATTTTTTATGCTTAATTTGTATATATTCATGTTGTTTTGACAAATTAATTATTAATGATAATCATAATAATTACTTAATCCAGAAGAAAAAGTTTAAAATTTAGAGCTGTAAGGCCACAAGAAATTTTAAAAATTCAATTAAAAAAATATTTATGTATTTATTTTGAGTAAATAAAATAGGTGCCAGGCAGGCACCCCTAAAAATTCAGTTTTAATCTACATATATATTTTTGTTGCAGAGTATAGAATACTTTCAGGCATAAGGTACATTTTTTAAGCTAATGTTTTGAGGGGCACGTGGATGACTTAGTTAAGTGTCTGACTCTTCATTTAGGCTCAGGTCATGATCCCAGGGTTGTGAGATTGAGCCTGGTGTCAGGGTCCACGCTGAGCATGGATTCTGCTTAAGATTCTCTCTCTCTCTAAAATTAAAAAAATTAAGACAGAGGCTTCTATCTTATTTATATTAAACAAAGATAATGTTTTGATAGGTTGAAATAGAAACGTGAATTCAGAAGCAATGGAACAATGTGAAATTTCTGACTGTTAAATAAGAGAGTGGTCATGTGCTTTTTTTTCTCCTTTTTAAAATATTTATTTTTGAGAAAGAGCGAGCGAGTGGGGGAGGGGTAGAGAGAATGGGGAACGGAGGATCTGAAGCAGGCTCTGTGCTGACAGCAGAGAGTCCAATGATGGGCTCAAACTCAAGAATTGTGAGATCATGACCTGAGCTGAAGTCTGATGCTTAACCCACTGAGCCACCCAGGTGCCCCAATAACATTTTTTTAAAAGGTCAATGTTCACAACACACTGGACATTGCACCTTTTTGCAACTATTTAAACATTTGAGGAAAATTTTAGATAATAGCATAAAAATGTGCAAGGGGTCATGCATAGTTTGCAAACTTTTTTAAACACAAGCAAAAAAGTTTGAAGATGAAGTGTTTCTCACACTCACAATTCACTGTGCACATGAATCATCTGGAGATTTGTTCAAATGCAGATTCTGAGTCAGTAGGTCTAGATGGCACCTGAGATTCTGCATTTCTACAAGCTTCTGGTGATGCCAATGCTGCCGGTGGATCACACTTTGAGTAGCAAGAATCAATACACGGTAGGCCCCCACTTAGCCATGGGGAGACACATTCCAAGACCTTCAGTGGGTGCCTGACACTGTGAAGGTACTGAACCCCACACATACTATTGTGTTTTTTTTTTTCATTCTTTTTTTAAAGTTTATTTATTTATTTAGAGACGGAGAGAAAGAGAGAGAGAGTGGCAGAGAGAGAGGGAGAGAATCCCAAGCAGGCTCCACACTGTCAGTGCTAAATCTGATGTGGGGCTCGAACTTACAAACTGTGAAATCATGACCTGGGCCGAAATCAAGAGCTATATGCTTAACTGACTGAGCCACCCAGCCGCCCCTTGTTTTTTGTTTTTTTAAGTTTTGTTTTGTTTTGTTTTGTTTTGTTTTGGAGAGAAACAGAGACAGGAAAAGTGGGGGAGGGGCAGAGAGAGAGGGAGAGAGAGAATCCCAAACAGCCTCTGTGCTGCCAGCACAGAGCCCATGTGGGGCTTGAACTCACGAAACCGTGAGATCATGACCTGAGCCAAAACCAAGAGTCGCTTAACTGACTGAGCCACCCACATGCCCCATACTATTGTTTTCAATACTTACGTACCTACGATAAAGTTGAATTTATAAATTAGGTACAGGAAGAGATGAAAAAGAATAACCAAATAAAACAGAAAAATTATAACAATATACTGTAATAAAAGTTGTATGAATGTGATCTCTCCCAAAATGTCTTATTGTATTGTACTCAAACTCTTCTTTATTATTATTTTTAATGTTTATTTATTCTTGAGAGAGAGAGAGAGCACGCGCGCGCGTGAGCCAGTGGGGGAGGGACAGAGAGAGAGAGAGGGAGACACAGAATCCGAAGCAGGCTCCAGGCTCTGAGCTGTCAGCACAGAGCCTGACGCAAGGCTTGAACCCATGAGCTGTGAGAACATGACCCAAGCCGAAGTCGGACACTCAACTGACTGAGCCGCCCGTATTCAAACTCTTCTTATGGTGATGTGAGATGATAAATTGCCTGTGATGAGATAAAGGGAGGTGAATGACAGGCATTAGGTCCTGTTGATCTATCAGAAGGAGGATCATCTGGTTTCAGACGGAGGTTGACTGTGGGTGAGTGCCGCTGCAGTAAGGGGGGTACTGCTATGCGTCCACAAGGGATGGGCTCTTCACATATTCAACCCCCCTGCCTGATGCTGAATAGGTTCTGAAGCAATTGTACCAATTTACACTCCCAAACAGCACTGGCACTGCTGCTGCTTGTGCAAAGGTCACTAAAGGCTTCCTGATTTTCAGTGCTCTCCTCACTTAAGCCTTCTGCAGCCAGTGGCACATTTGACCATGCTTGTTTGATACATTGCCTTCCTTCGGTTTCTGACACCTCTTTCTTTGGGTTCCCTTCCTTCTACAACCTCAGCCTCCTCTGCAACTCCTCGCTCTTCTTCCTTTGTCCATCTTTTTACTATTGGGGTCCTTGGCCTTTATCTTGTTCTCCCTGGGTGATACCTTGTGCTTTTAAGAGGTCGGTTACCACCTTGATGACTCAGTGATGGTTAGTTGTATGCGTCAACTTGGGTGGGCCACAGTATCCAATTGTTTAGTCAAACACTAATCTGGATATTTCTGTGAAGATATTTTGTAAATATGATTAACATCTACACTCAGTTGACTCTGAGTAAAGGAGATTATCCTTGATAATGTGGGTGGACGTCAACTAATCAGTTGAAGGCCTTAGGAGCAAAAAAACCAAGGTTTCCCAGAGAAGGAATTCTGCTTCGAGACTATAACATAAAAATCCTGCTTCAGTTTCCAGCCTGCCAGCCTGGTCTACAAATTCCAACTCAAGACCACAACATCAATTCTTCCCTGAGTTTCCAGCCTGCTGGCCTGCCTTATGGATTTTGGACTCAGCAGTCCCCATAATTGCATGAACCATTTCCTTAAAATAAGTCTCTATGTATTTATGTTTCTGCTGCTCTGGAGAACCTGGACTGATACAGATTCTCATGTTTCTGTCTCCCACCAGACCTGCCTCCTGTTTCCAGTCTAGAACATCTGTTTCCTCCTGAGTGTTATAAAGGTACTTAAAGCACGGTGTGTCCTGGATAGAATCTGTTCTCTTTCTCCCCAAACCCATTTCTTCTCCTATAGGTGTCACCATCCATCTTATCAGCCAAGCTAAAACCTGGGATTCAATATGGACTTCTCTTTGCACTTCATCCCTCATATATAGCTAGCCACCAAATCCTTTCCCCATCCATTTAATAAGTATATAAGTTTCTACAATGTCCCAATGGTGAGCTAGTGCTGGTGGTTCAAAGGAGAGTAAGACACATTTGCTGAAACCCTTGTTAATGGGAATATAAAATGGGACAGCCACTATGAAAACGGTACAGTGTTTCCTCAAAAAAATGAAAAATAGAATTACTGGGGCACCTGGGTGGCTCAATTGATTAAGTGGCTGACTCTTGAATTTCAGCTCAGGTCATGATCACGCAGTTTGTGAGTTTGAACCCTGCAATGGGCTCTGCACTTACAGTGGCAGAGCCTGCTTGGGATTCTCTCTCCTCTTTCTTTGCCCCTCCCTTGCTCTCTCTTTCTCTCTCTCTCTCAAAAATAAAATAAAAATAAAAATAAAATTACCATATGATTCAGAAACTCCACTTCTGGGTATACAGCCAAAAGAATTGAAAGCAGAGAGATAGTAGTACATCCATATTCACAGCAACAGTACTCACAGTAGCTAAAAACAACCCAAATGCCCATCACCAGATGACTGGATAAGCAAAATGTGGGTACACATACAATAGACTATTAGTCTTAAAAAAGATGGAAATTCTGACACAGGCTACAACATGGATGAACTTAAGGACCCTGTGCTAAGGGAAATTAGCCAGACGCAGAAGGACAAATACTGTATGATTCCATTTATATGAGATACTTAGAGCAGTAAAAATTATAGAGACAGAAAAAGCAGGGTACCAGGGGGATACCAGATACCAGGGCTGGGGTGGGGGCAGGGAACAAGGAGTTAGTGTTTAATGGGTATAGAGTTTCAGTTTTACAAGATGAAATGAATTATGGAGATGGATGGTGGTGATGATGCATGACATTATAAATGTATTTAATGCCACTGAATTGTACACTTGAAAATGGTTAAGATGGTAAATGTTATGTGTATTTTACTGCTTAAAAAAACTTCTAAAGAAATGAGAAATAAATTGATTTAGTAGTGAATAATCATTTTAATACAGAAAATTGTCCTGTCAAATAATAATTCTTGAAAAAGAAACCTATCTCTTTAGTAGCTAAAAACCTGTATCTGTTTATAGGACACATTTTGCTTCTCTTGTTGGTTTCCCAGGAAGCTAAAACCTCTCTAATATTTCACTGCCCTTTAAATTGAATAATAAAATGTTAATTTGTAAAAAACCAAAAAGACATTTCCTACCCTCAAAAAGACTACGGTTAAGTCAGAGTATGCTGGGGTAAGTGCAGAGATGCAGGCAGCTGGGTGTCCACGGAGCTCAGCAGAGAGCGCAGAGGGGCCTCCGGGGTCTTTTCCTCACTTGTCCTGGCTCTCCTTCCCCACTTCTCTGCTTCTGTTTAGGCCCTTGTCTCTTGCAAGGATTATAAATGTCTCCTAACTGGCCTTCCAATTCACCATCTATACTGTTTCCAGAATAATATTTTTGAAATGCAGATGAAATCCTATCACTTCCTTTATCTAAAATGCCATAGAACTAATTGCCTTACAGGGTACCAACCTGGCTTCTGCATAGGGCATGCTCTCCTCCACGGTCTCATCTTACTGTGGCCTCCCCTTCCCTCTCTCACCCTAAAACTTCCTAAAGGTCCTGCAGTTCCCTAACTGTACTCTGGGGTTCCAGACGCCAACCGGTTACTCACGCAGATCGCTTTGCCTGGACTGCCCTCTCTCTTCCTTGTTGGGTAGTTGAATATATTCATCTTAAAAAAAATTTTTTTTTTAATTTTTTTTTCAGCGTTTTTATTTATTTTTGGGACAGAGAGAGACAGAGCATGAACGGGGGAGGGGCAGAGAGAGAGGGAGGCACAGAATCGGAAACAGGCTCCAGGCTCTGAGCCATCAGCCCAGAGCCTGACGCGGGGCTCGAACTCACGGACCGTGAGATCGTGACCTGGCTGAAGTCGGACGTTTAACCGACTGCGCCACCCAGGCGCCCCTAAAAAATTTTTTTAAATATTTATTTATTTTTGAGAGACAGAGCACAAGTGGGGGAGGGACAGAGAGAGAAGGAGACACAGAATCCGAAGCAGGCTCCAGGCTCTGAGCTGTCAGCACAGAGCCCAACACGAGGCTCGAACCCACAAACTGTGAGATCATGACCTGAGCCAAAGTTGGACGTTCAACTGACTGAGCCATCCAGGCCCCCCTGAATATATTCATCTTTTAAAGCTTATCTCCAGTTTCTCTAAGAAACTTTTCTGAACCTCTGAGAGATCTGATACCTTCCTCTTTGCCTGTCTGTGAACTTCAGATGCACTCTTATCTCAGCTTGTATCAGTCAGAATGGCTAAATAATGCTGCAGTAACAAAGACCACCACAATCTCAGTAGCTTAACACAACAGTTTTGTTACTCATTCATGTTACCTTTTGGGCCAGTGGGGTGGGGTTAGGGGGCCTCTGATCACTGTAATCACTTGGGGATCCAGGCTAAAGAAGGCTCCACCCAAAGAAGGTGCTTCAGTATCTCCGGTTGCATTGGCAATTAGCACTCCTGTCTGGAAAGAACAACACACAAGGCTTATGCTCACATTTCACTGGGGAGAGCAAGCTATTTGGCTATGCTTAACTTCAAGAGTGCTGAGAAATTCAATCCTACCATGTGCCTGGAAGAAGGCAGAAAATAGGAAAATTGGTGAACAGCCTTAATGACCACCACAGCTTGGTGCAGTGCTTACCTGCTTCCTTCTCTCCTACTGGACACTGGGGATCCCAAGCGTATCACAGGGTCCCTGCCCTTGACCAGTTGGTGTTCCAGTAATGGGGAGAGACCAGTAAACCAATGGATTGTAATTCTCTGTGTTAATGTTACAGTCCAGGTTTGACCTGGTGTGTTGGTTGAGGAAAGCCAGTGAAAGGAGAGCGATGGATTATGGGAGAGGTGAACGGGGAAAGGGACAATTTTTGTGACCCTGAAAGCAGAGGCTGAGATGTAGGTGTAGGCAGTTAATTTAGGTGATTCCAGAAAGCAGAAGTGAGGCAGTGTGATATCATGAAGAAGGAAAAGCCAATTTAGGGGATAATAGCGAAGTTACTGTTGTGTGAGATGGAAATTTGATTCCACTGGAACTTTCTGAAGAGAGAAACAGAATGTCTCTGGAAATTGCCCACTGGAAGGACAGGAGACAGGAGCATTTAGCCACCAGTTCCATTCTCTGATTGATTGCAGGTTGGCTCTGGGGCATTACTTTCCCTGCCTTTCCCATTTGTGCTTGCCCACTGGGCACTGAGGCCCTGGAAAGGGCCCAGGTTGGGATGATTTAGCACAAGGTGAGTCTGAGCTCCAAAGATCTGTCCACATCAGCCATAGCTGAAATTAGAGAGGGGCAGAGAAGATACAGGACCCAGGAAGTGGCTGCTACCCAGGAAGTGGCCTAATGTTTATTAAATTAGTGCTTCCTGTCAGTTGCTATGCTAGGTGCTAATTTATGTAACTTACCCTCATTTAATACAGCAACCTTATGAGGTAGGTTTTGTGATAATGTATAGAAAGATGGTAGCATGTCATCTGAGCAAGTATAATAGGTGCTCTGACAGGGTGGCTCTACCTTCATTTGGTCATTTCAAAAAGGTCTATCTCAGAAATGGGATTTTAAAAATGCAGATATGACTGGGCTCCAAAGAACTGACTCATGCTAATAACACTCATGAAAGACTAATGTATGAATGGCTCATTTATTAATTTCAGTGGTAGGTGTAACTTGAAAGATGATTCAATACGTTCCCCGAGCTTTATTATTTATTTATTTTTGATATTTTTGACAGTGCTTATTGTGGCAGGGTCTTTGTATCTTATCTAGTCTTTTTATTTGTTTGATCTGAGTGGTCAAAGGGGGTTAAATTTTTTTATATTTTAACTTTGTATTATGGAAACTTTCAAACATACACAAAAGCAGGTAGAATAACCTGGAGATAACTCAGCTTTAATCATTTTTGACAGTTTTCCAGCCTTGCTTCATCTGGCCTTCCCCTTCCACTGGAGGATTTTAAAGCAAATGCCAGACTTCATATCAGTTCATCTGTATATACCACTGTTTGTATACTTAACATCAAAAGAATTTTAAGACAACATCACCCCAATGATCATACCTAACAAAATGAACCATAATCCATAATATCATCTGCTATGGCCTCTCTATGTTCAAATTTTCCTGAGTCTCAGAAATGTCCTTTTACAGTTGATTTGTTAGAATCAGGATCTAAGCAAGGGTCACACATTGCATTTGGGTGATATGACCCTTAATTCTTTCAGTCTGTAACAGTCCTCTTCCATCTTTTCATGACAGTTATTTGTAAAGAATCCAGATCCTTTGTTCTGTTATTCCATATACTCTAAAATGTGGAATAAAACTCTAATTCAGAGAACAATTAAACATTTTATAAAAAATGTTCAAAAGAGGCATTTCATTTGGGAGAGGCCGAAAAGTAGAAAGAAATGTTTTAAGGGAACTAAAAGACTTGAGCTTTTACATAAAAAATTTATAATGAAATTATGTTTTAAAATTAAATTTTGGGGGGAGGGTGGGAAATGGCTGGAAAGGGCATAAGAGAAACTTGTGGGGTGGGAAATGTTCCATATCTTTTTTTCCTTAATATTTATTTATTTTTGAGAGAGAGTGAGAGAGAGCACAAGCAGGAGAGGGGCAGAGAATCCAAAGTTGGGCTCTGTGCTGACAGCAGCGAGCCTGATGGGGGCTCAAATTCAGGAACTGCAAGATCATGACCTGAGCCAAAGTTGGACACTCAACTGACTGAGCCACTCAGGTGCCTCAGTTCCATATCTTGATATGAGTTGTGGTTACTCGAGTGACAATCCGTGTAAAAAGTCAATAAGTTGTACACATAAGACTGTGCACTTTATGTGTGTTATATCTCAATAAAGAAAAGATAATGCAAGTAGTGTGTCAAAGGTGAAGAGTCACATGTTATTAAAAATAGATTTGATCATTTCATGTAGGTTTTCCAATTTGCTAACATGGTTGCTCACAGTACTTACTTACAATCCTTTTTATTTCTGTAGAATCAGGAATAACGTCCCCAATTTCATTTATGATTCTAGTAATTTTTGTCTTCCCTTTTTTTCTTAGTCTGGCTAGCTAAAGGCTGTCAATTTTGTTGATCTTTTCAAAAGAACAACTTTTGGTTTCATCGATTTTCTCTATTGTTTTTCTAGTTTCTATTTTATTTATCTCTGCTCTGATCTTTATTACTTCCTTCCTTCTGCTAGCTTTGGGTTTAGTTTGTCCTTTTTCTAGTTCCTTTAGCTGTAAATGCAGGTTGTTGATTTGAGAACTTGTTTTTTAAATGTAAGTGTTTATACATTTCCCTCTTACTACTGCTTTTGCTGCATCCCATAAGTTTTGGTATGTTGTGTCTTCATTTTCATCCATCTTTAAGTATTTTCTAATTTCCCTTGTGATTTCTTCTTTGATCCTTTGGTTGTTTAAAAGTGTGTTGTTCAGTTTCCACAAAGTTATGAGTTTTCCAGTTTTACTTTTGTTGTTGGTTGCTAACTTCATCCTATTGTGATTGGAGAAGATACTGTGTGTGGTATCTACCTTTGGAATCTATTGAGATATAATTTATGGCCTAACACATGGTGTATCCTGGAAAATGTCCCATGTGCACTGGAGAAGGGTGTGTGTGCTGTTGCTGTTGGGTAGTGTTCTGTACATCGTGTCTGTTAGATCTAGTTGGCTTGTTGTGTTGTTTAAGTCCTTTATGTTCTCACTTACTTTTTGTCTGGTTGTTCTGTTTATTATTAAGAATTGGTTGTTGACATCTCCTGCTGTGACTGTAGACCTGCCTTTCTCCCTTCAATTTTGACCCTTTTTGCTTCATATATTTTGTTGGTCTGTAATTAGGTGTGTAAATGTTCTGATTGTTATATGTCCTTGCTGTATCGAACCTTGTATTTATGTGTAATGTCCTTCTTTGTCTCTTGTAAACTTTTTAAATTTATCTTTTGATTTTTAAAATAATCTTAAAGTTTTTTTAATGTTTATTTATTTATTTATTTATTTATTTATTTATGAGAGCGAGCACAAGCAGGGGAGGAGCAGAGAGGGGGGAGACAGAGAATCCAAAGCAGGCTCCATGCTGTCAGTGCAAAGCCTGACATGGGGCTTAAACCCACGAACTGTGAGATCATGACTTGAGCTGAAGTTGGACCCTCAACTGACTGAGCCACCAAGGCGGCCAAACATTTTTTTAAGGTTTACTTACTTATTTTGAGAGAGAGAGCAAGTGGGGGAGGGTCAGAGAGAGAGGGAGAGAGAGAGAATCCCAAGCAGACTGCAACTGTCAGCTCAGAGCCCGATGTGGGGCTTGATGTGGGGCTTGAACTCACAAACCACTGTGAGGTCATGACCTGAGCCGAAATCAAGGGTCAGACGCTTAACCAGTTGAGCCACCCAGGTGCCCCTGTATTTTTTTAAATCCGGTCTGCCAGTCTCTGTATTTTGATTGGTGAGTTTAATCCATTTACATTTAAAGTAATTACTGATAAGGAGGGACTTCTGTCATTTTGCTATTTTTCTTTTTTTTTTTAAGTTTTTAAAAAAAGTTTATTTATTTATTTTGAGAGAGAGAGCACAAGCAGGAAGGGGAAGAGAGCGAGGGAGAGAGAATCCCAAGCAGGCTCCACACTGTCAACATGGATCTGGATGTGGTGCTTGAACTCACGAACCATGAGATCATGACCTCAGCCAAAACCGAGAATTGACCTCTTCACTCACTGACCCACCCAGGTATCCCTTGCTTTTTCTTATCTGTATGCCTTATAACTTTATTTGTCCTTCATTTCTTGCATTACTGTCTTCTTTTGTGTTTAGTTGATGTTTTCATAGTGAAACATTTTAAATTACTTTATTTCCTCTTATGTATATTTTAGAGTTATTTTCTTTGTGGTTACCATGGGATTACTTAAAAAAATTTTTTTTTACATTTACTTATTTTTGAGAGACAGAGCACAAGTGGGGAGGGGCTGAGAGAGAATGAGACACAGAATCTGAAGCAGGCTCCAGGCTCTGAGCTGTCAGCACAGAGCCTGACGCAGGGCTCAAACTCATAAACCACAAGATCATAAACTGAGCTGAAGTTGGATGCCCAACTGACTGAGCCTCCCAGGCACCCCAGCATGGGGATACTTTTAATACCCTAAAGTTATAACACTAATTTGAATTTATACCAGCTTAATTTCAATAACATACAGACTGCTCCCTTATGACTCTGTTCCAACTCCTTTTGGTTGGTGATGTCAAAATACTATATGGATGTATTTATTACCACTGAACTGTAACTTAAAGATGATTAAGATGGTAAATTTTGTTATGTACATTTTACCACAGTAAAAATTTTTAAAAATAGATATTGCTAATTTTTTAAAAAGTGGGATAATTGGAGGCATCACAATCCCAGACTTCAAGCTATACTACAAAGCTGTAATCATCAAGACAGTATGGTACTGGCACAAGAACAGACACTCAGATCAATGTAACAGAATAGAGAATCCAGAAATGGACCCACAAACGTATGGCCAACTCATCTTTGACAAAGCAGGAAAGAACATCCAATGGAATAAAGACAGTCTCTTCAGCAAGTGGTGCTGGGAAAACTGGACAGCGACATGCAGAAGAATGAACCTGGACCACTTTCTTACACCATACACAAAAATAAACTCAAAAAGGATGAAAGACCTCAATGTAAGACAGGAAGCCATCAAAATCCTTGAGGAGAAAGCAGGCAAAAACCTCTTTGATCTTGCCTACAGCAACTTGTTACTCAACACATCTCCGGAGGCAAGGAAAACAAAAGCAAAAATGAACTGCTGGGACCCCATCAAAATAAATATTCATCAAAATATTCATATTTCATCAAAATAAATATTCATCAAAATAAAAAGCTTCTGCATAGCAAAGGAAACAATCAGCAAAACTAAAAGACAGCCGACAGAATGGGAGAAGATATTTGCAAATGACATATCAGATAAAGGGTTAGTATCCAAAATCGATAAAGAACTTATCAAACTCAACACCCAAAAAACAAATAATCCAGTGAAGAAATGGGTGAAGACATGAATAGACACTTCTCCAAGGAAGACATCCAGATGGCCAACCGACACATGAAAACATGCTCAACATCACTCATCATCAAGAAATACAAATCAAAACCACAATGAGATACCACCTGACACCTGTCAGAATGGCTAACATTAACAACTCAAGCAACAACAGATGTTGGCGAGGATGTGGAGAAAGAGGATATCTTTTGCATTTTTGGTGACAATGCAAGCTGTTGCATCCACTCGGGAAAACAGTATGGAGGTTCCTCAAAAAACTAAAAATAGAACTACCCTACGACCCAGCAATTGCACTACTAGGCATTTATCCACGGGATACAGTTGTGCTGTTTTGAAGGGACACATGCACCCCCATGTTTATAGCAGCACTATCAACAATAGCCAAAGTATGGAAAGAGCCCACATGTCCATCAATGGATGAATGGATAAAGAAGATGTGGTATATACATACAATGGAGTATTACTCGGCAATCAAAAAGAATGAAATCTTGCCATTTGCAACTACGCGGGTGGAACTGGAGGGTATTATGCGAAGTGAAATTAGTCAGTCAGAGAAAGACAAAAATCATATAACTTCACTCATATGAGGACTTTAAGACACAGAAAAGATGAACATAAGGGAAGGGAAACAAAAATATATAAAAACAGGGAGGGGGACAAAACAGAAGAGACTCATAAATATGGAGAAGAAACTGAGGGTTGCTGGAGGGATTGTGGGATGGGTGATGGGCTAAATATGTAAGAGGCATTAAGGAATCTACTCCTGAAATCATTGTTTCACTATATACTAACTAATTCACTATATGCTAACTAACTGATGTAAATTTAAAAATAAATAAATAAAAAGTGGGATAATTGTATTATTGTTGCATTCTCAAAAAAAGGAGTACTTATCTTGTAGAGATGCATACCTATGTATAGTAACAGGTGAAATGTAATATAATGTCTTGGGTTTGTTTAAAAGTAATCCCAGAAGGAGTGGGTGGGTCTACAGATTGTCCATATATTGCTGATTGTTGAAGCTGGGTGATAGGTACATGGAGGTTCATCATATTATTCTCTTTCCTTTTTCTTTCTCTTTTATTTTGTAAAACTTCAGTCTGCAGAGAGGGTGCATAAGGGTCTCCTGTTAGTAATACAGCAAGGTGGCTCTTTTGGTGTATTGGAACATTTAGGTAGATATTCAAATCACTTTTTCCTGTAAAATGACTTTTTTTTTTTTTTATACTGGGAACAAGACTGAGGATGCAAAGAGGTGCTGAGACTCCCCAGAGACCCTCTTCAAGAATCTTCCTGCCTGGTTCCAGAACTTTCTTCCATGGCTCCCTATGTTTCCCTTCATCTGTTTGAATATGTACCACATGTACCCAATAAAAAGTGCAAAGAGAAATGAAGGGGATTCCCTGATGAGTAAATCTCTCTCCTTGCCCCACACCCTATTTTCCAGCCCCCAGTTCTCCCCAAAGACAAATCTTCCATTCAGTTTTTTGTGTACCTTTCCAGAGAAATTGTATACATGTAAGGAGCATATGTTGGAAAGAGAATAGGACTGGGAGGAGGTTCTGCTGAGGTATAATCTTGAGGCTGGGGTGTAACCATGAGCCTTGATGTTACTCATGGAGCTCGTTGTTTCATTAGACCCCCTTGTGTCCTTTCTCTGGGGAGGCTGAGGTGAGCACACAAAGAGCTAAAAGGCATACGCCCTGTGTGGGCCCTATAAGAATCTGTAGGACTGAGAGAGCTTCCTGAAGGATGAAGGATTGGAGGAGAAGAGAGAAGGTGTCCCAGGAGATAGGATAGAAAGAGGCAAGCGTTCAGGAGATAGAGGACTTGGGGAGGTACAGTGCGAGGGGGTGGGTGGGGCACGGCCCTGGAGGGGGATTGAGGAATCTCAGAAGAGCCACTTCAGAGAAAGTATTAGGAAGAGGCACCGAAGCATTGGCTATGAGTGTGGACTCAGGAGCCATGCTGCCTGGGTTTGAACCCTGGCTCTGCCACTTAGCACCTGTGTGAATCTGGGGCCAGTCATTTAACCATTTCTGTGCCTCAGCTTCCTCATCTGTAAAGTGGGGATGACAACAGAATCTGGGTCATAGGCTTTTTTGTGAGGGTTTAGTGAGCTTCTACATATAAAGGGTTTAGAATAGTGTCTGGCATATAATGGGTCCTGTTAATATGAAGTCTTCTCCAGAAGCAGCCCCCAAAACAAGGATTCAAGGGCAAGTAGTGCATTTGAGAGGCGGTGCCAGGAACCATGGGTAGGGGAGTGGGGCAGTGGGATAGGGAAGGAAAGGAGTCAATAAAAGATAAGCAAATTTACCATTGCAGATGAGTGGAGATTAGCCCCACTGAGGAACCCTGGAGTTGTGTAGAACAGCATAATTGTCCCATGGGGGCAGCGAGCCAGCTGGGATATTTATATGCCCATTTCTTGTAGTCACAGGTTGAGGGTGGCTTTCAGGGGGCCTTAGTTCTCTGGCATTCCCAGCTTTCTATACACAGGTGAAGCAGGACACCAGAGAAACCTTCAGGCAAAGAGCTGCTATTGGAAGTCATTGTCCCTCCCCAATGGTGGGGCCCAAAGGATGTGAGTGAGGTAAGGACAGATCCCCTACAAATATAAAGAGGCATGTTGAGTAATATTGACTCCACAGCTAAAATCACCTGGTAGCTATGAATCAGGCCAAATCAGCCTAGTTTCCAAAACTAGGGGGTGATCTGGAAATGAGAATTGGCACTACAGTCACCATGGAAGGTTGAGGGTGGCAGATCCTAAGATGTCAGTTAGATCCATGTTTAAGTGCCCAGACTGGACAAGGAATAGACTGTGGCCAAGAGAAGACACAACAGGGGCCCTGCCTGGTTTGCCAGCCTGTTTACTCTTTATAGGAAATTTTCAAGGAGCTGAGCTCTCCATGGGAGTAGTAAGGCATCTTGAAAGGACATCACATCATCATTTCTTATTTATTTATTTATTTATTTATTTATTTATTTATTTATTTAGAGCATGCATGTGTGGGTGAGGGGGGAGAGAGAGAAAGAGAGGGAGAGAGGGAGAGATTGAATCTTAAGCAGACTCTGCGCTCAGGGCAGAGCCCACCTGGGGGCTTGATGTCACAACCTGAGACTAAATCAAAAGTCTGACACTTAATTGACTGAGCCATCCAGGTGCCCCTGTCATTTCTTTTTATTTAACCTGTGATAGGAGATAAGTCACAGAGAATGGTGTGTTGCTTCCTCCCTTTAGAATTGGTTCCCTGGAAGTAAGTATTAGAAGCCTTGAATTGATGAGAAGAAATTTGGACAAGAGGAAGACGCTGGCAGGAGTGGAGGGGCTGTCATTTTAAGCATTAGTTACCTCCTTCCTTCTATCTGGGGTGAAAACAAGTGCACTTGCCAGGCTTTTTAATGATGCAAAAAATAGACTAGCCAGGATCACCTTCACCAAATGGGGATCTACTGAAAATCTACTTGGGAGTCTAAAGAAGGGAATAAAGATCTGATGTCTTCAGGTCCAGAGCCTCTCAGGTAATGGTCCTCCCACACTAGACTGGGCCTCATGGAGAACTGGAACAGGGACCCAACTCCAGTGACCCACTTTTTTGTTCGCCTTGATTTGCCACTAGGCTATGTGGTGTTTCCACGAACAGTTTCCCATCATAGTTGACCTCCTCTGTTTTGCATGTTGTTGTCTCCTGAAATCCATTCTCTTCCAATATAGTAGTAGAGTTCCAACTGTGCACATGGTAAGCAAACTAGAGGCCACATTTCCCAGCCTGTCATATAACCAAGTTTTTGCCCACAGAATATAAGTGGAAGAGTTGGGTGAATTTCCATGACCTTACTTGTCCTCTATTTTTTTCTTTTTTTTTTTTTAGGAGTATTTTTTTACTTTATTTATTTATTTGGAGAGAGAGAGAGTTCAAATGGGGGAGGGACAGAGAGACAGATGGAGAGAGAGAGAGAGAGAGAATCCCAAACAGACTCCTCACTGTCAGCATGGAGTCCAATGTGGGGCTCGAACTCTCGAACCACGAGATAATGACCTGAGCCAAAGTCGGACGCTTAACTGACTGAGCCACCTCGGTGTCCCCCCCGCCCCCCATTTTTTATTTCATTCCACTTACTTGGGACTGGAAGACTTTGACCATGCAGACAAGGACAATTCTCAATGGTATGGCAGAGCTACCCGATGGAAGGAGCCTGAGATCCTGAGTGATACTGATGAGCAACAGTGCCCTGCCAGCCAAGGCCACCCTTGCCATATCAGCCCTGTCTGCTTACACTGAGGCTCTTATTTGGGAGAGATGTAAACTTCTACCTTATTTAAATCACTGCATTTTGGGCTGTCTTTATGTACAGCAGTTTAGATTAGACCTTGATAAGCACATGTCTGTGGGTGGTGCCTTTGGCCCTCACATTGGTTTCTGGCTAAGTGTATTAGTTAGAAACATGTTTGGCTGCTAAAACAAAGGCTAGAACAACAGTGGCTTACATGGGCTGAGCATAAGTGGTCCAGGGGAGTCATGGTAGGCCTGCAGGATTGGGGAGCAGAACTTCTTTAATTCTGTTTCTTTCTCATCATCAACATGTGACTTCCATCTTGTGGTCTAAGGTGGCTGTTTTGGCTTCTACCCATCTGTCTGCATTCCAGCCAGGAGGAAGGGGAGAAGAAAAAATGGAGGAGCACATCCTGTAAGAAAAAAAAATGTTTATTTATTTTTGAGAGAAAGACCAAGGAGGGGGGAAGTGCAGAGAGAGAGGGCGACAGAGGATCCAAAGCCAGCTCTGTGCTGACAGCAGAGAGCCTGACGTGGGGCTCACACTCACAAACCATGAGATCATGACCCGAACTGAAGTTGGATGCTCAACTGACTGAGCCATCCAGTGTGCCCACACACCCCTTTCTTTAAGAGCATACTCCAGGGGTCCAGTGGAAAACTTGCAAGTTTTAATACTTAAGGAAGAAGGGATAATGGGTTCTGACACACTGCTAAGTTTATTTAACTTAACAAATGCTGAGAAAAAGTCACAAAAGAAAGACACCCTGTTACTTAAAGGCAGCTATTACATATGAGCTGGGTGGATGTGTTAGTCTGCTCGGGTTCCATAACAAAATACTCTAGACTGAGTGGCTTAAACAGAAATATATTTTCTCACAGTTCTGGAGACTGGAAACCTGAGACCAGGGTGTCAGCATAGTTGGTTTCTGGCGAGGACTCTCTTCCTGGCTTACAGACAGTCATCTTCATGTGGCCTTTCTTCTGTGACACATGGGGATGGGAAGGAAGTGTCTAAGATAGAGAGAGAGAGAGAGAGGGAGAGAGAGAGAGAAAGAGGGGGAGGAGGAAGAGGGAAAGAGTGAGGGAGGGAGAGAGAGGGAGAGAGAGAAAGAGCACTCTGGTGTCTCTTCTTATAAAGACACTTGTCCCAGGGCACCTGGGTGGCTCAGTCGGTTAAGTGTCTGACTTCAGCTAAGGTCATGATCTCGTGGTTTGTGAGTTTGAGCCTCACATCGGGCTCTGTGCTGACAGCTCGGAGCCTGGAGCCTGCTTTGGATTCTGCGTTTCCCTCTGTCTTTGCCCTGCTCGTGCTCTGTCTCCCTCTCTCTCAAAAAATGAATAAACATTTAAAAAATTTTAAATAAAGACATTTATCCTATTGGATCAATGCTCCATATGGTCTTATAACCTTAATTCTCTTTATAGACCCTATCATCTTTAAATATAGTCATATTGGGGCTAGGGCTTCAGGATATGAATTTTGGGTGACGTGATTCAGTTCATAGCAGTGGCCTAAGGAAGGTACCCCAAATTCAGGGACTAAGTATTCAGTCAAGGTGAGGGTTCATTATGTTCTGATAACTAACAGCTCCCAAATTTCACTTGCCATAGTGGTTTGCAAAATGTGGCCATAAATCTCTCCTATTCTAGTGTGTATACCTCTTTGCAATATGACTTTGCTATTCTTCTCATCATGAGGTAAAGTTTCCCCCACCCTTACTGGCCCTGTGATTTGCTGTCACCAGCAGAACATGGTGAAAGTGACGTTGTGTGACTTCTGAAGATAGGCCTCAAGAGACTGTACAGCTTTCGCTTTGGATCTCTTGGAATGCTTTCCTGAGACTGCTTATGCTCTGCAAGGCTAAGGATGAAAGACCATGGGAGAGAGAGAACTCTGGGTGTCCGACTGTTCTTGCTGAACTCAGCCGCCACTGCATGATGTGAGTCCAGGCAAGAGCAGCAGCAGAATCACCGGGCCAACCCACAGAATCATGAGAAAGAAGAAATCATGTTTTTAAGTGCCTAAACTTTGGGTGATATCTGTTTTTTTTCCAACAGCAGTGGTAATGTAATAGATTAAAACAAAGATTTGCTTTTTGCTCATATTATGTACATATCCTATGAGGGTCAGCAGAGGAGTGCTTTTGGTGTCAACTCAGGAACGTGAGCTGGTGGAGCAGCCACCATCTCGAATGTTGCCATACAGGGGGAAAAGAGCACAGTGAGGACTGCACTGGCTCATAAAGCTACCATCTAGAAATGATACATGTCACTTACATTCATATTTCATTGGCCAATGCAAGTGGATAGGGAATTTCAATCCTGCTATGTGACTGAAGGGAGACAAAGCCAGAATCTTTGTGAACATCTCCCTTAAGAGAGTTTATTTCTCTGTTAACAATATGAGTAGTAGGGCAGGGCTGGTATGACATCAACACAGCGTCAGGGACCCAGGCTTCTCTGTCTGCTTGCTCTGCCATCCTCTGGATGTTGTGCTTGAATCACCATCAGATAGATATTTTATTTTATTTTTGTTTTCTTTTAAAGTTCATTTATTTATTTTGAGAGTGGGGGAGGGGATCCCAAGCAGGCTTTGCATTGTCAGCACAGAGACTGATGCGGGGCTCAATCCCATGAACTACAGGATGATGACTTGAGCCGAGATCAAGAGTCAGGCACTCAACAGACTGAACCACCCAGCGCTCCTACCATCAGGTGTATATTTTAGCCTACGGAAAGGGGAGGATACTCCCCTTTTATTTTAGGGGCATAACTGGGAAGTTACATGTATCAGTTCTGCTCAATTCCTATTGGCCAGAACCAGGTCACCAGTTACCTAGCTGCCGGGGTAGCTGGGAAATGTAGTCTTTGGCTAAGTGACTATGTGTCCTGCTAAACATCTTACTGTAGAATGAGGGAAAGAGAACAGATACTGGGTGCCAGGGAAGCACCAGCAGCTGTGCCACAGCAGCAGCTTTGGGACCCCCAACACCGAGGGTATCATGGTCTTCCTGCATTCAGTCAGTTTTGTCCAAGTGTGAGCCCTATTTTGCATATGTGTTTAGAAGAAGTTATTTGTGTGTATGTATGTATATATGGATATATATATATAATTTTAAATTCTAGTTAACATACAGTGTAATAATGAGTTCAGGAAATAGAATAAATAAAATTTAGTGATTCGTCACTCGCATGTAACACCCAGTACTCATCCCAACAAGTGTCCTTCCTTAATGCCCATTACCCTATTAGCCCATCCACCCACCCAACACCCCTCCAGCAACCCTCAGTTTGTCCTCTGTGAGAGTCTCTTATGGTTTGCCTCCCTCTCTGTTTTTATATTATATTTGCTTCCCTTCCCCTATGTTCGTCTGTTTTGTTTCTTAAATTCCACATATGAGTGAAATCATATAGTATTTGTCTTTCTCTGACTGACTTATTTCGCTTTGCATAATACCCTCCAGTTCCATCCACATAGTTGCAAATGGCAAGATTTTATTCTTTTTGATTGCCGAGTAATACTCCATTGTGTATATATAACACATCTTCTTTAGCCATTCGTCCATCGATGGACATTTGGGCTCTTTCCATACTTTGGCTATTGTCGATAGCACTGCTATAGACATTGGGGTGCATGTGCCCCTTCGAATCAGCATTTTTGGATCCTTTCGGTAAATATTTAGTAGAGCAATTGCTGGGTTATAGGGTAGTTCTATTTTTATTTAAGAAGTTATTTGTAAATCAAAAGAATTTTCACAAACTTAAATGATTACTTCAGAGATGTTTCACATCTATCTGTTTATTTATTTATTTTAAGAGAGAGTGAGCATGTGGTTGCATACGTGTGAGTGAGGGAGGGGCAGGGGGTGGGAGAGAGAAAGAGAGAGAATACCAAACAGGCTTCATGCTCAGTGCAGAGCCCTACTTGGGCTTGATCCCATGACTCAGATCATGACCTGAGCTGAAATCAAGAGTCAGACACTCAACAACTGAGCCACTCAGGTGCTCCATTTCATCCTAATTTTTTTATTTAAAATTTTTACTTATTTATTTATTATTATTATTTTTTTAATGTTTATTTTTTGAGAGAGAGAGAGAGCCCATGTGAATGAGTAGGGGAGGGGCAGAGAGAGAAGGAGAGAGAGGATTTGAAGCAGTCTCTGTGTTAACAGCAGAGAGCCCAATACAGGGCTTGAACTCATGAACTGTGAGATCATGACCTGAGCCGAAGTCAGATGCTTAACCAACTGAGCCACGCAGGCGCCCCTCATCTTTATTTTTAATTGATCTTATTTATTCATATCCCACATTGTTTGACAAAGTATTAAAGAGGCTTCTGTGGATGGGGGGGTAACATGTTAGCTTAGAGTTTCTTTCCTTCCGGCATTTCACACAACTACAGGGTGTAATTTAAAGACATATCCAAAATCCCCAAATACTTTTGTTCCTTTGGGTAACCAATCCCAGACTTATTTATTTTATGAGTGGGAATTTTTTTCTACTGGATTTCCCGTAGAAGTGTTTTACACATCTTGCAGTCTCCAAAACTAAGCATTGATTTCATTTTTACCTCCAGATTTCACTCTAGAGGTTGCAAGGAAGAACAAGATTGTGATTCTTCCAATTTATCAAGACTGTCTGAGAAAATTAGCCTCCATTCCTTGGAGATTTATGTTCAAGAACACAGTGCTGTCCCAGGCTCTCAGGAAATAAAGTCCACTTGGACACCCAAGAGAAAACTGAAACTTGACTTAAATAAACAATTTTGCAATATCTTGGATGGTTTGTGGGTTTGCGTGCTTGAGACGACGCATGCAAGAGCATGCGTGTGTGCGTGTGTGTGTGTGAGGGGTGTGCAGGCTGAGAGCGGTAGGAAAAGCTTATAGTGCAGATCAACTGACTAGGATATATGGGGATTAGGGAGATGGGTAAGGGCTTCACCCTCTCAGCTCAGTCTCCAATCCCTGATTTTTTTCCATGCTAAGAGCACATCCCCCTTGCCACTCCCTAGTTGTCCTTCTCTGGCAGCAAATAAAGCAGCTGCTGAGCCAGCTCTGGGTTTCGGGAAGTCAGATGACCTTTTCCCTCTGCGTGCTCTCTGCCTCTCTCTGCCTCAAGGTGGACACCATGGACCCACTGATGGCTTTCCTTTGCCTGTTGTCCCTGTACCCAGGTAGGAGCAGGGGAGGGGAATGCTGGGGTCCCTGTGCTGCCCAGGTTGAGTTCCCACTTGTAAATGGACAATCTCTCTTGCTTTCCTTTTCTCATCTTTTCTCCATTTCTGTGTTGTGTCCCACACTCACAGGCTTGGCTGCAGCCACCCCCTCCTGCCCTCAGAACGTGAATATCTCCGGTGGCACTTTCACCCTCAGCCATGGCTGGGCCCCTGGGAGTGTCCTCACCTACTCCTGTCCCGTGGGCCGCTACCCAGTCCCAGCATCGCGGCTGTGCAAGAGCAACGGACGGTGGCAGACCCTGAGATCCACCCAGCTGACAAAGGCGGTCTGCAAACGTGAGGCTCTCTGTGGGCCTTGCTTAGGGTGCCCACCAGTGGCTTCTCCAGATCTTCCATTTAGGAGTTGCTCAGGGTGGGGCTTACCCTGACTAGGTGATGTGCAGGGATGGCCGAGATGCTTTTCCATGGGGCTTTTCAACATAGTGGGAAAATGCCCATTGTCCATAGCAAGGTGTTAGAGGAAGACTTTGATGGAGATTGTGGGGTACTAAAGCCGGATTTTTTTAAACACTTGGGATGATTTTTTTTTTTTTAATATTTAACAATTGACTGCATAGTCCCAATCATTCAGAATATGTGCCGGAGTCCCTTGTCATGCCAGGTGTTACGCCTTTGATTGTCCACTTGTGGGACATCTGAGGACCTCAGGGGAGAGGCTGGGGTGACCATGCCCTCAGAGGGCTGAGAGAAGTGGTTATTTATCAATCTATTAGGTTGAACTGTGTGAAATTGCCAAAATTCAACCAATTGCCACAAGCAGCGATTTCACATACAACAACCCAATATTTTGACAACCAGTTGGCTATTCCCATGCACCCAAAATGAGCATCCCTCAGCCCAGGTGTTATCCATCCATGCCTATATTCTCATTCCCTTCTTTCCCTCCAGCTGTTCGCTGTCCAGGTCCTGTTTCCTTTGAGAATGGCATGTTCACCCCACGGCTCGGGTCTTACCCTGTGGGTGGCAACCTGAGCTTCGAGTGTGAGGACGGCTTCACACTGCGGGGCTCGCCTGTGCGCCAGTGTCGCCCCAATGGCATGTGGGATGGGGAGACAGCTGTGTGTGACAATGGTGGTGAGTGCCCTGACTGATGGCTGTATGGCGGCTGGGGTCTCCTGGGAAACTTGGAGTAAGATGTGTGCCCGGGGGGCCTCTGTGGGGACAGGGGCCTCGTGTTTCCGATGCCAAAATAATATTTCCTGAATTTTGGTAAATTGAGGTCTACAGGTCACACATCACCAGCCTGCAGGGAGCCTGGCTGAGGCAGGTGGTGCTAAGCCTCGGATCCGACATGAAGGCTTCACACACTCTGTCCAGCTTTTCCAAATACCTCAAAGCAAGACTAGTGCTGTGCTTAGTGCCTGCCCCTGCTGCCAGTTTGGGCCCAAGCCTGGCTCTGACTTGGGCAGCCTTTGGCCAGGTTATTTAACCTCTCAGTGCCCCAATTTTCACATCTAAAATGGAGATAGTAAGAGTGGCCACCAGATGAGGTTGCCATGTGGATTAAGTGAGTTGATGTTAGTAAGTGTCTAGAAGAGTCCCTGGGGTCTGGTAAGTGACACATATACTTTTGTCATGGTTATTACTGGCCCTGTCAATGGTGGGGAGGCTCTGCTTGATAGAAGTGGGGCTCCCAGGAGTCTCTGGAGCCACATTGCCTGTGGGTTTTGGGAGCTTCCTGGATGATAGTTCTGAGCACATAATACAGAAGACACGGAGTCCACGAGATGGTAGGACCATACCGTGACCCAGTGGGCCAGCCATTGGCTCTCTACTTATATTCATGACTCTGCCAAATAGCCATTGATTCAAACATAAATAGAATCGATTTGAAAATTGAGGTGCAATCTACCTAAAGTGTACAAATCTTAAGTATTCAGCTCTGTGAGCTTTTGCACATGTACCCACCAGTATAATCACCATTCAAGGTAGAGAACACGTCCAGCAAAGTAGGAGGCTCCTCCTGTCCACTGCTGACAGCAGGGTCACCACTCTGACTTCTGTCCCCATAATTTATTTTAGTTCATTCTTACATTTCATACAAGTGGAATCATATAGAATATGTTCTTTTGGCATCTGGCTTCCTTTACTCAACATTCTGCCCGTGAGATTTATCCGTTTGTTATTTTTTATTGCTGTGTAGTTTCCTTATACAAATAGATTATAATTTATTTACGCATTCTCTTGTTGATGGGCATTGGGGATCTTTCCAGTTTGGGGCTATTATAAGTAAAGCTCTATGAGCGTCCTTATACTGCTGGTGCACATATGAACTTTCTTCTCTTGAGCATGTTGTCTAGGAGTGGAATTGTCCACTCGCAGATTGGCATTTGTTTAGTTTTGGTAGAGGCTCCAGCAATGTATCTGAGTGCTGGTTGCCTGACATCCTCTCTGACACTTGGAATTATCTAAGTTTTAGCCATCTTGGTGGGTGTGTAGTGATGCCTCACTGTGGTTTATGAAGTGCAAATAGTATCTGTGGTGGTGTAGGGCTTGTCAGCTAGCATCTTCCCTGGGGCTCTGGGACGGATGCAGGCTGAGTCCCTGGGTTGGGACTGGGATGCTTTAGCTGGCATCTGAGGCCACTGAGTTCTAAACATTTTGCCCTATTAAGATTTTCCACACATACCCTTGGGAAGCACAGTTGTGGTGTCTCCCAAGGATGAGGCCAAATGACCCACAGAGCCTCCACAGGTCTGGAGAGGAGGAAGAGCCCCGAGGGAGAAAGTGGGTGAGCGGGGCCAAAAAGCTGAGGAGGGGTGCCCCTGCTCACTGCCATCTTCCTTTGTTCACTCACAGCTGGCTACTGCCCCAACCCGGGCATCTCGGTGGGCGCCGTGCGGACAGGGTCTCGTTTCGGCCTTGGAGACAAAGTCACCTACCGCTGCTCCTCAAATCTGGTGCTGACCGGGTCTGCGGAGCGGGAGTGCCAGAGTAATGGGGTCTGGAGTGGGACGGAACCCATATGCCGCCGTGAGTAGCCAGCTGCCCTGACCCTCCAGAGATTCCCTGGGCATCCTACCCCTGACTCTGAGTGACCCCAGGGGCTCTTCCCACAGAGCCCTACTCTTATGACTTTCCTGAGGATGTGGCCCCTGCCCTGGGTGCCTCCTTGTCCCACCTACTTGGAGCCACCAATCCCACTCAGAAGAGAAAAAGTGAGTGTTTGGGGTGGGGACAGTAGGGTGCTGGGCCTGGGATTGGAGGAGCAGTCTTCCCAGAAGATGCTCAGAGCTTCCAGAAAGCTCAGTGGCGGCTGAACTGACTGGAGGGGAGGCAGGGAGGCCCTATCCCTTAGCAAGAGGGCTGGTGGGAGGTGACGATGTGAATCAACCCCTTCCATGTTTCTCACAGAAAGCGTGGGCCGTAAAATCCAAATCCAGCGCTCTGGTCACCTGAACCTCTACCTGCTCCTGGATGCCTCTCAGAGTGTGGCCGAAGATGACTTTCACATCTTCAAGGAGAGCGCCAGTCTCATGGTGGACAGGGTCAGGAAATCGGAGTCTGTTTACAGAGGAGGCCTTCCTATGCCACTGTCTCTCTCTGGTTCCTTCCCTTCCTCAGAGTCCCACTTACAGCCCACTTCCTCCAAAAAGCCCTCCTAGAGTATGGGGTGGATTCAATTTATAGGATCGCACAAACACTCCTGGGATACTTACTATGTGTCAGGCACTGTGCTGGGTGCTGGGTGCTGGGGGACATCAAAGATGAACAAGGCTGAGGTCCTACTTCCCAGGAATGCATCATCTAGAATGGTGGTCTCCACAGAAGGGTATACAAAATAATCCAGTGCGGTATGGTACACAAGTACTGGTATCCTTGTTGAATAATTTCAATTTAAATTAAACCGATAACTTAATATTTAAGATTTTCCTTTAAAAATACCAAATTTTTAAATATTTAAAATGTGTATAATATATTTGAGTGGCATGCTTTATAAATATGAGTCACTTTTTATAAATATATATACCTATATTTAGATATGTGCTCAAAATGTTTTTAATGATGAGATCCATGAACAGGAGAGTTTGGAAGCCACTTAGTATAGATTCTTTGCCAGCACTTTGCCTGGTAACTTTTCACAATAGTTTATGTAGATATATGTTTTCCTTCCCACCTACAGTAAACAAGGCAGTTTACCTACAGTAAACAAGGCAGTTTTTATGCTCCTTAGAGTCTCTTAAGATCTGTAGTATCTCACTAAGCTGTGGGGCAGCAAAATCTGCCAGTTAGAGAAGTGCCTCAGATTCATGTGGACAGGTGCAAATTCGACCTCCACTTCGCACCAGTGGTGTGATCTGGGGCAAGGCAATAAGCTTCAATGTCCTCATCTGTAAAATAGGGCCTTCTCACCCCCTCCCAGAATTGATGTAAGGATGCATGAGGAGTGAGTGAGCCTATCAAAGACAGTAGATGGTCCACAAATGTCAGTTTCCTGGCTCCCTGCAATCAGCAGTCTCTTAGTAAGTGACTACTTGTGGCCCTTGCCTCTGTCAGCCTTGGTCCAGGCTCTCTGCCTCCTCTGGAACCTTGGCTTGCTCTCTAACCCTCTCTTCTTTGGCCTCTCACTTGCCCTCCACAGATTTTCAGCTTTGAGATCAATGTGAGTGTCGCCATAATCACCTTTGCATCAAAGCCCAAAATCATCATGTCTGTTCTGCACGACAACTCGAGGGATGCGACTGAAGTGATCAACAGTCTGGACAATGTCAACTATAAAGGTACAGGTGTCATCAAATGAAGGCGATGAGGCAGGGGGGAGGATAAGCTGTCTGCGCCTGCAAAGAGATTCGGGACAAATTAGAGAGCGAGGCCTTTTGGTGACATTCAAGTCTCAGGGCTCTGGGGCTCAGGTTCCTCAGGTGGGGATAGCTTCCAAGTCAGGTTCGTGGTGGCCGACTCCCAGCTCCCACCAGCTCATGGCTTACTCTAATGTGCTACATGTCCAAATCCTTCACACAGGTCTTTGGCTCCTTCCTCATGCCAGAACTACATGGGCTGGCTTTCTTGGCTCACCACTGGAGTCTCCCCCATGTCATTATGAAACTACCCGGGTGGTAGAGACCAGATGGCTACAACCACCCAGGTTCCTTGGAAACTCCATCTTTGAATCTTGAGAGTATAGAGTGGCCACTGGGTTATGCAGTCTATCTAAGGGGAAAGGTTTTTAATGTTTGAACAGGCAATGATGCCAAACCTTTGGCTAGCTAAGGTCCGAGTTTATCAAGCCAGTTGATAAATGCATTTCCAATGGTTGGGAGAAGAGAGTGATTCCCTTCTCCCAGGTGGGAAGTGTTTAAGACAGTCCTTCCTCTTCACATAATCCAGACCATGAAAATGGAACTGGGACAAACACCTATGCAGCTTTAGATAGTGTCCATATCATGATGAATAACCAGATGCAACGCCTTGGAATGAGCACGGCGGCCTGGCAGGAAATCCGACATGCCATCATCCTCCTGACAGATGGTGAGTATGGTCATCTCTGCGAGTGAGTCTGGCACAGTGGAAGGAGCACCAATGTAGTGTCAGGACACCTGCATTCTGGCTCTCCCTCTGCCACTTTGGGACTAAGTTTCTTGTTTGTGTAGTAGAAATAGTGTTGATGGTGACAATGGAATGACAATGATGATGATGATAGTCATAGCTGCCCTCCTTCCCTTACACAATGTTTATGGACAGCAATTGAAGTACTTTGTGTAAAAGTGCTTTGTGATTACAAATATCAATTATTGTTACTACCTGGGAGGTTGCCTTGAGTCAGCTGGTGGGGGAGGGGGTTGGCTTTGGGGCAGGAATGTCAAGGCGCACAGATAGGACAGACTGTGTAGTGGCTCTGGGCTATGCCATTTATCTCTTGATCGTGTCCATAGAACTTGGTTTTCTTGCCTGTATAATTAGGATACCTACACTACCTGAGGTTTCAGGAGAATCAAATGAGATACAGTTTATGAAGCTCCTGGCCCAGTGCCTGGAATGTAGAGAATTTCAGTAAATAACATATCTTGAAACACACGCGGGAAGTGGTAAAGGTTGAGATTCCCAGGCTGAATGCCCACTCCTCCGAGACTATGGGGAGTCCGGACATACACCCCAGATGGACAATTCTTTTCCCTCCGTTCTAGGAAAGTCTAACATGGGTGGCTCCCCCAAGCTGGCTGTTGACAATATCAAAGAGATCTTGAACATCAACCAGCAGAGGAACGACTACCTGGGTGAGCCTCTACCCTGCCCCTAGCTGTGCTGCCCCTGCAGGGCACAAGTTGGGCAGCCAGCAGTCTGATCCACACCTTGGCTTTGTTTCCAGTGAGACCCCAGGCTGTGTCGTTCTGTGTGAAGGCAGCTTAGAGTCATACCGGACAATCTGGAGTCAAATGGCCCCGAAGTTTTAGCCTTTGAGCCTTGGTTTCATCTTGGGTTGGCCGTGGCTGTGGGCAGTTTCTGCATTTGCAGAAACTAGAGGGGGAGGGTGCTAGGACCTACTAGCACCTACCTCAGAGGCAAATAGGGGCGAATGCTCAGCTCTTACCTGGTACAGGGGAACAGTGTATGTGAGTGGCCACTGCCACCATTGTGGCCATGAACCTCTCCAGAGAGGAAAAAGGCCTGGATTCCTTGTAGGGACTGTCCCTGGCATTTCCTCTTTCAGGGGTACAGATAACTCATGCTTTGGCAGTTGTAGGTTTGAAAGGAATAATTCCTCAGGTTCAGACTAAACACAAATTGCACTGATATTTGACCAGAAAAGAATTTCAGACAGAAGTGCTCTGGATAAGTGAGGATTATCTTTTGAGCCTCCAAGTTTCACTTTCCCCTTGGGTCCTCTCTTTCTTGTTCATGCCACCAACCCTGCCTGCCCAGTAGGGGCAAGCGGATTCCTTTTTAAAACTCTAGCTTCGGGAAGGCAAAGCCCAAACTCTCCTCCCAAACTCCTTAGCGTCACTGGGCTAGAGCTAAATGCTCAAAACACCTTATTGAAAAGAAGCAGGAATTGAAGGGACGTAGTCACAGAAAACACATGGACATAATTGTCCAACCCTCACAGTGACCACTTCTGGCCTGCCTGAGGATAGATTGCTTCCTGAGAAAAGCCTTATCCCCCAGTCTATCTGAGCATCTCACTCTTTGCATGCCATCCAGGATCCTCTGGGAGTCAAAAATGGCCAAAAGGGGTGCAAAGTGTCGTAGACTCTGGGTCTAAAGTTCTCTCTTGTCTAGCAAAAGAATGGGACGCAGGATTGAAAGTGAGAGATGGTTAATGTCCGGGAAAAGACCAGAGCCCTGAATAAGGTCCTTGCCCCATTTTTATTAGGATCAGAAGGCTTACAAACATGGCAATGGATGTGCACAAAGAGACAATGAATCTGTGAACATTAACTTGTGGACGTGAGGGAAAGGGGGTCTTGAGGATATTAGTGGTTGGGGGTTTGGGTTAATACAAAACAAAATCCGGGTGCCAGACAGTCGGGAGGAGGGTTGTTTACAGCCGATGTGAGGCAGCACCTCTGTTTATCTTAGCTAGCCTAGGGAATGAGACAGGTAGGACAAATAACCTCAGGGTTGACAAGGCACCTTTTCTTTTGTTAGCCATCTCTGCTCTGGGCTGCTTTGCCTGCAGTGCAGTGGTCCATAGTCCAATTCACCAGTTTACCTAACCCGGCCCTATCCTTCTGTGAAAGCAGCTTTCTGCTATAGTACTAAATTTGGGGTGCTTTCACCCTGAATATCTAATCTTGTTCATTTCGTATTCCTATGTATTGGGCACCTTTGTGCCGTTTCTATTTCAGGCCTTTGCCTCTATTTTGGGGGCTTTGCACCCCTATTTTGTGGTACCTTCGCACCACCCTATTTCTGGCACCTTTGCACCTCCTTATTCTCAAGGTGCCTTTGCACCCCCCTATTCTTGGGGTGTCAATCTGGTTTACCCAAACTCGGGTGTGAGCACTTTATGACTTTGTATTTCTTTATGCCTTGTCAACCCATTGGTGTAAGCCCAGGGGATTCCTAAGCTTATGTCCCACAGCAAAGCATGGGGGAAGACTGGAGTCTGTGGGCCACCACCCCAAGGCAGCTCTGACTGGCACCCATGCTGGCTGGGAGGGAGGGCACGGATGATTGTGTGGGTCCAAATTCTCCAGTGGGAAGAGATGGCTCCAGGCCCCTCTCTCAGAGCCTACACTTTACAGAGGAACCAGATCTGAAGTTTTGCCTCCATGCATGCTCATGAGCTCCTTATTCAGTCATATAAATGTGCTTACTGAAAGTCTCTCCTGGACACCATTCTAAGGATGCAGCTGTGAACAAAACAGACAAAAATATCTTGCTGGGGTTGTCATCCTGGAGGGGCCATGTATTAGTCTTCTAGGCCCGCTGCAACCACAAGCTTGGCGTGGCTTAAAATAACAGAAACTTATTCTCTCACATTCAGAATCCTAGAAGTCCAAAATCAAGGTTATCAGAAGGGCCCTGCTCCCTCTGGAGGCTTTAGGCAAAGACTATTTCCAAATAAGGTCACATTGACAGGTACTAGGGGTTAGGACTTGAATATATCTCTTTGAAGGACACAATTCTACCCACTGTAGGCATTAAACAAGACAAATAAGGAAACTATATGGCATGGTAGATAGTGACACATGTCAAGGTATAAAATGGAGCAGAGAGGGAATGGAATTGTCTGAGGCATTGCAGTTTTAGACAAGGATCCCAGGGAAGGCCTTGCTGAGATGGTGACATTTGAGTCAAGACTTGAAAAGGTAAGAAAGTGAGCCATGGGGACAGCCTGAGAAGGAGTGAACCAGGCAGACGCATAGCTTATACAAAAGGCCTGGGGTGGGAGTGTGCTTGCAAATTTGTGGAACTTTGAGGAGGCTCTATGGAAGGGAGTGAAGGGTGAGGAGTGGTAGGAAGTGAGTTCAGATAGGTAGTAGGGGGTGAGGGTCCAGCTCATTTAGGGCTTTGTAGGACCCAGTAAATTCCAAATGATAGTTTCCTGTCTCACAGGGTAGCCCTTCAGCCACTAGATTCTGGTGATTTCCTTCTTCTCATCAGACATCTATGCCATTGGGGTGGGCAAGCTGGATGTGGACTGGAAAGAGCTGAATGAACTGGGGTCCAAGAAGGATGGTGAGCGCCATGCCTTCATTCTACAGGACACAAATGCTCTGTACCAGGTCTTTGAGCACATGCTGGGTGAGTGCGCTTTGCCCTCTTCAGAGTGGGGTGGGTGGTGAGGAGCCAGCAAGAGCTCCAGGTGGGGAACGTGCTCACAGTGCCCCTCACATACCTCTTTCCCCCTTTGCTCCCAATACCCACAGATGTCTCCAAGCTCACAGACACCATCTGTGGGGTGGGGAACATGTCAGCCAATGCCTCTGCCCAGGAGAGGACACCCTGGCATGTCACTATTAAGGTACCAGGAAGGAGGGATGGGGCTTGGGTCCCAGAGGTGGAAGAAGCCATGGGCCAGAGACATAGCAGTTCCTGAAGATCACCTGTTTCCCTGCAGCCTAAGAGCCAGGAGACCTGCCGGGGGGCCCTCATCTCAGACCAATGGGTCCTGACAGCTGCTCACTGCTTCCGCCATGCTGAGAACAGCTCTCTGTGGAGGGTCAATGTGGGTAAGGCAAGGCCCACACCAGGTTCCTGAGCCCATGGCCAGGGCTGTCACCCTTTGTTCCTAGTCCCTGGCCCCTTCAGGGGCCCTGGGCCAGCCTAATCTGCCATATTATTCACAGGGGATCCTAACTCCCAGTGGGGCAAAGAGTTCAGTATTGAGAAGGCCGTGATCTCCTCGGGGTTTGATGTCTTTGCCAAAAAGAATCAGGGAATCTTGGAGTTCTATGGTGATGACATTGCCCTGTTGAAGCTGGCCCAGAAAGTGAAGATGTCCACCCATGCCAGGTGCTGGAGTCTGGGATGAGAGGGCATCCTCTGGGGGAGAGTGCTCTGGGGATACCCAGAGGAGGGGACATAGAGAATGCGCCTGTGTGACCCTTGTCCTTCTCCCCAGGCCCATTTGCCTTCCCTGCACAGTGGAGGCAAATCTGGCTCTGCGGAGACCTCCAGGCAGCACCTGCCGAGACCATGGTGAGTGCTGGGGCTTAGGGTGCATGAGGAGCTAGGACCAGGGCTTAGGAGTGATGACATGGGCTGTGCAACAGCCCCCAATCTGGAGCCTGGATGCTGGGTAAAGGGACCAGCACCACACCCCTTTCTCCTTGACCACAGAAAGTGAACTTCTGAACAAACTGAGTGTTCCTGCTCATTTTGTGGCCTTGAATGGGAGCAAACTGAACATTAACCTCAAGACGGGGACAGAGGTGAGGATCTCAAGTCTGGGATGCTGCGGGGGAATGGGACTCCTCTGTGGCAGCTCCTCAAAAGTCTCTCTTTGTCCCTTCCTCCTCCAGCTCTGGCCGCTTTCTCCATCTGACCCTGTGTTACCCCTCCTCCAGGCCTAGTTGAACTTCTCGGTGTCCCCTGGGACTGCTCATTCTCTCCTCTCTGTTCCACCCCTGCCACAGTGGACAAGCTGCATCCAGGTCGTCTCCCAAGACAGAACCACGTTCCCTGACTTGACGGATGTCAGAGAGGTGGTGACAGACCAGTTCCTATGCAGTGGAACCGAGAATGATGACAATCCCTGCAGGGGTGAGCCCCTCCTACCCCCACCCACGAGCCTGGATTCCTGAGGGAAAGTCCACCAATGTCCCTGTGACCAGCATGCATGCCAGGGCACTGGTGCACTGCCCTGATAACAAGGGAGCAGGGTGAGTCAGGATGACAGTTTCTTGCCCCTCCTTTCTGACAGGAGAATCTGGGGGAGCAGTTTTCCTTGAGCGGAGATACAGATTTTTTCAGGTGAGGAGAGAAGGGGGAAGGAAGCTCATGGGACTCGGGCTACAGAATCTTGACCTTGAAGGAGGCTGAGGGAGGCCTTTGGATGAGCCAGGGAGGTTGAAGCTTGGAGCTGGGGCTGTGACAGCCTCCCACCCCATTCTCTCCTTCTTCCAGGTGGGCCTGGTGAGTTGGGGTCTCTACAACCCCTGTGGCAACAGCAATAAAAACTACCGCCAAAAGGCCCCCAGGGGCAAGATCCCACCACCACGAGATTTTCACATCAATCTCTTTCGCCTACAGCCCTGGCTGAGGCAGCACCTGGAGGGTATCTTGAACTTTTTGCCCCTCTAATTGTGGTTACTGACTCCTCTGTTGTCTTGCCAGCATCTGTCAGTCTCCCACTCTTGAACTTCTATCAGACCCCATGACCTATCTATGCTCCCAGTTCTAGGACTCCGTGCAGCACATCCAAGCTGCGGAAACCCCAGGGCCCCACCCTCTGCTGTGCTTGGCTCACTCTCCTTTCATTTTCATGTGGAATTTCCCAGTTTTGAAATTAATAAAAATTGATGATTTCCTCATCTGTCTGTGTCTCTGCCTGGGGGCTGGCCAGGGGGCAGAGGATTCCAGAATGATTCCAGGAACAACAGGGAGGCAGGTCAGAGACCCTGCTGGACAAACAGTGGGTGGACTCTGCTCCATAACAGAGTCAACAGGGAGTGAGCCAGCCTTATTTCTGGTCCCTAAGGGGGTGGTCTGGGATTACTGGGGAGGAACTGGAGCTGAGAGGTATTGAAAGGGTAGGGCTTATGCAGTTCCTATTTCCTTGACTGGCACCTCGGTGGGGGCCCTCCCACCTGGACATTCCGGAAAGTGATGTGGGTAGGTGGGGTTAGCCACAGGTGCCAGAACACAGATTGCATAAAAGGCTGGAGGTTGTGGGGGGCAGGGGAAGGGTGTGCGACCAGGCCCAGGTCTGAAGTTTGTTTGGACATCAAGCCAGCAGACAGGCAGCACAAGCCGGGATAGACCATCTTGTCCCCATACCTGGTTTCTCTCCTGCCTTCCATCGCTATGGGGAGCAGTCTCAGCCCCCAACTCTGCCTGGTATTCTTGGTGCTGGGCCTCTTGTCTGGAGGTAAGAGAGAGGGTCACCACTCCCCCCCCCCCCACTTCCTGCTGCCCCCAGTATTCCTCCTTGGCCTTGGGAGGCTGGGCTTCATCAGCCTTTTTCTTTAGGTGGGAGCATACCACCATTGACTGTGGTTGGGCCCCAAGGCTCCTGCTCTCTGGAAGGAGTAGAGATCAAAGGTGGCTCCTTCAGGCTTCTCAAGGAGGGCCAGGCACTGGAGTATGTGTGTCCCTCTGGCTTCTACCCATACCCTGTGCAGATTCGTACCTGCAGATCCACAGGGTCCTGGAGCACCCTGCGGACCCAAGACCAAAAGATTGTCAAGACGGCAGAATGCAGAGGTTGGAGGGCAGTGAGGGTGGGTACGGGTCAATGGAGGGGTGGAACAGGTGGTGACCAGGGGCCAGACTAGCATACTATTAGAGTTGCATTGAGGCCAGGCAGGTTAGCAGGGGGAGCTGAGCAAACACAGGAGCTGTCTAGGGCTGAAGGAGGGAGAGAGGGAGGAGGAAGGGAGTGAATCTTCACTGAGCATCTACCCTGTGTCAGGCAACCCTGGCAGTAAAAAGAACACTCAGAAATTGGAAGCGAGGAGAAGCAGGAGCCATCATAGGTTGAGCGTTGATGCTGTCTGTGGGACCAAGAAGGCACTGTTTCTCTGTGACAGGGTCTCTGAGACCAGGAGGGAAACTCTCAAGTGAAGCCCTTCCTTCTCAGTAACTTCTACTTGTCTCCCTCCCCCAAAGCAATTCGCTGCCCAAGACCACAGGGATTTGAGAATGGGGAATACTGGCCCCGGACCCCCTACTACAATTTGAGCGATGAGATCTCTTTCCGCTGCTATGATGGCTACACTCTCCGGGGCTCTGCCAATCGCACCTGCCAAGCAACTGGTCGGTGGGATGGACAAACAGCCATCTGCGATGATGGAGGTGAGAAGCGTCCCCTCCCCTGGTGATGGTGTCTTCTCCCTGACCATGTTCCAGCCTGAGGAACAAGCACCACAACTCTTGTGCTCTACCGTGCCATCTGGGCCTCAGGATTTGGCCCTCACCTCCATGTTTCATGCTTCTGCAGCGGGGTACTGCCCTAACCCAGGCATCCCCCTTGGCACAAGGAAGGTGGGCAACCACTATCGCCTTGAAGACAGAGTCACCTACTACTGCAACCGGGGTCTCACCCTTCGTGGATCCCAGCAGCGAACATGCCAGGAAGGTGGCTCTTGGAGTGGAACAGAACCTTCCTGCCAAGGTGACTCTTGACCCATGCCCGGGGTCAAATCCTGCTCTTTTATCTTCATATCCCTACACCAGTTCCCCCTAATGCAACCCAACTCCTTCCTCACTTCTAAACCTGCCTGTAGAACTTCCTCCACTACTGAGCCCTTCCCATCCTGGAAACCCACCATCCCACCTCACTGGCCACTGTGTCTCTGACCCTCACACCCTTGCCAACACCCCCAGACATTTTACCTGATTTCTGACCTCTCCCAGACTCCTTTATGTATGACATCCCCGAAGAGGTAGCCGAAGCCTTCCTGTCTTCCCTGACGGAGACCATTGAAGGAGTAGATGCTGAGGATGGGCATAGCCCAGGTTTGGAGGCAGAGAGGGGAGGGAGGCAGGAAATTGGGGGAGGATGAAGGGCCAGGAGAACCATGCATGCTGGAGCCTGAATTTCTCTGGTGGCACCCAGGGGAACAACAGAAGAGGAAGATTATCCTGGACCCCTCGGGCTCCATGAACATCTATCTGGTGTTGGATGCATCAGACAGCATTGGGATCGGCAACTTCACAAGGGCCAAGAACTGTCTCAAAGACTTCATTGAGAAGGTGGGCCCCCTTCCCCCCTGAATGTGAACTCACTGCCCAGCCAGGACTAGTTCCCTGATGTTTCCAGACCCTCTGAGACACAAGGTCCCAGAAAACCTCTGGTCCTATTCTGTCCTCCTTCCCTTCCTTTTACTGGAAGCAGTTTCTTGACTTTTAACCCAATCATCCATCAGCCTCAGGGTGATCAGTCAGCCCTTGAGTCTCTGACTGTAACTTTCCCTGTCCCAGAAAAGCTGCTGACCTCTCCCAACCATAGTATTCTTTCAATGCCATGACCCGTTGCTCCCCTAACCCACAGGTGGCAAGTTATGGGGTGAAGCCAAAATATGGTCTAGTGACCTATGCTACAGTCCCCAAAATTTTGATCAGAGTGTCCGATGAAAACAGCAGCGATGCAGACTGGGTTACAAGGGCAATCGACAATATCAACTATGAAGGTCAGAGGTTAGGGAAGGGACTGGTGGGGAGTTCACTTTGGGGTCAGAGAAGTCAAAAGGTTCAGGGTTGTTGTGAGGAGGAGGTAGTGAGACCAAGTGGGAAGCAGGGTGGACCACTTTGCAGTCTATGGTTGGACAGCAGGCTCATTGAGGAATATGGATTACTGGGAACTTGGGGGCTGAGAAGGTCACTTTGTGGTCAAAGGGAAGTCAGCGGGGTGACAACTCAAAAAACTGAAAAATGTGGTATCTCAGTTGTGATAGGCCTTGAATGTTCATAGATGACTTGGAAGACCAGGCAAGGTGAGATCTTCCTTTTTCACAGATCACAAGTTGAAGGCAGGCACTAACACCAAGAAGGCCCTCCAGGCAATTTACAACATGATGAGCTGGCCGGGGAACCAACCCCCTGAAGGCTGGAACCGCACCCGCCACGTCATCATTCTCATGACTGATGGTCAGAAGGGACCTTTTCCTGCCCCAGGCTTCCCACCCTTTCATACCAGTGTATGGCTGTTTGGTCCACATGTAACACTAGACTCATGGTTGGGGCTCTGAGCAGCACTGAGGGCCCCAACCATGTTGATCTTTCCTGTGACCCTTTACAAGGAGACACCCTTCTTAAGTCTCTCTGTCACTTCCATCCCCTTAACCTGCTTACCCAGGGGTACCTGGGTGGTGTGGTTGGTTGGGCTGAATTCGGCTCAGGTCATGATCCTGCTCAGGTCATGCAGTTCGTGAGTTGGAGCCTGGTTGTCAGGCTTGGTGCTGATATCTCAGAGCCTATAGCCTGCTTCAGATTCTGTGTCTCCCTCTCTCTGCCCCTCCCCCACTCTCTCTCAAAAATGAATAAACATTAAAAAAAATTTTAAATTAAAAAGCTGAAATTTTACCTTCAGCCATTAAAAACAAAAAACAACCTGCTTACCCAGCCATGTGTCACTACTAGCCAATTTATCTTCCTTGACCCTCTTCTTTACTTGCCTCTCACCTTCACGGTCCCTGTCTCTTCTGCAGGCTTGCACAACATGGGTGGGGACCCAGTCTCTGTCATTCATGAGATCCGGAGCTTGCTGGACATTGGGAGGGATCGCAAAAACCTAAGGGAGGATTATCTGGGTGAGTTTTTGGCCTTGGACCCAGCACCTTGCTTTCTCAGCTCCTGCCCCCAGGGCTTGGACACTCACCCTCCCTTTTTCTCCCTCAGATGTCTATGTGTTTGGGGTTGGGCCTCTGGTGAACCAAGAGAACATCAATGCTTTGGCTTCCAAGAAGGATAAAGAACAACATGTGTTCAAAGTCAAGGACATGGAAGACCTGGAAGATGTTTTCAAACAAATGCTTGGTAGGAAGATACCAGGAGGGTATAAAGAGGTCAGGAAGTCCCCCAGGTATCCCAAGGTCACTCATACTTCCTCTCCTCCTGAAGCCTTGGCAGTCTGGGATGGCTTTCTCATTGCTCCTTCTCTACCTCAGTCACACTCTGGTCTCCTGGCACTATCCACTTCCTGATCTTAGAATCACCGAGTTCTGAACAACTTTGGAGATCTTGTCAAGTCTCTCATTTCACAGATGTGCAAAGTGAGGCCAAGAGCAGCCCAGGCACAGCAAGCAAGCGTTGGGCCTGAAAACAGCCAGGTCTCCCAACTCTTAGTTCCAACTTTTTTTCACTATACTGCCACAGTTCCTTGCCCCCAATGTAAGAAAACAAATGCCCCTTTCTTTTCCTTATGGGCTTCTGCTCCTCATAGCTGTGTAGGTGGGCCTCCCCGAAAGGCCGAGCATCCCAGGTTTCAGCACATTCTCCTTTCTTGTTAGATGAAACCCGGACTCTGGGACTCTGTGGAATGGTTTGGGAGCACAAGAAAGGTAGTGATTACCACAAGCAACCGTGGCAGGCCAAGATCTCAGTCACTGTAAGCACAGCTTCCTGGTGGTGGGGACCTGTGGGAGGTGAGGTCAGGTGGAATGGGGGTAGGGGAAGGGCAAAATGTGGTGTTTGTAGAAGTTAAGCTTTCCCCCCTGCCATTCTGTTCCCAGCGCCCTTTGAAAGGACATGAGACCTGTATGGGGGCCGTGGTGTCTGAGTACTACGTGCTGACAGCAGCACACTGTTTCACGGTGGATGATCGGAATCATTCAATCAAGGTCAGCGTGGGTAAGGATGCAGTGAATCAATCCTGAGCTTCAGCTGTGCTCCCTGGGCAACACCTTCTACTTCCTCAGGAGCCCACTCTTCCGACCCCCCCCCCTCCCCTGGTCCTCAAAGCAGCCCCCTCCCTTGCACACTGGGCTGCTTGAGGGCAGGGCAGAAGACTTGGGAGTTAGGAAGAATGTGGAGCCAGAAGCAGGAGGCTGCCCAGAGAAGTAGGATGTCCTGACATACCCGCTCTCCTACCTTAGGAGGGATGAAGCAGGACTTGGAAATAGATAAAGTCCTATTTCACCCTAACTACGACATCAATGGGAAAAAAGCAGAAGGCATTCCTGAATTTTATGACTACGATGTGGCCCTTATCAGACTCAAGGAGAAGCTCAAGTATGGCCAGACTCTCAGGTGAGCCCTCTGAATCCCTGAGGAGAAAAGTCTGGGCAAATTGGGGCTACAGGCCTGGGGCAGGTCAAGTCTGCTGTCCCTGAGTTTCCCCATCTCCCTTAACAGGCCTATTTGTCTCCCCTGCACCCAGGGAACAAATCAAGCTTTGAGGCTTCCACTGTCAACCACCTGCCAGCAACAGAGTAAGACATTCAGGGAAAGTAGCACAAGGGAATGATGCCAAGAGACAAGTGGGGCATGACAGGGTGCTGCAGGAGCCAGCCTGGTCTCCAGCCCACAGAAAAGGGTTGAAGGACATTTGCTGAGTGACAAAGGCAATAGAGAGATGGTGGGGGGGCAGAGAGAGTGCTAAAATGACCCCTACTGTCCATTTGTCCAGTGGAAGAGCTGCTCCCTGCAAAGGATGTCAAAGCTCTGTTTGTGTCAGAGTTGTCCAAAGATAGGAAGAAGTCAATGATTCGGAAGGAGGTCTACATCAAGAACGGGGAAAAGGTGAGGAATATGGGATCCTAAGCAGGTCCTCTAGGCCCCAATTCTTCCTAAGCATGCTCTGTTTATCACCCCTTTCTCCTCCGTGCTTTATACCTCACCTACAGAAATCCAGCTGTGAGAGAGATGCTCAATATGCCCCAGGCTATGACAAAGTCAAGGACATCTCTAAAGTGGTCACCCCCAGGTTCCTTTGCACTGGAGGGGTGGATCCCTATACTGACCCCAACACTTGCAAAGGTAAGAGAAGGCTCTTTGGTTGTGCTACATGTTCCTAAAGCCCAAGAATCGTTTTCCCTACAGCCTCTCCTCTCCTGTAGGTGATTCTGGTGGTCCCCTGATTATTCATAAGAGGAGTCGCTTCATTCAAGTGAGTTTCCCCTCTCCTGTCTGTGGGGAGATGCCAAGTGGTCAGCATGGGCCCTAAAGCAGGAAAGTTCAACACATGTGGCTGGAAAGGGAAGGACAGAGCCTGCCTCCTTACATCTACTTCTTGAAATGGCTGGGTTGGGGCAATGTCTGGCCTGTGTGCTAGAGCGCAGGACTGAGCTGGGTCCCCAGTCTAATTCTAGGTCAACTCAGATGCACTTGGGAGTAGTTGAGCTTCCTGGGATTAGGAAGGAATTCTACCAGATGATTGGTGGCGTCCCCTTGCCCTCTCCAGGTTGGTGTGATCAGCTGGGGTGTAGTGGATGTCTGCAAAGACCAGAGGCGGTGGCGGCAGGTACCTGCTCATGCCCGAGACTTTCACATCAACCTCTTCCAAGTGCTGCCCTGGCTCAGGGAGAAACTCAAAGAAGAGGATTTGGATTTTCTATAAGGGATTTCCTGCTGGAAAGGGGGATGAGATCAAATTAAAACAGCTGCGACAATACCTGTGTTCAAGATCCTTTTGGGGTAAGGGGGAGGGGAACGTGCACTGGCCATGTGTTACAACTGAGATAAAATCTAACAGCCGTTTTTAAAGGCTCAACCCCAATCCCAAGTGCTGAAAAACCAGAGGCTGAGGGAGATGTGTGAGCTTCCACCTCAGTGTTTTACTGAGACCAGTGTTGGCGCAGATGAGGCACACGGAATCCAGCTCCATTCCCTAGAAGCCATCCACAAGGTTCTCCTTGTAGACATCATCACTGTAGACAATCTGGGTCCTCTTGTCCCGGTGGCAACCCTTAGGGCTGTTCTGGACAGCTAGGGAGGGAGGAAAGGATTGGTTAAGGTCTGAAGCATTGCATCTGAGCACTGGTGAGGCCAGAGGCTCAGAGTCTGACCAGCTCACTCCTTGCCTTTGGCCCTTGGAAGCCCAATTTCAATGCTGCCCTCTGGTGGCCAGGCTGGCCTGTCCCCTTTGGCTCCCTTAGGCCAACCCATCCCCATGGCAAGGAGCACATGCTGTTATTGTGGCACGTGCAGATACTCCAAGGAATGTTTTGTTCTTAGAACAGCTCCCAAAGGTAATCGTTGTGATAACTGAATGATGTTAACCCACTACATCAAAATATTAAAAATTAGAAGATCTCTGTAGCCCTTTGTTGACATGTTAGTCATTTCTTGTTCCTTCTTTTAGTTTGGAGGGCCACTCTTGCTCTGAACGCCCCTTTCTGCCTAACTCCTTTGCCAGGAAAGCCAACAGGTATAGTGGGCTATTCACACTAAGAAATGCTACTAGCCTCAATAGGGGAGCTCATTCTGGGTGTGGCTTTGGCCTAAAACATTCTTCGAGCCTCAGGTTGTTCCTTCCCCTTTTTTTCCTCCCTACATCGACATGTCCCTCTTGCATCTCATCTCGGAGGATTCTATCCCTGCCATTCTGGGACTACAGTCACTCACCCCACACCAGCTTCCATTCTCTTGGATCTTTGTACCTTGACACTTCTATCACTACCCAGGTTCCATAGTTTGTGTTCTTTGGTTTTAATGGCCTCTGATGCTGCTCCCTGAATATCCCCCAGGCCCAGGCCTGCGTAATTTTTTTCTTCAAATTCAATCTTCCCTGAGATTACTACCATTTCGCAGCCACTCTGTGATACAGAGGACTGTGATCCATGTTTTCAGTCCTCACTTCACACACAAGTTCCAGATCTCTAATTTCAGATGCTTATTTTATAAAGCCAACTATACTCCATCTCAAAATAAACACGGTCATGTTCACTAACCTCACTCACTAACCTCACTCACTTCCACTTTCTTCCCTGTTCCAGTTATTACTGCTTCGGGAGTTGTTCTCAATCCTTCTCTCTCCTTCACACTAAGAAATCTTCCTCCATCTCTAACTGACAGAGAGTCTGACAATTCTCATTCCCATGGCCTCCACACAGATCCAGACATCTATCAACTCTAGGGAATCCTGGGACATGCAGGGGAGCAAAGAGAGGAGGCGAGCTGTGGGAAACAGGATGAAAGAGGAAGAATCCATTCTTACCAAGGGAGCCCCAGACAGACTTGCCAGTGGCAGCGTCCAGCATGGGCTGTTTGCGGGCAATGCTGACTTTGAGCTGTACGGACTCCACCTGGGTCCCATTGAGCTGGGGAAGAAGAGGGGTGGAGGTAAAGGATGGGGGGGAGGGGGGAACATTACAGACAAAGAAAAGGAGAATTTTCAAGAGTTGCCATCCTAGGAACAGACTAAGGATCTAAGAATACATTTCTTGTGTGGATAGAAAAAGACTTCCTCTATCAAGAGGAAATGATTTCCTCCTGGCTCCCAGTGTTTTAAAGAGAAAACATGAGGATGGCAGTAGGGATGGGAAGAATAGGTCTGGGAAGTCCCAACCTCAGCAACGGCCTGATCTGCTGATTCCATCTTTTCATAGGTGACGAAGGCACAGCTAGGATGAGAGAAAACAGGATCAGTAGAGGGCCTATGGGCTCTTGTGGACCCAACCAAACCCAGTGCTCATAGGCCACCGGAGATAGGCTGGTGTTCTCCCTCAAACCCAGGTCCTCCCAGGACTTATCATCTTGTCCCACTACCATCCTTACTTTCTGGGTGGGTCCATGGAGAGGTCAATGATGTTTCCAAAGGGAGAGAAGGCCCCACGGAGGAGGGTGGGTGTCATGTCCTCTCCATACACATAGAGAGTATTCCCCTTCCGAGGGGCCCTGCGTTCAGGGAACGAGTCCGACCCTGTGGGGTCAGGAGTCACAGTCACAACGTGCAACCCATCTCAGGCTCCACTTTAAGAGGCCACTTTAGTGGGACCTGCCTAAATCCTTTCACTTTTCCTACCAGCCCAGATCACTCACTGCGGAAAGGGCCCTCTCGTTCTCGATCGCGGTCCCTGTCCCGATCGCGGTCCCTGTCCCGATCGCGGTCCCGTTCCCGATCTCGGTCTCGATCCCGTTCCCGATCTCGGTCTCTGTCTCGGTCTCGATCCCGTTCCCGATCTCGGTCTCGGTCTCTGTCTCGGTTCCGCTCACGACTGTGGTCCCGGCTGCGGCTTCGGGGAGGGGAGGCTGAGGAGCGGGCACCACCACGTTCTTCATAGCCCCAGTCAAAACTTCGAGGAGGACCGTCACCAGCCCCTGGGCCCTCTGCCTCTTCCCCATCTGGCCCTAGTTCCCGAAGCCGATCACTGGAAGACACAAAACTGGGGAGAGGCAGACAGTGAGGATCAAAGGGGCCCTTTACTTCATCTTCCCAGACCCTGTGGAGACTCAACACTCCCTCTGCAGCCCCAGATCCTTCCACTCCAGCCCTAAACCTCCCAAGGATCCAGGCAATTGACCTCCCCTACTCCCCCAATTGGGACTCAGTCCTCTCTCTAGCTCTCTAACCTCTCATACAGAGATTTCCTCTGGGGCCGTCTGGATGACTGCAAAAGAAACCAAGGACAGTTAAGATGAGTCCTAGTTGATGGCATGTGACCCCAAATATGTGGGTCTCTCATTTTCCTCATTCCCCAACCTCTCAGGGACAGAGAGTTGAGAACCATACCTCCTGCAGATCGTCGTCAGCAGATATGCTTCTCTGGAACGGCTGGAAAGTGGGGACTGGCCCCTTCTCAGGGTCCTGGGAAGGTCGTAGAGGTCTACTTCAATGTGAGAGCAGAAGGCTGCCTAACCATGGGACAGAAGGGATTCCTCTTCCCTCACCCTCTTCTTGGCTTTCCTCTGGCCTTTTATCCTCCCTTTTAATTCCTTTGCGCATTTATTATTTGATTATGTGGTGTTTTTCATAAGCGACCTAATATATATATATATAGAGAGTATTTAGCTTATCTGTACATTTCTTGGACCTGCTGACATCTTCAACCTGTTCAACTTCTCAGAACAACAAGACCCAGGAGCTCGAATATGTGCCACAGAATGTATGAGATACGGAATTTGGAAGTCAGTCAGTGTCTTCACATTTTACAGATAAGAAACCTGAAACTCGGACTGGTACGACAATTTTCCCAGAACTGAATAGGCATTACTTTCCCCCTAAATGTTACCTCCACTCCAACTTGGAAGGACCCCTCTGAAGTCAAGGGTCCCCTGAACAATCCTGCATGTGCTCACCTTTAACTTCCCCTCTAGGGTTCGAGAACGTTTGAAGCCCGAGTTCTTGGTCTCGGCCTTGATGGCACTGATGGCTCCTGACTTCACCAGCTGCTTTGCCTGCTCTGTTGCCGTGGCTGTGTCCACCACAGGCTGCTCTGACAGTGCTGGAGTGGTGAGGGAAGGAGGCATTATTTTGGCCACGCTCTGAGAGAGGTCAGCGCCATGTTGCCCATTTCCAGTCTATCCCCAGTTCCCCCCGTCACTCACAGCGTTTCACACCGCCTTGGCTGGCTGTGCTGCTACTACTTTGCTTCTTCAGAGCCAACAATGCCTTTTTCTGGGAACGAGAGCGAGAAGAGAGGGGTTGGTGAGGACCAGTCCCTGGCTAGGTCCTCTCCCAAGGTCCCTGGACACTTCACTCCAGGGGATGCCTTTCTCAGAAAACAATGCAAATGGTGTCCCTGGAGTGGTGCACTGAGGCAGCCCTACCACTCACACATGATTCACTGGATCATCTACAATACCAGCGATACGTAATCTAGCCAAACCATTGTATCCAGAGGCTTTCCCAAGCCTCAGTTTTTGAAGTGGAAGAAAAGGAATTTGACCATGGACCAGAACCCTAAGATATGAGCTATAAGTAAGCATAAGCCTACATGCCTTTCTCAGGGGGCTTCATCCATTCATTCCCTGCATATTTAACAAGGACACGCCATTACTTTGTAACAGGGGTATGCAAGAGTACGAGACATTGTTCCTCCCCTTAAGAAGTTTACAGTCTGAGAAATAAGACCATTAGACACAATTATCAAGAGCGATCGTAAGAGGCGCAAATTGCTTGTAGCTGAGAGCAAATAAGATTATCTGATGCCAAATGACTATTAAACTGGACCCTGGGTAGAAACTATGCAAAACAGATTGAAAGAAAAGGGCATTTTAGACAAAGAACACAGACTGGAAAAGATGTGGAAATAAGAAGGCTTTGGGAATGTATGTTTTGGGACTAGTGAATAGTTCTACCTGACTAGAAAGAGATGCCAAGGTAAGGCTGTATTGTATAGACAATGGGAAACCACTGACAGGTTTTGAGAAAAAGAGAGACAGAGTTTTTTTGATTTCCGTGGTTCACTTTAATAAGAGTGAAGGAAGTCTGTCCAAAAACATACTGAGCAGCTTCTTGAGAAACCATTACAACAGACTACGTGAGCGTCAGCAAAAACCTGATCTACGGAATACGCGGGAAAAAATAAACAAAAGACATTACTTCAGAGTAAGAATCAAGAAGACTTGGCAAACGTTTGGCCATGCAAATAGTGAGATGTCAGAGAGGAGATTTTGATTCCAAACACATGGGAAAACTGAATATAGTCAGTCCTATATGGAAGATCAAGAAAAGGAACTAAGTTAGAATAGATAGAAAGATGATAGCTAGCTGCAACACTGGGAATCTGCAGGCTATCAGCAAGAGCTCGGATAGAATTGAAAAAACAAACCTGGAGATTACCACCCCTGTGGTGGTACTAAAAGCCATGGAAAAGTTAGACAACTCGATGGCAGAATACACAGAAAAGAGAGAAGGCATACATCAAGACTTGGGAAGAGCCCCCTTGTGAGGCTTCGCGGAGAGGAGGTATGTCTCCAGGTATGAGCTGGAAGAACCCCCCATCCCTCACACTCACCCCAGGTGTTCTCAAGAGTGTAGAGTCTGTGAAAGGTTGGGCCACGCCCCCACACACTCCCTCACCTTTTTCTTGAGTTTGTTGAATTTCTTCTGCAGAGCCTCCTCCTCCTCGCTCAGTCCGGGGGGTATCACCAACATGGTGGCTCCTGGTTCAGGGGCAGGGCCCAAGACATCTTTCTCCACTGTCACCGCCCAGGGTTCACACGCCGTCCACACTGCACCCAACCACACCCTTCCAGGCCTACCTACTCCTGTCTTTTGCCTCTCCCTACCCCTTGCTTAAACCAGGCTGCCATCCAAGCCCCCGCTCGTCGGATTCAACCAGCATTCCCTCTTCTCTCCAGGAATCACGGCCACCAGCGCCTTGAGGGACCAAGTGGCCCGGGAAGGGAGAAGCACCCCTTCCGTCGCCAAGACGATGGCATCAGACACCCCCTACCCCCGCTGGGGTTAGTATGGCAACCGCGGGTTCCAAACGGTACAGGAGGCAGTGGAACCCCCGCAGCGCTCTCAGAGCAACGAAAAGGGGAAGAAGAGAGAAGGAGCTCGTTAAAAAGGGGCGAAGGGTGAGAAGGAGAACACCTTACCTGAGGGGGCGGTAACCGGGGTCCCACGGTCTCGGGCGGCGCCCGCGCGGGCAACGGAGAGCTGGCTCAGAGCGATGACGTCACGAGGGGTGGAGAACGCGGTAACCAAGACGGCTCAAGGCTACACACTTCCGCCCGGCACTTCCCCGGCTCAGGTCAGCCTCTCGGTAGCGCTCATCCCCACCCCGGCGGGGGTGTGTGACGGAAGTCGCCTCCACTTCCGCCCGCTTTGGGGCGGGGCTTACCCCTAGGATTCTCGTTGCACTTCCGGTCTGCCCTGCAGCTGCTTGGGCTCCAAGATGATGGAGACGGAGCGACTTGGTGAGGGGGAGGGGGTGGAAAGAACGAGTGTTAAGGGGGGGTGGCCCTTGACATTTGACCTCTGACCTTCCCTCTGTAGTGCTGCCTCCTCCAGATCCCTTGGATCTGCCCCTTCGGCCTGTGGAGCTGGGATGCACAGGGCATTGGGAGCTGCTGAATGTGCCTGGGGCTCCAGAGAGCACAGTGAGTGACTTTTGACCCTAACCTTTGACCCACTTTGAGCTTAAAACCTCCTCCACCATCCTTACTGTTGGACCCTAGCATAACCTCATTCTCCTGTCTCTGGATTCCTGTCATCTGGGCCTGCCTTGTGCTGGACAGACCCCAGCCCAGTGGATTGTGCTTCCAAATGTGTTTTTTCTTTTTGGAGTCACCTGTCTCCAAGCACCAGGGCACTTTGTTGGTGGCTAGGCTTTGAGGCCCTGACTCTCATCCTTAGTCCTGGGCCGCCTTTTCCTAAAACTAGTGGTTCTCAAATTTAAGTGTACATCATAATTAGTGGGGATGGGGGATTTTTAAAAATACAAATTCTTAAGCGCAGCCCCAGAGATTGTGGAATGATTGTATTTCATGTTGTATCGTACTGTTTTAGTAACCACTGCTCCAGTTAAATCAGTAGCAGGTAGTTTGCCCTGTAAAGCAAGATAATCTTTGGAAAACATTGCTTCAGCTTGACAGTCCTAGTTGGTCTAGAATGTCTACCATTTCTGGTTTCAACACAAATCACATCACTATCTTTTTTGTTATGTCTTCTGTTCTCTCCTTACCTAATGCCTTTCGTCTTGTCCTTTACCAGCTTCCCCACGGCCTCCCTCCCTGTGCCCCCGATCTGCAGCAGGAAACAGAGCAGTTGTTTTTATCATCTCCAGCCTGGTTGCCTCTGCATGGTGTGGAGCACTCAGCCCGGTGAGGGGTCTGGAGGGGCCTGGACTAGGGAGATAGGCCCCTGAAGGAAACTGGGAGAGGAGAGAAAGAAGACCTGAAAAGTGTTTTCATTGCAGAAAATGGCAGAGGAAGATGGATCCCTGGTCCCTCCTGGCCACACTGGGGGCCCCTGTCCCCTCAGACCTTCAGGCCCAAAGACACCCAACCACAGGCCAGATACTGGGCTACAAAGAGGTAAGAGGTCAGGGGCCGTAAGAAGCAGAGTTGGGAAAGGGTCCGAGGCAAGCTCAGCCTCACTGGGGCTGTGGTCTCTTGCCTCAGGTCCTGCTGGAGAATACAAACCTATCGGCCACCACCTCCTTGTCTCTTCGCCGGCCCCCAGGGCCCGTCTCCCAGTCCCTGTGGGGGAATCCAACACAATACCCTTTCTGGCCAGGTGACTTGTGGAAAATGGGATGGTAGGAGAGGGTGCCCTCAGTCTCCAGGAAAGGGTTCCCCACCCATCTCGTATCACCCCCACCCCATGAATCCCTGTTTGTCTACCCTCTCCCCAGGTGGAATGGATGAGCCTACCATAACAGATCTGAGCACTCGGGAGGAGGCTGAGGAAGAGATAGACTTTGAGAAAGGTGAGGCGGTGCCAGGATGGACCCTTGGGAGTAGGGCTGTGAGTCAGCCCTGAGGAAGAGGGGCCCAAGCCTATCAGTGGGCCACTGTTAGTCCTCTGTGCCTTTGAGAAAATTAGGGAAAGGCACCCTTGTCATAACAGTCTTTACTGTCATCTGTTGGAAAGATGGCAAAGAACCCCATTTTCAATGTCTCTGCTGTGAATGGCATCCTGTAGCATTAGGTATCATATGACTTATATGACTCTGTGCACTAATGCTGATTCTCTTTGTCCTTGTTTTTCAGATCTTCTTACTGTCCCACCTGGCTTCAAGAAAGGTGTGGACTTTGCACCAAAGGGTGAGTTTTAGTTTTGAGGTGGAGTGTAGGAGTGGTGGCCTTCTCCAGTGGAACAGAGATGGACATGACCAGGTTTCACTTTTTGCCTTTGCTCCTCAGATCACCCGGCTCCAGCTCCCGGCTTGCTCAGCCTCAGCCGTTTGCTGGAACCTCTGGATCTGGGGGGGGGCGATGAGGATGAGAGTGAGACAGTGGGCCAGCCAGGAATTCCCAGAGGAGACACTGTTTCAGCACCCCCCTGCAGTGCTTCCCTGGCCCGAGCAAGCAGCTTGGAGGACCTAGTGTTGAAGGTTGGTGTTTTTGGGCAGTTGAGGCAGGAAAGAAGAGGCCTTACTGGGGGGCTGGGGGTGGGGGTGGGGCGGCTGGCTTGGTTGGGTCTAAGAGGAAAACCGGAGCATCTTTGGGGAGGAGTGGTAACAGAGGGCTCTCTGACTGTATCTTTATCACCTCTACCCCTGGCTTTTCCAGGAAGCATCCACAGCTGAATCCCCCCCAGAGCCCCCCAAACCCCTGCCTCAGGAGCAGTGGGCTATTCCCGTGGATGTCACCTCCCCTGTTGGTGATTTCTACCGCCTCATTCCCCAGCCTGCTTTCCAGGTAGTGTGGCCCAGTCCTCACATGCTCCCCTACCTCCTCCCCGCTGCTCCCTTCATCTCCTCTCCCCGCAGAGGCCAGATGCCTTCTAGCTTAGTCTTGGGCCTCACTCCCAGCCTTGCTTCGCTCTGGCATGCCAGAGCCACTTTGCATGCCCCTAGAACTGGAGGCAGGAGGGCCCCTTTCCTTTTTCCGGCCTGGCCCCCATCTATTTCTCTCTCCCACAGTGGGCATTTGAGCCGGATGTGTTTCAGAAACAGGCCATCTTGCACTTGGAGCGGCATGACTCTGTCTTTGTAGCAGCTCACACATCTGCGGGGAAGACGGTTGTGGCTGAATATGCCATTGCCCTTGCCCAGAAACACATGACACGGTATAGGTCCCCTCCCCAGCCTCTTCCTTCACCAGCTGGCCCTGTGTTCTCCTGCACCCTTTCTAAGTGTCATCTCTTCCCCACCGCTACCTCATCCTTCAGATGGGAGGTTTGGGGAAAGACTGAGATAGGGCCAGGAGTGGAGTGGGAAGGTGTGGCGGGGAGAGCAGTTAGAAGACCTGCGTGGGGTGCCTGGATAGCTCAGTTGGGTAAGCATCCAACTTGGGCTCAGGTCATGATCTCATGGTTCGTGGGTTTGAGCCCCACATCGGGCTGACAGTGCAGAGCCTGTTTGGGATTCTCTGTCTCCCTCTCTCTCTCTGTCCCTCCCCTGTTTGCACTCTGTCTCTCTCAAAGATAAATAAATAAATGTTTAAAATAAAAAAAAAAAAAGGAGACCTGGGTCAGCTTAGGAAGAGTTTTTGTGGGGTCGTGTCATGAAGGAGAATGTGAGGCCAGTTCAGGGGGGGAAGGGGGGCACCTGGGTTCTGGCATGCTTCTGTGGGGGCTTGGGGTGGAAGGGCACTGCTGACCAGGAGGTGGTGCTGACTTCATGCCCTCTTCCCAGCACCATCTACACTTCGCCCATCAAGGCCCTGAGCAACCAGAAGTTCCGAGACTTTCGAAACACTTTCGGAGATGTGGGGCTGCTCACTGGGGACGTACAGCTGCACCCGGAGGCCTCCTGCCTCATTATGACGACAGAGATCCTTCGGTGAGAGATAGGCACTTAACACAGGTGGATTTTTGGTCAGGAAGGTTAGGCTGCTCTGGACAGCACGTTGACTGAGAACAGGGTGGAGACAGGAGTCACTGGGGAATCAGCCTTTGGCCTCTTCTCCCCAGCTCCATGCTGTACAGCGGTTCAGATGTCATCCGGGACCTAGAGTGGGTCATCTTTGATGAGGTTCACTACATCAACGATGCTGAGGTAAGAGGCCTGGGGGCCCCACACCCCAGTAGTCCTCTCCTGTGGGTCTAGATCGCACATCCTGGTGCATACACCTTTGTGGACCTTAACTGCCTTCTTTGCCCTCAAATGTAACCCTGGGAGCTTCCCCAGGGGCAGAAGGGCAGTCCCCTCTGAGCTGACAGTGACCGGTCTTCTCTCTCTGCCCAGCGTGGGGTTGTGTGGGAGGAAGTGCTTATCATGCTCCCTGACCATGTCTCCATCATCCTTCTGAGTGCTACCGTCCCCAATGCCCTTGAGTTCGCTGACTGGATCGGGTGAGATGCGTGCCCTGGGATGCTTGGATGAAGGGGGCTGCAGCATTCCTTGGTTAGGGGTGGGGGTGAAGACTGCCACAGCAAGGAGAGTGTCTTGGGGGTGGAGAGGAGGGAGGGTTGAGGCTGGGGCACGTGTCTGACTCAGGCAACTTCAGGACCCCACTTGGACCCAGATCATTTTGTGTCTTGGGAGATGGGATGATGGGGCCACCTTCCAGTCTGGCTCTCAGAAAAAACTGGGTGAAGCTTGGGGTGCCTGGGTGGTTCAGTCGGTTAAGCGTCTGACTTTGGCTCAGGTCATAATCTCATGGTTTGTGGATTGATCCCCATGTCGGGCTCTGTGCTGATAGCTCAGAGCCTGGAGCCTGCTTCAGATTCTGTGTCTCCCTCTGTCTCTGGCCCTCCCTTGCTCATGCTCTGTCTCACTCTCTCTTTCAAAAATAAACAAACATTAAAAAAAAACTAAAAAAAAAAAAAAGACTGGGTGAAGCTGGAGGGGGAAGGTGGTGGGGATGTGGGTTACTTCTCGCACTCTTGCCACTGATCTGCTCATTTCTACCCATTCAGGCGACTGAAACGGCGCCAGATCTATGTGATCAGCACTGTTGCCCGTCCCGTACCCCTGGAGCATTATCTCTTCACGGGGAACAGCCCCAAGACCCAGGGGGAGCTCTTTCTGTTGCTAGACTCCCGAGGTGCCTTCCACACAAAGGGGTAAGCTGGTGATGGGGCAGAGTCAGGGCTGAGTCCGCCGGGTGTGACTGTGATCAGTGACCCTCCCTGTGCGCCAGGTACTATGCAGCTGTGGAGGCCAAGAAGGAGCGGATGAGCAAACATGCCCAGACCTTTGGGGCCAAACAGCCCACGCATCAGGGGGGGCCTGCACAGGTGAGAACCGGTAGGCTTTGTGCCTGCTGCCCCCTGTTTCTCCATTCTTCCCTCGTTCCCCAGAGGTTTGGATTTGAGCTTTGAGTACCATCTAACTTGATACTGCTTTACCTCCCCTCCCCTCACTTTGGCCCCGACTGGTTCAGGGACTCAACCTTTGCCGCTTTCTGCCCCCTTCCCCAGGACCGCGGTGTGTACCTATCCCTCCTGGCCTCCCTCCGCACCCGTGCGCAGCTGCCTGTGGTCGTGTTCACCTTCTCGCGGGGTCGCTGTGATGAGCAAGCCTCGGGCCTCACCTCCCTGGACCTCACCACAAGTTCAGAGAAGAGTGAAATTCACCTCTTCCTGCAGCGCTGCCTTGCTCGCCTCCGTGGCTCTGACCGCCAGCTGCCCCAGGTGTGGATGGGGGTCTTGAAGACTGATGGGGATAGGATTCTCCACCACCCTATCCCTGATCATGGACCTTGGCTCCCTGCAGGTCCTGCACATGTCTGAGCTCCTGCACCGTGGCCTGGGTGTGCACCACAGTGGCATCCTGCCCATTCTTAAGGAGATCGTGGAGATGCTTTTCAGTCGAGGCCTGGTCAAGGTACACACACTGGTAGAAGAGGGACTCTTCAGAGCACTCGTTGCTCCCTTACGGGTTGCCCAGAGGGTGGAGGGGCAGGGCTCAGATAGGACCGTGCGGTGGTTAAGAGCTTGGGCTCTAGGTCCAGATTGCCTGGGTGTGCATCCCGGCTTCTCTACTTACCGTGTGACCCCAGGCAGATTACTTAACCGTCCCGAACTTTAGCTTTGCTATCTTAAAATGGAGATGCACAGAATAGGCACAGGTGGTATTCAGAAGGGAAACCCAAAAAGTTAGCAAGCATACAAAAAGTTACTAGTCATCAGAAAAATGCAAATTAAAATAGTCACGAGAGATGACGTTATAGCTACTAGACTGGTAAAATTTAGGAAACTGGCTAAGGCCAAGTGTTGCCAAAGATGTAGGAGACTAGAGGATTATGGGAACTCTTATATAGGTGTAGCCTGTCTGGAGTGCACCCTGGCATTCATGAGGCAAAAATATGTACGATGTACTCTTTGATCCTAAATGCCATGTCTGGATATATACTGCGAAGAAGTTCTCACCCTAGTCTCTGAGGGAACATGTCCTCTCTCCTTTGTTGGCTGTAATCTTGTGGTAGGGTGCTGGCGGTACCAAGGTACCCTTCACTGGGAGAGCAGGGAGGTCACTGTATGGGATGCATGCCACGGTGCTCTGCAGGAGCTGGAAACAATGGATTAGGTATAACCACAGGAATGGGGATGGGCATTGAAAACACTATGTGGAGAAATTAGCTAATTAATTAATTAATTAATTATTTTTGTTTAGAGTGTAGTTGACACACAATGTTTCATTAGTTTCAGGTGTACAACATGGTAATTCATTGTCTGTTTATAAAATAAACATAAGTTTATGTTTTATGCTGTATTCACCACAGTTGTAGCTGCCGTCTGTCACCATACACCGCTACCAGGATATCATTGACTGTATTCCTTATGCTGTGCGTTTTATGCCTGTGACTTACTCATTCCTTGACTAGAAGCCTGTATCTCCCACTTTCCTTCACCCATTTTGTCCATTTCTTCTGGCAATCATCAATTTGTTCTCTGTATTTATAGGTCTGATTCTGCTGTTTGTTTCTTTATTCATTTGTTTTGTTTTTTAGATTCCACATGAGTGAGATCATATGGTATTTGTCTTCTTCACTCTGACTTATTTCACTTAGCATACATTCTGCCCTATTTGTCTGTCCATGTTGTCACACATGGCAAGATCTCATCCTTTTTTATGGTTACATAATACTCTAAAATACACACTGCATCTTCCTTATCCATTCACGTATTGATGAATACTTGGGTTGCTTTCATATCTTAGCTATTGTAAATAATGCTGAAATAAACATAGGGGTATGTATATCTTTTTGAATTAGGGTATAATGGCCTTTAACACAAGTCATGAATTATATGCACCCAAAACAAGATACAATCTGGAAGAATACATTCACACAAAAAGATACTCTAAATACACTGGGATGATTGATGGTGGGGAGATGGGAATTGGATATGGGGGTTATAAGCAAAGAAGTAGGTAGTCAGATAGACAAAGTGAAAATGATAGTACTTGCTCTATAGTTTTGCTCTGAGAGTTATTAAATGAGATCCTGTGAGTTAACTGGGACCATGCCTGGTGCCTACTCAGCCTTGGCTACAGAGTATGGTACACTTGGCCAGGGCTGGGTGTCTGGGTGTAGCCCCTTTACTGATCTTCTCCCATCCCAGGTCTTGTTTGCCACGGAGACCTTTGCCATGGGTGTTAATATGCCTGCTCGAACAGTGGTGTTTGACTCTATGCGGAAACACGATGGCTCCACCTTCCGGGATCTGCTACCTGGAGAGTATGTGCAGATGGCAGGTCGGGCAGGCCGGAGGGGCCTGGACCCCACCGGCACTGTCATCCTGCTCTGCAAGGGCCGTGTGCCTGAGATGGCAGACCTGCACCGCATGATGATGGTGAGTCAGGGCAGTATGAGGCTGAGCTGGGAGGGCCCCAGCTCTGGGGACCTGCTGGATTCTCTCTTCCAACCCTCTTCCCCTCTCTCTTCTTTCTACGGTTGATCCTTGAACAGTGTAGGGTTAGGGTACTGACCTCCTGCACAGTCAGATATCCACATACAACTTTTGGCTCCCAAAAAACTTTACTGCTAATAGCCTATACTGTTGGCTGGAAGCCTTACCAATAACAGACAGATGATGAACACCTATTCGTATATGTGTTATTTGCTGCATTCTTATAATAAAGCTAGCGATAAGAAAACGTTGTGAAGAAAATTATAGGAGAGAGAAAATACTTAACAGAACTGGACAGTATTTATTGAAAAAAATACACGTGTAGGTAGACCCCTATTGTTCAAGGGTCAACTGTACTTTTTTCTTTTGCCTGGGAGAAACCAAGGTCAGAGCAAGCAAATCCAAGGATTAGACTGAATCTCACCCCTTGTGGTCTTTTGTCATTGTGAAGACAGAACTAGGTAAAACCTTTGAGGGTCTATTTATTTAGTTTTGTTCCCTTATTTCGCAGAGGAGGTGAGTAAGCAGTTTGTCTAGGGTCCCATGGTCACAGCATGGGGACTAGATCTGCTACGAGCAGAGCCGATCCCCAGAGGGCTGGCTGGGGGGCAGCAGGTCCCACGCCAATCTCACTGCTTCTCTGATGTGGCTCAGGGAAAGCCATCGCAGCTGCAATCTCAGTTCCGCCTCACATACACCATGATCCTGAACCTGCTGCGGGTGGACGCCCTCAGGGTGGAAGACATGATGAAGAGGAGCTTCTCCGAGTTTCCATCCCGCAAGGACAGCAAGGTGAGGAGGTTGGGATGACCAGTATACCCGGCAGCATGTTGGGACAAGGGAAGCCAGGCTGAGAGGTGGATATCTAGAGACCACCTAGAAGGTGGGATGAAGGTGGGGAGCGTGGCGTCCTGGGCCTGGAGACTCTCCTTTCATACCTTGCCACACTTCCACCCAGGCCCATGAACAGGCTCTAGCTGAACTGACCAAGAGACTAGGGACCTTAGAGGAACCTGATACAACTGGCCAACTGGTTGACCTGCCTGAGTATTACAGCTGGGGGGAGGAACTGACAGAGACCCGGAGCCTGATCCAGGTGAATGAGTGTTGTGGGAGTGATGGAGGAAGGGAGGAAGAGAATGCCACACACTGGGTGCTCCTGAACCTAGTCCCAACCTATTCTCAGTGTCCCTGTGATGCTTCCTTCATTATCCCTTTTGTGCATGTCCCCACTCTTCAGCGACGCATCATGGAGTCTGTGAATGGGCTGAAATCTCTCTCAGCAGGAAGGGTGGTGGTTGTGAAGAATCAGGAGTATCATAACACATTGGGTGTTATCCTGCAGGTGAGGGCAATGGAAATTTAGACCCCAGAGGGAGGGAGCCACATCTCCCATCTTCCTTACTTGGTGGGGGCAATTGTAGTCACAGCAGTGCACTCATTTTCCCCTCCTGCCCTCCTTTCTCTCCATTGCCCCCACTTCATGCCTACCTCCTTGTCCTCCCTGCCCCCACTACCCTCCTCCCTCCCACCCCTGAAGACTGTTCAGATTGACTTGGCTACCAGTCCAACCCAGAGATGGGCTCTGCAGTTGCTCTGTGGTCCCTGCCTGAGGGTGGGGACCTGGTCTCTATCTTTGATGTCCACTCCTCACATTGCCCTGGCCTGGCCTCCCCACCTACCCTAGGTCTCCTCAAATTCCACCAGCAGGGTGTTTACAACCCTGATCTTGTGTGATAAGCCTGTGTCTGAGAACCCACAGGAGAGGGCACCAGCCACCCCAGATGTGCCCTACCCAGATGACCTTGTGGGATTCAAGCTGTTCCTGCCTGAAGGTGAGCATGGGGCAGATGTCCGGGTTCCTGACAGCAGTGTAGGCAGGATGTTTGGGTCCACGGCAAGGGTTGACCCTGCTCTTCCCTTTTCACAGGGCCCTGTGACCACACAGTGGCCAAGCTCCAGCCAGGAGACATAGCTGCCATCACCACCAAGGTGCTCCGGGTGAATGGGGAGAAGATCTTGGAGGACTTCAGCAAGAGGCAGCAACCAAAATTCAAGTCAGAGATGGCTGGGGAGATCCTTTTCCTGGGGAGGGGACCGTGTAATGGAGTGTAGGGAGGGGTGGTTGGGGTGTCTCCCCAGCCAGAGAAGGCTTCTCTGGAAAGGAACACTTTGCCCTAGGTCTTAAGACCTTGCTCCTTCCTCAGGAAGGATCCTCCCATTGCGGCTGTGACCACTGCTGTCCAGGAACTGCTGCGTTTGGCTCAGGCCTACCCAGCGGGACCCCCTACCCTTGACCCTGTCAATGACCTGCAGCTCAAGGATGTGTCAGTGGTTGAGGGAGGGCTCCGGGCCCGGAAGCTGGAGGAGCTGATCTGGGGGGCTCAGTGTGTGCACAGTCCCCGTTTCTCTGCCCAGGTAGGGTCCTGCATGCCAGCTCCCAAGCTCAGAGGGGGAATTTTCCCTTCTGTTCTCCTCTAGACCAGCCACCCCATCTCTGCCCTTGTCCTCAGAGCCTTCCTGCCTTGGGGCAAGGGGAAGGCTAACATGCTTCTGCTGCTGGCTTTCTGCAGTACCTGAAGCTGCAGGAGCGAATGCAGATACAGAAGGAGATGGAGCGACTACGTTTCCTGCTGTCAGATCAGTCACTGTTGCTGCTCCCAGAGTATCACCAGCGAGTAGAGGTGGGAGGGGCAGGGGTGGGGGTAGGGGGCTAGTGACAGAGAACAGGCTCCCAACACCTACCATCTTTCTTCAGGTGCTCCGAACCCTAGGTTATGTAGACGAGGCAGGCACCGTGAAGCTGGCGGGGCGGGTGGCTTGTGCCATGAGCAGTCACGAGCTGCTTCTCACTGAGCTCATGTTTGACAATGCTCTGAGTGCCCTGCGGCCAGAAGAGATTGCAGCCCTGCTCTCTGGCCTGGTCTGCCAGAGCCCTGGGGACCCTGGGGAGCAGCTCCCAAGCACCCTCAAACAGGTATGGGACACCCACCCCACTTTCTCTCCCTTGGCTGTGGCATTCCCAATCCCCACCCCCAAGTATTCCCCAGGTGAACCCTCCAGCCCTGTTAAGTGCCTCAAAGAGCTGGAATGGCTTCTTCCTTGATCTGGGGCTCTGCACTCCTAAAGAAGGAAGGCAGGGTCTGAGCTTCTCCTTGGCCATCTGCAGGGAGTGGAACGTGTCCGGGCTGTGGCCAAGCGGATTGGTGAGGTCCAGGTGGCCTGTGGCCTGAACCAGACTGTGGAGGAATTTGTCGGGGAGCTGAATTTTGGGCTGGTAGAGGTGGTGTACGAGTGGGCCCGGGGCATGGTGAGTAACTGGGGCTTTGTGGATGGCTGGCTAGGGGAGAGGCTACCCAGGTCTAACACACTCAGTCCTCACCCTGCTTCCCCCACAGCCCTTCTCTGAGTTGGCAGGGCTGTCGGGGACTCCTGAGGGCCTGGTGGTCCGTTGCATCCAGCGCTTGGCCGAGATGTGTCGCTCGCTGAGAGGGGCGGCCCGCCTGGTAGGAGAACCTGTGCTAGGTGCCAAGATGGAGACGGCAGCTACTTTGCTGCGGAGGGACATCGTCTTTGCGGCCAGCCTATACACTCAGTGAGTGGCCTGTGTAAAAATGTAGTAATAAAACAGCAAACCACCTGTGTGTACTTCAACTGTTGGGCAGGGACAACTCGGCGCAAAAAACACAGCAGGAAGAACCACCTAGAAATAGGCTTTTATCTGTGCACATGGAAGACAGGACCAGCCCCTTTGAAGTCTCAGTTCTTGGGGGAAGGCGTCTTGGGGGGTGATGGGAGGTCTTGTGTCACGGCTTCCACATACCACGTGGGCAGGAAGGCATAGGGTGCATCTTGATGTTTCGACACTGTGACTGGGCTGCCAGGCTCCCAGGAGAAGAGATAGACGAGCCTAGGGGGCACATGGAGTCACAAGTTGAGGACTGGAGGCAAACTTCTAGGACCCGGAGGGCAGGGACAGATGAATGCCTCACCTGGGGTCGTCCTGGACAACTGTGTTCTGGGCAAAGCTAAGGAAGGCGGCACAGAAGTTCATGCACACGGAGGGATTCCAGCCATCACGGTCATTCTGCAGAGGGCCGAGGAGGAGGCAGAACACAGGCAGTGAAGGTGAGGCCAGAGAAGGGGCAAGGTGGACTGTCACCCGGGACACTGGACCTGTGGTCTTGGTGTGGGGGTATAGGTGGGAGCTGTAACACCACTGCCTTACCCTGACATACTCGAACATCTCCATAGTAGGAAAGGTCTTGAGGGAACAGATGAAACCCTCTGGGTTACGGAAGCCAGCAACAACATTTGGGATGCCCAGAAGGAATGACTGAGCCCACCATTTCAGAAGCTTGTGTCTGTCAGGAAAGGCAAGGGGTCAGTAGGACCCTTCCTCCACCGTCCAGCCTCTTCCCCCAAGTCCAATTTCCAGCTGTCTGTTCTAGGTTCTCACCCTGCCCACCCCCATCCTGAACCTGTAGAAGCTCCTCCATTGGCCAGGGCTGTGCATCTCTTTGGAGGTCTTGAGCTCCACATAGCAGGTGGGGGGCTGTGTGGATGGGGCCTGAGGGTCTATACAGTCTACCTCCCCTGAGAAGAGCAGAGGGTGGTTTCCCAGGCGGCTGCGTAGCACAGAGCAGAAGGCCACATTGGTGTTAACCTCCCCAGAGGGGTCCGGGGAGCTTCCAGGTTTGTCTGCACAAGGAGAAAAGCAGCAACAGGGGTGGGGCTTTCAGTCTCTGGGGAAGGGGGAGGGGGCTACAGAGCAGGGGCAACTCTCACCTGCGCACATGTATTGCTCAAACTTGTACCCCATGTACATAAGCTCTCGGAGGAGGGGTGGCCGGGCAAGCCTCTGGGCCCGAGCTGCCGGCGTCTCTACCTCACTCAGGTATAGTGTCCCCTGGAAGCGGGAGGCCGCCAGCTGCCAGCCCTCCTGCCGCTCATACGGTGTCGTCAGCAATTTTGTCAGGTGCCCTCGCCATGTCACTATGGCCCCTGCCAGCCAGCCTGGACCCCTGAGAGGGAGGAGTTAGAAGCCGAAGGTCTGACACAAGGATTAACTCAGATGACTTCCCCAAAGAATATCCTAAATTCTTTCCAAAGACTGAACTCCAGTTTTCACTCTCCTAATTTTAGAGGGTAGGTGCAGGTCTCTAGATCTACTTGTGTGCTGTGCTTTGCTCACCCCTCCAGCTGGCCTCGGTGATCCAGGAGCCAACGTAGCAGGTGATCCAGCCCCTCTCGGATCTCCTCGTCCCTGGGCTGGTATCGATCAGGGTATCCGTCTCTGAGGTCAAAGTTGGGGCCTTGACCATTGGTAGGGGGTGGGCTGTAGTAGCGCAAGGCTTGGGCATCTCCATGGTACTGGCGTTGTGCATCCAGGGAGAAGCAGCCCAGTTCAGAAGGGCGCCGGTAGAAAGGGAAGGGCCCAGAGTACAGGGCGGGGTCTGTGGGCATTGAGGGTGCTGGACCGGGGAGTTTGTTCCGAGGCTCAGCTACCTCTATGTTTTCCCCTCTTCTCTTGGTCCCTCTGCGATCCATGAGGTCCTGAGAACTGGGGGGTTGGGAAGTTACCCTTTTACAAAGGAGGCCCGGAAAAGGGGGACTCTGGTTCAGGACTAAGCTGGCCTCCGGATGGCCAGGCTCTGGTCCTGAAACAGAACCAAGGCTAGGTGCACATCCCACCTTTTCCCTTGACTTACACCCCCACCTCCAGATGCTCCAAACTCAGCTGAGGAAGGCTGCCTGGGCTTCAGATCGAGGATCTGGTTACCTCAGAGCCCGCCAACCTGGACCTCTACCTCTGTGGAGCTAAGACGTCACAGCAGGTGTGTCCAGAAGTCGGGGAGGTATGCAAGGGTGGTTTCTGCACTCCTAGACGCAATCATTCGGCGACAGGGACGGGCAGACCCCTCCGGGGCGGGCAGGGGGTGCGCTTTACCCGGGGAGGCGGACCACGACCCGGCCGCCCGCAGCCAGCCGCGCCGCCCACGCGTTCCCGTCCCGGAGTGCCAGCGGAGGAAGCCAATCCGAGCAGGCGTGCGGCGGCCCTCCTCCTGGCTGGGCCGAGACGGCGAGTTGACACCTTCCTCGTCCCACGTAGTCCTTCCACCCGGCCGGCCGGTCTCCAGGGAGTCCGACGTCACTGCTCTGCGCCGGAAGACGCCGTCTTCGCGTCCTCTTCCCTCAACACCGATCTCTTCCCTGGCAACCTGAGACCCAGGGATATGAGCCGGAAGAGACATCGCCTGGTCCCGGACTCCTTTGGGCTGAAGAGGCGGCGGGAACAGGGGCAGGCTGAGGCGGACCCCCTCAGGGGCGAGTCAGGTAGGCGTGGCAACCCTGTTGCCGAGGCGGAAGGGCCCCGCTGGGAGCCGCCTCGCCCGCCGGCTCGCTTGACGGGAGCGCCGCGCCCCCCGCCCCCCTTCCCGTCTCGGTGACCGGCTCTCTCCGCCTAGGGTCCGCGCGCGCGGCCGTCGCCGAGCTGGTGCAGCTGTTCCCGCGCGGCCTGTTCGAGGACGCGCTGCCGCCCATCGCGCTGAGGAGCCAGGTGTACAGCCTCGTGCCCGACCGGACGGCGGCCGACCGGCAGCTGGTGAGGGGCGTCGGAGCGACGGACGGAAGTCGCTTCCCTGCCTCGAGCGCGCTCCCGAGGGCCCCCAACACTCAGACACCTGGGCCTTCAGCCAGCCGCTCTGCGGTTCTGCAGGCGTCAGGTCTCTCCAGGCCGGGCACTACGGGGCCTAGGAAAATGTCACAGACCCTGTTAAAAGACCCGCCGGCAGTAGAGAGCATGCCACATCGTGGAAGTGGAAGAACTAATCTCTTGGGGAAACTGAGTCACCGGGCATAGTTGGAGCTTTACAGCGCTGGGAATGCAGGCAGACGTCAGATTGCGGCAGACCTTTTGCATCAGTGTTGTTTCTGCCTTACACCGAAGGCGAGGAGCTAGGAGAGAATGTTAACCAGCAGAAGGAACGGGTGTTGTGTGGATTGGGGGAAGTGAGATGAGGCAGGGAGATGGGCTCGGAAGACAATGCGACAGAGAACTGGTGAAGTTCTATATTAGGGAAGTGTAGTAGGGAGGGCGAGGATGGGTGGAGGTGAGGGATGTGGACAGTGGGAAGAGGAGTCAGGGAGAACTCAGGTTTTCTCGATGACAGACATGAGTGGTGAGTGAACAGAGTAGGAGGACGCTGAGTTGTTGGGGCAGATGACATGTGTGATTTTGTAGGAGTTGGAGGTGCATGGGGTACATCCAAAGGCAAGTGTGTTGGATATGAGGGACTGGAGGGAATTCTGGGCCAGTGCTGTAGAATTGAAGTCATTGAGATGTGAACAGTGGTTCAGTCTGTGGATGTGGGTGAGATTGGGTAGGAAGAGTGAGTAGAGGGGTAACTTTTAACCTTTTTATAAACTTTAAAAGATAGTGAAAGCTATGGCTCTTTCTGTCTAGAAAAATGCATATATGCCCCATACATACAAGGTGTATGTGCGGTTTTTGTCGGGGCAGGGGGGTTGTTTCACAGATCCTCTGGAGTCCAAGGTTAAGGACCTCAAGTGTAGAGTGAAAGGGCCAAATCTATAAAGCTGAGAGATACCCACATTTAAGGCAGTGTTTCTCAAAGTACGTCCTGAGTTTTACCTGTATCAGAATCACCTACTATTAAAAAAAAAAAAAAAATTTAACTGGGCTGCTTATTCAAAAATACAAGTTATTGGGACTCACCTAAGGCTAACCGATTAAAATCTCTTGAGGTAGGACCTGGGAACCTACATTTTTGAATTACTGTCCCATGTGATTCTTAGAGATGTAAGGGGAAAGCAGAGGAAGAGGAGTCGGTGGAAGAGGCTGAGAAGGAATTGCTAGAGGTAGGAGGAACCCCGGAATAGGCCTATTGAGAAAACAAATAGATTTTTCAAGGAGGTGGAGTAGTTGGCAGTGTTAGAACCTGTGGTTTAAGGCAATGGTTGGTAAAGAGATCAAGTAAAATAATATCCAAAGTCTGTCCATTGGATTTAGCAGGCGGAAGATTAATGGCAACCTGTCAGGAGGAAAAGAGGAAAGAAAAGGAAGATGGAGACTAGCTCCAGTTTCATGAGGAAGTGAGTTAGATGGAACCACTCCTTATAGAGTATTTGTTCTTTTTAATTTACTGACGTTAGCCTAAATTTTAGAAAAGCTTTAAAAGTTGCACAAAGGAAAATATAAACACACACACACGCTTTACAGAATGTTTATAAAGCAGATACCCATTTAACCACCACCCAGGGCAGACTACAGAATATAGTCTACATATTCTACAATATAGACTACAGCCAATATCCACATACATCACTCTCCAGTCAACATGACTTTTGTCCCTGGGAGGTAACTGTGATCCTGACTGATGTGATAATTGTTCCTTGGATTTTCTATATACCACCTATGTGTTTACCTGTAAACAACATAGCTCAGTTTTATTCATTTTGGATCTTGATCTAAACAAAATCCTATTGTATGTATGTATTTATATCTTATTAGATGAATACTTTTGAGATTCTTCTCAGTTTCACATAGCTACAGTTAATTTCATAGATTTCTATTTTATAAATATGTCCTGTTTTTTTCTGTTCTAGGGAAAAAAAGTTTTATGTTTATAGGAATTTAATTTATGATCTGAATTTTCAGATTTATTGGTGTAAAGTTCATTTTATTGACTATTGGATGTGTAGTGATTACCGTTTTCTCATTCTTTTTATTGACTATCTGTGCTTTTTCTAGTTCCTTCCCCCATTTTCTTGATCAGTCTCACCCGTGGCTTACCAGTTTTAATAATCTTTCAATGAATTAATGTTTAGCTTTGTTGCTCTCTCATATGCATTCTATTTTATGAATGTGTCCCCTCTACTGTTGGTTTATTTTACTTTTTTTCCCCCATTAGTTTCATCATCTCCTCCTTTCTAGTATATGCTTGTCAGGTTGTAGTTTGTCTTAAGTACATGCAGATGTACATAGTTTGGGCACATATTTTAGTTATTATTCAGCTTAAAATATGTTTTAACTTCTTTTGTGATTTTTTTCTTTGACCAAGAGTTAATTATAAATGTATGTCTTAATTTGAAGCATTTTCATATTACCTCGTTGTTACTGATTTCTGACACAAATGGTATTGTGGCCAGAGAACATACACAATATGATTTCAGTCATTTGAATTTTATTGAGACTTGCCTTGTGCTATGTGGTCAGTTTTGCTAAATATTCTATGTATATTTGAAGAGAATATGTTTTCTTTAATTATCAATTTCTTAGTAACTGAAGGTAGTAATGAAAGTTATTTCTGTACTGATTATTTTGTCTGTTTATGAGTTTATGAAAGGTAGATTAATATACTTATGCGATTATGGGTTTGCTATTATCTCTTCAAATATTTTCCCTACTTTCCCACCTTCCCTCACCCTACATCTAGACTGTTAATTCCTTGAAGACAGGGCCTATGTCTTAATCACTATTTTATTTTAGTGTCTGGGATATGATTGGTCTTAGAAAATATGTATTGATTGTTTGATAGGCAACGGATGAGGTGGGTAGATGGGAAGGTGGGTAACTGATTTGAAAAGACTATTTAATAATCTACCTGATTCTCTCCCCACACTTTGTCCTTTGCTTAGAGAAAAACTCCCCAGTATTGGCAATAAAATCTCCCCACCCAAAAGTGCCCAGAGTATAGCAGAGTATCTTACCCTGATACCCTTCTTTTTACTCCTATCTCTCTGGAGACAGAAGGAGCTTCAAGAGCAGGGGGAGATCAGGATCATCCAGCTAGGCTTTGACTTGGACGCTCATGGAATTATCTTCACTGAGGACTACAGGACCAGAGTGCGTGTAACTGTTTTGTGTGTGTGTGTGTGTGTGTGTGTGTGTGTGTGTGTGAGAGAGAGAGAGAGAGAGAGAGAGAGAGAGAGATGGGTGTGGGGGGTAGGCAGGGTAATTGGAGAGTGGAAATAAAAAGAAAAAGAGACAATTCTACTCCACATCTCACAGAGAGGGCACAGAGTTCTGGTAATATGAAGGAGAGGAAAAGGAGGAAAAGTATGAGAAGTAGAAAGATGAGCGAAAGAGAAAACAGGAAGAGTAACGTCCTGGAGGTGGAGGTCCGTGGCCGAGGGTGGAGCCACACCACATCTCCCATCTCTGGTTCCAGGTCCTCAAGGCCTGTGATGGCCGACCATATGCTGGGGCAGTGCAGAAGTTTCTGGCTTCAGTGCTTCCAGCCTGTGGGGATCTTAGCTTCCAGCAGGACCAAATGACACAGACCTTCGGCTTCAGGGACCCAGAGATCACGTGAGACTTGGGGCATCAACAGAATCAGGCATCTGACATTTCTCTGCCTCCCTCTGATCCCATCCTTTTCCTTCTGGTGCACCTACCAAAAAAAGGACTCTTATTTTTAGTATAATGCCCTAAATTTGTACTCCCCCAAGAGAGGAGGCCTATCCTACTTGGGGCCTTGAACTAAAATTCAGGCGATCTGGGTGGCTAATCCAATGAATTTAGAGGCCTGGCAGGCACCATAAATGCCTATTGTGGATCTTGCTGAAACTAAGAGAATGAAGAAATGGTAGGAGCTTAGATGCCCCTAAAGCTTTCACATTAAAAAACAATGACCGGGCAAGGGTGAAGTAAAAATACCATTTCAGGGGGCCTTATCTGGCTCAGGCTCCCTATTTTGTAACCCATGATACATGTGAAAGCATTTTATAAACATTTTAGTAAGATGGAGCCATGTTGAGGCATGTGTAGGCAGGGGCAGGAGCACAGAAGAAAGGCCCTCATTTCTCCCTGGGGGTTGGACTGAGAGTGTGTCAGGGCATGTGGTCAAGGAGGGCTTCTGCGAGGAGAAGCTGCGTTAGTGAACAAGTAATACAGAAGAAGAAAGTCGGGGCGGGGGGGGGTGGCAATCCAGGTAAGGGGAGTGGAGGCAAGGGCACAGGGCACTGAACGGCAGGGTGTGGGCAGAGGAGCACTCCAGAGTGGGCTTCTGTTATCTAGTCCCCTTGCAGGGTTGCCCACGTTTTTGTGGAGACTTAGTGTCCAAACATCAGTGGGCAGGGAGATGGTTTTCATAGCTGAGGCCTCCTCCTGGCTTCCCACCCTTCTTAGGCAGCTGGTGAATGCTGGAGTCCTCACTGTCCGAGATGCTGGGAGTTGGTGGCTAGCTGTGCCTGGAGCTGGGAGATTCATCAAATATTTTGTTAAAGGTATTCCATTCGCAGCTCAAGCCCTCAGTCCCTCAAGAACAGCTTTCAGTGGCTCCTCAGGGCCCAAGCCTTACTCACCTTTCCCCTCTCCTCTGCCACTTCTCCAGGGCGCCAGGCTGTCCTCGGCATGGTCCGGAAGGCCAAGTACAAAGAGCTACTCCTATCAGAGCTCTTGGGCCGGCGGGCGCCTGCAGCGGTGCGACTTGGCCTCACCTACCACGTGCATGATCTCATTGGGGCCCAGCTGGTGGACTGGTGAGTCTACCCCCAGCTTCCGGTAGATGACAGAGCAATGGCCCAAGGTCGGATTCCCTTCTGGGACCAGCCCAGACCAAGTTCTGAGTTTTCCCCAGACTGTTGGCCTGAGTATCTGGTTCCAGCCCTGTCTTTTCTTTTACAGTGTCTCCACCACTTCTGGAACTCTCCTCCGCCTGCCAGAGACGTGAGGATTCTGCTCATCATTGCATACCTCCCTGGAGTGGGATGAGAGGGATCCAGGAGTACTGTCCAGTGGTGCCTGAGACAGGGTCACCTTGGGAGCCAGGATGGGTGTTGAGTTTGCATCTGCACAAAGGGTCAGATGTGACTGCTGCTATTTACCTGGGCTCTGACCCAGTGGTGGGGTTTGGGCAATGGTTCTCTGCCCTTCTGTGGAAGTGGAGCCAGAAACCATGCCAAGGCCATGGCTGTTGCCTTTTATGCAGCAAAGTATTGCTGTTACTCTCTTGGGATAGGAAAATGGAATTTCTGGGGAGCCTGATAAGGGAGGGCAGAGTTCTCTTTTCTTACATGTTGGGTTAACACTGCAAATAAAGTACTACTCTGCCTGTGCTATTTCTTGGATGTCTTTTGTTTAATGTGATGTATATTTGGGCGCCTTGTTTGGGGGTAGAGTTCAAGCCAAATTTGGGCCTGAGCTTTGCCTCATTGTTCAGAGAAATAAGTACATTAAGGTCGGTTCTCCCTGTAGGATGGTGAAGGTATGCCCGATCTCCTAAACCACAGAATTTCTGTTAAGGCCTACACAAAGCAAAGGCCTGGTGTCATTCAGGTTTTGTGGGGGTTGTGGTATGAGAGAAGTGTCTTGTGCCCCCTCGTGCTGAGCCGCATTGGTCTCTACTCTACCCATGCCTACTGGACCATCTCTATATATACATGTACACAGATACATGCAGTAGGGGGGCTGCCCAGGGCTCTGGGGTGAGAGGGGTTAACAGGGAAGGACAATATGTAACTCCAAGCCAGGATTTCCTCAGATTCTCTCAGAGACCCAGGTGCCCGGGGTGTGTGCCCTACCCGCTCCAAATACTGGGCCTAGGGCCAGTTGCATTTCTTGCCTGTCACATGGTTTCCCAGCTTAGTTTGGCCAGGGGAGCAGCAAGGTCCAGAGTCAAATCTGCTCCAAGCTCTGGGCTGACTAGAAAGGAGCAGGCAGACAGACGGGTCTCATCTCTCTTGGATCTTCCAGCCATGAGGCTCCTCTGGGGGCTGATCTGGATGTCCAACTTCTTCGCCTTGTCTCTGCAGAAGCCCAGGTCCTGGAGGAAGAACACTGTAGTGCTTGAGTGGGACAGGGCTGGTGATGGGAGAGCAGGCGTGGGGGACCTAATTGTGGAGTGAGGGGTGGAGGGGCCCGAGTGTCACTGAATGCTGACCCCTTCCTGTTCTCCCTAGGTTGCTCCTGTTTTCTCCTTCTGTGGTTCACCTGGGGGTTCCTCTATCAGTGGGGCTACAGCTCCAGGATGCTCCCCGGGGACAGGTAGTGACAGGATCAGTGTTCCTGAGAAACCCATCCGGCTTGAAAGCACTCTGCTCCCCACAGGTGGACTTCACCCTCAGCTCAGAAAAAGACTTTGTGCTCCTTAGCCTCCAGGTAACTGGACTCCACTCCCTTCTACTGCTTCTTAGCACTTCCCACCCTGTCACCCTGTTCCCTTCTGTCTTCTTCTTCTTCTTTTTTTAACATTTACTTATTTATTTTTGAGAGAGAGAGAGAGAGAGGGGGAGAGAGAAGAGAGAGAGAGAGAGCGCGCGCACAAGTGGGGGAGGAGCAGAGAGAGAGAGGGAGACACAGAATCCAAAGCAGGCTCCTGGTTCTGAGCTGTAAGCACAGAGCCTGACTTGGGGCTCAAGCCCACGAACCTCAAGATCATGACCTGAGCCGAAGTCTGAGGCTTAACCCACTGAGCCACCCAGATGTCCCCGCCTCTGTCTTATAAGTGCTTTTGCCTTCTCACTAGCCTCCCTCCCCTCCTCTTCTCCCCCCATCTCCACACTGTTGCCTTTCCTGTTTCTATCTCGGACTCTGGCTTTTTCCTTCTGCTCTGTGATCTGCTCCCTCTCTGTCTCCTGACAGGTCTCCCTGAAAGATGCAGAAAGCTGTGGCCTCCACCTCCTCCTTGGTGGCCCTGAGGTCCAGCTAGTGGCCAAGTCACCGTGGCTGAAGAATTATCTGTCCAGAAATACAGACATTCAGGGTGTCAACCTGCGTTTCTCCTCTCGCCGAGGGCATCTCTTTCTGCAGACTGACCAGCCCGTTTATAACCCTGGCCAGCGGGGTGAGTCTGAGCTCCAGGGCCTCTACCTTTGTCACCCAGTCTGCTCAAGACACGTTTGACACCCTGTAAGTGAGATAGCCTGATCATGCCGCACAGGAAGGCTGCTTAGCAAATATTTGTTGTCCTTCCCCTCAATCCCTGGAAGCAATGGGGGCCGGACCCACCCTTTGCAAATGGATTCCTGCTCACCTCTTGCCTTCATCTCCTAGTTCGGTACCGAGTCTTTGCTCTGGATCAGAACATGCGCCCATCCACTGACACTCTTACGGTTACAGTAGAGGTGAGACCCTGACCTCTGACCTTCTGTTCAGCAGGGCTGCTAATCTGACCTCCCTCTCATAACCACTTCTCCCATTGCAGAACTCTCATGGCCTCCTTGTGCGGAAGAAGGAAGTGTACACTCCCTCCTCCCTCTTCCAGGATGACTTTGTGATTCCCGATATCTCAGAGTGAGCTCCCCCGACCTGGAGATGGCCCCTCCCATTCCTATTTCCCTTGGCTGTCCCCCTCCAGTGCCCAGTCAGACCTCGAGTTCTCCCCCACATCCCCCAGTTCGGGTTCCCCCCCACCCCCTGCCAGTCAGTCCTCCTCCCGGGAGCCAGGCCTCTGGCTGTCTGTGTGCCTCTTGCACAAGTGGGCTGAGTCCCTCTCCCACTTGTAGGCCAGGGACATGGAAGATCTCAGCCCGGTTCTCAGACAGCCGAGAATCTAACAGCAGCACCCAGTTTGAGGTGAAGAAGTATGGTAAGAGCTGGAGACACGAGGGACGGGCAGCTCTTTTCCTAAAGGAGATATGGATAGAAGGAGAGGTGGTGGGGGCAGGGCAGGAGCAGGGAGGTATGGGTACCACAGCCCTGAGGGGAGGGACGTCTTTGAAGGGTCCTTTTGCTAGAGTCTGACCTGCCACCCCTTCACCCCGGGTCAGTCCTTCCCAACTTTGAGGTGAAGATTGTTCCCGGAAAGCCCTACATCCTGACAACGCCTGGCTTTCTTGATGAAATCCAATTAGACGTCCAGGCCAGGTAACTCTCCCATCCCCCACGTGGGGCACCCACGGCTCGCCACTCAATATGAAGGAACTGTGAAGCCCTGCCTCCCCCTTGCCTCAGCGTGCCCCCCTCCCCACCGCAGACATTGCCCTTATTTCTTAGACCTAACTTCTTGATCTCTCTGTGGTGGCAGGTACATCTATGGGAAGCCAGTGCAAGGGGTGGCATATGTGCGCTTCGGGCTCCTGGGTGAGGATGGTGATAAGACTTTCCTTCGGGGGCTGGAGAGTCAGACCAAGGTAGGAAGGAGGGTGGGGGTGTGGGGAAGGTGAGGAGGGTGTGGGGGAGGTGAAGTGGGAGACAAATCGCACCCATACCCTGTTTTCTTCTTTGCCTCAGCTGGTAGATGGCCAGTGCCATATTTCCCTCTCAAAGGCTGAGGTTCAGGGTGCCCTTGAGAAGCTTAAGGTTAATGTTGCTGACCTCCCGGGGCTGCGCCTCTATGTTGCAGCTGCCATCATTGAGTCTCCAGGTGAGAGGTTTCCCTGATTATGATCCCAGACCCTTGCCTCTGACCTCTGAGCTGACCCTCTGTTCTCCAGCATCGACACCATCCTCTGTTCCTCTTACCCTTGTCTTATACCCAAAGCCAGGGAAGATCCAGGAGACTGTCTTTCCCCAGCTGTGTTTCTGGGTGGTTTTGGGAGAAGATGTCTTCCCCCCCCCTTTTTTCACTCATCCTTCCATACTTCCTTCCTTCCCTCCCTCCCTCCATCCATCCCTCCAGCCAGCCAGCAGACATATAGTAACACTATCTGTGTGCTGGGTCCTGTGTTGGCTTCTGCAAACAGAGATGAATATAAGATGACCTGTGCCCTAAGGGGTTCACCGTCTGGTGGGCAGGAAACACTTGAGCTGTGTTCCCCCTTGCTCTCCTGTTTCTCTCTCCTTGGCTATGGCTTTCTGTCTTCCACCTCTGTCTTGCAGGGGGAGAGATGGAGGAAGCAGAGCTCACATCTTGGCGTTTTGTGTCATCTCCCTTCTCCTTGGATCTTAGCAAGACTAAGCGACACCTCGTGCCTGGGGCCCCCTTTCTGCTGCAGGTTTCATCTGGAAGGGGAGGATGAGTCGGGGGAGGGGATGTTGCCAGGAGGGCACACGGCCTCACTGGCCACTCTCCTTTGCCTGTCCCACCCTCACTCACCTAGGCCCTGGTCCGAGACATGTCTGGCTCCCCAGCTTCTGGTGTTCCTGTCAAAGTTTCTGCCACGTTGTCTTCTGGATCTGCTTCTAGACTCCAGGACTTTGAACGAAACACAGATGGGAGCGGCCAAGTCATTATTCCCATTGCTACCTCTCCGACCATCTCAGGAGTGCAGCTCTTGGTAGGACTCCCACTCGTGAGACAGGGTAGCAGAAGGAAATAAAGGCTGGCTGGCTGGCTGGCTTTCTAAGAATCCATGTCCCAGGCTGGGGGAAGGAGCTGGGTACCGGGTCCTTGCCACTGACCCTATGCCTGCCCTGCTCTTCTTTCCAGGTGTCTGCAGGCTCCCCTCATCCAGCCATAGGCAGGTTTGCTGTGAGAGCCCCACACTCAGGCTCCCCATTCCTGTCCATTGTGCGGCCAGATCCTCGACCCCCTCGTGTCGGGGACACTGTCAACCTGAATCTGCAAGCTGTGGGCATCAGTGGGGACAGCTTCTCTCATTACTACTACATGGTGTGCATAAGCTGGGTTGTCGAGAGGGGGGGTGGTGCAGGGAGGATCTTAGGCAAGAAAGAACCCTTGGGGTTGGAGGGAATGGTTTCAGGGTTGGGGATGTGCAGTGAAGAGGAAACAATTCTTGACCCAGATCCTATCCCGGGGCCGGATCGTGTCTGTGAATCGAGAGCCCAGAGGGGAACTGACCTCAGTCTCTGTGTTTGTGGACCGTCACTTGGTACCCTCCTTCTACCTTGTGGCCTTCTACTATCATGGGGGCATCCCAGTGGCCAACTCCCTTCGAGTGGACGTCCAGGCCGGGGCCTGTGAGGGCAAGGTAACTGGCATTGGGAGAGGTGGTGTGTCTGTGTGTTAGGGGGTTAAGAGAGAAAGAAGAGGGAATGAAGAAGCTCTCCCCACTCTGACTGCCCCCTACCTCCTGCCTCTGCCAGCTGGAGCTGAATGTGGACAGCAGCAAGACATATCATCCTGGGGAGCCTGTAAAGCTCCAGTTGCAAACAGATTCTCCAGCCCTGGTGGCACTGGGAGCTGTGGACATGGCTTTGTATGCTGTGGGTGGGAGGTCCCACAAACCCCTCAACATGGGCAAGGTTTGTCAAGACCCTCTGTTCTCCCCAGCCTTCCCTCCTCTCTGTGGCTCATTCTCCTGCTGTCCTGAGCCCTGAGCCCTGGTCCCAGCCCCTAGATCTCACTCAAGCTCCCCACGGACTACCCCCAGTCTTCCCTCAAGCCCAGCCCCTTGTGGTCTCTATTTCCCTACTCTCTGTATGTCTTTCACGGTTGCTCATACCCTGCCTTCTCACCTGAAGCCGAGCGCCAATCTGGCCCCTCAACTTGTCTGCAACATCCTGGCCTTTTCTTGCCAGGTCTTCGAAGTTATGAACAGCTATGACCTTGGCTGTGGTCCTGGAGGTGGGGACAATGCCCGTCAGGTGTTTGAGGCAGCTGGTCTGGCCTTTTCTGATGGAGACGTATTGACCTCAGTCAGAAAGAGTGAGAACAGAGGAGGAAGGGGGAGTTGGGTGGTAGGGAAATCAGGAAGGAGGAGGGGTCTGAGGGTGTAAAATGGGAAGAGGATTGGCAGGATGGGCTGGGCCAGTGAAAGGGGGCAGGGAGGGGAGGTGAGAGGCCATACACCCTACTCTTGGCTGCACTTCTGCTTTCTACCAGGTATGAGCTGTCCCAAGGAGAAGAAAACCCGGAAAAAGAGAAACGTGAACTTCCAAAAGGCGATTCATGAGAAGCGTGAGTTGTGGGTGCCTATGTAGCTCTCCACTTGGGCCCAAGGGTCAGGGTGAGGGGGTACTGCCTCTTGGCTGCTCTGCTACTGAGTGAGCCTGTATATGGTATTTGGGTCCAGAGACCTGAGTTCTGGGGTTGAATGTGGATGGAGGCCCTCTCCACTGGCCTCGTTTGAGTTCCTGATCTCTCAGGGTGAGTCCTTGTGTATCTGGAGGTCAGGGTGGGGAATGGGATGTATCTCCTTCCGGTTCCCCCATGTTTACCCTCACCTGGCCCTGCAGTGGGCGAGTATGCTTCCCAGGAAGCCAGGCGCTGCTGCCAGGATGGGCTGACACGGTTGCCCATGATACGCTCCTGTGAGCAGCGGGCGGCTCGTGTGCGGCAGCCAGGCTGCCAGGAGCCCTTCCTGTCCTGCTGCCAGTTTGCGGAGAGCCTGCGCAAGAAGTCCCAGTCCAGGAGCCAGGGGGGCCTTGCCCGAGGTGAGGCTCTGGGTGGGGCTGGGGGACAGCAAGGAGCACCTGGAAGGGCAGAATGGTCCCCTCCTCATTCCCCTCCACTGTGGTTCCCTAGCCCTAGAGGCCCTGCAGGAGGAGGACCTGATCGATGAAGATGACATTGCTGTGCGTAGCTTCTTCCCAGAGAACTGGCTCTGGAGAGTGGAAACAGTGGACCGCTTCTACCAGTGAGGGGGTGCGGTGGGCCTGGCCTTATCTCTGCGCTGTGTTTGCAGCCAGCCTAGGGTGTGACAGGGCTTCTCTCCTTTCCCACCACAGATTGTCACAGGTGCTTCCTGACTCTCTGACCACATGGGAGATCCATGGTGTGAGCTTGTCTGCAAGCACAGGTGAGATTGCCCTGCCTGGACCTCAGGCCTCCTGCTTCTGTCTCCCTCCAGCCTAGGCTCCCCACTCAGCCCTTTGCTCTTAGTATAGGACTCGGGGCAGAATGCTGGAGAAGTCTGTGTTGGCGTGCACTGGGGCTGGGAGGCTAGAGTGTGGCGGCAGGTGGGGGGCAGATCTGGGTCATCCCCTGCCCCTCCTGCCTGGGGCCCTGCAGCCATGGTGCCCCCTGCCTCTGGTCTCTGCCCCCTCTTCCATCCCTCCCTGCCTTGTCCTTCAGGCCTGTGTGTGGCTACACCGGCCCAGCTCCGAGTGTTCCGTGAATTCCACCTGCACCTCCGCCTGCCCCTCTCTGTCCGCCGCTTTGAGCAGCTTGAGCTGCGACCTGTCCTCTACAACTACCTGGATAAAAATCTGACCGTGAGGCCTTGCAGGAGCCTGAGCACACAGGGGAGTGGGTGGGAGCTGGGGTAGGTGAAGGGTGAGGAGCCTAACTGGGCTGAGGCTCTGGCCATCCCTGTCTTCCTGCACCCAGGTGAGCGTCCATGTGACCCCAGTGGAGGGGCTGTGCCTGGCTGGAGGGGGAGGGCTGGCCCAGAGTGTACTGGTACCTGCGAGCTCTGCCCGGCCTGTTGGCTTCTCTGTGGTGCCCATGGCAGCTGCTGCTGTGTCCCTGAAGGTGGTGGCTCGAGGGTCCTTGGAGTTCCCTGTGGGGGATGCAGTGTCTAAGGTTCTACAAATTCAGGTGAGTGGAGCACCTGAATCCAGGTCCCCAGGCTCCCAGATTTATACCCCCACACCCCTGCGCCCTCTCTGCTGGCTAGGCCAGAGACCCAACACCCAAACCCAATGCCTTGGTCTGTTTACATCTTCTACGATTCTGATTCAACTCTGTCCCTGAAGTTCAAACTCTAAGTCCTGGGGAGTATGCCCTGGGAAGGGCAGGCTGTGGTACTATGTGACCTCTCACAGCTATGTTTTCCCTGAGACAGAAGGAAGGGGCCATCCACACGGAGGAGATGGTCTATGAACTCAATCCCCTGGGTGAGCAGCCCCCTGCCTCCAGCCATTAGTGTCTTAATGGGGTTGTAGGTGGTGGGGGCGGGGTGGGGGGCGGTATGGGCAGCAAAACAGACTGCCAACTTCCCCCATCTCCACAGACCACCGAGGCCGGACCTTGGAGATTCCTGGCAACTCTGATCCCAATATCATTCCTGATGGAGATTTCAGCAGCTTTGTCAGGGTTACAGGTGGGAGCTGTCCTCCAGTCTCTTCCCGGGAGCACCCTCAGATTCATGTGAAACCCACAGACCCCTGTTTGATCCCATGATCCCAATGGGTTCCCAGACCTGCTCTCTGATCCTTAACCCTCCACCTCCCCTATAGCCTCAGATCCATTGGACACTTTGGGCTCTAAAGGGGCCTTGTCGCCAGGAGGCCTTGCCTCCCTCCTGAGAGTTCCCACCGGCTGTGGGGAACAAACCATGATCCTCTTGGCTCCAACACTGGCCGCTTCCCGCTACCTGGACAAGACAGAGCAGTGGAGCACACTGCCCCCCGAGACCAAGGACCATGCTGTGGATCTGATCCAGAAAGGTTCTGGGCACAGGGGCAAGCAGGCATGGGGCTGAGAGAAGGCAGTTAAAGGAAGAGGGGCAACCCAAGTGGCTAGAGGGGAGAAGAAGGGAGGCACCTGGTGGGAATGGGGAGTGTGGCCTCAGGCACATACAGTGGGAGAGTGAGTGTCGCCTCAGCAGCTGCCTCTCCTCTCCAAGGCTACATGCGGATCCAACAGTTTCGGAAGACAGATGGCTCCTATGGGGCTTGGATACAACGGGACAGCAGCACCTGGTGAGGTTGGGAGAGTGTTTCTGGGTCTCAGAGAGGGGCTGGGGCTGGTGGGGGCAGAGCCAGGTACCCTGGGAGGGTGAATAACCAGGTGTCTGAGGGAATGGGGATGTGTCCCCTACAGGGACCAGTCACTATTCCCCACTATCCCTTCCTCCCCTCTAGGCTCACGGCTTTTGTGCTGAAGGTACTGAGTTTGGCTCAGGAGCAGGTGGGTGGCTCACCTGAAAAGCTGCAGGAGACGGCCAGGTGGCTGCTGTCCCAGCAGCAGGCTGACGGTTCATTCCAGGACCCCCACCCGGTCATACACAGGGCCATGCAGGTTCGGGGCTGGGAGTTTGGACAGAGGAGCCTAGGTGGGAGGACTCTCCTTGCCCCTCCCTGCTCCTAGTTGACATCTCCTTTTCTACCCCTTTCAACTAGGGGGGCTTGGTGGGAGATGATGAGACTGTAGCACTCACGGCCTTTGTGGTCATCGCCCTTCAGCATGGGCTGGCCGTCTTCCAGGACGACAACGCAGAGCAGCTGAAGCAGAAAGTGGTAAGAGCACCTAGGGGTCTGCCCTTTCCTGTTCCCCAGCTCTCTCCCTTTCTCTTCAGGAACCCAGGTGTCCAGCTCTGTGACCTGCCTTCCCACTTTCTCCTAGCAAACCTCCATCTCAAAAGCAAATACTTTCTTGGGAGAGAGAGCAAGTGCTGGGATCCTGGGGGCCCATGCAGCTGCCATCACTGCCTACGCCCTGACTCTCACCAAGGCTCCCGAGGACTTGCGGCGTGTTGCCCACAACAATCTCATGGCCATGGCCCAGAAGACTGGAGGTGAGTCAAGTTTTGGCAATGAGCCAGGGACCCCTGAGTGTGCCCAAAGGGAGAAATTGAATGAACACCTCAAGAGGGAATGAAAGCATAAGCAAGATAATTGGGGTAGAGTCCGGAGAGCCCGACACAGAGAGCGTCACAGGGCCAGGCAACAAGGACCTGGCCCCCATTCACCTGTGGATCTCCCTTCACTTCCAGATAATGTGTACTGGGGCTCAGTCACTGGTTCTCAGAGCAATGTCGTCCCACCCACCCTGGCTCCTCACAGCCCGGCAGACCCCCTGCCCCAGGCCCCAGCCCTGTGGATTGAAACCACAGCCTACAGCCTGCTCCACCTGCTGCTACAGGAGGGCAAGTCAGAGACGGCCGACCATGCTGCAGCCTGGCTTACTCACCAGGGCAGCTTCCAAGGGGGATTCCGCAGCACCCAGGTAGGGGCTGCCCTGGGGCTCTGGGGTAGGTGGCCCTGAGACCAAGTACCTGAGTCCTGGTTCACCTCCCCAGGACACGGTGATGGCCTTGGATGCTCTGTCTGCATACTGGATTGCTTCCCACACCATGGAAGAGAGGGGGCTCAATGTGACTCTCAGCTCCATAGGCCGCAATGGGTTCAAGTCCCATGAGCTGCAGCTGAACAACCACCAAGTTCAGGGCCTAGAGGAGGAGCTGGAGGTGAGCCACTCCCTCACCTGGCTTGCCATGACACCTGGGCCTACTGCGGCCAGGCCAGAAGCCATCCCCAGCCCACCTCCCCCCTTGTGGAATCCCCATGGCCTCTCTTGCTGATATCCTCGTGGTAAGACTTGCAGTGTGACCTGGAGAAAGTCACATAACCTCCGAGCTTCATTTTTCCCACCTCAAAATTAATAAATGCAGAGGGTACCAAACAGTGTTTTTAGGAGGCTGAGGTGAGACTGTACATGAAGATGTGTGAGAGTGTGAGGTGGAAGAGAAGAGGTGGTTTTCAGGGAGGAAGTAAATTGGAGCAACGTTGTGCCCTCTTGTGCCTTTCTGACATCCTTTCCCTTTTCTGTTCCTGCAAGTTTTCCTTGGGCAGCAAGATTAACGTGAAGATAGGAGGAAACAGCAAAGGGACCTTGAAGGTGAGAGCCAGCAGCACTGGATGCCTAGGGCCCAACAGGGAGGGGCTGTGGTCTTGAGTGGGAGGCCTGAGGGCAGAGATCATGGTTGGGGAAAGAGGGAGACACCACAGGGTTGGTGGCCCCCCTGCTCTTTCCTGGGCATTTTCCCTCACTCTGGTCTCTACCTTCTCTGGGCACCTGCTATTTCCTTTTACCCTTTAGTGTTGACGGTGCACACACGCAGCACCTCAACCCAGGCTGCTCCCCTGAGTCACAGGCCCATGTGTCCCACAGCACCTCAGACATGGCACGTCCCAAACCCCTTCTTCCTTCTGTGCCCCTCATCTGGCTGACAGAGCCCCTTCCCCACAAGAGCCCAGCCGCCACTCTGGAGGCCATCTTAAGTGTCCCCGCCCCAGCACTTCCTTATGGTCCCAGTAATTCCTCCTCTGCTCCCCTGCCACCCTGGGCTCTTGTCACTTGTTTCCTGGACTCTGCTAAGATGATTTGGGAACTTCTCCCTACCCCCATATCTTACCCCTCTGATCCATTGTCCACACTGCCATGAGATCAACCTCCTGACAACACTAGTCAGATTAGCCCTGGAGAAAAGTCAGACTCTTCCACATACACGATCGAACCCCTGCCCACCTCCCCGGTCAGACAAAACCACTCATCTACATAGTTCTCCTCGCTTTCGGTGTCCTTACACTGCTTTTTCCCCAAGTGACACATTCATTCTTCTCCTTCAAGCTTTGGCCAGAAGACTTTCCTGAGCTTTCCATCCCAGCCTCCTCTGTGCACCGTGTAGAGTGCTTGCCCCTGAGTACTGGTCCCTGCTCCCCATGACCCACCAGCTAACCCAATTCCCGGGCCTCCCATGTTTATGGACTGGTCAGGAGGGGTGAGAGGGGCTGAAGGCCTGGAATCCTTCAGCCCAGGAGATGCCCCAGCTGTGGCTCTGGAGAAAGGCCTGGGCCCCAAATGTCCTCTGTTCTCACTCCTTGTCGAGCCAGATCCTTCGTACCTACAATGTCCTGGACATGAAGAACACAACCTGTGAGGATCTTCAGATTGAAGTTACAGTCATGGGCCATGTCGAATACACAAGTGAGTGTTGGGGTTGGAGGCTGTGGGGCCCTCAGGGGGCTGGTGACAGGGGTCAAGCCACAATGCCATCCCTGTGCAGTGGAAGCAAATGAGGACTATGAGGACTATGTGTATGAGGAGCTCCCAGCTAAGGATGAGCCATACACCGGTTCCCAGACCGTGACACCCCTGCAGCTGTTTGAGAGACGGCGGAGCCGCCGGCGGCGGGAGGCACCCAAGGTGGCTGATGAACAGGAGTCCAGAGTACAGTACACCGTGTGCATCTGGTGGGTGCTGGGGGCTGCACCCGACATGGGGGAACTGCTGGGCTGAGAGATGGAAGCAGGACTGAGGCTGGGGCTGGGCATCTGCAACCCAGTGCAAGTGGGACCTGGACATGTCTCTGCAGGCGGAAAGACAAGGTGGGGCTCTCGGGCATGGCCATTGCTGATATCACCCTGCTGAGTGGATTCAGTGCCCTGCGTGCTGACCTGGAGAAGGTGCGGTCACCTGCCCAGAGGGACCCCTTGTGCCCTCTGGAGCCCTGCTCCATCCCTGAAGCCATTCCAGCTGCTGAGCCCTGTCTTGTACAGGGCCCGGGGCCACCTCCCTGTGACCATCTCTCCTTCCCCACAGCTGACCTCCCTCTCTGACCAATACGTGAGTCATTTCGAGACTGAGGGGCCCCACGTCCTGCTGTACTTTGACTCGGTGAGCAGGGAGAGGTGACACAGGGAATAGACCACACTAGATTTACTGAGCATGTGTTACGAAGTTTCCCAGGAGACAGCTGTATGAGCAGCCAGTGCTCTTAGAGAGAACTTGGGATGTGAGCAGGGAGACAGGACAAAAGTGTGCCAGAGCAGAGTCAGGGGCAGGCCTGGGAGTCTGCGTTGCCTGTAGGCGATGGGGCTGAGCCCCTAATGCGGCGTGGGGGCCAGTGCCAGTCAGCAGGAAAGGACTTGAGAGTCAGCTGCTCATAAAGCTGAATTGGTTCAACTTGAGGGCTGCCTTTGTTTTTTGTTGTTGACCTTCCTAGTTTTTTCTGGTTTTGTTTTTGTTTTTTAAAGTTTGTTTATTTATTTTAATTTTTTTAAACCTTTATTTATTTTTGAGAGAGAGACAGAGTGCAAGCAGGGGAGGAACAGAGAGAGAGAGAGAGGGAGACACAGAATCCAAAGCAGGCTCCAGGCTCCAAGCTGTCATCACAGAGCCCGATGCGGGGCTCAAACTCATGAACTGCGAGATCATGACCTGAACCAAAGTTGGATGCTTAACTGACTGAGCCACCCTGGCGCCCCTAAAGTTTATTTATTTTTGAGGGAGACAGAGAGAGAGAGGGAGAGAGAGAGAGAGAGAGAGAATGCACATGTGCACACGAGAGCCAGGGAGGGGCAGAGAGAAAGGAGAGGATCCCAAGCAGGCTCCGCACTGTCATCTCCAAGCCCTAGTGAGACCATGACCTGAGCCAAAATCGGTTAAGCAACCGACTGAGCTACCCCAGCGCCCCTGGGGTTTGTTTTTGATATTAAAATGTATTTTCTTTTGTAAAGTGATACTGGTCTTGGATGAGTTTTTGTCTTTTCGTGCCATTATTTGGCTAAAACAAAGAATTATTAACCCTTTGAGTGCCCTCAAGTGTTTTTTGAACATCAACTGTAATCTCTTGGGGAAAATGTGAAAAAGCTGTGTCAATACTGTAACACCATTAGCCAGGTGTGTGTGGGTCAGGGAAGACAGACCTTGTTAGCCTGGGAAGCCAGGCAGAGGAGTTTGGTTGAACACCATCGAAGATGAGGAGCCAGGAAGATTTCTAGGCAAGGAGTTGACCTAGGCAGCCCAGCGCAAGAGGGAAAGGGGCAGGGTAGGGGCTGAACTGGACCAGTGTGTGCGTGAGGAGAGGAGTCTGGGTCTAAGCTGTGAGCTGCAGCGTCATGGAGCATGGGAGAGTGACAGCAGCTGCCGTTAGGGTGACAGATAAAGGAGGGCCCAGTTGCATCGGTGAGGAAGCAAGGCTGTCAGGAGGGTGGGTAGGCTTCGGGGGCAGGCAGAGTGAATTTGAAGAACTTATACGTCCCACAAAAATCCTAATGCAAGAATGAGGCTGAATGTTTAGTGTGGGAATCATCAGCCCGGAAGGGTTTGGTGAAAGCCAGGGAGTGGCTGAGACCTCCTCAGGGAAGTGCAGGGGACAGGGGGAGCCAGGGCCAGGGAATGCACCTCTGGGAAGGAAGAAGGGGGATGGTCAGGAATGGCGAGGTCAGAACCAGGGATGACCTTAAAAACCTTAAAAACTAACCTTAAGCTTGGAGAGTTTCGTGCAGAATATGTCCATTATGTGGGACTCTGCCAAGGGGCCAGGGGCACTGGAGACTGGAATGAGGTCACTGTTTGGCAGTGAGGTCAGCAGAGACCTTGGGGAGCAGTTCTTAGAGTTCTGGCAGCCGGAAGGTAATAGAATGTGATGGACACTGGAGATAAGACCAACGAGTACCAGAGACAGGTCAAGGATATGCAGCACAGTGGCCTTCAGGGTCCAGCGTGTGCGCCCCTGACCGCTCCTCCCCACTGTGCCAGGTCCCCACCTCCCGGGAGTGCGTGGGCTTTGGAGCTGTGCAGGAGGTGGCCGTGGGGCTAGTACAGCCGGCCAGTGCAACCCTGTATGATTACTACAACCCCGGTGAGGACTTGGGAGACACTTGGGAGGTTTGCAGTAGGTGTCCCCATATGGGACATTGGGACCTGGGGCAATGCAGGGTGGCAGGGGTGTCCTGTGGCTCCTTGGGACTGGGGAAGCAGTGAGGGGGACCTACATTCTAACTGCCCTCTCTCTTCTCCAGAGCACAAATGTTCTATCTTCTATGGGGCACCCACTAAGAGCAAACTCTTGTCCACATTGTGCTCTGCTGACGTCTGCCAGTGTGCTGAGGGTGAGAGCCAGGGCCTGGGGCAGGGGGTGGGAAGACAGCGAGGCTGGGGCCTACACTGTCTCATCTGGGCCCCTTGACACCAGGGAAGTGTCCTCGACAGCGTCGTGCCCTGGAGCGGGGCCTGCAGGAAGAGGCCGGGTACAGAATGAAGTTTGCCTGCTACTACCCCCGAGTGCAGTACGGTCAGTCTTCCCTCGCACCCAAGGCCTCTCTGCCTGGGCCTGTTCCTCTTGGCCTCAGGTGGGACAAACCTGTGCTCCTGTCTCTTGAACTCCCTTGTAGGCTTCCAGGTTAAGGTCCTCCGAGAAGATGGCAGAGCTGCCTTTCGCCTCTTCGAGACCAGAATCAGCCAAGTCCTGCACTTCAGTATGAAGGGAATAGTTGGGCGGGTGGGGCTGGGGGGATCTAGGGAGCTGAGGTCAGGGTTTGCGGCCTGGCTGCTTGGAATAGCTCAAGTTCAGAGTCTGAGCTCAAAGCCCCTCAGCATCTTAGAAGCTCTGGGCTTGTCCATAAATAGGAAAGCAGTTGTATCTCCCCATTAGGCACAGTGAGGGCAAAATGAACGGGTCCGTGCATAGCCCCTGGTCCCTGCTTGTCCTGTACCTTCTCTTCTCCTCTGACAAGCCTCATGCACATTATCCTCTCAGCCAAGGACACCAAGGCCACTGCTGGTCAGACCCGAAACTTCCTGGTTCGAGCCTCCTGCCGCCTTCGCTTGGAACCTGGGAAAGAATATTTGATCCTGGGTCTGGACGGGGCTACCTATGACCTCAAGGGAGAGTGAGTTCTCCGGGCCCCTCTGTCTCTTGCTCTCCTCACACCTCATGAGGGAACAGATCCCCAGCACCCAGACCCTGCCCCCACAGAAGCCAGGCGCTTCATGCTCTCCTCTCCCACCAGCTTATCCTCCCCACCCCTGCTGACCGTCCCTTTGCCCCTACAGCCCCCAGTACCTGCTGGACTCGAATAGCTGGGTTGAGGAGATGCCCTCTGAACGCCTGTGCCGGAGCACCCGCCATCGGGAAGCCTGCGCCCAGCTCAATGACTTCCTTGAGGTGTATGGCTCTCAGGGGTGCCAGGTGTAAGGGCTGCCCTCCCATCTCCCCCAGGAGGAGCCTGAGCCAGGGAAAGGTGATGCCTGGATTGTTGCTGTGCCCGGACCCCTGGACGTGGTCCCTGGGAAGGACCAGGGACTCAATAAAGGTCTTTGGCGGCAAAGTGTCAATGTGTGTCTCCAGGACTGACTGCAGTGCCCCCCTCCAGGGGGGCCCAGGCCAGGATTTGCATGGTCTTAGGCTGTCAGAGCCTGGATGACCCTTGGGGTATCCAGCTCTCCCTGAACACTCCCAGATGACACCCTGAGAGCTCAATCCATCATAGGACCACCCCGAGTAGACTTGTGACCCATCAGCCTGCACAGGATCCAGCACCACACCGAGGCCTCTCTTCTGCTGTGCCTGTGGGGCGCTCCACTGTCCCGCTGTAGCCAGTCACTGTGGCCTCACGCAGGGCTTGTGCTCAGCTTAACACCTCAGCTCTTCTGCCTTATGAATGGCTGTCTGGCCACATGTTTCCCACTCTGCCCTTGTGCAGTTGGGAGTTCTGGGGTTTCCCGCTTTTGGCTGACATCTGGTCTCTTGAAAGCCTGTTGATGTTTGGTCTTGTTACCAGTGGCATTAGGTAACTTTCCCAGTGTTATGCATGTCAGTACACTAATGAGACTGCTCTTTTACTGGATGAACCCTTCTCACCTGCCTGCCTAGCTGCCCCCTGTGTGGGGGCACCCCTTGGGTCTTCAGGGCCGACCTAGAAATCCTTCTAGAGAAATCTGCCGAGATCAGTTTTGATGGAAGCTGAGTCTGTTCAGCAGCCTGCCATTCAATCGTCCAACAACAATTTGTGGGCCTCTCACTCCCTGCCACACCTTCCTTGTGCCAGGTCCCCATCCCCTGTGAAGTGTGTGATGCCCGGGAGCTGAATGGTCCCAAGTGGCACACAGTTGGGGCATCTGACCCGATCTGGGAGAAGTGAAGAGGGACAGGCTTCCCGGAGGAAGTGACATGTAAGTTGGGTTCCGAAGGCTGAGGAGTCAGGCAAAGAGACTGGGGTTGCACGAGGGGCATTTGAGGCAGACGGAAGAGAATATAAAAGGCCCAGAGGCCAGGGGCAGGACTAGGCACAACTGGGGGCACTGCATGTAATCCGTTATGTCTGAAGCTTGGATTTGGAGGTGGGGGCTGGTGGAGGGATGGGGCTGGCAACAATGCCATTGAACAAGATCAAGCATCAACAGGCTTTCAAGATACCAGATCTCAAGTCAGTTTGTGAAGGTTTGTTCACAATCATGCCAGCTTTCCAGGTCACTGTTCTTTTGAATGGAGTCCCCTCCTATTCCATGCAACTTTGAGACGTTCTGGCCTTCTTTGGGATTTCAGAGGCTTCCTAGGGCTCTTGTCCCCATGGCCCTGTAGTTGCCCATCAGATCTCTCTTCCCAAACTAGTCAGCATGGGTGGCATAAACCCACTTATGGGAGCCAGGGATTCAGCTGCAGTTGTGGCAAAATGCAGCCTGGGTCCAGGAGGTCGACTAGGAGGAAGGGAGCAGCTATTACTGCCTGCCCAACCCTAGGAATCCCACCCCTGCCTTCTGCCTCCCAGTCCTGGGCATGGGTCCAGGCTGAGCCTGAGCCTCTTCCACCAGGACTTCCTGCAGTTACCTCTTTAAGCTGGCGGGTGGCACAGCCAGTGTCTCGACTCAGGGTCTCCAGCCACATAGCCTGTGCTCTGAGTAAAGCTCGAGGGGAGAAGGTCTAATGAGTCCTGGGTGCTGGGATCAGTTTACAGAGCCAGGGATGGGGAGTTGGGGGATGGTCTGGGCCTTAGGTCACCTCCCACCCCCCCCCCCCCAGGCAGCCCTGACGTCTCAGCACTGTCACCCCTTCGATATGCTCTCTCCCCCAAGCCCCTCCTTTGAGCTCCTCAACTGCCTCCTCACTCAAAGAAGGTGTTCCTGATTGCTCTGCCAGGTCCCCACCCCCTATGGCAACAGCTTCCAGGAGAGGGCTGGACCCATGATCCCAGCTGTGGCTATCTGGTTCCTTCCTGGGGACTTTGGCATCTATGGGGGGCACGTTCAGTCATACCAGGAACCCTCCCTCGCCCTGGGGCTGGACCTATAACCTGTGGCCTCTGACCCTGAAGGCAGCCCCATTCTGCCTGTACCTGGGGTCACACACAGCTGGACCACAGAGAGAGACCAGAGGGTGGGCGGCAGACAAGGAGGAGGGAGGAGCGACAAGTGAGGAGCTGGCCCCTCTCTTCAGCTTTTCCTTCCCCTGTCCCTGTCCTTCCAAGGCCAGTGAGGTCCCCTCTCCTGCTCTTCATTCAGTTCTCTGAGATACCACTGTGTTTGGAGAATAATTCTTATTTTTGGCTCAAGCCAGCTCTAGTTGGTCTCTTTTCCTTGCGACCAAAGAGTATATCAAGTACATAGCAAGAGCTCCAAATTGGGGGACCACATAATTCTTCATCTTCTTCAACTTTTGAGGCTGAAACACGGCACAGTGAATAATTACACTGGGACGACCCAGGCAAAGCAGGCCGCGTGGCCACCCCATCTGTAAGTTAAAAACACGCAGACCACTTTCAACTCATTTTGTTCCTCAGGCGATCCTGGACAGCATATAGGGAGGGACGGCCATTGTCTCCCCGAGACAAAGTCCGTGGCAGTAACGTGGTCCAGGGTGGGGTGGTGGTGGGCTCAGGCCAGACGAGAGGGCTCAGGCCAGAGAGTGACTACATGTTTCTGCCTGGTTGACCTGCAGCCAGAAAACTGATTCCAGCTGTGGGAGAAAAGGTCAGGGTTGCATTTCCCTTCCTTTCTTCCCATCCTTGATGGATGAGAAGCTTGCTCTTTAAAATGTGGACTCTCCAAGGCCAGGTCGACTGGTGTCTTGCCAAGACTGTGTGGGTGGGACAGTGGGCAGGGACCCGGGGGAAGGAGACCAAGGAGGCCCCAGAAGAGCCCGAGCAGCGAGGTGGATGAAGGGCCTCAAAAGCTATAAGTGGCCGCGCCAGGGCCTGTGCCTGGGTCTCTGGCCATGCTACTCCTTGGGCTGCTGCTGCTGACCGCGCTGGCCGGCGCCCGCCTGCTGTGGAACAAGTGGAAGTACAGAAGCCTCCACCTCCCACCTCTTGCCCCAGGCTTCCTACACCTGCTGCAGCCCAACCTTCCCATCTATCTGCTTGGTCTGACTCAGAAACTGGGCCCTGTCTATAGGCTCCGCCTCGGGCTGCAAGGTGAGTCTGCTTCCTCCCTGGCCCCACCACGGTGGGGAGGTAGGGGCCTCTCCCTGCTGACATCTTGCTTTGGCTGTCCCCCAGATGTGGTGGTGCTGAACTCTAAGAGGACCATTGAGGAGGCCATGATCAGGAGATGGGTGGACTTTGCTGGCAGACCCCAGATGCCCTCCTGTAAGCATCGGGGCATTTCTTGAGGGAAGTACCAGGCTGGGGGAGGCAGGAAAGGTCAGGCCTGTGGCTTCCTTGGTCAGTTCGACCCCTCCCCTACTCGCAGATAAGCTGGTATCTCAGCCCTACCAGGACCTCTCACTAGGGGACTATTCCCTGCTCTGGAAGGCTCACAAGAAACTCACCCGCTCAGCCCTGCTGCTGGGCATCCGCAACTCCATGGAGCCACTGGTGGAGAAGCTGACCCAGGAGTTCTGTGAGGTGAGGCTGGACTCCCACAGGCACCCCGGGTCGGCTTCACTTCTCCCTGGAGCTCCGTGGCCCGTTTAGTTCCCGCTCCTTCTCCACAGCGCATGAGAGCCCAGGCCGGCACCCCTGTGGCCATCCAGAAGGAGTTCTCTTTCCTCACCTGCAGTGTCATCTGTTGCCTCACCTTTGGAGACAAGGTAAAGGCTCTCTTGCTCTCACCTATGTGCCTGGGCCCTTCCTTAGCCCCTCCCTGGTCCTCTCTGGTCCTGAACTGAAAGGATTGCCCCCGCCCCCCTTTTTTTTTTTGGCAGGAGGACACCTTAGTACATGCCTTTCATGACTGTGTCCAAGATTTGATGAAAAGCTGGGAGCACTGGTCCATCCAAGTTTTGGACATAGTTCCCTTTCTCAGGGTGAGGAGGTGGAGCCCAGACTCCCTGGGTCCTGGGAGGAAGGGCTGGGAGAGCAGGCTTCCTTGCCAGCAGCTCCACTCTCTTGCTCCCTGCCCCAGTTCTTCCCCAACCCAGGCCTCCGGAGGCTGAAGCAGGCCTTGGAGAACAGGGACCGCATTGTAGAGAAGCAGCTGAAGCAGCACAAGGTGGGAACGCTGTGTGGACCTGGCTGCCCCCTAGCCCGCAGCCAGGGATACCACTGCCCCAGAGCGAGGCGTCCCACCAGTCCTGGACCCGTTGCCCCCCTGAGACTCCTCTCCCCAAGCCAGGCACTCAGGCTGGTTTGCCTTCCCCCCCACAGGACAGCATGGTGGCAGGCCAGTGGAGGGACATGACCGACTACATGCTCCAAGGGATGGGGAAGCCAAGAGCGGAAAAGGGCCATGGACGGCTCCTTGAAGGACACGTGCATATGTCTGTGGTGGACCTTTTCATTGGTGGCACTGAGACCACAGCGACCACCCTCTCCTGGGCTGTGGCGTTCTTGCTTCACCACCCTGAGGTGCACCCTGGGGGCAGCCTGGCCGGGGCCACAGGAACTCAGCCCCCGGGGCGCCCACGCAGACTCTGTTCACCCAGGGGGCGGTTTCTCCTAGCTGGCAGGAAGGTTCCGCTGGGTTGCTTCAGGGAGCGGCCGGAGCCTGGGAGGCCGGGCGGCTGTGGGTCAGCTAGCACAAGGTTCTGACCCCAGACACCAGGCTTGCTCCCATTTCCCAGATTCAGCAGCGACTGCAGGAGGAGCTGGACTGTGAACTGGGCCCTGGGGATTCAGGCTCCCGAGTCCCACTCAAAGACCCTTCACGGCTGCCCTTGCTCACCGCCACCATCGCTGAAGTGCTGCGCCTGCGGCCTGTTGTGCCCCTGGCCCTGCCTCACCGCACCACGCGGCATAGCAGGTGACTTCCGAGAGCTGAGGATGCATGGGATGGAAAGGGGGAATCGTGGCGGGTCTCTAACTCCACCCTCTCCTCAGCATCTTAGGCTACGACATCCCCGAGGGCACGGTTGTCATCCCCAACCTGCAAGGCGCCCACTTGGACGACACAGTCTGGGAGCAGCCACATGAGTTCCGGCCGGGTGTGTGGCGGGGAGGTCGCCCGTGGCGTGGGGGTGGCAGAGGCTAGTCCCGGCGGCTACCGAACCCTGGGTCTGTCCTTTTGCCCACAGATCGTTTCCTGGTCCCAGGCGCCAGCCCGAGAGTGCTGGCCTTTGGCTGCGGAGCGCGAGTGTGCCTGGGTGAGCCGCTGGCACGCCTTGAGCTCTTTGTGGTGCTGGCGCGGCTGCTCCACGCCTTCACGCTGCTGCCCCCCACGGGCCCGCTGCCCTCTCTGCGACCCAGGTCCCACCGTGGCATCAACCTCACAATGCAGCCTTTCCAGGTGCGGCTGCAGCCCCGGGGAGCAGTGGCCCCGGGGCCAAGCCAGCACCAGTGACAGGGCAGGATGCACGCCGGACACATGCCTCAGTTTCTCCTTTTATTACTCCCGTACAAACCCCTTCCCTCCCCCCCTGTAAACATGGTGCTGTGAGATCGCTGACGGAGAAGGCTCCCTCCGGTGGCTGGAGAGTGAAGGTGGCCCCTGGCTCTTCTCTCAGCGCGACCCCTCAGTGCTCGGCAGTCATACTGGGGCGCCGGAGAGGTGAGCAGTGGTCAGCCTTCCCGGGCCGCTGGGGGCCGGTAGCTTCTTGGTCTCAGCTTCATTTCCGTGAAGGGTACAGAGAACTCGAAGCCTTTCCAGTAGTACCAGCTCACCCCCTGGGCAAGGAGTTGTTGAGACAGAGTCAAAGGCAGACATCCCATTGGCTGCCACCACCCCCTTCTCCGCCCCCCCCCCCCCCCCCCGCCCCTCCGGGGAGATGGTTCCCAGAAGTCAATCGCCCTTCCTCTCCCCCACCCGCTTCAATGATCCTCAACCGCAAAGACTGAGGCTTAATCTGGGCTGGCCCTTCACACCCAATAAAGCGTGCTCATTTCCCCCTTCAGATAACTTGGTGAGATTGGCATCATTCTTCCATTTCACAGATGAGGGCCCTGAGGCGCCAAGCGGCTCGGTAACTTGTCCTGCCACACCCCAGCAGGTTGGGCCCCAACCCACTCCCCGCTCTGGGCTGCCTCCCAGGCCCCTCACCTGGTGGTCCACTGTGCTCCCATAGAGCCCGTTGAGGTTGGCATAGTGGCAGTTCCTGTACCACCAGGCGCCACGGTACGAGACGGCGCAGGAGATGAGCAAGTTGTTGGGGTCTCGATCACGGGCAGAAAAGACACTGCCGCTGTGGTAGCTCATGGAGTCCCCTGCACAGGTGTAGAAGGAGCCGTGAGGGCCTCCCCTCCCCCTGCCCCACCTTCCGAGGCCCCCAGGCCCACCCCTCACCTGCTGTGCCATGGTAGCCCTCCAGATGGAGGCGGTAGTACTCGGGAGCAGAGTCTACTCGGAAAGAGTCGTACTGCGCAAACACGGCCTCGTCCCCAGCCCGCAGGTCCACGCGCATGGAGTAGTCGCCAGCTTTTGTCAAGCTGTGCAGGGCCTCGTTGCCTGGGGTAAGGGAGAGTGCTCTCATCAGGGTTCTGGTGCCCACAGGGCCTCCACCCCTTCCCCGGTCCCCAATCCCTGTGAGGCACTGACCCAGCCAGAACTCCCCAGAGATGTTCCCAAAGCCATGGGCATAGTCCTCCCAGTCCCTCCAGAAGTCAGTCTGTCCGTCCATGCGGCGCTGGAACACCTGGGAAGCAGGGAAGCAGGTGGAGGCACCGTCAGCCTACGGCTCCTGACTCAGCAGCCCCCGCCCCGTGCAGAGCCTTGGGGGCCCGTCTGCCACCCACCAGCCAGCCGCCCCCGTCGGTCTCCATGTCACAAAACACATTCAGGGGCCGCTCGCGGTTGCCATTGAGGAAGATGGTGGTGGCCCTTGAGGTGCTGGCTCCGTTCTGCATCTCTTCCCCACAGTCCCGAGGGAAGGGAATCCGGAGTCCACCTGAGAAGAGGAGAATGAGGGGCCGAGTCCTCTTCCCAAACCCTAGACCCCTGCTGCCTGCTCAGCCCCTGACCTTAGGTCCCAGTGCCCAAATACCGGTGGTGAAGGAGGTGGACACGGGCGGTGTGAGGCTCTCGCCCCACATAGCTCGGAGCCACACGCTGTACGGGGTGGAGGGAAAGAGGCCCAGGAGCTGGTGAGAGGTGACCCCTCCTGGGAGCAGGATCTCCTGTGGGACACACAGGGAGCAGGTCAGGGGAGAGGGAGGTGGAGCCCCACTGGGAGAAGCAGAGGAGGGGGCAGTACCTCCTGGAGGGGGGCCTGGGAGGGGAGTCGGCCAGTGAGGGAGGGGTGGGGGCACCTGGGTCTGTCCACCAGGGGTGTTGAAACTGAGCAGGTAGCTAGTCGGCGGGACTTGGGGCTCAGTCCAAGTGAGCAGGGCCGTGCGGGGGGTCACTTCCTTGGCCTCCAAGTCTTGGGGGGCCTCCAACCCTGGGAGGGGAAGGTGGGAACAGAAGATGGAGACGAGGCCCATCCTAGCTCCCCTGGACCTTCCCTCCCCCTGTCACGCACACCTCACAGGCCGTACCTGTGGTGAAGGTGATGCTGGCCGGGGAGGTGAAGTTGGGGCCCCGAAGACCCCGTACCGTCGCCGTGTAGTTGGTGTGGAGCACAAGGCCACCCAGAGGGTAGTCCACAGCACTGCCAGGGGTTGAGCCCTGCAGTGGGGGGGCTGGGAGTGGGGGTGAGCATCAGCATCTGTCCCCTTCGTGCCCTGCCAGAGCCCCTCTCCCCACCCTCAGCGAGTCTTCTCCAGAGGACTCAGCCTCGCTCACCCCCTGGGGCTGTGACACGGACGTCATATGTGTCCACAGGGGTCTGGGGGGGCTGCCAGTGCAGCAGAGCGGATCCCTCCGTCAAGTTCAGCGCACGAAGCTGGGTGGGGCCGTCAGGAACTGGGAGAAGGGAGGGGGCTCAGAGCTGTCCCCTGCTCCTCTCCCCACCCCTCACCTTCCCAAGCCCTGCTGGCCTCACCCCCTTTTCCCCCCCCCCCCTTCATTCTCCCCCTACCTCCCACCCGGGTCTCAGTCCATTCTACCTGTGGTGAGGAAGCCTGTGAGTGGCTCGCTCTCCTCAAAGCCACGGACGGAGACCACCGTCACCTCGTAGTGAGAGCCTGGGATCAGCCCCTTGAGTTTCTGGGTCCGGGCTCGGCCATCCACCTGCACGCTCTGTGGCTCCCCTGCAAACATGTCAGGCTTGGGAGTTTGCCCAGGGAATCAAGGAAGGGCTGCAGGGTTGTTAGAGTGCAGGGAGCAGGAGAAATGAGGGCAGGTGAGGACATGGCAAAAGGGTGTCACCTCCGTCTGCCAGCTGGTAGGAAACTTTGAAACTGTCCACTCTGGATGGTGGAGGCGTCCAGCTGACCAGGGCCGAAGTTTCCCTGATTTCGCTGAATTGAAGGTCACGGGGGCTTTCCAGAACTGAGGGGGGTGGGTGCCAAGGAGTGGCAGTGAGGGCACGGGGCAGGGGGCCTCTGGCCCCAGGATCCGCACCCCTTCTTCCAAGGCCCCAGTGGCTCCAGACTTGCTCACCACCACCCCTTTCCTCTAGATCTAGAAGAGGAAGTCCCTGTAGATTCCTCCAAGCCTTCCACCACTCACTGACCTTCCCTCTGGCTGAGGCACTAGGTCCCACCCTACAAAGTACAAAGACCCCCCACCCCACACTTTGGGGCAGCACGCGAACATGCCCAATGTGGGGGCCTTACCTGGGCTAAGGGTGCGGGCCGTGCCCTGCATGCTGTCGGCCTTGTGGGGCCCACGCAGCCCATACAACGTAAGGGTGTATAGGGTTCCCGGACGCAGGTCCCGTAGCACCGCTGAGCGCCGTGTCCCTGGTACCATCAGCTCCCTCTGCAGCAGGGGACGCAGGTGGGGCTCCAGAGTGCTTGGTGATGGGACCCCAAAGCGGAGCAGGAAGGAGTCAAAGGCCCCAGATGGGGCCTCCCAGTTGAGCCGCAGCGAACTGGTGGTCACATCAGTCACCGACAGCTGGGACAGGCGGGGCCCTGGCTCCCCTGGGGTCTGACCGGCAGGAGCAGGCCCTGCACAGAGTGGGTGGGAGACAGAAGCACACCACCTCTGTGGCCTGGGGCAGTCTCTTCTACCACCCCACCACGGCCTCCCATTTCCCATCTGCGAAATGGAGCTAATGTGGGGCTGGCACTGACAGGTGGGACCCACAGTGAGCACGCGTGTGTAGAGCCAAGGACTGCTAGTGCACGCCTTCCTCCCTCTATAGTACCCTGCTTATGTGTCACCACCTCTGGGCACCCCCTTTAGCCCTTTCAGTCCCAGACTAGAGGTGGGGAGGCCTAGATACAGGGCCCTCAACCGGCAGTACCTGTGGTGCCCTCAGCTGAGATGGGCCCCAGGCGCTTCCCTTCATGGAGGCCATAGAGGAAGAACCTGTAGGAGGTGCTGGGCTCCAGGCCCGACACTAGGACCTTGTTCTGGTTGCCATCCACGAGCAAGGCCTGAGGCTGCCCATCCGTGTCCTGATACTGGACCACGAAGGAGTCAAAGGGGCCCTGAGCCACACTCCACGAGAGGTGCAGGGAGTCTGGGGTTATGTTGCTCACTGCCAGTGTCCTTAGCTGGGGCCCTTCAGGGTGCTCGGGGGCCTCTGTGGCTGGGCGCCAGGGGGCTGGCGTGTCCTCTTCTGGGGCTGTATGGAAGAAGCCCAGGGGAGATGCTGAGCAGGGGTGACTGAGGCTCTTCTGGCATCTTCCTTCTCTTGACTCTGTCATTTCCCTGCCACCCCTGGGCCTCTCTGAGTCAGCACTGTGGTCCCATTACCCTCTGTTGGCTCCCTTTCTGTGTCTGAATCAGGGGCTTGCTTCCCCTTTTCTACCTGTGTGTCTTCTTACGCCTCAAGATGTCTGCACAGCCTGCTCCCTCCCCACCCTCCCTGGGTGCCTAGGCTGATGGTCTGCGGTGGGAATAGCTGCTCACTCCCCGAGCTCGGGGCACGTGGTCCTCCTGAGAAAAGCTGAGGAAGGAACTGGCTGGTGAGCCAGAAAGGCAAATCATGCCCGCCATGTTGGGCCCAAGTGCCCCGTCCCGCTGACCTGAGCTGGGTGTTAGTAACTCCCGAGGAGGAGCCTGCTCCATCATGGCAGCCACTTCTACGGGTTGCTATGCCCCTTGCCTACTTTCTGTTCCAGTTATTTTCCATTTGACAAAAAGTGCTCCTGACTCACCCACAGGAGGGGTCTGCCCCTATCTGGCAAGGCCACCCTGCGGGGAGGAAAGAGCTGCCTCAATAGAGTGATGGGGCACAGCTGGCGGCGCTGAGCAGGGTGGGGGCCGGGACGCTGGGGACCGCTGCCAGGGCCTTTCCTCACGCCTGCCCTGGTTCCAGCTTTTGATGGGCTCCTTGGTTACCATCAGAGCTGGCCCCACTGCATTTCCGTTCCTCCAGAGCCCTCGGCAGGCCTCCTTACGCCTCAGGTCCTCCTGCTCACCTGTCACTCCCAGGACGGAGATGGGGCCCAGGCGCTGTCCTCCGTGGATCCCATAGAGCAGAAACTTGTATTTCCTGCCAGGCTCCAGGCCCTCTATGGTGACTTCCCGCTGGTCTTCGGCCACAGGCACTGCCCGGGGCTGCCCAGCTGTGTCCCTGTACTGGACCACAAAGGAATCAAAGAGGCCCTGGGCCACTGTCCATGAGAGGCGCAGGGAGTCTGGGGTCTCATCTGTCACTGTCAGCTCCCCCAGGCGGGGCGGGCGCTGCTGCTCCTTCTGCAGGGGAGCTGTGGAGAGTGGGAGGAGAAACTCTTGGTCAAGAGCTGCCTTTACCCCAGCCCTGGCAACTTCGGGGAGGCATGAGGGTCTAGGAAAGGGTCCCTGCAGTGTGGCTGCAGTCTGCCCAAAGGAAGGAGAGCGAGCAGCTTGATCTCTCCTCTGGAGGCCACTGAACAAACTCCTTCCTGCTCCCACTCCCTCCTCGGCGTGATCAGGGTGCTGTAAATGCATAAAAGATCACCTTGTGAGGTAGGGTGCCTGGGGGTGTAGAGAAGGGCCTCAGTTTCCCCCTGGCTCCTAACCCCTTCAGCAGGGATGTGGCTGGAGCTGAAAAAGGCTCCCAGAGGGTATCTGGGTTGTCAGGGAGACACCCCTAAATACTAAGGGCTGGGCTGGGCAGCCAGCACTTGGCCAGGACATCCCCCTCTCTTGCAAGCAGCCTGGGCCGTCCTTCTACCCACTTCCCCAGCCCTGCACTAACACCACTGGACCAGGGCAGCCGGGTGGGGCAACACTGGGAGAACAAAGGGCAGAGCAGAACACAGAAGAGACCTGCCCAGGTGGGGATGGGTATTGGATGACGGGGTCAGAAGAGAAGACTGTAGTCACTCCCCATAGTGAGGGTTTGGGGCAGAGAATTATGCAGTCTGATTGTCCCAGGCCCCAAGTGACCATGTGCCCCATCCCTGTCTGGCCAGGGTGACTCATGGTCCTGGGAGTGGAGTAAGGGTCAGTGACCCACCTCCACCCTTCCTCAGGGGGCTGAGTAATGGGCACAATGACAGCAGATTTTTTCCATAGTCTTTTTGCAGCCAAATCCTTCCATATTTTCCACTTCTTGCCTCCGTTGGGACACAGGGAGGAGGATGTGATCATTTATTAAGTGCCAATAGGTATTATTATTCATAAGTATTATGCAGGTGCAGAAACTCAGGTTCAAGGGAAAGAAGTGGCTTGCCAATGGCCACAAAACTGGCAGTTGGAATTTGAACACAGGTCTGCTTGGCTCCAAAGACTGGATTTTCTTTATTACATCAGCGGTCGGTGAATGAAGGAAATAATGCATGTAAAATACTCAGAATAGTGTCTAGCATGTGACAGGGACTCAGTAAATGTTTGCTTTTGGTGTTATAAAGGCTGAAGGCAGGAGAATTAAACTGCATGGATAGGCAGGGGTTCGGGGCAGCTCTGGGGGCTTGGATAGGAGGCAACTCTAGAAAAGGGGGGGTACAGGGCTGGGACTCACCTGTGGTGCCATCAGCAGAGATGGGGCCCAGCCGCTTCCTACCGGCCAGCCCATAGAGCAGGAACTTGTATTTCCTACTGGGCTCCAGGCCCGAGATGGTGACCTCGCGCTGGTCTGAGGCCACAGGCACCACCTGGGGCTGCCCATCTCTGTCCTTGTACTGGACCACGAAGGAGTCAAATTCACCCTCAGGGACTGTCCATGAGAGGCTCACAGAGTCCGGGGTCAGGTCTGTCACTGTCAGCTCCCCCAGGCGGGGAGGTTTTGTGTCTGGGGCTGGAAAAGAGAGAGAGGTGTATGGGAGAGTGACAGAAATGGTGACAGAGGCAGACAGAGCTTCCTCAGGGTGCTAGGGCTGTGGGAGCTGGTTCCGGGAGCTAGAGGGAATGGCTAGGCCACATGTTAGGAAGTGGGGCGGCAGAGGAGTAGGGATAAAAGATGAGCCGAGGAAGAAAGCAGTGTCCCTCGGGATGTAGGAAAAGTAGGGAGAAGGATGAGAATGAAGGCTAAGCGGAGAGCCCTAGACCTGGATTTCACTGGACTCAGTAAATAAATAGGTCTGGAGCGTGGAGCACGGAAACAAGGAACTCTAACGGTCACCACAAGGGGGCGAAGGACACTGGGAAGGCTCCAGTGCTGAAGGTGGCCTCCAGCCTTCACTTACGGGTCTTTGCATCTGCAGCTATAGGGCCATGCCGCTTCTCATCCTGGAGTCCAAAGAGTAGGAACTTGTACTTCCGGCCGGGGGCCAGACCCGGAATGGTGATCTCACGCAGGTGTCCACCCACAGGCACTGCCTGGGGCCGCCCCTGCACATCCTTGTACTGGACCAGGAAGGAGTCGAAGACGCCCTGGGCCACGGTCCATGAGAGGTGCACTGTGTCAGAGGTCACGGCTACCACAGCCAGCTCCCCTAGGCGGGGTGCCACAGGGGGCTCTGTGGGCTGGGAGGCTGGAACAGAGCAGAGGAGGCCGAGGGGTCACTGGCAGGACCCTTCAAAAGAGAGAGAGGGACTGCCTTGCTCAGGCTATGAAATGAATGTTTTCTAGCGGGTACTTCTAGAGTGCTTAATGTGTCCCAGGCATTGCTATTAGCAGCTCACAGAGTAGCCTCACACAACAACGTGGGTGCCATTATCATTATCATGCCAATTTTGTGTGGCTCTGCAGCACAGAGAAGTTAAGAAATGTTTGTGAATTCACACAATTAATACGTTCAGAGCAGGATTCAAACCCAGAGACCCTGGTTGTGCAGCCACATTCTGAGTCACTAAAACACCCAGCCAGGGAGCTTGAGGAAGCCATATAGGAAAAGCTAAGCAAGTCTGAGGTTCCATATCAGGGAACTTATGAGGTAAAACTTATAAGCACAGGGTACATGCTTACTGACCCTAAACACAGTCTCTATCATCCTCATTCAATGAAAGCATGAGGCAGGATCACCAGCACCATATGAGGAAAGAGAGGGGCCTAAAGGACCATTTGTGAGGAGTGCTGATCTCTAAAGGGAGAAATCAAGAGAGCAAAGAAAGGCCCCAGCTCTCACTCACCAGTCACACCCACGGTGGACACGGGGCCCCAGCGCTGCCCCCTGTGCAGGCCATACAGGTGCATCTTGTACTTGCGCCCCGGCTCCAGGCCCCCGACGGTGACCTCACTCTCCTCACCCCCGACACGCACCACCTGGGGCCGCCCGTCCCTGTCCTTGTACTGGACAGTGAAGGAGTCGAAGTGGCCCTGGGGGACGGTCCACGAGAGGCTCAGCGTGTCTGGGGACGATCCTGTCACTGTCAGCTCCCCCAGCAGGGGCTCCTCGGGGGACTCTGGGGCCTCCGTGCTGGGCTCTGTGGGGCTGGGGGTCTCCTCCACCTCAGTAGAGGTTGGGGTCTCTTCCTCTGCAGCTGAAAAGGAGACACACAGAAAGGATGAGGCAGGATCCCCAAGAGATGTTCTTGGATCCAAGGAGAATGGAGAGCTGTGACCATGTCTGGGGGCCCCAAATTCAGTTCAGAGAAGCCCATCCTTGGGGCTGGCTGGGCTTGCTCAGCTGACATCTCACAAACATGCAGGAGAGTCTCCAGGATCAGCTGTGGGGAACCCTGGAGAGCCACCAGCACAGCTCATGGAGGCCCTTCTCTGCCCAGGAAGACCCCTTGGTCCCCAAGGGGAGGCACAAAGGGCACCATGGCTCAGCCTCCAGCTAAGGGACCTCCTGCACCCCACTCACCCATCACCTGAGAGAGGTGACCCCCTTCCCTGGCTGACCCCACCCTGGGGCTTCCACCGTCCACTCACCCGTCACCCCAAAGGCAGAGACGGGGCCCATGCGCTGGCCACCGTGGAAGCCATACAGGTTCATCTTGTACTTGTGGTCTGGCTCCAGGCCTGAGATGGTGACCTGGTCCTCATTCCCTGGCACCCTCACCGCCTTGGGCTGCCCATCCCCGTTCTTGTACTGGACCAGGAAGTGGTCAAACTGGCCCTCGGGGACAGTCCAGGAGAGGTGCAGGGAGTCGGGGGTGGCGTCTGTCACTGCCAGCTGCCCCAGCCGTGGCTTCATGGGAGGCTCAAGGGCCATGGTGGACGGGGCTTGGGTGGTCATGGCTTCATATTCTGGAGCTGCACAGAGACACACAGGGACAGGTGAGGACAGGCAGGCAAGTCAGAGTATAAGCAGGTGTATTACAAACATAAGATAATGAGGAACACAGCATCGCTGGCCACAGTGGCTCTAACTCATCTACTCTTCCCAGTCCCTCAATGTTGGCCTTCTCTGCCCCTTACCCTCATCTCGCCCTGCCCTCACCCACCCCTACCCACACCCCGCCACCTCTCCCAGTTTTTCCTGCACCCACCTCCCCTGCACACTGTGCCCTGGGCCTCCCTCCACTGGGGTCTCCTTGGCACCTCACTCCATTTAGCTCATGTTGAGTGCTCCCAAACAGCTCAGAACCCCCTTCCCCAACTGGAAGCCTGGAATCTTCCTGGATCTGTTCCTGTTCCCAGCTGCCATCAGACTCAACAGTGTGCAACTCACTCTCAAGTTCCTCCTGGGTCTCCTCACTCCCCACACCTGCAGCCCCACCAGCCTGGCTTGCCTCACCTGCACTCCCCCAACACCGTTGCCTCTCACCTGAATCTCCACGTCCCTACTGGGCTCCCTGCCTCCCTGTCCCACCCGTTCCTCACAGGGGGCCAGGATGAGCCTTTCAGCGAACATTTGATGGTGTCAGCCTTAGCTTAACTATGCAACAACCCTCTCTATCCCCGGGAGAAATCCCTGGCTTCTGAGCTGCTCCTACCGCCCACCCCCATCTCAAGACTCTCTTTCCAACTCAGAAGATCTCACACAAAATCCTCTTGGTCCCTCTCACGGGCCACTGGTTTCCAGTCCTTGGCACCAGCTATGATGTGGATCTGACTCCAACACTGTCAACAAGCTAACTTCTGCCCAACTTCGGTTCTCAGCTGTCCCGTGGACACCTGCAGGCAGGCTGGCTTAGGCATGCTCTCCAGTCTGGCCTGGCCCTGGGGCTTCCTGTCATACAAATATGCCCTGTTACCTGACTGCTGGTTCACAGCCTGTCTCCCTGTGCTTGGGAGCCCCATCACCATAAGAACTTGTCTCTCTGCCATGATCAGGCTTACCCCAGGGAACTCCCACAGTGCTTGGCTCAGGACACCCAGTCTTGTTGGCCCTTGGGAATCCTAAGTCTGGTAATACCCCAACCATGGGGCCCGGAGGTGCTTCCATCAGCATGCTGTGTCCTGAACACCCTCTGTCTCCCCCTCCCCCTCAGCCTCCAGTGAACTACAGAGAGGCCGAGCCTCTGGGAGAAATCAGGGATGCAAGTACAATTCTGTCAAAAAATTCTAGGAAAGCATCCAATTGCTTTGTTGTGAGTGAGGAGTTCTGCTACTCAAAGTGTGCTCCTGCGACCAGCAGCATCCTCATCACATTAGAATGAGAATCTCTGGCCCCAGCCCAAACCTGCGCCATCTGAGCGTGCCCTTTACCAAGATCCTGGGGCCATCTGATGTGCAGCAGAAGATGTGTTGTGTCGAGTATTTGTTTTCATGCAGGTGGTAATAATGGGAAAGTGTTGTAGGGCCTTCTTCCCCACCAGCCCAGCTCTCACCCTCACTCACCAGTCACGCCCACAGTGGACACGGGGCCCCAGCGCTGCCCCCTGTGCAGGCCATACAGGTGCATCTTGTACTTGCGCCCCGGCTCCAGGCCCCCGACGGTGACCTCACTCTCCTCACCCCCGACACGCACCACCTGGGGCCGCCCGTCCCTGTCCTTGTACTGGACAGTGAAGGAGTCGAAGTGGCCCTGGGGGACGGTCCACGAGAGGCTCAGCGAGTCTGGGGATGATCCTGTCACTGTCAGCTCCCCCAGCAGGGGCTCCTCGGGGGACTCTGGGGCCTCCGTGCTGGGCTCTGTGGGGCTGGGGGTCTCCTCCACAACCTCCTGGGGGGCTGAGAGAAGACAGGGGAATGGGGGCTTAGTTGTCAGCTTCTCTGCTGCTGATGCCAATTAGGACAACAAAATGCATGCAGTGATAACTCCTCCAGCCGTGGAGTAGAGGCTGGAGAGCCTTTGGATTAGCCAGCTAGTAACTCGTTGATGGAGAGTGCTGAGAAGGGCTCCCAATTCCCGTCATGCACGGACTGGCAGGCAACATAAACATTCAGAAGGTCATTCAGACATGTGCCAGGAGCCAAAATAATTCTCATTTACTTTGACCCAATAATCCCATTTCTGGGCAGCAATCCTAAGAAAATTATGAAAAAGCAGGAAAAAGTTGTGTCATGGGGGTCCATTACGGGATTACTCATAACAACAAGATGTGTCAGGGACCCAAATGGCCCACAGAAGATGATTAGCTTTGTTGTGGCGCTTTTACCATGAAGCATCAAATAACCATTAAAATGATGATTAATTCAGGTTGTGCAGCCGCAAAATAAATGCTCACAATATAACCGACGTACAAAAACAAAGGATGAGCCAAGAATCATATGACCACTCTGTAATGTGAAAACATGTGCTGTATGGGAAATGCAGAGAGAGGATGTGTTATTGATATTGTTATTAATGGCAATTATTGGGTCAAAAGGTGTTCTCATGAGAGACTTTTTCCCCTATTTTTCCCTATTCCATACCAACATATTCTATAATGTTGATATTATTTCACCAGAATAATGTAGACTTAGAAAGAAACCCTGGACTATAAAAATTCATCATTGGATAGTGGGTGTGGGGGGTAGGCCGTGGGTCCCTTACACTGTCCTCCTTACTTTGTGTATGCTTGTGATTTGCTGTGACAGAGGGCAACAAAATTGACCAGTGGATCAAAAGTAACACGTTCCTTCAGGGCGGGAGCTGTTATCATGTCCACTTTCTGATCATTCCCGTTCTCCCCATCCTGCTACACTCCTAAGAAGGCACATAGAGAAAGAGGCCCATCCCCCAGGAGTCAGAGAGGCTGTGTGAAATCGCTCCTTTGTCTGGAGTATGTTCAGGAGAGGATAGTGAACCTCCCAGAGCCGCTCACTGGGTGTCATAAAGGTGGTGAGCCCCACGCCCACGGAGAGGCCTTCACACGACGGCCTTTGGAGCAGGCAGATGATCTCTGTGAAGGGCTCTCACCAGGCATCAGCATTGGGCTCACACTGATTTAGAAAAGCCACCCTGACTGTCCTTTTAGAATTTAATTCACCTTGTGATTTGCCCCCCTAATTTCTTACATTAGAAATAACTTTTTCAAAATTAGGAATGAAAGAAGTGTGAGAGTGATGGGGAAGAGACGAAAAGAGCACAAGGAAGGAGAAGATACTATGTTTAAAGGAAATATTCCCTGACTATAAAAGAAGTACTCATTATTTAACAAAATTTGGGCAACACAGAATAGAATAAAGCAAGAAAAGGGCTGGAACATTCTATCCTGCCCCACAAAACATGCATCTTGTGAGACGTGTTTCTTTCCAGTTTTCTTGCCATGCCATGTTATTTTCCAGTGGCTGTGATTAGCATCCTTACAAAACCTGGGGGCTCCTTTTTCAATGTAATATTATCAAGTAACTGTCTTATGTCAAAACATTTCAGTGATGGCATAAAAGCTCATCTTCTAGATGATGCCTAATTACTTAATCGTCCCAATGTGATTGGATGTTGTCGTGTTTCTTTCTTTCTTGTGTGTGTGTGCATGCTTGCGTGTGTGCATGTGCAAATGCACCTGTACACGCATGTGTGTACGCGTGCTTGGCCTGTGCCTGACACACTTCTTAGCAGCCCAGGGGCTGACCATCAGAAGGAGGTCATGCTGGTGTGTACGATGAAGCTTCATGTCAGCAAATGCCACACTACTAACCACAGGCCACAGACCATAGAGGAAAGGCATGAATGGGGGCCAAGGTCTGGATCCTCAAGGACTAGCAAAAGAGCAGAAGGCTCATCCAGGTTACTGATGACAAAAGGTAGCTCTCCCTGAAAACCTCTGATCCCTGCCCCATCACTCACCAGTCAGGCCCACAGTGGACACAGGGCCCCAGCGCTGCCCCCTGTGCAGGCCATACAGGTGCATCTTGTACTTGCGCCCCGGCTCCAGGCCCCCGACGGTGACCTCACTCTCCTCACCCCCGACACGCACCACCTGGGGCCGCCCGTCCCTGTCCTTGTACTGGACAGTGAAGGAGTCGAAGTGGCCCTGGGGGACGGTCCACGAGAGGCTCAGCGTGTCTGGGGACGATCCTGTCACTGTCAGCTCCCCCAGCAGGGGCTCCTCGGGGGACTCTGGGGCCTCCGTGCTGGGCTCTGTGGGGCTGGGGGTCTCCTCCACCTCAGTAGAGGTTGGGGTCTCTTCCTCTGCAGCTGAAAAGGAGACACACAGAAAGGATGAGGCAGGATCCCCAAGAGATGTCCTTGGATCTTAGGAGAATGGAGAGCTGTGACCATGTCTGGGGGCCCCAAATTCAGTTCAGAGAAGCCCATCCTTGGGGCTGGCTGGGCTTGCTCAGCTGACATCTCACAAACATGCAGGAGAGTCTCCAGGATCAGCTGTGGGGAACCCTGGAGAGCCACCAGCACAGCTCATGGAGGCCCTTCTCTGCCCAGGAAGACCCCTTGGTCCCCAAGGGGAGGCACAAAGGGCACCATGGCTCAGCCTCCAGCTAAGGGACCTCCTGCACCCCACTCACCCATCACCTGAGAGAGGTGACCCCCTTCCCTGGCTGACCCCACCCTGGGGCTTCCACCGTCCACTCACCCGTCACCCCAAAGGCAGAGACGGGGCCCATGCGCTGGCCACCGTGGAAGCCATACAGGTTCATCTTGTACTTGTGGTCTGGCTCCAGGCCTGAGATGGTGACCTGGTCCTCATTCCCTGGCACCCTCACCGCCTTGGGCTGCCCATCCCCGTTCTTGTACTGGACCAGGAAGTGGTCAAACTGGCCCTCGGGGACAGTCCAGGAGAGGTGCAGGGAGTCGGGGGTGGCGTCTGTCACTGCCAACTGCCCCAGCCGTGGCTTGATGGGAGGCTTGGGAGTCATGGTGGGTGAGTCTGTTGGCGCTGGCATTTCTTGGTCCTTTCCTGGGGCTGGATCAGGAGATAAAGAGACTGTGTGGAAATACCTTGTGGGTTCCCTTCTCATAAAAGGTATTGGATTTCTCCCAGGCACACCAAGGCATCTCCCCAGGGTTAAGACATCATTTCCCTGGTTTGAATGTTCAGTAACCAACAGACAGAGCAGAGCATACTCTTGTGGTGACACCATGGTGGTAGGCTGGGACTGCCATGATACTCAACACATGCATGCATTGAACCCTTGGGAGCTGCAGAGCAAATCTGTGCATAGGGACAGAACTAAGGCTTTATAATACCACCAAGCATAGCAGATAAGTCACATCAGAAGGTACATCTACTCAGGTTTGGAAATTCTACTTTGTGAGTATTTTCCTTTAATACCTCCTTTGATTTAGAAGGCTTCTGAGCATTTTAATTTTTTTTAACAATTATTCATTTTTGAGAGAGAGAGAGGGACAGAGCATGAGTGGGGGAGGGGCAGAGAGAGAGAGGGAGACACAGAATCCGAAGCAGGCTCCAGGCTCTGAGCTGTCAGCACAGAGCCTGACACGGGGCTTGAACCCATGGACCGAGAGATCATGACCTGAACTGAAGCCGGATGCTTAATTGACTGAGCCACCCAGGTGCCCCTACTGAGCATTTTTAGAGATGAATTTAGATTTCACAGTTGAGGCCAAAGAGATGAGACCACATGTGATCATCTTTGCAATTGGGTTGTTTTGGACCTTGTATTGGCTCTCTCAGTAATTTATGGTACAGATGACCCATCACGCCTTTAGATTTTTCATCTTTTCTGTTCTGCATAGGGTTTCATTCTTCCTCTTTTTAAAAAAAATTTTTTTTAATGTTTATTTATTTTTGAGAGAGAGAGAGACAGAGACAGAGACAGAGCACGAGCAGGGGAGGAGCAGAGAGGGCGACACAGAATCTGAAACAGGCTCCAGGCTCTGAGCTATCAGCACAGAGCCCGACACAGAGCTTGAACTCAAAAACTGTGAGATCATGACCTGAGCCAAAGCTGGATGCTCAACCGACTGAGCCACCCAGGCGCCCCTTCATTCTTCCTTAATCGTTGAATTACAAAAGCATCTTGTTTCCTATCTGTTCTGTTTGGAAACTGGGTCTTAAGCATTGAAGGGTAATAGCTCCAAAGGACCTTAACAAAAGCAACGAACAGCCCTGTTAGTGAGTAATGAAGGAGGCGAAGTGCCTTGTGAAGTTGCACATTTGACTAATACTCACCATTGAAGTAATAGCATCCATGCTGGCAGGATTCTCATAATTATGAGAGTTCATTCTAAGAATTTTCAGAGACTAATTTTCTTCCTCTTCTTTCATTACAGATGAAGAAAAGGAGGCACTGAGACATTCAGTGACTCTCCTGGGGTCACACAGCTCAAATAGGCTGAGGCTTCAAACCCAGGTCTGCCTGAGTCTATGTTATTTCCCTGATGTCCTGCCTCTTCAAGGACCAAAAAGCCTGTACGTAGGGGCACCTGGCTGGCTCAGTCAGTAGAGTGAGCAGCTTGTGATTGTGGGGTTGTGAGTTTGAGTCACATGTTGAGTATAGAGTTCACTTAAAAAAAAAAAAAAAAAAAAAAGCCTGTGTGTAAAGGCTGAGGTGTCTGGGTAACACCAAAGACTTGGAGTAGAGACACTAGCAGAACCACTCTCAGGAGCTTGGGAGGCTCAGTCTCAGGGACAGTGGGACAAAAATACCTGAATACTAACAGTGAAAGAGAAACTGAGTCCAGCTAGGGCAGGGCCCAGTGTCCTGTTGCACACTCACCAGTTAAGCCAACAGTGGAGACGGGGCCCACACGCTGGCCACCGTGGAAGCCATACAGGTTCATCTTGTACTTGTGGTCTGGCTCCAGGCCTGAGATGGTGACCTGGTCCTCATTCCCTGGCACCCTCACCGCCTTGGGCTGCCCATCCCCGTTCTTGTACTGGACCAGGAAGTGGTCAAACTGGCCCTCGGGGACAGTCCAGGAGAGGTGCAGGGAGTCGGGGGTGGCGTCCGTCACTGCTAGCTCTCCCAAGTGTGGCTTCAGAAGGGTACTGGCAGGGGGCTCCCCTTCAGGATCTGGGAATAGATGCAAACAGAAGCTTTCCTATTGTTAGAAGAAGTAGTTGAGGCCCCGGCTCTCCTGGATTCAGACCAGAAGGTGGGCCAGCTCTGTAAGCCTAACTTGAGACCCATTTCTGCTTATCATCAAACTTCTTGTGGTCTCCTTATGGTCTGTCAAACTTGGTAGGCAGCCTCTTAGTTCAGGGCCTTTGTAGTGACTATCCCCTTTGCATGAATGTTCTGACCCCAGATGCCTGCGTGGTTCATGTCCACACTTCCTTTAACTCTTTGTTCAAATGTCACCTCTTCAGGGACAATCCTGATCACCCTATATAAAATTCCAATTCTCCCAATTGCAATGTATCCTCCCGTTTTTGGACCTCATCCCAGCAACAAATTGCAAAACAACACTTATGAGACAATCAGGAAACTAACACTACCTACATACGTAATGATATTAACGAATGTTCATTTTTAAAGAAAAAATAATAGTGTGGCTATATTTAGTCTTTAAACATTTTTTTAAATTTTAGTCTTTAAAAAAAATTTTAATGTTTATTTATTTTTGAGAGAGAGAGATAGAGCATGAGCAGGGGAGGGGCAGAGAGAGAGGGAAACACAGAATCCAAAGCAGGCTCCAGGCTCTGAGATGTCAGCATAGAGCCTGACACGGGGCTCAAACCCACAGACTGCGAGATCATGACCTCAGCCGAGGTTGGAGGCTCAACCAACTGAACCACCCAGGTGCCTCTATTTTTAGTCTTTTTGAAAAGAGTAATACACTTAAATATGAAGCAATGAAGTATAGAGTGTCTGGGATGAGCTTACAACAGTATATCCATACACTGGAATACTATTTGGACAAAAGGAATGATGTACACCTACAGGTTACAACATGGAACCTCAAAAACACGTTCGGTGAAAGAGGCCGGACACAGAAGAACACATATTGGGTGATACCACGTTTCTATGTTCAGAAAAGGCAAATCTACAGATATAGAAAGTAAATTAGTGGTGGCCTGGATCTGCACATCTGCACACCAGTTTTCTTCTTGGGCCGAAGGAAAGTTCTAAAATTAGATAGGGCTGATGGTTGCACAACTCTGTAAATATACTAGAAATCATGAAACTGTATACTTAAAACAGGCGAATTTTATGGCATGTAAATTATATCTCAATTAAGCTGTTAATAAAGAACATATTCTGGTGGGAGGAGGGCAGAAAGAGAGTGGGATGAGCCAGGCTGGCCAGGAGGTAACATTAGGATGGCAATGGACACATAGGATTTCATTTGCTATTTTTTTCTCTTTTGTGTGTAAATTCGGGTCGTGTATAGTAAATATTTGCTGAATGAATTAGTATTTCATGGCATTTGTTTCACCCCCACACACAAAAAAGATCTTTCCAGAGTACCCAGGCAAAGCAGAAAGCCACAAATGGGTCAAGGTATCACTGCCTCAAAGGCTTCCACTCCAGACACCACATCACACTTTCCTGAGATGTTACTGGACAAAGGGTGGGTTAGGTGGGGTTTGAGGATCCTGGCTCTCCAGTGTAGGACACCCCAGAGCTCTACCAATGGAACCTTACCTGACGAAACCCAGGAGGCTCTTTAACCCTCACTCACCAGTCACGCCCACAGTGGACACGGGGCCCCAGCGCTGCCCCCTGTGCAGGCCATACAGGTGCATCTTGTACTTGCGCCCCGGCTCCAGGCCCCCGACGGTGACCTCACTCTCCTCACCCCTGACACGCACCACCTGGGGCCGCCCGTCCCTGTCCTTGTACTGGACAGTGAAGGAGTCGAAGTGGCCCTGGGGGACGGTCCACGAGAGGCTCAGCGAGTCTGGGGATGATCCTGTCACTGTCAGCTCCCCCAGCAGGGGCTCCTCGGGGGACTCTGGGGCCTCCGTGCTGGGCTCTGTGGGGCTGGGGGTCTCTTCCACCTCAGTAGAGGTTGGGGTCTCTTCCTCTGCAGCTGAAAAGGAGACACACAGAAAGGATGAGGCAGGATCCCCAAGAGATGTCCTTGGATCTTAGGAGAATGGAGAGCTGTGACCATGTCTGGGGGCCCCAAATTCAGTTCAGAGAAGCCCATCCTTGGGGCTGGCTGGGCTTGCTCAGCTGAAATCTCAAAAACATGCTTGGGGGCTTCCAGGGTCAGCAGTGGGGAACTCTGAACAGACACCAGCATAGCTCATGGAGGCCCTTCTCTGCCCAGGAGGACCCCTTGGTCCCCAAGGGGAGGCACAAAGGGCACCATGGCTCAGCCTCCAGCTAAGGGACCTCCTGCACCCCACTCACCCATCACCTGAGAGAGGTGACCCCCCTCCCTGGCTGACCCCACCCTGGGGCTTCCACCGTCCACTCACCCGTCACCCCAAAGGCAGAGACGGGGCCCATGCGCTGGCCACCGTGGAAGCCATACAGGTTCATCTTGTACTTGTGGTCTGGCTCCAGGCCTGAGATGGTGACCTGGTCCTCATTCCCTGGCACCCTCACCGCCTTGGGCTGCCCATCCCCGTTCTTGTACTGGACCAGGAAGTGGTCAAACTGGCCCTCGGGGACAGTCCAGGAGAGGTGCAGGGAGTCGGGGGTGGCGTCTGTCACTGCCAGCTGCCCCAGCCGTGGCTTCATGGGAGGCTCAAGGGCCATGGTGGACGGGGCTTGGGTGGTCATGGCTTCATATTCTGGAGCTGCACAGAGACACACAGGGACAGGTGAGGACAGGCAGGCAAGTCAGAGTATAAGCAGGTGTATTACAAACATAAGATAATGAGGAACACAGCATCGCTGGCCACAGTGGCTCTAACTCATCTACTCTTCCCAGTCCCTCAATGTTGGCCTTCTCTGCCCCTTACCCTCATCTCGCCCTGCCCTCACCCACCCCTACCCACACCCCGCCACCTCTCCCAGTTTTTCCTGCACCCACCTCCCCTGCACACTGTGCCCTGGGCCTCCCTCCACTGGGGTCTCCTTGGCACCTCACTCCATTTAGCTCATGTTGAGTGCTCCCAAACAGCTCAGAACCCCCTTCCCCAACTGGAAGCCTGGAATCTTCCTGGATCTGTTCCTGTTCCCAGCTGCCATCAGACTCAACAGTGTGCAACTCACTCTCAAGTTCCTCCTGGGTCTCCTCACTCCCCACACCTGCAGCCCCACCAGCCTGGCTTGCCTCACCTGCACTCCCCCAACACCGTTGCCTCTCACCTGAATCTCCACGTCCCTACTGGGCTCCCTGCCTCCCTGTCCCACCCGTTCCTCACAGGGGGCCAGGATGAGCCTTTCAGCGAACATTTGATGGTGTCAGCCTTAGCTTAACTATGCAACAACCCTCTCTATCCCCGGGAGAAATCCCTGGCTTCTGAGCTGCTCCTACCGCCCACCCCCATCTCAAGACTCTCTTTCCAACTCAGAAGATCTCACACAAAATCCTCTTGGTCCCTCTCACGGGCCACTGGTTTCCAGTCCTTGGCACCAGCTATGATGTGGATCTGACTCCAACACTGTCAACAAGCTAACTTCTGCCCAACTTCGGTTCTCAGCTGTCCCGTGGACACCTGCAGGCAGGCTGGCTTAGGCATGCTCTCCAGTCTGGCCTGGCCCTGGGGCTTCCTGTCATACAAATATGCCCTGTTACCTGACTGCTGGTTCACAGCCTGTCTCCCTGTGCTTGGGAGCCCCATCACCATAAGAACTTGTCTCTCTGCCATGATCAGGCTTACCCCAGGGAACTCCCACAGTGCTTGGCTCAGGACACCCAGTCTTGTTGGCCCTTGGGAATCCTAAGTCTGGTAATACCCCAACCATGGGGCCCGGAGGTGCTTCCATCAGCATGCTGTGTCCTGAACAACCTCTGTCTCCCCCTCCCCCTCAGCCTCCAGTGAACTACAGAGAGGCCGAGCCTCTGGGAGAAATCAGGGATGCAAGTACAATTCTGTCAAAAAATTCTAGGAAAGCATCCAATTGCTTTGTTGTGAGTGAGGAGTTCTGCTACTCAAAGTGTGCTCCTGCGACCAGCAGCATCCTCATCACATTAGAATGAGAATCTCTGGCCCCAGCCCAAACCTGCGCCATCTGAGCGTGCCCTTTACCAAGATCCTGGGGCCATCTGATGTGCAGCAGAAGATGTGTTGTGTCGAGTATTTGTTTTCATGCAGGTGGTAATAATGGGAAAGTGTTGTAGGGCCTTCTTCCCCACCAGCCCAGCTCTCACCCTCACTCACCAGTCACGCCCACAGTGGACACGGGGCCCCAGCGCTGCCCCCTGTGCAGGCCATACAGGTGCATCTTGTACTTGCGCCCCGGCTCCAGGCCCCCGACGGTGACCTCACTCTCCTCACCCCCGACACGCACCACCTGGGGCCGCCCGTCCCTGTCCTTGTACTGGACAGTGAAGGAGTCGAAGTGGCCCTGGGGGACGGTCCACGAGAGGCTCAGCGAGTCTGGGGATGATCCTGTCACTGTCAGCTCCCCCAGCAGGGGCTCCTCGGGGGACTCTGGGGCCTCCGTGCTGGGCTCTGTGGGGCTGGGGGTCTCTTCCACCTCAGTAGAGGTTGGGGTCTCTTCCTCTGCAGCTGAAAAGGAGACACACAGAAAGGATGAGGCAAGATCCCCAAGAGATGTCCTTGGATCTTAGGAGAATGGAGAGCTGTGACCATGTCTGGGGGCCCCAAATTCAGTTCAGAGAAGCCCATGCTTGGGGCTGGCTGGGCTTGCTCAGCTGACATCTCACAAACATGCAGGAGAGTCTCCAGGATCGGCTGTGGGGAACCCTAGAGAGCCACCAGCACAGCTTATGGAGGCCCTTCTCTGCCCAGGAGGACCCCTTGGTCCCCAAGGGGAGGCACAAAGGGCACCATGGTTCAGCCTCCAGCTAAGGGACCTCCTGCACCCCACTCACCCATCACCTGAGAGAGGTGACCCCCCTCCCTGGCTGACCCCACCCTGGGGCTTCCACCGTCCACTCACCCGTCACCCCAAAGGCAGAGACGGGGCCCATGCGCTGGCCACCGTGGAAGCCATACAGGTTCATCTTGTACTTGTGGTCTGGCTCCAGGCCTGAGATGGTGACCTGGTCCTCATTCCCTGGCACCCTCACCGCCTTGGGCTGCCCATCCCCGTTCTTGTACTGGACCAGGAAGTGGTCAAACTGGCCCTCGGGGACAGTCCAGGAGAGGTGCAGGGAGTCAGGGGTGGCGTCTGTCACTGCCAGCTGCCCCAGCCGTGGCTTCATGGGAGGCTCAAGGGCCATGGTGGACGGGGCTTGGGTGGTCATGGCTTCATATTCTGGAGCTGCACAGAGACACACAGGGACAGGTGAGGACAGGCAGGCAAGTCAGAGTATAAGCAGGTGTATTACAAACATAAGATAATGAGGAACACAGCATCGCTGGCCACAGTGGCTCTAACTCATCTACTCTTCCCAGTCCCTCAATGTTGGCCTTCTCTGCCCCTTACCCTCATCTCGCCCTGCCCTCACCCACCCCTACCCACACCCCGCCACCTCTCCCAGTTTTTCCTGCACCCACCTCCCCTGCACACTGTGCCCTGGGCCTCCCTCCACTGGGGTCTCCTTGGCACCTCACTCCATTTAGCTCATGTTGAGTGCTCCCAAACAGCTCAGAACCCCCTTCCCCAACTGGAAGCCTGGAATCTTCCTGGATCTGTTCCTGTTCCCAGCTGCCATCAGACTCAACAGTGTGCAACTCACTCTCAAGTTCCTCCTGGGTCTCCTCACTCCCCACACCTGCAGCCCCACCAGCCTGGCTTGCCTCACCTGCACTCCCCCAACACCGTTGCCTCTCACCTGAATCTCCACGTCCCTACTGGGCTCCCTGCCTCCCTGTCCCACCCGTTCCTCACAGGGGGCCAGGATGAGCCTTTCAGCGAACATTTGATGGTGTCAGCCTTAGCTTAACTATGCAACAACCCTCTCTATCCCCGGGAGAAATCCCTGGCTTCTGAGCTGCTCCTACCGCCCACCCCCATCTCAAGACTCTCTTTCCAACTCAGAAGATCTCACACAAAATCCTCTTGGTCCCTCTCACGGGCCACTGGTTTCCAGTCCTTGGCACCAGCTATGATGTGGATCTGACTCCAACACTGTCAACAAGCTAACTTCTGCCCAACTTCGGTTCTCAGCTGTCCCGTGGACACCTGCAGGCAGGCTGGCTTAGGCATGCTCTCCAGTCTGGCCTGGCCCTGGGGCTTCCTGTCATACAAATATGCCCTGTTACCTGACTGCTGGTTCACAGCCTGTCTCCCTGTGCTTGGGAGCCCCATCACCATAAGAACTTGTCTCTCTGCCATGATCAGGCTTACCCCAGGGAACTCCCACAGTGCTTGGCTCAGGACACCCAGTCTTGTTGGCCCTTGGGAATCCTAAGTCTGGTAATACCCCAACCATGGGGCCCGGAGGTGCTTCCATCAGCATGCTGTGTCCTGAACAACCTCTGTCTCCCCCTCCCCCTCAGCCTCCAGTGAACTACAGAGAGGCCGAGCCTCTGGGAGAAATCAGGGATGCAAGTACAATTCTGTCAAAAAATTCTAGGAAAGCATCCAATTGCTTTGTTGTGAGTGAGGAGTTCTGCTACTCAAAGTGTGCTCCTGCGACCAGCAGCATCCTCATCACATTAGAATAAGAATCTCTGGCCCCAGCCCAAACCTGCGCCATCTGAGCGTGCCCTTTACCAAGATCCTGGGGCCATCTGATGTGCAGCAGAAGATGTGTTGTGTCGAGTATTTGTTTTCATGCAGGTGGTAATAATGGGAAAGTGTTGTAGGGCCTTCTTCCCCACCAGCCCAGCTCTCACCCTCACTCACCAGTCACGCCCACAGTGGACACGGGGCCCCAGCGCTGCCCCCTGTGCAGGCCATACAGGTGCATCTTGTACTTGCGCCCCGGCTCCAGGCCCCCGACGGTGACCTCACTCTCCTCACCCCTGACACGCACCACCTGGGGCCGCCCGTCCCTGTCCTTGTACTGGACAGTGAAGGAGTCGAAGTGGCCCTGGGGGACGGTCCACGAGAGGCTCAGCGAGTCTGGGGATGATCCTGTCACTGTCAGCTCCCCCAGCAGGGGCTCCTCGGGGGACTCTGGGGCCTCCGTGCTGGGCTCTGTGGGGCTGGGGGTCTCTTCCACCTCAGTAGAGGTTGGGGTCTCTTCCTCTGCAGCTGAAAAGGAGACACACAGAAAGGATGAGGCAGGATCCCCAAGAGATGTCCTTGGATCTTAGGAGAATGGAGAGCTGTGACCATGTCTGGGGGCCCCAAATTCAGTTCAGAGAAGCCCATCCTTGGGGCTGGCTGGGCTTGCTCAGCTGAAATCTCAAAAACATGCTTGGGGGCTTCCAGGGTCAGCAGTGGGGAACTCTGAACAGACACCAGCATAGCTCATGGAGGCCCTTCTCTGCCCAGGAGGACCCCTTGGTCCCCAAGGGGAGGCACAAAGGGCACCATGGCTCAGCCTCCAGCTAAGGGACCTCCTGCACCCCACTCACCCATCACCTGAGAGAGGTGACCCCCCTCCCTGGCTGACCCCACCCTGGGGCTTCCACCGTCCACTCACCCGTCACCCCAAAGGCAGAGACGGGGCCCATGCGCTGGCCACCGTGGAAGCCATACAGGTTCATCTTGTACTTGTGGTCTGGCTCCAGGCCTGAGATGGTGACCTGGTCCTCATTCCCTGGCACCCTCACCGCCTTGGGCTGCCCATCCCCGTTCTTGTACTGGACCAGGAAGTGGTCAAACTGGCCCTCGGGGACAGTCCAGGAGAGGTGCAGGGAGTCGGGGGTGGCGTCTGTCACTGCCAGCTGCCCCAGCCGTGGCTTCATGGGAGGCTCAAGGGCCATGGTGGACGGGGCTTGGGTGGTCATGGCTTCATATTCTGGAGCTGCACAGAGACACACAGGGACAGGTGAGGACAGGCAGGCAAGTCAGAGTATAAGCAGGTGTATTACAAACATAAGATAATGAGGAACACAGCATCGCTGGCCACAGTGGCTCTAACTCATCTACTCTTCCCAGTCCCTCAATGTTGGCCTTCTCTGCCCCTTACCCTCATCTCGCCCTGCCCTCACCCACCCCTACCCACACCCCGCCACCTCTCCCAGTTTTTCCTGCACCCACCTCCCCTGCACACTGTGCCCTGGGCCTCCCTCCACTGGGGTCTCCTTGGCACCTCACTCCATTTAGCTCATGTTGAGTGCTCCCAAACAGCTCAGAACCCCCTTCCCCAACTGGAAGCCTGGAATCTTCCTGGATCTGTTCCTGTTCCCAGCTGCCATCAGACTCAACAGTGTGCAACTCACTCTCAAGTTCCTCCTGGGTCTCCTCACTCCCCACACCTGCAGCCCCACCAGTCTGGCTTGCCTCACCTGCACTCCCCCAACACCGTTGCCTCTCACCTGAATCTCCACGTCCCTACTGGGCTCCCTGCCTCCCTGTCCCACCCGTTCCTCACAGGGGGCCAGGATGAGCCTTTCAGCGAACATTTGATGGTGTCAGCCTTAGCTTAACTATGCAACAACCCTCTCTATCCCCGGGAGAAATCCCTGGCTTCTGAGCTGCTCCTACCGCCCACCCCCATCTCAAGACTCTCTTTCCAACTCAGAAGATCTCACACAAAATCCTCTTGGTCCCTCTCACGGGCCACTGGTTTCCAGTCCTTGGCACCAGCTATGATGTGGATCTGACTCCAACACTGTCAACAAGCTAACTTCTGCCCAACTTCGGTTCTCAGCTGTCCCGTGGACACCTGCAGGCAGGCTGGCTTAGGCATGCTCTCCAGTCTGGCCTGGCCCTGGGGCTTCCTGTCATACAAATATGCCCTGTTACCTGACTGCTGGTTCACAGCCTGTCTCCCTGTGCTTGGGAGCCCCATCACCATAAGAACTTGTCTCTCTGCCATGATCAGGCTTACCCCAGGGAACTCCCACAGTGCTTGGCTCAGGACACCCAGTCTTGTTGGCCCTTGGGAATCCTAAGTCTGGTAATACCCCAACCATGGGGCCCGGAGGTGCTTCCATCAGCATGCTGTGTCCTGAACAACCTCTGTCTCCCCCTCCCCCTCAGCCTCCAGTGAACTACAGAGAGGCCGAGCCTCTGGGAGAAATCAGGGATGCAAGTACAATTCTGTCAAAAAATTCTAGGAAAGCATCCAATTGCTTTGTTGTGAGTGAGGAGTTCTGCTACTCAAAGTGTGCTCCTGCGACCAGCAGCATCCTCATCACATTAGAATGAGAATCTCTGGCCCCAGCCCAAACCTGCGCCATCTGAGCGTGCCCTTTACCAAGATCCTGGGGCCATCTGATGTGCAGCAGAAGATGTGTTGTGTCGAGTATTTGTTTTCATGCAGGTGGTAATAATGGGAAAGTGTTGTAGGGCCTTCTTCCCCACCAGCCCAGCTCTCACCCTCACTCACCAGTCACGCCCACAGTGGACACGGGGCCCCAGCGCTGCCCCCTGTGCAGGCCATACAGGTGCATCTTGTACTTGCGCCCCGGCTCCAGGCCCCCGACGGTGACCTCACTCTCCTCACCCCCGACACGCACCACCTGGGGCCGCCCGTCCCTGTCCTTGTACTGGACAGTGAAGGAGTCGAAGTGGCCCTGGGGGACGGTCCACGAGAGGCTCAGCGAGTCTGGGGATGATCCTGTCACTGTCAGCTCCCCCAGCAGGGGCTCCTCGGGGGACTCTGGGGCCTCCGTGCTGGGCTCTGTGGGGCTGGGGGTCTCTTCCACCTCAGTAGAGGTTGGGGTCTCTTCCTCTGCAGCTGAAAAGGAGACACACAGAAAGGATGAGGCAAGATCCCCAAGAGATGTCCTTGGATCTTAGGAGAATGGAGAGCTGTGACCATGTCTGGGGGCCCCAAATTCAGTTCAGAGAAGCCCATGCTTGGGGCTGGCTGGGCTTGCTCAGCTGACATCTCACAAACATGCAGGAGAGTCTCCAGGATCGGCTGTGGGGAACCCTAGAGAGCCACCAGCACAGCTTATGGAGGCCCTTCTCTGCCCAGGAGGACCCCTTGGTCCCCAAGGGGAGGCACAAAGGGCACCATGGTTCAGCCTCCAGCTAAGGGACCTCCTGCACCCCACTCACCCATCACCTGAGAGAGGTGACCCCCCTCCCTGGCTGACCCCACCCTGGGGCTTCCACCGTCCACTCACCCGTCACCCCAAAGGCAGAGACGGGGCCCATGCGCTGGCCACCGTGGAAGCCATACAGGTTCATCTTGTACTTGTGGTCTGGCTCCAGGCCTGAGATGGTGACCTGGTCCTCATTCCCTGGCACCCTCACCGCCTTGGGCTGCCCATCCCCGTTCTTGTACTGGACCAGGAAGTGGTCAAACTGGCCCTCGGGGACAGTCCAGGAGAGGTGCAGGGAGTCAGGGGTGGCGTCTGTCACTGCCAGCTGCCCCAGCTGTGGCTTGATGGGAGGTTCTGAAGGTTCATCCTCCTCTTCCCTTGGGACTGAACAGAGACAGGAGAGAGAGAGACGGGGGGGGGGGGGGGCAGGATGACCATGGGGACACTGCTCTCCTCTGCGCTCTCACAGCCATTTGGAAGGTAGCACAGCTCTCCTTGCTCACCTGTGAGGGCCTCAATGTGGGCAGGACCCACACGCTGCTGGCCATGGAAACCATACAGGGTCACTGGGTATCTGTGGTCAGATTCCAGGCCAGTAAGGATGATGTCATTCCGGTCACCACCTACTTTGACTACTTGGAGTTGCCCATCTTTGTCTGTGTACTGGACCTCAAAGGAGTCAAAATCTCCCTCCATCACTGTCCAGGAGAGATGCAAGGTGTCTGGCGTGGCTTCCTCCACAGTCACCTCCCCTAGGCGGGGCTCAGGCCCTGGAGGACCTAGGGCCTCGGTTTCGATATCTTCTCTGGAGGCTGGTTCAGAGAGACAGGGAGAGATGGGTGACCGGTCTGTCATTGCAAGACTCTCCAAGAAGAGAGAACGAGGGAAAGAGTGAAGGACGTGACGGCAAGAATTCAGCAATAAAAAGGACCAACTATGATACAGGGGATGAATTTCCAAGGGATTGGAAACCAAGCACAGAATATGTATTGTACGTTCTGTTAAAAGAGATGCTTACAAAGGCAAAACCGTAAGGAGAGAAAACAGTTAGTGGCTGCCAGAGGCTGGGTTTGGGAAAACTGATTGCAAAGGGGCATGGGGAAATGGGTTTCTTGGGTCAATGGAAATGTTTTATATCTCAGTTGTTGCAATGGTTTCATGACTTAGACATTTACCAACACTCATTGTTCACACAAAATTGTATGTAAATTATGCCTCGATAAACCTCATCCCTTCCCCTAAAAGAAGGGAAATGGGAAGCTCAGAAATCCCCTGACTGGGTCAGGTCAGGCGAGCTGAAGCCAGAAGGAGGGACGGCATACTCTGGCCACAGCCTCACTCACCAGTCATGGCGATGGCAGAGATGGGACCCACACGTTTGCCCTGGTGCAGTCCGTACAGCAGGAGCTTATACCTGCGGTTTGGGTCCAGGCCTGGGATGCGGACCTCCCTGAGGCTGCCCTCCACAGGCACCACCTGCGGCTGCCCGTCTCTGTCCTTGTACTGGATCACAAAGGAGTCAAACTGGCCCTCAGGGACTGTCCACGAGAGGCTCACAGAGTCTGGGGTCACGCTGGTCACCTGTAGCTCCTCCCCAAGACGGGGCTTTAGGGGATGCTTTGCTTTAGCATCATCCACCGCACTCCGGATCTCTGAGATGGAGACAGAAAGGAAAGAGCTGCGTGTTTCTGGTGGCCTGGGTGACCTCAAAGGGCAGGACTGAGAGGTCTGCAGACAGGGCTTTGCCACAGCTGAGTCCTATAGGGCCAGTGCTATGGGATTGTGCAAGGAGAATAACAACTGTGATGGCAGCCACCACAAGTGGCCACCTGCTTCCCTGGCCTGGCAGGTTGCTGATGCCTTCCCTGGGGGAGTCCCAGGAGTAGAGCCTGGCCCCGCAGGGCATGTTCTCACCTGTGGTGCCTTCGGCAGTGAGGGGGCCATGGCGCCTCTTGCCCAGGAGCCCATAAAGGAGGAATCTGTACTTGCGGCCAGTGTCCAGAGGGGTGATGGTGACTGAGCGCTCATGGCCCTCCACAGGCACCACTTGGGGCCCGTCCCTGTCCTTGAACTGGACGACAAAGGAGTCAAAGTGGCCCTCGGGGACTGTCCAGGAGAGGCGCAGCGAGTCCAGGGTGGGATCTGTCACCCATAGCTCCCCAAGGCGGGGCGGGGCCCCAAAGCTGGCGTCACCTTGGGCAGCTAAAAGAGAGGAAAGATTCTTATGTTTATTTTTTTCCAGGATGACTCTTTGACTACTTCCCGCTAGAGCTGGAAAAACCCAGGACTGCCCAAATGATCAGTGCTTCCCCCAAATATTTCCATCACCCTCCCATCTCTGCTACTGTCCCCAACTGGCTCATGCCTCCCTCCACTTAGCCAGTGTGACATCTCCGGGAAAAAAGAATCCCTAGCTTCCTGCTTATCTTATTCCTCCGACTTTCCAGACTCTTCCCGCCTACTAAAGACTATTTTCCTAGTAGGGTGCATCTTGGTTTACTTATTTTCTTTTACCAAGAAGCCTACCCTTTGTGATTTGACTGGCCCCTGGGGAAATTCTGAGGGTCCTGGGGACATCAGAGGGGGCACAGGATCCCCAATGAGTGCAGACAGCAGGTGGGAAAGCAGGATGTTATGATGGAGGTGGCCCTCACAGGACCTGGGAAAGTAGTGGGGGCTGCCAACTTGGGGTGGGGGGAGGAGAAGGGGAGCTCACATGGAGAAAGGATCTGGTGTCTGTCCCAAAGCCATCCTGAGGCCTGAGAAGGAGCTGGCCCACTGCCTTCTTGGCCAGAGAGGACGCTGACAGCATTGTTATTGCTAGAGTTTTCTGGCATCAGGGAGCCCCCAGGGGCAGGGGAGGGCCTGGCCTGAAACCCAGGAAAGGGGCACAGCTGGGCTGGAATTGACTGAGACTGGCTGGGCAGCCAGCCCTGGGCTCCTCTGGTTCCCAGTTTCTGAGGCTCCAGGAAGAGGCCACAGGAGGGAAAGGGTCCTCTGGGGGCTGCAGATAGGGGATGCAATGAGCATAAGCCAGTAGCATAAGAAAACTGGGTGATGGCAAAACTCTCAGGAGGTGACGGCTGCACAAGGTTGATGGCGGCAAGACCCAGGCAGGCAGAAAGGGCTCCTGGCTCCCTTCACCCCTCCCCCAGCACCCCCAGTCTGTCCCACCTTCCAGGAAGTGTTCTGAAGGGGCTTCCCCCATTCAACAGAAGTGGAAATTATGAAAAGAGAGAAAAAATCAACCAGCGGAGCAGACCCAGGAACTGGGCTCGTTTTCCTTGAACTGGGGCAGGCAGTGTGGCTTTTCTTTTCTTTTCTTTTCTTTTTTAAGTGTTTATTTATTATTTGGAGAGAGACAGATAGAGCGTGAGGAGGGGAGAAGCAGAGAGAGAGGGAGACACAGAATCTGAAGCAGGCTGCAGGCTCTGAGCTGTCAGTCAGCACAGAGCCCGATATGGGGCTCGAACTCACAGACTTTGAGATCATGACCTGAGCCAAAGTTAGACTCTCAACCGACTGAACCATCCAGGGGTCCCACTGTGGCTTTTCAAATGAATCAAAAGAGATGGACAGAGGGCAGACCAGCAGAAGGAAAGAGATAAGGCAGTGTGAAAAATGGTGTGAAGGCCGCTGGGGGGCTGGGGGGCTCTCACCTGTCTTTGCCTCCACGGAAACTGGGCTGCGTCTTTTCCCATCCTGAATCCCAAAGAGCAGGAACTTGTATTTCCTACTGGGCTCCAGGCCAGGGATGGTGACCTCGCGCTGGTCTGCGGCCACAGGCACCACCTGGGGCTGCCCATCCCTGTCCTTGTACTGGACCACAAAGGAGTCGAATTCACCCTCAGGGACCGTCCACGAGAGGCTCACAGAATCCTGGGTCAGGTCTGTCACTGTCAGCTCCCCGAGACGTGGCTCCTGGGGGGACTCTGTGGTTGGGGCTGGAGGGAGGGGAGCTAGGATCCAGGAAAACAAAGAACATGGCTGAGGTCTTGGGCAGGAGAACTTCCCCCTTGAACTCCTGGCCTCCCAGGGCCTCAAGGGATCCTTAAACTAAGATAAGAAACAGTTACATCCATATTTTCCCTGACGTGTAACTGAAATGTAGCATTTCCTTCAATGATGAATATAGGTGACAAACCACTGAGGTACCAGCAGTACTTGTGATTCTACTGGATTGTGATTCTATTAGGAATCAACAGATGTTTTTCCATCACCTTAGAATTACTACAGAAACTTCAAAATACCGTTTACTCTCATGACCAACTACTTCTAAACGTGGGTATGTTATTATACAATCCTCTAACTCTTATTATTTAATGAATAAAGACGTTCCTGTATTACTAAATCATAAATTTGAATTTAAAATATTTTGATAATTGAATATCAATATAATTGGCTTCCTCTGTAATCCTATGCCTTTATTTTATGTATTTTAAAACACTGCTCTGAGGGGTGCCTGGGTGGGTCAGTCAGTTGAGAGTCTGACTTCAGCTCAGGTCATGACCTTGAGATCACGGGTTCGAGCCTCATGTCAGGCTCTCCGCTGTCTACATGGAGCCTGCTTTGGATCGTCTGTCCCCCCTCTCTCTCTGCCCCACCCCCCACTCACTCTCTCTGTCTCTCTCAAATAAACTTAAAAAAATAAACTTAATTTAAAAAAGATAATAGAACACTGCTCTGAGAGGAGTCCATGGGTTTCACCAGACACTGGCAGAAGAAACGGCGGCAACCTGTGCCCAGGAAGCTAAGAGCAAGGGCCACTTCTGGGAGGAAGGCAGGCTATAGCACCCAGGGTGCTAAGGGCCTCTGAGAGGAGATTCAAGGAATGCGTGCCATTTAAGCTCAACTAGAAAAAAAGGACATCAGGGGAAGGTGGCAGCTGTGTCCAGGTCACAGCAGGGTTGTAAAGAGAAAGGAAGGGAACAGCTGTGGGCAATCAGGGGAGACAAACAGTCTGCAACTGGATTTAGATCAAATGGAAGCAAGACATTCCTGCCTGGGGGAAAGGGCAGAATGGAGATGGGGACTGGGAGGGCAGGGAAGGTTCTAGCTGGGGAAGACGCCAAGGGGCCAGGGAACAGAGTAAGGTGCCTGTGACCTCAGGAAGGACCTGTGGAAGCCTCTGAGGCAGGATCTCAGAGAGGGTTGTGGGGTGGGGAGGATTCTGGGTAACCAGGGATGGGGACTGCCTCATCCCTGCTCACTCACCAGTCACAGCTACCACAGAGAGGGGGCCCACACGCTGGCCACCATGTAGCCCATAGAAGTTCATCTTGTATTTGCGTGCAGGCTCCAGGCCGGGGATGGTGACCTCACGCTGGTCTGAGGTCACAGGCACCACCTGGGGCTGCCCGTCCCTGTCCTTGTACTGGACCATGAAGGAGTCAAACTGGCCCTCTGGGACTGTCCATGCGAGGCCCATGGAGTTGGGGGTCACATCTGTCACTCTCAGCTCTCCCAGGTGTGGCTCCAGGGGGGGCTCCGTGGCTGGAGTCTCTTCCGGTTGTGGAGCTGACAGAGATGGTGGGAGACCGTTAGGAAAAGCCCCTCTTTTCCTTGTTAGTAGTTATGTCTGTTGTTTTTGTGGTGTCCACGAGGTGGTTCTGATTAAAACTACACTAATTTGGCAACATCTGTCCGGCCACAACCCCTCACTCAGTCCCTGCCAGGATCTAGGGCTGTGCTGGGGCTGGGGAGGGGTGTGCACCATCACTGAGACCCTGGTAAAGTGGCTGAACTTCCCTTGTGCGTCAGTGCTCCAAGTCCCCTCTCCCGGGACCCGCAGACTCAGTGTTTGCCTGGCATCTTTGTTGGGTGCCTGGTCTGTGTCTCAAACTCATTAAGTCCAAAACCGGGCTCAGAGACTCCCCCCCACACACAACTGCTCAGTCCACAGCCTCCCCACCTTGGCAAAGCCACAACTTCATTCTGGGCATTGTCCGAGTCCTCTCACACCCCACATCTAGCCTGTGAGGAAGTTCTATTGTCCCCTTCAGCAGCTGATGCCCCCTCACTAACTCCGCCCTGCTGCCTCCATCCCCAAGCACCAAGTGCCACCGGCTCTTACTGGACTATCAGGGTCTCCTAAATCATCTCCCTCCTCCACCCTCATCCTGCCTCCGATCAATGTTAGTCAGAGCCTGTTCCCAAAATGACTTCCATCTCACTCAGGGCAAAAGCCTCTGAGGTCCCAAGTGATTGATCATCTCTCACATATCCCCCTCCCCCCATTCCAAACATTCCTGGCTTGCCCACAAATGGTCAGGGCACTTTCCCTCTGCCCTGGATCTTCTTCCCAAAGGCCCGCGTGCCTTGTCCTCTCCCTCCTTCAGGTCTTCCATTAGAGAGGCCATTTCCTACCCCCTTTCTACCCATTCACCATCGCCTGCTGGACTTGGCTTTTCTCTCCAGGGCTAATCACTGTCACGTTCAGTAGCGCTGACAGATTTGCGCAGTTTGGTGTCTGTTTCCCTCTGCTAGAATGTGAGCTCCATGGGCAGAGGCTTAGCCTTGCTCACGGCTGTGTCCCCAGGCCCTGGCACACTGTGGGTGCTCCACAAATGCTTGCTAAATTACTGCACGACTCTGCTGGGAAAGGCCGAGCTCAGAACCTGTTGGTCCCCACTGCCCCAGAATCAGCTGAGTGTGGGCGGCATTCCTCAATAGTGACCAAACCTAGAAGGTGGTCCCAAGAAGTAAAACAGTGGAGGAGGCTGCTGGGTGTGGTTCCCAAGAGCTGTTTTCTCTGGCGTCTGCAGGAAGATAAGACTAAGCTCCAGAAAGATAAAACCTGCTTTAAAAATGGGCCGTTGGTGAGGCCTCAGAAAGACAGAAATGATTCTGAGCAGGGAGGGCAGGGCTGAAGGCAGCTTAAGGTGGGTGGGAGTGGCTGCATCTACTCAGTACCAGGTATGAGAGCTGGTATTGTATTTCATGTTCCTTCTAGCTCTGATAGGTCCTGTAGCATCCGTTGCCTGCTCATTTGTGCCCTGTCTGTACTTCTTTCTGTAAGGAAGAGAAACTATCCCTCACTGTCAAATAAGCCTTACTGTTGTGGCTTGGCTTACCTGGAAAAGGTAGAACTACAACTACCCATGGGCATGGCAGTACCATGCTGCATTTGATGTAATCTTTTTCTAATTTAGAAATGTTTCTTTTCTTCCTTCCTTTCTTCCTTCCTTCTTTCTCTTTTCTTCCTTCCTTCCTCCTTCCCTCTCTCCCTGTCTCTCCTTTCTGTCCTTACTTCCTTCTTTCCTTCCTTCCTTCCTTCCTTCCTCCCTCCCTTCCTTTCTTTCCTTTCTTTTTCTTCCTCCCTCCCTCTTTTCTTTTTTCTTTCTTTCTTTTTTTCTTTTGTTCTTTCCTTCCTTCCTTCCTTCCTTCCTTCCTTCCTTCCTTCCTTCCTTTCAGTAGGCCTCATGCCCAGCACAGAGCTCAATGCAGGCTCAAATTCATGACCCTGAGATCAAGACCTGAGCTGAGATCAAGAGTCACACACTTAACTGACTGAGCCACCCAGAGGCCCCTAGAAATGTTTCTAATAGGCTGTGTACATATTTTCTCCTGGCAGTGGTACAGCATGTGCTTTATGCCAGGCACAGCCCCTTGGTCAGCTCAGCAGGCTCCAGCTACCCATCACTTTTCCTACTCTGACAATGGAGCTAACTGAAGAACAAAAAGAAATTAGGAGTAGAAGGTTCTGTAAACTAAGCCAGCCAAGTCACTGTAAGGTTGGGCTTCGTGGGAGTACAGACACCATGCTCTGAAAACTTGTTTTTCTGCTTTTAAGTGTTTAATCTTTCTCTTTATACTAAAAGTTGTTTTGAAAAAGGTGTGTCTGTTTCAGTGAGCAAAGGGAAAAGGGAGGCCCCTTCCTGTGACCGAGGTGGGCAAGTCAGCAGGAGAATAGCCAAGTCCCAGAGGTCTGCCTTGGTTCTGGTCCCCAGCTGCTGAGGCCCTGGAGGGATTCCCCAGGCTGCTTCCTCTGTGGTGCCCAGGTGGTCCCAACCTGGGCCCGAGGCAGGGAGTGGAACGGATGTCCCTCTTTGCTTCAAAGTCACTCACTGGATGAGTGGTAAAGAAAGTTTCCAGCTACTGATGGAGAGGCCCAATGCCTCATGCACATCTGACCACCTAAGCAGCTAAACCAGCCAAAGAGGACAGAGCAAACCCCAGACTCAGGATAATTATAATCATCTTTGTGGCAACACTGGCAGCATGTGTACTCTGTGCCTGCCCTTCCTTAGTGCTTCATGTCTGTTAACTCATTTAATCCTCACTACAATTCTGTGGGCGGCTGTTACTGTCCTCATTTTACACATGAGGAAACAGGCACAGAAAATTTAAAATTGTTAAAGGTCACAAGGCTGGTTATAGCCCAATCCCTGGCGAACTGCTCTTTTTAGGTCCTCCCTCAGTAAGGGGCAGGGTAGGAGGAGGTGGTGGGGGCAAGGGGTCATACTACCACTGCAGCAAGGGAGAGCAATGGCCACAGGAAGGCTGGGGGCCACTGGTGGGAGGAAAAGGAAGCAGGCCCCAGCTCTCACTCACCAGTCACGCCCACGGTGGACACGGGGCCCCAGCGCTGCCCCCCGTGCAGGCCATACAGGTGCATCTTGTACTTGCGCCCCGGCTCCAGGCCCCCGACGGTGACCTCACTCTCCTCACCCCCGACACGCACCACCTGGGGCCGCCCGTCCCTGTCCTTGTACTGGACAGTGAAGGAGTCGAAGTGGCCCTGGAGGACGGTCCACGAGAGGCTCAGCGAGTCTGGGGAAGATCCTGTCACTGTCAGCTCCCCCAGCAGGGGCTCCTCGGGGGACTCTGGGGCCTCTGTGCTGGGCTCTGTGGGGCTGGGGGTCTCCTCCACCTCGGTGGGGCTGGGTGTCTCCTCCACAACCTCCTGGGGGGCTGAGAGAAGAGATGAGGATACAGACTTACAGCCTAACTTGCTTTGTTGGCGAATTATGACAATCAAGTATATCCAGCAAATAAAGACCTCAAGCCATAGGCTTTGGGGTTCGGGTAGCATTTGTATCAGCCATTCAGTAACTCACTGGAGATAGTTGAGACAGGCCCCTGAACCCTATAGGTACTGCTGGCAGGAATTGTACTGGTGGATTCTGTGGGGGTGGGGGTGGGTGTTCCCCACCCCCACCCCCACCCCCACCCCCACCGACCACAGTCTGAGAAAAGAGCTGAGATGGGAAGAAAGGAAATTCTGGGGAACTTTCTCCCATGTCCTCTGACAGTGCTGAAATCGAGGGGCCAGTAAGGCGTCTTCACATTTGCCTTCTTCCCTTTCAGCTCCAGCACCCCCCTAGGGCTTTCCAGCTGCCCCACCCCACTTACCAAGACACCAGACAGAATATACCTTGGCTAGGGCCTCCCTGGACAGTCCTGTCCCTCCTTCTACTTCAGACAAGAGTGGGAGAAAGATTCGGGGTAGAAGGCTAGGGAAGGCCATGCTCTTCCCTGGCGGGGTCTAGAATCACAGCCCTGAGGGTACCTATCTACTGTCTGGCAACTAGGTCTCTGCTGAGGCTCCATGGAGACGGGAGACTGGCTTTTGTAACCCACTCCCTGGTCCACAGGGTATTACTCAGGGGACAGAAGATTGAAGAGGGAGGAGGCAACAATGGGGAAGTTAGGGAGATAAAGGAGACAAAAAAGGATACTGGGAAGGGAGAGAATCAGGGAGAAATAGCAGCTCATTCTTTTTTTTTTTTAATTTTTAAATGTTTATTTATTTTGAGAGAGAGAGAGAGAGAGAGAGAGCAGGGGAGGAGCAGAGAGAGAGGGGAAGACAGAATCTGAAGCAGGCTGCAAGCTCTGAGCTGTCAGCACAGAGCCTGACGCAGGGCTCGAACCCACACACCATGAGATGATGACCCAAGCCAAAGTCGGATGTTTAACTGACTGAGCCACCCAGGCATGCCCCTAGCAGCTCATTCTTATAGGTTTCGATGTGCCAGGCACTGTTCTAAGTATGTATGTTTGTACGTTAACTGATTTAATTCTAATGACTGTGTGAAGCAGCAGTGACCGTTATTATCCTCATTTGACAGATGAGAAAGCTGAGGTACAGAGAGATTTAGTAATTTGTGCAAGGTCCCATAGGGAATAAACTGTAGAGCTAGGATTAAAATCCAGGCAGTTGGATCCAGAGCCCATGCTCCCACCCATGATGCTACAAAACCACAGAAATGGTGCTGACCCAGGGCGGCGGGCGGGGGGGCTGGACAGGTGGGAGAATGAGGGCAGGTAGGGGGACTGAGAGGGAGCCCTTTGCCCTGCTCCAAGGTGGCTGGGAACCAGGGATGTGGGGGCCTGGGAAGAGGCCTTTTCATGCCAGAAACATGGGAAACATGGGACTCTTGTCCCTTGGATCCACCAGCTCTGAACAGGGCAAGCAATGGCGGGAAGGTGCAGGGAGCCCACAACAGAAGCTCAGAAATGACAGCACCCCAAGCCAGGCCATGATAGGGGAAGGAACACAGTGGCTGAGGATATCTGTGGGGAGGACAGCCTGGGGCGGAGGGATGATTCCAGGCATTCGGAATGGGAAAAATGAGGCCGGTTCTTGGAGATGGAGAAGCAGGGCTGAGTAGAAGGTCAGGGGCTGCTGGCTGGGTGAGAAGTCCTGGGATGTGGGGAGGTCCAGGGTAGAGGCTTGGCAGAACTGGAGCCCAGAAAGAGAAGGTGGAGAGAAGTACGAAGGAGTCCCGGGGCCAGGTCCTGCCCAGAGGACCGGGGGCTGGCAGTGGAGGGAGGCCTGTGTGGCCCTGACTCACCTGTGACGGCCACCACAGACACAGGCCCCACACGCTGCCTGCCATGAAGCCCATAGAGGTTCATCTTATACTTCCGGTGCGACTCCAGGCCAGGAATGGTGACCTCATTCTCATCACCCCTGACGGGCACTGCCTGGGACTGCCCCTGCGCGTCCTTGTACTGGACCATGAAGGAGTCGAAGGAGCCCTGGGTCACTGTCCAGGACAGGCGCAGGGAGTCTGGGGTCGCATGAGTCACCATCAGTTCCCCCAGCAGGGGCCGCTCTGGGGACTCTGGGTGGAGGAGCTCCTCTCTCTTCTCTGAGGCTGTAAATAAGAGGATCCACTGAGGGCTATACTGGCAGCCCCAGATTGGTGTTTGGGGTTTGGAGGGGTTGTCATACCTGGCGGGTGGGTCACTAATCAATCAGCATGAGTGCTGAACTCCTGGGAAGTCTGGCAGAGCCAGGGTATGATACATCTTCTGGGCCTCGGGGAACAGCTGAATGGGATGGAAGGGACCCAGCAGTACAGGGGAGGCTGGCTATCCCTCAGCCTGGGAGTGGGGCCAGGATTCAGAGTCCACCATCTCACTGGGAGGCCCCAGCTGGTTCCTGGCTGAGGGCAAGGGTGTGGAAGGCTGGGAGGGGTCACGGGGGAGCTTAGGTAGTTGCCCCTCACCTGTGGTGCCATCAGCTGTGAGGGGGCCGTGCCGCTTCTTGTTGGCAATCCCAAACAGAGTGAACCTGTACTTGTGGTCAGGGTCCAGGGAGGAGACAATGACCGAGCGCTCAGGCCCTTCCACGGGCACCAGCTGGGGCTGTCCGTTCCTGTCCCTGTATTGGACTACGAAGGAGTCAAACTGGCCCTCAGGGACAGTCCAAGAGAGGTGCAGTGAATCTGGGGTGGGATCTGTCACCCACAGCTTTCCCAGGCGGGGTGGAGTCACTGGGCTGGGATCACTCTGAGGCACTGGGAGGAGGGGTAGAGAAAAAGGAGGAACACAGGTCAAAGGAGAAGGGAGATCCATCTCCCACATTGGGATGCTGGGTGAGGTTGTGCAGGCTGTTCCCTGCACAAAGGCGCATGGCTGAGGGAGGACCAAGAGACTAAAATTCAGCCAGCCTCTCCTTGCCAAGCTGTGTGCCCTGGCATGGGGCTACGCTCACCTAGAGAAGGGGTGCCTTCTTCTAAATGGCACAGAAGCACCTTATGGACTAGTGCGGCCCTGAATCTATCCGCAGCCTAGTGACGGACTTCAGAGAGAAGGGAGCCCAGCCATCCCTTTCTGTGTCTCCGTAGCCAGGGAAGCCTTCCAGGACAATCTCTACTGCTTCCAGGCTTAACTACTAGCTGCTCTCTCCTCCAAGAGAGGGAAGTGCGATCTTTGGAGCGTTTTACTGTGGGAGAGGCTTCCACACCTGTGCTCTGGGCCCCACTTCCTCCTTTCTCATGCCGCACCACCAACCCCTCACTCCCTGCCACTGTGCCCTCAGCATTGACAGGAGCTCCTCCTCTCAGTTGCTAGCTCTCTCCAGCTTCCACCCTCCCTGCTTGCTCTCTCTTCCTTGCCCAGATTCCAGAAAGAGACATCTATACTGGTTGTAGCCATGTCCGCACCTCCATCACCCTTTCAATCCGGCTCCACCTTCCACTGGCAGCTCTCCCCGGGGTCAGTGGTGGCCTCGCCATTGCTAAGTCCTGCGGACGCTCTGTAGCCCTGAATCACTCTTATGGAATCTGACATGTCTGGCCACACCCTTAATTTTGGCATCCAGGACACCACTCTCTCTGGCCATGCCCCTCTCCCCAGATCACCTCCTTGGGCTACCTTGCACACTCCTCTTTCTCTGCTCAGGCCCTGAGTGCTGTCCATCTCCAGGGTTCCAGCCGCCCCATCTCTTCTCCCCCTACAACCTCACTCTGGCTCCTGCCCATTGGCACTGAGGACACCCAAGCACCCTCTCCAGGCCTTCTCTCTGCCCTCCAGACCTGTGAGGGCAGCAGAGATAACCCCTCAGCCCACCACTTTCTGCTTGAGTGCCCTCTCCCTCTCAGTGCCTTGACTCTCCTCATCCATAAATGGGCATGTCTCCTGGGGCTGCTGTAGGCAGTAAGTGTGATGACGCACTTAGAACATCTTAAACACATTTGACAGTTAAATGCTCACGCTGTGCTGTTCCTCACCTCTGCTGTCCCTTGCCTCAGGGAATGGAACTGTCTGATCTAGAACATGGCAGTTCTTGGGCCTCCTCATCATCCTTCACCTCCCACACCCAGCCTCACTGCCACCCTTCCAGCCAGGCCAGCATCATTTCCTGCTGGCTCTTAACTCACTTCTCCAGCTATTCTCTGCAGCGGCCTCAGTGTCATTTGTAAGATAAGCATGAAATCATGTCACTCCCACTTAAAACCCTTCAGAGGCCCCCTGGGGCCCTCAAATGAGTGCCAAGCTCCTCAGTCAGACACACAAGACCAGTCCCTTCAGCTCTCCAGGTACCCTGCTCTCCATCCAGAGGAAACAGATTGTACAGGGCCACACTCACTGCCACCTCATTCTCCATGGCTCCCTCTGTCTGCACTGCCCTCCTCAACCTCTCTGCCTGACCTGCCACTATTTTCCCTTCGGGATTCACCTCAGGCACCACTGCCTCCAGGAAGCCTTCCTGGAGTTCCCAAAGCACTGGGAAGACCTCCTTCAAGACTTTGCACAGGGGCAGAGATAGGAGTGTGTGTGAAGGCTCTCACTCACAGATCTTGGCTTCAGCCACCAGGGGGCCATGCCTCTTCTTGCCCAGGAGCCCATATAGCACAAATTTGTACTTGCGGCCAAGGTCCAGGTTGGTGATGAGGGCCGAGCGCTGGGACCCCTCCACAGGGACAACCTGGGGCCCGTCCCTGTCCTTGTACTGGATCACGAAGGAGTCGAACTCGCCCTCAGGGACCGTCCATTGCAGGAGCAGGGAGTTGGAGGCCATGCCAGTCACTGTCAGCTCGCCCAGATGTGGCGGGGCCAAGGGCTTCCCAGGCTTTGCCCCATCCCTGTCTGGAATGTGGGGAACAAAAGTAAAGCAGGTGGATTCAACCCCTGCCTTGTCCCTGGTCTCCTTCCCTTTCCTCAGCCCATTAGGTCCCTCCTTCCTGGACAGCTCCCTCCCTCAAAGCTTCCATTTTCCTACCCTCAGCCCTCTGTGAGTAGCCAGCCATCTCTGTTCTGGAATGAGAACTTTAGCCCTTCCCTTGTGCTAGCCTCCCCGCCCCTCCCTCTCCATACCAAGACCTTTGAGGGAGTTTCAGGTCCCCCCTGGTCTTCCTGAGTCAGAACCTCCTCATTGCTGTTTTGGAGCAGCTGAAGACTCCTCCACCCACTTGGACTTTTCTCTCCCTCACCACCCTCTCTCCTAGTGCTGAGCTTGATCTGGAGTGGCAGGGAGAGCGACTTACCCTAGTCCCATAAAGAGGGACCAGGAGGGAACACGAGAGTCGGGAAGCCCAGGCCCTATCCCTCACTGTTTTCACAAACCTCACCCATCTCTGATGCCCTGCTGGCTGTGGAGTCCCCCACGCTAAAGAACTTCTGTCCCCGGGAGAAACTGGCTGATGGGACCATGGAGCACTGTCCACTGCAGGCCAGGCTCCCAGGGTGGTGGGCTACCATCCCAGTGAAGGGATGGCGGGGGCTGTGGGGAAGAGAAGGGGAAGAGGGAGCTAAGGGTCAGTATCCTCAGGGCTAGAGGCCTTCCCACACCTACCCACAGAGATCTATGGGGTGGGAGGGACAGAGGGGTGACCAGGAATTGGGGAGGACACAGGCAAAGAAAGCTGCAGGTGGAGAGCCAGAAGCCTACAGCCTCTCTCCTTGACTCCCTGTCGTACCCTCTGACCTTCCTCCCATCTGCTATTCCCCTTCCCTACCCACCTTGTCATTGTTCTAAGACCCCCTCCATTCCTCTTTCCTCTGAACCCTCAACTCCAACCTTTTCTCTTCTTGTTTGCTTTTACCACTCCAACCCAAACACCAGCGCTGCCCTTCAATCCTCTCCCACCTCAGAAGCCCTGATGGCCCAGCCCCTCCCCCGCCCTCAGGACACTAATCTGAACAGAGTTTAGGATATACCCATAATGCCTTGGTAGATAAGAGGGGCAGAGGACTCGCCCTCCGGGGGGACCCCACGAAGCGACAGCTCATAGGGGACGCCGGGAGGTGGTGAGGGCACCAGAGCCTGGCGGACGTCCCCTGGCAGTAGTTCCTCATGTGCCCCTGGCCCCTCGGGCACCCGGAGGCGCAGCTGGAAGTGGGCAAACGTGTCAGGCTGAGCAGTCCAAGCGACGCGGAGGTGCCCTGTCTTGTCTTTGCCCAGCACCCTCAACTCTCCTAGTTCCTGGGGGCGCTGCTGTAGTTCAGGGGCCCGGGCCCCTTGAGTGGTTGAAGGGCCTGAGGGAGGAGGCTCATCCGTGGCCACCAAAAGGCCTGAGGGAGAGGACCCTGGGAAGGGGCAGGGAGAGAAAACAAGAGAGTCAAGAATGAGAGCAAGAAGGGAAATCCCAGCCCCCAGGTTCTGCCTTCTAGCCTCTCAGAGCCTATAGACCCTCCCTCTTCTGCTTCTGAGTCCACTCGCTGGACCACCTCATCCTTCCAAGGGTGGGCCCCATCCTCCCAACACCCCTGTCCACCCCATTCTTAAACAGACAAACCTGCAGGCAATAAATAAAAGAACTAAATCTGGCCATCCCTCCCCTCACAAGGCTCCTATGACCCCCAGCCCCACAGATTTCCATGTCCTTCCCTAAGTACATCCCCTTCCCTACTGGGTGGTGGTCGTGGCTTCCATTAGTGCTGCAGTGAGAAGCCTGGAAGAAAGGAGGAGATGTGGTGTTAGGGAAGGCGGATGCAAGTAGAGAGTGGGTAGTGAGGAGAGAGGGAAAAGAGGGTGTGTATGGGGGGTACATCCAGCTCAGGTGGCATCTGGGCCCTAGGGGGGAAGAACGGGTCCACAACCCTCCCCAGGGCAGCCAGAGAGCACCCCTCCCCTGAGCCCGGCATCGTTCCTGTGGAAGAGACAAGCATGAAGTGAGCCAGGAGGCCTGGAAAGACAGCTCAAGAAGCAGTGGTTTCACCTCTCACAGACACAAGCTGCCTGATGGTTTCAAGGCCATCCCCACGCCGCAGTCCCCATGTGTCCCTTTGAGGTCAAGGCCAAATTGTGGAAAATAGTAACCGCTGACCACAGCCTTCTGCCACCCTCACTACAGTGAGTCAGAGTTGGGGAGTGCTGGTTTCACTCCGGTGCCCACCCCAACTGCTCCAGTGAGTTTTTGCAGACCCTCCCATCCCCCTAAATGCCCCTTCCCTTGCCCAGGATGGCAATCCTGACAAAGTGTCTGGGGAACCTTAAAGACCAGGTCTCCCTGGCCCCCGGTATGCCCGAGGGCCTGGGGTGGAGATGGCTTCTAGGAACACAGAGGGGCATGCTTTGTTGTGGCGTCCCCTGGAGCCTGAACCGGGAAGGGCTTGAAGGCCGAGGAGTGTGGTGGGTGGGGGTGGGGTGGCAGTCTGAGCAGTGAGGCAGTGGGAGGAACTCTTGGATGCAGACTCCAAAGGCAGGTGAGGCTGGGCAGGGAATGGGTGGTCCCGCGGCCCCAGCCCATGCTACCTGTGGTGGTGATGAAGGCGTAGGACTTGGAGGTCTGCCCTGCCCGCACCCCGTGGACCTCCACGTGGTAGGTGGTGCCGGGCCTGAGGTCCGGTAGGCTGACGGTGCGCGTGGTGCCCGGCACGGTCAGCTCCCCGCCGGGGCCCTCTGCCGGCGGCTGGGGCCGCCAGCGCAGCACCACGCGCTCGAAGTGGCCGCGAAGCCCATCAAGGGATACGAGTAGTGCGCCGTCCGCGGAACTGCCCAGGACCTCAGGCTTGGGGTGGCGGGGCGCAGCCACCCGATCGACGCCTTCGGGCGAGAGGCCGTAGATGCCCTGGTTGGAGTCCCGCTTCCAGGTGCCGGGGTCGGGGCTGGCGGTGGGGCGGGGGCGACGGGGCGGGGGGGCCGGGGAGCCGACGGGGGCGGCAGCCGCCCGACGCCGCTGCAAGTATTCGTGGATGTGGCGCGCCACCGACGCGTAGGTCTGGTTGGCCCGCAGTGGGTAGCCATGAGCCCGCAGGTGGCGCTCCAGGTCTTGCACGGTGCCGCGGAAGCGGCCCAGCTCGGCGGTCAGGTTGCCCCACGCCCGCCGGGGGGGCTGCGGCAGGCTAGGCCCAGGCCGAGGCTCCTCCTCCCCATCCTCCGCCGGCCGCGAGGGCCTAGCGGGACGTGAGGGCCGAGGGGCCCGCGGGGCCGGAGCAGGCCGGGGGCGGGGCTTGGGGGGCGGGGCTGGGGGGCGAACCTCCGGGTAACTGTAGTGGCCGGGTGCTGCCGGGGGCAAAAAAGGGGGAAGGGGAGAGCAGGTCAGTGGCAGCCCCCCTCCCCACCGCCCCTGCGCTCCTCCCCACGGCAGCCCCGCACTCCCCCCCCCCGCCCCGCCCCCAACCGGAGCCAGAGGCCTCTTGCTCGTGCCCCAGCCCCACCTGGAAAGAGAACCAGAGAAAGGAGTCAGTGTCCCAGGAGCCCCTCCCCGCTCGCCCTCCAAGCCCGCCATTGTTGCTGCCCTAGAAAGAAGAGAGAAGCCAGCAGGTGGGGCCCTGTGTCTGAAGGAGAGAAAGGGGAGTGGGAGGAGAGAATGTGAGCTACAGCGAGGTGGGCGTCCCTCTGTCACAGGAAAAGAAATTAAATATCCATCTGTTAAGAGACCTTGAGGATTAGTGGAAAATTACTGCTCTGAGACCAAATTTCCCCCCAGCCCCAATCCTAAAGTCAACAGGAATGCGGATCTCTGATCTGCCCAATTCCAGTCCCTACAAGGTCTGACCACCGACTGTAAGCACAGGCCTGCGTCTAAATTTCAAGCAAAATCTACCCCATCTGCGTGAGTCAGACATCATCTTCTATTTACTGCTTCTCTCCATGGGGCAGGTTCCTCCCCCCTTACTCCAACCTGCAGCCTTCCTACAACAGGCCTCCAAGCACCCTAGGGCTTTGTCTTCCCGTGCCCCAGTTACAGAGCAAGTCCCCAGCAGGTGATTTGTGACTACCCCTGCCCTGCCCAGGTGCATTCAGAGGAGCCTGTGAACCCTAGATATGGGCTCCCAAGGAAGGGGCTGCTCCACAAAGAAACTGGGTCCTTCCCTAACCCCTGGCCAGGCATACCTGTGTTGGCCCTGACAGAAGCCGGGTAGCTTACTGCCCGGCCCCGCTCTGCAGTGACAGTCACTACATATTCCACGCCTGGCATCAGGTCGGTCAGCAGTGTTCCATCTGCCTCAGGGGGTACCTCCAGCCGCACCCTCTGGTTGCCAGCACTGACATAGGACACCACGAATCGGTCCACCTCAGCCTGGGGTCGCAGCCAGCTGAGCTCCAGTGTGGTTGGTGTCACAGCCACCACTCGGAGGTCCTGGGGGCCGTCGATCACTAGCCAGGTTAGAGAGAAGAGGGATCAGGTGGGAGTGTAGTTCTTCAGTCACCAGCTTTCACTCTAAGAGCTCTGTCACCATCCAGTTCCTCCCTTCTGCTTTCCTGGGGGACAGATTCCCAGCCACCCCTCTCAAATCCAAATCTCCAACCAGGACCCTTCCCTCAGCCCCAGCTCTCACTGGTGGTGATGGTCTTGGAAGCAGGAGGGCCCCAGTTAGTCCCTCGAAGGGCACGGACAGTGACCTGGTACTCCTGGCCAGGAGCCAGTCCTCTCTGGTCATAGGCTGAGGCAGAGCTGGGTACTCGTGCTGTGAATGGGGGGCTCACCCCCTCTGTCTGCAAGAAAGAGAGCACCAGGTGGTTTAAGGCTGATAGTCTCACCCCTGCTGCCCAATCTTCCTTATCTCTTCTTTCTCCAAACTCCAGTTGCTGTCAACACGGAATTGTGTAGAACTTGGTCCTGTGCAGCTGGGGAGCGTGGTGGTAGCAGCAAACACATCTAAAATGCTTAGTCCCAGGGCACCTGGTGGCTCAGTCATTAAGTATCTGACTTCAGCTCAGGTCATGATCTCAGGTTCATGGGATGGAGCCCCGCGTCGGGTGAGCTCAAGCCCTGCTTCTCTCTCTCTTTTTCTGTCTAATCTTCGCTCACTTGCACCCTTTCTCTCTCTCTCTCTCTCAAAAAATGAAATGAAATGAAATGAAATGAAATGAAATGAAATGAAATGAAATGAAATAAAATAAAATAAAATAAAATAAAATAAAATAAAATAATATATAAAATGCTTAGCCCGTACCAGGTGCTATTCAAGGCAACTTGCGTATATCAACTCACTTAATGCTCATAAGAACCGTATGAGGTAGATCATGTTACTCCCATTGGACAGATGAAGAACCAAGGTACAAAAGGATTAAGTATCTTGCCCAACATTTGCCCCAGCCTCAGCCTCCCCACAGACACCCGCTCCTGGCTGGGTAATGTGGGTGTGACCCTTGTCAGGACGCATTAGGCACCTCTCTGGCCTCCAACCACTCAAAAACAAAGTCCACCTGCTCTAAATTCTTTATAAACGTTTCCCAATTTTGTACCTGGCATTGTGCTGGGCATGAGGAAAGACATGTCCCCTGTCCTCAGCTCATGTTAAAGCTGATTAGATCTCTACCCAAATCTCTGTGGCATACATGCCTGTGAGTGAACCACTGCTCCAAGTGCACACATAAGGTATTATGATTATCTGTGGTGACCCCACAGGAAATATACCAGCTCCAGAAGGGTCTCCTGGAGTGCCAGCCACTGGGGAAACAGGAGGAATGGACATCTGTGAGCAGTCTAACTGCCCCGAATTTCACTGGGCTGTCTAGCTAGGACAGCTAATAAGGACGCTCTGTTCTGTTTAGCTATGTTGGCCATGATGAGGACACCTCCATCCAGCCAAGTAGGATTGGAAATTTCAAAAGGTACTCTCCTAAACCAAGAAAATTGTGGGGAAACCAACACAGTAAATAGCAAAGTACAAAACCAGATGAGAGGCCACGTAGAGATTTCTGGGTTGAGAATGAAAGAAAGCTTTGTCAGAGTTTTGTTGGTTGAAAATTTTTCCGGGCACACAGGACCCCTGCTCCTCTCCTACTCACCCTGCCCTAGGATACCCCAGTCTAGGAGGCCTTTGGATGGGCTTCACCTGAAGACCCGTGAAGTCCTCATCCTTCCTAGAACTTTCTCTTTCTCTTTCTTTCTCCCCTTATTCCCCCAACCCAACAACACACACACACACACGGCCCTTGGGTGCTCCCTGATGATGTCTGGTCCTTCCAGCAAGACAAGCCATCTTGTTCTTCAGACCACCTTCTCCCTTCAGACTGCCTACGTGAACCTTTTAGACACCTCTTAGTCCCTGCTAAGATCAATTTGGGAATCGTCCCCTGAAAGTGCCACTGTCAGTCTAATCGACCTCTCTCATTTGCCTGGTCTGAGACAGGCTCTACCAGATGCTGGCGTCCCTTACTGCTTCACTGTCCTTGGCGAGTTTCTAACCTTATTTCTGATACCAACTTCATGGTTCCAGGTGGGGGTGCCACCCTGCTTGGGCACTGGAGTTTCCCCCACCATCTTCCACCTTTCAGACCAGACCTCAAACACAAACTTTTCTAAGGCCATGAGGTCTTGTGTCCCAATGAAAGCGTGGTATAGTCCAGTTTCTAGGCTGCAGAATACAGCCAAATCAAGAATGCTGGGCCCTCCTCTTCAAGGGATCACCTTCCTGAGTTTCCTCATGCTTCCTCTCACATTCAGAGAGGAACCAGCCTTTTGCAAAATAGCAACATTCCTTGAGTTAGTGGTCCTCCCTCAGGCTTGGGGTGTATCAGAATCCCCCGGAGGGCTTGTTACAGTGCAGGTTACTGGGCTCCAGGCCCAGAGCTCCTAATTCAGTAGCTCTGGAGCTGGAGTCTGCCCGTTGGCATGTGTAACAAGCTCCCTCCTGGGTGATGCTAATACTTCAGGTCCCGGGAATATGCCTTGAGAACCACTGAGTCAGAGTAGCAATGCCACGTATGCATGGAGAAGGAGAAATGTTTCTTCTTCCACGTTCTGAAAACCATTCCAGTGACTAGGTGTGTCCCTTTGCCAGCAACAGCAGAGGCTGGGCTTTGCGATGGAGTGCTTCTGGAAAAGGGAGTGGATAAGGTAGAGATAGGCTTCTAAGAAGATAGCAGTGCCCGAGGACAGCCAGCTACCAATACTCTGTGCCAACAGAAATGGGCAGAGAGCGCTGGCCAAGGCAAGAGGCAGGATTCCAGAGGCCAGCCACAGAAAGCTTAGAAAGCAGTCTGAAGGCCAGTAGCACAGGCTAACGTGGAGTCCAAGAGAGGTGTCGGGGACCAACTTTACAGGAGCATTTTCCACACCCGGGCTCAAAGGGAACCCAGAATGTGACAGAGGTTCATACCCAGAGATGAGTTGAGCTGGACCCAGGCCAGCTCGACCTCACCTGGCCCCATGGTGAGGGAGAAAGCCTAGAGCTTTGGCTGGGAAACTTCTTGGAAACACTTCTTGAAAACACCCGAGGATGGGTTTGTATTTACTAAGAGCAGAGGACAAAGCTTTCCTGCAAGTCCCTTCTATCTCAAGTGTTTAATTCTTCTTTCCCTGCAGTTGCTTAAGAAAGTTGTTCCTTTTAAAAGTCCTATCCTCTCAAGATCAGAGCTATGTAAATAATATGCACACAGAAGAGAGTGGGAGCAACACTTAAAAATGTTAACAGTGCTTGTTTTAGTGTGAAGCAGCCAAGAATTATTTGCTTTTTCCTCTAGTTGCCAAATTCTTGTCTTGTGATTATATTATTTTTATAACAAAAAACAACAACAAAAACACTTCACAGAAGAAAAAATCTAAGCTGTACTCGTTGCACTGCAAAGCTGGGATTTCTGCCTCTGTTTCTACCAGACAGTAAGGAGAGACAGAGCATGGCAGGGGTCTGGTCTTGTGGCTATAACAAAAGGACTTAGAATGAACAGCCTCTCCCCCTCCCTTGCCAAAAAAAAAAAAAAAAAAAAAGAATGATCAAGTCAATTAGGGTGGGGTTGACAGCCAGCACCTCTGAACTGTCCCTTCTGTCCTTGACCCTTCCTAGGGTTTAGGCCCTGGGAGTTTTTCATTCTTCCAGAGTTCTGGCCAGGCAGAGATTAGGATAAATGGCCTACTCACCCATGGCATTTGTGGGAAGATGCAGGAAAACATGAGCTAGACAGTAGAGATGTCAAATGATTTGGAGCTGGGAGGCCAAACATATCATAAAAGCCCAATCTGCATAAAAGGAGGTCTCTAATGAGAGGCCATGAGGCTTTGACCTTAGGGTGCCCCCAAATATTTTAAGAGCGAGTTGGAAGGAGACAGAGAAAGAATGCTTTGCAGTGCACTGATGACACGGAGGCGGGAGAAGCAGTTCACAGACTCAAATTATTGCAACAGCCTAGACAGCTTGGCCCAAACCAGAAAAGATAACACTGAACAGAGCCACATGCAGAGGCCTATATTTAGGCTGAGAAAGTGTATATAGTTGAATGTCATCTTTTTATCCTTTTTTTTCTTTTCTTCTTTCCTTTTTTCCATCTACATTTTCTAAAGTTTCTACACTGAGCCTACATGACCTTTATAATAAAAGTTACTTAAAAACAGTTTTGATTGAAAACAGCTGACAGTTTTTGTGACCACAAGTTAATACACACCGACTCTGAAAAAAAGTGCCCGTGTCTCCAGAGTTAGCCAGGAGAACTACTGGACTCCTCCTTGCCCCCACATTTTGGAGGCAAATGCAAAAAGTACGAGGCACTAGAGGAGGGAACCCAGGAATTGTGGGATTCGGGAAACAAAGCCTTAGGGAAAAGGGGTGAAGAGACCAGTGGGTCTGGCCTGGAGAGAATGAAGAGTGTGGTGATCACTGATGTTTCCAAATACCTGAAAGCCTGTGGTAGAGGACGTGGGGAAAGCAATGGCAACATTCTGATGCTGGTGGAGGCCCAACCAGGGCCAATGGATGGATGTCAGAATGGGGCAGATTTAGATTCAGCAACAACAGAAAGAACTACCAGTGATGACCAACAACGGACTGGACAGCCTCTGGAAGTAGTGAGCTCACTGTCACCAGAGGTATTCCAGCAGCAGTGAACTGATGCTGCAGAGGCCTTCTGGACCCAGTGTGGGGTAGGACGAGAAGGCCTTCCATAGGGGCTTCAGGAACCTAGCCACCTGACTACCTAGAACTTCCTGCTTGAGGTGAGAACTCCCTCCCCCGAGGCCTGCCCACTCAACCTCCTCCAGCAGCTGGGCTCTCACCGTGGGAATGAACTGAATTTCATAGGCATCCACAGTGCCAGGAGCCCGGGTCCACTCTGTCCGAACCGTCGTCTCCTCCAAGAGGTGCATCCTCATGCCCTCGATGGCTGGCACCTCTGCCCAGGAGAATGAGATACGGGAAGGTGGTTAGCCTAAGGCAGCCCCTCACCCCCTACCCCTATCACACCCCCCCCCTACTCAGGGTCACACCAAAAGATGGATACCAGTTCCTGCTCCTCTCTGGAGGTGGGGCAAAGCTGGCAGAGGCCTCAACAGGCCCTGGGGTCTCCTTCACCTCCCCGCCCCCCCCCCAATCTCCGGGAACACAGAATCTCTCTAAAAGCAACTAAAGGAGCTCCAACCTGCCCATTAGAGATTTGAAAGCAGGTCCTGCCTGCAGGACCCCCCTGCCCCCATGGTTCTGCTGCTCCTGGTGGACACTGGCTCTCTGTCTTCTATGACTGCCCCCCACCCCAAACCCCAATAACTGACTTCCTTCACACTTTCTCCAGTCCCTGGGTTCCTAGGCCTCAGGCTCAGGTCTTCCCACGGGCTCTGGATCCCAGTTCCTGACCCATCCTATTGGGGAAGGCTTCCTGCTCACCTTCCCCGCAGTCCTCCCCTGCATAGCCATCTTGACAGACGCAGCTGCCCTCACGACACTCTCCCCTGCCGCGGCAGTCCCCGGGGCACGTCTGAATGGCGCAGTCCGGTCCTCGGAAGCCCTCGACGCATACACACTGGCCCGCACGGCACAGTTCCCGGGGCCCACAGCCCCCAGGGCAGGCGCTGGCGGGAGGCTCCTCCTGCCCACAGTCCTCGCCGCTATAGCCCACGTGGCACACGCACGCTCCCTGCACACAGCGCCCACGGCCCCGGCAGTCTGCCGGGCAGGTGCGGGTGGCACAGGAGGGCCCAGTGTAGCCCGAGTCGCACACGCAGCGCCCGTCCTCACAGCGGCCGCGCTGGTGGCAGTTGGAGGGGCAGGTACGAAGGCCACAGTCCTCGCCTGCGTAGCCCTCCCAACAGGTGCACACACCGTCCTGGCACAGGCCGTGCTGGCTGCAGTCGCGCGGGCACCGCCTTACGCTGCAGTCCTCGCCTGAGTAGCCATCGTCGCACACGCAGCGCCCGTCCAGGCACTGGCCGCGACCGTGGCAACCTCCTGGGCAGCTGCGCACGCCACAGTCCTCTCCCTCGTAGCCCGCGTTGCACACACACACGCCGTCCTCACAGCGGCCGCGACCGCGGCAGTCCCCAGGGCACCGACGGCTCCCGCAGTCCTCGCCCGCGAAGCCCGGGTTGCACACGCAGCGGCCGTCCACGCAGCGGCCGCGCCCACGACAGTCGCCGGGGCAGGCGCGCGTGCCGCAGTCTCGACCTGTATACCCGGGCCAACACACGCAGCGGCCACTCTCGCAACGGCCCCGGCCGCGACAGTCCCCGGGACAGCTGCGCACCCCGCAGTCCTCGCCGCTGTAGCCTGCGTTGCACACGCACACGCCGTTCTCGCAGCGCCCGCGGCCCCGACAGTCGCGGGGGCAGGCGCGTGAGCCACAGTCAGGCCCCGTGTACCCCGGCCAGCACACGCAGCGGCCGTCCTCGCAGCGGCCCCTTTGGTTGCAGTCGCTCGGGCAGCTGCGCACTCCGCAATCGTCCCCGCTGTAGCCTACGTCGCAGATGCATTCGCCGTCCTCGCAGCGCCCGCGGCCCCGGCAGTCTCGCGGGCACGTCCGGGTGCCGCAGTCCTCGCCCGCGTACCCAGGCCAGCACACACAGCGGCCGTCCACGCAGCGCCCGCCCTCGCCACAGTCCCACGGGCAGCTCCGCGAGCCGCAGTCGTCGCCGGTGTAGCCGGGGTCGCACACGCAGCGCCCGTCCTCGCAGCGGCCCCTCTGGCTGCAGCCCCGGGGGCAGCTCCTCACCGCACAGTCCTCGCCGGTGTAGCCGTGGTCGCACACGCAGCGTCCGTTCTCGCAGCGCCCCCTCTGGCTGCAACCTCTAGGGCAGCTCCTCTTCCCACAGTCGTCGCCAGTGTAGCCTGGGTCGCACACGCAGCGCCCGTCCTCGCAGCGCCCCCTCTGGCTGCAGCCCCGGGGGCACGAGCGCAGGCTGCAGTCGTCGCCAGAGAAGCCAGCCCGGCACACGCACACGCCCTGCACGCAGCGCCCGCGGCCGTTGCAGTCCCCGGGACAGGAGGGCCAGCCGCAGCTGGGGCCGCTGTAGCCAGGGAAACACACGCAGCGCCCGCGGACACAGCGACCCTGATCGTTGCAGTCATCTGGGCAGGACCCGGAGCCTGAGGGTGGGGAGGATGGGGGCACCCCAGCGCCTGTAGGGTCTGAGCAGGTGGGCCCACCCCAGCCTGGTTCACAGGAGCAGGCACAGCGGCTCAGGTCAAACACGCCATGGAGACTGCAGAGGCTACGAACGTCTGTCTGGCCTGGAGGAAGAGGGAGAGGCAGGCCTCAGTCTCTCTGGGGAGAGAGATGGAGCCCATGCAGTGCTCCCCTGGCCAGGAGGGCCAGGCTCGTTTCATAAGGTCATCTTTGTGTCCAGGTACTCCTAGTCAATATATGTGGCTTCTGGAGGCCCCAGCATATGCTTGGGGACAGGAGAGGGAGGTGCTGACATCAAGCCTGGTCGCTGCTCTCTCCGACTTGTGCCCTGAGCTGCACTCATCACCCCCAAGGGGGAAGATGGGATGCCTTTTTCTAATTCATACCAAGGTCCTTTAGGGACTAGTGATGCCCCACTTGCCCACCTTCCTCTTTTTTTGTGCCCCCTCGCATGATCATCTGCTCACCTGTGCCAGCCTGGGCAGCGGCAGGACAACATGTCCCAGTGCACTGTTCCTTGAGGCCTTTCACCAGCTCCTCCAGGATCTCTAACCGGACCTTCAGGGCCTGCACCTCTGAAGCAGGGACTGGGGGCTCCGTGCCCGGGGGACAACCACAGCCAGATGAAGGGGGCAGGTTGATGCGGTGGGTAAACACCACCTGCTTCTCCCCTCCTTCCACATTGTGCTCATAAAGCCGAGAAGAGGGGCTTCCCCCTATTGGCTCCACTGTGCGGCCTCCTGGCTGGGGAGGGGGGCGTGGGGCTGGGAGTGTCACATTGGACCGTGGAGAGAAAGGGCCTGCTCTGACTGTGCCCAGCAGTACCAGGAAGGCCAGTCTGGAGATTAGGAACCATTGGGCTGGCATCACTCAGGAGGCTGTGAGGAGGGAGGACACATGTGAGCAGTTCTCAGAGAAGGAGAAAAGATGGCTCCCCACCTCCCTCAATATACACATCCACAGTCCCACCACCCACAACCAATCTACCCAACTCACATGCATGTAAAACTCCACATTCAACCCAACCTAAGGGATACCCTCCTTGGGCAGAGGGCATCTTTTTTTTTTTTTTTTTTTTTTTATAGTTCCATCCACACTGGTCTTTTGTTTGTGCCACAGATACTACAAGCTTACATTAGCCCAAGGACCTTTTAGCTGTACGTTCTCTGAGTCTGGGATGCTCTTCAAGACTGGCTCCTTCTTGCTCAAATCTTAACTCACATGTCTTTGATCCCAGAGACCTTCCCTGCAGCCCAGTAGGAATGTTTTCCATTACTCTCTATCACAGTATCCTGCCTATGTTCTTCATGGCATTTACTGCTGCCTGAATCACCTGTTCGTTTAGGTACTTGCCTGTTATCTTTCTCCCACCACTGAAGTGGGAACTCCATCGGAACAGGGACCTCGTCTGTCCTGGCACTGCTGTATACCTGTGCCTGACACCCAGGGGCTACCCAACACATTTATGTTGAACAGATCAGCAGATAAGTGTGTGAGGCCAATCCTTCCACAAGCATCTGGCTCTCAGCATCCACTGTCTTCTTAGGTGAAGATTACCCTCTCTCTCCCTTTTATTCAATCCCTCACTCTCCACTAAATCCTTCCCATCAATTTTCATAGGAGCTTGGGGCGCCTGGGTGGCTTAGTTGGTTGGGTGACTTCAGATCGGGTCATGATCTCACGGTTTGTGGGTTCAAGCCCTGCATTGGCCTTTGTTCTGACAGCTCGGAGTCTGGAGCCTGCTTCGGATTCTGTGGCTCCCTCTCTCTCCCTCCACCCCCCCTCACGCCCAGTCTCTCTCTTTCCCTCTCTCTCTGTCTCAAAAATAAATGAATATTTTTAAAAAATTTAACTTTCACAGGAGCTCAAATATCTCCCATTGTTTAAAAGAATCCTTCTACCTGAATGTGAGACAGGAAACCATCAAAATCCTAGTGGAGAAAGCAGGAAAAACCTCTCTGACCTCAGCCGCAGCAATTTCTTACTTGACACATCTCCAAAGGCAAGGGAATTAATAGCAAAAATGAACGATTGGGACCTCATGAAGATAAAAAGCTTCTGCACTGCAAAGGAAACAATCAACAAAACTAAAAGGCAACCGACGGAATGGGAAAAGATATTTGCAAATGACATATCGAACAAAGGGCTAGTATCCAAAATCTATAAAGAACTCACCAAACTCCACACCCGAAAAACAAGTAATCCAGTGAAGAAATGGGCAGAGAACATGAGTAGACACTTCTCTAAAGAAGACATCCAGAGCGCCAACAGGCACATGAAAAGATGCTCAACGTCGCTCCTCATCAGGGAAATACAAATCAAAACCACACTCAGATACCACCTCACACCAGTCAGAGTGGCTAAAATGAACAAATCAGGAGATGCTGGCGAGGATGTGGAGAAACGGGAACCCTCTTGCACTGTTGGTGGGAATGCAAACAGGTGCAGCCACTCTGGAAAACAGTGTGGAGGTTCCTCAAAAAATTAAAAATAGACCTACCCTATGACCCAGGAATAGCACTGCTAGGAATTTACCCAAGGGATACAGGAGTGCTGATGCATAGGGGCACTTGTACCCCAATGTTTATAGCAGCACTTTCAACAATAGCCAAATTATGGAAAGAGCCTAAATGTCCATCAATTGATGAATGGATAAATAAGTTGTGGTTTATATACACAATAGAATACTACTTGGCAATGAGAAAGAATGAAATATGGCCTTTTGTAGCAACATGGATGGAACTGGAGAGTGTTATGCTAAGTGAAATAAGTCATACAGAGAAAGACAGATACCATAGGTTTTCACTCTTCTGTGGATCCTGAGAAACTTAACAGAAGACCATGGGGGAGGGGAAGAAAAAAAAAGTTAGAGAGGGAGGGAGGCAAACCATAAGAGACTCTTAAAAACTGAGAATAAACTGAGGGTTGATGGGGGGTGGGAGGGAGGGGAAAGTGGGTGATGGGCATTGAGGAGGGCACCTGTTGGGATGAGCACCGGGTGTTGTATGGAAACCAATCTGACAATAAATTTCATGTAAAAAAATAAAAATAAAAGAATCCTTCTTCTTCAGTTCATACATTACCAAAAACCTTGCAATTAGAAATGTGCAAGGAAGGATAGAACAGAATAGTGTCCAGATACAGACCCACATGCATGTGGTCGGTCACCTGACAAAGGTGACACTGTGATTAAAAACAGATGCTCTTTCTGATAAATGAGAAAAGATCCAACTGGAAAAAAATCTGTCTCTACCTTATGTCCACCAACAGAAATTAATTTGAAGTGAATCTCAGGGACCTAATTATGCAAGGTAAAGCAATACCTTTCAGAACAGTATCATATAGAAGAAAAATAGGAGAAAATTTTTGACAAGCTTAGAGTAAGCAAAGATTTTTTAAAACCTGACCACACAAGATATAACCATAAAAGATTTCCCACAAAACCTAACCATAAAAAAGAGACAGATACATTAGGACTCATGAAGTTGATCACTTCTGGCCATCCAGGGACACCATTTAGAGAATAAGAACACAAGCCATAGACTGAAATAAAATACACGAGAAATGCAGAGAGGTAGCGAGGGAGGGAGAGGGGTAGAGATGGATATTGATCGAGAGTGAGAGAGATGATTAAAATCTGAGATACAAAAAAAATCTGCAAAACAAAAAATAACAAACAAAAAGACAGGCAACCCAGTCTTTCAAATTGACAAAAGCCTTAAATAGATACTCTAGAAAGGAATATATCCAAAGGGCCGATAAACATATGGAAAATAAACATATATATGTACATAACAAAACTAGCAAACAGGGAAATGCAAATTAAAACCACAATGAGCTGCCATTATTTTGCCGTCAGAATGGCTAAATTAAAGGGCTTGTTGTTGCTTGATATTGGCAAGAATGTAAAGCAAATGGAACTCTCATCTATTGCCAGCAGGAGCAAAATTAGTGCAACCACTTTGGAAAACTGTTAGGCAATATTTGCTAAGACATATAGCCTATAACCCAGCAATTCCACTTCGGTAAATATCCAACAGAAATGACTGCACGTATCCTCCAAAAGACATGTACAAGAATGTTCATGAAGTTTTTTCATATTAGCCAAGTGAAACAACTTAAGTGTCCATTAATAGTACAATGGATAAACAAATTGTGGCACAATCATACAATGGACTATTATACAGTGATGAAAACACCCTCCTGCTACATGTAACAACATAAACAATTTCACACACATAATGCTAGCAGAAGAAACCAGACATAAAAAGAGAACATTGTAAATGATGTTGTTTACATGAGGTTCCAAAACAGACAGAGTTAATCTTTACTAGAAGACAGGATAGGATTACTGAAAATATTTTGTACTTTGATCTGGGTGGTGGTTAAACGGATGTATACATATTCAAAGATTAATTGAGCTATACACTTTAGATTTGTGCATTTCACAATATGAAAGGTACATCTTTTTTTTTTTTTTTGAGAGAGAGAGAGAGAGAGAGAGAGAGAGAGAGAGAGAGAAAGAGAATGAGTGGGAGAAGGGCAGAGGGAGAGAGAATCCTAAACTGGCTCCACACCCAGAGTGGAACTGACACGGGGCTTGAACTTATGGCCATGAGATAATGACATGAGCAGAAATTAAGAGTCAGACATTCAACTGACTGAGCCACCCAAGAGACCCTGAAAGTTATGTCTTAAAGCAACAACAACAACAACAACAACAATCTCATCTCCCTCAATCTCATACTTCTTCCAGGCAGCACATATTTCGCTCCCCAACTTCATGGCCTCAGTTGTCAAAAGATTTACCTGTACTGGAAATGCAAGCTGGTGCAGCCACTCTGGAAAACAGTTTGGAGGTTCCTCAAAAAGCAAAAAATAGAACTACCCTATGGCCCAGCAATTGCACTACTAGGCATTTATCCAAGGGATACAGGTGTGCTGTTTCAAAGGGACACATGCACCCCCATGTTTATAGCAGCAGTATCAACAGTAGCCAAAGTATGGAAAGAGCCCAAATGTCCATCGATGGATGAACGGATAAAGAAGATGTGGTATATATATATACAATGGAGTATTACTCAGCAATCAAAAAGAATGAAATCTTGCCATTTGCAACTACGTGGATGGAACTGGAGGGTATTATGCTAAGTGAAATAAGTCAGAGAAAGACAAAAATCATTATGACTTCACTCATATGAGGACTTTAAGAGACAAAACAGATGAATGGAAGGAAGGGAAACAAAAATAATATAAAAACAGGAAGGGGGACAAAACAGAAGAGACTCATAAATATGGAGAACAAACTGAGGGTTACTGGAGGGGTTGTGGGAAGGGGGATGGGCTAAATGGGTAAGGGGCACTAAGGAATCTACTCCTGAAATCATTGTTGCACTATATGCTAACTAATTTGGATGTAGATTTTAAAAAAATAAAAAATTAAATTAAAATTAAAGAAAAAAGATTTACCTGTACTTGCTGTTTCCATTTCTCCAAATCCCATGAATGCCCCTCTGCACTCCCCTCTGGCTTCCCCACCTCCTTTCAACCTATCAAACAGCCCTCCCTAAGATCTCCCAAAGATCTCAATGTCACAGAATCTAAGAAACATTTGTCTTCATCTTACTTGACCTGTCTTAAAAATCACTGGACATAATTCACCACATCTTCCATTTTAAAACATTCTGTTTCTGTGCTGTTAATATGGTAGCCAGGAGAGCTATATGGCTCTTGAATACTTGAAATGTGCCTAGAGTAACTGAAACACTGATTTTACTCAGTATTTAAAATTTGTTTAAATGTTTAGTTTTGAAAAAGAGAGACATAGTGCAAACAGGGGATGGGGCAGAGAGAGAGAGAGAGAGAGAGAGAGAGAGAGAACCCAAAGTAGAGTCCAGTCTCCGAGCTGTCAGCACAGAGCCCAATGCGGGACTCAAACCCACAAACCACGGGATCATGACCTGAGCCAAAGTCAGACACTCAACCGACTGAGCCACCCAGGTGCCCCTATTCAGTATTTTTTAAAATCTCCCCAGATGATTGTAATGTGCAACCAGAGTGGAGATCTACTTCTCTAGTCACTCACCCAGTACTTTCACCCAGACCCATGATTTTAATTTCCAAATTATACCCCAATTTATAAATTAGCCCAGTCCTCTCCTCTTAACTCCAAGTAATATATCTAATTGCCTACTTGCTTGGCATCGCTTCTTGAGCACCTCATATTCAACATGTCCAAAACTGAACTATGGTCACCCTTCCTGTGCCCCATCCCTTCTCCACTGTGTTCTCCACCACAGCTCACGGTGCCACCTTCCATCCAGCTTTACAACTAGAAACCTAACCCCCATCAACACCACCATATTTTGACGTATTTGCCCTTTGTTTTTTTTTTAATGCTTATTTGTTTATTTTGAGAGAGAGAGAGACAGAGAGAGAGAGCTGGGGAGGGAGAGAGCGAGAAAGAGAGAGAACCTAAAGCAGATTCCACACTGTCAGTTCAGAGCCCGATGCAGGGCTCAAACTCATAAACGAATGGTGAGATCATGACCTCAGCCAAAATCAAGAGTCAGATACTCAACTGACTGTGCCACCCAGGTGTCCCTCTCATTAACATCTTTTTAATTTGCTCACTTCTCTCCCTCTTGACATTGTTAGAATTCAAGCCATCACCTGTCCTTTGCTTGACAACTGTATTCGCCTCCTAGCTGGTCCCTCTGCTCCTCTGTCACCCCATACAATCTCACAAAGACAACTAGGATGTCCCACTCCCCCTAAAAATTCTCCAGTGTCTCTCTTCTGAATTCCTTTCAAAGGCTGACAAACAGCACTGCCTCATCTGGCCCCTGTTGACCTCTCCCACCTCATCACTCATAACACTTCCCTCCCTCTCTCCATTCCAGTCCCACTGACCTTACATCCCTCACCCTCTTCCCAGACTTTTGTATATGTGAAACCCTCTTCCCTTCCCTCGTGGCCTCCTTATCCCTTATGTCTCAACTTCATGTTGCTTCCTCAGGGAACCTTTCCTGCCCAGGTCAGGTTCCCCCTTACATCAAAGCACCATGTAACTCCCATTTGTACCATGTATAACAATTTATAATCATATATTTATTGGTGGGATTATTTTAATACTTTTTTGTCTACACTCAATCTTACCTACTAGATTATAAGGTCCATGAGGGCAGGCATGGCCCTGATTTTTTTCTTGGCTGTTGTATCCTTGCATCTAGACGTATTAGGTGCTCGATAAATATTGACCATATGAGTGAGTGAAAAGTTCAGTTTAAGCTGAGGACTAGCATCAGGGCTAGAACCAAGAACAGGACCAAGGTCAGGGCTAGGACCACGGACAGTGTCTGGGACAGGAAGTTGGATAGAAACCACAGCACAGGCAGAAACTGGCTAGACAGGCCAGGTGTGGATTCTGGCAGGGCCGGATAGTGCAAGCACTTTAGAAAACCATTTTGCAGAATCTATGAAATCTACCAGAGCTCTACGAGAACCCTATGATCCACCAATTCCACCCCCAGGAAGATACCCATCAGAGCAGTACTACTCATAATAGCCCAAACCAGGAACTACCCAAATATCTCACCTCAGTAGAATGGATTAAATAAAGCATGGTTTATTCATACTGCAACTATATGTAGTAACATGGATGGATCTCACCAATATGGGGTTGCGCAAAAGAAGCCAGACACAAGAGAGAACATGCTGTAAAATTGTATTTATATGAAGTCTGAGGAGGGACAATGTTAATCAGTAGTGTTACAGGTCAGAGGTGTGGTGCTCTTGGGGGAATAGCGACCAGAAGGGCATAGTGGGGAAATTCTGAGGTGCCAAGAATATCCTGTGTCTTGATCTAGGTGCTGGTATCCAGCTGTTTGTGGAATCCACTGAAGCAAGGATTGGGCCGCACAGAAAGACAAAAGGTGTTCAGGGTGAGCCAGGGCAGGGGGCTGCGGCAAAGGGACATGGAGGGTTCAGTCCAGGTGAAGGGTTAAGGAGAGGTGTAGGCAGGCGCTCAGCTCTTCTGGACCAGAGACTGGAGAGAGGAGGGCAGGGTGAGTGTGGAAACGCTGACCGGCGAGGAGGGAAGGGACGGTGACCAACACACACACATTTCCTGGCTTCCTACCCATAAACTTCTTGAGTCTGAGAAAAGGGAGTTTTCAGGGCTCCCCGCCACCAGCCCAGAAAAGAAGGAGGGAAAGCTGGACAACAGTGAAAGAGCATTTCCACACTAAGAGGCACCGTGCCGGAGAAGGTCCAGGCAGAGAGGCCTGGTATGCAGACAGCTGCCCTTCCCTGGGCCCCTTGGCCCTTCTGCCAGCTTGGAGTGTAGCCTTGGGTACAAGGTGGGCTCTGACCTACCCTCAAATCCTGTCACTCTGTGTCTAAGGCCATGCAAACCAAGGGGTGCATGCACACACAAACACATGTACACATCCAAATATACCGGAGTGTGCACTCATCCACAAATACAAGTATGAACACACTTATACACAAATAAACCTGCATCTTTGCAGGCACGCATGTGTGAGTGTGTGCACAGGTGTGTGTGCGCACAATCTCCTCTTCACGTCTCCTCCACACGTATTCATTGGGTGATGCCTAAGAAAGCTGATTTCTCACTGGCTCAGGGGGCAGCTGTGTGAGGCAAAGAACATAGTTGGAACCAGATGGGAGGCCCTGCTCTAAAGGGAAGCAGCAGATACCTGGTGCCCCACACCCCTGGGGGCCTTTGTCAGTTGTCCGGTCCCCCTCCCCACCACTGGATCCTGCATCTTTCCCTACTCAGTGGTGGGTGGGGGAGGAGGACAGGTTCCCTGCTGCAGGAAGGAGAGAAGCTGGAAGGTAGCAAGGCAGGCCTGAAAGGATAGGGGTAGCCTCCCCAGTTCACAGCCTGGAGCCTCCTTCCCCACCCCCACTCCTGCCCTGTCACCACCTCTCCACTCCCCACCTCCAACTCTGGGAAGAATTCTGCTCTTCTCTCAGCACTAGGAAAGCAAAGAACTTGGGTGTTTCTTGTGTTTCCCCCCTCATCATCCCCCCCTACTGCTGTGTCTGGGGCGCCTTTCTGCAGTGGGGACGGGGGACATGGCTTCCCCCTTTTGGCATCCTCCTCACAGTTGGAGGGCTGGCAGAGATGGGGGCATCCTCCCAAGCTGTGACTCAGCTTGCCTGGTATTCATGTTGTGGCCAACTTTGACACTTTGCTCATCAGGGACTGTTGGTCCCAAGAGGTGTGAAGAAGGGCCGGCTTCCATGAGGGATGTTCCAGAGTTGGGCGATTTGGGCCCCACCCCCCTGCCTCCCTCTGCCCCTCATGCCACCTGAGTGATGAAAGTAGAAGGATTCCAGGAGTGTGAGAGGAAGGAGGGAGATGGGGGGTGGATGGTTCCAGATATTGGGTTGAAACCAGAAGGTAAGGAGGTGCCAGGGAGGGGGAATTTGGGGGAATCCAGATGCCCTTTATTCTGGGGAGCTAATGGGCCAGAGGAATGGAAAAAGTAAGAGGATTTCTGGGCCCCCAGTGGGAAAGAGTCAGGGGGCAATGAGAGACAGGAAGGCGGTTCAGGTCCTGCACTGAGTGACCAGGACTCAGGGGGAAGGAAGTGTGAAGAACTAAGGTGCCGTGTCTCCAAGGGAGTGGAGACAGGGGAGAGAAAGAGGGGAGGGAGCGGGGATGCGGGAAGCGGGTGGGGACTGGAAGCGGACAGCCGGCAGCTGCGGTGTTTCCGACTTGCTTCCCAGTAGTTCCTCCGGGTTCCATTTCCAGTTGTTTCCAAGCCATTAAATTCTTTCCAGGCGAGATAAGGGGCCCGCCCGCCCCACCCAGGGCGTGTCACGTGTAGGGGGCAGGGGGAGGTTTAGACGGACAGAAGCAAGGAGAGCCTGGAAGGGGGACGGAAGGAAGACGGAGCTCCTGTGCCCCTGGAGGCATCTCTTAGTCAGCCCGCCCCGCTGAACCGTGAGTCACGGGTGCGGAGCTCTCAGCCAAGAACAAGTTTTAGGATCCTTTCCGCAAGCTCTGTGCCCTTCCCAGACCTGGGAATCCTGACTTTGCTTCATTTCAGAGTTTCTTAAAGGCTCAAGACCCCCGGACCTCCCTCCCAGATCCTGTAACCCACATGCTGAGAGGCTCCCTCTGGCACCTTCCCGGAGGTCTAGCCTCCGCTGCTCCAACCAGAGCACTTGGGGTCCCAACCAGAGCACTTTACTCCTGAGATCCAGCTGGCCACTGGTTCAGCCTCCAGCCCCTTGTTTCCCCTAGTGAGGGCACCTCCGAGTCCTACCTACCTCATCGATAACCACCTTCACCCTGGTGCCACCACCTGATCCCATCCAAACCCTGCGCGCGCGCGCGCGCACACACACACACACACACACACACACACCCTCCACAGGGAGTCTAGTCCCCAGTGCAACGTCCCTTTTCCTCTGTCCCAACAGAAAGTCTCTGTTCTGCGAGGGTCTCCTGAGAGCTCTCCCGTCACACCTTCGCCTGGGGTGTAGGGGTAGGACAGAGTCCCCACCGCTCCCAGCTCTTCCCTTGTTCTCCCCAGAGCTCTGCTGCTTACCTGGGCAACAAGCGGCTGCAGTGCCTCTGCACCTGCTCTGTCCCTGACCCTGGGAGGGGAGTTCTCAAGACAGGGCAGAGCTACCGTGTCTTGGCAGCCCTGAGCTCCCTGGAGGTCCCCTTGCTTGTTCCCTGCAGCAGGGGCTCACGGAGCTGCGACCCGACCGTCGATCTCGGCAGCGACAGCAAGAAGGAGGGAGCCTGCAGTGAGCAGGGGGAGGAGAAGGGGAGGACCAGCATGAGGTCAGGGAGGGGAGCGGAGATAGGGCAGGTCCTCCCACCCCTCCAGTCCCTGCCAGGCCTTCCCAACGTCATCGAATGCCACCCCTCCTCCCCTCCCTGTCTGGGATCACCGAGTCTCACAATACCGTCTTGCCTCCTGCATCCCTGGTCCTACCTCCCACACCCTTTCCTTGTCCCATTTTTACTCTTCCTCCCCACCCTAGTTTTTGCCCAACCTGACATCCCCAATCCTTTATGCCATTTCTCCTTCCCCCCCACCATTTCCCCACCTGTTGCTCCTGCTCTCTCACTGGGTTCTCCTCTCTACCAGCACCCTTCCTCTTGGCCAGCCCCTCTTCCTCCTCCCTCCCTGGCACCTCCTCTCCCACCTCTGCCCTGCTCCCACTTTGCTCCAGCTTGGATCCTGTCCCTCCTGCCTGTTGCCCAGCACCGGTTCTTTCTCTGCTCCCCCACCCCCCCTTCCCCACCCCAGCCACTGCCATTCTTTCCTGGGAGTGTGGGGCAGGGGCAGGGGTGAAGGAAACCCCCCTCGACCCTTTCCTGCCTGGTCCCTTTGCTTCCACCTGCACCTGTCTCTTCCTCTCCTATCTTTTCTGCTGGCCCTGTCCTTACACTGCCTCTCCCATCCGTTCTGGTCAGTCCACCTGTTCTCAGCTTGGGATCATTGCCCCCTTTTCATTCGCCTACCTCAGCAAATTCTAGAGAAATGGCAGATGAGGCTTGAGTGCTTGGCTGAGCACCAAGATATATGACTTGGGAAGGAAGTTGGGGTTCAGGAGAGACAGGGAAGAGAAGCTGGAAATTTAGGAGAGAGGCTTAGGGAGACTTAGCTCCCTTAGCTAGAGGCGGGAGGCAGATATTGGGGGGGGGTGGGTAATGAATGGGAGGGTGTAGTCAGCAGAAAGCCGAAAGGAGCCGATGTTGTTTGGGTGCTACAGGGGAGCAGGAGCAGAGGTAGGAAGAGTTGGGGGCTCAGGAAAGAAAGCACTTTGACCTCAGGCAGAGACAGGAAGACTGATGCCAGAGGACAGGGCAGCAGACACTCCCACATAAGGATGGCTCTTTCTCTGGCTCCATATCCCTTTGTGCTCCCTGCCCTTATGATGGGCTGAAAAGAAGACTTTTGTCACAGAAGTATCCAGGGTGAGGCAACCCCACCAGGTTTCACAGGGATTGAGTTCTTGCTACCCCGCTACCAACCTCATCATCAGGGAGTAGCTTGGCCTAGTCACAGGTGATGAGTGAAAGGGACCTGGAGGAGCCTGTATGTGCCCATCTGCCACTTAGGTTGGGGCACAGGTGTCAGCACCCCAGACTGGATCCCCCTGGTTACAGGTGTGTGTTGTTCCTGCATCAGGGCACACTGGCACAGTGTATGGCTGCCACATGCCCAGTTAGCTCCCTGTGGCCGAGGGCAAAGGCTTGCATGGACCCTCGCGTGGGTGTCCCCGTGTGTGTCTGGGTGTGTGTGTGGCTGTTTTTTTCCTGGCTTTGATGGGGAGGATGAAGTCAGCATCTTGGACGGAACTGGGCTCAGCTTCCTTCCTCTGCCTTGGCCCAAAGCCCCCAGAGCCTGGAGTGGGTAATAGCTTCCTTCTGATTGGGAGGGCTGGGGGGAAGCACATGAAAGGGTGAGGAGGGAGAGTCTGAAACAGCATTATTTGGGGAGAACAGACTGCACAGAGGACGAATTTTCTCTCACATCCCCAGATTTTGGTAATTCCGTCTCATGGTTATAGCCATTGTTCTTCCTATGTCTTATTCTTGGTTTTATGATTTACTAAGTATGGCCACCATAAGTATACTTGTCCCACAGAGTGGCCAGGAGCCCCTGGAGATGGGAGAACTCGAAGGATGGCTGTGGGGTGTTCTGGAAGTCCACAACTAGGAACAGATGGGATACGAATCTCAGAGAACAGAATGGGATTGCAAACATTTACAAGGTTACAAGGCATTTGGAGAAGCCACTGTAGGCTTAACAGACATAATTCCAGTTTCTGAGATCATCATTGTCTAAAATTTGATTCACCCCCTGGATTCCAGCTCTTGGAGGAGCTCCCGTCTTACATGTTTGCATTTCATCAGTAAAGCACAGACATTGCATCGCGCAGGTGCCTAATGAATTCTTGGCACTGTTGAGTTATGAAAAGACTGGGTGAGAAGGATGGGGAAAGGGAGTCTGGCAGGAGCCCCAGACCTAATGGTCAGAGCCGGTTGCCTTCACTGAGGTGTTTCAGGTGACGGTAGAAAGATCGGTGTTGCTGACAACTGTCCACATGCTCTGGCTTGTGGTCTCAGAATCCTAGGTCCAGGTGTCTTCAGCTCTGGGCGCCCATCCTTGAAAGAACCTCCATGTCCCTGTCCTGACCTCAGGAGGATATGGGAGAAAAGATACAGACAGGAAGGAAAGGAAAGACCAGGAGAAGGGAGGGAAGAAAAAGAATGAGGGCAATTAAGGGCAAGGACCTGAAGGAGAAGAGAAGGAATGAAGAGAGGCCAGGGGCTGTGATCCAAGGGAGCAGTCCCAGAGAGGGGGAAGAGAGAAAAACAGTTGTACTGGGCTTCCGTTGACAAAACACTTTCCAACACAGTGCAGGCATTTGATCAATCCCACTTTGTGGCTGAGGAAATGGAGGGTCACAGACATTAGGTGACTTGTCCAAGGGACTTTGCTAGTGGTGATAAAGGTGAGCCTCAACCCAGGTTTTCTGATTCCAAAGCATGTATTCTCTCCCCTTCCCCAGGAACAGCCTTGGAAAGATGCAAGGCTTAGGGCAGAAACAAATGAAGGGGCTTCTGGAAGAACTTGTTTGAGAAGGAAGGGTAGAAGATCTGGATTTCTAGAACTTTTTTTCTGCATTCAGTTGCTATGCAGATTTGGTAAGAAACCACCAAGTTTAAGATAGGGGACTCAACATTCCACTACTGAGGGGTGGGACTGGGAGATGGTGAGGAAGGGGAGCTCAGAGAGAGGAGACAGCCTGACATGAGATGGAAGAGAACCACGAGGCTGGGGCTGAAAAGGGGGCCACAGAGCCACAGAAGGAAGGATTTGGACCCATAAAACTTCCTTTGCCTGGAGACGCGGGTGTGGGGAGAAGGGAGGGGGGAGGACATTTCTATCTCGTGACAAAAGAAAGTCACACAATTGTTTTGTTCTCTGCTCTGGGGCGGGTGGGCGCCTGTATTTACCAGAGGGACCGAGGTCGCTGTGGCAACCACACATCTGGGCCCCCGAATCCAGATGTGCTGTATCCAGAAGCCATAGCAGAACGATGAGGCAAACATTAGGCTCTCTAGTCCTGGCCCCCACAGCTGGGAAGAGGACGGGGGATTGCAGTGGTGAAGGGGGAGGAAGGGGGAGAGGGCTGAAGCGGGGGAGAGGAGAGGAAGTCGCCCCACAGGACAAGGAATGTGGACAGAGGAATAGGAACGGGGAGGGGGTGGCATGAAAAGGGAGGAGTTGAGCACAGGGTCAGCAGCAGGAGGAGGTGAGAAGAACAAGTGAAAAGAAAGGGAAGAGAGAGTGGAACAGGAGAGAGGAAGGGCAAAACACAAAAGGGACAAGAAACAACAAGATGAACATAGACTGAAGAGTCCAAAAGAGAAGGTGAGGGCTCCCAGTGGGACAGAGGGCAAAGAGAGGTGGGAAAGGAAAGGAATTTGGTGCAAAGAGGCAGAGGCAATGGGTCAGGGAGGAGAAGAGGAACAAAAGGCCAGATCCTGAGGAAGGAAAGCAGCCCAACAGAAAGACAAAGTGGGCCTGGGACAGGAGGGGCCAACAGGAGGTGCAGGAGTGACAGTGGCCATACACTGAGGTGGCCTGGGATAAGGCTGTGGCTGCAGAGCCACATGGGCCTGGTGGGCGGCAGCCAGAGACTGACCTGCCTTCACCTTCCTGCCTTGCACACCCCTGCTCCATGCCTCTCCTGATCCTTTCCACCACTCCACTCACTGGGCCAATAGTGTCGACTGCCAGTTCACATCAAGGTGCCAGCTGTCCCCTGCCACTCAGCCAGATGCGTTGCAGGCCCCACCTCAGGGCCCCAAGTCTGAGATGCCAACACTCAAGCACTTTCCTGAGCTGGGGTCAGTACAGAGAGAGATGGGACAATGAAACAGTGATGAACCCAGTTGGGATTAAGAGTGGAATAGAGGAGAAAAGGACAGTGTAAATGGAAAGAGAAAGGTGTAAGGAACAAGGGACAGGTGCACCTTCCAGGGACCAGGCACTGTGAATATCTTTTACCCTTACACCAACCCTGAGAAGTAGGTAGGAGTATTCTGCTTTACAGATGAGGAAACTAAGGCCCCAAGTGTTTAAGTTACATATCAAGGGCATCCACTAAATGAAAGGTAAAGCAGGGAATCCAACTCAGGTGATCTGTCTCCCAAATCCTTGCTCTTGCACTGGGCCTGGATAAGCCTCGAGGGATGTGGGGACAGGGAAGCCGAGAAGCTAGGGCTGTGCTCCAGAGGGAGGAGAGGCCTAGTTCCTGGGAGCCCTGGTTCCAGGTTGCCATAGTTACTCAGTCTGTTTTCACCCCAAACACAGTAATGGGGAGTGGGGGAGCCTGGCTAGACACGTGAGGTTCACCCCTCCTCCTTCAGGCCTGGGCTTGTGGCCCGGGCGGCCCCTGTCCAGTCATCTGGGCGTTGAGCCCAGGCCCAGCCCACACCCTCTAGCTGACCCAGGACACTCCTGCAGGGCCAGGCCTGAGGCGCTGCTGGACAGGAGCCGCCGATGGGATCCCCCCAGCTTGAGTGAGATTTGGCCCCTCACCCTGTCCTCTTCCCCTTCCTCCTAATTAGAAGCACAGCCTTTCCTGCCAGGTCAGTTCTCATCCTTTTCTTTCACCTGGACTCACAAGTCTCAGTCTCCCCAAGTTTAGGGCTAAGAAGATGCTCTTGAACATCTCCCCTTCCCTCCAAACACTGCCCCCTTCTCCACTGTGGCCCCTCCTTTCTGGCTCACAGCCTTCTGGCCCCAGCTCTGCTGTTTGTTCAAGTTGCTCGTCCTGGAAATCAAGGGAGGGGAGGGAGAACCTGCTAGAATGCAGGAGACCCAGGGACGCTGCTTACCCCAAAGGGCGTGGGGCCCCCTGTCCTTCCTGTTTACTCAGACACATTCCAGGGATCTGTATCCTCAGGGCTGTCATGCCAGGAGACATCCCACCCTCATCCCCCCCGCCCCCCGCCGCCCCCACCGCTAGACACAGACATGCCCCAGTGTTGTAGGGGCGGGGACAAGGGAATGACATGAGGTCTGGGATCCCACACCCATCCCACCCCAGAGCCAGCTATGTCTTCAGTGCTTGGTTGTCTGATATACTGTCAGTACAGAAGCCACTTTCCCCCAATTCCCCGTCCTGAGCCAGGAAGGCAGTCACCATTCCTTCAACTCCCTCCAAGTTGTTTATTTAATAATAAAAAAGAAGATATACATATACATAAACCTGATCTCCCACCACCATCCCTCCTTTACTCCCAGTAACTAGCTCCAAAATGTAAAAATGTCCCTTGTCCCTCCCGGGGACCAAATTCCCACCTCCACCCCCTAAACAGAGAAACAAAAGAATAAAGAGTGTGCAGGAGTCCACCTACCCCAAAACTTAATCTCGAAAGAAGCAGGAATTAGGGGTTCAGAGAAATGAGAGGAGCCCTATATTCCAAAAAGGGTGAGAAGAGAGGTAAACCCCCTCACCCCCAAATAAGGGCTTAACCCCACACCCTGTCTTTCCTTTACCAATTGCCCCAAGCCCAGGGATCAGAGAACTTAGAAAAAACCCACTTGGCCACCCCCCACCTCCCGTCCCCCACCACCAGCTCTAAGTCAGTGTGAGTTGCACAGGTCAGGGGTGATTGAGGTAGAGGGGCTGGTGGGAGGCCTGGCGTGCCTGGCCGGCTGCAGAAGCTGGCAAGGGGCCACCTGTGGCATTGCCTGGGGTCGAGGATGGCTGTTTTCGGAGCGAGGGAGGCACCGTGGAGGTCTTGATGTGAATCACCCGGGTGTCCATGACCTCACACTCGATCTGCATCATCTCCTCATAGTCTCCTGGAGCCCCCCGGCCTGACAGGGTCTCTGTGAGAAGGAGAGAGTTAAGAAAGAGGAGAAGCGCAGGCAAACAGAGAGGAAAAAAGTAGAGGTGGGCAGGGAGGGAGGGGCAATGGTGAGGAGACGGTCCATAGCAGGAGTTGAATGAGAGGGTAGGGATGGGGTTGGTGCAGGGAGAGGAAAGGGGCAGGAAAAGCAAATGACATCGATGAGTCACAGAGGACACATATGATTGAGGTCACAGAGGAAAGGACAGCAAGAGAACACAGAAGGTGAGAATCTGGCCATTCCCAGCCCACCCCCTCTGCCCATACCTCCTTGAGCACCGTCACCAAGGGATGGCCTGCACCCTCGTCTTCCTCCCATGTCTCCTGCATTCGGTTTTTCTCTCCATCCATTTCCTGCATCTTCTCATCCAGGAGTCTAGTCTCTCTCTGGAATGGCCCACTCCTCTCTCCACTTCCCCCTCAGCTCCTCATGCTGGATCTCCCTATCAGAACCTCCCCATTCCTCGATTTCAGGACCCCTCTCCAGATCTGGCAGGGAGAGAATTACCATTGGGGGCCATGGCAGGCATCACCAGGGACATCTTGGGCCGAGAGGTCTTGTTGTGGCTGATGGCAGGGAGCAGCAAGTGGTCCTGGGAAACAAAGGGGCCGGGCCAGAGGGCTGGAGGAAAAGATGTGGACAGGCTCTCCCCACCTCTACTCTATAGCCTCAGCCTGAAGACAGATTGCTGGAGAGCGCAGGGTGACAGGGATGGGGCAGGGAAGGACTCACCCTTCGGAAGGACACAACGTAAAATGTGTCTTCTCGTCGGTCAATTGCATCCAGGAACTCTGGCTGCGAACGGTCTGGGTGGCGATATAGCTGCAGTTGGCCCGCAGAATCCCTAGCCAGGAGGGGAAACAGGATTTGGGAGAAACTAAGCCCCATGCCCAGTCCCCACCGGGGAAGATGGGAGAGGGTAAGAGAAAAAGACACGAGACCCCAGTGGATGAGGGAGGCATAACGCCATTGGTGGCAATGATGACAGATACAGGATAGCTCCTGGGGGTGTAGCTCTTTAGAGTGAAACCTCCCTTAGTAACAGACACACCCTCATAGACTCACCTTTCTGGGGGCCCAGGGGGTTGGGTGGGAACTGCCTTAACTGGAAGCGACTTCTTCCAGAGCTGAGACTTCTGGAAGGAGAAGTATCTAAGGATTTGAAGAGGGTGAAGGGAAACGGGAAAGAGACAGACGGCCCCTGGAAGCTGATGCCACCTCACACCCACCCCTCCACTTCCCCCAAATGATCCCTCAAACCTCCACAATGAGATGCTCCCTCAAAATCCCCAGGACATTTAGTCTTCCAGTGGCCTTCCTTGAACCAGCCCTAGCCCCTCCTACCTGTTTCTCCTGGGCCCTCTGGGGGATCTTCCGCCGGCCTCTCTGGTGACGCTGGACCCAGCCGCTCAGCTCGTCCGCAAGCCTAGGGAAACAGAGGGGTAACACCTCTGTAAGGAGCCAGAGCTCCCATTTTCCTTGCCTGCGCACAGGAGAGGGAAGAGAGGGCAGGGAGAGCTGGTACTTCAGTACACAGGGATAGCCAGGCCGCCTGTGGAGGGGGCCTCAGAGGACAGGGAAGATGCCCCAGCTGGGGATCCCCCACACCTCAGGGACTCGGTTCGGTTGAAGTGCCGGCAATCAGAGGAGAGGAAGAGCTGGTCCAGGTCTCTCAGCAGCAGCTCCTTGGCACTGCCCCCCGGGAAGGCTGTCAGGTTCCTGGAGTGAGGCAGGGAGGAGGCAATGATTAGAGGCTACCCTACGCCCCTCCCCCAACAGAACAGGCAAGGATGGCAGGAGAACTCTGGTTCCCCTAGGAAGAAAAAGTAAGTTTTGGAGAGGAGATACACTCAGCATCCCCAAAAGAGAGAGGGCCCTCTCCTTACCTGAAACTTGGCCGGCCTGGGGGGCTGGGCTGGGGCTCCTCAGGGCCCAGGGAGGAACCCTGGAGGGGTTCAACTCCATGAACCGGCTCTTGCGCTGAGAACTCCAGCAAGTGTCTCCGGGGTCGAGGCTCCTCTCCACTCATCCGAGGAGAGATGGGAGCTGGAGGAGGGTCACTGATGCTGAGGATGAGGAAGGATCGAGTAAGGAATTCCAGCTTGGTCCAGGGGCTGGTTAAGATCATGGGCTCTGCAGAAAGCCTGCCTGGCTTCCAATCTATCCTGCAGAGCGAATCCCTTCATGTGTACAACGGGAATGAGAACCATCGCTACCTAATAAAGCCAGGAAGCACGAGGAGCTCAGCAAGCACTTAAAAGTCACTATCTTTACCATTGTTATTACCACCATCTGCTCCAGGACACACCATTTGAGAGAAATGATGGAAGGAGAAGGGACTGGCTGGATGCCCCATGGGTGCTGAGGACAGCTGTGCTGCCTGCGTGTAAGTGGAATGAAAGGGCCTGTGCCAAGGCAGGCAGGCAGGCAGGCAGCTGTGAGGGTGGGCTCTACCCAGAAGCTTTGGGGGAGGCAGGGAAGGTCTCACCTGACAGGTCCAAAGTTGAAGGCAATGAAAAGAAGGAACACCATGATGCAGACCACCTTCCTGTTTCCAGACCCTAACTTGAGCTCGCTGTTCTAAGGTGAGAGAGAGAGATGAGAGAGGGGGTGAGTCATCCCCAAGGAGTCTGCCTGTTATTCCCAGGAGCCTCCTGGGACGGACTGTCTTACTTCGGCCAGCAGGGCCTCCAGCCGCCGCCGGAGGGCAGCATTCTCCCTGCGGAGCTGCTGGTTGTCCGCCAGCACCGCCTGCAGCCGAGCCTCCAGCCCCTGCAGATACTCCTTCTTCTTCCTCCTGGACTGGCAGGCCGACTCCCGGTTCTTGATCATTCGCTGCTGCCGCTTCAGCAGCTTTGCCTAGGGTACCGGGAGGATCAGAAAAGGAATGACAGAGGGGTGGGAGAGGGGAACTATGCCTCCCAACTTCAGGAACTGATTACCCAATGCTCACACTGGCCACTCTATCCCCTTCCTGACCTCTACCGACACAGCCAGAGATGGGTTATTCCTCTCTGCTAAAACGTTCCACAGAAGGAGCCCTTCTCTCAACCACTCCCTGCTCCTGTCCCTCAGAGCTGAGAGAAGTCAGACTGTAGGAAGGACTTCCTCCATCCTGGTTCCTGGTGCAAACTCAGTTCCTTTCCTTGGTGGGTGGGGTCTTCCTTCCTCTCAATTCTTTTTAGGGCCCACACTTTAACTTTGCCATAATTAAAGAACACTTTACCTGGTTTTCCCCTAGGAAACAGCCTCCCTCTTCCAACTACTGCCACAACCATAACACAGTATGGGTCCCCTGCCTTAGATTTACTGACACCAATGCCATTTCTTCATCTTCAGTGTTAGCAAAACTAAGAATCCTAAAATTACAGAGTTGATACTCATATATAAACAGGGATCCACTCTGACCTTCAGGATCATCTATGGCTTTGCTTCCTCACTTTTCGATCCCTCCTCATTCCACAATTCTCTCTTCCATGGCAGACTTCCTCCCCATTACTAGTCTTACTCCTCTCCTCTCCAGTACTTACATCCACTTCAGGTGGGCAGGAGTTCCCAGGCATAGGAGCTGGAACAATGCTCTTCCTCTCAGGCCTTGGAGCAGGGGGGGCCGGCCCCTCAGGCTGGACCCGAATAGCACCTTGGATGAGGACAACTGGTGACACTGGGGCAAGTGAGCAGGAGAAGGAGGTGAGAGCTGTTCTTGTGTCCATACCCGTACCTGAGCACCCAAGGGCTGGGAGCCTCAATGGCTGTGAGCTCCCCGAGAAAGTCAATCCAGTCCGGCTCCTTCTCTCCTATTTTAGTACCTGGGGGTGGTTGGACAAGAGGCTGCAAAAGGATGGTGGTGCTAGGAGGCACAGCTCTGGGTGGCATTGGGACAGTGGTTATCACCACAGGTTTGGGCTGCAGCGGTGGCTTCCGGGTGGGCAGGGCTTTGCCTGAAGGAAGGGAAAAGGAAGAAAGGAAGGAATGTCAGGACTAGAGGCCTCTTGCCGGGGATCCCAACATATCAGCTTGCCCCATTACCTAAGGAGCCATCAGAGGATGGGCCCATGCTGATCTGGACACCTCCAAGTGGGGGGCCTAGGACATCCCGCAGGAGACACCCTTGAGGGGATGGTGACTCTGTCTTCACTTCCAGTACCTCCTCTCCTATAAAACCCTGTGTTGGGCATTCCAAAAGATATGTGAGTCAGGAGGGATATCAAGGAGAAGGAGCTGAAGAAGAGAATGCTTTCATACCTCTGAGAGGCAGAAGGAGCTCACTGGAATGTCTGGAGAGAGTAAGAAAGGTTGAGGCTCACCTGGTTGGGGGACTCTGCTGAGAGCAGGGAAGCCTCAGAGTTGATGGAGGAAGATGGAGAGACAGGCTCTAGCTTGGTCTGGACATCTGTGGGGTGTCAGGATAATATAAAATGCTGGGTATCAGATAAACACTGAAGGAGAAGAGAATTAAGATAGGGGATGGAAGACATGGTCCTTCCCCCTTGTACCAAAAACTAAGACTATTCTGGCCCTAGGCATGCAATCCAGAAGGCAGAGAACTATGGGGTTGCTGACCTGCTGGCTCTCTTCCTACCTCTTTGCCCAGAACTTTCCTTTCTCCCTCACTGGCTCCTGAAGCTGTCTCTATGCTGACAGCAGCCAAGTCTGAATTTCTACCCTTGACTGCTCCCCTGTGTCCCAATCCTGACTCCCAAGGTGCCTGCTGGTCATTCCTTTCTTGTGCCCCACCACCCACCCAAATTCAAGCTGGCCTTAAATGGGGCTCACAGCTTGTCCCTTCACACAAATTCCCTTTTTACTCCGTCAGGCTCCCAGGCACCAAATCACAAAGCCTCAGTCACCTCTGAGCCTTCCTGGCCTCTGTTAAATCCATCTGTAAGACTTGCTGGTCACCCCATGTGGGTGAAATAAAAGTCATCTGAGGGCCAGATTCAACCCCAAGGTCAACAGTCTGCCGCTACCTTTGGTCCATACAACTCTTTTGGGTACTTAATTATAGAACTGCCAATATTGCTATTTAAAAATTTCAACTTATGTTTATGAATAGGTAATATACTCACAAAACTCCAAAGGACCAAAAGGTAATTCAGTGAAGTGGATCTCCTTCCCTTTCTTGTCTACCAGCCACCTGGATCCCTCCTCAGAGATGATCACTATTTGATTATTAACCACGTGTTATGACACTCATGAGACTCTCCAAAAGCAAAGATTATGTTTTATGCTTCCTGTCTATCAAACTGATGGGTAAAGCACAGGCCCTCAGAAGATAACCTAAATACAAGGGGAGAATCGACTCCTTTGCAAAGTCCTCAACAGTCAAGGTTTATATCCTTATCTTGTTGGCGAATGTGATCTGTTTCTCTCTCCAAATCCATTTTCTATACTAATCTGCCCCGCCCTGAGGCTGGGGAGGAAAACAGAATGGACTGCATCACTGGGCTCCCTTGCCAAAGACAGGCAGTGCCAGGAAACCCTGAAGGCGCTTTGTAATCCACAATGAATTCAGCACATTCCCTGGCCTGGGGGCTCGTGCTCTTGCAATACCTATCTGCCCTAGCATGAAACTCTGGCATCAAATCCTACACAGGAAGTCACTGCAATTCTTCCATTCTATGTCATTCTTTCTGCCTCTTTTCAGAATCCAAATATCTTTCTTGAGGAACTGTATCCAGTCCTGCCTCTCCATGATCCATTCTCTCTACTCTGTCACCAGAGTCAGCTTCCTAATCACACTGTTCTCCTGCTCGATTCTTCAGTCTCCCAACTGCCCATAGGATAAAAGCTAAGAGTCCCTTAGCACGGTTCTCACTTGGCCTGCAGCCTCTGCAACTTTCTTGCCATTTCCCACTCCCCCCTCACATCCACTCTGAGGAGATACAAGCTCCCTAGATACACACACACACACACACACACACACACACACACACACACACGTGTGCGCACATGCCACAGTCCCCACATTCATCTTGTGCCTAATTTCTGTGTGTCCTTCAAACTCAGTTCAGGAAATGCTTCCTCCAGGAGCACATCACTGATCCAGCCCCAATAGGGTGAGCTGCCCCTCTTATGAGTTTTCATGGCACCTTGCGATGTCTATCCTGGAGTTCCCACACCTGCAGCAACTGGTATCTGTCTTTCCCCTCCCTCCACACTACAGGATTCTTGGGTCAGCATGATGCTCACATCTTCTTCATCTTGCATTCCCAGCACCCCGTCCAGTATGTGGCATGGAGTAGGTGCTCTATAAATGTTTACTGTGTAAACACCTAAGAGTAAATAAACTTAGTAACACTTAGTGAAATAGTGCAAGTAATGTTAACTGTAGGATCTAGGAGTTGAGTATATGGAATTTCAACTTTTCTGTATGTTTGAAAAATTTTTATAATAAAACTTCAGGGCTGGGAAATAAATAAATATGCCCTAAAGTACTGTCCATAAGTTTTTTAAAAATGCAAAGCAACGGGGCCGGGGCAGGGGGGACAGGTGCCTGGGTGACTTAGTCAGTTAAACGTCTGACATCAGCCAGGTCATGATCTCAGGGTACCTGAGTTTGAGCCCCACATGGCATCAGGCTCTTCTGGCTCTCCTCTATCAGCACAGAGTCTGATTCAGATCCTCTGTCCCCACTTTCTCTGCCCCTCCCCTGCTTGCTTTCTCTCTCTCTCTTTCCTGCTGCCTTGGTAAAGCCCCTCTCCCATCTACCCTGCCTTGGTAAAGCCTGGGGGTGCTAGCAGGCTGTTATTACCTGAGGGGTCATCAGAGGTGGGACCCACATTGATCTGGACCATTTCAAATGGGGATGTTGGATCATCTCCTAGGAGGCAGAGTGGGGGTGCCAAGGACTCTGTCTTCACAACCAGCACCTCCCCCACAGCAGGGACCTGGGTGAGAGTTGGGTGAAATGGTGGGGGGTCAGAAAAAATAAAACAAGGAAGGTGTTGAGAGCAAGAGTAAAAACAAAAGTTTTTACTAATTTTTGACTAGCTTTTACTAATTACTAATTATTTGACACTCTGGTTTTACTGAATATCTCCTTAAGTTGTCTCTGGCCCCTCGTTTTCTCTATATCATTCCTGGGAGGGTTGATGAAGTCTCATGATTTCGAATATTGCCTTAGAATGGACAACTGGGGCAAGAGCAATTTCAGAATTCTCAGCAGTTAACAACTCTCTTCTTCCTGGCCCCACCATGGCTGCCACATATCTCTATTTATTAAAATGACTCCATCTTCACTTACAGACAACCACAGAGGAGACATGGAAAATGAGGATATTAAAGAAATCCAAAGGCACCACCACTACTCCATGACCCATAGCACACAAAACATTTTCTCAGCACCTATGCATGAAGGGACTGGAACACCATCCCTGCCACAAACAGCAGAAGGAAGGAGATGGTTCTCTCACCTGGCTAGAGGGCTCTGTGGAAAGACGCGATGATTCAGAGCTGAGGGAGGAAGAGGAGCAGGGGGAGGACGGCTCAGACTTCACCTGAAGATCTGGAAGAAAGGGGTTGGGGAATAACCAGGAAGCAGAGCCTGAAGAGTCCAAAACGTGCCCAAAGCCTTGGAGGTGAGGATCCCCTCACCTGGGGCAAAGGGGAACGAACACATAAGGGGCTGAAGGAAAGAGGAGTGCACAGGCACTTATGAAGAGGAGGTGTGAGGATATAGGGGAGTGTGTAGTTCCTGGAAAACAGTGGAAAGAGAGGGTTTTGTAAGGATGCAGGAATCACAAGGGATATCTTACCTGGAAAGATAGGCAATGGGTCCCAGGGTGGCTCAGGAGGGCTGACATCCATCCCCACGTCCAAGGAACTACTGCCAAACTGAATAAAGAAGGACATTAGACGGCAAGAATGTGAAGGCAACGGCTTCATGAGCTCTGGCTTGGGGCTGAGTCCTTGTTCCGGGGCAACTCCCGACCCCCAAAGGTTAGAGACAAGGCTAGAGAAGCAGTACCGGGACATCCTGCTCTGGGCAACGGAAGAGCTGCGTCTGCTCCTCCGCGACATCATCTAAGCCAGTATACAAGGTGCTGTCTGCAAGAGACGAAGAGCATCAGGGGGTCGTCCGGTGGCCCAGCCTACAGATCTACACACAGCCCTGGGCCCATCCCTCATTGGCTCGGCTCGGCCAGACCTACCGCCCGCCCACTTGAAACGTGATACAGCCAAAGAACTTCAGCTCCTCCTTCCCCCACCCCGGAACAACTCGATGTTTCTGCAGGGAGCAGAGGTCTTTCCCAACTCCCGCATCCCCCCGAATGCACAACGAGCCCCCCTGCTCCTCCCTCTTTCGGGTGATGGATTCCGTATTTGCCCAGCCTTCCTCTATGGACCTCCGCTTCCTCCCTGCGTGCCTCAAAAGCATAGTATGCCACAGCCCTCCTCCCTCCCCCAGGCCTCACTCCGCAGACCCCAGTCCTCCGGGCTCAGCAAGTTATCGGTGAAAAAACGTGTCGGGTCCGCAATCTCGCTGAGCAGCATCAGTTCCGCCATCTTTCCCTCCCGCCCCCCAGCCATGAGACGGTCCCCAAGACCCGCCTCTCTCCATCATCAACTAATCAGTTGACTCTTAAAAAAAGGGGGCGGTGTCCCGGAAGCTCTACCGACCAGTAAGAGACCTGGGTGCTGAATACTTGAGATGGCTGGATAGGGCGGGCCAATGGGAGCACGGCAGAAGGACAGCACTCCAGCTGAACCGGGCTGTATAGTTTGCGCATGCGCCGGGCGGGACCCAACGAGAATGCCTGGGAGATGTAGTTCCCGGGATTTAAAGGCCCGCCATCTCCCCCAATCCTAAATTCAGAAGTTTATGTATCGTCCATTTATCCTCGGATATGAATAAGCCCTCCCAAAATGTAGCACAGGTGATCATATGGATTTTAATGGTAAAAGAGGGAAGGAGGCGCACTGAGTCCACTGTTATCTCCCCTAAGAAAGCAAAAGCTAGGAATGAATGGGACATGGCTGAAACCCTCCCTCTTGGTCCCCTCAAAATCTCACGGCATAAACCACAATTCACAGGTTCCTGTCTCTTTTAAGATTTAACTTTTAATTAGCCAAACATCTTGCGCAGACCCTGAGCCAGCCCTGCATCTTGTTTCTTCCCCTGAATGATCACCTTTCCCAGCTCTTCCTGGGCTGCCCGGTTTTTGGGGTCTACCGCCAGCACCTTCCTGAGGTCAGCAGTTGCTTTTTCAAGGTTCCCAAGAGCAGCCTGGGCAACCCCCCTTCGGTACAAGGCCTTTAAATGGCCAGGTTCCCGCTCCAGCACTCGGTCACAGCTCTGGGCTGCCAACTGAGGCTGCCCTAGCAGCAACTGACAGGCAGCCAGATTGGCATGAAGAACAGTTCGTTCTGGAGGGCCGGGTGGGGGTAAAGTCAGCAGCAGCCGAAGAGCCCGTCCATAGCATCTGGCAGCCGCTTCAGGGTTCCCAGCTCGAAATAATTCTGTGCCCCTTGCACGTTCTTCCCTGGCCAAGGCCTCCTTCTCACTGGCCTCCAGCTCCCAGGAGTCCCTGCCCTGAGTGAAGGAGGCCAGTGTGAGCCTGAAAGGAGGTCCAGAGTGTTCAGAGAGCTGAAGCTCTGCCTCCTCACCTTGACACATGGACTCCAAGCATTTCTCTATGAGTTCCCCCCAAGTCCCCTCCCTCCATGGGCCTAACCCCATAGTTAGCTCGGTCCATCCCTCTGGCAGGCCTGACCCAAAAGGAAACCCAAACGCCAGTACCCGGCAGCAAGAGCCCAGCTTGGGTTTGTCCAAGCCATGGCCACGGATTATGATCTTTTTAACAAAGCTCCCATCCGGACAGTACCAGAGATCAGAAGCTTGAAGGGGCTCTGGCATCTCACTGGTTGATCCACGAGACTTAGCAGAGTTTCCTTGAAGTCCAGCGGCCAGTTTTTCAGTTCCTTGAGAATTCTCTAGAATTTGGCTGGTATGATTTGGGCTCACTCTCAGCTCAAGGATTTCAGTAGGAGGGTCTGGGGACTGCTGCTTGATCTGGGTAGTTGAATCAAGGTTCTCCTGGGGGTTCTTTTCCCATTGTTGTTGCGGTTGAGAGGTGTCCTTCTCTCCCACTGGATTGACTGGTGGCATCTCCATTTGGCTGCCTGGTCCCTTCCACCGTGGGTGAATCCACCGTGGGTGAACAGTTTTGGTCAGAAAGGGGTGGATCAGTTTCAGGTCAGCACCTAAAAAGAACACCAAAACAATGCTAATGGCAGAATTCTTACTTAGACGTCCTTTTTGTCCTCCCCTGTCCTGGGACCCAGGCCCCCAGTCCTCAGTCTTTTTTTTTTTTCTTCCTCCAAAAATCCCTGTCGGACTAGAGCCTCCGGCCCACCCAAAACTAATCCAGAACTAATGCAGAACTATAAATTCCACAAATCCCTGCGGTTCGGGTAGCCGCCCCAACTACGGACACCCGATCGAGTCAAAAAGTACCTGGGCAGCCGAAACGCCTAGCCTGGTGGCAATATCCGGACCATTCGGATCACCTCTCCTTCCGAAGCTAAGTGCTTCCTGAGTACTGTCCTCAGAGTCTTGCTCCACGGGGAGAAGACAGCCGTGGGCCAGGGGCATCTGGGGACAATAACAGCTAACCCTGAGCCCGCGAGGCTGCGAATCTAATCAAATTCCTGTCAACCAATCCGGCGGAGGGAGAGACCAGGTTAGCCCGCCTTTTGGACGTGACATCATTCCCCCCGCCCCCCCCCCCCCCTCCCCGCCGCAACCGGGAAGCTGTAGGCCTTAGCAACCGAACCTGGCCGAATCAAACCGAGCTAGCGAGGTCCGACTGGTCAGGTCATTGAGACTAAAAGTCTGGAGAAGTCCTGAAATGGGAGACTGGGGCTCAGGAGGGAGAGCGGGGGAATGACGGAGCTAGCGGTGACTGATGGCGGTAGCAATCTTTTTAGGTGAAGACCCCAGGCCCACCCGTGCCCTATGTTCAGGGATCCCAGCCAGAGCCATCCAACCTACTCCTTAACCCATTCAGTCCAGGGTGCTGCAAGAGAAACCCCCAGGCCTCTTTTTCCTCATTTGCCCCTATGTCCTGGGATAGGGATTCCCTGGGATCACCTGAAGCTTCTTACCTGTTCCCTCATACTCATCACTGCCTTTCAAGTCTTCTTCCTGAAGAAATCTTAGTCCTTTTCAAACTTTGATGTGCATACATATCATTTGGGGAGACTTAAATCTCAGGTTTGGATTTAGGAAGTCTGGGTTGGGCCCTACATTCTGCATTTTTCTTTTTTCTTTTTCTTTTTTTAAATTTACATCCAAGTTAGTTAGCATATTGTACAATAATGGTTTCAGGAGTAGATTCCAGTGATTCATCCCTTATGTATAACACCCAGTGCTCATCCCAACAAGGGTCTTCTTTAATGCCCCTTACCCGTTTAGCCCATCACCTCACCCACAACTCCTCCAGCAACCCTCAGTTTGTTCTCTATATTTAAGAGTCTCTTATGTTTGGGGTGCCTGGGTGGCTCAGTCAGTTAAGCATCTGACTTTGGCTTAGGTCATGATCTCATGGTTTGTGAGTTCAAGCCCCGTGTCAGGCTCTGTGCTGACAGCCCAGAGCTTGGAACCTGCTTTGGATTCTGTGTCTCCCTCTATCTCTGTCCCTCCACTGCTTGCACTCTGTCTTGCTGTCTCTCAAAAATAAATAAAAACATTAAAAAAAATTTTTTAAGTCTCTTATGTTTTGTCCCCCTCCCTGTTTTTATATTATTTTTGCTTCCCTTCCCTTATGTTCATCTGTTTTGTATCTTAAAGTCCTCATATGAGTGAAGTCATATATTTGTCTTTCTCTGACTAATTTCGCTTAGCATTATACCCTCAAGTTCCATCCACGTTGTTGCAAATGGCAAGATTTCATCCTTTTTGATTGCCGAGTAATACTCCATTGTATATGTATACCACATCTTCTTTATCCCTTCATCTGTCCATGGACATTTGGGCTCTCCCCATACTTTGGCTACTGTCGGTAGCGCTGCTATAAACATTGGGGTGCATGTGCCCCTTTGAAACAGCACATCTGTATCCCTTGGATAAATACCTAGTAGTGCAATTGCTGGGTTGTAGGGTAGTTCTATTTTTAATTTTTTGAGGAATCTCCATACTGTTTTCCAGAGTGGATTCACCAGTTTGCACCAGCAGTGCAAAAAAAGATCCTCTTTCTCTGCATCCTCACCAATATCTGTTGTTGCTTGAGTTAATTTTAGCTATTCTGACTGGTGTGAGGTGGTATCTCATTGTGGTTTTGATTTGTATTTCCCTGATGATGAGTGATGTTGAACATTTTTTCACGTGTCTGTTTAGCCATTTGGATGTCTTCTTTGGAAAAGTGTCTATTCATGTCTTTTGCCCATTTCTTCACTGGGTTATTTGTTTTTTGGGTGTTCAGTTTGATAAGTTCTTTATAGATTTTGGATACTAACCCTTTATTTGATAAGTCATTTGCAAATATCTTCTCCCCTTCTGCCGGTTGCCTTTTAGTTTTGCTGATTGTTTCCTTCACTGTGCAGAAGATTTTTATGTTGATGAGGTCCCAATAGTTCATTTTTGCTTTTGTTTCCCTTGCCTCCAGAGACATGTCAAGTAAGAAGTTGCTGTGGCCGAGGTCAAAGAGGTTTTTGCCTACTTTCTCCTCTAGGATTTTGATGGCTTCCTGTCTTAACGTTTAGGGCTTTCATCCATTTTGAGCTTATTTTTGTGTATGGTGTAAGAAAGTGGTCCAGGTTCATTTTTCCGCATGTTGCTGTCCAGTTTTCCCAACATCATTTGCTGAAGAGACTGTCTTTATTCCACTGGATATTCTTTCCTGCTTTGTCAAAGATTAGTTGGTCATATGTTTATTGGTCCATTTCTGGGTTTTCTATTCTGTTCCATTGATCTAAGTGTCTGTTTTTGTGCCAGTCTTGATGTTTACATACTGTCTTGATGATTACAGCTTTTTAATACATCTTGAAGCCCAGGATTGTGATGCCTTCTGCTTTGGTTTTCTTTTTCAGGATGGCTTTGGCTATTTGGGGTCTTTTCTGGTGCCATACAAATTTTAGGATTGTTTGTTCTAGTTCTGTGAAGAGTGATGATGTTATTTTGATAGGGTTTTTAATTTTTTTAAATGTTTATTTATTTTTGAGAGAGACAGAGACAGAGCATGAGCAGGGAAGGGCAACGAGAGAGGGAGACAGAATCTGAAGCAGGCTTCAGGATCTGAGCTGTCAGCACAGAGCCCGACGCAGGTCTGAACCCACGACCTGAGCCGAAGTCGGTCACTTAACCAACTGAGCCACCCAGGCACCCCTACATTCTGCATTTCTAACAAGCTCTTGAATGGTGATGCTGCTGGTCCATGAACCACACTTTGAATGATATGATTCAAGAATAACCTCATCCCATTCTCCACCCTTGCTCTGTGCCCCTTCAGTTGGTCCTGTATTTTGTATATATAACTAGCATAACCTGTTCCATTGGGCGTGTCACTGGATGGAAAACTGGTCCTCTTCCTCCTCCTAATAAAAGAAGTAGGTCCCACACAAAAGTGTGATTCAGCCTTGCTTGACCAGCTCCCAGCACTGGCTGGGCCACCACAGCTCTTCAGAGAAGGAGAATCCCATTCTCAGTACTTCACTTTGGCTCCTTCTTCACTTTACTCTCTAACAACCTACCATTGTGTCCCAGACTACAAAGACCATGCCAGGACAGCCAGGAGGGGAAGTAGTTTCCTCATTAGGCACAGAATTGTGTCAGAACTGTCCTCTCCATTTTGTGTTGAGACTCAGGTCATTAACCTAGACTTTTTCTCAAGTTTTACTTCTGGGTTCTGGGTCAGAATAACCTTAGTCCACTGCTATCTTTTCCCCTATGGCTAAATAGTCTGATTCTTGTAATCCCAGGCTCCCTTGTAAGCCCAGGCTCCTATTGAAAATTAATCCACATTTTCTCCCTCTCTCCTTCCCCCTTTCCATTTCTAGGGTTTTTTGAAAAGGCAGGAAGTCTAGAATGAGTCGCAAAAGTTTGATTACACCCTAATTCATGGACAAAGTTTGCTAATTTGTGTTGTATGCCTTAACTGAGAGGGCCACTCTGATGACCCTTCAAAGATCAGCTTCTCTCAGTGAAAAGAAACTGTATTCTGCTACAAATGTATTGCTTTGTAATGTTCTCTTATTGTTTTGTGTGTGTATGTTTCAGTTCCAACAGACTCGAGAGGGCAGAGGCCTTGTCTCTATATTTTTGTGTTTCCCCTTCCTTCCTTCCTTCCTTCCTTCCTTCCTTCCTTCCTTCCTTCCTTCCTTCCTTCCTTCCTTCCTTCCTCCTTCAACAAATGCTTATTGAGCACATGCTATGTTCCAGGCAGCATGCTAGGAATTGAGGGTACATAGATGAATGAGATAGACACAGTCTCTGCTCTCATGGAACTTCTAGTCCGTCAAGAAAATAGTAATTACAGTAGCACGGAGAAGTGTGAGATGCTATGAGAGTGGATGAAGGATTAGGAGATATTCCTTAGGGATGAGACATTCTTACTGCCATTCAAAGAATGAGTTAGAACTATCTCCCATTTCTATAGAACCCATATTGAAAACCACTGAATTAAGTGGTCGACTTTGTCTCTTCAGGTGATCCCCTGTCACCATTGTGACTATAAAAACAAATACAAGCATAGGCACATAAACTCCTAAAGAAAGTAATCCAAAGCATCCAAAATGAAAATATTTTTGTATATTTTTAAATTTTTATTTATTTTTTATTAAAAATTTTTTAATGTTTATTTTTTTAGAGAGAGAGACAGAGGGTGAGCAGGGGAAGGGCAGAGAGAGAGGGAGACACAGAATCCAAAGCAGGAGCTGTCAGCACAGAGCCAGACATGGGGCTCAAACCTACAAACTGTGAGATCATGACCTGAGCCAAAGTGGGACACTTAACTGACTGAGCCACCCAGGTGTCCCGAAAATATTTTTTTAAATAAATAAAATTTGAATTTCATCAAAATGAAAACACATTTAAATTTTATGTAAGAAGACTCGGAATTCTCAGAGGAGGAATCCATGGATCTTTAGGTTTCCCCGGTCTCAGCTTGAGAAACAGAGGAGTAGGAAGGGACAAAGATGTGAAGACTCAGAAATGGGGAAAAGCATAGGTTCTTCCCCAAAGTGTTGCTGCATGAATGTTAACTGACTCACTGCTTGCTCTCTCCTGGTTCCCTGCCCCTTGAGCCTCATCATGTGGGGGCTCCGCTCTCTAGGGATAGTCACTAAGGAATGGGGAAGAAGTGGGGAAACACGCTAGGAGGATTATATTCCCAGGCCTGACTAGAGAACATGGGATCTGAGTCTGAGGAGGACACAAAGAGGATGACAAGTGAAAATTTGCTTACCTGTTGGGGTAGAGGCTTGGACTGAAGAGTGAGGAAGGAACACTGTTTCTCATCTTTCTCTTTCCCCTAAAGATTTAAGAATGAACTGGAAGAAGAGCAGCCTTGAGGGAAAGAGATGAAAAGGAACTTTCTTCTCCAAGTGACTAGATTCAATCCCAACCTCCCACTACAAGTGTCTCCTGCTCTCCCTCTTCTTTTGGTGTTTCAGGGACTAACCTCACAGCACCAAATTGTATGGGTGCTTTGGAACATGACTTACCTTGTGTCTAAGACATTTCTCCTGTCTCAGGTGAAAGGGATGGGAGGGAGTAGCACACAGGAACCTCTGGAAAGGAAATGAGATCATAGGAGACTCTGTGTTAAGAAAGTCAGAGAGACATCTTTGGAGAATGGAAGGACTTGGGGTGGAGGTGGGGTCACTGCTTTTGCAATCTGTGATTATAGACAATAGACCCTATTCTGGAATAATTCTTCCTTCATCCAAGTCATTATAAAGGACATTTAATGCCTTGTTGAAGATCATTCTGAGGGAAATCTCCACATATGACAAGTTTGTGAGGATTTACCTGTAAATAATTGTTTTTAAACCCCACCTGGTGTCATTTCTGTCCTGTCTTTCTTCTTTCTTCTTTCTTTTTTCTGAGTCATCTCTTTTCAAGGTAACTCAGAGTATCTGGCCATATTCTGGTGCTCTCCTTGCCCTATCTTATAAGGGCATTTGTGTGTGTGTGTGTGTGTGTGTGTGTGTGTGTGTGTGTGTGTGTGTGTGTGTTTTAATTGAAGGATAGTTGACACACAATGTTACATTAGTTTCAGGTGTACAATGTAATGACTGGACAAGTCTATATGTTATGCCACGCTCAACCACAAGTGTAGAGCCCGTTTGTCACTATACAGTATTATCGTAATAGCATTGACCGTATTCCCTATGTTGAACTTTTAATCCCTGTGACTTATTCATTCCACAACTAGGAGCCTGTATTCCCTGTCCTTCATACACTTTGCCCATCTCCTTGCCTTCCTCCCCTCTGGCAGCCATCAGTTTGTCCTCTGTGTTTATGGGTCTGTTTCTGCTCCACGGGGGCGTTGTTTTGCCATCATCAAAGATCTAACCTGATGGCAGAAGCTGAGAGAAGAGGTTCAGGAACTGGTGCAAGATAATTTGTGAGCTGGTGGTTGTTCCTTGTTGTCTCCATACACACAAAGCATATGGCACCTGCCCTCTAAATGGGTGAAGTAAGATTCTTATTCATTCAATAATCTTTACTGAGTACTCAGAACTTGTCAATGGAACACAAAGAGAAATATAGAGAGATCCCCACCAGCAGTCTAATAGGGTAAGGTCATAGTTAACAAAAGCTCCAGAGGCAAGCATACAACTGATAAATGGCAGGGAGGTTATTTCCAACTGGGGGGTGATCTGAAAAGGAGTCCAGAGGGTTGAGTCATGGAGGATGGACATGATTTTGACCTGCAGAGATTGCAGGAGTTTGTTTATTGCAGGTGAAGGAAACAATACAAGTCAGGAGAGATAAGGAAATGAAAGCCACTTTACATCCAGTATTATTCATCTCTGGCTTGTCAATCTCAGCTTTCTCAGAGATCTCAATATCTCATGCGGGCTGCCTTGTCACCAGGCATCAAGCTGGTTGGAATTTTTTATACCCTCACATCCCCTGCATTCCATACTCACCACATGGCACCATATGCTGCAGTTACTCTCTGTGATTTATCATCAGCACGAGAGACAAAAATTCTAGCTTTCCAAAGGCTAAATAAATTTCCCCTTCTGTTTAGCTTTGGTGGTTTCTGTGGTTTTAGTTCTGCTGGGATTTATGTCAAAATTGTTCCTCCCTCCTCTGCTCCCAAAGCATTTTAGGGTTGTATTACAGGCAGGGTTTTCAGGCAGGATGAAGCAGTGAAAGGCAGACTTTTCCACAGTGAAATGTTTAATGATAAGATCTGCTCTTTACCAAATCTTGGCCATGCATTATGACCACAATACCAGGCACAGGGCTGTTTTTTATTTATCTTTTAATGTTTATTTATTTTTGAGAGAGAGAGTGAGAGAGAGAGCATGGGAGGGGCAGAGAGAGAGGGGGAGAGAAGGATCTGAAGCAGGCTCCTTGCTGACAACGGTGAGCCCATTATGGAGCTCGAACTTATAAACCATGAGATCATGACCTGAGCTGAAGTAGGACACTTAATCGACTGAGGCCCCTTGTGCTGTTTTTAATCATGATGAGGAGAAGCTTCCTTGTAGAGGTGATATTTGTGCAAAGACATGAATGAGCAAGGGAGCAGGCGTGCAGATAACTGGAGGAAGAGTGTCCAGGAAGACAAAAACAGGAGTGCAAAGGCCTTAGGCAGAAAGGAATTGGATTTTTATGTTAAATTCCTAGCGGCTCAGAGACCAGCAAGGAGGCCAGAGTGGGTGAAGCAGAGTAAACAAGGCAAAGGGTGGGAGGGGATGAAGTCAAGGAGGTGGGGAAGAAACAAGGTCTGGTAGGCTTCATAGGCCAACATATTTTGGATCTTATTCTAAGTGTATATATGGTAGCCACCAGAAGGTTTGAGCAAGGTGAGTGATAGCATCTGGTAATTTACAAGATCACTCTGGTGCTCGCTTGGGCAAGATGTATAATAAAAGATCACTTTGATTTCTTTTTTTTTTTAATTTTTTCTCTTTTAACGTTTATTTATTTTTGAGACAGAGAGAGGCAGAGCATGAACAGGGGAGGGGCAGAGAGAGAGGGAGACACAGAATCTGAAACAGGCTCCAGGCTCCAAGCTGTCAGCACAGAGCCCGACGCGGGGCTTGAACTCACGGTCCGTGAGATCATGACCTGAGCCGAAGTCGAACCTTAACTGACGGAGCCACCCAGGCGCCCCAAGATCACTTTGATTTCTGCATGGAGAATGGACTGTATCAGTCAAAAATGGAAGCAGAAAATCCAGTTAAGGGGTTAGTCAAGGGACAATGGTAGCTGTGGGAGCTTGGATTAGGCAGAGGATCAAGGGAAGGGTCCTGAAGCCCTCTAATATGTAGGTGTCTGGAAGAGGAGTAGGAGCTGTCAATGAAGACAAAAGGAGCAGCAAATAAGGAATTAGGGAATACAATACTTTTTTTTTAGTTGGATCCAGAAAGAGTATTAAAGTGAAGAAAGCATTTCAAGGAGGAAGAAGTGTTCGACTGTGTCACATATTGCTGATGGTCTAGTTCAGCATTTCTCAATCTTGACACAGGTATATTACAAAGTAATTTAATGACCATCATGCAGCTTAAGAAATAAAATCTCCCTGGGGCACCTGGGTGGCTCAGTTGGTTGAGAGTCCGACTTCGGCTCAGGTCATGATCTCATGGTCTGTGAGTTCGAGTCCACGTCGAGCCCCAGCAGGCCTGGAGCCTGCTTCAGATTCTGTGTCTCCCTCTCTCTCTGTCCCTCCCCTGCTCATGCTCTGTCTCTCTCTGTCTCAAAAATAAATAAAAACATTAAAAAAGATTTTGAGAAATAAAATCTCCCTGCCATTGTTAAAGTTCCCTGTGTGTCCCTCTCCAATTGGATTTCCTCTCCTGCCAAGGGGTATCTACTATTCTGAATGTTGTGCTTTCACTGCATAGGTAAATAGAAAATGAGAGGTTTTTTTTTTCCTTCTCAAACGTGAGCTGTATTATTACAGCATTTTTGTATGATGATGGGAATGTTTCAGTAAAGAGGGGGAAACTGATTATGTAGGAGAGGTAGGAGATAATTTTAAGAGTCTCATTTCTGAAAGGTGGGAAGGGACAGGACCCCAGTGTACAGATGGGGTGGCGACTGGGAGCAGGTCAGCTTCTCTGCAGTAACAAGAAGGCAATAAATACAGCTGAAAACCAAATGAACTAGTAGATTTGAGGGCGGAACCAGGGGGAAGTTCTCTTCTGAAATTTTCCGTTTTCTCACTGAATAGGAAGGAAGGTTGTCATCTTGTGAAATTGCAGTCTCAGACTTGGGGGATGTGAACAGCTTGGGGCAATGTGAGCTTGCAGGCCATACTGAGGGCTGATAGGAAGTGAGACCAGACCAGTCAATATGACTGTGTATTTTCCCCCAGACATATTCAGCTGTTGGTGGCAGGTGCGGAGCAGGCAGAATTGGATTTAACCAGGACTAAAATGTGTCTGAGAGGGGCCAGGAATAAAAGGGCAAGGGCTGAGAGGTGATGACAGTATTGAACCGTGAGATCTATACTGGGTAATGAGGGAAGCGAAAAATTGAGGGGAACAAATATGAAAGAAGAGTGAGAGAGTCGATGGATGGAAGGTCTGGGTGGGATTGAAGAACTTTTGGAATGAGGTACTGAATGGAAGAAGGGGTGACATGCAAAGACTGAACAGATTTGGGAGGGGTGGCAGTTATTGATGGTAACCCAGCTGGAGGTAGGACACAGAGAGAAGAGTGGCTAAGGAGTGGGGGAAAACCTTGGTGGAAGTGATGAAGCCCAGGAATTGATCAGGGTGCTGGATGGTTATTTACAGGGCTATTCAAGCCCCCCCCCCCAAAGTAATGACGTGACAGACGTGGTGGTAAAGAGGAAGGAAGGCAGTAACCTATGTACTGAATCTTCAATGAACGAGGGGGAATGATGACCCAGAATCAAATGATTGGGGGAATCAGACCTCCCAAGTAGATGTTAGAAGGGTCCAGAGCCTCTCCTAGAGGATGGGATCTCTGTCTGTAGTGGTGCAAGAATCAAGAGCACCACACAGGGAAGGAATTCAGGTAAACTGGGAGGGAAATCAAATTGGAATACACTTCAGGGAGGAATCTGGGTGAAGAGATCTGGAGGAAACCATTGTCATTCATTTCTTCCTCTGCCTAATTCTTTTCCATTCAATTGAGTTCAAAGAGTGGTACAAGAGGTTTTATCTGATGAGGATCTGAAAACCAGAGCTAAACCAAATTTGGCTCCTGCCTTCTAGTAGCTCACAAAGTGAGATGTTTACATCAAGACCTCAGGTGGGGGGTGCCTGGGTGGCTCAGTGGGTTAAGCCTCTGGCTCTTGGGTTCAGCTCAGGTCATGATCTCACAGTTCTGGGGTTCGAGCCCCGTGTTGGATTAGCACCTGCACAGCCTGCTTGGAATTCTCTCTTCCTGCCCCCACCCCCAATAAGTAAATAAATTTTCATTTATTTTTGTAAGGATTTTTAAAAGGTTTATTTATTTATTTTGAGAGAGAGCGCACGCGCATGAGCAGGGGAGGAGCAGAGAGAGAGCAGGACAGAGGATCTGAAATGGGCTCTGCACTGACAGCAGTGAGCCTGATGTGGGGCTCCAACTCACAAACCATGAGATCATGACCTGAGTCGAAGTCAGATGTTTAACTGACTGAACCACCCAGGTGCCCCTAAGTAAATAAACGTTAAAAAAAAAAAAAAACCCAAAACAGAAACAAACAAAAACAACAACATCTCAGGTGGGAAGACATGGGAAAATGCAGATAAAGTGAACAATGTGTAGGTTTTAGATCTGCATACCTTTCTCTTAAAGAAAGTTGCTCTAGGGGCGCCTGGGTGGCTCAGTCGGTTAAGCGTCCGACTTCGGCTCACGTCATGATCTCGCGGTTTGTGAGTTCAAGCCCCGCGTCAGGCTCTGTGCTGACAGCTCAGAGCCTGGAGCCTGTTTCAGATTCTGTGTCTCCCTCTCTCTCTGACCCTCCCCCATTCATGCTCTGTCTCTCTCCGTCTCAAAAATAAATAAACGTTAAAAAAAATTAAAAAAAAAAAAAAAAAGAAAGTTGCTCTAGTTGAAGCCATAGGCTCCCCCTCCTCCTCTCTTTGTGGTCCCTAAACTTCCTCTAAGCCTATGGTTTGCAATCTTGGCTGCCCTTTGGAATTACCTGGGGATGTCTAAAAAAATATTGATGCCTGAGTCTCACCCTTAGAGACTGTGATTTAATTGGTTCAGGATGTGACCTGCGCTTTGGGATTTTTAAAAGCTCCCAGATGACTCTAATGTATAGCCAGGGCTGAGAATCATTGCTCCAAGGAATGCCTGGAGCTCTGTTTAGAAGTGATTGCTTTAGTCAAATCCATAGGAGAGAAATTCCTTCCTGCTTGAGTTGGGGTGAATTGATCTGAGCCATAAAGGATAGGTAAATTTTGGCCAAGTGGAGACGCAAATGTGAAGGGAGAACATCGTGAGCTCAAGCTTAGATGTGGTCTGAAACACATGACAAGCAGCAAACAATTTGGTTTGTAAGAGACAGAGTTTAGAGAAAGAGGGCTGAGATTTGAGAACAGCTGGGCAAAAACCTGGGGGTGGAATGATGAGTAATGCAGTTTGGTCGGAGATTAGGATGAAGAGAGAAAGCTGGATGGTTTTAAATTATGGAAGGGAGTGAAGGCCAGATTACAATTTTATAAATACTTGAGTAAGCAATAGGGAATCTTGAAGGGGTTTTGAGAAGTGGAGTTATAAAAAAAAGCATGTTTAGGGAGGGTAACCTGACAGCAGTGTTGAGGGAGACTTGGAGCTGCGAGAGGTAGGAAGTAGGGAGATCATTTAGAGGAGCTGTTGCAGCAATCCCAGATGAGGTCATTATTCAGACAAGCGCTGGGGAAAAGTTACAGATTCAAAAGATATTGTGATGATAAAATTGATTTAGCTTGACAGCACACCAAAAAGTAAAGGCAGGAGAAAGATGGAGGGAACATTAAGTTTTCAGATAAGGGTGATGGGGAAAATGGTGCCATTAAGAGAGACAGGGAAGCAGGTTTTCAGTAGCATCTCATCATTTTGGTTTGGAACATGCTGAGTTTAGAGGACAAGCAGTATGGTCCATGTGGCCGTATTCCACAGGCACTGGAAGAACGCCTGCATATACATATATAGGTTGGAGAATGTCTCTGACAACTCAGACTGCTGTAACAAAATACCACAAACTGTGAATGGCTTATAAACAACAGGAGTTATTTCTCACAGTTCTGGAGGCCTGGAAGTTTAAGATCCAGGTGGTGGCAGATTTGGTGTAAGGTGAGAGCCCCCTCTGGTACATGGAATGCTGTCTTCTCACTGTGTCCTCATGTGGTGGAGCTCTCTGGGGTCTCTTTTTATAAGGGCACTAATCTTTTTTTTTAACATTTATTTTTGAGAGAGAGAGACAGAGTGTGAGTGGGGGAGGGGCAGAGAGCGAGGGAGACACAGAATCTGAAGCAGGCTCCAGGCTCCAAGCTGTCAGCACAGAGCCTGATGTGGGGCCGAACTCATGAACCATGAAATCATGACCTGAGCTGAAGTCGGATGCTCAACCAACTGAGCCACCCAGGCGTCCCAAGAGCATTAATCTTATTCATGAGGGTCTGTCCTCATGACTAATCACTTTCCAAAGGCCCCACCATCACGCTGAGGATTAAATTTCAACTGATCTAATTAATTTGAGGAGAACACGAACATTTGGTCCATGGCAGAAAAACATTTAGTTAGAAATTATCTCTGAATTTGGAGTGGATGGGAAAGTCTCAGAAAAGGGTAAAATCTAGAGATAGACACTTAGGGGAAGGGAGGAAAAAAAAAGAGGGAGGGCATGATTTGAAGTATGTACAGAGGTGGGGAGGGGGGAGATAACATGTCCATAAACTAGGTGAGTGGAGAATCTAGGGACAAGGGACAAACATGGGAGGGTTCAGAAAGGCACTGCATATATACTGTGCAAATGCCATTGATTTTGGTTCCTAGTAATTTCTGGTAACTTTGGTTCTTGGTAACTTCTGGTATTTGAGAGAGCAGTTTCAGTAGAGGAGGGAGTGGAAATATGTTTTAAAGGGTTAAGAAATAGTGGGTATGAAAAAAAGAGAGACACAGACACATCTCTGACAATACTTATATAAGGGAGGGGGGAATGAGTAGGTGGTGAGGAAGTGGAAGCTGCAAATGTGAATTCTTTTTTCAAGATCTTTGGTGAACAAAACACATTAAATCTGAAATGTCCAAAGGGGAACCCATGATTTCCATAGTCCATCTCATCCTTCTCCCATGTCTCCTATCTCGGTGCATGGTTTTCCTTCAGATTCTCAACTCCATGAGGTCGGTGTTCACATCTATTGTCTGGGTAGATGTCTTGCCAGCATCCTGCATGGCGTCTGCATGTTGTATGAACGCACAAATTCAGCATAGAACCCTATCCTGCAGGTGTACAAATGGATACCAAGTCCACTGCTTATGCACCCCTATACCAGAGGCCTCCTGGTTGACCTCAGGGTACCAGTGGGCAACTAGCCCTAGCTGGACTTGAGAGCCTAGTGACCTCTTCTCTGGGGCTCTGCTGTGGTCTGAATATTTGTGCTCCCCACCAAATTCATACATTGAAATCCTAATGCACAATTTGATGGTATTAGGAGGTGGGGGTCTTTGGGAGGTGCTTAAGGTCATGAAGGTGGAACTCTCATGAATGGGATTAGTGCTTTTGTAAAAAAGACCCTATAGAGCTCCCTTGCCCCTGCCACCATGTAAGGATACAATGAGAGGTCTGTAACTCAGAAGAGGTCCCTCACCCAACTATACTGGCAGCCTGCTGTCAGACTTCCAGCCTTCAGAACTGTGAAAAATAAATTTCTGTTACTTATAAGTCACCAAGTCAATAGCATTTTTGTTCTAGCAGCCTGTGTGGACTGCGATGGCCTCCCATAGCACTCTGCTCCCTTTGCCTTCCCCATGCAGGTACAACATACCATGCAGGGCTCTAATCCAAGTTGTTTACCACCCTCCAGCCTGAAGGCAGGAACAGCTGTAAGCAGTTGGCATCTTTTCCCTGTCACCCTATTAGAATAGTCTGTCCTTTTCTCCCGATTTCCTGGAGTTCTGGGATAGATACTTGGGTCTACTTGTAAATTCCCTCTCTTCAAAGCCCTAAGCCCAGTCTAATAGAAAGTGAAAAATGTGTGCTGGGGGAAAGAAATCCCCACCAAGAATGGACCCCATACCAGATTTCCCTGGTAGGATTCCTAAGGAGCTTCCCCTCCCCCCTCCCATGATTGTGTCTGTCTCTGTGGTGTCTTGGGAATCTGTCTCCTCCCACATTTGTCTCTGTCAGTTTTCTTTTATCTTTCTTTCCCTCGGAAGGGAAGCTAAGAGGAGGTAAAAGAGGGAACCAAAGGAGGAGGGTCTTTGTAAGGCGGCAGTCTTCGGAATTGCGGGTGATAAATCCACTTAGTCTCTTTAATATTCTTTCAGAAATTCACACACACACTCACGCACAAATCAGAACAAGGTAGGGACTGCCGAGGGGAGCGGGGAACGGGGCTGGCTCCTCCTGACGTTGGGAGGTCCTACCTTGGGTTACCTTCTGCCCGGCTGCCCACTGATTGGAATAGGTGGAAGGGAATATTTACAGAGAACGGGGACGTTCGTCATCCCGGGGTGAAAGGTCCTAAACTGGGAACCTCCGAAATCTCATTCCAAAATTACCAAAAGTAGAGGTTCTGGGATTAGCAAGAAAATAGTAAGAGACCTGGGTGGAGAAGACAAAACTGTACCACCAAAAATGAGAGAGCGTGGGGGCGTGACTACCTCGGGGCTAGGTCCCCGCGCCAGGAGAAGGGGAGGAGTGTGTCAGTCTGGGGGCGAGGCCTAGCGCCACAACCAAATCACCGGACGCAATCACCTCGCGGGGAAGGAAAAGAAGGCGGAGCCTGCCGCCCTGGAGGCGGGGTTTTGACAGAGCCAGGGCGGAGCCTATAGAGGAGGCGGGGCTTTGGGGACCGGACTCCCAGCTGCGAGCGGAGACCCAAGGAGCTCCGCTGGGGTCGCTGCATTTAGAGGCGGCGGGGTACTGGAGTGACTGAGGGCCCGGCATTTGGCGGGGATCCCGGAAAGTGGCATCCCCGGGGGGGGTGTGGGTTTTTTCGGGGTTCCTGAGGAACTGGATTCGGAGCGTGCCCGCAAGGCGAGAGGTTCCGTGGAGGCAGAGTTTAGGATGTATCGAAATTCGGTGGCCCCAGAGGCAGGTGTGCGGGGCACCCACTGGATCCGCTGCGTGGCTGCAGAACGCGCTTGGGAGGTTGAGGGGCGCGGGGCGGGGCCAGGCCGGGTGCGTCCTTACGGATCCCAGTAGTTCTCATGGTGCTGAGCGGCAATGATGATGACTACGGTGAGGATGGTACAGAGCACCATGGCTGCGATGCCCACCGCTAGGGAGATGAAGGAGAAGTTCCGGGCCTCGCGGGAAGCGATCTCGGCAGACACCATGTCTCCGCGGGCCAAGGCCGTGCGCACCTGCGGGAGACGGGCGGAAGAAAGCTGATCAGAGCTGCTGCTCCCTCTGAGATGCTTCCCAGAACATTCGGCACTCCCTTGGAATAAGAAAAACCGGGTGAGGGCTCCCTTCCCAGATGCCCGCCCTCTCCCCCACTTCCACCTGCACTGCCTTGAAGATGGCGATGATGCCTGTAGGCCAGAAGCAACAGATGGTGGTCAGCACCGCGATGGGCATGTAGTCGTGCGGCGGGCGCCTCGGCTCTAGCAGGGCCAGCCCTGGGGCCTGGGGCGGCGGGGGGAGCGTGGAGGTTACTCCCGTCCCCCCCGGGGTCCCGCCTGTATAGGGCTGTGTAGAGAAGGTTGGGGGGAGAGAATGTCATTCCCATCGTCTCTGAGCCCACCAACGTTCTGTGTCTGGCACGATGGTTTTTAAAGCACAATTCTTGCACGTTGCTTCTCAGAGAAACTTATCATCCACGACCCTTCCAGGACACCCATAAATTCCACTAGGTTCTTCTCTCTTCACTGCTGTCATTAACCCTATATTCTTGGTGATCTCCACACTCCCTCTCCCAAGGTATGGCCGCACCAGGGCTGCCCTGGCCTCACTTCAGACCTCGTTTCTTCTCTCCAAATATCTGCCTGGCCTTCCCTATTCAGTCAGTTCCAGGTTTACTCTCCCTCATCCTCCTCCATGGTTCCCAGGTTTCGTTTCTTCTCCCCCTCTCTCCAGGCTGTTTCCTTCTTTCAAACCTCCTCTGGACTTCTAGCTCCCTTCCCCTTCTCTGACCCCAAATGACAACCAGACCCTTCAACCCCCCGACCCCCATTCCCAAGCCTTTCCTAGTCCCTCCTCTCTCTAGGCCTTGTCCTAGGAACGCCGCCTGGTCCCAGGCCCTGTTTCTCTATCTCACTAGCCCCCTGTGTGTCCCCACCCCTTCCTCCCAGGCCCCATCCGCCCTGTACTCACCGTGCCCACTGGGTAGACCGGCACGTAGGCAGTGCAAGGCTGCAGCTGTAAGGGGTAGCCGGGGGCTACATAGCCCCCCAGTGGCAGCGTGCCTACCGCCCCCGTGTGCGTGGGCACTACGAAGCCCGGAGCCTGGGCCGTATGGGAGGGCGCCGGCGGGGGTGGGGCGGCGGCGGCTGGCGGCGGCGGGGGCAGTGGGCCCTCGAAGCGAGTCTCCTGCAGGTAAGGGTCGGGTGGCATGCGGGGCAAGGTAGCGCAGCCGGGTGGGGGCGCCCCGGCGGCCGGGCCAGGTGGAGCGTGGTGTGGCGGTCGCGGCAGGGTGGCGGAGGATGAGGGACCGCGCTGACCAGTGGCCACGGAAGAAGCCAGGCCGCCTGCCCCCAAGCGCGGGAGGGTGGCGGTCCCGGACTGGTGGTAGTGGTGGTGGTGGTGATGGTGAGAGGAAGGGGCTGCCTGTGGGGGTGGGGCAGGGGGCTCGGCCGGGGGCTGGGGGGCATTATAGGGTGGTGGAGAGGTGTGAGGGACTGAGTCTGAGAGGCCTGGGGGCAGTGAGCACAGGAAAGGGTATGGGGAGAGAGGCAAGACAGGCAGAGAAGAGATAAGGGGGTAGGGGGAGACACAGGGCCAGGGATGGAGAAAGATAATGGGAGAGACAGAGGAGATGGGTGAGAAGCCATCTCTTGGTCTTAGGGGCAGGAAAGGGGTTGTATCTAAGCCATCTGCCCACCCCCCTTGTTTCTTTCAATCTAGTTTTGAAGTGGAAACCCTCCTCTGCTCATCTCCCCCTTCAGCAACGGTGCCCACAGCTTTCACCTGCACACCCAAGCTATGTCTGCCTTGGGCTTGCCCATCTGAGCTAGTCCTGTGTGTGCACGTGTGTAGACATGCAACACTGTGTTAACATGTGCTCAATTCAACAGTTGTATAAACACATGAAGGATGACATATTCCACTCTGTCTTCTTGCACTGGGGATGGGTGCCCTAGCCTCTCTGGGAATCTCAGCACCTCATTTAGGGCAGATGAACAAGGGTCTTCTGGATTCTACTCCCCTGACAACCTCTATCTCATCATGTTTTTATTATTTCCCCACTGAATGTCTCCATGTGAGCCAGTGTCATCTGTCCATCTGTCACTCCCAATGATGCTATCCCTGCAGTACCTGGCTGATGCTAAGCCACTCTTGTACTTCCTTCACCCTTTCAACCTGTCCCCTTTCCATATTGTTGGCAAGGGGACAAGGCTGAGATTGGAAGGAGAGGAAGGAGGGGAATACAGAAAGAGAAGGGGATGGGGGGGGGTTGAGAGCTGGACCGAAATGAAATGAAATAGAATCGCCCCCCCCCAACGGAGGGGTGAGGGAGGGGGTTGGGGCCAAGGATGGGGGGAGAGTCTGGAGATGGTGGAAAGGGCAGGAGGTTTTGTTGTTGTTTTTTACCTGACTTTTCCGATGACATGCCTGTGGTGTCGCTGGGACAGGGTGTCTGCAGCGGGAGTCGGGGTCCCTGGCTGGCGTCAGAGTCTTGGTGTGCGGATTGCGCAGCCGGTGGCGGCGGCAGCACAGAGATGGAGAGATGAAGACAGCGGCGGGGGGCGGAGGGAGAGCCGGGAAGGGGGGGGGGAGCTTAAAGGGGCCGAGGAGAGGGAGGGGGAGAGTTTCCGAGGTACCCTCACTAGGTCTCTCCTCCTCTCACCCCGGCATTCAGGCCCCCAGTTTGGGCTCCCTTGGAGTTGTCATGGAAACAGGGAGGCGAGCAAGACCAGGCAAGGCGGGTGGGACTAAGGGAAGGAGGGAGTGGGGGGGGAGGGGGGAGAACTCTCTAGAGTCTTCCCCTCCAAGACTGGCTACAGTGATTATACTGTGGGAGGAAGTGAGCAGGTGCTCGGTGGATTCAATACCCCAGTCCCCACCGGATCTGGTTCACCCTAGTCAGATGTCCCCCTCCTCAGCTTCCCTCAGAGTCCCTGCAAGTTCTCAGGACCTTCTCCCCAATGCTTGGCCTTAGCTGCCCCCACTTTAAGAAAGATAACTGCGTGAGAGAGAACTGCAGAGTTGAGACCCGCGATGACCTGAAAGAGTTCCCAGGGTTATGGTCTGGGTGAATTGCAGGTAAAATGGGGGGTTGGGTCTAGAGTATTTCCAGGGGAGTTGGACCTGCGGTTAGGGGGGGTGGGGGTGGGAGAAGGACAGAGAGTAAGTTTGGGGGATAATATATGCTCTTTCCACACTTGATTATCGGGCTTCTTAGAGTTCCTGGGCCCCTCAGTGTTCAGATCCATTTTTTAAAATCCCACCCATCCACCCACCACCTCTGCCAAGACGCAACGCCACCTCCTGAGTCGACGGGAGTGCGAGGTTCAGGGCACAGCAGTAATTGCAGTCTTTTATTTGTTCATTGTATCTTGGGGGCACGTATATGGGGAGGGGAGGTGAAGACAGGCCGTCTACCGAGACTTACAGGAGTTGGGCTTTTTGCAAAAACGCAGTCGGGGACCCTCCCCTACCTCCACCTTCAGATTAGTACTGCCCAACCCCCACCCGAGGCAGTCGTCCTCCCAGGCTGTGTCTTCGCCCTCGCGTCCAAGTGGAGCCTACAGAGCTCCAGACATTTAGGTCACGGCCCCAAGCTGGTTGTTCCAGTTTCCAAGGCGTTTGCCTGAGCCCCCGACCCCCCACTGCCACCCCGTCCTCACACTACACAACTCGGGGCACAGATTGGTTTTATTGAGAGACTTTAGACCGGCAAAGACCTTGTGAACAGGAGGGATTCAGACAAGCTTCGAAATCCTTTTCTCAACGGAAGCGTCTTTCACTGCTAAGCAAAAGCCCACCTAGGTATCGGGTAGGGATCAAGGCGGAGTTGCGGGACGTCTGGAGCTCGGAAGTCTGGAAGGGGTTCGAAGGTCTGCGTCGGGAGCCGCACACAGGAACTCCCGGCTAAGGGCCGATTGTGGGGGTCTCTCAAGTTGAAAGACTGGTGGAAACCACGCACGCGTGAGTCAGCGCTGCCCCAGGGGCCCTCCGCCCCTTGGAGGTGGGTCGTGTACCAGGAGTGGAGTAGAGTAGGCCAGGAGAAACTGGGCCAGGCTGCACTTTTAGCTCGAGGGGCCTCGAGGACTCTTCGCGTCTCTGGAGACAAGGGCACTACACGCACTTCATAATGAAGAGTTGTAAGACGCTGACCTGGGGCCTGCCGGCAGGCGGGTGGGGATGGGGAGGGGTCCGCTTGGGCTGGCTTCAGCCCTGATCCGGTGGCCTGAGACGAAATGCGGAGGACTGCCTTTCCGCAGCGCCCTCCCACCTCCCGCGGGGGCAGGGGAACTTCACGTTCCGCAGCGGAGCCGGACGCCTGAATTGGGAAGTGGGGCGAATCGAGACCAGGAATTCGGACCCTGGTGTCGCTGGTGCCTGGCAGGGCCAGAACTGGCCTTCTCATGATTCCCAGGATTTGTTTGATGCTTCTTCCTCTCCCCACCAGTCTAAAATGGATCGCTCTTTTTCCTCCCCCCGCTCGCGGAGTGCAGTGGAATGTTCCATTGCCCCTCCAGTCCTGGGCCTGCGTTACAGGGGACGCGGGCACGGTTGCCAGGGAAAGCCCCGGACGTGACGGCGAAGCGCGACCCCTAGCAGCCTCCCCTCTCCCATCCGTCATTCCCCTGCGCGAGCTCTCTTTACACCCTTCCCCTCCCCCCACCTTGCGGGTTCCAGTCTAGGGAGAAGTAAACAGCTGGCGGAGCCAGGCTCACGGACCTAGGCCAGGTGGGAGCTTGCATTCTCCAGAAGCCTGCGCTGCTGCTCAGGGGTCTTTCTTGCAAAACCCAGGGTCGTGCATGGCTGGGATGGTGCATTAAGAAGATCCTCGGCCTAGGGACCGAGTCCCCGTAGAGTTGGGGGCGGGGCTTCGGGTGCGCGTCCGTGCGTCAATGTGTAGGGGTGTGTGTTTCCCCACAACCTTGAAGTAAGTTAAAAGTAGGCTGTTTTGTGACCTGAACCTAGTGTGAGCACGGGCGGGGAGGGGGATCTTGATGCCAGGCGTCTGCTTCGAGGGGAGGGTGTGTTGTCATCTCTCTCACAGGCCCTCATCGCCCCCTTCTCAGGCGGGAGCATGCTGGGGCTCAGGGGGCTGCGGCTGCCCCCGGCTGGGATCCTGCTCCTGTTGCCGTTCCTGCCGCTGCTGCTGCTGCCCGCAGCCCCCGCGCCCCATCGCGCTCCCTACAAGCCGGTCATCGTGGTGCACGGGCTCTTTGACAGCTCGTACAGCTTCCGCCACCTGCTGGAATATATCAACGAGGTCTGGTAGGGGACACCCTGTTGTGGGGCGTTGGAGGCGTCTGTAGTGGCTGGGGAAAGAGAATGGGGAACCGAAAGTTGCCATTCTGGGCCTGCTCAGTTCCTGGAGGAGCTGGTGCTGGCGTTGGGAGATCGGGGGATGAGATCCCTGGTTCTAGCAGGGCACAATTAGGCATGTGGACACTGCCCAGGGGGGCGGTGTGGAGGGGCTCCACAGTCCATCTCCTGTTGCAGCATTGCCCCCTTCCCACAGACACACCCCGGGACTGTGGTGACAGTGCTCGATCTCTTCGATGGGAGAGAGAGCTTGCGACCCTTGTGGGAACAGGTGCAAGGGTTCGGAGAGGCTGTGGCCCCCATCATGGCAAAGGCCCCTCAAGGGGTGCATCTCATCTGCTACTCGCAGGGTAGGCGCCTTCCCCCTCCCAACTCCTAAGCCCTCTCTGAGGCTTGATCTTTATCTGAGGGACACATTCTAGTGTCCCCTTTTCTGAACCACATTCTTCCAGCCCTGGTACCTGAGCCCTACTTTTCTGACTTCCTTCAGCACTTGGGTCTTATCTCTGTGTCCTGAGTGGGAGGGAGGCTCCCTGCACTGCTGTCCCCTTTTGCCATTACCCATGGTTCTTGGAAATAAGGGATAATGGGGAAGTAAAAAACACCCTACAGTTAGAGTCAGAAGACCCAGAATCTAATCTGGCTCTGTCACTTACATGATGTATATAGCCTTTTGCCACAGGGTGTGCCTGTTTTCTCTGGGCCTCAGTCTCCTTATGTACATTGTGGTGGGTGGAGGGGGGTGCCTAGTGGAGAGGCTGTTGGCCTGGCTGTCCCTGAGTCCCTGTCCAATGTGGTGTTCTGCCTCCAGGGGGCCTGGTGTGCCGGGCACTGCTCTCTGTCATGGATGAGCACAATGTGGATTCTTTCATCTCTCTCTCCTCTCCACAAATGGGACAGTATGGAGGTGAGCGGGGATCGTAAGGTCAAAGGGGGCCCCGAGTTTTGAGGACACAAAGGTTTGGGGCCACTTGATACTGCTGTTCTCTTGCCAGATACAGACTATTTGAAGTGGCTCTTCCCTACCTCCATGAGGTCTAACCTCTATCGGATCTGCTATAGCCCCTGGGGCCAGGAATTCTCCATCTGCAACTACTGGCACGGTGAGTAGGGGATGCCAAACGGGACTCCATGAGAGGGCACCCTGGAGGGTAGGGCTGGCTGCTCCCACCTGTACCATAACCAACAGCAGTGATGATGAAGATAACTTCATGTAATGAGCACTTACTGTGTGAACAGTCGCTGTTCAGAATGCTTTATGTGTGTTACCTTATCACCTCAGAGTATAGTCTGGTGCAGAGATCACAAGCCAGATAGTACATATTTTTGGTTTTGCAGGCCATATGGTCTCTGTCGCAAATACAATTCTGCCACAGTAGTTTGAAAGCAACCATACACCATATGTAAATGCATGTATCTGTGTTCCAAAAAACTTTATTTATACAGGTAAGCAGTGGGCTGGGTTTGGCCCATGGTCCATAGTTTGCAAACACCTAGTGTAGTTTTTAAGACCATGGATGCTGGGTCCAGACTACTTGTGTTTGAAGCTTGACCCTGTCGGGTGACTGTGGACAAGTTACTTAACCTTACTGTGGCTGTTTTCCTTATCTGTAAAATAATAATCTAGAATCTACCCTATAGGTGGTTGTGAAGATTGAATACATTAACAAATGTAATGTACTTTGAACAGTGTCTGACATAGTAAGTGCTAGACAAAGGTGTTTGGTATCGTGTTTACAATTATTATTATTGTTGATACTATTCACCTTACCTGCTATTGTAGTCTTCTGGTCGTTTTTTCAGACTCTGATCTTGCTTCTTTTCCCTGCTTCTCTTTCTAACTGCTGTTTGTACCTAGACCCCCACCATGATGACTTGTACCTCAACGCCAGCAGCTTTCTGGCCCTGATCAATGGGGAAAGAGATCATCCCAATGCCACTGGTGAGACTCCAGGCTCCTGCCTGGGTCCCGTTTTCTGCTTCTCCAACCCCCTGTGTTTCCCTCTCCAACCTGGCCTGACCCCTGTGACTGACTCAGGCTCTTTTCTTCCCACCCTTCAGCATGGAGGAAGAACTTTCTTCGTGTGGGCCGCCTGGTGCTGATTGGGGGCCCTGATGATGGTGTTATTACCCCCTGGCAGTCCAGGTAATATGGGACTGTGTGGCCCAAAGACTGGCTAAGGATACCCCTTAGCCCCCAACAATTAATCTCCTGCCTGAAACTGGCCTGTACCTCCCACTGGTCAGCTAATGCTCCCATCCTCCATATATCCTGTCACTCAACAACAAAACCTGGGAGTCATTCCTCAATGCCTTGTATCTAGCCTGTCAGACTCTACTTCCCCTCCATCCCTAAACCCCTGCTTTGTAAAAACTTTTAACTTTGAAATAATTACAGATTCATAGGAAGTTGCAAAGATAGTTTAGAGAGGTCCTACATAGGTATCTTTTGCCTGGTTCCCCCAGTGATTGCATCCTATGTAACTACAGCACAGCATCGAAACCAGGAAATCGTCATTGGTAGGATGTGTGTGTATAATTCCATGCCACGTTTCCTTCCACCTCTTTTATATACCTGGACTTTTGTAATAGCCTCCAGCCTTATCTCCTCCATCCGATTCTTCAGGAAAATCTATGGCTCCATTGTGCTATGTGTGGGCCTCTGCTGCAATTCATCATGAGTGATCTGAAATGTCACCTAAGCTCCTTTAGTCATTCAACAAATATTTATTGAGCACTGTATATATGCCCAGGCCCTGTTCTGGGCCATTGGGATGCAGCGGTAAATGAAAGAGAAGTCCCCACTCTTACGTAGTTTAATGTCTAGTGTGGGAGACAGAAAAATAGATGCAAATATGTATGTCAGGTGGTGATGAGACAGGCAGGGGAAGGGATTAGAGGGTGACTGGACCCTATGTCAGATAGTGGCCAGATAAGTCCTGGAAGACTTGTCATGGGAGTAGAAACTTAAGGAAGTGAGGGAAGGAGCTGTGCAACAATCTGGGGGGGGGGGGGAAACGACTCAGGGAAAAGGAGTGGCACCTACAGAGGTCCTGGGGCTGGTGTGAGGAATAGGGTCGCCAGTGTGGCTAGAGCCCAGGGAGCTGGGAAGAGGGTGGGAGAGGAGATGAAAGAGGTAGCAGGGAGCCAGAAATATTGACCCTCTGTAGGGCAAAGTAAGGCCCTTGTTTTTTATTTTTGTTTTTTCCTAAAATATACAGAACATAAAATTTACCATTTTAAGTGTGCAGTGCAGCGGCAATGAAGCACATTGGCATTCTTGTGTAACCATCACCACCATCCATATTCAGAACTTTTTTTTTCTTCCCAAACTGAAACTCCATAGCCATTAAACAAGAACTCCCCATCCCTGCCTCCTCCCAGCTCCTGGCAACCATGGCCCTTGATTTTTTAATCTGAGTGAGATGAAAAAGGCATTGGAGGGTTTTAAGTGAAGGAGTCATGTTCCTTATAATAGCAAGGGTTGGGATTTATTCTATCTCATTTTACATCTATGACCCTCTGAAGATTGTAATAGCTCACAGTTATATAGTACCTTTTATGTCCCAAGGCACAATTCTAAGTACTTTTGAAATAAATCTCCTTTAATCCTCCTTTGACATATAAGGAGACAGGGTTCATGGTAATTACTATTATCCTCGTTTAACATGTAAGGAAACTTAGGTGCAAGGAGCTTAAATAACTTGTCTCCATTCATAGAGTTAGTAACTGGTGAAGTCAGGCTATCTAACTTAACCAGGGTGTTTCACTTCCTCTCTGAAAAGGAAGTATTCTTAAATAGGACAAAGAGGATAAGTAATATGTTCAACCACATACATTTGGGAGTGTGTGGCAGAGCTGGAGTTCACATCCAGGTCTGTGTGCCCCTACTGCTCTCCTATACCTGATGAAATCCAGCCCCTCCATGTGGTCTTCAGGCCCCCAACCCAGCTCCCCCATGTGCCCAGCTGGGCCTCACCTCTGTACCTTTGCTCCTGCTCTTCTGTTTGCTGGGGGATCAGCCTTCCCTAGTGGAGAGTACCTCACTGGGAAGGCTTTGTTGGTGCTCTAAAACCAGCGGGGTGGTCTTTTTTTGTTCCCATTGTCCCTTGGACTTAGCACTATTAACGTTTGTTGTTCATGGTCAGTGCCCACTCACTGCCCATGCCAATTAAATATTACTTTTCAAAAATTTAAGACCTTTTTATTTTGAAATAACTTCATACTTAATAAGTTGCTTAAGTATTACAAAACAATTGTGTGTACTCTTCACCTAGATTTTCTAAAGGTTACCATTTTGCCATGTTTATGTCCTCATTCTTTCTTCCCTCTAAATATGTATACGGGGGTATAGGTGTGTTTGTGAACCATTTGAGAGTAGGTTGTAGACATGATGTCTCTTTACTCCTAAAACTTCAGTGTGTCAGTGTCTGTTTTGTGTATACAGGACTTCTCTTTACATATCCACAATATAATTATTGAAGTCAGGAAGTTAACATCAATAAGATACTCTATAGACCTTATTCAAATATTTTCCAGTTGTCCTCATAGGGGAAAAAAAAAAATGCAGTGCAAGATCTAACCTGGGATCATGTGTTGCATTTACTTGTCCGTGTCTCTTTAGTCTCTCTCTCTCTCTCTTTTTTTTTCCCCCTGGGATATTTCCTCTGTCTTCATCCATTACATTGATATTTTTGAACTATTTTGTAGAATGTCCCTCAGTTTGGGTTTGTTGGCTGTTTCCTCATGATTAGATTCAGGTTTGCATTTTTGATGGGACTCTTTAGAAGCAACACTGTAGCCTCTGTGTCACCTTGTGAGGTACATGATATCCACTTGAATATTGTGAGTGTCTTCCTTGCTGCCTATCTCCCAATAGGCCATGAGTTCCTGAGGTCCCTCCCCTAGCCTACCTTGATTTTCTCCCGCTCTCCTGATAACCTCCTCCCCTACCCGCCCTCAATCTCTTTGTAGCTTCTTTGGTTTCTATGATGCAAATGAGACGGTCTTGGAGATGGAGGAGCAACCGGTGAGCCCCCTGGGATGACTTCCACTTTCTTCTGGCACAGCCCCACCTCAGTCTGCAGCCCTCCCTGCCACTGACCCCTTGAGCTGAAGGGTTCACCCTGTGGGGAGGGGACCTGGGACACCAGGAGGAGCTCACTTTGTTTCTCCTTTTATGACTCTTTGCCCACCTTGAAGGTTTATCTGCGGGATTCTTTTGGGTTGAAGACTCTCTTGGCTCGGGGAGCCATAGTGAGGTGTCCGATGGCTGGGATCTCCCATACGGCCTGGCACTCCAACCGTACCCTTTATGAGACCTGCATTGAACCTTGGCTCTCCTGAGGATGTCCTCAGGGATCCCTCAGGAACTTCCCAGCCCAGAGACCAAGCGGTGGCCTTGGAAAGCAGATGTCAGCTCCGGTGTGCCTGCAACCACCCCATTGCTCCCACACTGCCCCCACCAACCAGGGCTCCCAGGACTCCCTTCCTGTGCTCCTCTGTAGATGACAAATCCTGGTCTCCCCCCACCTCATGTTTGGGGTTTGCTCCATGCTCTCTCACTCTCCCGAGGCCGAGGCCGAGGTCGGGAAGAGAGAAACCAGGTTTTTATCTCGTGGCTGCTCCTGCTGCTGTGGCTGCTCTGTCTCTGGCTGTATAGGAGAACCCAGCCCCTGCCCACTATAGGGGTCTCCTTCTAGGCCACTCAGGACATTTTTAGCTCCTGTTCTCCCATGTTCCCTTTTCCCTTTTTCTCAGCCCTCCCAACTCCCAGGAAGGACTACCCATGAGAGTGGGGTTCTGAGGCTCCCCTATGGGGACAGTTCCATTCTTGAAATGTCAGTGTTGGGGAATATCTATGGCCTGTGAGGCCCATCTCAGGTTTGGGGATCCCCCAGTCCCTCTGTTCAGTGTTGGGGTACCCCCTGGGAGCCTAGTGTCTTTGAGGCCCCAGCCCCTTTTAGCTACCATTGAATGGGTGTTAACCCTATATTTATGGAAATAAAAGTCCATTTCCTCAGTGTGGTTTGGCTCCTTTCCAGGTGAGGGGGACCTGGCTCCCCAAGGAGGGTGGGGATGGAGCGCCTGAGGTCTGGGTGCCCGGATGCCTGGTGTGGGGTGGGACCCCCTTGGTGTTTCCGCTCTCTAAATGCCCATTCTGTGTGGGTTCCTGATTCTCTGTGGGTTCTTTCCTGCAGAGGACAATTCTCTTCCTGTTCCAGCCTAAGCCTGGGGGGCTGAGCCCAGGGCTTCAGTGGTTTGTGCCCTAGCCTCATGGGTGGAATGCGTCTGCCACCCCCAGGCTAGACGAGGGGGCTAAGGGTCAGGGTGGGCATTTGTTGCACCCCTTTTCGACCTTTGTAGGCCTGAGTTGGGTGAGGGGCTGGACAATGAGCCTCCTCTTCCTTAAAAGAAGGAATTTTGGTGGAGACAATAGGGCCCTGTCTGCTCTGGTATGGGGGGCGGTGGCTGACTCAACTCTGCCCCCCACCCCCAGGCCCTAACAAATGTCATCATCAAATGGGGGCAATTTCCCCTTAGTGCCATGGGCTTCCCACCCACCCCCCTTGTCCCTTTGTGACGATTTGCCCTCCTTTCTTTCCTCATTGAGTCTTGCCTCTTCTCCCATGACCTGACCCTGCTTTTCTCTGCCAGCTCTCTCTCCCTGTTCCTCAGTTCTCCCCGAGTCTGTGTTGGGTTGAGGGGTGTGTCAAGAGCCAGGGGTACTGGTGGTGTTACAGAGCTGGTAGCCTCTGCTGATCTGGGGAGTCCAGAAATAAGGGGGTTCGAAGAGTTTGGAATTTACTTCTAGGGGGCCCTTTGCTGGGGTGGTGGTGAAGGTAGTGGGACTTAGACCCCATGGAGCTGATCAAGCAGGAGCTGTGAAGGAAGCTTGTGGGAGGGGGCAGGGATGGGAGGATTCTGTCTGGCCCAGCCCCTCCTCTCCTTTCCAGCCTGCCCAACCCGCCCACCAGTCTGAGCTGCTGTTGCTGAGGCTGGTCTGCTGGAAGTCTCCGGGAGAGAGGGAAAGACAGGTGGGGAGACAGTGTCAATGGGGAATGAGCCTTAGCGTGAGTGTGAGTTGGGGAGTGTGGTAGGAGTGAGGGTGTGGGTATGTGGGGTAGTAGGAATGTGTTTAAGGTGCAGTTTCCAGGTGCATGGGTTTGTGTGCAGGGTGTGAGGGGGTGTAATGTGAATATCTGAGACTTTGAAGGTAGAAAAATTAAGATAGAAGAGGGTTTGTTACAGATAGGAAGGTTATGGGCAGAGTGTGTGTATAGAGAAGATGGAGGGAGTGTGTTGGGGTGTGCAATTGCATGATGCATGCTTGGATCATGCTGTGCTGGATGAAGGGGTCGTGTTAAATGTACACGCAGGTGTAGACAATCCTGGTGGCTAGTGCAAATGTGTACAAGTGAACGTACTAACTCCCTTAGAGGGCACTAGCAGACTGCTTTTGGAGGGGCTGGAGCTGGAAGAGTTATGGGAGAGGGGAATGGCCTCCATTAACCTCTTCTTGCCTGCAGTTTGGAGTCAAGGAGAATCATGGGGTCCAGGGATGAACCGTGCAGTCTCTTAGGCGGACTCTCATTCCTCCTGCTACTGATGTCAGTCCAGGGGGCCAAGGGTGGATCCCTCAAAGAGAGGTGATGACAGGGGGGCGGGACCAGGGGTGAGGTCTTCAGAAAACCTGCTGGGGGTGGGGCATCAACAGGTGACAAAACCATGAACTTTAGAATGGGGGTGAGGTGGTCACCTCCAGGGAGGGCAGGGCCTCAGTGGAGACTTAAGGGAAATGGGACTCCTGACCGCTCCCAGGTCACTGAATGTGTCTTACCTTCTCTGGCATGGGTGCAGCCAGGGGGTCTGCTCCAGGCAGATGCTCGTGGTCCCCCTCCATTACAACGAGTCCTACAGCCAACCAGTGTATAAGCCCTACCTGACCGTGTGTGATGGAAGACGCATCTGCAGCACCTACAGGTGAGGGATAGGGAGGCTGGACTCTGGAGTCTTTCAAGAAGAAATTCAAGAACCCAGACCAAAACCCATAAAGCAATATTCAGAGCCGGGTCTATGTTCCAGGACCACATACCGTGTGGCGTGGAGGGAGGTGAGGAGGGAGGTGCCGCAGACCCACGTCGTGTGCTGCCAAGGCTGGAAGAAGCGGCATCCGGGGGCCCTCACCTGTGATGGTGAGACTGGGTCTTCCCAGGCCTGGGGTCAGGGTGCCCCGCAGGGCTGGGGAGGCAGGCAGTGGGTCTGGTTTTGAACCACCCTTCTGTGCCCACAGCCATTTGTGCCAAGCCGTGTCAGAACCGAGGCGTCTGCGTTAGGCCAGAGCAGTGCGAGTGCGCCCCAGGCTGGGGTGGGAAGCACTGTCATGTGGGTGAGTCAGCTCGCCCTGCACCCCCATACAGTGGCACCAGGACCTCATACCTTTGGGGTGCCAGCTCGCCCCCACCCTTCAGCCCCCATCTTCTCTCCCATAATTAGACGTGGATGAATGTAGGACTGGTGTTGCCCTCTGCTCGCACCGTTGCCTCAATACCGCAGGCAGCTTCACTTGTGGCTGTCCTCAAGGCCTGGTGCTGGGTCTGGACAGGCGCACCTGCACAGAGGGCGCCCCGGAGCCCCCAACTGGTGCCAACATCCTCAGTGTGGCAGGTGAGTGGGAGCATGGGTGGCAGTGAGGGCCTGCACTCAACTGGGCAGTGGGTCATGCCCTCTTTTGTCCCAGTTCGGGAAGCAGAACAAGATGAGCATGCCCTGAGACAGGAGATTTGGGAGCTTCAAGGGCGCCTGGAGCGGCTGGAGCAGGTGAATGTTGGTGCCTGGGTCCAACCCCTCTTGGCAGGGTGTGCTCCACCCCCAACACTCTGAAGCGTCTCTTCCTTTGTAGTGGGCAGGTCAGGCCGGGGCCTGGGTCCGAGCCATGCTGCCCATGCCACCTGAAGAGCTACAGCCGGAACAGGTGGCAGAGCTATGGGGCCGCGGCGACAGGATCGAGTCTCTCAGCGACCAAGTGCTGCTGCTGGAGGAGAGGCTAGGTGCCTGTAAGTCCTCATGCCCTTCTCTGCTTGAATCCCCATCCCCATTAGCTGCCCCCAGCTCTCCCGGACACCCTTCCCTGGTTCACTTTTCTCTTTTCCCCAAACCCTTCCCCAACACTCAGTCTCCGCATACTGTCCTCAGATACCCATATTTCACCCCTTCTTCTGGTACCCTGTCCCCAGTCCACTTATTGCTGGGTGAGAGTGTCTCCAGTGCCCTGGCAGCCCCAGAAGTCCACAGCCAATGTGTCTGCCTCCTTGTCATTCACCAGGCTCCTGTGAGGACAACAGCCTGGGCTCAGGCCTCAATCTCAATCGGCGGCCAATAAGGAACCCCTCCAGAGCCCCTGCCCCCTAATTTATACAGAAACTGGCCCCACTAATCCTCTGGGATTGGCCAGCTGGGGAAGCGAAGATAAGGTTATCTGCCACTAAGGAGCAATGAGTGACGGAAACTTACGAGAGCTGAAGGAAGGGGGAAAGATGGGTGCCTTGGGCCCACCCCTGAGTCTTCTGGCTGGGGGAGGTGGCCTAGGCGAGAACCACTTCTGTGCCTTAACAAATGCAGCCAGAAAGTACCCAGATCTCTCTCTCTCTCTCTCAATCTTTATTCTCGGGTTTCTTGCTGTTATCCAGATAATTAATAAAAACCACACAAAACTGGGTCCCACCCTCTCTTTTTGCTCCCAGCCCACCTTCCCAGTTCTGGGCACAGGTCTGGGGTGGGAGGCAGGAGTGGCTAATGCCACAGGGAGGAAATGAAAACTGGCTCAGAGAGGGGAAGCCTCAAAAGAAAGAGAAATAAATTAAAAGCCCTCCCATCCCCTCCAGCCAGGGTTCAGTTCCTTTCCCCAACTTCCCAGGGAGCAGAAGTGAGTGCAGCACCTAATGTCTGCCTCTTCCCCTTGTGTCTGGTTAGAATGGTACAGCCGGGCTGCAGGGGACTGGGTTGGGGCCAGGACCACTGAAGAACTGTACCACAGGGATGGGGGGAAGCAGAAATGTGGAGACCAAACTGGCATCTAGGAGTATGCTCACCCCTGGGCACCTGGGTATGGGCAGGATGAAACCTCTGAGTGAGAAGAGTCCAGCCTCCACTGATAGGAGGCTCCATGGGAGGGAGGGTGAGGGTGCTGAGGAGTGTTCCCAGGATAAGCCAGGAATGTTCCAGGCATTGCTTCTAGCCACAGTGTGAGGAGTCCTCACAAACGGATAAGTCCACTGAATCCATGGACTTGTGGTAGGGTATTGTTCCATAGAATGGATGAGTCCACTGGCCAATGTGGGGTGGAGAGGGAGAGAAGATCACAAAAGAAGAGGGTCCCCTGGGGAAAGGATGGTGTGTTCCCACCCTTGTGTAGGTGAGCCACTGGAGATGAGGGGGAGGCAACCGTCCCAAAGACAAGATGGCACAGGAGGTGGGTGGGGGTCAGAGTGGAGACTGCACCGAGGCAAGAGAGTCCATGGGGGGAGCTGGGAAGGGGCAAGGAGCGGTGCTATATCCACATTCACTTCAGAAATTGAAGATTCCAAAGAGGAGAACAGTGGGGAGAGGAGAAACAAGGAAGTGGGCTTGGCCCTGCTTCAGGGCCCACTGGGTTGGTAGGTGTGGGAGGAACATGGGGGTAGATGGGAAGGGAGCTCAGAGCCGGGCGTCGCCCACCCCTCCAGGCTTCTTCAGACAGTCACCACCGCCCCGGCCATCAGTGGAGATTTCCCGGAAAACGGTGAGCATGGAGTGCCGGACTCTGTCAGCCAGAGCTGGGACGTCATCTGGTGTCAGCCCTTCTGTGGGCACTGGGGGCAGCACCCGTACCTGACATCGCCCTGGGAGGGGGTGAGCACCATCAAGGGCTGTCTACCTAGGCCTTTGCTCACAGGCAGGGCCCAGTTCCTGAGCTCTCCTGTTACTCCCTCCCCAACCTTTCAGTTCTTTTCCCCCTACCCTGGACAATTGCCCTTCTGCTTGCCAGCTGCTATCTGTTTTAAGGCCCTCTTGCACAAAGCCTTCCCAGTCCGGACACCTCCTTAGCACCCTTCCAGCCCCCATCATCTAGGATTAACTTTCACTGCCAAGTGTTATTACAGCTTTGCACACACAGGTCTTATCTTTCCCTCTGGGCAGTAATGGCCCCTGTTGGAGGGATCAAGTGTTACCCATGTAGCAGGGTATGGTGGGTGCTTAATAAATATTTATTAGTTGATGTGGGGTCACTGGATGATCCTTTGGACATCTCAGTTCTGACACTGACCAATCCTCCTGTCTCATGGGGATGTCTACCCTCTCTCTCCCATGGCCTTTCTAGCCACCCCCAGCCCCAGATCTACTCAGAGCCCTCACCCGAAGTGAAGCGACGCTCCTTCTTGCAATAGAAGTCTTGATAGGAGGACATGACTATGGGGACAATGGGAACCTGGGGAAGGGAAAAGCAAACAGCCCACAGTTCCCTTCCAAGGCCCCCATAACAAACCTCTGCCAAGAAAGAAAACAATGGTGGAACCTGGGGGCTCAGTAGCAGAGGGGGAAATAGTAATTACCTGGGCCTGTACTGCAAGGTGGAAGGCGCCACGTTTGAAGGGCAGCATGGAGCCATTGTGGTTTCTCGTGCCCTCTGGAAAAACCCAGACCCGCACCTGAGGAAGACAGAGGTCAAGAAGACATACACAGAGGGGTCCGAAAACGGTCATGAGGCTGTAATGGACCTTTGAGGGCTGCTGGCCCTGCTCTACTCCCCAGTGTTGCCACCCCCCTTTGCCACAGGGGACTCACGTCCTGGGTGAGCAGGGTCTGGGCAACTTCAGACATGACACTGATGGCATCCCCAGTGCGCTTCCGGTCGATGAAGATGACTCCTGCCAGCCAGCAGGCCAGTCCAGCAGAGCCAGCCCACAGCAGCTCACGCTTGGCAATGGGCACACAGCGGCCTGGCAGTACCTCCATCATCCCTAAGGCAAAGGTCGGGGGTGGGAGTGAAGATCAGGGTAGAGGTAAAGTGTCATGGGAAACAGGCCATCCCCCACATTCTTAAGGACGGAGATGGAGGGGAGGGGGCGGGAAGCCCTGAGGAGGATGGGGTGATTAAGTACATATTAGCCTACTTATGAGGGTAAGAAGGACTGGGGGAAAGGGAAAGGGAGCAATGTCCAGACGAAGGGGAGTTGCGGACCCCTAGCGGAAGAGATTCTGGGGAAAGGGGAAGGGCGTGACTGGGGGAGGTATGCCCTACGAGGGGTCTCACCAAGCAGGTCGAGTGAGCTCTGGTGGTTGGAGACCACGACGTAGGGCTGTGAGGGAGGGAAGTGGTGGGCCCCACGCACCTCCACTCGGATCCCATACAGGTATTTGATGTGGAGCAGCATCAGACGCAAGATCCTGTGGGGTCACGGCAAGGGGTTCCAGCAGGACCCACTGATGTCCATCAGCACGCCTCACCCGCCCCCCGCCACTGCCTTTCTGGGCATCTGCAGTTCTCTCTCCTTCCTTGTCCCTGGGCCCTCTCCATCTTCCTTACACATCCCACAACCTCCCCACCCACTGCTCACTTCGGACTCTTAGGTTCTCTCATCACCCAAAACCCCTTGGCCCTCACTTCATGTTCTCAACGTTGCGTCCTCGCACAGCACACACAGGGATGGCGAGCACCGCCAGGAAGAGGATCCAGCCATTGTAGAAGGCCATCTTGAAGAAGTATTTGGCACTGGGGCTGCAGAACCACAGGGTGGGCAGCAGGAAGAGCAGCAGCAGGAAGAGCAGCAGCAGCACAGGCCATATCCCCGGCCACAACTCCATTCTGGCCACCTGCTGGGGACAGGCAAGAGACAGTGGGCCTCGTTCCTGGAGGGGAGTGGGACGGGCAAGGCACAGAAGGCATGGTTTGGGGAGCTAGGAGGACAAGGGCCAGAGACACAGGATGGGGTCAGGGCTCCCAACAAAACCTGCCCAGACAGCCTCTCTAGGATGGGGGTGGTGGGAACAGGAGCTCGGGACTGCTCACCCAGCCCTCTCTCAGAAGCCTCCAGAAATATTCACAAAGACAAGAGACATGACACATGAACACCCACAACTCACAGACATGTGATAATAGGACAACAATAACAATAACAAACACTTGTAGCTGGTAAGGGTCTTAGGATGGTCTATACCTGTCTGATACAGTAGCCACCAGCCACATATGGCTACTGAGCACTGGAAATGTGGCCTAGTTTGAACTGAATTGTGCTGGAAGTGTAAAATATGTATCAGATTTCAGACTTTGAATGAAAAACAGAATGTCAAATATCCCATTAATAATCTTTTGTATTGATTACATTTTGAAATCAACCTTTCTGGATACTGAATTCAATAGAATATATTATTAAAATTAATTCCACCTTGTTACTTTTTATGTTTTGATGTATCTTCCAGAAAATTAAAAATTACACCGTGGCTTTTATTATATATCTGTTGGATTAGGGTTAATCTATAGACTATGTTAACCTTAAATATGAACCACATAATTTACATTTTTCGGAGATAGGCCCAGAGAGGTTAAAGAACTTACCTGTGGTGATATGGCTCCTAAGAGGCACTTCCTAGTTGAAACCTAAGTGGCTTGTGTTCCTAACCACAGTTATGCTGCGGCCAGTATGTATGCACACAGGTGGACACACAGCAGACAGCAAATACAGTGAAAGGCACAAAAAACCCACAGACATTCTCAAGGGCAGACTGGCAAGAATAAAGGCTCTGTCACTAACAAAAACACAAACACACAGTCATACGAAGACTGACCCACTGACACACACATGCAAACTTACAATCACACCCAGTAACAGATAAAGGAAAGTAAATGCATAACTAGAAAAATCCCTCTCCACCAAGGTGTCCAACCTCCCTCCCCTTCCTGTTTCCAGATAAACCCATGGACATACCAGGAGTTGCTGCCTCTATCAATCCTGCCTCCGCAGGCAGGCAAACAAACCCTTACTCCTCCTTCTTTCCCTTCCAGGGACACCGGAGGCGACCTGGTCAGGCAGGTATATAATATGTTAAGGCCTGACCAAATGAAAGAAAGAGGGGAGAGAGTAAAAGCGACTCACACCATCTACCCTGGGAGAGGAAAGAGTTGAGGAGGAAGAGGTGCAGGCACACAGAACCTGCCTTTTAGGTTCTTCCTCCTTCCTCCACTCTGTCCTACTGCTGGGGGCAGGGTCACAAGTCACAAAAAGGTGTTCAGGCAAATACCTGTCACTTTCAGCAAGGCTACAGTCACTGTCTTCTAATGACAGGAAGGACTGTGTTCAAAGGTAAAGGCCATTGCCAACCAGTGAAGGTTCAGAAGCAATAGAGGAAACAGGAGACTCTGCCAACTCTAAAGCTGTAGGCCTTGATTTGCTCTATCCCACTGCCCTTGTAAGTCTGGACCAGCATTTCTCTCCCCTGGACTATTTGCGACAGGTTCCTAACTCTGCTCCTCCAATTCGTCATCCACATGGCAACCACAGAGATTTTTCTGTAACACAAATCTGAGCATTTCTCCGTCTTCTAAAAGGCCCTTTCGACAAGTTGACTTCTGCTTACATCTTTGGCCACATGCCCACAAGAGTCCTTTTTGCTCCAAATTGATTTACTTCAGTTCTTCAGACACACCATGATCTTTCATGCTTCTGTGCTGTGAACAGGCTGGTCCCTTTGGCTGGAATGCCCTTCTGCCTTTCACTTGCCTGACCCAGCTCAGCGTCACACTTTGGAAGTCTTCTTGAACCCCTCCTGGCCTGAGTTTTCATTACACTTTTATCTTGATCACTGGTTCTCAAAGTGTAGAAATACATATTCTTGGACCTCACCCCAGATCTCCTGAATCAAATTCTGGGCCTTAGGCCCAAGAATAGGTATTTTAACTCCCCCAAGTGAGGGACAGCCCTCCAAGTGAGGGACAGCCCTCCAAGTGAGTCTGATGTGTACATCAGTTTGAGAACCACTGATCTTGACACCACAGTGTAAGTAACTGCTCATTTTTGTTTCCTTCCCCAGTCTGTAAGCAGCCTGAGGGCAGGAACTCTGTCATTTCCCCAATACCCAGGACAGAAGGAGATAGTGCTCAATAAACATGCTGAACAGATTATAAGGCTGTATACACAGCCTGTCATAATTAATGACAGAGCCAATCATGAATCAGATAGCTACACTCTTGAGGACTATTAACTATGAAAAGAAAAGTCATCAATAAAGCAATGAACACAACAAAAAGCCTAATGGTAACCTACTGTGAATATACACATACACTATATGGTCACACTGAGGGAGGCAACAACAATCAAGATGGTACATCCCATCTCACACAAAAGAGAAACATACAGAATGGGGATTAACATGCCACCAGGGAAAGATGCTGCTGTCATCAAATACATGCCAACAGTGCAAAAAGAGTGAGGGACAGATAATGTGCACAGCAGGGTTGACCTGAGGCATGCATTGAGCTCCATGAACACAGACTGTACACAGCCACGAGAGAGATAATGTATGTGAAAAGACATAGACCAGGAAGGTCAGCAAGGTAAGGCATATGGGAATGGTTCTCTGGGGACATGGAGGCCCAGTTACCTTTCTCTCTAGTACGTGACATTAAGTGACCCTCTCCGGAGCAGAAATGTCAGAAGATTTATAAGCACTGTGAAGTGCCATATGGGTTAATGGGCATATGACTCACAAAATATACTGTCAATAAAATTATTAAATAAATAGAATGTGTAACCAGAAGCACACATGCTGCGGTCATGTCACATCAGCGTATCATGCGAAGGAGCATGCGTATGTGCGGTGTAAACCGTGACTGGGAAAACATGCAGCAAACAGGCCAATCCGATCACATCATGAGTGTGCACTAGTGAACTAAACCACAGGATACCACACATGAAGACTTGCATACGACAGGATCATGGACATAACATACGAACCAAAACAAGGAAGGTATAACCTTTACATGCAAAAAGTAAACACGCAAAAGCATAAAATGTGCAAGAAACATGAAACCACATAATAGATGCAATATATAAAAACTCACACATTTGAACAATGTCAAGACTGGACATGAGATATGGACATAAGATATGAGAATGGGCAATTCTGATGGAAAATAACACATCATCTCTCCACAGTCCATGGATAGCATAGGGAGAAGCTAGCCGCACATAAGCCATTAAACATGTCAAAGGCACACAGATTCAGTGTAGAAAACATGGCCCCCCACAAAGCATCTGTGTGTCAGTAAAGATCTAGCCCAGTGTGGATGGCCACTGAGAAAGGTCCTGTGCCTAGATGGAAACAGAGGTGTCTGAGGGCATTCCTAGGAAGCAAATTCTGCTGGGGGAAGGAGGGCAATAAACCGCCTTCTCCCGGCCACAACCCCCCAAGAGTCATGTGGGGCCAAAGGGCAGGAAAAGGAATTGGGGAAGGTGTCGGGAATTCCCTCTTCAGGGCCCTGTCCACACCCCCATCCCAAATTCGCAGGGTCTCCGCCGTGTCTCTTCCATCCTTCCTCCCTCTCAGGGCCCCTCTCCTTTCCCCAGCAACCCTCTCCCCAGTCCGCCTCCCAGACCCAATCTCTCCCCCATCCCCTCCTCCAAGTCCCTCTCGGCACCCTCCTCCCGCCTCCTCCCATCCCATTCCCGCCCCCACCTCAGTGGGGTGGGGGGCCCGGGGGGCTGGCCCCCTCCCCAGCCAGGCTGCGGCAGCGGTGGTGGCGGGTGGCTGTCTCTGCCTCGGTCGGGGTGTCGGTGCCAAGGGGGCGACAGGATTTGGGGGTGTCCTAGCCCCGGCCGATGGAGGGGAGGTGAGAGTGGGAGGCTGGGCCCATTGCGGTAGGAATGGTGGGGGGGTTGTCCCCCCAGCTCCCTCCCTCCCTTCCTGCTGTCTCTCTGAGGGCTGGGGCTGCTGTTGCCGCTATCCCCCCCTACCCCTCCCCAACGCCTGCCGGTTTCCGGGGCTGGCCAGGAAGTAGAGGGCGGTGATGGGCGGCCTGTTTTGCCAATCGACTCCCAGGGACCCACGCATCTTTTCGCCGCATCGACCAGTGGGCTCTTGGTAGCTCCGCCCCGCGAGCGCTCCGCTGGGCTCTGCCTCCGCCTCTGGCCTTCTCTGGCTCCAGCTGCATCCTTTTTTTCCTCCAATTCCCTTTCAGCACACACGGCTTGTGTGTCCCTTGGTGCTGTATTCCTTCCTTTGCCCATTCCTTCTTCATCAGGTCTCCTCTTCCTGGAAATTTCACTGGGTTTCTTCCTTTCTCCTTAACTCCCTTATCCGCTGTTTATTCCCTCCAACTCTTCTCCAAAAACCTCTTTCCTGTCCCCCATTCATTTCCAGGTAGTTTCAAGCACCTACTAAATGCCAAGCACTGAGTTCTTCACCTGTCTTCTCTCAAGGGCCCCATCTCACCTCACCTGGCCCTCCAGCTCTCTACCGGTTCTCTTTGACCTTTGCTCTCCCCACCCCTTCCCGCATTAGCTCCCAGCATCCCGGCTCCCTCTTCCAGACGCCTCTCTGGTCTTTAAAGAGAAGGGATACTTACTTTCAGGCCCTCTCCCTGCCCCTGTCCTCCCATGCTCTTTATTTAACCTCAGTACTTTTTCTTTTCTAGTTCCTTCCTATCCGTCTCCCTAGTCACTGAGGCGGTGTGAGACAGCCTCCCTCCCCAACACAGAGTCTGGGTGCATCTTTTCTTCCAATGAAAACTGGGTATTAGGGTTGCTTTAAAAAAAAATGAGAAAGAATGCTAGATTACTCTGGGGTGAACATGCCTCCTTAATTTTGTAGCCATGTATCTGTTCCCTCTCCAGCCCTCGATCTCCTCTTTCCCATACTTCCACATCCCTTTACCAGGATCATCCATCACTCCTCTCCTTGTTTCCACCTCTCTGTAACTTTTTTTCCTGAACCTTGACAGACCTCCGGTACTTTAACCTCCCCCGCCCTCCTCTAGGGAACTCCCAACTTCTCACCATGCCTCACTTGAGTCACGTGGGACCTTTTATCTGGGTGTTGCTGTACTGCCCTCAGCCTGTGTCTGTCCCCTCCTCTAGGGAACTCCCAACTTCTCACCATGCCTCACTTGAGTCACGTGGGACCTTTTATCTGGGTGTTGCTGTACTGCCCTCAGCCTGTGTCTGTCCCCGCTGCCAGACACACCTTCGCCCTGCTTGAATTTACTCTCCCTGAGGTAGAGGATGCAAAGAACACTGGGAGTGGGAAGGCTGTTACCTAGTTCTGCTCCTTGGGCCACAGTGAGGGTCACTGACTGTAGAAAAGACCCAAACTCGTACAATATGCCCAAGCTCTGAAGCACCTTGCCCAAGTGCCAGGGGTCCAACCCTGGAGGAAGACCCCAGTTCTGCGGGACACGATAGGACGAAAGGGGCGGGCCTAACCTCATTCCGCCTCGGGTCGCCCGAAAAGGGGCGTGCCTTGCCCCCTCGGTACCCACTCACAAAGAGGGTTTAAAACCTGCTTTTAAGGTTTAAAACGGGAGTCGAGCTTAACTCTGTCATACTGTGTCACATTAAAAAGGTGTGGGCCTTTAGTTCTGTTCTGCAAATCACCTAAGGAGGAGCGGGCTGAGTCCTCCAGCCGAGGGAGATGGGCTAACACCAGCTCCGCAAATATGTGTTCGCACAATCCAAACGTCGAGCTGATCCTAGTTCCGCTCCCTTCTTCACTAAAAGGGAGGGGCGAAGCCAAGCTCTGCTCTCTACGTCACCGAAGGAGGCCGGAGCCATTTTGAACCCTGAGACCCTAGTACTTGCTCTCTTGCCGAGCTCGTCGCCGTCTTTTCCGATCTCGGCCAATCAGAGGTGAAAGAAACGGCCCAATCAGCCTGGAGAGACCACAGCCGGAGGCCCCGGATGAGGCCGAGCCAAAGTCTTTGAACCTCAAACCCCGCCAATCGTAGAGCAGTCACCATGGCGACAAGCTAGAGGTGAAGGGGTGGGACCAGAGAAGGCTTAACCTTCACAGGATTGGCCCACCTCTTCCCGCCGCCTGCAGCTCATGCGCACTTTCCTTAACCACCATTTTCCATCGAGTTCCAGCCAATCAAGGGCTTTGGAGCCCTAAGCTCCAAAGTCCAATAGGAATCCGGACATTCTCTGAAAGGGGAAGTGAAGGAAAGAAAGGGGACTTGTAGTAGGCGAGGCCTGTGTAGTCCCGAACCAATTGCTTATGGCCTTTGCTTATGATTGGCAGTTACTCAGACGAATAAAGCTCCCCCGGGTCGGGCGACCGGACGTATCGAGTTGTTACCAATCCCGTCGCATTGCATACTGACTGAGACTGTATCAGCCAATAATCATTGTGCAAGGGCGGGACTGCGCAAACCTCACCCCTACCTTTGGACCAATCCTTTCTTTTGAACTGTGTGATTGGCGGGCACTCAGGCCAATAGTGCCTAGAAAACTTTGAAGCCCGCCCAAAGATCGTGGGCCGGAGGCGGTTTCTTGTTGGAGCGTGTGTGTGTGTGTGTGTGTGTGTGTGTGTGTGTTTTTGAGGGGATTAAGGGGTACGTAAAGGCGAAACAGAACAGTCCATGGCGGCAGCGGAGGAGGAGGACGGGGGCCCCGAAGGGCCAAACCGCGAGCGGGGCGGGGCGGGCGCGACCTTCGAATGTAATATATGTCTGGAGACTGCTCGCGAAGCTGTGGTCAGTGTGTGTGGCCACCTGTACTGGTGAGAATCCGGGAGTGGGAGAAAAGTGGGGCTCACCTCCATACTAGGGAGGCTGGGGGCGGGGTGGCATACAATCATACAGATAATAGAGGTCACGTCCCCATAGGTGAGGCCCGAGAAGGGGACTCAATGTCTCTTTGAGTATGTGTGGGCAAGAGAGTCACGTCTGTACAGAGGAGACCCATAGAACGGAGAGTCATTGGAACTAGGAGCTGAGAGGTATGGTGTGTTAAGAAGAAGTGGGGCCGGACCGGGGGTAGGGCGGGGACAGCACATCTGTACCGGCGAGACCCGAGCTACCTTACCCCAGAAAGTGAGGAGTCTTAGCTGTACAGGTTAGACTCAAAGGTTAGGGGTGGCACACGTTGCTTGAGTAGGTTGAGACCTAGGGATGTGGAATCCCATTCAGATGAGATATTGGTAAGCAGTGGTATGACAACCTGAGGACAAGGGCACTGAAGGAGCAACCCTGAGAAGTTAAAGGTTTGTGGAAATAGGGACTTTATTGAGCCTAGAAGAGAGGAAAAGGAGTAGTGGGAGAAGGTGCTAGTAAAAGGGGGTCTGGTTTGGGAGTGATAAGGCCAAGGACAGGGCTGGGACTGAAAGAGGAGATCTGGAAAGCTGTGGTTGAAAAGAACTGGAAACTAAGTCGAAAGGCAGAGAAGGGAGGAGATGGGTGTGTGTGTGTGTGTGTGTGTGTGTCTTTGTGTGTTTGGGGAGAGGAAAAGGTTGAGCATGTTGAGGATGGATATAGCTTTAGATGTTGTAAGATCAGAGAAGAAGGAAGGCCAGATTGGCATGGTAGAGGTTGCAGAAAATGGGAAAAGAAGCAGGTAGTACCTGGGAGAGGGGGTGAGATGGGACTCTATGAGGTTGGATCCTTGTCTCTTTTCTGTAGCTGGTTTGACCTTCTTTTTTCCCCCCCCATCCAGTTGGCCCTGTCTTCATCAGGTGCGTACTCAGAGGAGATGAAGAGGGAAATGGGGAGGTCTGAGGAGTTCAAAGACGCTGCTGTGTACTGGAAACCACTTCATTTTCTCCCCCAGTGGCTGGAGACACGGCCAGAGCGGCAAGAATGCCCAGTGTGTAAAGCTGGGATCAGCAGAGAAAAGGTTGTCCCTCTTTATGGTCGAGGGAGCCAGAAGCCCCAGGACCCCAGGTGAGAGAGAGGGGCTGGTGCTGAGGGAAGATGGAAGGCTTCTGCCCTGGCAGTGGGGTGTAGAAGGGGAGAGAACACTTCTTCTTGCTAGTCCCTCTCCTATTCCTCAGATTGAAAACTCCACCCCGCCCCCAGGGCCAGCGACCAGCTCCGGAGAGCAGAGGGGTGAGTCTTGTCTGATTGTGTTCTTTCCTTGCAAAGACCTGCCCTGTTCCCCTCTGACTTTCTCCACCTTCCTAGGGATTCCAGTCATTTGGTGATACCGGGGGTTTTCACTTCTCATTTGGTGTTGGTGCTTTTCCCTTTGGCTTTTTCACCACCGTCTTCAACACCCATGACCCATTGCGTCGGGGTACAGGTAAGAGCCTTCCCTCAGCTCCTAGCAGGGAGCCCTCTGAACCCCCTCAGTCCCCTTCCCAACGTAGGAGTGGATGCTTCTTCCACAGCTTTCCTCTCTCCTACAGGTGTGGATCTGGGACAGGGTCACTCGGCCTCCAGCTGGCAGGACTCCCTGTTCCTGTTTCTCGCCATCTTCTTCTTTTTCTGGCTGCTCAGTATTTGAGTTTTGTCTCCTTCCTACCCACCTCCGGCCAGAGGAGAATCAGTATTGGGGGTCCTTGCTGACCCTTCCTGACTCCTGGCCCCTCCTCCCCAACCACTCCATTTGTACTGGCTGAGGCCAACCCTGGCCACTTTCTAGGAGGGTGCGGGGAGGAGGAGTGACAGAATATGGAAGAACCTTCTGCTCTGAACTCACTGAGTAGCATCATAACTCCCAGCTCTGGGACGGGAGGACAGACAGAAGAGAATGTCTGTTTCTTCTCTCTACTGATCCTTTGCTTCCCCCCACATTTCTTGATTTGGTGTTGAAAGATGGGCAAGTCTCCCTCTGATTCTCCCCTACTTTCCCCTTGTTGATTTAACTTAATTTTTCTCTCCCCAGTGTCTATTATGGGTTCTGACTTAAGTGCTTCCTTCCCCTCACTACCTCCTTTATTATAAATTGAATAAACAAGGTGAGATGTATTGATGGAAGCTCTGCCCACCTTTGTCCTTACCTCCTTCCTTCCAGAACAGGAGCAGCTTCTCTCTAACTTGAGTAAATATCTGCGTGGTGTGGGGAAGCATGAAGGTGAGCCTCTCTCCTTCAAGGCTTTCAAGGGTTCAGGGGTGAGGGCATCTTACACATACACATACACACACACACACACACACACATGAGCAAATAGGGCAAGGTGTTTACTTCTCACTGTTGGGAGGCTCTGGTTGTGGAAGCACATTTGGTGAGATGGGTACAGTTACACAGGAAAGAACTAGCGTGGGGCCAGAACAGAGCAGGGGTGGGGGGAAAGAAAATGGAGGTGATGGATGGAGTCTGGCTGTGCATCCCTCAAGGCCCTGCTGCACTGCCCTCAGCTGCCTCAGGCTCCTCTGACTGATTCAGCTCTTCGCGCTCCTCCTCCTCCTCTTCCTCCTCCTCCTGGTTTTCTGGGGCCTTCCTGAGGAGGAAGATGGGGGAGAATACTGCACATGGTTCCCAGCACTCCATCATTGCTCCCCCTTACCTCCCTTCTTGCTGCCTGGAAGTCTCAAGTCTGAGGTCTTTGGCTTTCTCCACTTACCTCTCCTCTCCTTGGCGTCGCTGTCTTTGCCATATGATGGCCCCAATGAGCAGGGCAGCTATCCCCAGGCCTCCCAGGATCCCCAGGGCTAGGGCTACAGTTCCCAGCCCCTGCCCTTCCAAAGAACCTGTAGAGAGATGCAGAGAAGTGAGGGCCTGGCCCCTCCCACTCACCATTCCTTTCTTGTCAACCATCCCCCCGACCATCCCCCAGTCACTTTGGCCTTTGGGAAAGCCTCACCTGCAGTTGGCCCCTCCTCTGTTTCTGAAAGACAAAGTCAGAGCAAGTTAGAAGGGAAGGTCTCAATGTGAGAGAAAGTAGGCTATTTAGTGGGAGCCCCAGTGGAGTCTTTCCCTTTCTTCAGTTCAGAGGAGAGAGGGGACAGGCTGTCTTGGTATGGCTTGGGTGGGGCAGAGGAGGCCTGGGTATGGGTACATGGAGGGGACAGTGCCAGGATGGAGTAGGGAATTCGAGTCTGCACCATCCTTTAGCCCAGCCCCAGGGTTCCTGGGATTTGGAGAGAGGTCTCCTCACCGATGATGTGGACACTGACAGCACGGCTTTCCTGGGGCCCATGGCTGGGATGGGTGGCTACACAGCTGTAGGTTCCCTGGTCCTGAGGTCTTACCTCAGAGAGGAGCAACACAGGGTTGGGGGTAAGGGGCAGGGGCACGCCCTGTGGGGAGAAGGGGGATAGGAGACTATTACAACGTGTAATACGTTTCCGCACGTCCCATACTCCTATCTTTGTCTCCATATCTTCCAATATTCTGTCGTCTTCCCCAGGTCCTTGCCTGCCTCTCTATGAGCCTCCTGTCCTCCTAGTTGCCAGTGATGTGTCTGTCTACTTCCCAGCCCCCTCTCCAGGTCACTCACGTCCTTGATCCAGTGGATTTGAAGGGAGGACTGGGCAGGGGTTTCACAGGTCAGGGTCACGGTACCACCAGGAGCTACTGTTCCACCTTCTGGCTCTACCACCAATTGGACCTCCAGAGGCACAGGCTCTGGGGGTGGGGGCATGAGGTTGAGAGTTATACCTATGTGTGGTCCCTGTGGCCATGGGCTTCACTCTTCCCTCCTTGAGGGCCAAACTTTCAGGCCCTCCCCACCTCCACTCACCCCAGACGCTGAGCTGGATGGGGGCCGTGTGTAGGGCTCGGCGCCGGGGAAGGCCAGGACTGAAGCTACAGGAGAAAGTGGGATGGGGAGCTCCTCCCCGGGCTGGGGTCACCATCAGTTCTGACTGGAGTGTGAAAAGCCCTGTTTCAGGGTGTCTCCTGGTCTCTTCCTGCACGGACACTCCTATGGCGGGGAGGAGAAGGGAGGACAAGGCAAGACCTCCCAGGGTGGATATGGGAGGGGTCAGAAAGAAGGCAGCAGGAGGGGGAACTTTGGGACTTACCTTTGCCATCAGGTATGAGGGGTTTCCCATCCAAGTGCCAGTTAAGAGTTCCGGCAGGGTAGCCCCCCTTGGACAAACATGTCCCCACCTGGGGAGAGAGTTACCATCATCTTTGAAAATAAGAGACTACACACACATGTGCACACAAACACATACACCTACACAGACACGGCTTACACCCCCTTCCTCTTCTCAGGACTGCTTTCTACTTCTCCCCTTTTCTTCCACTACCTTATTGGGGACACCAGCCATGAGTTCAGAGGCAGGATCCATGATTTCTGGCTTCCCAGGAATCTCTGAAGGAGGGAAAATTTCAATCAGAGGCTGCAGCTCTGAAGATTCTCATACCCCAGGTGCGGGAACCGGGGCATCTGAAGTCACAGGTTCTCACACACCAGGGCCAAGGAGTCAAGGGCTGGGGTTGAAGACTTTTCCTTAGATGAAAGGTGGGCCACGGAGAAGGCCCTGAACTCTTACGGTAGACTCGGACTTGGTAGGTTGACCTTGTCTCCTTTCCATTCCTGCTTTTTGCCCGGCACCGGAAAGTCCCCTCATCCTGGATCCCTACTGCCGGCAGGAGGAGGGAGCCATTGGGGAGCACTCGAGCTACACTATCCCAGGGGCCTCCCTGGGGAGACAGGACCTTCCAAGCTTCTGTTCGGCCTGTGTTCTGGGGACAGAGGAGAGGGGCCTGAGCAGGGCAGGTCCTTTGGGAAAGGACTCCTGAGGCAGGGAGGTGGGGATACAAATCATCACTGGTCTCTCTGGAAGTGGGGAAGCTGTGACAGGAGCCCTGCTTACCAGTTTCCATTCCAACTGCTGGGGTGGTTTCTTGGGGGCCCCCCTACAGTTCAGCACCAGTGGCTTCCCAATCCGGGCTGTGACGTTTCGGTCGCCTACTACTGCCCCTGGGAGACAGTACAATGGTGGAAGGGTAGGAGGGAAATGGGGGCTAATAAAACTAGGACAAGGTGGGTGAGGGAGCTTGAAGAGCAGTGCCCAGGTTCCAGGAAAGTTCTGGGCAGATTTGGGGAGGACAGAGTGCTTTCTGCAGGGAGGATTGGTGTGAGGGGAGTGGCTCACCCCACAGACTGAAGACCAGCACCCAGGCTCCAGCTGCTGCCCCTGCTGCCATCCTGCTTCCTTCCCAGGCTCCTTGCTCTGTCTGCCCCTCACTGCTGTGGCCACCGCCCTAGGTGGGGCTTGCACCTTCTCCCCTACCCCCATCTTCCCGTCCTGTCCCGTCACAGGGAATGCTAGGAATTCATGCTTCTTGGACAAGAGTACTTCAAATACTAGGAGAAAGTTATCACCCCACCCTTAGGCACTGCCAGTCTCTGGGCCCAGCCATATCCATGGGGGTGGGGAGTGTACCTCCTAGGGTCTCTTCTCACTCAGGACCCCCAACCCATCCCGTCAGTCCACGGAGGGCTTGCCTGGTAGACAACTGGAGACCACTGAGGGCTTGCCTGGTAAGACAATGGGAGCCCCATATGGCTTAGGCAAGGTTGCTAGGCAACAGGGTTCAGGCCAGGCTTTTTCCCTTGAGGAGGGGGTGAGGGTGAACCCTGGGGCCTGGGTAGTGAGGGCAAAGCTGGGGGAACTTGGGAAAAACACCTGTTTGGGGCTTTATGAGAAAAAGATTTTTTTTTTCTGGGGTTTTTCAGTTTTTGAAAATAATTCTCAACTAAACCCAGGGAAAAAAGAAAATTCTTTATTTAAAACTGTGTGTGTGTGTGTGTGTGTATGTATGTGTGTATGTGTTTTCTTTTTTCCTGTGAAACTACAAGTTTACAAGTGAGGAGAGAACTGCCCCCAGCCCGTGCCTCCCACCCACCACCCATCACCCATCTAACCTGCTCCCCTTCAGTCCTGCCTGGATCTTTGACAGAAGAGGTTCCCCACTAGGACAGTCTCGTAAAATCCTGAGGATGTTTGAGGGGTTCAGATGGTAAGAGTTCTGGCCAAGGATGGGACATTGGTGATTTTACTTTCCCACATACCTGGCTTTTTGCAACCTCCCTCCTCTCCCCACCCTCCTGATTTTGGACTGAGAATAAAAGATGCCACATTTCTGGGGAAATGGAGGGAGATAACATAACACAAGCACCCAACCCACATTAACATATTTGGCAATAAGCCCCTCCCCATTCTTCCCCCTCCAATCTGCAAATAGTAGTTAAAAAAAAAAAAAAAAAAGATTTAAAGACGTGTCACTCACAGGGAAAGGTGGCATTTCCTCAAAGTTACTGAGTCCAGCCCTGCCCAAGGATTGAGGGAAGTGGGGGGTGGGGACAGGTCAGCAGAGCAAGCCCCTGACTATCTCCACAGCAAATGCAGCAAAGAGCTGCCTGCATAAGCAAAGAACATCCAACTAAGTGATTTTAGGGGTGCAGGCTTGGTGCTCTGCTAAATGTACTTTCTGGTGGACAGGACTGGAGCCAGCTGGGCCTCTTTACAAGTTCTATTTGTTCCCCTTTCTCTTATCATGACCCCTTTGGCTATCACCCCTAACATGGGAAAGCAAGAAATTAAAAAAAAAAAAAAATCAATATATTTATAAAAACATCTACTTCCCCAAACTAAAAATTAAGAACCAATAACAGCAACAAAAATTTTTCAAAATACAGATGGATCCCAGGGTTTTGTTTCTTTCCTTAACAAAACAAAACAACAAAAAAAATTCAACCCCAAAGCCCAGTCAACAATTCCCTAAAGTAGCAGAAACTCCCTCCGAGGTAGATATCTGAGTCAGACACTCTAGTCCACCGAGCGATTCTATTGGTTTAAGATGAGCTGCGTATGAGGTAATAAAGCCATCTGGAGGGGCAGGGGGTGGGGAGGCACAGGGTTCATGGCCCATGTCCTCTGTCCAGAAGGTGTGTCCCCAGTTTTGGCATCTCTGGTTGGGCAGGGCTGGCTTCTCCACAGATCCCAGAGCAGATAAGTGGGGTGGGGGAGCCCAGAGAAAAGAGAGAAATGGAATATAGTACGGGGTGGAGGGGGATGGAAAGACAGCAGAGGGAAAGGGATCTGAACAATAGGATTCTGGGTTTTGTGACAGAAAGGAAGAGAAAGGCTGAAAAAAAAGTTAAAAAAGAGGGAGACAGACCCCACTCTCCCCTTAGGGGAGCCCATTCTCCCTGCCACGTAGTCAGCACCCCCAGCACTGAGAGAGTCTGGTTGGGGAAGGGATGACCCCATTTGCCCTTCTCTGTCTTGTGCTTCTCCTGTGTCTGGGGTTTGTCCTCTGGATGCCTGTGTCCTCTTCAAGAGTCGCCTTGTGAGCCCCCACCCCTGTGGCCCTGAGGGGCAAGATCAGTTGGAAGTGTCAGAGTGAACGCTCCCTGGTCCCTCTGTCGGGGACGTCACTGAGGATGGGGTTACAGCCTCCTGCCAGCCACCGTTTGCCTGAAAAAAGAGAGAGACGGTTGGGGCAGGGCTCTGGGAAGTCTAGTGTGGGGACAACACTGCCAGCGAAAAGGCCCTCTTGTCCTGGTGAGAGTTGGACAAAGAGAGCTTCACGTATCCACTCACCCTCATTTCCCGAGGGCTGTACATCTGGCCTCCCCCAAGGTTATCCCCGTAGCCCCCTGGCCCCATTGAGTGTCGGAGTGATTCCACCTGCAGGCAGCAAAGAAGGATATGACACAGTGAAGAGTCTTATACCTTGAAGAGAGGGAAACCGAGTTTGGGAAAGCCCTACTCAAGGGGAGATGGGCCACCTGACCTGGGAAGCAGAGTAGGAATCTCCGTTGAGCCCGGGCATCCCCAGAAACATGTCTCCGGATCCTGAGAGATTGAAAGAGCCGCCAGAGCCTTGGTGGGGGGAGAGCAGAGAAGGAATTAGAGAAGAGTATAACACAGCCTTTGACGGCAGACAGGATTCTCACCACAGCTCTGGTTTCCAAAAAGCCCTATGAACTAGTTCTGGGGGTGCACCGCTATACGCAAATTATCCATAAGACAACACTGCAACACTCAGAAGGAGCAGGCAGTTTCTGAGCCTCCCCCCTCCGTCCCTGGCCACTTGCTAGAAGATAGAAGTAACTTCGCTGGAGTGGCCTCTGTCCCCTGACATCTCCATCCCATCTCAGCTAGGTCCTTCTCACCCCCAAAGGCCCCCTCTCAGCTGTGATCCTGCCTAGATAGGAAGTGGGAACAAAAGCAGGAAGCGTGCAAGACAGCCAGCCAGGATGGCAGTGGGGTCCACCTGCAGACGAAGGGGGTGTCGGGGAGCTGGTGCGGCTGTGGCCCCCCTGGGTGACTGACACGGCGGTCTTGACAGCATAGATGTTTGCTTCCTCTTGGAACTTTCCAATATTTTTCTTATACCGAATCCGCTTGTTGCCAAACCAGTTGGAGACCTGTGGGGTGTTGAGCAGAAAGCAGGGTCAGGTAGAGAACTTTATGTTAAGTCCCTCAGTCAGTAGAATCAGAGAGCTTTTGACCTGAAAACTCCTCCCCAAGCCTCCCCAATACCTGAGAGACAGTGATTCCACACTTCTTGGCAAGCTCCTCCTTAGCCTCTTCACTAGGATATGGGTTACTCAGATGCGAGTAGAAATACTCATTGAGGACCTCAGTGGCCTGTTTGCTGAAGTTGCGGCGTTTTCGTCTACAGAAGAGGGAGAAAGGTGGTGAGGAGGCCGGCTGTTCGGGCAGGGCCTCCATCTTGCCTAACTCTGGAGAATGCCACTGCTATAGGGTACCATGTTGTGTTGCACGGTGGCCCAGGGGCTTGGAGAAGAATGGGAAGGAGCCCAGGGCAGGGTTGGGGGCTGGCCTGGGCCTCTGAGTCCCACCTGGCATCCAAGAAGCGGGAACGCAGAATCATGACAGCCTCACAGGTGCTCTGCTTGAGCTGCATCTGGATGGCGCTGAACTTCCGATGGATGATGCTCACCATGCGCTCCATCTCCTTGGGTGCCACAGGCCGTGTGCGGCTCTGTTCCCTCAGCAGGTTCATGACGTGGGTTGTGAACTCGTTACACGCCTATAGTGGGAGCCAGTGGGTTGTGAGGAGGGGCCCTTTGGCCCTGGGATTCCCCTCAGGAGCCTCTCCTTTCACCCACTCCAGCCTTGTCTCCTCACCTGCTCATATTTCTCCAGCTCCGAGTGGTAGATGTGGCGGATCTGAGCAAGTTTGCTGCGATAGTCCGAGTGTTCGATGGAGTTGTCAGGGGACACGCCGCCCCCGGAGGCTGCTGCGGCCGCAGCTGCTGCCGCTGAGCCCCCTCCTTTCTCAGGCCCAGCCACACCCTCTGCCAGAAGCATGTTGTCCAGGCGCATCAGCTGTGGGTCCACCGGCTCCTCCTCTTGGGAGCTTCGAATGCTAAGGCCTAGCATACAGGCCAATGAACTTAGGGACCCAGGGAACCCACAGCCAGCTCTCAGCCCTCCTAGTGTCTTCCTGGAGACCCAAGTTTCCAGGTTTGGGTTCCCTCCCTAGTTCCCCTTAGCAACTTCTCTAACCCCTACTGTTCTCAGGGCCCCAGGTTATCAAACTCTGAGCCTGAGTCCTATAAAGAACAGGATTCTGTCCCCAGCAGGGAGAAATCAGAGGGGGTCCCACATACCGGTTTTCTCCTTGATTTCACACAGGACACTAAAGAGAGCAGGCTTCATGCGGTGACAGTTGAGGGCGTGTTTCCTTGGGAGGAAGGGGAGAGAAGAGTTGAGGAGCTATAGAAACAGAGGAGGGATTGAGTGAGGGAGACCATGAGGGTGAGAGGGGAGCCTCTGAACCAGCAGGGAGGTACAAAGTGGGGGTGGGGGCAGAATGGAGTTGGGGGGTTCTTGGGAAGAGATCAGCTCCCTGAGTGTGGAAATGTGGGGAAGCTGCTTGGCTTAAGGAAGATGGAGGGAAGATGCAGGCAGCAAGATAAAGGCACTGTGGGCATGCACGGGGGCTGTGGGAAATGGGTCTACAGGGGTAGGGAAGGAGAGTTTGGGGGTGACTGCTGACATGAGGGTGACTAGGTAGACTGCAGAGGAAAAGAGATGCAGACTGCAAGAAGAGTCAGAGTTTGAGGTGCCAGAGAGGGACTGGAGGAGTTGAATATTCCTGGGACTGAACAAGGCAGGAGGCTCTGATGCTCCTAGTGTCCCGCTGAACAGGGGCCAAGGGTGGGGGAGGACCCTTGAAGGCTGGGCCATGGTGGAGAGGAGCGGTAGGAGCTTTGGGAAGGGCTGTGGAGGTCCCCAGGCCTGGAGAGTATGGGGGTGGGCTGGGAGGAGAGTTAAGACAGCATAGCAGTTTCTTAGTCTGAGAGCCAGAACAGGGCTCTGGAGATGGAACATGTTCCAGGGAGTATGGGGGTCAGTGGGGAGTTTGGGGGGGGGGGGTGAGGCCACCCTGGGTTCCCCTCTTTGAAGGTTTCAGGGCCTGGGGGTGAAGGGAGGTTCGTGAAGGAGGGCTTATCTTGGAGCTCCCAGGAGTAAGGAGAGAAGAGAGCTTTAGGATCCTGGAGCCGATCCTGGAGTAGGGGGTGGGGGCGACTCCCAGAAGATTCAGAGCTTGTGAATGGGGTTTCTGCTGGGTCTGTGTGGGGTCCCGGGGTGGGGGCACTCACTTGGCCTGGGCCTCGTCCAGGCTCTGGTCGGTGATGGTCATTATCTGCTGCAGAATGTCCCCGATGTCTTGCTTCCCTCGGCCTCCCGGGACCCCCCCGCTACCCCCACCGGGGTCTCCGCCACCGGGAGGCTCGCCAGGGCCCCCAGGCTCCCCACCCACCAATCCCAGGCCCCCCCGGCCCCCACCTGGAGGGGGCGGCCCCAGCAGCCGCTCGTCCATAGTTGGGGGGGGGCCCTGAGGCCCCCTCCCTGCTCCGCCCCTCCCCCCGCCTGGTTACTTCCCCCCCCCCACAAACTCGGTGGGGCCGCTGCTCCCTCCGCCCCAACCCCCGCCCGTCTCCCCCCTCCCGGCTCTCCCGGAGGTTCACCCCGGCCCTGAAGGGAGACCTGGGGTACCGGCTGGGCCCCCCACAGGAGACCCCGGCCCCCGGCGGCGGAGAAAATGGAGCCGGAGAGAGAGAGGAGGCCCAAGCGGGGGTGTGTGTGTGTGAGAGAGAGAGAGAGAGAGAGAGAGAGAGAGAGAGAGAGAGAGAGAGAGAGAGAGAGAGAGAGAGGGAGGAGGGAGAAGGGGGGAGCGAGGGAGGGAGGCGGGGGGGGAGGGGAGCGGGAGAGGAAGAGGAGGGGAGAAGAGAGGAGGAACAGGGAGGAGCTGGGGGCGGAGAAAGACACAGAGAAACAGAGGAACTAGCATCGAGTGGAGGAGGGGAGAGGGAAGAGGGGACGAGGGGAGGAGACTAGACCTTGTTGGGGGGGGATATGCTTAGGCCAGGGGGTTGGACTTCGGTAGCCTCGGAAGGGCGGGGTGGGGGGGGGAGGCGTATTGGGGCTCAGGGGCCGCAACTTGGGTTCTGAATTAGGGAATCTACGTGTTGTGGACTCTGGCCCCTAGAATCCCTGGGTTCACAGACAGCTCAGTTCATATTTCTTCTCCTAATGACTCCCCTCCCTGTTCTACTTAATTAAAACCAGGAGAGGGGGGGCTGGGGGGGTATAATTAGGGAGGTCTCCAACCGCTGCTTAATGAGCCAGTAATTAACCAGCCAGGGAGGGGAGCTGGCCTCTCGCCAAAGTAGGGAAAGAGGCGGCCTCTTGCCCTCACCTTCCTATCCCACCCGCCCCCCCCCCCCCCCCCCCCCCCCCCCCCCCCCCGCCTCGCAGCCCCAAACACCAGTCTTCGTCAGTCCAGAGGAGAATTACATTTATTCATTTATTCATACAACCAAAACATCGGACTCGGAGCAGCAGTGGGGAGGGAGGGTGGGCAGTGCTAAGTGTCCATTCACAGCCTGTAGGCCCCTCAGTCCTGGGGTGGGAGTGCTGGTGGTGGGGTGGGCGAATGGTCTTACCTTTTTGTAATGCCCTCTCTCCCTTTCTTTCTTACTGGGAAGGAAGGTGGAACTGTCTCTCAGGCCCTAACTTTGGGAGATCTGCCTTCTCTTGGGAGATGGAGGCCTGAGCCCTCAGATCCTACCTAGTGGCTAGACTACTGGGGGTATCCCCACAGTTCAAGACCAAGACTTCCAGCCACTCCTTGGGATCAGGGGAGGGGGGGGTGTTCCTCAGTGGCTGGGATCTTCTCACTGCTTCAAGCTCCCATGTACTGGGGGAGGGAGTTAAATGACCATCCTACCCCCAGGACTTTCACCTCCTCTGTTCCTTGGGAAGGTGGATGAGGATGATGGATATTGAGATTTCTCCTGGGTCTTCCAGTCTCTGGTGCCCCTGCCAAGCAGGGGTTGAGGGCATGCTGCCCAGCTTTGAGCCCCAGGAGTGTGGAGGGGCTGGTGGAGGGGCTCACGTCTCAGCAGGTATGTGTGGGGGGCCGGGACCTTTGCTCCTCCATTCGACCTCCGCCCTGAACTCTCAGCAGCAACTCCAGGAGCTCCTGTCCCCCTGGGGGTAGGGGAGGCTCTGACCGCTGGGCTTCCATCCGCTGGCACTAGAGGAGTGGAGGGAAGGGAGTGTTGGTGAGATTTTAAGAGGGGCAGGCCTTGCAAGGAGCCAAGGCTGGCGAGAGGGGTATGTAGGATACCTGTGATGGGGATGGAGGGACCGGGGCCTGGCCAGGGGGTAGATGGTGGGGAGGAGGGGTAGGGCCCAAAAGAGAACAAAGGCCAAGAGACCAGAAAGCCTGGGTCTTGCCTTCTGGGGAGGTGTCTCACCTGGTGACTGAGGATAGTGCTGTAGAGCTGTTCTCTGTCCTCAAGAGGCCGAAGTGGGGCTGGGGCTATGCTTGGGGGGTTCTGGGGGATGTGGAAGGTGGCTCTTTGCTCCTCTAGGCGGCGGGACTGGGCCTTAGCCACCAAATCCAGAAGGAGCTCAGTCTGCAGGGAGAGCAGAGAGGCCGAGCGGGGCCCCAGGGCTGGGGAGAGGAGGGGTAGGGCTCAGAGACCCAGAGAAGGTGGCAGACAGGAGGGGTGGTGGTGTTAGATGACTTGGAGTGAGAGCTGAGGGGGTGCAATGAGGAATCAGGAGGAGGTGGGGAGAGGGCCTTGGTAATGGGATCAGGAAGGATGTGGGCACCAAGGTGAGGGAGCTCCCTGGGCGAGTGAGGGTACCTGTGTGGTGGGTCCCTGGAGGAGGAGGGGACGGAGGAGCAGATCGCCAAGGCCGAGTGGTGGTGTTCACAGGGGGCCAGCCATGCTCATCCTGATGGGGGCCCTGATGCTGGGAGACATCCGGTCCAATCAAGTGGGGGTGTGGTGGGCAGGGGGCTAGGCTGACAGCCCATTTCCTCTTTCTGTGTCTCTGTTCCTGCCTCAGTTTGCCCAAGCCCTTCCAAGTCCCCCGAGTCCCCTTTCACTGCGTCCCTGCCCCACATCCTCTTACCTCCCTCTCTCCCAGTGTCAGCCTCCCCAGCCCAGTGCGCAGCTCACCTGGTCACCATTCTCTTCTTCCTGGGGTCTCTTGGCCTCCATCCCCTGGAGGGGAGAAATTGATGGGGGTGGGGTAGCTGGGATTTGGGAGGAGGGCTGGAACCCTAGGTTCCTGAGGGGAGTGGGGGCTGGAAGGGGTGGGGGTGAGCCAGGGGCTGGATGCCTGGGTACTGAGCAGGAAGCTGGGTTCCTGGTCAGCCCCCCCACGGGCCCCGCCCATCCCTGTCAACTTCCTCCAGTTCTCTTTTCCCACCCAAACTACTTGCTCGACCTCTCTCGCCCCAGGGGAGCACAGAGACTGGGAAAAGCGTCTCCAGCTGCAGTAGTGGAGGGGTTTATCATAGAGAATGACTCTTGGCCTTCACATCTCCAGAGGTTCAGTAGTCCCTCAACCCTAGGCTCTGTTCTTTCCACTCCCCTCCTCCCCTTCAGCTCTTTCTGTCAACACAGGAACTAGCTACACAGGAAGTGGTTTTACTCCTCAGAACCCCCCCCCCCGCCCACTCCCCCAGGTCCCCTTCCTAAGAGGACCCTGATGTAGGCTTTGTCCCTCTTCTGTGTCCCAGCTTCCTACAGACTTATGGGGACTGGGAGGGGCATGGTTCCAGTGGGAAGCAAAGTACTCAGACCCAGGGATGTTGGGCCCTCAAACATGTACATATACCCCTAGCAGTGGCTCCAACACACAGTAAGTATTCAATAAATATGTGTTGGATAGTTATCCCTGCCCTCTAGGTGCTTATAGTCTATTCAGGGGACAAGATATGTACCAAATATGAGACAAGGGGCAGGGGAAACTTTCCTCTGGTTATGAATGAAGGGTATAGAAATGGAAAAGGGAGATGACCTTCTCCCTGGCTTGGTCTCAATACTGGTCAGGCGCGCTGGCACCAGGGTGGGAACAGGATAGAGATATTTGGAACCTCTAAATGGCAACCTGCCATATTATGAAGTTTACAGGTGAGTGACTTGGAGCATGAAGTCAACTCTAGTGATCAAGAGATCTAGTTCTACCACTTAATGCCTTGCAATCTTGGGCAAATAAAATCTCTGTGCCTCAGTTTCTCAAAGAGTAAAATGGAGCTTTAATAGCGCCTACTTTATAGAATTGATGTGAGGATTAAGTGCGATAATTTGGCATATAGTGAATGCTCAATAAATGGTAGTTACTATTAGCTTTCAAAATGCCTCATGCCTCCATGTCTCAGGCCCATCACCATTAAAGAGGTGTAACCGTGTTTCTGAAAGGTGTATATTTGAGATGCTCTCTCCATCTGCCTTAACTTGAGGCCTTAGGAATCTCCTAAGTGCTCATAACTAAATGCCCTTTGAAGAGGATAAAGGGTATACATAGTTATGTGTGGTTTCTCCCTGGGCTACTAGACTCTTACTTTCAGGTGATACTCTAAAATAACAACAGTATCCCGCAAATCTTATTCTCGCTCTTGAACTGTACTCAAAGCCTCCATCCAAAGAGATGACTTTTTTTTTTTTTTTTTTTTTTCCTACGTAGGCTTCACACCCAGCGCGGGGCTCTGAACTCATGACCCTGTGATCGAGTCAGACGCTTAACCAACTGAACCACCCAGGTGGCCCCTAAAGGGATGCCTTTGTTCTTAGAGCACAAAATTCTGAAGACTCTTTGCAGCCATTCCCATGAGTGGAATTTTTTCCCATTCCACTCAACTCTTCCAAAAAAAGGTTAACACTTCAAATAAGCTTTATTATGGGATGACAGATTTGAGGTTCTTAAATAGATAGTGGTGGCGAGAAGAATGACGCTTCATCCCTGGGATGGTTTGTTGAGGAGGGAAGTGGGTAAAGTGCAAGGAGTCATCAGCTGGAGTGGCCCTTGGCTCACACACTTCAGCACCTACACAGTGCCTGGCACATAGTAGGTACTCTGTAAATATTTGTCAGCTATTTGTGGATGACAGAGGTTTCCTTTGGATACCGTATACAGGAAAGAACTTACATCTTTTACGTTTGTAGTAATTGGTTCCACTCCACCCTTCTGTAGCTCCTCACCCTTATTTTCTGGGAGAAGGGCTGGGCCCTCTTCATGCAGGGCTGCAGCTTCTCCACGTGTAAGACGAGGAGGAGTGGGCATAGTCACTTTGGGAGGGACACAATACTCTTGACTCCTCACTTTTGGGGATCCAGGATCTTAAAATCTGGAGTGTTTCCAGGCTGTCCTATAATGGGTGCTCATTTTTAGAATCCCTGTCATGTAGCGTCCTATTTTTGACCCTCGCCTCCCGCGTTTAAAGTTGTTACTTGGTGGGTTGGAGGATCCCAGGCGACTTGAGGGGATCCCCGCTCCGGGGACGGCGTAAGGCAAGGAGGCGGGATTGGAGTGTTGGAGCCGCAGGCTCTCAGGGTCACCCAATCGCAGGGCCAATCGTCGGCTGAGGCCCCACCCCCGCCCCCGGAAGCGGCCCCGGATCTTCCTGGCACTACAGCAGGGTCGGGCCGAGGCCCGCGCATGCCTGGAGAAAACCTACGGCCTCCGGGGGACAGGCCGCCTCCTGCTCCTTTCGATGGGCTCTGGCAATGCGAATAGGCTCCACCCACACGCGCGGCCCATTCTAATGACAAAGTCTGGGTTTGCAGACATGCTCCGCCCCCACGCGGACCAGCCCCAGCTGACAGCGTCCGGTTGCGCGGCAGAGCCCCGCCCCGACGCGGGGGCAAGCTTCCCGACGCGGTACGCGAGCGCTGGAAGGCTTCCGCCCCGCGGCCGGGCGTGGCTTTGTGACGCACTTCCAGTGACCCCGCCCCCTCCAGTAGCGTCAGCAGATCCCAGTGGTTACGCTGGCGAGCGATGTCTCCAGGCGCTAGCCCGGCGTGGTCCCGCAGTCCTCGGGCCGCTCCTAGTCCCAGCAGCAGTTGAGCTACTTCCACCGCCCCTTCTCGGGCCGCCAGGAACAGCGGCGTCTGCTCCTGTACCGGAAGAAACAGCCAGAGGGCGAGATCAGGGAGGGCCACGCCCACAGGGCTGGCCCTTCCGGACTCCACTCTCTTGACGACTGGCCCCTCCCCATTCAGGTTGCGTGGCATTCCCGCTCTTTCTGCCTCTCCCACGCTTGTTTTCTTTTCTCTTTCTTTCTTAATTTCTTTCCTTCTTTCCTTTCTTTCTTTCTTTCTTTCTTTCTTTCTTTCTTTCTTTCTTTCTTTCTTTCTTTCTTTCTTTCTTTCTTTCTTTCTTTCTCTCTCTCTCTCTCTCTCTCTCTCTCTCTCTCTTTCTTTCTTTCTTTCTTTCTTTCTTTCTTTCCTGTCTCTTCCTTTTTCTTTCTTTTCTTTTTTTTTTTTGTAGGGAGCCCACTCTCGGTCTAACCCTGCCGTCCTGGGCATCTTTATCGGCTCCGGCCTGGAGAAGGGAGCGGGCGGCCCGGGCGTTGTTCACGGCGGCGGCCCAGTGCAGCGCGGTTTTTCCTAGGGGACGACATGGGAGGTTGTTACCCAGAGGCTGGGGACCAGACGCCTGGGTTCCTGTTTCCCACGGATTCTGGTTTAGAGGGAAGGACTTATTCGGGCTGGCTGGGTTACTTCAAAGGCGGAAGCGTTGCCTGGGTGACCGCCGGTTGGCCGGAAGCCTTGCTTCTAGTAACGTCACCGGCGCGCGGGAGGGACAATGGGGCATTGTTCTGGGCACGGTGGGACCGGGAGACCTCCCCCCACGAGACCCTTCCCCCTTCTCGCAGACACTTCTTCCCCAGCCTATTTTCCAGTGGATTAGGGCAGTGTGTGTATGTTGTTCAGGATGAAAGGGGAAGACGACGTTTTATACTGACACCACACCACAGGTTTACCACCCTGACAGCTAGGTGGGATGGAATCCCCCAGCCTCCAGTTGGTCCTTCAGCTGCTTCCTTTTTTTTTTTTTGCCTCTTACTCACACCCCATCTGTGCAACTTCTCCATAGCACAACTCCAACCTCTCCGGATTCATACCCCATTTATCTCTGGCCCCCACATCTGCTTGGGCTGCAATCAGTTCTTCAACCAGGTCCTCCACCGCCAGCCTAGCGGCCAGCATCAGGGCTGTGGTCCCGTCCTCTGTCCGTGCATCCACTGCAGTCTGTCTGCTGCGGAGCAGGAGCTGGGGGGCCAAAGAGGGGCAGTGATCCCTGGTATGTTCTGGACTGCTAGCTCAGGTCCCTCACACTCTTAACCACCCCCAAACCCATATTCAGTTATCTGTTGTTTTTCCTTTCAGATCCCCAATCTCATATCACCTTCCTCTCTGCCAAACCCTAGGGGATGCTTTTGCCCAGGTTTACTTATGAGTTTGCCCCCTGTTCCCTTTAGCGATCCCAGTGTGCACTGACCTGGCAAACCTCCCGAGCGTCAGCAGCCACAGCGGTGTGAAGAGGGGTGCGCCCTGCTCGGTCTGGCTGGTTGGGGTTGGCTCCAGCCTCAAGGAGACGGCGGGCAGCGGTTGGCCGGGAGAATCGGGCAGCCAGGTGCAGGGGTGTCTCCCCAGTACCCACAGTGTGAGCCTGGGGACAGGCCCCTCCACCCAACAGAGGTTCCCAGGGTTCAGGGCTTCCCAACCATGACCCCTGGAAGGTCCTGGACTCCACTCCCCCACAGCAAACTGCTGACATCAGGGCTGTCACCCCATCTGTGGGCGAGAGACATGAGGGATGGGAGACAAGTCAATCAAAAGGACGTAACTGGGGTAGGAGGAGAACTTGGAGGTTAATGGAGAATCATAGCCTCAAGTGTCAGGAAGCCCAGCTCTGGCTCTTGATTTTATGTGGCTTTAGTCAAATGACTTTTCTACTTTTCTCTGTGCTTCAGTTTCCTCATCTGTAAAAGGAGCCAGTAGGCATAATTCTTTAACATTCTAGGGCAGTGGTTCTCAAACTTGAGTCTGGATCAAACTTACCTGGAGGGCTGGTTAAAACACAGATTTCCCAATATCTTGAATTTCTGAGTCAATAGCTCTGGAGTGGAGCCTGAGAATTTGTATTTCTAACAATTTCCCTGGTGAAACTGATTCTTCTGTCTGGGGACCACACTTTGAGAACCACAATTCTAAGGCACTAACTCTAAGGTTAGTTTTTTCAGCTCGAATATCAAAAGGCTTTCTGATTCTAGAAGAGTCAAAGGGAGTTTTCCTTTTCTTGATCTGGGTTGTCTTACATACCAGGCCCACGGGTATCCACGTCAGGGACATCCATCTCATATTCCTGGGGAGGAGTCAGCATGGCTGCCTGGGGGAGCTCCTGACAGTCACCCCTCAGAGGACAGAGCTGGCACTTGGAGGGTGAGGCCATTTCCTCAGCCTTGGGGATCAGAACAAGGATCAGTGAAGGAAAGTTGACTTGTCCCTTTAACTCCACCATCACCTCAGGACCATTTCTGTCCCAGTGGTTTCACCTGGCCCACCTCTTCGCCTTCTTTGGTGCCTGAGCACATCACAACTCCATCCTCATCAACTTCTGCCTCTGGCTTCAGTGCCCTGGAAGGGGGTGTGTGGGTAGGGGATCTTCAGGATCCCCAGGATTTCCAGCAGCCTTCCTTCCCCCCTCCCCTTCCTCTGTCATCAACTTCTGATCATCAGTCTCCACAGGAAAGAGTCTTTCCCAGAGCCTGGGTTCATCCTCACTCTTACTTGAGGCCGATGCTATCTTCACCCAGGGGAGGCCGGCGTCTGCGGGGAGTGGGCTGAGTTCGAGGCCTTCGAATGAACCCAGGGGGCAGCCAGAGGGCCCCATGCTCACGGCGCCGCCGCCGGATGAGCTGAAGGACGAGAAGAGCCCCAAGGGCCAGGAGGAGCACCCCAGCCACTGGTGAGCACAGCACAGGCCAGGGAAGCTGGTTGGTTGGTGGTGCTGGTGGGAGAGACACAGTCACAAAAAGAGACCATTTCTGGTGAGGCTGAGTACTACTGTGAGACCTTCGGGCAAGTGCAGTAACTTCTTTTTGTTTCAGTTTCCTCATCTGTAAAGTGGGAACAATAATTGTACCTGCCTCGTGGCATTGTTGGAAGGATTAAATGAGTTAATGTTATAAAGCGCTTAGAGCAAGGTCTGGCACCTCATAAGTGCTATAGGAGTTCTTTCATGTACTGTGAGCTGTTTGGCAGAGGGATGATTGGACTTAGTAGACAGGATAGACCAGAACCCAAGGTTTGTGGGAGGTCTATGGTAAAGGCTAGGATAAAGTACTTCGGGAAATAAGGGAGGAGACTGGAGAGCAAATGGGTCATGAGGAGATCCAATTAGAGAATGAGAGGTTCATGAGGGTAAAGTCTCCACACAGAACATTTGGGGTCCCTGCAATCCCATGTCATTTGGCCTCCATTGCTCGTTGCTGGCATGAAAGGGGGTCTGGGAGCAAAGTCAGCGGAAATGACAGGGGGTCACCTACCAGTGCCAGCACGAGGATGGGCAGCCAGCAGCGGTCCTGGCAGTAGGTGCTCCAGGGCCCCCACTGCAGCCATTGCAGCAAGGAAGCGGAGCAGGAGCCCAGGGTCCCAGGGACAGCGGGATGCAGGGTGGTCAGGGCCACAGCGGGACAAATCCACACCCATCACTACCACAAACCTGTGGGGGAGGCGCCTTAGAGTCCTGTGTGTTGCTTGCTGGCTCCCTTCCCTCCACCCATTAAAACACTAGTGTCTGCCCCATCCTCCTGCCCGGCCTTCTTACCCAGTGCTGAGAGAGTCTGTCTCCTTGCCCCCAGGCTGTGTTTGAGGGGCTGCTCTCTCCTGATGAGAGGGATCCAGGGTTCCTACTAGCTCCTCTTCGGCCTGGGCCCCAGGATAGGGGTACACCATGTCCTTGCCATCACTGTCCTTCCTTACCCAGAGCCCCACTCTCAGAGTCAGGGATAGTACCCGGGCCAGGGCAAGCAGCTGCTGGTCCAGGGCTGGGGGGCTCAGCACCACCAGCAGGGCCAGGGAGGGCCCCCATTCTGAATCTCCATCTTTGGGCCTGCAGTCACCCCCATCCCAGCCACATTCTGCAGTGTTGCAGCCTTTCTCGCAGTGCTCGTTGTGGAAGTGATCACGGCAGTACTGGTCATAGGCTGGACTGTGGGGTGAGGAGAGAGGGACTCAGGATCCCCAAAGAAACTTGACCCCCTTCTTCGTTCCAGAGAGATGCCTGATATTCCACTGCCTCTAGGGCACAGGTTGCTAAGTGGGTACAGCTCCAGAGCAATGGGCTTAGTCAGGCCCTGGGTGGTAGGTAGTTGAGACGCTCTAATGTCTATGACACCCTTGTTTCCTAAGACTGTCCCTTCTCCCTACCCTCCCAAGCTCTCCTGTCTCCCTGAAGGAGAGTCCAAAGACCTTTTCCCTCAGGGGTGCTGGTTGTTAGGGGAGATACTCCATGGCAACAGGTCTTAGAGAGGCTTGAGGCCAGAGCTCTCACAACTCTTAGGAGCCCAGAGGCAGTGCCCTCCTTCCTGGTCCCCATGTTAAATATTGATGCTGCCCTAGTCCCCTGGGCTGGAGCCTAGTGTCTTCCACCCCTACTTGGCAAGGGTTATCAAGGGTGGAAACTGCCTGGAGTTGAGGCTGTGGTCACACTGTAACTTAGAGGCCTCCCCACCCCCAACCTGAAGTCAGGGTTTTAGGCTCACGTGCAGGCTGGAGGAGTCTCACAGTCGTAGCCATCAAACAGACACTCTGCAGAGTCACACTGTGGGTGGCACTGCCCATCCCGGAAGAGAAGCCAACACCGGGAGTGGGAAGGACAGCCCTTCCAGGGGTCCGGGACCCCCAGGGAGCAGTCTCCCCCATCCCAATTTCCTCCAGGGCCGCTGCAGCCAGCATCACAGGCCCCATCTCCACCTCTGCCCTCACATCCCTTTGCTCCAGGCCTCTGACACCGGGGCCCTGGAGAGCTGGGAGGGCAGGAGCATCGGAAGGCTGGGGACCCGAGCCCAGGGATCTCTGAGCAACTGCCATTGTGTAGGCATGGAGAAGGAGGGCCACAGCCATGAGGAGCAGGTGGGGTCAGGCAGTCAGGGCCCCCGTAGCCATTGAGGCAGGCACAGCGGGGTGGGAAGCCAGGCTTGGGGGAAGGCAGACACAGGCCACCGTGGTGGCAGTGGTGGTGGCCACAGGAGGGGGCTCTGTGGTTGCAGGTGGGGCCCTCAAAACCCTGTGGAGAGGAGAGAGATGTTGGGGAAGGCCCTTGTATTATTCTTCCCACTCCCCCCCAAGCAAACTCTCGGGTTAAGATAACACAGATGGTCCTAGAATCTCATATCTGGAAGGGGCCTCAGAGAACTTTATATCAAGTCATTTTATAGATGTTGAAACCATGGCCCATGGTTTTTTCACATAATGACATATTACACAGTGAAAACGGACGAACCACCGCTGTGTGCAACAACCTGGAAGACTAAACACTTAATAGAGTGGTATTAAATGAATATTATCTTAATCCTTGGACATAGGGTGATAAACTCTCTTTCTCTGGAAGGGGAAGAGGATAGAGGAAGACATAAGTACATGTGAGTCATTGTTACTGTTGTAATTCTTAGGTTCCTGGGTATTATGTTGTAAGAATAATAAAAAGAAGGCCATGCACAAACCAATGATGATAGTGTATCATGAACAAAGGCTTATGATTAACCTGATTTCATGCATCTGAGGTCCACGCGTGCGCGCGCAAACACACACACACACACACACACACACACACACACACACACACGTAAAAGAACTTACCCAAGGTCGCCCAGCTTGACTCTGGGGCCTTACCTTAGGCAGTGCCAATGATTTCTAAAAATCCATTCATGCTAACACCTGATCCTGCCTGCCCCCTTGACTGCTTCTGAGAGCCACTCATCGCCATTAACATGGGCTGGTTCTCATCAATAATTCCCACTCCAGTGCTCCCTAGACTCCCCTCTAGGATCCCACTCAGGCATTCTCACCTGGCACCAGTGTTGGGGGAAACAGATAAGACTGCTTTGTGGTTACTTACCTGGAGGCAGTGGCAGGTGAAACCCAGGGGTGGTCCTGCTGTTGTCTCACAAGACCCTCCGTTGGAGCAGGGCTGGCTCTGGCAAGGGTCTGTCTCCACTTCACACCACTGGCCTGTGGTGGGTGGGGTTAGATGTCATACGCTACTTCAGTCATTGCCCCCTTGCTAGCTCATTCCTGGGAATTGACCCAGTACTACCTGCACCGGAAGGGATCCTGGGGCATATTCCCTGGGGTGGGGAGGCAGGGGGATGGACATGATGACTAGGCTGCCTTGTGGGTGGGGGTTGTCAACTCAGCTGTGCCACAGAGATGCCTACACACACCCTCCCAGGCCTCACCCGTGTATCCAGGCAGACATTGGCAGTAGAAGGCATTGGCCAGAGAGTGGCAGGCTGCAGTGCCTGGGGGGTGGCAGGGCTGGTCCAGACACTCATCTACGTCCCCTTCACAGCGCAGCCCCACAAAACCTGGAGGGCAGGTGCAGTAGAAGCCTCCAGGTTTGGGGGTGCAGGTCCCATGGTTGTGACAGGGCTGGGATTGACAAGCATTGGATTCCTTTGAGCAGTTCTGTCCATTGTAGCCTGGGGCACACTGCGGGCAAAGAGGGTCAGACAGGGAACCAATAATCCAGCCCATCTCAACAGTACAGGGGAGCCAGCTCAAGACAGTCTGCCCAATCCCTTCCCTACCTTCCAGTTCAGAGTATCACTCAACTGATCATCCCTCACAGCCTTGCGTAGCTTCACCCTTGTATTTCAACTCCATGCTATACCCTTGTTCAATAGTGGGCAATTTAACCACTCCAGCAGTCCCAAACCATCTTATGATACAATGCTATTAAACATAGTTCTGTTTTGGGTAAGACCTCCCTCCCTCAATCACACGCCTGACAGCCAGGCTCTGCCATGCTTTCTTAATTAATTTGTAAGTGTTTATTGAATGCCTGCTTCGTGCCAGGCACTCTTGTAGGCACTAGGAACATGAAGAAAGTTAGAAGTCATCCCTGCTTCCATGACGTTCTCAGTAAACCAGAGAGACAGCGAGCATTTATTGCATGATTTCTATACATAAGCTCATAAAACCCTCCCAAGAAACTTGTATGTGAATTATCTCATTTGATTCTCACTTTACAGAAAAGGCAAATGATTCCTGGAAAGACTGCATGACTCGGCTAGCAGGTGGCAGAGCTGGGATTCCGTGCAAGTCTGTGACTTCATAACCAGTACCCTTAGCCATTTGCCAATTGTTTACCTTTCTGCTAGTGGGAGAAGGGTCATCGGTGAGGTCTGTACCATGTGCTGAGTTCTTGCAAGAGGAAGGAGAGCATGTAAGACTGCAGTACCAGGCTTCAGAAAGGTGGAGCGAAAGGGAATTCCAGAGAGCGTGAGGAGTGGCTGGAGGGCTGGGAGAAGCGGGTGAGGGGGTATCTTGGAGGTATCGGAGGGAAGGAGTCTCAGGAAAGGGGAGGTAAAGCTGAGTGTTGGCTGAAGGGGTGTTGGCTACTAATTAGTACACTGCTTTTGTGTGTTTGAAAATGGTCATAATAAAAAGTTAAAGAATAAAATTAAAAAGTTAACGAGGATGGTTGGGGGACTTGCATCACACCTTTTATCCAAAGTCAGCCTTCTGAGTACAGGCATCAGGCTGCTTGGACTTGAATCCCAGCTTTGCCTCTTCTGCTCAGTGATCTGAACCACCAGGGGGAGGCCCACACCCAGTCTGGAGAGAAGTTAGGGACATTTCCCTGAGGAAGGCACCTCTTGAGCACCGTCCAGTGGATGTGGGTGGGGAAGGACACTGGAGAGCCAGTATAAGGGGTGTGTAGGGAAGCCAACAGCAGCTGGAGCAGAGAGTAGGAGGGCGGGGATGTGGGGACATGAGACCTAAGAAGCAGGCAAGGCTGGGTCACGCTGGCCTTAGATTTCACTACCAAAGAGCCACAATGGGGTGCCTGGGTGGCTCAGTCAGTTGGGCGTCCAAGTTAGGGTCAGGTCATGATCTCACGGTCTGTGAGTTCGAGCCCCGTGTCAGGCTCTGTGCTGACAGCTCAGAGCCTGGAGCCTGCTTTGGATTCTGTGTCTCCCTCGCTCTCTGCCCCTCCCCCGCTCATGCTCTGTCTCTCTCTGTCAAAAATAAATAAACATTAAAAAAAAATTTTTTTTTGTTTTAAAAAGAGGTGGGCAGCCACTGAAGGGTTTTAAGCAGGGGAGTGACAGGTGAGCTTAATGTTTTCAACAGAGCACCCTGGTAGTGGAGTAAAGGTTGAGCCTATAGGTGGACAAGTGGGAAGGCAGGGACAATAGGAGGGTGCTCCATGTGTGGAGGAGGGTGGAAGGCAGCAAAGGCTTAGACTGAGGCAGTGGGACAAAGGGTGAAGGAGGAAGGACAGAATTGAGAAAGATTTAGGAGGCAAAATGGCATGACTTGGTATGTGGGTAAAGGAAAGGGAAATGAATACATCACTACACGCCCCCTCAACTGCTTTTCCCACATCCACCCACGCTTGTCTCCCCTACTGCTCTTCTCTAGACCGGCTTACCTGGCAGAGATACCCAGTGGGCTGGGCCATGCACGTGGCCCCATGTTGGCAGGGCCTGGACTCACATGGGTTCACCCTGTCCTGACATACGCTGCCTTGGAATCCAGGGGGGCAGTGGCAGAAATAGGAGGAGCCACTGTCGATGCAGAGACCTCCATTCTGGCACAGGGAAGAAACTTCTGTGCCTGAGAAGAAAGGCAAACAGGGATAGATAAAGCTAAGTTAGGTTCTCAGGGGCCCCAGACACAGAGCAGAGAGGCTCATGGGGATCACTGCCATTCCTGGGGTGGGTGGAGGCCACTTGGAGCCTGAGGAGTCAATAAATTCTGGTGCTGAAGAGATTAAGACATCAAGATCCCCCTCCTGCCTGTTCTGCCAGAATGGAGAGAGATACCTCTTGTTAAACTTATTAGAGCATTATAAGCAACTGTATTCTTGGCTTAAAACAAGTCTCAAGGAAGAAAGAACTCAGCGGAAACTTTAGGTGCCTAAGTCTGTCCCCTGAATTGGCATCCTGTGATGTTCTCTCACTGTGATTCCCATCCCCTAACTCCACAGTAGTCTCTTTCCTGATTTCTGCTTATATTAAACCTCATTTGAATGAGGCGGGGGGTATTTTTTCACAAGGGGGTTGGCATAACATGAAAATGATTGGGAGCAGCAGTTGAGTGAAGTTGGGTTAAGTGTGATCCATTCTAGCTGAGTTATGATGATGGTGACAGAGTTGAGTTGCTTCACATGGAGTTCTGTCTCAGTGGTTGTGATAAACTGGAGTCTTGTTGTCTGGGTTGGTTGGTGTTGCTTGAGTTGCTTTGAGCATGGTGATAGGAGGGCTGAGCTATAGAATCAGCAGTAGTGGTTGGTCTGTGTTACTTTGACTCTTAGTTGGTTGTTTTGGTCAAAGGTTGTATGTGGATGCCCTTAGGGATCGGGTAGAGAGGGACACCCTTTCTCTCTTCATCTGTTCCCCAGTTGGTCCTTGGGTTAGTACCTTGGCTCAAAGCGGCCTTCTGGCAGGAGGACAGCGGAAGGTTGCAGAGAGGCCCGGTCCATCCCTGGAGGCACAGGCACTGGAAGGAGGGCCCAGTCTGGAGGCAGTGGGAATTGTGTGGACAGGGCTTCTGGGCACAGATGTCCACCAGAGTCTGAGGTTTAGGAGAGAGCATGGGGCAAGACTGAGTGTCATGTGTTCAGGCCCAGAGATGGTCTTCTGCCAGCTGCTCAAAATCCTTACCTGTCAAGCTCTCTCCTGAATGGTCTGGGGCCAGGTGATAGCCTCCCTCCCCCACCCCCACATCCCAGAACAGTTCCTGGGATCAGAAATCCTTTCCTCACTTCTACTCCATGCAAACCTCAAGCTAGAGCTCACCTCCCAGATTCCACACCCCCTTTCATGTGGTTACATTCCCAAGCTCCCTGCTCTTCTAGTCCCTGAGACCCTCCCACTAGAGCCCTTCAGCCATCGCCCTCCTCAGCACACTTGGCTCAGCACCCCTCACCTGGCAGCTGTCTCCTGTGTAGCCAGGGGGGCAGAGGCAGTGGGGACCCTGAGGGCCATCTTGGCAGGTTGCCCTGTTCCTACAGGGGCTGGACAGGACAGAGACAAGGCATGGTGGGAGGCAGTCCCGGCAACCAAAGGGGAGGGAGTGTGTGACGCGGTGATGAGATAGGAAACCAGAAAGGGAGTCATGGTGAAAGGATGTGGGATGTGGAATTCAAGGCAGCCTGGAGCCCCAGAGGAGATGGACAGGAAGGGTGGGAAGGCTGAGGGGCCCCTTCCCTTCCTCTAGGGGTCTTTGCTCACTTGTCTGCACAGCTAGGACGGGTCCTTCCCTCACAGCGTGGGCCTTGGAAGCCCGCAGCACAGAGGCAGGAGGAGGTGCCAGGCCTGTTCACACAGGTACCCCCGTTGAGGCACGGGGCTGGAGAGAGGAGGCTGTGAGGGGTTGGGTTCCTTACCCATACGTGGGCTGTGACCTTAGTCACACCCCGCACAGGACATACACGCACTCCCTGCTGCCCCCATCAAAACTGCAGCTCGTGGTGGCCAGTGGATTTTTATCAGACGGCACCAACACACCCTGACCAGTTCCTCCATCCACCTGTGGCCCAGCCCCAGAACATGGTAGGTACTCACCAGAGGCACAGTGGTCAGTGCTTGTCTGGCAGCGGGGCCCAGTGTGGCTCCGAGGGCAGGTGCAGGAATAGCCCCCAGGGCTGGGGCTACAGGAGCCACCGTTGAGACAGGGCCCTGAGTGACAAGCTGTTAGCTCCTCGCTGCAGGTGGGGCCTGAGGGAAATGAGTGGGGTCTGAGAAAGGGCATCCTCTTCTCTCTGTCTTCCTCCACTTATCTCCCCTTCCTTTTCCTCATCCCCATCCCTTTTGTCTTCCATCCAACCTCTTTTCTTTTCTTATCACCTCCTGCATATCGCCTGTGGTCCCTGCAGCACATGACCAGTTCTCCTTGGTGGTGACCAAGACCCAGAGGCCTAGGACACATGCCTCTACTGGTCTTGCTCTTGATTAGAGGTGGCCAGCCCAGAATGTCTGTGGTTTGGGAAGGGCCTCACCTGTGTAGCCTGTGGGGCAGGTACAGTTGTAGCCCGAGGGCTGGGGGTGGCAGGTCCCCCCATGCGCACAGGGCGTGGAGATGCAGCCCCCTAGCTCTGCTTCACATTCTGGTCCTGTCCATCCCACATCACACACACATGAGGATCTGGTCATAACGAGAAAAAGAAGGGTGGTTTTCTTCTTCTGGTGATTTTTTCTTCTCCCCTCCCCACTCCTCATCACTAGTTAGACCCCTATGACTTTCTTTTTTTTTTCTGTTTCATGTTCATTTTTGAGAGAGAGAGAGAGAGAGAGAGAGAGAGAGAGAGAGAGAGAGAGAGAGAGAGACAGGGTGTGAGTGGGGAGGGGCAGAGAGAGAGGAAGACACAGAATTTGAGGCAGGCTCCAGGACCTGAGCTGTCAGCCATGAGATCACAACTTGAGCCGAAGTCAGATGCTTAACCGACTGAGCCATCCAGGCACCTCTTCTGTTTTTAAGTAGGCTTCACGCCCATTCTGGAGTCCAATCCAGCCTGGAGCCCAACGTGGGACCTGAACTCACCACCCTGAGATCACATCCTGAGCTGAGGTCAAGAGTTGGACATTGAACCAACTGAGCCACCCAGTCCCCTGATCTCTTCTTTTTTTTGGCCCTGAGACTCTGGTCCCCTTCTTCAGTGGCTCTGTTCTCAGCATTGTCCCCCTTCCATACATGCCTCCTGCTTGTTTCTCCGACTATATGTATGAATATGTATATACATTTCTTCTATAATTTGTTTATTATCTGTCTTTCCTCATTAGAATGAGAGCTCCATGAGAACAGACACTTTGTCTCTTTTGTTTTGTGCCATTCCTCCAGTGCCTGGAAAAGTATCCACACATAGTAGATGTTCAATATTTGTCTAATGTATGATTTTTTTCAAATTTTTCAATTTTTTATTTTTGAGAGAGAGAGAGAGAGACAGAGTGAGAGTGGGAGAAGGGCAGAGAGAGAGAGGGAGACACAGAATCTGAAGCAGGCTCCAGGCTCCGAGCTGTCAGCACAGCTTGGACGTGGGGCCTGAACTCATGAACTGTGAGATCATGACCTGAGCCAAAGTCGGACGCTCAACTCACTGAACCACCTAGGTACCCCTCTAATGTATGATTAATTGGCCCTGGGATTTCATGTTTTTCTTCCTGTTCTGACCCTCTAGCCCTCCGTTTCTCCTGTTATTTATGAACTCTCCCCTCACGGGATAGCACTCACTAGTGGATCCCTCACCTTGGCTTTGACCTCAGAACTTGGCCATTTCCTTCTTCTTCCCTATTGGTCATTTCTTGCAGACTCACCCCTCCCTGGTTGTCTCCCCCTGGCCTAGCTGAGGAGGACCCAGAGGACAGTGGAAGGTTACCTCTGGCAGTGTCCGTGGTGGCAGGTGCAGTTGTCCTCAATGGGGGCACAGCCAGGGCTTCCATCAGGGCAGAGGCAGTGGGCCTTGTCTTCCTGATCTTGGCATTTTTGCTTGGGCTGGCACAGGTTGGGGGCACACAGGGGAACCTCACAGAGATGACCTGGGGTGGGGAGATGGGTCAGAGGGAAAACAGAGTCCCTCTATGTCCTTGATGGGGCCAAAGCCACTTTTTACATATGACTTGCTCACTCCCCACGAACCTGTCCTTCAGTGGCTCCCTGTTGCCTCAGGATACTGTCTAACTTCCTCAGAATGGCACACAGGGTCCTGCATGGCATCATTTCGCAATGCAGTTACCTGCAGCTAAAACATGTAATCATTCTGTCTTGACAAACTCCTACTCATTCTTCCAGACTCAGCTCAGCCATTACTTCCTCATGAAGCTTTCTCATCTCTAGTCTGGTTGGCTGGTCCTTTGTGCTCTTATAGAATCCTGTGCAGTCTCTCTCAGAGCACCTATGGCCATAACCAACAGGAGACTTCTTGGTCTCTCTGCACTAGATTTAAAGCCACTTGAGGAGAGCAGGTCTCTTACCAACTTGTGTCTGTGTGTGGCTGTGCATAGTAGGCACTTAATACATTCTAGATAAGGAAATGAATGGCTTCCTCTTGAACCCCATCCTGTTTCTGAGCCCTAATCACACCATTCATGTTGGGCCCAGTGTGCGCCCTGTAAATAACACCTGCTGTCAGCCTCAGGTTGTGCAGGTTTTGCATTGAATAATTTGAAGGGGTTCCATTCTCATTCTCTTTTTATAGTCCAACCCTTGAATATCCAGCAGTGACCTCTGCTCCACCCCTAATGGACTCAACTATCCTGCCAGTCCTTTCTAACACCTCCCCTGCTTACCTGTGAAGCCAGAGGGGCAGAGGCAAAAGAAGGCTCCTGGGAGATCCAGGCAGCTTGCTCCAGTGGGGCATGGGCCACTCAGACACTCATCCACCTCGGCCTGACAGCGAGGGCCTTCAAAGCCTATGGCACAGCAGGAGGGTCAGGGACCTGCAGGGGAGTCTGCACTTGGCCCCCACTCTTCCCTGCAGTGTTTGAGCACTGGTCTACCTGGAAGACACTCGCAATGGAATGATCCAGGCTGGTCCTGGCACTGCCCACCGTTGGCACAGGGAGAGCTTCCACACTCATCGATGTCCTCCTCACACCGGGAGCCAGTGAATCCTGGGGGGCAGGGAGTAAGTGGGGAGAGATGGTAAAGGTTATCTTTCATTTCCTCTCCTCTCCTCTCCTCTCCTCTCCTCTCCTCTCCTCTCCTCCTTTTTCTTTCTTTCGTGACTTTGGATTCATCAGGGAGTTTGTTACAAATATTTGTGACTGAGATGTACAGGTATGATTTCATGGATTCAAACAAGAAATTTAGAGTTAATGCCGATATTTAACCTTCTATTTACACAGACAGAAATAACATTGCTATGAATTGCAGTGAAGAGAATCTTGTTTCAAATGGCTTGGTTTGGAGGTTCATCTGCATGTATCATTATATAATGAAGGTACCAATCTGGGGGCTGCTCAAAGAGTGATTTGAATTTCAGAACATAGCAGCATATCTTAGTAACTTCATTCTTTATATAAAGAAGGTATAACTGGCTGTGTGTGTGAATGGTGAAAATACTATGTATCAAAAGCATAAATGCAAGTCGTGGCCCCTCCCCTCACCAGGAAAAGTGAACCTGGGGGGCTTCCCAGAGAAGACACCTGGGGCAGGTGGAGGTGACAGGAGGATGATGTTCAGCACCTGCCAGTTGTGTGACTTTGGGCAAGTTACTCAGGCTCTCTAGGCTGCAGTGTCCTCTTCTGTAAAAGGGGAATAATAGAACCTACCTTATGGTGTCATTGAAAGGATTAAATGAGGTAATGCCTGAAAAGTACACAGCCAAGTGCCTGGCCTGGAGCAAATAGTCTAGAAACATCTGTTATCATCACAGCAGGGAACAGAGGGATCGATAGTGGTGGAGAAGGAAGGCCGGGGGCAGTTTTCCCTGCATCCAGGGTGAGCAGTGCCAAGACCAGCCTGGGATCCCCACGAGCGGACTCTGGAGGAGGGCCAGAAAGGACGATTTGGGTAATTTGGCAGGACAGAGATAAAGGTGGATGAGTACGCGAGGAAGGTTTGGGATGTAACAGAAGAGAGTTGGGGGAGCAGAGGAGTTGGGAGAAATGGGAGCCTCGTTGGCCAAGCCAGGGTGAACTTCAAAAGGTTTGGGATTGCCGGGCCTGCAGTGTGGTTCAGGGGCCTGGGCTGAAGGGCTGGAGTGGAATCTGTACTCACCAGGCAGGCAGACACACAGGAAGCCGTTGAGGAGGTCCTGGCAGTCAGCCTGGTTCAGGCAAGGAGCAGAGGCACACTCGTCTGTCTCCACCTCACAGAGCTGCCCTTCTAAGCCTGGGACATGGAGATGTGGTGCAGGCTGAGCCCTGCCCGGGCTGCTCACCCCTTCTGCCCAGGAGGACCAGGGTTCTAGAACCCTCCCAGGATGCTGTCTGCCTGAAGGTTGGGGCGACGAGCCTGCGGTCCTGCTGCTCTGCTGTGTGGGGCTCTGCCCCCTTTAAATGTGAAAGCTCAGGGAGCAGGGCACCTGCTGGGACCCGAGGGGGTAGCAAGGAAGTGTCTGTGCCCAGACGGCAGGCTCACTGGGCTGGGCTAATGAGCCTGGAGGTCCTCAAGGTCAAATGAAACAAATGGGCATCTGCTTGGAGGTGAGTCATGCCTCTTGTTCTACCCCAGCAGGCTTCTGTGCCAGGGAGACCAGGAGTCCCCAACGGGGGGTATTTGAAGGGCATTTGGGTAGCTTGTTGGTCACATATTTGTCCTGTATCTTTGGGCTTGTCCTGGTATCCGCAGTCTCAACCTGAACTGAAAGTGGATCAGCCTCTAGACCTCGGCTGCCTCCCACTTCCTGCCTGGGGATTCTGCTTCTGAATTTCCTTGGTATCTATGACCTTGTCCCTTGGAGGACTGCATGGTTTTCTCAGCTTTTTTCCTTGGATGCTGCTCAGTTTAGGAAGGCTGTTTGGTGTAGTGGTTAAATCTACTGAAGCCCTGGGTTTGAATCCCGGCCATGCCACTTACTGGCTGGACAACTCACTTAATCTCTCTGTGTCTGTTTCTTGTAAAATGGACACAGTAACAATACTGACCTTAGAGGGTTATTGCCAAGATGACAAAATGCATGTAAGATGTTCAGGTGGTACTTGGCATAAAGTAAGCTATTATTTTTTTGGTTTCATTCAGCTTCCTGATATCGGGTTGGTCACTATACCCCTGGGGAGACCTGTCTCCCTTAAAAGTAACTTGGAGGTAGGTGCAGCCTTGTGGCACTTTTTTTTTTCTATTGTACCAAATTCAAGCATACAGGCCCTTTGGGGTTTTAAGGATTTACTCAGTCTCTACAGGGGAGAGTTTCTGTGATTAGGAGGAACATTCTGAGTTGGCATGAGCCGAGGCTGCTGTTGTTCTGCACTTCCTTGATGGGCCTCTGTGTACAGTGGACCAGGCCGCGCACTTTACAATGACTATGAAGTGAATGCTCTCCTCTCACCCCCAGAGTTGGGCAGTGTACAACCTCAGTACCATCTGTGGCTTCCCTTCTCCTAGAGGCCATGGGTTTCCCAGAGTTTTCATCTTGGGTGGGGAGATGAGTAAGAGGTATTCTTTGATAGCTGATCCCAACTGGCCTGGGGCTATGTATGTTCTGGAGGGGTCATGCCTAGTGGGTTCAGGATTAGTCCCCTGTGTCCTCTACTCAGGGCCCCATCCATCTAGTACCTGGTGGGCAGAGGCAGTGGAAGGTGGCAAGCAGGTCCAGGCAGGTGCTGCCTAGATGGCAGGGCTGGGACAGGCACTCATTGTGATCAGCCTCGCAGCGGGAGCCCGTGTAGCCAGGGGGACAGAGGCAGTCAAAGGAGCCAGGGGTGTTGAGGCAAGAGCCGCCGTGTTCACAGGGACTGGGGCCTTGCTGGGCTAGGAGGAGAGGAGTCAGAAGTTCACAGGGGCCCAGGGCAGAAGGGCAAGGAGGCCAGCCTGCCAGGGAAGGCATGAGGGCCTGCTTGTGGCAGAATGAACACATCGGAGAAAGGGCTGGTGTCTTTAACACAGACGAGGACTAAGTGGGGCCCGGAGGGCTAAGCACTGGTGAGAAGACCGTGTAGGGAAGAATTGCCAAATCTGGACAAAATTGGGAAAAAAGAGATGATTGTATTTTTAATTTGAAAAACAATTTGCAGAGGCTGTTTGGGACTCAGAGAGGATCTGATGTGGGGGTGCCCTACCCATCTGACACTCGTCCAGGTCCTGGTGGCAGGTGGGCCCCGAGTAGCCAGGCTGACACAGGCAGAGTGGAGAGCCTGTCAGGGGATTGGTGCTGCACTGGGCTTCCCCGTGGCATGGCTGGCTCAGGCACATGTCCTCCATGTGGCACAGGAGTCCTGGAGGGCAGGATGGGCCTGAGGCTCTTGGGCCGCTTGAGGATCCCAGCTGCCCCCCTTATGCTTCTGTCACTTGCCATCCTCACGGCCACCTCCCCGAGCCCTCTGTCACACCTGTGCGGCCAGGTGGGCAAAGGCAGGAGAAGGAGCCCACACGATCGATGCAGGTGGATCCCGGGGCACAGGTGGCAGCAACACAGTCGTCTAGGTTCTCTTCACAGCCTGTGCCTCCCCAGCCGCTCACACACACACAATGGAAGCTGCCAGCTGAGTTCTGGCAGGTACCCCCATTTTGGCAGCGAGGGGGACCCTGAGCCTCACATTCATCCACATCTTCGGAGCAATCCCAGCCTGTGGGGGATGGGATGGGAACGGGACAAAGGCTGGAGTTGGGAGCCCTGTGAGGAGGGGAGGCTAGGGGCTGATCATATGGGCCACGGGTGCCATGGACTTGGCTTAAACGACTCACCTGTCCAGGCCTCTGGGCAGAGGCACGTGTAGGTGCTCAGCCCATCCAGGCAAGTGCCCCCGTTCTGACACTGGTGCCCAGCACAGTCATCTGGATTCACCTCACAGCTCGGGCCTCTGAAACCTGACAGGGTCATGGGATTAGTGAAGGGAAGGGGACCTCCCTGCCCCGAGAGAGGGGTGGCAGACGTGAGGACGCACCTTGGGGGCAGAGGCAGAGGTGGAGGGTGGAGTCTCTCCCTGGAACCAGCTGACAGGTGCCCCCATTGGGACAGCCCGTAGGGGGGCAGGGTCCTGGCTGGAGCTCACAGCGTGGACCCTCCTGCCCAGTGGGGCAGTGACACCAGAAAGATCCCAAGGTGTTATGGCAGGAAGCGCCTTTGGGGCAGGGCCCTGGGTCCAGGAAACACTCATTGATATCATGTTCGCAGGCATGACCCTCGAAGCCAGGTGGGCAGCGGCACTGGATCTGGGGGTATGTGGCCAGACACACCCCTCCATTGACGCAGGGATTGGCTGAGCAGAAGTCCCGAAGCTGGCACTGCTCACCTGAGGCAGAGGACAGAGGGCGCTGTTCAATCCCCGCCCCCCACTCCACTGGGAGAATCCAGCTCTCTCACTGGATTATCTGTGTCTGATTTTCATGTTGCCTTCTCTTTGTTCCCATACGCTTTTTGCCCTGCTCCACCACCCCTTGCCTCAGTTTTGGCATTCTGGAAAATGGGACCTGTCGTTGTTGGTGGGAGTATTGCAGGCTGGCCCTGCTGAGCAGACCTGAGACACAGTGTCCTTCCAAATTTGGTGGCCTTTCCTTGGTGGGGAGGAGAAAAGCAGCTGGCCTCCAGACTCGGCACCTTGCTGTGCCACCACCGCTGTGTGCCCTCAGGTGTGTCTGGCCTCTCTTGTCTGGATTTCCTAATCTTTAGGTGGGTACAGTGTTGCAGATAATGATAAGGAGACAGACGTCTCATCTGTTCCCCCCAGTGGCAACGGCGGTGGTGGCGGCTGGCACTGGGCTAAGTGACCACCTCCTGAACATCACTCCCTTTCCTCCTCTCGGCAGTGTTATGAAGTGTGGACATCAGCTGGCAACTGAGGATGCAGAGAGCTTAACTACCTGATGCAAGGGCGCGCATCTCATCGGTGGCAGAGCTGGCAGTGGACACGTGGGCCGCTGCTCTGAAGCACAAGGCCTGGCAAGTTGCCACTGACAGTCCTCCTTGTTGTCACACCACGAGAGGCTGGTCTCCCACCCCCAAATCCTCAGAATTACCCAGGCACTCAAAATATCTGCATGCCTGGGCCCACCCCAGACCCACTAAAGCAGCCTTTCTGGGATGTGGGCACCAGTATGTTGCAGGCTTTTCAGGTGATTGCTGTGCCTTGCCACGTTTGAGAAGCCTTGCTCTTCTAGTCCACCCCTCACAGATCACTTTCCTCCCCGTGTGGTCTTCACTGCCTTGTCCAGTCCCCTCCCTCCTGGTAGATCAGAGGAGCCTTCCTCTCCAGGGGCTTTCACCTCTGTCCCATACCCCTGACTGCTTCCCCGGGCTAGGACGCCCTGCCCACCAGGACGAGGTCCCACACCCTCGTCCCCGGGTTGCACCCCTCTTCCTTGCCTTGATACCCGTTCCTCTCTCTGGGTCAGATCCCTTCCACCCCCATTACACCTCCCACCACCACAGTCTTTCCAGGTGCTGTTATGGGCTCCTACTTGGAAGAATAAAGGCCAGATGCCCATTATGCAGAATCTAGGAGGTTCCCCTCTCCCTGCCTTGTGCTAGGCATTAACCCTCTAGCTACTGGGTCGAGGGGCCAGGCTGGGGCACTAAGGAGGCTATGGCAGTAGCCATTTACTAACGGGTTTGAAAACACTTCAACGTTTTAACCATTGGTACAGCCATGCTGGTGAATGTGTCTCGGGTCAATGGTCAGCAAGAGGGCTTGTTGATTCTCACAGCCTCTGTCCTCAAAGGGGCTGGCTGTTTTGCAGACTCCAGTTCCATCTTTCCCACCCCACTTCCCAGTCCAGTGTTCCTGCCTGTCCCGTCCTCCCCACCACTGCAGTGCTCACCTGTCCATCCAGGCAGACAGGAACATCGCGGGCGGCCTGAGGCCTGGATATGGCAGCGGCCCATTTTGGAACAGAAGGAAGAACAGGGGTCCTTGAGTTGGGCCTGGCACCTGTGGCCAGTGAAGCCAGAGGGGCAGGTGCAGGAGAAGCTGGGGGCCAAGGGAGAGGGAAGGCTGGGGGAGCCTGGGAGGGCGGGAAGCAGAGCTTGGCAGCTGCCCCCATTCTGGCAGAGCTGGGCATCCTGGCAGGGGTCAGGAAACTGGCATGTCTCACCCAGGAAGCCAGGGGCACACCTGAGCAGGGGAGGAGAGTGGAAAACTTAAGTCACTGGGTCCTCTTTGCCTTCTCTCCCACCTCCCTTCCTTTGCCTTCATTTGTTTCCCTTTAGTGCCTTTACCTCCTCCCTTTCTCCTTCCTTCCCAGTCCCTCCTCTTCCCCAGCTCTCCCTCCCCATTTCTGGTCTCCCACTCCCAGGAGAACTCACTGGCAGCTCCCTTGTCCCTGAGATAGGCTCAGGCAGGTGCCTCCGTTGGCACAGGGTTCTGGGAAGTCCCCACACCGAAGCACTAGGGATGGAGATGAGGAAGGCATAGGAGTGGGGAGCGCTGTGCTCCCAGATTTCTCTGGGTGCTTTGCTGCCTGCAGCAGCCCCACACGTGCTGTCAGCCACCACCACTTCTGCACTTGCCTGATCCCTACCGGAGTGGTGCTCTTGCCCTGGCATTGCCCCGCCCCCATCCCAGGCCTGGGGATCCTCTCAGCTCCTAATCCCCACCCCCTTTCCTGTTTATTAGCCAGCCTTCCAAGTCCAGCCTCAGGCTCCATCCCTTGGAATGGAGACAACAGGGCTCAGGAGGGGGGCCCAGGGGACTCCTGGAAGGTGAATGGCTGAGACATTGAAGGGATTTCCTCCCGGAAGGGCCCAGCATTGAGCCATCCGGGGGGTGGGGACAGCTGGACCGGGAAAGGGACTTGGTCAGCCCTTGACCTTCCCATGTCTCCATCTCCTGCTTTGTTCTCATCGCCTTCCCTAGCAGGTGGCCAGTCTTTTCCCCTCTTTACCTCCTAAATGTGATTGCAAGAGCCTGCTGTCCACCAGCACTAAGGCCAACTGGGTTCTCCCTGAGGCGGGCACCCTCCCATCCATTCCCCAGACAGTCACCGCCCCTGGCACAGGCCCCAAAGCCTTGGTTTGTGCAGCTGCAGCAGCAGCAGAGTCTTCTCTCCCTGCATTTGGGGGGTGATGGTGGTGAGATTCTCTTCCACCCAGTGTCCTCTCAAAGCATGGGGCTTGGCCTTCCGCCCCCAACCCATCAACACCCTCTTAAGGAAGATGGGTCCCATCACCTCTCCTACCCCATGCCTCACCTCTGGTCTTGACGACTGAGTGACACAGCAGCAGCAGCAGCAGCAGTGAAGGGGGCTGCATTCCAGAGCACCGCCCCACACCCAGATCCTCTGCCTCCTCAGGCAAGGACCCTCAGAGCCCTCACCGAGGCAGGAGCCACCTCCTCTGCTCCCACGGCCCCTTCCTCCTCCTCTGCCCACTGCAAGCCTCACGTCTGAGCTGTTTCCTGAGTCACACAATGTCCTGGACACCCTAGTGATGGGAGGGGGAGGAGTGGAACAACATTGAGGGGGATGAGGGAGGGGCCTTCTGTCCCTGACAACCCCTGGGGAGAGGGGGAGTGGGATGGTGTGGCAGGTGAACAGGACCGGAGCACCGGGCTGGGGGGTGGGTTCTGGGTTCAGTTCCAGCCCTTCTGTTGTTGTGTGGTCTCCCCTTTCTAGAGATGAGAATGACAAGGTGGCTTACCCTTGCCCTGGGAAGGTCAGGGCCTGGAACAGAGGTGTGGGGTGCTGAGGCATCTTCTGTTCCAGGTTAGTATCCGTGCTTCTGGGTCAATCTGCAACTTTCTATAAGTCGAAACCACTAACCTTGGCAGTGGGAATGCAGGGCACTCCTAGCCATTACCTTGGCCCTTGCTGGGACTTAGTTTTCTCCTTTGGGGTAATGGGCAAGTTACTGGGCTGCTTCTGGGGGAAATCTTGGCCTTCCTTTGTTGGGAAACGTATAAAACCAATATCAATGATAAATGGATGTTGTCGGTACTGAAATGTGCAGTCTGGATTATCCAGTGCAAACTCTATATTTAGGTAGGTTCCCTTCCCTTTCTCTACCACAGAGATCTCTGAGATGTACGGAATGTCAGTTTCTGAGTTCAGAACTGGAGTAAATAAAACGACAAAAGAGAATTCATTTCCCTGACTCATCCTACCTGTTTCGAGTCAACCCAGGACAGCTCCAGGGTCAGTCACACACTGAGTTTCCTTAGTAGCACAGAGAGCTGAGAGTCTGGGGTGGCTGGAGGTGTTATCAATAGCCATGCACAGCCCCAGCACTGTGGTACCCAAAGCTGCAGCCTGATGTGCCCGGAGTACCTTCCCTTTTTAAAACTCTTTTTTATTAGCATAAGAGACTCTTAAAAACTGAGAACAAACTGAGGGTTGATGGGGGTGGGGGGTGGGAGGGAGGGAAGGGTAGGTGATGGGCATTGAAGAGGGCATCTTTTGGGATGAGCACTGGGTGTTGTATGGAAACCAATTTGACAATAAATTTCATATATTAAAAAAAAAACTCTTTTATTTGGAAATAATTTAAAGCTCACAGCATAGGGGCAAGAATATAATTCTAGGATACACTTCACTCAGATTCACCAACTGGCATCATGACCACATCTGCTTTATCATTATTTCTCTAAATACACAGTATTTTTTTCTGAACCACTTGAGAGTAAGTTGTACACAAGGTATTCGTTTACTTATAAAAACACGGGTATGAATGTCTTAAGAACAAGAACATGTTTTATATAACTACAGTACAACTATCAAAATTGGGAAACTTAAGTTGAGACAATAGTATTATCTAATCTACTGTCCATGTTCCAAATCTGCCAATTGCCCCATAATGTCCTTCATACTGAATTTTTTTTCTTGGTCCAGGATCATGCCTTGCACTTAATCATCATGTCTTTTCAATATCCTTTAATATGGATACAATTCCTTAGACGAACTTTGCCTTTTATTATATTAACAGGTTTGAAGAATACAGGTCAGCTATTTTGTAGGTTGTTTCTAAATTTAGGTATGTCTGATGTTTCTTCAGTTTACTCATTTTGGGCCAGGAATACCACCAACGTGAGGCTATAGCCTTCTCAACGCAGCACACCAGAAGACACATGGGCTAACATCATTCTTAATGGTTGGCAAGTATCCCACTGCTTGATGAACCCTCGTTCATTGAATCCAGTTTCCCATTGTGGGGGCATTTAGTTGGATCTCAATCCTTAAAATTATGGTAAGGCATGCTGCAGTAAATATTCTTGAGCATACATATTTGCATGGTTGCCTAAGTGATTCCATAGGCCGAATTCCTAGAAGTGAAACCACTGAGTCAAAGCGTCAAAGGTTAGGCTTATTTTGAAAGGTTTTGGTATCTAAGTGTTGCCGAGTTATTCTCCAGAAAGCAGCACAGGACCGCACCTGGGCCGTAGTGTCTGTGCATGCCCTTATTCTCGCCGACGCTGCTGATCAGAATCGGAATACCTACCACTTTGACAGGTGAAATGGTGTCTCATTGTTTTCAGTTGTGCTTGTTGGAGAGCTGACATTATTTTCATGTATTTAGTGGCTATTCTTGTTTCTTCTTCGTGAGTTTCCTGTGTGTGTTTCTGTCCCGTTGTCCTGTTTATGTCATTGCCACTTTCCCATCATCTTTGTTAGTTGGTGGCAGCTCTGAGGATGGAGTCTTGGGCACAAGAAACCTAGTGTGAAAAGTCTCTCCTTTTGCTACCTTCTGGTTTGTTGACTGGTTGACGGGGTGAGATTTGATGTTTGTGAGAAGGGAAAGGAAAATAAGAAGGGACACTACGCTTCTCTCGGAACTATGAAGACCTGAGTGGAAAAAATGAAACTCTCCATTTCTTCCATATTCTTGACCCCATATTTTGTGTGTGTGTGTGTGTGTGTGTGTGTGTGTGTGTGTGGAAAAGGAGGCTAGTGCACTAGGCCGCAGCTTGAGACAATGAAAGGATAACAGAGACAGAAAGGGAGTGGTTGGGTAGAAGGGGGACCTGGGGTGTGATAGGGCAGAAGCTGAGTTTAAAGACAGTGTCAGTGGGGTGTATGGGTGGCTCAGATAGTTAAGTGTCCAAATCTTGATTTCAGCTCAGGTCATGATCTCGTGGTTCATGAGCCCAAGTACTGTGTCGGGCTCTGCACTGGTGGCTTGAAGCCTGCTTGGGATTCTCTGTCTCCTTCTCTCTCTGCCCCTCCCCTGCTCGCGCTCTCTCTCTCTCTCATACACAAAAGTAAGTAAACATAAAAAAAAAAGATGGGGCACCTGGGTGGCTCAGTCAGTTGAGCACCCGACTTCGGCTCAGGTCATGATCTTGTGGTTCGTGAGTTCGAGCCGTGAGTCGGGCTCTGTGCTTACAGCTCGGAGCCTGGAGCCTGCTTCGGGTTCTGTGTCTCCCGCTCTCTCTGCCTCTCCCCCACTTGCACTCTGTCTGTCATTCTCTCTCAAAAATAAATAAACATTAAAAAAGAAGACATTGTCAAGAAAGTGCACAGCCCACTTCTTGCCTTATCCCTGCCTAAGGAAGACAGCATGCACCTGTTCAGGTGTTATGAGTTGTGCTTGGGTCACAGATACTCTCCCTGGCCTCTAGGATCTTACCGTCCAAAAGAGTATTGATGCTTTCCTAAGAGCTTGTTTCTCTGTCCCAGGAGACACAGAAAGTTCTTTCTGGTGTAAAGTGACCTCATTCCTTACAACATCCCATCAAATAGAGGTTTGTTTTACTCAACTGACTCTTCTTATATTGTATATCCCCTGAGGAGAATAAACTTGTCAATCATTCACACTTTAGTCCTGGGAACTTTTGACTTTAAGATAGGATCCATCTCTGAGCTGAGCCTTGATAATGTGACCAAACACAGAGAAGATGCTCACGGTAGATGTAGAAATGCACAACAGTTGGCCCACCCTGAGAGATTACTTGTGATTATATAGCTCAGGAGACTTGGAGCCTCTCTTGTTCCCTCAGACCTCCCTTCCCTGCTGGTGACTTCTCATCTCCTTAACTTTGTATCACAGTGGTGTCCATGGTGCAATCTCTGGGCCTGTTCTATTTTTCATCTGTCCCTGAGTGATCCCATCCAGTCTCATGTCTTTGCCAGATTTAAATATCACCTAGGAAGACTACCTTTGTGTTGATGACTCCCAAATTAGTGTTTCTAGATCAGACTACTCTCTTAAACTCTTAATGTACACTTCCAGGGTCTCATGAGTACTGGACTGGTCGTGTCCAGAACTGATGCGATCTTCCTCTCCAAACCTTCTCCTTCCTCTCAATGGACTTGGCCTTTGCCTATTCTTTTAGTCGTTCAGGCCCAGATCCTTGGAGACAGTGCTGACTCCTCTCTCTCATACTGTATATCCAATCTGTCTTAAATCCTACTGGCCGACATTCACAATCTTTCCAGAATCTGACCACTTCTCATCTCTTCTCATCCCCACTGGTAGCACCCTAGTCCAAACCACCATCATCTCTTGCATCTCCTAACTTGCCTCCTTGCTGTTGTCATTGCTCCCTTGGCTATTTGTCTATACAGTAGTCACAGTGAATCTGCTAAAATATGAGTCAGACCATGTCGCTCCTATGCCCAAAACTCTCCAATCACTTCTGCATTCACTGATAGTAAAGCCAAATTTATTAAAGGGCCGGCAAGGCCCTACATATTGGCTCCTTTCCTCTCCTGCCTTGTTTACCTCTCTGACCTCATCTCCTATTACTCCTCCCCTCCACTGTGCCACACTGGCCTCCTAAGTGTTCTGTAAACAGGCACATTCACACCTGAGGACCTTTGTACTTGTTCTTCCCACTCCCTGGACTGCTTTTTCCCCCCAGCTACCCATATGGCTTGCTCCCTCAACTCAAAAAACTTCCATAAAATTCATAGGAAATATGAAGGACTCAGAATAGCCAAAACAATAGATTTATATTTCCCACTTTCAAAAGTTATGACAAAGCTATGGTAATCAAGGCAGTGTGGTATGGACATAAATTTAGACATTAAGCTCAATGCGATAGAATTGATTTATGGTCAATTGATTTTCAACCAAGGTGCCGAGACAATTCAGAGGGACGAAGAAAAGTGTTTTCAACAAATGGTAGTGGGGGGCACCTGGGTGGCTTGGCCAGTTAAGCACCAGACTCTTGATTTTGGCTCAGGTCATGATCTCATAGTTATGAGATCAAGTCCTGCATCGAGCGCTGAATGTGGAGCCTGCTTGGAATTCTCTCTGACTCTGTCTCTCTGTCTCTGTCTCTCTCTGCCCCTCTGTCCTACTCACTCTCTGTCGTAAAATAAATATGTTAACATTAAAAAAACCCACAACCAAATAGGGGCGCCTGGGTGGCTCAGTCAGTTAAGTGTCCGACTTCGGCTCAGGTCATAATCTCTCACTTCGTGAGTTCAAGCCCCACATCAGGCCCTGTGCTTACAGCTCAGAGCCTGGGGCCTGCTTCACATTCTGTGTCTACCTCTCTCTCTGCCCCTCCCCCGCTCTTGCTCTGTCTCTCTCACTCTCAAAAATGAAAAAATGTGAAAAAAATTTAAAAACAAACAAACAAACAAAGAAACACCAAATAGTACTGGGACGATTGGTTCTCTACATACAAAGAATGAGTTTGGACACTTACCTCACAAAATACACAAAAGTTCACTCAAAATCAATCATAGACCTAAACATAATAGCTAAAGTATCAAAATGTTAAAAGAAACCCTAAGAGTGAATATCATGATTTTGGATTGGACAATGGTTTTAACATGTGATACCGATGCATAAGCAAGAAAATAAAATTTTGATAAATTGGACTTTATCAAAATTAAAAATTTTTGTGCTCTGAAAGGAGCCTTAAGAAAATGAAAAGACAAGCAACAGAATGAGAGTAAATATTTGCAAATCATATATCAGATAGGGGACTTGTATCCAGAATATATGAAAAATTCATAACTCAATCATGAGACTCAGAAATGGGCAAAATATTTGAACAGCTTTTCCCCCAAGAAGATGTACCAATGGCTAATTAACACATGGAAATATGCTGTTTGGGATTCACTCAGCTTCTTTTTTTTTTTTTTTCCTTTTTCTCCCCCAGGTAAAAATTGAGACATACATTTATTTATTTATTTATTGCTTTTTATTTATTTTTATTTATTAATTTAATTTAATTTAATTTAACTTAATTTAATTTTTTTAACGTTTATTTATTTTTGAGACAGAGAGAGACTGAGCATGAACAGGGGAGGGGCAGAGAGAGAGGGAGACACAGAATCTGAAAGGGGGTCCACTCTCTGAGCTGTCAGCAGAGAGCCCTACGCAGGGCTCAGACTCACAGATGGAGAGATCATGACCTGAGGCGAATGGGACACTTAACCGACTGAGCCACCCAGGCGCTCTGATTTTTTATTTTTTAAAATTTACATCCAAATTAGTGAGCATATAGTGCCACAATGAGTTCAGGAGTAGATTCCTTAGTGCCCCTTACCCATTTAGTCCATCTCCCCTCCCACCGCCCCTCCTGTAACCCTCAGTTGGTTCTCCATAGAGTCTCTTCTGTTTTGTCCCCCTCCCTGTTTTTATGTTATTTTTGTTTCCCTTCCCTTATGTTCATCTGTTTTGTATCTTAAAATCCTCATATGAGTGAAGTCATATGGCTATGTCTTTCTCTGACTGACTTTTCACTTAGCGTAATACCCTCCAGTTCCATCCACGTAGTTGCACATGGCAAGATTTCATTGTTTTTGATTGCCGAGTAATACTCCATTGTATATATACATATCACATCTTATTTATCCATTCTTCCATTTACCCAAAAGTAAAAAATATAGTAGAAAAAAATTAAAAATACTTTTAATAAAAATTGAAAATGAAAATAAATTTTTTCTCTTTGTGCATTCAAGAAAAAGAAAAGAAACGAAAAGAGTAAAAATAAAAAGGAAAAAGAAAGAAAATTGAACAGATGGACCAGGGAACAGACTGAAATATGATTGAAATTAGTTCGTTTTCCCCTCAAAGTCAAACTATGAAGTGCTTTATAGTCTGTAAACTAAGCAGGCAGAGAGACTTGTGTTCCTGAAGAGTGAAGTTGGCCCAGTTGGGTGGGGCTTAATGTAATGGCCTTGTTCTCCACTAGATGGCGCTGCTTCGCTTCCTGGGGTGGATTGTTGTGGCGCTTGTAGGGGTGTATGTGCCTGCGCCAGAGTGGTGAAAATGGTGTCACCCAGCTACCCAGTCTCTAGTATCGGAACCCTGTTTTCCCCTATCAGCAATCACTCACCCATCCTTTGTCTTTGGCTTCTGTCCACTCCCCAATTTTACACTGTCCATGACCAAGGCCCAGGCAGCACCTCCCTCCTGAGTTTCATCTCAGATGCAACTGTGTTTCCTGACCCCTTAATTCTGAGGGCCTGTTTCTTTGACCCATTCTGTCCCTCTGTGGGAGGGTCTCACAGAGCAAAGGACAGGTGCCAGCTGCACCCAGAAACGTTTGTGGGACTGTGCTGCTGCCAATGCCCAGAGACTATGGCTGGGTGCCAGCTTGCTCCAGAAAGAGTTCACACGGTTGTGTAGTAGCACTGTGTCAGGGATTATGGCAACTCACAACATGCATCTGGCACCAGGCTTCACCCCCAACAACCTTGTTCCAGCACCAGTAAATATGATTGTTCTCCTGTATCCACTGGGGCCTTTGCCTTGAGGGTGGGCACACAGCTTCTACCAGATGTCCTCCCAGCAGGGGAACCTCCTCTCCCTGTGTGGCCTGAAGATCCCCGGACTTCACTCTGCTCCTGGGGAATTGCCCTTCACACCAGAGCACCACCAGGTGTCGGGCTGTGGAGTTTCAGACTCTGTGCTCCCCCTGTTTATAGAGTTTTAATGGAATTTAAACCCTCTCGTTTCTCCTTTCTCCCTTTTTAGTTTAATCCCTGTGACTGTTTCCACTTTTCCCCTTTCTCTCCAGCTGGTTTGGGGGGGTGCTTTTCCCATATTCTCCCCCGCCCCCCTGTCTCCATCCTTTCTCTGCATGCAAAAACAGCTCCTTGCCCTCCGTGGCTTCTGTCTCCCCCAGTTCACCTCTCCGTGCCATGTACCTGCTGAATTTTGTGGTTCAGGTTATGCAGATTGTTGTTTTAATCCTCAGATCAGTTTTCTAGGTATGCAGGATGGTTTAGTGTTGATCTGGATGTATTTCATGGACGCAAGACACAAAAAAACCTTCCATGCTGTTCTGCCATCTTGGCTCCCTGCCATTTGCGTTTTAAGATAGGAAGTATACCATGTTTGTTTTCTTGTGGGTGTGATTTTCAGAGGGAAAGGCAGCATTGCAGAAGAGGGAGGGTTGCAGGAGGAATGTCCTTGAATAGGTGGGAGGGGCTGGGGTTCATTGACCAAGTGGAGGAGTTGGTTATCAGTTGAAAGTGGAGGGGAGGGAGGGTGTGTAATTAAGAAGAAAATGTGAAATAATTGCCTTGAAAGTTTGTGAGTGAGTAAACAGGAAAATTCTGTGTCCTTTTATCGATGAGCTTGAAGTTTGTGATTATAACTATTCCATAGGCATGTTTGAGTATTTTTATCCAATCACTTAGCTGCTTGTATTTAGACATGGAGTAGGTGGGAAGTTGGATTTAGGCAAAGCTGGATTTTTCCAGGGTGGTATGATGGAGAGAATGCGGAAAATGGGAGTTGAGTGTGCAAGGTAGTTATAACAATGGGTCTGGAAATCTAAGTGGGATATTGTTAAAATCGGGCAGAAGCGGTTGGAAGTCTGGGAAGAGGACAAATTATGGGGGTGGGGCAGAAGAGTGACTTGCAAAAACAGGAGGTGTTGAGCACAGTGTGGGATACTTAAAATTTTTCAGTATTTCCTAAATGACCTCCTTCCAGCTTCAGAGAAGCTTTTCCATTTCCTGGATCCTGGGATCTTGTGAATCAGGCTAATTGCCTTTCTTATAGGGACTGCTCTCCCCACATGCATCTCTCAGCTGCCCTGGCCCTCTCCCCACAGATGACCCATATGTGGTTCTTGGTTCTTGGATATTCTGGAGAATTTATTACATCGAGTGACTGCTCTGTGCTCATGGAAGGTATAGATAGGGCCCTTGGGGCTTCTGGACAGTGGCTCTGAAGCTGACCCTGAAGATGCTGACATACTTTCATGATGTGAGAGCCCAGAGTAGTACCTTCTGGAAAGTCTGACCTGGGAGGAGGGGTGGGCTGGGGAAATGGTTGCCTCTCTAGGTCTGGGATCCAGAAGGGGCTGAAAGCGGCTCCTGACATAGCACAAAGTGTATTCTTCCTAAGTCGGTGAACTGTGCCTGTCCCTTTTCCTCAGCACACTACTGGCCCTGGGCACTCAGACCTTGGCCGGGGAGGTTGGGACTAGTGTGGGTCAGTCAGTAGGTGCTGGATTAGGAGCATGGGAGGTGCACAGGGAGGTACATGGGTACTTGACCAGTCAGATACTGTCCTAGAAGACCCTAAACTGGAGCTGCTGGGTGGTGCAACATTACGGGTTATCCCTTTGCCAGAAAGATTGGCAATTAAACCCGTAAAATAGACTAACATTTTTACTGGACACACATGATCATAGACTGATTCAGAAAATTCTCCATTTTAAAATTACAAACTATTGCATAAGCAGACAAAAGTTAAAGATAGCACAACGACTTACTTATTCTTTTCCTGAAGAGAAGCAGTCTTGTACTGGGGCCTAGTATGAGGAACAAATTTATTTAAATATTAAGGAAATTTAAGTCCACAAGTTGATAAGTATTTAAACAATTGGCAGGATAAGTAAGAGAAGCAAAAGTACTACTTGACCTCTAGTAAATGTCTCTACGTCCTAAGCCCCAGGGCCCAAAGGGTTTGTGAATCTGTGTGTTTTCTCCTTTTTTTTTCTACCTCTTTTGCCAAAGTTTACTGAATTCTTGGTGAAGAAAGAGGACTGTTGGATGTGTTTTCAGTGGAAGGGTAGTGCTTTCTCAGTGGTAGGAGGAAGAAGCCCTTAGGCAGTAGCTGGGAGTGGGGTGGTGAAGGGTCTGGAGTGGGAAGGGGAAGTGGCTGGGACGGGGGGTGGTTGGGAGAGTTGAGTTTAGGATGGGGAGAGGTGGAGTAGGGAAGGTAATGGGGGTGGGGTGTGACTGGGGTGGGGGCAGCAGGCTGGGGCTTTAGGAATTTCCCTGAGGGGAACTGTTTAGAGGGCAGACTCAGTGAGGATGCAGAGGTTCCCAATATGCGTGATGTGGGGGCAGAGAGGTCATCGTGCAGCGAACGCAGCCAGAGGTGTTGAGATTGGCAGCTAGCTACCTGCGTGGGCTGCTCGGGTCTACTCACAACCCACCCTCCCTGGGTGTTTGGAACAAGAGGTAAAGTCTCTGGTCCATGGCCTATGTTGATGGAAAGGCTGGGAGTGGCTCTCCTGGGTCCTGGGCCCTAGCCTGGCACAGTCATGGGGCAAGAGCTGCCCAGCATGGTACCTTCCTCATGGGTTCTCTGGGCCTGACCCAGCTTTAGGTGTTGGGAGGATCTGTCTACACTAAAGGATCTTTGACCTTCCACTGCCCTCCAGAGGTGCCCAAACTGTGTGGGATACCCGGACAGTTATAATAAGTAAAACTGTGGATGTGAAGGGAGGTGGTATGAACATCCCCTGTGGAAGCTCAGAGAGAAGCCAGCTGTTCTCCATCCCCACAGCTCTGACCACCATCAAATGGTCCTGTAGCCACACAAAGGATGTTTCCAGCCCAGAACTTTTCTTTTTTTAATAATGTTTATTTATTTTTTGAGAGAGAGAGAGAGAGAGAGAGAGAGAGAGAGAGAGCTTGAGTAGGGGATGGGCAGAGAGAGAGGGAGACACAGAATCAAAGCAGGCTCCAGGCTCTGAGCTGTCAGCACAGAGCCCGATGCAGGCTTTGAACTCACAAACTGCAAGATCATGACCTTAGTCAAAGTCGGATGCTCAACTGACTGAGCCACCCAGGCGCTCCAGAACTTTTCTTGGGCTTAAGACCTACATGTTCAACTGTGTCTTCCACTCCCCACCAAGATGTCTAACAAAAAAGTCAACAGAAACCCATCTAACCCCAAACTCTTGATTCCCTTCCCTCAAAGGGAGAGCTCTGGGCTTGATGTGGGCAGAGGCACTGTGGATTCTGCCCCTCTGGGCACAGGAGCTCCTTGGGTGCAGTTGAGGCCTGAAGACTCTCCCCTTCTGTGACCTCTGGGACTTGGGAAAAGGGGAGGCCCTTAGGAAGCTTCTGGAAGACTTTTCACCCCCATACCCCCAAAGCATATCCTTTGGTGAATGTGACCTGTCACCTGCTCCCTGGGGGGAAGGCCTCCTTGAAGTGTGGGTGCTGGGCTTCGGCCCACTGAGGGTGTCCAACTCTTGGCTGTGGAAAGGGGGAGGAGCAGACTGACCCCTGTCTCCCAGCAGGTGCTGGTGTGGCCTGTGCCCTGCAGACCTCTTCAGAAGCCAGTGGCCAGGCTTGGCACTCTGGAAGAGGGGCAGTGTACATGTGCTGGGTGCAGGTCTAGGGCATGACAGGACTCTTACCCTGCAATGGGGGAAGGCCCAGGGCCAGGGAAGGCCAGGTTGCCTCAGGGAGAGGCAGCCAGCCACAATCATTGGGAGCCACTCCCTCTGCCCATCTGTATTTTTAGCCAAGGAGAAGGTATCAGTTTAGAGGTAGAGAAGATAGAGTGGGAAATGGTGAGCAAGGTCAGTGGATAACTTGAACCCAAGGGTTTGAACCAGAAGTTTCCAGGGCTCCTTTGGGTCTCCTATCTGACACCTGATGGCAGTGAGTAATTTGAGGAGGGACTGAGAAGAACTGAGTGGCAGGGAAGACTTGGAGGGGCCGGTCAAAGGAAATTGAGGATGGCTGTTGCCCACAGAAGCTAGTCTGTGTGGGTGAGGGTGGTGCACGAGAATAGGGCTGGTGAGTGCAGGAAGGCAAGGCGGGAGAGGGGGAGCTGGGATCATGGGGTTAAGGCACTGGGCTTCCCAGAGCAGACAGGTGTGACAGGAGAGTCCTGAGGGGATGGAGAGACATCTGCAGAGTAAATCTGGGGCATCGGGAACAGCCTCAGAGCTCAATGGGGTGAGAGATTTGGGGAGAGGAGGTGGTTCTGGAATAGCCTGAGGCTGGTCCCACTCAGCTACTGTGCTTGGCTCCCTGGCCAGCTGTCATTGTATAGGCCCGTGAGAGCCTTGTATTTTGACAATCCTTTTCTGTGTCCTTATGTTTCCTTTTGCATTTCCTATGCAAAGTTCTCTAAAAATGAATCTCTGCCTTTTGAGTGTGAACTAAAAGGATGCAGGGGGTGATTCTTCCTGGCCTCTGTGGTGGTGATGGTGGCAGAAGTGGATGGGGGCTGTCCCTGGGGAAGGCTCCTGGGGGTAAACCTACATAGAACCTAGTCCTCAGGTCTTTTTCAACACCTGCTGGGAGGCTCCCCACCGTTCCTAGTCTGGGCTATGACTTTGGGCCTGGAGACATCAAGAATTGTGTTTTGTCCACTCCAGAGCTGCCTGGCAGGCCTCCCTACCTCTCCCACCTGTATATGCACCCAGATTCCCCACTCACTGGGCTTGTCACTGGTGTCCTTATCTTTGTTGGGGGGAGGGTTGTCATCTGGCAGAAGCAGTAGTTGGATCACTTGGGAAGGTGCTTGTGGCAGAGATGGATCAGGTGGGGGTTCTCATGTTAACCTCTTCCCCTGGGTCCCTTTGTCCTTTGTTGTGTTACTCCCTGTCTGCCCCCTCTTCCTTGTCTTTTCTCACCTTTCCCTGCCTCACTCTGTAACTGGGGACACGGACTCCCTGGATTGATCACAGGGAGGGAGGGCTTAGGGACTTGCTGGTGGCTTCTCACCGGGTACAGCCAATGGGAGGCACTAGAGGGAGGCTTTGGTGGAGGGAGAGTAGGTGGGGTATTCTCCCTCCCTCCCTGCCAGTATCTGGGCTCCTCTTCCCTGTCCCTTTAAGGCTGGGAGGGGGAATAAAGGCTCTCAGGTGCCTCAGAAGCCCCTGCTGTTCCCCTGTCCCACCTACCCCCAGATAAATTACTTCTTTACAACTTTGTAATTGAACCATCTTAATGGAATTCTGCTTCCTTCTGGGGCCCTCCACCTCTCTTCTCTCACACTCTGGCCTCAGGTGGGCTGGCTAAAACTGAGTTTCCATGTGGTGGGAGACCCTCTCTCCTCACTCAGCGCTGTGCTTTTTCTCACCACAAACTGTAAGGCAGAATCTTCAGCTTCCTTTCCATCGCTCACCCTCTTGGGATTCAGTCTTTCACTCCCTCCCTCTACCTTGAATCTCTGGTTCCAACTCTGAGTCAGTGTCTCCTCAGCAAGGAAGCTGTCTTCTCAGAGGTGTCACACTTGGACTAGCCACTTCCAGCTTTGTTCCAGGGAATTTGGAGTTTCTCAAGGGGAGTCAACATTGCAAACCTAGGGCACTTCTCCAGCAAGTCTGCCCAGGGCCTCCCTTAGGTGTATCGTATCTTTAGTGTATCTGAGGGTCCACGCTTCTTGCTCACATTGCCTTGCGGTTTCTCTGCTTTGCCATGTGTCATATTAAGTGGCCAGGTTGTGAGAATGTCTGGGGCAAGAGACTTTCTTTGTCTCCCCAGATGCTTGAAGCCAGCTGTCAATAGATGCCCACTGAACAAGTGAGTGTAGAGATTGTGTCCTATGACCTTTCACTAGGGGCACAGTGAGGGGTGAAATGGGAGGGGGCAGGTGGAGAAGACAGCTTTTGGTTTGGGGGAAATGGCAGAGCCAAGGCCTGGCAGTGTGGACCTTTTGCAAAGACAGGATGCAGTGATGTGTGTGTGTGTGTGTGTGTGTGTGTGTGTGTACGTATGGGGGTGTCTGTGAAGGGGGATCCTCACCCTACCAGGCTTTAGAGGAACAGTGAGAATGGAGCCAAACCAATGTGTGGAGACTTGGTTGGACAGAGATGTTGACATCTGTCCCAGCACTTTCTTGTGGGAACTCAGTTTTGTTCTTTAAAAATGAATAATATTTAATTACAATAAATACATAAAATAAAAATAATAAATAAAATAAATAAGCTAACTTCAGTAAGTCGATAAGTATGAATTAAGCCCCACCACCCCAGGATATGTGGTATCCTTTCCTGTCCTAACTACCCCTCAGTGCCACGGAACTCCTCATCGGCCTTCTGCCACCGCGGATCCGTTTGCCTTCCGTTTTGCCCGTTGTCTAATTTCATCTATCAGAAGTCGTGTAGCCTGCGGTCTTTTGTGCCTGGTTTCCTGTGCTCCCATCCACATTTATAAGATTGTATCTGTCCCTCTGTCCTCCCGCAGGGAAGCGCCCCTTCGGTGCTGTGCGTGCTGGCCACAAGGGGGCAGCAGAGCCTGATGGAATCTGGGAGACTTGGTAGGGTCTCCAGGGTTTCTCTCCCCTCACAGCACCCTCTGTCTGGTTGTCTCCCAGGCAGCTGCGGCAGCATAGTCCTCCTGCTTCCGTCTCTGACACCTGCTACTTTAGAGAGGATTTCTGGGCCCAGAGCCTCCAATCTGGTGCCCTCTGTTTAGGGCTCACCTGAGTTTTGGGGTGTACCTGCCTCAAGTAGGGTTTGGCCCTGGGCAGGTCCCTGTGTCCCTGTGTATTCTTCAGCTTCTGTCTCTCAGCTTTAAAGTGAGGAAAGACTCTCCTCTGAGGATTAGAGTAAGTCATTTATTGAAACAAAGTACATAATGACCAGAGTGAAATAGCACTAGATAAATGGTGGTCCTGAGTATTTGGTGAAAGTCAGTAGTGAGGTGGGGCCTGGCCTCAGGGCTTCAGCCTACAGCTCAGCCTGTGGAGGCAAGTCTCCCTGACATGGAGGAACAGGGTGTTGGGCATGCTGGGGACTGTTAGAATCAGCCTCTCAATCTTGGCCAGGGCCCCTCCTGACTTTTCTGCCTCAGGCCTCTCTCTGATTCTTTCAAGGTCAGAGGCTAAAGTAGCAGATCTCCAGGCCCTTTTCCCATAACTTGGCACTCACCCTCCTACAAGGACTTAACTGTTTCAGCCTTGACTGTGGATGGGCCTGATCTACATGGGATTGGGAGAGTGAGTGAATGCTTCCCAGGTTATGACTGGGTCACCTGTATGTGGGCGGTACTTGTATTCACTCACTGCAAAACATTCACTGACATCTCAGTGACGAGTGAATGTACTTGAGACACTGTGGGCATACCTGTGTCCCATTCAGGTGTCTTGTCCCCAGATACATCAGGGCTGAAAGCAAGGTGGGGCTTGCACCTTCTCTTTTCCCTTTCCTTTCCTCCCTGCTTGCCCTTCCCTCCCTCCGTCATTCTGTTCTCCCTTTTCCTCTCCCTCCTTCCCTTCTTTCTTCTTGCTCTTTCCAGTCTTTTTTTTCCCTGTTCTTTCCATTCTTACACCATTTTTCTCTTGGCTTTCTTTCAATTTCTTATTTATCTTTTGCTAATTGATGGCGTAATAAAATTTATTAAAATTTCTAAGAATGTCTTTCTCCCTGGTCTCAGTCCTTTGCCTTTATATAGCTCAGAGGGGTGGGAGTGATGCCTCTTCACGTCCCCAGGAATCTCAGACTTTGGAAGCAAAGGGACTTGCCCATTCAGAGGGTGCCGGGACAGGTGCCCTGGCCAGTTGGGCTTTGCAGTCGACCTGTGAGAGGCCTGGGCAGGCCCCACTCCTGGGAATGAGTAAGGGTCTAAGGAATTTTCTGAGGCATCTTTGGTTGGAGAGTTCAGATATGGGAAGACAGCCTCCATTAGGAAGGGCTGTGCTCACCAAAGGGGCAGGTGTGCAGACTCAGCCCTTGGTCTTGTCCTCAGCAGACTCCCAGGGCAGAGCTCAGCCCACCAGCAGGGTCATGCTGGTTAGAAAAGGAAGGAACATTTTGAAGTCTACACGGAAACTGTCGCCTTATGTGTGTGTATGCGCATTTGTGTATGTGTGTGTGTGTGTTTCCTGTTATTTTTCAGTTTTTCCAGATACCAAACAAGCAGGAAACACTTGTATAAACTTTTTTCCTGCAGTGGAAGATAACCCAGTGAACCTTCACCTTCACAGCGTCAAAATAAATTAAGATTCACCAGATTGCAGATTTTTAAAGATGAGGTTTAATCCTTTCCACCAAATGTCACATTTTAAAATTACACTTCTTTTTATATTAGCCGTTGATTTATGGCTTAATATTTATCTGAAAAGTGTTTCAGAAGTACTTGAAACAACTAAAGATAAGAGGCATTACATGGCTGTTAAAGGAGAAAGTATAATATTAACACACTAGCATCGGGATCACTTATATTGAGCAAGAAAAATCATCCAGGCCAGTGGACAGTATTTGTTGACGAACAGCTGGAACATGAGTCTGAGAGCTGGGGGAGGACGGTGAAGTTTGCTGTGTGGTGTCCTTCCTGCAGTGTCCCCAGGTGTCCTTCCAGTGTCCTTCAGGAACATCTTCCCTGTGCTTTGTCATTCCTTCCTCTCCCCTTCCTCCCATCGTGGGATCGAAGGACTGGCCTTCAAGGGAGATAAGCTTTCTGGCCATATCATCCTGGTCCGTTGCTGAGTTCAAGGTCCTCTTCCTGCTCCTCTTTCACCCAGAGCTGTGTGGAGCTAGGGGCTGGGCTGGGCTCGTGGACTGGGTCATGTGGGGCAGTAAGGAGGGGTGCACCTTGCAGGTCCAGCCTTCCTTCCTCTAGGAAGTTCCTGGATTAAAGGTTAATAGAGGGCAGGGCTCATGTCTTCCTTCATCTCTGTGTGCATGTGTGAAAATGAAGTCTCATAAATACAACTTGTGAAGCCCAGTTCCTGGCACTTAGTAGGAACTCAGTCAAATTCTTCCCACAGTCTTTTCATCAAATTCCCCTAATGTCTCTTAGGCCTTGAGGAGTCTCCCCGTTGGGCAGGGATTGGTGGTGGCATGGGCGAAGGGGTGGACCTGGAAGCTGGTATTGGTCCTTATCTCATTTGTTATTTTTCTTTCTTTTTTTAAAAAATATTGACTTTTTAAAAAGTTTATTTATTTTTGAGAGAGAGTGAGTGTGCGCACCCACGTGAGTGGGCGAGGGACAAAAAGAGAGGGAGAGAAAGAATCCCAAGCAGGCTCCTCTCTCAGCACAGAGCCCGACAAGGGACTTGATCCCACAAACTGTGAGATTGTGACCTGAGCCAAAATCAAGAGTCAAATGCTTAATGGACTGAGTCACCCAGCCTCCCCTCATTTGTTATTTTTCCGTTAAGATACATTTTCCCAATAGTCCCAAGTCTAAGTGGATATTGGCAGAATAGACCTTTGCGGACGACAACCTGGGATGTGTTCAGATATACCCAGAGGTCTTGGATTTGTGCAGAGTTTTCATATCTCAGACCAGACATCCAGGCAGAAACCTATCAGACCCATGCATCATGAGCCAGTCAGGCCTTGTTTCATGAAAACAAAGGAAAATCCAGTGAATTATTCAGAACAATCAAGAGTGAATGCAGGCTGGGTGAGGCTTTGCTGGGTGTGTGGTTGCAAAACTCTGAGAGATTTGGTTTCCTCTCCTGTAGAATGAAGATAAATGACAACAACCTGGCAGAAATGTGACCAGGGAAGCTGTAGCCGAAGCTAGTGTCTTAACACCAGTCACTTAACTCATGAACACCCGAGCACTGGGCAGGCTTGAGGGAGTAAGCAAAGGTAGTTGAATCTGAGTTTCTAGCCTGGGGATGTTTCGGTGAAGCATATATATTTGGGGCAGGAAGAAAAAAGGAGCAGGAAAGATGGTGGGGTTGTACCACCGAGGGGCTGGGCGGACTTGTTTAGGTCAGAGTTAACCGTCTTTGTGTTTCTCAGTGGAATGAAATGTTTTCCAAATTTGGACAAGGCTGAGTAGCCAATGGGCTGCTGCAGTGATTCCTTTGCAAATGAGCTCAAGCAAAGTTTATTGTTTACTGTGTCCTGGGCACGTGAGCAGGGCACACAGTGCCTCCCTTTGTGGATGCCACAGACATTCCACAGAAGAACCAATGTCAGAGCTGTGCTGGAGGACAGGGTGCCGGTAAAACTCCAACAAGTACGTGTATGAGGCACGTATGGGGATGAGTAGGTGGGCGAGGGTTCCTCTGAGGAAGGTCAAATTAGGCATGACTGAGACGTTAAGGAATTTGGGGGATGAGAAAGAGAGAGAGAGAGAGAGAGAGAATGAGAGAGAGAATGAGAGAGCAAGATAATACAATGACTTGTGAGAAGGCCCGAGGCTTCGAACAGAGGAACTCACTGGAGGAACTCACTCAGGGCAGTGAGGGACAACTGGCAGAGTGATGGAAAGAGGTCAGAGAGGAAGCTGTGCTCTGGGAGTCACAGACAAGAGGTTTATAAGGGGATCCCTTGAACAGATAAGCCAGATCTGACTTGAGAGGATCATGACCTTGGAAGGAAAATGAACTTGAGGAGGTCAGGCTGGAGGTGGGCAGGGGACACTCATGGGGAAGCAGGGACACCCTGCTTGGGCCAGGGGAGAAATGGGGGTGGCCAGGAACTAGGTACTGGCCACGGATATGGATTTGAGAAAAGTCTTGAACATTCCTGGTGCATTGGAGGTGGACTGGGTGGGAACATGGACTGTGTAGTGGAATGACCCTCCAGTTTCTGGCAGATGTAACTGAGTGAACCAAGGTGTCCTGCTGAGATGGGAACATACAGGTAGGGAGGGGCTGGAGGAAGCTCCAGTGCTCCAGGGTTTTCCTTCAGAGACCATAACATCCATCTTTCCTAGAGCACACTGCAGCCTGGCAGGGAGGGGACTGAATGGTGTATCCAGGCCATGTATACTTGTAAAATACTAACAAGCCACAGGGTGCTGTCCATTCAGCTTGGGCAGGGCCAGAGCTCCTGATGCCCAGTAGTAACCTCTCTGTTGCCACACCTATGTGGTCTCCGAGTGAAGAAAAGCAAAGCAGCTACACCAGGGGCTTTTCAAAGACTCTTGCCTGATGGTATCATGAGTAGTCTCAGTAGTGAACAGCCATGCATAGGGCTAGGTATTAGTCTTGGCTGTGCCATACACACTCTGCTTATGGTTTAGAAGTTAGCCAACCTGGAGAGTAGCAGTTGTTCATCAAACTATTGCTGAGTCTGTCCCTGTGTGTGACTCCCTGCAGGGTGGGTCAGTGGACCTGTACTGCCCTGTTTCTGTGGCTCTGATCACGTTGCTTCCTTACTGATAACTGGGGTGCACCATCCAGAGGGCAGGGCAGAGTCTGCTGGGATTGCTTTTTGTAAGCTTTCACTTTCAAATGGTACAGGAGTCAGAGAAGGGTGGATTCTCCTGTTAGGGAGTGCTTAGTGGGGGCCCCGGACCCTGTTTTGGCTCAGACTCCTGTAACCTGTTCAAGTTCTGCTTCCCACTCATCTGGGAACCACCTGCCTCTCAGGGAAGAAGACCCTATGGCACCCAACGTTGAAATTGGAAGCAGGGTTTGGGGCTCAGAGCAGCTAACTGCAAGTGCAATCTCTGAGAGCAGATTTGGGGTCTGCTGAGATCTCACACTACTGAGTTAGAGACATTCCAGAAGTCTCAGCTTTCTAAGCAGGTAAGTTGCTTCTGAAGATGCTTTTGGCCAATAAAAGGAAAGGTGGGAGCAGCTGGCTTTCAGGATGTGGCTGAGATTGTGGTGAGGGTGGTGGTGCTGGGTAATAATGAGGCTCTGAGAAGACCCAGGACAAATACAGTGATGCCTGCACTTCATTCATTTATTGACATTTGTGTAGCACTACATCCTTGCCTGTTGGGGTGAGATCCCATTACTATCCCCACTTGACATTGAGGAAACTGGGGCAGAACAGGTCAAGAAACTACCCTAAGGTGGTTGTTTAGAGAGTGGCTGAATCTGACCACTAGAGAAGTCAGCAGTCACCTCCAGGATCTGTTCTTCTCAGTACTATTTGCTGCCGGACCCCCACTCCATCAGTAGGTGGTTTGAAGCCTTTTTTTTCTGACCAGGACAAATTTTATCATTTCTGTGCTCTCTCTCTCCTGGGATCCTCTTATTTTTTTTTTAAAGCAGGCTTTGCACGCTGTGCCAACGTGGGGCTTGAACTCATGACTTGAGATCAAGACCTGAGCTGTAATTAAGGGTCAGCTATTTAACCGATTAAGCTACCCAGGCACCCCCTTCCTGGATTCCTTTGTCCTGAGGCAGAAACTCCTCAGAGATATAGAGGATGAGGGTCAACTTTTCATGGGGAATTGATGGAGCCCTCTGTTGGGAGTAAGGCCAGTTCCTTTGTCCTGAGCACCCTTTGTCCTGGGACCCCCAGCCCCATCAGCATAATGACTAGTAGCAAAAACTCTTCTTGTTCTGGGGATTATTATCAGCCCTGAGCCCTTCTGTCTGTTCTGAGGCCCAGAGCTGTGGGCTGGCCCTCCTCATCTCTGTAGGTGTTCTCCTGCCTCCTGCCCTGTGTCTCCCCAGCCCTGAGGAAATGGAGGATTGCCGCAGAGGCTCTTTGCTCTCCCGTCTCACCTCCCTGCTTCTCTTCTTCCAGTTGCCTGCTGGGGGGTCTGCAGGTAAGTGTGTCCCCATCTCCCTTCCTGCATCTCCCTTTGGTGGGCGAGAGCCTCTGGGAGCCCTGCTGTGTCTCCATCAGGACAGATGGTTATTGGTGGAGGCTCTGGCTGTAGGAAAGGTCTGGTGATCCCCCAACCACTAGGTATAATTAAATATTTAAGAAGAGTCCCAGCACCAAATGCAACCTGGTGCAGCCACTCTAGAAGACTATGGAGGTATGGAGGTTCCTCAAAACATTAACAATAAAACTACCCTACAACTCAGCAATTGCACTACTAGGTATTTATCCAAAGGAAACCAATGTACTGATTAAAAGGGGCACATGCACCCCAATGTTTATAATAGCACTATCAACAATAGCCAAAGTATTGGAAAGAGCCCAAATGTCCATTGACTGATTAATAGATAAATAAGAAACAGTATAGATGTACAATGGAATACTACTTGGTGAGCAAAAAGAATGAAATCTTACCATTTGCAACAATGTGGATGGAACTTGAGGGTATTATGCTAAGCGAGATGAGTCAGAGAGAGTCAAATACCATATGGTTTCACTCATCTGTAGAATTTAAGAAACAAAACAGCAGAGGGGAAGGAAAAGTAAGATAAAAACAGAGAGGGAGGCAAACCATTAGAGACTCTTAAATACAGAGAACAAACTGAGGACTGCTACAGGAGAGGTGGGTAGGGGATGGGCTAAATGTGTGATGGGCATTAAGGAGGGCACTTGTCGGGATGAGCACTGGGTGTCATAGGCAAGTGATGAATCACTGGGTCCTACTCTTGAAACCAATACTACACTGTATGTTAACTAATTTGAATGTAAATAAATAAATTAAAACAAAGAGTCCCAGGACCATAAAATAAGGGAAGGGGACCAAGACAGTTGTCCAATGAGGAGTTTATGTCTTACAAAGTAAAAAAAATGTGAATTTCACTATGAAAAGTGTGAAAATAAATTTCTTTTATTTTTTGTTTGCTGGCTCTATTGGTATCTAAGTAGTTATTCGGTTATTAATTCATTACATTCCATAAATATTTACAGGGTATGAAGTTTGTGTAAAGTGCTGATCTATGTACAAACCAGAGTCCCTGTCTCCACAGCGCTTACATTCTGGCAGGAGACAGCGAGTACTAACTACCTCAACTCCATGGAACCTATGTCTGTTAGAGGAATGGACAGTATGGGAGAAGGAAGTAGAGCAGGGTGGGCAGTCAGCGGTGCAGGAGGGTGTGTGGGCGGGCAGCAGTGCTCCATAAGGTGGTCGGTGTAGGCAGTGAGATGGGAATGAACATGTGGAGTACCATCCTGTCCAGATCCCCAAGGAAAGAGGGTTTCCAGAGTGGGGAGCAGCCAGAGCAAAGCAGGCAGTGTGCCTGGGTGTTGAAGGAGCAGAGGAGGCACGTGTTGGGTGGAACAGAGTGAGCAAGAAAGAGAAACAAGAGTTGGATGTCAGAGAGCACTGAGGGATCATCCTTATTGGGCTTGCAGGTCACTTCGGGAACCAGAGAGGCATTGGAGGGCTTGGATAGAGAGTGGACATGGTTTAATTACAGGTTAAAAGGGTCACACAAATGGGGCCGGGAAGAGGATAGTCCCAGGGAGACTAGTCACTGTCATTCCTCAGGTGAGACAGATAGTGACTCAGCCTAAGTCGAGTAGCACAGGAGATGAGAAGTCACTCTTTGGAGATCCAACAGGGTTCTTTCTGCAGAAGTGTCATGTCATGACGTGTCCACCATGTCTCAGAAGACCAAGGCCTGTGAAAAGTGGTGGTGATTTGGGTGCTTGTGTGATGAAGTGAGGGCAGGTTTTAATGGAAATAACTGTGGGCTCTAGTTTTTAATGCACATGTAATTCAGCAGAGGAGAAACACATGGGCAGAACTAATAAACTTCAACCAGTTTTCAGTCCTGTTCTAAGAGGAGCCAAGCTGGAGCTGTGATCTCAGAGTATGGTCCCTGGAACATCAGTCTCAGCATCCCTGGGGACCCCTTAGAAATGTGCATCATTGGATCCACCCCAGATGTACTGAGCCAGAAGCTCTGGGGGTGGAGCCCAGCTGTCAGTGTTTTACACGCCTTCCTGGTGATTGTAATGCTTTTGGAAGGTTAGAACCCCTGAGTTAGAGTCCTTCATGGAGGGCTGGAAACCAGGAACACAGGCTACTGAGGGAGTCTCTTTGATATCACTTCTGGGTTTCAAAGATGTGGTAAGGTGATCTTGTCCCAATTCAGAGTGGTCACAGCACAGTCTATCAGGTCAGAGCCTCCCACCTGCTACTCACCCCTGCCTGCCTGGGTCCCCCACCTGACAGTATGTGTTCCATGCCTCCCTACCTGTGTCTCTCCACTTTCTCACTCCTGTGTCTGTGTCCACAGAGGAGTTTGTGGTGCTTGGCCCCTCGGACCCCATTGTGGCAGTGCTGGGTGGGAACGTCACGCTGCCCTGTCATGTGTCCCCAGCCATGGATGTGGAAAACATGGAGCTGCGGTGGTTCCGCTCCAAGTTCTCAGAAGCAGTGTTCATCTATGAAAACCAGCAGGAACAGAAAGAAGAGCAGCTGGCTCAGTACACAGGGCGGACCTCGCTGGTGAAGGACTTCCTCAGCCAGGGGGAGGCCACTGTGCATATCCACAAGGTCCAGGCTTCCGACAACGGGCTGTATACCTGCTTCTTCAGAAAGGGAAGTTTCTATGAAGAGGCCAGTTTGGAGCTGAAGGTGGCAGGTGAGTGGTTGATCTATATTTAGTGTCCTGAGTGTTGGAGTTGGGAGCGACCTCAGGGGCCAAATGAATCAGTCCTCTCATTTTAGAGATGAGGAAAGGAGCGATTTTCACTTATTGATTAGTTCAATAGGAATCCTTATAATTCTTTTTAAAAATTTTTTAATGTTTATTTATTTATTTATTTATTTATTTATTATATAATTTATTGTCTAATTGGTTTCCATACAACATCCAGTGCTCATCCCAACAGGTGCCCTCCTCAATGCCCATCACTCACTTGATTCTTTTCTTGTTGTTGTTAGAAAAATCATCAGTTTATTTCTTTTTTTAATGTTTATTTATTTTTGAGAGAGACAGAGACAGAATGCGAGTGGGTTGGGGCAGAGAAAGAGGGAGACACCGAATCTGAAGCAGGCTCCAGGCTCTGAGCTGTCAGCACAGAGCCCGACGCAGGGCTCGAACTCACAAGCTGCGAGATCATGACATGAGTTGAAGTCGGACGCTCAACCGACTGAGCCACCCAGGTGCCCCAATCACCAGTTTATTTTTAAGTTTTCTTTCCTAAAAGAAAGTATTACGACTTGAGTATAAAATCACATTTTTGTTAAATTGATGAAAAGTAAATCAGAAATATTTCTTTTGATTTACAACTCTGTCATCAATGCATGCAAGTTCATGAGTACATTCTTTTAAAATTTTTCCTCTAAGGACTGGCTAATTATCTGTTACTCAACACCCCTTGCCCCCATTTTTGCATTAATTTGTCTATCCTAACAACATACCAGTATCTTTTTTTTCCCACGCCTGAACTTTATTTATTTATTTATTTATTTATTTATTTATTTATTTATTTAAGTTTACATCCTAATTAGTTAGCATATAGTACAACAATGATTTCAGGAGTAGATTCTTTAGTGCCCCTTACCCATTTAGCCCATCCCCCTCCCACAACCCCTCCAGTAACCCTCAGTTTGTTCTCCATATTTATGAGTCTCTTCTGTTTTGTCCCCCTCCCTGTTTTTATATTATTTTTGTTTCCCTTCCCTTCTGTTCATCTGTTTTGTCTCTTAAAATCCTCATATTAGTGAAGTCATATGATTTTTGTCTTTCTCTGACTAATTTCACTTAGCATAATACCCTCTAGTTCCATCCACGTACTTGCAGATGGCAAGATTTCATTCTTTTTGATTGACGAGTAATACTCCATTGTATATATATACCACCTCTTCTTTATCCATTCATCCATCGCTGGACAGTTGGGCTCTTTCCATACTTTGGCTATTGTTGATAGTGCTGCTATAAACATGGGGGTGCATGTGTCTCTTCGAAACAGCACAACTGTATCCCTTGGATAAATGCCTAATAGTTCAATTGCTGGGTTGTAGGGTAGTTCTGTTTGTAGTTTTTTTGAGGAAGCTTCATAGTGTTTTCCAGAGTGGCTGCACCAGCTTGCATTCCCAACCCACTTAATTCTTTATACCCTTATAAGATGTATAGAATCCCTACTAAGTGCCAGGTCCCCTTCTGGGCACCTGAATACATCAGTGAACCAAATAGAGATCCCTGTCCTGCAGAGTTTATGTTAAAGACAGTAAATAGACAGACAGATGGGTTATAGAGGATGTTGGATGGTGGTGAGTAGAGACTTAGCTAAGTGGGTATTTGGGGGTGAGAGTTCCAAGGAGAGGAATACTCATGTGAAACAACCAAGGTTGGAGTGTGGCTGGTGTGTCTGGGCAGACAAGGAAGCCATGTGGTTGGTGAGACAGGTTGGTGGGAGGTTGGTGAGGAGTGACAATCCTGGTCCATGGGCAGAGAGAAGGGATTGATCTTGAACAGTGCATGAGGAGTACACACTTGAGCAGGTACTTGAGTGAATCCAGAAAGTGTTCCAAAGAGCCCTGGTGGATGATGAAGGGCACAGAGAGCATGGTGATTGTGGTTACGAGCAGTTCAGCAGTTAACCAAATAGTCCTGGGGCTGGAGTGGCCCGGGTGGGAGAACTTGGGAAGAAGAGGTTAGGGGCGATGCCAGGCCATAGAAGGCTTTGTGTGGTGTATTACGGAGTTGGGAGGAAGAGCTGAGGAAATTTTAAACAGAGCAGTGAAGGGAGGTGTTTTTGGGAGGAGGTTTGCTTTGACAGCTGTAAGAGAGGGTACATAGAAGGTGAGCAAGACTGGAGAAAGACATGTAGTTACAGGGTGGGGAGGATGGTTCCCTGAATTGATGTCAGAGCAGTGGGGTGGGAGAAGAGACGGAGTTCCAGTGTCAGAGATGTTTGGAAAGTAGACCCAACTGAGTGGGTGGATTTGGGGACACAAAGAGTTTGGGGGTTGGAGAGAAGGGACTGGAGACTCCCAAGGTTTTTTTTTTTTTTTTAATTGTTGTTTGCGTGTTTTTTGGCAATTTGTTGTTTAGCAGTAGTATTTAGAAGTATTGTTATTTTGTGTTAGTTGTTGATTGCTGTCGTAATGCTGTGCAACATAGACAGAAATCTCAGTTGCGCATAGTAACAACCATTTATTTACTGTTGAGCATTAGGGGAGTTCAGCTCACCTGAGCTGTGTTTGACAAATCTTAATGGTGCTTACGCATACATCTTAAGTGTAGGGGTAATATAATTAAAGACAAAGTCTCCGAATCCAGAAGTCGTCTTCACAAAGGTAGTAGGGAAAGAAAACATTTTTATTATGGCATTAGCATTAACCAGTAAGTGATGTGCCTCCCAGAGAATCTACCAACGGGTTGCAAAGACAGAAGAAATCTCACCTTTTTACATAGCCACGCAGACGCAACTTGTTACATACATGTTCTCTGGATAGACACTTACTAGCCCTCAAGTAAATGGACTTGACAGTATCATTTGTCATGGGCAGTGCACCCTAAATGTACTTGGTAATTGGGGTGACCATCTATGTTAGCTGATTGGCTTTATCCCAAGGAAAACAAATTCTCCAATCTTAAAAGTTAAAAAAAAAAGCTTTTTAAATTCCAGTGTAGTTAACATGTAGTTTTATATAGTGGCTCAATATAGTGCAATATAGTGGTTCAACACTTCCTCCTGTTACTCAGTAGAGATTTCAACAGAAACTTGTCAGGCCAGGAGGGAGTGGCATGATACATTCAGAGTACTGAAAAGAAAAAACCTGCAGCAAGGCTGTCATTCAGAATGGAAGGAAAGATGAAGAGTTTTCCAGACAAATAAAAGTTAAAATAGTTTGTTTTTACAACTTCTCCCATCTTTATGACAGGAAGTGGTTTTGCACTTGGGCCCTGGTCCCCAATGAGGTTAGGCTCCTACACTCCCCCAGTAACTGGGAGAGAGGGGTGCTGTCCACCTTGGTGTTAACAGTTCAGAAAGAGGGCTCCCAAGGTCTTGAGAAACACATTCCTGGATCACAACCCTGACAAAAGGCCTATGTAGTTTTCGCAAAGGACGTGTATACATTTCAAAGAGGAGAGAAAGCCCCACAATCACAAATTTCCTCAAGTAAATGGCATAAGAAAAGGATGGGAAGGGACCTTACTTTCAACAGGGACAAGAAGCCTCTGCCTTTTAATATATTTTGTCCTGACAGTCGACCTTGACTGGGTTTACTCGCATGGGTGAAGTTCATTGGGCTGTTGGCTGATCTAGGACAGCTTTGGCTGGAAGGACTGCTCTAGCCCAAGCATGTCCTTACTGTGGCAGAGGGCAAGGCAATGGCACAAGTACTTTCCAACTGTGCTGGAGTCACATTCCCTGACCTCTCAGTGGCCCAGATAAGTCCCATGATGGAACCCGGAAGCAGAGTGTGAAGGCATTAAAAATATGTGGCAGAAGGTGAGCTGGATGTGAAACAGGCTGAAGGATTGGGAATATTTTCATCATCAGCCTATCACAGAGAAGCCAAATATGAATCAGTTCAGGGTTTGAGTTTGAAGCATCTGTGAGGAATCCTGGCAGAGCTAACATGTGGATATTAGCGGGAGGAGCTCAGGAAGTAGGTAGGGCTGTCAAGGATGGAAATGATTTACCACAGGGCAGTGAGTGTGCTATGGGATGCCCTGGAGAGTGTGTGAGCTGAGAAGAGCAGAGAAGGATAGAACTTGGGTGGAAATTCCTTTGTGTTACTCTGGGTGATGGACTTCCCAGCTTCATGGATGGGAGAAGAGCCCTGCCCTCTGCAGGTCCCCATGCTCCTTCCTTCTGTTCCCTGTGGCAGGACCCCTGCTCTAATCCTTGCAGGGACCACTCCCCAGGGAGCCCTGGAATGCAATGCTACACCAGAGTTGTGCAGAGGAAGGCTCTGCTGGCATCCCTGGATTCTGGAAGGCCTCCTTGTGCTCTCCAGCTTCTCTCTCACAGGTGTGGGCTCTGTCCCTCAAGTGCACATCACAGGGCCAGAGGAGGACGGGGTCCGAGTGGTGTGCACGGCCTCGGGATGGTTCCCAAAGCCCCAGATACAGTGGAGAGCTGCTAATGGGGAAAAGTTCCTGACATTCTCTGAGACCCATGCCCAAGACACTGAAGGGCTGTTCAGCGTGGAGTCTGCTCTGGTGGTGAGGGACAGCTCTTCAGGGAACATGACCTGCTCAGTCCTCAACCCCGTCCTGGACCAGAAGAAGGCGATGGCCATTTTCATCCCAGGTCAGCACTACTTCCCATTCCCAGCAGGGCCAGAGGGAGTGGCCTAGGGTTTCTGTGAGTGTTGGGCTGGGCTGCCCTGGTCTGTGCCGCTGATGGGGTCTCTGGCTGGCCGCAGAGCCCTTCTTCCCCCAGGCCTCTCCCTGGAAGCCAGCTTTCATAGTGAGCCTCGTGGTGCTGATGCTCTCACTCCTTGGGGCTGCCTATTACATCAAGACAGAACATACTGTAAAGAGGCAGGAGATGCAGGAATGGGAGAGACTGCACAGGGACAAGGAGGAGGCCCGGCGGACAAAGGAGGAGGCGTTGAAGGCCAGAGGTAAGGCAGCTCAGGAGCCAAGGCAGGCAAGTGTGGAAGCTGGTGCAGAGGACAGCTGACAGCAAGGGGCTTGGCTGGAAGCAGGTGGCTGAGCAGGTCCAGAGAGGACAGCTGGATCTGTGGAGGCGGGTCTGGAGTTAGATCTTCAGGATACCGAGAAGTCCTTTTATGGGTTCTCTAGGTGTAGTCTTTCCTTTCTTAAGGATGGGAGTTCACTTATTTTTCACTCTCTTTCAGATGAACTCCAAGAAGATCTCGGTAAATTCTGTTCTTTCCCCAGAAGTTTCTGAGTGCCCTGTGTAGGAGACACTCTGGTTATTAGCTCACCAGTTTCCTGTGTTGTCTTTCAGGCAGGAGGAAATCCATTTACCTGGGTGGTGAGTGACTCTCCAGTTGTCTTTGGGTCTCCTGTCCTACCTAAGCTAAGGTGTCCCTTCTCCTTGTTTCAGGCACAGACATATGGACCCTTCCCTGGGGCAGAAGTGGAAGCTGGTGGGGGGCAGGACCCTGCTCCATGGACTTTCCCTATCTGGGGTGCTCTTTCCCACCCAGTGCTTGGGAACCTGGGGTGATGGTGGTCCCTGGAGTCTGTCACGTATCTTGGGTTTATTCCAGCGCTGAAACCCCACCATCTTGCCAACTTTTTAGCCTTCAGTGCAACTAGTTCTTATTCAAACTGGATGCTCTGAGATTTTGGTAAAGAAGCTATGTAAATAAATGGGGTCATTAAGTTTAGGAGTGTGTCCCCTCCATATAACACCATCCAGGGAGAGTCTTTTCTCTCCAGTTCTTGGAGGTGCTGGTCACAAAGTGATGGGTAGAGGACTGGGCAGACCATGGGTGGGAATGTGGTGGGGTCAGCTGTCAATGCTCCAGAACAGTGATGTGTTTTCTGAGAAAGTTTGGCCCCTTTTACCCCAGATCTTACCTAACGTCCCTGTCCTTAATTCATGTCCCCTTTTGTGTTCTTTCCCAAATATCTCTTTGCTGGAAAACATTGGATGTAATAATGATTTCTGTTTATAATTATGGAATAATTTATATTTTATTCCCTAAAATATTTTCATAGAAGCAAAACTGAATGGAGATAGAATAAGAATATTTGAGGTTTTTAAGGCACAGGATACTAAATGGCTTTGCAAAAGGTCACACAGCTGCAGCAGGCTGGGGTGGAACTCAGCCTGCAATTCAGGCTTTCTGACCTGTGATCCAGGGAATTTCCCCCAATACCCTGTTGTCTGCACATCGCAGGAGGATATCTCCTCTCCAGCCTCCCTACTCTGTTGGGAGTGATACCTGTAGCACAGAGAGGAGGCAAGGCCAGTAGATCAATGCTAAGCATTCTTGTTCTGGCTCATATTTCACTAGAGTGTGTCCCTTTTCAGGCTGGAGGAAGGCGCAGTTGTATGCAGGTGAGTAACTCAGTTTTCTGTGCCCTTACCCCTTCAGCCTCAACTCTTCCCCCTTCTCTGTCAGTGGACCCCATACCAGCACAGGGTGGGTGTCCCTGTTCTCCTTGTCATGTAGTCGTTTCCTTGTGAAGACTTCAGGGACTCTTCTGGGAAACACAGATCTGCCTCTATTCTGACATGTCTTCTACTGTAGGTCACTATTAGGATTAGCAACTTCATCTGAACACACCTTGTTCAACTGATGCTTTTGCTGGAGCAGTGACGAAAGAGTGCTCATTTATAAGGACAGTTGGAACACAGTAATGGCTTTGTAGACCAGAAATTGCTGTCTGTAGAAGATTTCAGATATCATTCTTGCTTGCTTACGATTCAGGCATTCCTAAGGGGATCCTTGGTTCTGAATACATTTTACCCTGAAATTCCTACATCTTGCGGATCTACTTTTGATTTTCCTGTTTTTGTCTTGGTCCCCTGGAATGGTGGTCATCATTTGTTTCCTCATGCTCCTTGTCCAAGTTGGGTTTCTTCCTCTAAACTTCCCTGCTTGCTGTGAAAGTAATTGCTTTAAATTGCCTGTTCTGAATCTGAGATCCAGAGCTTCCAGGATATTTATGGACTCCTGGTGGTGGGTCTGAGAGCTACCTGCAATTATATACAAAATCTTATGTGTATGTTTGTGTAACAGAGGAAGAAGTTAAAAAAAATTTTTTTTGAAAGAACTGTAACTTATAATTGTTCACAACCATTATCTCTCCTTTAGGAGAATTGCATGTTTACCTGATGGGCTTGTTACTGGTTTGATTTATCAGGGCAACGTGTGAAGATATGATAGGAGAAAGTTAGAGGAGTGAAAATTGTTTATCAGAAAAGTTGGGAACAAATCAGGGAAAGAAAAGCAGTGAGGAAGAGAGGAGATGAGAAGGGAGTAGAAATCCTGTGATTCCTCTTGGAGAGATTTTGGGTAGCTCAGAGTGGTGGAAGAGAGACCACAAATCATAATCACGGTGGTTTGAGTGTAAAGTACACAGAGGGTGTGCAAAGTTTTTGGGTGCACAAGAAGTAATAAACGCCCTGATACCTCTTGGAGAGATTTCTGAAAAGACTTACAGTATTTTGAGCAGTTTTGAAGTATTTTTCTGACTGAGTTTGCTTCTGATCATGAGACCATCTCAACCTTCCAGTAGCAGTTGGGGCAAGAGTGTGGTGAGGGGGATCCTAAAGCAGTGAAAGTTATCCAGAGCACCACTTAGCACCGGTGTGAGTTAAGAATCTGGGTCCTTTGAACCTGTGTGAGGTGTGTATGTGTGTGTGTGTATGCACGGGTGTTTGTCCCAGCTGTTTTGTTCATGATCATGGACATGGACTATGAGAGCAGAGAAGGGGGAGCCAGGGATGCAGGAGACCTGGGGCTAGATGTGTGAGGAAACCCCCTTAGAGAGTCTCACTGATTCTTGGGATTTAGTTATTAAAAATAAGGATCAAATAGTCTTCTTTTAGCATTTCCCCTTCTCTGATGGATTGAAGTGCATGTGTTTTAATGTATACCTTGTATACCTTTTTATTTTGTAAGGACAGATACCATCACAGTAGAATAAATATTTGCATATTGATCGGCTCATAGCGTGAGGTGAACTAATGTCTGAAAGCATCATATTTAAAGATTGAAAAATAATTTTTCAGTGTCATGAATAAGGGGGCCTAGGACATGACCATATTTGGGTACCTACCACGTGGGGTTTCTCCTGGTGATCTTGATCTCTCTGAGCAATTAAGGGGGGAAGCAGATGACTAGACCCGATATTTTTGATTTCCCCTTACATATAGGGATATTTTTCCTCCCAATAACCCACGAAAAGGGGAAACAAGTTCATAGTGTCTGTCCTTTCACTGGATGTATGTCTTTCCTGCTTGAACTTCTGTCTCTCCCTTCCTTGAAACCTCTCCATTGCCTTCTGACTAGGGACAATTTCTCTGATGCTGTGTCCTGAATTCTCCTCACCCAGAGCTTGTAGTTGTCTTCCAAGTTCAGCTCTGCCAGGTTGTATGGTCTCTACCATGGCTTAGATTCAACCTCCAAGTTCAGTTTAATCAATTCTTTAGAAATAAACGGAGGCCTCAGAATTTTTTATCTCCCCAATTCTTCTCAAGAAAACCTAGCTTTCAGGATAGATGTGTGGCTAAGGATTCTTGAGAAAGCATAATATGATGGTGAAATCTGGGTCTAGAGCTTTCTTTTCAGGTTGTTATCCAGCCTCTCAGTGGTTAAGTTTTATAGCTTGGCTTTCATGGGAAGGCTGTAGCATGATGGTTCTGTGTGTGTGTGTGTGTGTGTGTGTGTGTGTGTGTGTGTGTAAAAGAAAGAAATGCCTCAGTTGAATGTTTCCAAACGATTTTTCCAAATGATATTGACACTTATATGTACAGTCTGCTCAAATCTCTGATTTGTTGTTACATTTGTGAAATATGGTTCTCTTGTAGACTGGCGGAAGGAGAAGTTCCAGGCCTGTGAGTTACTTCTCATTCTTTCTGGGTACTCCTACTGCTGCCCCATGTCTTCTGATGTCTCCTTTAGCTTGCTGTGGTGATACAAATGCTGGCACCATCAATGGTTGTGCAGTGGGACGGGGCAGTAAAAGTCACATAGCTGAGCTTAGTGGATGTGACTGATGTTGGATTCTAAATAGATATCTTTCAGTCCTTGAGTCCAGACTAGTCCTCAAGTTCCCTGTGACCCATCTAACCCTCAGATCAGTCTTAGGCTTACTTCTCCTGCTTGGAGAGCTGTGTACTTGAGTCACAAGACTCTCATCTCAGGAGGCTTAGCCCTTCCCATATGCAACTAGGTGTCTGAGGGTGGTGGTGGTGGATGTGTGCCCTTGTTATGGGGCAGGGGAAGGTCTTGCATGATTGGGAACTCTCTCTGCAGTGTCTGTCACTCTGGATCCAGCGTCTGCACATCCGCACCTTGCTGTCTCTGGTGGACAGACTAGTGTGACCTTGGAGGACACAACTGAGGACCCAGGAGGACCCTGTAGCATCTTGGGCCAGGAGGCCATCATATCAGGGCGCTGTTACTGGGAGGTGGAGATCAGGAATGGAAACAGAAGCGAGTGGGGTCTGGGGGTCTGTAGGGGAGATGTGGAGAGGAAAGAGTGGTACAGAGAGCACCCAGAAAGCGGGTTCTGGGTTCTGGGATGGTACGTAGGTAAATTCTGTGCCCTTCTCCTCCCTGAGCTTCAGGAAATCCATGAGGAAGTTCCCCACAGGGTGGGTGTTTTCTTAGACCTCAAAGAAGGGGATGTCTCCTTCTATAACATGACTGATGGATCTCACCTTTTCTCCTTCCCTCTAACTTCCTCCACTGGGACTCTGTTTCCATACTTCATGATTAAGTCAGGGGATGTGTCCCTGACCATCTGCTCTGTGGTGGGTGTGCCTGCAGAGACCCCTGTGCCCCTTAACAATCCTCCTTCTTCTTTGGAGGAACCTGTAAGCCTCTCAGGGGATGAGTTCAGCTCAGGCTGTGCTGTTGATGGTGCTCTCCCAGGGGCCGGCTCTCCATTACTCCCTTATGGCCCTGAGGCTATGTGACTATAGGACCCCAGACTCCTTATGGTGGCTCTTTCTGGAGCTTCACATTCCTTGAGACAAAAGCCTCTGAGGGTAGTCCAGGATGACTTGGTGTCTTGCACTCTTGCTTTGGATGCAGTCTCCTGGGGTATGGCTATGAGAACAGTCAGTTCATGCCTTATGATCAGGCAGCAGAAGATAATAGTTGACTGAGCTTGTTTGGGGTAGGCTGAATTTAACTATTGGAAGTAATGCTTCTTTTGGTAATGAAAATTATTTCAGTCTTTATTCTGCTTGGATATGAAGGAGATGAGGGCTGAATGACTCTGCAGAATTAAATGGTGTATATTTTATCCAACTTGAGTTGTGCAGATGAACCCAGAGGCTATGAGTAGGTCACCAGTTCTATTTTGGGAAATGTGCACTCTGACCAGAGACATTGGCCATCCAAAAATTTCTGGAGAAATGAATGGCTGATTTAATGTTCAAGAGGAAAGCAGTCTAATATTCTACTGTATATACCTCCTATTCTGAGATGGTGGAAGCACACTTATCTTACCAACCTTAGTAAATATCTGTTATTCGTGAAATACCAGTGCTGTGTTAATTCAGGAATTAAGAAGAAGGATCTGGTTCTTCCTGTGTGTCAACTCCAGTTGGAAAGAAGAGAACATCTACCAGAATAAAGATACGAATGAGGAAGAGAATTTTCAGATGCTGGGTGAATTTCAGAAAGCTTTGACTATGAGCACGGTTTCCAGAATCTGTGTAGTGCCTCTCATTACTTCCAAGTCCAAAGGTGGAGTGCCTGAGTGGCTCAGTGGGTTAAACGTCCAACTTCAGCCCACGTCATGATCTCACAGTTCGTGGGTTCAAGCCACACATCAGGCTCTGTGCTGACAGCTCAGAGCCTGGAGCCTGCTTCGGATTTTGTGTCTCCCTCTCTCTTCCCCTCCTTGCTCACGCTCTGTCTCTTTCTCTCTCAAATGTAAACAAACATTAAAAAAAATGAGGGAGGGGAAAGGACCTAATAGATATTTTTCCAAAGAAGACATACAGATCACCAATAGACACATGAAAAGATGCTTGACCTCACTCATCATCAGGGAAATGCAAATCAAAACCACAATGAGATATTACTTGACCCCTGTCAGAATGGCTAAAATCAAAAAGACAAGAAATAAGAAGTGTTGGTGAGGATGTGGAGTAAGGGGAACCTTCTTGCACTGCTGGTGGGAATGCAACCTGGTGCAGCCACTGTGGAAAACAGTATAGAATTTCCTCAAAAAATTAAAAATAGTATTGCAAAATAGTAATAGTAATAAATGAATGATTGATTAATATCACTATTAGGTATTTACACAAAGAAAATGAAAACACTAATTTGAAGTGATGTATGCATCCCTATGTTTGTTGTAGCATTATTTACAAAAGCCAGGTATGGAAGCAACTTCAGAGTTCACTGATTGAGGAATGGATAAGGAAAAGTTGGTTTATATACATCATCGAATATTACCCAGACATAAAAAAGGATGAAATTGTGCTATTTGTGACAATATGAATGGACCTAGAGGGTATTATGCTAAGTGAAATAAGTCAGACTGAGAAAGACAAATGCCATATGAGTTAACTCCTATGTGGAATCTAAAAAAAAAACAAAAAAGGAAGAAATGAATAAACAAGCGAGCAAAAAAGCAGAGAATCAGACCTGTAAACACAGAGCACAACTAGCATAATGTTTAAACTTGTTGAGTCACTAGGTTGTACATCTGAAACTCATGTAACATAGTGTGTCTACTATACTCAAATAAAAAAATTAATGAAAAATTAAAATAACATAAGTTAAGCTTTATTTTATTACGGGTTTTTAAAAAGCGTGTTTAATCGTTTCCACCAACTGGCACATTATAAAAACACAATTCATTTTACCTTAGTCCTTCTTTCATGGTTTAGGTATTTCTCTGGAACTGTTTGAAACACACATGAAGAAAGATAGATATTATATGGCTGCTAAAGAAGAAAGTATAGGGGCGCCTGGGTGGCTTGGTCGGTTAGGCGTCCGACTTCGGGTCAGGTCATGATCTCACGGTCCGTGGGTTCGAGCCTTGCGTCGGGCTCTGTGCTGACAGCTCAGAGCCTGGAGCCTGTTTCAGATTCTGTGTCCCGCTCTCTCTCTGCCCCTCCCCTGTTCATGCTCTGTCTCTCTCTGTCTCAAAAATAAATAAACGTTAAAAAAATTAAAAAAAGAAGAAAGTATAATATTAACCGCATTAACATCAGAATAATTTATATTCTGAGCAAGAAAAATCATTAATGGCCAGTGAGCAGCCAGTGAGCAGTGTTTGCTGATAAAGCAGCTGAGACATGAGCCTGATGAGCTGGGGGAGAGCAGTGAAGTTTGCTGTTTGGTTTCCTTCCTGCAGTACCTCCAGGTGTCCTTCCAGGGTCCTTAGGGAACATCTTCCCTGTGCTTTGTCATTCCTTCATGTTTCTCCCTCCCAACATGGGATCCAAGGACTGGAATTCAGAGGAGATAAGCTTTCTGGCCATGTCATTCTGGGCCATTGCTGAGTCCAAGGTCCTCTTCCTGCTCCTTTTTCAACTGGAGTTGTGCAGAGCTGGGGGCTGGGCTGGGCTTGAGGACTGGGAGGTGGGGGGGAGTGTCCTTGCAGGTCCAGCCTTCCCTCCTCTAGGAAGTTCCTGGATTAAAGGCTAATAGATGGCAGGGCTCATGTCTTCCTTCATGTCTGTGTGCATGTGTGAAAATGAAGTGTCATAAATACAACTTGTGTAGCCCAGTTCCTGGCACTTAGGAGGAGCGCAGTCAAATTTGTTTTCCTTCCCTCAGTCTTTTCATCAAACTCCCCTAATGTCTCTTAGGTCTTGAGGAGTCTCCCTCAAGCAGACTTGAGGGCAGGGATTGGTGGGAGCCATGGTGGATGGATCTGGAGGCTAATATAGGTCCTTATCTCATTAGTCTACTTTGCTTTAAGTTGCATTTGGCGCATGTTCACAAGTCTAAGTGGACATTGGAAGAAATGGACATTTGGGGATAAAGAAATCAGATGTTTCAGATCTCTCCAGATGTCCTAGGTGTGCTTAGAGTTTTAGTATCTCAGACCAGACCTCTGAGCAGAAGCCAATCACTCTCGTGTATCAGTGGATCAGGCAGTCCTTGTTTCATGAAAACAAATATAGCAGATCATTCAGAACAATCAAGAGTGAACAGAGGATTAGAGAGTCTTTGCCAAGTATGTGGTTGTGGAATTCAGACAGATTTGGTTTCCTCACGTGCAGAATGAAGACAGTAATGACAACAACATGGCAGAAGTGTGACCAGGGAGGCTCTAGGTCAAGCTATTGTCTTAACACCAATCACTTAACATGTGAACACCTCAGAACTGGGCATGCTTAAGTGAGCAAACAAAGGTGTTTGGTGTTGAATCTGACCATTCTATCCGGGGGACATTTCACTGATGGACTAACTTATGTTTGGGGTAAGAAGCAAAGTGGGAAAGATGGTGGAGTTGTTGTATCCACCAAGGGGCTGACTTGTTTAGGTCAGCGTTTTAACAGTCTTCGTGTTTCTCAATGGACCGAAATGTTTGCCCAATTTAGATAAGGCTGAGTAGCCAATCGGCTGCTGCAGGGAGTCCTCTGCAAATGAGCTCAACAAAGTTTATTGAGTGTTTACTATGTGCTGGACACTTGAGCAGGGCACACAGTGCTTCCCTTTGTGAATGTCACAGACATGCCCCAGAAGAATGCTTGTCAGGGCTATTGTGGACAGCAGGGTGTCATTAAACTCCAACAAGCATGTGTATGGGGCATGTATGGGGATGAAAGGTTGGTGAGGGCCCCTCTGAGGAAGGTCACTTTAGGTGAGACTGGAATGTTGAGGGGTTTGAGGGACAAGAGAGCAAGCAGGATCAACCAGTGGCTTGTGAGAAGGCCTGAGGATGGCAAAACTCCATGAACTGGAGGGAGTCACCCAAGCCAGTGAGGGAGCAACTGGGAGAGTATGGAAAGAGGTCAGAGAGGAAGCCTGGGATTGGGGGTCACAGACAAGGGGTTGTTAGGGGGATTCCTTGAACAGATGAGGCAGATCTGACACAAGCTGATTTGAAAGGATCATGACCTTGGAAGGAAAATGAACTTGAGGAGGTCAGGCTGGAGGTGAGCAGGGGACACTCATGGGAAAGCAGGAACACCCTTCTTGGGCCAGGGGGGGATGAGGGTGGTCAGGAGCCAGGTAATGGCCATGGATACGGATTTGAGAAAAGTCTTGAACATTGTGGTACATTGGAGGTAGACTGGGTGGGAACATGGAGTGTGTAGTGGAATGTCCCTCCAGTTTCTGGCAGAGATAACTGGGTTCACCCAGTTATCCTTTACTGAGATGGGAACCTGCAGGTAGGGAGGGGATGGTGAGGAAGCCCCCGTGCTCCCCGGTTTTCTTTCAGAGACCATAGAATCTGCCTTTTTTTGTGCACACTGTGGCCTGGCAAGGAGAGGGCTGAATTGTTGTACTGAAGCCATGTGTAAGAACAAAATACTAACAAGCGATAGTTCAATGTCCATTCATTTGGTCAGGGCCAGGGTCCTGGAGTTGATTCTGGAAGCTCCTGTTGCTCAGTCTTAACCTCTCTGCTGCCAAGTTGTGGAGAGCACCTTGGTGGTCTCCTGGTGAAAAATACACATAGCAACTACACTGGGACTCCTCAATGGCTCTGGCCACATGTGATTCACAAATAGACATGTAATCATCTGGGTAGTGAAGAGCCAGGACAGAGAGCCCCATGCACAGGGATAGGTGTTAATCTTGGCTCTGCCACACATACTCCCTGCTTTTGGTCTAGAAGTTAGCCAAAGTGGAGAGTAGCAGTGCTTCAACAAAGGATTGCTGAATCTGAGCCTCTGTTTGTCCTCATGCAGGGTGGGTTTGTCCTGTATTTCTGGTTCTGGTCATGCTGTTTCATTCCTGATAATGGGGGTGCATATCCAGAAGAAAAGGCAGAGTCTGCTGGGATTGTTTTTTGTAAGCTTTCACTTTCAAATGGTGCAGGAGTCAGAGAAGGGTGGACTCTCCTGTCTGGGAGTGCTTAGTGGGGTCCCAGGACCCTGTTTTGGCTCAGACCCCTGTAACCCGTTCAGGTTCTGCTTCCCCACTCACCTGGGAACCACCTGCCTCTCAGGCAAAAAGACCCTATGGCACCCAACTTTGGAATTGGAAGCAGGGTTTGGGCTCAGCGCAGCTAACTGCAGGTGCAATCTCTGAGAGCAGATCTGGGGTCTGGTGAGATCTCACACTACTGAGTTAGAGACATTCCAGAAGTCTCAGCTTTTTAAACAGATAAGTTGGTTCTGAAGATGCTTTCGGCCAATAAAAGGAAAGGTGGGAGCAGCTGGCTTTGAGGAAGTGGCTGAGATTGTGGTGAGGGTGGTGGTGCTGGGTAATAATGAGGCTCTGAGAAGACCCAGGACAAATACAGTGATGCCTGCACTTCATTCATTTATTGACATTTGTGTAGCACTACATCCATGCATGTTGGGGTGAGATCCTGTTACTATCCCCACTTGACATTGAGGAACCTGAGGCAGAACAGGTCAAGAAACTAGCCTAAGGTGGTTGCCTAGAGAGTGGCTGAATCTGGCCACTAGAGAAGTCAGCAGTCACCTCCAGAATCTGTTCTTCTCAGTACTATTTGCTGCTGGACCCCCACTCCACCCAGCAGTAGGTGGTTTGAAGCCCTTTTTTGTCTGACCAGGACACATTTTATCGTTTCTGTGCTCTCTCTCTCCTGGGATCCTCTTATTTTTTTTTTTTTAAGTAGGCTTCACGTGCCGTGCCAACATGGGGCTTGAACTCATGACTTGAGAACAAGACCTGAGCTGGAATTAAGGGTCAGATATTTAACCGACTAAGCTACCCAGGCAGCCCCCTCCTGGATTCCTTTGTCCTGAGGCAGAAACTCCTCAGAGATATAGAGGATGAGGATCAACTTTTCATGGGGAATTGATGGAGCCCTCTGTTGGGAGTAAGGCCAGGTCCTTTGTCCTGAGCAGCCTTTGTCCTGGGGCCCCCAGCCCCATCAGCTTAATGACTAGTAGCAAAAACTCTTCTTGTTCTGGGGATTATTATCAGCCCTGAGCCCTTCTGTCTGTTCTGAGGCCCAGAGCTGTGGGCTGGCCCTCCTCGTCTCTGTAGGTGTTCTCCTGCCTCCTGCCGTGTGCCTCCCCAGCCCTGAGGAAATGGAGGATTGCCGGAGAGGCTCTTTGCTATCCCGTCTCACCTCCCTGCTTCTCTTCTTCCAGTTGCCTGCTGGGGGGTCTGCAGGTAAGTGTGTCCCCATCCCCCTTCCTGCATCTCCCTTGGGTGGGCGAGAGCCTCTGGGAGCCCTGCTGTGTCTCCATCAGGACAGATGGTTATTGGTGGAGGCCCTGGCTGTAGGAAAGGTCTGGTGATTCCCCAACTGCTAGTTGTAACTAAATATTAAAGAAGACGGTTTGCGAGGGCAATGGCAGACCTCCCAAGGCTTTGTCTTCTGTCTCATGGAGTTTGGATGCAGAGCTGAGGAAATTTTCAACAGAGCAGTGGAAGGAGGTGTTTTGGGTAGGAATTTTGCTTTGACTGCTCTAAGGGAGGGTATATGCAAGGTGAGCAAACCTGGAACAAACATGTAGTTATGGGGTGGGGAGGTGTCTGAATTCACATATGGGCAATGAGATAGAAGAGGGATTTCCAGCGTCAGAGAGGTTAGGAAAGTAGACTTAACTGAGTGAGGAACTTTGGAGACAGGAGTTTGGATGGGGAAGAGGGGACTGCAGAGACTCCCAAGGTTACTCTTTGGCAGTTTGTTGTTTAGCAGTAGAAATATTGATAACTATGTGTTAGTTGCCTATTGTGACAATGTGTTAGTTGCCTATTGTGAGTGTGTTGTCTCAGAAAGCTGACGCAGAAACCTCAGGGGCATATAGTAACAACCATTTAATTAATCTGTGCATTAAAGCAGTTCACCTCATCTGGGCTGTGTTTGGCTGATCCTTTTTTCTTTTAAAAAAATTTTTAACATTTATTTATTTTTGAGAGACAGAGAGAGGCAGAGCATGAGCAGGGGAGGGGGAGAGAGAGAGATACAGAATCTGAAGCAGCCTCCAGGCTCTGAGCTGTTTGTTAGCACAGAGCCCAACACGGGACTTGAACTCACAAACTGCAAGACCATGACTGAGCTGAAGTCAGAAGTGCAACCGACTGAGCCACCCTGGCGCCCCTGTATTTGGCTAATCTTAACTGGGCTTACTCATACATCTTCGGTCATGTAGGGGAAATATGATTAAACACAAAATCTCTCAACTTGGAAATCCTTTTCAGAAAGATAGTAGGGAAAGGAAACATTTTTATCATTGCATTAGCATTAACCAGATTGTGTTGTGCATCACAGAGAATCTACCAAGGGATTGCAAAGACAGAAGAAATCTCACCCTTTTACATAGCCATGCAGACACAACTCATTACATACATGTTCTCTGGATAAACAGGTATTAACCCTCAAGTAAGTGGATGTGACAGCAATATTTGTTACAGTTCATTCCAAGTTTGCTTGGTAATTGGGGTGACCAACTCTTGGCTTCATCCAGGAAAAAAACCCCCAAGTTTCCTATCTTAATGACAGGAGATAGTGTTACACTGGAATCATGGTACCCACTGAGATTTGGGTCACAGGAATGGGGACAGAGGGGTGCTGTCCTTCTTGATGTTAACAGTTCAGAGGGAGGGCTCCCTGGTTCTTAAGAAAGACATTCTTGGACCTCGAAACTGGCAGAAGACCTATCTAGTTTTCACAAAGGACTTATATACATTTCAAAGAGGGGAGAAAGCCTCTGAAATCACAAATTTCCTAAAGTAAATGCTGTAAGTAAAAGGATGGGAAGGGACTTTCTTCCTCTATTTTCAACAGGGACAATAAACTTCTCACCGTTTTTTTTTTGTCCTTAGAGTGGACTTTGGTTCTGTTTCGTCCCATGGGTGTTGTTCAGCTGGCTGTTGGCTGATTGATCTAGGAGAGTTTTAGCTGGAAAGGCTTTGCTAGACTGAGCATGTCCTTCCTGTGTCAGAGGCCAAGGCAAAGGCACAAACAGTTTCTAGCCTCTGCTAGAGTCACATTCCCTGAACTCTCAGGGACTGAGTCAAGGTGCATGATGGAACCCAGAGGCAGAGTGTGAAGGCACTAAAAATATGTGGCAGAAGCTGAGATAGATGAAAAGGAGGCTGAAGGATTAGGGATATGTTCATCGCCAGACTATCACAGATGGGGCCAAATATGAATTAGTTCAGGATTTGAGTTTGAAACATCTGTGAGGAATTCTGGCAGAGCTAACCCCCAAGGATGTGGATATTAGGGAGATAGCTCAGGAAGTAGGTAGGGTTTTCGATGGTGGAAGCAGATGCCCCGGAGCGTGTGTGAGGTGAGAAGAGCAGAGAAGGATGTAACCTGGGACCAAATTCCTCTTTCTGTCACTAGGGGTAATGGACATGCCACTCTCATGGTTGGAGAGAAGAGCCCTGCCCTCTGTGCCCAATGCAGGACCCCATGCTCCTTCCTTCTGTTCTCTATGGCAGGGCCACTGCTTTGCTCCCTAGGGAGCCCCCAGAATGCATGCTGCCCCTGGAGTTATGCACAGGAAGACTCTGATGGCATCCCTGGGTTCTGGAAGGCCTCCCTGTGCTCTCCACCTTCTCTTTTGCAGGCGTGGGCTCTGTCCCCAAAGTACACGTCACCGGGCCAGAGAGGGACAGGGTTTCAGTGCACAGCTTTGGAGTGGCTCCCAAAGTCCCACATGCAGTGGAGGTCCCTTAGTAGGGAGAAGTTCCTGGAATTCTCAGAGACCCATGCCCAAGATGCTAAAGGGCTGTTCAGTGTGGAGGCTGCCTGGTGGTGAGTGACAGGTCTCCAGGCAATATGACCGCCTCAGTGCTTAGCCTCATCTGACCTGCCCACCATATTGCCAGCTGTTTTGCCTTCAATGCAACTAGATCTCAGTCAGCACCTGGAAGCCACAAACCAGGTATACTTATGTTGAAACCTTGCCGTTGTACTTCACCATTCTGCTCTTTGCAGCTTCATTCCCCCTTTCTGCTTTTTGTTTTAATTATTTTTAGTTATGCCATTTTCTCCTCTGTTGGCTTTAATAATATCTAGATCATGTTTCTCTATTTCTCTATTAATTATAGTATTTTTATTATTTGTTGACTACCCTTGAGATTCAGCTTTATTTCTTTCCTTTTTTTTTTCTTTTCTATCTATCTTTCTTTCTTTCTTTCTTTCTTTCTTTCTTTCTTTCTTTTTTTTAATTAAACTGGGTCCGAGCTCCACCAGGTGAGGGTCCAATGAGGTTGTGCTGAGCTGACATTAATATTTTCTTCAGCAGGACAAGAAGGAGTCAGTCCTGCACAAATCTGAGCATATGCAGCCTGGCAAAGGGCACAGGAGTGCAGATGCTGGGAGGCAGAAGTTGGTGTTGTCAGAGTGGAGGTTAGAAAGGAGGCTAGGAAGGCTGGAGAGAGTTGGGGAGGAGAGCAGAGAGGGAGAAGGGGGAGGCCTGGGGCCTGGGGCAGGATGACATTTTCAGCACTCTGCTACTAGGGCTGTATGACCGTATTTCCCCACACTTCGTGGCTTGACCCACAAACACTTACTGTCTCACAGTCCCAGGGAACCAGGAATCCAGCAGCACTCAGCTGGGGGCTCCTACCAGAGTCTCTCAGGAGTTTGGGGCTGTTGTCAGCACTGAGGCAGGACTTGCTTCACTCAGAACCTGAGCTCACTTAGGGGTGTTAGCAGGGTTCAGTCCACATCAAAGGCCTGAGTTCTTCTCTTCTGTTGTTGTCTCTCAGTGCTAGACCACATGCATGTGTCTGTGTCATGACTCAACATAGAGGCCTGTTCCCCAGTGTGAGGATCTGAGAGAGAACACAGGTCAGAGTGAGCACGTGGCTGGGCACTGAGATTTTATAACCAAACCTTGGAAGGGGCTTTGGGTCCTGTTGCCATCTTCTGTAGAATAGGAGTGAATCACTAAGTCTAGGCCACACTCCAGAGGAGGGAGTTCCACAAGGACATGTATACAGGAGGTGGGGATCTCAAGGAGCCACTGAGGGGAAAAGATGAGGACACTGACAGGGTCAGTGCCTTTTCCAGAATCACAGGGACTGGTCAAAAGGCAGAACCAAGCATGAATCTAGCTCCATGTCCTTAAAGTTGGGATTCTGGCTGCACCCAGGCTTTCTGAGGGGGCTCTGGAAAAGGTTGTGTTATTGTACCTGTACAGACATGGAGATGGTGTGGGGGTGAGGGTGAACAGGAGGGTGACAGGAGGCATTCCAGCACATTCTTGTCTGAGGAGGACCCCAGGTCAGGGCAACCCACTGAGTGCACCCCTGTCCACATTGTGCCCAGTGGAGAGGGAGAGAATGGCAGAGCCTAGAGGTAAGGGTGGGTTCTGACCTTCTAGGCCAAAGCTCCAATCCATTCTGTCTGGTTTGCTTTGGAAATTAGCCTAAGATCTTGGGAAGCTTTTGCCCATCCTTCCCATCTTCTGGGCCTCCAGAATGTAAACACTGGTACACACACACACACACACACACACACACCCCAGTAAGGACGGTGGGGGGCGGGGATCTGAGGAGCTGCAGGTTCAGAGGTGGTGAAGAGACGATGAAAATACGGTTGGAAGCATTTCCTATGTGTGACACTACTCCTCCAATTTCATAGGTATCATCCGAAATATGCCTGAGGACATCCCGAGGAAGTACATGCTAGAATAATCTCCATTGCACAGGAAGGACACAGACCATCCCTGAGAGGCACAATGGCTTATCCAGGGTCAAAATCAGGTAAGAATGAAGACTTGTGTCTGAACCTAGATGTGTCTCAAAGTTGGGACCCGGATGCACCCAGACCTTCCCAGGGGACTGTAGAGAGTAGTGCATTGGTGTAACTGTGTACAGATGAGACATTTCATGGAGAAAGGGGGTGAGAAGCCAGCAGCCCAGGGCTCTATTTGCATAGGTGTTATCCCTGGAGGGGACTCGGGTAGGTGATCCTAGGCAGTGAAGCTACTGCCTTGACAACAGACCCCAAGAGAACTTGGAATCCCCATAACCAGGCACCCATATTCTAGTATAGTCCCACACCAGGCTCACTTGGCTGAGAACACTTGATAGTAAAAAATGTTTGCTTGCTGTTCTTTCTTTCTGGAGCTCTGGCTTCCAGAGACCCCAGTGGGGAAGATGTTTCAGATGCTGTGGATGTTGGCTCAACCCTCGCTCCCAATGCCTCAGGCTGTTTTTCTGAAAGCCCCGTAAAGTAATACAGAGCAGCCTAGGGAAGGCCAGTTCAGTTCAGGCCACCTGTTCGAGCCATCCCTGGGCAGCCCCATTCCCTCCTCTTCAGTTTCAGGGAAAGAGGGACATGTGAGGAGGTCCTGCCCGGGGCTAGAGAAGGTTGGAGGGCACTGGATAACCTGGTGGCCCCATCATGTCCACACCAATGTCATGGTGGGTAGGGTGGAAAAGGGATTCCTGAGGTGCTTCTTTCCTGTGCAAGGGTTAATCCAAGGTCCTTGCGCATGTATCTTTTTCCTCCTTGGTGGAAGTCTGTGCACACTGTGGTGTAGTGTGTCTGGAATGGAGTCACATGGGTCTGAGGGCCAGTAAAGGCAGCCAGTCAGGACTCTGAGGCCTCCTGCCTATCTGCTGCACTGTCTTTACAGAACTGCACACCAGAGATGGGGCAGGAGTTGAGTGATGAGATCCTCTGCTCAACTTCCGTGAAGGACAGGAATATGCCCCCATACCACCAACAGGATGCAGGACCTAAGCCACTCAGGGTGAGTGCAGGTACCAGGGAGACCCAACAGCCAGGGCCCAGATGTAGCAAAAAGATCCCAGGGCCCAGAAGCCACACTGCTACTCCCCTGGGCCCCCTTGTAGACTTCTGCTCCCAGATGAATCTGGATCCCCAAATCCTCCTCAAATTTGCCTTCACGGCCCAGCCCCTGCCATGGCCAGATGCAAAGTCACTGTCCACTTATTTGTAGGAATATCAGAAAAGAGACCTGAAGTCATTTCACATCCCATCTGATCTAGAGTATTTTTTCACTGTTGTAAGTATTTTCCTAACTCCTGTTCCCAGGTGTCCCTGTTGGCCTGACCATCCTTGCACACCTTCTCCAAATCTGGCAAATGATCATCATGAGTAGGGAGATTTTTGCCAGAAGGGACATGGGGCTCATGGTATTTTGTCTGCTGCTCTGCAGTTTGGTTGCCAAGGAACACATCCCTGAGGCTCCTCCAGGTCAGGAGTAGGGGCCTCTCTGGGCTACAACATTCCAGAAGGGAGATGGGTTACCACACCCATTTAGCTCTTCACTGATGTGGGACTTTGACATGATTCTCTTTTGTTGCCATGTTACAGTGCTCACTGGACATCCTACATGACCTATTACCCTAATCCCTCTAACCCCAGGAAATGCCTCTGCCTTCTCTTCTCTAGAATGGGCTGTATTGTCAGAAATCACATGGATGATGCTGTTGATGCAGGGAGGTGCTGTCAATACTCAGCTAACAATCTGACCTGAAATACTCACATGTTCAGTCACTATCCACCTCAAATTCTAGTTTTAACGCCAAAATCCTTTTTCCTACTGTGGGTTCCTATGTTTCAGTCTTGCCACAAGCCACTGAAGGCTTGGGGATTGGTTCTGCATTCTGTCCCCTAACCCTCCTGGTGGCCAGTGTGCTGCCTGACTCTGTGTCTCTCCTCTGTTCCACCTCAGGGTAAAAATGCCTCAACCGTGAATAAGAATGAGACCAGTATGGTCTGGACCATCTAGGCAGGCTTGCTGGATAAGCAAGTGTAGCATCCAGTGCCTTGTTTTCCTGGGCAAAGACCGCTGCCCTCCGCCCCCATGTCTCCATGTTCCTGGACATGTACAGAACTTTCCCACTACTGAAAGGTGCTGGATCTGTTGATTCTAAGGTGAGCACCCTGCCTCTCCACAGCCCCACTGAATTTGGCCACTTACAGGCTTTGAGTCTTGGGAATGCCACCAAACCTCCCCAAGTCTCAGTCTGTTCCTCAGATGGGGGCAGAGTTATTATAGGGACCCAGTGGGGCCCTGCAGGGAAAGTGCACCTGGCATTGTGGAACGGTCTGCTGGCAGGGCTGTGGCTGTGCTGGGTTATTACTGTCCTCTTCCCCATGATGACGTTTCTGCCTCATCTGTCACTGTCACCAGGTCTTGAGCTGGGCCATTCTCCCATTTGAAAAGGATATTTGAGGCTCCATCTGGGGGTCTGAATCCTGGCTGAGACCAGAGCAGGGATCCCTGGGGGTGAGCAGGTGGCCCCAGGCCCACTCAGATATCTGTGATGGTGCTAGTTGAAGCCCATTCATTCATCAAACATACAGGAAGCTCCACCAGACGCAGGCACTTCTTTAGGAGCTGACTGTCATGCAAGGCACAGAGCAGACAACACCCTGCCCTCTAGGGCTCCATTCTACACAGGGGTCAGTGACACTAGGTATGACAAGAGGTAGCATACACAGGACAGGTGATATGATGCCCTCCTGGCCTCCTCTAGGTATGGATGCGTCCTTCCTGAATGGGATAAGGATGGCAGACCCCTGGAGGAGCAGAAAATGTGAGTGGGCTTTAGACAATGCAGGAGGGTCTTCCCCCTCCAAGAGGGCAGCGGGGGGGCGGTGAGTTGGAAGGGCTCTGGACCCTGTATCCCACACATCTGCGATTCCTTTGAGCGGGCAAAGGTCTGAGGGCTTCTGGAAGAGGAGAAAGGGGTTCTAGAGAGCCGTAGATGTGGTGTGGGCACAGTGGGACAGCAGAGGGAGCCAGAGGATAGAGTCACCTCCTAAGAGAGTCCAACCCCATCCTTTCCCACTCCCAGTCCTGCCTCCACCCCCATCCTTGGACCCAGAACAAAGGGTGTGGGGAGCATCACACTCACCAATCTGGTGGCACTTCAACGGTGGGTGCTCAGCAAGTGCTTCGGAGACCCAGTGAGGGCTCAGGGACCAGATGTCCCCCACCTTGTGGGAGATTAGGGTCAGTGGGGGGACACCCACATGGATGCGAAGTGAATAAAGCAACATGTAGGCGGAGGAGGTAAAGTTTGAGGTATTAGGAGGGTCCTGAGAAGCCCTGCTGAGAGACGGGTTCCTTTGTTTCCTATTTGTTCCGATATTCATGGAGCACTGGTGTATGCAGTGAGGACAATGAACCGACCAGACACCACCCCTCCCTGCCCACATGGAGTTGAATTCCAGCAGGAAGTAGGCAGGGAGACAGAGCAGAGTCCTTCTCCAAGAAGGACAGAGATGGCCCCATCATTGGTTAAGGGCTCCCATTCAAAATGGCTTTTTGCCAGACTCTCCTCAGTGACCAGGACTATCTTAGCAGGAGTGCCAAATCAGAGGTGGACAAGGAGTAGGACCAGCCTCTGGACAGCTGGAGGCATAGGAGCCCAGGTTCCCACTGGGTGCCCTGAGACATCAGTCTTGATTCTTCTGCCCACTTCTGTATCTCCAGGACCATCTTCTCCATTCTGGGCACCTGGATGAACCACTCCCCTGAGGATTTTTCCAACCTGCAGAATTTTCCTGCCTGAAGATGCTGCTGGCATATGTGGGGCTTAACATGCTGGGCTCACACCTGGAGCACCATACGTCTGTTTTCCTCTCATAGCTGGGACACATGGAGCCCAATGAGCCAGAGGTTGAGGGTGAGGAGAACTCAGGGTGGGCGATGTGAGCATGTGGAGGGCACAGGGTAGGCCGCACAGAACAAGTATCCTTAAACTGTGTTTGGATCAGGAGCCGTGAGTAGTCTCAGATAATTGTCCCCATGGTCTGCCATCTGGGGAGACTTCCTGGAGGTGGGTTCTTGGACTCAGAAGACATTGACTGGTGGGAGAGGTTTCCTTTATTTGGAAGAGACATGGAAAGGCAATCATGGTGATACTTTCTCTTCTTGAAGCTATAGCACCCGTTCCGGAGCAGGATCCAGAACCAACTCAAGAGCTAGCCCCAGCTCCCACTGTGGTGCCTGCTGCAGCTTCAGAGCCCAAGGTGGCTGAAGCCATCACTCCTGCTGGAGCTCAGCAATTAGGAAAAGCAGTGACCCTCCCTGCAGTGTCAGAGCCAGTGCAGGTGGTAGTTATAGCTCTGATTCACTGTCAGGAGCTGGAAGAACCACCCGCACCTTTGGCAGCCCTGGAGCATGAGCAGGCTCCAGCCCCAGCTACTGGGGTTACGGAAGGACTAGAACAACCACTTGCTACAGCTGAACAACCAGCCTCAGCTCCCAAGCAGTGGCTCGTGTCGGCTGCAGCCCCAAAGGATGGCTTCCCCTCCCCTGTCGTTGCTTTTTTTTTTTTTTTTGAAATTTTTGTGTTTTTTATTCAGATATGGAATGGCTTAGTGTATTTTGTTTTATAAGTAAAGTATAAATTGACTTCAAGTAAAGTTTGACTCTGATCCTTTTAAATTGGATGTTGAAGTGTCATTAGGTACATTGACAATGTTGTACAACCATGACCACTAGGTACTGCTAGAACACTTCCATCACAGAGACACCTGTGCTACTGATCAGTCACTGCTCATTCCCTCACCCCAATCCCTGGAACCACTGATCTCTCTGTTTCTGTTGCTTTACCTCTTCTGGGATTTTCATGTGCGTGGAATCATTCAACATGGCCTTTTTTGTCTGGCTACATAACATGACGGTGATTAATAATTCTTGAAATTTTTTTTTAAATTTTTTTTAACATTTATTTATTTTTGAGACAGAGAGAGACACAGCATGAACGGGGGAGGGGCAGAGAGAGAGGGAGACACAGAATCGGAAGCAGGCTCCAGCCTCTGAGCCATCAGCCCAGAGCCCCACGCGGGGCTTGAACTCACGGACCGCGAGATCGTGACCTGGCTGAAGTCAGACGCTTAACCGACTGAGCCACCCAGGCGCCCAATTCTTGAAATTTTTAATGAAAATAACATTTTTATTACAAAGGAACATCCCCCAAAGAACATAGATTATGGAAGCCTCAAAATGAACTATCTTCATTATGTGGGATAGGGACACCTTTTGTAAGTAAGTTTGACTCGAGAGCCACAAACTACAAGAGAAATGTCTGGACCAGTAAAATACCTGTACAATCTTTTATTTTCCCGGACAGGCCATGTTTAAATTAGGCTAATGGGCATACTATAAAAATACCACAATAAAATGTTAAATCTTCCCATTTATTACCAATATTTTAGGTAATAAAGTATATTATTGAAGGTTTTAGATGAGTTGTTTATTTAGTAAAATAATAATTTAAGTAATGCAGATAGGTGCAGGGTGACTCAGTTGAGCGTCCAATTCTCGATTTTGGCTCAGGTCATGATCTCACAGTTCGTGGGACTGAGCCCCCAGTCAGGGTCTGTGCTGACAGTTTGGAGCCCTGCACAGGATTCTCTCTCCTCCTTCTGCCCTTTCCCTACTGGTGTTTACTCTTTTTCTTTCCCTCTTTCTCTCTCTCAAAATAAACATTAAAAAATAAGAAATAAATGAATATGAAGAAAAAAGATACACTCCTAACAACAAATAATTGCCCATAACAAATGTTTTCCCTGTTTCCAGTCCTTTCTCTTTGTAGCATGTGTGTGTGTGTGTGTGTGCGTGTCTGTGAGTGTGTGTTGGGTTGGGGCGTGGAGGGTTCCAGGACTATGCTCTTATACTACCTAATGTCTCCACAGTGGACAGGCACAGTCATTCCTGTCCCCTTGTGCATTCTCAGTGGCCACACATCATCATTTATTCAGTGTCTCCAGCTGTTGAATAATTGGGGCAATTCCAATTTTTTGACTCGCATAGTTGTAGTGAACGGTATATCTGTGCCATATATCTCTCTTTCTTTAGGACTGATCCCTATAAGCACAATTCCTGGAATATAATTTATATACTTTCTTGAGGTATTGGTTACAGTTTCCGATAGTTACAGTCTATCTTTTTTTTTTTTTCAATACATGAAGTTTATTGTCAAATTGGTTTCCATTCAACACCCAGTGCTCATTCCAAAAGGTGCCCTCCTCAATACCCATCGCCCACCCCCCCTCCCTCCCTCCCTCCCACCCCCCAGTAACCCTCAGTTTGTTCTCAGTTTTTTTTTTAACATTTTATTTATTTTTGAGACAGAGAGAGACACAGCATGAACGGGGGAGGGGCAGAGAGAGAGGGAGACACAGAATCGGAAGCAGGCTCCAGCCTCTGAGCCATCAGCCCAGAACCCGACGCGGGGCTCGAACCCATGGACCGCGAGATGGTGACCTGAGCTGAAGTCGGCCGCTTAACCGACTGAGCCACCCAGGCGCCCATGTTCTCAGTTTTTAAGAGTCTCTTCTGCTTTGGCTCTCTTCCACTCTAACCTCTTTTTTTTTTTCCTTCCCCTCCCCCATGGGTTTCTGTTAAGTTTCTCAGGATCCACATAAGAGTGAAACCATATGGTATCTGTGTTTCTCTGTATGGCTTATTTCACTTCGCATAACACTCTCCAGTTCCATCCATGTTGCTACAAAGGGCCATATTTCATTCTTTCTCATTGCCACGTAGTATTCCATTGTACAGTCTCTTTATTAAGTTGGGGCCTTATTTGGGAAAGGAGGGACCCCAGAGACTGAGTGGATACCTGAAGAGTTAGGAGGACAAGCCAGGATTGAGCCCATGAGAGTACCTAGGAGTGACCCATAGAGCAGGGAAAAGCCCAAATCCCCCTCATATGACCACCCTGACAGCATCCCTATCCTATGTCCTGGAGCACACCTCATCCAGGCCCGGTCCTGTGATGCACCCCAGCCACTTCTTCCCTCCTGTTCCATAACTAAGTAGAGCAGCTGGGCCCTGCTTTCAGGCTAGTGGAAGATGCAGCCTGGGCCACTGCTGTCTGTTTGCTGGCCCTCCACCCTGGCTGGGCCTGTTCCTCTCAGGAAAGAACCTGTAAGTGCAGGTCAGGTCAATGAGTTATAGACCATCAGTAGGAAATGTAGTTGAATGTATTCATCCAGATGTAGTTTTATTGGCAACAGCAAGAACCACTTGAACTTCTGTGAGCAAGGGAGACCTTTACAAATCACATTAAGTGCTCATGGAAGCTGCAGGATAGATAGAGCCTCAGCCAGGGGTTTTGGCACTGGGTATACCCCTCAACACCCCTCAGGTTCCTCCGGCAGTGACCCCCTGCACCTGCTAGCCCCAACCTTGGTATCCCTCAAGTTCAATTTTTGTGAGAGAGGGGGCTGTGCTTCCTGTTCAAGATACCATGTGAGGAGAAGGGGGGGGTTCCTCTCCTCCCATAAAGTCAATTCAGGGAGAGTCCACTTGATCTGAAGCAGTAAGAGAGGCCATGGTCAGCAACCTATGTCTTCTCTGCCACAAGATGAGGCTCCCCAGACGGAGAAGATAGATCCTCAGAAGGAGGAAACTTGGGGCTCTCCCTGCAGGAAGAGAGAGAAACAGCATTGAATGGAGAGCAGGTAAGAGAAGAGAGTCGTGAGGACTAAGGGGGAAAGGCTGCCATGAGCTGGGTTACTGCCATATTGGTCAGGGGCACAGGCTCTGTGTTGGTTTGTTGGAAGTGGCCAGGATTCATCCTACTGATGTTTCCATCAAAACCCAAATTCACCTCCAGAAAATATTTTCAATACTAAGCACCAAAAGGCACTGGGATCCTGGCATCCAATGAGGCCCAAGATGCTGTGCACCACTGATTGCACAGAAGGGGTGGGGAAGGCAGGTGCCATGGGGCTGAGGGCAGCTCGCTTTGGCTGCTTAGGAGGGAAAGAGCTCCTTCAGTGAGCACTACAACATTTGGCCCAAGGAGGAGCTGACAGTTTAGGGAACTCCAGAGCACAGATCTCAACACTTGGGACTGTCTATGTCCAGACACCCAAGCTGTGGGTGATGTCCAGTCCTAGGGCTGGCCTGGGTGTGATGGGTGAGCAAGAGTGCTGTGGGAGCCCAATTGAGGGACACTCCACCCACACTGGAGGTGATAAAAGGCTTTTTGGAGGGACAGTTGAGTCAGAGGGAGCAGGACGTGCCAGGCAGAGGGGACAGAGAATGCAGAGGCTGAGTTCATGGCAGCAGTGGGCTCACAGTGGAGTAACATGTACAGGTACAGCTAAGGATTACTGAGTGTCTTTTTGGGACATGAATCATGTCACTAAATCACCATAACAATTCCATGAGGAAGGTAGAAATGCTGTCCCTGTTTGACTAATGAGGGAACTCTCCCCTTCTATGTCCCACAGAGAGGCATAGGCAGGATTTGAATTCAGTGCTTGTCACCCATGTGGGGCCTACCTGACAAGAAGGCTGCAATCAGATGCTGCAGAAGAGACATCTCAGCCCTAAAGCTACATGAACCTTTGTTCCTGGTGCCCAGGGAGAAACCTCCTCTTTCTCAGATAAAGGCTGGCTGCCATTCCTGGCCAACAAGCCAAGCCCTAGTCATAAGGGCAGGCAACACTGCCCCCTCAGTTCAGTGAGGTCTTCAGGCCTAGAGATTGGATATGGAGGATTTGCAGACCTCTGGGTTCCTGGGTGGAGCAGTGTGGATGGAGCACAAGTTCCAAAGGCAGAGAGACAGCAGTTCTAGCCCCTGCTCAGCCTCTTTGTAGTTGAGTGACCCCAGGGGTTCCTATGAGCCTCACGACCCCATCTCTGAAATGGAGAAAGAACTGATGTTGCTAAGTGGGTTGTCAGACGAATCACTTGAGAAATGATTTGTACGATTCTTGCCTGGTGCCTGGAGCACATGAAGAGCCACGTGGAAAGGCAATCATGTTGGTGACCATTTATCCGCATATGTGTTTTTCCTCTTGTTGATTTTGGTATCATCCTTAAGAAACAGATGCCAAAGTAAGGTCAGGAAGACTTGTTCTTATGCTTTCTTCTCAGAGTTTTAGTTTTATCTCTTAAATTTAGGTCTTTGATCACTGTGGGTTCATTTTCTATATTATGTTAGGTGAACGTCCACCTTCATTCAGTCATTCATAATTTTATGTGTCTGTATGTGTACGAAGGGACATCTTCTAGTCAGCATATTACTTTAAGTTGTTACTTGCATAGCATTTTCAATAGATCCCAAGGAAACTAGAGCATAAAAGCGAATAAGTAGTCCTTAAAGCAACTGGCGAAGACTGTGAACTAAGTCCTGAAGGAGATTAATTTGGATCTTCTGTTGAAGTGGAGCAGTGTCCTTGTCAAGAGCAGCCAAACACCGCCCTCTGGTGGTCACAAGAGATATTGCCGGAATACTGCTGGGCTGTCTGATCTATCTAAAGGAAGCCACATGCAAAATTAAGACATCCTCACAGGATTCCAGGTAGATCAGAAACACTTCTGTAAAATTCAGTGTTTTTTGGGGGGGTGCCTTGCAGGAAATCTATGAAAAAATAAGCCTCTTCCCAAGTGCATTATTTCGAGAAGTATTCATTGAAGAGTTGAGTCAGGCACTGGGTTCCAGGACAGAAAAAAGAGACAGGGTGGCTATCTCCCAAGACGCACCGAGTGTGGGGTGGGAAAGTGTTGGGAAGAACCGGTCTATGTCACAGCTCTATATGTCTGGTTTAAAGAAAACAGTATATCAAAAACAAACCATATTTATGGACTCGTTTGATTATATTAACAACAAAACATTTTATAAAATTTGAAAACTATCACTCCATATGTCTGCATACTCTCATCCAAGTTAGATGACATCATCCTATATTCCCAGTTACCTTTTCACTTATTAGGAGTGCATGATATGCCACATAGAAACCTAAATAACCCCACAAAAATGCTCTTAGAGCTAGTAAATGAATTCAGCAAAGTTTAAGAACAGATATTCAATACATAAAAACGTGTTGAATTTCTATACATGAATAACAAACTAGCAGAGAGAGAAATCAAGAAAATAATGTACAGTCTCTCAAAAAGAATAAAATACTTAGGAATAAATTTAAACAAGAAGATGAAAGACCTGTATACCGAAAACCAGAACTCATTGGTGAACGAATTACAAGAAGCAGAAATAAGTGGAAAGAAGTTCCATGATAATGGATCCCAAGAATTAATATTGTCAAAATGCCCACAGTGCTTAAAGCAGTCTGCACATTCAGTGCAATCTCTATCAAAATTTAAGCACATTTCCAAAAAAAAATGTGAAAAGAATATTCCTTAAATGTGAATAGAACCACAAATGGCCCCGAATAGCCAAAGCCATCTTGAGAAGGAAGAACAAAGCTGGAGGCATCATGTTTTCTGCTTTAAAACTCTATCACAAAGCTATAGTAATCAAAACAGTATGGCATTGGTATAAAAGTAGACACCTAGATCAATGGAACAGAAACAGAAAGCCCAAAAAGAAACCCACACATATGTAACCAGTTAATTTACAACAAAAGAGCCAAGGATGTAACATGGGCAAAAAGCAGTCTCCTCAATAGGTGGTGTTGGAAACAGTGGGCAGCCACAAGCAAAGGAATGCAACCGGACACCTATCTAACACCATACACAAAAACTAAGTCAAGATGTATTCCAGACTTAAACCTAAGAGCTAAAACCATAAAACTCCTGGGTGAAACTGGGGGCAGAACGTTTTTGATCTCAGTCTTGACACTGAGTTTTTGGATTTGACACCAGAAGTAAAAGCTACAAAGCAAAAACAAACAAGTGGGACTACATCAAACCAAAAAGCGTCTGCACAACAAAGGAAATCATCAACAGAATGAAAAGGCAACATACTGAATGGGAGAAAACATCTGCAAGCTACATATCTGGTGAGGGGTTAATATCCAAAATATATAAAGAACTCATACACCTCAATAACACAAAAGCAAATAGCAATTACAAAATGGGCAGAGTTCTGAATAGATATTTTTCCAAAGGAGATATACAGATGGCCAAGAAATACAGGAAGAGATGTTCAAGATCACTCATCGTTAGAGAAATGCAAATCAAAACCCAAAGAGATATCACCTATCACCTGTCAGAATGGCTGTAATAAAAAAGACAAGAAATAACAAGGGTTGGCAAAAATGGGGAGGAAAGGGCAACAATGTGCTCTGTTGGTGTGATTGTAAATTGGTGCAGTGACTATGGAAAACAATATAAAGGTTTCTCAAAAAATTCAAATAGAGCAACCATTATCACCCAGCAATTCCCCTCCTATTAAGCAAAGAAAATGGAATTACTAAACTCGTAAAGATACCTGCACACCTGTATTATTGCCACATTATTTATAATAGCCAGGAGGGCATTATGCTAAGTGAAATAAATCAGAAAGAGAAAGACATATACCAAATTATCTCACGTATATGTGGAATCTGAAACAAAAAACAAGAAAACAAAATACCACCACCAACATAATAACCCAAACTTATAAATACAGAGAAGATATAGATGATTGCCAAGGTGAGGGGCAAGAAGTAGGCAAAGTAGGTAAAAGGGGTCAAAAGATATAAACTAATAATAATACTATTTTTATTGTTTTAAATTTATATCCAATTTAGTTAGCATATAGTGCAACAATGATTTCAGAGGTAGATTCCTTAATGTCTCTTACCCATTTAGCCCATCCCCCTCCCACAACCCCTCCAGCAACCCTCTGTTTGATCTCTATATTTAAGATTCTCTTATGTTTTGTCCCTCTCCCTGTTTTTCTATTATTTTTTGCTTCTCTTCCCTTATGTTCATCTGTTTTGTCTCTTAAAGTCCTCATATGAGTGAAGTCATATGATTTTTGTCCAATTTCACTTAGCATAATATCCTCCAGTTCCATCCACAGAGTTGCAAATGGCAAGATTTCATTCGTTTTTGATTGCCAAGTAATACTCCATTGTATATATATACACCACATCTTCTTTACCCATTCTTCCATTGATGGAAATTTGGGCTCTTCCATATTTTGGCTATTGTTCATAGAGTTGCTATAAACATTGGTGTGCATGTGCCCCTTCAAAACAGCACACATTTATCCCTTGGATAAATGCCTAGTAGTGCAGTTGCTGGGTCGTAGCATAGTTCTATTTTTAGTTTTTTGAGGAACCTCCAAGCTGGTGAGTGGCTGCACCAGCTTGCATTGCCACCAACAATGCAAAAGAGATCCTCTTTCTCTGCATCCTTGCCAACATCTGTTGTTGCCTGAGTTGTTAAAGTGAGCCATTCTGACAGGTGTCAGGTGGTATCTCATGGTGGTTTTGATTTGTATTTCTCTGATGATGAGTGATGTTGAGCATTTTTTCATGCATCAGTTGGCCATCTGGATGTCTTCTTTGGAGAAGTGTCTATTCATGTCTTTTGCCCATTTCTTCATTGGAATATTTGATTTTGGGTGTTGAGTTTGATAAGTTCTTTATAGATTTTGGATACTAACCCTTTATCTGATATGTCATTTGCAAATATCATCTTCCATTCTGTCGGTGGCCTTTTAGTTTTATTGATTGTTTCCTTCCCTGTGCAGAAGATTTTTATTTTGATGAGGTCCCAGTAGTTCATTTTTGCTTTTGTTTCCCTTGCCTCCAGAAACGTGTTGAGTAAGAAGTTGCTGTGGCCAAGATCAAAGAGTTTTTTGCCTGCTTTCTCCTTGAGGATTTTGATGGCTTCCTGTCTTACATTGAGGTCTTTCACCCATTTTGAGTTTATTTTTGTGTATGGTGTAAGAAAGTGGTCCAGGTTCATTCTTCTGCATGTCGCTGTCCAGTTTCCCCAGCACCACTTGGTGAAGAGACTGTCTTTATTCCATGGGATATTCTTTCCTGCTTTGTCAAAGATTAGTTGGCCATACGTTTGTGGGTGCATTTCTGGGTTCTCTATTCTGTTCCATTGATATGGGTGTCTGTTCTTGTGCCAGTACCATACTGTCTTAATGATTACAGCTTTGTAGTATAGCTTGAAGTCTGGGATTGTGATGCCTCCTGCTTTGGTTTTATTTTTCAAGATCGCTTTGGCTATTCGGGGTCTTTTCTGGTTCCATACAAATTTTAGGATTATTTGTTCTAGCTCTGTGAAGAACGCTGGTGTTACTTTGATAGGGATTGCATTGAATATGTAGATTGCTTTGGGTGGTATCGACATTTTAACAATATTTGTTCTTCCTATCCAGGAGCATGGAATTTTTTTCCATTTTTTTTGTGTCTTCTTCAATTTCTGTCATAAGCTTTCTATAGTTTGGGGCATAAATGTTTACAATTGTTAGGTCTTCTTGGTGGATAGACCCCTTGATTATGATATAATGCCCTTCTCCATCTCTTGATACAGACATTATTTTAAAGTCTAGATTGTCTGATTAAGTATGGCTACTCTGGCTTTCTGTTGTTGACCATTAGCATGATAGATGGTTCTCCATCCCCTTATTTTCAATCTGAAGGTGTCTTTATGTCTAAAGTGGGTCTCTTGTAAACAGCATATCAATGGATCTTGTTTTCTTTTCCATTCTGTTACCCTATATCTTTTGTTTGGAGCATTGAGTCCATTGATGTTTAGAGTGAATACTGAAATATATGAATTTATTGCCATTATGATGCTTGTAGAGTTGGACTTTCTGGTGGTGTTCTCTGGTCCTTTCTAATCTTTGTTGCTTCTGGTATTTGTATACACACACACACACACACACACACACACACACGCATACACATATATGTGTATATATATATATATATATATATATATATATATATTTTTTTTTTTTTTTTTTTCAACTTTTCTCCCCTCAAAATTTCTTGCAGGGCTGATTGAGTGGTCACAAACTCCTCTAATATTTGTTTGTCTGAGAGACTTTTTATCTCTCCTTCTATTTTGAATGACAGCCTTGCTGGATAAAGAATTCTTGGCTGCATATTTTTCTGTTTCAGTACATTGAATATATCCCACCACTCCTTTCTGGCCTGCCAAGTTTCTGTGGATAGATCCACTGCAAACCTGATCTGTCTTCCCTTGTAGGCTCGGGACTTTTTTTCCCTTGCCGCTTTCATGATTCTCTCCTTGCCTGAGTATTTTGTGAATTTGACTACGATATGCCTTGTTGATGGTCGGTTTTTGTTGAATCTAATGGGGGTCATCTGTGCTTTCTGAATTTTGATGTCTGCATCTTTCCCCAAGTTAGGAAAGTTTTCCACTATGATTTGCTCACATAACACTTCTACCCCTATTTCTCTCTCTTCCTCTTCTGGGACCCCTGTGATTCTGATGTTGTTCCTTTTTATTGAGTCACTGATTTCTCTAAATCTTAAATTGTGCTCTTTTGCCTTCACCTCCCTCTTTTTTTCTGCTTCATTATTCTCTATAAGGTTGTCCTGTATATCGCTGATTCTCTGTTCTGTCTCATCCATCCTTGCCGCCGTGGCATCCATCCATGATTGCAGCTCAGTTATAGCATTTTAAATTTCATTCTGGCTATTTTTTACTTCTTTTATCTCTGCAGAAAGGGATTTTAATCTATTTTTGACTCCCACTATTATTCTTATTATCATGATTCTAAATTCTGGTTCAGACATCTTGCTTGTATCTGTGTTGGTTAAATCCCTGGCTGTCATTTCTTCGTGTTCTTTCTTTTGGGGTGAATTCCTTCATTTTGTCATTTTGAAGGGAGGAAAGGAATTAATGAGGTAGAAAAATTAATATTAAAAAAATTAAAACTGAAAAATTAAAGACACACACACAAATCGAATAAATGATGCTAGGTTAGGTGTGTTTTGGTCTGGGTGTTGAAAGTGGTTTGACAGATTAGAGAAAAATGGGGAGAAAAAGGAAATTGTTTGAGAATTTGAAAAAATTCAGTGAATTCAGAAAATTCAGTGAATACACTGAAGTAGACTAAAATGACATGATGGGAGTAAAATAGAATTTGAAAAAATTTACACAAAAGTAAAGAATATAGTAGAAAAAAATTAAAGAAAAATGTTTTTAATAAAAATTAAAAATAATAATGAACTTTTTCTCTTCCTGTATTCAAGAGAAAGAAAAGAAATGAAGAGAAAAAAGGAAAAAAAGGGAAATATTTTGAAAATTTGAAAAAGTGAATACATTGTAGTAGACTAAAATAAAATGATGGAAGTAAAGTAGAATTTGAAAAAATTTACACAAAAGTAAAAAATACAGTAAAAAAAATTAAAGACAAATATTTTTAATAGAAATTGAAAGTAAAAATGAATTTTTTCTCTTTTTGTATTCAAGAAAAAGAAAAGAAGTGAAAAAGAGAAAAAAAATATAATTGAATAGACAGACTGCTAATAGATTGAAATAGGACTGAAATTACTTCAGTTTTCCCTAGAAGTCAGACTCTGAAGCGCTTTATAGTCCATAAACTAAGTAGGCAGTGAGACTTGTGTTCTTGAAGAGGGAGGTTGTCTCAGTTGGGTGGGCCTCAGTGTAATGGCTCCCTTCTCCACTAGATGGCGCTGCTAGCCTACTGAGGTGGATTGTTGCCAAGCTTGTAGGTGCTATGCGCATGTGTGGGAGCAGTGACAATGGTGCCACTCAGCTACCCAGTCTGTTCTCCCGAATCAGCAATCGCACACCCGTCCTCCGTCTTCAGTTTTTGTCCACTCCCTGCTTTTTCACCCTCTGTGACCAGGCCCCAGGCAGTACCTCTCTCCCAAGTTTTGTCTCAGATGTGGCTGTTTTCCCTGGCCCCTTACTTCCGAAGGACTGTGGCTTTGACCCTCTCGGCACCTCTGTGGGACAGTCTCACCAAGCAATGGCCGAATAAGCAATGGCCGAATATTGGCTGCACCCAGGAATGCTTGCTGGACCCTGCTACTGCCAGTGCCCCGAGACTACAGCCAGATGCCAGCCCAACCCAGAAAGAGTTCATGAGATAGTGTAGCAGCAGCGTTTCAGGGATTATGGAAAATCACAACACACATCTGGCACCAGGCTTCACCCTTAACGACCTTGTTCCAGCACCAGTGAGTGTGGCCGTTTTCTGGGGTCTGCTGGGACCAGGTGGCTTCAACAGTCTCCACCAAATGTCCTTCCAGCAGTGGAACTGCTTTTCCCCGTGTGGCCTGAGACCCTCCTGGACCCTGTTCCTGGGGATTCGCCCTTCTCACCAGAGCACCTCCAGGTACTGAGCTGCAGAGTTGCAGACTTTGTGCTCCCTTTGTTTACAGGCTTAATGGAATTTAAACCCTCTCCTTGCTCCCTTTTTAGTTTAGTCCCTGTGTTTGTTTCCAATTTTCCATTTTCTCTCCAGCTGCTTTTGGGGAGGGGTGCTTTTCATGTATTCTCCCCCCACTCCTGCCCCATCTTCGTCCTCTCTGCCTGCAAAAGCACCTCCCTTCTTGCTCTCCAAGTTCACCTCTCCGCACTGCGTACCTGCTGAATTCTGTGGTTCAGATTGTGCAGATTGTTGTGTTAATCCTCCAATCAGTTTTCTAGGTGTGCAGGATGGTTTAGTGTTGGTCTGGCTGTATTTCATGGACTCGAGACACACAAAAACTTCCATGCTATTCTGCCATCCTGGCTCCTCTCAGGAGATTTTTAATTACTGGTTCAATTTCTTTGCTGGCTATGGGTCTGTTCAAATTTTTATATTTCTTCCTGTATCAGTTTTGGTAGTTTATATGTTTCTAGGAATTTATCCATTTCTTCCAGATTGCCCAATTTGTTGGCATATAATTTTTCATAATATTATCATATAATTGTTTGTATTTCTGTGGTGTTGGTTGTGATTTTTCCTCTTTCATTCATGATTTTATTTACTTGGATCCTTTCTTTTCTTTTTGATAAGTCTGACTAGGGGTTTATTGCTAATTCTTTCAAAGAACCAGCTCTTAGTTTCGTTGATCTGTTCTACTGGTTTTTTTCCCCCTATATAATTTGTTTCTGCTCTAATATTTATTATTTCCCTTCTTCTGCTGTTTTGGGGCTTTATTTGTTGTTCCTTTCCAGGTCCTTTAGCTGTAAGATTAGGTGATGTATTTGAGAGCTTCTTGGTTCTTGAAGAAGGCCTGTATTTCTATATGCTACCTTCTTATGACCATGTTTGCTGCATTCCAAAGGTTTTGGGGTGTCATGTTTTCATTTTCATTGGCTTCCATGCATTTTTCAAATTTTGTCTTTAATAACTTGGTTAACCCATTCATTCTTTAGTAGGATATTCTTCAACCTCTGTATTTCTGATCTTTCCAAATTTTTTCTTGTGGTTGACTTCAAGTTTCATAGCATTGTGGTCTGAAAATATGCATAGTATAATGTCAATCTTTTTGTATTTGTTTCATGCTGATTTGTGATCCAGTATGTGATCTATGCTGAAGAATGTTCTGTGTGCACTCAGAAAGAATATGTATTCTGTTGCTTAGGATGGAATGTTTTGAATATATCCGTTAAGTCCATCTGGTCCAATGAGTCATTCAAAGCCAGTTTCCTTGTTGATCTTTTGCTTAAATAATCTGTCCATTGTTGTAAGAAGTGTGTTAAGGTCTCCTACTATTATTGTATTATCATCAATGAGTTGCGTTAAGCTAGCTATTCATTGACATATATTTGGGTATTGCACAGGCATAAATATTTACAATTGTTAGATCTTCTTGTTGGATAGACCTCCTTATTATGATATAGTGCCCTTCTTCCTTTCTTATTACAGTCTTTGATTTAAAATCTAGTTTGTCTAATATAAATATGGCTAATCCAGCTTTCTTTTAATATCCATTAGCATTATAGATGATTCTCCACCCCCTCACTTTCAATCTGGAAGTTTCTTTGGATATGAAATGAATCTCTTGTAAGCAGCATATGGATGGGTCTTGTTGTTTTTTACTCCATCTGATACCCTGTTGTCTTTTGACTGGAGCATTTAGTCCATTTTCATTCAGAGTGATTATCAATAGATATGAATTTAGTGTCATTGTAATACCTGTACAGTCACTGTTTCTGTAGATTGTCTCTGCTCCTTTGTAGATCTTTGTTGCTTTTGGTTTCTTTTTCCTGCTAAAAGGGTCCCCTATAATAATTCTTGCAGAGCTGTTTTAGTGGTCATGAACTCCTATAGTTTTTGCTTGTATTGGAAGCTCTTTATCTCTCCTTCTGTTCTGAATGTCAGCCTTCTTGGGTAAAGTATTCTTGGCTGTATATTTTTCACATTTAGCACATTGAATATATCATGCTACTCCCTTCTTGCCTGTCATGTTTCTATGGACAGGTCTGCTGATATTTTTATGTATCTATCTTTACATACGTGTAGGTTAAGGACCTTCTGTCCCTAGTCACTTTTGCAATTCTCTCTTTATCTTTGCATTTTGCAAGTTTCACTATGGTATATCTTGGTGTTGACTTTTTTTTTGAGGGGGTTTCTCTGTGCCTCTTGGACTTGAATGCCTGTTTCCTTCCATAGATTAGGGAAGTTTTTAGCTACAATTTGTTTAAATAAGGCTTCTGCCTCTTTTTCCCACTCTTCTTCTGGGACTCCGAAGATAGAGATATTATTGCACTTCATGGATTTGCTGACTCTCCTAAGTGTATATTCATGATCTAATAGTTTTCTTTCCTTCTTCTTTTAGCTTCATTGTTTTCTATAATTTTGTCTTTTAATCACCTATTCATTCATCTGCTTCTTATGAAGCATTATGATTACATCCAGTTGGTTTTGCATCTCAGTTATAGCATTTTTTATTTCAGTCTGGCTAGTTTTTAGGTCTTTATCTTGGCAGCAAGGGTTTCTCTGGTGTCTTCTATGCTTTTTTTCAGGCCCAGATAGTATTCTTATGACTGTTGTTCTTAATTCTTGTTCAGGTATATTACTTATATCCTTTTTGAGCAAATCCCTGACTGTGGTTTCTTCTCAATCTTTTGGGGAGAAGTCCTCTATCTTTTCATTTTGTCTAGGTTCATGTCTTTTGTGTGTTATGAAAGCTTGTTATGTTTCCTGCTCCTGGGAGTAATGTTATAATAAGAATGGGTCATACACTGTCCAGGGCCTGGCACTGCAGGAAGTATTTCTGGTGTATGCTGTGTGCACTCTGCTGTTGTGATTTGACTGCTCTTTCTCCCAGGAAGTTCTCTGCAGAGCTCCTCCTTGCTTACATTGGGGAGTGTGTGGACTTTTAAGTAGGTGTGCTTTGACTTGTTTGTTAAAATAAGCCTGATTTAAAAAAAATCCTGATATAAAAAAATATAAAAGGAAAAGTAACAAGACAAACAAACAGACAAACAACTATAAGCCTGATTCCTAACGGAAAGAAAAAAAGAGAGAGAGAGAGAAAGAAAAAAAAAAAAAGAAGAAACCTGATCCAAAAATGGAAAAGGAAATGAAACAAAACAAACAAACAAACAAAATGGGCAACAACAAAAAATATATGAGTGATTCAAAAAGCAAAAAAAAAAAAAAAAGAAAAGAAAAGAAATCTTAGTCCTGTTTCCACCAGAACTGAAGGTGATGTTTTGGAGCACTCTATGACCAGACTTGGTGCATGTGGGGTGTCTGTTTTGGTCCTCTGGGGAGAGGCCCCCTGTGCTGACTTAAAGTCAGACCTGCTTTGATACAGACACCCCTGCAGGGTGCAGGGGAGTGGATTTTGGTGTAAGCAGCTCCAGCCTTCACTAGAGGCACTGTGTTGCTCACTGAAGTCTAACCCAGCTATGGGAGAAGATGGTGTTGCCCCACTCTCTAATACCTGGAGAGGGGAGCTCACACCCACCACTGTTCAGGAAATCCTCACTCATTAGCAAGCAAATAATCTCCCCTCCTGTGTCCCTGGATTCTGTCATATTCCTGTCCTCAACTTGTCTATGCCTGGGCCATCAACATGCCAGATGCCACACTCTCCTGTGTTTTATCTCTGGCATGCAGCCAGGATTCAAAACTCCTATTCTTAAAAGACCTGGCAAGACACGGACCCATTGCCATCCTCTGGAGAAGAGCTGCACCGGTGCTGCACCTGGTGCCATTCTGTCCCAGAAAAGCAGTCACTTGGCCACACAGGTGCTTGGAATTTATGGTGAAGCGCAGTATAAAGCTGTGACATGGTTATCTGCCCTCTGTGTGTACCTCTGTCCCCTGCTGTTGAACAGCTGCTCAGAGGCACCAGCAGGTCTTTTGTCCTTGGAGAGGCAACCACCCTCTTCCAAATGCGCTCCAGGAAGGGGAATGTTCCCTCCCAGTATGACCCAGGGGACCCCCATACCACTTTCTCAGAGCTGTCTGTTCCCAGGCCTCTGTCCTCCTTCTCCCCTGGAGCACCACTGTCCACCCAGATCAACCCTGGTGAATGGTGTTAACTTCCAAAACATCAAAATTTGAGCTCCATTGTTTGCAAAATCTTGTGATGGTCAGTTCCTCCTGATTTCCCAGTAAATTGTTTTGAGGGAATGCTTTTCTTGCATGAACGCAATGCACTGCTCTTTTTCCTCCTATCCCCTTCTCCTTTCCATGAAAAGCGCTCCCTACCCTCCATGGCACTGCAGATTTTCTCTCCCCCAGTTCACATCTCTGCAACTCCTACCTGCCATGTTCCCTCCCTCAAATTATTCAGATTGTTCTCCTGATCCTCAGATCTATTTCCTAGATGTTCAAAATGATGTGATGTTAAACTAGCTGTGTTTGAGGGACAAGGCAAGCCCAGAGTCTCCCTACTACTCTGCCATCTTAACTCCTACCCCTAGGCATGTACTTTAAAACTTTCTAAGGTTTTTGACAAACTTCCCTAAGATTTAAAATTATAGATGAAATCTTTTGACTAATTAGGCTTATTTATTTGGTATATTATGTTCTGATATAAGGTCATCACATGATATTCTAATTATGAAAGTGTTATGTGTCACAGAAATAGCTGAATTTCCTCTCAATTGCATTATAGTCTTTTGTCATTTGTGAAATGTGTTTTATCTTCAGGGAGACTCATAAAAAGTGCTTTTGAAAAATACAGATATTTTTGAAAAATATAGATATTTTTGAAAAATATTGTAAAATACAGATCCTTAAGATCAAAACTGAAATGGGTAAGAATTTCTGGGACAAACTAAAAAGCTGCATTCAAACAAAACAAGAATAGTAACATGAGACTAAATAAGAAAGCTGATTATAGTTTTGGTGACTCTTGTTTGAAACATTTATGGTTCTCTAATGTTTCCTCCTCCAGATTAAGGAAGCCTTCTCTTAAGATATCCATGATTATACAGATATATTATAAAATATTCCTTTGTGAAAAAATTGAAACATTTAACTTTTCTCTCTATCTGAACCCTCCAGAAGTCAGAAATTCTCAGTGAATGTTCTTTATTTCATGGCAATTACAGCTATTTGCATAAGTTCAATAAGAATCTATTCTCCTTGTAACAGGACACCATTGGAAACATTGGTTATTTTTTAAATGTTTTTTTAAATTTATTTTGAGAGAGATTATGTGAGCAAGGGTGGAAGAGAGAGAGAGAGAGAGAGAGAGAGAGAGAGAGAGAGAGAATCCCAAGTAGGCTCTGTGCTGCCAGAACCACGAGATCATGACCTGAGTTGAAATCAAGAGTTGGGTGCTCAACCAACTGAGCCACCCAGACACCCAACGTTAGTTATTTTACCAAAGCTTTCACTGGAATGTCACTTTGAGAGAGATATGTATAGACTTGGATATGACTAGACAGCTTTAAAGAACTAAGCAAGGTGGATTTCATGAGGCCCATTAAATCCCTTGGAAGCGTTGGCCTAATACCTTGCTTCCAGAGTTCCCAGCAGCTTTACCAGGTGAATTAAAGATGTCACTTATTGGCAGGTGCAGGAACCTCAGGATATGTTGGGGATCTCAATAAGAGGAATTCACCCAAATCTACAAGTATTGCAGACAAGTCTGATGCAAATATTTGGCTTGGCTTCTGGCCTCAAGAGGCTACTAAAAATTAACCTAGAGATTCTTTATAAAAAGTTACAGAAAAGCAGATTTTAAAAGATATATATGGCCAATCACTATTCTTGCTGAGCTTATGTAAATAATTAGGCTAAGTTTGTTAAAATTTGACTTGTTTTTCAAATGAATTAGTTTGATTTGACTATTTTTGATAAAAGTGAGGGTGATTATATAGAGAAAATATATTTCAATAATACATTTTTGTAGATATTAGATTTTAATACTATTTATTATAAACTATACTAGGTCCTAATTTCTCCTGGTTTCCTCAAATGTCTGGCTATGTCTTCAAAATAAGGTTTCCAATCTCCTTCCATTGTCTTAACTTAAAGTCATTAAAAATGAAAACTGCCCTTTTTCCTAAAGCCCTGAAAGCTGATGCTGGACAACTTGAGGTCAATTCAGAATTCAGAATAATTGCCACAAAACTCATGTATAGACAGTTTCTGTGCCTGTTGCTCTATGGGCTATTCAAAAGGATCACCAGAAAGATTTGAATTTCAAACCAGGAAAACCCATCTGATTTCTGTTGACTTTTCCTAATCCATCTAAGGATACGTCAAGCCTGACATCTAAAAATCTACTCACTGGGAGCTCTTGAGACTCAGACAATAGGTTTGTAATTTGCTCCAACCATTATCCTGTATTTTCCTTTTGTTTCCATATTAATTACCTGATTGCTTGCTAAACAAAACAATCTATATGATGGCGAATACCACCTGCTACACAATTAAGACCTTAAATGATTCTCAACATGACATTACATTTTTGTTATAAAAAGTACATGGTACATGTGCTATTATTAAAATGGAATGTTGTGTATATATTCCCGATTATCACAAAAATGTAACAGGATTGCTAAAGGATAAGAATACTGAAATTGGTGCTTAATATGATCCCTCTCTCTCCTTTAATGATTGGTTAAACTCATGGACTGGAGGAAGATTTTGGTCAACTGTCAAAGGACTTTTTATTGGGCTTCTTTTTCCTCATAATAATATTAACCTTATTTTGTTGTCTTTTCCAGTGTCTCTGCCTGGTGCTAAGACTTCTTCACTGCCATAACTTCAAGCTGATAGATGATCCTTTCCAATCAAGGAGGTTCATATATGTTGTCTACCTTGAATTCAATTGCCTCTGACTTCCATAACTCCTAAATTTCCCAACTGACCCATGTTGACCCATAGGTAGGGACATCTCTATGCCCCTATTCAGCAGGAAGAAGTTATAGAAGATAAGACCTTCCACCTTCAACAACCTTAAAAATTTAAGGGTCTAAACTATTCAGGGGGGAAAATGATAAGGAGAACAAAAGCAAGAGCAACAAAGATAAAATTAAATTTTCTTATAACTTGCAGCCCATTTATAAATACCTGACGCAGGCAGAATGTGACATTCTTCAAGGAACTCATGGCTTCCTTAATGTTGATGTTTGCTAGAGCTAAAAGCAACTTTAGTTTGACAATAGCCAGACCCCTAGGGTCCTGTAAGTTTTCTTTAACATACAGAAATCCCTTTACAGACTTCCCTTATCCCTACCCCTGCAACGTAAAAAAAAAAAAAAAAAAAAATCTATCACACTTCACAATCACGGTTGCAGCTCTTTCTGCCCCAGGTCTTGTCCCCGTGCTATAATAAAAGCACTTTTTTTGCACCAAGAGCATCTTTATTCTTTATTCACTGTTCATTCAGCGGCTGCATATCAAGTTTGACTTAGGACACCTCCTCATTCCATTCCTTTCCCTGGATGATCTTCACAGATGGCTTCAATTGCCAGGTCTACAGATGACTTAAATTAATATCTTCAGCTCAGACTTCTCTGAGAGTCTTACCTCTTTATCAGCTTTGTCAACTTGATATTTCCTCTTGCATACTGCAAAGGCACATCAAACTCAATATGTACAGAATGGTAGTATCTCTCAAATCTAGTCATTCCTATCTTCACTACCACTACCAGGATACCTTCATCTCTTACATACATGATTGCAGTAATATCTGATTTGGGCCTTCTTACACCACCTTGACCCTTCTTCAAACTGTCATCCTCTTGCAAGCAAGAATAATTTTTGTTTTTTGTTCAAAATGCAGATCTAGCTATGTCTCATTAAAAACCTTGCTGTGGTTTCTTAGTTAATCAAAGATGAGAGAACAAATTTAACATGCCCTAAAAGACACTAGTGTGGCTTCTGGTCTGCTTCTTCAGCTTTGTTTTTAACTTTGTATGCTCTCGGTGTGCAAGGCTTCTCTTAGTCTCTGTTATGAGCCTATTTGCTCATGTCAAGGTGCCTTTGTACTGCTATCCTTCCAATGTGGAATACTCTTCTCCTTCCACTTTTTCTAAAGATAACTAATCTTTTAGCTCTCAATTAAAGCAGAACTTAAGATTAAACATTCCCTAACCTGGCTCACTAGGTAAAAATCTTCCTATAATAGGTCATTTTAAGAATGGTGCTTGTTATTTTCAGTTGCTAAAATTATTTTAGTTATTTTAAGCATTTTCACTGTCCTGAGAACCCAGCCCCAAATAAGATACCTACATAAGGCAGGATGACTCAACACTTTAGGTGAACCAAGAGGGGTAGGGGGATGGTGCTGGGCTTGGCAAGGCCTCCCACCCCCACCCTACCTTGGCTTTCCCATTGCCCTCTAGTGTGATCCCAGTCCCTGGCCCAGTCTTTCACCAGCCTCACTTCCCCCTCCCCTTCCTCTGTTATTCTCCCCTCCCCCCCCCACAATGTCTCTGGTCTGACCCCCTGAACTCAGGAAACTTCTAGTAGAAGCTTCTGTCTGTCGATCTTACCTTTTAGAAGCTAAACTTCTAGAAGATTCTCCCTGTCAATACTACCTTTTAGAAACTGAACTCCTAGAAGCTTCTGCCAGGCAATCTTACATTTTAGAAACTAACTAATGAACTGTTGGAACAGAAAAAGAAACATCTGAGGATGACACCTGCATAGATCTGAATCAAAAAGTGCTAGAAGTGCCAGTTTCCTCAGCCTCATTATAGTGTTAAAACCCTCCTCTGTCTATTCATCTCAAGCCCTCATAAAAGGAACCTGCTTTCCCCTGTTCCCAGAGACAAGGCTTTGGAAATTATTCCCAGTGATCTCTTATTCATAAAATTAAAAATGACCTTGAGAGGCAAAATGACCTTGTGTTGTCTTCATCTATAACTCATTAAGAAGCAGGTCTACTCTGATTCAGTAACACCATCTCCTGTCCTTGATTTGTCCTCACCTTCCCTTCCATCCCTCATCCCTTACCACTATCCTACCCCTAACTTCCTTATCCTTAAAAAAATACCTGTTATGATTGCAATTTTATGTGTTTATTATTGAATTAATGACTTTCTCACTAGAATTAGTTCCATGCGGGCCATGTTTAATGCCCACCACTGCACCCAAGGGCAGTGCCTGGCATGTAATAGTGTTTGGTCAATGAATCAATCCAATTAGAGGGGTAAAATGTGCAGTTCAAAATATAGTCTTGGATCTCACAGAATTAAAGTAAAAAAAGAACTCTCCATTGGCATTATATTATCATGGCTACTGTAAAAGTCTCTCAAATAAATATAGTATCATACACTGGATCTTAGCCAAAAGGTTGAGAAGTGATAATATAGTATCATAATTATTGTGATAGTGTGAAGATATTTATTACATACCAACAGTATCTTTTAATGAGCATGTAAAAGAAGCACTATTTCAAAACTAAAACATACTTATTTAGGTTAAATAATTTTATTTAGAAAAATATGGTAAGTGCAAAAAAAAAGAAAAATAGTTCAAAACTATTATCTCATTGTAAAGTTATCTCATTGTAAAGAAGATAACTGTTAACATTTAATAGAAATCATTTTTGTTGTTGTTCTTTATCAGTGGCTCTCAACTTGGGAGGTACAGGCATCTCTAAGAGATCTTGTGGCTTTGGATCAATGCCACCACAATAAAACAAATATTACAATAAAGCTAGTCAAAAGAATTTTTTGGTTTCCAAGTGCACATAAAAGCTGTTTATACTATTCCATAGTTTATTAAATATACAGAAGTATTATACCTAAAAAACCAATGTAATACTTTAAAAATACTTTTTAACCATCATCTAAGCTTTCAGCGAGTCACAATCTTTTTGCTGGTGGAGAAGGTTACTTCAATATTGATGGCCCCTGATTGATCAGGGTGGTGGTTGTTAAAGTTTGGAATGGGTTTAGCAATTTCTTAAAATAAGACAACAATAAGTTTGGCTGTATCAATTCACTCTTTCATGAGTCATTTGTCTGTAGCATGTGATGCTGTTTGATAGCATTTTACTCATAAAAGAATTTCTTTCAGAATTGGAGTCAATCCTCTTAAACTCTGCTGCTGCTTTATCAACTAAATTTATGTAATATTCTCAAGCCTTTGTCAATGCAACAATAGCATCTTCATCAGGAATAGATTCTATCTCAAGAAATCACTTTCTTGGGGCACCTGGGTGTCTCAGTCGGTTAAGCGTCTGACTTTGGCTCAGGTCATGATCTCATGGTTCATGGTTTTGAGCCCCACATCAGGCTCTGTGCTGACAGCTCAGAGGCTGGAGCCTGCTTTGGATTCTGTGTCTCCTCTCTCTCTGCCCCTCCCCCACTCATGCTCTGTCTCTCTCTTTCTCAAAAATAGAACAAACAAAGATTCTGAGAAATACATAGCAGGTAAGAACAAAAAGAATAAAAACTTGAAGGAGGTCTAAAACAATTGCAAGTAAGCCCTTGGAGATATTTTAGGAGCATGATGGATAACAAATAGGAGCAAATTGACAGCAAATGAGATGGCAGTAACTGCCTAAGAAATAGTTCAATGTTAGTATAAGTAGACCTCATTTTATTTCACTTCACTTTGTAGCACTTCACAGGTACTACATTAAAAAAATTTTTTTAATGTTTATTTTTGAGAGAGAGAGAGAGAGAGAGAGAGAGAGAGAGAGAGCTTTTTTTCCTAAGTTTCAACAAAGCACAAGTATCTAGGATTATAGTCTCCCTTCTGGAGATTTGATTTAATCCTCATTATTTGAATATCTCTTCCTTAGAAATGACCCTTTAATCTGTACTCTTAAGTGGTTCTCTCTTCCCTTCTGAGATCTAGCTTGTATCTATAATGACATCTCTCTTCAAACTGAACAATTTATTATCTTTCTCCCTGTGGATTTCCCTTCTATGATTGGTGTTTTCATGTTATCAGTTATCAAATACCAAATTGGAGTCATCTTGAGTTTCTCCATGTCACATATATTCAGTTTGTTGTCCAAGTCAGTTCATTTCTCTTTTGAAATGTTCTCACATCTGTTCCTTTCATTTTATTCTTATTGCCTCCAAATGAGTTAGGTTGTTGCCTTTTTCTGGCTGTATTACTACAATAGTCTTCTAACTGATCTCTGAGTCTCCTTTCTGTTGTCTAACCCACCAGATTACTCTTTCTGAAAGACAGCTCAGCTTATACCTTTGCCTATCAAATAATGGAATAAAAGCTCAAGTCCCCCTAGAACTCTAGTTTCTTATTCTCACCCTGTTTTCTTTTAATACCCTCAGTTTTATATCACCCCCCCATTTGTCATAGTTTTTACTATGCTAATATTTTTACTTAAAATTTTTTTAATTGACTCACCTTTTAACTTAATCTCATCTTAATTTGTAATTCCAAAAATCATGGGTTTGATGGGTTGGATATACATTTGTTAATTCACATAAAAGTAAATATTAAATATTAATATTAAAATGATTACTCGGGGCCAGCTGAAATCATCTACATCAGCAGGGTCCTCATCTCCCTTTGTGTCTTTTTCCTTGGGGAAATTTATTGCACACAGATTCTCTGCTCTACTCTCTGCCTTTAAAATAGACTTTCCATATTCTAAACTTTTACTTTTTTTCTCTCACTTCCTTTCCCAGTCAATTCAATTTAGTAAACATTGTGGTAAGCACTGAGGGTGGAGAGCATGGTAAGATATAGATCTTCCTTCAAGGAGTTTATACTCTAGTAATGGAGTTACTAATACAAGGGGCCTCAAGCGACATACAAACCCTATCCATCTTCTTTTGATGCCCAGCTCAAATTCTACTGCCTGTGAAAATCTTTCATGTATTATCCCTATCCAAAGCGATTTTCCTCTTCTGAATTCTTTCTTATTGTATTTACTGCTCTGAATCATTTTAAAAATATTTATATATTTTAAATGTTTTTAATGTTCTTATTTATCTACTTGATAAAGATATTTTTGCATGCCTTTATGGATATCAAACTTAGTAGGGGCCAAGTAAATAGCTATTTGGTTAGACAGGGAAATACCACACTTCTTTGAGAAAAATAACTCTACATTGCTTTAATCAGAGTTTTAATTAATTTTTACTTAATTGTATTTTCCCAGCAATGGTTCATAATGAACATACATTTTGAAAACTTGTGTTTGGAAACTGAAGTTTGAGACAGAGATGTAAATAGAAGCAATCTCTGAAAGATCTTCTTCCAGATTACAAGCAAAGGAGCAGAAAATTTGTGACTAAAGAGAATGTAAGGAGTGTATCATTCTAACCTACATCATAGAAGACTGGGAGCTAGTTTTGAAGTTTATGTGTTAGAGCAAAATTATTCAATTCTGTTTTTTTAGTTTATGAAATCTAGTGTTATTTTTTCTTTAGTGTGATCTTTTTTTTTTACTGCCCATTTTCTTTCCATAACCTTCTTTTGGGTCTATGTTCTTCTTGTCCTCTTTACCCACTTTTTTTTTTGTCCTTTTTTTTTCATAGAATCTCCTTTTATATCCTCTATCTTGTCTTCATCTTCCTCCTTGGACTTGTCCTCTGTCTTGTCTGGATCTCCCTCGTCCTTGTCCTCTGTCTTGTTTTCCTCTTCTTCCTTGTCTTCATTCTCACCTTCCCTTATGTCCCCATTTCCCTTCTTGTCCCTATCCTCTGTCATGTCTTTATCTCCAATATTGCCCATGTCCTCTGTCTTGTCCTCATTTCCCTCCTTGTACTTGTCCTCTGTCTGGTCTTCATCTCTCTTGTCCCTATCCTCTATCTTGTCTTCATATCCATTATTGCCCATGTCCCCTATCTTGTCTCCATCTCTCTCCTTGTCCTCATTCTCACCTTGCTCTATGTTCTCATCTCCCTTCTTGTCCCTGTCCTCTGTCTTGTCTTCCACTCCCTCCTTGTCCTTGTCCTCTATCTTGTCCTCATATCCTTTCTTATAGTTCTTTTTGTTTTTTTCCTCTTCCTTGTATTTTTTCTCCTTTAAGTCCTTGTCTTCCTTCTTGTCTTCATCTCCCTTCTTGTCTTCATCCTCCTTGTCCTCATCTCCCTTCTTTTCCATGTTCATCCTGTCTTCTTCTTCACCTTTATATTTTTCACCACCTCCTTCCATTGATTGGGCCTTATCTATTTCTTTTTCCTTATTCATGCCCTTCTTAGTATCTTTTCTTTTGTCCTTTGTTTCTCTTCTCTCTTCTTTACTCTGAGTTTTCTTAGGAAGCTCTTCAACTTTCACTCCAGTTTTCTGTTTTTGTCTCTTTTCATAGGTCTTCTCAAGGCTACTTACTCCTCGCTTCTGCTGCCACTTAGGACCACTCTGGCTATTTTGTAAAGGGACTCCCTGAATTATCAAATAAATATCCTGTTTTGGGGTCATATTCCTTGCTTCTCTAGTGCCACTTTTTACTTCTGATTTTGAATCTTCTTTCAAATTACCTGAAAATACAACAGATAATATAATAAAAGTGCATAATTCATTCATATCTTAGTTTTTCTCTATTGACATTTTTTGCTATCAAACACTTCTACTTTGTTTTAAGGTTGAGACAATAAATTTGTTCTCCCAATAATATAAAATTTGTGAAGGATACACATACAAAGGATCAGGAAAGAGGTTCTTGGAATACAGACTTTTCAGGAATTAAACCAAGAAAAGGAAAAATACAACACAAAGGAATTGGAAATTCCTCAATAGAACATGACTAGAGTGTATGATTAGAGATGTATGCTGAAAAGAAAAACTGTTTCTGAGAAAATTTATATTATTATATAATATTTATATGATTCCTTAAGGAAGCTCCACCTCCCTTTGAGTGATAAAGAGAATTACTAAGCCAGCAATTTGAGAGACAATGAGGCTGGAACTTTCCTTAGCTATCTCATATGTTTTCAGGAACTCTGCTTTAAAAGTGATTTAGAGATAGTAGCATTACTTAAGGTGGCAAAACAGTTGGTTCTTGTAGTACCTGTGTCAATAAAAGGAATATTTATTGCTGTGTGATCCATAGCAAGCTAAAATTAATATTTTTATAGAAAGGAAAAATAGAGCACGATAACTTGTTTTATTGAAGTCCAGATTCCTTTGGTTAATCATTTCATTATTAACTTATCTTTTAATTGATTTTGAGTGTTTGTCTATATTAAGTTTCAATGCATCTTTCCATATTTAATCTAGAGAAAATAGGACAAGTAGTTACCAAAATATGATAGATAATATAATTTAAGCAAGTAATGAGAGTTAGGAGTCTCCCCAAATTGGGAATGGGTCAAGAGTTTAATGAGAGCCCATATATTATGCATCATAGTGGTAGCCCTTGGTAAGAGTACCAGATATTTGTCACTGGACACACAGATTTATTCAGTTGTTTCTGCCCACCTGTGTATGTACTCTTTAATTGGCTCTTCTCTTTGGCTGTAGTCTAGGTGGATGTTTTGAGTTTGGGTGTTGCATTATCTGTATTGGGCAACCCCCATCCACATTTCCCCCACTATCTATTCTATTAGTAAAGGAAAATTAACACTTGGGGAGCTGGGACACACAGCAGCTTAAAAGTTTTGGGAATCAATGATGTAATTTATGAAACTGGACAGGTGATGTTGAGGGTAAAGAGATGAGGGAGGATATTATGAAAGACATTTTCAACAGGGCTTCCAACCTGGATGGAATGTGGGAATTGTGGAATAGGCCTGTTGTTTTGAGAAGGCTTGTTAGACTGGATTCAGGATAACAGAGCAATCATTGGATGAGTTTAAAAATATTTGAGTTCTATTACTTATGTGGCCTTTGCCAGACACTTTTAATCTTTTTGTATTTCAACTTTTTTGTATGTACAATGGAGTTAAGAATACTGGCCTTGTTTACCTCATAGAGTTATGCAAGGACAATGTGAGAAAAAGCACATCGATGAGTTTTTAAAATTGCTAAAATAATACACAACAAATATATTTGAGGTTAACAACTCACAACACAAGAAGAAATTCTGTCAAACATAATACAGTGGCCTTTTAACTTAAAAACATTTCAGGGTTCTGTGTCCACAATATTGATTGGTATAATCATTTAAAAGTTTGAGTAATATTTCATTTATATAAACTCATAATTTTAAGCCGATGTCCTATTGATGAATATTATTTGCAAACTTTATTGTAAAAATGATGCGATAAGCCATCGAATACATATACCTTTGAAAAATTGTTCTTTTTTTTGAGAAAAAATCTATAAATATGTTAGTCAAAGTACATGCACATTTTATATTTTGAAACATATTGTCAGAAATATAAATACAACCAACCCCCCCAAAACATTATGCTTTGTAAATCTTTCCAATCTTTCACAAATAGCTTCTTTAAAAAGCTCTTATTTATTTGTATTTCTTTGATTAACTAGTATTTTTGGATTTAAAAAAATTTTTTTAATGTTTATTTATTGTTGAGAGACAGAGAGAGACAGAGCATAAGCATGGAAGGGGCAGAGAGAAGAGATACAGAATCCGAAGCAGGCTCCAGGCTCTGAGCTGTCAGCACAGAGCCCGATGTGGGTCTCGAACTCACAAACCGTAACATCATGCCCTGAGCCAAAGTCAGATGCTTAACCGACTGAGCCACCCAGGCGCCCTAATTTTGGATTTTTAGCATTCATTGTTTGATATATTTCCTGTACCTTTTGCTTTATTTCTTTTATTCCCCAGAGATCATTATATACTGAGGCTATAATATTTATATATTATATTTATCATGTAAATTATATTAAATATTAATAATGAATAAATTTTATACAATTATATTTATATTATATTTGTAATATTATATTAAGTTACATAACATTATTATGTTTACACTATTTATAATTTTTAGTGTTTATTTATTTTGTCTATTCATGATTTCTAACCATTTCTTTTTTTCTTCTTTAAAAATTTAATTTAATTTATTTTTTTAATTGACATCAAAGTTAATTAGCATATAGTGCAACAATGATTTCAGGAGTAGATTCCTTAATGCCTCCTACCCATTTAGCCCATCCCCCCTCCCACAACCCCTCCAGCAACCTCTGTTTGTTCTCTATATTTAAGAGTCTCATATGTTTTTGCTCCCCTCCCTGTTTCTATATTATTTTTGCTTCCCTTATCTTATGTTCATATGTTTTGTATCTTAAAGTCCTCATAAGAGTGAAGTCATATGATACTTGTCTTTCTCTGACTGGTTAATTTCACTTAGCATAATACCCTCTAGTTCAATCCATGTAGTTGCAAATGGCAAGATTTCATTCTTTCTGATTGCTGAGTAATACTCCATTGTTTATATATACCACATCTTCTTTATCCATTCATCTGTTGATGGGCATTTGGGGTCTTTCCATAATTTGGCTATTTTTGATAGTGCTGCTATAAACAGCAGTTGGGGTGCGTGTGCCCTTTGAAACAGCACACCTGTACCCCTTATAAATACCAAGTAGTGCAATTGAAGGGTCATAGGGTAGTTCTTTTTTTAATTTTTGGAGGAACTTTCATACTGTTTTCCAGAGTGGCTGCACCAGTTTGCATTCCCACCAGCAGTGCAAAAGAGATCCTCTTTCTCTGCATCCTTGCCAACATGTTGTTGCCTAAGTTAAAGTTAGCCATTCTGACAGGTGTGAGGTGGTATCTCATGGTGGTTTGATTTGTATTTCCCTGATGTTGAGTGATGTTGCGTGTTTTTTCACGTGTCGGTTGGTCATCTGGATGTCTTCTTTGGAGAAGAAGACGTCTATTCATGTCTTTTGCCCATTTCTTCACTGGATTGTTTGGTTTTTGGGTGTTGAGTTTTATAAGTTCTTTATAGATTTCAGATACTAACCCTTTATCTGATATGTCATTTGCAAATATCTTCTCCCATTATGTCGGTTGCCTTTTAGTTTTGCTGATTGTTTCCCTTGCTGTTCAGAAGCTTTTTATCTTGATGAGGTCCCAGTAGCTCATTTTTGTTTTTGTTTCCCTGCCTCCAGAAACGTGTTGAGTAAGAAATTGCTGTGGCCAAGGTCAAAGAGGTTTTTGCCTGCTTTCTCCTTGAGGATTTTGATGGTTTCCTGTCACGTTCAGGTCTTTCATCCATTTTCACTTAGTTTTGTATATGGTGTAAGAAAGTGGTCCAGGTTCATTTTTCTGCATGTCACTGTCCAGTTTTCCCAGGAAAACTTACTGAAGAGACTGTCTTTATTCCATTGGGTATTCTTTTCTGCTTTGTCAAAGATTAGTTGGCCATACATTTGTGGGTCCATTTATGGGCTCTCTATTCTGTTCCATTGATCTGAGTGTCTATTCCTGTGCCAGTACCATACTGTGTTGATGCTTACAGCTTTGTAACAGCTTGAAGTCTGGGATTGTGATGCCTCCAGCTTTGGTTTTCTTTTTCAAGATCGCTTTGGCTATTCGGGGTCTTTTCTGCTTCCATACACATTTTAGGATTATTTGTTCTAGCTCTGTGAAGAATGCTGGTGTTATTTTGATAGGGATTGCATTGAATATGTAGATTGCTTTGGGTACTATTGACATTGCAACAATTTTTGTCCTTCCTATCCAGGAGCATGGAAACTTTTTCCAATTTTTTGTGTCTTCTTCAATTTCTTTCATAAGATTTCTATAGTTTTCAGTGTACAGATTTTTCACCTCTTTGGTTAGATTTATTCCTAGGTAGTTTATGTTTTTTTGTGCAACTGTAAATGGAATGGATTCCTTGATTTCTCTTTCTGTCACTTCATTGATGGTGTATACGAATGCAACCAATTTCTGTGCATTGATTTTATATCCTGCAACTTTGCTGAATTTATGAATCAATTCTAGCAGTTTTTTGATGGAATCTTTTGGGTTTTCCATATAGAGTATCATGTCATCTGAGAAGAGTGAAAGTTTGACCTCCCCCTGGCCAATTTGAATGCCTTTTATTTCTTTGTGTTGTCTCATTGCAGAGGCTAAGGCTTCCAATACTATGTTGAATAACAGTGGCGAGAGTGGACATCCCTGTCTTGTTCCTGACCTTAGGGGAAAACTCTCAGTTTTTCCCCACTGAGGATGATATTAGTGTTGAGTCTTTCATATATGGCTTTTATGATCTCGAGGTATGATCCTTCTATCCCTACTTTCTTGAGGGGTTTTATCAAGAAAGTATTTTTTCATATGCTTTCTCTGCATCCATTGAGAGGATCATGTGGCTCTTTTCCTTTCTTTTATTGATGTGATGAATCACAGTAATTGTTTTGCAGATATTGAACCAATGCTGCATCCTAGGTGTAAATCCCACTTGGTCATGGTGAATAATTTTTTTAATGTATTGTTGGATCCTGTTGGTTAATATCTTGTTGAGGATTTTTGCATCCATGTTCATCAGGGAAATTGGTCGTTAGTTCTCCTTTTTATTGGGCTCTCTGGTTTTGGAATCAAGGTAATGGTGGCTTCATAGAAAGAGTTTGGAAGTTTTCCTTCCATTTCTATTTTTTTGGAACAGTTTCAAGAGAATAGGTGTTAGCTCTTCTTTTTTTAAAATATTTTTTAATGTTTATTTTTGACAGAGAGAGACAGAGCATGAGCAGGGGAGGGGCAAAGAGAGAGGGAGACAGAATCCAAAGCAGGCTCCAGGCTCTGAGCTGTCAGCACAGATCCCAACGCGGGACTCAAACTCACAGACCGTGAGATCATGACCTAAGCTGAAGTCAGATGCTCAACCGACTGAGCCACCCAGGAGCCCCAACTCTTCTTTAAATGTTTGGTAGAATTCCCCTGGAATGCCATCTGGCCCTGGACTTTTTTTTGGAAAGAATTTTGATTACTAATTCAATTTCTTTCCTGGTTATGGGTCTGTTCAAATTTTCTATTTCTTCCTGTTTCAGTTTTGGTAGTGTAAATGTTTCTAGGAATTTGTCCATTTCTTCCATATTGCCCATTTTATTGGCATATAGTTGCTCATAATATTCTTTTATTATTGTTTTTATTTCTGCTGTGTTGGTTGTGATCTCTCCTCTTTCATTCTTGATTTTATTTATTTGGGTTCTTTCCTTTTTCTTTTTGATCAAACTGGCTAGTGGTTTACCAATTTTGTTAATTCTTTCAAAGAACCACCTTCTGGTTTCACTGATCTGTTCTATTGTTTCTTGTTTTTTTGTTTTGATAGCTTATTTCTGCTATAATCTATATTATTTCCTGCCTTCTGCTTGTTTTGGCTTTTATTTGCTGTTCTTTTTCCAGCTCTTCAAGGTGTATGGTTAGGTTGTGTATCTGAGACCTTTCTTTATTTTTACGAAGGCCTGGATTGCTATATACTTCCCTCCTATGACCACCTTTGCTGAGTCCCAGAGGTTTTTGGCTGTGATGTTATCATTTTCATTGGCTTCCATATACTTTTTAATTTCCTCTTTAACTTCTTGGTTAGCCCATTCCTTCTTTAGTAGGATGTTCTTTAGTCTCCAAGTATTTTCTATGTTTCCAAATTTTCTTGTGGTTGATTTTGAGTTTCATAGTGTTGTGGTCTGAGAATATGCATGGTATGATCTTGATCTTTTTGTACTTGTTGAAGTCTGCTTTGTGTTCCAGTATGTGATCTATTCTGGAGAATGTTCCCTGTGCACTGGAGAAGAATGTATATTCCACAACTTTAGGATGAAATGTTCTGAATATATCTGTGAAGTCCATCTGGTCCAGGGTGTCCTTCAAAGCCATTGTTTCCTTTGTTGATTTTTTGTTTAGATGATGTGTCCATTGCTGTAAGTGGGTGTTGAAGTCCCCTACTATTATGGTATTATTATCAATGAGTTTATGTTTGTGATTAATTGACTTATGTATTTGGGTGCTTCTTATTTGGAGCATAAATGTTTACAATTGTTAAGTCTTGTTGGTGGTTAGACCCATTAATTATGATGTAATGCCCTTCTTCATCTCTTGTTACAGTCTTTATTTTGAAGTCTAGCTTGTCTGATATAAGTATGGCTACTCTGGCTTTCTTTTGTTGACCATTAGCATGATAGATGGTTCTCCATCCCCTTACTTTCAATCTGAAGGTGTCTTTAGGTCTAAAGTGTGTCTCTTGTAAACAGCATATAGATGGATCTTGTTTTCTTATCCTTTCTGTTACCCTATGTCTTTTGATTGGAGCATTGAGTCCATTGACATTTAGACTGAGTACTGAAAGCCATGAGTTTATTGCCATTATGTTTGTTGTACAGTTGGAGTTTCTGGTGGTGTTCTCTGGTCCTTTCTAGTCTTTGTTGCTCTTGGTCTTTTTTTTTCTTCATCTTTTCTCCCCTCAGAGAGTACCCCTTAAAATATCTTGCAAGGAGGGTTTAGTAGTCACGAATTCCTTTAATTTTTTTTTGTCTGAGAAACTTTTTTTTATCTCTCCTATTTTGAATGACAACCTTGCTGGCTAAAGAATTCTTGTCTACATATTTTTCTGATGCAGCACATTGAATATATCCTGCCACTCCTTTCTGACTTGCCAAGTTTCGGTGGATAGGTCTGCTGCTAACCTGATCTCTCTTCCCTTATAGGTTAAGGGCTTTTTTTTCCCTTGCTGCTTTCATGATTCTTTCCTTGCCTGAGTATTTTGTGGATTTGACTATAATATGACTTGTTGATGGTCGGTTTTGTTGAATCTTATGGGAGTCACTGTGCTTCCTGGATTTTCCCCAGGTTAGGAAAGTTTTCCACTATAATTTGCTCACATAACTCTTCTACCACTTTTTCTCTGTTTTCATCTTCTGGGACCCCTTTGAGTCTAATGTTCCTTTTTAATGAGCCACTGAGTTCTCGAATTCTTAAATTGTGCTCTTTTGCCTTAGTCTCCCTTTTTTTTTTCTGCTTCATTATTCTCCATAAGTTTGCCCTCTATATTGCTGATTCACTGTTCTGCCTCATCCATCCTTCTGCCGTGACATCCATTTGAGCTTGCAGCTCAGTTATAGCATTTTTTATTTCATCCTGACTAGTTTTCACTTCTATCTCTGCAGAGAGGGATTCTAATCTATTTTCGACTCCCACTGGTATTCTTATTATGGTGATTCTAAAATTCTGGTTCGGACATCTCACTTGTATCTGTGTTTATTAAGTCCATGGCTGTTTCCTTCTGCTCTTTCTTTTGGGGTGAATTTCTTCATTTCATCATTTTGAAGGGAGAAAAGGAATTGATGAGAAAAAAAATTAAAATTAAAAAATTAAAAACAACACACACACATACAAATCAAATAAATGATGGTAGATTCTAGGTGTGTTTTGGTGGTGACTGAAAGGAGCTTGATAGATTAGGGAAAAAAGGGAAAAAGAAAATAGAAAAACATTTGAAAATTTGAGAAAATGAATACAATGAAGTGGAATAAAATGAAATGATGGAAGTAAAATAGAATTTGAAATAATTACAAATGGAAAATCACAACACACATCTGGCACCAAGCTTCACCTTTAATGAACTTGTTCCAGCACCAGCAAACGTGGTTGTTCTCTGGGGTCACCTGGGACTGGGTGGCCTCACAACCTCTACCAAATGTCTTTCCAGCACTGGAACTTCTTCTCCCCATATGGCCTGAGAACTTTCTAGACCCTACTCTGCTCCTGGGGATTCACCCTTCCCAACAGAACACTGCCAGGTATTGAGTTGCAGAGTTTCAGATGCTGTTCTCCCCCTGTTTATAGAGTCTTGATGGAATTTAAACCCTCTCCTTTCTCCCTTTTTAGTTCAGTCCCTGTGGCTGTTTCCACATTTCCACTTTTCTTTCCAGCTGCTTTTCGGGGGGTGCTTTCCCCAAATTCTCCCCCTATCTCCTTCCTCTCTCTGCAAGCAAAAACAGTTCCCTGCTCTCTGCAGCTTGTCTCTCCCCCAGTTCACCTCTTTGCACTGCATACCTGCTGAGTTCTGTGGTTCAGGTTGTGCAGATTGTTGTGTTAATCCTCAAATCAGTTTTCTAGGTGTGCAGGATGGTTTAGTGTTGATCTAGCTGTATTTCATGGATGTGAGATGCAAAAAAAACACAAAAAACAAAAAACTTCATTGCTATTCTGCCATCTTGGCTCCTCCCTGGTTTCTAACAATTCCTTAAGTGGATTATTCACTTTTTGGGTGTTGAGTTTGCTAAGTTTTTTATAGAGTTTGGATACTAACCCTTTAGTAGATATGTCATTTACAAATATATTTTCCCATTCTGTAGGCTGCCTTTTAGTTTTGGTGATTGTTTTCTTCTCTGTGAGAATCTTTTTATTTTGGTGAAGTCCCAATAGTTGGTTTTTGCTTTATTCCCTTGCCTCTGACTACGTGTCTGGTAAGAAGTTGCTACAGCTGAGGTCAAAGTGGTTGCTGCCTGTGTTATCCTCTAAGATTTTGATAGTTTTCTATCTCACATTTAGGTCTTCCATCCATTTTGAATTTATTTTTATACATTGTGTAAGAAAGTGGTACAGTTTAATTCTTCTCTATGTTGTTGACCAGATTTCCCAAAACCATTTGTTGAATAGACTCTTTTTTCCATTGGATATTCTTTCATGTTTTGTCAAAGATTAGTTAACCATATAGCTGTGGGCCCATTTCTGGGTTCTTTATTCTGTTTCATTGATCTATGTGTCTGGTTTTGTGTGAGTACTATACTGTCTTAATGATTATAGCTTTATACTATAGATTGAAATCCAGAATTATGATGCTTCCAGTTGTGTTTTTATTTTTCTGGATTGCTTTGGCTATTCAGGGTCTTTTGTGTTTCCATACAAATTTTAAGATTGTTTGTTCTAGCTCTGTGAAAAATGCTGGTGATATTTTGATGGGGATTGCATTAAATGTGTAGATTCCTATAGGTAGTATAGACATTTTAACAGTATTTGTTCTTTCAATCCCTGCGCATGGAATGCTTTTCCTTTTCTTTATGTCCTCTTCAAATTTTTTTCTATAGTTTTCAGAGTATGGATCTGTTGTTTTTTTTAATTTTTTTTACATTTATTTATTTTACATTTTATTTATTTAGACAGAGAGACAGCACGAGTCGGGGGAGGGGCAGAGAGAGAAGGAGACACAGAATCGGAAGCAGGCTCCAGGCTCCGAGCTGTCAGCACAGAGCCTGACGTGGGGCTCGAACTCACAAGCTGTGAGATCATGACCTGAGCCAAAGCCGGGCACTCAACTGACTGAACCACTCAGGTGCTCCTCAGAGTATGGATCTTTTACCTCTTTGGTTAGGTTCATTCTCAGGTATCTAGTTGTTTTTGGTGTAATTGCAAAAGGAATCAATTCCTTAATTTCTTCTTTTGCTAATTGGTTATTGGTATATAGAACTGCAACAGATTTCTGTACTTTTATGTCATATCCTGCAACTTTGCTGAATTTATGTATTAGCTCTAACAGTTTTTTATTGGAGTTTTTTGGGTTTTCTACATAAAATATAATGTCATCTGCAAATAGTGGAAGCTTGACTTCTTCTTTGTCAGTTGGATGCCTCTTATTTCTTTTTATTGTCTGATTGCTGAGGCTAAGACGTCCAGTAATATATGAAGTAGTATGGTGAGAATGGGCATTCTTGTCTTATTCCTGACCCTAGGGGAAAGGCTCTCAGTTTTTCCCCAGTGAGGTTGATATTAGCTGTGGGTCTTTTGCATATGGCCTTTATGATGTTGAGGTTTTTTCCTTCTATCCCTACTTTCTTGAGGATTTTTACCAAAATTTGATGCTATAATTTGTCAAAAGATTTTTCTGTATCTGTTAAGAGGATTGTGTGGTTCTTAATCCTTTCTTTTATTGGTGTGCTTTATCCCATTCATTGATTTGCAAATATTGAACCAGACCTGAAGCCCAGGAATAAATCCTACTTGATCATGGTGGATAATTCTTTTAATGAATTGTTGAATTTGATTTGCTAGTATCTTTTTGAGAATTTTTGCATCTAGGTTAATCAGGGATATTGGCCTGTAATTCTCCATTTTGGTGGGGTCTTTGTCTGATTTGGAATCAAGGTAATCCTGGCCTTGTAGAATGAGTTTGGAAGTTTTCCTTCCATTTCTATTTTTTGAAACAGTTTGAGAAGAATATGTATTAACCCCTCTTTAAATGTTTGGTAGAATTCCCCAGGGAAGTCATCTGACCCTGGACTTTTGTTTTTTGGGAGATTTTTGATTACTAATTCAGTTTTTTACTGGTTATGGTCTGTTCAAATTTTCCATGTTTTTCTGTTTCAGTTTTGGTAGTGTGTAAGTTTCTAGGAATTTATCCATTTCTTCCAGAATTCCCAGTTTGTTGGCATATAATTTCTCATAGTATTTTCTTATAATTTTATTACTTTAGTGTTGGTTATAATATCTCTTATTTCATCATGATTTTATTTGGGTCTTTTCCCTTTTCTTTTTGATAAGTTTGGCTAGGGGGTTATCAATGTTATGAATTCTTTCAAAGAACCAGCTGTTAGTTTCTTTGATCTAGTCTACTGAGTTTTTTGTTTGTTTGTTTCTATATCATTTATTCTGCTCTAGTTTTTATTTACTTTCTTCTGCTGGCTTTAGGCTTTATTTGCTCTTCCTTTTCTAGCTCCTTTAGGTATAAGTTTAGGTTGTATATTTGAGAACTTTCTTTCTTCTTGAGGTAGGCCTGTGTTCCAATATATTTCCCTATAATAACTGTATTTGCTGTATTCCAAAGGTTTTGGACTATCGTGTTTTCAGTTTCATTTGCTTCCAAGTATTTTTTTCTATTTCTTCTTTAATTTCTGGTTATCAAATTCATTTTTAGTAGGATGTTCTTTTTTTCTTTTCTTTTTAGAGAGAGAGTAGAGAGAATATGAGTAGGGGCAGGGCCAGATAGAAAAAGAGAGAGAATCATCAGCAGGCTCCATGCCCATGCTGAGACCAACTTGGGGTTTGATCTCATGACCTGAACCAAAAGCATGAGTCAGACACTTAGCTGACTGCACCACTCAGGTGACTTTTGTAGGATGTTCTTTAACCTTCAAGTATTTGTTGTCTTTCCAAAATTTTTCCTGTGGTTGACCTCAGGTTTCATAGCACTGTGATCTGAAAATATGCATGGTATTATCTCAATCTTTTCACACTTGTTGAGGGCTGATTTGTGACCCACTATGTGATCTATTCTGGAGAATGTTCTGTATGCACTAAAAAAATGTGTTTTCTGTTGCTTTAGGATGTAATGTTCTGAATATATCTGTTAAGTCCATCCAGTCCAGTGTGCCATTCAAAGCCATTGTTTCATTACTGATTTTCTGCTTAGATGACCTGTCTTTTGTTGTAAGTGGGGTATTAAAGTCCCCTCCTATTATTGTATTATTATCAATGAGTTTCTTTAAGTTTGTTATTGATTTATATATTTAGGTGCTCTAATGTTGGAGGCATAAATATTTACAACTGTTAGATCTTCTTGATGGATAGAACCATTCATTATGATATAATGCCCTTCTTCATCTTTTATTACAGTCTTTGTTTTAAAATCCAGTTTGTATGATATAAATATGACTTCTCCAGTTTCCTTTTGGTGTCCCTTAGTATGAGAGATGGTTCTCCATTCTCTCACTTTCAATTTGTAGATGTCTTTAGTATAAAATGTGTTCCTTGTAGGCAGTATATACATGGATCTTGCTTTTTAAAATCCATTCTGATACGCTATGTCTTCTAATTGGATCACTTAGCCCATTTACATTCAGGGTGATTATTGAAAGATATGACTTTAGTGCCATTGTGTTACCTGTAAATTTGGTGTTTCTGGGATGTTCTCTGTTCCTTTATAGTCTTTGTTGCTTTTGGGTTTTTTTGTCCCTCACTCTAAGAGTTCCCTGTAATATTTCTTGTGGGACTGGTTTAGTAGTTAGTTTTTAGTGGTTTAGTTTTTGTTTGTCTGGAAATCTCTCCTTCTGTTCTGAATGGCAGCCTTGGATAAAATATTCTTGGTTGCATATTTTTCCCATTCAGCACAGAAGTGCCCTTTTGACCTACCAAGTTTCTGTGGAAATATCTGCTGCTAACACGATCTGTCTTCCTTTGAAGGTTAAAGACTTCTTTTTCCTTGTTGCTTTCAGGATTCTTTCCTTGGCTGTGTATTTCATTAATATTATATGCCTTGAGGATGGCTCGCTTTTGTTGAAGTTAATGTGAGTTCTCTGTGCTTCTTGGATTTGATGTGTGTTCTTCCCCAGATTAGGGACGTTTTCAGTTATAATTTGCTCACATAAACTTTCTTCCCCCTTTTCCTCTCTCTTCATCTTCTGGAATTCCTCTGGTACAAATATTATTCCATTTTAATAAGTTGCTGAGTTTCTTAAGTCTGCTTTCATGATCCATTATCTTTGTTTCCTCCTTTTTTCAGCTTCATTATTTTCCATAATTTTATCTTCTACATCACTAATTCGGTCGACTGCTTCATCCATCTTTGTTGTTATGGCATCCATTTAAGTTTGCATCTCAATTACAGAATTTTTAATTTCAGCCTGACTAGATTTTAGTCAGAATTCTTTTATCTCTACAGTAATGGATTATTTAGTGTCTTCTATGTTATTTTTTCAAGCCCAGATAGTATCGTTACAATTATTATTTTAAATTCAAGTTCAGATAGCATATATATATATATATATATATATATATATATATATATATTAAATCCCTGGCCATTATTTCTACTTTCTGTTCTTTCTTTAGGGATGAATTCCTCCATCTTGCCATTTTGTCCAGACCCCCACCCCCCCCCCAAAAAAAAAAAGCTAGATCCTAGGTGTGTTTTGGTCTGATTATTAAAATAAGCTAGGTTTTGTCTCAGGTCATGAACTCATGGGTGGTGGGATTGAGTTCTGTGTCAGGCTCTGCGCTAAAAGAATAGAGCCTGCTTAGGATTCTCTCTCCCTCTCTCTCTTCCCCTCCTTGCTTGCTCTCCATGCCTCTCAAAATAAATGAATAACCTTTATATATATAAATAAGAAGGAATAAAAGAAAATTTTAAACAATTAAAAAAATTTAAAAAAGACAAAAAGGATGCTAGACCCTATTTCCCCTAGAGCTGAAACTTTGCAGCACTGTATGATCAGTAGACAGTGCATGAGAAGGGTTTGTGCTGGTCTTCTGGGGGAGGGTTTTTTACATTGATTTTCAGGAGAACTTGTCCTCGTGCAGATGCACCCATGGGGTCCAGGGACATGGGGCTTTGTGTAAGCAGTTCGGGTCTCCAATTGGTGGTGTTATTTAGCTCAGTGAGATCAGTGGTTGATGATGGGAGGGGTGCTAAATAGTTTTGCTGTGCACTCTTTTCCCAGGAGTGGAGAGGTTGAGCCTGATACTCTTTGGGAAGCTCTCACAAAAGAGCAAGCAATCATGCCTCTTGTGTCCCTGGATTTCCTCTGATCTTTGCGTTTGCCCTTTCTGGGTCCAAGCCATCCACTTCCAGGTGGCATCTTACTCCTGTTTTATCCCAGGCACATGACTGCATTTCTGAACTCCAACTTTTATGGCTTCCCATGGTGCAAACCTGTGTAGATCATTTGGGCAAGGGTTTACCTATACTTTTGCTATTTGCCAGCCTGTTCCAGGAAAGCAGATACACAACTGCACAGGAGTTCAGAGTTTGAGATAAAGGGGTATCCAAAATCTGGCACCTAGGCTCTCTGTACTCTCCAGGCATTCTCTGCTCCTATGCCTGTAAACAGTGCAGCATGTTGGCACCCATTCTTCTTGCAACCCAGAGAATCCTTAGAACATGCTGTCTGCTCCTGGGTATCCACCCTCTCTCTACCAGAGCACCTTTAAGCCAGGCATGGCCCCTGTAGTGGTGAACTTCTAAAATCAGATTTTGTGCTCTGCTGCTTATAATACCTTGTGGTAGCTTCTGTAAGCAAGGCTCCCTCCCCTCCGCTTCAACTGCAGTTCTTATGTCCCCCAAATCAACTCTCCCCACTTCCTACCTTTCAGAAGGTGGTCGCTTTTCTACTTGTAGACTTACAGTTTTGTTTTCTCAGTCCTCAGATTGATTTCTTGCATGTTCAGAATGATATGATAATTATTTATCTGTGTTTGAGGGAGGAGGCAAGCTTAGGGTTCCCCTACTCCTTCACCATCTTAACTCCTCCTCTCCACCATCTTAATCTCAATCATATTTTAAATTATAGTTTCTATATTTTATATCATTCTTAGAAAATAACTTTGTCAAGAGAGCACTGTAAAATGTTAGTTTACAAAGTAAAAATTATTTTATAATGTGCATCAATGATCTAATAATCATTTTTGAAAAATTAAAAATAGAAATACCATATGATTCAGTAATTCTACTGATGAGTATTTACCCAAAGAAAATAAAAATATTAATTTGAAAGGATATATGCACCCTCATATTTACTGCAACATTATTTATAATAGCCAAAATGTGGAAGTAACCTAAGTATAATCAATAGGTGAACAGGTAAAGAAGGTGATATGTATGTGTATATATATATGTATGTATATATATATATACACATTGTATATATGCATATTGTATATGTATATATGAACATTGCATATATATAAATATTGTGTGTATACATGTGTATATACATACATACATGTATATAATGTATACATATACATATAAAATGGAGTATTATTCAGCCATAAAAAAGAATGAAGTCTTCTATTTGCAACAACATGGATGGACCTAGAGGTATTATGGTAAGTAAAATAAGTCAGACAGAGAAAGACAAATACCATATGATTTCACTTATTTGTGGAATCTAGAAAATAATTCAGAAAACAAAACTCATGAACAAACAACCCCAGGCTTTTAAATACAGAGAACAAATTGGTGGCTTGCCAAAGGAGAATTGTGTGGGCAAAGGTGTGAAATAGGTGAAGAGGATTAAGAGGTACAAACTTCTAGTTATAAAATAAATAAGTCATGGAAGTGAAAAGTACAGCATAAGGAATATAGTCAAGAATATTGTAAGAACATTGTATGGTGACAGATGGTGAGTACACTTATCACAATGAGAACTGAGTAACGTAATTTTTTTATATGTTTATTTTAAAAAATTTTTAAAATGTTTATTTTTGAGAGAGAGAATGTGAGTGGGGAAGGGCAGAGAGAGAGGGAGACACAGAACCTGAAGCAGGATCCAGGCTCTGAGCTGTCAGCACAGAGCCCAATATGGGGCTCGAACTCATGAACTGGGAGATCATGACCTAGGCTGAAGTCAGATGCTCAACTGACTGAGCCACCTAGGTGCCCCAATATTAATTTTCTTTTTAATCACGAGTGCATTTTTTTAAAAATGGCACTACTTCAGGAAAAGGGAATTATGAGTTCTCATTTTCCCTGCATAAGTGATAATAATACTAGTCTCTTAACACTGCTTTGGACCAAGGTACTTTTACACTAAGACATGGAAGAAGAAATGATTTGGCATTACTACAGACTTCTCTAAAGTGAAAATTTTCAGGCATCCAAATCGGCCAGGAGGAGATCAAACTTTCACTCTTCGCAGATGGCATGATAATCTATATGGAAAACCCAAAAGAGTTTGAAAAACTGCTAGAACTGATTCATGAATTCAGCAAAGTTGCAGGATATAAAATCAATGCACAGAAATCGGTTGCATTCCTATACACCAACAATGAAGCAACAGAAAGAGAAATCAAGGCATTGATCCCATTTACAGTTGCACAAAAACCATAAAATACCTAGGAATAAATCTAACCAAAGAGGTGAAAAATCTATACACTGACAACTATAGAAAGCTTATGAAAGAAATTGAAGAAGACACAAAGAAATGGAAAAAGATTGGGGTGCCTGGGTGGCTCAGTCGGTTAAGTGGCCGACTTCAGCTCAGGTCATGATCTCATGGTCTGTGAGTTCAAGCCCTGAATCGGGCTCTGTGCTGACAGCTCAGAGCCTGGAGCCTGCTTCTGTTTCTGTGTCACCCTCTCTCTCTGCCCCTCCCCCATTCGCGCTCTCTCTCTGCCTTTCAAAAATGAATAAATGTTTAAAAAAATTAAAAAAAAAGAAATGGAAAAAGATTCCATGCTCCTGGATAAGAAGAACAAATATTGTTAAAATGTCGATACTACCCAAAGCAATCTATATATTCAATACAATCCCTATCAAAGTAACACTAGCGTTTTTCACAGAGCTAGAACAAATAATCCTAAAATTTGCATGGAACCAGAAAAGAACCCAATAGCCAAAGCGATCTTGAAAAAGAAAACCAAAGCAGGAGGCATCACAATCGCAGACTTCAAGCTATACTACAAAGCTGTAATCATCAAGACAATATGGTACTGGCACAAGAACAGACACTCAGATCAATGGAACAGAATAGAGAACCCAGAAATGCACCCACAAACGTATGGCCAACTAATCTTTGACAAAGCAGAAAAGAATATCCAATGGAATAATGACAGTCTCTTCAGCAAGTGGTGCTAGGGAAACTGGACAGCGCCATGCAGAAGAATGACCCTGGACCACTTTCTTACACCATACACAAAATAAACTCAAAATGGGTGAAAGACCTCAATGTAAGACAGGAAGCCATCAAAATCCTCAAGGAGAAAGCAGGCAAAAACCTCTTTGATCTTGGCCACAGCAACTTCTTACTCAACACGTTTCTGGAGGCAAGGGAAACAAAAGCAAAAATGAACTACTGGGACCTCATCAAAATAAAAATCTTCTGCACAGGGAAGGAAACAATCAATAAAACTAAAAGGCCACCGACAGAATGGGAGATGATATTTGCAAATGACATATCAGATAAAGGGTTAGTATCCAAAATCTATAAAGAACTTATCAAACTCAACACCCAAAATCAAATATTCCAATGAAGAAATGGGCAAAAGACATGAATAGACACTTCTCCAAAGAAGACATCCAGATGGCCAACTGATGCATGAAAAAATGCTCAACATCACTCATCATCAGAGAAATACAAATCAAAACCACCATGAGATACCACCTGACACCTGTCAGAATGGCTCACTTTAACAACTCAGGCAACAACAGATGTTGGCAAGGATGCAGAGAAAGAGGATCTCTTTTGCATTTTTGGTGCCAATGCAAGCTGGTGCAGCCACTCTGGAAAACAGTATGGAGGTTCCTCAAAAAACTAAAAATAGAAGTACCCTACAACCCAGCAATTGCACTACTAGGCATTTATCTACGGGATACAGGTGTGCTGTTTCGAAGGGACACATGCACTCCTATGTTTATAGCAGCACTATCAACAATAGCCAAAGTACGGAAAGAGCCCAAATGTCCATCGATGGATGAATGGGTAAAGAAGGTGTGGTATATATATACAATGGAGTATTACTTGGCAATCAAAAAGAATGAAATCTTGCCATTTGCAACTACGTGGATGGAACTGGAGGGGGTTATGCTAAGTGAAATTAGTCAGAGAAAGACAAAAATCATATGACTTCACTCATATGAGGACTTTAAGAGACAAAACAGATGAACATAAGGGAAGGGAAACAAAAATAATATAAAAACAGGGAGGGGGACAAAACAGAAGAGACTCATAAATATGGAGAAGAAACTGAGGGTTGCTGGAGAGGTTGTGGCAGGGGGGATGGGTTAAATGGGTAAGGGGTATTAAGAATCTACTCCTGAAATCATTGCTTCACTATATACTAACTAATTTGGATGTAAATTTTAAAAAATAAAAAATAAAGTTAAAATATATAAAAAAAGAAAAAAAATTAGGTAAAAATTTTAATTTTAATGTTTTATTCTTGCACATGGTGATTATTTAATGTTGATAATCTTCTTTTGTTAAGAACATCAGTAGTCTTGATCCCATGGGGGGTTTTAGTCCTGTCATAGATAGAACTTAAGAGGGCTGGGCAGGAGGCTATCGCTATTCCCCAACAATCACCTTTTTTTCACCTCACCACCTTATTGGAAATTGATACTCTGGAATATTGTAACTGTTGTCTTACTTTAACCAATTTTCCTAAATGCATCAATTAATTTCTTTCAATTATCTTATTTTCAAGTTAACCTTTTACCTCTATTCTTTTTTAAACATGTAAATACACTGTGTTAAATATTAGGAAATGCTTCTGGTATTTCTTGTTTTTCCAGTTAGTGATTTTAACATTTCACTTTCTAAAAATTTCTCAATGAACTATGGGACTTCTGGATAAAAAGAAAGGAAAGGAGACCGAGATATGTAAGCCTGAGTTGAAATAGGCATTTTGAGAAAAGTTCCTTGGATTCTATAGGCGATTGACATATACTACAATTGAGAGATGCAAAGGAAATTACTTGTGGGTACCTGAGTCGATCCGAAAAAACAAAACCAAGAATAATATAGTCAAAATAAAAATATACCTTTTTTTGGTATAATATACTGTTTTCTACTATATTTTTCAGAAAGAATTTTTTTTGAAGCAGGACACTTACAGAGCACCAAATCAACCTTATTTGTATTTTTAAAATAATCTGGCTATTTTGATGGGCTTAGGGGAAAGACAGTATATAGCACTTATTCTACACTTTCTTCATATATTTTTTACCATTTAACTATTTCATTAAAAAAATTTTTTTAATGTTTATTTTTGAGAGAGAGAGAGAATGAGCAGGGGAGGGGCAGAGAGAGAGGGAGACAGAATCTGAAGCAGGCTCCAGGCTGTGAGCTGTCAGTACAGAGCCTGATGTAGGGCTCAAACCCACAAACTGAGATCATGACCTGAGCCGAAGTCGGATGCTCAGCTGACTGAGCCACCCAGGCACCTCTTAACTATTTCACTTTTAATTGAACTATTTATGAAGTAGAATTTTTCAACATTTGAATTTTCTTACCATCACTTAATTCTCTCAGTTTTCCTCATGTAATCTGTTCCTGCCCCCTGTCTTAGCCTGGGGATTCATTTGACTTTTGTTTACTTGTTTGTTTCTTTGTTTATTTATTTATTTATTTATCATACATGGGTCACAGAGTGGAAAATTAAGATGTTGCTTACAAATAGGCTTAACACATTTTCCCTGTTGATGTTATTACACACCACAGTGAATACATGTATTTTTCTATTAATGAGTACGTGCTTTCTGGAATTTATCAGCAATCTATGTATTTCAAAACAATTAGAAGAGCTTTCCAAGGGCTAGAAATGGCACTCCTTAGATAGTATGGAATACCAAAATATACCATAAGGAGACAACAGCAAAGGAGCCAACGAGTAACACTAATTCTCTCAAAAGAAAAGCAGAACTATTTGAGGTCACTTTGTCTGGCATATATTGAATATAATTGATACTGGTTATCTTCTGTTCCTTCCTCCCTCCATTCTGTCAATGTTAATTCAAGAAATATTTGTTAACCATCCCTTGTGTTCCAGGTACTGTGCCCAGCACAAGGGACCCAGCTGTGAGTGAGAATTACAAATTTTCTGTCTTTCAGGAGCTTTTAAACAGAGGTGTCAGGCTTAAGCTTTAGGACATTTGCAGAGATGTTTCACTTCTATTTAGGGTAAAATTAAAATTCAAAGTGAAAATAGTTTCATTGAATCCATAAATGTATATTTTTGTACCTTTAATTTGGTATTCAGTTGAATGGAAAAACAAAGAGGAAAACTAGCAGTATTTCAAAGGGATGAAAATGATAATATCCTGGTCTTTTATTTTAGAAATGGCTATACACAGTCAGCTGTGTTTCCATTCTGAAATAAGACCCTAAGTTATTTCATGAAGCAAAGATGAGTTTGCTCAGCACTCCTCAATAGTGAATTGAAATTCAGGCTCTCCTAAATTGAAGCATCAGTTACAGTTTTCTTTTTCCATTTGCTTTCTCACTTCCTTCATCTTTATTCTTTTCATAAACTACATTTAAATGGAACATCTGCTCTTTCTATTATTATCAGTCTATTATAGGTAGCCATAGGAGAGTTACATTTTTCCTCTATATTCATTCTATTAATCAGGTCCCTCCTCCCCTCTACCCCTGCCCCTGGCACTGAGAGAATGGTTTCTTATGAAAGTCGTCCTAAGGTAGATTTTACATCCTTCTGCTGAACTCTTTACGATGTTTGGCTTATGCTTCCTAGGATATCCCACTTTAATTCCACCCCTTTCCCATCACAAGCAATGAAACATGGTTCCATGTCAAAATCCACCTTATTTTCCATGAGAGAGGTCATCTGATCATGTAAGTGGCTGTCCTCTGAGTCTAATGACACATTTCAGAGTCATTTTTTTAAAATGCAATTCTGATCATGTATTCTTTGAAAACTTCTTCCAAGACCCAAACTCCTAGTATGACTTATGAAATCCTTCATAATTACTCCCTATAGACTACTCCAGACTTCTTTCTTTCTGACACCCACACCTCCCTCCCTTTATCAGTCTCTGAACCCAACACAGAATCAAGGGAGAGGATATTGAGAACAAACTTGAGTACATTCAGTTTAGAAAATTTTAGTGAGTGTTTCTCTCACTGAGATAGACTTAGAGCAAGACATTGCCTGACTTTCATGAAGTATATAATGTCTTTTCTCAGTAACATCCTAGATGCTTCTCTCCAAATGATCTTTACTGCCTCCTGTATCATTTTAAGTTGTTTTGTTACCCCCGGGACACAGGGATTCTCAGATTTCTAACAAAACTATCCATACTTAGGATCGGATATTTGAAGTCTGCTTTCAGAGTAAGTTTATGTGATGACTAACATTATCTGCATTTCACTCATGTAGTAAATTGCCTAAAGTTCCCCAACTCTTAATTGGATTTGAACCCTAGAAGCTTGGCTCCAAAACGCTTGCCTCTAACACTGCTGTTTTATCCCCATCTTCTCCCCAACTCCATGTTGACTCCTTTGACACTTTAATCCCTGACCTCCAAATCTCTTTCTTTGAATTTTACTTCTCTGACACTTTTTCTGTACATGATTTTTAATTTCTCTCTCTTCTTCTTTCTGTTCTGTTCTGCTGTCTGGTATTCTTTCAATCCAGAGAGGATTGTTAACCTCTCTTTAGTAAAAAACAAAGAGGTGATAAATCTGTTCTGGGAATCCAGGTTTGACTACACATCATTCTACCTCTTTCTGAGATTTGTAGGCAAATGAAAAGAACATAATTTTCTTCTTTCTCTAAAAAAATGCTTAAGTGTCTACCATATTGTATGTGGTAGTATAATATATACTGGGGATGGAGAAATGAACAGAAGAACACTGTTTCTGTACTTGCAGATATAACAGTTAAGTAAAGGAATAAGCAACATTAAAAAATAGCTTCACCAAAGTGAAATTCAAACTAAAGGAACACTCAATCTATAAGGTATCAAAACCCTTAAGGAATTATTAAGATCGTTTATGGAAGACAGCTAGTGTGCTGGGATATCTGTCTTTAGTGGCCAGTGTTTGGCATAAGAGCATTAAGAGGTATATTAAATCCTAAATGTGGAGATAAAACTTTAGATATAATAAAATAAAATTGTGGAAAACACCTCGAATGGTGTTGTGTGGAGCGAAGTCTTTCTTTGAATCCCCAAAACACATAATGTGAAAAAACAAGTATATTTAACTCCAACAGAATTGTTTCTGTTTAACCAAGAACACCATAGATTAAGTTCACAGACATGTAACAAATTAAGAGAAGATATTTTCAAAGTATAAAAAATAGTAAAAGATTATATCCACAATATGAAGAGATGCCTGCCATGTAAAAAGAAAGAACTGGAAACATGAATGGAAAAATGGGCAGAGGATCTGAATAGGCAACTTAGAAGAGGAAAGCCTGAATGGCTAGATATACGAACTCACCAGTAGACACCAGAAAGCAAATTAAGATAACAGCAAGGAGCATTCTTGTACCAACCAGATGGCCAACTAGGGAGATAGATAAAACAAAGTGCTGTACAAGATGTGAGATGAAGGGAACATTCCTCCAACAACTAGTGAGAGTATGGATTGTTACATTAGTTCTGGAAAGCAATCTAATGATGAAATTAAGTATCTGTACATCTTATCAGTGGAACTACTCCCAAGTATAACTTCTAGAGAAATAACTCACAAGATATAAAGAGGACACACTCCAGATCACTGATGTGAGCTGAGAGTTGTAGAGACCATGCCATCTGTGGAAAAAGGAGTGAATAAATACACTGTGGTTGATGTATATGGGGCAGTAAATAGTATGCAGTACTTAGAAACAACTAGTGAGTCCAAGGATAGATTTTTGAAAATATAGTTCAAAGCAACTAACAAAGTAATTATAAAGTGATATAAATAGATCTCAAAAATAAAGTGATAAGTGAAAAAAGTAGGGAATTAGACTAGTTCTCAATCAACATACTTTTTTAAAAAATGATTAAAACCACCTTTGACTCCCAAACAAAACTACCTATTTTAAAGTGATAGTTGTAGGGCAGAGTTAAGATTGTGAAGAAATAGGGGGACCCTGGGCTTTCTTAGTCCCTCAAACACAGATGTATTGAGGTCAGATCACTTGAAACACACAGGAAATTGATCTGGAAAAAGAATCTCTATAGTTGGAGGGGCAGAGTGTCAGGTGCAAGGTACAAGAAAGTCCAATGGGGGAGAGACAAACAGTAGTGCCATGGAGAGGAGGAACGCTTTCCATGGAAAGACAAAAGGGAGAGAAAGAGAGAGGCTTTGATGTAACATGCAACATTGAATTAGCACAAGAGGAAAACCTCTCCGGATCACAGACTGGGAGTCAGAAGTATTGAATGTCCCAGTTCTTTTTTGCAAACAGATTTTGGAGCTCAAACTATGAGGTTTTGGAAATGCATGACTTTCTCTAGAGTGGAGCTGTGGGGAGTGCTCCTGCGGAGGAGGGAGCTGGCCCCTGAGTGCATAGCACAGTGTAGCTATCTCAGGGGTGCATTGGGAGAGAACATTCCCCTTTCTGCAGTACTTTTGGAAGAGGATATATTGCCTTCCCAAGGACAAAAGTCCCCGCAGGTGCCAGCCAAAGGCCTTTCATCAGCAGGGGACAGAGGCACACCCAGAAGGAATATAACCTTTGCTGCTTTTAGTGGTATTACATCATCAATTCCATGTACTACGCTGGCTTGAGACTGTTTTTCAGGGACAAAGGACTTGAGACAATTAATGGAGAGGCTCTACTCCAAAGAAAGAGGGGGGTGGATCCATTAGGTTCTGGGCACTTTAAGGCTTCAAGTTTTGAATGCCAGCTACATGCCACAGAAAAACACCAGAGAATTAGGCACAGGGTGAGATGACTATTCTGTGAAGGCTGCCTGAACAGTGGAGGGTGTGAGATCCCCTGTCCAGAGATGGAGGTTGAGGTAGCACCATTTTCTCCCAACACCAACATGGAGGGATGTCAAAAAGCAACACAGCAGCCCCCAGTGGGGGCAAGATGCGCTTACACAAAATCCCAAATCTCTATGCCTGCAACTAATTATTTGCTGGGGCAAGACTGACTCTGAGCCAATGCAGCAGGCCTCTCCTCCAGAACAGCCAGGACACCGCATGCACCAAGGGTACTGAAAATCCAGTGCTTCAAAATGACACCTGCAGTTTTTGTGGAAATAGGACCAGGCTTTCATTCTTTTCTTCTTTCTTTTTTTTTCTTTCTTCTTTTTTTTTTTCCTTTGCAATTAGGCTTATAGTTTCTTGTTTGTTTTTTTCATTTCATTCCTCCCCCCCCACCAACACTGCCCCGGTTCAGGCTTCTTTGTCTTTACTTTTTCTTTTTTCTTTTCTTTTCTTTTCTTTTCTTTCTTTCTTTCTTTCTTTCTTTTTTTCTTTTGGAATCAGCATATAGTTTTTCAATTCTCTGGGTTTTTTGTTTCTCTCTCTCTCCCTCTCTCTCCACATAGACAAACAAACTTTAAAAAATTAAAAAAAGGAAGATCCAACAATTGTAAATATTTATGTCCCCAAATTGAAAACACCCAAATATATAAATCAATTAATAACAAATACAAAGAAACTCACTGATAATAATACCATAATAGTACCCCACTTACAGAAAAGGACAGATCACCTAAGCAAAAAATCAACAAGGAAACCATGGCTTTGAATGACACACTGGACCAGATGTACTTAACAGATATATTCAGAACATTTCATTAAAAAGCAGCAGAATTACACATTCTTCTCAGTTGTATATGGAATACTCTTCAGGATAAATCACATACTGGATCACAAATCAGCCCTCCATGGGTACAAAAAGATCGAGATCACACCATGCATATTTTCAGATCACAACATGCTATGAACTTAAAATCAACCACAAGAAAAAAATTGAAAACCACCAAATGCATGGAGGTTAAAGAACATCCTACTAAAGAATGAATGGGACAACTTGGAAATTAAAGAAGAAATTAAAAAAAAATACATGGGAGCCAATGAAAATGAAAAAAAAACGACAGTCCAAACCCGTTGGGATGCAGCAAAGACAGTTCTAGGGGGAAATTATGTTGCAATTCAGTCCTATCTCAAGAAGCAAGAAAGATCACCAAAACACAATCTAATCTTACACCTGAAGGAGCTAGAAAAGGAGTAGCAAAAAAACCTAAAGCTAGCAGAAGAAAGGAAGTAATAAAGATTAGAGAAGAAATAAATAATATAGGAACAAACCTAAAAAACTCTGGTAGAACAGAAAATGAAACTAAGAGCTGATCTTTTGAAAGAATAAACAAAATTGATAACCCCCAAGCCAGATTTATCAAAAATAAAAGATAAAGAACACAAATAGATAAAATTACTAATGAAAGAGGAGAGATCACCAACAACACCATACAAATACAAGGAATTATAAGAGCATACTATGAAAAATTATATGCCAAAAAACTGGCCGATCTGGAAAAATGGTCAAATTCCTAGAAACTCACAAACTACCAAATTGAAACAGGAAGGAATAGAAAATTTGGACAGATCCATAACAAGCAAAGTAATTGAATCGGTTATCAAAAATCTCCCAACAAACAAGAGTCCTGGGCCAGATGGCTTTCACCAGATATTTAAAGAAGAGTTAATACCTATTCTCAAACTTTTCCAAAAAATAGAAATGGAAGGAAAGAAGGGGTGCCTGGGTGGCTCAGTTGGTTAAGTGTCTGACTTTAACTTTAGCCCAGGTCATGATCTCACAGTTCGTGAAATCATGCTCTATGGTGGCAGCTTGGAGCCTGCTTTGGATTCTGTCTCCCTCTCTCTCTGCCCCTCCTCTGCTTGCTCTTTATCTTTTTCTCAAAATAAATAAAACTAAACTAAAAAAAAAAAGAAATGGAAGGAAAGCTTCCAAACTCATTCTATGAAGCCAGCATTACCTTGATTCCAAAACCAGACAAAGACCCCACTAAAAAGAATTAAAGGCCAATATCCCTGATGAAGCTGGTTGGAAAAATTCTCAAGATTCTAGCAAATTGAATTCAACAGCACATTAAAATAATTATTCACTATGATCAAATGGAATTTATTCCTGGGATGCCAGGCTAGTTCAATGTCTGCAAATCAATCAACGTGATGCACCATATTAATTTAAAAAAAGGATAAGAACCATATGATATTCTCAATAGACTCAGAAAAAGCATTTGACAAAATACAGCATCGTTTCTTGATAAAAACCCTCAAGAAAGTAGGGATAGAAGAAACAAACCTCAAGATCATAAAGGCCATATGTGAAAGATGCACAACTAGTATACTTAATGAGGAAAAACTGAAAATTTCCCCCCTAACTTCAGGGATACGACAGGGATGTCCACTCTCACCACTGTTGTTCAACATAGCATTGAAAGTTCTAGCCTCAGCAATCAGACAACAAAAAGAAATAAAAGACATTCCAATGATCAAGGAAGAAGTCAAACTTTCACTCTTCACAGATGACATGATTGTCTACATGGAAAATCCAAAGACTTCACCAAAAAACTGCTAGAGCTGATATGTGAATTCAGCTAAGTCGCAGGATAGAAAATTTATGTACAGAAATCAGTGGCATTTCTATTACCAATAATGAAGTAGCAGAAAGGGAAATCAAGGAATTGATCCCATTTACAATGTCACTGAAAACCATAAAATACATAGGAATAAACTTAGAGGTAAAAGATCTATATGCTGAAAACTATAGAAAGCTCATGAAAGAAAGTGAAGAAGATACAAAGAAATGGATAAAAATTCCATGCACATGGATTAGAAGAACAAATATTGTTAAAATATCTATACCACCCAAAGCAACCTACACATTTAATGCAATCCTTATCAAAATAACACCAGCATTCTTCACAGAGCTAGAACAAACAACTCTAAAATTTGTATGGAACCAGGAAAGACCCCAAATACTCAAAGTAATGTTGAAAAACAAAACCCAAGCTGGAGGCATCACAATTCTGGACTTGCCCCTGTATCACACAACAGATGCACATAGGGGAAGGGAAGGAAAAATAAGATAAAAGAAAAGAGGGGGAGGCAAACCATACAGACCCTTAAATACAGAGAATAAACTGAGGGTTGCTGAAGGTAGGGGGATGGGCTAAATGAGTGATGGGCATTAAGGAGGGCACTTGTTGGGATGAGCGCTGGGTGTTACATGTAAGTGATAAATCACTGAGTTCTACTCCTGAAACCAATACTACACTGTATGTTAACTAACTTGAATTTAAATAAATAAATTTAAAATACTAGCAAACAATATGTTTTAAAAAAAATCATTCAACACAATCAAGTGGGATTTCTTCCAGGGTTGCAGGTATGGTTCAATATTTGCAAATCAATCAACATGATAACCACATTAATGAAAGAAAGGAAGAGAATCATGTGATCCTTTCAAGAGATGCAGAAAAAGCATTTGACAAAGTACAATACCCACTCATGATAAAACCCTCAACAAAGTAGGTTTAGAGGGAACATACCTCAACACAATAAAGGCCATCTATGAAAAACCTACAGTTAACATCACTCTCAATGGGAAAAAACTGAGAGCTTTTCCTCTTAGGTCAGGAACAAGACAGGGATGTCTGCTCTCAGCACTTTTATTTAACATAGTACTGGAAATCCTAGCCTCAGCAATCAGACAACAAAAAGAAATAAAAGACATCCAAATCAGCAAGAAAGAAGTCAAATTGTTGCTATTTGCAGAGAGATGACACGATATTCCATAAAGAAAACCCAAAAGACTCCACCAAAAAAACTGCTAGAAACTATTTAACAAACAGTAAAGTTCCAGGATACAAAATCAGCATACAGAAATCTGCTGCATTTCTATACACCAATAATGAAACAGCAAGAGGAGAAATTAAGGAATGTATCCCATTTATAGTTCCACCCAAAGTAATAAGAGGCCTAAGAATAAACCTAACCAAAGAATTGAAAGACTTGTACTCCGAAAACTACAAAACATTAATGAAAGAAATTGAAGATGACACAAAGAAATGGAAAGACATTCCACACTCATGGATTGAAAAGACAAATATTGTTAAAATGTCTATACTACCCAAAGCAACCTGCATGTTTTTTTTTAAGTTTAAATTATTTTTTAATTTTAATTTTATTATTTAATTTTATTTTTTTAAATACAGGATTTATTGTCAAATTGGCTAACATACAGTGTGTAAAGTGTGCTTCTGGTTTTTGGGGTAGTTTCCTGTCCAACAAGTGCCCTCCTCAATGCCCATCACCCATTTTCCCTTCTCTCCCACCTCCCCCATCCACCCTCAGTTTGTTCTCTGTATTTAAGAGTTTCTTACTATTTGCCTCCCTCTCTCTCTGTAACTATTTTTTTCTCTTCCCTTGCCCCATGGTCTTCTGCTAAGTTTCTCAAGATCCATATATGAGTGCAAACATAAGATATCTGTCTTTCTCTGACTGACTTATTTCACTCAGCACAATACCTTCCAGTTAAATCCATGTTGCTGCAAATGGCATGATTTCATTCTTTCTCATTGCCAAGTAGTATTTCACTGTATATGTAAACCACATCTTCTTTATCCATTAATCAGTTGATGGACATTTAGGCTCTTTCAATAATTTGGCTATTGTTGAAAGTGTGGCTATAAACATTGGGTACATGTGCCCCTATGAATCAACACTCCTGTATCCTCTGGATAAATTCCTAGTGGTGCTATTGCTGGGTTGTAAGGTAGTTCTATTTTAATTTTTTGAGGAACCTCCACACTGTTTTCCAGAGTGGAAAACATTCCCACCAACAGTGCAAGAGGGTTCCCATTTCTCCACATCTTCGTCAGCATCTGTAGTTTCCTGAGTTCATTTTAGCCATTCTGACCAGTGTGAGTTGATATCTCACTGTGGCTTTGATTTGTATTTCCCTGAGGATGAGTGACATTGAGCATCGTTTCATGTATCTGTTGGTCATCTGGATGTCTTCTTTGGAAAAGTGTCTATTCATGTTTTCTGCCCATTTCTTCACTGGATTATTTGTTTTTCAGGTGTGGACTTTGGTAAGTTTTTCTTAATATATTTTGGATACTAACCCTTTATCTGATATGTCATTTGCAAGTATCTTTTCCCATTCTGTCGGTTGCCTTTTAGTTTTGTTGGTTGTTTCTTTTGCAATGCAGAAGTTTTTATCTTGATGAGGTCCCAATAGTTCATTTTGCTTTCAATTCCCTCGCCTTTGGGGATGTGTTGAGTAAGAAATTGCTGTGGCTGAGGTCCAAAAGGTTGTTGCCTACTTTCTCCTCTAGGGTTTTGATGGTTTCCTGTCTCCCATTTAGGTCTTTCATCCATTTTGAGTTTATTTTTGTGAATGCTGTAAGAGGGTGGTCTAGTTTCATTCTTCTGCATGTTGCTGTCCAGTTCTCCTAGCACCATTTGCTAAAGAGAATGTCTTTTTTTACATTGGATACTCTTTCCTGCTTTGTCAAAGATTAGTTGGCCATACATTTGTGGGTCCAATTCTCGGTTCTCCATTCTAGTCCATTGGTGTATGTGTCTGTTTTTGTGCCAATACCATGCTGTCTTGATGATTACAGCTTTGGGGTAGAGGCAAAAGTCTGGGATTGTGATGCCTCCCACTTTGGTTTTCTTCTTCAATATTACTTTGGCTATTCGGGCTCTTGTGGTTCCATACAAATTTTAGGACTGTTTGTTCTAGCTTTGAGAAGAATGTTGGTGTAATTTTGATAGGGATTGCATTGAATGTGTAGATTGCGTTGGGTAGTATTGACATTTTAACAATATTTATTCTTCCAATCCATGAGCATGGAATATTTATCCATTTTTTTGTGTCTTCTTCAATTTCCTTCATAAGTTTTCTATGGTTGTCAGCATACAGATCTTTGACTCTTTGGTTAGGTTTAGTCCTAGGTATTTTATGATTCTTGGTGCAGTTGTGAATGGGATCAGTTTCTTTATTTCTCTTTCTGTTGTGTCAATATTGGTGTATAGAAATGCAACCAAATTCTGTACATTGATTTTTTACCGTGCGACTTAGCTGAATTGATGTATCAGTTCTAGCAGCCTTTTGGTGAGTCTTTCAGGTTTTCCATGTAGAGTATCATGGTGTCTGTGAAAAGTGAAAGTTTGATGACTTCTTTGCCAATTCTGATGCTTTTGATTTAATTTTGTTGTCTGATTGCTGATGCTAGGACATCCAACGCTATGTTAAACAACAGTGATGAGAGTGGGCATCCCTGTCACGTTCCTGATCTCACAGAGAAAGCTCTCAGTTTTTCTCCATTGAGGATGATATTAACTGTGGGCTTTTCATATATGGTGTTTATGATTTTTAAGTATGTTCCTTTGATCCTGACTTTCTTGAGGGTTTTTATTAAGAAAGGATGCTGTATTTTGTCAAATGCTTTTTCTGCATCTATTGACAGGATCATATGGTTCTTATCCTTTCTTTTATTAATGTGATGTATCACATTGATTGCTTTGTGAATATTGAACCAGCTCTGCAGCCCAGGAATGAATCCCACTTGATCATGGTGAATAATTCTTTTTATATGCTGTTGAATTCAATTTGCTAGTATCTTGTTGAGAATTTTTGCATCCATGTTCATCAGGGATATTGGCCTGTAGTTCTCCTTTTTTGTGGGGTCTTGGTCTGGCTTGGGAATCAAAGTAATGCTGGCTACATAGAATGAGTCTGGAAGTTTTCCTTCCATTTATAGTTTTTGGAACACTTGAGAAAGATAAATACTAACTCTGCTTTAAATGTCTGGTAGAATGCCCCTGGGAAGCCATGTGGCCCAGGACTCTTGTTTGTTGGGAGATTTTTTTTTTATTTTTTTATTTTTTTAATATTTTTTATTATGAAATTTATTGTCACATTGGTTTCCATACAACACCCAGTGCTTGGGGGATTTTTAATAATAGTCCAAAGTGTTGGACTATTCATGTTCATTTGTTTCCATATGTTTTTGAATTTCTTCTTTAATTGCCTGGTTGATCCATTCATTCTTTAGTAGGATGTTCTTTAACCTCCATACATTTGGAGGTTTTCCAGACCTTTTCTTGTGGTTGATTTCAGGTTTCATAGCATTGTGATCTGAAAGTATGTATGGTATGATCTCAATTCTTTTATATTTATTGAGGGCTGTTTTGTGACCCAGTATGCAATCTATATGGAGAATGTTCCATGTGCTCTCGAAAAGAATGTGCATTCTGCTGCTTTAGAATGAAAATTTCTGAATATATCTGTCAAGTCCATCTGGTCCAGTGTATCATTCAGGGCCATTCTTTCTTTATCAATTTTCTGTCTAGATGATCTGTCCATTGTTGTAAGTGGAGTATTAACCACATTCTTACTAATAAGATTGCTTATGTGTGTGATTAATTGTTTTATATATTTAGGAGTCCCTGAATTGGATGCATAGACATTTGTAATTGTTAGCTTTTCTTGATGGGTAGACCCCATAATTATTATATAATGCCCTTATTCATCTCTTGTTATAGCCTTTAGTTTAAAATCTAGTTTGTCTGATATAAATATGGCTACTCCAGCTTTCTTTTGACTTCCAGTAGCATAATAGATGGTTCTCATCCCCTCACTTTGAATCTGAAGGTGTCCTCAAGTCTGAAATGTGTCTCTTGTAGACAGCAAATAGATGGATCTTTTTTTTTTTTTTAATCCATTTGGGTGTCCTATGTCTTTTGATTGGAGCATTTAGTCCAATTACATTTGGTGTTATTATTGAAAGATATAGGTTTAGAGTCATTGTGTTATCTGTAGATTTCATGCTTGTAGTGATGTCTCTGGTCTCTTGTGGTCTTTGCAACATTCCACTCACAGAGTCCCCCTTAGGATCTCTTGTAGGACTGGTTTAGTGGTGATGAGGTCCTTCAGTTTTTGTTTGTCTGGGAAAACCTTCTATTATCTCCCCTTCTATTCTGAATGACAGGCTTGCTGAATAAAGGATTCTTGGTTGCATATTTTTCCTATTCAGCACATTGAAATTTCCTGCCACTCCTTTCTGGCCTGCCAAGTTTCAGTAGTTAGGTCTCCTACTACCCTTACGTGCCTACCCTTGTAGGTTAAGGTCCGTTTGTCCCTAGCTGCTTTCAGAATTCTCTCTTTATCTTTGTATTTTTCAGTTTCACTGTGATATGTCATGCAGAAGATCAATTCAAGTTATGTCTGTAGGGTGTTCTCTGTGCCTCTTGGATTTCAATGTCTGTTTCCTTCCGCAGTTTGGGGCAGTTCTCAGCTATGATTTGTTCAAGCACACCTTTGGCCTCTTTGTCCTCTTCTGTAACTCCTATGATACGGGTATTGTTATGTCATTGAATCACTTAGTTCTCTAATTCTCCCCTCATGGTCCAGAATTTTTTTTATCTTTTTCCTCAACTTCATCTTTTTCCATAATTTTATCTTCCATTTCACTTACTCCCCTTTGCCTCTTCAATCTTCACTTTCATCATCTCTAGTTTATTTTGCACCTCACTTACAGGCATTTTTTAATTCATCATGACTATTTTTTAGTTCCTTGACCTCTGCAGCAATAGATTCTCTGCTGTCTTCTATGCTTTTTCCAAGCCCAGCAATTAATTTTATGACTATTATTTTAAATTCTTGTTCAGTTATACTGTTTATATCTGTTTTGATCAGTTCTTTAGTTGTCATTTCTTCCTGGAATTTATTTTGAAGAGAATTCTTCTGTTTCATTATTTTGGCTAGTTTTCTGTCTCTCATGCATTTTAAAAGCTTGTGATGTATCCTGCACCTGCAAGCACTACTATATTAAAGAGGGATCATACACTGTACAGGGCCTGGCCCTCCAGGAGGTGTTTTTTGGAGTGTGTTACTTGTTCTCTGTTGGTGTGACTCTGGTTGCTTTATCTCTGTACCGGTAGTGATGTTTTGAACCCTCCACCTGGTGTGCTTTGATTTGATGATTGAAGTAGCCCTGGAAAAGAAAATAAACATACAAAAACAAAACAAAACAAACCCAGAAAAAACAAAAGACACCAACTACAGAAAAACAACGGGGTGGGGGCATTGTTGATGGAAGAGGCCTTATCCCATACAAAGAGAAATGACAGGGGCTCAGAAAAAGACAAGATCATTGACCAGGCAGAGAAACTATATGGTTTAATCCAGAAAGAGAGAGAGAGAGAAAGAGAAATAAAGAAGGAGTTATAGAACAGAACAGGTATAAAGAGAATAGATTAAATATGTCTGCTTAAACAAACCAATAACCAGAATAACCAGACTAGGAGAGGGAAGAAATAAGAAGGATAAAAGGGAGAAAAAAAAATATATATGTATCATAAGAATTGTCTGAGAATTAAATCAGAAAATGCAAAACCGCTGGGTGCCTTGCAACTCGTGGCAGTGCTGGTCTGGAGGAGGGGCTGTCTGGTTTATCAGTGTCAATTCCATTCCACTAGACACGAAGTTACCAGGCAAGGACGGGTGTGGTTTGGTGTAGGCGGGTCCCACCTCTATTGTGGGCTCACTGTCCCTTCCCTGAAGCCCCGCCTTACTGGTGATGGGGAGAAAAATGGCAACACCCCACTCTCCTCCATGAACTAGTTGTCCCAAACTATTCTGTACAGGCCATCCTCACAGTGCCCTGGGCGCGAATGAGGCGGTTTGTCTCATTCCGACCACTCCAGTGCCTCCCTGGTGCTCAGCTGGGATTCAAACCCCGGATGTCTTAAACGGTCTCACACTGTGCACCCTGGTTCCAGAGAAGTGCCGCTCCATGCCGCTGATATATGGCTTCTGGCTGGCGGGCGCAGGCAGTCTTGCCCTTTGAACCGTTATATACTCTCTTCCCACAGTACTCCAGAGAAGGGATTGCTTTTTCCCACTGCGGACTGTGCCTCTGAACTAGTTAGCCCAGACTGGCTCCCCTCCTCCTCAAGGGTGGGAACAGGGCAGCCAGCCCCAGTCCAGAGCAAGCCCCTCAGTTAGATAATGGATCTTTGTCCATTCCGGTCAGTGGTTTTTCTTTTGTCCAGATACAGTCCTATGCTCCCCCCAGCTTCTCTTTCTCTTTCCTTTGTCTCTCCACAGAAGGGGATCCCTCCCATCTGTGCTTCTGCAGCCCGTTTTATCTCTACCCAATTTGCAGTCATGTACCTATGGCCTGCCAGATTGTCCCCTTGGGCGCCTGGAGACATCTTTGTCACTCTGCAGCCTGGACTCTTGAAATTCAAAGTTCTTTGGCCTCAACACTGCTGTGTTTGAGGGACCAGGGAACTTTGGGTCCCCCTACTTCTCTGCCATGTTGTATCTCCTCGTAATCTGCATGTTTAATTCAGCCCCTATCAAAATACCAACAGCATTTTCTATACAAATTTTAGAAAAATTTCTATGCACATTTTAGAAAAATTTGTATAGAACTTCAAAAGACCCCAAATAGCCCAAGCAACCTTGAAAAAGAAAAGCAACTCTGGACGCATCACAATTCCAGACTTCAAGTTATATTCCAAAGCTATAGTGATCAAAATAGTACAATGCTGGCAGAAAAATAGGCATACAGGTCGATGGAACAGAATAGAAAACCCAGAAATGAATCCACAACTATATAGTCAATTAATGTTCAACAAAGCAGTAAAAAAATATACAGTGGGAAAAAGAGAGTCTCTTCAACAAATGGTGTTACGAAAACTGGACAGCAGTATGCAGGTTCCTCAAAAAGTTAAAAATGAAACTACCTTATGATCCAGCAATTGCACTACTAGGTATTTACCCAAAGAATAGAAAAATACTAATTCAACGGGATACATGTACCCTGTTTATAGCAGCATTGTCTACAATAGGCAAATTATGGAAACAGTTCAAACTGATGAATGGATAAAGAAGATGTAGTATACATACACAATGGAATAATACTCAGCCTGTGAAAAGAATGGAATCCTGCCATTTCAAATGACATGGATGGAGCTAGAGAGTATTATGCTAAATAAAATGTCAGAGAAAGATAAATACCATATGCTTTCTCTCATATGTGGCATTTAAGAAACAAAACAAACAAGTAAAGGAAAAAAGAGAGAGAGGCAAACCAAGAAACAGATTCTTAAGTATAAAGAACAAAGTGATGGTTATCAGAAGGCAGGAGGGTGGGGTGATGGGTGAAATAGGTGATGAGGATTAAGGAATGTCCTTGATGTGATGAGCACCAAGTATCACATGCAAGTGTTGAATCAAAATATTGTACACCTGAAATTAATATTACACCATATGTTAACTAACTGCAATTTAAATACAAACCCATCCTGGGAGGGTCCAGAAGACCTATCTTTCACCAATACTTCAAGAAATAAGTTTGCAAGGGGTGCCCCAGCTAAAAAAAAGAAAATGTGGTACACACACACATGCATACACACACACAGAGGAATATTATTCAGCCACAAAAAAGAAGGAAATCTTGCATTTGCAACAACATGAATGGACTTTAAGGACCTTATGCTCAATGAAATAACTCAGAGAATGACAAATAATGCATGATCTCACTTATATGAGGAATCTAGACAAACAAAAACCTGAACTCTTGGATATAGAAAACATCCTGTAATTGCCAGCGATAGTATAGAGAGTGGGTAATATGGGTGAAGGTGGTTAAAAACACAAACATCTAGCTATTATTAAATAAAGAAGTCAGGGGGGTGTGCCTGGGTGGCTTCAGTCAGTTAAACAACAGACCCTTGATTTCAACTCAGGTCATGATCTCACAGTTCGTGAGAAGGAGCCCCGGGTCAAGTTCTGCACTGACGGTATGGAGCCTGCTTGGGATTCTTTCTCTTACTCTCTTCTGTCCCTACCCTTCCTCCTCTCTCTCTCTTTCAAAATAAATGAACCTAAAAAAAAAAAAAAAAGGAGTCATGGGTATGTAATGTACAGAATGATGACTGCAGTTAATAATACTCAGGTATATTTGAAAATGCTAAGAAAGTAGGTCTTACAAGTTTTCATGACAAGAAAAAAGATTTGTAACTATGTATAGTGATCAATGTTAACTAGACCTATTGTGATCATTTTGAAATATGTAGAAATATCCAATCATTATATGGTATACATATAACTAATATCATGTTAAATATTAATTATTTCTAAATAAAAAACTACTGGCATAAATTCTAGACTATTATTTAAACTGAAAATATAATAATAGAGGAAAAGGAAAAAAAACCTTACCAATTGGTTCAGCAAATCCTGATTCAGAGAAAAAACTACTGTCAGTTCTAATTATAATGTCATATATTATTATATTAACAAACAATTCTCCTGTGGCTAAGTGTCTGGACTCTTTTAGATTTTAGCCATATTCATTGCAAATATATTTTCAGAAATTATTTTCCTTTGTTTTATATTATTAATAATGCCAAATTGGAATTTTGGGCTAAAATATATGCATAATTAATTATTTTAAAGACTTGTTCCTTAAAAAATTTTTTTTAAATGTTTTTTTTGAGAGAGAGAGACAGAGTGCGAGAGGGGGAGGGGTAGAGAGAGAGAGAGAGAGGGAGACAAAGAACCCGAAGCAGGCTCCAGGCTTTGAGCTGTCAGCACAGAGCCCAATGTAGGACTCAAACCCACAAATGGTGAGATAATGACATGAGCTGAAGTCGGATGCTTAACGACTGAGCCACTCAGGTGCCCCAAGTTGTTACTTGTAAATCTAGAGGTAACTAAATCTAGAAACATACATACAAAAACATACATTTTTTTGTCCGATAACCTCTCTGATCTGTTTATGCTCATGAAATACAAATTAAGAAACATATCAGAGTAGTTACAATTGGAATTCATTTAGTGACCTTTGAGGCTTGGACATTCTCCAGATATTTAGTTTGACTTTTCTGTTGGGTGAATTAACTGTACATGTTCTACTGTTTCTCAATAGGAATGTTGCTAACCTATAAAAATGACACAAACATTTTTGGTAGGTCAAACTTGCACTAGCATCTACAGTATTATTTCTACATAGTTGGTGTTGGTGTCCCTGCTGTGTTCTAAGGGAAGATCTGGATGGTTGGGGTTAGGGTCTCCTTACTCTGGTAGAAGAACAAAGCAAACGGTCTTTCTGGAGCCTATTAAGCTCTTACATTATTGCCTATTACAACAGGTTTATATCATTTTTGAGCAAGTCCAGAAGTTATACCTCTTAGTCTCTATTCTTATTGTATTTTTTGTTAACTTTCCCCATCTGTTTGCTTATGTTTATGAATATCACATTGGATTTGGTATCAAAGACCAGTTTGATAATGGCATTTCTTTTAATATGTATGATCTACTAATTTTTATTCTTAATTTTTTACAATATCATTTATTATTTATCACTATCACACAGAGAGGAAGAGTAGAGAAATATCAGAATTGAGTTTTAGACCATTGACATGGTAATAGCAGTAGGGAGTAAAACTAGTTTACATTCTATGAATTTTAGGATTTCAAAAGGAACTTACTAATGGATGATGCAGGTTCTTTAAAACAGAAGGGAAAAAAACAGAGAAAAATAAAGACATAAATAAAGTGTAGTGTATGAAAATATATCCAATAAAGGAATTTCTCTACGTTTTGAGTCAGAACAAAATTGTTACTTATGCAATTTTCAGAGGGTGCCTCCAAAAAGAAATGCAAAGGGATTTCAAAACAGTTGAAACTACTTGTGTTTAATGAAAGATTATTTTAATACATGATTAATCCTGGACATTTGAATGTTCTGTTTGAAGGACTTCTGCTGAGACATCCTCTTCTTTGTGTATTTCATCTTTCTTATCCAGGGCAAAGAGATATTAAAATCTTTTAGGAAGGTGGGATGATGTTACAGGAGTATCTATCACTCTATCTTTTTCTTTCAAAACTGGACTCTTGTTTTCTTTACTGATTCCTTATACATTTTGTTTTGAAAAGGATTTTTATTTGCTTTGTGATCTTTAGTCATATAATAAATGCTTTTAAGCTTTCCTGCAAATTATCAGTAATCTCTAAAAAAGGCTCACTAATATGAGAGGAATACAGGAAGTAAAACAATAACATTAAGATTTGCAAAGTGGATTATGGCTATGCCAGACTTATTTATCAAAAGATCTTTAGGCACATATTTTTCCAGATAGTATCCACATAAAAGTAACTTACTGGAAATGTTCTCAATGGTTCCTGAAAAACAAAAACAAATAAGGGAGATTGGTTTGACCTACTATCATAGGCCTCCCAAAAATACTCCTTTGTGTTGTTTTAACATCTAGCTTCCAAGCCATCTACGATGACCTTTCATTTTGGGATTTCTTGCAGAAACATAGGTCTGTGGATTATTCTTGTATTCACCTCCTCCTCAATGTCTTTACTGACGTTTACTGTACTGTATGTAAAGTTTATTTATCTCTTTAATTCCTTCTTCCTTCCCTCTCCTTTAATTCAAAGACTAATTTCCTTCCCTGTGTCCATTGCATTTCACCTAAAATGTTGGTATTTTTTTCTGTCCTAGTATGGACATTTAATTTTTTTAAATATACAAACCAGTTCTCTTGATATAAAAAGAACAGTGTATTTCTCAGTTTATTCTTTCTACAAACCAGTTGGCTTCAACTACAAGTTAATCACTGATGACTCTAAATTAACTTTTGATCTTCTGAAAGTGAAAAATCTATGAATACAATGTTATGCACGTTGCAGTAGTCTAGTACATACGGGTGTTATAAATAAGACAAAAAATTACTGGGAAGTGGTACAGCTCTACCTGAAATACAAAACAAGTAAACATTAGCCCTTTTCATTAGCTTATTATTGGACTTAAACACTTGGGTATTTTTTTAAATGATCTGCCAGAAATACCAAAACTACTGTCATCTTGTCCTTGTAAATCCAGAGAAGGAAGCTGTTTATTAGGGGTGTAAAATACACAGTCCTGGGATAGGAAAGAATATTAGAGGAATGAAGTCTGTGTGCTCAAAATATATTTAACTGCTCTCCCCCCCCCCCCCCCCCCCCACACACACACACATCACAGTGACTGATTAAGTTTTTCTTCCCAGCCTCTGAGAACTTTCAGAGACTGGAAAACCACTGCTTATTTAACCTTGGTTGTTTGCTATTTTAGTGCATTTATTTTTTCATTTCCTTTTTTATTTTCCTTTTTTTCCAGGTGTCCTCTATTATTTTGAATTTAAAAAGTGGACTAATACCAAAATGCTTTTAGTCTGTTTTTCATTTCTCCCCTTAAGAACTAGTAGACTTTTTTTCCTTGTCAGGAAAAATTCAATGGGGGATGCTTGGAAGTTGGAATGGAAGTCAATGAAAATTAGATCTGTTTCTGCATAACATAATCATGGAATATAATGCCAAAGTAATCAGTTTTGACCCTTCTTCAGCTTGAAGCACTCAATAATTAAAAAAAAAAAAGCCAAACAAATGACGACTTCCTGGCTGATTCAGAAAATCTTAATTTATAGAAAAACAATTGCCATTTATTATTAAAATATAATATTTTATTACCTTAGCAGGCTAGCTATAGTTTGCTACTTGGGACTTTTCCTAAATTATGCTTAAAACATCTCATGCAGTTGCAAATAGCTTGCTACAATTTTTTTCTTTTGTACTATTTTCTTGGTTCATGTTCAGTGAGTAGCTAGAGGTTAATCATTTTGAAGTCTTGTTAGTTACCTTGAAGAAAAACATAGTGTCTTTCCTACTCCTACAACATTTTTAGCCTTGCTCACTTATTTTTTTTATTTTTTTAATGTTTATTTATTTTTGACAGAGAGAGAGACAGAGCATGAGTGGGGGAGGGGTAGAGAGAGAGGGAGACACAGTATCTGAAACAGGCTCTGAGCTGTCAGCACAGAGCCTGACGCAGGGCTTGAACTCACGGACAGCAAGATCATGACCTGAGCTGAAGTCGGATGCTCAACCAACTGAGTCACCCAGAGGCCCCTCACTTATTTTTTTAATGTTTGTTTGTTTGTTTATTTATTTATTTATTTATTTATTTTTGAGAAGCATGAGTGGGGAAAGGGTAGAGAGAGGAGTCAGAGGATCCCAAGTGGGTTCTGTGCTGACAGCAGTAAGCCTGATGTGGGGCTCAAACCAGGGAACCTTGAGATCATGACCTGAGCTGAAGTCAGATGTTCAACCAACTGAGCTACCCAGGTGCCCGTAGTCTCACTCATTTAATAAACACTAAATCATAAATTAATGAGGTTATAAATTGCATTTATTTAATGCTTAATGTTTATTCTTGAAATTTTCTCTTGACTGATTTCAGGGCTCATGTTCATTAACTACATGAATCTCCATATGTTCCTTGTTGACATACAATGACAACATTTGAGATTCCAAATGGACTGAATCTGGCTTCTCACAGATAACATGCTTTTTTCTTCTGAATATGATTATTTCATGCTCTCACTTTTGTGGGGGAAAAAAAGTGAATTTTCTTTCTGGGGACCATTTAATTTATATTCTTCACCTTTTGCTGTGGCTAAAAACCACTTAGGAGCCTAGCAAAAATTCTTATTTAGATTCCCTGCTCATTCCACTCTTATTCACTTTGAATTCAGGATTAAATTATGTTTGATGTTGATAAGAAATTTAGTTGATTAGAATTTCTCATAACTCATATCATCCAATAATCAGTATGCTTAATTCAGAAAATGAACAGACTCATGGATGGGTGTTTCAGGATCTTCTCAGATACAAAGAAAACATAACAAAAAATGTTACTTGTCTAGGACATGAATGCCTTCTTAGAGGCATGGTAGGTTTCCTGGATTAAAATCAAAGTTACTATTTTTTCACTTCCCAGAAGATGTCTCAGAATACAGAAAACGAGAGTAGAGTGAAAGCTCTTTTTACTACTTGACCCATTTTGCTGACCTTTGTGTTCTTTGTTGGAGGACATCTGCTGAAACCTCTGTAGAGGTGGGCAAATTCCTTTGGGTGCCCTTATGTTCCCATCTACTGCAGGAGGAAGGTAGAAAAGCTATTAGAAAAGTAGTAAGTTGTTTAAACATTTCAACTTTAAAAACAAAAACAAACTTCTTATGTCTCAAATTGGACTCTCTCTATAGATTCCAGTCTATAACAGTGAGGCAAGGTTTTATTTTTATTTTGCATGGATGTGTGTTTCTGTTAGTCAACCCGGTATTTAAACTCTCTTGTAAACCCTCACAATCTAAAAAGTTCTGATTAATAGATGTGTAACCTAGAATGGAAAGTAATATTATGATTTGCAAAGTGATATTATACAGGTCTTCATATACTTGTTTTTGAAATATTCAGATTGAGATAAATGAAAATGACTTACCGTAGGCTTCTTAGAGATTCTTAAAATACAAAAACAAATAGAAGAGTGTGGTGGATTGACTAATGGTCTCCCTATTGTGTTTTTCAAGGTGAGCTTTAATATCTAATTCCTTAGTGCCCCACAGCTTGGAGTCCTGCTGTCATGGCCAAGTAGGGACAGAAATATTGCTTTACACTTAGGTGTATGCATTATGTTTATGCTAGTCGTTAAAATTTCTTGCTAATTACAAAAACAAAAGATCTTAGTATGAAGGAAAGGCAGAAGAAGAAATAAAACATGGATATATATAAAGCTGGACATCTTAGGAGCTAGCATTAACAAAAGCAAATCATATAACTAAGAATTAATTCCAACTTTTCTCAGCTCTTCCTAAGTTAAGGCAGAAACACATGCCTGCGAGGAGACTTCAGGTTTTGATTACACTGGCCTTTAGCAAATGTACAGCATAAAATCATAATAGTTAATTTTATAAATCACTTGCTAGGTGTCGTTCTACTCTTCACAACAATCCTATTATTCTTCCCATTTTACTGATAAGAAAACTGGGTCCAGTAGGGTAAAGTAAGTTGCCTGAAGTCACACAGTTATGAATTTGAGCTAAAGCATCCAAGCCTCTGTGAGCCTTCCTTCCAGCATGCGGAACTGCTTCCCTGCATCCCAGTTAGCTGTGTAGGGGCTATAATATTGCAGCTTTGCCTTTCTTTTTTGAAACACTTTATTTTGTAGAGATGTTTAAAAGTCACACTTTTGGGGCATCTGGGTGGCTCTGTTCATTGAGTGTCTCTTGATGTCAGCTCAGGTCATGATCCTGGGGCCAGGGGATCCAGCCCCATGCCAGACTCCATACTGAGTGTGGAGCCTGCTTAAGACTCTCTCTCTGTCTGGGGCCCCTAGGTGGCTCAGTGGGTTGAGCATCCGACTTCGATTCGATTCATGATCTCATGGTTCATGGTTTTGAGCCCCACATTGGGTTCTGTGCTGACAGCTCAGAGCCTGGAGCCTGCTTCAAATTTTGTGTCTCCCTCTCTTTCCCCTTCCTCTCCTGTTCATACTGTCTCTCTCTCTCAAAAATAAATAAACATTAAAAAAATAAAAAAAGATTCTCTCTCTGTCCATCTGCCCTCCTCTCCCCCACTTACACACACACACACTCTCTAAAATAAAAAAAAATAATAATAAAATAAAAAAGAAAAGTCACGCTTTCTCCCTCATTTTTGTTTTTAAAATAAAATCGCCTTTTGGCCTCCTTTGGCCTTTCTGAGAGGCCACAGAATTGTAAACTAGGAGCCTGTCAAATCTAATTAATGCCAGATCTGGGATTGAAATTGGGTTTGTTCTATTCTTAGGTTTCCCCCATGTTTCTATCCCTCTTCAAGCTTTCTAGTAGTGGGAAAAGTGAGAATGGTAAGCCTCTGCCATTTCACAAATGTTTATTAGGTATCTGCCAAGGTCCAGGCACCATCCTTGGTACTGAAAAGAGTAGAGCAGAGTGTGCCTACCCTTGAAGGACTTGATAGTGTCATAAAGTTGAAGTCAGCAGTTATGTTAAATGATTACAGAAATGTGTAATTACTTTATTAAAGTGTGGAGCAAGGTACTAGTGGAACACTACCCAGTTAGGATATCTTTTAAGACCACTTCTTAGGTAGGAGAGCCAGGTTCAATGTAAAGATGCCTTGGGGCTTAGTGCAGTGGAAAGAGTATGAATATATGGCATAAAGACATGAATGTGAAAGGTGAAACTGTGGCAAAAAAGAAAAGGTGGAAGCTCTTTTTGGTCTTGAAACTTTCAATCACAAACAGTATTATGAAAAGTTGATGTATTTGACCTCACAATTTTTGTTCAAGACCGTTCACTTTAGATAAAGTTCAGGGACACATGATTCATTGGGAGAAAATATTTTCTTTTTTTTTTTTTTAATTTTTTTTTCAACGTTTTTATTTATTTTTGGGACAGAGAGAGACAGAGCATGAACGGGGGAGGGGCAGAGAGAGAGGGAGACACAGAATCGGAAACAGGCTCCAGGCTCTGAGCCATCAGCCCAGCGCCTGACGCGGGGCTCGAACTCACGGACCGCGAGATCGTGACCTGGCTGAAGTCGGACGCTTAACCGACTGCGCCACCCAGGCGCGGGAGAAAATATTTTCAATGTGTTAAGAATCACACAGAATGAATCCCTGGAATGCATAAAATGCCAGAAAATCAATAAGAAAGGTTCCAGAAATGTAATAGGAAAATGGGCAAAGGATGTGACTGGATTACTTTTAAAAGGTAAAAGCCTGAGTGGTTAATAAGTACGTGTAGAGAAGTGCTTCACCTCGGAAGTGGTCAAGGAAATGTAAATTAAAACAACCAGGAAGGAGGAAGTACCCATCAGAAAAGCAGAAATCAATGTTCCTGCACCTGCTATTTTCACTCTGACCACCAGAGTTCTGCACTTCAAACTGTTTTACATCTGTGGCATTCCTAAAGATCATTGATGATTTTTTAAGAAAATGAAAACCCCAAGGAAAAAATATGAGATTACTTATGGTGGCTTTCTATCCAACAAAACAGTAAGATGTGTAAAAGATGTGGGGTGAGGGACACTTTCTCTTACAGTTGGAGTATGTGTAAATTGTTGCATTCTGCAAACAACTGGAAATAAAAAGACTGTCTATTGGTATAAATTCTAGAGAAATCCCTCCTGGACACATGAAATGACAAGGGCTAGATGGTTGACCTCTGTGTTGTTTGGGACTTCAGGGATTTGGTGCCACCTTTGGAGTCTATCATTGAAGGGAAAGGACGAGGACAAAGTATTTTGGTAGGCAAAATCTCTATTCTTTTAATTCCTTCCATATACACTGCAAAGTTCAGGCATCCTAATGATATTATCAACATTAAATATTTGTAATCTTAATTTTTATTTCTTTTTTCTCCTTGCTAATTTACTTACCTAACCTTTTAATTTTTTGTACACCATCGGTGTTGTTCTTTATTTGATGTGAACTTTATATGTGTTACTGACCTATTATTGTTCCTCCTTACTTTCAGTATAGTTTATATTTCCCCATAATCTTTAATAATAGATTCTGTAACAAAAAGAGTGGGATTGAATAATATGAATTTATCTAGAATTGAAAATGCCAGGGAGAGGGAACATTCTGGTAACTGGAAAATGTAAAATAAACCAGAAATTGGAAGTTGAAAACAGTTTACTGTATGCTGGAACATCTTGTATAATTCAAAGACAAAGAAGCACATTACTTTTTTCCCCTTGTGAGTTGTAGAACGTTATCACTGATAGCCCTCTGGGGAAGGAGATTGTATCCGTCTGCTGCACACTAAACCTTCTAGTAGCTGAGATGAAAGAGCCATCCTCTCTCCTTTTCTCTGAGATTCTAACAGAAGAAGTACTTTAGAAACTTATCAAAGCTCACTTGGTTTCAACCTTGCTACTACCTTCGCCTCCTATATTTTACTCTCCCTGAATTCTTATTCCTCTATAATGAGAACCAAGTAATTTGGAATTCCTGGTGGAGATACTGTTAATGTTCAATTCAAAAATTCACTACCCCTGCTGTCTAGCTTTTAATAGTAATACATTAGGGTGCTACATTTAGAGTTTATTGGTTGCTTCCACAGTTTACTTTTCATGACTTATTTCTTGTTTTTTGCCTCTTTATTTCCCTGGCTAGCTTCCTTTTCCTGCTTCCAGTTCATCTCACCCAAAATTTCATGGTTTGTATCTTTTCCCTGGGTGAACCTCTTTTTGACACTGGAAAGAGAGTTGATTTAACAAAGTCCTCAACTTATTCAGTAAGATTAAATTTTAAGCACATCATTAAAATTTGGTACAATGTTATCTTTTATGCTACTGAAAAGGAAAACTCAGTTTAATAAAAGTCTGTAATACTGCAGTATATGAAAATTACAAAAAAGATAATAAACTTACTTAAGGGTGGAGCTGATTTTGCTGAAATACAAATACAAGCAAAAACATTGTCAGTCTTTTGTGTGTACAATACATTTACCCAGTGTTAATCTTTCTCCAGGGGTCTTTTAAATACATTTTAAATATTCATTTGTTTTTGAGAGAAAGAGCACATGAGCGCACAGGAGGGGCACAGAGAGAGGGAGACAGAGGATCCGAGGTAGGCTCCATGCTGTCAGCTCAGACCCTGATGTTAGGTTCAACAGACGCGGGGCTGGAACTCATGAACTAGTGAGATCATGACATGAATGGAAGTCCTACGTTTAACTGACTGGGCCATCCAGGTGCCCCTCCCTAGGGGTCTTTTAAAATAATACCCAATAACCATCAAAACTGCTGCATCAATTACTTTGCTTTTTAAAAAAAATTTGTTTAATGTTTATTTATTTTTGAGAGACAGAGAGAGACGAGCATGAGTGGGAGAGGAGAAGAGAGAGAAGGAAACACAGAATCTGAAGCAGGCTCCAGGCTGTGAGCTGTCAGCACAGAGCCTGATGTGGGGCTCCAACTCATGAACCTTAAGATCATGACCTGAGCCGAAGTCAGACCCTCAACCGACTGAGCCACCCAGGAGCCCCTGCATCAATTACTTTGATGCTTTAACCCAAGGAAAGGGATTCTTTTATAAAAAAAATATATTCTATCTGGAACTGGAAGACATGCTAGGTGTTCATGATCTAGCTACTAAACTCCGTTGCATCCCTCTGGAGATTCCCCACCAAACGAGAAGCTTATATTTGTGTCTCTATCAAAGGGAGGTTCATTCCACTCAATGGTCACCATTTTTTCTTGGGCCTAGACTGGTTAGCACAAAGTTCATAAATAAATGTTGGAGTTTCTTTCTGTTCTCTCTGGGACTAGAAAACCTTTCATAACTTGGCAAAACACTAGTCATTTAAACCTGACAGCTTTATTTTTTCATTCTCTTCACTGTTCTTGTTTCCTGCTCCCCTACTTTGTTTCTCTAGTTACTTTTATTCCACAATCCTCCAATAATTCAAATACTAAAGTATAAGTAATGTCAATCTTTGTCTTTCCTAATCTTTTTATTTACTTTTTAAACTGGTAGTCTTTTCTTATCTTCAGGTTGATTTTTGTTATTTGGAATGAAAAGCAATTAGAAAGAAAATCAGTTTTTGCATACAGAAATTTAAAAAAAACATTGAAAAAAATGAATCTCACATTCATCTGGAGCTAACTGACCTAACAAAGTGAGAAACAGATAAATAACTTATTGTCTAGTCCCACAACTTCTAATTTAGAAAGGAAAAAAAATTGACATTACTAATTGTAATTTATTGCCTTATTATATTAACAGCCCAATTATTTCTCCACGGGTGAACATTTGGCTTCTTTCCTATACCTTAGGCTATATTTATAGCTTATTTTTATTTTTATTTTTATTTTTGTTTCCTCTTGTGTTATTTTCTTGACTCCTACATAATGTGTGGTTACTTGGTCAAGATATCTAGTCATTTTGTGGACTTGCTGTTATCCTTAGAAATTTGTCTATTTGCTTTTATAACCTTGCTATTGAGGCAGGAGGGAAGGGAGTTTCAGGAGATAAGCTGACCAAAGTAAAGCCATTTTGGATTTTAGGCTGACCTTTAACCTAAAAGTCAGCAGGTCATAAAAAGAGTCGCAAGACATGACTCGTAGAAAACTACAAGACCCCACTCCTTCTGGTAGTAAAAGCCACATAGATTGGACATTCTTGAAATCACTCCCTATGGGTAATTCTATAACCCTAAGACCATGGAAAAACTAACTGCCCAATGGAAATGATATACCCAAAGTTAAAAAGTAAGCCTCTTCTCTGTATGATTAGCTAATTTAAAAAAACATATAAAACCCTTTGTTAGAAGCAAAAAGGGGTCCTCTTCCTTACCTGGGAGGAGAAACTACTACTTTGTTTATAAAGTGTCTCCTTTTTTCACTTCTATACTTAATAAATCTTGATCCATTTCTCTAAATGGCTTACTCTTGAATTCTTTCTTGGGCAAAGCCAAGAACCCTCTGAAGCGCTCCCTCTTGGGGCCTTGGCCGGTTTGGCATCACCAACACTGAGTTTTATCTTTAATCATCTGATTTGTGTGCTTCTTTGTGTTACTAAGCTGGGCCCCAAGCTCCACAAACACAAGGACTTTGTGTTCCTTTGTTTAGGACCCTGCTCTATGTATCTTTTCATCTGGCTGTTGACTTTTTTCTTTTATCTTACCCTTTAGTTAACTGGTAAATGTCTGTAAGTGTGTCTCTGAATTCTATATGCTGAGGTAGCAAATTAATCAAACATGAGGAGGAGGTCATTGTAGCTGGTGAGTCTGTAGCTGTCTGTAGCTGGTGGGTCAGGAGCACAGGTAACAGTCTAGGCTTACGACTGTGGGGATAGGGAGCACTCTTCTAGGACTGAACCCTGAACCTATAGAATCTGATGCGATCCTTGGGTAGGTAATGTCAGAATTAAGTGTGGGGGAACACCCCACATTGGAATTGGGTCCAGGAACCCTAAAAGAGGAATTGATTTAAGCCTCTTCTCTTCAAACATTGCAGTGGGTTGAAACATTGCCTATATGTTGCAGTGAGTTATATTTGGAAGTCTTGGAAGAAGTCATGCCATTTAAATTCCCTACTTTCCGTTATACTATATTTTCATTAATTTAATGAAATTGTTTCATTATTTGTTTAATATTCTTTGCTTAATACTTGTGAATTCCACCTGTTAGTATTTTGTTTTTGTTTGCTTTTGACAAGGAATTTTTTTAATGTTTATTTATTTCTAAGACAGAGAGAGATCGAGCATGAGTGGGGGAGGGGCAGAGAGAGAGAGGGAGACACAGAATCTGAAGCAAACTCCAGGCTCTGAGCTGCCAGCACACAGCCCAATGCAGGGCTTGAACTCACAAACCATGAGATCATGACCCTAGCCGAAGTCAATCGCCCAACAAATTGAGCCACCTAGGCGCCCCGCTTTTGGCAAGGAATTTAAACTAAATTTAGAACAGTATTTCTTTTAAAATATGCAATCCATTAATTGATGTGGTTTATTGGGTTCTTGTCCATTATTTTTATCTAAACTCTCCTATATCAATTTGTCTTTTGGGGGAAAGATTATTTTTATTTTGGGTTATTTGTTTACTTAATTACTGCATTTAAGTTTCCCCACAAACTGACAATACCCTCCAAAAATGGTGATTAATGGAAGGAGAATACAGATTTTTAAAAAATATTGAGATATGCAAAGCTGGGTTTTGTAACAGGCTGATTAAGCAAAAATCCTTCATGTACTTGATTGCCCTAAAATTGCTTTAATTAAGAAATGTAAGAGGTTTTGGAGGTTCCTTTGGTAGTTTATAAAATACCAACACATCCATCTAAATATCTCTCTAAAATACATCTTCAGGTTGAGTTTCAATATCTCAGTTCATTATAATATAGAGTCTTCCACCCTTGCTACAATGGTATAACAAGAAAATATATGTAGGTGTGTGGTTTGATCACATTTGTCATTAAAAAAACCTCAACTTTGTAGTTAATTTTTTTGTTTTGTTTTAGGTTTCTTAAAATATTCTTAGTGTAGGAGGGAAGAAAGAAGAAAGAAGTTTATATTGCCAGTGGTGGATATTGGTAGCATTCAGGGAGAAAAAAAAAATCCTTACTATAAAATATTATAGAATACAGAGATAAATAAAAAGCCAGCTTACTCTTGCTTCTCCTATATTAGTCAACATAAGCCAGAAACAAGTGAATGTCTTTGGTTGATTGGAAGAAATCCAAATTCTTTATAGTACATTTGTCTGGGCCTTTAGTTCCTTTATAGAATGAATGATAATAGTAGTTAATTTATATTGACCACTTTCTAGTCCCCTGGCAGTATTCTTAGAATTTTTTAATTCAAAGAGTACTCCTATCTTACTAATATTGTCTCTTTTTTTTTTTTTTTTTTGTTTTTTGTTTTTGACAGAGACAGAACACCAGTAGGGAGGGGCAGAGAGAGAGGGAGACACAGAACCTGAAGCAGGCTCCAGGCTCTGAACTATCCTCACAGAGTCCAATGCAGGGCTAGAACCCATAAACTATGAGACCATGACCTGAGCTGAAGTCGGACACTTAACTGAGCCACCCAGGTGCCCCTCACCTCATTTTTATCACCAAAATCACACAGCCAAAATCCCACCAGAATTTGAAAATCAAGCAACCTAGTTCCAGAGCAAACCCCTCTCTGCATTATGTTGTCTCCTCCTCAGAGTTCCATGCTGGCAATGTATTACTAGAGCTCTAAATATCTTTCTTTAAACTTTACTTCCTTGACTTTTTTCATTCACTTTATTACTCCAATTTTCTTCATTTTCTCTTACACTGGCTTTGCCATTCTTTAAGGCAGAAGAGGACTATTATCCTAGCTCAGTAACAGACCAAATAAGTGACAGATCTGGTACTGGAGTCTAGGTTTGTTTGACTCCACAACATCCTATCTCATTCTAAGTTGTACAAAAGTAATAAGAAAAAACAAGTGTCCTTTGCATGTCTGCCATGATTCAGATATTCAGATGCTGCAGATGTGCAGTGAGTAGAGCAAGGCTTTGCTTCTCTTAAGGACTCAGCAGTTGACTTGTCACATTAACAAACAGTTATATTTGTGTCAGAAGTTTTACAGGATTACTGAGGAGGAAGCGATACTCATTCTCTTTGATCTCAAGTCTCTCTACAGAATCATTGGGATCTTCATTTATGAAAGAAACCTGGTAATGGCTTAATGTCTTTATTGAAATCAGCATGGTGCAGTGGGAAAAATATGGACTAATAGATTCAAGTCCTAAATTTCAAAGACAAAGCTATAATAATAATGGAAGAAATTGTGTGAAATATTTCATGACCTTGAAGGTAGGGAAGGACTTTTTAATATTCTCAAAGCAAAAAACTGCATGTGAACAACTGAATAAATATAAATTAATTATTTATTTTATGAAAGGATCATAGATAAATTTCAAAGACATATGATAGACCACGAAAAGGTATTTGTAGTGTCTAAAAATCACAAAGGATTATTAACTAGATTATACAATGAATCCCTGAAAATCCACGAGAGTCAGGAAACTCAATAGAAAAAGAAATAACATGAATAAAAAAAATTCACAAAAGAAAAACAGATATATGCAGAGATATTTGACATCTCCAGTAATAATGGAAATAATGTTGAAAGTATAAAGTATCTCTTTGATACTGAACAGTGTGGTAGCACTTGGAAAATACTAAGTGTTGAGGATTTGGACGAAAGGTTAATATTGGCTGTCTTCTATTAATCTCATTTCCTTCTATGGCCTTTGAGCTTGTTCCCTTTCCCTGGAATACTTTATCGCTAGGTGTTTTCATGACTTTGTTTAGGTCTCAGGTCAAATGTAGCCTCTTCATGCCAAGTCAAGATAAATTAACTCCAATCATATTTTAAAGTAAAGGATTGTATTTGTTGTATGTATTTATTCTTTTAGTTAATCAGTGCCTACAACTTTCCTTTCAATAGCTTCCAAAATTCTGATTAATGGGAGAGTAACTAAGAATGCAAGATAAGAATTTTAAGAATTTTGAAAAAAAATAATTTTGAGGTTTTCAGAGCTGGATATCTTCATGTACTTAGGTATCATAAACCACTCAAATTGAAGGAAAAGAAATTGAAATTACTGATAAAGTCTATATCAGTCTCTAAGATAAATAAATAAACAGTGTGATTTGATAGGAGATTAAGACTCATATTATTATTCTATGAGTTGTTTCAATGCCTAATATTTGAAGATCCTTTAATTTTCATACCTAATACTGTAGATGAGCAGAGAAAAGCCAAAGCAGTGTTTGGCTGTATTTATTTATTTTTATCGGTGAGTTTTAAAATTTCCTACAAATTAATAGGATTGTGACTATGGAAGAGAGAAAGTGTGAGTGAAGAGTTAATCACTCCTACCTTAGCATTTTCTCCTTTGGCTTCTGGGACACCACTCTCTACAGAGACCATATGTTCTCGCTCACTGGCTGCTTCTTCTGGTCTCCTTTGCTGTCTGTTCTTTTAGTTCTCAATTTTTGTGTTAGAAGGCTTCAGGACTTAGTTCTCTCTCTTCTCTACCTACACTAACATCCTAGATATTCTCATCTTGGTCATAAGGGTTTAAATACCATTTGTATGCTGACAAATTCCAAATTTTTCTCTTTGGCCTAGATTTCTTTCTTGAATTAAATAATAGAAAAATGAACTCACCTGTAGATTTTACAACTTTTCCTAAAATAAAAGACAAGGAGATGAATGTGGTTGGGTTTACCTCTGAGGACACTAAAGATCTTAGTATTGGTTTTTCCTAAGTTCTAAAGTACTATCTGTACTCTAATATATTTGTTTTTTCCTGAGCTCTAATGGTAATCATAATTACCATTATCATAATGTCTAATTATATGGCAGACATTGTTCCAACTATTTCTTGTCATTTAACTGATTTAATCCTATAGATATGGAACTATTATTACCCCAATTTTCTACAGCAAAAAACTGATCATGGAAAGATTAGATAGTCTAATTTATGACACAATTTTGCACAGTTGATAATTGGTAGTGACCCACATCACCTCTGTTGTTTAGTTCTTATGTTATTTGCACACTGTTAACATGGATTTTCACTTAGGCTTATTTCTTTTGTTATTTCTTTCCACCTTTACTTTCAAATCATAATCACAAAATGTACTGATTTTGGCTGCTAGGCCAAATAACCATTCCTAGGACACTGCTGAAATAAACATATTACTCCTTCCCTATACCTTGTGCCCTTCCCCACTGGACTTTTCACTCTCTAAAAATTCAGGTCAAAACAGAAGTCTCAAAGTTTTATAAATATAAATAAAAAGAGCAAGTGCAGAAAAGGGTCTTAGAGTATTTGAGAACACTATAAATGAGATTAAAAATACTCACCAGGGGAGGGGTGCCTGGATGGCTCAGCCCGTTAAGCGATTGACCCTTGATTTCAGCTCAGGTCATAATCTCATGCTTCTTGAGATGAAGCCCATGATGGGCTCTGCACTGACAGAATGGAGCCTGCTTGGGATTCTCTCTGTCCTCCCCTCTACCCCCCTCAAAAATAAATAAATTAAAAAAATTACTTACCAGGGGAAGGAGAAGTCATGCCTAAAAATAGCACAGTGAAAAAATTTACACAATAATAATCCAGTTTAATAACACAATTCCTAGTTATTTTTTTCTAGAGAAACATTACAAATGTTGTTACTTTCTTAAGGTAGAGCACAAACTCCCAAGTCACAGATTTGGGGCAAATGCACTGGAGTTTTAGCATTCTCTGCTTTCCTGTGAGAATAGCTCTAATTCTTTGATTTCTGTCAACATTCAATTACAAACCCCCCCAGGGGATTGGGATGGGACATTCCATTACAGTTTTTTACTTATCTCTGAGCTCTAAGCTCCCTTTAAGGAAATTACTTACAAATATCTAATATATCCATTCTTCTTACTATTTATCTTTGTCATTTTCCAGCTATATCTTCATTTTTCTTTCTGTCACCGAATAGTTTTGGTATAAAATGTCAATTTAACAATTTAACATTGGTCTGTTAAAGCAATGGAAATTTTACTTTCTGGGAAATCAGTAACAAAATGAGAGAATTTTACATATTATGAAATCTGAGCCTCTGGTCATGTAGAGCCATAGCCTCAGACTTTATGAGAGACTGAAATATATAAGAAATAAATAGGGAAAAACGTCTTACTTTTAAATTCTGAAATTCTTTCTTTGTGAAGAAAACACAGATATGCAAGTAAGCGTGCATGCAATGTATTTGTATTGGGTTCACTGGATTAACAATCTCTTCTTCTAATATTGTCCTAGGAGGAACATATTAAGTGCCTTTATAAGAAGACACACCAGACTATGCTCTCTCTTTCTCTGCCTTGTGATGACATAGTGAGAAGGCAATCATCTGCAAGCAAGGAAGAGGGCCCTTTTTGGAACTCCACTATGCTGGGACCCTGATTTTAGACTTCCTGCCTCTAGAACTATGAGAAAATAAATTTCTGTTGTTTAAATTGCTGAGTCTAGGGTATTTTGCTGTGCAACCCTAGCTGACAAAGATAGGAGGGGTTGGTAGAAGGAGATTATTCTGTCCTTCAATTTCTTCCCCACCTGTTTCTAGAGAAAATCTTTCTGGAACAGGTACAATTCTCAGTGTATAAAATTGCCTTCCTTTGTCTTCATTCCATTTGTTTTCTTGAATTCTTTTTCATCCCTTCTACATCATTTATATCTCTAAGATGTCATCTTTCCATGCTAATGTCCAACCTCAAATACATTTTCCAGAATGGAAAGTCTTGTTTGTCAGTGATATAAAAATTTTTAATTGTTTCCCAAGGACAATGTTACTTCATACTATTCTTCCTGTTAAAAATTGTCATTGATATAGGAAAATTTTAAGTAATGGTGGGAAACAGAAAAAAAGAAGTATCAAGATTTTCAAAGACTGGAAATGATAACCCTCAGGTATTAGGAAGATTGGGGAATGTTATAGAGATGAAATAGCCAAGGAACCAATGAATTATAATGTTATTCCTTCTAAAATAGAAACACAAATATTTCAGTGTGATTCATGTATAACATATTAGTTTGTATTGACAGTCTTCCCCTTCATTCAGGCATTCATTTATCCTTCAATGAATATTCATTTATCTTTCAGTGAATATTCATTCAGGATGTTCTGGGCACTGTGCAAGGCACTGAGTGTGTTGCAAGAAACAAAATCAACACTGCCTATGTTCATAGAGATTATAGATCCAGGGCAAGGTATTAGAAATAGAATCCTTTGAGAAGTACAGTGGTTTTTCCTTTGTTTCATGCAGATTTTGAAGAATGATCAAAGGACACAATCTCCCTTGTTTCATTTTCCTCTCAGCTGCTATGGCAAGGTGAGCAACTTTTCTTTTTCTATGAGTGCAATTCAGAATAAAGTATTTTTCCATTTAATGTTTGAATTGGAAAATAAAACACATATCCTGAAAAGTGCATGAACTGTAAATGTATACATTAACAAGTACAAAATAAACATATATATTAATATCATCTAGGTTAAAAAATATTATTTTGCCCGCATCCTCTCTTCCCACCACTATGTATCATAACTCCTTTCCTCTACCCTGAGGTAACTGTTTTCTTGGTTTTTTTTAATGATATTCTTGCTGTTTAATGTTATCACCTAGTTGCAACCTCTAAGCAATATAGCTTAAGTTTGGCTTATTTAGGAAGTTACATAAATTGAATCATACTGGATATATTCTTTTGTGTTATGCTTCCTATGAGCCACATTATGTCCTTATGATTCATTTGTATTGTTTTATTGCTCTAGAGAGTTTATTGTATGCTTATGCCACAATGTTTATTTATTTTATTATTAGTTGACATTGGGATTGTTTTTGGTTTTTGACTATTATGACTAGTGCTGCTCTGCACATTTTTGTACGTTTTCCACACATGCATGAATTTCTCTGTAGCATTTTTCTGAATGGAATTACTAGGTTGTTAAATATATGTATCTTCAACTAGATAATGACAAACCATCCTCCAAAATGGTTATACCAATTTACATTTACTGTTAAAACTGTGGGTTCCCATTACTCCATCTCCTTGCTAGCAGGTTGATCATACTTTAACATTTTTGCCAATCTGGCGAGTAGATACTTACATTTTATTGTAATTTTAAATTGACATTTCCTTGATTATTTATGAAATTAGACACATTTTAATATATTTTTTTGGCTATTTTATCAATAAAATTATTGTATATTTTATTATTTTGCAAAGTGTGTGCTATATATCCTATCAATATAATTTGTTAAACACACACACACACACACACATATGAACATGCACACAGAGCCAGCTGTTACCAATTTGCTAGCGTGCATTGACCTAAAGCAATTAAGACTCATATCAGAAATGAATAAATATTTTACTTTTCCATATCCTTGCCAAAACTTGACATTATCCAGCTTTCTAATTCTTGACTAGTTACTATCTTTAAATGATATCTTAATTTTTTCCCCCTCTTTGGGTGAATTTTTCTTAAGTTATTATTTTTAAGTAGCTTTCGTTTTACATAAGAGTTATAAAGATATTACAGACAGTGGATTTTACCCAGCTTCCCCTAATGCTAACATCTTTTTGTTCTTCTAGACCATAAATTGGTCTTCTTTTTGAAATACCTGTTCAAGAATATTTTTTCTATTGGGCTATCCATCTTCTGGTAATTGGTTTGTAGGAATTCTTTATTTTTTAATTTTTTATTTTTTTAAATTTATTTTTAAAAATTTACATCCAAGTTAGTTAGCATATAGTGCAATAATGATTTCAGGAATAGAATCCAGTGATTCATCCCCTACATATAACACCCAGTGCTCATCCCAACTAGTCCCTCCTTAATGTCCATCCCCCATTTAGACCAGTCCCCACCCCAAACCCCTCCAGCAACCCTCAGTTTGTTCTCTGTATTTGTCTTAGGTTTTCTCCCCCTCCCAGTTTTTATATCATTTTTGCTTCCCTTCCCTTATGTTCATCTGTTTTGTATCTTAAATTACACATATGAATGAATCATATGATATTTGTCTTTCTCTGACTGACTAATTTCACTTTGCATAATACACTCTAGTTCCAACCATGGTGTTGCAAATGGCAAGATATCATTCTTTTTGATTGCCAAGTAATCTTCCATTGTATATATATACCTCTTCTTTATCCATTCATCCATCATTTGACGGACATTTGGGCTCTTTCCATACTTCTGTCAATAGCTCTGCTATAAACATTGGGGTGCGTGTGCCCTTCAAAACAGCACATCTATGTACTTTGGATAAATACCTAGTAGTGCAATTGCTGGGATGTAGGGTAGTTTTAGCTTTAATATCTTGAGGAAACTCCATATGGTTTTTCAGAGTGGCTGCACCAGTTTGCATTCCAACAGTGCAAAAGGGTTCCCTTTTCTCTATATCCTGACTGATATCTATTATTTCCTGAGTTGTTAATTTTAGACATTCTGAGCAGTGTGAAGTGGTATCTCATTGTGGTTTTGATTTGTATTTCCCTGATGATGAGTGATGTTGAGCATTTCTTCATGAGTCTGTTAGGCATCTGGATGTCTTCTTTGGAGAAGTGTCTATTCATGTCTTTTTCCCATTTCTTCACTGGATTATGCCAAAAAACTTTGGGCATTGAGTCTGATAAGTTTTTTATAGATTTTGGATACTAACCCTTTATCTGATATGTCATTTGCAAATATCTTCTCTCATTCTGTCGGTTGCCTTTTAGTTTTGCTGATTGTTTCCTTCTCTGTGCAGAAGCTTTTTATTTTGATGAGGTCCCAGTAGTTCATTTTTGCTTTTGTTTTCCTTGCCTGCAGAGACATGTTGGGTAAGAAGTTGCTGTGGCCAAGATCAAAGAGGTTTTTGCCTGCTTTCTCCTCAAGGATTTTGATGGCTTCCTGTCTTACATTGAGGTCTTTCATCCATTTTGAGTTTATTTTTGTGTATGATGTAAGAAAGTGGTCCAGGGTCATTCTTCTGCATGTCGCTGTCCAGTTTTCCCAGCACCACTTGCTGAAGAGACTGTCTTTATTCCATCGGACATTCTTTCCTGCTTTGTCAAATATTAGTTGGCCATATGTTTGTGGGGACATTTCTCGGTTCTCTATTCTGTTCCATTGATCTAAGTGTCTGTTTTTGTGTCAGTACCATACTGTCTTGATGATAATAGCTTTGTAATACACAATTCCGGAATTATGAGGCCTCCCTCCAGCTTTGGCTTTCTCTTTCAGTATTGCTTTGGCTATTTGGGGTCTTTTCTGGTTCCATACAAATTTTAGGATTGTTTGTTCTAGCTCTGCAAAGAATGCTGGTGTTATTTTGATAGGGACTGCTTTGAATATGTAGATTGCTTTGGGTAGAATTGACATTTTAACAATATTTGTTCTTCCAATCCATGAACATGGAATACTTTACATTTTTTTGTGTCTTCTTCAGTTTCTTTCATGAGATTTCTATAGTTTTAAGTGTATAGATTTTTCATTTCCTTGGTTAGGTTTATTCCTAGGTATTTTATGGGTTTTGGTGCAATTGTAAATGGGATTGATTTCTTGATTTCTCTTTCTGAGGCTTCATTATTGGTGTATAGAAATGCAACTGACTTCTGTGAATTAACTTTACATCCTGTGACTTTACTGAATGCATGGATCAGTTCTAGCAGTTTGTGTGTGTGTGTGTGTGTGTGTGTGTGTGCGTGTGTAACTTTTTGGGTTTTTCACATAGAGTATCATGTCATCTGTGAAGAGTGAAAGTTTGACTTCTTCCTTGATGATTTGGGTGCCTTTTATTTTTTGTGTGTGTGTTGTCTGAGTGCTAAGCCTAGGACTTCCGACGCTATGTTGAGTAACAGTGGTGAGAATGGACATTCTTGTTGTGTTCCTGACCTTAGGGGGAAAACTCAGTTTTTCCCCATTGAGGGTGATATTAGTGGTGGGTCTTTCATGTATGGCTCTTATGATCTTGAGGTATGCTCCTTCTATTCCTACTTTCTTGAGGGTTTTTATCAAGAAAGATGCTGTATTTTTTCACATGCTTTTTCTGCATCTTTTGAGAGGAACATGTGGTTCTTGTCCTTTCTTTTATTAATGTAAGGTATCACATTGATTGATTTGTGGATATTGAATGAGCCCTGCATCCCAGGTATAAATCCCACTTGATTGTGGTGAATAATTATTTTAATGTATTGTTGGATCTGGCTGGCTAGTATCTTGTTGAGAATTTTTGCATCCATGTTCATCAAGGAACTTGGTCTTTAGTTATCCTTTTTAGTGGGGTCTTTGTTTTTGGAATCAAGATAATGCTGCCCTCATAGAATGAGTTTGGAAGTTTTCCTTCCATTTCTATTTTTGGGAAAATATTAGAAAGAATAGGTGTTAACTCTTTAAATCTTTGGTAGAATTCCCCTGGAAAGCCACCCAGCTCTGGACTCTTGTTTGTTATGAGACTTGATTACTAATTCAATTTCTTTACTGGTTATGGGTCTGTTCAAATTTTCTATTTCTTCCTATTTCAGTTTTGGCAGTTTATGTGTTTCTAGGAATTTGCCCACTTCTTCCAGATTGCCCAATTTATTGTCATGTAATTGCTCATAATATTCTCTTATTATTGTTTGTATTTCTGCAGTGTTGGTTGTGCTCTCTTCTTTAATTCTTGATTTTATTTGGGTCCTTTCCCTTTTCTTTTTGATCAAACTGGCTAGGGGTTTATCAATTCTGTTAATTCTTTCAAAGAATCAGCTCCTGGTTTCATCAATCTATTCTATTTTTTTTGATTTTGAGATCATTGATTTCTGCTCTAATCTTTATTATTTTCCATCTTCTGCTGGTTTGGGGCTTTCTTTGCTATTCCTTTTCCAGCTCTTTAAGGTATAAGGTTAGGTTTTGTGTTTGAGACTTTCTTCCTTCTGTAGGAACACCTTGATTGCTATATACTTCCCTCTTATGACTGCTTTTGCTGTATTCCAGAGATTTGGGGCTGTCGTGTTATCATTTTCATTGACTTCTGTGTACTTTTTAACTTTCTCTTTAATTTCTTGGTTAACCTATTCATTCCTTAGTAGGGTGTTCTTTAATCTCCAGGTATTCATGATCTTTCCAAAGTTTTTTTGTGGTTGATTTCGAGTTTCAAAGCATTGTGGTCTGAAAATATGCATGGTATGATCTTGATTTTTTTGTATTTGTTGAGGGCTGATTTGTGTTCCAGTATGTGATCTAATCTGGAAAATGCTACATGTGCACTCGAGAAAAATGTGTATTCTGCTGCTTTAGGATGAAATGTTCTGAATATATTTGTTAAGTCCATCCAGTCCAGTGTGTCATTCAAAGTCATTGTTTCCTTGTTGATTTTCTGTTTAGCTGATCTCTCCATTGGTGTAGGTGGGGTGTTTAAGTTCCCTATTATTATGGTATTATTATCAATCAGTTTCTGTATATTTGTGATTAATTGCTTTATATATTTGAGTGCTTCACATTAGAGGCGTAAATGTTCAAAATTGTTAGAACTTCTTGATGGATAGACCCCTTAATTTTGACAAAATGCCCTATCATCTCTTGTTAGTTTTTATTTTAAAATCTAATTTGTCTGATATAAGTATGGCTACTCCGGCTTTCTTTTGGCGACCATTACAATGATAGATGGTTCTCTATCCCCTTACTTTCAGTCTGAAATTTTCTTTAGTCTAAAATGAGTCTCTTGTGAAATGGGTTTCTAAAATCATGTTTTATTATCCATTCTGATACCCTATGTCTTTTGATTGGAGCATTTAGTTAATTGACATTTCTAGTGTGTACTGAAAGATATGAATTTATTGCTATTGTGTTGCCTGTAGAGTTGGAGTTTCTGGTGGTGTTCTCTGGTCCTTTCTAGTCTTTGTTGATTTTGGCTTTTTTGTTTTGTTTCATCTTTTCTCCCCTCAGAGAATCCCCCTTAAAATTTCTTGCAGAGCTGGTTTAGTGGTCATGGACTCCTTTAGTTTTTGTTTGTCTGGGAAACTCTTTATCTGTCCTATTTTAAATGACAGCCTTCCTGGATTAAGAATTCTTGGCTGCATATTTTTCCAATTCAGCACACTGAATATATCCTGCCATTGTTTTCTGGTCTGCCAAGTTTCTGTGAATAGGTATGCTGTGAACCTGATCTATCTTCCCTTATATGTTGAGGATTTTTTCCCCTTGTTTTTTTCATATATCTTTCCTTGTTTGTGTATTTTGTGAATTTGACTATGATATGCCTTGGTGATGGTCAGTCTTCACTGAATCTAATGGGAGTTCTCTGTGCTTCTTGGATTTTGATATCTGTGTCTTTCCCCAGATTAGGAAAGTTTTCTGCTATAATTTGCTCACGTAAACCTTCTACCATGTTGTCTTTCTCTTCATCTTCTGGGACTCCTAGGATTCAGATATTATTCCTTTTTAATAAGTCATTGAGTTCTCTAATTCTTGTATTGTGCTCTTTTGCCTTAGTTTCCCTCTGTTATTCCTGTTTCATTGTTCTTCAAAATTTTGTCATCTTTATCACTGATTTGCTGCTCTTCGTCATCCATCCTTGCTGCTGTGGCACTATTCAAAATTGCATCTCGGTTATAGCATTTTTAATTTCATCCTGACTAGATTTTACTTCTTTCATATCCTCTGAAAAGGGTTTTGTGCTTTTTTCAACCCCAGCTAGTATTATTATTGTGATTCTAAGGCGTAGTTCAGACATCTTGCTTATATCTGTGTTGATTAACCTGCTGGCTGTCATTTCTTCCTGTTCTTTCTTTTGGGGTGAATTTCTTCATTTTGTCATTTTGCAGGAAGAAAAATAACTAATAAAATAAAAATAAAAATTAAAAAAATTAAAAACAACACACAAAAAATCAAATAAAGAAAGCTAGATCCTAGGTGTGTTTTGGTCTGATTGTTGAATGAAACTTGGTAGAATAGAGAAAAAAGGGAAAGAAGAAGAAAAAAAGTAAGAAAAAGTTTAAAATTAAAAAAATTATACAATAAAAAAGAATAAAATGAAATGAAGAAAGTGAAATAGAATAAAAACATTTACAAAAATAAAAAAATAGTAAAAAGAAATTTAAAAAATGGACAATAAAAATAAAATTTTCTCTTTCTGTATCCAAGAAAAAGGAAAGAGGGAAAAAATTTAAACAAAAGCAAAAAAAGAAAGAAACAAACAAACAAATGAATAGATGGACCAGCAAACAGAATGAAATCCAAAAGAAATTACATCCAGTTTCCCCTAGAAGTCAAACTATGAAGCACTTTATAGTTCACTAAGTAGGCAGAGAGATGTGTGGTGGTCCTCTAGGGCATGTGCTTGGTGGGTACAGTTGGGCAGGACTTGGTGTGATGGCTTCGTTTTCCACCAGTAAGCTGCTTAGCTTACTGAGGTGGATCAGTGTGGCACATGTGCACTTGCGCATGTTTGTGCATGCACAGGAGAGGTGAAAATGGCTTCACTCAGCTTCCCAGTCTCTGGCACAGGAACTCAGCTCTCACTTACCTGTAATCAAGCACCTCTCTTTGTTTCCAGCTTCCATGCACTCCCTGTTTCTACACTGCATCCAAGCCATCAGCCTGCTAGGCGTCACCTCTCTCCTGAATTTTATCTCACATAGGGTTGTATTTCCAAACCCATAACTTCTGAGAACTTTGTGGCTTGGACCTGCTCTGACCCTCTGGGGAGGGTCTCACTGAGACCCTGGGTACTGGCTTGCCCCAGAGAACATTACTGTGATGGTGTTCATGAGATTGCACTGTAGCAGAGGTTCAGAGATCGTGGCGTCCTTTGTGAGCGTTTCCACTCTTTTTCTCTCCTGCTACTTTTGGGGGAGTACCTTTTTTGTACTCTGCTGGTGTGCCACACTCTCCCCACCTTTCTCTGTCCTGTCTCCACAAAAATAGCTCCCCACCCTCTGCGGCTTCTCTCTCCCCCAGTTCACCTCTCCACACTGTGTACCTGCTGAGTTCTGTGGCTTAAGTTATGCAGATTGTGGTGTTAATCCTCAGTACAATGTCCTAGGTGTACAAAATGGTTTGGTGCTGATCTAGCTGCATTCAGGGATGAGAGAAGCCAAGAACTTCATGCTGCTCCACCATCTTGGCCCTTCCAAATTGTTTTCTTTCTGTGGGAATTCTTCATATTCTGATACTAGTCTTAAAATGTTTTTTATTTTTTTATGTGTTGTAAATATGCTTTTCTACTTAATGTTGCCTTTTCACTTCGTGGCATTTGATGAACAAATGTTCTTGATTATGAATCCCTCCCACATGTATCACATTATTTTCTTATAGTAAGTAGGTTTTGAGTGTTTTTAAAGAAATCTTTTTGTACTCCAAGTTCATGATGATTATTTCTATATTATTTTCTAAAAACTATTTTTTGTCTTTCATATTTATATGTAATTCACTGGAACTGAAGTTTGATGTGAGGTAGGGATATACTTTCTTCCTTTCTTTTCTGTATGGTTATCTACTTGTCACAAAGTCATTTATGAAAAAGACTTTATCCACTGTTCTGCAGGGAAGTTTTGTCATATGTCAACATTTGTGAACGTTTACGATTTTGTGAACATGATGTGAACATTTGTGTAATGCATTTCTGAGTTTCTCAAATTTCTTTATCATTCTGTTCATCTTGGTATTTGTTAACATAGCCTTACAGAACGAGTTGGGTCTATACCCTCTTTTTCTATTTTCAAGAAAACTCCATGTAGGATTTGAAGTATTTTTTCTTTGAATATTTGGTAGAACTCACCAGAGAAGTCATCTGGTTATGGAGAAAGATTTTTTTGATTACTGATTCCACATCAATTCATATTTTTAATTTTTTTCTTTATTCATTTTCATAAATTACTGTCCTAGGATTTCAGGGATTATAGTAATAAAGGAATTGGTTTATGGGATTTGTGACAAAGTATGTTACATTTATTTTCTGAAATTCTTAAAATCTGCCCTTTAAAACATATCTACCCAGGTAGATATGTTTGATATTTGGTTTTCTCTCTTTCTTCTTATTTAAAAAATATGTAAGCTCATGTGATCATTTTCCCTAGGTACTCATCATTTTCACTGATTCATATAATTTGTCTCAGTTGGAACAAGTCCAGAGAAGCAGTTTTTAAACTTCTCCTACTGGAAAACTATCCTCAGTTTATTTTTTGCAAACTCTACTTTTTCAGTTTTCTTCCCTACCACTTCTTTTACTGTTTATCAACACCACCACCACCACCATGTTATTACTTTTTTTAATTTCTTTTCTCTATGCTGTTTTTAAATTATTATCTGTTAATCTGAAGTATCATAAGCATATCCAACCTTCTTTTTCCTTCCTCATAATGTTGCCCAGCCTTTCAACAACCTATAGTTACTGTGCATAAGATGTATTTGTTCTTTTCAAAGTTTTATTTAAACTTTATTTTCCTTTATCTCTGCCTGGATTCTGACCCCATCTTATTTCCTTAAGTACTTTTGTATATGTTTCTTCTTAGTAAAAAATTCTAATTTATTATTGACAAGTCAGTTGACTTAATTATCAATGTATTCTTTCTGGAAATCAGTGGACTTAAATATCAAAGGTGTTTTTAATAACTCATTAAAATGCTTAGTTTTTGCACAGTTATGAATGAAAATAGCCAGTGTGACTAAAATCCTTTACCACACATTTGTACTTTATAGTTATTAAATAGTAAAATAACTTACCAGTAGGTGGTGCATTTTTTTCTGAAACACAACACAAAAATATGTTTTTAGTTAATCTTTATATATACATCATAATGTCTATCAATAATTTTTTCTAAGATGCACTTTGAAAATGACACTAACAAGGTGCCAAAATATTTGCATCATTTGACTTGAAGCTGTTGACCAGATAAGAGTCCTTGATGTATTAATAGACATACAGTTCAAAGATTGGAAATGACCTTGAGGAACCCAAATGTTGTTTTCTCCCCTGTGTAGTATCTGTACCAAGTGATAAGTCTATGCATGAGATCTAAATGAAGGCATATAATTCCCCTTAGCCATGACTTTCTATCCTTAAATAGAGCTGAGAGATATAAAATTAATATATATACATTTAAAATTCTTCCATTTAAGTTTATGCATATGTTTTATTTATGTTTATGTTTTGCTCTGGCAAAAACTCTTTCATGCTCGACTGTTTTTATTTTTAATTCTTACTTTTCTCTTTTCCTATTCAGTCATTTTATTTCTTCTTCTATTCTTTTTTTTAATGGTTATTTATTTTTGAGAGAGAGAGAGAGTGAATGGAAGAAGGGCAGAGAGAGAGGAAGACACAGAATCTGAAGCAGTCTCCAGGCTCTGAGCTACAAGTACAGAGCCTGATGCAGGGATCAAACCCACAAACTGTGAGATCATGACCTGAGCTGAAATTGGCCACTCAACCAACTGAGCCACCCAGGTACCCCCATCTTCCTCTCCTATTCTGGCTACAGATTATTGGTTTGGAAATTTATTTCTTTTTAGTGGATAGAATATTTTCTTCCAGCTCCTAATCATTTTTGTTGACCAGTGTTTTCTTTTTTAAATAGAAGTATAGTTGACATACAATATTGTATTAGTTTCAAGTGTACAACATAGTGATTCATCAATGATATACATCACAATATGCTCACCATGATAAGTGTAGTTACCATTTACCATTATATAATGTTATTATAACACTATTGACTATATTCCCTATGCTGTACTTTTCATGCTATGTGTATAATTGATATAAAATATCATAGACATTTCATGTAGACAAGTTTAAGTGTTTGGAGATAAGTATACACCAATGAAGGATCATCACAATCAATGCCATAAAATTATCCATCACCTGCAAAAGTTTTCTCCTGCACCTTTTGCTATTTTCTTTTCTTTTCTTTTCTTTTCTTTTTTTTGCATTCTTTTTAAAATTTTAAATTTTTAAATTTTAATCACCCAGTGCTCCTCATGACAATTGACTCCCTAATCTCCATCACCTATTTTATCCATCTTCCCACCCACCTCCCCCCTGGTAACTATCAGTTTGTTCTCTATAGATATAGATTTCTTGGTTTATCTTGCTCTCACTCTATTTCCTTTTCCTCACTTGTTTCATTTCATAAATTTCACATATGAGTGAAATCATATAGGATTTGTCTTTCTCTGACTTATTTCTCTTAGCATTATACCATCTAGCTCCATCCATGTCGTTGCAAATGGCAAGATTTCATTCTATGGCTGAATAATATTTGATTGTATATATGCCACATCTTTATCCATTCACCAATCAATGGATGCTTGGGCTACTTCTTTATTTTGGGTATTGCAAATAATGCTGCTATAAAAAACATACGGTGCACACATCCTTTTGAATTACTGTTTTTTAAATTTATTTTTTACCGTTTTTATTTATATTTGAGAGACAGAGAGAGATGGGGGGAGGGGCAGAGACAGAGGGAGACATAGAATCCAAAGCAGGCTCCAGGCTCTGAACAGTCAGCACAGAGCGCAATGCAGGGCTTGAACTCATGAGCAATGAGATCATGACCTGAGCCTAAGTTGGACACTTAACTGACTGAGCCACCCAGTCACCCCTGAATTAGTGTTTTTGCATTCTTTGCGTAAATACCCAATAGTGCAATTGCTGGATTATAGGGTAGTTGTATTTTTTACTTTTTGAGGAACTCCATACTGTTTTCCACAGTGGTTGCATGATTTTGCATTCCCACCAACAGTGCAACAGAGCTCCTTTTTCTCCACATCCTTGCCAACACTTGTTGTTTCTTGTGTTGTTGATTTTAGCCATTCGGACCAGTGTGAGGTGATATTTCATTGTAGTTTGCTTTGCATTTCTCTGATTATAAGTGATAATGAGCATCTGTTCATGTGTCTGTTGGCCATCTGTATATCTTCTTTGGAAAAAAAGTCTTCCAGTTTTACCAACATTATTTGTTGAAAAGACTGTCTTTTTCCCATTGGATATTCTTTCCTTCATTGTCAAGATTAAGTGACTATATAATTGTGGGTTTATTTCTGGGCTTTCTGTTCTGTTCTATGGATTTATGTGTCTATTTTTGTGCTAGTGCCATACTGACTTGATTACCACAGGTTTGTAATATAACTTGAAGTTGGGAATTGTGAGGCCTCCAGCCTTGCCCCTTTTTTTCCAGACTACTTTGGGTATTTGGGGTCCTTTATGGTTCCATACAAATTTTAAGATTGTTCTATTTCTATGAAAAATGTTGGAAAAATGTTGGTATTTTGGTAGGGATTGCATTAAATGTGTACAATACTTTGAGTAGTGTGGATATTTTAAAAATATTTGTCCTCCTAATCCATAAGTGTGGAATGTCTTTCTATTTCTTTGTGTCCTCTTCAACTTTGTTCATCAATGTTTTATATTTTTCAGAGTATAGGTTTTTTACCTTTTTGATTAGCTTTATTCCTAGGCATCTTATTATTTGGGGTCCAATTATAAATGGGATTATTTTCTTAATTTCTCTTTCTGATGCCTCATTATTATTGTATAGAAATGAAATAGTTGTCTGTACATTGATTTTATACATTGTGACTTTACTGACTTCATGTATCAGTTCTAGCAAATTTTTTGATGGAATCATTCAGGTGTTCTCTATAGAGTATCCATCATCTTCAAATAATGTAAGTTTTCATTCTTTCTCACCAATTTGCATATCTTTTATGTCTTTGTGTTGTCTAACTGCTGTGGCTAAGACTTCCACAGCATAAATGAATAAAAGTGGGGAGAGTAGACATCCTTGTCTTGTTCCTGACCTTAGGGGGAAAGTTCTGAGTTTTTCCCTATCAAGGATGATGTTAGCTGTGGGATTTTCATATATGGTCCTAATTATGTTGAGGTAGATACCCTCTAAACCTATATTGTTGAGGCTTTTATGACACATGGATGTTTTACTTTGTCAGATGATTTTACTGCATCTATTGAAAGGACCATATGATTCTTATCCTTTCTCTTATTGATGTGATGTATCACATTGATTGATTTGAGAATGTTGGACCACACTTGCAACCCAGGATTAAATTCCAAATGATTGTGGTGAATGGGTGAAGATTTCTTTAATGTATTCTTGGATTCTGTGTGCTAGTATCTTGTTGAGGATTTTTGCATCAGTGTTCATCAGAGATATTGGTCTGTAGTTTGTTTGTTTGTTTGTTTATCAAGTCTTTATCTGATTTTGGTAACAGAGTCATGCTGGTTTTAGAAGGTTTTTTTTTCATAACATAAATTTAGAAGGTTTTTTTTCTTTTTTTGGGGGGGAATAATTTTTGAAGAATATATACTAACTCTTTAAATCTTTAGTGGAATTCGCCTGTGAATCCACCTGGTTTTGGACATTTGTTTGTTAGGAGGTGTTTTTTTTTTTTTAATGTTTATTTATTTATCTTGAGAGAGAGAAGGAGTGAGAAAGAGCAGGAGAGGGGCAAAGAGAGAGGGAGAGAAGATCTCAAGCAAGCTCTGTACTGTCAGTGCAGAGCCTGATGAAGAGACATGGGGCCCAATCTCATGAACCATAAAATCATAACTTTAACTGAAGTCAAGTATTGGATTTATAACTGATTGAGCCACCCAAGCACCCCTGTTGGAAGTTTTTCGATTGTTGATTTAATTTCTTTGCTGGTAATTGGTCTGTTAAAATTTTCTATTTCTTTCTGCTTCAGTTTTTGTAGTTTATATATTTCTAGGAATTTATCCATTTCTTGGAAATTGTGTAATTTTTTGGCGTGTATTTTTTTTATAATATCTTATAATTCTGTGGTATTAGTTGTTATTTCTTCCCTCTCATTTGTGATTTTATGTATTTGGGCTCTTTTTCTCTACAACTTTATCAATTCTATTGATTTTTTTCAAAGAACCAGCTTTTGGTTTCATTGATCTTTTCTATTGTTGTGTTTTTGTTTTTGTTTTTGTTTTGTTTTTATATAATTTATGTCTGCTATAATCATTATTATTTCCTTCCTTCTTTCTTTCTCCTGGCTTTAGGCTTCTTTTGTTTTTCTTTTTCTAGCTCCTTTATGTGTGAAGTTAGATTTTTTATTTGTGATTTTCTTGATTCTTGAGGTGAATCTGTATTACTATAAACTTTTCTCTTAGAATTACTTTTGCTGAATCCAAGTGGTTTTGAATCATTTTTTTCATTTTCATTTGGTTCCATTAGTTTTATATTTCTTCTTTGATCTACTGGTTGACCCATTTTGTCACTTATTTTCTGGTTGTTTCTGAAGATTCTCTGATCCTTTCTCATCTTTCTTGTTCTCATGGTTTTATGTTTTTCTTTAGTATGTATTTGGATTTCTTTCTCTTTATTCCTTGCATATTTATTGTGGTTTTTGATATAGGTTTACCATTAGGTTTAAGTGGCATGTCATACAACCTCCATGTCATTTAGCCTCCATGTATTTTTGGTCTTTCCAGACTTTTTCTTTTTTTTTTTTATTTTTTTTAACGTTTATTTATTTTTGAGACAGAGAGAGACAGAGCATGAACGGGGGAGGGTCAGAGAGGGGGAGACACAGAATCCGAAACAGGCTCCAGGCTGTCAGCACAGAGCCTGACGTGGGGCTCGAACTCATGGACCGCAAGATCGTGACCTGAGCCAAAGTTGGCCGCTCAACCGACTGAGCCACCCAGGCGCCCCCTTCCAGACTTTTTCTTGTGGTTGACCTCTAGTTTCATAATCTTGAGTTCAGAAAAGATGCATGGTATGATTTCAATCTTCTTAAATATGTTGCAGCTTCTTTTGTGGCCTAATATGTGATTTATTCTGGAGAATGTTCCATCTATATTTGAAAAGAATGTGTATTCTGCTATTTAAAGAAGAAAGGTTCTCAATGTATCTGTTAAATTCAAGTATTCCAGTGTGTCATTCAAAGCTATTATTTCTTTGTTGATTTTCTGTTTAGATGATGTGTCCATTGCTGTAAGGGGAGTGTTAAAGTCTGCTACTATTATTGTCTTTCTTTCTTTCTTTCTTTCTTTCTTTCTTTCTTTCTTTGAAAGAGAGAGGGAGAGTGAGCAAGGGAGGGGCAGAGAAAAAGAGAGGGAGAGAGAGAATCCCAAGCAGGTTCCACACTGTCAGTGTAGAGCCTTGATACAGGGCTCAAACTCATGAACCATGAGATCATTACCAAGCTGAAATCAAGAGTCAGACATTTAACTGACTGAGTCACCCAGCTGCCCCTACTATTATTGTGTTATTGTAGATTAGTTCCTTTATGTGTGTTATTCATTGTTTTGTGTATTTGGGTGTCTCCGCATTGGTTGCATACAAATTTACAATTGTTATATCTTTTTGTTAGATTGTTCCTTTTATTATCACTCAGTGTCCTTCGTTTGTCTCTTGTTTCAGTCTTTGTTTCAAGGTCTTGTTTGTTTGAAATAAGTATTGGTACTCTGGCTTTCTTTTGATACTCATTTGCATAAGTGTTTCTCCATCCTCTCACTTTCAATCTGCAGGTGTCTTTAGGTCTGAAATAAGTCTCCTGTAGACAAAATATAGATGGGTCTTATTTTTAAATCCATTCTGCCACTCTCTCTTTTGATTGAAGCATTTAGTTCATTTAAATTCAAAGTAATTACTGATATGTATTCATTGCCATTTTATTACTTGTTTTGTGGTTGTTTCTGAAGATTTTCCCTGATCCTTTCTTATCTTTCTTGTTCTCGTGGTTTTCTGTTTTTCTTTAGTAATGTGTTTGGATTTCTTTCTCTTTATTCTTTGCATATTTATTAGTGGTTTTTGATACAGGGTTACCATTAGGTTTGTATATAACCTCTTTTGCATATAATAGTCTGTATTAAGTTGATGCTCATTTAAGTTTGACTCCATTCTTTTCTCGTCTCCTCTCCACATTTTAGGTATATGTGTCATATTTTACATCCTTTAATTTTGTGGGTTCCTTGACTGATATTTTTAATGGAAATATTCATTTTTACTGATTTTGTGTTTCTTACATTCCCACTGTCATTTCTGGTCTCTCATTTCCACTTACGGAGTCCCATTTAATATTTCTTGAAGGGGTGGTTTAGTGGTCATGAACTCTAATTTCTGTTTGCCTGGGAAACTCTTTAATCTCTCATTCCATGATAATCTTGCTACATAGAGTATTGTTGGCAGCAAGTTTTTCCCATTTAGCACTTTGAATATATTATGCCACTCCTTTTTGGCTTGGAAGGTTTTTGCTGAAAATCCCTGATGGTCTGTGGGGTATCCTTTGTAAGCAACTGTCTTCTTTTGCTTGCTGGTTTTAATATTTTTTCTTTATCACTACTACTTTCCATTTTAATTACAATGTCGTGATTTGGATCTGCTTCCATTGATTTCATTGGGGACCGTCTGTGCCTTCTGGATCTGGATACCTGTTTTCTCCCCCCCGATTAGGGATGTTCTCAGCTACTATTTCTTCAAAACATTTTTTGCCCCCTTTTCTCTCTCTTCTTCTGGGATTCCTGTTGTACAAATGTTATTACATTTGATGGAGTCACTGCATTCCCTAAGTCTATTCTCATTTTGCATAATTCTTTTCTCTCTCTTTTTTTCAGCTTTATAGCTTCCCTTACTATGTCTTCTAGGTCACTGTTTTGTTTCTCTGCTTCTTCAAACCTGTTGTCCATTTCATCAAGCATGTTTCTCATTTTGTTTTTTGAGCCTGTCATCTCTGCTATGTTATTTCTTATGTCTGCGTTAATGGTCTCACTGATGTTCTCCATGCTTTTTGTAAATTCAGCGAGTATTCTTATTATTGCTTTAAATTCTCTATCAGGCATATTACATATATCTGTTTTACTTAGTTCTGTGACCATGACCTTGTCCTGTTCTTTCACTTGGTACAAATTCCTCTGTCTTCTCATTTTGTCTAAGTGTCTATGCCCTATAGTCTCTGTGTTAGGAAAGTCAGATTTGTCTCCTATTTTCAAGCACAAAGACTCTGAAGAAGAGGTCCGTAGTGCCCTGAGGTGCAGTATACCCTGTTCCACAGGGCCTGGAACTTCTGGGAGTGTCTCCAATATATGATGTGTGTGCTCTGTTATGTCCTAGCCACTTTATCCTTCAGGCCAGTCATATGCAGAGGCTCTTTTTACCTGTTGTGAGCAGTTTTTGGTCCCTGGTCTGAATGTGGTGTGTTTTTAACTAGGTGTGCTCTGGTCTGCTTATGAAATTAGACTTGTCACTATTGCCACCAAAATAGAGGCTCAACAAAACTCCCAAGTAAGGAGATGCATGTTGGGTAGGGTCTTCTGGGGCAGGCAGCCCCCATTGCTTGGACTGAGGCAAGCATGAATGGGAAGGGCAGTTCTACCAGTGCATGGGAAGGGTGGCAGGGCTTTGTATAACCTGGTTAGGTTGTAAGTGTTGGTGCTGTGCTGGTTACTCTAGGTGTATTTATGCTGTATTTATGTACTTATGCTGAGGATAAGGGGAGGAAAATGGTGCCCGCCTGTTCCTTTGTTTCCGGAGTTGTTTCTCTGTGAATGTTGCCTTCTGGGACATGCTCCAAGTCAGGCAACTAACCTCCTTAACTAACCTGTGTGCCCCAGGTACTCATCATATTACTATTTCCATGCTATACATCCGTGGATTGTTTGCACTGCCTTTTTCCAAGAGCAGCCCAAATGCCCTCTGAGCTCTCACACAGCCAGCACACTGACCTTTAGAACTCTGGTTCTAAAGCACACTGGTGAAAAAACTCATAAAATTTGATCCCTCTCATTTTTGCAAGCTCATTGTTATGGGGATTCTTCTTCCAGTGTTGGTTCCCCTGTGTGCTAGTCTGTCTTTCACCCTTCTCTGTGACCACAACTCCCTCTCCACCACAGTGCCCATGATTTGTTTCTCACTTAAGGTATGTCTCTGCACTTCCTACCTTCTTTGATGTGGCTTCTTCTCTACCTTTAGTTATACAGTTTGTTCTGCCAGTCTTCAGGTTGATTTCTGGGGTATTTAGGATGATTTGACAGTTATTTTGTTGTATTCATGGGAATAGGTGAGCCTAGGGTCCTCCTAATTTGCCATCATCTTTCCCTTCTCTCTTTTGTTTTCTTGTGCTATTTATTTTCTATTTTATTTTATTTTTTTTTATATTCGAGTTAGTTAAAATTCACTGTAGTCTTAGTTTCAGGAGCAGAATCCAGTGATTCATCTCTTACATATGACACTCAGTACTCATTCCAAAAAGTGTCTTCCTTAATGCCCAATCACCCACTTAACCCCCACCACCACTAACCCCCTTTTCCAACAACCCTCAGTTTGTTCTCTGTATTTAAGAGTCTCTTATATTTTGCCTCCCTTTCCATTTTTACCTTATTTTTCCTTCCCTTCCCCTATGTTCATCTGCTATGATTCTCCAATTCCACATATCAGAAGAATCATATGATATCTGTCTTTCTCTGACTGACTTATTTTGCTTAGCATAATACCTTCCAGTCCCATCCATGTTGTTGCAGATGGCAAGATTTCATTCTTTTTCATTGCTGTGTATACACACACACACACACACGCGCGCGCGCACACACACACACACAACACACACACACACACACACACATATATATATATATATATATATATATATATATATATATATTCTTTATCCATTCATCAGTGGTGGACATTTGGGCTCTTTCCATACTTTTGCTATTGTTGATAGTGCTGCTATAAACATTGGGGTGCATGTGCCCCTTCAAATCAGCATTTTTGTACCCTTTGGATAAATTCCTAGTAATGTTGTTGCTAGGTCATAGGGTAGTTCTCTTGAAAATTTTTGAGGAATCTCCATATGGTTTTCCAGAATGCCTGCACCAGTTTGCATTCCCACCATCAGTGCAAAAGTGTTCCCCTTTCTCTATATCCTGGCCAATATCTGTTGTTTCCCGAGTTGTTAATTTTAGCCATCTGACAGGTGTGAGGTGGTATCTCACTGTGGTTTTAATTTGAATTTCCCTGAGGATGAGTGCTGCTGAGCATCTTTTCATGTGTCCATTAGCCATCTGGATGTCTTCTTTGCAAAAGTGTCTATTCATGTCTTCTGCCTATTTTTCCACTGGATTACTTGTTTTTAAGGGGGTGTTGAGTTTGGTAAGTACTTCATAGATTTTGGATACTAACCCTGTGTCTGATATGTCATTTGCAAATATCTTCTCCCATCTGTCGGTTGCCTTCTAGTTTAATTGATTGTTCCCTTTGTTGTGCAGAAGGTTTTCATCTTGATGAGGTACCAATAGTTCATTTTTGCTTTTGTTTCCCTTGCCTCCAGAGACATGTCAAGTAGGAAGTTGCTGCAGCTTAGGTCAAAGAGGTTGCTGCCTGTTTTCTCTAGGATTTTGATGGTTTCCTGTCTCACATTTAGGTCTTTCATCCATTATGAATTTATTTTTGTGTATAGGGTAATAAAGCTGTTCAATTTCATTCTTCTGCCTGTTGCTGTATAGTTCTATCAGCACCATTTGCTAGAGTCTCTATAAACTGTCTTTTTTCAATCGGATACTCTTTCTTGCTTTGTTGAAGACTAGTTTGCTGTATATTTGTGGGTCTTATACAGGGTTCTGTATTCTATTCCATCAATCTATGTGTCTGTATTCATGCCAATACCATACCGTCTTGATGACTAAAGCTTGGTAATATAGGTTAAAGTTCGGGATTTTGATGCTCCCAGTTTTGGTTTTCTTTTCCAACATTATTTTGGCTATTTTGGTCTTTTCTGGTCCCATAAAAATTTTAAGACTGTTCATTCTAGCTCTGTGAAGAATGCTGGTGTTATTTTGATAGGGGTTGCACTGAATGCATTGAATTGTTTCGGGCAGTATCAACATTTTAACAATATTTGTTCTTCAGACCCATGAGTGTGGAATGCTTTTCCATTGCTTTGTGTGTTCTTCAATTCCTTCATAAGATTTCTATAGTTTTCAGCATACAGATCTTTTGCCTGTTTGGTCAGATTTATTCCTAGGTATCTTATGGTTTTGGGTGCAATTGTAAATGAGATCAATTCTTTTTCTGCTGACTCATTATTGGTGTATAAAATTCAACTGATTTCTGTACATTGATTTTACATGCTGCAACTGTGCTGAATTCATGTATCAGCTCTAGCAGTTTTTGGGTAGAGTCTTTTGGGTTTTCCACATGGAGTAACATGTCACCTGTGAAGAGTGAAAAGTTTGACTTCTTTGTTGCTGATTTGACGCCTTTCATTTCTTTATGCTGCCTGATTGCTGAGGCTAGGATTTCCAACACTATGTTGAACAACAGTGGTGAGAGTAGATTTCCCTGTCATGTTCCTGATCTTAGGGGAAGAGCTCTCAGTTTTTCCCCATTGAGGATTGTATTAGCTGTGGGCCTGTCATGTATGGCTTTTATGATGTTAAGATATGTTCTTTCTATCCTGACTTTCTTGAAGGTTTTTATCAAGAAAGGATGCTATGTTTTATCGAAAGCTTTTTCTACATCTATTGAAAGGATCATATGGTTCTTATCCTTTCTTCTATTAATGTGATGTATCACATTGATTGATTTGCAAATATTGAACCAGCCCTGCAGCCCAGGAATAAATTTCCCTTGATCATGGTGAATAATTATTTTAATGTGCTGTCAAATTCAATTTGCTGGCATCTTGTTGAGAATTTTTGCACCCATGTTCCTCAAGGACCTTAGCCTATAATTCTCCTTGTTAGTGGGGTCTTTGGTTTTGGGATCAAAGTAATGCTGGATTGATAGAATGAGTTTGGAAGCTTTTCCTCCATTTTGATTTTTTGGAGCAGTTTGAAAAGAATAGATACTAACTTTCCTTTAAATTTCTGGTAAAATTCCCCTGGAAACCATCTGACTCAGGACTCTTATTTGTTGGGAGATTTTTGATAATAGATTCAATTTCTTTATGGTTATGGCTCTGTTCAAATTTGCTATTTCTTTCCATTTGAGTTTTGGAAGTGTGTGAGTGTATAGGAATTTTTCCATTTTTCCAGATTGTCCAGTTTGTTCGCATATAATTTTTCTTAGTATTCTTGTAATTCTTTGTATTTCTGTATTATTGGTTGTGATCTTTCCTCTTTCATATGTAATTTTATTTTGGGGGATCCTCTGTCTTTTCTTTTTGAGAAGTCTGATTAGGAGTTTATCAATTTTGTGTATTCATTCAAAAATCCAGCTCTTAGTTTTATTGATATGTTCTACAAGGTTTTTTGTTTTTTTGTTTTTGTTTTTTGATTCTATAACATTTATTTCTGCTACAATCTTTATTATTTATCTTCTTCTGCTGGCTTTGGGCTTTATTTGCTGCTGCTTTTCTAGCTCCTTTAGATGTAAGGTTAGGTTGTGTATTTGGGACCTTTCTTGCTTCCTGAGATAGGCCTGAATTGCAATGTATTTTCCTCTTAGGACTGCCTTTGCTGCATCCTAAAGGGTTTGGGCTGTTGTGTTTTCATTTTCATTGGCTTCCATGTATTTTTAAATTTCTTCTTTAATTTCCTGGTCAACCCATTCATTCTTCAGTAGGATGTTCTTTAACCTCCATGTATTTGGGAGATTTCCAAACTTTTTCTTTAGTTGATTTCAAGTTTCATAGTGTTGAGATCTGAAAATATGCATGGTATGATCTCAATCTTTTTGTACCTGTTGAGGGCTGATTTGTGGCCCCACCTGTGATTTATTTTGGAGAATGTTCCATATGTAGTCAAAAAGAATGTGTATTCTACTGCATTAGGATTAAATTTTCTGAATATATCTGTTAAGTCCATCTGGTCCAATGTGTCATTGAGAGCTGTTGTTTCCTTATTGATTTTTTGCCTAGATGATCTTTCCATTGCTGTTAAGTGGAGTATTAAAGTATTCTACAATTATGGTGCTATTATCAATAATTTTGCTTAAATTTTTGATTAATTAATTTATATATTTGGGGGCTTCCACGTTGGGTCACAAATATATAATTGTTAGTTTTTCTTGATGGATAGACTCCTTAATTATGATATGCCCTTCTTTGTCTCTTGTTATAGTCTTTGTTTCAAAATATAGTTTGTCTAAGTATGACTATTCTGACTTTCTTTTGACATCCAGTAACATGGTAGATGGTTCTCCACCCCCCTCACTTTCAATCTGCAGATGTCCTCATGTCTAAAGTGAGTCTGTTGTAGGCAGCAGCATATGCATGGATCTTATTTTTGCTTATCGATTCTGCTGCCCTATGTCTTTTTATTGGGGCATTTAGTCCACTTACATTCAGAGTGATTATTGAAAGATATGAACTCGGTACCATTGTGTTATCTGTAATTTCATGTTTCTGGTGATGTTCTCTGGTCCTTTGTAGTCTTTGCTGATTTCCACTCAGAGAATCCCACTTAGGATCTCTTGCAGGGCTGGTTTAGTGGTCACAAACTTTATTTTTTCTTTGTCTGGGAAAGTCTTTGCCTCTACTCTATTCAGAATGACAGCCTCTCTGGATAAAGGATTCTTGGCTGCATATTTTTCCTATCAGCACATTGAATATTTCCTGCCACTCCTTTCTGGCCTCCCAAGTTTCAGAGGACAGGAATGCTACTAGCCTTATGTGTCTACCTTTGTAGGTTAAGGTCTATTTGTCCCTAGCTTCTTTCAGAATTCTTTCTTTACCTTTATATATTGCCACTTTCACTATGATATGTCATGTGTTGACCTGTTTTTGTTGATTTAAAGGAAGTTCTCTGTGCCTCTAGGACTTGGATGCTTGTTTCTTTCCCCAGTTTAGGGAAGTTCTCAACTATAATTTGTTCCAATAAACCTTTTGCCCCTTTCTCTCACTCTTCTTCTGGAAGTCTCATGATACAGATAATTGTTTTGTTTCATGGAATCACTTAGTTCTCTAAGTCTCCCCTCATGATCTAGTAATTCCCTTTGCCTCTTTTTTTCAGCTTCATTATTTTCCATAATTTTATCTTCTCTTTCACCTATTCTCTCCTCTACTTTTTCAATCCTGCTGTCACTGTACCTAGTTTACTTTGCATCTCGATTATAGCATTTTGAAATTCATCCTAACTAGTTCTCAGTCTTTGATCTCTGCAGTAAGAGTTTCTCTGGTGTCTTCTATGCTCTTTTCAAGACCAGCTAGTAGTCTGATGACTGTTATCATATATTATTGTGCAGATATATATTAATTTTATCTGTTTTGAGCAATAAATCAGTGGAAATCAGTAAAGAATACAAAGAACCATAGTACATCACCAGGAACATGAAATTACAGATAACACAATGGTACAGAGCAACAATCTCTGGCTATGATTTCTTTTTGAACTTTCTTTTGAGGAGAATTTCTCCATTTTGTAATTTTGGCTACATTTCTCTCTTTTGTGTGTTTTAAAAGTGTGTTATGTGTCCTGCACCTTAGAGTACCTTTATATTAAAAAAGGGTCATATACTGCCAGGGCCTGGCACTCATGGAAGTGGTTTTGGTGTATGTTGTATGCACTTTGTTGTTGTGTTTTGGCTACTCTATCCCACTGCAGAGATCTGCAGAGCTCAGTCCTCTGCAGAGCTCCTTCTTGCTTGTAGTGGTGGAATGTTTGGACCTTCACAGATGTGCTTTAATTTGTTTGTTGAAGTAACCCTGGGGAAAAAAGGAGAGGGGAGTGGGTCTGATCCCATAAAAAGAGAAAAATAAAAGGGGAGAAAAGAAATCCAAAGAGAGAACCAAAAAGACATAAGGCTAAATCAAGATAAAGAGAGAGGAAAATAAAGAAGAAGAAAAAAGAAGGTGGAGAAAGAATAGAATAAAAATGCTTGATCAAAAAAATTATATATATATAATTTATTTTCTATTTTCACGGTTAAAGCACTTAACATAAGATGCACCCTCTTAGCAAAAGTTTAAGTATACAATAGCTATTGTCAATAATAGGCCTTAGGTTATACAGTAAATTTCTAGAACTGAATTATTTTGCATAACTGAAACTTTGCACCCTTTGATGGACACCTCTTGATTTTTCTCTCTCTTTCTCACCACTTCTTCTTTTAAAATGTTTATGTATTTTTTAAAGAGAGAGAGAGTGTGGACGAAGGGGCAGAGAGAGAGAGAGAGAGGGGGAGACAGAGGCTCCAAAGTGGTTTCCATTTTGATAGCAGAGAGCCCAATGAGAGGCTCAAACTCACAAACAGTGATGAGCTGAAGTTGGATGCTTAACCAACCCAAGCTCCCCTCTTTCTCACCACTTCTATTTAACATAGTAGTAGAAGTCCTAGCCAGAGCAATAGAAAATAAAAAGAAATGGAAGGTGTCCAAATCTGAAAGGAAGAAGTAAAATGGTCTCTGCTTGCAGATGATATGAGCTAATATGTCGAAAACCCTGAAGACTTCACAAAACCCTTCACAAAACTATTAGTATTGATAAATGAAGTCAGCAAAGTTACAGGATAGAATATCAACATGCAAAAATCAGTTGCATTTGTATATACTAATAATGATTTACCTGAAAAGGAAATTAAGAAACGATATCATTTACAATTGTATCAAAAAGATAAACATACTTAGGAATAAACTTAATCAAGAAGGTAAAAATACTTATATAGTGAAAACTTTAAAACGCTGATGAAAGAAATTAAAAAAGACACATATAAAAGGAAGGATATTTATTTTCATGAATTGGAAGAATTAATATTGTTAAAATGTCTGTATTACCCAAAGCAATCTGATCTACAGATTCAATTTAATCCCCATCAAAATCCCAATGACATTTTTTCCCCCAGAAAATAATGCTAAACTTGATATGGAACTACAGAAGACCTTGAATAGCCAAAGACATTTTGGGCAATAACAAAGCTGGAGGAATACACTTTCTAATTTCCAAATATAATACAAAACTATAGTGTGATACTGGTATAAAAATGGGTATACAGACAATGGAACAGAAGAAAGTCCAGAAATAATCTCACGCATATATGGTTAACTGATCTTTGACAAGAGTACCAAGAACACACAGTGGGGAAAGAATAGTTTCTTCAATCAGTGATGTTGGGAAAAGTGGATATCCACATATTAAATAATGAAGTAGTTTTCACCAACAAATTAGGAGAAAATTTTGCCAATTATGTATCTGATAAAGGGTTAATGTCCAAAATATTAAAGGAACTCATACAACTCAACAACAATAACAACCCAAAATAAGCAGATTAAAAAATAAACAAAGGCCCTGGACAGATATTTCTCAAAAGAAGACATACAAATGGCCAACATGTATGAAAATATTCTCAATGTCACTAATAATCAGGAAAATGCAAATAAAAACCACAATGAGACAGCACTTTACATCTGTTTTAATGGCATATATATATACATATATATACGTATATATATATGTATACGTATATATATATGTATATATACGTATACATATATATACATATATATACGTATATGTACATATATGTACATATATATAGTATATATACTATATATATTAAGTATACAATATATACTATATATATTAAGTATACAATAGCTATTTTTGTTGTAGTATACAGTATTTTCTCTTAAAAACATGAATATATCTATTTCCTTATAACCCCACCAACACTGAGTTTTGTTAATCTAAAAATGATAGATATTAAGTCATTGCATATTTAATTCATATTTCCTTAGCAAAAGTAGAGACTTAATAGTTCTATTTCTGTTAGCATTTTCTGTTATATGAATTAACTACCTAGGACAACACTTTTCTTATTAGTACCATCTATTAATTAGTATCCTTTAATTTTTCCTTAAGATTTTCTTCTATTTATTGAATGCAGAGATTGCTAAGGAATAAATAATTTTTTTCCCAATAGGAACCAGAAACAGAAATAAGGAAAAAAAGAAATTCAAATCTCATGGACTTTAGAAGGTAATTTACTAAAGGATGATCAAGTTTCTGGTAAGAACTAAAATCAAAAAGAAAAAAAAAACTAAAACCAAAAAGGAAAAAAAAATAGAATATGTTTAGGACATGGGAAGGTATAAAATAAAGGAATTAATATAGGCTTCAGGATTAGAACAAAGTTGTCAGTCATGGACTTCAGTGGGCACCTCACAAAAGAGATATGCAAATAATTTTTTTAATGGGAGATAATTATGTTTTTTAAAAAATAATTAAAAGAGTTTAAAGCTTCCTATCACTTAAAAAGTTGACCCATTTGGTGGCTTTCACTGTGCTTTCTCTTTTTGCTTTTGAAGATACAGGCTTTAGCACACTTTTGCATTCTATCCAGTGCAAAGATAAGGTTGAAATTAGGGAAAGTGGTAGGTAGAACATTATGCTCTTTTCCATCACCCCTTTCTTTTTTCTCCAAACTGGACTCTCTTCATTTATAGTATATAGAATATATATTTTTATTTATTTAAAAAAATTTAAGTTTATTTATTTTGAGAGGGAGTGAGCAGTGGAGGGGCAGAGAGAGAGGGAAAGAGAGAGAATTCCAAGCAGGCTCTGCACCATCAGCACAGAGCCTGATGTGGGGCTGGAACTCATGAACTGTGAGATCATGACCTGAGTGGAAACCAAGAGTCAGATGCTTAACTGACTAAGCCATCCAGGCGCCCCTAGAATATATATACATGTATGTGTATATGTGTATATATGTATATACACATATATATATACATATACACATTTATACATATGTATAATGTATATGTATAGATGTATAATGTACATATATACATTATATAATACATATTATACATATATATAAATTTTTTAATGTTTATTTTTGAGAGAGAGAGAGAGAAAGAATGAGCGGGGGAGGGAAGAGAGATGGAGACACAGAATCTGAAGCAGGCTCCAAGCTCTGAGCTGTCAGCATGGAGCCGGACGTGGGGCTTACACTCATGAAAGGTGAGATCATAACCTGAGGCGAAGTTGGAAGCTTAACCGACTGAGCCACCCAGGCACCCCTAGAATGTATATTTTGTAAAATGGCTATTAAGTTTTCTGTTGTTCTCTTAGTTAATCAGTGCAATTAAATTTTCCTGGATACTATCAGTAATCTACAAAATGCTGACTAATGGGAAATAGTGCGGAATGAGAAGTAATACTAAGATTTGCAGAGCTTGATATGCTAATGATCAGATTTTGCTAAAGGTCTTCATACATTTTGGTGCTCAGAAACCATTCAAACTGAGAAATAGGAATGGAACTTACTGAGGATGCTCTCAATATTTCCTAAAATACAAACACAAATAAATAAATTAGGGTCGTTTGACTGATAGAAGATTAAGGATCTCTTAGCATTCTTATCTCTGTCAAGAATAACACTCCAAACCTTCCAATACTTGGTACTATGAGCCAATGGCAAGAGGTCTTTATCTTTACAGTTAGATTGTATTTATTCTTTTTCATTTTATAAGTACGATTAAAATTTTATGCTAAATAAGTTTCTGAGAAAGGAAGAGAGAAGCTAAAACAAATAAGCACTCTTATATGTGAAAAGCTGAAATTATTTAAGGTAGAGTTTGCAAAAGTTTGTCATAATTCTAAATGGTAAAGGGCATTAGTTAATGAATGCAAAACTTACCTGTTGTTGCTGAATATTTTCCTAAAATAAAACATAAGAGAGTAAGTGTGGTGTGGTTTGCTAGCATGCTTGATAAGAACTTCATTTAGGCTTAAATTACCTTGGAGCACTAATATCAGGTCATTTATATTGATTAAATTATCATGTGCCAAGCACTTGTATAAGAGCTTTATGTGATTGAAATTATTTAATCTTCAGCATCCCTATGATGAAGATTCTGCACATAGAGGTTACCCAAGGTCACATAGCTAATAATTAGTGGAGCCAGAAGCTGCCCCCAAGAATCCAGGATCTAGTCTTGCTTTGAAAATTACTTTTTGGTCAATTTAGCATCATTATGTCAGCATTGGTCTGAGTCTCTTAGACTTTTTTTTTTTGTAATGTTATACTCCCATTTCCTTTATTGTTATTTTTAAGGGTAAACCTGGAACTGGTATCTAGATTTGTTATACTCTAGAGTCTTCATGTAATTCAATCTATTTCCAATTTTTTTTTCAAGAGGAGATTTCTACAAAAGGAATTAGCCATCTTAATAAATTATTATATCAGTGTACTAAATACTCTAATACAATTGTGGACAAAGTGCTTTAGGAACACAGAGGAAGAAGTGCTACTCTTATGCCTTCTTCTCAATCTCTCTTAATGTGTTGATAAATTTTGGAAATTTTTGAGCTCTACTCTTATGGAAGACAGCTTGGTTATAATGAAAGGATATTTCGTTAACAAGGGATAGGGTGGGATACAGCATGGTACAATGGGAACGGTATTGGTAGATGCATTAAAGTCAAAATGAAAGGTAAAAGTAATGGAAGAAATTGTACACGAATATCTTCATGAGGTTTAGGTTGGGTAAAAAACAAACCATAATGTGAAAAACTGATATATATGATTATATCAAGTCATGAATGAACAGGTTAACCAGGAAATTAAAGAAAAAATTAAAAAATACATGGAAGCCAATGAAAATGAAAACACAACAGTCCAAACCCTTTGGGATGCAACAACAGGAGTCCTAAGAGGAAAATACATTGCAAGAAAGGTCCCAAATACACAACCCAACCTTACTCCTAAGGAGCTGGAAAAGGAGCAGCAAATCAAGCCCAAAGCCAGCAGAGGAAGGGAAGTAATAAAGATTAGAGCAGAAATAAATGATACAGAATCTAATAAAACTAAGAGCTGGTTTTTTGAAAAAAGAAACAAAATTGATGGACACCTAGCCAGACTTCTCAAAAAGAAAAGAGAGAGGACCCAAAAAGATAAAATCAGGTATGAAAGAGGAGAGATCGCAACCAATAACACAGACATACAAATAATTATAAGAGAACACTATGAAAAATTATATGCCAACAATTGGACAATCTGGAGGAAATGGAAAAATTGCTAGACACTCTCACACTACTAAAACTCAAACAGGAAGAAATAGAAAATTTGAACAGTTCCATAAACCATAAAGAAATCAAATCAGTTACCAAAAATTTCCCAACAAATAAGAGTCCTGGACCAGATGGCTTCCCAGGGGAATTCTAACAGACATTTAAAGAAGAGTTAATACCTATTCATCCCAAACCGTTCCAAAAAATAGAAATGGAAGGAAAGCATCCATACTCATTCTATGAAGCCAGCATTATCTTGATTCCAAAACCAAAGACCAACTAATAAGGAGAACTACAGACCAATATCCATGATGAACATGGATGCAAAAATTCTCAAAAATATTCTAGCAAATGTGCATTAAAAGAATTATTCTCCATGATCAAGTGTGATTTATTCCTGGGCTGCAAGCCTGGTTCAATATTTGCAAATCAATCAACATGGTACACCACATTAATAGAAGAAAGGATAAGAACCATATGATCCTTTCAATTGATGCAGAAAGAGCTTTTGAAAAAATACAGCATCCATTCTTGATAGAAACCCATATGAAATCATATGGTATTTGTCTTTCTCTGACTTTCTTCACTTAACATTATAGCCTCTAGGTCCACCCATCTTGTTGTAAATGGCAAGATTTCATTGCTTTTGATGGCTGAGTTACTACTCATTGTATGTGTGTGTGTATGTATATACTCCATAATTAAGCTATTGTAAATAATGCTGCAATAAACATAAGGGTGCATTTATCTTTTTGAATTAGTGTTTTGTATTCTTTTCTTACCAACTTTTTAAATCTAACTGTCTCCTCCTTCCCCCACCATGCACATTCCCTCCTCCAATTCTCCCAATATGGTTTGTCCTGATTTTTGGTAAATTAATATATCCAGTGATACATTGTCATGATGTATCACCAGCGTATCTCCACAGCTAAGGAATATACTGCATTGTGGTTATATTGTGCTTAATGTACAACTCTTTGTATTGCCAATACTTAATCTTTTCCTTTTTTTTTTTTTAACAGACTGCTTAATTGGTCCTTTGGGTTTTATGCCATTTTATTGCCTTAGCTGTCACTTTCTGTGCTCCTAGGAGTGGATGAAATGAATGTGCTTGAATTGTTTCCTCCTGAAGCCCACTTTAATACTCTACTCTTCTGTGGTTTTGCAGTTGGAGATGATAAAAGCCTGAGTGTGCAAAAAAACCTTTCCCATCATCAGTAGACTAAAGCACATTAGAGATAAAAGTTGAAAAAGGAACTGAGTAATGGATCGTGGGGACTTAACTAAAGTGCAGACAAAAATAAAAGACTAAGCATAGTCTGATTGAAAGAAGACTTTCTTTTCTTCTGAAGAATTATTTTCAGGGTAATTTTTTTTTTAATTTCTTTTTTTTACGTTTATTTATTTTTGAGACAGAGAGAGACAGAGCATGAACGGGGGAGGGGCAGAGAGAGAGGGAGACACAGAATCGGAAGCAGGCTCCAGGCTCCGAGCCATCAGCCCAGAGCCCGAAGCGGGGCTCGAACTCACGGACCGCGAGATCGTGACCTGAGCTGAAGTCGGAGGCTCAACCGACTGAGCCACCCAGGCGCCCCTTCAGGGTAATTTTCAAAACCAGAAATAATGATCAGAGAGAGCAAAATGATTTTCAAACAACTAGGAGACCAATATAATATGAGAAACAGAAAAGGAACTTACTTATGAGTGGTTCTTTAGTTTTAACTGAAATACAAATACAAATAAGGTAAATAAATGTTATTCTATGAAGAGGACAATACAGGTATCTTACTAGTCTTTTTTACAGCAAAATATAAAATTCACGTGAAAAAAATTTTTTTTAAGTGTTTTGCTGTTTATTTATTTTTGAGAGAGACAGATAGTGTGAGCAGGGGAGGAGCAGAGAGAAAAGGAGACACAGAATCTGAAGCAGGCTCCAGGTTCTGAGCTGTCGGCACAGACCCCATTGTGGGGCTTGAACTCACAAACTGTGAGATCATGACCTGAGCCGAAGTTGGACGCTTAACCGACCCACCCACTCAGGGGCCCCACATGAAAAAATTTTTAAATCGAATTTTTCATACTAAATGTATATAGGCTTTAAAAATTAAAAGTTTCCTTGGCCCATTATTTCCTAGGCCCATTTCCCGTGGCCATGATTTCATATCCCCAATTCCCTCCCCTTGGAGGAGAACACTTCCAAATCTTTTAGATGTTGTTTTGTTTTTTTGATATCATTTTCATCTTTTTTAAAATTCTTAAATTGCTATTTCTTGATTCTTCAAGTTTACAGATTACTTATTGATTTACTATTATGCATTGATGTGTCTTTAATCTTACTCTACCTGCCACTCATGCTCTCCTCTCTCTTTTTCTTCTGGTGTCACCTAGTCATAATTTTTGGTTAAGTCAATAGTCAGTGTTAGTGCTCTTTTGTCTATGTAAATACCCTTCACTCTTGAGCCAAAAAAAGTATACTTGGTCACATTTCCTTATTTCTTTTACTAATTTTAAAAATTTTTGTGAAGTTTATCTCCACCTCTCTCTCTCTCTCTCACTCTCTCTCTTTTTCTTTACTTGGTTTATCTGTGTGAATTTATGGCCCATTATATCCTTCTACTGTAATAATTTTAGCAAGGCTTCAGGATGGAGGAGAGGAAAACATATATGTTTAGAGTGCTAAAGTAAACTTGAATAACACTTTAATACTTTTCCAGTTTTATGACTGAAGTTGGTAATGATCAGAGTTCAAAATTCATGTACACAAATCTATAGAATATCAGAGATAAGGAACATGTGGCTATGTTCTGAACTAAAACATAAACACAAATAAATAGAATATTTTAAGTTTCCCAAGGATGGAATATAGTTTTCTCTGATGATAATTTATGGTAAAAATTATGAAGTACATTATAAACTGCACGTGGATTTCTAAATTATTTAGCTTTTATTTCTGTAATAGTAACAAGTGTAAAAGTTTTTAAAATGTGTTTTGTGGTAAACATCTCGTGTAATTCCATCTTTTAAAAAACTTCTGTATAGGGGCGCCTGGGTGGCTTAGCCGGTTGAGCGTCCGACTTCAGGTCAGGTCATGATCTCACGGTCTGTGAGTTCGGGCCCTGCATCGGGCTCTGTGCCGATAGCTCAGAGCCTGGAGCCTGTTTCGGGTTCTGTGTCTCCCTCTCTCTCTGACCCTCCCTGGTTCATGCTCTGTCTCTCTCTGTCTCAAAAAAATAAATAAACGTTAAACAAAAATTTAAAAACTTCTGTATTTAAGTATAAGTACAGAGAGAATAGTGCCCACATCAGAAATATCTATTCTTTCTATATCTGTGCCTATTCTATCAATGAAGTATCCCAGTGTGAGCATACCTATGTAACCGCCACCCATATTTAGAAATAGAACAATTAATGGTAGTTCATCTTTCAGGCATCTTCAAATCACTGACTCCACTCTCCTTCCTCCAAAGGTAATAATAGTTTGACTTCTAAAACCATAGGTTTTGAACGTTATATGACTGCAATCATGGAGTACCCATTTTCCCCCTTTGATCTAGTGTCTTTCATTTGACATTAAGTTCATGAGATTCTCCTGCTATTGCTTTTTAGTATAGTTTATTTTCATTGTGATATAATATTCCATTGTACGAATATACCACAATTTATTTATCCTTTCTACTGTTGGTAGACATTTGGGTCATATATATATATATATAATAAAATATAATGTTTATTTATTTATTTGGAGAGAGAGAGAGCATATGTGAACAAGCGGGGAAGGGCAGAGAGAAAGGGAGAGAGAGAATCCCAAGCAGTCTCAGTGCTGTCAGCCTGGAGCCCCACGTGGGGCTAGATCCCACCAACCGCAAATCATGACCTGAGCCGAAATCAAGAGTTGGTGATTTAACCTACTCAGCCACCCAGGCAACCCTGGGTTATTTTTAGTACTTGACTATTAGGAATAATGCTACTTTGATCATTTCTGCCCATTTATCTTGGTGTGCAATATATATAGCTAATAAGCTTTGGATAAATCTAGGAGTAGAGTTTCTTAGTCATAAAGTGGTTTAACTTTAGTGTATAGTATCATACCTTTTTTTCCCCCCAAAATAAATATATCAGTTATACTCCCATTAGCAGTAGTTTCTACTGCTTCCTATTCTCAGCAACACATGGAATTGTTCATCTTTTTAATTGTAGCCATCCTCGTAAGTGTGTAAGGTATCTCATTGTGATCAATATTTGTATTTTCCTGATGGCTAAGCTACTAAGCACCTCTCCTTTTTATATGCTTTCTTTCATTTATTTTCTTGAGACCATTTGCATATTCCTTTTAGTAAAGTACATTTTCAAACCTCTTGGTGATTTTTCTATTGAGCTATTTATCCTTTTCATACTGATTTATAGAATCCTTTGTTTTGTGGATATTGGTGCATTTTCAGGTGTATGGGTTATACATATTTTCTCCAACTCTGTGTCTTCCCCTTTAACTGTGGAAATGCTTTTTGATGAACAGTTCTTACTTTTAATATATATCAACATCACTTTTTTAGGGTTACTGCTTTTTGTCTTCTGTTCTTACCTAACCTAAGGTCATCAAGCTATTCTATGTAATCCTTCTGTAAGCATTTTTGTTTCACTTTTCACATTTAGAGCTAATCTGGCTAGAATGGATTTTGTGTATGATGTGACTTACAGATTGAGTGACCATCCCAGTTAGCCAGGCACTGAATGGAATTCCTAGGATGCAAAACTTTCAGTGCCAAACCAGAAAAGTTCAGAGCAAATGAGACAAGTTAGTTACATTAATGAGGAGTCAAGGTTTATTTTCCCTATTGATATTAAATTGATCCAGTACTATTTATTGAAAAAAGACTTTCCTTGTCTCAATACTATGAGGCAACACCTTATTCATAAAATTGTTTTCAGTTATTCATGGAATTGTTTCTGAATCCACATTTCTGTTCCCCTGATCCATTTGTCTGTCTTCACCCCAATATTAGCCTGTTTTAATTACAGTTGCTTTATAATAAGACAATACCTGATAGAATCTAAGTTTTCCTGCTTGCTTTTCTTTAAGTCTTGTACTCCATGATTCTTTGCTTCCCCTTAACTGATACTTTTTGATAAGTATGTTTTAGAATCCGTAATTTTTGACAAAACCAAACTTCTTTGGTTTTTGATTACCTTGAATCTAGAGTTTATGCTTTGAAATATTATCATTTTTATAATACGGAGTTTTCCAATTGATGAATAGGACTACTATTTATTTAAGTCTTCTTTAATTTCTCTTAGTGAAGTGTTGTAGTTTTCTATGTAAAGGCTATGCACATCTTTTATTAGATTCACGTTTAGGTATTTATTACTTTGATGCTACTATACATGGTATTATTTCTTAAAATTTCATTTTCTAATTTTTCTTTACATGTGTACAAAAATAGTAGTTTGTTGATAATGACTTTGTATTTAGCAACATTGTTAAACTGTCTTATTCATTCTAAAAATTTATCTGTGGAGTCTTTTGGATTTCTTATATGCATAATCATATTGTCTGAAAAAATGAGGTTGATTTTTTTTTCCTTCAAATGTCAATGCTTTATATTTCATTAAAAAAATCTCATTGAATGGTTCAGACCTCCAGGTCTACTTGGTTAGAAGAGATAATACTGGACATCCTTGTTTTTTATTTCTGAGAAGAACTTAAAAGTTTTTGAAATTAAATATGAGATTGCCTGAAGTTTTTTAAAAAGCCTTTTCAGATTAAGGAAGTCCTCTTCTATTTCTGGTTTGCTAAACAAGTTTTTTTTCCCCCCAATACACCAATCTGTGGGGTATTGGTTTCTTACTGCTTCTGTAACAAATTGCCACAAATTTAGTGACTTAACAACCCTGAGGTTCTGACTCCAAAGTCAGGCTTAGTGGGCCACAATCATGTCATTGACAGGGCTGTGTTCTTCTGGGGACTCTAGGGGAGAATCTGTTTCCTTGCTTTCTCTAGCTTCTAGAGACTACTTGCTTTCCTTGTCTCATGGCCCCTTCTATGTTCAAAGTGCATCATTCTGTGCCTCTTCTCTGACTCTGATCCTCCTGCCTCCCTCTTATAAGGATTCTTGTGATTACATTGGGCCCAGCTGGATAACTCAGGCTAATCTTCCCATCTCAAGATCCCAAATGAATCACATCTGTAAAGTCCTTTTTGCCATACAAGGTATCATAGGGGTTCCAGAGATCAGGACATGGACGTGTTTGGGGTAAGGGGGAGTATTATTCTATTTAACATATGTGGTGAATCACATTGATTGATATTGGATGATAAAGCAATCTTGGATTATTAGAATAAATCTAAATTGGTGACATATGTAAGAGAAAAAATACTTTGTAATTTTTGCTCTGAAAATTGTTGAGACTTCATCTATGGTGTAGCGTATGGTCATTTTTTTAATGTTCTGTTTCTATTTGAAAATCATATACCTTCTGCTGTTGTAGGATGTAAGATTTTATATACACTTACAGTATCAAATCTGTTAATCATGTTAAAATCTTTCCTATTCCGTTTGTGCCTGGGTGTACACATTTTATCAGTCAGTGAAAGAAAAACATATAAATCTCCCAAATGATTGTGGATTGCTCTCTTTTTATGCTTTCATGATTTGCTTTATATATGAGACTAAGCTATTATATATACAGTTGAGTCTTGAACAACACATGTTTGAACTACAATGGGTCCACTTACACATGGGTTTTTTTTTTTTTGCTATTGTTAAAAATATTTATTTTTCTAAAAGATCACACAAAAGTTGGTAAGAGAAAGAAGTATGTCAACTAGCCTACCGTCAAAATTTGGGCTGAGGAAGGACAAAGAGCTGCCTAAAGAAACTGATAGCTGGAGCAAAGTGTAGAAATTGAGACGGCAATGGGCCAATGGCACCAGAAGTCTGGGTCAGCCACATGGATGAGCACCACCGAGGTGCCGTGTGGACATCAAAGCTGTTGGTCCCAATTATTCCTCCTTTTCAGTAAAGGAGAAGCAGGAGCTCATTGTTTAGACATGAGCTTCATGGTCTTGTGGCCCTTTCTGTATTCTCCCAGTTTCTACTATTGAATTTCTCAATGACCACACTCTGGGTGGTGCCCCCATCTGGCGTTGTGGGGCGACTGGGAAACCTCCAGGGTCTGAGTGGTGAGTGCAAAAGCTCTGAACGTCACATCTGTTACACAGAAGGTGTGTTGCGCTTTGAGAGTGCCGACTGTGTATGTAGTTAACTATCCGGGCTCCCCTTCAGGAGCTGGGACAATGAAGTGTGTATCCTGCTTCTCGCAAATCCTGCAGGTGCAGTGAAGGTGTGCAGGTGCGCTGAGGCCAAAATTTCAGAGGACGGCTCCGTAGTGGTAGCCTCCTGTGCGCTTCACCAGTCTCGGTAATGCAAGACGTCCAGCGACGGCGTGGCGGCGCCCTCCAAGCTGAGCCTCGGCCGCTTGCGGCGCCTATCCCGGCCTTCTCCCTGGGAGCGTGGCTACCAGGGTCACCCGGGTCGCTGGGGCTGCCGCGGCGGGAGAGGCGCAGCGAGGGGCGGGGCCAGCTCAGCGCCGGCTGCAGGACGGGCCTTCTGGGCGCGGGTGGGGGGGGGGGGGTGGCGATGAGTGCCTTCATCGCCGCTCGTTTACTGCTGCCGCACCGCCCGCTGAGCCTCTGCTCTGCCCCCGCCTGGTAGGTGGGGCTCCGAGCGAGATTCCCCTGTTTCTGGCCTCGTGGTTTGGCAGCGGCTCTGCTCCTCGCCTGCCGTGGCTCTATTCCGGATTTTTTAGGGTACAGTATTGTACACGGTTTTCTCTTCCTTCTGGTTTACTTAATAACATTTTCTTTGCTCTAGCTTACTTTTGTTGTAAGAATATAGTATATAATATATGGAATATACAAAATATGTGTTTGATTATTTATGTTATCGATGAGGCTGCAGCTCAACAGGTTATTGAGTTTTTAGGGAGTCAAAAGTTAGAACCAGATTTTCTGCCGCGCAGGGGCTGCAGGTGTTCAAGGGTCCCCTGGTATACAAGTTTAGAATTGCTGTATTTTTCTGGCCAATTGAACCTATTATCGTGTAATGTTTATCTTAATCGCTAATGCTTTTTGCCTTAGATTCCTGAAATTAATATATCAATAACTACTCTCTTTAGAGTTTCTGTGGTATTTTCCATCTTTTAAATTTAACCTTTTGCCATCCTCATATTTTAGATTTGTCTCTTGTAAATATGTGTTTTAATCCAGTCTGATTATCCTTGTGTTTTAAATGGAATCAGTTGATCCATTTGTAATTCAAGGAATTATTGGTATAATTGACTTTAAAACCATCTTACTACATGTTTTCCATCCATAATACGTGTAATATTTCTCTCTCCTTCCCCAGCTTTGTTCCCTCCCTCCCTTACTGGTTAATTCCTCCTCTTTCCTGCCTTCTCTTCTTTTACTGGTGGACTGTCTAATTTTTTCATTTTCTGCCTCTTTAGCTTTATATTTTATATTACTGTAGTATTTTTCTAGTTGTTACTATAGAGAGTACAAACTGTAACCTTGGTTTATCAAAGTCTGATAAAATTAGTATTTTTCTCTCTGTAGAAAACAAGCACACTTTATTTATCCTTGTCTCTGCTTATATGTTATTACTCATTTATTTTAATTACACACAAATATAAACATTAGCATCTATGTTAAAAACCCTCAGGATGTTATTGTTTTGCAGTCAGTAGTTATTCAGATTGTGTATTTACCTTTTCAGGTTTGATATTCCTTACAGCAGTTTTGGAACTTTAATCTAGGAGATTTAGAAGGAATTTTGTAATTAATTTTACTTTTTTTTTGGCCTGGAATTGCTTTTATTTCAGCTTCATATTAACAATATTTAGGTTTTGTATGTAATTAAGTGTTGGCAGTTTTTTTCTTTCAGTATGTTGAAGGTTTCATTTTCTTTTATTCTGGTTACTGTTGAGGAGAGAGCTCTCAATCTTATGGTTTATCTCTGAAGGTATACTCTGAAGGTTTTAAGACCGGCTTTTTAACTTTCTTAGCGGTATTATTCTGGTATCCTAGATCTTATTTTGTTTTTAAATTTATCTAGTTTGGAGTTTATAGTGATTTTTACCAGATGTGGTAGCGTATCTTTCTGGTATTGGGAAATTCCTTCTTACAGTATTCCCTGGTCCCTGTTCTTTCTCTTTTCTCCTCTGGCATATCAATTATGCAGATGTTTGATCTTTTCTCTGTAACTGGTATTACTCTGATATGCTTTAATTTATTCTCAATATTTTCTTTTGGCCCAAAATTGGTTCTTTGAAAGATGACTAAAGAAGGTATTAACCCACTGGCAAGAATGCTAAAAAGAGAACACAAATTTACCAGTATTAGGAGTGAAAAATGAGACCTCTCAGTAGGTTCTACATGATGCCATGTAGCTCTGTTTTTTGAACCTACTACACCATATGCTTCACTTTTCTCATTTTGCGTATCACAACTTCTGCTAAAAATCATTGTTCTGTGTTTGCTTACTGTAACCAGATAAATAGTATTAAAGTGCCACCAACTTATCAGTAAAGAACTTCAGCTCTTCAAAAAGTTTTAGCATTACCGAGATTTTATATTCTTTTATTTTTTCATTTAATTTTCTTTGCAGTAATCACTAATGTAGCTCCAAAATTAATGCCTGAAGTGTATAGTCTTTTAATTTGTTGAAACGCATCTGAGCATCTGTCCAGTTTCTTGTCTTGCAACGACATCTTCCATAAATTTCTCAGTATTTCAACAGGACTGTTCAATCTTTTGCAGAATAATAGTCATTTTGGGATTTTTGTCACTAATGAGCTGGGAAGACACAATTTAACCTTTGTATTGAATTGCATGTGTTTTGGATCTCTTGAGTTTCTCTTCCTTGGATTATATCTTTGTTTTCATGGAGTACATTCACCTGTTTCTTCTGAATAAGGAGGCCATGGGAGATGAAAATTTTATGACCTTGCATTTATGAAAATAACACCATTTGACCACAATTGTTTGATAAGATTATGGGGGATACAGAATTCTCCATTGGAATTATTTACATTGGAATTTCAAAACAGTGGTCCCTTGTTTTCTAATTTTGACTGTTGCTATTGAGCAATCTGATGCCATTCTGAATCCTGATCCCTGGTATTTGTCAACTTTTCTTTATTTTCAGTGTTCCAAAAATACATGATGCGATGTCTTGGTGTGTGCCTTTCCCCACTTATTGTGAAGAGCCCTGGTGGACTCTTTCAATTTTAACTTTCATGGTATGAAAATCTGGGTGACTGTTCTCTCCCCAACCCCCAACAAAAATGGTTTGTTTTGATCAAAAAAATGTTTGCTCTATGACTGGTACTTTTGTTAATGTGGAGTAAATCTTCCTAAATTGTTCTTTTCTTTTCTCTTAATTCCTATTTTCTGTCTGTTTTTTTTTATTCAGTTGACTTTGTAGAATTTTACTGACATCATTTTCCAAGCATTGTACGGAATATTACTATTTAGTTCTTTCATATTTTTAATATCCTACACCTCTTGTTTTCTTCTAATATGCTTTTCATACCACTCTGTTGTTGATTCACAATTACTTTGTTTTATTCCCATCTTCTGTGTTTTATTTCATTTGCCTCTCTGGACGTTTTGTGTTGTGTTGTTTTGTTTTGTTTTTGTTTTGTTACCAAAGACTGCTCCTTTGTTATGTCACAGATTTGCAGAGGCAATGTTAACTTCGGATTTTTTTCTCTTAATAACAATGCTGGCTAAAAGGATTTTTCAGGTACATGTTAAGAAATCTTATCCACACTACTCTCCTCCCTACTAGTAGCCACTTGGAATTGAAGAAAAATCTATTCCCTCAAGGAGTTACCAGTCTTGTAGTATCCTCTGTAATGAAATTGTATCTGCTGGTGCTTGTCCCCATTGAATGGAGATGATGTCTGGATGAAAGAGACATGCAGGGCAAGGTATGTGGGAAGGGGCCCACTGCTCTTCCTGTGCTTCTTCCTTGTGTTCACCAACCCACCAGAAGCTCTTTTAAAAATATGTGTGTCATGTTACAGCCATTTTATAGATTATTGTGTCACTTTTACCTTTAATATCCTACCTCTCTTTTTCCTTGAATGTACTTTATATCCCCTTACTCTTGATTTATGAGCGAATTATCTCATGTATCTTAAATATGTTTTTAGGTCAACATTTTTCTCCAAACTTTCTTGATTTCCCTGATTTCCTATTTATTTTATGATGGCTTAATTTTGGTCTTTTGGTTTAAAGTCTGTCTCACAGAGTCTTATGATCCTTGGGAGTCCATTTATATTAAATGTGCTCATGGCTGCAGATCACCACCTGGGCTAGTTAGATTTCTCTGAACAACCCTTCATATAAGAATCAGTCAGTTTTGGGGCACCTGGGTGGCTCAGTCGGTTAAGCATCTGACTTTGGCTCAGGTCACGATTTCATGGTTTATGAGTTTGAGACCCGCATCTGGCTCTGTGCTGTCAGCACAGAGCCCACTTCAGATCCTCTGTCCCCCTCTCTGTCTGTCCCTCCCCTGTCACTCTATATCTCTCTCAAAAATAAATAAACATTAAAAAAAAAAAAGAATCAGTCTTTTCCCTGTGGTAGTTCATTTTCTCCAAACATGGGTTATCTATACTTTCTGAGTTTTCTGAGTACATTCTGAGTACATTCTGAGTAGGACCTGGCTCTTACTTTGTCCCTCTGTTGTCAGATATCATCCTGATTTTAAATGTATAGAAACTCCCTGTATCCAGGGTTCCTTTGCTCTAACCTCTCTTGAGCATACACCATTTTTCTTCTCCTCTGCAGTGTGGGACCAAAGTAGAAGCTTGATTGAGAGGAATGGAAGAGATGATTTTATAGAGTTATTTTAACATATTACCAGCTGATCATCCACCTTCTTAATAGGTGGATAGTCTTAATATCCACCTTAACATGCTTGACTGAAATGTTACCTGGTCCCAGGAAATCCTGAGCCTTCTCATTCTACTGTCTACCATTAGCCCTCTTGAATTTGCTTAGGATTCATGTTTTGTGGATAGTTTAATTATTACTCATCTGTCTGCTCTTCAGCTGTAATAGTTTTGTTTCAAATTTTCATCTGCTTGTTTCTGTTGCTATTTCTTAGATATCATAGTTTTGCCTTAAAAAAATATTTTCTTTCAATTGAATGTGTTTCCAAGAGTGCATGGAGGAAAATGAAGTTTTTCAGTACCCCAGTAATACTTACAATGACGGGATTTAAACTGTTATGACAGTCGCTATCAGATCAAAAATTTTTTCCATTCCTTAGATACCAAAGTATACTAGCAATAAGAGATAGAAAAGGAACTTACCTGTTTGTCCTGAGATCGTCTCTACAGAAACAAACAAAAACAAACATATGGGCTAACTTAAAGATGTTATTACTGTTTTTCTCTAATTCTCTAAACAGCAAATTTACAAAGCTATTAAGGATGATAGCCAAAATATACAAGAATCTCTTGTAGGATGTTATGACAGCATAGAATATCTGAGATTTGAAAGAACTAACTGACAAGTTTTGAAGTCACAACTGAAATAGAAAATGAAAATATACATTGATTGTCTATTAGAAGATTAGCTTTCCTTAATATCTTTCTAAAATCAATCTGTAGAATGCAAAATTTACATGAATTTTTTAATTTCTTTTATATCAAAGTACATGTAATTATTTTAAAAGTCAAATTACTTAATGTAAATAAAACCAACAGTTCTCTGACCCATCCCTTCTTACTTTCTGTTTCCTTTTAACTTATACTTAACTGGGGGGGGGTCTAGAACTAATATTTAGTTATACAATGTCTGTATGATACTTCATGATTCCTCAAATTTGGATAATGGATGTTGGATTTCAACTACGGGCAGTAAGTATTTACCTCCTTTTATACCCTTTCTCAATTCACTTCCCCTCTCCCTATTTATCCAATAAGCCTGGCTCAGTTTTTATGGTAAATCAGTATATTGTGTTAGCAATATAACTATGTACATAATGTTGACCATGTAAATAATGTTCATTATTGAGTAATGTATTATAAGAGCTTTCCTACTCGAAGTTTTCTTTTCTCTCCAGTTGATTCTTGATATTTTGGGAGACTTCGTTGAGCATTTTTTCATGTTTATGCCTTTTATTATTCTTTGTCAGTCATTTTAGTGGATTTCTGAAGGAAAGAGAATAAAATGCGCACTTTCTTTCTTTCTTCTTTTAGTGACATACACTTAACATGCAGTGTTACATTAGTTTCAAGTGTACAATACAGTGATTCAACAATTCTGTATATTTCTCAGTGCTATTAAGTGTAGTTTAATCCTCTTTGTCTGTTTCAGCTATCCACCCACCCACCCACCTCCCTTCTGGCAACCATCAGTTCGTTCTCTGTATGTAAGAGTTTTTGTTTTTGTTTTTGTTTTTGTTTTTGGTTTGTGTCTCTGTTTTTGTTTGCTTGTTTTGCTTCTTAAATTCCATATGAGTGAAACCATATGGTATTTGCCTTTCTTTCTCTGACTTACTTTGCTTAGCATTTTACCCTGTAGATCCATCCATTTTGTTGCAAATGGCAAGATTTCATTCTTTTTCATGGCTGAGTAATTTCCGCAGTGTGTGTGCATATCTGTGTGTGTATTTATATGTGTGTGTGTGTTGGAGCCTTATTGTAAGCCATTGGTTTATGTGACTGTGTGGGCTGGCTTGACAATTCTGAAAATTTAAAGCTAGGCCATCTGCTGGGGGTGGCTGAAATACTTAAGCTCAGCTTGAGATTGTTGTCCACTGGGGAATTTCTTTTTCATTAGGGAAGCCTCAGATGGACTCTTAGGGCTTTTCAGCTGATTGAATCAGGCCCACTCAGATTTACTTGGAATTAGATTATGAACTTGAACCACATCTACAAAATACTTTCCCAGCAATACTTTGCTTCATATTTGAATAATTTGGGACTGAAGCCTCAAAAGACAATTGCAGTCCACTCCTTGTCATTTTAGCACCAATACACATTACCTTAAACTATACTTAATCTCCTACTAAAGATAATAACAAGGTTATATTTCCAGTTCACATGATACAACTTTCATACAACCAAAAACATGCTCAGTTTTCCCCAGAAGAGTGTGCAAGGTCCTTGGGTGTAGTTCACTCTTCTTTGATATTAAATTCTGTGAAATTAACTTAACTTTGTTAATCTATCTTGTATTAGATGTTAAGTGGATAAGATAAAAAATAAAAATACTTGGTTAATGTGTATATAAATAAACATAAAAAATGAGGAAAAAATACTCATAATCCTTGTTTCTGCAACTGGTTACATAGTTGTAGTTATTGTGGGTATTGATAACTACCTTATTCCACCACTGATTCCATATTTTCTTTGCCTTCAGCAAACAGTTCAAATGGTCTTTGTTCTTTTCCTGGCCGGGTGACCCAAATTTTCATTTTGAGAGTTCTGGGCCATTATCAGTCCTGCTTGCATGGAGTTGTTTTAGTTATCCACTGACTTAAATCATTGCATTGTAGCAGCCCGGTTCCCCCTTGGTAATTGGGATTGGTCACTCCAGCCAAAGTAAGTAATCCGTTTGTTTGCTTTTTGATTCAAAGGCATGAGGAACCCAAAGTAGCTAGTTGGTATTCTCTAGTTCCAGTTCGGTGGAATTGTTGTATCCTTGTGGAAGCATTTTTTCCTTTGGATCTATGACCTCTAGACTAACAAAGCCCAAGTTCATGGTGATGGAAGCCAAACTTTTTGCTCGTGGATCACTAGGACTAATAGTCAGTGAAGCCAATTCCATTTAATTCCTCGCTGTATATTGGACAGTGATTTAGAGTATGTATAACATCCTACAGGACATTACCTCAGCCAGACCAGGTATTGTCATCTAGTTGGCACTGTAACTGAATCCTCAAATACCTTAAACTCCTCTGTCAAGCCATCTGCATTAAGATGATGGGAAACATCAAAAGGACAAGTGACTTCCCTCAGAAGGGGCCCATTGTTAGACATCATTTGCTGTAATGTAAAGTGAGTTTCTCGATCAGAAGCAATGCTGTGTGGTAACCATGGTGGTGGATAAGACATTTTGAAAATCCACTGTTGGTGTTTTGCATACAGGGAAAGACAAACCATAGCCAGAGCGGTTATCTATTCCAGTAAGAACAAAGTGCTACTCCTTCCATGATGTAAACGGTCCAGGGCATTTAACATGCCACCAGGTAGCTGGTTAACCCCCCATAGCATGTTGTCATATTATGGACTCAGTGCTATTTTCTCCTACTGGCAAATTGTGCAGCTGGCAGTGGCTATAGCTAGGTTGGCCTTGGTGAGGAAACATCCATGTTGCTGAGTCCATGCATAACCTGCCATCATGATCCCTTTGTTCATGATCCTACTGGGCAAAAAAGGATAACTGGTATCCACAGAATGGTTCAGTCTATCCATTTTATTAAGATCCTTGTCTGATGAGGTTACTCTTGTGATCATTCACATGGGCCATAAATCTTTTTATATTATTTTCCCATTCAGAGACATCTATCCACATACTTCTTTCTCACACTTCTTTGTTATCCGTTTCCCAGTGTTCCTTCCAAATCCCTGATCATCCAGACAAACCATTGGCCACAGCCTATGAATTTACGTAAAAAAGCTTTTTCTCAAAATGAGAATAGTTACTTGCAGAGGGTGGCAGATATTTACTTTAAAATCCTAAGGGCTTGCCAAGGCTCCAAACAGCATTTTCTACCACTAACTACCACTGCCACTTCAAGCACATCATATCTGCTGGATCATACAGCCTAAGTGGCTGAGCAACTTGCATGGCATGTTCCCTGTGCAAGTTGCCTGAATCTATTGCTTCGCCTTTACTTGTTCTGGGGCCCACTCAAAACTAGCAGCTTTTCAGATCACTCTGTAAGTGAGCTGAAGTAGCCCACTCAAATGGGTATCAGGTTGCCTTTGAAATACAAAGAGGGCCACTAGGCATTGTGTTCTGTTTGTTTGTTTTTTTTTTTCCCATTGGTAGGAGGGTCCAGAGGCAACAACTTAGCCCTTGCCATGGAAGATCTATCTTGACATGCCCCACAATGCTGCACCCCATCAAATTTTACTGAGATGGAAGGCCCCTGAATTACTGTTGGATTCATTTTCTACTTCTGACCTACTTATGTTTTATCTACAGTAGTTGCTTCCCCTCATTTGCCAGGCCTGGTCAGCATGGTGTCACCAATATAACAAACTACATTATAGAAGGGAAAAGTGATGACAGTTCCTGCAGACTAAATTATTAATACAGGGCTGTAGAGTTGACATGAACTGAAGTAGGACAGTGTAAGCATATTGATTATCTTGTCAACGGAAAGCAAACTGCCTCAGGTGGTCCTTACTAAGAAGTATAGAGAAAAAGAATTACCTGGCAGTTTGGTAGCTGCATGGTAACAGGGATGTGTTGGTTTGTTCAAGCAATGAAACCATAACTGGAACAGCATTGCAGTTTGAGTCATTATTTGATTAAATTTATGATAATCTACTTCCATTTTTCAAGACCTGTTAATTTTCTGCATAGGCCAAATAGGTGAGTTAAATGAGGATCAAGTTTTTGGCTGTGGCAACAATGACTGCTATCCTCTGGAAATGTGGTACTGCCTTTGGTTTACCATTTTCCTAGGTACAGCGAGCAGTTGTAGTAGGTTCCACTTGGCCGTTGCTAGCATAATAGTCCTTACTCCACAGGAACCAATATTGTAATTCTGACAAGTTTTTAAATATATCTGTTCTCATTGTGCATTCTGAAATTGGATAAATAACCATGGGATGGATTTGGGGACCCATTGGTCCCACTGTGAGATAGACCTGAGCTAAAATCCATTAATCCCTTACCTTCATAAGCCCCTACTCTGACTGATGGACCATAGTGATGTTTTGGGTCTTTAAGAATTAGTGTCAGTTCAGAGCTAGTGGACAGTAATCCCTGAAAAGTGATTATTTCCCTTTCCCTAATATAGAGTATTTCTGGAAATTGGCCCTAGGTGCCTTTGTGAAAGGCTTGGGGAAAGATTAATATTAAACACTTGGCAATATAGCAAGGTCTGTCCTCAAGGGGATCTGGTCTCCACTTCATTCTCTGAATTCTAGATCTGAAAACTGGCTCCTGTCTGAGAACTCATTGAGGAACTTTGCACTTTAGTGATTCAAGTTGGACTTCTGTTCGCTAGACCTAGAACTCTTACGTTAATATAGATAAAGTAAGAATTCAGAAAACTGTCCATTTCTTTTCTAGGGACACCATTATTAACTAGCCAAGGTCTTAGATCTGTGAGAGTCAGACTGTTCTGATTCCTGCTTTGGCTGTCATTCAGCTGTGCTCTTAAAGGCCATCCAACTGATTGAATCAGGGCCACCCAGATTATCTAGGATAGTCTCTCTTATTTAAAGCCAACCCGATTACAGACTTTAATCATATCTACAAAGTATCTTTACAGCAACACCTAGAGTAGTGTTTGAAGAACTGGGATTATCCCTAGCCTATTTGACATCAAAAGACCATAACAATTGGGAATCCACATTTTGACCTTCTGTACTAAATTGCATGTTTTTAGATTTCTTGATTTCTTCTTCCGTGGTTTACATTGTTTGTTTTGATGGAGTATATTCTCCAATTTTTCCTGGGGAAGGAATGCATGGAAGATGAAAATTTTGAGACCGTAAATCATTCAATGTTTATATTTGCTTGATAGATTTCTTGGGGGTTCAGATTAACCCGTTGGGAGTCTTTTAGAATTGAGAAGCATTTGCTCCATTGTTTTCTAGATTTCGTGGTTACTCTTGAGAAATATGATGCCATTCTGATTGCTCTTTTGTATGTATCAATTTTTCTTCATTCCTAGCATATTTTGAGAACACATGCTGTAATTTGATGTGTGCCTTGTCTTCACTGTTCATTGTTCAGGGACCTTAGTGGGCTTTTTCAATTTTGATTCTTGTGGTATTAAAATCAAGGTGATTTTCTCATACTCCTCAGGCAATAGTTTATGATTCTGTTATGTCCTTATCATGAGTGTTAAGCATGTAAAGTCTTGCTTTAGGTAGGACATTTTAGCTTACTAGGAAAAAAAATCAACATGATTGATTTTTCCACCAATCTGTGGTTTGTGTTTTGTGAAAAATGATAAATATTCCAGTAGAATTCTGAGGAGAGGGTGTGAGAAATAGAAATGTCAATCTTTCTTTTGAAATGGAAACAGCTACGTTTAGGAAAAATACCCACAGTGAGTGCATAACAGAAATATCAAACAGAAAGGGAGTTTCTTAGAATTGCAGTGTCTTAAAGTGGATACAGAGAACATGGCTGTCATTGATACTGTTCAATGGGTGAAGACAGAAATATACTCTCTTTTATTACCAAAGCATTATTTGTCAGATGCAAGAGCTCCATTTTTAGAAGTGGAGAGAAATGAACTACTTTTTCTTTATATTCTCCTCAACTTCACTGAATAAGAAGCATGTCAGGAATGTTTAAATTCATATGCAAAGTCCAGGAGGGCAGTTATTCTCTTCTCTTCTCCCTGCTGTATTCCCAGTGCCTGGCACAGGGTAGGCCCTCAATAAATATATATATATTTGAATGAGTAAGATCTCAATTTAACTTTGCCAACTCAGTTTTATTTCTGTCATTAAATTTTCTACCAAAAGCATTTAAAGACTCTAGTAGTGAAAGTAGTAACAACTAGCATATTTTTCTATAGGTGACAATTTACAAAAAATGTTCAGAAGTATTATTTCTAATTCCAGGTCAGCGTTAGCCATTTCATTATTTGATCTGCCATCTATGGGTTTTTTTCTTTCTCAAGTATTCATCATTTACTTTAGAGGAAGTTATTTAATACAATAAATAAGGAGAGACAGGAGAGACAAACTTCAAAATTTTGAATGTCAGGGTCTTTCATGTCCAGAAAACGACATAACAGGTATGGGAACCAACCCCAGAATTGATGAATAGATATAAAACTTACTTGGGTATTCTTGTCTTTCTGTGGAAAAAAAAATCAAATAAATAAATGAGTGAGAGGTTTCTGGATGAACAATGGAGTTACTTCTTAAACTTTGTGCTGGAAGTTTTAGAAATAGGACTTTGAGAAACTACCAAATCTGTATTTAGAATCAATTCACTATGATGCGAGAATAAGTATCTTTCAGATCACTCTGCCCCAGTCTTTCTTAATTTGAGTGCCTTTTTGGAAAGAAAGGTTAAGAATGGAATCACTGGGAGATGCTATTTCTTCCTTTTGGTTTCTGTCTGCTAATTCAAACTCTCAAAAAAACATTGACTGATGGGGCGGGTGCCCATGTGGCTCTGTCAGTTTAGCATCCGACTCTGATTTTCAGCTCAGGTCTTGATCTCATGGTTTGTGAGTTCAAGCCCCCGCCTCAGGCTCTGCACTGACAGTGTGGAACCTGCTTGTGATTCTCTCTCTCTTTCTCTCTCTGAACCTCCCCTCCTCAAAAAATAAATATTTTTTTTAACGTTTATTTATTTTTGAGACAGAGAGAGACAGAGCATGAACGGGGGAGGGTCAGAGAGAGAGGGAGACACAGAATCTGAAACAGGCTCCAGGCTCTGAGCAGTCAGCACAGAGCCCGATGCAGGGCTCGAACCCACGGACCGCGAGATCATGACCTGAGCCGAAGTCGGACTCTTAACTGACTGAGCCACCCAGGCGCCCCTAAATAAGTATTTTGAAAAACCCATTGACGGGTAAGATTTTTCTCACTTACACTTTGTTTTATTATTATTCCTCTCTTCCCATCATTTCTTTGGGATGATTGTGTTGGTTTATCTTGATCATTACTGTGATTCTTGTTGGCTAATTACTGTTCATTATGTCCATTTTAGAAAGGTTTCTCTTTTCCCTGTAAGCATAAGTATCTTAGGGCTGGGTGACCATATTTCTCACTGAGATGGAGGCACTGCCAGACTTTTAGAGTCCAGATTAGATTCCCAGCCTCTGCTGCTCATTAATTGTGGGATCATGGGCAAGTTACTTAGTTTCACTATTTTCTTCTCTTTGTAATAGGAATAACAATACTTATCTGATATAATGTATACGCACATATAAGGCCCTGAATAAAGTCCCTGACACACTGTAATTACTGAATAAGTATTATTTATTATTATACTACCACCATATTAAGTACCAATTTTAATTATAGCCTCCAAATGGACATGGATAGTTGAAAATGGAACAAGTTACTGGAAATAGGAATAAGAAAACAAGAAGCTAGAAGACAAAGAATGCTGGAAATATTAATAAAACCAGAGGCAGGAATATAAATCTTAAATTTTGGTAGATTCACACTAAAAACAGGACACAAAAGGGCCTCTACATACCATAAAACACCAATGATAATAATATAATTGAGAGAAACATGGGACTTACTCTTAGATTTCTCAGGTCTTGCTTTAATAAAAAAAAGACAAACAAACAAATTAGTGTGGTTGTCTGATGAAACAGAAACACATTTTCACTAATGTCATTCCAGTGGAAGCATCACACACTGAACAGTAGTGACAAGGGGCATTTGCCTTGGGAATGTTCTGGAAGGAAGGATACAGAGCCACTTGGTTTGCCCATACTGTCACTCCCTTCTATGAGAGCAGGTTCTATCTTCTCTTCATCAAACCCCACACTCAGCATGGTCCCTGAGAGAGCAGACACTTAACAAATCTTTGCTGAATCAAGGAAGAAATTCTCCCTACTGTAGCCAGCATCAGGTTGCTCCCCCTTTCCCTCTGTTCTCTTCAAGCACCCATTAAGAAGGTTCTGTGCCTTGCAGGTGAAACAGGTATGGGGTATTTGAAGGCACACAGTGATCTCTGCTATAAGATGTATGAGGGTGAGCAGAAGAGACTGCTGGGAGAGGGGTGATCATATGATGTTTTGTGCCTAAGCCCTGGAAGGTTTTTAGCTGTAAGATTTTGAAAACTTAATCAGACCAGGAACAATAAGTTCAAAGTTATGTTTTTGTTTTTTTGTTTTTTGTTTTAAATCTAGCAAGAGTTGAAATAATACACGTTTGGGGCAGCTTGTTCTTTTTTTCTAGGAAATCATTAAAAGGGCCACGTATGAAAAAAAACAAAGCAGAGATCACATGACAAAGTGAGATTTGAAAAGGAGATATCTGATACACTATGACTCCAAGTAATCAAACTACGTGTAAGAATGGAAAACCCACAAAGAAGATTATTGTTTTCTTTCTTTCTTTTTTTAAATTTTTTAAATGTTTGTTTATTTTTGAGAGAGAGCATGAGCAGGAGAGGGACAGAGAGAGAGGGATACACAGAATCTGAAGCAGGCTCCAGGCTCTGAGCTGTCAGCACAGAGCCTGATGCGGGGCTCGAATCCACAAGCCATGAGATCATGACCTAAGCTGAAGTAGGACCCTTAACCGATTGAGCCACCCAGGCGCTTCTAGATTATTGTTTTCTATGTATGAACTTGGATTGTGCTAATGGTGAAAACTGTTCCTTGAGTGTGTAAGAATGTGTGTGTGTGTGTGTGTGTGTGTGTGTGTGTGTGTGTATTCTTGTTTACAGTTGAGTAAGCAGCAATTTCACTGAAGTAGTGTTATGAGACTGAACTCAATCTGTGCTGTTTTGGAGCTGAGGTTATAAGTATCAGTGCAGAGTATGAAAATTTTATTTTTCTTGGACCCAGCACCCTGAGGCACTCTGAAGATCAGTGGCTTTTTCATGATGACCTGCCTTCTCTTTGAGATATTGTAAAAAATAATAATACCTCAGGAATCAATAATCATACTACCTATCATGTAACATTTGTCATATTTGTTCCCAACTTTTCTTCTAAGAAAGAAAATAATACAGGGATGGATAAAATTCCTTTGAATCACCAACCCCAGGTTCATTTTCTTCCCTCAATTATGAGTTCAATGTATATCCAATTATTTTTAAAGGTACTTTCATATATATGTGGATACTTAAGGAATATGGTGGGTTTGAATATTTTTGCTTTAATTTGCATGTCATCTTTTAGTATCATTTTGTATCAAGAGATGTCATTTTGCATCTGGTTTGTTTCATTCAACACTATGATTTGAGATGTTGCTTATATACACATAGATACATAGTTAGTTCATTTTAAGCTGCTGTGTATTATCCTATCAGCATACATATGTTAATTTATTTTTGACTTTTGATTATTAAAAAGTCACAACAAACATCTTTGTACGTGACATTTTATGTACATATGTATGACTTTAGTGTTTATACCCAGAAGTAGAATTCAGAGTATGCTTTAGATTTAATTTAGATATTGACAAATTGCTGTTCAGAGAGAGTTGACACTTAACCACATATCTCAATAAATATTTGATCTTGTCAAGCTTTAAAATTTTGGCCAGTATATTTTGAGAAAAGCAATATTTCATTTTCATGTTGTATTTTTGATCATTAATGAAATTTGGCAATTTATGTTTATTAGGCATTCAATTTCCCTATTTTGTGAACTGTTTATTCTTGTCCTTAAGTCATGTAATTTATTTTTCTTACCGATTGTGGGATTTTATTTATATTCTTAATGCTGTATAACATTGATAACTATGCACACTGCAAAAATTTTCTCTCAACCAACTCCCTCTTGTCTTTTAACTTTGTTTGTACTGTGTTTGGTCCATAAGAAGTTTTGAGTTTTTGTTAGTCAACATTTATTTTACCTTTTTTTCTGGGTATTTTAGAAGGAAGCCTCCTTCCTATCTGAGTCATATATCAATTCTATTGTGTTTTCTTAAATGGTAATAGATATTTAGGTATTTAATTCAGCTGGATTTACTTTAGGAAAGTATGAGGTAGAACATCTTTTGACCTGAGACTAATTATTGAATTCTTCATCTGTTATGAGCTCAACTTTCTCATACAATAAGGATCTATCTCTGGGTTTTTGATTTTGTCTCACTGATTTTTTTTCCAGCTTCACTGAGATATTATTGACATATAAACATGTAGGTTTAAGGTGTACAATGTGGTGGCTTAATACACATACACATTGTGGTAAGATTACCACAATAAGGTTAACACTTCTAGTCCCTCACATAATTACCCTTTGTGTGTGTGTGTGTGTGTGTGTGTGTGTGTGTGTGGTGATAACATTTAAGATCTCAACAATTTTCAAGTATACAGTACAGTAATGTTAACTTTGGTGACCATGCTGTACATTAGATCTCCAGAACTTATTCATCTTACAGCTGGAAGTTTGTACCCTTTGACCACCATCTCCCTATTTCTCCAACCACACTCCAGCCTCTGGCAACCATTATTCTACTCTCTACTTCTGAATTCAGCTTTTTTGGATTCCACATATAAATGAGAACATATAGTATTTGTTTTTTTCTGTCTGCTTATCTCACTTGGCATAATGCCCTCAAGGTCCATCCATGTCACAAAAGGCAGGATATCCTTTTTTAATGGCTGAATAATTTTTCAGTGCGTGTGTGTGTGTGTGTGCGTGTGCATAGACCACAATTCTAAAATTTATAATGGTATCATAAATGGTATATATATGTACCCATTCATCTGTTGATGGACACTGAGATTGTTTCCATGTCTTAGCTATTGTAAATGACCCTTACAGTACCACATGCAGTGAACATAAGGGTACAGATATCTCTTTGAGATAATGATTTTATTTCCTTCAGATATATATTTGGATATAGGATTGCTGGATCATATTGTAGTTCTGTTTTTAATTTTCTAGTAACCTCATAGTGTGAACTACCAACAGTGGACAAGGTTCCCTTTTCTCCATAACCTCACTAACACTTGTTTCTTTTCTTTACCATAATAGCCATTATAACAGATGGTGAGGTGATAGCTCATTGTACTTTTGATTTGCATCTCAGTGATGTTGAACAGGTTCATGTACCTGCTAGCCATTGTATGTTTTCTCTGAAAAAATCTCAATTCAATTCTCCTACTCATTTTTAAATCAGAATTTTTGCTATTGAGTTGATTTCTATATAGTACATGAGATATATGAATGAAATGAATCTGTTATCAACTAGGGGGTTTGCAGGTATTTTTTTTCTAATTCTATAAGTTGCCTTTTCATTTTGCAGATTGTTTCTTCTGCTATGCAGTAGGCTTTTAGTTTGGTGTATTTCCACCTTTTTATTTTGTCTATGTTAAGGAGTTTTCCCCTTGATTTTCTCCTAATAATTTTACAGTGTTTGTTCTTATCAATTTTGAGTTTATTTTTGCAAATGGGGTAAGATAGGAGTCTAGTTTGCATGTGGATATGTTGTTTTCCCAGCACCATTTATTGAAGAGACTATCCTTTTGCTTTTGAATATTCTTGGCTCTCTTGTCAAATATTAGATGGCTGTATATGACCGGGTTTATTTCTGGGCTCTCAATTCTATTCCACTGGTCAGTGTTTTATGCCACAACATACTGTTTTGATTACTATAGCTTTGTAACAGTGTTTCAAATCAGGAGATGTGATGCCTTTCAGCTTTGTTCTTCTTAGGATTGCTTTGGTTATTCACAGTCTTTTGTGGTACCATACAAATTTTAGAATTGTATTTTCTATTTTTGGGAAAATTGCCATTGGAAAATTGATAGGAATTGCATTGACTCTATAAATGGCTTTGGGTAGTATGGACTTTTAACAATATTAATTCTTCTAGTGTGTGAACACATGATATTTTTCCATATATTTATGTCCTCTTCAAGTTCTTTCATCAGCATCCTGTAATTTTTAGAACAGATCTTTGACATTCTTGCTTAAACTTATCCCTGAGTATTTTATTGTTTTTGATGCTATTTTAAATGGGGTTGTTTCATTTTTTCCAGATGTTTCATTGTTAGTGTATAGAAATGCAACTGATTTTGTGTGTTTATTTTGTATCCAGCAACTTTACTGAGTTTATTAGTTTTAACAGATTTTCAGTGGAGTCTTCAAGGTTTTCTGTATATAAAATCATATCCTATACATGCAAGACAGTTTTGCTTCTTCCTTTCCAATTTGAATGCCTTCAGTTTCTTATCCTTAGCTAATCACTCTGGCCAGGACTTCCAGCACTACACTGAATAGGAGTGGTGACAGTGGGCACTCTTGCCCTATTCCTGATATTAGAGGAAAAGCTTTCAACCTTTTACTATGGAGTATGTTTTTATTTGCGATTTTTCCTATATGGCCTTTATTATGTTGAGGTATATTTCTTCTACATCTAATTTGCTGAGAATTTTTATTATGAAAGGATGGTGAATTTCATCCAATGCTTTTTTTTATTTTGCATTTCTTGAGATGATCATATGATTTTTATCTTTCATTCTATTAATGTGATGTATCACATTTATTGGTTTGTATGTGTTGAGCCATCCTTATATCCTAGGGGTAAATCCTACCTTATCATGGCGTATGATCTTATAAATGTGATGGTGAATTTAGTTTCCTAGTATTTTGTTTAGATTTTTTGCATCTTTTTTTATCAGGGATATTGGTTTGTAGTTTTCTTTTATTATAGTGGCTTCATTTGGCTTTGTTGTGAGGTTAATGCTGGCCTCATAAAATTTGAGAGTGTTCCTCCACTTCATCTTTTGGGAAAGAATTTGAGAGAGATTAGTGTCACCTCTTTGTAAGTGTTTGTTGTAATTGACCAATGAAACAATCAGGTGTTGGGCATTTCTTTGTTGGGAGGTTTTGATTACTGCTTCAGTTTCCTTACACATTATTGGTCTGTTCAAATGTTATTATTTCCTGTTTCAGTCTTGGTGGGTTGTATGGTTCTAGTAACATCCACCTCTGCTAGGTTATCCAGTTGTTGACATATAAATATTCATAGTAGTCTTTTATGATCTTTGTGTTTCTGTGGTTTCATTTGTAATGGCTCCTGTTTCATTTCTGATTTTGAGTCTTTTTCACTTATTCTAGCTAATAGTTTGTCAATTTTGTTTATTTTCTCAGAAAAATAGCTCTTAGTTTCCTTGGTCTTCTCTATTGTTTTTCTGGTCTCTATTTCATTTATTTCTGATCTTAATCTTTAGTATTTCTTCCCTTCTGCTAAGTTTGGCTTAGTTTGTTCTTTCTGTAATTCTTTGAGGTGGAAAGTTAGGTTGTTTGTGGGTTGTTTTCTTAACATAGGTGTTTTTCATTATGAAACTTCCCCCTGAGAACTGCTTTTGCTGCATCTCATAAATTTTGATACGTTGTTTTTCTACTTTTTGTCTTATGATATTTTTTGGTTTGCCTTTCAATTTCTTCTGTGACCCATTGATTATTCAGCAGCCTGTAGTTTAATGTCCACACATTTGTGAATTTTCTTGTTTTCCCCTTAGTGTTGATTTCTAGTTTCATAGCATTTTGGCTGGAAAAGGTATTTGATATGATTCAGTGTTCTGTGTTTGCTAAGCCTTAAATTGTGACCTAAGATGTGACCTATATATCTGGAGAATATATGTGTGCACTTGAGAAGAATGTTTATTCAGCTGTTGGGTGGAATGTTTTGTATATGTTTGTTGGGTTCATTAGTCTAAGATATTATTTCAAATCCAGTGTTTCCTTATTGATTTTCAGTCTGTGTATGATCTTTCCACTTTGAAAGTGAGGTGTTGAAGTCCCCTACTATTATAGTATTATTGTCAATTTCTCCCTCTTAGTATTTGCTTAATATCTGTTAATAGTTGCTGAATATATTTAGCTACTCCAAAGTTCGGTGCATATATATTTATAATTGTTATATCCTTTTGAAGAATTGATCACGTTATAATTATATAATGAACTTCTTTGTCTCTTGTTATAGTCTTTGTTTAAAGTCTATTTTGTCTGATAGAAGTACAGCTACCTCTCTGTTCTCTTTTGATTTCCTCATGCATGTAATGTCTTTTGTCATCCTTCACTGTAAGCCTAAGTGTATCCTTAAAGGTGAAGTGAGTTTCTTATAAGTAGCATATACTTGGGTCTTATTTTCTTAATCATTTCTGCTTCTTTATTGAGGAATTTAATCTAATTATATTTAGGGTAAATATTGATAGGTAAGGATTTACTAATGCCATCTTACTGGTTTTTTTGGCTGTTTTTTTTTTAAGCCCCTTATTTCTGTATTCCTCTTTTGCTGTCTTTCTTTGTGAATGGAAAATTTTCCCAAGTGGTATGATTTGATCCCCCTTCTCTTTATCTTTTATGAATATACTGTAGGGTTTTGCCTTGTGGTTATCATGAGGCTTACATAAAACATTTTATAGCATTCTATTTTAAGCTGATATTTTCAATCCTGTACAAAACTCTATCTTTTTATTTTCTCCTATAGTTTATGTTTTTGATATCATAATTAACTTCTTCATATTGCATACCTATAACAAATTATTGTAGCTACAGTTACTTTAATACTTTTATCCTTTAAAACTTTATACTAGATTTAAGTGATTAACACACCACAATGTATTAGTAATAGAATATTCTGAATTTGGCTACATGCTTAACTTTATCAGAATGTCTTATATTTTAGTATTACTAATAAGTAGCATTTCATTTCACCCCGAAAGATTCCTTTCAGAATTTCTTGCAAGTCAGATATAGTAGTGATGAACTCCTTCATTTTTGTTTGTTTGAGAGTCTTTGTCTCTTCTTCATTCCTAAAAGGCAACTTTGCTGTGTATTCTGGTTTGCAGTGTTTTCCTTTTAGCACTTTGAGTATATCAATCTGCTTTCCTGGCCTGAAAGATTTCTGCTGAGAAATTAATTGAAAGCCTTAGGAGGATTCCATTTTTTTCTCTCGCTGCTTTTAAAATTCTTAGTATTGGGGTGCCTAGGTGGCTCAGCCAGTTGAACATCCAACTGGTACAGGCTCATGGTTCATGGGTTTGAGCCCCACAGTGGGCTCTGTGCTGGTGGTGCATATCCTGCTTGGGATTCTCCCTCTACTCTCTCTCTGACCCTCCCTTGCTCTCTCTTTCTTTCTCTCTCTCTTTTTCTCTCTCTCTCTCAAAAATAAATAAACTTAAAAAAATACAGCCATCATAGTTTAAAATTAAATAAAATTCTTAGTATTGATTTTAGTTATCTGTAAATAATGTGCCTTGGACAAGAATGTTTTGGGTTGAAATTTTGAGGTGACTAACTAGCTTCATGAATTTGGATTTCCAAATTTCTTCCCAGATTGGGGAGTTTTATGTCATTATTTCTCTAAATAAGCTTTCTGCTCTTTTCCCCCTTTTTCTGAGACTCCAAGAATGTGCAGATTGTTTCTTTTGTGTCCTGTAAGTAATTCAGGTGGGCTTTCTTCACTAGTTTTCATTCTTTTTTTTTTTTTTTTTTTTTTGCTCTTCTGACTGGATGATTTCAAATGACCTGTCTTTTAGTTCACTATTCTACCTTCTGCTTGGCTGAATTCTTACGGAGCCTCTGTATTGAATTCTTCAGTTCAATTTTTTCTTCAGCTCCAAGTTGTTTTTTTAAAAATGGTTTCTATTACTTTGTTGAATTTCTTTGTTTATGCATTGTTTTCTTATTTTCAGTAGTTGTCTATTCTATAGTCCACTGAATTTCTTTAAGATGGTTATTCTGAATGTTTTGTCAAATAGTACATAGATTGTCATTTCTTTAGGGTCAGTTATTGGATTTTTATTAGTTTCCTTTGATGGAGTCATGTTTTCTTGATTAATGATTGTTGTGGCCTTGTTTTGGTGTCTATGTATTTGAGGGAGTAGGCACCACTTCCAGTCTTTACAGAATGGATTTGGCAGCAAAACTCCACCATTCAGGCCATTAAGAGATTCTGGGTAGGCCTGCTTGTGATGCCATGAGCAGACTTGCTGCTAGAGTTTTCAGGAAAGCAGATCTGGTTGATGGGTCAGCAGATAGGTAAGCCTGTTTTTGGGTACATGGAGACCAGCCTGGTACCTGGGTCTGTGGGAGCAAGCCTGGGCCTGGTCCTTGAATGTGATGAAGGGACTGTGACCTGGGTCAGCATGGGCAGATCTAGATCCTGTGTCCATAGCTACCAATCAGGCATTGGTAACCATTGAGTTATGCCTAGCGTCTTAGTCCATGGATGTTGGTCCAGTACAGGAATGGGCTTGGAGCCTGGTTTCATGGGACTGGGTGTGGCAGCTGGGGTCGAAGGGAAATGGCCCAGTGATAAGGCTGTCCTGGAGTCTCAGGCCACAGGAGCTCACCAGTGCTGGGGTGTGTGGGGAGTCTGATTCATGGGAGTTTATCAGGAGCTTGATGCCATAGGAGTTCGTTAGTGTGTGCCAGAGTGAGCTGAGGACCTGAGGACTCTCCTCCCATAGGTGTCTCCCTCTCTGCTGGGCTACCTGTGCATGAAAGAGAGGTGATGTGAATAATGTGAATCTGTCTCTCCTTCCTTCCTCAGTGGGTCTTATTTCTGTACTTTACCCAGGTGCTGTAGTCCCTCATCTGGAATCCTTGGCTTCTTGAAGGTATTCTCATGTGTGGATAATTGTTCACATTGCTGTTTCTGGAGAGACAAGTGCTAGAAATTTCATTGCTGCCATTTTGCTGATGTCACTCTCCTTTACCCCCACTGGTTAGTATACCCCCACTGATTAGTTTATTCTTATGCTAAGACCAGATGCATTCAATCACTATAGTGTTTTAAATGACTTGATAATCAAATGAAATACCTAGGGTGAGCCTTCCCTCTTGGGAACTTCATGTTTATAAATATGTTATTTATTCTTGGATTGTTTTTCTCTTTTATATGAATTATAGAATGGATTTGTCAAGATCCACAAAAAATCCTGTTGGTGATTTTATTTGAATTTATTGAATTACAAATTAGTTGGGGGGAGAATTAACATTTATATGTTGTTGAATTTCCCTGTCTTTGAAAATAGTTTATCTATTTTCAGGTCTTATATTATGTCTTTTAAAGTTATTGTCAAAAGCTAGAGGCAAAGTGAATGCCTAGAAATATCTTTCTCTTCTTTCTTTCTTTCAAGTGGCAATGCTTGGAGGGAGACTTGATTCAGAAGAACTGGTCACATAATAAAAGATACAGCAGGAATATAAGGGGAATAATCTGCAAAGTTATAGTCAGCTTTCTCATTGTTATCATTAGCAAATAAATGAATTCTGCATTATAATTATATATTGACAAAGGTCACTACCCATCTATATGTATTGACATTGTTAAAGTCAGCACTAAAATTATTTCCATTAGGGAGGCAGCAGTATAGAGCAAATGGGCTTAAAGTTTTATTTTAGGTCCTTGTGCTAAACTGAGCTATTTAAGAGTAGACAAGACCAGTTGGATGGATGGCCTCTCTTCTGTCCCTCCCTTTTTTCCTTCTTCATTACTTCCTTCTTCTTTCCCTTCCCCTACTTTTCTTACCTCCCCATATTTCTCTCTCAGTTTATCTCAGGATATAAAATTTTTTCATTTTGTGTAATGTCAAGTGCTCAGGCAAAATGACTGACCTGGCTAGGTTAAAAAACAAGGGGTTCAGTTTGCTTTCTCAATATTTGTCATGCTCTCTCTTTAAGACAACACATTTTTTAGAAGTTTATTCTTAGGAGATTTATATTTTGCTTCTTTAGTGAATGGTATAATTTGGTTTTTAAATTCTGTTTTCTAAATTGCTATTGCTGGCATAAACAATGTTTTAAGTTTTGTTTGCTGTTTTGTTATGTAGCAACTTTGCTGACTTCATATTAAGTATTAGTAGTTTGTTCATTTTTTGTAGTTTTTATGCAGATAATCATAATCTGAAAATAATGATGAATTTCTCCCTTCTCTTTGTGTCTTTATATCTTTTGCCTTTATTTTATTGCACAGGCTGGTATAAATTGGTAGTAGTCATCTTGTTATTGATTTTGACTTGAGTGGCAATGCTTCTAAAATTTTATTTCTTAGAATTCTTTTTGTTATATATTTATTTATTTTGAGAGAGAAAGAGCAGGAATGGGGCAGAGAGATAGGGAGAGAGAGAATCCCAAGCTGACAGCACAGAGCCTGACATGGGGCTTGATCCAACAAACCGGGAGATCATGACCTGAGCCAAAATCAAGAGTCAGATGCTTAACCAACTGAGCCACCTAGGCATCCCTTGTTTTTTAGACTTCTTAAGAATGATAAAGGAATAGATCTCCTTAATTAGATTAAAGAAGTTCTTATCTATTCCCTTTTAAGAAAGTTTTTATTTCTTCCAAAAAGAATTCTGGTTAGGATTCTGTGTTGAATTTTATGCAATAGTTTTTCTTTATTTTTATAAATGATCATACCTTTTCTTTTTTATCCATGAATTTAGTGAATTTATTGATAAATTTTCTATAATTTCTATCATAGTTATGAGGCATTAAAAATAAATTCTGTATCACTGTGTTTATGATCGGTGTAACATTGCACTATTTAGGAAATTTGTATCTGTGTTTCTAAGTAAAATATGTCTATGCATTTTTTTCTTACAATCTTTGCCTTGCTTTGAAATTAAGGAATAACAACATCATAAAATGAGTTGAAGTGAGTTTCATTTCTTTTGTATTCTTTGGAACAGTTCCAAATATAGGAATGATTTGTTCCTTGAAAATTTGTTCCTTGAAAGTCCTTCCCTGTAAAACTATCTTGTCTGGGGCTTTTTAGGTGAAAGTTTTTTTGACTCACTGTTCATTTCATTTTCTAATTATGGATAATTTGGGGGTTTTATATTTCTTTGAGTCAGTTTTGGTAATTCATGTATTTTTTTAATTGGTAATTTTGTTTTTAATGTATTCCCATAGAGTTTTTTAGTGTATTCTTTTATGATTAAAAAAATTTTACTGTGTATGTAGGTAAGTTCCTTTTTTATTCCTACATTTGTGTTTTTCCTTTTTTTCCTGTTTAAATTTTCTCAACAAAATGCCAAGAACTTAATGTTAGTTTCTCCTTACAATGTTTTCCTATTCAGTTTCTGCCCCCTTGGAAATCATTCTACCCCATAGGACCTCTTTTTATGCTTAAGCTCTGCTGTGTACTTTTAATAATAAAAATACATAGCAGCCAAGACCAAGACAGCCAGAAAGAAGGCACTGTCCTTTAGTGCCTTTGTTCTACCTGTTTTCCCTCTCCCGATCCCTTGGGTTTTGGATTTTAAAACTCTTTCCTTCTACCCTTTCTGGTGCCTCCACTGAAAAAAGACACTAAATTATTTCAGTTTAGCTTCTGGATTATAATTTCTGGCTGCGAAACCAATAATCCCTTCTGCTGAACTCAAATGTTCACAGTTGTAGGGTCTGTTCTCAAACATGGACATCTGAGGTTTCCAACCTCATCCTTGGGTCTGCGTCATTGACTCCATGGACTCAGTATTTTCATCTGTCAGTGAGACTGTTTAGCTGGTCATCTTCCTTGCCCAGGACTCAGAAAGAATGTGTAGAATGTCTGTGTTAACAGTTCCAAATGTGTCCTGACATTATTGAAAAATTTCAAATGCTCTAGATATGTGTTCTTGTGTGGAGAAACTGGCTGGAGCTGAGTGGCAGCCACCCTCTTTAGACTGTACGTGATCTTTCCACTATTCCCAGGTGGTGTTCTTCACCTATTCATTTTCATTATCTGCCTGGGCTCTGTTGGCATCTGAATATTAGTCTGAATTAAATCTTGGGGTTTTAATATTAATGTGACTTAATTCCAGTCTGAGGAACCCCAAGGGATATTGGTATTGTATAAAAATCATTTGTAACATAGATATGAGGACCAGATTTGAATTATAGAATGTAGGACATAGTGTTAAAGGCGACTTCTGTGTTAAATACCACTTTGTTGTCAGTACTCGATCTGGTTTAAATATTGAGTCACTCTTGGTATCGGTTTCCTGGGAAGTTGAGTTAATAACTGAAGTAATGGGAACTCTTATAGTTATGAATCGAAAAGATTGTCTTGCGGTTCTAATTGGGAGGCCTGTGGGTAATATGAAAGCAAAAAGTATGGAAACATGAATCTCAATCCTTGGTGCACTTTAAAAATATAATATCTGTGCTCAGAAAAGGTCTCATATTTGACAGGCTGAGAAGTAAAGAACTTACTTGAGGTTCTTTGTGAAATCACTAAAAAAAAGCAAAAAAAAAAATCCATTAATTTTTCTTAAATAGAGAAAACATAGTATTATCTAATATATTCCACTGGTGTCTCTGAGGGGAGGACTTGGGTAGACATACGAGAAAGCATACTTTGAGGGAACACTCAAAAATCTCTCTCCATTTAAACATCCTTTTGGACTTCCTGTCTCAAACGTTTTGCCTACCTCTGCTATTTTTTTTCAGGGTTTTTAATATTTTTCAGGTTTTTGTTGTTGTCAACCAATGCTACTTTACTCCTTTTCTTTTAATCTGTATTTTCTTAAATTATCTATACTATAGGGGCAAGCTGGGTAATAGCTTATTACCCAGAATGCAAGAGCAGTGAGAAACTCAAATCACTTTAACAGAACAAAGTTCCTTAGACTTTGAAGAAGACCACACAGAGAACTATAGTAGAGAAACAAATATAATACTTACTTATTGGTGCCAAGGGCAAACCTTAAAAAGCAAATTAGATATCAGTGAATAATTGTTTGAAAGGAACAAGTATCTTTCTAGGGAAGCATATTTGTGTGGTGAAGAAGTTTGGTAGTCACACAGCTCTTGGTTCAAACTGATGTTCAGTGAGCGTGTTCTTAGGCAAGTATGTGGCTTCAGTTTCTCAGCCATTACAAAGAGATCAATTGATTTACCCCAAGGATTGAATGGGATATCATGTAGTAGTTAAAGCACCTATGTAGTTCTTATCACTGAGGAGATGCAAAGTAAACATATGCTTGATATTAAGTAAATGTAAGTTTACTTCACAGGATAAGCAGAAAGCAAAGGAAGATGAGAACTATGAGTCTCAGGTGGCTGCACAGGGATGAGAAATGAGTAGGGTAATTACAGGTTCATAGGCCTCATAAAGAACAACAACAACAACAGAAAACAGTAAAAGAACAGACTGAACTTACCACTGTGCTCTGAAGGTGGTGGACCAGCTGAAAGACAGAGAAGTATCTTTACAAGCCTTTTCTCTCTCACTGTTTTTTTTCCTCTCTGTGTAGAGAGTTCTTGTTCACTAGGTCATTATAACAATAGGGACAATGTACCCTTTGGTCTTCATTTACTTTTAATATAAATCCGCAGGATTTGAACTTTCCGAAAAGCATTAATAACCATGGGATTTGGCGACGGGAAGGCAAGTAGTTTAGGAAGTATGTACCCATGTCCAGAAATGCCATCATTGTCAGAGAAAGAAGTTATAGGACCCCACAGTGGAGGAAACATGGAAAGACTTACTGAGGGCAGGTGGAACTGTTCCCTCTGGAAAACAGAACAAAGAAAATTGTTATCTCCTTTTCTTTTTTTCCTCATTCAGTTTTTCAATTTGTCAAGTCCCTTATAACATGTCATTTTTAACTTCTGGGAAATGTTCCCCTCTGATCTTTATTTTGTATGTAAATCATAAAATTTTCATTTCCAAATGAAAAACTGTTCTTCTTACATCATTTTTTCCTTTTCTGTAGATCGCCTCTCATTGATGGTCTTTGTAACGACGCAAAACTTTTTTTCTTTCCTCTTTATATTTATATAAATCAGTAGTGTTAGAACTTTCTAGTACATCATTAGTAACCCAGAGGGACTTTGACAATGAGAGAAGCAAGGGGCCAAGAGTTACCTCAAGCCCTTCGCATACCATCATGTCCAGATAAAGAAGTCTTGGACCTCACTAGAAACCAATTGAACCCTGTGACAGAATTAAATGAAAACACAAGACTTACTGTTTGTGTGAGGAGTTGATTCCACTGAAAAATAAGCAGAAAGATTTCTTATTGCACCCTCCTCATTTATTGTCCTATTCATTTTTTTCTAGTGATGTAGAAATTGGTAAATTTTCTAGTGATGTAACTGCTTGAAAAGGTTTTCTGATCAGGCGTATCTGAACTTTCCAGAAAACTTAAAATCAGCTGGTGGAATTCTGGTTAATGGAGACGCAAAAGCTAAGAAAATGAGTTTAAAGTTCCTATACTTGAACTCAAGTTTTAATATATATCACTGGACTTTGATAAGTGCACAGCAAAGAAACAAATATACAACTTACTAACTGCTTGAATAGGTGACCCAGCTGGTAAACAGAAATATTATCTGTATCTTTGTTTTCCCTGTTCATTTTTTTCTCCTTCTATATAGAGAGGGTCCCTGACAGTCTTTAGAGCCATGGAGAAACTTTTTTCTCTGTTCTTTAATTGTTATGTGACTCAGTGAACATTTTAGAAACTTATTAATAACCTAGTGGAATTCTGAGTAATGGAAAAATAGGGGTCAAGGAAATAGGAGCTTTAAACTATTGTGATCCCAATGTGGATGGACACATTTTTGTTCAAGTAGGTCTGTTAGACACTGCTGGAGGTAATTGAGTTCCATCATGAAAGGAGACTTACAAGAGGATTCTGTAGCTGAAAAACAAAGAGAGAAGTTAGTGAGGAAAGGCTGCTGAAATTAGTTTTCTGCTAGTTTTCTGAGAGGGAATATCAGAAATGCTCACGGAGGGAGCATCAAACCCTTATAGGTATTGCAGTGCACAGTGCTGGGGAACACAGCTGCCATCATGCCTTGTGGGATTCTGCCTTCTGCTTAGTCTGAGAGGCTTCAGGAAAGGGAGATGATTTTTCTCTTCCCCTTTGCAGTGACTGGTAACTGCTTAAAATCCTACAGGGGATTGGTAATTTAAACTGCTGTTTTTACTTTTCTTCTCCCTATTTCTGCTATCCTGTGTAAACTTTCACATATCCACACACTCGTACAAATGTCCTCCCTCCTTTGTTGACAAGTCATAATAAACTTCAGATATTTTCATCCGATTTTTTTATTTATACATATATATATTATTCACAGTAGTTTGGATTATTAAGTGGGGTTTGTATTCCCCTTCTTTTTTTTTTTTAATTTTTTTTAACGTTTATTTATTTTTGAGGCAGAGAGAGACAGAGCATGAACGGGGGAGGGTCAGAGAGAGAGGAAGACACAGAATCTGAAACAGGATCCAGGCTCTGAGCCATCAGCACAGAGCCTGACGCGGGGCTTGAACTCATGAACCGCGAGATCATGACCTGAGCCGAAGTCGGATGCTTAACTGACTGAGCCACCCAGGCGCCCCTGTATTCCCCTTAATTCATTCATTCCTTGGGTGGGGGTGCAGCTAGGTAGTGGAATAAGCAAATGATGGAGAAACCTGAAAGTCTTTACCTACGAGACAGAAGTAAAGGATTGCAGACCCTGTAGGAAGCCAAAGGAAACTATTATAATATGTTAAGAAATGAACGAAACCTTGGTGAGTTTCATTTTTCTTGTCACCGGCATTAAGGCTACTCTTCCTGTGGAGAATCTGAAGGAATGGAGGAGCTGGTTAAACTTAGATCAAGAACACTCAACTTTACATTTGTTTTCTACATACAGAGGATTGAAACTCTGCAAAGTAATGGTTCTAAACCATCTGGGCATCTTGTTAAAATGCAGATTCTGATTTGGTAGGCATTAGGTGGAGATTCTGCATTTCTAACAAACTTCAAGGTGATGCTGATGCAGATCCTTGGACCCGCTTTAAGCGGCAAGGCCATTAACAGACGGGTAAAAGGTCAGAGCATTTATATATCACTGTGTCCATTTATCATTTTTTTCTTTTCTAAATCAACTGCTTCTCACCCATCCCTCATTCTTTGTCCTCTACCAGTGCTTCTGCCAGAGATGCTTGATGTAATGTCCTTTAAGATGCAATCTGGACACTTCTTCCAGACTGATTCTTTGTTAACATCAGGGCCTAATAGCAGGGCATATACATTCCACACCACTATCACAGCAGCCTAGGGACCCTCACTCAGTGAGCTGGGACTCACTGCTCCCTTCCTCTTGGTGTGACTGGGATTTTTAGCAAGGGACCTTCCTACCTTTCTAACACTTTTGTTGTTAACACTTTTCTCTTTGCTATTGAATCTCAAGATTTTGAGAAAACTAAAAGTGATAATACTTCCTCACTGAAGCTCCCAGCTTATTAGAATAAGAATAGGAAGCATTGGGGCGCCTAGGTGGCTCAGTCAGTTAAGTATTTGACTTAGGCTCAGGTCATGATCTCATGTTTTGTGAGTTTGAGCCCCTCATTGGGCTCTGTGCTGACAGTGCAGAGCCTGCTTGGGATTCTGTCTCTCTTTCTCTATCTCTCTCAAAATAAATAAACTTTAAAAAAAGAATAGGAAATAAAGAAGGACAAAAGAATTGGCAATTTGTGCAGGAGGAAATAAAAACATCCATGAATAGGAGTGTCTTACATATTACATATTCTAACAGTGCAAAGCACATGGGAATTAAAGCACAGAAAAGAAACTTACTTATGGGTCCTGCACTGCCTGCTAAAACACAAACACAAAAAGATAAGTCTGGAAGAGTGCATGCATGAAGGATGTACATTTCAGGGAGATTCAGGTCAAGCATTTACTACATATTACATTTACATGAAAAGCCGTAAGAAGGTCAGTCAGTATTTTCCCTCCCCCACCAAGCCCCCCCCCCCCCCAGGAGACCCATAAGATCATATTTCCTGCAGTTATTTTTCTTGTTTTCAATTTTTGCTATCTTTCTGTTGTCAGATATTTCTAGAACTATTTGTTTTTGACAAACAGCTCCATCTAATCACAGGATTTTTCCTTTCACTTATTAATTAATTTTATTAACAGAGTTTCCACTTTGCTAAATAAGAAAATCATCAGTTACTTAGGGGGGGGGTCCTGAAATCAGCCTCAAGTTCCTCATACTGGTAAAGGCAAAGGAGAACAGTTAAATAGTAGGTTGTTCTCCTTTCCTCTTCCTTTTTTTTTGTGCCTCCTTAGCCCCCACGCAACTCCCCCAATAGTAGGCACTTTGTAGAAGGTCAAAAAGAACTGAGTTGAGAAATAGGAGAAACTTACATAAAGGTTCTGAAGTTGCTTTGAAGGCTTTTGTATTACCTGTAATGAAAATTGCAAAGAACTATGAGACATAAATGTTTGTTGTTTAAGCAAAAAAAAAAAAAAAAAAAGACAAATATAATCTTATCTAGATTTAGACTTTCAGGGAGCATGAAATGTAGGCAGTCCTATTCCCTCCTCCCCACATGTGAGGTACAAATAGTCTTGAGGCTAAAGATCCAAGACTAGAGTCGCAGCTTTACTACTCTGTAGCTCTATGACTAGGTAAGTCACTAAACCTTTGGAACATTACTTTTCTAATCTTTAAAATGAAAATTATATCTCTTTTCTTACATCAAATGGCTGCAGTGAAAAATCAAGAGTAATAATGGATAGGAAAGGTGAAAAGTTCTATCAAAATTGTTATGAAAGAAATATTCAGGGACTACAAAGGAATGAAACTCTTCTGCAAAGTAGAAAGTTTTCACTGTGTTTAAGGCATTAAGCTTTAGTTTACTTTCTACTTTCTCTATTTTTCCCTCTTTAACCGTCATTTGGAAAGTTCTGAATGCTGGTGACAGGGCATTTTCATGAGTATTTCTCTGTGTTCTTTGTTTATTTGTTAATCTGTGTGATTCAACTCTTAAAAAAATATACTTTGGTATTCCTTAGTTACCTCAGTACCTTAGTTACGCAAGCTGACATTTCAGTGAGATTTGACATCAGTTGGGAACCATTGCTTCTGCCTTGAGAGTAACCAATCTTATTTGAAGATGTTGAAAGCCTCTTTACTGAAACAAGTTTGTTTATGAGATGAGCTAATTTTCCCGTGGAATTTCAAAGGTTTTCTGTATGTGTGAAACTATGATTTGGACTTTTAGAACCTATTTTGGTCTTCCATTTTCCTGTTCTGGAGATTTTCACTGAAATTCTACCTTCCTATTGCTTTCCTTCCCACACTTTCTTCTTTTACCTATTCAGATCTTTTCTTTATGTACTTTTATTTCTCTTTGTTGAGCATTCTTTAAATGCTAAAGTATTATTTTTAAAAAATTACACTTAGAAAGCTTTTAGTGAGTTGAAAAATGTAATTTATTTCTCTTGAAATAATTAAATATAGTTCTTGTATATTTATGACTCAATTTTGTTTGTTATTATGTTTGGAAGAAACTAATAGCTTTTCACACAAATGATGAGATCTCAGCACTTGGGAAGAGATACAACCTTTTCTATGTATTGTAGACTAAGGTAGCATACAGCCATTCCCACTACTAAATAGAGATAATTTACAAAAGACAGCTCCCATATATTTAATATTTAAGGATATTAATCCATCTCAGAAATGGCAAATATATTTGAGTTAATGTACTAAATCTGATCAATTTGTAGCAACACTCTGGAGGTGAGAATTTTAGATTGTATGTAGGCTGAGCAGGAAAGAGAAGTACGCTTACCTACTGATACCTGCCACAGGCAAAGGCATAAGCAGAGGTGGAATGTATATCATATATTTTCAAGAAGTTTTGAACTGAGAATTTGTGGCCTTGCCTGGTTGAAAACAGGCACAACAGTGAAAGGTTTCACTTACTTTCAGAGTGAAGAAGCAGATAAAAAAAACTTAATTATAAGATTTGAGTATCCTGACAAAATACTAAGTATTATATAATTTTAGATTAAGGACCTCACTTCTGTGGATAATCTTCTGAATGAAAATATCAGAATTAGTTCTTGTAGAGAGTACCAAAATTTCCATTACTAAATGGAAATATTTACCATTGGAATATTGGAAATATTTCCAAATGGAAAATTTCCATTACTAAATGGAAATTACTAAATGGAAGTATTACTAAATGGAAATACTGGTTGTCCTTGTGGGGGGTTGTATGCTCTGTTGCCTCAGCAAGTCTCCTGAATTGTGAATCTGTCAGCTATACAGGGTAGTAAAGAAGTTGGTCATTTGAAAAGTGCATACCCTATCTAGAAGCATTCAAATGCAAGATTTAAAATAATGCTTTATTGGTCAGCCAATATACAGGTGGCATTGGACCAATGGATTGCCAGTTTGGGAGCTTTACTTTGAAAAAGGAAGGGATTTAAGTGCACACCCTACATTCTTCCACAACAGTGTGGTGTGAGATCAGTGTCACCACAGGCTGTGGCTGAGCTGAGATAGACCAAATGAATCCCTTTTTTTCCATTAATTTAATCACAGGTATTGGTTGGGTCACATTTAATTCAAACCTGTGATTGACAAACCTGTTGAGGTTGTGAAGCACCTGGAAGTTGTGATACTTTTTGGAGAAAATCATGAAATTATTATCTTTGAACAAGAAACAGTTTTGCTTGCTGTAAGTATGACCAAAAGTAAATATTCAATATGAAAAATTTTATCAGAAGCACATAAACTTAGAAGAAAAAAATCTGTCCAACCAGGATTGTTTCTCGCTTCTGAATTTGTGTGTGTGTGTGTGTGTGTGTGTGTGTGTGTGTGTGTGTGTGATCTTCTCTGATTGCCTTACTTTTCTGTACCTCATTCCTCTCTCACTCTTCATTTGTTTAGAAAATGTGTTCATCTCGGTTTGGCAGTAAGTGGAAATCAGTTCCAGGAGACTGATTTAAGCATTATCTTGAGTTTTCTTCCTTCTGTATTCATGTCTTCTATTTTTACTCACATCTGTGTTCTGTTCTGTTAGTTTTTCAATTGGTTGTTGAATTTAAAAGCTTAATGAAAGATTAAATAACTTGCCTGTGTTCAAAGAACCAGTAAATAGGGGGCTGGAATGCAATTCTAGGCGGCCTGGCTCCAGAACCTGCGTTATGTAACGGTCTGTTTATTTATAATACATTAATAAGTAAGCAGGCTTATTTTTAAAGTGGTTTTTTAAAAGTCTTATTGTACCACTCTCAATTCATGGAGAAATAATGCATTTTTTCAATAGTAGAGGTGAAACAGTAACTTATTCCCAAGCCCACAGCCAAAGTAAACAGCATAATTTCCTTCTTTGTGGGCCTGGGGGGCTTGTAGTTAGAGAGGGACACAGAGTCAAGGGAGGATCTGTTTGGGGTGGAAGAAAACCAAACCTGCTCTATACTTTAAGGAGAGGGAGTTACTGGAAGAGGAAAATACAAAGATATAGAAGGGAGAAGCTGTGACTGCTGAAGAGAAGGTCGGGCTGGGAGATGAGGTCCCATAACTGGACATAAGTGGAGGAATTTGCTTCAAGACAAGAAGGGGAGACAGGTACGCCTGACGTATGTAAGATACCTAATGAAGGAGAAGGCAGAGAATGATGAGCTTCAAGCCCTGCCACTCTGACATACCAGGGAACAAATAAGACAGGGAGACATCCTCTGCCTAGTGTGGGAGCCCTACAATACCAGATTTTGAAAGGAAAAGAAAAACTTACTCATGGATCCTTGCACCAAAGCTAAAGAACAATAACAAATATTCAGATCAGTAGGGTTAATGGTTTAAGTAATCCACCCATTTCCCAGGAGTCTTTCTGGAAATTGTACCCTCAGGACACCTTAGACCCTTCATTCCCCCATAGGCACATGGATTATTACCACGCTTGCAGGTCTTGAACCTTCTTCCCCCTTGGACACTATTCCAGGAGTAAAAGTGGTCAGGAGAGAATCCAGGTTTACTATATTTTCAATATTCTGATTTCATTCAGCATCTTTTCTTTCCCCTATTTTCCATTTCTCCCTCATTCTTTCTTTTCTCAGTTTGGAAAATCTCCTCTCCATAATGTAATAGCTTCAAGAACCAAAGAAAGGCAATGTTAGAAAGGTTCCAATTTGGGGCTTCTGGGTGGCTCAGCCAGTTAAGCATCTGACACATGATTTCAGCTCACGTCATGATCTCAGGGTCATGAGATCCAGCCTGGAGATTGCATCAGGCTCTGTGCTGAGCATGGAGCCTACTTGTGATTCTCTCTCTCTCTCTCTCTCTCTCTCTCTCTCACCCCCCACATCCTTCCTGCCCTCTCCTGCCCCCACTTGCATGTGCTCTCTCACTCTAAAAAAAAAATTTCTAATTTTATAAAAAAAGAAAATTGAGGCTGAGAGAAGAGAAGGTCTGTGGCCGAGTGTGCTAAAAATTATATGCAGTCATTTATGGGGTGCCTGGGTGGCTCATTCAGTTAAATGTCCGACTTTGGCTCAGGTCATGATCTCATGGTTCGTGGGATTGAGCCCCGTGTCAGACTCTGTGCTGACAGCTCAGAGCCTGGAGCCTGCTTCAGATTCTGTGTCTCCCTCTCTCTCTGCCCACCCCCCTGCCCCCCCCAACACTCTGTGTGTCTCTCTCTCAAAAATAAACATCAGAAAAATTTTTTAAATAAAAATTATATGCAGTTTTAGTCTCCAATTTTTCTGACTTTGGTTCAGTGCACGTTCCTCTGTACCTCACACAGTTTTCTCTTTCTGTTCCTTTTGGAATATTCCTTTATGAAGTAAATTAACTTCTTTTCCTACATATTGACTCTCCCAATTTTTTTCTGTTCTTTTTATTAATCTCTAGAGTGTTCCTCTTATAAAGTGATCTAAATAATAGGGAAGATTTGTGTAACTTTTAATAAAAATTATGACAGTACAGAAATATAGACTACTATTGAATGAACCCCACTATATTCATTGAAGGAAGGATGAAAAAAAAGAATGAAAGAAGGAAGCATTTGCCTTATTTGTCTTACGTTGGAGGTTAAATTGCTCCAATTTAAAGTATGATCTTTGATCATTTCCATCATCTTTTGGGGACCTTATTTAACTAATCTCTAAAACAACAGGGTTTAACAATGCTCTGTTAAGCTCAACTTTTAATGATTCAATTAGTCTAAATCCACACACTGTAGTCTTGTTATTCCTGGGTCTTTCAGCCTCAGCTGATAAAATCTAGGATAATGGGGAAGCAAAAGGGCTGACATTCTAAATTTGTTTTTTACATTTATATATTTTTGAGAGACAGAGCACAAGTGGGGGAGGAGTAGAGAGAGAGAGAGACAGAATCCGAAGCAGGCTCCAAGCTCCTAGCTGTCAGCACAGAGCCTGACACGGGGATGGAACTCACAAACCGTGAGATCATGACCGGAGTCAAAGTCAGAGGCTTAACTGACTGAGCCACTCAGGTGCTCCATGGGGCTCACATTCTAAATTTAGGGCCTGCCTAGGAGAGAGAAGACAGGGAAAAAGCCTCCAGATACCAAGGTTTCATGACAGAGAAGCAATCAGGACGTGCTCGGTTCCCTAGTAAACTACTAAATGGACACACAGATAAATTCCTGAGGTCTTCTGCTTAAAGTCGTCAGAATTAATACCCTTTGAAGAGAAGCTTCAGAGAGAAGCTCTCACACTGGCATCTCCAGGAATTACCAAATCCTCTATGCCACCTGCGGTGTGATTTAGTCATGGATAGTGTAAGGGTACTGTGTTTTGGTGCTGTGATGGAGGCCCAGAAAGACTTGTAGGACTGGTGGTGAGCAGGGAGGCCATTTACTCTTTCTTTTCAGCCTGTGTGAAGATTGAAACTCTTAAGGGAACTCAGAAGACCTAGGTCTTGGTTAAACCTTCATTAGCTACCTTATATGCTCCTTTATTTTGACCTCCTGCTTACTCACATTTCTCTTTCCTGAACTGAGAAATAGAAAGAGACTTAAATACCATTTCTGGAGTCGACGCTGAAGAATAATAACAAAAATCCACAGGAGTCTGGATTAATTGATTTAACAGAAAGGGGGTCCTGATTAGTTTTCATGAAGTACAGTGGGAGATCAGATGCTAAAATACTTGGATTTGAATCCTAGTTCCTCTACCTTATAGCTGTGTGACCTTGCACAAGTTACTTGACGTTTTTGTGCCTAAGATTATTCATTTTAAATACAAGATGTATAATAATATCTACTTCATAGGATTGTTATGCTTAGGATACAGCTTGGCACATAAACTCTGTACATATTTTTATATTATTGTTTCGAATTGCAGTCCTTATCTATGTATGCCTGTATAGGTACATCTCAGGAGGGGCCTCATTCATCCTGTAGAACCACACAGCATATTGAACTTCAGGGATGAATGGCCCCATGCATCTTTCAGCTAAATACTATTTATAATAACTGATTACTCCCTTCCTCTGAGATTAAACCCAATATGTATCACGTATTTATTTACCTTATTTACCATCAGAGGATAATTCTCATCTTAAGAAGTATATTATCATAATGATTAGTATAACTCCTAATTTGATTTTCTTCCTTACTGTCTAAAATGCCATCACATTGCTTGGAGCCTGCTTCGGATTCTGTGTCTCCTGCTCTTTCTTCCCCTCCCCCACTAGCTCTCTGTCTCTGTCTCTCAAAATAAATAAACTTTTAAAAAGTAATAAAAATAAAATAAAATATTGTGTCTCTTGCAGCCCTCTGAACAATGTCTATTTTTTGATCCCATACTATATATATGTGTGTATATATATATATGGCATATATATATGTAATATGTATATATTTATACATATTACATATATATGCAATAAAACAGCCTCATTCATGGGATGCAGTTATGCCACAGTAGTAGACTAGCAAAATAATTTTGAGATTCAGATTAATTCACATTTTTTGCATTTTGAATTATGTTTTAAAAATTGAAGTAACATTTTTTCATATGTGCATAATATCCTAAATTTCTTGAGAGTTTTTATTTCAGGAAGATAACTTTAAATTGAAAAATTAATTTTCTTTAAGAGACAGCATGAACTGGGAGGGGGTGCAGAGGGAGAGAGAGAATCTTAAGCAAGCTTTATGCTCAGCATGGAGTCTGAGGCAGGGCTTGATCCCATGACCCTGGGATCATGACCTGAGCCGAAATCAAGAGTAGGATGCTCAACTGAACTGAGTCATCCAAGTGCCCCTGAAAAATTAAATATTTTCAATGGTGTCCTGGGGGTAGTTGGACAAGCATGGGATTTAGAGTCGAAAAGTCAGTGTTTAGAACTTCAATTTTACTTTCTATGAGCTATGTGCCTTTTGGTTAGATAATGTCCTTGAACTTCACTTTTCTCATCTCTGATACCGGTAAATATAGACTCAACAAACATGGCTTTTTGAATTACAACTCTCCTCTTTTCTCCCATTCTCTGCCCTTTTAACAACCTCTTTCCTTCCTCTTGCTTCTGAGTGAAAGAAGATACTTTGTTTTGCTGAAATCATTGTAGCCAGCTAAAACCATTTGAATTCTCTCTTCATTCTTAATCAATGGACCTTTTATTTTCTAAAGCTCTCATTAATTTCAAGTAAAATGTTCAATGATGGAGAAGGAAAAGAAGATGAGGGACAAGGCTAACCACAGTTAGGACATGATCCCCAGTTCTGTGATACACCAAAGAGAATAGAATTGAGAAACAGAAAAGGAACTTACCCCTTTGTTCTCCTGGCTGTTTGGCATTTTTTGTTGCTGTTTTTGATTTGGGGAGTATCAAAATAGGGAACCCCTGGGAGCACCAACCCCTGAGTGTCAGTGGTGGCTCAAGGAGGTAGGGGATTAGATATCTTCATTGTTGCCATTTAAACCTGGGGGCACCTTGAATTGAATTGGAGAAAAGTAAAGGAACTTACCAATACTTGATTGAGACAGTGCTAAAAGAAAACAAAGTAAGAATGAGATGTTTGTGTTTCAGGGAGAACTTCAGATTCCACAGCTACTATATAAGGAAGAGGTTGTGGGAAAGAAGACTGCCATGGGTCACATCCCATTTTCTATGATCAGGTGCAATGCAGTGTTGTGGGCAGATGGATATCCATTTAAGGATTCGTTTTGGGGTATAAATTTTAGGCTTTTGTGTATTTCCTCAGTAATACTCTTATGGTAGGGTAGGATTCCAAGACCTCCGCAACCTATCTTTTAAGTTCTCCTAGTAAGAGAATAACAATGTTTAGGGGGATTGCTAGTTTCTTAGTCCATGGAAACTTTTCTGCCTCTTTGTTTTTCTTCTTTCCAGATCCTGCTGTTTTTGTTCTGTTTTCCTTCTCTACCTATCTTTCTCCTCCTCTTCTATCTCAGTTTTCTTTCTCTTTTTTCCCCTTTGTTTGAAAGATCTTTGCAGCAAACTATTGCTACTTAATAGCTTCAACAAGGGGTCTCTACTTTTTTCAAAAATCATTTGTTTCCTGTGGGGATGTTTAATACCAAGAAAACAAAATCAGGACATCTCTAGATATTAGAAGATAAAGAGTCAGGGCAGGGAAAAGGGCATTGCTTGCTATCAAGATGGATATTTCACCCTCTCCTCTAATCACTTGGAAAAGTTGGGCACAGTATTTTTTAAAGTTTTAAAATATGAAGCTTAACTTGAAAACTAGTAAGAGAAGTCTCCAAGAGTCCTATATCAAGAGGGAGCCCATAATTTCAATAGCGAGTAAGAGGTTTCATCACCCATGTATCTTTTTGAGAGGTTGGGTTTTCAACACATAATCAGGAGTGAAAATTAAGGCCACAGACCTCATGCCTTGGAAGAACCTGGAACTAGCCATCTTGTATATCTAAGGCTCACATAAGCACTATCTGTGAAAAAGGCACCATTAATCTAGATCTGTTTGTCAGGGTTTGTCAGGAAGTGATCTATTTGCATCAGGCTATGGCTGGAAATTGAGTCTCTAGCAATCGTAGAACTCTCAGGGTAAGCCAAGTTCAGGTATAAGGCTTACATTTGAACCATTCGTGTAGTTTCACTACATTCATGTAGGCAAGAAACTATGAATGCAGAAACAGTTATAAAAACTAACCTATGAAATCTATGCATTAATAGGATTATTGCAACAATGGGAAGTTTATGAGGAATTCAAACAAGTGGTAACTAATGAACACACAGACTAAAGTTAAAATACATTTGAAGAGACTTAATCACATGACTGATAGCCACAACAGTTGGGGTAACACATATAAAAAGGGGAATTCAAAAGGAATTTTTAACCAAGTGTGTTTAGTATATTTGGAGATGTGAAAGAAGGAATGGAATCCATAAAGCTTTAAGAAAGCATTAATCAGGAGCAAATACATTTGATAAAGGGCAAAATGGAAATAGCAGATATAGAAAATACAGTCATTAAATTAGAAAATCATTAGGTGAGAAAACAAAGAAAATAGACTTAACTGAAGAAAGAATTAATGAATGGTAAATATGAGGGAAATCATCCAGGAATGAGTATCGAGAAATAAGGAGATAGTGTGATAGAGATTGCTTCGCTGTTCACCAAAGTAATTTCCTTTTTCTCCAAGGCACATATGTGGTGGATAGGATCCCCACGGCCCCCCCGAGTTGTCCCTGTCCTAATCCCTGTCCATGGAACCTGAATATGTTAGGCTACATGGCAAAAGGGATTTAAGGCTACAGATGGAATTGAGGTTGCTAATCAGTTGACCTTAAATAGGGAAATATATTATCCTGGATTATCTGTGTGGGCTCAATGGAATCATAAGAGTCTTTAAAATTGGAAGCAGGGGATTAAAAGGTGTCAGAGAAAAAGACATGACAATGGAAGAAGGCTAGAGTGTTGTGTGGGTGTGGGTTGGTTAATTGTTGCTAGTTCTGAAGATGGGGAATGGGGGACCATGAAGCAAGGAATATCTAGAAACTGAGAAAGCAAGGAAACAGGTTTGCTCCTAGAATTTCAGAAGCAATGCAGCCCTGCTGACACCCTAGCCCAGTGAGACATGTGTCACATTTCTAACATGTAGAACTAAGATAATAAATTTGTGTTGTTTTAGGCCATTAAGTTTGTGGTAATTTGTTTCAGTAGCGAAAGAAAACTAATACAACATGGTTAAACTATTGCCCCCAGATTCTCTTGCAGTTAGGTGGGGCTATACTGTTGAGTTGTAGCCAATGTAATTGTCAAAGTGATATGTACAATAACATCCAGGCTTCCCCATAAAACCCTCCCACTCATGCTGTCTACTCTTCTCCTGTGCTCACTTAAGACAGATGTGATAAACCTAGAAGCCGTTAGTTGAAAATGGTGGAAATACATAGGATAAGATGAACTTTCTTGGGGGCACCTGAGTGGCTTAGTCGCTTAAGTGTCTGACTCTTGATTTCAGCTCAGGTCATGATCTCATCGTTCTTGAGTTTGAGCCCTGCGTCCGGCTCTGTGCTGACAGTGAGGAGCCTGTTTGGGATTTTCTCTCTCTCCCTCTCTGTCTGCCCTACATGGGTTCTCTTCTCCTCTCTCTCTCTCTCTCTCTCTCTCAAAATAAATAAACTTAAAAAAAAAGATGAACTTGCTTAAGTCATTGCTGAGAGGAGAGCCAACTACCAATCAGGCATCCCTGATTTTACATAATAAAAGAATTTTATGAATAGAACCACTGAGATTTTAAGATTCATCTGTTACAAGGTCACAGACTAAGTTAATTAATAAAGATGAGATAGACAAAAGAGAAGTTAACAGGCCAGAAAGATGAGAGGAGAATCTTTACATATATTTGATAGTAATCTTAGGAGAGACTGTAGGGCACTTGTGAGAAGCACCGGGTATTGTATTAAGTGATGAATTACTGAATTCTGCTCCTGAAACCAATATTGCACTGTATGTTAACTAACTAAAATTTAAATAGAAAATAAAAAAAGGAGAGACTATAGTTTGTTAGATAAGTATAGAGGTAGTTATAAAAATGGGATATATTCATAGCAGTTAAAGTCAAGAATTTTCTATAATTAAAGAAAGATATGAGTCCACAGAATGGAAAATCTTGAGTCGTGAGCAAGATAAACGAAGTTAATCTCAAACCCAGATACATCATAATTAAAATGCAGAATACAAGGATAAACAGAAAATCTTAAAGCCATATTTACTTAGGAACCATCAAACTAGTAGCAGATTGTTATCAACAATAAAAAACGCCAGAAGGAAATGGAACAAATCTTCAAAATCTTGAGAGAAAAGAAATGTTAATTATATACTTAAACTCTCACGATTGAGGGTGAAGTAAAGGTATTTTAATTCATAAAGGGCTTAAAGAAATTTTCACACACATATAGGACCTTAAGAATGACTAAAGGATTATACTTGGGCAAGAATTAAGGAGAAGAAGGCACAGGCTATGACAAACAATTATAAACAGAGAAAATGCTGATATTTTTTAAAGCTATTTATAAAAGAGTCAATTTTGTATAAAATTTTGTTTTTAAAAATCATACTATAGGGGTACCTGTGTGGCTCAGTTGGTTAAGCATCTGACTTTGGCTCAGGTCATGATCTCACAGCCCGTGGGTTCAAGCCCCGCATTGGGTTCTCTGCTGACAGCAGAGCCCGGAGCCTGCTTCAGATTCTGTGTCTCCTTCTCTCTCTGTCCTTTCCCTTTCACACTCTGTCTCTCTTTCAAAAATAAACATTAAAATTTTTTTTTTTAAATCATACTATATGGAAGACGTTGAAAGGGAAGATAGTCTGAAGAGGCTACTGTCTACTCTTGGAGGAAGAAAAAGATACTGATGAGTTTTTTTTTGTTTGTTTGTTTTTTTGCAAAAATCAAGAAGTATGCATGTTACAAATGTAAGGATGAAGAAAACAAAAGCTACCAACCAGATAAAGCAAAAGGAACAAAATCTAGCAATCTAATAGAAAGTAGGAAAGAAGATTTAAAAAATAAAAGAACAAAACCTGGTAAATAGAAAATGCAGTAAAACTGTCATAACTTAGATGAAATATATCAGCAATTTACAATAAATGTAAAATGGACTAAATTTATTTGAGAAAAAATTTTATAATGGTTAATATGCATAGTCATGCAATATGCTATTTAAAAAAGATACAAGTGAGACAAAAACAAACTGTGAAGTTGAAAATAAAAGGATAGAAAAATAGGGGCGCCTGGGTGGCTCAGTCGGTTAAGCGTCCGACTTCAGCTCAGGTCACGATCTCTCAGTCTGTGAGTTCGAGCCCCGCGTCAGGCTCTGGGCTGATGGCTCAGAGCCTGGAGCCTGCTTCCGATTCTGTGTCTCCCTCTCTCTCTGCCCCTCCCCCATTCATGCTCTGTCTCTCTCTGTCTCAAAAATAAATAAAGGTTAAAAAAAAAAAGAAAAATAAATAACAGGCAGATACATATTACAACAAAGATGTTGGAGCAATACGGGTATCAGATAATGTGGAACTTAGCCAGAAGTGTTCCTGAGTCTATGGATGGACATGGTATCATTGAACAAAGCAAAATTTAATAAAAAAGAACAATTATGAACTTGTATACATCTAACAAAAATCAAAATATGTAAAGGAAAAATGGGAAGTATTAAAAAGAAAAATGACATCAAAAGGAGACAATTGTAGTTGTCTTAAACATATCTTTTTGAAACTAGTATATCATGAAAAAGAATAACAATAGAGAACATTTGAATATTAATAAGTTTGGGCTGATAGTACATCTGTGGGTAAAATCCTGAGCCCAAACCAATAAAAAATATTCTTTGAAAGTTTACTTACAGATACTCAAAAGTCTCAACACACTTCAGAGAATCTAAATTATACACATCCCACTTTTGTATCATAATACAATACAATTTGAAATCAATAATAAAGCTAAAATGGATTAAACTAAAACACTTTTTATGTAACTTATTTGTTAAAATTATGGAAATTATGAAATGTTTAAACTGAAAATCAAAGACAATGCTATATATCAAAGCTTTTAGTAGCATCAGAATGGATTTAAATGCTTATAAGAAAATAAGAAAGTCTTAAAATTTATGCAGAGTTTCACATATTAAACTAGGAAAAGGAAGAAAAAGTAGAAAGAAGGAAATACTAAAAATAAAAACAGAAACTGATAAAATAGGGAAAAATAATTAGTAGATGTTTAACAAAACCAAAATTTATTTTTGCTTTTTTAAGTTTTTATTTATTTATTTATTTTGAAGAGGTAGAGGAGCAGAGAGGGAGAAAAAAATCTCAAGCAGGCTCCGTGCTGTCAGTGTGGAGTCCAACGTGCAGCTCAAACCCATGAACCGTGAGATTGTGACCTGAGCTGAAACCAAGAGTTGCATGCTTGACTGACTGAGCCACCCCAGGGCCCCCACCATTGAGCTTTTAATAGATTAATAGGTAGGAACAACTATCTTTGGCATGAATGATCAAAGAAAGAAGGCACAAGCCCAGTGATGCTAGGAACAAAAATAGGACATGTCCATAGATAGAGTGAGCAATTTTTAGAATAATGAAATAATTTTATGACATTAAATACAAAAAAAATTAATTAAAATACATTCAAACTTATTAATAAGATTTTTGTTAGTAAACTAGAAATTGAAAGGAATTGTCTTAACCCAATAAAAGGGAGCTGCCAAATGGAAGCAAGCATCACATTTAATGGTGAAACCAGAGGCATTCCTGCTAAAGTCAGATACCAAGACGGATGCCTATGATCATTGCTGGTATTAACATTGTGTTGGATATTTTGGGCAAAACAATAAAATAAGGAAACAGTTTTAAGAACTGGAAAGAAAACTCAAAATTGTTAGTTTTGGAGATAGGATTTTACATACAAAATCCAAGAGACTCTAAATTATTAAAACTCCTAGAGCTCAGCAGGCTGGCTAGATCCAAAATCTCTTCCAAAAGTACAACATACAATTATTTATATAGTGGCAATAATTATTTGTAAAATCCAGTAGAAAAAAATGTCATTGACAACAAAAACAAATATGTGCATAGGAATTAATATAACAATAGATGCTCCAGACCCTTTAGAGAAAATTATAGAACATTATTGAAGGTCATATAAGAAGATTTGAATAATAGATACATCATCGTATTAATGCATGGGAAGAACTGATTTTATAAATGTATAGACTCAGTGAAATTCCAATGAAGTCCTAGTGTGACTCATATGAACTTCAGAAATGGATTCTTTTTTTTTAATAGAATATTTTAATATTTATTTTATTTTTGAGAGAGAGAGAGAGAGAGAGATTGAGACAGAGAACAAATGTCGGGGAGGGGCAGAAAGAGAGGGAGACACAGGATCCAAAGCAGGCTCCAGACTCTGAGGTGTCAGCACAGAGCCCAACTCAGAGCTTGTGAGTGTGAACTCACAAGCCACGAGATCATGACCTGAGCCGAAGTCAGTGCTTAACCGACTGAGCCACCCAGGCGCCCTGAGAAATGGATTCTAAAATTTGTTTAAGAATAAAGGTCCAAGAATAGCCAAAACATTTCTGAAAAGAACAACAAAGAGAATGTGCTGTTCCTCATAATACATGTCTTGAAGCTTTAGTAATGGAAGAAATTTAGGATCTATTAAGCAAGAGACAAAAGTTCACTGAAACAGAAGAGAAAATCAGGGAAAAACTAAGCACGAGATAAAAGAGGTGTTACAAATCAGTGGAGAAAGAATGTGTGAGTTAATAAATTCAGTTGGAATAGTTGGTTTCCAGAAGAAAATTTTTCTTTAGAAAAATTAGACCTTTATATTTATAAACAAACAAAAAAATCCCAAATGCAGAAACGTCCATTTGGATTAAGGTTCTATATGTAGAAAGAGAAACTTTGTAACTATTAAGAGAAAGTATAGTATAGCATCTTTGTGATATCTAGGAAAGAAAGACCAAAAAAAGCACAAAATATAAAAGAAAACAAAAGATTGACAAATATTATTACAACAAATTGTGTGTGTGGTTGGGGAGGAGGGAGAATGGAACCTTTTAAATGTCAAGAGACACCACAAAATTTTAAAAGTAAGAGAATTTGAGGAAGCATTTCTAAATATTTAACAAAATATAAAAGATTAGTTTTCAAAATTATAAAGAATTTCTGCAATCAATTACCTAATGGATAAATCGGTGAATGAATAGTTTGTGTAAGGTGAAGCCTAAGTGGGTAATATACATACAAGAGAATTCTCAGTTTCAGGAATGAGCAGGAAAATGCAAATTAAAAATTTTATACCTATCAAAGTGGCAATATTGTGAAAGTATGATGGAATTGGGGTTATTAATTCAGGGAAATGGGAAACTTTTACACATTTTGGTGTGCCTGTTATGTAACTACCATGGAATTCAATTAAACAACAGATAGTATAGTAAAAATGTGCTTATGTTACATAAATGTTATATACATGACAATTCATTAATCCCATTACAGCGTATCTACTCTGGATAAACTGTTTTCCAAATTACTTAAGGACATTTCGCAAGCAATATTTATGATAGCAGAAATTGCAAACATTGAGAATGCCTCAGTAGGAGAAAGAATAGAAAAACGTATTTGTAAGTTGGAATATTTAGCACTTAAAATGCATACCTTGGATTTCTATATATTTTCAGTATTACAATATTTTGGAGGAAAAAAGCAAGCTGTAATGATACTTTCAAAATGATGTCATTTTAGTAAAAATTTTAAAGAAATACATACAAGACAATACTATGTATTGTTCAGTGACACATAGAGATTATATAAACAGATGAAAATAAATTTAAGATTTATGGTACGTTATAGAGTTTGGGAAGTGGGGAGAGTGGAATGGGTATAGGGATGGGGACAAAAGGGATTTCTAGATTATCTGTCACTTGAGAAATATGACAAAATATCAGTTGTGAAACCTAGGGTGTGGATTTACAAGTGTCAATTATTTTTGCACTTTAATTTAAAAATTTCTTCAAGAGACAAAAAGACAAATACAAAAACTACAAGGTGTGCAAACCAGATGACAGTGGAAAAGCCACAAGAACCTACCTAGGGAATTGAATGATGGTGCTAAAACATACAGAAGCGTGAGGTGAATCATCAGAATTTCGATTCCTGACCTTTCCATATCAGTGTCAGTCATCATGCCCTCTTAGGAGTTGAAGCCCAGGCCCAGGCCCAGGCCCAGGGAGACCCACTGACCTGGTGGTGAGAACTGGAGGCCACTCCCAACTTCATCCTTTCAATTTCTAATAAGGGTTTTTCTACTTTAGTAGACAGATGTTATTTCTACGAAACTCTGTGGCTTACATTTTTCTCTGTCCTTCTCTCTCCCTCCCTCCTTTCCATCCCCTTTTCTTTTCTTCTATTTTATTTCTATTTCTTTCCTTTTTTCTCACTCATCATTTCCTCTATTTTTTTTCCCTTTCCTCTCAGTCAGTATGGAAACCAACAGACCAAGTTTGGAAACTGACAGTTTATTATTGTCAGACTATTCTAAACCAGTGTTCGGAGACTTTCTCTGTTGCTTAATATTCGTATGAACTGATGGTTTCTCTCTTTCCTCAAAGTGTTTACAATCTAGAGAAGTGTTACTGATGGGAAGCAAATTTTTGTTGAATTTTGTTGAAAAACAAGACAATACTTAACTGTAATCTCCTTTGGATCCCTCTAAAAACACAAGTAAAACCAAGAAAAATCAGTTTGGATATTCTATTTCTGTAGTTTTGATATCATCAAGAGAGGATTATCCAATCAACACCGTCAAAGAGTCAAATAGTCAAGAAACTAGAGGCAAAATCTTTTCATGGCTTAACTTATGAGCCAAATGACAAGACAAAGCAGGCAAAGGTTAATGAAGGTAAATATGTAGTGAGAAGAAATAACAAACTATACATGGAAAGAAACACTGAAGCAGATGAATATATTAGCTATAAAGTAAGTTGAGGCCAAGTAAGAGAAAAATGGCAAAATATTGACTCAGCTGACTGAGAATTCAAGTTTAATGAAGAGATGGGAAACTATAATGAATACACACACACACACACACACACACACACACACATATCTATTGTGATTGGATGTGCATCCTATAGCTTAAAACTTATTTCTTAATGATGTCATGGAAACATTTTCTAAAAGACCTGGAGACAGACAAAGCAAATTACACAAAAAGTTGTCATGCTATTGTTGCTATTGTTTTAATGAAAAGTGTAAAAATAAATAATACCAACAAGCTGGAAGTGACTTAAATTATGTTGCATGATGGTCTAATTTGATATTTTCCTAGTGTATAAGTAAAGATCTACCCAGAAATGTAAAGACAGCATGTATTTTTTTTTCTCATCTCTTTTCTTAAAATGAGTGCTTTCCAAACCACACTCAGATATCACCTCATGCCAGTCAGAGTGGCCAAAATGAACAAATCAGGAGACTATAGGTGCTGGAGAGGATGTGGAGAAACGGGAACCCTCTTGCACTGTTGGTGGGAATGCAAATTGGTGCAGCCAGTCTGGAAAACAGTGTGGAGGTTCCTCAGAAAATTAAAAATAGACCTACCCTATGGCCCAGCAATAGCACTGCTAGGAATTTACCCAAAGGATACAGGAGTGCTGATGCATAGGGGCACTTGTACCCCAATGTTTATAGCAGCACTCTCAACAATAGCCAAATTATGGAAAGAGCCTAAATGTCCAACAACTGATGAATGGAGAAAGAAACTGTGGTTTATATACACAATGGAGTACTACAGGGCAATGAGAAAGAACGAAATATGGCCCTTCGTAGCAATGTGGATGGAACTGGAGAGTGTGATGCTGAGTGAAATAAGCCATACAGAGAAAGACAGATACCCATATGTTTTCACTCTTATGTGGATCCTGAGAAACTTAACAGAAACCCATGGGGGAGGGGAAGGAAAAAAAAAAAGAGGTTAGAGTGGGAGAGAGCCAAAGCATGAGACTCTTAAAAACTGAGAACAAACTGAGGGTTGATGGGGGGTGGGAGGGAGGGGAGGGTGGGTGATGGGTATTGAGGAGGGCACCTTTTGGGATGAGCACTGGGTGTTGTATGGAAACCAATTTGACAATAAATTTCATATATTGGAAAAAAAATAAAAAAAATAAAATGAGTGCTTTCCTTACATACTTGAGTGTGATTAAGTCCAAGAAACAAAATCTTCTGGTTTACATTAGTGTTACTTGTTTCTCCTGGTTTTGTATTTTATTGATTGATTGATTGATTGATCTATTTATTTTTACAGAGACAGAGAATGCCTGTGTGGGTGGGGGAGGGGCAGAGAGAATCCCAAGCAGGCCCTGTGCTTGTAATGAAGGGCCCAGCTAAGGGGTGGGCCCTCAAACTCACAAACCGTGAGATCATGGCCTGAGCCAAAATCAAGAGTCAGATGCTTAACCACCTGAGCCACTCAGGGGCCTCTGCTGGTATTTTAAAAACAGAAAATACTAAGGTGCTGAACACTTTGATGTGCTGCACTTACACTTGCTGTAAAAATTAGTAACATTAAAAATAAATTCAGTGCCTTTCAAAACTTTTGAATTATCATGGCAACTTTAACATATAAGATGTGGGGCACCTCGGTGGCTCAGTCAGTTGAGCATCCGACTCTTAGTTTCAGCTCAGGTCATGATGTTGCAATTTGTGAGTTCAAGCCTCGCTTTGGGTTCTGTACTGACAGTGCACAGCCTGCTTTGGATTCTCTCTCTGCCCCGCCCCTGCTCACATGCTCTCTCTCTCTCTCAAAATAAATATATAAACTATAAAAAATTGTTTAAAAAACTGAAAAATAGATATAACATGTGATATATTTAAATACCAAAATTTAAAATTTACTAAATTGCATGCACTTAAACTGATACAGTGACCTTGTCCAATATTTTCCTGTCAGAAGATTTTTGTAGTCTCTAGTTGACCACCACATTTATATTTCTGTGTCCAGAGATGATAGAGGGAAGAGTGGTAGAGCTTGGAAACTTAGAAACAAGATGACTAGGATTTATAGGGCCACCTTAGAGGTGATTGGGAAATTGAAGAAATAAGTTGCCATTTGGCTTTATGAATTTTAAATTGTGGCTTTTTCGGATCACAAATAAAATGGACAATAAAATACTTACTGATCCAGGTTTTCCCTAAGAATACAAGGTTTGCCTGGAATAGAAAGAAGCTAAGATTACAGACTCTACACTAAAGATCCATAGCAAGAAATTAATAAGATATTATTAAATTGTGTAAAAATAAACTACATGAAATCTAGAGTCAGACAATTCTGAATTTCTATTAGGTTGAGTGGCTTGCAAGTCACTATAGCTTTAGGCAAGTCACTAGCATTTTTCATGCATATATTTCTCTTCTGTAAATTTGGGATAACAATACATAGCAAGTTAATTGATTTAAGAACTGCTTATTAAGGATTATCTTTACTATGAGGAAAACAGACTATAAGAGGGCAAGAGTAGAGAGAAACCAGTTAGGGGTCAGTTAAAGCAGTTCAAGGAAGAGATGTTGATGCTTGGGCCAAGATTGCCATCATGGTGAAAAGTGGTCTAATTTGGAATATAATTTAAAAGTAGTGGGGATGTGATTTCCTGGTGGATTGGATGAGGAGAGTGAAATAAAGAAGTTAAAGAGGTAGACAGCCTGAGCACCTGGGGGAATGCAGGTGTCCATATCTGTAAGTAGCAGGATCAAGCCTTGGGTTTTGGACATGTTAAGAGTGAGATACCTCTCCTATATATTCAGGACCACTGTATTATGGTTGTATAGGTTGTTCAGAGCACAGAGGGATTTGGGGACTGAAATCCCAGCAGTATTCTTGAGTGGGGCTGCATCTGCCTAGAGAAAGGAGCACTCTTTAATTTGTACCAAAGCAACCTGTAGGCTAACCTGAAGAGGCCCTGAACGGACACAGGGGCTTTTGGGGTAGTTCACCCTTGTGTGGTTCACAGGGTCACTTGTAGATATTAAAATAAAACGAAAAACATCCACAAGAGTGGCTAGCACATAGGAAGTACCAAGTGCATCTTAATTCTCTTCCTCTCCTATACTGTATATTGCATTTTACTTATCTGTGTACCCTTACGTTAGCTTCTTGCACTGATTTAATGTGGTGTCATGATGATAACCTATTCTGAGGGGGTTTCCCAAGAAACAGGAGATGTAAATGACAACAGTAGACAAAAGCAGCCCTTCTTTGTGCTCTTGGAATTTCAGTACACAGGTCAAACTGTAATGTCACGAATTTTCAGGGGTTTATTCCTCCATTTCTTAACATTTATGTGAAGAACGGCACACTGAGTGGCTAGCATTTGAATTTTTCTTGAGTACTCAGATTACTTTTAGCCTATTAGTAGGTGGATAAAAGAGGAATTGGATAGTACTAGGGGTAAAAATAATGCACAGTGTGAAGGGAAACATTTATGAATACTTCTCAGAATCCTCTATTTGTTACTTTGGTTTCCTGTTATTTTACCTAGGTTTTAAAGCACCTCCTGTTATAACAGTTTAAAAAGCATTGATTTTCCTTTTTAATTTTACCATAATCTCTAAATATACTTACCTCGATCATCATATGAAGTGTCTAGAGGGTTGAAGGAAAAACATAAGATTCTTAATTTCTCATAAATGGATTTCTGTATTAATTTCTTAGCAATTCAGCATATAATTTATTTACCACTTTCTGTTGAATATAAATGTCGGAATCCTGAAAGACAACATGAAAACATAATGAGATTCTACCTTGACAACTCTGTCTGCATCGTTTTCTTATTAGGTAAAAATCTGTTTACCTCTTCCTCTTTTAGATCTCTGAGAGGGAAAATCTTTTGGAGAAAAGAAACAGATTAAATTTACTAACAGCGCATCAAGAAATGTTTCATCGTATGTCTAAATCCAGCCAGGAAGATTTTTCTCCCTTCCCAGATATTCCCATTTTCTTTGGATTCCATTTCAGAAAAGAAAGGAAGGATGCCATATGCTTTGCTCCTCACTCTGTTGTTCATGACAGATGAATCATAGAAGTAGGAGGAGGCATGGACCAAGAGGCCAAGTGTGGGGCATGACAGCAAGCAGCGTGATCAAGCTACTTCCTCTCTCCTTTTGGAAATGCGAATCCGTATACTTGTAGCGTGTGTGTGTGTGTGCGTGTGTGTGTGTGTGCGCGCACATGTGTATGCATGCGTGCATGTGTGTGTCGCTACAAAAAAGTAGAGTGCCTTGGAATCTACTTAGAACCATTAGGTTTCTGGATGTTTTATTTCAAATAAGCTTTATGTTGTTTTTCAGTTACATTAGACCACATGTCCTGATTTGATTAATATTGATTAATTTAATATTAGTAATATTAATAATAAATACTGAAATTCAGTATAAAATGAGCCTTTTTTGTCTTAACCAAGTGGGGATAGTGTAATTGAGAATATGAGTGCTGGACTCAGGGCCACAAACCTGGATTTTCTATCCAACTCCTTCTTTTGCTAGGTGAATTTGGGTAAGTCTCATAACCTTTTGAGTATCAATTTCATCTTCTAAAATGAAGATAATATAAGTTGTGCTCACCTATTGTACTTTATAGCTTTACAAAGCATCTTTTTATGCAGAGTATTCAGACTTTATGACAACTCATGAATTTTATGTACTTTATCCCTATTTTACCCATCCAGGAAATTGTTTCAGAGAGGTTTCTTAGCCTTTCCATGATTTTGGGATAAACAGGAGTTGGAAGGGATTTTTTTTAATGGTCTTAGGAAGGAGACCTATTTGTCTTTTCTGAGAAAAGTGCTGAAATCTTATTTATATACATATATACACATACATGCGCACACACAGATGGATTGGCAGTTAGATAGTATGACAGGAAAAGATGTGCTGACTTAACAAATCATACTCAAAGGGAGATGAGTTCATTTTATGCTCTAAGGAACACATTCTTCCATTAATTCTGTAGTAGTTCCTAATCTATTTACCTCTACCATCTTCATAGTCCAGAAGACCAGCACCTGGAGAAAAAAGGAGAGAGTGCTCCATGGTTTTGCTTCTTGAAAATGAGTGGAGCTTTAAGACTCTGAGAGCTAATGTAGACATGAAATCCTGATAGTGAATAATAATAGGAATTAATTTTTTTTGCAGGAACCAGGACTGTGCATAGCAGGAGCAGGTGGTAAGTGACCATGCCGGTCATCAGTTTCACCGGGCTACATAGTAATCAGAAGGGCCTCAGAATACTTTTCCTTCTTGGTACTCCAGCACTTAACTCCTGTGTTTCTTCTCTTACTAATCCTGGGCTGTCTTTTCAGCAACTTTGGCATCTTACTAGACATTGCCGTAGAAAATCTGCTTCACCTCTTTACATCTTGAACTTGGTTCTCTTTTGAATCATAATTATCTTAGTTGTATTCACTCTTGCTATTCCTAGCTACATTCCATTCGCCTACCTACCCATCTTGCTGAGGCCCTCTTCACTACCAGATTGAGACCTTCTGTTCCATTGCCTGAGGAGTCTGCTGTTTTCATGGCGTGGTATTTCTCTTGCTGCTCTTGGACCACAGGAGGCATCTGAAGAGAGCCTCAGAATCATGCAGACCTACCCCCTATTAGTTCATTCTGCCCAGTTTCAGTTTGACACTCAGTGTTGCATGGAAATCTCTGGTGGTGGGTTTCTCCCAGTAAATTAGAAGTTCAGTTCATGGAATGATGCATTATGCAAGGTGCTGGGAATACAATGATAAACAAGACAGATTTGGTCCCTGACTTATAGAAATGCCATTATGCTTTCTAACTTTTCCTTTTCTCATGGATCTAAGTACTTACTTTGTTCTGAACTGTATCTTGAGACATCAATTTCTGTGGAAGAATCAAGCAAAAATATTACAATTATCTACTTGCAAGAGGTGTTTTTCCTCCTAACTCAACGCTCCTCACTCTAAACTGTGCTTCTTGCTCCCAAGGTGGCCCCCTAGATATGATGCATTACTGGTTCCTACCTCTTTTAAGCACCTGCAGCCAGCCCTGTTCTACCTATCCCTCCACACGAATTCTCCACATAGGTGCTAGGATGAGAAATAAGGAGGGGATGCAGCTGATTAGAAGGGAGGTGGGAGGATACTAAGGAAAATCCTGGAAAGAGAGATGTTGTGGCATGGAAATACGTTATTGCCTACATGAGTCCCATCTCGAGTTCATTGACAAATACTATATACTGGTCTCTTATCATCTCTTCTGTATGAAGTCACTAAAATTCTTGAATTCTTTTTATATAATACTAGCACAGTGTCTTCTTTTTTCCATTTTTATTCCTCAGATAATTTCCCTTGGGTCTCAGATAATTTTAGAGTATTCTTGTTGTTACTGTTGTTAAATTCAGTCTGCTTTTTGGGGGGGTTGGCCTTATTGGTAATGTGAGCTTTGGGAGTTTAAAAGTGCAGGGGGAATCACTAGTAGGTCAAAGATTCTGTGGTTCATGTATTGACATGGGCTCCCAGAATATTGGCAAAGTCTCTAGCTATCAACTAAGTAGAAACTGAGACTGAACTTTGGCATTCCTTCCACTGTGACTTTCACAGGGAATCTCCATTTTGACTTGTTACTCACCATTTTGTTTGCGTCGTGTCCATCTTGTTAATAAAATAGCCAGAATAACAAGTCCCAGTAGAGTCAGGATGACAGCCAAAGTTATTTCTGCAACAAAAATTCAACTGTACTCTTTCTTATTTACACTGTGTCATGATCAGAGACAGCTTCTGGTCACCTCTTAACTGTTTTCACCAAATAGGCATCTCCCCTCTGCCCCCTTTTCTGCTTTCTTCCTTAATGTTCCTTATCTTATTGTCTCCACATTCCTTCCCCTACTCATTATTTATATTGGTCCTATTGGTCAGATACTAAGAACCTCAGATGCTATGTACCCTTGGTTTAGAGAGTGGAAAATGTGACACATTTCCTCCTTAGTTGAATCCCTTACTCTATGTAGGCAGAAGGTTAGAGGGAATCATTGATACAAAGTAAAGTAATTCACTGGGGTGTGAGAAAAAATATTAGTTCTATTTTTATGTAATTTTATATTATAACTAAAATTCTAGATTTTCTGTTTTGAAGCATGTATTAGTACAGTAGTATGTTTACAACATGTGTGTGTGTGTGTGTGTGTGTGTGTGTGTGTATGCAGTGTATGCAGTGTGTGTACAAATACTTTTACATAGGTAGGCAATCAAAAATTTTAGAGGCCCCTGACTGAACATGATCATATTAACGAAAACCACAACAGAAGACAGAAATTTCTTATCATTGGGAAAGACCTTTCAGTCATCACCCACAAAGCCTCTCATGATAAGACATATTTGTGACAGTTGTTACTTTGGTTAATAGAATTTCTCCCAAAGTCCCATGCTGGGACTGCTAGCCTATATCTGTTTATGTATAACTGGAGAGACAAATCTTAAGTAGATACCTTGCTACGGTTATGAAGAACTGAGACTAAGGAGCTCTGGGGAGAAGAAAGGAAGAGAGGGAGGGAGGGAAAGAAGAAAGAGAAAAAGAGAAAGAGAAAGAAAAAGATGTAAGAAGGGAAGGTGGCGGAAGGAAGAAAGAATAAATGAGTGAATAAACCAATCATAAATCTGCCTGTGACAGTGATAAATGCTGAGACAACTGAACTATGAAGGGCTAAAAAAATTAATTACACCAAGATTAAGCTGCTGCAAGAAAGCAGTAGATGAATTCACCTCAAGATGTAACGAAACACCTCAAGTTGGGGAAAATCAGTCATATGTCTACACAATCTTTCAGTTGTTAGGTCACGTGAGAACAATTTCCCAACAAAACAACCTTCAGAGATTTGCTCCTAATGGACCACTAAGATGAATAGTAAATAGTTTGGCCTCTTTCATGCCAAGTCAGAATTTCATAACTGATGTGAAGTAATCCTTAGAGGAGGAAGGGATAACCAGGTGGTGTACTTGGATCAAGCTTCTGGAAGGCAGTACTCCCTTTGAGTGGTGTCTGAAATGTTCTGGCTATTAGACAAAAGATGATCCATTCCATTTTTGAGGAAAATAAGAAGAAGGGTTAAAACATTATAAAGTGAGCAATACTACCAGAAGTAAGACAACAGGCTAAGGAATTTTCCTATTGTTCCAGAGGATGGTTGTTTTAGTTGTCCAAACTCTTGAAACCAAAGAAGAAATCATTGTCCTCACTCTAGAGCTGAGCTGACTCTGAGTGGTTTTCCTCAGGCTCCCAGAGGAATCAATGAGAGTGAAAGAAAGGATGTTGAATTTGAAAGAAAGCAGACAGATAAGGAGTGTGTTAAAGTCTCTGAAGAGAAGAGTTCTGAGCCAGTAAGGTCTGGGTGACCTTAGAGAAGGAGTCAGTCCGTACCCAAGACTGCCATTTTTCAGGTGTTGTCTTCAGAGGGTTCTGTGTCATCTGGATTTCTTTGTCAAAGGGAGATCAAGATAAAAGGAACACCCCAAGCTCACTGTTTCTGAGCAGTATGAACTGGGATGTGGCAGAGGTCCTTGTAGACAAGCATGCAGAGGGTTACAGAGGAACTATGTGGCTCAGGTTAATCAGACCTAAGCAGACTAAAGGAGTGTGGCCTGTGAAGGTTCCAGAATCTGTGTCATAACAAAGAACTAGAACTTCAGAGAGACAAGAAGAAAGGAAGTTGAGGACCAAGAGGCTGGGAAGACTTCAGAATATTTTGGAGGGGGATTTTATGATTTTGAAAGGGGATTTACTCTATTTGGGCTCTTGAATAAGTTCTTATTTTCCAGACATTTTGAGGCCAGAGATTGTTTCCTTCATCCCTGTAACTTCTAGACATTTTGAAGCAGAGAACTTCCTATAGAATAGGCACTTAATAAATGTTTAATAATTAGAAGTGAGAAAAATTCCTATATCTATAAAAAGGAGGGCCTTGAAACAAATGGAGGGTGAACCGGTGAAGGGAAGCCATTGGAATTAGATAGTAAGGGAAAGTCAAGAGGTCTGTGGTGCTAGGAAAAAAGAGCCAGTGAATGGGATTTCAAGCCACTGTAGACAACAAGGGGAGTAATAAAATTATATGAACTCTAAGGCTTTATATTAGACACATACTTTACACGTACAATTTATTTAATCCTTAATAACATTTACAATGAAACATCTGAAGTCACCCAGCCAACAAATGGCAGAGTTTCTGACTCCAGAGCCCACATTGTATTCACAAAGCCACATTTCATTTCAATCTTGGGGGCCTGCTGTTTGTGGTAGTATGTCATAGGCCAAGCAGTCAGCCACTGGAAGAGCACAGTGATGGACTCCATTTTGAGGATGCTGCACCCTCCAGGTTTGGGGTAGCTCTGGACTACTTTGATTTATCTTTTACACCTCCCCCACCTCCCCTCTGGCAACAATCATTTTGTTCTCTGCAGTTAAGAGGCTGTTTCTTGGTTTGTCTCTTGCTCTCTTTTTTTCTCCTTTGCTCCTTTGTTTTGTTTCTTAAATTCCACATATGAGTGAAATCATATGGTACTTGTCTCTCTGTCTGATTTCACTTAGCATCAGAATCTCTGGGTCCATGTTGTTGCAAATAGCAAGATTTCATTTTTTTTTATGGCTGAATAATATTGCATTGTATATATATACCACATCTTTATCCACTCATCCATGGATGGACATTTGGGCTGCTTCCATAGTTTGGCTATTGTAAATAATGCTGCAATAAACATAAGGGTGCATGTATTCCTTTGAATTAGTGTTTTTGTATATCTTGGGGGTAATAACAAATAGTACAACTGCTGGATCATAGGGTAGTTCTATTTTTAATTTTTTGAGGGGCCTCCATACTGTTTTCCACAGTTTGCATTCCCACCAACAGCTCATGAGAGTTCATTTTTCTCCACATCCTCGTCAATGCATGTTGTTCTTGTCTTGTTGATTTTAGCTACTCTGACAGGTGTGAGGTGATAATTCATTGTAGTTCTGATTTGCATTTCCCTGATGATGAGTAAGGTTGAGCATCTTTTCACATGTCTGTTAGCCATTTGTATGTCTTCTTTGGAGAAATGTCTGTTCATGTCTTCTACGACTTTGTAATTGGATTATGTTTTGGATATTAATTGTATCAGTTCTTTATATATTTCGGATACTACCCTTCTTCCATCCCATAGGATGGAATGGAAAGTTTTTACTTTGATGTAGTCCCAATAGTTTATTTTTGCTTTTGTTTCCCTTGCCTCAGAAGAGATATCTAGAAAGATATAGTTAGGGCTGATGTTAGAGACATTGCTGCTTGTGCCCTTTTCAAGGATTTTTATGGTTTCAGGTCTCACATTTCTTTTCTGAAGTTCTTCTGAAAAAACAAAAGGATTAATGTGATATTAATGTAAATATCAAGGTAAACATACAAGAAGAAAATTAGACTTTGTTGAAAAATAAGAATGTAAAGTCAAAAGTAACCAGGATGCTGCACGCACATGCACACACACACACACACACACACACACACTCGGAAGCAGGTGAGCTCACTTTGATTTACGTAATGCTCTCCAGGAAATGAAAAGGGAAGGGAGAAGAGTGATGATTTTACTGAATTTAGAGAATAAATGTGGGTTATTAGTTCTTGTGGTTACATTTTATTAACATCTTTTTATAACATTTTCATTCTTTCTTCCCCTAATAAGTTCTTTAACTTTTTCTATGTCTATCCTTCTATCTCCATATACCCCCTACCCACACACACACATACAGATCTGCGTGTGTGTGCGTGTGGGATATATGGAGATATATGGAATATATATATGTGTGTGTATATATATATTTATGATATATATAGTCACCAATTACATGTTTATTCATATAAGCATATGTTATACATACATGTTATATCTGTATGTATAATATATATACACACAAGTATTATTCATTTGTCAACTATTGGCATAGGATTTTATTAAATGTTTTTAATGTTTATTTTTGAGAGAAAGAGAGACAGGGCACAAGTGGGCTGGGGGCAGAGAGAGACGGAGACACTGAATCCGAAGCAGTCGCAGGCTGTGAGCTGTCAGCACAGAGGTCTACGGGAGGCTCGAACCCACAAGCAGTGAGATCATGACCTGAGACGAAGTCATGATCAGACTCCCAACCAACTGAGCCACCCAAGCACCCCAAGGGTTCTGGAATTCATCATAAGAACTTAGGAAGTGAATAATTGCAATGAATGCATACAAATCGTTTTTCAGCCTTGGTCACTTTCACTTTTTTACATTGGTAGATACTGCAGCACTATCCAATTGAGTTGTCAGTTAATTCTTCACAACTTATTTAGTTGAAACAATCACTATATAAGTTTTAATACTTAACTGGAAAAGTTTTCAAAAGTAAATAATATTGTCATAATTTTGTTCCTTCTTTCCTCAGTGCATCCTTCCTTTTTTCTCTTTCTGCTGTTCGTCAAATTACTTATCCTCAATTATTCCTGTGTCTCCAAGTTTTGCTTTCACCTATCATGATGATAATCATTATCATACTGAAGTAAACTACTGAGAAAGAGAAAATAAGAAAGTAAATTGAGAGGACAGGAATGAGACTGAAGAGAGAAAAAAGACAGGAATAAGTTAATTGAAGGAATGGAAATATTTGTAAAAGCTCTGCTGTTTTCAATCCCCAAGAAACTGTCCACATTATGGAGATTTACAAACAAAAATCCAGGGAGAAATAAATAATACAATCATGGTAGGGGACATCAATGCCCAACTTTCTTCAATGGATAGATCACCCAGACCTGGAGTCAATAAGGAAACATTGGACTTGAAGTACATTTTATATCAAATGGACCTAACAGATATACATAGATCATCCCATTCAACACACTAAAATGCATATTCTTCTCAGAGCTCAAGAAGGAACACTTTCCAGGATAAATCATATGTTAGATCACAAGACAAGTTGACAAATTTAGAAAATTGTTATCCTCAAGAATGTTCATCAATGCCAATGATATGAAACTAGAGGTTGATAACTGGAGGCAAGGTGAAAAATTGACAAATGAGATTAAACAACATGATTCTGAGAAGCCAGTTGGTCAAAAAAGAAAACAAAAGGTAAATCAAAAATATCTTATGATATATGAAAATGGAAACAACATACAGAAACCAAAGGGAAATAGCAAAAACAGTTCTAAGAGAGAAATTTCTTAGTAATAAATTCCTACATTAAGAAAGAAGAAAGGGGCACCTGGGTGGCTCAGTTGGTTAAGTGTCTGACTTCGGCTCAGTCATGATCTCACAGCTCGTGAGTTCAAGCCCCGGTTTGGGCTGTGTGCTGACAGCTTGGAGCCTGGAGACTGCTTCGGATTCTGGGTCTCTCTCTGCCCCTCCCCACTCATGTCCTCTCTCTCCCTCAAAAAAATTAAATATTAAAAATAATAAAAGAAAGAAAGAAGAGAAATCTCAAATAAACAACCTAAATGGACACTCTACGGAAATACAAGAAGAAGGAACTAAACCCAATATTAGTAAAGGAAGGAAATACTAAAGATCATAGCAGAAATAAATGAAAGAAGCTAGAGAAACAATAGAAAAGTTCAGTGAAACTAAGACTTGTTTTTTGGAAAGATTAACAAAATTGACAAATCTTTAGTTACACTACCTTAGAAACATGGGAGAAGGTGTAAAAAAATTATATATGAAAAAGAAGATCTTAGAACTGATACAACAGAAATACAAAAGATCACTATGTCAAGGCCACTATGAACAAATAACACCAAAAAGTTAGATAATTTAGAAGAAATGGATAAATTCCTACAAACTTACAACCTATAAAGACTGAATCATGAAGAAATAGAAAATCTGAACTGCCCAGTAAGGACTAAAGAGATTGCATCAGTATTCAAAGCCCTCTCATAAAGAAAGGCCCAGGACATAATTTCATAGGTGAATTTTATTAAATATTAAGATAAAAATTAATGCCAATCCTTGTCAACTATTCTGAAAAGTTTAAGAACATTTGCAAACTTATTTTTTAAAGCCAGCATTATCTTCATACAAAGGCAGAACAGTGCACTACAAGAAAATTATAGGTCAATACACTGATGAACATAGATACAAAACTCTGCAACAAAATGCAATTAATCTGAATTCAACAGAATATTAAAAGTATCAGAAATCATAACCTAGTGGGTTTTACCCCTGAGATGAAAGGATGATTTAGCATATGCAAATCAAGAAGTATAATACACCACATTAACAGACATCAGGTTAAAAATCACATGAACACTTCAATAGACACAAAAAAGCATATGACAAGATCCAACACCTCTTCAGGATAAAACTCTCAACAAGTTATGTATGTAAAAAGGTGCCCCAACATTATAAAGGCCTTATATGAGAAACCCACAGCTAACATCATACTCACAAGTGAAAAGCTAAAAGCTTTTCCTGTGAGATCAAGAACAAGACAAGATGCCCATAGTCACCATTTTATTGAATATAGGACTACAAGTCTCAACTAGAGCAATTAGGCAAGAAAAAAAGTCATCTGAATCTGAATGAAAAAATAAAATACTCCGTTTGCAGATGGCTTGATAGTACATGTAGAATAATCCAAAGATCAACTAAAAGTTGTAGAACTAATAAATTCAATAAAGTTGCAAGATATAAAATAGCATACAAAAATCTGTTGTGTTTCTATACACTAACAATGAACTATCTAAAAAAGAAATTAAGAAAACTATCCCTTTACAGTAGTATTAAAAAAATACCTAGGAGATCATTTAACCAAGGAGGTGAAAGATATTATACTGAAAACTTTTTAAAAGACATCAATGAAAAGATTTTAGTAGACACAAATGAGTAAATATCACATGTCATGGATTGGAAAAATTCATATTATTAAAAGGTACATATTACCCAAAGTAATCTACAGATACAATGCAATCCCTATCAAAATTCCAATGAATTTCTTAACAAATAGAAAAAAAAATCCTAAAATTCATTTGGAACCACAAAAACACTGAAGCCAAGGATATGTTGAGCAAAAAGAACACGGGGGGAAATCACACCACAAGACTTCAAAATACATTCGAAAGCTATAATAATGAAAACAGCATAATATTGGCATAAAACAGACATATAGATCAATGGAAGAGAATAGAAAGCCCAAAAAGAAATCCACACATAATAAATTAATCTTTAAGGTGTCAAAACATACAATGGGGGAAGGATAGTGTCTTCAATAAATTTTGTTCCAAAAACTGTATATCCTTGTGAAGAAGAATGAAAATTGACCTGTACCTCACATCACATGCAGAAACCAACTTGAAGTGGAATAAAGACTTAAATAGAAGACCTGAAAATATAAAACTGCTGGAATAGAACATAGAGGAAAAGCTTCTTGTGTTGGTGTTAGCAATGATTTTTTTGGTATGACCTTCAAAGAAAGCACAAGCAAAACAGCAAAAATAGGCAAGTGGCACTGCATCAACTAAAAAGATTTTCCACAGTAAAGAAAACAATCAACAGACTAAAAAGATAACTTCTCTTCCCCACATTCCCAGTAGCAGTTATCTTATTTTGGTGATATTATAAATTGGTATAGCCATATAAAAAATAGTATAGAAGCTCCTTAAAAAGATTAAAATAGGAACCAAGAAAGATATCATAGTAGGAGGATCCTGAGCTCACCTCATCCCATGACACACCAAGGTGACATCTACATCTATAAGACTCTGAGAATGACCTGGCAGAACAGATCTTTCACAGCCAATTGTAGAGAGAAGGCCACATCCAGAAGGGTAAAAAAAAAAAATGTGGAGGTCTGGTTGGGAACCACAACCCCAGCCTGACTAATCACAAATGAAAGAAACATTACAAGCACAGAAAACTGAGATCGGACCCCACACTGGGCCCCCATGGCCATGGGGACCCACACTGGGAAAACCAGTCCCTACAATATCTGGCTTTGAAAACCAGCAAAGTGTAACTCCTTGAGCTTTAGAAATCAGCAGGCTTAACTCAGGAGAGCTGGAGGCCAGTAAGAAACCAAGTTCCTGCCCTCAGAGTGCAAGCATACTAAATAACTCAGAAAGGGATATAGCACAGACACAGCAGTTTGAGGGATAACTGGGATAAATCTGAAAGAGATTTATTGACTATCCTTATAATGTGTTCTAGTGGGGCAGGGTCTGCAGAGGATTACTCAAGGAACAAAGATCTAGTGGGTACTATTTTTCTACCCTTCCTCAACCTAGATAGTCAGACACTTGTGGGAGCTCTTGCTAATACTCTGTATGTATTTTGCTAGCACTGTAAGTCTCCTCCTAGCATTCCCATCCTGACCCAACCATCCAACCACACACTTTGGCAGGCATCTCTCCAAAGCAGCTACTACCCTACCACATCAAGCAGGCAGCCCTTGCCAGGACCAGCATCACTCCAAAATTCCTGTTGCCTTGGGGAAGGGAAGAGATAACCTTGCACATGAGCACACCCACATTTCCTGTAGCCAAGCCTCTTAGCTGGCCATGCAGGGAGTAATCCCTGCCCTTTGGTGTGTGTGCAGCTGTGGCAAAAACTACGATACCTGGGAATAAACCTAACCAAGAGGTAAAAGATCTGTACACTGAAAACTATAGAAAGCTTATGAAAGAAATTGAAGAAGACACAAAGAAATGGAAAAACATTCCATGCTCCTGGATTGAAAGAACAAACATTGCTAAAATGTTAATACTACCCAAAACAATCTACACATTCAGTGCAATCCCTATTAAAATAACACCAGCATTCTTCACAGAGCTAGAACAGACAATCCTAAAATTTGTATGGAACCAGAAAAAAAACCCTGAATAGCCAAAGTAGTGTTGAAAGAGAAAACCAAGGCTGGAGGCATCACAATTCTGGGATTCAAGCTGTACTACAAAGTTGCAATCATCAAGACAGAATGGTACTGGCACAAAAACAGACACACCGATCAATGGAACATAATAGAACCCAGAAATGGACCCACAAATGTATGGCTAACTAGTCTTTGACAAAGAAGGAAAGAGTGTCCAATGGAAAAAAGACAGTCTCTTCAGCAAATGGCATGGGGAAAACTGGAGAGCAACATGCAGAGGAATGAAACAGGACATTTTTTTTACACCATCACAAAAAGAAATTCAAAATGGATGAAAGACTTAAGTGTGAGACATGAAACTATCAAAATCCTAGAGGAGAAAACAGGCAACAACCTCTTTGACCTTGGTGGCCACAGCAACTTTTTCCTAGACATATCTCCCGAGGCAAGGGAAACAAAAGCAAAAATGAACTATTGTGACTTCATTGAGATAAAAAGCTTCTGCACAGCAATGGAAACAATCAATGAAACTAAAAGGCAACTGATGGGATGGGAGAAGGTATTTGCAAATGACATATTGGATAAAGGGTTAGTATCCAAAATCTATAAGGAACTTACCAAACTCAACACCCCAAATACATAATCCAGTGAAGAAATAGGCAGAAGACATGAATAGACACTTTTCCAAAGAAGACATGCAGGTGGTTAACAGACACATGAAAAGATGCTCAGCATCACTCATCATCAGGGAAATACAAGTGAAAAATAAAACCACAATGAGATACCACCTCACACCTGTCATCAGAATGGCTGAAATTAACAACTTAGGAACAACAGATGTTGGCAAAGATGTGGAGAAAGGGGAACACTTTTGCAGTATTGGTGGGAATGAAAACTAAAGCAGCCACTCTAGAAAACAGTATGGAGTTTCCTCAGAAAAATAAAAATACAGCTGCCCTATGACCCGGTATTGCACTACTAGGTATTTATCCAAAGCATACAAAATGCTGATTCAAAGGTGGTACATGTATCCCAATGTTTATAGCAGCACTATCAACAATAGCCACATTATGGGAATAGCCCAAATGTCCATCAAATGGTGAATGAATAAGATGTGGTATATATATACACACAACGGAATATTACTCAGTGATCGAAAAGAATGAAATCTTGCCATTTGCAACAACATGGATGGCCTAGAGTATATTATGCTAAGTAAAATAGTCAGAGAAAGAGAAATATATGATTTCACTCACATGGGAAATTTAAGAAACAGAGGGAGAGGGAAGATGGCGGCGTAGGAGGACGCTGGGCTCACCGCGCGTCCTGCTGATCACTTAGATTCCACCTACACCTGCCTAAATAACCCAGAAAACCGCCAGAGGATTAGCAGAACGGAGTCTCCGGAGCCAAGCACAGACGAGAGGCCCATGGAAGAGGGTAGGAAGGGCGGAGAGGCAGTGCGCGCTCCACGGACTGGCGGGAGGGAGCGGCCCGCCGGCCAAGCAGAGCCCTAAGTCTGCCTTGCAAAAGCAGAGGGGACTGATGGACTGTGTTCCAACAGCAAGCGCGACTTAGCGTCTGGGAAGTCATAAGTTAACAGCTCTGCTCGGAAAGCGGGAAGGCTGGAGGACGAAGGGAGGGAGAGTTGCTGAGCCCCCGGATGACAGAGCTCAGTTTGGCCGGGAACAAAGGCGCTCGCCAGCGCCATCTCCCTTGCCCATCCCCCAGCCAAAATCCCAAAGGGAACCAGTTCCTGCCAGGGAACTTGCTTGCTCCACGCAAACACCCAACTCTGTGCTTCTGCGGAGCCAAACCTCCGGCAGCGGATCTGACTCCCTCCCGCTGCCACAGGGCCCCTCCTGAAGGGGATCACCTAAGGAGAAGTGAGCTAAGCCTGCCCCTCCTGTCCCCGTGCACCTTGCCTACCCACCCCAGCTAATAAGCCAGATCCCCAGCATCACAAGCCTGACAGTGTGCAAGTAGCCCAGACGGGCCACACCACCCCACAGTGAATCCCGCCCCTAGGAGAGGGGAAGAGAAGGCACACACCAGTCTGACTGTGGCCCCAGCGGTGGGCTGGGGGCAGACATCAGGTCGGACTGCGGCCCCGCCCACCAACTCCAGTTATACACCACAGCACTGGGGAAGTGCCCTGCAGGTCCTCACCACTCCAGGGACTATCCAAAATGACCAAGCGGAAGAATTCCCCTCAGACGAATCTCCAGGAAATAACAACAGCTAATGAACTGATCAAAAAGGATTTAAATAATATAACAGAAAGTGAATTTAGAATAATAGTCATAAAATTAATCGCTGGGCTTGAAAACAGTATAGAGGACAGCAGAGGCTCTCTTGCTACAGAGATCAAGGGACTAAGGAACAGTCACAAGGAGGTGAAAAGCGCTTTAAATGAAATACAAAACAAAATGGAAACGACGACAGCTTGGATTGAAGAGGCAGAGGAGAGAATAGGTGAACTAGAAGATAAAGTTATGGAAAAAGAGGAAGCTGAAAGAAAGAGAGATAAAGAAATCCAGGAGTATGAGGGGAAAATTAGAGACCTAAGTGATACACTAAAAAGAAATAATATACGCATAATTGGTATCCCAGAGAAGGAAGAGAGAGGGAAAGGTGCTGAAGGGGTACTTGAAGAAATTATAGCTGAGAACTTCCCTGAACTGGGGAAGGAAAAAGGCATTGAAATTCAAGAGGCACAGAGAACTCCCTTCAGACATAACTTGAATTGATCTTCTGCACGCCATATCATAGTGAAACTGGCAAAATACAAGGATAAAGAGAAAATTCTGAAAGCAGCAAGGGATAAACGTGCCCTCACATATAAAGGGAGACCTATAAGACTCGTGACTGATCTCTCTAATGAAACTTGGCAGGCCAGAAAGGATTGGCACGATATCTTCAGTGTGCTAAACAGAAAAAATATGCAGCCGAGAATCCTTTATCCAGCCAGTCTGTCATTTAGAATAGAAGGAGAGATAAAGGTCTTCCCAAACAAACAAAAACTGAAGGAATTTGTCACCACTAAACCAGCCCTACAAAAGATCCTAAGGGGGATCCTGTGAGACAAAGTACCAGAGACATCACTACAAGCATAAAACATACAGACATCACAAAGACTCTAAACCCGTATCTTTCTATAATAACACTGAATGTAAATGGATTAAATGCGCCAACCAAAAGACATAGGGTATCAGAATGGATAAAAAAACAAGACCCATCTATTTGCTGTCTACAAGAGACTCATTTTAGACCTGACGACACCTTTAGATTGAGAGTGAGGGGATGGAGACCTATTTATCATGCTACTGGAAGCCAAAAGAAAGCTGGAGTAGCCATACTTCTATCAGACAAACTAGACTTTAAATTAAAGGCTGTAACAAGAGATGAAGAAGGGCATTATATAATAATTACAGGGTCTATCCATCAGGAAGAGCTAACAATTATAATGTCTATGTGCCGAATACCGGAGCCCCCAAATATATAAAACAATTACTCATAAACATAAGCAACCTTATTGATAAGAATGTGGTAATTGCAGGGGACTTTAACACCCCACTTACAGAAATGGATAGATCATCTAGACACACGGTCAATAAAGAAACAAGGGCCCTGAATGATACATTGGATCAGATGGACTTGACAGATAATATTTAGAACTCTGCATCCCAAAGCAACAGAATAGACTTTCTTCTCGAGTGCACATGGAACATTCTCCGTGATAGATCATATACTGGGTCACAAAACAGCCCTTCATAATTATACAAGAATTGAAATTATACCATGCATACTTTCAGACCACAATGCTATGAAGCTTGAAATCAACCACAGGAAAAAGTCTGGAAAACCTCCAAAAGCATGGAGGTTAAAGAACACCCTACTAACGAATGAGTGGGTCTATTTTTCATTTTTAAGAAAAACCTCTATTTGTTTTCTATAACGACTCTACTAATTACATTCCTACCAACAGTTTACAAGAGTTCCCTTTCCTGCATACCCTCTCCAACACTTATCTTTTTTGTTTAAAAATTTTTTTTTCTATTTTAGGGGCACCTGGGTGGCTCAGTCAGTTAAGCGTCCTACTTCAGCTCAGGTCATGATCTCACAGTTCATGCATTCAAGCCCTGCATCAGGCTCTGTGCAGACAGCTCAGAGCCTCGAGTCTGCTTTGGGTTCTCTCTCCCTCTCTCTCTCTCTGCCCATCCCCCCCACTCACGTGTGCATGTGTGAGCTCTCTCTTGCTCTCAAAGATAAACATTAAAAAAATTAAAAAATATATAAAATTTAAAAAAATTATTTTAGAAAGGGAGAGAGAGAGCAGGGGAGGGCAGGGAAGAGAAAGAGAGAATTTAAAGCAGGCTCCATACCTGGCATGGAACCCAATGTGGAGCTCAATCTCATGACCCTGGGTTCGTGAGCTGAGCTGAAATCAAGGGTTGGACACTCAACCATCTGAGCCACCAACGTGCCCCTTGTCTTTTTGATAGTAGCTGTTCTAACATGTGTGAGTTATTTGAGTCTTTTATATATTTTGGATATTAACCCCTTAACATGGTTTGCAAATATTTTTCCTCATTCTGTCAGTTATCTCTTCACTCTGTTGATTATTTTCTTTACTGTATAAAAGCTTTTTAGTTGGATATATCTCTACTTGGTTTATGTTTGCTTTTGTTGTCTGTGCTTTTGGTGTCATATCCAAAAAAGTTGCTGACAAGAGCATTATTAAGGAGTTTTTTCCTTACGCTTTTTTTTTCTGTGAGTTTTATAGTTTCAGGACTTCCATTTAATTCTTTAGCACATTTGAGTGTATCTTTGTGCATTGTGTAAGATAAAGGTCCAATTTCATTGTTTTTCATGTGAATATATAGTTTTCCCAACACTGTCAAAGAGATTTTTCTTTCCTCATTGTGTATTCTTGGCATCCTTCCTTAAAATTAGTTGACCCTATATGCTTGGGTTTATTTCCGGGCTTTCTACTTCATCCTATTGATCTATGTGTCTACTTGTAGTCCAGTGTCATACTGTTTAGATTAGTATAATTTGAAATAAAAGAATGTGATACTTCCAACTTTATTATTCTAAGATTGCTTTGGCTATTTGTTGTCATTTTTGGTTTAATTAGATTTTAGCATTTTTTTTCTATTTCCATGAAAATGCCATTGAAACTTTGATAGGGATTGTATTATAATTGCAGATCACTGTGGGTGATGTGGCCATTTTAGCATTGATAATTCTTCCAATCCATGAACATGGGATATCTTTCTATTTATGTCTTCCTAAATTTCATTCATCAATATTTTATAGTTTTCAGTGTACAGATCTTTCACCTCCCTGGTTAAATTTATTGCTAAGTATTTTCTTCTTTTTGATGATTTTATAAATGAGATTGTTCCCTTGATTTCCTTTTGGGATATTTCATTGTTGGTGTAAATAAATGCTACTGATTTTTGTGTTGGTTTTGTATCTTGCAAATTTGATGAATTTGTTTGTTAGTTCTATAAGTTTTTTTGGCAGAGGCTTTTAAAAAATTTTTAATGGAAGTACACTTGGCATATAATATTAGTTCCATGTATACAACAATAACTACCATAACTGTAGTTAACCATCTATCACCAAAGTTATTACAATATTATTTACTATATTCCCTGTGCTTTAGATTTTATTCCCAAGACTTATTTATTTTATAGTTGAAAGTTTATACCTCTTAATGTTCTTCATGTGCTCTGCCTACCCCACTTGGTTAATATGTTGTGTTGCATGGACTGATTTGTGTATTTTAAAACTTGTATCCCAGGGATAAATCCCACTTGATACTGATGAATAATGTTTTTGATGTGCTATTGAATTCATTTTGCCATATTTTATTGAGGATTTTTACATTGCTGTTCAGGAAATATTAAGCGGGATATTTTATGGAAATAAACACCTACACTAAAAAAGAAGAAAGGTCTCAAACAGTTTAATGTTACATCTCAAGGAAGTAGAAGAACAAACTATGCCTAACTTAGCAGAAGGAAGGAAATAGTAAAGATCAGAGCAGAGATAAATTAATAATACATAAACAATAGAAAACATGAACAAAAGAATGAGTGGCTTTTTGAAAAGATAAACAAAATTTATAAACACAAAGCTAGACTAGATTAGTTAAGAAGAAAACAGAGAAGACTCAAATAAATAAAATCTGAAGTGAAAGTGAAAACATTAAAACAAATGCCTCAGAAAGAAAAAAGTTTCCTAAGATATTATTATAAACAATTGCATGCCAACAAATTGGATAATACAGCAGCATAAATTAATAAATTCCTAAAACATCAATTTCCCAAGAAGAAATGGAATGTTTAAACAAACCAATAAATAAGGAGATTGAAGCAGTAGTCAAAAACCTCCCAAGAAAGGTCTAGGACCAGATGGTTTCAAAGGTGAATTCTACCAAACATTCAAAAAAGAATGAATACCAATTACTCTTAAATTCTTCCAAACAATAGGAGCGGGAACACTTCCAAATTAATTTTATGAGGTCAGCATTATCCTGATACCAAAGCCAGACAATGACATCATGAGAGGAGAAAACTGCAGGTCTATATCTCTGATGAACATTGATGCAAAAGGCTAATTTCTTTGTATTGCTTTATAATGTTTCATTTTATGAATATACTGTTGTTTATTCATTCACCCATTGAAGCACTTGGTTGCTTCCAGTGTTTGGAAATTATGTTTAAAACTGCTACAAGCATTCACATGTAGGTTTTGTATAGACATAACTTATCAACTCATTTGGGTAAATAACTAAGAGCACAATTGTTGGAGTGTATGTAAGACGATGTTTAGCTTTGTAAGAAACTGCCAAACTGTCTTCCAAAGTGACTGTATCATTTTGCATTCTTACCAGACATGCATGCTCATTCCTGCTACTCCACATTACCACCAGCATTAGGTTTTGCCAAGTCAATTGATATTTTTACAAAGATGTCAAGGTAATTAAGATTTTTAATAAATGACACTGACATTTTTAATAGATGGCATTTTTAATAAATGAATAACTGAATATTCAGTTATCTAGGTGTCATTTATTAAAAATATTTATATATATATTTAAATGTTTATTTATTTTGAGAGAGAGAGCATGAAGGGGAAGGGGCAGAGAGAAAGGGAGAGAGAGAATCCCAAGCAGGCTCCACACTGTCAGCGCAGAGCCTAATGAGGGGCTTGATCCCACGAACAGTGAGATCATTACCTGAGCCGATATCAAGAGTTGGTAAGCTACTCGGGCTCCCCTGAATATATATTTTAAGTATCAACCTTGTCCTCATCTCATACCATGTACATTTATTTATAGGAAAACATAAACTTAACATAAAAGCAAAGCAAAAGAAACTAAAATGATAATACATGGAAGAACTGTTTTTTAATAGATTTTTCCAGGATTAATTTTTTAAATGAAATCCTGCTCTCAACAGTACATTGTTGGGGTGCCTGGGTGGCTCAGTCAGTTAAGCGTCGGACTTCAGCTCAGGTCATGAGCTCATGGTTCACAAATGTGAGCCCCGCGTCAGACTCTACTGACAGCTCAGAGACTGATTTGGATTCTGTATCTTCCTCTCTCTCTCTGCCTCTTCCCCCACTTGCACTCCTTCTCTCTCTCTATCTCTCACAAATAAATAAGTATTAAAAAATTTTTAAAAATTACATTGTTAAGGTAATAAAAAGCTAATATAGGGTTTGGGATAAAATATTAATTTTAATTTTTATTTAAATTTCAGTTAGTTCAATACAGTGTAATATTAGTTTCCAGTGTACAACATAATGATTCCACATTTCCATACAACACTTGATGCTCATCACAAGTGCAATCCTTAATCGATATGACCTATTAAATCCATCCCCCCACTCACCTCCCCTCTGACAATCATCAATTGTTCTTGATAGTTAATAGTCTGTTTCTTGGCCTCTCTCTCTCTTCCCCCCCCACCTTTGCTCATTTGTTTCTTAAATTCCACATATGAGTATTTGTCTTTTTTGGACTCACTTATTTCACTTAGCATAATACTCTAGCTTCATCCATGTCATTGCAAATGGCAAAATTTCATTCTTTTTTATGACTGAGTAATATTCCATTATATATGCATATATCATATATAATAATATATAATATTCTATTATAATTCATATATATATATATACATATATATATAACTCCAATATAATAACACACACACACACACACACACACACACACACACACACACACACACAGCTAAGGTCATATCCAAAATCTATAAAGAACTTACAAAACTCAACAACCAAAAAATGAATAATCCAACTAAAAATGGGCCATACACACACACACACACACACACACACCACATCTTTGTCCATTCTTCAGTCAGTGGACACTTGAGCTGTTTCCATAATTTGGCTGTTGTAGATAATGCTGCTTTAAACATAAGAATGCATATATCCTTTAGTATTAGTGCTTTTGTATTATTTAGGTAAATTGAGGACAGAGTTAGAGTGGGAAGGAGCTTCTGTTCTGGGTCAGATGTGCACTTTGAGAAAGGTAGTATCATTTGGCAGCACTAATTTAGGGGAGTATAGGAAGCCCTGCCTAGTTATAAGCCTTCTGTCACCCTCATCTTCCTGAAGGAAGTATGAAAAGCTAGAAGACATAGGGAAGATTCTAATTTTCCTGAACGAATTCTTGAGTAGGTTTTGGGTGAGTGATTGAGATTGGGGAGGGAGTACAGGAAAGAAAAGAGACTCAGAGTGTTCTCATTTGACAGAAAATAAATGTTCCTGTTGGAAAGGCAGTGATAGGAGAACTAAGGGATGTAGGGATAATATAAGGACCATGGAATGGTTTAGAACCAATAGAATAAAACTACATAATTTCTGAGGACGAGAGAGAGTAAGATGAACACCTAGTATCTAAGATCGGAGAGGATTATAGCTTTGTAGAAGAATCTTCAATATTATTCTAACTACAGGAAGGAACTAATTAGAACATAGATGAACAAATCATGAGGGTGAAAGACATTAAATTGAGGCCATTTCCCCTGGATTTGTTCGCTGTCTCTATTGACCTTCCCCAACTCTGCCCTTCTTCCCTACCATGAAAATTTCTTTTCACTTACCTGGCTTAATCACCAACCCAAAAATATGTTTCTCAGGATACTCTGTACATCTCTCTTCTCCTCTTGAGCCCCCTCTGAAATACCTAAACCTATTACCTAGAAGCTTCATTCAGGCCATTCAGTTGTCTTCCTCCCTGTACTACAACCAACAGGGATATGAGAGTGACATAAGGACATGGGACAGCAGTGAGTGTACTCTAGACTGCACGTTGCTTTTCTCTTTTTATATGATAGTAATAAAGACCTCACATGACTGTAAAGATAGTATTTAATCCAGATATTTATATGTTTATATGAGCATGAGGACACACACACACACACACACACACACACACACACACACACCTAAAAGCCCTCTGAAGAAAGACTACCTTTCTTCTTCCTTTTATTGTTTTTATTGTTGTTTTCAAAATAACAGCATATAGTAGAGATTTAAATGAAACATTCTCATACCAGCTTCACAGGGTTACATATTTACCTTCTTTAGAATAAGGATTGTGTATATCTGCTACCTCTACAATTTTTTGCAGTCTGACATAATTAATCCTACAGTTTATGGAAAATCTACCCTGGATGTTGAGAGTAGTTGATTTTTCTTCTACATCTCAAGCACCATAAATGTGTATAACCTGTCCATGCAAAAAGCTACCTCAGATATTTACAATCCTCAAGTTTGTTTTCTCCAAGATATACCCATGTGTTAAATGCTGTCAGCACACAAAACTAAATTAGAACTCCAAATAGGTGTTCTAGGCAAGAACTTATTGTTTTCTTCTGTACATTCACCACATATGTAAAACCTTGAGAGCTCAATAAATAGGGAGACAAAACCCGTGTTTGGGGCTCTTATCCTTTCCTGGACATTAGCGTCTCTTGCATCAATTCTGCATCCGCTCTCTTGCTGACAAGAGAGAACTACAGACTCAAAGTCTGCGACAATACTATTGAAAGATGTTAATAAAAGGGGAAACAGTGCAGAATGTATGGGAAGTCTATATTCTCTTCTCAATTTTTCTGTAAATCTAAAACTTTTCTATAAAATAAAGTTCATAATAACAAAACACATTGAAATACCATATATTCACTAGATTGGCTAAAACTAGACACTGTTAACATCAAATATTGGAAAGAATAGAACTCTCATACTCTCATACATTGCTGGATGGAGTGGAAATAGAACACTTTTGAAAATAGTTTGGCAGTCCCAGTCTCATACAAAGTAAATCTATCTATCTATCTATCTATCTATCTATCTATCTATCTATCTATCATCTATCCACTACCAGTTTATTCCCTTTGACTTCCAAATCCATCCTTCTTTGCCTTGCTTTGTAATTTTATAAACTTTCTTGTTTTCCAGCAGACACAATGTTAAGCTTTATTAATAGAAGGTGGTGGAGGGACACTGCAATGCATATAACAGAAGAAGGTCTTTTCCTATTTCTCACCAGGCTTTTCCCCTTGCTTTCCTGTGGCATGCAGAAGTGCTAGTTGAGCTTACTTGCCAGGGAGTTTCAGTGGCGTCCCCACAGGTGGAACCCTGGTGAATTCCACCATCACTCCAGTTGACTTCACAGAGAGTCTTTTTTTTTTTTAATGTTTATTTATTTTTGAGAGAGAGAGAGAGAGAGAGAGCGCGCGCACGCACGCGCACAAGTGGGGGAGGGGCAGAGAGGGAGAGAGAATCCCAAGCAGGCTCCGAGCTGTCAATGCAGAGCCTCATGCGGGGCTCAAATTAACAAACCATGAGATTGTGACCTGAGCTGAAGTTGGACGCATAACCAACTGAGCCACCCAGGCACCCTGACTTCACAGGGAGTCTTGAAGGCAATCCAGCAGTGGTTTTCCAGGGAATTTCAGCCCTCCTATCGACAGTTTCTTGCTTGTCAGACAGATCCTTCAGCAACTCAGTGAACCTCTCTCTATCCAGTAGGCCACAGTCATGCCATCTCCAGTGAAGTTTGGGGAACTTGGTGGAGCTCTACTCTTCTAAATTTGTTTTTTCTTTAGATATTCTGCTCAGTCTTGGAGGTAGTGGCTACCATCAGATACACTATTTGAATCTTCTTTGGAACTTTCTTTAACCCTTAGTAGCTCACTCCCTGTTACCAGTTAATAATTATTTATATTAATTTCTTCCAGTAAAATTGCATGGGTTTTGGACATTATAAAAACTACTCACCATTAAAATGAATAACTTACTGATAATAGGTAGCAGCGTAAAAAAGCATTAAAAAGGGGGGTGGTGGAAGCCAGGCTAAAGGAGAGTGATTCTATTCACAATGAAACTATGGAATTGACAGAATGAATCTCTACTGACAGAAAGCAGATTTGTAGATGACTGGGTTCATGGATGGAGGATTGACACAAACAAAGGTCATGGAAAACTTTTAAGATGATGGGTGTATGTATGTTGATTGGGCAGTGTCTACATACAGACCATATTTGTCAAAATTCTTAGAATTATACACTTAAAAGAGCATTCTTTTGAGCTGTAATTAAACCTCTATAAAATTGATTTGAAAAGTAAAATTTAAAAAGACTAAAATGACAGAAGACTCACTAGAAAAAAATAAGCAGAACATCAATGATCTATTCACGATAATGTATAAAATTTTCTCTACATTTGACAACATATACAAGCTGACTCATAACATGTATGTAAACAAACTATAGTGAGATATATTTTCTTATCATTCCACATTTAAAAAATTAAAATATGTGACAATATATGTGACAACATCAATGCTAGTGGGGATTTAACTGGTACAACCCTAATGAAGGAAATTTTACAATATCTAACAAAATTGCATGTAAATTTATCTTTCAAACAAGCAATCCCCCTTCCATGAATTTACTGTATCTCCAGCAATAGAAAGATGATTTTGTACAGTTATTTACTGCAATGCCTTTTGTAATGGTAAAATATTCAACCAACCTAAATGCCTACACACTGGAATAGTTCACTGAACTGTGGAACATCCACACAATAGAGCCCTCTGCAATTTAAAAAAAAAATGAGGAAAGTATCAGAACTGATAATGGAGAGATTTCCAGGATATATGGTTACATGAAGTTAGTCTATCTAAAGTATGCTATTTTTTTGTGTAAAAAATGAAGGCAAATATATATGTTTTTGAAAAAAGAAAAATAGTGTTAAATAACAATAATTCAAACAAGTAAATTTAAAAGATACAATTGGTTTTATTAATTGATTCATGAATCAAGCAGCATCACATCTAACAACAAGAGGGGAGGTCCAAAGGGCTACCAGAAACGTTTTTAAAGGTAGAGGAGTGGAAAAAAGGAAAATTATTAGCAAATAATCCAGTTTTAGGCTAGGTTACCCTCCTGGCAAGAATGAAAGGGTCTATCAGTAAACTTCTTAGTGCTGAACAGGAAATTTCATGCTAACAGGTTAAAGATTACATTTCTGGGGGACTGAACCCTCAGTTAAGTTAGCTATTAAGTCATGGCTTACTGACTTAAAGCCTTAAACTAAGTGACACCACTTTGGGCCTACAGTTTTCCTTCTAAAGCCCGTCTCCCTTTTTATAAACACTCAGTTTGTCATTTAAAAGATTTTTGTTTTGATTTACAATGCCCAGGTCACCTTGAGTTTTTAAAAGGACAACTCTATCTCTGTCTTTAAGCATAATTTCTTCAATGTTTTGAAGGTACACTATTTCCCAGGCAGGGTGTAAATATTCATGCTTATGTTCTTTTAGGTTTTTCTTTTCCTCTTAACTTTTTTTTAATTTTTAAATTTGATTTTAATTCCAGTATACAGTGTTATATTAGTTTCAGGTATACAATATAGTGATTCAACAATTCATATATCACCCACTGCTTCTGACACAAAATGCACTCCTTAATCCCCATCAGCAGTTAACCCACCCACCACCCACTTCCCCACTGGTAACCATCAGTTTGTTCTCTATAGTTAAGAGTTTGTTTCTTGGTTTGTCTCCCTCTCTCCCTTATTTTTTTTCCATTGCTTGTTTTATTTTGTTTGTTTCTTAGATTTCACATATGAGTGAAATCATATGATACTTATCTTTCACTGACTGATCTATTTCACGTAGCATTATATTTCATGTCATTACAAATGGCAAGATCTCATTCTTTTTTATGGCTGAATAATATTCCATTGTGCATATATACCATACCTTCTTTACCCATTCATCCATCCATGGACACTTGGATTGCTTGCATAATTTGGCTATGTAAACATAGGGGTGCATCTATGCCTTTGAATTAGTGTTCTTGTTACTCTTTGGATAAATACCCAGTACTGTGATTGCTGGATCACAGGGTAGTTCTCTTTTTAATTTTTTGAGGAAGCTCCATACTGTTTTCCAGAGTACTACACCAGTTTCCATTCCCCCCAATAGTATAAGAGGGTTCCTCTTCTCCACCTCCTCACCAATATCTGTTTTGTCTTGTGCTTTTGGTTTCAGCCTTTCTGGCAGGTATGAGGTGATATCTCATTGTAGTTTTGATTTACATTTCCCTAATGGTCACTGATGTCGAACATCTTTTCATTTGTCTGATGGCCCTTTGGTTGTCTTCCTTGGAAAAATATCTATCTATTCATGTCTTCTGCCCATTTCTTCATGGGATTATTTGTTTTGGAGTGTTGAGTTGTATATGTTCTCTATATATTTTGGATACTAACCCTTTATCAGATATGTCATTGCAAATACCTTCTCCCATTCCATAGGTCGCCTTTTACTTTTGTTGATGGTTCCTTCAGTGCAGAAGCTTTTTATTTTGACAAAGTCCCAAAAGTTCATTTTTGCTTTTGTTTCCCTTGCCTCAAGAGACATATCTAGAAAGAAGGTTTTTGGAATACAGGTTTTTGGAATATAGTTTTTGGAATACAGGCATTTCACCTCTTAGGTTTGGTTTATTCTCAGGTATCTTATTGTTTTTGGTGAAATTGTAAATGAGATTAATTCCTTAATTTCTTTCTGCTGCTTCATTATTGATGTATAGAAATGCAACATATTCCTCTACATTTATTTTGTATCCTACAACTTTCCTGAATTCATGTATCAGTTGAACAAATTTTTGGTGGAGCTTTTCAGGTTTTCTATATAGAGTACCATGTCATCTGCAAATAGGGAAAGTTTTATTTCTCCCTTATCTATTGGATGCTTTTTATTTCTTTTTGTCATCTGACTGTTGTGGGTAGGACTTCCAGTACTATATTGAATAAAAGCAGCAAGAGTGAACATCCCTGTCTTGCTCCTGAAGGTAGAGGAAAAGCTCTTACTTTTTCCCCATTGAAGATGATGTTACTTGTGGGTTTTTCATATATGGCCTTTATTATGTTGAGGTATGTTCACTCTAAAACTACTTTGTTGAGATTTTTTTTTCATGAATGGATGTTGTACTTTGTCAAGTGGTTTTTCTGCATGTCTTGAAATGATCACATGGTTCTTATCCTTTCTTTTATTAATGTGATGCATCATGTTGATTGATTTGCAAACATTGAACCTCCCTTACAACCAAGGAATAAATCCCACTTGATCATAATAAATGATTTTTTTAATGTATTGTTGGATTCGATACTTACATTTTATTGAGAATTTTTGCATCCGTGTTCATTGGTGATGTTGGCCTATAGTTCTCTTTTTTACTGGAGTCTTTATCTGGTTTTGGTATCAGGGTAATGCTGGCCTCATTGAATGAATTTGAAAGTTTTACTTCCATTTCTATAATTTTGGACTAGTTTGAGAAGAATAGGTATTAATTCTTCTTTAAATATTTGATAGAATATGCCTGGGAAGCCATCTGGCCCTGGACTTAATTTGTTGGGAGATTTTTGCTTACTGATTCAATTTCTTTGCTGGTTATCAGTCTGTTCAAGTTTTTTTTTTTTTTTTTTTCCTTTTTCAGTTTTGGTACGTTTTGTTTCTAGGAATTTGCCCATTTCTTCCAGGTTGTCCATTGTGTTGGCATATAGTTTTCCGTAACATTGTATTATAATTTTTTTGTATTTCTGTGGTGTTGGTATTTATTTCTCCTCTCTCATTTGTGATTTCAATTATCTGGATCCTTTCTTTTTTCTTTTTGATGAGTCTGGTTAGATGTTTATCAATTTTACTAATTTTTTCAAAGAACAGCTCCTGGTTTCATTGATGTATTTTATTTTCATCATTTTTTAAAAGTTTCTATATAATTTCTTTCTGCTCTAATATTTATTATTTCCTTCCTTCCACTGGCTTTAGGCTTCAATTGTTTTTCTACTAGCTCTTTTAGGTGTAAAATTAGGTTTTTCATTTGAGGCTTTCCTTGCTTCTTAAAATAAGCCTGTATTGCTATATACTTCCCTCTTAGAAAAGCTTTTGCTGAATCCCAAAGGTTTTGGACAGTTGTGTTTTCATTTTCATTTGTTTCCTTGTAATTTTATATTTCTTCTTTGATTTCCTGGTTGACCAATTAATTATTTAGTAGTGTGTTGTTTCACCTCCATGTATTTGTGGTCTTTCCGAATTTTTTCTTGTGGTTGACTTCTAGTTTCATAATGCTGTGGTCAGAAAAAAATGCATTGTATGGTTGCAGTCTTCTTGTATTTATTGAGGCCTGATTGGTGACCTAATTATGTGATCTATTCTGAAGAATGGCCCATTGAAAATAATGTGTATTCTGCTGTTTTGAGATGGAATGCTCTGAATTTATCTGTTAATTACATCTGGTCTAGTGTGTTATTCAAAGCCATTATTTCCTTGTTTATTTTTGGTTTATATTGTCTGTGCATTGATGTAAGTGGGGTGTTAAAGTCCCGTACCTTTATTGTATTATCAGTAAGTTTCTTTATTTTTTTTAATATGTTTATTTATTTATTTTGAGAGAGAGAGCACACAAGCAGGGTAGGAGCAGAGAGAGAGGGAAGAGAGGGAATCCCAAGCAGGCTCCATGCTATCAACACAGAGCTCAATGTGGGGCTCAGACCCACAAACCATGAGATCATGACCTAAGCTGAAATCAAGAGTTGGAAGAAGGGATGCCTGGGTGGCTCAGTCAGTTAAGCTTCTGACTTGTGCTCAGGTCATGATCTCGTGGTTGGCGGGTTTAAGCCCCGCATCAGGCTTTGTGCTTTCAGCTCAGCCTGGAGCCTACTTCACCTGGATCCTGCTTTAGAATCTGTGTCTCTCTCTCTTCCTGCTCCTCCCCCTCTCGTGTTTTCTCTCTCTCTCTGTCTCTCAAAAACAGATAAACTTAAAAAAAATTTCTTTAAGGAGTCAGATGCTTAACTGACTGAGCCACCCGGGCACTCCTCTTTATGTTTGTTTTTAATTATTTTATATATTTGGGGGCTTCCATGCTGGGTGATTATGATATAGTACCCTTCTTTATCTCTTGTTACAATCTTTGTTTCAAAGTCTAAAAAAATTATGTCTAGTTTCTCTGATATACATATCACTACTCCCACTTTCTTTTGACATCCTTGCATAATAAATGTTTCTCCATCCCCTCACTTTCTTTTTTTCAATGCTTACTGATTTAAAAAAATGTAATGTTTATTTTTGAGAGAGAGACAGAGTGAGTAGGGAAGGAGCAGAGACAGGGGGAGACACAGAATCTGAAAAATGCTCCAGACTCCAAGCTGTCAGCACAGAGCCTGATCTGGGGCTCAAACCCATGAAGTACAGGATTATGACCTGAGCCAAAGTCAGATGCTTAACCAACTGAGCCACCCAGGAGCCCCATGTTTATTTATTTTTTAGAGAGAGAGAAAGAACAGGGTAGAGAGAGAAGGAGAAGAGAGAATCCCCGGCATGCTCTGCACCATCAGTGCAGAGCCCTCCATGGGGCTCAAATCCACGAACTGTGAGATCATGCCCTGAACCAAAATCAAGAGTCAGACACTCGGCTGACTGAGCCACCCAGGAGCCCCTCCATCCCTTCACTTTCAATCTTCAGGTGCCTTTAGGTCTAAAATGGGTCTTTTATAGGGAGTCTATAGATGGGTCTTTTTTTTTTAATCCATTTTGACACCCCATGTCTTTGGAGCATTTAGTCCACTTCTATTCAAAGTAATTATTGATAAATATGTAGTTAGTGCCATTTTATTACTTGTTTTGTCATTGTTTCTGGAAATTTTCTCTGATCCTTTCTTGTATTTGTCACTTTTGGTCTTTCCTTTCCACTCAAAGATTCCCCTTTAATTCTTGTAGGACTCGTTTGGTGGTAATGAACTCCTTATGTTTCTGTTTATATGGGAAAGTCTTTACCTCTTCTATTCTGAAGGATAGCTTTGCTGGATAGAGCATTTTTAGCAGCACATTTTTCCCATTCAGCACTTTGAATATAGCATGTCATTCCTTTTGGCTTGCCATGTTTCTGTTCAGAAACCTGTAGCTAGCCTTAAGGTCTTCTTTGTAAGTTAAGGACTTCTTTTGTCTTATTGCTATTAAGATTTTTTTTCTTTATCACTCTATTTTGCAAATTTAGTTACAATATATCTTGGTGTTGGCCTGCTTTTGTTGATTTTCAGTTCTTTGTGCCTCCGAGATCTGGATTTCTGTTCCTTCACCAGATTAGGGAAATAATCTCTTATTATTTCCTCAAATAAATTGTCTGCTCCCTTATCTCTCTTCTTCTGGGACTCCTACAATATGTTATGTTTGATGGAGTTACTGAGTTCCCTATGTCCATTCTCATGTTTGGTTATTGTTCTCTCTCTTTTGTTCAGCTTCATAGCTCTCCATTATTTTGTCTTCTATGTCACTAATTTGCTCCTCTGCTTCTTCCAACCTGTTGTTTATTGATTCAAACCTGTTTTCAACGTCATTTATTATATTCTTTATCTCAGATTGATTCTTTTCTTCTGTTTTAGCTCAGTGGTAAGAGTCTCCATGACGTCTTCTATTCTTTTCTCAAGCCCAGTGAGTATCCTTATGATTATTGCTTTAAATTCCCCATCAGGCATGTTACTTATATCTGCTTCGCTTATACCTCTCACCTAGTGATCTTACCTAGTTCTTTCATTTGGGATAAATTCCTCTGCCTTGACATTTTATCTATGTCTCTGCCTTCTTTGTGTTAGAAAAGCCTGTTATGTTTCCTGCTCTTGAAAATAACGGCTTTATGAAGAAGAGGTCCAGGGCCTGGATCTTCAGGGAATGTTTCTGTTGTATGCCGTGCATGCTCTGCTCTTGTGTTTTGTCTGCTCTATCCTTCAGGCCGGTTGTCTGCAGAGACTCCCCTTAACTGCTGTGGGCAGTGCTTGGTTCCTGGCCTGAATGTGTTAAGTTTTAATTAAGTGTGCTCTGGTCTGCTTGACAAATGACACCTGATACAAATTCCATAGGAAATGAGGCCCTGCAGAACTCTCTGATCAGATGTGATTGGGGCAGGGGTTTGTGCTGGTCCTTTGAAGGAATGGCTTGCTGTGCTGGGACTGAGGATAGCTTGAATGAGTAGTGTGGTCCTGCCAGAGCACAGGGGCATGGGGACTCTGTGTAATCAAGTTAGGCAGCCAGTGTTAGTGCTGCACTGCTTCCTGCAAGTGGCTTTGTGTTTGTGCTGGGGGAGGGGGAAGGAAATGGTGCCGGTCAGATCCTTTATGCCCAGAGAGGTGACTCTGAACACTTGCTCTCAGTGCAGTGCTTCCAGAAAACCAAATAATCTCTGCCCTGTGTACCTCGGGTGATTTTCAGTTTGCTATTCCCATGCTGTCTATCCCCCCACATTGTTTTCCTGCCTTCTCTTCTCTAAGAGCAGCACAGTGCCCTCCAGGCTCTATCTCAGCCAAGCCTGCTTGATGTGAAATGTTGGGGTTCAGGAGCAAACAGTCAAGAAAGAATTCTTGAGATGTCTTTGCTGCAAAAAGTGTGGTTTTATTAAAGCAAGTGTACAAAACCCATGGGTAGAAAAAGCTGCACTGGAGTTGTGAGGAGTGACTAATTATATACTTTCAAGTTGCAAGGGGATTAGGAATAGTGTAAGTCTCTAAGGAAGCAAGGTTTCCAGGACCTTGAGGGGCTAGCTGTTGTTAGGAAAAGGTCATTTACTACTGTCTAGTAAAAGGTTAGTCATGAGACGCTTCACATGCATATCAATTCGGCCATAGGATTGGAGGATGATTGCTAACATATATCTTGGAGGGTGGGGGTGGGTAGAGATAAAAGAAGTTTCCAAAGGGATTTTTATAGGATCTTGGAGATGGGGCTAATATCAAGCTAAGGTTGCCTTTTGCCTCTAGGAAAGTGTTAATGTGAAGGCAAATAAGCATCTTGAGGAATATCACTCTGCCTGTCTCAAGTACTTGTAAGTACTTGGCTGTAGTTGGGCTGCAAGTTGTAAGGAACTTTTTTTTCTCCCTGCACCATCACCCCCACTTTGGCCTTTGGTCTCCACATCATGCTGACCTTTAAAACTCCTGGCTTTACTACCATCTGGTCCTGAATTCACACCAACCCTTCACCTGTTTGGCTTTGTCTCTTCCACAAAAGATGAGATTTTGGGGGGATGGTTGTCAGTTTCCCAGAGTGTGTTGCTTTAATAGGTGGATCATTTATGATGTGTGGTTCCCTCTGATTCAGGTGAGGAAAATACCATTCTGACACTCTCCCAGAGGTAGTACTCTCATAAGGGCTTTTAATAAACAAGAAAGAGATGTGAGTAGGTCCCAAGAGCTCCCATGGCTGAAGATTCAAGGGTCCAGGCCCTAAAGGTAAATTGTCTCAAGACCGCATAGAGATCAGCACAGATGCTTTCCAGGAGGGATGACATTAAGTTCTCTGAGCAGTAGCTCCTCAATGTCACGTATACCAGCAGGCAATCTTCCTGGAGCAACACAACATTGCTTGATTTCAGAAAGAATTTAAGACTGCTTGTAGGGACTACAAGGAGGGAGTCCACATGTGAAAGTCCTCCTGCAATCACTTCAATCATCTCAAGGACTTCCTATATATCTGAGTCAATGGGTTCGTGTCCACTTGTTCCATTCTTCCTTATGATGCTGTGGAGACTGAGTATGACCCAGCCCTAACAATAAGCTCCTCTCCAGGACCCCAACAGAAGCAGAACAATTGCTGCTGCTGCTGTTCCTCTTGGTGGGGAGAAGGGAGCATGGACCTGGGAACCATTAGGTCCAGGACAGGGTGCCATTAAGGCAAATCCTTCCAGCAGGAATAGCTAGTTAGCAAATTCACTGAGTACTCCTCTATTTACATTTGTGTGCTCAGGAACTTTCCACATTATGCCTTCAAAATAGGTGTCAACCCACGATTGTGCAGACAGGCCCATTTCTACCTTGTGACATAGATGATATAGAATTAAAAAATACTCACATGTAAACATAAAGCATTTATTATTGTTATAATCAAGGCATAATCTCTGAAAACAATTGGTCTTGAAAATGGAAATAGAAGCAGAACCATTATTCATGAGTTTACAGTTTGTTCTTTGCTGTTCAGATTTCACATTTCACACACAGCATCTACCACAAGATGGACTTTATTATGCAAGAAGAAGAAGAAGAATGAAATTAGAAGTCACAAATCATGGCTTAACTACCTCACTAGTTACCTGACTTCAGACCCATTACTTACTCACTGAGAACCCATGGGTTGTTTGCCTGTTTTCTGTCCAGAAGCAGGCCTGTACCCTCAGGGCTCTATCCCAGCCAAACCTGTTGAAGCCAAAACTTCAGTCTTTAAGCCCCACTGGCTACAAGAACTCAAGAAATTCGGCTTGTTTTCCAAGCCAATGTCTTTGGGGAAATGTTCTTCTTCTGCCTTCTCCTGTGTGCTCCTCTCTCTCTCTTTCTGCCTCTCTCTCTCTGTTTCTCTCATCTTTCTCTCTCTCTCACCCTTCTCCACAACCATGACTCCCTCCTCTCTGAAGCACCTATGATCCATTTCTCTCCTAAACCACATTTCTGCTTTTCCTACCATCGTTAATGTGGCCTTTTCTCTCTTTAGTTGTGGAGTTTATTCTGACAGCCTTCAGGTTGATTTCTGGGGTATTTAGAATGATTTGATAGTTATCTAAATGTGTTCATGGGATCAGGCAAGCCTAGGGTCCTCCTATTCCACTGCCATCGTTCCCCAGCTGTCTACCCCCCCTTGATCAGACTCTCATCTTAACTGAGAAATGATCAAAATATAAGGCATTAAGCACATCTAATGGCTAACACTCTGAAATTATTTTTTCTTTTTCCTTTTTTAAATTGACATCCAAATTAGCATATAGTGCTACAATGATTTCAGGAGTAGATTCCTTAGTGTCCCTTACCCATTTATCCCATCCCCCCTCCCACAACCCCTCCTGTAACCCTCAGTTTGTTCTCCATATTTATGAGTCTCTTCTGTTTTGTCCCCCTCCCTGTTTTTATATTATTTTTGTTACACTTCCCTTATGTTCATCTGTTTTGTCTCTTAAAGTCCTCACATGAGTGAAGTCATATGATTTTTGCCTTTCTCTGACTGACTGATTTCACTTAGCATGATACCCTCCAATTCCATCCACGTCGTTGCAAATGGCAAGATTTCATTCTTTTTGATTGCCAAGTAAGACTCCATTGTATATATATACCACATCTTCCTTATCCATTCATCCATCGATGGACATTTGGGCTCTTTCCATACTTTGGCTATTGTTGATCGTGCTGCTATAAACATGGGGGTGCATGTGTCCCTTTGAAACAGCACACTTGTATCCCTTGAATAAATGCCTAGCAGTGCAATTGCTGGGTCGTAGTTCTATTTTTAGTTTTTTGATGAACCTCCATACTGTTTTCCAGAGTGGCTGCACCAGCTTGCATTCCTGCCAACAATGCAGAAGAGATCTTCTTTCTCCTCATCCTCGCCAACATCTGTTGTTGCCTGAATTGTTAATGTGAGCCAGTCTGACAGGTATGAGGTGGTATCTCATTGTGGTTTTGATTTGTATTTCCCTCATGATGAGTGATGTTGAGCATTTTTTCATGTGCTGGTTGACCATCTGGATGTCTTCTTTGGAGAAGTGTCTATTCATATCTTTTGCCCATTTCTTCACTGGATTATTTGTTTTGGGGGGTATTGAGTTTGATAAGTTCTTTATCGATTTTGGATACTAACCCTTTACCTGATATGTCATTTGCAAATATCTTCTCCCATTCTGTCGATTGCCTTTTAGTTTTGCTGATGGTTTCCTTTGTTGTGCAGAAGCTTTTTATTTTGATGAGGTCCCAGTAGTTCATTTTTGCTTTTGTTTCCCTTGCCTCCAGAGCCGTGTTGCATAAGAAGTTGCTGTGGCCAAGATCAAAGAGGTTTTTGCCTGCTTTCTCCTCAAGGATTTTGATGGTTTCCTGTCTTACCTTTAGGTCTTTCATCCATTTTGAGTTTATTTTTGTGTATGGTGTAAGAAAGTGGTCCAGGTTCATTCTTCTGCATGGTGCTATCCAGTTTCCCAGCACCACTTACTGAAAAGACTGTCTTTATTCCATTCGATGTTCTTTCCTGCTTTGTCAAAGATGAGTTGGCCATACATTTGTGGGTCCATTTCTGGGTTCTCTATTCTGTTCCATTGATCTGAGTGTCTGTTCTCGTGCCAGTAACATACTGTCTTGATGATTACAGCTTTGTAGTATAGCTTGAAGTCTGGGATTGTGATGCCTCCTGCTTTGGCTTTCTTTTTCAAGATTGCTTTGGCTATTCGGGGTCTTTTCTGGTTCCATACAAATCTTAGGATTATTTGTTCTAGCTCTGTGAAGAATGCTGGTGTTATTTTGATAGGGATTGCATTGAATATGTAGATTACTTTGGGTAGTATCGACATTTTAACAATATTTGTTCTTCCTATCCAGGAGCATGGAATCTTTTTCCATTTCTTTGTGTCTTCTTCAATTCTTTCATAGGTTTTCTATAGTTTTTAGTGTATAGATTTTTCACCTCTTTTGTTAGATTTATTTGTAGGTATTTTATGGTTTGCAGTGCAATTGTAAATGGGATCAATTCCTTGATTTCTCTTTCTGTTGCTTCATTGTTGGTGTATAGAAATACAACTATTTTCTGTGCATTGATTTTATATCCTGCAACTTTGCTGAATTCATGAATCAGTGCTAACAGTTTTTTGGTGGAATCTTTAGGGTTTTCCATATAGAGTATCAGGTCATCTGCAAACAGTGAAAGTTTGACCTCCTCCTGGCCGATTTGGATGCCTTTTATTTCTTTGTGTTGTCTGATTGCAGAGGCTAAGACTTCCAATACTATGTTGAATAACAGTGGTGAGAGTGGACATCCGTGTCTTGTTCCTGACCTTAGGGGGAAAGCTCTCAGTTTTTCCCCATTATAATATTAGCGTTGGGTCATTCATATATGGGTTTTATGATCTTGAGGTATGCTCCTTCTATCCCTACTTTCTTGAGGGTTTTTATCAAGAAAGGATGCTGTATTTTGTCAAATGCTTTCTCTGCATCTATTGAGAGGCTAATATAGTTCTTGTCCTTTCTTTTATTGATGTGATGAATCACATTAATTGTTTTGAAGGTATTGAACCAGCCCTGCATCCCAGGTATAAATCCCACTTGGTCATGGTGAATAATTTTTTTAATGTATTGTTGGATCCAGTGGGCTAATATCTTGTTGAAGATTTTTGTATCCATGTTCATCAGGGAAACTGGTCTATAGCTCTCCTTTTTAGTGGGGTCTCTGTCTGGTTTTGGAATCAAGGTAATACTGGCTTCATAGAAAGAGTTTGGAAGTTTTCTTCCATTTCTATTTTTTGGAACAGTTTTAAGAGAATAGGTGTTAACTCTTCCTTAAATGTTTGGTAGAATTCCCCTGGAAAGCTATCTGGCCCTGGACTCTTGTTTTTTGACAGACTTTTGATTACTAATTCGATTTCCTTACTGGTTATGGGTTTGTTCAAATTTTCTATTTCTTCCTGTTTCAGTTTTGGTAGTGTATATGTTTCTAGGAATTTGTCCATTTCTTACAGATTGTCCATTTTTTGGCATATAATTGCTCATAATATTCTCTTATTATTGTTTTTATTTCTGCTGTGTTGGTTGTGATCTCTCCTCTTTCATTCTTGATTTTATTTATTTGGGTTCTTTCCTTTTTCTTTTTGATTAGACTGACTAGTGGTTTATCAATTTTGTTAATTCTTTCAAAGAAGCAGCTTCTGGTTTCATTGATCTGGACTATTTTTTGTTTTGTTTTGTTTTGTTTCGATAGCATTAATTTCTGCTGTACTCTTTGTTATTTCCCATCTTCTGCTGGTTTTGGGTTTATTTGCTGTTCTTTTTCCAGCTCCTTAAGGCGTAAGTTTAGGTTGTGTATGTGAGATTTTTCTTCCTTCCTTAGCAAAGCCTGGATTGCTATATACTTTCCTCTTATGACTGCCTTTGCTGCGTCCCAGAGGTTTTGGGTTGTGGTCTATCATTTTCATTGACTTCCATATACTTTTTAATTCCTCTTTAACTTCTTGGTTAGCCCATTCATTCTTTAGTAGGATGTTTTTCAGTCTCCAAGTATTTGTTACCTTTCCAAATTTTTTCTTGTGATTGATTTTGAGTTTCATAACGTTGTGGTCTGAAAATATGCACGGTATGATCTCGATATTTTTGTACTTACTTAGGGCTGATTTGTGTCCAAGTATATGGTCTATTCTGGAGAACATTACATGTGCACTGGAGAAGAATGTGTATTCTGCTGCTTTAGGATGAAATGTTCTGAATATATCTGTTAAGTCCATCTGGTCCAGTGTGTCATTCAACGCCATTGTTTCTTTGTTGATTTTTTTGATTAGATGATCTGTCCATTGCTGTGAGTGGGGTGTTGAAGTCTCCTACTATTATGGTATTATTATCAATGAGTTTCTTTATGTTTGTGATTAATTGATTTATATATTTGCGTGCTTTCACATTTGGCACATAAATGTTTACAATTGTTAGGTTTTCATGGTGGATAGACCCCTTGATTATGATATAATGCCCTTCCGCATCTGTTGATACAGTCTTTATTTTAAAGTCTACATCGTCTGATACAAGTATGGCTACTCCGGCTTTCTTTTGTTGACCATTAGCATGATAGATGGTTTCCATCCTCTTATTTTCAATCTGAAGGTGTCTTTAGGTCTAAAGTGGGTCTCTTGTAAACAGCATATCTACAGATCTTGTTTTCTTATCCATTCTGTTCCCCTATGTCTTTTGATTGGAGCATTGAGTCCATTGACGTTTAGAGTGAGTACTGAAAGATATGAATTTATTGCTATTATGATGCTTGTAGAGTTGGATTTCTGGTGGTGTTCTCTAGTCCTTTCTAATCTTTGTTGCTTTTGGTATTTATATGTATACATATATATTTTCATCTTTTCTCCCCTCAGAGAGCCCCCCTTAAAATTTCTTGCAGGGCTGGATTAGTGGTCACAAACTCCTTTAGTTTTTGTTTGTCTGGGAAACTTTTTATCTCTCCTTCTCTTTTGAATGACAGCCTTGCTGGATAAAGAATTCTTGGCTGCACATTTTTCTGATTCAGCACACTGAATATATCCTGCCACTCCCTTCTGGCCTGCCAGGTTTCTGTGGATAGGTCTGCTGCAAACCAGATCTGTCTGCCCTTGTAGGTTAGGGACTTTTTTCCCTTGCTGCTTTCATGATTCTCTCCTTGCCTGAGTATTTTGTGAATTTGACTATAATATGCCTTGTTGATGGTTTTTGTTGAATCTAATGGGGGTCATCTGTGCTCCCTGGATTTTGATGTCTGCATCTTTCCCCAGGTTAGGAAAGTTTTCCACTATGATTTGCTCATGTAACCCTTCTACCCCTATTTCTCTCTCTTCCTCTTCTGGGACCCCTATGATTCTGATGTTGTTCCTTTTTAATGAGTCACTGATTTCTCTAATTCTTAAATCGTTCTCTTTTGCCTTCATCTCCCTCTTTTTTTCTGCTTCGTTATTCTCTATACATTTGTCCTCTATATCGCTGATTCTCTGTTCTGCCTCATCCAACCTTGCCGCCGCAGGATCCATCCATGATTACAGCTCACTTATAGCATTTTAAATTTCATTCTATTTTTTACTTCTTGTAACTCTGCAGAAAGGGATTCTAATCTATTTTCAACTCCTACTAGTATTTTTATTACCGTGATTCTAAATTCTGGTTTAGACATCTTGCTTGTATCTGTGTTGGTTAAATCCCTGGCTGTCGTTTCTTCATGCTCTTTCTTTTGGTGTGAATTCCTTCATTTTGTCATTTTGAAGGGAGAAAAGGAATTAATGAGGTAGAAAAATTAAAGTAAAAAAATTAAAATTAAAAAAATATTAAAATTAAAAAATTAAACACACACACACAAATTGAATAAATGATGCTAGGTTCTAGGTGTGTTTTGATTGGGTGTTGAAAGTGGTTTGACAGATTAGAGAAAAAAAAGGGGGGGAGAAAAAAATTTAAAAAATTAAAAAAAGGAAATTGAGAATTTGAAAAATGAACACCCTGAAGTAGACTAAAATGAGAAGATAGGAGTAGTAAAATAGAATTTGAAAAACTTACACAAAAGTAAAGAATAACGTAGAAAAATTAAGGAAAATTAATAAAAATTAAAAGTTAATATGAATCTTTACTTTTTCTGTATTCAAGAAAGAGAAAAGAAATGAAAAAGAGAAAAAAGATTAAAATGAGAGAAAAAAGGAAATAGTTTGAAAATTTGAAAGAGTGAATACACTGTAGTAGACTAAAAGAAAATGATGGAAGGAAATAGAATTTGAAAAAATTTACATAAAATCAAAAAATATAGTAAAAAAATTCAAGAAAAATATTTTAATAGAAATTGAAAGTAAAAATAAAGTTTTTCTCTTTCTGCATTCAAGAAAAAGAAAAGAAACAAAAAAGAGAAAAAAAGAAAAGAAAGAAAAAAGATCATTTAAAAATTTGAAAAGGTGAATACAGTGAAGTAGACTAAAATGAAATGATGGAAGTAAAATAGAATTTGAAAAAGTTTACACGAAAGTAAAAAATATAGTAATAAAAATGAAAGAAAAATATTTTTAATAAAAATGAGTTTTTTCTCTTTCTGTATTCAAGAAAAAGAAAAGAAGTGTCAAAGAGAATAAAAAAGAGCAAAAGAAAATTGGATAGATGGACCTGCTAACAGATTGAAGTAGCACTGAAATTATTTCGTTTTCCCCTAGAAGTCAGTCTATGTAGCGCTTTATACTCCATAAACCAAGTCGGCCTTGAGACTTTGTGTGTGTTTTTTTTTTTAGAAATTTTATTTTTTTTAATATATGAAATTTATTGTCAAATTGGTTTCCATACAACACCCAGTGCTCATCCCAAAAGGTGCCCTCCTCAATACCCATCACCCACCCTCCCCTCCCTCCCACCCCCCATCAACCCTCAGTTTGTTCTCAGTTTTTAACAGTCTCTTATGCTTTGGCTCTCTCCCACTCTAACCTCTTTTTTTTTTTCCTTCCCCTCCCCCATGGGGAGACTTGTGTTCTTGAGAGTGAAGTTGGCCCAGTTGGGCAGGGCTCAGTGTAACGTTTGTGTTCTCCACTAGATGGCGCTGCTAGCCTACTGGGGTGGATTGTTGCTGCGCTTGTAGGTGCGTATGTGCATGTGCGGGAGCAATGAAAATGGCTCCCCCCAGCTGCACAGTCTGTTCTCTTGAATCAGCAATCGCGCATCTGTTTTCTGTCTTCAGCTTTGATCCACTCCCTGCTTTTTCGTTCTCCGTGACCAGGCCCCAGGCAGTATCTCTCTCCCAAGTTTTTTCTCAGTTGCAGCTGTTTTCCCTGGCCCCTTACTTCTGAAGGACTGCGGCTTTGCCCTGTTCCACCCTTCTGTGGGAGGATCTCACCGAGCATTGGCTGGATGAGCAATGGCCGAATATTGGCTGCACCCAGGAATGTTTGCTGGACCCTGCTACTGCCAGTGCCCTGAGACTATGGCCAGATGTCAGCCCACCCCAGAAAAAGTTGGCGAGATAGTGTAGCAGCAGCGTCAGGGATTATGGAAAATCACAACACACATCTGGCACCAGACTTCACCCTTAATGACCTTGTTCCAGCACCAGCGAATGTGGCCATCTCTGGGGTCTGCTGGGACCAGGTGGCTTCAACAGTCTCTATTAAATGTCCTTCCAGCAGTGCAACCACTTTTCCAGACCCCACTCTGCTCCTGGGGATTCGCCCTTCCCACCAGAGCACCGCCAGTATTGAGCTGCGGAGTTGCAGACTTTGCGCTCCCCTTGTTTACAGTCTTAATGGAATTTAAACCCTCTCCTTTCTCCTTTCTCCCTTTTTAGTTTAGTCGCTGCAGCTGTTTCCAATTTTCCACTTTCTCTCCAGTTGCTTTTGGGGAGGGGTGCTTTTCCCATATTCTACCCCCCCATCTCTGTCCTGTCTCCTCTCACAAAAGCACCTCCCTTCCTGCACCTCCTCGCTCCCCAAGTTCACTTCTCCGCGCCGCATACCTGCTGAATTCTGTGGTTCAGGTTGTGCAGATTGTTGTGTTGATCCTGCAGTCAGTTTTCTAGGTGTGTAGGATGGTTTAGTGTTGGTCTGGCTGTATTTCATGGACGTGAGACACACAAAAAACTCTGAAATTCTTGAAGAATTAAGGAGAAGTACCTGATCACAGACTCATTTACATATTCCTAACCAGGGGAGCAGAAACCTGCCAAAAGGGGTGAATCCTGAATCATGAAAACCTCCTGATAAGTCCTTTCTAACTCATGATGCAAATTTAGTAGAGCTGATCAATGAGATATCTTAATTTTGTTTGCAAAAACTTAGAGGCATGGTTAGATTTCTTTCATAGCCTGAAACAAAAGGTTGCTTCAGATTCCATAGGTTACCCACTCTCCCTTAGCAGTGACCTGGGAGATACAGATAAGGGTGTTATCTTTCTGGACCAGTGCCAGAGTAAAGGAAAGGAAAAGAAGGAGAAAGTGTTTTATGTTTAGTTAAGGTATGAAGTCTTGACTCACTGTCTTGCATGGAAGCAGTCTGCCATGAAGTTAGCTACTTTAGCTTCCTCATCAATCTGATTGAGAAGTCTCTAGCATCTGTATGGGACTTCTTGGGTATGTGATGTGTGCCCAAGGCTCAGTACCTTCTGTTTTTGCAGCAGTGTCTGTCATCAGGAACACTTGATATGGTCCCTTTCAATAAGGTTCAAAGATTTTTCTCTGATGACATTTCCAGAATACCCAATCACTGTGGGGAATAAGCTTAGGAATTCCCTGAGCTTGCACTAATGGATTAACAAGGCATAAAGAATTAGAAAGCCACAGGATGAACACACCCAAGTTTGGGTAAACAAGATTAGATAAACAGGGCAAAGGCCCTCAGCATAGGACAATGGTATAGGAATAAAAAAACCTCAGAATGAAAGCATCAAAAATGAGGTAAACAAGATTAGGTATTCAGGGCAGAAACGCTCCCCCCCCCCCCCCCCCCCCCCCCCCCCCGCAACTTAGTACAATAACAGAAAGCTGCTTTCACAGTATGGAAGGACAAAAACAGGAAAACAGGACTTTAGACCACAGCAGGGTGAAGTTGCCCAGAGCAGAGCTAATTAGCAAAAGAAAGGCAATTAGCCTCTGAGGTAGAATGCTCTTTCTTGTCCCCTAGACTAGTTTAGGTAAACAGGGGTGATGCCTCATGTTTGCGGTAAATAACCTTCCACCCAGCACCAGAATTTTGTTTTGTATCAACCCAAACCCCTAACACCGCATGTCTCCAAAACCCCCTTTCCCCCCGCCCATGAGTTAATGTTCATGTTTCATTGTCTCTTTGTGCACGCCCATCACGCTTGTAAGACTTCTGATCTTAATAAAAACGGAGCAAGGACCCTTAGTCAGGGCTCTTGTCTCCTCCCGGACACTAGCCCCTCTCGCATTTTAATCCTGCATCCGCTCTTTTGCTGGACAAGAGACAAATTCAGACCCAGAGTCTGTGACAAATCACCAGACTCTAGACTTGACCAACAGGATCTTTGAACTGGAATCAGGATGGCTTCTTTATCCTGTTGACGATAGGCTTTAACATAAGACTTTAGGGACTTACTGGTCATATATTAGTATGAGATAAGGGATCAGCAGAAAGTTGTATACCAGTACACATTGATTTGCTAGTGACTGTCTCTTGTGGAGTTAATGTTTCACAAAGGGAGTACTGTGAATAGTCACTGAGGCCAGAGGCAACACCTTAGACAAAGGGAACCTAGTAGTTTCATCACATTTAGAGATAAATTTGAGGAGCCCATTAGTTCTTTCAATCTTTTCTGATAAAAGAAATTTGCAAAGCTTTCATTAAAGCTTGTACGATTTGCCCAGTGAAGAAGGTGCCTCAATCCTTGGAGATTATAGAAGGTATGCCCTAGGTGGGAAATCTGTTTTCTAAGAGTTCCTTTGCTACTTTGAGGGCATCAAGCTTGCAGCAGGGAAATGCTTCAACGCACCCAGAAGACTTAAAAACAATAAGAAGAACATACTGATCGTCCATAATAGGTGTCAATTGAATGAAATTCAGCTGCGGGTATTCAGAGGCTCCAGGGGAAAGCCTCTGGGAACAAAACCAGTTTTTCAAGGATTATGGACCTGACAATTCAGATATTGCTGGTAGACTGCTTTTGCAATATTATAGAAGTCTCCCCACCACTGCCTACTTATAATTTGAGTTATCTTAAATGCCCTGTTGTGGTTGAAGGAATGTAAAAACCAAAAAAATTGGGTTTGCCAGGGAGCCAGAAAGAATAAAACAGGTGTTTGGTTTTCTAATAGCCATGACTATTAGTTTAATTTCCAGTCATTGTTTATCCACTTTAATGTGTCTGATTCAGGAGCCAACTATTGTCATGCTACAAGGACATCAGGGTTAAACTCTGTTAATGAGGAGTCATGTTTTGCAGAAGAGGAATGGACTTTATCCACATGTGCCATAGTCTTGTAAATACATTTAAAAAAAATTACTTTAACAAATCCTTTGGAATATCCCAGGTCAAAAAAACTTCATATAGAATTTGATTTTTGGAAGTTTGTCAAAAATATCAAAACAGGTTTTAATATATTTTTTTTTTGACGTTTAATCATCTTTGAGAGATGGAGACAGAGCATCAGTGGAGAGGGGCAGAGAGAGAGGGAGACACAGAATCAGATGCAGGCTCCAGGCTCTGAGCTGGCACCACAAAGCCAGACTTGGGGTTTGAACTCATGAACCGCGAGATCATGATCTGAGCCAAAATAGGATGCTTAACTGACTGAGCCACCCAGGTGCCCCTCAAAGTGGGTTTTACAGCACTTGTCTAAATAGGATCACAGATTATTATGAAATTTAATATTTAAAGGATAAAGAAACTTTTATAAAATTTTATAATTATATAATCTTATTAGGATTGGTAAAGAAATAAGTAGAATTGCTTTCAGAGTTGTATTTCTAGTTTTCTAGTAAATATTCATAAGATAAGGAAAGTTGCTTTCAATTTTTTCAAACAATGGTTGTAACTTAAATGGCATCATGGGCTGATCCACCTATTCAACTATAGTATCCTCAACCTGCCTCTTTCCCTCTGGGTCATAGTTTTAATTTTAAATATTTCTGGCAGTATCGAGTAACCCCCGTTGGGTATGAGAAGAGTCTCCGGAGGGCGTGAAGGACATTGCCATCCCCAAATCCAGAGTCATTTCCAATGGCAGCCAAAAGAAAGAACCAACAACCTGGACGTTCCGAGCAGGAAGAAAGCCAAGCTCAGTTCCACAAAACAAGTGAGAAGACAAGTGAGAAAACAAGTGAGAAGGCAATATCTATCTCGGGGAGAGAAAAGGTAAATAACCAATGGGTCTTGATGTGGAGAAGAAGAGACAGTAGGAATTGTCAAGTGTCAATTGTCAATTTTATTTTCCTCTCTTTGATGGTGTTTTGGGAGTGATCATGGGGTTCTTGATATCTTTGGTGCAGAAAGGTGATTTTATTAAAGCACAGGGACAGGACCTGTGGACAGAAAAGGCTGCACTGGGGTTGTGAGGAGTGACTGATTATATACTGTGGATTTGGGGAGGTAAAGGCAAAAGGGAGGCCTCCAGAAGAACTTTGATATACTAAAGAGGACTCCTAAGATACCTGAGGCGTTGCTATTGTCAAGGTAAGGTTGTTTTTCAAGTAAGGCATTAACATTAGGACAGGAGGAATTTCCCGGAGAAGTTAAACTCTGTATTTGCCTCAAGTATTTGTCAATGGGCTGCAGGTTATAAGGATATTTAATTTCACCTGCCATTTCCTTCTTGCCTTTGTTCCCCACACCACTATGGAGAGGAGGGTGGTATTAGATGTTCCAGGAAACTGAGTCTACAAGTTTCTGGAGATGAGGCTATTGATAAGATTGCCTTTTTCTTGTAATTTAATAAGATACTTGTAAACTGATGGAGACTCAGGTCCTGCAGGACTGTGATCTCTGTCAGTTAACCATTTGTTTTCTTTCCTTTCCTTTGTTCTTAGGCAGCCAGGCATGCCTGAGGGATAACCCACTGGGGGGTCAGGGGAGTATGCTAGCTTGTACTTTGCCTTCAGCTTGCTTTATGCTCCCTCCTCATCTTTACTGGGCACTACAGATAGAGATTCAGAAGAAACTGTTAAGAATTATCACACTTTGCTGGCTGCCAGTTTTTCCAGGCTATATTCTGCCTTCTCTGGCATTTACCAGTCTGTTTAAGGGAGTTAAACCAGACTGTTTAAGTGAATAAAATTGCAGTTTACCAGAAAATCTCTGTTTCTTCAACTCTGGGAGGGGCCCAGATCGGGGCCCTTCAATACTTTGAAGGTAGATATGAGGTTGTCTGAGAGACCATTAATGTGGTGGGGGCTTTTAGTTACAGTTGTGTAGTCTTTTCAGAGTGGAAAACAATTCAGAAGAATTGGCAGAATGAACACTCAGAGGAGAAAAGAGAACAGTAGGAGTTCCATCCGTCTCGCAGTCTTTTGTTTTAGGTACCTCTTAAGATCTTTAATTTTTTATTCGCCTTTTGCAGTGAATCTTTCAGTGAAACTGCTTTGGAATTTTGAGTCCTTTTTAGGCTTCTGCTTGCCAACTAAAACATGTATCACATTTTGTTTAATTTGGGAACTCTTGCTTTCAAGTGAACTTCTTAAATCATCTTATCTAATTGGACCATTCCCTGCAATGGCCATTGTATTTCTGGGTTGCAGTTCCCCTGAGAGCTGGCAGCAGTTTGGTAGTGATGTTGTGGTAGGGTCTCCTTGTTATGCCCAGAATTCGTGATCCCCAAAGACCACCAGGGAGCCGAGTCCGATGCAAAAGCAAAAGAGCCTTTATTCGAGCTAGCTCGAGCTCAGTCCCCTACCTGCACTGACGCAGCAGTGAGATGTCGGTGAGAGAGAGTGAGTTTCAAAAGCACAAAGGTTTTATAGGGGTCTAGGGGCAGTTGGTGAGGTAATGGCTGTGGCCTCAGCCAATTGGCTGGGAAGGGTTGTGGCCTCGGCTGATTGGCTGGGGAAGGGTCGGAGTCCTGTTAGGCAGGTCGCTGGGTGTGTTTTGATCGGGAAGTTTGAATGGGTGAGCGGGAGGTTACTCAAGGGGAGGAGGCGTGGTCTGAGGTTTCTGCGATTTTCCCGGAAAGGGGCTATGTCAGGGATATAATGTCACTCAAGGTGGAGGACACGTATGTCTGCTCTTTCACCCTCTCTAAGGAAAGAGAAAAAAAAAACACCTCAAGGCAACCTTGCTATTCACTTACTTGACAACATCCCTCATGACCTTGTAACATGAGAACACTTCATCAGACTGCGGGTTTGTGTGTTACCATATATGGGAGACAAAGAAGAAAACAATATATAAAATACTATGCCACGTGGCATTCAGGGCTCAGTTCTTTGGGTACGAACCCAACTTAGCGGTGCCAGCAGAAATAAAGTTCCTTCCTGGAAAGAAAAGTCTCGGTGTCAAGACTCTGTGTGAGAATCCTGCTACGATGTGGGAAACAAAGGCAGAAAAAAAAAAAATAGAAGATAAAATTAAGTTTCCTTATAACCTGCAGCCCCTTGACAAATACTTGAAGCAGGCAGAGTAAAACATTTCTCCAGGAACACTCTACTGTCTTAATGTTAATGCTTTCTAGAGGGAAAAACAACCTTAGGTTGACAATAGCTAGACCTCCAGTATCCTGTGAGTCTTCTTTAGCTATGAAAATCGCTTTGGAAACTTCCCCTTGACTTTACCTCCCCCACCTCCCAAGAATATAATCAGTCTCTCCTCATGGTCCCAGGTCAGCTCTTCCTGCCTGTGAATCCTGTCCCTGTGCTTTAATAAAATCACCTTTCTTTTTTTTTTTTTTTTGCACCAAAGACATCTTAAGAATTCTTTTTTGGCCGTCAGTTCCAGCCCCCACCACCACTCCAAAACCCCACCTGTAGGAACCTAGCTGAACTAACCCACATTTTTGTGTAGCTATGATGTAGTTTTGTAGTGATGGTGGGGTCTGGAGTCAATAGCCAAGAAAGAATTCTTGAGACACCTTTGGTGCAAAAAGTAGATTTTATTAAAGCATGGGGACAGGACTCATGGACAGAAAAAGCTACACTGGGGTTGTGAGGAGTGACAGATCATATACTACGGGATTGGGAGGTGGGTTAGGAAAAGGGAGGTTTCCAGTAGGATTTTCCTATGATGAAGACTCATAAGATACTAGAGGTCTAGCCATTGTTGAGCTGAAGTTATTTTTCCCTCCAGTAAGGCATTAAGAGAAGACAGTCGGGAGTTTCTTGGAGGAATGTTTTACTCTGCCTATCTCAAGTATTTGTCAGTGGGCTGCAGGTTTTAAAGAAATTTATTTTCGTCTACATTTTCTTCTTGCCTTTGTTCCCCACATCACTGTGGAGGGGAGGGTGATGTTAAGGGCTGAAGGAAATTAAGTCTATTGTTTTCTAGAGATTAAGCTATTGATAAGACTGCCTTTTCCTTATAATTCACTAAGGCTTTTGCAAAGTAATGGAGATTCATGTCCTTCATGACTGTGATCTCTATTGGTTAACCATTTGTTTTTCCCTTTCTTTTGTTCTTGGGCAGAGGAATGTCACACATAGCCCACCTGAGGGGAGAGTGGGTCAAAGGATGTTAGCGTGGGCTTTGCTTTCAGCTTGCCTTTGGCTCCTTCATCAGCTATATCTAGCTGCAAATGGGATGCAACTAACATTTCTATCTAGCTGTATTTTGGGACCCTTAACCTGACAGACACCAAGCCAAATTCCTCAAGACACAAAATAAGCTTAGTAAAATTTTGTCATTTTGTTAGATATTTGCAACTTCTAGGACTACAGTTCTTAGACATAAAATAAGCAGATGTGCTAGAAAGTAACACACTTGACTCTTTAGAATTTAAGGATCCTGTTAGCTAAAGCCTTTGGATTTACAGGAGCCACACTAATACCTAAAAAGGGACATGTTGTAAGGTTGGGATTATGCATGTTTTACACTGTACCTCATTACACAAAAGGTTTTTTGTGGTTGGCAGGTGATCTAGTGTCAATCTAACCCATTCAGTGACCAACTTATCCTATCACAGAGTCTTCTTAAGGCAGCAAGCATTCTAACAGCCTTTAAATGTTCAACCTGTGCCCACAAATTTTTGTGGCTTGTTGGTTTCCAAGGTCCCTACTGGCAATAGTCTTTATCCATACAACACAAGACAAACATGTGTACCTTAATTATTGCCTCCTGCCTCTCAATTCTGTAGTACATGAGAGATGTGACTGCGTCCTGGCCACAAGAAGGCCCTGTGCATAGCATTGACAATTCCTGTGGAAACTTCCTGAGGTTTTCCACCTGGGAAATTGTGGCCGGAATAGGAAGGGACTTGGTTCTGTGCAGACCCGTGTGCCAGCACAGTTGGGCTCCAGGTGTAATCATCTGCCAGCTCAAGGGGACCTGCCCTGTGATGGAAAGCCAATTAGATTGGGGTGGTGAATGCAAAAAAGAGCAAAACTCAGACCTGAGGGGCATTTATCCACAGCCCTCGGAAACACAAGAAAGACAGTGAACTCAGCAGATTTGCAAGTAGCAAGCCTGTGTTGTTTGTTGCTTCCAAATGCTGCTGGAAGTTCCCTTCAAGTCTCACCACTACCCCAAGTCTGTCAAATAACAAAAATTCAATCAAGTAAATTTTAAATCATGCAGTATCACATCTAGCAAGTAGAGGAGAGCTTCAAAAGACTATGAAAAAAAGAAAAGTTTTTAAAGACAGGGAGTGGAAAAAAGGAAATTACTAGCAAAAAATCTATTGTTTTAGGTAAGATCATTCCCCTAAGGGGAACAGAAGGGGCCTAACAGTAAATTTGATAGTGCTGACCAGAAAATTGCATGTTGACTGGTTGAAAGTTGCATTTCTGGGGTGTTGAAACCACAGTTAAGTTAGGTATTAAGTCTTAATTTACTGATTTGGACCCTTAACCTAAATGACACCATTTTGAGCTTGTGGCTTTATTTTTAAAGTAGGATAAACTAGAAACTAACAAAAGGGATCCCTAGTGGAGATGGATGGGGATCAGAGTGGAAAGAAGAGTGCTGTATATAGATAGAATTATTGGAAGAGTGTGAACCTCCTCATAATATACATTTGTACAGTTCTTTTTAAAAAAATTTTTTTAACGTTTATTTATTATTGAGAGACAGAGACAGAGCATGAGCAGGGGAGGGGCCGAGAGATGGGGAGACACAATGTGAAGCAGGCTCCAGGCTCCGAGCTGTCAGCATAGAGCCTGACGTGGGGCTCGAACTCACAAACTGTGAGATCATGACCTGAGCCAAAGTTGAATGCTCAACCGACTGAGCCACCCAGGTGCCCCCATTTTGTACAGTTCTAACTGATTGGAAACATATTACTCCCTCATAGACTTAAAAGTAAATCAACAAAGATGAGAAAATAACCCTAAAATACAGACAGCAACAAATACAATTAACTGTATTTCTAATTAATGATATGAGCATGCTGAAAAGAAATACAATTAATCTGATTAACTTTTAAATACAGTTATTTTGAGTTTACACTCTCAGGCTAATGATGAGGAGAGGTATAAAGATTTATTAAACTACAGCTAATGTTTTTGTTTATTAGTGGTATGGGTGAGCAATTCTGAACCTAGTTTTTGTGTTTTGTCTTTCTATTATAACATTGAATGATAAGTAAACATATTCTGGATAATTTAGCCAAGTCATTTCATGAACATGTTTTCATATTTGGAGTAAATACCTAATGGTGATATTGATGGATCAGATGATAGGCATATATCCAATTTTTAAATTTATTTATTTTTATTTTATTTTATTTTATTTTAATTTTATTTTTAATTTTTTAAAATTTACATCCAAATTAGTTAGCATATAGTACAACAATGATTTCAGGAGTAGATTCTTTAGTGCCCCTTACCCGTTTATCCCATCCCCCCTCCCACAACCCCTCCAGTAACCCATATTTATGGGTTTGTTCTCCACATTTATGTCTCTTCTGTTTTGTCCCCCTCCCTGTATTTATATTGTTTTTGTTTCCCTTCCCTTATGTTCATCTGTTTTTGTCTCTTAAAGTCCTCATATGAGTGAAGTCATATGATTTTTGTCTTTCTCTGACTAATTTCACTTAGCATAATACCCTCCAGTTCCATCCACATAATTGCAAATGGCAAGATTTCATTCTTTTTGATTGCCAAGTAAGACTCCATTGTATATATATACCACATCTTCTTTATCCATTCATCCATCGATGGACATTTGGGCTCTTTCCATACTTTGGCTATTGTTGATCGTGCTGCTATAAACATGGGGGTGCATGTGTCCCTTCGAAACAGCACACCTGTATCCCTTGGATAAATGCCTAGTAGTGCAATTGCTGGGTTGTAGGGTAATTCTATTTTTAGTTTTTTGACGACCCTGCATACTGTTTTCCAGAGTGGCTGCACCAGCTTGCATTCCCAGGCATATATTCAATTTTTAAAGAAACTACCAGATATTGTGCAAAGTGCTTGTATCATTTATATACATTCCTATCATCAATGTATGGAAATTCTCATTGCCTCATAGTCTCTCAACATTTGGTGCTGTCGCTCTTTTTAATTCCATGTACTGGTGGGTGGATAGTGGCATCTCATTATGGTAGTGTGTAGTTTTAATTTGCATCGTACTAAACACTTTTTTTTTTTAATGGATACATACACTCCTATGTTTATAGCAGTGTTACTTATAACAGCATTATTTACATTATTTACCAAGAAATGGAAGCAGCCCAAGCATCTATCAATTGATGAATGGATAAAGAAGATTCCACAGTAGACTATTACTCAGCCATAAAAAAGAATAAAATCTTGCCATTGACAATGACATGAATGGAGCTAGAGAGTATAATGTTAGGTGAAATGACAGAGAAAGTCAAATACCATGTGACTTCACTCATATGTGGAATTTAAGAAACAAAACAAATGATCAAAGAAAGAGACAAACCAAGAAACAAACTCGTAATTATAGAGAACAAACCGATGGTTACCGGAGGGGCAGGGTGTGGAGGGATGTGTGAAACAGGTGATGGGGATTAGGGAGTGGTGCACTTGGCATGATGAGCACCAGGTGATGTATGGAAGTGTTGAATCATTATATTGTACACTTGAAACTAATATAACATGTATGTTAGCTACCTGGGATTAAAATAAAAACTAAAGAAACCCCTCACTTTTTAAATGTGTTTATTGACCATTTGTGTGCATAACATGTTTTTTGTTACATGTATTCTTTGGCAGTGCATGTTTTTCATGTCATGTTAACTTATATTGCATTTAATTTCATTTTTAAATTACATAAAAATTTCATTAGTTTTGTATAATGATAATGTGTCTAATGTTCTTTCCAACTGTCCATGAAGACACTACTTTCAAATAAGGTCACAATCATTACCAAGGATTAGGACTTTAACATATCTTTTTTGGGGACATAACTCAATCCATAACAGATATTCATGTGCAAAAAAGTTAAACTTGACTCAAACTCTACACCTTACAAAAATCTAATTCAAAATAGGTTATAGATCTGAATATAAAATATTAAATGGTTAAACTTTTTTTTTAATTTTTTTTAACGTTTATTTATTTTTGAGACAGAGAGAGACAGAGCATGAATGGGGGAGGGGCAGAGAGAGGGAGACACAGAATCTGAAACTGGCTCCAGGCTCTGAGCCATCAGCCCAGAGCCCGACGCGGGGCTCGAACTCACGGACCCCGCAAGATCGTGACCTGAGCTGAAGTGGGACGCTTAACCGACTGAGCCACCCAGGCGCCCCTAAATGGTTAAACTTTTAAAAAAATTATAGGATAAAATCTTTGATTAAAAAAAAAGTTTTTGAACCACCACAAAAAGCATGATCCATAAAACTGAACTTAAAAACTTTTCTCTGCAAAATATAATGTTAAGAGAATGAAAAGACAAGCTTCAGGCTGATGAAAAAATAATTGCAAATTATGTATGCAACAAAGGACTTGTATCTAGAATGTATAAAGAAGTCTTAAAACTCAACAATGAGAAATGAACATGCTTCTCAAATGGGCTACTTCCAGAAACAGATCCACACATACATAGTCAACTGAACTTTGACAAAGGTGTAAAGGCATTTCAATGAAGAAAGGAGAGTCTGCTCAACAAACGGTGCTGGAACAACTGGACACCTATATACCAAAAAAATGAATCTACATATAGACGTTACATTTTTAATAAAACGAATGAAAAAAGGTCCAACATCATACGTCATTATGGAATTCCAAATTAAAACACAGGTGAGATACCATGGTACACCTATCAGAATGGCTGGAAGCCAAAACTGAATACTGTCAAGGATATGAAGCAACGGGAGCTCTAATTCTTTGCTGAGAGTCTCGCACTGGGATCTCCCAATCATACTCCTACTCATATTTACCCAAATGAGTTGAAAACTTATGTCCACAAAATGACCTGCACTTGAGTAGTTATATCAGCCTTGTTCATAATTGCCTTAAGTTGGCAGGATCCAGAATGTCCTTCACCAAGAGGATAGATACACACACTAAGTGTGGTATATTTTTATGATGAAATGTTATTGAGCACTAAGAAGAAATGTGCTATCAGGCCACAAAAAGACATGGAGAAACCTTACATGCATTTTTTTCTGAGCGAAAGAAGCCAGTCTAAAAAAGCGACAGATCTGTACGACTTCAACTATGTGACATTCAGGAAAAGGCAAAACTATAAGAATGGTAAAAAGATCAGGAGTTGTCAGAAGTCAGAAGAAGGAGAGGAAGAGTGGATGGGTGGAGCACCGGGCATATTTAGGAGTGCAAAACTATTTTGTATGATACTGTAATGATGGATACATGACATTACCCATTTGTCAAAACCCCCATAGAAGGTACAACTCAAAGAGCGGGCCTAATTGGTTCATCAATTTGCATTTAATTTCATTTTTAAATTACCTGTTGGTAGAACATAAAAATTTCATTAGTTTTGTATAATGATAATGTATCTAATGTTCTTTCCAAGTGTCCATGAAGGCACTACTTTCAAATAAGGTCACATTCATTTGTAATATCAATTGTAACATCAATTGTAACAAATTCACCACTTCAAGATATTACTAGGTGAAACTGTGTACATGTAAACTTTTTGTATTTTCTGCACAGTATTTTGGTAAGTCTAAAACTGCTCTCCGAATAATATCTATTGAAATGTTTAGAAAATAAACTATAGATTTGAAGACACTTCATCTAGAAGATACCTAAATGGTTAATAAATGCATGAAAAGATGTTGCACATCATTACCCGTTAGAAAAATTGAAGTTAAAACTTAGTGAAATACCACTATATAATTATTATCATAAATAAGAATAAGTAATAAAATAAAATGAAAGTACCAGATGCTGGTAATGATGTGGAGCAGCTGGAGCTCTCATACATTTCTAGTGGGACTTCACAATGGTAAAGCTCCTCTGGGAAGAGTTTGGCAGTTTTATACAAGGTTGAAACTACTCTTACCAGATGACCTAGTAATTCCATTTTTAGCTATTTGCCATAAAAAAGTGAAAAATGTTTGCACAAAAAAGTATACATGAGTGTTTATAGCAGCTTTGTTTATAACAACCCTAACCTGGAAACAGCATAAGTGGCATTCAGTGGGTGAACAAAGATTGTGATGCATTTATTCAATAGAATACTACCTCAGCAAATATTAGGAATAAAGTACTAATGCCTATTAATATGGATGAATAACCAAAAGCCTCATTCTGAATGAAAAGCCAATCTCAAAAGATAACATACTATATGATTTTATTTTTGTGACATCCTGGAAAATACAAAAGTATAGGGACAGAAACCTGATTAATTTTTTCCAGGTTGGGTATTTATGAAAGGTTTGACTACAAAAAGACAACATAAAAGCACTTACGGAGATAATGGAACTTATGTCATTGTCTTATCTCCTGAATGTAGTGTGGCCACATGAGTCTATAAAAAGTCAGTTTTACTGCATATAAGTTAAGAAAATGTCCTCTAAAAATATAAATGGTGGTAAGTAAAGGCAAGAATGAATCAATCTCTCATAAGGGAATGAAGAGGATAAAAAGTATAAGGATGAAGTTCATGCAAAAAGAAGGATAAGTTGAAGGAAAAACTAGAAAATATTTGCTTCCCTGTGAATGTCTTACTGATTAGACAAATGAGAACACTTCAATTATTCATGTATTTGAAACTAACTTTATTTTTTTGCATATCATTTTATAAACATAGTACAAAACCAAAAGGTACAAAAGAGTGTAAAATAAAAGGCTATTCTCCTATCCCTGCCTTTGTCAGATATGAAAGAAATTTCAACATTGTATGGGCAATCACACAGACTAGTTCCTTGTGTACATTTATAGTAATAATGGTAATAATGTGAGTATATAATGTGTTTAATAATGTGATTATATGAGTGTGTATATATATTGTATATACATATATATCTATATGAATATGATTATATTATATGAATGTATGTATATGTGTATATATATATATATATATATATTTTCTTTAAACATAGCATAAGTAACATACTTTAACACGCCATCCCATGCCTTTGGGGAGTCATTTATGAAGGAGATAAAATGTTAGGGAGAACCAGAAAGAAGATTCAAAAAAATAATTTGCTTTTGGTATAGGAGAATTCATGTCATGACCTCATGCTTCAATCTACACTGACCTGCAGGTCGTAGGATGCTCCTAATACAGGAGAGGGACCACAGTAAGGATTATGCATTGGGCACTGGACAGATGGTCAAACTTTTTGAATAACCAAGCCAAAGCCTGAAAAAAGGCCTTAGAGACACATTAAAAGGACCTTGAGAGAAGGTGTAAATGTGGGATTTATCCATCATATTGTAGAATGAGATACATCCACCTTCATAGTCTAAGAAAATACACACTCTGGTAGGGTGCTCTTTTAGAGTAAGCTGCATTTCTGGAGAAGTGAGTACCCAGTACTCATCCTTGTAAGACCTGATGGCCCAGAAACCATTCTCAGGTTTCACACAAATCTTCCCCTGCCTCATTACATTAGACCTGCATATTCCCAGGTCCCAGGCTCCACTGTCTCTGACATCTACTTCCCAGTACCACCTCCCTGAGGTGAATACTGAGTGACCCAGAACACAGGGAAGGGAATTCAATCTCTGTGGATCTTTAGGTAGATCTTGAGATTCCTCTCCACAGGTTACACATTTGTTGCCTTCAGACAAGACGAGGGCAGCATGGGCTGTGGCTGGATCCAGAATAACATTCACTGCAAAGACAATAATATTCTCTGAAAGACAGAATATTCTTGGAAAGGGTAGACTGATCCTGGAAGCAGAGATAGCTGTGTTAGCCTGAGATATCTTGTAGCTGTGGAAGGTGTATATTTTCTCATTGGAGTTTTTCATTTGCCCTCCAACTTCTGGGACTGAGCTGGAGCATAATGAGTAGAGTCCCTCCTAGACCAGACCATCAGGGAATGACTCACCAGCCTGGAAAAATTCTTTCCTCCAGTCTGAAAAAAACATAAATATTCATTATTAGAACTAATATTTGAATTTATTGGCACAAGAGGTAATTTCTTCCCTCGAATCCTTATTTTGTTAATGTTTCAAATTTATTTGGTAACTTTTGCTTGATCCAAAATTTCTACTGCTCTTCTTGTTAAATATTCCCATAAGAATGAATTCCTCTAACTTGTACTTTATGTGGTATAGACTAGAGATGTTCCCAAGATAGTTATCCTCTTCTTGAACAGGCAGTGAAATTACATGTCTCTACTCCCCACTCCATTGCATTTAAGTGAGTTCATGTGACTGAGTTATGGCCAATAAAAATGTGCACAGAAGGAACCACACCATTTCTGGGCTTGACAACAAAATAGCTCATATGATATTATTTTTCATTCTCAATTTCACTACAACACTTCTTCCCCAGGTTATAAAACTAAGAGTAGAAGTCCTAAAAATGGAGAATACAGAAGAGAAGGAACTTCCTGGCTCTCGGAGTTACTATTTTGAAGAGAGTTGCCTAGGAGAGCCACAGAACCAGATATATTCATATTATCATTTGCAGGGGTGAGGAATACCAAGCAGTTCTGCTAACCATGGAGATGTAGGAGTCACTTTTTATCAAAGTCTAAGTTAATTACACTTCTCAATGCAGAAAGTACTGCCTAAAAATGAAAATGAAGTACTGTAAACAAGAAAATGTGTGGTTTGGTTTAGAGATTAGGTAATAGACATGACAAAACAGATAAAACTGACTACAAATATGGACATCCATAATAAGCAGAGAAACATTTGCTAAAACTGTTGCCTTTATGATCATTTGCAAAGCATATCATATGTCCTAAACAGACTGTAGATCTTAAGGAATTGATTTGAGAAGAGAGCATTCATTGAATCTATTATTGACATTCTATTAAAAACTATTCATTTTCAAAATAATCGTTCACCTTTTTTTTCTGGCATAAATCAAAATAAATAAAAACTCCCCAAAATGGGCAATTATCAGAGTGTTAAAAAGTGACATTTTCTAGGCCAAGAATCAGCCCACCAAACTGTTTTTTGTAAACACAGCTTTATTGGAAGACAGCCATACTAATTCATTATGTATTGTCTATGGCTTCTTTGTGCTACAAGGCACCATTGACTAATTGTGAGAAGACCATATAGCCCATGAACCCTAAAATATTTACAATATAGCCTTCACAGAACAGATGTGGCAATCACTTTTCTAGACCACCCAAGAGAAGAGATGAAATTAAATACAGTTTTAGCACAAAGGAATAGTGCAATTTCTTTATTGAACAAAGTGATTAAGGAAAAGAACAAATGAAGATGATGGACTTTTCACAGGTGTTTCAGTAGCCTCAAGAGAGCCAACATAAAAGGAGATATATAAGAAAATAAATTAGATGGTCAGATATGTCTATAGTTACTTTGGATATGGTTATTGATATATGAAACTAATTGGGAGAAATGTATAAGAAACTTACTATATTTGGAGGAAAATGTCAAAAATAACATGAAACAAAGGACCTCTGGAATGGCTGAATGAATGGCTTCATAAATCCTTTCCCCCAGCGCAGTAATAAGCCTGGAAAAGTTCTCAAATTGGAACTTTTGCATTCTGGAAATTCGCAAAGGGAATCGAAAAAGGCACATAGCAAATTGAGAAACACTCATTTAAGGAAAAGTATTTAAAATGATTAATAAAAGAATGTCCATAAAAGGATATTCTCTGATTACAATGGAATTGTGTTGGAAATAAGCAAAACAGGAGCAAATTTTAGAACTAAAGAAAACCTTGATATTAAACAATATATTTATAAATAATCTATGGAAGAAAAAGGAAATGAAAAGAGAGTTTAGAAGATATTTTGAATTGAATGAAAATGAAAACACTACATACAAAAACTTATTGGATGTGGCTAACAGCAGTGCCTGGAGGGAAATTTAGAGTTTTAAATGTCTGATATAGAAAAGGAGAATTATCTTAAACCAATAAACTAAGCTTCTTGAAGAGACTAAAAAGTGAAGAGTAAACTGAGCTTGAAGCAATTGAAAGTAAGAAAATAATAAAATTATATTAGAAATCAATGAAAAAAAACTCTAAGTCTAATATTGACCTTCTCAGTTAAATAAATGTTCCTTCTTAGAAAAGTCAGCATAGTTTACTGCTCAATAAGAAACACAGGCACTTCCATTTTTTAATGTTTATTTATTATTTTTGAGAGAGAGAGAGCATGAACAGGGGAGACACGGAATCTGAAGCAGGCTCCAGAGTCTGCACTGTCAGCACAGAGCCCAATGCGGGGCTCAAACTCACAAACCAGAAGATCATGACCTGAGCCGAAGTCAGATACCGAACCAACTGAGCCACCCAGGTACCCCCAGGCACTTGTTTTGATGAGCACTGAGTATTTTACATCAGTGTTGAATCACTAAATTGTACACCTAAAACATGCACCCTGATGTCTATAGCAGCATTATCTACAATAGCTAAACTATGGAAAGAGCCCAAATGTCCATTGACTAATGAAAGGATAAAGAAGATGTGGCATATACATGTATATATGTATATATATATACGTATATATATGTGTACACACACACACACACAAAGCAATATTACTCTGCCAAAAGAAAGAATGAAATCTTGCCATTTTGCAACAACATGGATGGAGATAGAATGTATTATGCAAAGTGAAGTAAGTCAGTCAGAGAAAGACAAATACCATATGATTTCATTGATATGTGGAATGTAAGAAAGAAACATGAACATAGGGAGAAAAAAAGGGGCAAACCACAAAACAGACTTTTCACTATACAGAACAAACTGAGGGTTGCTGGAGGGGAGGTGGGTGGGGGAATGGGTTAAATGGGTGATGGATATTAATTAAGGAGGTTACTTGTGATGGGTACCAGGTATTATATAAATGATGAATCTCTAAGTTCTACTCTTGAAACTAATATTACACTATATGCTAACTAACTGGAATTTAAATAAAAACTTATAACTGCAAAAAAAAGTGGAAGTATTCTAAATGCCTATTATCTGGGAGAATGAGTGAGCATAATGTAGCATATGCATACAATGGAATACTACCTGGCACTATAAAGGAACAAAATACTAAAACATGCTAAAACAAGAGTCTCAATAACCTTATGCTAAGTGAAAAGAACAGAATAAAAGACCATATATTACATGATTCCAATTATGCATGTCCAAAAGGCAAAGCTGTAGAGAGTAAGAAGAGTAGGGATTGCCTGAGCCTAGGAAAGGATTGGCAGAAAATGGAAACAAAAGATCTTTGGAGATGATGGAAACCTTATAAAACTGGATTTGGTGATGGTTGCCCAACTCTGTAAATGAATTTAAAAATTATTGAATTGATTTTTAAAAAATGAGTGAACACTTAAATAAATGTATGGTATATAAATTATATCCAATAACACTTTAAAAAAAATGAGCTCAGAGTAAACAATCCTGTAAGCATAAAGCTATAAAGCATATTTTGTAATTTGAAATTTCCGCAAACCAGAAGTGTGCTATGCCACTATACATTTGATGTGAGGGAGAGTCAAGGGGTCACTAAGGACAATAGAAAGCAAGTTACATCTCAAGAGCAAAATAAGGATCTAAATAATCTGGAAAATTCTTCCACCTTTAGAATAGGGCCCTTTAAAATATGGCCTGGTGGGAATCCGTACTCTACTGGTAAATGATGCCTGCTGCGCTTTCTCCTTATTCTAAACAGAAATTTTTATTCCATGTTTTATCCTCATTTGTCTAAGCATGGAATGGAGGGTGCAGACGATTCCTGTCTTTGAGTACACAGATTACAAGATCCAGAAGAGTTACATCAACTGAAAGAAGAGCATCTCTCTTAGAGATCTTGGCCTTTAAATCAGTTGCAGTGACCCCATGGACCCTTGGCTTCTCTTTTTGAAAAAGGAACAAGTTAGTTATATACAGAGAAAGAAACACTAAATTGATCTTTGGTTACTTGAAAGATAGCTTGTAGAGATGATAAAACTCTAGCAATATTTATTGCTTTTCTGTTTTCTGGGTAAACAGCTAAACAACCTTTCCTAGCTCCCATTGTGTCTAGGTGAAACCACATTACTGAGAACTGGCCTATGTAGGCAGAACTGGTGAATGGCTTTTCAACCCCTGCTACAAAACACTATATTCTTGGGTCATCTTCACATTTCTTTTTCTCAAAAAATTTTGAGGAATTGAAGGACATCTAGAACATTGAGAAGTTACACAATGGAAAGAGTCCAGGTCAAAGTCATTGCTTAGAGGACACCTTCCAAGTAGAGCTTCTTAACCAGGAATCTTTGTATATACATTAGAAATACAGTCTAGCTTGCTAAACTATTTGATGTGTTGATGTTTATTTGAAAGAGTAGCTAGAAGTAATTCATATTAATAAAAAACCTCCTTAGAATTGTGAAAAAGGAAAAAGTAAATTTTTTAAACTGACAAGATACTGTTTTTATTAATTAAGATCTTCTTTAATTAAATTGTAAATGTCCCATGAAACACAGGTAAGAAAAAGATAAAAAGAAAAGTAATTTATAAGTTACCATTCTTGGTAAGTTTTCTATGGAACAGAGTTATATACAATACATTTTTCTATGTTAAGTGGTAGTTAGTAGCATGATATCTTATAGAATTTAGGAGGTTAAGTATATACCTCAGAATCAGGGAAAATTATCATGGTCAGGACAATGTACTCACCGGGGTACAATGATGCCTTCTGCCAGCCTGCGAGTGAACAAAATGATTAAATATTTTTACCCTTTCATGGTCCTTCTATCTTTTTCTCTCTTCTCATCACTGACATTCTCTCAGTATTCAGTTACATATTTACCTCTCTGTCCCTTTCCTTCTTCACGAACATGTGACCATTCCTTTCCTGAATACAAAATGATTGAGTTGTGTATATGTGTGAAAACATGTAAAGTCAGAAAAAAGGCAAACTAAAAACAAAGAGAAGAAAGGAATATAGAAATGGAAAATGAAGGAGCGATGACAGAAAGATGGATAGTTTGAGAGTAAAAAAAAGGAAAGAAAGAAAGATGGAAAATGGAAGGAAAGTAGAGAGAAGAAGAAGAAAAGGAAGAAGAAATAGAAGGAATTAGGAAAAACAGAGTGAAGGAATAAAAGTTGAGAAAGGGAGATTTAAAAAAAGATATTACAACTTAGGGAAAAAGTGAATTAACTTTTACAGACTCTCTTCCATTTATGCTCCTACACAATGAACACAGGCAATGGTAGAGTATGTCTGATTCTTTCTGGGAATGAGGTTTAGAGGAGTTAGGAGTCTTACTGTTTGTGGAATTTAAGAACTGCCATGAAAGAACTTCTGAGTTACTTACCATTCCTAAATTGGGTTCTTCTTTGATCTGAAAGGAGATGTACACAGAAGACTGGGACTCTCAAAAAGATAAAAATGCAAAACCAAAGACAGGCATTCTTTGAGGGGTTTATCATAATCACCACTATCATATTAGGCAAGCTGTTGCTCCCTTATAAATTTCTTATGGATAAAATAAAGCTGAATCACAGGATTTTTTAGGAGTTAATCAAGGTAAACAGGTAAGTCATTCCTAGCATGATAATTGCAATATAGAGAGGCCATAGGAAAATGTGAAAGATACACAAAATAAAGAGTTAACGGGACAGGATAAAGCAAAGCATATGATTTCCACAGTATAATATCTTGCAAATATTTTAACTATTAGAATACAATTACCAATTTCCATTTGAAATTTTTCTGAAACACAAAAGTGAAAACCCCATTTTAATATCACAGAGAAAAGAAAAATTAAAGTTCCTTAGAAGAATTACACATGAAATAAGTAACTTCATTAAGGTTAAAAAAAAACCCTCACTTTTCTAGAACACTTGTTCAAAACAAAACAAATATATATCACATGCTTACATAAATAATCTTACAGTTGAAGTCTAAGAGAAAATTACCAAATCCCCCAGTGGTTTATTGTTTTTGAACTAGTTTATAATGCTGATATTAATGAATATCTTCACCTGCAATGTTGTTATGCTAGCCATCATCTGTGCAGTAACAGCTATAGTTTTTTCAGTGCTTCCAATGAGATAGGGATTATCTAATGATTTTATGTAATCACTCAATTGAATATTAGCAAAATAATGAAGTAGTGCTCTTCTGTTTACAGAATAAAGATCTGAGAATCAAAGGGGTCAGTAACATGATGAAGTTTCTGTTGGTAAATGGACAATGACTTGAACCCAGGTATGTTAAACTGCAAATTAAACACTCAGTCATTATGCCATAATCCTCCACGTTTGGTCAAGCCAGCTGAGGCTTCAGTCAACAGGTAGAATAGTGACGTCCTATATAAGGAACAGCCTATTGCATTTTTTTTTTTTAAATAGTGCCTTGCATAGAAGAGTTTCCGTTTTACTTAGAATCAGACTGTGGGCACAGCAAGCACCATGAGAGCTCTTTCAAATATCTTCTCAGATTAGATTTCACTTATCTCAAAGCCACTAGAAGAAGTTATTGCTAGCATCATGGAGACAGCTGAAAAATAATACATTAGATTAAGATAAGGGTGAATGAGAGAAGTGAGTTAACTAATGGGAGAAGAACAAAGAAAGAAATAGGTAAGGGAAGTTGTAATATAATAAACATAAATGAAAATCATGAAAGAAAATTATACAGAGGAAAATAATACATGGAAAAAGGAAGAAGCAAGCACAAATCCATATAGGAAGATCATATTTTATAAACAAATTGTTATTAAACTTTACCATTTTCTTTCCTAAGTTCACCTGAAAAATAAAACAGAGAAATATTAGAATCACTATGAAACAGATGATAGGAACATCATATTTTGTAAATAATCATTAAATTTTACCATTTTCTTTCCTAAGTTCACCTGAAAAATAAAACAGAGAAATATGAGAATCACTATGAAACAGACAATAGGAACATCGTATTTTGTAAATAATCATTAAATTTTACCACTTTCTTTCCTAAGTTCACCTGAAAAATAAAACAGAGAAATATGAGAATCACTATGAAACAGACGATAGGAACATCATATTTTGTAAATAATCATTAAACTTTACCATTTTCTTTCCTAAGTTCACCTGAAAAATAAAACAGAGAAATATTAGAATCACTATGAAACAGACGATAGGAACATCATATTTTGTAAATAATCATTAAATTTTACCATTTTCTTTCCTAAGTTCACCTGAAAAATAAAACAGAGAAATATTAGAATCACTATGAAACAGACGATAGGAACATCATATTTTGTAAATAATCATTAAATTTTACCATTTTCTTTCCTAAGTTCACCTGAAAAATAAAACAGAGAAATATGAGAATCACTATGAAACAGACGATAGGAACATCATGTTTTGTAAATAATTGTTAAATTTTACCATTTTCTTTCGTAAGTTCACCTGAAAAATAAAACAGAAATATGAGAATCACTATGAAACAGATGATAGGAACATCACATTTTGTACTAAATTGATCTGAAAAATAAAAGGAGTAATAAAAGAATCACTATGAAGCAGAAACAAAATGAACAAAAAAAATCTTGCAAAAATCTTTTCACCTATTGTGAAATATATAATTGGTTAGACCCTTCAGAGAAAAAAAAATTAGAATTATTTTCTAGATGTTTTACTGGAAAAACCTATGGGGGTCCACATTGCTTTGTATCAAATGGTAAAAAGTAGAAAAATAATTTTAAATTTATTGTGACTGAGCTCAACATCCCCCAAAATAATTTCCTAAAGTCTTCTTTAGGCATATCATTGTCATCGTCATCATCAATACCATTGTCACTACCACCACCACCATTCCCATTGACGTTCACTAAGCACTTTATTTGCACTAAGCTCTGTGATATATGCTTTGCAAGCAGCATCACATTTGATCAACAAAAGTTCTTCGGAAGTTATGACACTTATGCAGAAGAATAAACATTAGCTCAAGACTACATTACTTGCTGCGTTTCCCAGTTTTTTATTTCAGAACTGGAATTTTTTCCAAAGTGAATATTATATTACTAGGGAAAGATATTTTCAGTAAAAGAAAAAAAAAACAACAAAACATTGGGGTAAAGCAGCAGTCTCCAAATACTATGTACTGCTATGTAATACTATGTAATACAGAGCAATACTATGTAAAGGGTTTGGCAGACTCTCAAAAACTTAAAGCTAGTATGCTACTTATTGTTTTATCTTCTTATTTCAGCCACTTTATTTGACAATCCATTTAGCAATTTATCATCATGCTTCTTTTATTCTATTAGAGTAGGGCACTTAAAATGCTCTAAAAATGGTCAGCAAAAACCTCCAACTAATAAATTATATAGACAGGACTGTCTTATTCATTTTTTTAATGTTCTGCTGCATTTATAGTATTTACTTAAAATGGGTGAAAGACCAAAATATAAGAGCTAAAAACAATAAAAGTCTTTTTAAAAAATTCAGAGGTACATCTTCATGATTTAGGATTTAAGAATGGATTCTTAAAGGTAACACCAATGCACAAATAACAAAATAAAACAACAGACAAACCTAACTTCACAAAAAGTGAAAACTATGTATCAAAAGGTAAGAAAGGGAAGAGATAATGTACATAATGGGAGAAAATATCTGCAAATTATATATTTTTAGGGGCTTAGTATCAAGGGAGTAGATTGATATATTATGAAGAAATCTTTATTTGGTATAATGTGAGGATACTGAACCCCTTTTCTTGTTACTGTCTGAAGCTGAGTTTGCTACAATAATATCTTTCTAAGTGATTTAAGACTTGAAACTCACATCTTTTATTTTCTCTGCAAAACAAATGAGAAATGTTGATTAAATAAAATAATTGAAGTAATTCACAAATAATGGTATGGAGGATCAAATATTAGTTCTTTTAGGGGCAAACTATTTTTACAAAATGCCAAAGTACCAAGAGCATTGTTTTCATATAATCCAGGACAGGTTTTCCTTCAATGATATGTTTTCTATTTTGGTGGAGATAAATTTCCCTTTGAATTCCTCCCTTTTCTCTGAATATATGCATTAAACAAAATAACTTATTTCAACTAATAGATACAACATAAAAATGAATTAAAAGAAGTTAAAATTGATGAGGTCATTTATTAATTATATCCTTTCTCTATGGATGAAGAGAAAACACCTTTTTTCACGTTTTCAAAACAAAATAGGAGAAATTTGTGATTTTCAGATTCAAAATCTCTTCATCTATCATTTCTATCCACATGTGGTTCCCTTCTCATTGGCTCCTTCTGTTATTCCCTTATGCTTGCATGCTTGCAGAAGTTTCTTTAGCATTTCTTAGGAGACAAATCTGGTAACTAATTCCTTGACTTTTCTTTCTTCCATGTGTTAGTCTTTGTCTTTCTGCTGAAGTCTGTTTTCACTGAATATATAGACGACTGGGTTGACAGTCTTTTCTTTTAGCATTTTAATGATTTTGCTTTACTGTATTCTTGCTCCTATGATTTCTGGTGTGAAATCACCTGGTTTTGAATCATTTCTCCTTTGTTTTACTTTAGATAACTTTAAGAGTCATTTCTCATCTTGGTTTTCAAAAATTATGATTGCAATGCTTCTAGGAACATAGGTATTCTTTGAGTTTATTCTGCTTATACTTTTGCCAAGCATTTAAGCATCCTTAAATTTAAATCTCTTACCAAGTTTGAGAAAATTTTGACATTCTTCTTCAAATAAATTTTATGTTCCAATCTTTCCTCTCTCATTCTGGGAAGCTCATTATTTATGCGCTAAAAGGTTTTTTTTTTTTTAATTACCAAATATCTTCATTCAGAAAACGTATACACACCATGAATATTTCTTTTCTTTTTTATTAAGTTTTCTACTTTAATTCTAATATAATGAACATACAGTGTTATATTAGTTTCAGGTGTACAATATTTTAATTCAACAACTCTATACATTAGTCAGTGCTCATCATGTTAAGTACACTCTTAATCCCCATCATCTATTTTGCCCATCCCTCCACCCACCTCCCCTCTGGTAACCCTCTGTTTGTTCTCTACAAAACCTTGGTTTGTGAGCATAATTCATTCCAGAAACATGCTTGTAATCCAAAGCACTCATATATCAAAGCAAATTTCAAGAACCATTGGCTCAGTTGTGATCATGTGACATTCAGTGTCATGTACTGCTTGTATTGCAAGACATCACTCGTTTATCATGTTAAAATTTATTAGAAATGTTTGCTCATCTTGTGGAACACTCACAGAACAAGTTACAATCCAAGGTTTTACTGTGCAGTTAAGAGTCTGTTTTTTGGGTTGTCTCTTTTTTTTACTTTGTTCATTTATTTTGTTTCTTAAATCCCACATATGAATGAAATCTCATGGTATTTGTCTTTCTTTGACTATTTTGCTTAGCATTATACTCTCTAGCTCCATCCATGTTGTTGCAAATGGCAAGTTTTCATTCTTTTTTATAACTGAATAATATTCTACTGTGTATGTATTCCATTTCTTCTTTATCCATTCATTTACTGATGGAGACTTGGGCTGCTTCCATAATTTCAGCTATTGTAAATAATGCTGTTACACATAGGCGTGCATGTATCACTTTGAATTAGTGTTTTTGTATTCTTTAGTAAATATCCAGTAGGACAATTGCAAGGTCATAGGGTAGTTCCATTTTTAACTTTTTGAGGAACTTCCATACTATTTTCCAGAGTGGGTGCACCAGTTTGCATTCCTACCAATAGTGCCTGAGGGTTCCTTTTTCTCTACATCCTCACCAACACTTGTTGTTTCTTGGGTTTTTCATTTTAGCCATTCTGACAGGTGTTAGGTAATATCTCATTGTAGTTTTGATTTGCATTTCCCTGATAAAGAGAGATATTGAGCATTTTTTCATGTGTCTTTTGGCCATCTGTATATTTTTTTGGAGAAATTTCTGTTTATGTCTTCTATTCATTTTTTTAAAATTTTTTTTTAACGTTTATTTTTGAGACAGAGAGAGACAGAGCATGAATGGGGAGGGGCAGAGAGAGAGGGAGACACAGAATCGGAAGCAGGCTCCAGGCTCTGAGCCATCAGCCCAGAGCTCGACGCAGGACTCGAACTCACTGACCGTGAGATCATGATCTGAGTTGAAGTCGGACACTTAACCGACTGAGCCACCCAGGCACCCCTTCTATTCATTTTTTAATTGCATGATTTATTTTTTGGGTGTTCAGTTTTATAAGTTCTTTATGTATTTTGGATACTAACTCTTTATCAGATATGCCATTTGCAAATATCTTTCCCCATCCAGTAAGCTGTCTTTTAGTTTTGTTGACTGTTTCCTGCATTATAACTTTCTTTTTTACAGATTAAAAAAAATATTATTTATTTAAATTCCAGTTACTTAACCTACAGTGTAATATTGGTTTCAGGAGTAGAAACCAGTGATTCATCACTTACATATGACACCCAGTGCTCATCTGAACAAGTGCCCTTCTTAATGCCCATCACCCATTTAGCTCATCCCCCCCACCCACTTCCCCTCCAGCAACCCTCAGTTTGTTCTCTGTATTTAAGAGACTCTTATGGTTTGCCTCCCTCTCTGTTTTTATTTTGTTTTTCCTTCCTTTCTCTTAATGTTCATCTGTTTTGTTTCTTAAATTCTACATATGAGTGAAATCATATGGCATTTGTCTTTCTCTGACTGACTTATTTTGCTTAGCATAATAGAACTTTTAATATTATCTCACACTTCCTCCATAGCTTTGTTCATTGTTTCAATATATTTTCATTACTGTTCTTCAGATAGGAAAATTCTGTGGTTTTGTATTCCATTTTCTGGTCTTTTTGCTTATCATCTACATTCTGCTATGGTGCTAATGCAGTAATTAAATTTCAGATATTATATTTTTCAGTTCCCAAATTTTGATTTAACTATTTTTCTAGTTTCTATTTCTCTGCTATGAATTTTCATTCATTCATTTCTAATCTTTTTATTTACCTCATGTAGTACAGCAACCATAGTTTTCCCCTCTTTTTAAAATGTTTGTATAAAGCCCTGTGTATCCTTTACCCAGACCCTGCTAAATGATAGAAAACATCTTATATAATTGTAGCAAAATATCAAAGCCAAAAAATTGACATGGGTATAATACTGTTAAGTATACAGCATGCCACATTTGAGTTTCATCATTTTTCCATGCATTGATGTGTGTGTGTGTGTGTGTGTGTGTGTGTGTGTGTGTGTGTGAATGCAATTTCTCTCATCTATACACTCAAGAAACCACAATCAAGATATAAAACTAGCCCATAACTACAAAGGAAATCTCTTGTACAGTCTCTTTATATTCCCACTCCCCACCCTTGCTCTTCCCTGTCCCCTGGCAACCACTAATCTATACTCTATCTCTGTATTTTTGTCATTTTTCAGATGTTATACTAATGGAACCATACATTACATAATCTTTTGAGATAGACTTTTTTGCCCACTAAGCACAATGCCATTGAAGTCCATCACATTTGTTGTATGAATCAATTATTGCTGAATAGTATTCACTGTACTCATTTGCCACAGTTAATTTGACCACTTATTGAAGGGTATTTATTTTGTTTCCAGTTTTCTTTTTTTTTTTTTTTGCTAATACAAGTAAAATTGTTCTGAATATTTGCATAGAAGATTCTGTGTGAGCATAAGTTTTTATTTCTTTATTCTTTAGGATAAATTCCTGTGTGATTTTTTATTTACACAACAGTGCATATTTGTTTTTATAAGAAAATGCCACATTATTTAATGGATGGCTCTACCATTTTACATGCTCACCAGCAATGTTATAAATCTAGTTTCCTCACACTCTCACCATCACTGGATATTTTTCTGTTTTGGCTTTAAATGTTAGCCATTCTAAAGATGTGTAGTGAGATTTCACTGTGGGTTTCTTTAAGTTTATCCCATTTGTGGACATTTCAGTATCTTGAATCTGTAGAGTTTTACATTTCACCATTATCTTGTCTATATTTGTTTTCATCCCCATACTCTGTAATCTCTCTGAAGACTCTGATAACACAAACAATAGATTACTTTTATATTGTCCACATGTTCCAAGTCCCTGTTTCTTTGTCTGTTTTCTCACTTTTTCCCTGATAAGGTAATTTCTATTGATCTATCTTTAAGTTTAGTTTCCTTCCTCTGTCATCTTAAATTCAGCATGCATTGAGATCAAGTAATTTTTCTATTTCAGTTATTATATTCTTTAGTTCTAAAATTTTCCTTTGGTTATTTATAAAATCTATTTCTCTCCTAAATTTTTCCATTTTCCCTTATTTCAAGAGTTTTAATTGCTCCTTGAATCATTTTTATTATTGTAACTCTACCATCCATGTCAGATACCTCCAATACCTGTGTCATCTCAGTGTTGGTTTCTGTCAGTTGTCCACTGTTGTTCAGGTGTGATTGCCTTTGATTTTGACATGAAGGGTGAAATTTTTATTTTATTCTAGACACTTTGGGCATTAAGTTGTGAGGCTGTGGATTCTATTTATTCTTTTTTACTGGCAGGCAGTCACGCGATTTATGTGTAACGTGTTTCCAGGATGGGACTGGAAGTTCAGTTTCCTATTGGTTGCAGGTAGAAACAGAGTGCTGACTATCACTGCCACATTTGCTACTAGTGGGAATGCAATTCAGCTTATCCCTTAGTCCCACTGATACTTTCCTGGGGAAAGCAGAGCATGGCCTCACCTCCTCTCTCTGCTATACAGGGATGAAAGCTTAGCTGGATCCCACAGACACCAGTATGGAATGAAAACAGAGTGCTGCCCAATACATCTTTGTACAGCCTCCTTCTGCCTTATGCTGCTAGCTAGGAGTGGAAGCTTAATTCTTCCTTAAAGTAAGCTGAAAGTATTGGGAAGTTGGGGGAAACAGTTGTTATTTGCCCTAGAATAAGGTGGGTGTTGTCAAAAAGCTCTTCTGTTCTGGTAGACCACCTTTTTCTGGTCATTTTTTTAAACAAGTTCAGCAAATTTGCAGAATATGAGATCAACATACAAATGGTTTTACCTCTATACATAAGCAATAAACTATCCAAAATTGAGATTAAGAAAACAATTCCATTAACAATAGCTCATGAAAGAAAAAAAAAAGGAATAAATTTAACCAAGGGGGCAGAGGTCTTGTACATTTAAAAGTAGAAAGCATTTCTAAAAGAAATTAACATATGCCTAAATAAATGTAAAGATCTCCCACGTTCACTGAATGGAAGGCTTCATATTACTAATATGGCAATACTCCCCAAGGAGATCTACAGATTCAATGCAATTGTTATCAAATCCCAAGAATTATTAATTAATTAATTAATTATTATTATTATTTTTACAGAAATGGAAGTCTGGTACTGAGATAAAGATAGATATATAGACCAATGGAATAGAATCAAAAATTCAAAACTGATCTGATAAATCTAGTATCAATTGATTTTTAATAAAGATACAAAGGCAATTCTATAAGAACAGAATAATCTCTTCAACAAATTGTGTTGAAACAACTAGATGTCCACATGCAAAAGAACGAAGTTGGACTCTGGCCGCCCCAAATAAAGTACATTAACTTAAAATGGATCAAAGACCTAAATTCAGGAACTAAAATTATAAAGCTTTTATAAGAAAACAGAGAGAGGGGCGCCTGGGTGGCTCAATCGGTTAAGCGTCTGATTTCAGCTCAGGTCATGATCTCACAGTTAGTGAGTTCAAGCCCCACATCTGGCTCTGTGCTGACAGCATGGAGCCTGGAGCCCACTTCAAGTTCTATGTTTCTCCGTTTCTCTCTGCCCCTCCCCTGCCCCTGCTCACACACACACACACACACACACACACTCTCTCTCTCTCTCTCTCTCTCTGTCTCTCTCTCCCTCTCTAAAATAAATAAACATTAAAGAATTTAAAAAAAGAAAAGAAAAAGAAAACATAGAGATACCTCTTCATGACTTTGGTTTTGGCCATGGATTCTCATAAATGGCACAAAAAGCACAAACACAAATCAGGAGACTATAGATGCTGGAAAGGATGTGGAGAAATGGGAACCCTCTTGCATTGTTGGTGGGAATGCAAACTGTTGCAGCCACTCTGGAAAACAGTGTGGAGGTTCCTCAAAAAATTAAAAATAGATCTTCCCTATGACCCAGAAATAGCACTGCTAGGAATTTACCCAAGGGATACAGGAGTACTGATGCATAGGGGCACTTGTACCCTGATGTTTATAGCAGCACTCTCAACAATAGCCAAATTATGGAAAGAGCCTAAACGTCCATCAACTGATGAATGGATAAAGAAATTGTGGTTTATATACACAATGGAGTACTACGTGGCAATGAGAAAGAATGAAATATGGCCCTTTGTAGCAACGTGGATGGAACTGGAGAGTGTTATGCTGAATGAAACAAGCCATACAGAGAAAGACAAAAACCCTATGGTTTCACTCTTATGTGGATCCTGAGAAACTTAACAGAAACCCATGGGGGAGGGGAAGGAAAAAAAAAAAGAGGTTAGAGTGGGAGAGAGCCAAAGCATAAGCGAGTCTTAAAAACTGAGAACAAACTGAAGGTTGATGGGGGTGGGAGGGAGGGGAAGGTGGGTGATGGGTATTGAAGAGGGCATCTTTTGGGATGAGCACTGGGTGTTGTATGGAAACCAACTTGACAATAAATTTCATATATTGAAAAAAAAACACCAAAAAGCACAAGAGAAAGAGTAGATAAATTAGACTTCATAAATTAAAAATTTCGTGCATCACAGAATTCTGTCAAAAAAAGTTAAAAAACAATCTGTAGACTGAGAGAAAATATTTGGAAATTATATATCTGATAAGAACCTAGTAGTAAGAATGTATAAAGAACTCTTATAACTCATCAATAAAAAAAACCACAACCCTTTTTTAAAAAAATTTTTTTTCCAACGTTTATTTATTTTTGGGACAGAGAGAGACAGAGCATGAACGGGGGAGGGGCAGAGAGAGAGGGAGACACAGAATCAGAAACAGGCTCCAGGCTCTGAGCTGTCAGCACAGAGCCCGACGCGGGGCTTGAACTCACGGACCGCGAGATCGTGACCTGGCTGAAGTCGGACGCTTAACCGACTGCGCCACCCAGGCGCCCCAACCCTTTTTTAAAAAATGTGTAAAGGACTTGAACAGACATTTGTCCAAGGAGGTCAATAAGCACATGAAGAGATGCTCAATATCATTAGTCATTAGGAAGATACAAATCAAAACACAATGAGTTACAGCTTCATATGCAATTGGACTACTGTAATTTTTTGTAAAATGGAGAACAGCAGGTGTTCTGGAGGATGTTGGGAAATCCAAACTAGTACATTGCTGGTGGGAATGTAAAGTGGTGCTGCTGCTGTGAAAAACACTTTGATGTTTCTCCAAAAAAGTTAAACATATAATAATACCATATGACCCAGAAAATTACTCTTCAGTATATGCCCCCGAAATATTAAAAACAAGTATTCAAACACTCATTCAGAAATAGTCATAGCAGCACTGTTAACAGTAGGCAAAAGATGCAGGAAGAATTGAAGAATCTATCGACAGAGAAATGGATAAACCATATCTGGTACACCCATGCAATGGATATACCATTCTCAGTCATGAAACTGAATGAAAGTGTGTTTTAATTTTTATTCAAATGAAAATATTTTATTTTCCTTAAAATTTCATATTTGACCCATTGGATATTTAAAAAACCTATGTAGGGGCGCCTGGGTGGCGCAGTCGGTTAAGCGTCCGACTTCAGCCAGGTCACGATCTCGCGGTCCGGGAGTTCGAGCCCCGCGTCGGGCTCTGGGCTGATGGCTCGGAGCCTGGAGCCTGTTTCCGATTCTGTGTCTCCCTCTCTCTCTGCCCCTCCCCCGTTCATGCTCTGTCTCTCTCTATCCCAAAAATAAATAAACGTTGAAAAAAAAAATTTAAAAAACCTATGTACCTGGGGTGCCTGGGTGGCTCACTTAATTAAGCATCCAACTTTAGCTGATGTCATGATCTCATAGTTTGTGAGTTCGAGCCCCACATTGGGCTCCGTGCTGACAGTGCAGAGCTTGCTTGGGATTCTCTCTCTCTCTCTCTCTCTCTCTCTCTCTCTCTCCCTCTCTCTCTCTCTCCCTCTCTTTATGCCCCTCCCCTGTGCTTACATGTGCACTCCTTCTCTCTCTCAAATAAAGTTTAAAAAATTAAAATTAAAAAATTAAATAAAATAATAACTTATGTGCCTAATGTTTGTTCTCAAATTTCATTCTGTTGCTGATTTGTAAAATAACTTCACTGTAGTCAAAGAACATGTTGTATATGATTTCATCTTTTAAAATATATTAGTACTTGTTTTATGGGTTAGCATAAGGTCTATTCTTCTTAATACTCATTTGCACTTGAAAGAAAATATTCTTTTTGCACTTTTCAACAAAAAAGTTTCTATAATATCTCTTTACTCTCTATCTTTATTATCTGTTTGATGGACATCACTGTCATACTTGCCTTTAATTATTTAACTCAAAGAATTGGTTTCCTTGCAAGCTTTGATATATTTATAATAACTTATTTAAAAATCTTTGTCTAATAAGTCCAACACTGACCCACTCCCTCCACCCCAGGACAGTTTCTGTCTTTTTTTTTCTGCATGTGGGCCATACTTTCCTGCTTCTTTGTGTCTCCTAATTTTTGGATAAAAACCAGAAGTGTTAGAAAATATACTGTGTCAACTCCGGAAATCTGATTCCTCTCCCTCCCCCAAGGCATGTTGTTGTTGCTGCTCTTTATTTGGTTAGTGGTTTTCGTAACTCTGTGAAGTCTGAATTCCATGTAGTGTGTAGCCACTGAAGTCTCTGAGCACTTAGCTTACTGGTCAGTTAACGATGGGTCAGAGATTTTGTTACTACTGCTTTGAGCCAAAACATTTCCCACCTTTTGCTAAGGGGCTCTGTGTGTGTTAGGGGATGCCTGTGATGCTCAGAAAGTTTATAACTTGGCTTTAGCCTTCGCTTTCCGTTTCCAGCCTCAGTCAACCAGAGCTGAGATATTGGGGACCTCTTAGGCTCTCCTGGACATGCACATTGCCCTGCACATGCATGCAGTTTTCTAGATTTCCAAATCAGAGTTTTTCAAAGTGTCCTTTGGACATCTCATTGCCCAGATCTTCCTTTAAAAGTTTTGTTCTGCCTCTTACTTGCCTGACTGATATCATATTTTTAGGTAGATGTAAAAATATGCAGTTGATTGTTTTTGACAAATTCCCTGAGGATAGGGTTTTTCCAATGAAAGAATTTCTAAACCAGATCAAATAATGACAATGTCCAGTGAAAGGTGCTTTTCCAGGGAGCTATGAAACAGGTCAATCTGGCCATATTCTGGTTGTCTTAAGGCTTCTGTTTCACAGCTACCATGGTTGCAAGGCTGCTATTTTAAAGGCTACCACAGAGTTGGAGAGAGAAGGATAGGAGCAAGCCAAGTTAGGAGCAGGCCAAGTTACAAGGCACAAACTCCTACTGTTCTTAAGAATTTCAGCAGTTTTTCCTGAATAAATACTCCCTGAATTGTTGTACATCATGGTTAACTTCCAGAATTCTGATTTTGACCATTTGGCCAGTGTTTCGTTGCTTTTTTTGGAGAAGTGTATTTATGGAGATCCTCACTCTGCCATTCAGGAGGTCCTGACCTTAAAGATAAATTTATGTAATGGCATTTTGATGTTTCTCTGACATGTTTGGTAATGTGTATGCTGTACAAGAAACTGAAAGTGGCTTCATGATTTGTTTATAACTCAAAATGTCTTTTTATGCACTGTAATGCTGGATCTTTAATTCCCAGGTAAATTAACTTAAAAATAGTCTTCTTCATTGGGGCGTTTGGATGACTCAGTCAGTTAAGGATCTGACTTCACCTCAGGTCATGATCTCATGGTTCGGTTCATGGGTTCAGGCACCATGTTGGGCTCCGTGCTGACAGCTCAGAGACTGGAGCCTGCTTCGAATTCTGTGTCTCCTCTCTCTCTGCCCCTCCCCCACTCATGCTCTGTCTCTCTCTTTCTCAAAAATAAATAAACATTTAAAAAATTTGTTTTAAATATAGTCTTCATTAATAACTGGTCCATCCAAAGTTTTGTATAAACATAAGTTTCTTTTATAAATTGAATGTGACAGTCTTTAACTTTTGTTACTATTTGTAAGCCTGTGCCAGTCACTTCCTTGGCCCCATGGTATTCTGCTTGCCACAGGCATTTGGATACGCATTGCGCCAATTAAAGTGTTTGTGCATTGCCTGTGTTAGCCAGAGGCCTGACCCCACTGTGTGTGGACTGCTGCTGGATCACAACTGTGTGCTGCTTCCTCTGCTCATATGCATGGTCTATTACCTCATTGGACTTTATTTATAAAACAGATATTCAGAAAAGACAAACTTACTGAAAGTCCAGCATAGTGAAAGCACAGCATTATACCAAGCGGAGGGCATTCTCAGCAGTGGGCCCTGAACAACTGCATAAGTTGTGTATCTGTGAAGCCAGCCCTAAACCCATCCATTTCATGGAGAAGGTCATTGGAGGATTTTAGTGGTTCCATGTCCAGTGCATATGTAGCAAGGTGAAGACTAACATAAGAACACATGGATATGACTGGTTGATTTTTATATCTAGGGTTGACCGTGCAGAATCTTTGCAATGCTATAGGTCTGAATATTACCCATTAGAGTTGTGATGATTTATAAGAGCCACACAAAGAAAAACCAGTCCATTGCTTATATCACAGCAGCTTTTAATTTTTTTTTAATGTTTATTTATTTTTTGAGAGAGAGAGAGAGAGAGAGAGAGAGCATGAGCCGGGGAGGGAGAGAGAGTGAGGGAGATACAGAATCCAAGGCAGGCTCCAGGCTCTGAGCTGTCAGTACAGAGCCCAACGCAGGGCTCGAACTCACAAACCACGAGATCATGACTTGAGCCAAAGTCAGACGTTCAACTGACTGAGCCCCCCAGGCGCCCTGTATTATTAGGAACTTTAAAAGATATTTATTCAAATTTTGCTTCCTGTTTTGTATCAATATCCATTTTTATCATTAGGTTGACTATATGTTTATTCATTTAAATTGAAATTTTTTTAATTTTGTCTTGCTTTTATTTAATAACATTTATTTAAATCCAGTGTGTTTGTTTTCAGAATATATTGTATAGGATTTCATTCATTAATAATCACTGATTCCTATTGCCTTCTTTGAATCTATATTGAAATAAATCCCAATTTATTCACTTGTAAATTTCTGCATATTCAGGATTTTTTAATTTGTAGGCACTGCAGAGTATATCTTTTTTAAGTAGGAATTTTTTTTTGGAAATAGTAAAAATTATAAATTGTAAAAATTCTGAAAAATATGTGGTAAAGATTTTTTAACATTTCCCCATAAATCTTGCTTGAGAATTTAAGATTTCTTTTTTACACTTTCACATCATTTATGATATATTTTAATCCTCCATATAGCTTAGGAATCCATTCTGTAATAGAAGAACTATTCTCTAATCATGAAAATAATTTATTTATATGACCATTAAGATTTTGATTACATGCTATCAGTGGTAGTGAAATTTCTTTATAAAAATACTCAATAATGAGAAAGATCCTATTATTAAAATTCTTCTTTATATATAAAGAACTCTACAGAGCTCTTTAGAGAACTCTTTAGAGTTCAAACTCTTTACAACTTCAACCAGTTATTTCTTTTTTTTTTCAAGTTTATTTGCTTATTTTTCCGAGAGAAAAGAGAAAGCACAGGTGCACATGTGAGCAGGGTAGGGGCAGAGAGAGAGGGAGAGAGACAGATTCCCAAGCAAGCTTCACACTGTCAGTGCAGAGCCAGACATGGGGCTCGATTTCATGAACGTGAGATCATGACCAGAGCCAAAATCAAGAGTTGGACACTCAACTGACTGAGCCACCCAGGTGCCCCAAGTTATTTCTAATCCTAACAGTTGAAATAACAAGACAGAGAGATTGAGAGAATCTTCTTTCAATGACTTGTTATCAAAATAATCAAATATTTCATAAGTAATTCAAATATTACAGATTTTCCTGTTAAACATTATTTATACTGTTAATTTTAAAGACATGTTTTGAGAAACTTTACAATTTTGAGAATGAAATACTTGATGAATTGCAGTTTGTCAAAATCTCTCTTAATTAGGTGGCTTAGAAATAAATGTGAAAAAGTAAAAAGTAAACAATAAAGTGAGACTGTCACATCTCTTACTTCTAATTCTGTTTTTATAATGAGAAGGCAGATTCCCCTCATCTCTGTTATAATCATCATTCCGGAACCATGTCAAAATTGGTCAGAGTAATGAACCCTTATGATACCATGACTTTACATGTTAACTAACTTACCACTATTACAATATTCGTTTTTGCACAGGAAAATAATAAAAATGATGATCCCTAGACGTAAGAGAGGATAGGTGTTTACATCTGCTTCAGGGTGGAACTCTGAAAAATGAATGACAGAAAATTTCCTTATTGACATCTGGACCAACTTTATTGCTGTTTCTACAATAGAAGTTTTATAATATAATTCAGGTAACCCGTAGGTCTCTGAGCAAGTTTCAATCTTTATAGATAAAGCTCAGGGATCCCATTTCTCCCAAACACTACAGCAGCAGATCACAACAGTCACTGAGAAGACAGCATAGGATTGAATATTTGAGGGTAAACCAAGGGTTATCCCATGGGTTTTGAAGAACCCTGAGTGCGGACACCTCACAGTAAATGAGGGAATCTCTGCCAAATTCCATGTGTCTCCTCATCACTTTGTTATACTCTATGAAGCCAAAAATGATATAGTCAGACTTTGGTCCACAAACCAAATGAAGTTTGACATGTATTTTTGGAAGGCTTGTGATTTCAGAATAGATTTCACATTTTAAAATCATTGAAAAAAAAAATGAAAAAAACGTGATGCAAAAATGTGAAATTCAAATTTTAGTGCCCATAGAACTCATCTATGTTCAATCTTAGTGTATAGTCTATAACTGTTTTGCACTACAATAATAAAGATGAGTAGCTGCAATCAAGACTGCTTGTAGTGCAGTGATACAGTTATAATTGAGCATCATTTGAATGGCTATCACACCACAGCAACACTTTATTTTATGTCTTTATTAGCAGGGAATGCCAGTCATGTCAAAATAAGAAAAGAAGATAAAAGTAGGATTTGCATGAAAATTTTAAAGTATATTGGAGTGTGGGTTATTTTCTTACTGAATTATATGTATTTATTATGTAAGAGCATTATAGCTGTGCTAAAAGAAAACAACATAGAGGGAAGATGGTGGCATAGTAAGAGGACCCTAGGCTTACCTCAGACCATGAATGCCACTTAGATAACTATCAAATCATTTTAAATACCTCAGAAATTGACCTGAAGACTAGCAGAACAAACTCCACAACTAAAGGTAGAGGAGAGACCACATTGAAGAAGGTAGGAAATGCAGAGATGTGACTTAGGGGAGAAATGAATACTGGCTGCTATAAAGGGAAGGGAGCCCTGACCATGGAGAAGTGTGTGTGTGAGAGAGGAGCACACAGGGGAATAAACAAGGAGAATGTTTCCCATAGCCATTGGCTTGGAAAGTGAGAGGGACTGAATTTCATGAGTTCTTGTGATCAGAACTTACCCTGGACTTTAATTGTCATCAGTGGGCTTGGCTCCAGAAGACCCTGCAGACATTGGGGCTGCTCTTGGAGAGAAGGCAAACAACCTATGGACATACAACATATGGTAACTGGCACAATGCCATCACTGGTTACTTAACTTGCATACACCAAGCCCCATCCCCTTGTACTGTGGTGGAACTGCTCTTCTCAGTCAAGCTCATTTAGATCCCAGCACAGCAGGACCCTTCCCCAGAAGACAGCACAAACTTTTGCCCACATCATGTCTCTCAATCAGAGAATTTTGCAGAATTTCAGTTCCAGTGGAGCTGGAGCTCCTCCAGTGGAGGAGGTAACAGGTCTCATTTCACAAGCAGACCAGAGTGCACCTAGTTAAAACAGGCCACATTCAGGCCAAGGACCAAACATTGCCAACAGCAGGTAAAGAAAGCCTCTGTGTACTACTTCCTGGTCTGAAGGACAGAGCAGCCAAAACACAACAGCAGAGTGCATGCAGCACACAAGAGACATTCCCTGAAGTTCCAGGCCCTGGAAACTGCATGACCTCTTCTTCATAAGGCCATTACTTTCAGGGGCAGGACACATAACTGGCTTTTTTAACACAGAGAAGAAGGCAGAGACTGAGACAAAATGTGAAGATGGAGGAATGCCAAATGAAAGAACAAGATAAAGCCATAGCCAGAGATCTAGACTGAAATAGATATAAGTAACATGCCTAATGGAGAATTTAAAGCAACAGTCATAAGGATATTCACTGGGGTTGAGAAAAGAAGCCATCAGGGAGACCATTACCACAGATGTAAGAAGTAAAAAAAGAATCAGAGGCGAAGAATGCAATAAATGAGATTGGAAACAGGCTTGATGCAATGCATAGCAGGCTAGAAGAAGCAGAGGAATGAATTAGCAACCTAGAAAACAATATAATGGAAAATAATGAAGCTGAACAAAAGAGAAAAGGAAGAATTATGTAAGAGGAGAATAGACTTAGGGAACTCAGTGACTCCATCAAACATAACAAACATGATTTGTATTATAGGAGTTGCCAAAGAGAAAATGAAGCAGAAAACTTATTTGAAGAAATAATAACTGAAAACTTCCCAAATCTGGGGAAGGAAACAGACATCCAGGTCTGGTAGGAACAGAGAACTCCCATCAAAATCAACAAAAGCAGACGAACACCAAGACATATTGTTTTTTTTCTTTTTTAAATGTTTATTTATTTTTGAGAGAGAGTGAAAGTGGGGGAGGGGCAAAGAGAGAGGGGGTTCAGAGGATCTGAAGTAGGCTCTGCACTAACAACAGCAAGCCTGATGCAGGGCTCGAACTCATGAATAACAAGATTATGACCTGAGGCAAAGTAGGATGTTCAACCAACTGAGCCACTCAGGTGCCCCAATACCAAGACATATTGTAAATAAATTTGAAAAATATAGTGTAAAAAAAAATCTTAAAAGCAGCAGGACAAAAAACAGTTATTAACTTCTTTTGGGAAGGGAAGACCCATAAGTCTAGCTGGATATTTCTCAACAGAAACTTGGCAAACCAGAAGAGATATATTCAAAGTGATGAATGGGAGAAATCTGCAGCCAAGAATACTCTATCCAGTACAGCTATCCTTCAGAATACAAGAAGTGATACAGAGTTTCCCAGACAAACAAAAAGTACAGGAGTTCATGATCACTAAACCAGCCCTGCAAGAAATATTAAAGGTAACTCTTTGATTGGAAAGGAGACACCAAAAGTGACAGTAGAAATGTAGAAAATACAAAAACATTAAAATGAGCATTTCTATAAAAAATCAGTTAAGGAACTCATAATAAAAGGATATAAAATATGGTAACATACACCTATAATGGGGAGGATAGGAGAAAAGAATGTCTTCAATCTTAAATGACCATCAACTTAATATAGACTGTTATATGCAAAAACTAATGGTAACCATATATCAAAAAACACTAATAAACATGCAAAGAATAACGAGAAAGAAATCCAAATATACCATTATAGAAAATCACCAAAGTATGAAAGAGAAAGATAAGAAAAGGTCAGAGAAAATCTGTAGAAACAACCACAAAACAGTAATAAAATGGCAAGAAATACATATCTATCAGTAATTACTTTGAATGTAAATGGACTAAATGCTCCAATCAAAAGACAGAGAGTGTCAGAATAGATTAAAAAAACCCAAGACCTATCCATAGGCTACCCACAAGACACTCATTTTAGACCTGAAGATACCAGCAGATTGAAAGTGAGGGGATGCAGAAACCCTTATCAGACAAATAAATGTCAAAAGAAAGCCAGAATACCAATATTTATATCAAACAAACTGGTCTTTAAAACAAAGACTATAACAAGAGACCAGGAAGGACATAATATAATAATAAAAAGGACAATACAACAAGAAGATATAATAATTGTAAATATTTATACACCCAATATGAGAGCACCCAAATACATAAACCAATTAATAACAACATAAAGGATAATAATCCATAATAACAGGGGCTTTAACAACCCACTTATATCAATGTAAGGATCATCTAAAGTGAAAATAAATCAAGGAGACAATAGCATTGAATGACACACTGGGCCAGATGCACTGAACAGGTATATTCAGAACATTCTATTCTAAAACAGCAGAATACACATTCCTTTCAGGTGCACATGGAACATTATCCAGAATAGATCACATATTAAGGCACAAAACAAGTGTCAACAAATTTAAAATGATCAAAATTGTGCCATGCATCTTTTCTGACAATTCTCTGAAATTAGAAATCAACCAAAAGAAAATATCTGGAGGTTAAATGCCATACTACTAAACGATGAATGTGTCAACCGAGAAATCAAAGAAGAAATCACAAAGTACATGGAAACAAATGAAAATGAAAACACAATAATTCAAAACCTTTGGAACATGGCAAAGGTGGTACTAAGAGTGAAGTTTATTGCAATACAGGCTTACCTCAAGAAGAAAGAAAAAAATCTCAAATAGAAAACCTGATCTTACACCTAAAAACTCTAGAAAAGGAACAAGAAACAAAACCCCAAACAAGCAGATGGAAGGAAATAATATATATTAGAGCATAAATAAATGATATAGAAATTAAAAAACAATAGAACATATCAATGAAACCAGGGGCTGGTTCTTTGCAAAGATCAGCAAAATTGATAAACCTCTAACTACACTCATAAGAGAGAGAGATGAGAGAGAAAGAGAGAGAGAAAGAGAGAGAGAGAGAAGACTCAAATAAAGAAAATCACAAATGAGAGAGGAGAAATAACAACCAACACCACAGAAATACTAACAAGAGAACACAATGAAAAATTACATGCCAACAAATTACACAACCTGGAAGAAATGGATAAATTGCTAGAAACATATAACTTACCAAAATTGAATCATGAAGAAATAGAAAATTTGAATAGACCAATAACCAGTAAAGAAATTGCATCAGTAAGTTAAAAATTCCCAACCAACAAAAGTCCAAGGCTAGATGGCTTCACAGGCGAATTCTACCAAACATTTGAAGAAGGGTTAATAGCTATTCCTCTAAAACTATTCTAAAAATTACTAAAGGAAGGAAAGCCTCCAAATTCATTCTATGAGTATCATTTCCCTGACACCAAGCCAGATAAAAACACCACACAAAAAAGAGCACTATAGGCCAATATTTCTGATGAACATAGATGCAAAAAAATCAACAAAATGCCAGCAAACCAAATCCAATACATTTAAAAATTCATTCACCACCACGAAGTGGTATTTATTCCTTGGCTTCAGGGGTGGTTTAATATTTTCAAATCAATCAATGTGATATACCACCTTAATGAAAGAAAGCATAAGAACCATAGGAACATTTCAATGGATGCAGAAAAAGTGTTTGACAAAGTACACATCAATTCATGATAAAAACCCTCAACATAGTAGGTTTAGAGGGAACATCCCTCAACATAAGAAAGGCCATAACTGGAAAATCCATAGGTAACATTGTCCCCAATGGGAAAAACTGAGAGCTTTTCCTCTACATTAAGGAACAAGACAGGGATTTCCATTCTTACCACTTTTATGCACGTAGTACTGGAAGTCCTAGTACAGCAATTAGGCAACAACAATAAAAAATAAATAAATAAAAGGCATCCAAATAGGCAAAGGAAAAGTAAAACTCATTATTTGCAGATGACATGATACTCTATGTAGAAAACTTTAAAGACTCCACCAAAAAACTGCTAGAACTGATACACAAATGCAGTAAAGTCACAAAATCAATGTATAGAAATCTGTTTCATTTCTATACACCAATAATGAAGTAGCAGAAAGAAATTAAATCAATCCTATTTACAGTTGCACCAAAAACAATAAGATTCCCAGGAATAAGCCTACCCAAAGAAGTGAAAGAACTTTACACTGAAAACTATAAAACACTGATGAAAGAAACTGAAGATTACACAGAGAAATGGAAAGACATTCCATGATCGTGGATTAGAAAAACAAACATCATTAAAATATCGATACCACCGAAAGCAATCTAAACAGTTATGAAATCCCTACCAAAATACCACCAGCATTTTTCACAGAGCTAAAACAAGCAATCCTAAAATTTTTATGAAACCACGAAAGGCCCCAAATAGGCAAAGCAACCTTGAAAAAGCAAAGCAAATTTGTAGACATCACAATTATGGACTTCAAATTACATTACAAATCTGTAGTATTCAAAACAGTATGGTACTGGCACAAAAATAGACACATTGATCAATAGAACAGAATAGAAAACCAAGAAATTAACCCACAAGTATATGGTTAATTAATATCTGACAAAGCAAGAGAGAATTTCCACTGGCTAAAGATTATCTCTTCAACAAATGTTGTGAAAACTGGCAACAAGCAAAAGAATGAAACTGGACCATTCTCTTTCACCACACACAAAAATAACTCAAAGTGTAATAAAGACCTGAATGTGAGACCTGAAATCACAAAATTCCCTGAAGAAAGCACAGATAGTAATTTCTCTGACATTGGGCATAGCAACTTCTTTCTAGATATGTCTCCTGAGGCAAGGGAAACAAAAGCAAAAATAAACTCTTGTGACTACAGCAAAATAACAAGCTTTTGCACAGAGAAAGAAGCAACCAACAAAACGAGAAGACAACCTATGGAATAGGAGAAGGGAGAAGATATTTGCAAATTACATATCCAATAAAGGGTTAGTATGCAAAATACATTAGGAACTAGTATAAGGACACCTGGGTGGCTCAGTTGGTTAAGTGTCCAACCAACTTTGGCTCAGGTCATGATCTCACAGTTGTTGAGTTTGAGTGCTGTGTCAGGCTCTGTGCTGACAGCTCAGAGCTGGGAGCCTGCTTCGGATTCTGTGTCTCCCTCTCTCTTTGCCCCTCCCCTGCTCACTTTCTCTCTCTCTCTCTCAAAAATAAATAAACATTAAAAAAAAAAACTAGTAAAGCTTGACACCCAAAAATAAATAATCCAATTTAAAAATGGGCAGAAGACATGAATAGACATTTTTTCCAAAGAAAATATCCAAATGACCAATAGATACATGAAAAGATGCTCAACATCACTCATCTTCAGGGAAATACAAGTTAGAACAATGTGAAGTACAACCTGACACCTATCAAAATGGCTAAAATCAACAACACAAAAATGAAGTGTTTGCAAGGATGTGGATAAAGGGGAATCCTCTTGCACTGTTGGTGGGAATGCAAAGTGGTGCAGTCGTTCTGGAAAACAGTATGGAGGTTTGTAAAAAATTAAAAATAGAACTAACTTATGATCCAGCAATTGCACTATTAGGTATTCACCCAAAGAATACAAAAATACTAAATCTAAGGGATACATGCATCCCAATGTTTATAGAAGCATTATTTACAATAGCCAAATTTGGAAATAGCTCAAGTGTCCATTGATGAGTGGATAAAGATATGGTGCACACACACACACACACACACACACACACACACACACAGGAATATTACTCAGCCATCAAAAAGAATGAAATCTTGCCACTTGCAAAAACATGGATGGAACTAGGCAGTAGTGAAATAAGTCAGTCAGAGAAAGACAAATACCAAATGATTTCATTCATGTGTGGAATTTAAGAAACAAAGCAAATGAGCAAAGGGAAAGAGAGAGAGAGAGGCAAAAGAAATAGACTGTTAACTATAGAGAAAAAGTTGATGGTTACCAAAGAGGAAGTGGGTGGGAGAATGTATTACATAGGTGATGAGGAATAAGGAGTACACTTGTGATGAGCACTGGGTATTGTATGGAATTGTTGAATCACTATATTATACACATGAAACTAATATTACATTATATGTTAACTAACTGAAATTTAAAATAAAAACTGGAAAAAAAAAAGATAACAACATACATTGGCATTACCACAGTAGCTCTCATCACAATATTCTCAAATTATGGTAAAGCAACTCTAAGATAAATTTTTAAAATTTTAAATTAAATATGTTAGAAGGATTTCTTCATGAAAATAAGAAAAAATGAAATTGAGGCTATAACCAAAATAAGTTCCAGGTACTCATTTTTCAGTCAAGCAAGAGAAGGCGTTGACCAATGGTGAATTAAATTAAATTGTGTTTGATTGAAACAGTCCAAAAAATGTGTCTAGAGAAAATAAACAAGTATATTAGTCTTTTGGTGAGAACATTTGTTTAAAGACTTGAAGACATTGGGAACAATATCATTAGTCAATTAAGAAGCCAAGACATTATATAGTTCTGGAGAAAGACTGAATAGACACGCATTTCTCTTTTCCTCATAATAACTACAGCCTAAAACCCTGTAATATATGTAAAACAAATACAAGAATACTCTGAAAGGTGGAGAGATAAAGGTAGAAAGACTAGGGACCTTGAGGCTCAAAAAATGATACATGTGAGTTTTCTGGGTTTTCCTTTTGCCTAATATCCATGACTGGATACTGGAGAAACCAATCACCCAGAAATGTCAATGGGCAAAGATAAAATAATCCTTGAGGAAAGGCTGCCACTTGATGCCAAAGGACAAGAAATGAGCAACATAGCAAGACAGAAACTTTTCAGGCAAGAACTCTCCTATACCAACCAAACACAAAGAAAAAACTGGTATTCCTCTCCCACTATTCAGCAATGATCGAGGAGCCTAGACATTCACCTTCACTCAACTAACAATGTGTCCCTTCCTCACCTGAATGAATGTCAGTGGAGGCCAGCACAGCAATCAGACAAGAAAAAGGAATAAAAGGCATCCAATTGGCAAGGAAGATGTAAAACTTTCACAATTTGCAGGTGACATAATATTATAGATAGAAGACCCAAAAGACTACACCAAAAATCTATCAGAACTGATAAATGAATCCAGTAAAGTCACAGGATACAAAATCAATGTACAGAAATCTGTTGCATTTCTATACCATAATAATGAAGTAGAAGAAAGAGAAATTAAGAAAACAATCCCATTTACAACTGCATCAAAATAATAAAATGCCTAGGAATAAACTTAACCAAGGAGGCAAAGGAACTGTAGTCTGAAGTCTATAGAACACTGATGAAAGAAATTAAAGATGACACAAATATTCCATGAATTGGAAGAATTAATATTGTTAAAATGTTCACAGTACCCAAGGCAATCTACAAATTTAATGCAATCCCTATTAAAATACCAACAACATTTCACAGAACTAGAACAAATAGCCTTAAATTTTTAATGAAAGCACTGAAGACCCTGAAGAGCCAAAGCAATCTTGAGAAAGAAGAACAAAACTGGGGGTATCACAATTCCAGATTTCAAGATATGCTATACAGCTGTAGTAATCAAAATAATATGGTACTGGCAAAAACAAAAACAAAAACAAAAAAACAAAAAACCCAGACACATAGACCAATAGAACAGAATAGAAAGCCAAGAAATAAACCTGCAATTACCTGGTCAATTAATCTTTGAGAAAGCAGGAAAGAATATCCAATGGGAAAAAGACAGAGACAGAGCACAGACCATGTATTGTCTCTTCAATACATGGTGCTGGGAAAACTGGACAGCTACATGCAAAGGAATGACACTGAACCACTTTCTTATACCATACACAAAAATAAACTCAAAATGGATTAAGGACCTAAATGTGGGACCTGAAACCATAAAAATCCTAGAAGACAGGACAGGAAGTAATTTTTCTGACATTTGCCATAATAACATTTTTCTAGATGTTTCTCCTGAGGCAAAAGGAATAAAAGCAAAAAAAAGTATTGGGGCTGCATCAAAATAAAAAGCTTCTGTACAGTAAAGGAAACAATAAACAAAACTAAAAGACAACCTATGGAATTAAATAAAGTATGTAAAACCTTGGATTGCAAGTACCTTGTTCTGCAAGTGTTCTGCAAGATGAGCAAACATGTCTAATAAATTTTAACTTGATAAACAAAATATGTCTTATAATACTAGTGGTACGTGACACCAAATGTCACATGATCACAACTGAGCCAATTGTTCTTGAAATCCTTTTTGATATACAAGTGTTTTGGATTACAAACATGTTTCCAGAATGAATTATGCTCGCAAACCAAGGTTTTACTGTATTTGCAAATGACATATCCGATAAACACTTAGTATCCAAAATATATAAAGAACTTATACAACTCAACAGCCAAAAACAAAAAATCCAATTAAAAAGTGTGCAGACGGGCGCCTGCGTGGCTCAGTTGGTTGAGCATCTGACTTTGGCTCAGGTCATGATCTCACAGTTGGTGGGTTCAGGCCCCACATCAGGCTCTGTGCTGACAGCTCAGAGCCTGGAGCCTGCTTCAGATTCTGTGTCTCTCTCCCTCTCTGCCCCTCCCCTGCTTGTGCTCTGTCTCTCAAAAATAAATAAATGTTAAAAAAAATTGTTTTAAAGTGTGCAGAAGTGGGGAGCCTGGGTGGCTCAGTTAGGTGTCCGACTTTGGCTCAGGTCATGATCTCCAGGTTTGTGGTTCTGAGCACTGCGTTGAGCTCTGTGCTGACAGCTCAGAGCTTGGAGCCTGCTTTGGATTCTGTGTCTCCACCTCTCTCTCCGCCCCTCCCCTACTCACGTACTGTCTGTCTCTCTCCCTCTCAAAAATAAATAAACATTAAAAATTTTTTAAAAAGTACAGAAGCCATGAACAGATATTTCTTCAAAGAAGATATACACATGAAAATATGTTCAACATCATTCATCATCAGGGAAATACAAACTCAAACTACAAAGAGATATTATTTCACACCTATCACAATGGCTAAAATAAAAAACACAGAAACAAGTTTTGGTGAGGATGTGTAGAAACCCTCCTGCACTGTTGGTGGAAATGTAAACTGATGCAGCCTCTCTGGAAAATAGTATGGAGGTTCTCAAAAAAATGAAAATAGAACTACCCTATGATCCAGTAATCACATTACTGGGTATTTACTCCAAAAACATAAAAACACTAATTCAAAGGGATACATGCATCCCTATGTTTATAGTGAGCAGTATTTAAAATTGCCAAATTATGGAAGCAGGCCTAGGGCCTATCAATAGATAAATGGATAAAGAAGAAGTGATACACACACACACACACACACACAACGGAACACTATTTGGCGAAAAAAAAAATGAAATCTTGCCATTTACAACAATGTGAATGGACCTAAAAAGCATAATGCTAAGCAAAATAAGTCAGCCAAAGAAAAATACCATATAATTTCACTCATATGTGGAATTTAAGAAACAAAACAAAGAAAAAAGAGAGAAACCAAAACACAGACTCTTAACTATAAAGAACCAACAGAAGATGACTAGAGGGAAGATTGGTGGGGGGAATAGGTGAATAGGTCATGGGGGTTAAAATCAAAGTAGCCCAATGCCATAATATTCTTGCATGAAACATTTTTGGAGCATAATATAAATCTTATATGAGGACAACTTGAATGATACCCCACTGGTGACTGGAAAGAACTTTTTTCCATTCTGTATCTGGATAGTCCTTGATTATTTATTTTTCCAATCAGGAAAAATTAATCACTTATTTACAGTCTTATTACACATTGATATTTTCCCCAACTTACTAACAATCAGAACTACAGTCAGTATAGATTGGCTCTCTACTCTAGTCCTAAAACCCTGAGTTGATGCACATTAAAATGTATTCACTATGAATATTAATAGTCCTTTAGAATTCCATAGCAACACGTTCCTTTGAAAAAACTTTTATTACATTATTACACAGAGTGGTTAGTATGAGAGTGTTGGTTTTCAATCCTATAAAGTCATCTTTCTCACCTTTTAGAATGTAAATACCACATTTATTAAATGTTAATATCTGTATATATATTTGAAATAAATGGCATGCCAATGACATGCAGAAAAGGATGGATTGAAGTGAGATCACTCTAGGAGTTGGAATTGTGAGGTTAGAGTAGAGAGAAAAGCAAAATTTAAACTATGCAGAAAGCATCTGACTCAGGAGCATTACTGATAGAAGAGGGGAAATATAGGGACAGAGAGACTCTCCAAAGTAACTTGCGTGGGCAAAAATGAGAAAGGAGAATGACATGGGAAAAAAAAAGAAATATGCAATGAGAGATTATTGAACTGAGAGCTTTGGGACAGTTTGTAATTAGGGAATGAGAAGAAATAAGAAGTCAGGTTGACCGGCCCTGAGAGAATAATAGCTCCAACACTTAGTTGCACCCTAGTGCAAATTGCATCCTAGTGTCTGCTTTATTTTTGTGGTCAAATACTTTTCTTAGAAGCACTAGACATATGAGCTCACATACATGCACGCATTCACGCGCGCACACACGCGCGCGCTCGCACATACACACACACACACACAATAATAGCAGGAACAGCAGTAAAACTTACTTTTATGTGTCTCATTATTCATAAGTGAATTTGTATCTAGACCTGTTTGCTGAGTCACCATCTTAGGAAGGAGTTCTTTTCAGGTCCGTCACTCGTGGCCTAAAAGAAATTCCCAACTCTGTTCTGAGCTGCGTTGGCAGGATTCTGAGATGTCTTTGTGTTCCTTATACAAGCACAGGGATGAGAGATTATGCCACCCAGGGCAATATCCTGGGTCAGACAGAAGTGTCAGTCACATAAAGGTATGCTGTTCCTGAGTTCTGTAGTTAGGTGGAGTATGAACTTATTCCAGAAGCCAGGACACCCTGGACTCTGGACCTTATATAATCATAAAACATATTTTCGTTGTGATTGTTCACTTACTCGAATACATGCACAATTTATCTTGCCTCTGTCTAGATCTCCAGTGCATTGTTGAATAGACGTGTTAAGGGTGGATATCCTTTTTGTTCCTTAGAGGAAAGATTTGAGACTTTCATCATTTTTTTAAATGTTATTTGTTTTTGAGAGAGACAGAGACAGAGCACGAGCAGGGGAGGGGCAGAGAGAAAGAGAGACAGAATCTGAAGCAGGCTCCAGGCTCTGAGCTATCAGCACAGAACCCCATGCAGGGCTCGAACTCACAAACGGTGAGATCATTACCTGAGCCGAAGTGGGATGCTTAACTGAGCCACCCAGGTGCCCCAAGACTTTCATCATTTAATATGATGTTATTTTATAAATGGCCTTCAGTTTGAAAACATTCCCTTCTATTTCTAGTGTATTAAGTGTTTTATTTTGTCTGTTTTAATTAGGAAAAGACATTGGATTTTGTAAAAAAAAATTTTACATCCATTGAGATGGTAATGTGTTTGTTCTCATTCTATTAAATATGGTGTATTATATTGATTGGTTTTTGTATGCTGAGCCAACTCTGCATTTCTAGGGTAAATCCCACTTTGTTATCATGTGTAATCCTTTTAATATGCTGCTGGAGTCAGTTTGCTAATATTTTGTTGAGGATTTTTGCATCTATATTCATAACAGCTACTGGTCTATAGTTTTTGTTTCTTGTAATGCCTTTCTCTGGCTTTGAGATCAGGGTAATCTGGCTTCATAGATTGAATAAAAAGTGTTCCCACCTTTTCTGTTTTTTGGAAGAGTTTGAGAAAGATTGGTGTTGATGTTTCTTCAAAACTTTGGTCGAATTCACTAGTGAAATCATCTAGGCTGGGCTTTTTTTTTTTTTCTTTGATAGTTTTTTAAATATGAACTTGAGGGGCGCCTGGGTGGCGCAGTCGGTTAAGCGTCCGACTTCAGCCAGGTCACGATCTCGCGGTCCGTGAGTTCGAGCCCCGCGTCAGGCTCTGGGCTGATGGCTCAGAGCCTGGAGCCTGTTTCCGATTCTGTGTCTCTCTCTCTGCCCCTCCCCCGTTCATGCTCTGTCTCTCTCTGTCCCAAAAATAAATAAAAAATGTTGAAAAAAAATTTAAATATGAACTTGATCTATTATTATAGGCATATCCATATTTTCCATTTCTTCTGGAGTCACTTTAGTAGTTTGTTTCTAAGAATTCATTTCATTTAGTTTATCTGATCTAGTTTATCAGCATTTGTTCATAGTATTCCTTTATAATAGTTCCTGTTCTGTAAGGCTTATAGTAATGTCTCCTCCTTCTTTCCTGATTTTAGTGTTTTGGGTCATCTATTTTTTGCCAAATGTTTATCACTTCTGCTGATCTTCAGAAAACCAGCTTCTGGTTTCATTATTTTCTCTATTGTTTTTCTATTCTTCTGTTGTCTCTTCACTCTAATATTTATTATTTCCTTCTTTCTGTTTGCTCTTAGTATGTTCTTTTATTTCCCAGTGTCTTAAGGTAGAATTTTAGGGTATTGGTTTGAGATCTTATTTTTTTTTCCTTTTTAATGTAGCTGTTTATAGCTATAAATTTCTCTCTTGGCTCTGTTTTCACTACATACCTTAAGTTTTGGTGTTTTTCATTTTAATTTTTGTTCATATCAAAGTATTTCCTAACTTCTTGTGACTTTGATTCATGGGTTCTTTATGAGTGTGTTGTTTAATTCCCACATATTTGTAAGTTTCCTGAATTTTATTTTGATACTTATTTTTAATTTCATTTCATTGCAAAAAAGAACATATTTTTACGACTTTAATTTTTTACATTTATTAAGACTGTTTCTAACATATTTTCTATCTTGTAAATGTGTATTCTGCTGTTGTCGGGTGGGGTGTTCTATAGATGTCTATTATGTCCAGTTGGTTTATAAAGTCTTCTATTTCCGTATTATAATTAAACTAGTTGTTTTATCTATTGAAAGTGGAACATGAAAATCTCCAATTATTATTGTTGAACAATTTCTCCCCTTGACCCTGTCAGTTTCTCCTTCGTGTATTTTGGGGCTCAATTGTTAGGTACATATATGTTTATAATTGCTATATCTTATTTATGGACTGATGCTCTTTCATTATATAATGTTTTTCTTTATCTCTTGTAACAATGTTTGCCTTAAGGTATATTAAACTGTGATATTAGTATCACCACTCTAGCTCTCCTTCATTTATTGTTCACATGGTCTTTTATTTTCAATCTATTTATGTCCTTGAATATAAAGTGAGTCTTTTATTGAAAATATGTAATTATATCATGTTTTTTTTTAATTTTTTTTAACGTTTATTTTTTTATTTTTGAGACAGAGAGAGACAGAGCATGAATGGGAAGCGCCAGAGAGAAAGGGAGACACAGAATCTGAAACAGGCTCCAGGCTCTGAGCTGTCAGCACAGAGCCCGACGCGGGACTCAAACTCACAGACCGCGAGATCATGACCTGAGCCGAAGTCGGACACTTAACCGACTGAGCCACCCAGGCGCCCCGACATGTTTTTAAATCCTTTCTGCCAGTCTGCCTTTTATTGAAGAGTATAATCATCTACATTTTATGTAATTACTAATAAAAAAGACCTGCAATTTTGCCTTTTCTTCTGTGTGTCTTATTTTCCCCATCAATGCCTCTATTTATGCCTTCTTTGTGTACAAATGATATTGTCTAATGTGCCATTTTAGTTCTTTTTTGTTGTTATCATGTTGTATAATTTTAGCCTATGTTGGTAGTTATTTCACTGAGAACTACAACTAACCTGTTAACTTATAAAAGTCTGATTTATATTAACAGCAATTTGATCTCAATAGTATAAAAAAATTGAGGTCCTCCACCCCTTTTATGCTGTTATCATGGCAAATTATATCTTTATGCATTATATGCCCATCAATTTAATTTATATTTATTGTTTTATGCAGCTGCTTTTTAAATCAGATAGGAAAAATGAATTATAAGCAAAAATACATATATATTTGTCTTAAATTTACCTATGTAGTTAATTTTACCAGTGTTATTTATCTCTTTATATAGATTTGAATCACTGTCTAGTATCCTATCATTTTAGCATTTTTGTGTGGGGGGGATAGACCTATTAGCATCTAACACTCTCAGTTTTTGTAGATGTGAATATGTCTTGGTTTGTCTCTCATTTTTTGAATAGTTTTGCTGGATATAAAATTTTTGCTTGAAAAGTTTTTGCTTTTAGCTCTTCAAGTGTGTCATTCCACTGCTTGTGACTTCCATAGTTTCTTCTTTTTCTTTAAAACTTTTTTTAACATTTATTTATTTTTGAGAGACAGAGCAGGAGCAGGGGAGGGACAGAGAGAGGGAGATACGGAATCTGAAGCAGGCTCCAGGCTTTGAACTGTCAGCACAGAGCCTGATGTGGGACTTGAACCCACAAACTGTGAGATCATGACCTTAGCAGAAGTCAGATGCTTAACCGACTGAGCCACCCAGGCACCCTATGGCCTCCATAGCTTCTGATGAGAAATAAGCTGGTAATTTTATAGATGATCACTTCCCCATTGTGAGCCATTTCATTATTACTGCTGTGAAAATATTATTTTTATGTTTGTTTTTTTAATTTCAGCAGTTTGTTTATGATGAGTTTATCCTATTTAGAGTTTGTTCAGCCTTTTGAATGTGTAGATTAAAATTTTTCATCAAATTTTGAATGGTTTTGGTCACTAGTCTTTCAAATATTATTTATGCTCCTTTCTTTTCTCCTCTACTTCTGGAAGTCCCATTATATTTATTAATATACTTGATGGTTTCAGACATTTCTCTTTGGCTCTGTTGATTATTATTTTTTTTCTTTTTGTTCTTCAGACTGGTTAATCTCAACTGGCCCACTTTTAAATTCGCTGATTGTGTTATACCTTCCGAAACCTGATGTTGAGTCTCTCTAGTAAATTATTTCAACTATTCCAGAATTTCTGTTTCTTTTTCATAATTTCTCTTTACTGATATTCTCAAATTGGTGAGACATCATTCTTATAATTTTCTTTAGCACTATAGACATGCTGTACTTTAGAGTTTTTATCTACCCTTTATTGGTGGCTTAAGCTTTGAAACCACAGAAGAAAATTTGAAGAACTACTACCAACAATGGGGAAAACTTACAGATTGTGTGGTCATGAGTGATCCTGTGAGCAAAAGATCAAGAGGATTTGGTTTTGTAACTTTTTCATCTGTGACTGAGGTTGATGCTGCCATGGCTGCAAGACCTCATTCAATTGATGGGAGAGTGGTTGAGCCAAAATGTGCCGTTGCAAAAGAAGAGGAAACTGGAAAACGAGGGGCTCATGTAACTGTAAAGAAGCTGTTTTTTGGTGGAACTAATGAAGACAGTGAGGGATATCATCTTAGAGATTATTTCAAGAAATATGGAAAGATTGATACCATTGATATAATTACTGATAGGCAGTATTGAAAGAAAAGATGCTTTGGATTTGTTACTTTTGATGATCATGATCTGTGAATAAGATTGTGTTGCAGGGGCGCATGGGTGGCTCAGTTGGTTAAGCATCCGACTTCAGCTCAGGTCATGATCTCATGGCTCGTGGGTTCGAGCCCTGCATCGGGCTCTGTGCTGACAGCTCAGAGCCTGAAGCCTGTTTCAGATTCTGTGTGTGTCTCTTTCTCTGCCCCTCTCTCACTTACACTCTGTCTCCCTCTGTCTCAAAAATAAATAAACGTTAAAAAAAAAGATTGTGTTATAGAAATATTATACAATCAGTGGTCATAATGCAAAAGTAAGAAAGGTTTTGTGTAGACAAGAAATGCAGGAAGGCCAAAGTTCTAGAAGTGGAAGAGGAGGAAACTTTGGTTTTGGAGATTCTCCTGGGGGTGGTAGAAATTTTGGACAAGGACCAGGAAATAATTTTAGGGGAGGATCTGATGCATATGAAGTGGTTGTGGATTTGCGGATGGTTGTAATGGGTATGGAAGAGAACCAACAGGTGGCAATTTTAGAGGTAGCCCTGGTTATGGATGAGGAAGAAGAAGATATGGTGGTGGGGGACCTGGATGTAGCAACCAGGATGGGGGCTATAGAGGTGGTTATGACAACTGTGGAGGAGGAAATTATGGAAGTGGAAATTACAATGGTTTTGGAAATTATACCTAGTAACCTTGTAACTATGGTCCAATGAAAGTGGAATCTTTGGTGGTACCAGGAACATGTGAGGCCATATGGTGGAGGCAACTATGGTCCTAGAGGCAACTATGGTCCTACAGGCAGTGGAGGAAGTGGGGGTTATGGGGGAAGAAGTCAAAATTCAGCTTCTTCCTATTTGCCATGGGCTTCACTATATAAATAGGAGAGAATGAAAGCTCTCAGAATTAACAGAACAGCTTCAGGTTATTGAAATAACAATGTTAAGGAAACTCTTATCTCAGTCATGCATAAATATTCAGTGATATGGCAGAAGAGACCAGAGCAGATGCAGAGAGCCATTTTGTGAATGGATTGAATTATTTAATACCATTACCCTACTGTGGAAGAAGAATTGCTTTAAAAAAAATATTCCTTTGAGACAGTCTCTTAGCTTTATAATTATTATTTCTTTCTAGTGGTTTTTGTAAGAGTATAGAAGCACTCTTTTTTGATAGTGTTAAATTTGTCAGTTTCAGATGACATGTAAAATCTTTTTAAAGATTTTTCTCAAGGTTTTGAAAAGCTATTAGGATTATGGTGTAATAAGGCATAACATTTTTCCTTAAAAAACAATGTAAGTGCATGGGTACAGTTGAGAGGCTGTTGTACATTTATAATTTAATAAAATAGTTCTAAATGAAAAGAAAATAAAGTTTTTACCTACCAAATCGAATGTCTGGATTTCCTCAGGAATATTTTCTATTGAGTTTTTGTTTTTCCTGTGTATTATTTTTTGTTTTTTTTCCAATATATGAAATTTATTGTCAAATTGGTTTCCTTACAACACCCACTGCTCATCCCAAAAGGTGCCCTCTTCAATATCCATCACCCACCCTCCCCTCCCTCCCACCCCCCATCAACCCTCATTGGTTCTCAGTTTTTAACAGTCTCTTATGCTTTGGCTCTCTCCCACCCTAACCCCTTTTTTTTTCCTTCCCCTCCCCCATGGGTTTCTGTTAAGTTTCTCAGGATCCACATAAGAGTGAAACTATATGGTATCTGTCTTTCTCTGTATGGCTTATTTCACTCAGCATAACAGTCTCCAGTTCCATCCACGTTGCTACAAAGGGCCTATTTCATTCTTTCTCATTGCCACGTAGTACTCCATTGTGTATATAAACCACAATTTCTTTATCCATTCATCAGTTGATGGACATTTAGGCTCTTTCCATAATTTGGCTATTGTTGAGAGTGCTGCTATAAACATTGGGGTACAAGTGCCCCTATGCATCAGTACTCCTGTATCCTTTGGGTAAATTCCTAGCAGTGCTACCGCTGGGTCATAGGGTAGGTCTATTTTTAATTTTCTGAGGAACCTCCACACTGTTTTTCAGAGTGGCTGCACCAATTTGCATTCCCACAACAGTGCAAGAGGGTTCCCGTTTCTCCACATCCTCTCCAGCATCTATAGTCTCCTGATTTGTTCATTTTGGCCACTCTGACTGGCGTGAGGTGATACCTGAGTGTGGTTTTGATTTGTATTTCCCTGATGAGGAACGACGTTGAGCATCTTTTCATGTGGCTGTTGGCCATCCGGATGTCTTCTTTAGAGAAGTGTCTATTCATGTGTTCTGCCCGTTTCTTCACTGGGTTATTTGTTTTTTGGGTGTGGAGTTTGGTGAGCTCTTTATAGATTTTGGATACAAGCCCTTTGTCCGATATGTCATTTGCAAATATCTTTTCCCATTCCGTTGGTTGCCTTTTAGTTTTGTTGGTTGTTTCCTTTGCTGTGCAGAAGCTTTTTATCTTCATGAGGTCTCAGTAGTTCATTTTTGCTTTTAATTCCCTTGCCTTTGGGGATGTGTCAAGTAAGAAATTGCTACGGCTGAGGTCAGAGAGGTCTTTTCCTGCTTTCTCCTCTAGGGTTTGGATGGTTTCCTGTCTCACATTCAGGTCCTTTATCCATTTTGAGTTTATGTTTGTGAATGGTGTGAGAAAGTGGTCTAGTTTCAACCTTCTGCATGTTGCTGTCCAGTTCTCCCAGCACCATTTGTTAAAGAGTCTTTTTTTTCCCATTGGATGTTCTTTCCTGCTTTATCAAAGATTAGTTGGCCATAGGTTTGTGGGTCTATTTCTGGGGTTTCTATTCTATTCCATTGGTCTATGTGTCTGTTTTTGTGCCAATACCATGCTGTCTTGATGATGACAGCTTTGTAGTAGAGGCTAAAGTCTGAGATTGTGATGCCTCCTGCTTTGGTCTTCTTCTTCAAAATTACTTTGGCTATTCGGGGCCTTTTGTGGTTCCATATGAATTTTAGGATTGCTTGTTCTAGTTTCAAGAAGAATGCTGGTGCAATTTTGATTGGGATTGCATTGAATGTGTAGGTAGCTTTGGGTAGTATTGACATTTTGGCAATATCTATTCTTCCAATCCATGAGCACGGAATGTTTTTCCATTTCTTTATATCTTCTTCAATTTCCTTCATAAGCTTTCTATAGTTTTCAGCATACAGATCTTGTACATTTTTGGTTAGATTTATTCCTAGGTATTTTATGCTTCTTAGTGCAATTGTGAATGGGAACAGTTCTTTATTTGTCTTTCTGTTGCTTCATTATTAATGTATAAGAATGCAGCTGATTTCTGTACATTGATTTTGTATCCTGCAACTTTGCTGAATTCATGTATCAGTTCTAGTAGACTTTTGGTGGAGTCTTTCGGATTTTCCATGTATAATATCATGTCATCTGCAAAAAGCGAAAGCTTGACTTCATCTTTGCCAATTTGGATGCCTTTGATTTCGTTTTGTTGTCTGATTGCTGATGCTAGCACTTCCAACACTATGTTAAACAACAGCGGTGAGAGTGGGCATCCCTGTCGTGTTCCTGATCTCAGGGAAAAAGCTCTCAGTTTTTCCCCATTGAGGATGATGTTAGCTGTGGGCTTTTCATAAATGGCTTTTATGATCTTTAAGTATGTTCCTTCTATCCTGACTTTCTCGAGGGTTTTTATTAAGAAAAGTTGCTGGATTTTGTCAAAGGCCTTTTCTGCATCGATTGACAGGATCATATGGTTCTTATCTTTTCTTTTATTAATGTGATGTATCATGTTGATTGATTTGCGAATGTTGAACCAGACCTGCATCCCAGGAATGAATCCCACTTGATCATGGTGAAAAATTCTTTTTATATGCTGTTGAATTCGATTTGCTAGTATCTTATTGAGAATTCTTGTATCCATATTCATCAGGGATATTGGCCTATAGTTCTCTTTTTTAATGGGTCTCTGTCTGGTTTAGGAATCAAAGTAATACTGGCTTCATAGAATGAGTCTGGAAGTTTTCCTTCCCTTTCTATTTTTTGGAATAGCTTGAGAACGGTAGGTATTATCTCTGGTTTACACGTCTGGTAGAACTCCCCTGGGAAGCCATCTGCTCCTGGACTCTTATTTCTTGGGAGATTTTTGATGACTGATTCCCTTTCTTCGCTGGTTAGGGGTCTGTTCAAGCTTTCTATTTCCTCCTGATTGAGTTTTGGAAGAGTTTGGGTGTTTAGGAATTTGTCCATTTCTTCCAGGCTGTCCAATTTGTTGGCATATAATTTTTCATAGTATTCCCTGATAATTGCTTGTATCTCTGAGGGATTGGTTGTAATCATTCCATTTTCATTCATGATTTTATCTATTTGGGTGATCTCCCTTTTCTTTTTGATAAGCCTGGCTAGAGGTTTATCAGTTTTGTTTATTTTTTCAAAAAACCAACTCTTGCTTTCGTTGATCTGCTCTACAGCTGTTTTAGATTCTATATTGTTTATTTCTGCTCTGATCTTTATTATTTCTCTTCTTCTGCTGGGCTTAGGCTGCCTTTGCTGTTCTGCTTCTATTTCCTTTAGGTGTGCTGTTAGATTTTTGTATTTGGGATTTTTCTTGTTTCTTGAGATGGGCCTGGATTGCAATGTATTTTCCTCTCAGGACTGCCTTCACTGCATCCCAAAGCGTTTGGATTGTTGTATTTTCATTTCTTCTCTAATTGCCTGGTTGACCCATTCATTCTTTAGTAGGGTGTTCTTTAACCTCCATGCTTGGAGGTTTTCCAGAGTTTTTCCTGTGGTTGATTTCAAGCTTCATAGCATTGTGGTCTGAAAGTATGCATGGTATGATTTCAAGTCTTGTATACTTATGAAGGGCTGTTTTGTGACCCAGTATGTGATCTATCTTGGAGAATGTTCCATGTGCACTTGAGAAGAAAGTCTATTCTGTTGCTTTGGGATGCAGAGTTCTAAATATATCTGTCAAGTCCATCTGATCCAGTGTATCATTCAGGGCCCTTGTTTCTTTATTGACCATGTGTCTAGATGATCTATCCATTTCCTTAAGTGGAGTGTTAAAGTCCCCTGCAATTACCACATTCTTATCAATAAGGTTGCTTATGTTTGTGAGTTATTGTTTTATATATTTGGGGGCTCCTGTATTTGGCGCATAGACATTTATAATTGTTAGTTCTTCCTGATGGATAGACCCTGTAATTATTATATAATGCCCTTCTTCATCTCTTGTTACAGCCTTTAATTTAAAGTCTAGTTTGTCTGATAGAAGTATGGCTACTCCAGCTTTCTTTTGGCTTCCAGTAGCATGATAAATAGGTCTCCATCCCCTCACTCTCAATCTGAAGGTGTCCTCAGGTCTAAAATGAGTCTCTTGTAGACAGCAAATAGATGGGTCTTGTTTTTTTTACCCATTCTGATACCCTATGTCTTTTGGTTGGCACATTTAGTCCATTTACACTCAGTGTTATTATAGAAAGATACGGGTTTAGAGTCATTGTGATGTCTGTATGTTTTATGCTTGTAGTGATGTCTCTGGTACTTTGTCTCACAGGGTCCCCCTTGGGATCTCTAGTAGGGCTGGTTTAGTGGTGAGGAATTCCTTCAGTTTTTGTTTGTTTGGGAAGACCTTTATCTCTCCTTCTATTCTAAATGACAGACTTGCTGGATAAAGGATTCTCGGCTGCGTATTTTTTCTGTTCATCACATTGAAGATCTCCTGCCATTCCTTTCTGGCCTGCCAAGTTTCAGTAGAGAGATCGGTCACGGGTCTTATAGGTCTCCCTTTATATGTTAGAGCGTGTTTATCCCTTGCTGCTTTCAGAATTTTCTCTTTATCCTTGTATTTTGCCAGTTTCACTATGATATGTCATGCAGAAGATGGATTCAAGTTACATTTGAAGGGAGTTCTCTGTGCCTCTTGGGTTTCAATGCTTTTTCCTTCCCCAGATCAGGGAAGTTCTCAGCTATGATTTCTTCAAGTACCCCTTCAGCACTTTTCCCTCTCTCTTCCTCCTCTGGAATACCAATTATGAGTAGATTATTTCTCTTTAGTGCATTACTTAGTTCTCTAATTTTCCCCTCATACTCCTGGATTTTTTTATCTCTCTTTTTCTCAGCGTCTTCTGTTTCCATAATTTTATCTTCTAGTTCACCTATTCTCTCCTATGCCTCTTCAATCTGAGCTGTGGTTGTCTCCATTTTATTTTGCAGCTCATTGATAGCATTTTTTAGCTCCTCCTGGCTGTTCCTTAGTCCCTTGATCTCTGTAGCAATAGTTTCTCTGCTGTCCTTTATACTGTTTTCAAGCCTAGTGATTAATTTTATGACTATTATTCTAAATTCACTTTCTGTTATATTGTTTAAATCGTTTTTGATCAGTTCATTAGCTGTCCTTATTTCCGGGACTTTTTTTGAGGGGAATTCCTCTGTTTCGTCATTTTGCATAGTCCCTGGAGTTGTGGGGAACTGCGGGCACTTCCCCTGTGCTGTCTTGAATAACTTGCATTGGTGGGTGGGGCCGCAGTCAGACCTGATGTCTGCCCCCAGCCCACAGCTGGTGCCACAGTCAGACTGGTGTGTGCCTTCTCTTCCCCTCTCCTAGGGGCAGGATTCCCTTTAGGGTGGCGTGGCCCATCTGGGCTACTTGGACACTGCCAGGCTTGTGGTGCTGGGGATCTGGCATATTAGCTGGGTGGATCGGCAAGGTGCACAGGGGCGGGAGGGGCAGGCTCAGCTCGCTTTTCCTTGAGAGATTCGCTTCACTTTGGGAGGGGCCCTGGGGCACCGGGAGGGAGTCAGACCCACCGGAGGGATGGATCCGCAGAAGCACAGCGTTGGGTGTTTGTGTGGTGCAAGCAAGTTCCCTGGCAGGAACTGGTTCCCTTTGGGATTTTGGCTGGGGGATGGGCGAGGGAGATGGCGCGGGTGACCGCCTTTGTTCCCCGTCAAGCTGTGCTCTGTTGTCCGGGGCTCAAGAACTCTCCCCCCGTCATTCTCCAGCACTCCCATTCTCCGAGCAGAGCTGTTAACTTATAACCTTCCAGATGTCAAATCCCACTTGCTGTCAGAACACTCTGTCCCGCCCCTCCGCTTTTGCAAGCCAGACCCAGGGGCTCTGCTTTGCCGGCGGGCTGCCCCTCCACCCCTGCTCCCTCCCGCCAGTCCATGTAGTGCCCACTGCCTCTCCGCCCTTCCTACCCTCTTCCGTGGACCTCTCGTCTACACTTGCCTCTGGAGAATCCGTGCTGCTAGTCTTCTGGTGATTTTCTGGGTTATTTAGGCAGGTGTGGGTTGAATTTAAGTGATCCGCAGGACGCAGTGAGCTCAGCGTCCTCCTAAGCCGCCATCATCCCAGAAGCCTTTTCCTGTGTATTGACAACTTTCTGTTTCTTACCCTGCTTCATGATTCTTCATTGAAAACTAGACATTTGGAATATTATGATGTTTCAATTTTTGAAGTCAGATTCCTTCCGTGCCTATGGGCTGTTTTTGTTGCTGCTTGTTGTAGTTGTGTATTTATTTAAATCCTTTTGTGACCTAATTCCTTAAATTTGCATGTTTTGTTTACTATAGCCTTGAAGTCTCTATTCAGTTTGCTTATTCATTATCTAGTGATTGCACAGAGAAAATTTTTGGCACCAACAGCAAATTCCAGTCTTTGACAAGAGGCTGTATATGTATGTTGATACACACCTTAAGTGCTGAGCCAGGCAGTTGACAGCACTACCTTGTTCCTACTTTCTGCTTGCACAGAACCTTCCGGGTCAGCAATAGGTGAAAGATTAGATTTTCTTTTTCAGGTCTTTTCTGTGCATACACACAGCTATGTGTAGTTCTTAACTGAGCCTGCACTTAGTTGTCCAGATTCCCAGGACTACATGGGAGCTTTTGAAAGCCTTTATGCACATTTCATTCCTCCAACTTTATCCATTTCCTTCTGTAGGCCTGGAATTAGCTATTTCTCCAAGAAAGTTTGATTGTGTTAATAGCAAGTTACTACTGACCAAAATTGTACACCTTCCATTTTAATCCCACATGTAAATACATTGTAAATTACTCCTATCATTACAAGAAAAGCTGAACAAACTAAAACAAATTACTTTTCTTTTAACTATCAAGTAATTGCGGTTGCAGGGCAGTCCACACTCTCCTTGTCCCCCCCACCCCATATTTGGAGAGACAGGCCATTTGAGAGGTGTACAGCTGAGATATGCTTATTTGGAGCAGAAGCCACTCTAGCCACAAACTGGTAGGGACACTTAAATGGTAATTTTGATGTATTGCTCAAGGCTGAATGTGGACTAGCATGAGAGGAAGAAAGTTCTGGAAAGTAAAGTCTTTGGATGGTCCACATTTTCATGAATTTATCTCCAGGAATGCTACCAGATTCTCACAGTGAAGGTAGGAGAAAGATTCTTTCATGACTATAATTAGTGGAGGAGAAGGATGGTTATATGAAATATACTTTTCCATAGGAAAGTATTTACCTTTCCATAGGGAAGGGGGACAGTTCAGTGAAAAGACATTGCCAGAATATCACCTAGTGTTGTTGTAGGCATTGTCAATGTGTTTTGGTTTTGCTATACTAGTTGCTGTGTGTGTTGGGGTGGAGGCGGGGTTTGAGGAATTCGTGAAGATTCAAAAACTATGCTACATTCACCACTATATTCCCTCAAACTGGAGCATCTTTATTAGTGGCTGCATTATTTCCTCAGGAGTGTTTTAAAGTACCACAAGATGAGTGACTTAAAATGACGCAAATTTATTGTTTCATAATTCTGGAGGCTTGAAGTCTAAGAGCAGGGTTTCTCATTTCCAGTGGTTTGCTGGCAATCTTTGGCACTCCTTGGCTTGTAGATGCATTATTTTTATCGCTGCCTTCATCCCCACACTGTGTTCCCCCTGTGTATATGTTTGTCTCTATGTCCAAATTTCCCACCTTTTATAAGGACACAGTCTTATTTGATTCAGGTACATCCTAATGATCTTCTTTTAACTCTATCGTCAGCAAGACCTTATTTCTAGATAAGGTCACATTCACAGGTACTGAAAATTAGGGCTTCGACGTATTGGGTGGGGTGGGGGGGACACACTTCAATCCTCAACAGTGGCTAATGATTACATTCTATGAATTGGTCTAAATAGGCATTTAAAGTTCTTCTTCCTGTGAGATTTATGAGCTAAGCAGTGGAGATGCTAAGGAATTCATTTAATAAAGAGAGATGTATCTAAACCAACTCTTGGAATGCTTTTTTTGTTTAACTCAATGAAAAATTCTACTACATCATGTAAATGTTGTATCATTTACTTACACCAAACTTTCAGTGTTTTCACTCTCTCTTTTATCTACCATTGCAGTTCCAGTGGAGATGTCTTTCTTTTTCAGTACTTCCAGGCTCCCTGGATCTTATCATTCTCCTAGATTCTCAAATTCTCAGCTTTCAGAACCATCTAGTATCTTGACTTTTCAATGGCTTTTTACCTCACAGTATTATAATACATTTTAGCACTATAGACACAATAAAATTTTAAATTGTTAGCCTGATTATGCTGTTTTCCTTCTTAAAGACAGTCAAATATAAAGAAATACCTCCTCATATTTGTAGGTTCCTATGATTCAAAATTCAATCAATATGCGTAGCATAGTATTCAAAACCTTGTTTAACTATCTCTAGATTGGGTCTCCAGCCATAGAAAATATGTATGCAGCACAAACATGCCATGCACAGCCATACTTTTCCTTTTTAAGAAAAGTTTTTATCTTTATTATTAATTTTGTGGTAATTTTGCATTGTTACACTTACCCAAAACATATTTAAATTTTAAAAAGTTTGTAAATATGGCAAAGATAAAATAATTTTGCAGTAAACATCCATATACTCACAACCTAATTCCTATCATTAACATTTTACTGTATTTATTTATGACCTCTGTATCCATTCATTTACCAATCCGTTAAGTTTAAAGGTAAATTGTAGTCACCAATACACTTCTCAATAAAACTTCAGTATGCATATAATTAACTACAATTTAATATTTGTAGGGTTTTTTCCCCTTTTGATGTTAAATTTACCTATGGTGAAGTGTACAGATCTTGTGTATTCTCTGAGTTTCTCAGATGTGTAAATACCAAGTCCTTAATAAGTGGTGAGCTGATGGAGCACTTTGGTGGCTCAGTAGGTTATGTGTCCAACTCTTGGTTTCAACTCAAGTCATGATATCTTGGTTCATGGCGCCACACTGACAACACGGGGCCTTCTTGGGATTCTCTCTCTCCCTCTCTTTCTGCCTCTCCCCCACTCTTGCTCTATCTCTTGAATTACAGTGTAATTTCAAGGCCTTAAGCACAGGGATATTCACTTAGGCTTCCACACTAACGTTTATAATCACCTTTATCTAAAGGAAAGATGTTACTGGAAAGACTTTTTATATACAGCATAATTTCAATAAGATCTAGTTCTTTGATAACTTAGATATACATACTGCAGTGTTGCTGAATGTAATCAGAATAGTATTAGAGTTCCAGGAAGTATTCATATTGTTGTTGCAAGTTTGTAACCTTTGGCCAGTATCTTCCCAATTTTCTCACCCCTAGCCTCTGGCAACTATCATTCTGCTCTGTTTCTGAGTTTACCTTTTTTTATATCTCACATTTAAGTTATATCACACAGTATTTATCTTTCTGTGCCTGACTTATTTAACTTAGAAAGGCCCTCAATGTCCATCCATGTTGTTGTAAAAGGCAGGATTTCGTTCTTTCTCATGGCTGAATGATATTCATAAACAACTTAGATTGTTTCCATATCTTGGCTATTGTGAATAATGCTTCAATAAACCATGGAGTATATATATATATATCTTCAATATCCTGTTTTTATTTCCTTTATATACTCAGAAGTGTGATTACTTGATCATATGTTAGTTTTATTTTTAATTTTTTGAGAAAACGTCATACTCTTTCCATAGTGGCTGTTCCAAGTTTACATTCCTGTCAACAGTACACAAGGGTCCCCTGTTCTCCACCATCCTTGACACTTGTTATAACTTATCATTTTGATGACAGCCATATTAACAGGTGTGAGGTGATATCTAATTGTAGTTTTGATTTGCATTTTCCTGATGATTAGTAACATTAAACATCTTTTAATGCACCTGTTGATCATTTGGAGGCCATATTTGAAAAATGTCTATTCAGTTCCTCTGTGCATTTTTTGATTGGATTGCTTGTTTTTTTGTTTTTTGTTTTTAAATTTAAAAAATTTTGAGTTGTGTGAGTTCTTTATTTATTTTGGACATGACCTCCTTATCCAAGACAAAGTTTACAAATATTTTCTCCTATTCTGTAGGTTAACTTTCTATTTTGTTGTTTCTTTTGTTGTGCAGAAGTTAGATGTAGTCCCATTTGTTGATTTTTATTTTTGCTCTTGATGCTAGTGTTTTGTGTATCATATCTAAAAATTGTTGCCAAGGTCAATGCCAAGGATATTTTCACCTATATTTTCTTCTAGAAGTTATACAGTTTCAGCTTTTATGTTTAAGTTTTTGATCCATGTCAAGTTAATTTTTATGAATGGTATAAGAGAGGGGTTTGATTTCATTTTTCTGCATGTGGTTATCCAGTTTCCCCTACACCATTTATTGAAAAGATTATCTTTTCCTGTTGAGTATTCTTGGCTCCTTTGTCAAATATTAGTTGACTGTAAATTCAGGGGTTTATTTCTGAGCTCCTTATTCTGTTCCATTATTTCTATTTTTATGCCAGCATCATGTTGCTTAGATTACTATAGCTTTGTAGTACAATTTGAAATCAGGAAGTATGATGCCTCCAGCATTGTTCTTATTTCTCATAGTTGCTTTGCAGATTGCTTTGATAAATGTGGGATCTTGTGTGGTTCCATACAAAATTGAGAGCTATTTTTCTATTTCTGTGAAAAATGCCTTTAGAATTGTGATAGGGATTATATTGAATATAGACAGCTTTGGATAATATGAAAATTTTAACAACATCAATACTTCCAATCCAGAACAAGTGATATCTTTCTTTTCTTTTTATTTTAATTCCAATACAGTTAACACACAATGTTATATTAGTTTTAGGTGTACAAAATAGTGATTCAACAATTCCATACTCATCATGACAAATGCACTTTTTAATTCTGTTCATCTATTTTACCTACCTACCCTCTACAACCTCTCTGGTAGCCATCTGTTCTCTTATAGTTAAGAGTCTGTTTCTTGCTCTCTTCTCTCTTTCTCCCTCTGTCTCTTTGCCCTTTGCTCATTTGTTTTTGTTTCTTGAATTCTACATAGAGGTGAAATAAAATGGTATTTGTCTTTCTCTGATTTATTTTGCTTAACATTATACTCTCTAGCTCCATCCATGTCATTGCAAATGACAAGATTTCATTCTTTCTGTGGCTGAACAGTACTCCGTGTGTGTGTGTGTGTGTCTGTGTGTTTGTGGATAGTAAGATATAGATATAGACATAGATATAGATATAGATACCACATTTTCTTTATCCATTCATCAGTCAATGGATACTTGGGCTACTTCAGTACTTTGGTTACTGTAAATAATGCTGCTATAAACATAAGGGTTCATGTATCCCTTTGAACTAGTGTTTTTGTAATTTTGGGGAGGGAGAGTAAATACCAGTACTGCGATTACTGGATCATAAGGTAGTTTTATTTTTAACCTTTATAGTAACTTCCATACATTTTTCTACAGTGGCTACACCAGTTTGTGTTCCCAAGAACAGCATAAGAGTGTTCTTATTTCTCCACATCTTAGCCACCATTTGATGTTTGTTGTTGTTGTTGTTTATTTTAGTCATTCTGACACATTGGAACTGATATCTCATTGTAGTTTTGATTTGCATTTCCCCGATGATAAGTGATGGGAAGCATCTTTTCATGTGTCTGTTGGCCATCTGGATGTCTTCCTTAGAGAAATGTCTGTTCGTGTCTTCTGCCCATTTTCTTAATTGGATAATTTGGGGTTTTTTTTGCGGGGGGGAGTTGACTTGTACAAGTTCTTTGTAGATTTTGGACACTAACTCTTTATCATTTATGTCACTGGCAAATATCTTCTGCCATTCTGTAAGTGGCCTTTTAGTCTTGTTAATGGTTTCCTTCATTGTGCAGAAGTTTTATTTTGAAGTAGCCGCAACAGTTTATTTTTGTTTTTGTTTCCCTTGCTTCAGGAGATCTATCTAGAAAAAAGTTGCTATGGCTGATGTCAGAGAAATTACTGCCTATGCTCTCTTCTAGGATTTTTATGCTTTAAAGTATTACATCCAGGTCTATAATTCCTTTTGAATTTATTTTTTTTGTATAGCGTAAGAAAGTCATCCACTTTCATTCTTTTGCATGTTGCTGTCCAGTTTTGCCAACACCATTTGTTGAAAAGACTTTTTCCCATTGGGTACTCTTTTCTGCTTTGTTGAAAATTGATTGACCATGTAATTAGGTTTTCTATTCTGTTCTACTGAGCTATGTGTATATTTTGTGACACTATCATATTGTTTTGATTGCTACAGCTTTGTAATATAAATTGAAGTCTGGAAGTGTGATGCTTCAGCTTTGCTTTTCTTTTTCAAGATTGCTTTGGCTATTTGGGGTCTTTTTTAGTTCCATACAAATTTCAATACAAATTTCTATTGAGAAATCTCCAGCTTGCTTTATGGGTCTTCTCTTGTAAGTTAAGGACTTCTTTTGTCTTGTTGCTTTTAAGATTTTTCTTTGTCAGTATATTTTGCAAATTGAATCATAATATGTCTTCTTGTTGGCCTGCTTTTGTTGATTTTGATGGGAGTTCTTTGTGCCACCAAATCTGGATGTTTTTTTCCTTCCCCAGATTAGGGAAGTTTTCAGCTATTATTTCCTCAAATAAACTTTCTGCCCCCTTTCTTCTCTCCTCCTCCTCCTCCTCTTTCTTCTTCTTCTTCTTCTTCTTCTTCTTCTTCTTCTTCGTCTTCTTCCTTCTCCATCTGGGACTCTTATAATACAAAGTTATTGTATTTGATGGAATCACTGAGTTCCTAAGTCTATTCTCATGTTCCAAATTCTTTCTCTCTTTTGTTCAGCATCATTATTTTCCATTATTTTGTCTTGTATATCACTAATTCATTCTTCTGTTTCTTCTGACATCCTGTGCCTTGCATCAAGCCTGTTTCCAATCTCAGTAATTGCATTCTTCCTTTCTGACTCAAACTTTGTTAGCTCTTTTATCCCTGTGGTAAGGGTCTTCCTGAAGTCTTCCGTTCTTTTCTCAAGCCAAGTGAGTATCCTTATGATTATTGCTTTAAATTATCCATCAGGAATGTTATTAAATCTGTTTAGCTTAGGACTCCGGCCATGGCCTTATCTTATTCTTTCATTTGGGTTGAATTCCTCTGTCTTGGGATTTTGTCTAGGTCACTGACTTTGTCTCTGTGTTAGAAAAAAAGTTATGTTTCCTATTCCTGAAAGTAATGGCTTTATGAAGTAAAGGTCATGTAGCTTCCAGGGCCTGGCACTTCAGGTTGTCTCTGGTGTGTGTGTGTGTGTGTGTGCTCTCCTGTTGTGTTTGGCTGCTTTTTCCTTCAGACCAGCTTTCTGCAGAGGCCCTCCTTTCCTGCAGTGGGCAATGTTCTTTCCCTGGTCAGAGTGTGCCAAGTGTGAAATGAGACCTAATGCTGCTTCCAGTAAAACTGGAGTCCTGCAGAACTCTCTGGTTGGTAGAGGTGATGTGGGCAAGGGTTTCTGCTGGTATTATGGGTAAAGAGCCTGCTACACTGGGACTGAGCAAGCCTGACTGAAAAAGGGCAGTACTGGCAGAGCAGTGAAATACAAGACATTAGTGGAAAATTCTTAAACATTCTGCCCTTCTATCACAAATTCATGTCTCTTTTTTATTTTATTTCCTTTCACAGTGAAAATGATGTTCTACTTACTATAAATTTTCTTTCCCTTTCTTGATTAAAAATTTTATTTCCTTAGATTATTTTCTCTTTAAAATTTGCTTTATCACTTAACATCTTTCTCATTTTTTTCCATATCCCTTTTATTATTCTTTCCTCACATAAAAGTCCTCAGTTCACAACATTACTAATAATAAACTACATTTATTGTGTAAAAGTCAAAATCAACAGAAAAAAGGAAAACTAAGTTTTCCATTATATGTGGTGTCTCCATACATTTTATCATCTAGGCACTTAGAGAAAAAAAAGCACTGAATAATTACATTAGAGAAAATGGGGTACATGTCAATATATCTAATCTAAATCTCATGTTTTTTTATCCAATCCTTACATTTTTTAAAATTTATTTTATTTTAGGGGCATCTGGGTGGTTCAGTCAGTTAAGCATCCAACTCTGTTTTGGCTCAGGTCATGATCTCACTGTTCATAAGTTCAAGCCCTATGTCAGGTTCTGTACTGACAGTGTGGAACCTACTTGGGATTCTCTCCCTCCTTCTCTCTGCCTCTCCCCTGCAAAAGGGACAGAGAGAGAGCAAAAGGGGCAGAAGGACAGAGAAAGGGAAAATCTTAAGCAGACTCCACACTCAGCACAGAACCTGATGCAGGGCTTAATCCCATAACCATGAGATCATGAATTGAACTGATATGAGCTGGACACTCAATTGAACCATCTAATCCTTACATTTTTATTCAAACTCCTTGAAGTAGTTGTCTATAGTGGTTGTTCTCAATGGAAATGATTTTGCTCACCCAGGGGACATTGGTCAATTTCTATTGATAGTTTTGTTTGTTATGTCTTGGACATTGCTATAGGCATCTGGTGGGTAGGGACCATGGGAGTTGACCAGTATGTCAATAGTCATGATAATAAGAAACCCTGATCCATAATAAGTTTATATTTTTCCACACTAATCTATTACTAAGATTTCAGTGAAGGCTTTGGACATGTTTCTATACATAACTACTTTGACTTACAGTATTTGATATGAGAATCCATATAATCTCTGAAATCTAAACCATCCTAGTTATCTATGATACTGCATATTTTTGTCAGTTTTATTTATTTCACCATCCTTTCTCCATCAAAATTTTAAGAGAAAATTAAGCTCTAGTAACTTAAAACATTATATGTAATGGATTAACTTCCTCCTTATATCTACATTCCTTTGAGAATTGACAGAATAGTCACTCAAATAATTTTCTGTAGGGCCTAATTCTTTTGTGGAAGATCAGGTGAGAAAGGGTGTACTAGAACATTACAAAGGACATAATGAATAAAAATTCAGTAGGCAAATAGAAAGCAAGTATGAAATGCTTAAACAAAGAAATGATAACAAAAACTAAGTGTAATTTAATTGAAATCTCCAGATAAAATACAAACATATCTATATTACATTTTAAAAATGAGCTCCTGGAATATACACTGCATAATATTATTAATTACCATCATAAGACTGAAGAGGCAAAAGTTACAAAATAAAAGAATACACATGGTTATATCATTTAAAGAAAAGGGTTACATGAAGAGTTATACCATATACCAAAGTAAAGCGGTTGTAAATTTATTAAGTAAATGGAACAAATTAATCTTTGAGGCAAAGGCATTTTGAAAAATAAAAAAAAAAAACCAAGACATATTAAGAATTCCATTTATTAGAGGGGCCCTGGACAGCTCAGTTGGTTAAGCACACAACTCTTGACTTGGCTCAGGTCATGATCTCATGGTTTGTGAGATGAAGCCCCATGGCATGCTCTATGCTGTCAGTGCAGAGAGATTTGGATTCTCTTTCTCCCTCCTTCTGCCCCCCTCCCTCACTCATGCACCCATGCTCTCTCTGTCTCTGTCTCTCTCTCTCTTCAAAATAAATAAATAAACTTAAAAAAAATAATTCAATTCACTAGAAATGAACACACTTTTAAGCTTGTATGCATCAAATAATAGAATTTCAGCATATACAATTACAGTTGAAAGAGTGTAAAATGTATAAAACCAGTATCATTGTGATGGGTTTTATTAAAATTTACTCTGTACTTATGAACTGAACAGACATTATTTAGTTAAAGATGTAGGAAGATTTCATTAAAACATGTAACAAGTTAATATTGTAATTGTATTGATTTAGTTTACGTCTAAAATAACATTCAAGATTTTTGAGTTTTGACAAATATATACACCTCTGTTTCTACCAACCCAAAAAAGTGATGGGATTTTGATCATCCCAGAAAGCTTTCTTATGCCCATTTCCATCCACTCCTCTACCCTGAAGCAAATATTGTTCTGATTTCATTCATCATAACTGTTGATGTTGTTGAATCTACCAGAAATTTGTTTCCTTTATTGGTATTATTTCATCATGTGAATATATGAAAATTACTTATCCACTTACCTATTGATAGACATTTATGTTATTTCTAGTATTTGGCATTTATGAATAATTCTGCTTAACCTTGTTGTACAACTTTTTTGTGTATGTTTGTTTACATTTTGCTTGGGTAAATATCATGAGTGAAATTGTTACCTCATAGCAGAGAAATAAGTTGAAATTTGTAAGACTCTGACAAACTGAATTCCAACTGGTTGTACCATTTTACATTCCCAACATCATTGTTTGAATTCATTGTAGTACAATGTAAAAACCAAAGAATTACAATGAATACAACCCATTTTATTCAGATATGACCAGTGTTACATGCACTTATATTTGTGTGTGTGTCTAGTTCCATGCAATTTTATCACATGTATGAATTCATATAACCACCAGCTCAATCATGACACAGAGCTGTTGCCTCACCATAAGTATTTCACTCATGTTATCCGCTTATAGCCATGCTAAATAGCCAGCGCCAATCTCTTCCTTCTGTTCCTAACCCCTGGCAATAGCTAAACTGTTCTCCATATGTATAATTTTATCATTTTGAGAGTTTTTCTGAGCGTGTATATGGAGAAAGATGAAGAATTTGAACCATTATTGAAGTTAGCATACCACTCAGGAATGAAGCACATTAGAAAGTGCTAACTGCTAAGGGAAAAGAAAATATTAGCAATAAATGGGGACTACTGGGAGCTGCAAGAGAAGGTGGGGTTCAATTTGAATCGATCAGCCTGGACAGGCTGAGTGAGAAGATAACACTTGAGTAAAAACTGGAGGATGAAAAAGAGTTATCTAAGTGGATTTCTGGATGAAGAATTTTCCAGTCAGAGGAAGCAACCACAACAAAGTTCATAAGACAGGAACATGCCTGGTGTTTTTAAGGAATGGAAAGAGTCATGTGACTGGTGTGAAGGAGACAGGAGTACAGTAATTGGAGAAGAGGTCAGAAAAGTAACAGATCATATAACATCTAGTAATCTAATAACAACTTTGATTTTTAACTTGAGTGAAATAGGGAATGTTTTGGGTCATTGAATAGAAAAATGACATGTTCCAACTTATGTCTTTAGTAAGACATTGAACAGTTATTATTGCTGTTGTATTAAGATTAGTCAGTACTGGGAGGAAAAGAACAAGGAGACTATTGTTAAAGTGATCTAGGCAATAATATATGGTATCTCTGTCTAGTTTATGGTTGCTAAAGTGGTGAATTGTGGTTGAATCTGGAGCAATTTTTCCCTTAGATTTTCCCCTTAATGACTAGACATTAAGGAGAACATAAATATGGGGATGAAATATCATGCCGACCAGAATTAAAAGGACTAAGAACGCACCTGAGACAATGTCTGAAAACCGGAGAGAGGAAGAAAGGTGAATAGAAAGAAAATGTAAGACGTTGCCAGAAAAGAAACCTCTAATTGCATAGTTGTTTATTGACTAATCAGAAGGCTTCTAAAAGGCAATTATTTATATAAGAATTTATTAGATGAGAGTGTAACTTGGCCTTGTGTGGTAGATCCTAATATTAACCCCTTTGCTTTAATATTTGCTTTCCCTATTGATTTGATTTCCCACAACTTTTCCCTCCCTTCAGCTTCCAGAATATTGGTCCCAAACCCACATGGCTTAGCCATGATCTAATAAGAAAAGTCAGTCACATGACAGGTATCTGGGTCTAACCAATTAGCAAGACTTAGTTCTGATTCTATCTCCCAACTTTTGGAAAACAGGAATGTAGCATATCTTAGTATTTCAATCATAAATTCTGATAAAAGGATATACTATAGAGTTTGGGAGTTTTAATCATTGTTGGAACAGAGGGAATAAAACTTATGTGCAATTGAAATAATTATATATTTATTAACTGCAAAAAAATTCCACAGTTAAATTATTGGAATTCATGGGTTTACCAAAGTTATTAGATATGAGAATAATATTTAAGAACTAAGGCACTTCTATAGAACCAAAATATACAGAACATACAATTTGAAAAAGGGATACAATTCACATTATTATCAAAATTACAAAATACTTGGAAATAGTATTTATATTCTTATATCTAATATCTATTCTTATATCTATATAACCTTGTATCTTATTCTTATATTCTTATATCTAATAACCTTGATAAACTCATTAATGCTAATAATTTAACTGTGGAATTTTTTGCAGTTGCTAAATATACATTATTTCACTTGCACTTGAATAAATACTAAGAAAAAGGCTCAAAACTTCAATATTCTAAGTTTATGTTTAGAATATTTGATCACAGGAGGGACAAAGATGGTGGAACAGCATAGAAGTTCTTTTTGTCTCTCATCCCTGAAATGCATCCAGATCAACACTAAACCACCTTGCACACCTAGAAAACTGATTTGAGGATTAACACAACGATCTGCACAACCTGAACAATGGAACTCAGCAGGTACACAGCGTGGAGAGGTGAACTGGGGGAGAGAGAAGCTGCGGAGGGCAGGGAGCTGATTTTTCATGCACAGAGAGGATGGAGATGGGGGTAGAGTATGGAAAAAGCACCCTCTCCCCCAAAAGAAGCTGGGGAGAAAGTGGAAGAGTAGAAACAGCTGCAAGAGACTGAATAAAAAAGGGAAAAAAGCAAAAGGAGAGGGTTTAAATTCAATTAAGACTTTATAAACAGGGGGAGTGCAGAGTCTGAAACTCCGCAGCTCAATAACTGGTGGTGTTCTGGTGGGAAGAGTGAATCCCCAGGAGCAGAGTGGGGTCTGGGAGGTTCTCGGGCCACACGGGGAAAAGCGGTTCCACTGCTGGAAGGACATTTGGTAGAGACTGTTGAAGCTATCTATATGCTGTTTACAAAAGACCCATTTTAGACCTAAAAACACCTTCAAGTTGAAAGTACGGGGATGGAGAATTATCAGTCATGCTAATGGTCACCAAAAGACAGCAGAGGAGCCATACTTATATGGGACAACCTAAATTTTAAAATAAAGATGGTAACAAGAGATGAAGAAGGGCATTATTTCATAATTAAGGGGTCTATCCACCAAGAAGACCTAACAATTGTAAATATTTATGCTCCAAGTGTGGAAGCACCCGAATATGTAAATCAATCACAAACATACAGAAACTCATAGATAATAATACCATAATAGTAGGGGACTTCAACATTCCACTTACAACAATGGAAAGATCATCTAAGCAGAAAAATCAACAAGGAAACAATAGCTTTGAATGATGCACTGGACCAGATAAATTTAACAGATATATTCAGAACATTTTATCTTAAAGCAGCAGAATACACATTCTTCTCCAGTGCACGTGGAACATTCTCCAGAATAGGTCACATACTGGGACACAAATCAGCCCTTAACAAGTACAAAAAGATCGAGATCATACCGCGCATATTTTCAGACCACAACGCTATGAAACTCGAAATCAACCACAAGAAAAATTTTGGAAAGATAAGAAACACTTGGAGACTAAAGAACATCCTACTAAAGAATGAATGGGTTAACCAAGAAGTTAAAGAGGAAATTAAAAAGTACATGGAAGCCAATGAAAATGATAGCACCACAACCCAAAACCTCTGGGATGCAGCAAAGGTGGTCATAAGAGGGAAGTATATAGCCAGTCAGGCCTTCCTAAAGAAGGAAGAAAGCTCTCCAATACACAACCTAACCCTACACCTTAATGAGCTGGAAAAAGAGCAGCAAATAAGACCCAAAACCGGCAGAAGACAGGAAATAATAAAGATTAGAGCATCAATGCTACCAAAACAAACAAACAAACAAACAAAACAAAACAGTAGAACAGATCAATGAAACCAGGAGCTGGTTCTTTGAAAGAATTAACAAAATTAATAAACCACTCTCCAATTTGATCAAAAAGAAAAAGGACCCAAATAAATAAAATCAAGAATGAAAGAGGAGAGATTACAACCAACACTGCAGGAGTACAAAAAAATAAAAAGAGAATATTATGAGCAATTATACGCCAATAAAATGGCAACCTGGAAGAAAGGGACAAATTCCTAGAAACATATAAACTACCAAAACTGAAACTGGAAGAAATAGAAAATTTGAATATATACATAACCAGCAAAGAAATTGAATTACTAATTAAAAATCTCCCAAAAAACAAGAGTCCAAGGCCAGATGGCTTTCCAGGGGAATTCTACCAAACATTTATTTATTTATTTATTTATTTTTTAATTTTTTTTTTTAACGTTTATTTTTTTTGGGGGGGGGACAGAGAGAGACAGAGCATGAACTGGGGAGGGGCAGAGAGAGGGAGACACAGAATCGGAAGCAGGCTCCAGGCTCTGAGCCATCAGCCCAGAACCTGACGCGGGGCTCGAACTCACGGACCGTGAGATCATGACCTGAGCTGAAGTCGGACGCTTAACCAACTGAGCCACCCAGGCGCCCCAGTCTACCAAACATTTAAAGAAGAGCTAATATCTATTCTTTTGAAGCTGTTCCAAAAAATAGAAATGGAAGGAAAACTGGAAACAAACTCTTTCTATGAAGCCAGCATTACCTTCATTCCAAAACCAGACAGAGACCCCACTAAAAAGGAGAATTACAGACCAATTTCCCTGATGAACATGGATGCAAAAATCCTCAACAAGATACCAGCCAACCAGATCCAACAATACATTAAAAGAATTATTCACCACGACCACCTAGGATTTATACCTGGGATGCAGAGCTGGTTCATTATTCACAAAACAATGTGATACATCAATCAATAAAAGAAAGGACAAAACTACATGATCCTCTTAAAAGATTCAGAGAAAGCATTTGACAAAATCTAGCATCCTTTCTTGAGAAAAACCCTCAGAAAAGTAGGGATAGAAGGATCATACCTGAAGATCATAAAAGCCATATATGAAAGACCCACCACTAATCATTCTCAATGGGGAAGAACTGAGAGCTTTCCCCCAAAGGTCAGGATACCCACATGACAGGGATATGCACTCTTGCCACTGTCACTCAACACAGTATTGGAAGTCTTAACGTCATCAATCAGGTAACACAAAGGAATAAAAACAGCAAAATCAGCTAGGAGGAAGTAAAACTTTCACTCTTCACAGATGACATGATACTCTGTATGGAAAACCCAAAAGATTCCACCCAAAAACTATTAGAACTGATCCATGAATTCAATAAAGTCACAGGATATAAAATCAATGCACAAAAATCAGTTGCATTCTTATACACCGGTAATGAAGCAACAGAAAGAGAATTCAAGGAATTGATCCCATTTACAATGGAATAAAACCGAAAACCATAAAATACCTATAAATAAACCTAACCAAAGAGGTGAAAAATCAATACACTGAAAACTCTACAAAGCTTATGAAAGAAATTGAAGAAGACACACACACAAAAGGAAAAATACTCCATCCTCCTGGATTAGAAGAACATTGTTAAAATGTCAATACTATCCAAAGCAATCTACATGTTCAATGCAGTTCATATCAAAACAACACCAGCATTCTTCACAGAGCTAGAACAAACAATCCTAAAATTTGTATGGAACCAGAAAAGACCACAAATAGCCAAAACAATCTTGAAAAAAAATCCAAAGCTGGAGGCATCACAATCCCAGACTTCAAGATGTATTATAAAGCTGCAATCATCAAGACAGTATGGTACTGGCACAAAAACAGACACTCAGATCAATGGAACAGAATAGAAAACCCAGAAATGGACCCACAAATGTATGGCTAACTAATCTTTGACAAAAGCAGGAAAGAATATCCAGTAGAATAAAGACAGTCTCTTCTGCAAACAGTGCTGGGAAATCTGGTCACCAACATGCAGAAGAATGAAACTGGACCAGTTTCTTACACTATACAGAAAAATAAACTCAAAATGGATGAAAGACCTAAATGTAATACAAAAAGCCATCAAAATCCTAGAGGAGAAAACAGGCAACAACCTCTTTGACCTCGGCCACAGCAACCTCTTACTCAACACATCTCCAGAGGCAAGGGAAACAAAAGCAAAAATGAACTATTGAGACCTCATCAAAATAAAAAGCTTCTGCACAGCGAAGGAAACAATCAGCAAAACTAAAAGGCAACCGATATTTGGGAGAAGATATTTGCAAATGACATATCAGACAAAGGGTTAGTATCCATAATCTATAAAGAACTTATCAAACTCAACACTCAAAAAACAAATAATCCAGTGAAGAAATGGTCACAAGACATGAATAGATACTTTTCCAAATAAGACATCCAGATAGCTAACAGACATGTGAAAAAATGCTCAACATCACTCATCATTAGGGAAATACAAATCAAAACCACAATGAGATACCACCTCACACCTGTCAGAATGTCTAACATTAACAACTCAGTTAACAATAGATGTTGGTGAGGATGTAGATAAAGAGGAACTCTTTTGCACTGGTGGTGGGAATGCAAACTGGTGCAGCCACTCTGGGAAACATTATGGAGATTCCTCAAAAAATTAAAAAGAGAACTACCCTGCAACCCAGTAATTGCACTACTAGGTATTTATCCAAGGGATACAGGTGTGCTGTTTTGAAGGGGCACATGCACCCCAATGTTTATAGCAGCACTATCAACAATAGCCAAAGTATGAAGAGCCCAAATGTCCCTAATGGAAGAATGGATAAAGAAGATGTGGTATATATGTATACCTTATATGTATATATATGTATATATACACACATACAATGGAGTATTACTTGGCAATCAAAAAGAATGAAATCTTGCCATTTGCAACTATGTGGATGGAACTGGAAGATATCATGCTAAGTGAAATTAGTTGGTCAGAGGAAAACAAATATCGTATGACTTCACTCATATGAGGAATTTAAGATACAAAACAGATGAACATAAGGGAAGGGAAGCAAAAATAATATAAACATGGAGAGAGTGACAAAATGTAAGAGACTCTTAAGTATAGAGAATAAACAGCATGTTTCTGGAGTGGTTTTGGGAGGGAGGAAGGGATAAATGGATAAGGGGCATTAACAAATCTACTCCTGAAATCATTGTTGCACTATATGCTAACTAACTTGGATGTAAATTTAAAAATAATAAATTAATTTTAAAAAATAAAATAAAATATTTACTATTAAAAGAGATTTAAATTCTCACAAAATTGGTATATGGATTCAATGAAATCTCAATCAAAATCTAAGCATAAGACTTCTGCTTTCGATCAAGATGGGGTAACAAAGGCTTGAAATAACAACGACAATGACAACAACAACAACAACAACAACAAAACCCTAAATAAAATACATGAAACAGTAAGTCTTGAGACATTCATCGTCAGACATTGAAGGACAATGATATCTGAGAGGTAGAAAACAAATGAAGGAAGTCCTACAATTATTCCAGCTGACTGCCTAGAGAAAGTTTCCAGGAATCCTGGAAGAACCTAACTTTCTCTCTCTGATTTGATGAATCAATCTAGGAAACCAAAAGTTGCTAGAGTTTGCAAAGTGCCAGAGAAGAAATAACTGCACACACACAGGGAGAAAATATCCCAGAAATCTGCAGAAGATTTCCCTTCAGTCTTCAACTGAACATTGAACAGTGAATATATATAAGGAAACTACCCAAGGTTGGAGAAGAACCACCTGAGAAGATTAGAGGAAACAATCAATGGAGTCCACACAGGGTCCAGAATAGTTCTTGTTTATTGTCTATTAGTTGAAGTGGAAAACCTCACAACTCATGAGACGTCAGGTAGAGCACTCAGAACAGTTTTACCTTAGTAGTTGGGAGAATTTAGCCCTACACTAAACACAGTTTTTGATTCTGCCTAATAATCCTAAAAATAATGCCCCAAAGGATCACATCATGCCAAGAAATTGTTTTAGAACAAATCTCAAAACTATGGAATGCAAAAATATCTATCATCTAATAAGGAAAATTAACAATGTTTGACATCCAGTTGAAAGTTATCAACCATTCAAAGAAGCAAGAAAATATGAGAATAGGAGAAATAGGAGAAATAGGAGAAAATAGGAGAAAAATCAACCAATTGGCAAGTAACCAGAAGTGACATCGATAATAGAATTAGTAAAGGCATTAAAAGTTAGTATAACTATATTTTATATGTTCAAGAAGATTAGAAAAGATTGACCATGTTAAGTCAAAATCTAGAAGATACTTTAAAAAAGCTCAAATCAAAATTCTAGGTAGGAAAGCTAAAATGTTAGACATGGAAACTACATTAGCTGTGATTAGCTGCAGATTAGACATTGCAGAAGAAAAAATTAGTGAGTTCGAAGACAGAGTCCATACAAAATGAGATACTGAGAAAATAAGAACTTGGGGGAAAAATAAACATTGTATCAGTGAGCTGTGAGACAATTCAAATGTGCCAAAATATCTGTTTTGAAAAATAGTGACCCAAATTTATCTCAAATTCGATGCAAACTAAGTCCATAGATCATCTCTACAAATACTTAAAACAAAGAAAACTAAACCAAAGCATGTTATAATCAAATTTCTCAAAACCAGGGATTAAAAAAAATCTCAAAAGCATCCAGAGAAAAAAGCAACATTGTATAAAGTGGAAAAAATATAAGGATAACAGCATATTTCTCACTTAATATAGTGTAAGACAAATGAGAGAGGAATAATATTTTTAAAGCATGAAAAGAAATAAATATCATTGCCATCCTAAGGTTTATGTGAATTTCAAGAAATGCCAAGTAACTAAAACAATATTGAAAAACAACAAAGATGCTGTGTCTGGCTCTCACTCTCATAGCTATTGCAGTACAATGAGCTCAATAGAGATAGTTTGGGGGCAACTGAGAGTCAGCGAGGCACTGGGCAATTCTGTGCCTCACTGAGGAAAATAAACATTTGCAGAGGAAATCCTAAGAAGCAGAGAGGAAATGTCATCATATGCATTCTCTGTGCAAACTTGTCAAGAGAGACACAAAAAAGAAGCACATAGATGTTTCAGTCAACTTCTCAGAGTTTTCTAAGAAGTGCTGAGAGAACTGGAAGATCATGTCTACTAAAGAGAAAGGAAAAGTTGAAGACATGGCAAAGGCAGACAAGGCCCATTATGAAAGAGAAATGAAAATTTATATCCCCCCTAAAGGGAAAACAAAAAAGAAGTTCAAGGATCCCAATGCACCCAACAGGCCTCCTTTGGCCTTCCTCTTGTTTTGTTCAGAGTATCAACCAAAAACCAAAGGAGAAGATGCTGGCTTATCCATTGGTGACATTGCAAAGAAACTGGGAGAGATGTGAAAAAACTGTTGCAGATGAAAAGCAGTCTTATGATAATAAGGCTGCTAAGCTGAAGCAAAAATATAAAAAGGATATTACTGCCTAGTGAACTAAAGGAAAGCCTGATGCAGCAAAGAAGGGAGTCATCGCGGCTGAAAAAAGCAAGAAAAAGAAGGAAGAGGAGGATGAGGAAGATGAAGAAGATGAAGATGAAGAATATGATGGTGATGAATAAGTTGGTTCTAGACATTTTTTTTGTCTATAAAGCATTTAACCCCCTGTACAACACTCAGTCCTTTTAAAGAAAAAAAATGAAATGTAAGACTGTATAAGATATATTTTTAAACTGCACAGTGTCTTTTTTGGTATAAATTAACACACTACTGAATGTGTCTTTAGAAAGCCCTGTCCTGGTGGTATTTTCAGTAGCCACTAACCTTGCCTGGTACAGTATAGGGGTTTTAAATTGACACGGACATTTAAAGCACATTCTTGTTAGTGCATAGGACAAATTAGTTACATTGGGGATGGTAGTTTTCTTATCTTCCAAAGCTACTTATATGAAATAATTGTTCTGTTAGCTGAATAACAGCTCTGTGATTGAAAAAAAGAAGTTATAGCTGCTTTGTTGACATTCTGAATGCTTCTAAGTAAATATATATATATATATATACACACATATATGTACATATATATATACACACATATATGTACATACATATATATATATACATACATATATATGTATATATATGTACATATATATACATATATATACCCTCAAAGACGGTGGACTCACACTTTATGATTTAAAATCTTACCACAAAACCATGGTAATCAAAGCAGAATGGTACTGGCATAAGGATAGACACATAGAGCAATGAAATAGAACAGAAAGCCCAGAAGTAACCTCTCACATATATGGTAAAATAATTTTCGATGAGGTTGCCAAGATCGTTCAATGGGAAAAGAATAGTCTTTTCAACAAATGGTGCTATGAAAATCCGATATCCATATGCAAAAGAATAAAGTTGGACTCCCACCCTTACACCATATACATACAAAAATTAATTTAAAATGGACAAAAAAACCTTAAATTTAAAATGTTTTTTTAATGTTTATTTATTTTTGAGATAGAGACAGAGTGCAAGTAGGGAGGGACAGAGAGAGAGAGGGAGACACAGAATCTGAAGCAGGCTCCAGACTCAGCTCTCAGCACAGAGCCCTATGTGGGGCTTGAGCTCATGAACCATGAGATCATGACCTGAGCTGAAGTCAAACACTTAACTGACTGAGCTACCCAGGTGCCTCAAAAAACCTTAAATTTAAGAGTTAAAACTATAAAACTATTAAAATAAAAGTAGATAAAATCTTCATGACTTTGAATTTTTGCAATGATTTCCTCCATATGACATCAACAGTACAGGCAACAAAGGAGAAATTACATAAATTAGATTACTTTACCTTCTGTACATCAAAAGACACTATCAAGAGAGTGAAAAGCCAACCCACAGAATGGGTTGCACAGATGAAAAAAAGCTAATGAAAGTAGTAGTAAGTCAAAACCAGTAATAAATCAAAACCATAATACATAATGAACAAATACAGTTTAATCCTAGAAATGGAAGTTTTGTATAGCATTAAAAAAAGAATGAATGTGATTCACTATATTAACAGAATAAAGCAAAAAGAAAAAGAAAATTAAAAACAAATATATAATGCACAAGTAACGACAAAAACTATGTGATCTTAGGTGGTACAAAAATTTTTTGACAATAAATGACAAGGAATGAAAATAAAATTATAAGAGAAATTAAATAGGTCCACAATAGACTTTAAAGTGAATATTTATAGCAGCTTTATTCACAGTAGCCCAAACCCAGAAACATTCCAAATGTCCGTTAGCAGGAAAATGGGTGGAAAAATTGTGGCATATTCTTATCATGGACTTCAACTCAAAAATATAAAAGGAATAAACTATCGACATATAAATAGTTTATACCATATACATGGTCTCAACAAAATTATGCTGAGTGAGAGAAATTAGATACAATAGTGTATTATTACAGTTATAAGAAGTTCATGAAAAGGCAAAAGTAAACCTTGAGGATAGAAAGTAGACCACGGTAGCCTGGGGAAAATTGATATCCTATATCTTCATTGAAGTATGGTTTATCTGGGTATGAACATTTGTCAAAATTTGTCAGTTTATACTTAGGCTCTGGGCTTATAAAGGTATTTGTCTATAAATTGTACCTCAGTCATAAAAAAAAAAAAGAGGTACTTGAACAATTTTCAGTTTGAGGGCAGAACCCCCAACAATCCTACTGGACCTTTAAGACTATTGAATTATAAGAAAGACACATCCTAGTTCTCTTTATGAGATTAACATCTGGCTTGGAAGAGAGAAAAAAGAAAATTATTTTTCACCCTTTCATTGTTACCAGGCCTTCTCATATCTGCAATTTCGTCAGTCTCATATTTTTAAAAATTCTGCTTCACAAATATGGAACAAAGCCCTGAAATTCTCCTCTGGGAATACCATCTTTTCAAAAGAAAGAAATCTTATTTTACTACTACAGTCCTGTAGCAGTAAGATGTGATTTTCTTGTAAAATATGGCAATCCCTCTATTTTATGTGAGAAACAGAATATACAGACAGGGAGAATAAGGTTTATTTTTAAAAATGCAAAGCTACTGTCACCACTGAGGCAGCAACTAATGAAAATGTTTTGCTTTTCGGGTATGGTAACCAGCCTCCACCATGGTCCCAATGTCCCTCAATTCCCAGTAACTACACTCTTACAAAGTCTTCTCCCACATTTTACCAAAACTGGTCTGGACATCTGTATGATTAACTGAAAGAACAGAAGTGATGGTATATCACTTCCAAGAACAAGCTATAAAAGACATTACACCTCTGATCTCTTTTTTTCTTTCATCACTTGCTCAACTGCATGTCTTGAAGATTCTAGGTAACTCAGTGGAAAGGCAGGCATGTTGAGGAACTGAGGTCTTCAGTCAATAGCCACGTGAATGAACTTTCCTACAAACAGATCCTCCATCTGCAGTCAAGCCTTCAGATGACTGCAGGTCTAGCCAAAAGCTTGATGGCAACCTTATGAAAGACTACAAGCCAAACTTCCCAGCTAACCTGCCCTTGAGATTACTCATGTCAGAAACTAGTAGAAATAATATGCATTTGTTGTTTTTAAGCCACTAGATTTTGGAGTATTTTATTACACAGTAGTAGGTAACTAATTGGTATCCCATCATAATTTCTGTGGATTACGGTTACTCACTTATCATCATGGTCCCAGAAATGCATGCCTATGTCCAGAATTCATCCAGTATTTTTTCTTTAAATGTAGCAGCTTTGCACTTGATATATAACTTTCTTTCAGCTTAGTTACATTACATATTTGAAGACACAGAATACCCTGCCTTGACCTGCAAAAAATAATCCCCATCTCCTCTGATACAAGAATCTCACTGTTATTTCCAAAATACTGCTTATCGTGGCATTATCCTAGCTTGATGTTTAGTTGGTAAATCATAGACATTCACTCCACTATAGATAACTAGTAATTTCTATGTGAGATTTTGCCTCCACAAATGCCAATTTCCCTTGTTCTACATGCCTATCCAAGAGCCTAAGTCAATAATGGGAAGAAAATGAGAGAAAGAAAGGACACTGAGTTCTTATAGGACTATTGTGTATTTTTGCCTTATACCTCATTCTATCCTAGTTATAGATGACTTGGGCCTAGGCACAGGATAATTTGGGACAGCACAATTAAGTGGTTTATCCCATTAATTTGAAATGTAAGTTGTCAATCAAAAGTATGGAAAAGTTTTAGGTCTCTTGACAGCACCTGAAAGAGAAAGGTTATATTTCCTCTTTTCCCTTAAAGTCTCTATTTAACCTATTGATGGTAAGGAAATGCTTGCCTGGAAGGAATGTACTCACCAGTGTTATTTTCCAAGAATGTTCACCCAAAACCTAAAGCAGAATTCGTCTATACTACTTGCCTCAATCTTTCTTAGGCAGTGACAATTGGAGCTTTACCTTCTTCAAACATTTTCACCTGTCCGGCTTTATGTACAGAAGCTTTATTTTCTTCTTTCTTTCCTAACCTTTTAGAAAGACCAGGAATAATCTTAATAGAGGAAGTATCCTCTAATGTATCCTATTATTCTTGAATTAGGATAATTCATAACATCTCTTATCTGCCTTGGGTGGAATGAGAAAGCAGGCAGAGGAAATGGAGTTAGGAAAAGAACTGCAGACTTCTTCTATATCACAACCTTCAAAAATTATAAATTAATCCCAAATTCTGCATAGTAAGAATACAAAACTTTTTAAATGTTTGGTCAGCCAACAAGCCATGTACCAATTTTCATTGTCCTAGCTTAGAAATATATATTCTAAGTGGTACAGCACAATAAAGCCTGGCATCAAAGTCCATTTGGCTACTCAGCTGGTTTGAAATATTAATCCTATTTCTTGATCTGCAGTACTCAACTCCAACTTCCTGCTAGGTTTATCTGAAGAGCTTTACAAAAAGTACCATTGCCAAGGTCCCACCTCAGACTAATCAAATAGAAATCTCTTGGGACTGTGGGAGAAAAACAGAAATTAGGGCTATGAATTGGTAATTTACAAAATATTCTCAAGTGATTTTACTGTGCACCCACAGACCTAGGCTGACATGTCCATGCCTCCTATTCTTTATCTAGTGGCTCAGGCTGAGCCTTCAAGGCAGAGTGAGGTGGAAGGGAATGCATAGTTCAAGGACCCTCTTATCAATATTGGAACTCTGTTCTTCTCATTAAGAGCTTCACCCACAATTAACTGAGTGTTCTTTATCAATATCACTATCTTCATGAGTGTAAAGATACTGTGGTGCCTCAGGGTAATTAAAGTATAACTGGCCTTGGAGTAAAGTTATGGTAGAGTCCTTTGGTTCCATCTTGAATGTGTCATTTCCTTTTCTTTATCTTCTAAATACTTTGACTTCAAAGAATACATTAGTCAAGAGTGACCTTTGAAATAAGATTGCACAAATAAGAACTTGCTTATGAAGAAACTGAAGGTCATTACTCTGTAATTACACCAAATAAAATTTATAGCCATCTTATAAATGTAGAGAAGCCAGTCCAGACTTCCATATGAGAACAAAGGCAAAAGAAATCTAGAAAAAAAAATTAAGCTTCCTTATAACTTACAGCCCATTGACAAGTACTTGTGATGAGGCAGGGTGACCCTCTTCCAGGAACACAACTGGGTCAATGTTAATACTTTGCTAGAGGCAAAAGGCAACCTCAGCTTGACATTAGACTGATCTCCAAGATCCTGTAAAAATCCCTGTGGAAACTTCCTTCATCTCTACCACCCAAGATATATGATAGCAATCATCCTCTAAACATATGGCCCACTGACATACATTTGAAGTGTCTCATGACTAAGGTTGTACATACACAGTAGATGACCCCTCAAGGTCCTGAAAACTTTGCTTCCAAATTCCATAGAGACTTACACTATCCCTAACCGTCTCCCAACTTGAAAGTATATAAACAGTCACTCCTCACAACCCCAGTGCAGCTTTCTGCCCACACGTCTTGTACCCATGCTTTAATAAAGCCACCCTTTTTGCACTAAAGACTTCTGAAGAATTCTTTCTTGACAATTTGCTACTGAACCCAACATTTCACATGACTTATATCTATTATATTAATTAGTCTACTTAATTTTTTTTTCCTGAGGGGCACCTGGGTAGCTCAGTCATTTGAACATCCGACTTCAGCTCAGTTCATGATCTCAGGGTTCATGAGTTCGAACCCCGCATTGGGCTTGCTGCTGTCAGCACAGAGTTCACTTTGGATCCCCTGTTCCTCCTCTCCCTCTGCACCTCCCCTGCTCATGCTCTCACCCTCAAAAATAAAGAGAGAGGGAGGCAAACCATAAGGGACTCTTTAATATAGAGAACAAACTGAGGGTTACTGGAGGGGTTTTGGTGGGGGGATGGGCTAAATGGGTGATGGGCGTTAAGAAGGGCACTTGTTGGGATGAACACTGGGTGTTATATGTAAATGATGAATCACTTAATTCTACTCCTGAAATCTTATTGCACTATATGTTAACTAACTTGGATTAAAATAAAATTAAAAAATAAAATAAGCAAATGAATAAATAAAACATAATATTTTTTTCTGAGTTATTTATAGATAAATTAGAAGATTGGGAGCTCTATCTGTCATTCTAGCATGTAAGTTTATAAACTGTGGCTAATCTTCTGATGAGGACCTTCATTGTTTCTAACTTGAAATATTCTGTAAAAGAAAAAAAAAGGAAGAAAGAAGGAAATATTCTGTAAAGTGTAGTATATTGGAGTGTCTACAGTTTTTCATCTCAACTTGTAACCTTTAGAAAAATCTTCTCGTGATCTCAGATCTACTGATAACCATTGAAATTCCATCTCTACATCAAAATTGGAGGATTTAAAAAGTTGTGGTCTGAAATATAGACTGCTGAACATTTCAGACATCCTTTTTTTTGTCTGTCTGTAAGCTTAGAGAGGAATTTCTATTAAAAGAGGAAAAAATTCTAACTCCAGCCAGGCTACTAATGTCTTAGATACCATTTTTAAATTTCCAAAACAAATGGCTTGATTTTTTTCCTTCGTGGATTTTCCAAAATTATAAATGTAGCTTCAATCATTACTTAATAATGGGTCACTTCTGGTGGTTTTTGTTTTGTTTTTAATAGTCCACAATGGATGCTTGAGTATAGGACGGGGCGGTGCAATAGATGATCATAAGGTAAGTACCCTTAATAAAAAGGACTGCAGTATAAGGGGGTTTGCATGGCGGTGGTCAAGAAATATTGGTCTGCACTGCATCCTGACATTTGGAATTACTGGTCTCAGGACAGCTGCATTCTCTGTGTTTTAAACATCCTCTCTGTAGTGGATAGTGAATGCTGGAGCTGAACTAGTTAGAGTTTGATTTACCATTTTCCAGTTTATACATTTTAAGTCTTGCTTTCTTCACCTATAAAATGGAAATAATACCAAATTCACAAGGTATTGTAAAGATCCAATGAAATGCTATACATGAAATTACATAGTATTGGGCGCCTGGGTAGCTCAGTCATTAAGCATCTGACTTCAGCTTAGGTCTTGATCTCATGGTTCCTGAGTTCAAGTCCCATATTGCGTGAGCACGAGACCCACTTCAGGTGAGGTCGAGCTCTGCTTCAGGTGAGCATCAGCCTCGCTTTGGGTGACCTCGAGTCTCTCTTCAGGTGAACTTGAGCCCCACTTCAGGTGAACACAAGCCCCACTTCAGGTAAAAAAACAATAGGCACCACGCTTCGGGTGACCCTTGCTTCTCTCTCTCTCTCTCTCTTTCTCTCTCTTTCTCTCTCTCTCTCCCTCTCTCCCTCTGTCTCTCTCTCCCCTCCCCCGCTCTGTCCCTCATGGGATTCTCTCTCTGGCCCTCACTCACTTATGCCCTCTCTCTCTCTCAAAAAAAAAAAAAAAGATAGAAAAATGTTAATTGGGCACTGTGAAAACACTGAATATTAGTTTTGGCTTTGGTTATTAATTGTCAAAAGGATACTGGTATTAACAAGAAATCCACAGGCCCAAAATGGAGTCATTTGCCCCCAGGACAGCAAACCATGACTTAATTGCAATTTCAACTTGCCAAGAGTAGGATTTTAAGCCAATCTATCTGGAATTTTCCAGTCAGCATCAATGAGGTGATTTGTCACAAGGGCCCTTGGTCTCCCAAAGGAAAATGAGGTAATCCATGTAGTAAGACCCCTTGCCCTGACCTTTCAGGGAACACGACCATGTTTGAAAAAATTTTTTTTCTTTTGCTAATAGCCTCTTCAGCATATTTCTTCCATTGATGTTTAGTTATCACAAACTACCTATACGTTTTTGCAAGCAGTGATCTGAGAATGTATATAAATGCCATTTTTATTACTTTATATGTAATCAGAACCATAGCCAACCAAAAAAGGCCTGGCATTAATTTATGGGTGAATTATATTGTTCTTGTCTTTGATTCCTTCCTGACTTCATTATTAATACAAAAGTTTTCAATTTTATAACTGTGCATCCTTGGTTCACCTGCATAGCTCTCTTAGAGTAAATGAATAAATGGTTAACTTCATAAATCAGTCAAGACATTTTCACCAAAAAAATTTATTGCACGGTTAACCATTTTTTTTCTCTTAAACTGGCAGAACTCCTGTTCAAATAGTATATAGTACATGAGTTTAGATATCCAACAACACAAACTATATTTCAGGAAAAAGTGTGATTTTCACAAATAAAATCTTGATGCAGAGATTGTAGCTTTGGTTTACAAAATCAAGAGGATAGTGGAATATTGTACACCTGAAACTATATAACACTGTATGTTAACTATATTGGAATTAAAATTTTAAATAAATAAATAAATAAGTAAATAAATGGGACTGTGGAATGCCCTCGTGTGGGGGATATGGAACACAGAACTGACTTCAGGGAGTCTAGATTTATATGATATCACTGGCAGCATTTGCCATTAAGCAGTGGCATAGACTGCTTGAAAAAAGCAGAAGGAAAAGAAAATCCTTGTAGTTACCAAAATAATTCCCCACGTATTAATTATTCAGCAGCAATAATAAATAATATTGATATATATGCTAGAGATTTATATTTTTTAAAATAATGAAACATCTAATTTACGCAAAAAATCAATTTGGTGTCTTCTGTGACAGAAAACAAATGCCTTCCAGATGTGGCATGATGGCAGGACCATGCCTCCATCTCTTGGTTCTGCTGTCCTTCAAGTGGACTTCAGATCAAGTTAGGGTCCATCTTTAGGGTAGTCCACAGTATTGCTAGCCTCACATCTTAACAGATTTAAGTCCAATAAAAGATACAGAGCTTTACATCTTAAAGCTCTCATAAGTCCAGAATTCCCTCTGAAGAGATCAACTTGGATAGAATGCTTCTTCCCAAAACAGTTACTGTGGCTGAGGAGATTTGATATATGAACTGGTTCAGCCTTAATCACTTATTTTTTATTGAAAAAAATTTTTAATGTTTATTTATTTTTGACAGGGGCAAGGGGCAGAGAGAGAGAGTGAGACAGAATCCGAAGCAGGCTCCAAACTCTGAGCTGTCAGCACAGAGCCTGATCAGGCTCACAAATGGTGAGGTCATGACCTGAGCTGAAGTTGGATGCTTAACTGACTGAGCCACCCAGGCGCTCTGTGCCTTAATCACTTATTTAACCCAAAGTCTGGGGTTTTGAGCCTCACTCAAAATTCATGTGTCAAAAATATGAAAACAAGATTTCTCAAAAGAATTTTGGCGTTCTCAGGAGAAAAATTGGGAGAGGATGCTTGGTGTGAAAATATAACACATATTTATTTTAAGATATAGAGTAGAAAATACCAACTATGGAATGTTAGAAAACTCTCGCTCTACTTTCACATTGGCCATGGTATATATATAAACTTTATTTTTTTAGTCAAAACATTACTCTTTGAACCGTGCTGTTTCCTCTTCTTTCTTATGGCCTCTCACTGGGGGCTTTGCTTATCCTTCTGGGATAGGGAAACTGAAGGGGCTCCATGAAAAATAAACTGTTTTTATCTGCACCTCCACCTTAGGCCTTATGGTTCAGATAATATATGTCTTCCTTATAGAGGTCAAGGAGTTAATGATTTCCTTGGAGTCTTCCAGGGCAATAGATAACATCTAAGGAGTGACTGGGTGGGGTCATCATTTACATTTTCTTTTTTTTTTTTATTTATATATGAAATTTATTGTCAAATTGGTTTCCATACAACACCCAGTGCTCATCCCAAAAGGTGCCCTCCTCAATACCCATCAACCACCCTCTCCTCCCTCCCACCCCCCATCAACCCTCAGTTTGTTCTCAGTTTTTAACAATCTCTTATGCTTTGGCTCTCTCCCACTCTAACCTCTTTTTTTTTCTTTTTCCTTCCCCTCCCCCATGGGTTCCTGTTAAGTTTCTCAGGATCCACATAAGAGTGAAACCATATGGTATCTGTCTTTCTCTGTATGGCTTATTTCACTTAGCATCACACTCTCCAGTTCCATCCACGTTGCTACAAAGGGCCATATTTCGTTCTTTCTCATTGCCACGTAGTATTCCATTGTGTATATAAACCACAACTTCTTTATCCATTCATCAGTTGATGGACATTTAGGCTCTTTCCATAATTTGGCTATTGTTGAGAGTGCTGCTATGAACATTGGGGTACAAGTGCCCCTATGCATCAGTACTCCTGTATCCCTTGGGTAAATTCCTAGCAGTGCTATTGCTGGGTCATAGGGTAGGTCTATTTTTAATTTTCTGAGGAACCTCCACACTGCTTTCCAGAGCGGCTGCACCAATTTGCATTCCCACCAACAGTGCAAGAGGGTTCCCGTTTCTCCACATCCTCTCCAGCATCTATAGTCTCCTGATTTGTTCATTTTGGCCACTCTGACTGGCGTGAGGTGATACCTGAGTGTGGTTTTGATTTGTATTTCCCTGATAAGGAGCTGTATTTCCAGCACTATGTGCTGAACATCTTTTCATGTGCCTGTTGGCCATCCGGATATCTTCTTTAGAGAAGTGTCTATTCATGTTTTCTGCCCGTTTCTTCACTGGGTTATTTGCTTTTCGGGTGTGGAGTTTGGTGAGCTCTTTATAGATTTTGGATACTAGCCCTTTGTCCGATATGTCATTTGCAAATATCTTTTCCCATTCCGTTGGTTGCCTTTTAGTTTTGTTGGTTGTTTCCTTTGCTGTGCAGAAGCTTTTTATCTTCATAAGGTCCCAGTAATTCACTTTTGCTTTTAATTCCTATGCCTTTGGGCATGTGTCGAGTAAGAGATTGCTACGGCTGAGGTCAGAGAGGTCTTTTCCTGCTTTCTCCTCTAAGGTTTTGATGGTTTCCTGTCTCACATTCAGGTCCTTTATCCATTTTGAGTTTATTTTTGTGAATGGTGTGAGAAAGTGGTCTAGTTTCAACCTTCTGCATGTTGCTGTCCAGTTCTCCCAGCACCATTTGTTAAAGAGACTGTCTTTTTTCCATTGGATGTTCTTTCCTGCTTTGTCAAAGATGAGTTGGCCATACGTTTGTGGGTCTAGTTCTGGGGTTTCTATTCTATTCCATTGGTCTATGTGTCTGTTTTTGTGCCAATACCATGCTGTCTTGATGATGACAGCTTTGTAGTAGAGGCTAAAGTCTGGGATTGTGATGCCTCCTGCTTTAGTCTTCTTCTTCAAAATTACTTTGGCTATTCGGGGCCTTTTGTGGTTCCATATGAATTTTAGGATGGCTTGTTCTAGTTTCGAGAAGAATGCTGGTGCAATTTTGATTGGGATTGCATTGAATGTGTAGATAGCTTTGGGTAGTATTGACATTTTGACAATATTTATCCTTCCAATCCATGAGCAGGGAATGTCTTTCCATTTCTTTAAATCTTCTTCAATTACCTTCAGAAGCTTTCTATAGTTTTCAGCATACAGATCCTTTACATCTTTGGTTAGATTTATTCCTAGGTATTTTATGCTTCTTAGTGCAATTGTGAATGGGGTCAGTTTCTTTATTTGTCTTTCTGTTGCTTCATTGTTAGTGTATAAGAATGCAGCTGATTTCTGTACATTGATTTTGTATCCTGCGACTTTGCTGAATTCATGTATCAGTTCTAGCAGACTTTTGGTGGAGTCTATCGGGTTTTCCATGTATAATATCATGTCATCTGCAAAAAGCGAAAGCTTGACTTAATCTTTGCCAATTTTGATGCCTTTGATTTCGTTTTGTTGTCTGATTGCTGATGCTACAACTTCCAAAACTATGTTAAACAACAGCGGTGAGAGTGGGCATCCCTGTCGTGTTCCTGATCTCAGGGAAAAAGCTCTCAGTTTTTCCCCATTGAGGATGATGTTAGCTGTGGGCTTTTCATAAATGGCTTTTATGATGTTTAAGTATGTTCCTTCTATCCCGACTTTCTCAAGGGTTTTTATTAAGAAACGGTGCTGGATTTTGTCAAAGGCCTTTTCTGCATCGATTGACAGGATCATATGGTTCTTCTCTTTTTTTTTGTTAATGTGATGTATCATGTTGATTGATTTGCGATTGTTGAACCAGCCCTGCATCCCAGGAATGAATCCCACTTGATCATGGTGAATAATTCTTTTTATATGCCGTTGATTTCGATTTGCTCGTATCTTATTGAGAATTCTTGCATCCATATTCATCAGGGATATTGGCCTGTAGTTCTCTTTTTTTACTGGGTCTCTGTCTGGTTTAGGAATCAAAGTAATACTGGCTTCATAGAATGAGTCTGGAAGTTTTCCTTCCCTTTCTATTTCTTGGAATAGCTTGAGAAGGATAGGTATTATCTCTGCTTTAAACGTCTGGTAGAACTCCCCTGGGAAGCCATCTGCTCCTGGACTCTTATTTGTTGGGAGATTTTTGATAACCGATTCAATTTCTTCGTTGGTTATGGGTCTGTTCAAGCTTTCTATTTCCTCCTGATTGAGTTTTGGAAGAGTGTAGGTGTTCAGGAATTTGTCCATTTCTTCCAGGTTGTCCAATTTGTTGGCATATAATTTTTCATAGTATTCCCTGATAATTGTTTGTATCTCTGAGGGATTGGTTGTAATCATTCCATTTTCATTCATGATTTTATCTATTTGGGTGATCTCCCTTTTCTTTTTGAGAAGCCTGGCTAGAGGTTTGTCAATTTTGTTTATTTTTTCAAAAAACCAACTCTTGCTTTCGTTGATCTGCTCTACAGTTTTTTTAGATTCTATATTGTTTATTTCTGCTCTGATCTTTATTATTTCTCTTCTTCTGCTGGGTTTAGGCTGCCTTTGCTGTTCTGCTTCTATTTCCTTTAGGTGTGCTGTTAGATTTTGTATTTGGGATTTTTCTTCTTTCTTGAGATAGGCCTGGATTGCAATGTATTTTCCTCTCAGGACTGCCTTCGCTGTGTCCCAAAGCGTTTGGATTGTTGTATTTTCATTTTCGTTTGTTTCCATATATTTTTTAATTTCTTCTCTAATTGCCTGGTTGACCCACTCATTCGTTAGTAGGGTGTTCTTTAACCTCCATGCTTTTGGAGGCTTTCCAGACTTTTTTCTGTGGTTGATTTCAAGCTTCATAGCATTGTGGTCTGAAAGTATGCATGGTATAATTTCAATTCTTGTAAACTTATGAAGGGCTGTTTTGTGACCCAGTATATGATCTATCTTGGAGAATGTTCCATGTGCACTCAAGAAGAAAGTCTATTCTGTTGCTTTGGGATGCAGAGTTCTAAATATATCTGTCAAGTCCATCTGATCCAATGTCTCATTCAGGGCCCTTGTTTCTTTATTGACCGTGTGTCTAGATGATCTATCCATTTCTGTAAGTGGGGTGTTAAAGTCCCCTGCAATTACCACATTGTTATCAATAAGGTTGCTTCTGTTTATGAGTAATTGTTTTATATATTTGGGGGCTCCGGTATTCGGCGCATAGACATTTATAATTGTTAGCTCTTCCTGATGGATAGACCCTGTAACTATTATATAATGTCCTTCTTCATCTCTTGTTACAGCCTTTAATTTAAAGTCTAGTTTGTCTGATAGAAGTATGGCTACTCCAGCTTTCTTTTGGCTTCCAGTAGCATGACAAATAGTTCTCCATCCCCTCACTCTCAATCTAAAGGTGTCCTCAGGTCTAAAATGAGTCTCTTGTAGACAGCAAATAGATGGGTCTTGTTTTTTTATCCATTCTGATACCCTATGTCTTTTGGTTGGCGCATTTAATCCATTTACATTCAGTGTTATTATAGAAAGATACGGGTTTAGAGTCTTTGTGATGTCTGTATGTTTTATGCTTGTAGTGATGTCTCTGGTACTTTGTCTCACAGGGTCCCCCTTAGGATCTCTTGTAGGGCTGGTTTAGTGGTGAGGAATTCCTTCAGTTTTTGTTTGTTTGGGAAGACCTTTATCTCTCCTTCTATTCTAAATGACAGACTTGCTGGATAAAGGATTCTCGGCTGCATATTTTTTGTCTAGCACACTGAAAATCTCGTGCCAATCCTTTCTGGCCTGCCAAGTTTCATTAGAGAGATCAGTCACGAGTCTTATAGGTCTCCCTTTATATGTGAGGGCACGTTTACCCCTTGCTGCTTTCAGAATTTTCTCTTTATCCTTGTATTTTGCCAATTTCACTATGATATGGCGTGCAGAAGATCAATTCAAGTTACGTCTGAAGGGAGTTCTCTGTGCCTCTTGGATTTCAATGCCTTTTTCCTTCCCCAGTTCAGGGAAGTTCTCAGCTATTATTTCTTCAAGTACCCCTTCAGCACCTTTCCCTCTCTCTTCCTTCTCTGGGATACCAATTATGCGTATATTATTTCTTTTTAGTGTATCACTTAGTTCTCTAATTTTCCCCTCATACTCCTGGATTTTTTTATCTCTCTTTCTCTCAGCTTCCTCTTTTTCCATAACTTTATCTTCTAGTTCACCTATTCTCTCCTCTGCCTCTTCAATCCGAGCCGTGGCAGTTTCCATTTTGTTATGCATTTCATTTAAAGCGTTTTTCAGCTCCTCGTGACTGTTCCTTAGTCCCTTGATCTCTGTAGCAAGAGATTCTCTGCTGTCAGCTATACTGTTTTCAAGCCCAGCGATTAATTTTATGACTATTATTCTAAATTCACTTTCTGTTATATTATTTAAATCCTTTTTGATCAGCTCATTAGCTGTTGTTATTTCCTGGAGATTCTTCTGAGGGGAATTCTTCCGCTTGGTCATTTTGGATAGTCCCTGGCGTGGTGAGGACCTGCAGGGCACTTCCCCTGTGCTGTGGTGTATAACTGGAGTTGGTGGGCGGGGCCGCAGTCAGACCTGATGTCTGCCCCCAGCCCACCGCTGGGGCCACAGTCAGACTGGTGTGTGCCTTCTCTTCCCCTCTCCTAGGGGCGGGATTCACTGTGGGGTGGCGTGGCCTGTCTGGCTACTTGCACACTGCCAGGCTTGTGATGCTGGGGATCTGGTGTATTAGCTGGGGTGGGTAGGCAAGGTGCACAGGGGCAGGAGGGGCAGGCTTAGCTCTCTTCTCCTTAGGTGATCCACTTCAGGAGGGGCCCTGTGGCAGCGGGAGGGAGTCAGATCCGCTGCCGGAGGTTTGGCTCCGCAGAAGCACAGAGTTGGGTGTTTGCGCGGAGCGAGCAAGTTCCCTGGCAGGAACTGGTTCTCTTTGGGATTTTGGCTGGGGGATGGGCGGGGGAGATGGCGCTGGCGAGCGCCTTTGTTCCCCACCAAACTGAGCTCTGTCGTCCGGCGGCTCAGCAGCTCTTCCTCCCTTAGTCCTCCAGCCTTCCCGCTTTCCGAGCAGAGCTGTTAACTTATGACCTCCCAGACGCTAAGTCGCGCTTGCTATTGGAACACAGTCCGTCAGGCCCCTCTGCTTTTGCAAGCCAGACTAGGGGGCTCTGCTTGGCCGGCGAGCCGCCCCTCCGCCCTGGCTCCCTCCCGCCAGTCCGTGGAGCGCGCACCGCCTCGCCGCCCTTCCTACCCTCTTTCGTGGGCCTCTCGTCTGCGCTTGGCTCCGGCGACTCCGTTCTGCTAATCCTCTGGTGGTTTTCTGGGTTATTTAGGCAGGTGTAGGTGGAATCTAAGTGATCAGCAGGACGCGCGGTGAGCCCAGCGTCCTCCTACGCCGCCATCTTCCCTAGCCAACCTGACCATCATTTACATTTTCCAGACCACTGACACCATGACCCGTGGCTCCCAGGCATAAATGGCTTATTGAGGACACCTAAACACTCCTCTTTGTTTTAAGCAGCTCCTGGATACCTGAGAAGATAGGTACACCAGACCACAATCCTCAGTAAAAGCTCCAGGCCCCAAGAAAAGATGAAACTCTCTCTCCTTTCCTTTCTGAATCTCCCAGACACTCTGTCTATATCTGCTCTCTATGTCTTCCATAAGCTCTGCTCTCACTTTCTCTCAGCTCATGTTTGATTCCACCCTGTGCAAAGCCAAGGACCCTTTGGGCTGGTTCTGAGGGAACCCCGTCTGGGTCCTTGGACCCAGCCAGTCTGCATCACTTCTGTCACAGATGGTTCTACTACCTACCTCTTTTCTCTTTTCCTTTTTCCTAAGCAGATATTAAAGCATCCTCTAGTACTCTGCCTTCAAATGCCTAATTTAAAAGGTGCTATTGGGGCACCTAGGTGGCTCAGTCAGTTAAGTGTCCGACTCTTGATTTTGACTCAGGTCATGATCTCACAGTTCATGGATTTGAGCCCTGCATCGGGCTCTGCTCAGACAGTACAGAATCCTGCTTGGGATTCTCTCTCTCCCTCTCTCTCTGCCCCTCCCCTATGCTCTCTCTCTCTCAAAAATAAATAAATAAATAAATAAATAAATAAACTTTAAAAATTTTTAAAAATAAAATAAAAATTGCTATTAACAGTACAAAAATTTCCAGCATTAGTTTTCTCCCATTATTCCAGGGATATATACTAATTATTATTGTGTATGTCTTACACATAAACAGAATTTACTACTCATAGAAGACCTACTTTATACTGTTAAATAACAAGATTCAACCAAGTAAATTTGAAGATCTAATTAGCTTTAATAAACAATTGATGAATCAGGGAGTACCCCATCTAGCAAGTAAAGAGGTGCTCTAAAGGAGCAGAGTTGTACATTTTATTAAACTCTTCACTCCTTATGATTTTCCTCCACATTTTCTCCCTACCACCCACTCAAACGTATTTGTCCAGTCTTTTTTTGTAAGTTTATTTATTTATATTTTAAGTCATCTCTATACCCAACTTGGGGCTCAAAATTATGAGTCTCCAAGATCAAGAGTCTCATGCTCTGTGGACTGAACCAGTCAGATGTTGCCCCATTTTACACCAGTTACACTGTTGCTTCTATATTGTTAAGGATATTAATATTGATATTCTTTTTTGTATACACACGTCTTCCCTTTTGCTAACTGGTTACCTCCAATCTGAGTACTGACAGAAAACATTCACTTTATGATTATATAAAAGTTGCTTTTTTTGTTTTTCCAGGTTCAGTGCCATAACTCCTGGGTAGACTAATGGAGTCTAGTATCATACCAGATCATGTATCTGTTCTTATACTTCAGCAGTCGCTTAAGATCATGCCTTATACTTCTTTAAAATACTTCGATTTTTGTCAAACTATCTTTTCTACCAAGCTCCCCATTCCTACATATGTGTGTGTGTATATATATATATATATATATTTTTTTTTTTTTTTCCAGGATAATTTGTTCTCTGAATGTTATGCACTTACATCTTGGACAGTTGTCATTTGTGGTCTTCCACTGTCTTTGAACACTCTCCCTAGTTACTGTAATCTTCCCACATTACAGGCTTTCCCGTCTTGGTGGAATACAGACAGTGGTGATACAGGGTGTTTCCACTAAACAACTCCTATGAGGGCGAGGCGTTTTATTACTGTCCATGTTCATCAGAGTCTAGCTTTCTAATTACCAAATAGTTTGTGTGCCATGTAATATCCTTTAATACAAACCTTTGTAGCTAAAACTTGGCAGAAGTAGATCCTTTCCTTTCCAGTTTATAATATTGATGGAATCACAGTTTCCCCAAACTTGAAATATTTTCCTCTGAATCTCTGGCTCTTGGAATTCTTTTCAGTTTTCAACTGGGTTGGATCCATTTTCTTGGTTTAGGCCTCATTTCTCTGGAGTATTATCTTCAGGATCTTCCTAGAGGCACATGTAGTAGGTAAAATTTCTGCAACCATACATAAATGAAATATTATTTTCCCTAAAATACTATTTAATTTATACTCTAGCTAATTATTAACTTCTTAAACACTTCATAAATTAGAAGACATTGTTCCACTGGTTACTATTACATAATGTTGCTGATGGAAAACGAGATGCCAGTTTGATTCATGTCCTTTTCTAGGTAGTTTTTTCATAGAGATTTACTTGGTGAAGTTTTCCCTCTGTCCCAGTATTCTGGCCATCTGTTGAGTGTTTTCAATCTGAAGACTCTGATCTTCCCTCATTTCTGGAAGATTCTCTTCTATTAGGTACTGAATATTTCTTTATATATATATATCATACATATATAAATTATGAGTATATTATACATATAATAATATATTACGTATAAATATTTTTATTTCTTTTTACTGTTCTCATTTTTAATAAATTCTTTCTTAATTTATAAATAAGTTAATGAATTTTAAGAATGGTGGACTCCACTATGTGTCTATTTACATGCATTTATAATAAATTTTTATTGAAGTATAGTTGGTGTACAATATTATATTAATTTAGGTGTACAACATAGTGATTTGACAATTCTATACATTACACAATGCTCATCACAATAAGTGTAGTTGCTATATGTCACCATATATTATTACAATATTATTAACTATACTCCCTATGCTGTACTTCCCATCCCCATGATAATTCTATTTTATGACTGGAAGTTTGTACCTCTTAATCCCCTTCACCCATTTCGCTCATTCCTCCACCCAATTTTAGAATGGTTTTGGATTTATAGACGAGTTCAGAATGAGTGCAGGTGTTGCCATGTACTCCATACTCCTTTCCCCTCATTAGCATTTTTTACATTTGTGTGGTGCTATAGTCCCACTAATGAACCAATGTTGATGCATTATTATTAACTGAAGTTCATATTTTATTCAGATTTCTTTAGTTTTTACCTAATTCTCTTTTTCTGTTCTAGGATTCTATCCAGAATACCATATGACATTAATTTGTCATGTAAACCTAGGTTACTCTTGGCTGTGATAGTTTCTCAGACTTTATTTTTAATGACCTTGACAGTTTGAAGAGTTCTGACAAAGCATTTTATACAATGTCCTTCAACTTGGGTTTGTCTTCATTTTTCTTAAATGGTTAGACAAGAGTTAGATATTGGTGGATGAAGCCCACACTCTGTTGAATGAGGACAGTTCTCATCACATCATTTTGAAGATATATAAAGTCAACATGACTTATCACTTTTAATGTTAATCTTCATTGCTTGATCTCAATCTGGATCATCCTAATCCTCAGAATCTGAAAAATATGTTATATTACAGAGCAAATAGGGATTAAGATAGCAGAAAAGATTAACGTTGCCAATTAGCTGACCAAGAAGATTATCCAGGGTTATCTGAGTGGGCCTAATGTTATGACAAAGGTCTTTAAAAGTGGAAGAGGGATGGGGCACCTGGGTGGCTCAGTTGGTTTAACTTCCTACTCTTGATTTCAGGTCAGGTCATGATCCCACAATTGTGGGACTGAGCCCCATGTCAGGCTCTGTGCTGATAGAGTGGAGTCTGCTTGGGATTCTCTCTCTCTCTCTCTCTCTGCCCTCCCATTGCATGCTCTCTCTTACTCTGTCTCTCAAAATAAATACTAAAAAAAAAAAAAAAGGGAGATGGAGATAGAACAAAAGGTCAGAGTGATGCCATATGAGATGAACTTAACCTACCATTTCTGGTTTGAAGATGAAGGATGGAGACCATGAGCCAAAGAATATGAGCAGCCTTTAGAAGCTGGAAAGCCAAGGTGACATATTCTATACTACAGCTTCCAGAAGGGAAGAATGGAATCCTGCCAACACCTTGATTTTAGCCCAGTGAGACCTGTCAGACTTCAGAAATTTAATATGATAATTTGTGAGATAATTTGCAAGCTACTAAATTTGTGGCAGTTTGTTAGAACAGCAATATAAGACTATTATAAGGGTGTTTAAAACTCAAACTGTTATAGTTTGTCTATTTCTCTATTTAGTTCTATAAGTTTTTGCCCCATGTACTCTGATATTCTGATGTAGGTGCATATGTGTTTAGGATTATTCTTGTTTCCTCAAGTTTTTATGTAAATTCCAGTTAGGTAACACATAGTGTAATATTAGTTTCAGGTGTAGAATTTAGCGATTCAACACTTACATCTAAGGATTGTTATGTCTTCTTGGGGAATTAACTCATTTATCCTATGTATTGCCCTTAACAAAATTAATATAAATTAATCTAAATACTTCAGCTTGTTTTCAACTAATGCTAATATGATTTATCTTTCCTTATCCCTTTGCTTCTAAGTATCTGAGTCTTTATCATTTAAAGTGAGTTTCTTAGTGACAATGTATAGCTGGGTGTTGTCTTTTTTATCTATGCTGACAATCGCTGTCATTTGATTGGTGTATTTAGCCTATTCGTATTTAGGATACTTTTTTATATAGTCAGATTAGTATCTACTATCTTTGTAACTGTTTCCTATTCATTGCATTTTTCTTTTATTTTATCTCCCTTTCCCTTTTTCTGCCTTTTCTGGTTTTAACAGAACTTTTTAAATGATTGCGTTTTACTGTCTCCTTTAGCATATCATTTATACCTCCTTTAAACCTTTTAGGGATTTACCTGAAGCTTAACATATATATTTTTAAATAATCTAAGCTCACCTCAAATAACACTATATCACTTTATGTACAATGTGAATATTTTGTAATAGAGTACTCCCAAATCCTCTTTCCTATACCTTGTGATATTGCTGTCACTCATTTTATTTATCCATATACTATAATCACCCAAAACACTGTTATTATTGCTTTGAGCAGTTATATTTTATATCTGTTAATAATAAGAAAAAAAGAAGGTTTAATTTTATTTTCATTAAAAAAAATTTTTAATGCTTGTTTATTTTTGAGAGAGAGAGAGAGAGACAGCATGAGCATGGGAGGGGCAGAGAGAGGGGGTGGTGACACAGAGTCCGACGCAGGCTCTAGGCTCTGGGATGTCAGTACAGAGCCCAATGCAGAGCTCAAACTCAGAAACCTCGAGGTCATGACCTGAGCAGAAGTCAGACATTCAACCCCAATACTCAGGTGCCTGAGCCACCTGGGTGCCCCTGACCTTTCTTTTTTTATGCAGATGTAATTTTCTGATCTATGTCATTTTTTTTTTCCTGCCTGAAAAACTCCTTTTCACATTTTTTTGCAGGCCAAGTATACTAACAGTGAATTCCCTTGTTTTTTGTTTGTCTGTAAAGCTTTTTTTTTTTTTCAGTTTTGCTACATTTTAATAGTAGGTACTTTATGGGATTAGTTTTTCAGTCTTGTGAGCAACATCAAGCAGAAGGTACTGAGTACCCCGCAGGGTACAGAATGCTGCCAAGCACTTCAGAACATTTACACAGCTTGGAGAAGATATGGTTCTTGCCCCCTTGAGTAACTGACAGTCTGGGGTCTGACAACTCCCAAAGTGTTGAGTAAACAACAAAGTAATTTATTAAGGCAAATTATTCATCCCTCTGAGCTATTGTGGACTGAATCATTATGGAATTAATCTAATCAAGATGAGAGACAAGACTAAATTTGGTTGAGAATTCTTTTAGATTCAAAGTTTTTAACATCCCTCTTAAACAGAACTAACAGACAATTGGGGCGCCTGGGTGGCTCAGTCACTTAAACATCTGACTTTGGCTCAGGTCATGATCTCACTGTTTGTGAGTTCAAGCCCTGAGTTGGGCTCTGTGCTGACAGCTCAGAGCCTGAACCCCGCTCTGTATTCTGTGTCTCCCTCCCTCTGCCCCTCCCCTGCTCACTCTCTTTCTGTCTTTCTCTCTCAAAAATGAATAAACTTAAAAAAAAGAAAGAACTAACAGATAACTGAAAGTAAAGACCAGCTTTTTTGAAATGCAAGGGTTAGAACACTTAATTGTAACTACTTATTTTAAAAAGCAAACATTGAACAGTATGACTAGGGTTATTACACTAGTTTAAAAATAGTCCAAGTATTGGCGCTGCATTCTCCTCATACTAGCATTGGTCATTTAAAACAATGAATATTAAATATGTGAGTTCTACATATAACCCACAGAAAGCCCACCCCAAATCTTAATCTATGTATCCAATATCTACCTCATGTGTGCTCTGGAAGTTTTATTTATACTCCATTAAGTTGAAAGTAATGTAAATAGGGGCACCTGGGTGGCTCAGTCAGTTAAGCATCTGTCTCTTGATTTCGGCTCACGTTATGACCTCAGGGTAGTGGGATCGAGCCCCATGTCAGGCTCCGTGCTGGGCCTGGAGCCTGCTTAAGATTCTCTCTCTCTCTCTCTCTCTCTCTCTCTCTCTCCTTCTGCCCCTCTCCCCTGCTCACACACTCTTTCTCTCTCTCAAATAAATAAATAAATACATACATACGTAAATAAATAGTAGTATAAATAGTCAAATTATAATAAGCTAATGACCTGTGTATTTAAATATGGATGAAAGTCAATACATCTAAATAGGAAATAATTGACAGCCCTATCTACCTATATAAAGAAACAGCAGAGGAACTCCAGATTTTGCACACTCACCACTTTAAGAAGAGGTATGCAGGCTTTAAGATTTCAGTCAGTTGTCAGAAAAATAGCAGTTACTACTACAGTATCTCATTAACATTAGCATCTGACTCAAATTAGATTACATGATTTAGGAGACATTATAAAACCACTAAAAATCTGTAATTGTTCTGAGATGGTTCCATCATTAACCCTAGAATCACTATCAGAAGGAATAACAATATGATGTAGAACAGCAGCTAGTCAACATGAGTATAAATATGCTCTTTCAGAAAAACAATCTGATCACCTGGGAAAATCACAGTCTCCTGAAGGGGACTTCCTACTCACGAAGCAGTCAGTCTTCATTACTTCCTCTCTTCATCCCTCGAAACCAGTTCTCTGCTTCTTGTCTGAGCCATTCCATGTATTTCATATAAATTGCATTGTACCATTTGTGACCTCTTGTATCTGGCTTTTTTTACTTAGCACACTGTTTTTGCTGGATATATAATTCATTCTACTCCACTGAAAGATTCCAATTCACTCTCTCTCTTTTTTTTTTTTTTAATTTTTTAAATGTTTTTATTTTTGAGACAGAGACACAGCATGAACAGGGAAGGGGCAGAGAGAGAGAGGGAGACATAGAATCTGAAGCAGGCTCCAGGCTCTGAACTGTCAGCACAGAGCCCAACGCGGGGCTCGAACTCACGGACTGTGAGAACATGACCTAAGCTGAAGTTGGATGCTTAACTGACTGAGCCACCCAAGCGCCCCGTAATTCACTCTCTTCTTGCTTACATGGTTTCCAACAAGACGTTAGCTGTAATTCTTACCCTTGTTCCCCTATGGACAATATGTTTTTCTCCTGTAGCTTCCTTTGAAATTTTCTATTTGTCTTTGGTTTTATACAGTTTGACTATAATGTGCTTAAATGTGATGTTTTTAGTGTTTATCCTTTTTTTGGGTGTTTTTTGAGCTGTCTGTATCTGTGTCTCTGTGTCTGTCAAAAGGTTTGGTAAGCTGTCAGCCATTATTACTTCAAATATTTCTTCTGCTTTCTCTTTTCTCCTTCTGGTATTCCAACTGCACAGATGTCACATATTGTGTCACAATTATTGGATATTCTGTTCTCTTTTAGTCGTTCTTTTTTCTTTTTTCTTGGATTTTATTTGGGAAATTTCTATTCACCTCTCTTCAGTTTCACTGACTTTTTCCTTGGCCATTTTGAGTTTACTGACAAAAAAAAAATGCCATCAAATGCATTCCTCATATCTGTTACTTACCTTTTACTTCTAGCATTTCCATTGGGTTTATTTTTATAATTTCTGTACCCCTGCTTATATTACATGTTTCTTTTTTTCCCCACTGGAACCCTTACCATTTTATTTATAATTATTTTAAGTTTCCTGTCTGATAATCACAACTTCTATGTCATATTTGAGTCTCATTCTGATGCTGAATTTGCCTCTTCAGACTTTTGTTTGTTTGTTTGTTTTTTGTTGTGTATTTGTGTGTGTTATTTTGTTTTGTTTTTGCCTTTTGGCATGCCTTGCAATTTTTTGCTGAAAGTCATAAATGTTGGATGAGGTAATAAGAACTAAAGCAATTAGGCCTTTAGTGAGAAGATTTATGTTAATCTGTATTTAATGTTTTCTGTAGCATAGACACTAATGGCTTTAACTTCTTCTGCTGTCCTCTGTTGTCCTAGGCCTTGGGGTTTCACCATGTACTGTTTTCTAGATTCCAATTCTAATTTCCTTTCCTTCCCTTCCTTTCTTATTTCTTATTTGTCCCAAAGTTTATGGAAGTATGTTATTTAGTTTCCAAATATGTGGGGATTTTTGCAGGTATCTTCCCAGGTTGCTTTCTAATTTAATTTTACTGTGAACAGAGAAGATACTTCCTACAATGTGAATCTTTTTAAATATATTGAGATATAATTTATGGCTCAGAAAATGATCTCTCTTTGTAAATATTCTGCATGAATATGAATAGAATGTGCTTTCTCTTGCTGTGTGGTATGTTGTATAAATGTCAATTAGGTCATGTTAGTTGGTGGTTTCATTCAAGTCTTCTATGTCCTTATAATCTACTTATTCCATCAATTATTGAGAAAAAGGTATTAAAATCTTTGACTATATTTATGGATTTGTCTGTTTCTCCTAATTTTATCAGATTTTTATTTATAAAATTTAAATGACTGTTAGATAATATTCATCATGTATTGTTTATGTTTACTGCAAATGATTATTGTTATCTAAACATTTAGTATTGTAATGTTCTCTTGATGAATTGATCCCTTTATTGTTATAGAATGACCTTCTTTATTCTGGATAACATTCTTTCTTTGTTCTGTAATCTACTTTAATGTTAATAGAGCCATTCCAGCTATCTTTTCATTAATATTTGTATAATATGTCTTTTCCCATCCTTTTAATTTTAACCTATTTGTGTTTTTATATTTATTTTTCTTGTGGTCAGTGTATATTTAGGTATTTCTTTTCTTTTTAAAAAAATTTTTTTTTAATGTTTATTCATTTTTGAGAGACAGAGAGAGACAGAGCATTAGCGGGGGAGGGGCAGAGAGAGAGGGAGCCACAGAATCTGAAGCAGGCTCCAGGCTCTGAGCTGTCATCACAGAGCCTGACACAGGGCTCAAATTCACGAACTGTAAGATCATGACCCAAGCCGTAGTCGGACGCCCAACCAACTGATTCACTGAGGTGCCCCAGGGATTTACTTTCTTAACCAACCCAACAATCTGCCTTTGTATTTAATGTCATTATTGATATGGTTCAAGTCTATCATTTGTTTATTTTCTATTTGTTCTATCTATACTACATTAACTTTTTCCTCTTTCTGTTTGAGTTAGCTGATTATTTAAAAAAATTAATATAATTTATTGCCAAATTGGCTAACATACAGTGTGTATAGTGTGCTCTTGGTTTTGGGGGTAGATTCCCATGATTCATCGCTTACATACAACACTCAGTGCTCATCCCAACAAGTGCCCTTCTCAATGCCCATCACCCATTTTCCCCTCTCCCCTACCCCTCATCAATCCTCAGTTTGTTTTCTGTATTTAACAGTCTGTTATGGTTTGCTTCCTTCCCTCTGTTTGTAACTATTTTTCCCCCTTCCTTCCCCCATGGTCTTTTGTTAAGTTTCTCAAGTTCTGCATATGAATGGAAACATATGATATTTGTATTTCTCTGACTGACTTGTTTCACTTAGCATAATACCCTCCAGTTCCATCCACGTTGCTGCAAATGGCAGGATTTCATTCTTTCTTTTTGCCAAGTAGTATTCCATTATATATATAAACCACATCTTTAATTTTATTTTGAGAGAGAGAGAGAGCATGAGCGCGTGAGCAGGGGATGGGCAGAGAGAGATGGAGAGAGACAGAATCCCAAGCAGGTCCCTTGCTGTCAGCATGGAGCGTGATATGGGGCCCAAACTCACAGACTGTGAGATCATGACTTGAGCCAAAACTGAGTCCTGTGTTTAACCAACTGAGCCACCCAGGTGCCCCAAGCTGATTATTTTTTAATGATTCATTTTATTTCCATTTCTGGCTTAATAACTGTAATTTGTTGTTATTTTAGTGAGTGTTCACAGTTTATAGCATTCACTTTTAACTTACAGCGTTCTAACCTCAAATGCTGTTAATACTACTTCATGTCTAGTAGGAGACTTACAGCAGTACTTTTTCATGTCCTCCCTCCTGGTTTTTGTGCTCTTGTTGTCATACATTAAATTTTTTCTTCTGTTATAAATCCCATTCTTCATTGTTATTATTTTTGTTTAAAGTGTCTCTTATCTTTTAAAACTTTTAAACAAGAAAAAGAAATCATTTTATAATTCCTTATACAGATACCATTTCCGGTGCTCTTAATTCCTTTGTATAGATACAAATTTCCATTGGTTACCATTTTCCTTCTGTTTAAAGGGACTGCTTCTACCATTCTTGTAGTGTGGGTCTGCTGGTGATGATTGCTTTTTTTTGCTTGTCTATGAATGAAAACATCTTTATTTCACATTTGCTTTTGAAAATTTTTCACTGGGTATTAAATGCTATTCTGATGATATATATTTTTTCCATGTTTCTCACTTACACTGTTTACAATGAGAAATACGTTGTCATCTTTATCTTTGTTTTTCTGAACATAATTTAATTTTTTTGCTTTGGCATCTTTAAATCTTTGATTTTACGCAATTTGATTTGCATATGCTATGTATTCTCTGTATTTTTGTTCTTTGAGTTCATTGAACTTTGCTATGGAATGAATGTTTATGTTCTCCCAAAATACATAGGTTGAAGCCTAATCCCCAAAGTGATGATGGTGTTTAGTATTTCCACCTTTGGAAAGCAATTAAAACATGAGAGTGGAGCCTTTATGAATGGCATTAGTGTCCTTAAAAAGGAGACCCCACAAAGCTCCATAATCCCTTCAACCATGTGAAGACACAGTGAGAAGACAACCGTCTACAAACCAGGCAACTAGCTCTCACTAGACACCAAAGCTAAAGGCACCTTGATCTTGGAGTTCTCAGCCTCCAGAATCATGAAAAATGAATTTCTGTAGTTTGTATGTCACTGAGTCTGTGGTATTTTTGTTATAGCAGCCCAAACAGACTAGGATATAATGATCAAATTTGGAATATATATTTGGCTCTTATTTTCTCAAATCCTTTTTCTGTCCTCCCTTCTCTTCTTTTCAAAAACTTCAATTGCCTTTGTATTGGGCCCTTTAAAGTTTTCCCACAACTCACTGATACTATTTAAAAAATACTTTAAAAAAATGTGCGGTTTATTTTGGATCGTTTCCATTTTTATTTATTCAAGTTCACTAATCATTTATTTCTGTAACTGTTAATCTGCTGCCAGTCATAGCCAATGTAATTTTCATCTCATTCATGGTCTTTTCCAACTAAAGAATTTGAATTTGGGTCTTTCTTTTAAATGCATATTTCTAGTGAACTTTTTGAATATCTAGAATACAGTGAACTTTTTAAATATCTGGAATATAGTTACAACATCTGTTTTAATCTCCTTGTCTATTTTTTTAAAAAATTTTTTTAACGTTTATTTATTTTTAAGACAGAGAGAGATAGAGTATGAAGGGGGTGGGTCAGAGAGAGAGGGAGACACAGAATCTGAAACAGGCTCCTGGCTCTGAGCTGTCAGCACAGAGCCCGACGCGGGGCTCGAACCCACAAACTGCGAGATCGTGACCTGAGCTGAAGTCGGCCACTTAGCCGACTGAGCCACCCAGGCGCCCCTCTCCTTGTCTGTTAAATCTCTAACACTTTCATCAGTTCCATGTCACTTTTAATTTATTGATTTTCTGTTCATTATGAGTTGGATTTCCTGCTTCTTTCCAAGCCTCGTAATTTTTGATTGGCTGTGAATTTTAACTTGAACTCTGCTCTGGAATAAAGTTAGATACTTGTAAATAATTTGATCCTGTTGAGCTTTGCTTTTAAGGTTTGTTCATCAGTATTGGATCAGTTTAGGTCTAATTATTCCCTGCCACTGGAGCAAGACTCTTCTGGGTACTCTACTCCATATCCACAGAATTTACCAGGTTTTTCAGTACAGTTCACAGGAGCACATTCTCTTCTTACCCCTATTTAAACACTAATTATTGTTTCCTCTAGTCATTTCATTTTAATATGACAGTTTTGATTGGAAGGAGAAGAAGGCCCTTTCCTTATCTCTGCTGGTGTCTATACTTAGAATTCCCCAAAATAGTTATTTCCCTTATTAATATCTTGGGCAAAGCAGTAATAAAATGTCTCTCTCTTTCTTTATAAGATAAATACTTCAATATGCTCTCACTGCATTAGTTTTCCCAGACTGCTATCATGTTGACATCATCACATTTGTTAGAATTGGATTGTGATTGATATTTATTTTTTCTTTCCTCAAATTATCCTTGCATTTAAGATATAGCTTAGCTTGCATCAAATTATAATTTAACTTTTCTCCTTCAGCATTTGAAAATAGCACTATTTTGTCACTTTTATTCAGTGTTGCAATGGGAAATGTGAAGAGGTTTATCTAACTTTTACTCCTGTGAATACTGCTTTAGAAGTGCTACTTAAATTATGGTTCACACACCAGTGAACTATATTAACTGTTTCTTACCACTTCTTTACAAGATAAATATAGAAATAGAGTATTTCTAACATTTAGAGTAAATTGACAGAGAAATTTTAAGAATGTTGAATCTAACAATAATTACAACATGTAATTGTATGCATGTTTTTTATTGACTTCATTTTTACAATAATTTGTTTTAGAAAATTACCAGTCTGTGATATATTAAATATAAAGCAATAAACAGCACTTATAACAATAACAACTACAACAAAAAGATTCTCTGCAATTCAGAAACACTGCTGGATATAGTCAGAAACTCTGGTCACAGGGACTCATGGACCTTCAGGCCAAGAGGCCTCATAATCAGTGAGCCTGAGGTCACCCATCAGAACTGTAATCTGGGTGGCTCAGTCGATTAAGCATCTAACTTTGGCTCAGGTCATGGTCTTCTGGCACTCACATGCTTCATGAGGTCAAGCCCTGCATCAGGCTCTGCATTGACAGTGTGGAGCCTGTTTGAAATTCTCTCTCTCTCTCCCTCCCTCTATCCCCCTTCCCCACTCTCTCTCTCTCTCTCAAAATAAATAAACAAACTTAAAAAAAAAACACCCTAGCAATCTAGAGTTTACAGAGAATGGGCTATTATCCTCACAGTATGGGTTCTTCCTCTAAGTCACTTAATATTACACCTATAAGGAGAGCTTCATGGATTTAAGGTTGAAGTAAGGATAGAGTGACCCAGAGAAAGTTGCCTGGGTGAAGGAGAAGATGTGGGTACCCTCAGTCATGTCATAGAAAGAAATGTCATTATCCTCATAATCCAAAAAAATCGCAATCTTTTGTGGACACTTTTTTATCAAGAGACACTCTTGCAGAGAAATGTTTTGGAGGCAATAGGTGAGAGCCCTGTATTCACATCCTTTCTTCTCTAAGACTCTGAATTTCTTGTTTTGTAGATCTTTGGATAACTCCCTGCTGTCTGTGGGATTCTCATAAATGCCTAGAGTCCACTCATCAGCATCCTTAACATCCACTTCCCAGTAATGTTTTCCTGAGGTGAAGTCTTGCTGATTCAGTGTGATAAGGTTGCAGTCTCCTTGCTTATCCCTGAGAGATAGATTGTGTGTTTCCTCTTTGAAGTTCTCTTTTCTCTCTGGGTCAGAATTATTCTGATGAAAGATTTCCTGATTTACAGTCACAGTGGCTGAGGATAAAGAAAAGGGAAGGGAAGGGCCAACATTATATATTTCAGAAAGTTGTGCAAGCGAAACCTTGGAAAAACAGGATCAAGTAGTGAAAGAACACCTATCCCCTGAATGTGTGTGTACTGGGGGAGGTAGAGCTGTGGAGTGCTCTCACCTTGGGTGCAATTTACTTATCTCTTCTTATATTACCTATGTTATTATCAATGTCTTGGCAGAGTGCCAGAATAAGCTGAGACTTGTGTTTACTTGAGAATAGTGTTTTTCCATGTTCTTTACAAATTAGAACCATGTTCTTCAATTAGTAACAGACTCCATGTCAGCTGACCTCTTTAAAAAGAAGAGTTGAGTTACTCTCACCATTTTGAGCACTTGTTACTCAGTTGGGGATCTCCTCAACAGGGGCTACAATTTCTGTTCAGAACCAAGTGGAACCCCCACCACACACACATACACACACAGAGATGAGAAAGCGTAGCCATTATATGAAAGCAGAAATGCAACCAGAGTAGCTAATCCCAGCAGCAATTTTCAGTTCAGGCCAACAGTTAATGATCTTCATGTTCTTGCTTCTCTTTACCAGAATAATCGTACTTCTGTCTTTTCAACTAGGAGGTAATGGTAGGAGCGAAAAACAGGGTACCCTCAGGTAGGTTGGAAAGGAGTCAGAAAAATAAACAAAGAGCCACTCACCAGGCTGGAACTGTTCCTTCCTCCAGTCTGTAAAAGAGCAATACAAATTGAGACTGTGATGGAAGCATACCCACAGAATGAAGATGAGATACACACTTCCTCTCCTGGATCATTGCTGTCTCTTCTCAGCTCTCTTTCCGTCCTCTGCTGAGCCCCTTGAACAACGGCAGTGTCCAGAAACTACAAGACAAAGGATGTACTTCCTGCCTGCTGTCTCAGATTAAAAACAATCCCCTCAATTGAGCTGATGCTGCAGAAATAAGTCTGGAGAACACTTGGAGCAAGGTCTAGTGTCCTAGGCACCTAAGACTTTTGTGGCACTCCTCACTGAGGATGAAAGTTATAAAATGTCATTGTATATTTTATTTTGTTTTGTTTTGTTTTGTTTTGTTTTGTTTTGTTTTGTTTGTTTTAGGGTTTTCCCAGCCTATGACCACTTCAGAGTAGAGTTAAATTTATGACCAAGGTTTTTAAACTAAGCTCTTTTATTTGGATACTTGTAATCAGATTTTTAATATTTTTCTCCAGAGACAGATTTCTCATGGGGGATAGAACTACATCTGCTTCTGCCTGGGGCCACTTCTCTTATGATAAGATTTATGATTTTATTTAAAGATTGGATATTCTCTTAGTGTCTTGGGGCAATAGGCAGATAAGAACTTATCCATAATTCTTGATGGTCTCTCACTGACCTGCCCTCTTCTAAGAAGGGTAGTACTCTATATACAGAATCAATGAATATGTGAGTCAAGAAGGACATCTGTGATCATGTATTCCAATCTCTTCATCTTAGAAATAAGGAGGCTGAGGTAAAGAAAGCAAAAATGACTGAATTCCTCAGCTGTAATTAACTGATAGATTTGGAACTAAAACCCACTTATCCTCATCCTTACTATACTATACTTTGCTCTCTCTTGTAGAATCATGGAACATGTTAAAGCAGCTCCGGAAAGAAAGCTTTTAATAGAAACTGCTTACCTGACTTTAGCCTTTGAGAGGGGCTTCTTGATCCTCTCTTACCAAAGCATTTACCAGACTGTGTGCATTTGCCTGGTTCTTAGCTTACTCATCCCTCCTACCCCAAGTTTAAGACCATTCAAGTTCTAAATGGTCAGAGATCATGGCTATGCACCAACATCTAACACAATATCTGGCATATAAAAATTGCACAACTGTATGTTTAAGGAATGACCCAGTATGCTTTTGAGGTCTAACTCTGTATTACATATGCACATACACTGTCTTAAACACATACAGTACATGGGCACAGGTATTAGAAGATAAAAAATAACCAATTCCCTCTACTACCAGATAAACATATTTTTACAAATAATATTAAAATATTTTGAGAGATTGTTTTCAAACTTAAACCTTGTTCTTGTGTACTGAACTTTCTTTATTTATAGGTAAAATAAATAAAATCATAATATCTTTTTCTCCAAATGTGAAATATAACATTATCTTCTCTTTTGAGCTTTATTCACAGTATAGGAGTGCTGATATCATATAGGATATTCTTTATTCTTCTTAAGTCTCATCAAAATCGCTCTGAATTCTTTCTCTTCCTTCTCCATTGTGGATAGGTTAACAATTTATGTCAAGTCCTACTCTATTCATGTGGAATTTACCAGTCAACAGTTATTTCTCTTTAGCTCTGAAAAATAATTGAATATTTGAGCTCCCAAATACAAAATACTATAGATTGGTACCAAATAAATCTTCACATCTTGCAAGTGGATGTGTGCTTGTGTGTGTTTATGTCTCCGCTTATTATACTCAGAATATCAGAGGCTCATGGAAAGAGCTAAGTCAGAGAGTTACTTACCAGGATACAGCAGGGCCTTCTTCCAAACTAAAACAGAACAAATCCAGTTAAGGCAAGCCAAGACATCCAGAGCCTCACATTCTTCTCCTTCCCCCTTAATTTTTTCCACCAATCACTATTAAATCTTTCAGTCTTTCTCTCTGAGGAGAGGGAGCTGAGAAAGTGTTGGACATCAAAACATTGAGTGGTGTGGGAAACCCAGTTGCTTACCTGCATGGTATAGTGCCTTTCGCTGTTCTGAAAGAAATGACATTCAGTGAGAGACCCAGAACAGATGTCGACAGGGGAGCAAATTCTATACAGGGCATGAGAAGAAGCAAGACTCACCAAGTTCTTTCTTGAGCTTCTCTGAAAGAAGAGATAAAAAAATCCATCAAACTGGGTTTTAGCTGCTCTTGAGTTCATGGAGTAGCTGAATCAATTCCATGTGGCCTTCCCTTAAGGGTCCATAGTTAAGTAGGTGAGAAGGATTAGCAATCTAATCTTGACAAGTGCTAGGAAATGACAATCTAAAAATGACAAGTGCTGAGAAAAGTTACATGGGAAATGTCATGGGGTCACTGAGGAAGGAGGGCCTATGCTTCATGAGAAGGTAGGAATTTTTAGGTTCTTCAGAAGCTTATTCTCGAAGGAAGAATAGGAGGAGAAGATGGGGGAAGACATTTACACAAGGAGAAACAGCAGCATAGGTTGGGTACAGATGCATGAAGGGCATGGTGTGGTTTGAGGAGCCCCACCTTAGAGGCCTGATGATCACTGCCCACAAATCTCCAAGCTTCCCACATGGTTTTCTCCTTTCCATAGGATTCCCAGCTTTATGGAATTCTTGGTACCCTCTATTTTCCCTGGGGTCCCTTGGCAACCTTTTATTTTCCCATGTACATTATACATCCTATACCCCCAGCTGTTCCATGAACATCTGATTTGTCCTGCTGTTCCAATTTACCTTTCACCTTAAGTGCCAATTCCTTTTCATTCTCCATCTGATCTCTTTCCTGAGATTCTTTCTTCCTTTTCTTTACTTCTCTTTCTTTGGCTTGGTGTTCTCTCCAGCCAATGTAGCTGATCCCAGTGAGGAGGAGCACCAGCGTAGGGACTGTCCCAACCAGGGCTGCCTTCCATGGAGACATCCTGGGGAAGAAGGGCTCTGACACAGGCATGTGAAGACACAGTGAGACTAGCCTAGAGGCTATCCTGCCCTCTCTCCAGGGCTCCCTCAACTCTGTTTCCCCCCTCCCTCCCCTCCCCACACCCCAGCTCTGCCTTGGGGTTTGTGCCTCACTCACCTGGGAGGAAGATGGCTGACACTTTCTCCTGACCAGAGAGGGGATTCTGGATGGAACAGGTCACATTGCCCAGAGAGCTGTCTGTGACCACAAGAGATGCTTCCACATGGAAGAGCCCATCTTCATCTTGGGTGTGAGACTCAGTGAGAGACTGTAACTTCACACCCATCATGTCACTCCACTGTACCCTGGGTTTTGGGAACCAGCCTTCTGCAGAGCACAGTACTCGTATCCCACCATCCTCAGGCCCCATCATGTGAACATGAGGCACAGAGCCCAACCCTGAGGAGAGAAGGCATGTTCCTAAGGCCTGTGGTCCTTGGGGTTTAGAAGCCCCTAAGGCTGAAGGCCAAAGTGCCCTCACTAGACTGATGAGCAAACTGAAGCTCAGAGGTCAAGAAACCTCTCGTAGTGAGTGTTAGGCCAAACTGTGATTCCTTTTTGAAATCAACTTGATGCCTTTGCACTATATTTGGACTAAGAAAGCTTTGGGGTCATTTCACGGATAGGAAAAAACAGGTACAATTAAAGCTATAGAAGGAGTTTAATTCTATAAATTGTCTTTTACTACTGAATGTATAAAATTCTACTAATGTCTGAGGGTGTCAGTACCAATCTGAATTAATATTAGTTTATTTTCTGGAGTCTTTTAGGATACCAAAACAACCCTAAAAATATTGCCCTTTTTGGTGTTTAAAAGTGAATAGAGTATGTAGTCATATCCTCACTGTATAGTTTAGGAAACTGATATCTTGCAAGGTAAATTAGCATATCAATATCAATATATGGAAGATCATAAGAAATGCCACGTTAGGAATCCAAATGTCCTCATTTTTCTCTTTGCTTTACACCATGAAGCACACTTCTGTGCCAAGTTGACATACCTATAACATGCAGCTCCACAACGGCTTCTTGGGAACTGTGACCATCCTTAAAATGACACCGGTACTGGCCATGATCAGAAGCACGGACATGTTGGATCAGCAGGGCCACACCCCCTTTGCTGATGGAGTCCCTCACCAACGCTGTCCTGCCACGGTATTCCAGCATTTGCTCCCCACTTTGTTCCTGTCCATTCTGGTACACAAGCACAGCAGGGGAGAGTTGGGCTCGGTACCACCGGATGTGCATGTGGGTTGCACTCTGCTCAGGGGACAGCTGGCAAGGCAGAGTGGCATCTGTCCCTAGCAGAACCACGGTTGGCTCAACCGGTCCCTTTACAGAAAACCCGGACACTGCATGAAAATCAGACAGATTGGGGGAATGAGTGAGGGGGAGACAAAAGCCCCAACTGTATTTTTCTTTAAGATTTTTTTTTTTTTGAGAGAGAGCACGTGTGCCCATGCACACATATGCACACACAAGCAGGAGGGCAGAGAGAGAGGGAGAGAAAGAATCCCAAGCAGGCTTCACATTCAGCATGGAGCCTGACTTGGGGCTCCATTTCCACACTGTGAGATCATGACCTGAGAAGAAATCAAGAGTCAGTTGCTTAACCCATTGAGCCACCCAGGTTCCCCTATTTAATACATATATACATATACACAAGGAAGAGCTTTTCTTTATGATAAATTCTTGTAGAATTGCTGAATCAACATGTATAGAAATGAAACAATTTAATACTCCTTGCCTAACTGACATCAAATTAAAGAGATGTTGGGGCGCCTGGGTGGCGCAGCCGGTTAAGCGTCCGACTTCAGCCAGGTCACGATCTCGCAGTCCGTGAGTTCGAGCCCCGCGTCAGGCTCTGGGCTGATGGCTCAGAGCCTGGAGCCTGTTTCCGATTCTGTGTCTCCTTCTCTCTCTGCCCCTCCCCCATTCATGCTCTGTCTCTCTCTGTCCCAAAAATAAAATAAACGTTGAAAAAAATAAAAAAAAAATTAAAGAGATGTTAACAAAAAAATATCATTATTGTAAACTCATGCCTGGTTTGTCTATAAACCTCGAGTCTGAAAACTTCCTGAGGGACCTTCGTATTTATGGAAGCACTCAAGTCCCAGAAAAAAAATTTTTTGTCAAGCGTCATAACCAGATAGAGCCCAGAGATCCTGAGTCCAAATTCTTTATGCTCAGACTTGGGTTTTCTTGGCAGTGTGAACATTATAAAGTATGTTTTTAACTGATAATTACATCAAAATTAAGCAGGCTAAAATCACCTATACTCAATAAAGATTTAGACAAACATAGCTATGAGTTTTTTAAGGTCTACCCAAAGTAATAAGGGGTGTTGATACAAAGATCACTCCCATTCTTGGCCAGAACTTTCCAGCATTCTGTTAGTGTGAACACAGTCACGGTTTTCCCCCAATATTGACTGCCTTTGAGAAGAGATACACTGGCGACTGATGAATGACCAAGTATTTTCATCATCTGAGAAGAGCCATTGAAAACAAGCTAATAAATAAAAAGCCTGAGGGAGAACACTGACCTGTTGAGTACCATGTAGACACCTGGAGAAGGAGGACAGGAAGGAGGAAGCCAGCATAATAGCCAGGAGAGCCCACCATCTTCTTCAGAACAGAAAGTAAAAGCACAAAATATTCACTCTGACAAGGAAGAAGTACTCTGTAGGAGAAGCTGGTGAGTAAGTTAGCAGGAAGAAGGCTTTTAGGAAAAAAAAATCCCCTGTTCAAAGATTTACTTTCATACACAGTTTTTTGGCTGTTATTCCTGACAGACCACTACCAATTCCAACCCCTCCCCAATGGGTTTTCCTTCCCTCTCTTCTTTCTGAAAACCAACTGTTTCTCCAGCAGAGAAACTATAAACCATTCTCTTGTGCCCTGGGGGTTCTCTTGTTTATCTATGGACTCATCCTCTCACCAAAGCTCTCTTGAAATTGAAAACCTTGAGTTCATTTTGAGAAATGAAAGCAGACACAAAATTAGTCCACTCCTATTAGCCGATCTAACTTCCTCCTTCTTGCATTTATTCACTGATTCATTCATACATTTATTTATTTGTTTGACCACAAATACACTTGTGGCTTAACTCCAGAAAGAGAGAGGAGTTTTCTCTCCATGTGACCTGGAGCTCAAGCCCTTTTGTTTTTGGGATCCATATTTCCCACAAACTCACCTCCACATCACCACACATTTCTTTCTCACATCCAGATTGAGCCAGGGGCTTCCTGGAAACTCCTGATCTCCTCAGTGCAACTACAAGGCCCAGCTCCAGAGACAATTGGTACCTGGTTGTTCTTGTGGTCAGCATCCAAAGGTGTGGCTGTAGGTGCTGGGAGCAGCAGGTTTTCAACCCATCCCTGGATTGGAAAATGTACTTAGGAAGGGGGGCAAATGGAGCTGCCAAGAGGCGCTGACAGGTGAATGCCTCCCCTAGAAGGAGTCGAATGAGGAAGTCACAGCCTGCCTGCAGCTCTTCCTGTTACTTTGAAAAGTAGAGGTAATAGCATTAATCCTAGGGGACTTTGGACTGGGCTAAGATATAAAATGATAGGAAGTCTAAGGTGTGCTTTGGTCAAAAATGCTCACGTCTTCCTACCTGCAAAGGGCTGAAATCACATTATTCAGGGAGGGAGAATCCCTTTCCTGTGTGATATTCAGGGATGTTGGTCATCCCAATGTTTAACTCACAAAGTTAACTGATTAAGAGAACAAGAACCACAAATACAGCCTTCCTCCTATCACACCCCAAATGACACTGGAAGCCACATGCTGAGCTGTGCAGGGGAAAACAAGAGGTCGGAAATGGAGGGCTCTGTACTCTGAGGAACTTAGGGCTGTATATCCAAAAACTTCAGGGCTCCCTAAAGTAACATGGAAATAATAACGCAATTGTACAATCCCAGACATAGAATGTGCTCAAAAGGCGTTTCTTTCCATTTCACATTCTTTCCAAGTCCAAGTCATGTTTTTTCATATCACACAAAGTTTACAGATAATTAGGGACACAAATAGCAATTGCGTAAATATTAGTATGTAAGCCACTAGCAGTCAGGTGAAAGGGATACCAAGATTCTAAATAAATATTCTCTAGAGACAGTGAGGTACATTTGACTCTTTAAAAATAAAATTTATGGAGAAATAATTTGCATGCAATGGAATGTATGGATTTGAAATGTACATGCCAATGAAGTCTTACAAATGCTTACACTCATAGAACTACCACTTCCCTCAAAATATGGAACATGTTTGTCTCCTGAAAATTTCCCTCATCTTTACTGTCAGCCAATTCATTCCAGGAAAAACAAACAGTATTTTGATATGAATCATGATAGCTTAATATTGCCTTTCCTAAAACTTCAAAAACAATAAAAAAAATCATACAGCATGTCTGCTTTAGCATTTGGCTTCTTTGTATAAACAAAATGGTTTTTTTTTGGAGATTCAACCATGTTGTATCAGCACATTTAAAAATTTTTTTTGTTGCTGCATAATATGGCATTGTTTGATTATAGTACAATATGTTCTTTTTAAAAAATTTTTTAAAAAATGTTTATTTATTTTTGAGAGCGAGAGACAAGAGTGTGAGCAGGGGAGGGTCAGAGAGAGATGGAGACATAGAATCTGAAGCAAGCTCCAGGCTCTGAGCTGTCAGCACAAAGCCTGATGCTGGGCTTGAACTCATGAGATCATGACCTGAGCAGAAGTCAGATGCTCAACTGACTGAGCCACCAGGTGCCCCTACAATATATTTTTCTACAGTTCTTTTCAGGGTTGCTTTCCCACCTCTCTCACTCCCTACTCGTCCACTCAAGCCCTCTCCCATCATGTAGGGCAGCCCTCCCCACTGAGCACTGAGCTCTGACATCCACCTAATACGTTAAGTCTGAAGTATTTGGGAATGAGAAGGGAACACTGAAAGAAAAAAAGTGAGGGTTAAAGATACTACTTACCTCTTGTTTACTTTGTGATTTCTGAATATGCTTGTGTGTGTATTCTGTTCCCAAATGTAAATAGATCAATATACATTTCCAACAAAGCTACAAAATAAATGTGAAAAATTCATATGTATATATTAAGACATTTTTCCCAATAATAGAGAATTGTTTGAGGAAAGTCAATCTGTGGAGAATATTTTAAGGGAATTACATCATGTCTATAGCAGTGTTCATGTTTTTAAGGGGAAAGGTGAGGAGGGAGAGTAAGTGAGCACTACAAGATATTATTCATTTCGAAAAGCAGTTTTAAGACAGTGTGAACAGTATGGTCTTATTTGCTTAAGAAATAGGAAAGGATAGACATCGAAATCACAAAAAAAGGTATCCTGTGGTATTTATTTTTGAGTGATACAAATATGGGTGTTTCTTTTTTATATATATATTTAAATGTTTATTCATTTTTGAGAGACAGAGGGAGACAGAGTGTGAACAGGGGAGGGGGAGAGAGAGAGAGAGAGGGAGACATAGAATTTGAAGCAGTTTCCAAGCTCTGAGCTTAAGTCCCATGCAGGGCTTAAACCCACAAACTGTGAGATCATGACCTGAGCCGAAGTTGGCCGCTTAACTTACTGAGCCATCCAGGCGCCCCAAAAATGGGTGTTTTTTTTTAATATGAAATTTATTGTCAAATTTGTTTCCATACAACACCCAGTGCTCATCTCAACAGGTGCCTTCCTCTATGCCCATCATTCATCCTCCCCACCCTCCCATCATGGATAAAGAAATTGTGGTTTATATACACAATGGGATACTACTTGGCAATGAGAAAGAGCGAAATATGGCCCTTTGTAGCAACGTGGATGGAACTGGAGAGTGTTATGCTAAGTGAAATAAGTCATACAGAGAAAGACAGATACCATACATTTCACTCTTATGTGGATCCTGAGAAACTTAACAGAAGACCATGGGGGAGGGGAAGGAAAAAAAGAGTTAGGGAGAGAGCCAAACCATAAGAGACTCTCAAATATGGGTGTTTCTATCTGTTATTTTTGCTTATCTTGAATTTTCAAATTTCTCTTACATAAAAAAGTGAAGAATAATATGTATATAAAGATTTTTAAAAATACAAATGTGAAGTACACTAGGAAGGATTCATTTGTAGGAAACGCAGGACTGAAGAAACAGTCAACATTCCTGGGAGTGAAAAACTGTCTTAAAGTAGAAACCAAGTGAAAGGCTCAGATATGGGAGTAGACACTGCTGAAGGTCAAAATATTGGGCGAGAGCACTTGGTGTAACATGGAATGTTGCATCACTAAACTGTACACCTGAAACTTACACTGTATGTTAACTAACAGGAATTTAAATTAAAACTTAAAAGAATATATTGGGCTAGAAAAACGGGTTACTGGATTCTTCCAGAATCTGATATTAAATCAAAGAGATAAAATCTAAGAAACATAAGTTAAATTAAGTGCATTAGATCCAGAACTTCAACATTCATCTAATAGGTTTTCCAAACTGGGAAGCAGATTAGGGCCCAGAATCAGAAGAAAGAGTACTTCGTAAAGAGTTAGATTATTGGAGGGAAAAAAGATGTCACTTATGCATGAATTTTTAAAAAGTTTTAGAATCCCAAATAAATAAAAAAGAATTTCAAAGCTTCCAAAGTCCAAAAAAATCCCTCATGTACAAGAGAAGAATCAGATTCCATCATACATCTGCCATGTTGAATGTTAAATTATTTGCTAGAAAACAATTCAAAGTAGTCTTTACATCCCTGAGTAGAAACTAGAATTATCTAAGTGACAAAATGAACATCTAAATGTAAGGGCAAAAGACATTTCTGGACAAGTAAGGAATCAGAAGTTTCCCCCTCACAAAACTTCTCTTATGTAAAGAGTGAAGAGTTGGAGGTTTTGACCACAGGGGCTTGGAGCAGGGAGGTTTGGAGATACATCTCATGCTCTGTTTACTCCACTTGGGTTGGAGTAAGGTGGAAAGATAGGAGATTTGGTAGATGTTGTCTACTGAAGTTAGCTACCTAGGAATGGAGGAGCCACATGCTGACTTTGTGTTTTTGTTTTTCTGGTAGCCTCTCCCAAAAGAGCAGTTGCCTCCAAGAGAAACTGTGTGGCTTTTCTGTGGTAGTGACTTATTTCATAAATTTAAATTCAAGTGTTCACATTCATGTTGAATCCCTGACTGTTTAGAAAATGTAAATCCAAATCCCTATTGAGATTACATACTTAAGCAAGTTTCAAAAAGAATGCTTGAAATAAGCAGATATTTTGTATTTGTTTATATAAGAACAGCTGGAAAAGATCTGGAACTCCCAGCACAATGGAGGAAGGAGTTAGATAAGTGTCACACTGGGTCATTTCTACTAATCCATGTTAATTGTCTGCAGTGGATTTATATTAATCAAAAATTAAGAGAAATTGTTGGATCTCACAAAGTCATAAAGGTTTGATATAGCATAGTTTATATAACATAACTTCTATAACTTCATTTATATGTTTCTATAATAGTTCTGTTAATTTCTGACTAAATTATAACTAAAATTCCTTTTTTTTAATTTAAAAAAAAATTTTTTTTAACGTTTATTTATTCTTGAGACAGAGAGAGACAGAGCATGAACGGGGGAGGGGCAGAGAGAGAGGGAGACACAGAATCGGAAGCAGGCTCCAGGCTCTGAGCCACCAGCCCAGAGCCTGACGCGGGGCTCGAACTCACAGACCGCGAGATCGTGACCCGGGCTGAAGTCGGACGCTCAACCGACTGAGCCACCCAGGCGCCCCCTAAAATTCCTTTTTGAGTTCCCAACTGATTTTGCGTTTTTTAATTTTTTTAATGTTTATTTATTTTTGAGAGAGAGAGAGACAGAGCATGAGTGGGGGAGGGGCAGAGAGAGAGAGGGAGACACAGAATCTGAAGCAGGCTCCAGGCTCCGAGCTGTCAGCACAGAGCCTGATGTGGGCTCGAAATCACAAGCTGTGAGATCATGACCTGAGCCAAAGTCGGATGCTTCACCAACTGAGCCACCCAGAAGCTTCTGATTTTGCATTTTTTAATTCAACTGTATGCTATTAGCACCATCCAAAAGTCTTTGTTGTTACTAAATGTATCTATTTGAAAGGACAATTTTGTTTCTTTGAATTTCTCTGAATGTTATTTTTTTAAAAATTAATAGTGCCATATCTACAACTGTATTAGAATGTGTCTGGTTTGTATTTATTTCTTGTTCTCTATGTCTCTTATAAACCATTTATAGATATTTAATCTTAGACACAGAGTTTCAAAAATGTAAATTAGAGTTTTAAAAAAATTTTTAGTCTCTAACTCAGAATTTCTGTCATTCTAAGCAAGAAACAATTATTCTAGAATTCATAGACCTTAAACGATCTTCAAAACAAAAATGATTTATGTAGACAGGGGACAGTAATCTCATCCTTACCTCTCTCATTATTTATAGCATTGAATGAAGATGAAAATCTAAGAGGATCATTTGGGAAATTTTAATACTGTTTTTCTTTTATCCTTGTTGAGATGGATAAAATCTGGATGTTAGTGGAGAAAATTTCTGTCTGGGAGATGAGTTAGAGAGTATGAATGTGCCCATGTCTTCTCAGTTCCCTGCCTAATGAAATGAGGGAGTCCAAAATTCTCATCAGAATGGCAGACATATTATGGTGAATGAGCAAGACATTAAAATAAAAATTGCTAACAACTTACACATAATCTATAAGTTATTGACACTCTTCTAAGTGCTTTACATACACTTGTGTACTCCTCACCCAAAATAGGGTACATACTATTATCCAACCCATTGTCACATGAGGAAACTGAGGCACAGATAGGTTGTGTAACTTGCTTAAAATCATAAGTTGTAAATAGCCTCACCAGAATCTTAGGTAGTCAAGTTCTAATATCTATGCTATTAACCTAGACAATATATTTCTCAGAAAGAAAGAAATGACTTGCTTTTGATCCTATCTATATTTTATAAGCAAGTAATCATTAGATAGATTTACTATACATGACAGGTCAAAGTTTTCTTTCCTTATCTTATTTTACTTTCGGTTTTGAGTGTGTCAGTATCGTCAAAGAGAAGTATACTGCTGAGAGATTCCTATGTAGGGGCCGTCTTTCTTCCAGTTGTCTCAACCCCCTTAAAAAACCACCCCAGGCTTCCTCCTAGACCCCATGTTTTGCAAAGTCTGATATCCTCTTGGCATCTTGGAGATACCTGTTGGCAGCCAAGAGCAGGTAACTGGAAGGAATGGATGAGAGTATTTATCCATGGTGCCTGTGGCCTGAGTCTGAGAAGTTTCAGAATGTCTTCACTTCTGTAAGAAGAATGTAAAAGATGTGAGTGTTGCATTTTTGTGGGTGATGGGCAAGAGAGAGGGAAGTGAGAGCATTTGGGCAAGGATCCTAAGGGCTGACTGACAGAGGACAAACCAAGTTATATGTGCTCCTCCATCAGATAGGAATGTGGTGGGGGGTGGGCGGTGAGGGGAAGTAGAATTTGTTGAAGCCAAATTAATGTTTGTACTAAAGCCATCTCTTTCTGTGGTTGCTCATTGCCTCCCTTCTGTCTCTTTGTCCATTGGAAAAAAATATTCTTGAGTTAGAGAAGAATTTAGAGAGATTGTGGACAGATTTGTCATTGCAGAACTTGGCTGTTGAGATGAAGACTGTTCACTTGGAGGGACTGTTCACTGGGTGGCTCAGTTGGTTAAGCATCCAACTCTTGATTTCGGCTCAGGTCATGGTCTCATCGTTTGTGGGAACAAGCCCGTGTTGGGGCTCAGCATGGAGCCTGCTTGGGATTTTCTCTCTCTGCTCCTCCCCCTGCTCTCTCTCTCAAAATAAATAAATAAACTTTAAAACAGACTGTTTCCTTGAAAAGGGAAACAAAAGTTCTTTTTTTGGGAGTGTTAGAGGCTTCTCTGATGTTCTCTGAGAGACACACTACAGTTGTTTGAGAGCTTCTGGAGGCCATTTCTTAGAATCACTGCAAATTGTCTTAACTATGACTTTTTTTTTTTTTTTTTTTACCTTATGGATCCCATTTTTGTCTTTACCCTAGCTATTTTCAGGACCTTACTCTGTGTCATACTGTTGTCTGCTCTGGGAAAGATGGTGGGTTTCCTGGACTTCTCTCTGCTAAGAGACTTCTTCTCTCTCCTACTTCTCCAGGTGTCCATGTGGGGCTCAGGTAAGAATATTTTATATTTTGTACTTTATATTCTTGGATTCTTTTATTCTCTGAACAGGAGTAAATTACCCTATCACTATATGCCTGGGTTAATTACAAATCCTTCATTTTGATATAATGATTTATCTGCCCATACATGAGGGCAAATAAGCCATTATATGATTAGTTTAGAGAGAAAGACCAGCTGGAATTATTTCACTAATGCCTTCTAATTCACTCAGGTCTCTGCTTCATGAAGAACACATTTTTCTGAGCCCAAGACCTAATTAAAAACCCTGGTTTCATGATTTCCCAACACTCTTCCCTACTTCTTCATAGAATTTCTCACCATTGCAATTAAAAAATTATTTGTTCAATAAGAGATTACCCTATTGATTGGGTAGAGATACTCTTTGTCTTGTGCACCACCATCTTCAGTCTGAATGTTTGCTATGGAAACTAGTGTATGAATGACAATGTCTACGGGCTTCTACTGGGCCAATAATGATGCTGTATTCCAAAATGTCCAGACAGGTCATTGATATTCTGTTCACTATGGCTATATTCCACAGATTCATTCTTGGTTATCAGCCCCTCAGAGCCAATTGTAGCCATGCTGGGCATGGACACAGTGCTGCCCTGTCACGTGTCCCCGGCCATGAGTGCAGAGAATATGGAGCTGCGGTGGTTCCGTTCTGAATTCTCAGAGGCTGTGTATGTATATCAGGATGGAATGGAGCAGGTGGGAGAACAGCTGGTAGATTTCAAAGGGAGAGCAGAGTTGGTGAAAGATTACATCACTGAGGGAAGAGTATCTGTGAGAATCTACAGTCTCCGGATCTCAGACAGTGGAATATACAAGTGTTTTTTTAAAAAAGGCAGTGAATTTCAAGAAGCCACTTTGGAGCTGAAGGTGATCGGTGAGTAATTATCTGAGAACACAGATCGTTCTAAGGGAATGTAAGTGCTCTGCATTTGATTTCTGGGGAGGATGGTGAACAGAACAGAGACAAAAAGGTACATATTCTGGGAGCTGGTCAACGTCCTCGACCCTGGGTTTAATCCGAAATTCTCTTAATCTATTTATACATTTATTGTGCTGTACTTTAATATTCAATGACTTCCATAAGTATCTGCCATAAAAAATAGATCATTTATTTCTCTGATATGTCTCTCCTCACACATTTTGAAGGAAGACACCATGATTCCCTAAAATTACCATCAGAGACCAGAGTCCTAGTTGGCTGCTGTGTTGGGTAGAGGCTCAGCTGGGAATGTCAGTGGTTGAGTCTTGAATGCACTGTTTGGAGGAAGTGACTATGGGGGTTGGGCAGGGTGGACAGGTATTGCAGAGAACAAAAGTTGTCACCAGAGGATTGAGGCCAGAAAATAACTGACGCTCAGTGACTAAGTGAAGCAGAAGTAGAGGAAACCATCAACTGTGTAGCTTTTGGGAAATAAAAAGGCCCTGAAGAGAGAGACCAGTGTGAAAAGCTGGAATGACTGAGCCTTGGTCCATAGGACGTTGAATTGGCCACTGTCAATTTTGGCACCATTGGTGCTGTTTTATTTTTAATTACAATAAAATTATAACTCATTGTATCAAACTCCAACAATTCAAAAAATATAGAAAATATAAGTTGATAATCCTTCTGTCCTTCTGTCCTTTCAATATTCCTTTTTCTCCTTTTTCTCCTCCAAAGTAACTATCAATACCAGATTGTTCTATGTCCTTCCAGTTATATATTTATATAAAGATATCACTAATTACATATAATATTATATATAATAATATATAATTATATATATTACTATATATACTATATACTATATATATAGTAATATATAATTATATATAATAAAATAATAGTACAATAATATAGTATATATTATATAATATAACAATATATGATTATATTATTTTATTATATATTATATATTATAATATATGTTATATATTATATAATTATTATAATATATTTATGTAGCAGACCTTAATCTCTGTTCATAAACTAACCTTTAAAATGTTTATTGTAACTTGTTTAAATACAAAATTGAATCTTTGAGCCCCCAGCCAATCGAGCTAGTGTGAAGCTTTGTCTTAATTCTTACTGGGGCTTCCTGCCCCTCTTTCTCTTGAGTAATCACTGTGCAAAGGTCCTATGCAGCCCAAAGCATTCAGGATTCAGCTCCAGTCTTGGGCCCTCACTGGTTAGTGCTAGGATGATCATCATCCCAGACTTTGTTAATCTCTTCCATTAACTGCAAAGATTAAGTTACGGATATTATTAAAAACTTTTGATGCTACCCTTCTAGAAGCCCTGAAGATCTCTGTCTCTGTTAGGTTTTGAGAAACCTCCCATTCAATCTACCAAAGCTTCCTTCTGTTCCCCGTATGGACACTAGCTCATTAACATTCTTCTTTCCACCCATACTGCACAATTACTTTCACTAATTTGTACACTCAGCAATACAGCAAGAGAGTCGTCTTCTCCATTCAGTTATGCTTTAAGCCAAAAAAATATTCCTGAAGCTGAAATATTACAGTTGGAATCAGGAGAGGTTGTGGAGGGAAAATAAATAAATGAGAGTGTAAAAGTGAAAAACATATTGACTCCTTCATGGAATCATTTCACCTGGCTATCTTCATCTTTTTGTTATTCTGTACTCAGAGGAAGAAAGAAAATTTGGAAAACATTACAAAATGAGATTGTTTAAGGAAGTGACTACAAGACTCAGTTTAATCACAGAAAGGTAGTGGTTCTAGAGACTTCAGTAAGTGGAATGGATAGATATAGATATATTGGTGTGTTCCTGAAAGAAATTAACATTGGTAAAATTTGCTCTGCTTTTTTCCTTCTATGGCCAATTGCAGATATGCCTGGGTAGAGAAAATGTGCTAGGCATCAGTATGAAGACCTAGTGTCAGCTTCAAATCTCTTGAGATTTTACTACAATTACCCGTTTACCTCGTAAGAGAAGAAAACAAACCCTCTCCTCCCACCAAGAATGATGGTGCTTTGTCCATATCCCCACACTGGTGTTACTGTATAAATTAGGGACTTCTGGGCCAAAAGTGTCCACGTCTCAAATGAATGACTTTCTCCTCTCCAGGTCTGGGTTCTGGTCCTCATGTTTTCATGGTAGGTCCAGAAGGTACAGGAATAAGACTGACATGCACAGGCAAGAGGTGGTTTCCCCAGCCTGAGGTGCAATGGAAAGATGCAATGGGAGAGAAGATACCATCTCTTTCTGAGGTTGAGACCCAGGATGACGATGGGTTATTTCAAATAGAGGCATCCCTCATTGTAAGAGACAGTTCAAAGAGAGAAGTGTCCTGCTCCATGAAGAACCCCTTCTTTGGACAAGAGCAGGTGGAAACCATTTCTATCCCAGGTCAGTGTTGCTCATTTGGGGGACAGGATAAGGGTAAGGAAGGGACATTTAAGAACTAGGATGGAGTAGGATTGCTTGGTGTATGTTTTTAATCAAGTCTTTGGGACCTCTGTATCAGAATCCTTCTTCCCTAGGACCTCCCCTTGGATGACGGCATTTGCTGTGACTTTTATCATACTTGGGATATTCCTGGGTGCTGTTGTGTTTTTGGCCTGGAAAGAACGACAGGAGAAGAAGAGAGCACAGGAAGCCCAGACAGAAAAAGAGAAAGAAAGTAAAGACAAAGGTAAAACTGTGAATCAGACTTGGTGGGATCTGTGAATTTATGGGTTTGTTGGCTGTATATATAAAAGTATGCATGGTATGATCTCAATTCTTGTATACTTATGAAGGGCTGTTTTGTGACCCAGTATGTGATCTATCTTGGAGAATGTTCCATGTGCACTCGAGAAGAAAGTCTATTCTGTTGCTTTGGGACGCAGAGTTCTAAATATATCTGTCAAGTCCATCTGATCCAATGTGTCATTCAGGGCCCTTGTTTCTTTATTGACCATGTGTCTAGATGATCTATCCATTTCTGTAAGTGGAGTGTTAAAGTCCCCTGCAATTACCACATTCTTATCAATAAGGTTGCTTATGTTTGTGGGTAATTGTTGTATATATTTGGGGGCTCCCATATTCAACACATAGACATGTATAATTGTTAGCTCTTCCTGATGGATAGACCCTGTGATTATTATATAATGCCCTTCTTCATCTCTTGTTACAGCCTTTAATTTAAAGTCTAGTTTGTATGATAGAAGTATGGCTACTCCAGCTTTCTTTTGACTTCCAGTGGCATGAAAAATAGTTCTCCATCCCCTCACTTTCAATCTGAAGGTGTCCTCAGGTCTAAAATGAGCCTCTTGTAGACAGCAAATAGATGGGTCTTGGTTTTTTATCCATTCTGATACCCTGTGTCTTTTGGTTGGCACATTTAGTCCATTTACGTTCAGTGTTATTATAGAAAGATATGGGTTTAGAGTCATTTTGATGTCTGTAGGTTTCATGCTTGTAGCGATGTCTCTGGTACTTTGTCTCACAGGATCCCCCTTGGGATCTCTAGTAGGGCTGGTTTAGTGGTGAGGAATTCCTTCAGTTTTTGTTTGTTTGGGAAGACCTTTATCTCTCCTTCTATTCTAAATGACAGACTTGCTGGATAAAGGATTCTCGGCTGCAAATTTTTTCTGTTCATCACATTGAAGATCTCCTGCCATTCCTTTCTGGCCTGCCAAGTTTCAGTAGAGAGATCGGTCACGGGTCTTATAGGTCTCCCTTTATATCCCTAGCTGCTTTCAGAATTTTCTCTTTATCCTTGTATTTTGCCAGTTTCACTATGATGTGTCGTGCAGAAGATCGATTCAAGTTACGTCTGAAGGGCGTTCTCTGTGCCTCTTGGATTTCAATGCCTTTTTCCTTCCCCAGATCAGGGAAGTTCTCAGCTATGAGTTATTCAAGTACACCTTCAGCACCTTTCCCTCTCTCTTCCTCCTCTGGGATACCAATTATGAGTAGATTATTTCTCTTTAGTGCATCACTTAGTTCTCTAATTTTCCTCTCATACTCCTGGATTTTTTTTATCTCTCTATTTCTCAGCTTCCTCTTTTTCCATAGCTTTATCTTCTAGTTCACCTATTCTCTCCTATGCCTCTTCAATCTGAGCCGTGGTCGTTTCCATTTTATTTTGCAGCTCGTTTATAGCATTTTTTAGCTCCTCCTGACTGTTCCTTAGTCCCTTGATCTCTGTAGCAATAGATTCTCTGCTGTCCTTTATACTGTTTTCAAGCCCAGCGATTAATTTTATGACTATTATTCTAAATTCACTTTCTGTTATATTGTTTAAATCCTTTTTGATCAGTTCGTTAGCTGTTGTTATTCCTGGAGATTCTTTTGAGGGGAATTCTTCCATTTCATCATTTTGGATAGTCCCTGGAGTGGTGTGGAACTGTGGGGCACTTCCCCTGTGCTGTCTTGAATAACTTGCGTTGGTGGGTGGGGCCGCAGTCAGACCTGATGTCTGCCCCCAGCCCACAGCTGGCGCCACAGTCAGACTGGTGTCTGCCTTCTCTTCCCCTCTCCTAGGGGCGGGATTCACTGTGGGGTGGCATGGCCCATCTGGGCTACTTGGACACTGCCAGGCTTGTGGTGCTGGGGATCTGGCATATTAGCTGGGGTGGATCGGCAAGGTGCACAGGGGTGGGAGGGACAGGCTCAGCTCTCTTTTCCTTCTGAGATCCACTTCGGGAGGGGCCCTGTGGCACAGGGAGGGAGTCAGACCTGCCGCTGGAGGGATGGATCTGCAGAAGCACAGAGTTGGGTGTTTGCGCAGTGCAAGCAAGTTCCCTGGCAGGAACTGGTTCCCTTTGGGATTTTGGCTGGGAGATGGGTGAGGGAAATGGTGCTGGTGAGCGCCGTTGTTCCCCGCCAAGCTGAGCTCTGTTGTCCAGGGCTCAACAACTCTCCCTCCCGTTGTCTTCCAGCCCTCCCATTCTCCAAGCAGAGCTGTTAGCTTATAACCTTCCAGATGTTAAGTCCTGCTTGCTGTCAGAACACACTCTGTCCGGCCCCTCCGCTTTTGCAAGCCAGACTCTGCTTGGCCGGTGGGCCGCCCCTCTGCCCCGGCTCCCTCCCGCCAGTCCGTGGAGCGCGCACCACCTCACTGCCCTTCCTACCCTCTTCCGTGGGCCTCTCGCCTGTGCTTGGCTCCAGAGACTCCGTTCTGCTAGTCTTCTGGCGGTTTTCTGGGTTATTTAGGCAGGTGTAGATGGAATCTAAGTGATCATCAGGACACGGTGAGCCCAGCGTCCTCCTACACCGCCATCCTCCCCTGTTGGCTGTATATATAAATGGCATCTATAGGAACATAGAGATAGGAGTGTACTTAGTTAGAGTCCCAAGACCTCCAGTAAGACATGGAGCCTAGGATCTTCTCTCCAATGGAGAGAGAAAACTCACTGCTATAAACATGGAGTTAGAAAAAAAAATGGTCACAGTAATTCTCAATTAAGGTGAATTTCTTGATCTAGGTATATGGAAGTAGTGTTCAGGACCTGAGCTTAGGAAATGTAGTCTGGACTTTTTTTCCATAAAATGTTTTGTTATTTTCTTTCCTTTTTAGAATCACTTGAGAAAGAGCTTGGTAAGTTTTCCATTTTTCTTTGCTCTAGTACAAGAAATAGAGTCCTTACTCCATGCTGGTACTTTGCACCTCATAGGTTGTTATTCCTTTTCAGGGAGAAGAAAGCAATTATATCAACAAGGTAAGTTATATCAGTGTTGTGGTTGGACCAGTCATCTCATCTGTCCCTCTGTTCTTATCATACCCTATTCACCTTGCTAGTGAGGAAGGGATCCCCCACCCTAATTAGGATAAGATGGTTAGACACATGACATCCAACACTGGACATATGAGCTTGACAGCAGTTTATTAATCACCTATACTCCTATCCTGGGGGAGGAGGACACCACAAGTCATGCAGACCACATGGGTTTTCACTTGGGAACAGAGTGAACCAGCAAGGGCTGAGGGAAGCAGGCTTTTTAGTAATAATAAGATGAAATTCTACTAGTCTCCTTGGAAGTATATGATTGGCTTGTCTGAGTAACTTTTCAGGTTGATAGGAAGGTGAAAGCCATTACGTTGAGGACCAGGTGGGGTTCAGCTGGCTTGACTGGTAGGGAAATTAGTTGAATGTGGAGATTTTCCTGCTGATTGGAGGCATATCTGGTGAGAGAAGGGGAGCTTATGGCGTTTAGAGCCCTATGAGGTCCAAAGATGTCAAGGCAGCACATGAAGTTTTAGGCTTTACAATACACTCTCACAATTCAAGTTTATCTTATCCTTCTCCCAAAAGAATCAGAACCTCCTATTCTATCACAGATATGTTGGCGGAATGTGGAAAATGTGAGAAATAGAACAGGAGACTGAAGGAGACAAATACCCCAGAGCTGTCATTGAGGTGATTAATACAGAAATATAGCACTATTATAAATCTTCATATCTCATGTGGTTGTAACAATTTAATAGTCTGGAGTGAAGGTCTTAAGGATGAGAGAATCTAATTCCTTTGTTTTATTTCAGACTGGAGAAAAGCAAAGTTATATGCTGGTGAGTAACAGATGTCTTGGGACTTCAGGCACCCCAGGATTTCATGAGGCAATTCTAGGGCATTTTTCAAAGACATGCTATATTCTGGAAAATTGATTTTGAATGTGGGACTTCAAAAAAATACAGGGGATTCTCTCTCCTAGTTGAGAAGACATGTTCTTTTTTTTCAAAAACTTTTTTAATGTTTTATTTGTTCTTGAGAGAGAGAGAGAGAGAGAGAGAGAGAGAGACAGAGCATAAGCAGGGGAGAGGCAGAGCAAGAGAGAAATACAGAATTGGAAGCAGACTCCAGGCTCTGAGCTGTCAGCACGGAGCCTGACGCGGGGCTCGAACTCACGAGCTGTGAGATCATGAACTGAGCCAAAGTCCCACGCTTTGCCAACTGAGTCACCCAGGTGAGAAGACATGTTCTTGATGTATTTTCTTATATGATTTTTTTTTTCGTTTTAGACTGGAGAAAAGAACAGTTTGAAACAGGTGAGTGACCTTATTATTTTGACCCGCACAATCTCTTCTATCACAAATTAGAAACTCTTACATTTATATAAACTCTCAATAAAACCTGGTTGGTTTTTCATTTCATGGCTTTCAGTTCAGTCTCAATCTCATGCTGAAATGTGAACAGATTTCTTACTTTTCTGATATCATTCATTCATTTACAATTAATTTATAGAACTGTTTATGCAGGGTCAAATAAATAAAGGATATCTGATCTCTGATTTCATGGAAAAATACATGTACAAGTTGTAATGAAGGTTATGAAAGAACAAGAGATTTCCATGAGAAAAATACGGTGGATTAAAGGAATTTCCCTGAGGAATTGACTTCTCAATCTGAGACTTAGTGATACGGTGGATTTATTCGTGTGAATAACACTGCAAGAGCAGTTCAGTAAGAAGGAAGTCTATTACATCAGCCTGAGACAGGGACTAGCTCATTGTATCTCAGTGTAAGTGGAAAACTATCTTAGAGTCTTTCCAGAATTATGAGTTGATTATCAGTTTCTAGTACATGTTGCTTTACTCTGAATATCCCTGCATCCACAAATGTTTCCTAGTTAATTCAATCCTCCCCAAATTAAAGCACATTCTAGTATTCCCACATACAAATTCTTATGAGAAAAATTCTGACTATTGACGATGTTTGATTTCAGAAGAACAGATTAATTATTGCTGGTATCAGTACTGGAGTCTGCTATTACTACTGGTATTAGTGTTTCCATAAATATTGGAAGCTAAAAAATTTACCAAGCGTTCATCATGGGCAAGACCTAGTTCTGAGTTCTCTACACATTATCTTGTTTATTTCTCACAACAGTCCTATGCTGAGGTATCATAATTGTATCCATGATTATGAGGGTAAAGTGAAGCTGAGAGAAACAAAGTAATTTCAAGATCACCCTTACTAAAGACAGAGTGATTATCAAAATTCAGATCTTTCTGACTACAGAGCCTAAGATTTCAGCCATTAGAAATCTAATAAGAGTGCATGAGAAGTGGGTGACTTAATTATTACATAATAAATGATTCTAAATGAAAATGATACCAAAGAAGCTTAAATGAAAGTAGATACACTGTGACTGGAATATGACAGGGCCTAATTACTCAGAGCAAGCATAAAGTGACAGCATCTTTCCTAAGGACAACCACTTTCCACTGTGGAATGACCTATCCCCCCCTCCCCCCTACATTTGCAGTTGCTGTTACTCTGGATCCAGACACAGCTCATCACAACCTCATCCTATCTGAGAATAGAAAACAAGTTTCTTTAATGGGAAATGCTCCTCAGAATTGTGATGCTTCAGTACGCCAAGGACAAGGGGAATCTGAAACCATCTTCAGTGTTCTGGGCCAGAATTGCTTTACCACAGGGAGACATTACTGGGAGATAGAAGTCAATATAGGCACAGAAGTTGGACTTGAACCTAGATGGGCTGTGGGTGTTTGCTCAGATACAGCAGAGAGAGATGAGTGGTTTGTAGAAAGTCCAGAGAAGAATTTCTGGGTGATTGCATATAACAAAGGAGTTCTCTTCACCCACCTAGAGTTTCTGTCACTGAGACAGCATCCTCAAAGGATAGGAGTTTTCCTGGACTTGGAGGATAAGGATGTGTCCTTTTACAACATGGTTGATGGATCCCACATCTATTCCTTTACTGGAATCACCTTCTATGGGACCCTCCGTCCTTATTTAAGCCTTCAGGGTGCTGGCACATATGTGACCATCTGCTCAGCTTCAGATGACACTGAAAATTACCCTGAGTCTTCTCCAAAGAATCATTTAAAGAGTCGTGATATGGGTGTTGCCCAAGAAGCTAATCCTCTATTACCTTCATAAGAGGTGAAATGTCAGCACTTCTGCTGTCTCTGCTCAGGCTTCTTATAAGTATATTCTCAAAGAAAGCTGCCCTGGGCGCCTGGGTGGCTCAGCCAGTTAAGTATCTGACTTCGGCTCAGGTCATGATCTCACAGTTCTTGAGTTCAAGCCCCACGCTGGGCTCTATGCAGACAGCTCAGAGCCTGGAGCCTGTTTCAGATTCTGTGTCTCCCTCTCTCTCTCTGCCCTTCCCCCACTTGCACACTGTTCTCTCTCTCAAAAATAAATAAACATTAAAAGAAAAAAAAAAAGAAAGCTGTCCCTGCGTGGAGAGTAGGTCAGCTTCACTAGGTACATTTTCAGCCCCTTTCAAAAAGAGAGGCAGAAAGAGAAATGGGGCAACTACAAAATGTCTGGGGGAGTTTCCTCTCGTATTGGTTTTGGGGAAATTCAGTGTCTTTTTTGAGCAGCAGCAAGTTGTCACAAGAAAATCCCAAACAAGTGCATGGCCTCTCTTCTGTTCTGGTACTCAGTGTGTGTTGAAGTAGCATTTTTAAAACTACATTTAAAGAGGGGTGCCTGGGTGGCTCTGACCCAGTCGGTTAAGCATCTGACTTCAGCTCAGGTCATGATCTCACAGTTTGGTTCGTAACTTCGAGGCCTGCATTGGGCTTTCTACTGTCAGCGCAGAGCCTGATTTGGATCCTCTGTCCCCCCTTTCTCTGTCCCTTCCTGGTCACACTCTCTTTGTCTAAAAAATAAATAAACATTTAAAGAAACTGCATTTAAAGACAAAAATCTCTCTTCTTACTAGTTTTGTTATCAAATATGAAGGAGGGGGTGGTGTTTGAAGGGAAGAATCACAGTTGAGTAAATTCTTGATACATGTTACTAGTGTTAGAGATACACAAAACTGTCCAAGTTTTGTGAAAGTTAATAGCTCAGCTTGTCCTTTCTTCAGCCATTGACCTCTAAACTTGGAGTCTGCCATGGGGTAGGGAAGACTAATATAAAACTATAAACCATTTGAGCAGGAGCCCAAGACTTCTGTGAGAGAAACCTACCCACCCCCCACATACACACACCCTCTTTGTTGTTGTTTTTTACCAAATTCTCACTGATTAGCAGGTCCTGAATTGTGCCCTATGTGAGTATGTGAATGAAAAAGGAATTGATGTTGCAGTTTATGTTTTTAGAGAAAAATAGTCAAATAAGAATGAAGAAACATCTACAGTCTTCATGGAGAAAAAGTCATTGAGAATGCTGATATGTGTGTGTGTGTGTATATATATATATATATATATATATATATATATATATAATTTTTTTTCTTTCTGACCATCTTCTTCCCACTCTTCAGGGTTTCTTTACCTTTAATGCAACTAAGCCTATGTCTTCAAGGATATAAAATATGAGCTTCTCCTGTTAAAAAAGCTCCCTCTTCCTGGAGATAGAAGAGATCCACTTAGATTTGTATACACTATTAACGGATCTTTAAACCATACGTCTCATTATCAACCTCTCTTGGAAGATGTATCTCCTTAGCAACATTCTGCTGATGCATTATAGGCAGTATTGAAACCCAGGAAGAATGAAACCAGAGCCCAGAATATTAAATTTACTGACAGTAAATGGAGGGCTTATATAATAAGCAAGCAAAAATAGAGTCAGGAGAGAGGTAAATGAATGGTGGACAAGCATTAATAGCCATAATCAAATGGACATGGTGGATGAGAAGGGATTTCTGGACATAAGAACCCTTTACATGGAGATAACCACAAAATAGGAACAAATGGGATTGAAACTGTGATATGGAACAGGAAGGATAACAGGTTGAGTTTTGGATATTTTATGTTTGTTATATACCCTGGACAATCAGCATGAGGTTTCCAGATGTGTTTTTAAGTATCTCAACTGAAGAAACTACAGAATGCTTCCACCTGTTACTCCTCCACTCATTTTTTTTGTTTTAGAAAGGCCAGCATAAAAGCACTTTTATTGCAATAATAAAACTTGACATGCATATGTAGTGTGGGGAGGTGGGAGTGGGTAGACAGCAATAATTTCTCTCACCAAATCATTATGCAGGACAGCAAAAGGTGAGAGGGGGGAAGAAAAGCAAGGAAACAGATGAGCAGGGGTAGCTGAACATCCAAAACCAGGAGACACTGAAGCTTTTCTCAAGACAACACTCAAGGGTTTGTCATGATGTCTGGACTTTCATTGGATGACTATAACCAGCACCTTCAATTTAAACTCTAAAAAAAATTTTTAACATTTATTTGTTTTTGAGGGGGGGAGGGGCAAACGGGAGGGGCAGAGAGAGAGGGAGACACAGAATCCAAAGCAATCTCCAGGCTCTCAGCTGTTAGCACAGAGCCCGACACGGGGCTAAAATCCATGGACGGACCATGAGATCATGACCTGAGTCGAAGTCAGATACCTAATTAATTGACTGAGCCACCCAGACGCCCCATCACTTTAAACTTAAAAAAAATGTTTATTGGGATGCCTGAGTGGCTCCATCGGTTAAGCATCTGACTTTGGCTCAGGTCATGATCTCATGGTTTGTGGGTTTGATCCCTGTGTGGGGTTCTGTGCTGACAGCTTGGAGCCTGGAACCTGCTTCGGATTGTGTGTCTCCCTCTCTCTCTGCTCCTCCTCCGCTTGCACTCTGTCTCTCTCTCAAAAATAAATAAAAATGTTAAAAATTTTTTAATAAAATGTTCATTTTGAGAGACAGAGAGTGGGGGAGGGCCAAGGAGAGATGGAGAGAGAACATCCCAAGCAGGTTCCATGTTATCAACACAGAGCCTGACACAGGGCTCAATCTCATGAAGCATGGTGACCTGAGCCAAAATCAAGAGTCAGACACTCAGCCAACTGGGCCACCCAGGTGTCCTTTCATTTTAAACTTTTGATTAAAGTTTTTACAATTGGGGAAGTAGAGCTTGGATAGCTATGAAATTACAAAAGTCCTGAATATCCATTAAAAAAACCACAGGATGGAAAAAAAATAGTAATAATAAGCCAGGCCACAAAGAAGGTTTCAGAGGTCCCTCCTAGCCTGGGCACAGATACCTGTAGTGTCCAGCAACTCAGTGAGAATGATCTGCCTATGGCCCAGCAATAGCGCTGCTAGGAATTTACCCAAGGGATACAGGAGTGCTGATGCATAGGGCCACATGTACCCGAATGTTTATAGCAGCGCATTCAACAATAGCCAAGTTATGGAAAGAGCCTAAATGTCCATCAACTGATGAATGGATGAATGATGAATGAATGAAGAAGATGTGGTTTATATATACAATGGAATACTACTTGGCAATGAGAAAGAATGAAATCATGCCATTTGCAGCAACATGGATGGAACTGGAAGGTATTATGCTGAGTGAGATAAGTCAGTCAGAGAAGGACAGATATCATATGTTTTCACTCATCTGTGGATCTTGAGAAACTTAACAGAAGACCATGGGGGAAGGGAAGGGGAAAAAATTAATTACAAACAAACTGAGAGGGAGGGAGGCAAACCACAAGAGACTCTTGAATACAGATAACAAACTGAGAGTGGATGGGGGATGGGACAGAGGGGACAATGGGTGATGGGCATTGAGGAGAGCACTTGTTGGGATGAGCACTGGGTGTTATATGTAAGCCAACTTGACAATAAATTATATTAAAAAAAACAAAACCAAACAAACAAACAAAAAGGCAGAGGGTTTAACGGGAGACTGGCATGGTATATTGGAGGCAAGGATCTCCCACTCCCCACTTTAGTTTTAGGTAGGACTTTTAATTTGACCCAAGGACATGTCTCAACTTGGAGAGCAGGCCCTCAATAACACCTCAAATCTGCTATGACTTAGCAGTGCAGCAGCAAGAATGTTTAATATATTACAGATAAAAATTTCATCCAAAATAATAAAATAAAGATTCTTGCATTCTCCCCCACCCAACCCACACCAATTCCTATTCTAAAGTTAACCCATTACCTGTGCTGTTAATACTTGACTAATACTTACATGGAAACTTAGATCCAAAAGACTGAAACTGAACCTTCACCCCAAAAGCAAAAACTAAATAAAATGAGTAACGACATTTATGGCATATAGTTTAGTTCAACACACTTAGGGGAAGAAAGGGAAAGAGCAAAGAGCTGGGTGCCAGAACATATTCAGTCAGGGTCATGTTTATACAGAGTGTTGTGGAATGTCAGAAAAAGCTCCATATGATTCACATGTGCTTCTGGAGTCACTGGATCCCTCCATGACACATCGAAGAATGGGGAGGAGGCCCTGTCATTCCTGTCATTCCAGTTTCAGAAGCTCCATGCCAAAGAGGACAGTAGCATTTGGTGGGATGATGCCTGGGTTCTCAGTGGCACCACACTGTAGATGTAGTCTAGGGAGACAATTTTACTCTCTGACCCACACTCACCTGGGCAATCCTTTCTTCCCAACCTCGGATCACCTCCTACATGCCTAGCATAAATGTAAAGGGATTGTTTCCATCCTGGGAAGAATACAATTTTTTTCCATCTTCAAGTATCACTGGGTAGTACACCACATACGTCTGACCATGCTTGGACAAGGTTCACCCACCTCCAGGGGAGATGGTCTACTCCTGCACTCCCATGGCTGCAGCAGAGGCTGGGCAGACAGGCAGACCCACTGTGGGCCTGGGGGGCAGCTCCCTGGCTCTGAAATGTTGTTTTCATTGTTGTGGTGGTGTTAAGTAAGCTCTAATGAAGTCAGGACTCTGAGATTAAGACTCATATGCTTCACCACTGAGCCAGCCAGGCGCCCCTATTCCTCCACTCATTTTAATGGGTTTTGTCCTTCTAAGCTTAGATCTTAAAGAACATAGGCTAGAGGTGGCAATGAAAGAAAATATGAAGGCTAATTTTCTGCTGGGATCACAGTTGTAGAAATGTGAGGGGTAGCATCCTCCATCATATCCTCATTTCTGCTATGAGTAAATCAACGAGCAATGAAGGATCTCCAAGTAGCCCATAGTTCCTGACAAAGTAGTGACCTTGAATTCACCATCTGACTCCATCAATTAATTATTTATTGCTGGACCACTCTGGCAATCCCATTCTGAATAGAGCCTAGAAAGGAATGATAAAACATTCAAAAAACAAAGAGACACCTTACTAGAATAAAAAAATATCTTAGGGCAGGAATTAGCCTTACTAATCACTTTATCTCTACAGCTGACCACAGTGCATTATACAGATAAAATATCTTATAAATATCCTGTTTATGAATCTATTCCTCTATTTCATAAATGTTTATTGATCAACTAATATATGTCACTTTTTGTGAGGACACACACACACACACAATCACTGCCCTAATGGAACTGAAAGTCTCTGGTTTCCTCCAGTCCTCTCCTTTAAATTGAGATCCATCCAATCTGTACAACTCTTCCGAGAGTCCCATGCTTTTCATGACTACGACCAGCTACCTATGCATCAGGAGTGTCAGGGAACAGGATCCTTGATGGCCAATCCATCCATCAGCCACAGTGATGGCTCAATGATTGGGGTGTTTTAGTCAAGCCACCAATCATTCTCCTTCCCCATGATTTTCCCAAGTGGCATTGGAACTGAGAAAATAAATTAATCCCCAATTTGGTGAGCTAAAGAAAAACAGGTTTCTTAATACATAGTGAAAGAATGTGACTGATAAAAAACACATTTTCTTGAGACCTTCCTAGGGAAAACCTATATGTTTATATATAGGGCTGGCACAAGTACATAAAACTAACAAGCAAAAAGACTGATCAGGAAGGAAGACAAAAAATAAATAAATAAAGGGATAGTTAACTTTCAGACTTTATTAGAGAAAACATTTTAAATTATATTAGATCAAAATAGAGTAACATTAAAAATATTTTAAGGCAAAACTAACATATCTACTAATAAGTTTGTATTCAAAATATAGAGTATATCAGGGTATATTAATGTACCAAAAATGGTAAGTCATTGGCCAAACCCTACAGAATGTACAACACAAAAAGTGAACCCTGATGTGAACCCTACCTATGAACTGTAGTTGGAAATAATGCATCAATATCAATTCATCTGTTGTAACAAATGTACTACACCAGTGCAAGGTATTAATAGTAGAGGAAATTGTGAGGAAAGAGAGGAGGGATATGAGAATGCTCTGAATTTTCCACTCAATTTTGTAGTAAAACTAAAACAGCTCTTAAAAAAATAAAATTTTTTAACAGAAAAAAGGAATGAAGTACTGGTACATGCTACAACATGGATGAACCTTAAAAACACTATGCTAAGTAAAAAAAAAAAAAAAAAAAGCCAGGCACTAAAAACAAAATCCATATATTTTACAACTCCATTTATATGAAATATCTAGTATAGGCAAATTCATAGGGACAGAAAATAGATTAGTGAGATTAGTGGTTTCCAAAGGCTGGGGAGAGGAGAATATGGATAGTGACTGCTTAATCGTTATAGAGTTTTCTTCTGGAACAATATTCTGGAACTGGATGCTGAAGATGGCTGCACAAAATTATGAAGGCATAAATACCACTGAATTGTATACTTTAAAATGGCTAAAATAATAAGTTTTGTGTTATGTGTATTTCACAACTGAAAAATTTAAAACTAAGTAATATAAATGTGTAAATACCAGTGGGAGAATAATAGTTTCAAACATAAATGTATGACTTAAAAAAAAAAACAGAGAAAAAAATACTATGAGCCAAAAGAGACTCTCCAGGATGCAACAAATGAATGATTTTCAAAGGACAGTGATTACTGTGATGGCTGTCATCCTAAAAAACAGCAGAGTGCCATTAGTAGGTATTCCTCATTGTCACTTCAGAAGACTTTAAGACTTTTTCCAAATCTTCCCTTTTCCAGAGTCTCTCCTCTTCCACATGTAGCTTCTCTTCTGTAATTCATTATGACTTTAAAAAAATTTTGCTATGTGTTGCATTTATCACTTATGTATATTTATCTTGGAATTATAAATTTTAATTGTGCACTTTTTTACTCTAAAAATAAAACTGATATCTTCATATACATGACACAATGATTTTTTCTCTTTTTTTCCTTTTATTGTTAAATAATTGACATATATCACTATATAAGAGTAAGGTCCACGGCATGATGATTCATTTTGTATATATTGTGGAAATGTTTACCACACTAGGTTTAGTTAACATCTATCATCTCATATAGATACAATGAAAAGAAATTAATTTTTTTCTTGGACTAGAATTTCTTTTACTTAAATTTTTTTTTATTTGAGGAAAGTTGACACACAATGTTACATTAATTTCAGGTTTACAACATAGTGATTCAACAAGTCTGTATATTATGCTATGCTCACCATATGTCACCATACAATACTATTGTAATATTATTGACTGTATTTCCTATGGTGTACCTTTAATTTTTGTACTTATTCATTCCGTAACTGGAAACCTATGTCTCCCACTCCCCTTCACCCATTTTGCTCATACCCCTACCCCTTCTCTATGGTAACCATCAGTTTGTTCTCTGTATTCATAGATCTGATTCTGCTTTTTGTTTATTTATTCATTTGTTTTGCTTTTGGATTCCACACATAAATTAAATCATATGGCATTTGTCTTGGACTAGAATTTCTGAAAAATTTTTTCACTCCAAGTTCTCTATTAACTTTTTGAAAAAGTCTGGAACAGGAATTCCACATTTCATATGATATTCAAGATTATATCTCAGTTATCATATTTTTCTCTTTCCATTTAGCTGTATTTTCTCTTACTCTTTTCAACAGTATTTTTCATTTACTTAGCCCCACTTGGAAAATTGTCACCTTCGTAAAGGAACATATCAAATAATAATTCCTTGCATTTCCTCCTATAGGCCTAATTGCATTTCCCGTTGGATTTTCTAAGAATCTTTGGTCATCACATATCAGGTTGTGATGAGTGGCAGGATATCAGACAGCTTGGGAGAGGATAGTTCTCTGAAGGATCAGTCTCCAGATCAGATTTGAAGCCAGACTGACATTAAAGCATCTTGATTTGGTAGCTTGACGATGGCGTGAAATCTTTCAAGCAGCTGGTAAAAGGAGAAGAGCTGGGACTTAGAATATAATCCTTGTTTCCAGAATCCAAGGTTGTTATTTCCCTTGGAGATGTTGCAAAATTTCATGGGTGCAGGAAAGATGTCAGGAGAACCCACATTAAAGGATCAAAGAATGAAAATGAAGAAGGAGTGTAGTTTCAGAGAAGAAAACTTGGGGAAAAGTGTAGATAGAGCACTTGTTGGTCATATTATAAAAGTAAAGGTATCCAGAGGCTCTTCAAGGGAGATTCTGACCCATCCTGGAGCCATGGAGAGGACGCTTGGAAGAAAGGTAATGGCCCGTACTGGTTTCTATAGTGACTCATTGCCTGAACACATTCGCAGGTAACACAGGGGTGACTCCCTTGCTACATTATCCTTGGCAACACCTGAGACCCATACTGTCTTGTCCCCAACCTCCACCTCACAGTACCACTTCCCTCACATGAGCCCCTCCTGGCTTGGCACATTGAGCAAGTTGCCAAATCTCCATAGGATGTATGGCTGCATGAGTGTTCAGGGGTCACATGCTTGTTCTCCTCAGAAAGTATCATTCTGGGTAAGCTCTATTTGGATCCAATGTCATGTTCATTATAGAGAAAGAAAATCCATTATGATAATAATCAATGTGGAGTATTTTAAAATATAAATTTCATTACATTAACATCCAAACAGGCAAACCAAAGTTACAGTGACATAAGAAATTTGAAGTGAAGAAACTTTATAGGGCACAAAAAACAATCTCTATGTCAACACATAAGGGCCCTTTATCCACAGAACAAGAACCACCAATAAGTGAGTCACCATATTTTTAAAGATCTTAGTGAAATGTTCATACCAACAGAACCTCAGTCAAGTCTCAGCTATCAGTCTTGAAAGCATAGATGACTATGCTACTTTTTTCATCCTCTCCTTAACTAGATCACTTGGGAATGTTCATAGTGGGATCCAATTATTGTCTTTTAATTCTTTTGCTACTTTTATCACTGTAAACTCTGATATCAGTCAACACCAATCCATTACATGAATGTAAAACCATGGACCTTATGTTTCATTAATTACTGAATGTTCACTGAAAGCCTCCCCTATGCGGTTGCTGAAAAGAGAGGCTAGGGAAAGTGCACAGCAAGGTTCCCATTACAAAGTATGCTCCATACCATTTCTATTTACCTGACTTACCTTTTTTATACCTCTTCCTTATGACCAGGCCTACAGCTGCAGCAAGAAGCAATCCACAAATAAGCACTGTCTTCCATGAAAAAGTCATCATGGACTCTAAAATGGAAAACCCATAAGCTCATTAAGTCATGAACCTGGGAAAATTCAAAGATTGTTCTTTTTATCTGAACAACTCCTGGGCTAGAAAGGAGGATGAGAAGTGGGTCTCTCAAGGAGATAGCTGGTCAGTTCCTCCCTGCTCTGCAGAAGCTGAGGAGAGACCCAAAGTTTATGCTAGCTTTATTGTTTGCTCCTGTCAGAAATACACACACACACACACACACACACACACATTTCTTTCCCTTCTCTTTTCCAATTATATCACCATTGCTGGAGTAATGAGGGTAACACAAGGATAAAATTATTTAATCCACAGGCATGAAGATGATGTTAAGGAAAACTAGTTTCTAATTCTGAAGACAATCCACAATAAAGAAAAAAGAACACCAAGAGTGATATTGTTTTTACATCAGAAGAAAAGGCTTTGTCCTTAGAGTAACAGTAGAGTCAATTCTTAAAAGTTAGTGTATACACAACAATATAACCTTAGGACTTTAGTCAAGGGATATCGATAGGAACTCCAGGTGTCCTGAAGACCAGTTTTGCAAGAGATAGTGGAGACTTTACCAGAGAGAATAAAATAAAAATTAAAATATGGTAGAGCAATAAAATAAGTAAGTCTGCATTTGTCTTCATATTTATTTTCCACAGTTGAGAGGAACACATGGAGTCACCAACCTGAGAGAGAAAAAGTTGCCATTTTCTCCTCACCAAGAAGGGGGTTGCTAATGGAGCAGGTTACATTCACAATAAAGCTGTTTGTGACCAATAGAGATGTCTTCACATGGAAAAGCCCATGACTTCCTTGAGTCAGAACCTCTGAAAATGATGGTATTATCTTTGCTTCCATGTCCTTCCACTGCACATGGGGCTGTGGGAACCACCCTTCTGAACTGCACATCAACTCTATTTCTCCATCCTTCTGTCCTATTATGGTAATCAGCGGGGAAGAACCTAGACCTGGGGAATAAAGATCAAGGAACAAAACCTCAAGTATCTGCCAAGTGGTTATATGGCCAGTAACTTCACTGAGAGGAAAGAGCTTGGCAAGTCAAAGGTTTGGGAAGAGAACAAAGCTTACAGTGGAATTATATTCCACTGAGAGATGACATTGGCTGGAGTGGTTTATTGTTTTGTTTTTTATTTTTTGTCTTCCTAAATTCAATCCTCAGAGAGAGTCAGAGGAACAATAAATTTTAAATCCAATCTTTTCTGTATCTGTGAACAAAATAAGTTTGACCATGACACAAATCTCATGGACAGGATAAAAGAAAATGATTAAGAGAATATTCTTAAAGATCAAGATTTTAGAAATATGTGTGTCCAGTGGCAGAAAATGATGGAGTCCATTTAACTTCTCAACGTGTGCCCCTATGGATATGTCATGAATATGTTTATGAACGGAGACACAAAATCAATGAGAGAAACAAATCAATTATCTAAGATGTTGACCTGTGTCTTCAATGGCATTTGCTAACCTTGAAAAATCAATTCTAACTCACAATATAAGCAGTGGGAAATTATCATTCAGGGAGTGATTTTGTCTTTCCTCTTCCATCCTGCCAATTCTGTTGATACTTATTATTTTAACTGATATGTAGATCTAGTTTAATCTTCGCACAGTTATACTTCCTAGTAACTACACATTTTCCAGAATTTTAATAACACTCTGTGAAATAATTAGTTTTGTGTAAAGTTATGGAGTAAAATTCTCCAGTTTTAGTAAACATGTGGTCATTTTATGGAGATCCTGGTAAGTGCACAGATTTTATACCCAGAGAATTAAATCTGGTTCATTTGAGTTTGTGAATTTATAAGTATGTACTACAGTTCCTGTGCATCAGAGTGTTCAATATAAATTTGACAAATGAATGGTCATTCAGAAAATTTCAGGTACCAGGCAAATTTCCAGGAACTAGCATGTTAAAGCAGTAGGAACAGAGGTTGAAACCAAAACATCTGGAATCCTTACCTACTATCTTCAGATCCAAACTGGCCTCCTGGTAGACACCATCTTTTTCAAAACGGCACCGGTACTGCCCATTATCTGACGTTGTGGCGTTGTGTATCTGCAGGGTCAGTCTCCCCTCATTGATGGCATCACTCACCAAGACTGTCCTCCCTCTATATTCTGTCATCTGCTCTTCAGTCACATGTTCCCCATCCGCATACACATAAACAGCAGGATAATGGTGTGATTGGAGCCACCTCACCTCCATGCTTTGTGCATTAGTCTTGGGGGACAGACAACAGGTTAGTTGTATGTCTTCTCCCACTCTGACAAGGATGGGCTGGGAAGGTCCAATCACTTTTAAAGAAGCTATGAAATACAGCAGACAAAACACAATGAAAGAAACAAAATGAAACAAATAGTGCCATCAGTAAGAACATCTCCAGTGGTGTTTAGAACCCATGGGCATCCCAGGGAAGCTGTGAGGCACAAGGTCATCCTTTAGAGAGGGGGAAGTTTGGTGGAATCAGGATAGAGGCTGTCCCTGTCCAAGGTAGAACCATCCCATGATGTGTGTCAGTCTGAAAAAAAAAAAAAGAACTACTAATGGAACCCACACCTGCCCTTACTTATAATTTTATTCAGATTACACCCCAATAAAATAATTTTGCAATTACTACTTCTAGAATAAAATTAGTATTTTATCACTTCACATCTATATGACCTCTTTAAACTACTCAATCTGTGTATGCCTCAGTTTCTTAAACTGTAAAATAAGTATATCACTATCAAAATAATAAGATTGTTCTGGAGTTATACACAAAAATCTATATAAACCTCTTGGATGATCAAACAATGTGAGTGGAGGCATGCAGACCGTGAGACTCAAGGGCACCGTAACCATTCTTTCTGTCTTGATAATGAGAAGGGATAAGAATGAGTGTCAGGTGGATTTTTAGTAATGAAATATCAAGAAACCTTCCCCTGGTTTGATTTTTATAACACCTTATAAGGCGTTATATTTTAGTTCCCTGAGGTCCCACATATGTGGAGTTCTAAACACACATCAGGTTCAATGTCATCAGAATATTTTGAGAAGCATTATAAGATCAAGAATTGGGGAGGTTGTTAAAATACAAAACATAAAACAACAACAAATACACAAAAGAGTCCTAATCCTCCCATTGTGAAAATGGGAGATATTCTCTGGTGGCTTTCCTGGACCCAAGCTATGTTACACTTCCAGTTCATCAGGCTCTGACCATGTCAGTTTTGCTTTGTTCTAAATTGAGAGTCAACCTTTTCTATCAAGTGGTAAAAATGTTTTCACATAGGTTGTGATCATTTATAATAGAAATACAGGCATAAATTCATGTATTGTCTGGATGGGAGTCAATGGCAAAAATGTCCTCATTATGTAATTAGCCAAAATCTGCCAGGTTCTTCTTTAGAAAGGAAACTTTCTGTCAACACAATCCTAATTTTCAGATTATTCCTTTCTATTCTAGCTAAAATTTGGCTCCCAATTATTTCCAGCATTTTGTTTGCTTTATCCTTCAATTTTACCTAAAATAATATTATCTCCATTGCATATATATCTTTTAAAATCTTAAGGGAAAAGTAGGAGTCAGAAAAAATGAACTAGGGATTAGTCTGCTGCTCTTTCTCTATCCATGTATTTTACAGTAGATTGCTTAATAAAACAGACGATTTCCTTATCTCTATTACCCATATGAGTAGGTGTATCATACATATATGAAACTCCTGTTTTTCCAATATCCAAGTAAAAAATAAAGTTTAAAGTGCAGGAAAAAAAATCATGTAGTGCAATCTGTTAATAATTGATATTCTACTAGAATACAAGTTCCTTGTGAGAAGCTCTGCATAATTCCCTTTCTCTATATAGTTTTGTCCATACCCTTCCACACAATTTGTGATGACATATGTTGTTTTGTTTTATTTGGTGCTATTGTATGTATGTTACTGAAATGCCCTCTGAATATTCACTGAAAATTAAATATTCTCTGGAGAGTGCAGTTTACTGCATAATACACCAATTCCTTAAAACCTGATAATCCCATCATATGCCATGTAATCCTCTTTCAATCAGCATATTCAATTAAGTGAAATATATATATATATATATATATATTGATATTATATAATATTAAGTTAATTATATCATATCATATCCAGACTCTTAAGGCCTGACACTACATTAGAGATTAAATTCAACACGTTCATTCTGAAGATGAGGAAAATAGAGACCAATGATCACCAACCCTCAAAGCTCCTGAAGGTGCAGCCCTGTAATCTCCACCTGACAGGAAGCCAGGGGAGCTCCATATTTTCTTCATGTTTTACTGTGGTCCCAGAAGGTCAGCACAACTAGGAACAGCACAACATCAGATTGCATTTTGTGTGCTGGGTCTGCAATGGACATGTCAAATAGATTCAGATAACTTGGAGGAGTGACTCTTTACCTAAAGTCTTCCTGGGGGACAGAGAGAGACATATGCCAACCTGCCCCAAACACTGGCTTGACTTTCTGATCTGTAACTAACAAGTTTTGTTAGTTAAGGTTTCTGACTGCTCATAAGCAGATACCACCCAGGCAGAAAAGGATCTAACTTAGAAGGTAAGACTCACAGGGGTGAAGTTCTCCTCAGATTGTGGCATTACCTTTGACCTTCCCAAGGCCCTTCCCTTTATCTTTATGGCTCGATAGGGTCGAAAGTGTCACACTAGACTCTGGCAGAGATTGAGGTGTGTTTGCCACCATGATTTTCCTCAAAAATTCCTACATGGACTGAAAAGTATGCTTAAGCTCATCTAATGTGCACATAGGCACACACACACACACACACACATACATACATTCCTTGTAACTGGTGATTTGAGAGAGAGAGCAGGATATTGATGGAGAAAATAAGTGATACAAGGTCATATGCACCTGGGCAGGGAGCAGGCTGGTTATCATGGTTTGGGAGAAGACATCACAGAAAGGAGGAAGATGGTAAGGAAGTGAAGGAAAAACTGAAAGAGACTCAAATATCAGTTGGTTACTTTTTAAACCATTTATCTTTATCTTACGTACAGTAAAATAATAATACTGCAGTCCAACTACTAAGTAAAAAAAAGAAACAGAAAAACAGGAAATGATTGACCCAGCACATTGTTCCAGCCTGATCTGGGAAAGTAATGGCTCCCATCCAATAGTGATGAGGCTCCCATCCACTGGGGTGAGGAGAAGGTGCAGAAACCATAGCAGGCCAGAGGGTTAAGGTGATGGGTAGTGACTTCCAGTTACCATGACACTGCCCCTTCACACTAAAATATTTTAAAAGGACCTCCAGAGCCCCACCACCTGTCCTATACCACTCCTTAGACACAAAGGAATGGTGTCTAAGGACACCACCCTTTCCTCCAGTCAAATAGAGCAGAGATTATGTCTGTGCCCCTTACGGGTATCTATCTGAAGCTCACTGGGGTCCCTGTGAACACTTAAAGTCAAAGGTTACACTGTGCAATGGTGCTTGAAGGAGGCTGTGGAGGCCTACATTTGGCTAGTCACCTTTGGTAGTAACTGAACTTGATACTTGGTAAAGTCGTGCCTCAGTTTCTCATCTGGATCACGAGCTGTCATGGTAGCTCCTGCTGGCTTTGTCCAGGGATTACCACTTTCCTTTGGGGAGGCAAAGTCTTTTCTACATTTGTGCATCCAATGTCTACTTACCTAGCTCATTCTGGAGTTTCTCTGTAAAAAGAATGAAAATAATATATTAAAGAATTTGATCTAAGGAAAGGAGAGAAACTATTAAAAGAAAAGAAAAAAAGAAAAGAAAAGGAAAAGAAAAGAAAAAAGTTCTACTTTGAATTGAAAAGCTGAATTTATAAAAAAGAAATTAAATGCAGAAAAATATTCTTTCCCATAGATCATTTTGTGATCCAGTTGTGTTTCCTTTTTTTTTTTGCACACACAAAAAATTGTTTGTTTTTCCTGATATTTAACATATTGAAATTTAATATCTTATAAAAATAATACATATTCTTCTTATAAGTGCATGGAAAGTATAAAAATATATGGGCATACACAATTATTACCTCAAATTCCAAACTGACAGATTAAACATATATATAAAGCATTTATATATATAAAGCATGTAATATATATATTCAGCTCCTTTTAACATTCACATGTGGGGGCCCCTGGGTGGCTCAGTCGGTTAAGGGGCTGACTTCAGCTCAGGTTATGATCTCACAGTTTGTGGGTTCGAGGCCTACGTCAGGCTCTGTGCTGACAGCTCAGAGCCTGGAGCCTGCTTTGGATTCTGTGTCTCCCTCTCTCTCTGCCCCTCCCCTGCTCACACTCTGTCTCTCATTCTCAAAAATAAATAAACATTTTAAAAAAGACAAAAAAAATTCACATGTAATGTTTACTTTAAATTCTTTCACATATCCATTTATATGAGTAAGAATAACTATATCTTAATATCTAAATATAAGAAAGTGTCCCAAAGTCTTAGTGCTGTTTTAAGTTATTTAAAAGCCATTATTCTTCACATGATTGTAAATGTTTATAGATAGATAGATACGTAAGTAGGTAGATAGGTATAATCTTCATCATTAATAGTCCATCATGAGGATTTTTCAACCATTAAAATCATTTGAAAATATCATTTTGCATCAATACTATAATTTATAATAACATAAGACACAACACTCCACTGTTGTATTGTGCCTTTTTTGCTGTTTTTGTTGCTATTTATAAATAAGGTTATAGATAAGATGCTATTATGTAAATAGTTGTCTCCATCTCTGATAATCATCACATGATAGGTTTCCAGAAGTAATTGGCACAATGTGGCATAGGAAAACATTTTAATTGAAAGAATATAGTTTTATTTTCTTTGTCATGTGATGCATACTTGTGAGTAAAGAAAATTAATTCAAAAAGAAAAGGTAGAACTTGAAAATAACTGGAATATCATTCACAATAGCTATTCAATCAAAATATTCAATCAAAATTCCAACCATTAATAGTTTATACCTTTTAATACATATTATTAAATTTTAGATATTTTCCTTGATAAAAAGAATATTCAGTGCTAAGGAACAGTCCCTTGAACCTTTCTTGTTAATCTGAGCACATTAGTACTAGAGGCAGAGCTCTGACCTGGAATGGAGATGACTGAGCTCTTCTCCTCATTGAGGATAGGGTTGTGGATGAAGCAGGACATGGTCTCCAAAGAGGCATTCCTCACCACAAGAGTGGCTTCCACATAGAACAGGCCGTTCTCATCTTGGATGGAATGCTCAGAGACAGACAGCAACTTCTTTCCTGTGGCATCTTCCCAATAGACCTGGGGCTCTGGGAACCAGCCTTTTGCAGTGCACACAAGCTGGACTCCACTTTCTATAGGTCCCTCCATGTGGATGTAAGGGGAAGATCCCACACCTGTGGAAGGAAGACACAGCCCTGAGGCCTGGAACCCAGGGAGGCACAAATCATAGAAACTGAGATCCCAGTGACATGTCTTATAGGGAGGGGGCAAGAGTTCATAGGTCTGGGGAGCAAGAAGTAGTCCAAAATCTTCGCATTCAAACTGGAGTTCATATTCACTTTGTTCTCCAGTCTGGATGTATAAACTTTAGCATACGTATTTTTCTTCAGATCCAGACAGAGGAGAATAGAGAAAGGGACATAACGACATTTTGCTTATGTCACTAGTGCTGCCAGCAAAGATGTGTTATAATTTATTCATTGAGCTTCCCCATGCCACAAACTCTGTCCGACATTTTAGATGATACCTTGACTCTGATTAATTAGAATGTTTAATAAATATAAAGCCAGAAATCATCTACATGGGGACTATTCTTGCTCCTTGGGGAGCAAGTAGATAACCTGCACATGTAGAATGGGATGCCCCACGAGGAGCTCTTGTTTCTAAATCTTCCTTCCAGTAAATGGGAAAATGTTTTTGAGAAATCCCAGTTATATGTAATCATGAAATTCTTTCTTTATCCAACATCACTCTCAAACCCAAACAAAGGGGTCCCCATAGATGATAATTCTGACTCTATCACTTGCTGGGGGAAAGAGACTCACTCCCTTCACCTAGAGCCCTAGGAAATGTGTGGCTTATTTTCAAAGGTTCCTGATAGTGAACAGCTGCCTCCCTCTCTTCACATCTCAGAAATACATATGCTCTTTCATCCATCTTCAATCACCTAGAACATAAAAATAATGATCGTAGTTGTAGGTATTAAGAAAAAACAGTGTTAGGGAACATTTTTAGTGTGAGTCAGAGATGGTAACATCTCCAGAGAACTATTTCCCTGAGAAGATAAGTGGATTTGCCTGATTTTCTCATTAGCATATGAGGGAGTCATTCCTGTCAGGGAACCATATGATTATTTACTTTTCAGATGCGTGTTTTTTTCCCTAGCACAAATTGTTTGGTTAATCATCCCCTTTTTCTCAACTGTTTCTCACTTTGCTAATACAAGAGCATCACAGTGGGTATGTCCAAATGCGTCTGGAAGTCCTCAATTCATTGAACACTAATATTTGGTAGTCTCCATAAAAGCACAAAGTTCTTAACCACTTTGTTCTCAGCATTAGTTTTCTAACTGGGGGGCATTCCACAATGAAACACAATTTTCACATTTAATTTACTGCATATTGGAAGTCAGGTAGAGATATGACTGCTGGGCAATCAGCTAGACTCACTCACTCAGTGATTGACTTACCCTAACACATTGGCCTGATATACCACAAATCTGTGGCTCAGAAAAAACTGTTAATGACCGGATGTCACAGATTGCCATTCCATTGTCAAGAATAGTCAAAACTGTGTAAGTTAAATTTGAGAAGACTGTTTTAGGTGAGCTTGCTTTGAAGACTTCAGAACTATCTGCCTTCGAATGAAGGCATTCCTCTTCAAATGAAGAAGGCTGAGCATTAGGAATTGCCTTGATGATTAGAAGGTAATTCTTCAACTGGCAATAAGCTTACCACAAGTTAATAAAGCTCTCCTTCCAAGACTCTGTCTTTTCCAAGATATTCACCTGCTACTTCAAGCAACAAGCTTGTTTCTTCATAATAGTTCTTCTCTTCGAAGCAGCACCAGTATTGCCCATTATCAGATGGTCGAATGTTGTTTATCTTCAGAGTCACACTTCCCTCAGGAACATCATCCTTTATCCACTCTACCCTTTCTCTGTACTCCTCCATTTGCATCTCAGTCACATCAGCTCCATCCCACTGTGCAAACACAACTGCGTTGGGATCTGAGCGGTACCATGTCATCTTTGTGGGCATCATGGCCCTCTTGGGAAGGATTTGACAGGTGAGTAGAGCATCTTCCCCAATCCTAGCCAGTATAGGATGTGCAGGACCAATCACTCTCCAGCTATCTACAAAACAGAGTGAAAAAGAGGAATTGGGAAATGTCAGTTGGAAGATTAATATGCTTGCTTTGGGATGTCCAACCTACCAAAATGGAGGCACCTGGAGAAGGAAAGGTTTTATTTTCAGTGTTTTAAAGAAATCTAGCATGATATTTGCACATTTTGCTGTTAAAAAGACAATTTTGTGTATTGAGGAGAACATGCAGTTGAAAAAAATTGAGTGTCAGTACTATATCTGTCACCAGCTGTGTGATTTTGGGGGCGAAGCCATTATATCCAGTGAGATTTGAGATTTGGAATCTCAAGTTCTTCTCCTTTAAGATACTAAAGCTACAATTTCTGGGTTGTTTTATTCTCAAATAAGTTAATGTATAAATTGATTTTTTACATTGGGAACATTGTCAGTGATTTATTTTATATTTTATAGAAATTTATTTTATAGTTAGTGATTTTACTCTATACTGTTAATGACTGCTTTCATAATCATTTTTCCAAAAATTTAGGTAATAAATTCATTCATTAGATTTTTCAGCTTTTCAGGATTTCTCTGGTCCTAGGTAAGGAACTGGGATTATTTTTTAACTTTAAACAATTTTTGGTCTGGAGTAGGCAAGATTCCAGTTACTGGAGCTATGTATGTACAATTCAGTTTTTTCAAGGGCATTTTGTGGTGGAGTAAGGGCAGTGTTTTGTCTAGAGAGTCTGAGCCTTTTAATCAAATTTTGAGTCATGTTTGACCTCTTTGTTGTTATCTACAAATTGAAGAGATATTTAATAATTCTATTTGTTATTAAGTTTAATAATCTCATAAGTCATGTTATTATATTCTTTCTTATCCTAAAATGCTCTGGGGCCATTTTCACTTTCTCTGCCACATCCAATCATCCTAAAAAGGAGCTTCAACTCTCTCACTTGCTGATCAATATCAAGTCAAAAATCACTATAGAACTGAATGGAGATGTGCTTGCGTTCTTCATTTACGGAATCCAAATATGAAGCTAGATCTGAACTCATTCCATCTAGTTGACATCTTTTACAGGTTAAGAAATTGCATTACACAGAGGGCAGGGCATCCCCACGTCACATCACATAGTTTCTGGCAGCAATCAGTCTGGTGCCTGTGCCTTCTGGTGCCCTGTCTAATATGTTTTCCACTTCTGCATGCTGCATTTTCCTTGGGCCTCTGACATTTCCCTCTGACACCTAATTTTCATAATCTTTTTTATTTTTTTATTTTTTTTAATGTTTATTTTATTTTTGAGACAGGGAGAGACAGAGCATGAACAGGGGAGGGTCAGAGAAAGAGGGAGACACAGAATCCAAAGCAGGCTCCAGGCTCTGAGCGGTCAGCACAGAGCCCGATGCGGGGCTCGAACTCACAGACCACGAGATCGTGACCTGAGCTGAAGTCGGATGCTTAACCGACTGAGCCACCCAGGCTCCCCCATAATCTTTTTTAAAGATACAATTCAGCTACTGAGATTTCAAAATCCATTTCTTGGAAATCTCTTCTATTTCTTGTTTCCAAGTATTTTCATGCTGTTTAATTTATGCTAAGAAGCAGTCGATTGTCTTGTCTCCAAAGTGCTGTCTTGCATGGAAGCAGGAAGGTGGATGAATATCTTAATGTGTTCCTGGTAGTATTTTATGTGAAGCCTCATTTAATCCTAAAGTCTGTCCTAGCCTATAAGACACAGATATACTGTTATTCTTATCATAGAGACAAGGAAACTAAGGGAGAAGGTACTCAAGTAACTTCCCAAAGATAGCACAGCTGGAAGTGGAGGACCCTTTTTGGAACATAGATGTTTTGGTTCCTGGATCCCCAGTCCTAATATTGTCCTAGCCCTTTTGACTTGGAACTCTGCATGTTGACTGTATCGCTGGGACATTTGGGCATACAGTAAAAGGAAGAAGGGCATTCATTGTACCTGGCTGCCTCATGGTGAACAGTACGAAGAAGAAAGAGGCAACCACACCAGACAGACTGTATCCTGGAAAATCCACCATTCTCCCTGGAGCAAACACAAGAGAAAAATATGAGTACACTGTCATGGAGCAAACTCACTCTGTGGTTTCCAATAATTACACAGTCACAACAAGGAATCAACATCAACCCCTCCACAATCAAACAAGTAAACGGACTTGACACCATTTCTCTGCAGTTAACGTTCATTTCTGACCCCTTATGTCAGGTGGGGTACTTTAGTCAATTTTTTTAGGCCTGAGGGAAGATTTCTGATTGAAATGAAAAGCCCTCCTGAGCTAAAGGGACAATAATATTTCCATGTTTTAAAAAATCTCCTAACGTCCATTTATTCTGAGCATGTAGAAATTTTTTTTAATTTTAATTTTAATTTTTTTAAATTTACATCCAAATTAGTTAGCATATAGTGAAGCAATGATTTCAGGAGTAGATTCCTTAATGCCCCTTACCCATTTAGCCCATCCCCCCTCCCACAGCCCCTCCAGCAACCCTCAGTTTCTTCTCCATATTTATGAGTCTTTTATGTTTTGTTCCCCTCCCTGTTTTTATATTATTTTTGTTTCCCTTCCCTTATGTTCACCTGTTTTGTCTCTTAAAGTCCTCATATGAGTGAAGTTATATGATTTTTGTCTTTCTCTGACTGACTAATTTCACTTAGCATAATACCCTCCAGTTCCATCCACGTAGTTTCAAATGGCAAGATTTCATTCTTTTTGATTACCAAGTAATACTCCACTGTATATATATACCACATCTTCTTTATCCATTCATCCATCGATGGACATTTGGGCTCCGCATCCTCACTCTGCAGCCAGGAAGCCATTGCTAGTGCCTTGGGAGAACCCAGGGGCAGGACACGCTTTGGAAAATGAAGGACAGAGTGGTGGAAATAGGGCTACAGAAGGAGACCACCAAGGAAACCACCCTAAATGGCCTTTCAGTGTCATCTTGAAATACACAGGAATAAGTATAAGAAATAGTGCAACTGCAGAGGTTGGCGAACCCAACATGCCCATTGTACCAGCATTATAAAAATACTTCCACCAACTAAAAAGCTTTAAAATTACTAGGACAAAAATAGAAGGCTAGCTTTAGTTCTGAAAACTGAAAAATTCAGAGTGAAAGCAGCATAAGACTCATTCCATCTGATACATCAAATATCTTATTGCTTCACACCAAACTGGAAGAACCTGCTTAGGAGCAACAATAAACTAGTTATTGCTTCTTTTTCCCCAGAAACTAATACCAGTCAAGATTCTGCAGGGCAGGGAAAGCAACATTCACTCAAATAGAGATTATAAACCAAGTGTTTCTGGGGATGATTTATACTTTATTATGACTGTTCATTGTTTAAAATGATGCACACTTTCATCTAAAACATCTTTAGGGAGGAGGTGCCTGGCTGGCTCAGTCAGTAAAGTCTCAGACTCTGGCTCAGAACATGCTCTTTGGGCTTGTGACTTCAAGCCCCGCTGTGGGCTCTGTGCTGACAACTCAGAGCCTGGAGCCTGCTTCAAATTCTGTGACTCTGTCTCTCTCTTTCTTTCTTTCTCTCTCTCTGCCCCTCCCCTGATCGCACTCTGTCTCTATCTCTCTCAAAAATAAATAAACATTAAAAAAATGTAAATACCTTTAGGGAAACTGATACAAGCCCAGTCACAACATGAAGATCTAAAAGAGCACTCAAGTATCAATATGAAAATGGAGCCAGGTGTTAGAAGACAGCATAGACCATCTGTTGCTCGCTGCTTGAAACATCATCAGTCACTTCCCCTCTGAATGAAGGAGATTGCCTATGCCCCCTCTTGTGAAAAGCAGATACATTTTGTTCCGCCAAGAAAGAGCAAATAAAACCTGTCAAGTTCATGCTAAGCACCATGGCTCAGTCATGTGAACTGAGAAGGACCCGCACTTGCTACAAATCAGTTTATAGATTTGTGTTCCTTTAGGCCTTTCACGTTAAAGCAGGGGGGAAACCTACAAATGCAACTAGAAAAAAACTGCCCAAATTAATGAAGCTTTCAAAAAATTTTTAACGTTTATTTATTTCTGAGAGAGAGGGAGAGACAGACCGTGAGTGGGGGAGGGGTAGAGAGAGAGGGAGACACAGAATCCCCAGCAGGCTCCAGACTCCCAGCTGTCAGCACAGAGCCCAACGCAGGTCTGGAAATCACAAACCATGAGATCCTGACCGGAGCTGAAGTCAGATGCTTAACTGACTGAGACACCCTGATGCCCCTGAGACTTTTGAAGAGAATGGTGAAAATGTGTCTTAACCTTCACTGGTGCTCAGAGAGAAATTCATGAGCGAGTATAAATGGAGAGAATGACTGCCTTAGACCAGGGTTCTGAATGGGAAAGGTAACAATCTTGCCCTTAGAGATTCTTTGGCAATGTCTGCAGAAATTTTTGGTGGTCACAACTGGGGGAAGGGGGCACCCGATGAGCTGCTAAACATCATACAATTCACAGGAAAGAATTATCCAACTTAAAATGTCAACAGTGCCGAGGGAAAACACTGTCATGGACCATCTGCTGTCAGTGTGTGGAAAATCTCTGGCAGATTTTTTGTATATAAATACATGGACTTACATTGCAAACTTTAAATTAAAACATTTTTATTACAAGGTTTTTTACATCTCAATTTTACCATTTGAACATAGGCCAGGAATCTTTTGAAATTGCCATTGCTACTAAATATGGTAAACTTTGGTATTCCCAAGAGATGTGGTCTAATTTGTGTATGTATCATCGAATTCTTAAAAGCCTATGTTTCATTTAATTTTCTGGATAAAGTATAAGTATTAAGCTGCAATGATAAATGAGTGATAAGTGGCGGTTTGTGTTGAGGAATTTGGTGAGTAACAATTCCGAATTCTGCGACCTATGTGTGCACTATTAAAATTCACACCAAAGAAAATGACAAATTACTACATATTTGGGTCTTTAGAGGGTTTTTTTGTTTTGTTTTGGTTTGGTTTTTTCAGGAAAAGACCTCAAATGTTAAATTCGCAAAACGCCAAGTAATTACAGTAATTAACTGGTGAGAATAAATTTATTCAGTCCACAAAGTTTGAAGTTTATATATCTATATAAGTTTTAAAAATAGATATAACTGATGATATGTTACACATTTTTATAGAAGGAAAGCAAGGTAAAATAAGAATTCTAGGAGACAAAGTGACTTTGTGTTTACTTCTATGACCTTGAGAATCTCAATTTATTTTCTTGAACTTCTCCATTCTCTCCTCTCTGATGGAGATACTCATTCCTAACATTTGTTCAGCTGTATCATCGCCACAACAGACAAGTGAGGCCCAGAGACACAAGCACAATATCACGCACAAGTTAATAACGTGATCCTGCTGTTCTGAGTTTAATCTAGTGCCCTCACCCGGCCTGCGGCACAGCAGTATCACATAAACTACAGCAGGACTTTGAAAAGCACGGAGTTGGGTATGAGTGTCAGAGGCAAGTGAAAGGTATTAGGGCAAGCGGCAGAATTTCGCTGTGGGCGCTGACTGTCCACATATCCCATTTCCTCATCTTAGTCAACTTCCCCAACTTCCCCTGGCCATCCTGGCCAGGGATGCAGCAAGCCACTCACGTGTCTCTTTTCTCCTTCAGGGTGAGACTGGGGGCTGCTGGGTCTTCTCAGTTGGTCTCAGGTGTACCCTTCATCCACGTGCAGGTGTCCAAAGGCAGGTCAGGGTCCTGGGGTGCTGACCGGAGGGAGAACTGAGGGACAGCCAGACGGCATGGAGGTGGCCTCGGGTACCCCTGGCTTAGGGTGAAGGGGGATTTGTGCCACTTCACCCAAGCTCAAGGGACAGCCGGGTCCTGGAGGCCCACCCTGAAAATGGATTGCAATCAGAATAGCATTTTCACCTCCTACCAGCTGTAATCCCCGGAAAAGTGAAACTCAGACGAGTGGACTTTGACTGGGTTTAGTTGCAGCCAAAACTGTGACATTAGCACTCCACCAACCCCTGAAAGCCATGGCACTACTACTGGGCCCCATTTGACACACTAAGTGTGCGCTGTCTCCGGCAGGTCCTCACACAGCCCCTGGCACTGGTGGTCTGTCCTCACCCTTCCTTCCACCTCCCATATATCAGGGGTCCCCCTCCACCCCCCCGACTTAGTGTCAAGTTTGCACCTAAATGCAGTTTGCTAGGGCTTAGAGTTAGAAGAAAGACTGAATAGCAAATGTCCCATCCTTCGTTTTCCTGGGGAGAAAACAGAGGCCAGAAAGGGATTACCCTCCCCAGCTTCACAGCACCCAGCCAAGGTCTCATATGTGCAAGTTTACTGCTCTTTTCATCTTGGTTCTTTGTCCCTTTTTGCTGAGTCAGATATTGACTCTCAGATACTAAGGAAATTTAATAAGCTTCTCAACCAAATGCTTGGGCACAAAAATTATAACAATAAAGGCTACAGGCACATTTTGGGGAGGGGGGTGTATTCTTGTTTAGGTTAGATTTTCCTTCAAATTCTCCTAAGTCAGTTTTTTAATCAAAGTACAGGTCTTCCTGGGGTTCTGCAGAGACATTCTCAGGGATTCAGGAATTCTCCAGAATAATTTAAAATTTAATTTTAGATGTTCATTTCAGTATAAAATATAAGCATTTCTGATATTATGATATAACAAGATTTGAGCTGATTTTTTTTTCCCTGAAGTGTCTTCTCCTCCCCTGTTATCATAAGCCCATATTTGGGCACCTAACTTGATGTTGTTATCTCTAATATAAGATTTTTTCCCCTTCATCCTTCAGTGTAGATGAAGAGTCTTTCCACTGTGGAGAATGAGAGCTTCGAAGAAGAGAGAAAAATAATTAAGCATTGCCAAGCATCTCTTTACTCTTTCTATGTATCTGTTAGGTAAATGTGGCAAGTGCCCCACTTTACCTCTGGTTCCCAGAATGGCTGCTGTGCCACAGACTTCCCTCTCCCAAAATAACACGGAAGCAGCAAAGGAAAGTCACCCAAGGTAAGAAGAGGTAGGCCTTGTAAGGCTCAAATATTGGAAGGAATTTTGCTACCTAAAATGCTGGCGTGGAATGATATAGCAAGAGGAGAGTGATGTTGTGAAAAGAATAGTCATCATCAAGGCATATAGTGGGAGTCAATGGTGGAAATTTGAGGACAACCTTCCATACCAACACTGCATCATCCTTACCTCAGGACTTAGAAATAACCCTGGGAAGATGTCTGTTTTTAAATGATTAATTCTTGTGAATGCCACTGAGTTTCACTTGCAATTATTAGCTTAATTCCTCTACTATAAGACATAATAGTGCTTGACATAAAGGTTAGGATCAGTAAGTAAACACAGAAAATTTTTTACACCGAAATTTGCAGTATGAAAATATTCTACCCATTGCACATATTCTGTATCATCTCGATATAGATTGTTGGGATTCTCCCAGGAGTCTTTAGCACCCATTTTATACATTTTGTTTATGGTCAGTCTCAGTAGTAGTAACTGCCAGCTTGAGGAAGCTTATTTAAATTTTTGTGCATTTCTTCTCAAAAAACCCTTACATATGCTTTCTCAAGGGCCTACCAGTTTGGAAGTAAGAACTGTGTGCTCAATTATTATGTGAACTATGGATGTCCATTTTGTGTAGGGATATGTTGACATGTGGGAGAAACAGTCAGGAAGCACTGAGGAGACTAAGCATCTGGGACCAGGCAAGGATCCCAGAGAGGGCGGGAGGGAGAACAGAAGGAAAGGAGAGTCATGCATCTACATGGTCACCAGAGGGCAGCAGAGACACACTCACTATTAGGCCTTCAAGGGCTTTTCTTCAACACATGATTCACTCAGCTGTTTCTTCCTCCAAATGCTGCGGTCATTCACGGCTCCCTCAGCCAGTATGATAAAAGGAGCCCTGAGCTTAGGATGTCTGAGATTTTAACTCTGGTTTTGCTATAAATTTGGATAAGCTTTACTTTGGATAAGTCTCTTTTTGGGGCTTCAATTTCCTTAGCTTTAAAATAAGGATAAGGATAATACGTGCACTACTCATGTTAAAATATTCCTAAAAGGGTAATGTGAGAATATAATCATGACATAAAATTCCTATTTAGGTATAGGTTTCATTATTGGGAGTGGAGTTGTGGAAAAAAGGGAGACTACAACAGTAGAGGAGATGAGAAATGACAAGAAAGGAGTAATGCAAGAGGAGTCAGACGCCTTGTTAAGAATTTGGAGACATTCAGGTGATGACCATCAGCTCCTATTCTTGGGGCTCCTAATGGAAACCTTTTTTGAGAATTGTCAGGTCAACTCACCAGAAAGATAATTTATTTCATGGAGTCCCATAGCAATGGGTCTTATAAATATAGAGTTCTCTCCAGGAAAAGAAAGAAAAATAATCAATTCTCATATCCTGGTGATATACCAATATATCATTTCATAGCCTTCTTGGTCTTCTCTCTGATTGGAGAGGAGACGGCACTGGCAGAGCCCTAAGATCCCACCCAGAAGATGGCTTCCCCAGAGCACTGACGGGGAGCTGCTGCTCAGAAGCGGAGCGTGGCCTCTCTTCACAAGTTCAATGGGCACTTTGGGAAGGGGGGTGTGGTCCTTCTCTGTCCCCCTCCTCCATCACCCTTTAAACTTGGGAACAACAACAGACAAGAAAGTGTGACTGTCATTATTGCTGTTTAGAAGAGGCCTGAGGCTTTGAAATAATGTTTTACAGTAATATTTCTTGTATTTGTTCCTCTTGAAAATGTATTTTTCTGACACAAGATAGAAGATAATTGGCTTTGAGAGGAGGAATGGTTCCCTCACTTTAAAGTAATATTTGAGGCTTAAATGATGAATTCAGGCTGCCCATTACAGGATCAGTAAGGATGGAGGTCTACAGGGGGCCATGTGTGCAGAAGGGAGCTGACTAAATAGAAGCATGTCAACAACCCTGACCTCTGGGAAGCTTGCACCCCACAGTGGTGTGTTCCAAGGTATAAATAGCCTGAGGATTAACTCAAGCCCTGATGGAATAGAAACAAGCTCTTCTGTGTTCATGACTATACTGGAGTCCCTCTGTGATACCTCAGGTCCATCAAGATGAAGGTGATATGAGAATAAACTGTCAGGAAACAGCTAGGAGGGCTCCTTGGTATGTATGACTCTCCTCATCCTACCTACCTTATCCAGTGTCGTTTTGGCCTCATCAGGGGACACAATGGACATGGAATTGTGGCAAGCTCTCCTGAGACCTCTAGGGCTTAGGACTGTGACAATGTTCCATCAAATGATAGGGAGCAGAGTATTGTCATCTAGACAAGGAAGGCAAAGAATCAGTGGCAAAGTGAGATCTTATGGATTGAATAGTCATTGAGAGAGGAATGAAGATTGTGATTCCTAAAGTTCATGCCACAAGAATAGAGTAACTGCAGTTGCCTCAAGGACTCTTGTCCAGATGCAGCTTTCCTAGCAAAATCTCCTCACATTATAGATTTGCTACCAGAGGTCAGTAGAATTTTTTAAAAAGCAGTAGAACTTCTTCAGAGTGGTACTTGAAATACCCAAACGTTTAGGGATGGGGCACTGGGGGAATTCCTAGCTCTGACGGACCTACAGTCTGAAAGCTGTTAGTACTGTCAGACCAATCACTGACTCTGAATCCAAAACATGTCTGAAAAACCAATTCCTCTCACATTTAAAAAAGTTTAATGCACTTTTAAATTTAATTTTACAAAAAAGTTACATAAGTGTAGAAACAATCACTAAGAGCAACCATGAGTTTTTGAAAATGATAAAAATTACAATAAATTGATTCTACTGTGGGGTTTAGCTCGTAGGCGTGAAGTGCCAAGAAGAGCTACAAGCACGGGTGAAACTCACACCAGCTGACTAGCAAACCAGAGCCGATGCTGCACTTGGGGAATCAGGAAAATCACGAATGTGTGTTAATGCACTTCCACTCCTCCCAGGACCCCAGAGAGTGCACTCACAGAGATAGCCAGGCATGACTATCTACCTACCAACTCACCCCCCCCTCCCCCCCCATTTGCACCCTCTTGCCCTGCCAAACTTCTCAGGTTCTTGTATTCCACCCTCCATGCCACTCTGAAGCAGGCTACTGTAGTTCCTCATGTCACCGGTAGATGGCAGGCTTGTCAAGAACGGGGATTTCAGTAGGCTCAACGACTATGGAGTGAGGGAGGCTGTACAGAGTTGCGTCCTAAAACATCCCAGATTTTAACTTCCAACCTCTTCTTCTCATAAATTGTGTGGAACGGGGCAAGTGTAGGAAACTTGCTGCTGCCCAGTATGCTTCAGTCTCCTCAGGGCCTCAGCAAAATTGGTGACTGAAGATAGGGATCATGAAGAAACACCTAAATAAGCAGAGATTAACAATGGGGGGGGGGGGGGGGGAGGGCGGGAAGGGGAGGGATTCAACAGTGGTTGGAGAAATTAGGCACCTTTCCAGGGTAAATTCTATCTTTTGCTCCAGTACTGCCGCACTTTCATTCTGGAACCAGTTCTAGCTTCTGACTTCCGTTGCAGCTCCTGCTGCTCCCATTACCAGTAGCTGCAGAGCATGGCCCAAAGTCTTCTATCTGAAGACCTTCTGCTTCACGTCCCTTCCCTCGTTGGCTACTTTTAACAGCCGCACTATGCTGTATTGTGTGACAGTCCTCCATTTGTTCAACCAGTCACTTGTAATGGGTACCTGGATTGTTTTCAGTCTTTTCCTGTTGCACATAATTTTGCATGAAAAGCTCCACATGCACCTTGGGCAGCTGTCACTGTAGTAGGCTGAGAAGCAATAAAACAAAATAAGTGAGAGAGATGGCAGACAACTTTGTCAGGAATAGTGGAGCTCCCTCAAACCCTAGCATGCACCCTGGCACATTGGGGCCAATCTTAGAGTCAGTTTTTTTTATGGACTATGGACTCTGACTTTCTGCACCAATATTGCTCCAATTTGCCAAAGCCACTTACCTTAACATTTGCTGAGCATGTGGGTAGTGCCACCTTCCTTCTTAGATTTCAGGGGTGAAAGATGCCTCCAGAACTTGAATACTATCCAAAGAACAGGCCTCTCTCTTAGGGAAACTCACAACAAGGTACCAAACCCTTCACGAAAGAAAAAGAGAATGTATATCTGAGTGTCCCATCTCTTCTCCAGTGTCTCTTGCTTTTTGGTACTGGATCCCTGGTGACACCTATTCTTACAATTTCAGATTTGAGGTCTGAACAGGCTGGGTGGGGATGGGAGCCATCAGCAGCCCTATCACCTCCCTTCCTTCTAATCTCACCACTAGCCGTTGCACATTCATCCTGGCTTGAAACTTTATCTTTGTACCTTTGCTAGGTGGGAGCCAGCTTACAGCAGATGTTCTGAGTCTGTGCAGTTTGATTAAGTATCTGATTGTCACGTTGACTTTCCCTCTTGTTTTCTGACACACATACCAAGCTCTGCATAAAAGCGGGTATGAATTTCTAGCTGCTGGCTATGACCATCCATTGCTTTGCCATCTTGTCCATGGCAAAGACAGGTGCTGTAGCTGGATATGTGGACTTCTTTCCCCACACATGACATCAATTTCACAGAAGCTTGACAGAAAGCTGCAATAGGAAAGGAGTGCTATTGAAACCAACCTGGCGCACACGAGGACAGTATAATCAGTGTCTGATTGTTTAATGATGCACTGGTTGTTTAATAATTATGCTTGTGCATGATCCATGTGTGGCATGGTGCAAGCAGAAATGAATGGAACATGCCACCACCATTCATGTGGGGTCACCATCAGGACTCACACCAGGGGCTGTTAAAGCTCCTACCCAAGACTAGATCTTCCGGATGATGGACAATACATGCCCAAAGGGATAAGGGGTAGATGCACCCCAATGTTTATAACAACGCTATTAACAATAGCCAAATTATGGAAAGAGCTCAAATGTCCATTAACTAATGAATGGAAAATACATACACAATGGAATGTTACTCAGGGATCAAAAAGAGTAAAATCTTGCCATTTGCAACAACAACAACAAAAGGAATAGAGGGTGACATAGAAAATGACATGGACTGTTTGTTGAGGTAGGAACATAGATTATTAATATGTGATCTTTTCTCTTTTTTTAATTTAAATTCACGTTAGTTAACATATACTGTAGTATTGGTTTCAGGAGTAGAATTTAGTGATTCATCACTTACATATAACACCCACTGCTTATCACAAGTGCCCTCCTTAATACCCATCACCCATTTAGCCCATCCCCCACCCCCACCCCTCCAGCAACTGTCAGTTTGTTCTCTGTATTTAAGTCTCTTATGGTTTGCCTCCTTCTCTGTTTTTACCTTATTTTATTTATCCTTCTTTTCTCCTACGTTCATCTGTTTCCTTTCTTAAATTCCACATATGAGTGAAATCATACGATAGTCATCTTTCTCTGATTGGCTTATTTTGCTTAGCATTAATACACTCTAGTGTATTATTCACGTAGATTTTTGAAAAGACATGAAGTAAATCAGGTATTTTCACTCTAGAAATGTGAGCGTAACATTGTCATTTCTGAGACCTCCTCCATTTCCCCTTCAATCAAAACACTTGCAACTTGTTTAAAATCAGCCTTTTTACCCCATTTAGCTGAAGTTTTCTGTTTATTCCATACCCTATTGCATGTCTCTACTCCCTCCCCTCTTTCTTGTTCCTTATGATTCCAAGGCAATTTAAGGATGGTTCTGTCTTCCATGGGTCTAAGAGCTTTACTTCTCAGTCTGCACTATCCACTGTTGGGCCATTTCAATTTTCTGGTGGCCGGGATAAAGATGGGGTAAGGAAGAGGAGCCTATGGATATCCCCAGATGTGACCCAGGCAGTGGCCTGTTCCCATAGTTGGTGCCATCTCCAGGCTGCTTTGCATAAGTCTACAAGAGTCATCTGCTGGATCTGAGCCTTGCCTGGGAAGCGAGCTGTAAACTTTACTTTTCTGTAGACAAAGTTTCCATTCCATAATGACAAATGAATTTGTATAGTTGAGTTTTAGTTATAGTTTAAAAAATTAATCCTGTGTGAATTGTGTCATCCATAATATTTTCTACCTGCTATTTATTTATAGGTAATGAATGAAAGAGATGGAGGTTTTAGGAAAAGCAGGGTATGGATTAAAGAGGTCACTAACCTCTAGAAGGAATAATCACTTTTTGTAGCAAGTTGTTCTGGACTTAGGCTGTTTCTCTTTTCCTTCCCACACTGAATTGATGGGTGATTGCAGCTGTCTCAGTACTGTGTTCATTGACTGGTTTCAACCCCCATCATGTACATTCCCCCTGCCTTCTGAAATGCTCAGCTGGACAAGACCTTTAAGTAAAAAAATATGAAGCAGGTATAGAAAAAGAATGTATGGAGTGAAAGAAAGAAGGGAAGAAGGGAGGAGGAAAAGATGGAAGGAACGAGGGAAGGAAGCAAGATTTGGAAGGAAGGAAGGAAGGGGAGAGAAAGGGAGGAAAAGTAAAAGGGGTCAAAAGGAGAAAGAAAGGGAATGGGGGATAAAATAAAACAATTCTAATTTTTAATAGTTTCCAAAAAATTCTTACAATGGTGCCTATTTTCATACACAATATAAAAATATACCAATTCCCTGTAAACCCCTACTCCTATGATGTCAGAGAGAATGCCATTCATATCTACTCACCAGATGAATGTGTCCTTCACCTTTTGCTGTCTGATCATTCACCATCTTCTACATCCCAGCAAGCCAATCAAGGGTGAATTATGCAGTATGATCCTCTTCTAATACAGAGTCCAAGGGTACAAACCCCTACCAAATTTGTTGGAGATCATGATTATACAGATTTATTGGCCCAGATGATGGCCCGGTACCAGCCATGACTCTAAAGCCACTGGGTTTGCGTCACAACTCAGGTTATAAAGCCTGGTTAATTAAATAAAACTCATTGAAAATTTTGCAGAAGATTGAAATTATAGCTCCAGGAACCACTAGTGGAACTGTATGGATCTCAGAGATAGGAAAAGAAGCACCTAGTGCACAGCCACATTAGAAAATGAACTTCATATAGGAACCTCAGGATCTAGCAGCTGCTCTCAGCATAAGTGGGCGAGGTCCCTGCAGCTCCTTAGAGGAAGAAGTAAAGGATCTTTTGCTCCAAAGGAAGTATACATTGCCCTCATTCCGTATCCATATTGCACACCCTGAAGGAGGCCTCGCAAACTACTCAAATGCAAGTACACTCTTTGGTTGCGGTTATTACTCTTACTATGTAGTGCAGGATAATAAGATTGATACTAGACCCCGTGTGTCTAACACTCTCTCAGGAAGTGTGCTGAAACACATTCAGCAGGGACACAACTGCACTACAGGATGGCTGAGCATCAAGCACTTGCCTGCCTGGTTGGAAGGATTTCAGCCTGTGTGTCATGGATTCTGGCCATAGAGTCTGACCAAGTTCACTTTCTTCTGCATTAAATGGTACCAATGGAAGTGATGCCCAAATGAATCAGTTTGTCCTTATACCACTCTCAAATTATATCCCAAGCATAAAGGCTCTCCCAGCATGACCAAATCAGACCCATCTGGCTGGTCAATTTGTATTCTAATATTTTTACTATAAGTTTAATGGATGAGGCCTGGATTGTAAAGCTGGCATCCATAAATGTCCCTATAATTAGCTTATCAATGTGTTCAGAATCTATATTATTTTTTATTAAAAAACTTTCTTTAGGATTAGTGGTTATTTATTTATTTTTAATTTACATCCATGTTAGTTAGCATATAGTGCAATAATTATTTCAAGAGTAGATTCCAGTGATTCATCTCCTGTGTATAACACCCAGTGCTCATCCCAACAAGTGTCTTCTTTAATGCCCCTGACCCATTTAGCCCATCCCCCCCACCCACAACCCCTCCAGGAACCCTGTTTGTTCTCTGTTTAAGAGTTTCTTGTGTTTTGTCCCCCTCCTTGTTTTTATATTATTTTTGCTTCCCTCCCCTTATGTTTTTCTGTTTTGTATCTTAAATTCCTCATATGAGTGAAGTCATATGATATTTGTTTTTCTCTGACTAATTTCACTTAGCATAATATCTTCCAGTTCCATCCACGTAGTTGCAAATGACAAGATTTCATTCTTTTTGATTGCTGAGTAGTTTTCCATTGTGTATATATACTACATCTTCTTTATCCATTCATCTGTTGGTGGGAATTTGGGCTCTTTCCATACTTTGGCTATTGTCGCCAGCGCTGCTATGAACATTGGGGGGCATGTGCCCCTCTGAAACAGCACACCTGGATCCCTTGGATAAATACTTCATGGCACAATTGCTGGGTCATAGGGTAGTTCTATTTTTAATTTTTTTTGGAACCTCCACACTGTTTTCCAGAGTGCCTGCACCCATTTGCATTCCCACCAGCAGTGCAAAAGAGAGCCTCTTTCTCTGCATCATTGCCCACATCTGTTGCTGCCTGAGTTGTCAATGTTAGCCATTCTGGCTGGTGTTAGGTGGTATCTCATTGCGGTTTTAATTTGTATTTCCCTGATGATGAGTGATGTTGAGCATTTTTTCATATGTTTGCTAGCTATCTGGATGTCTTATTTGGAAAAGTATCTATTCATGTCTTTTGACCATTTCTTCACTGGATTATTTGTTTTTAGGGTGTTGAGTTTGATAAGTTCTTTATAGATTTTGGATACTAATGCTTTATCTGATATGTCATTTGCAAATATTTTCTGCCATCCCATTGGTTGCCTTTTAGTTTTGCTGACTGTTTCTGTCTCTGTGCAGAAGCTTTTTATTTTGATAAGGTCCCAATAGTTCATTTTTGCCTTTGTTTCCCTTGCCTCCAGAGACGTATTGAGTAAGAATTTGCTGTGGCTGAGGTCAAAGAGGTTTTTGCCTGCTTTCTCCTCTAGGATTTTTATGGCTTCCTATCTTATGTTTATGTCATTCATCCATTTTGAGTATATTTTTGTGTATGGTGTAAGAAAATGGTCCAGGTTCATTTTTCTGCATGTCGCTGTCCAGTTTTTCCAGCACCATTTGCTGAAGAGACTGTCCTTATTCCATTGGATATTCTTTCCTGATTTTTTCAAAGATTAGTTGGCCATATGTTTGTAGGTCAATTTCTGGGTTCTGTATTCTGTTTCATTGATCTGAATGTCTGTTTCTGTGCCAGTACCATGCTGTATTGATGATTACAGCTTTGTAATACATCTTGAAGTCTGGGAGTATGATGCCTCCAGGTTCAGTTTTCTTTTTCAATATAGCTTTGGCTATTAGGGGTCTTTTCTGGTTCCATACAAATTTTAGGATTATTTGTTCTAGCTCTGTGAAGAATGTTGGTGTTATTTTGATAAGGATTGCATTGAATATGTAGATTGCTTTGGTAGTATAATCCATGAACATGGAATATTTTCTATTTGTGTGTGTGTGTGTGTGTGTGTGCATGTGTCATCTTCAATTTTTTTTTCATAAGCTTTCTATAGTTTTTGGTGTATATATATTTTTTAACCTTTTTGGTTAGGGTTATTCCTAGGTATTTTATGGCTTTTGGTGCAATTGTAAATGGGATTGATTCATTATTGTTGTATAGGAATGCAACTGATTTCTGTGCATTGATTTTATATCCTGCACATTCGCTTTATTCATGGATCAGTTCTAGTAGTTTTGTGGTGCAGTCTTTTGGATGTTCCATATAGAGTGTCATGGCATCTGCAAAGAGTGAAAGTTTGACTTTCTCCTTGTCAATTTGGATGTCTTTTATTCCTTTGTATTGTCTGATTGCTGAAGCTAGGACTTCCAGTACTATGTTGAATAACAGTGGTGAGAGTGGACATTCCTGTCGTGTTCCTGACCTTAGGGGGAAAGCTCTCATTTTTTCCCCATTGAGAATGATATTAGTGGTGGGTCTTCTGTATATGATCTTGAGGTATGATCCTTCTATCCCTACATTCTTGAGGACTTTTATGAAGAAAGGATGCTGTATTTTGTCAAATGCTTTCTCTGCATCTATTGAGAGGATCATGTGGTTATTGTTCTTTCTTTTATTAACGTGATGTATCACATTGATTGTTTTGTGGGTATTGAACCAGCCCTACATCCCAGGTATAAATCTCACTTGGTCTTGGTGAATAATTATTTTAATGTATTGTTGGATCCAGTTGGATAGTATTTTGTTGAGGATTTTTAAATTTCTTTAATGTTTATTTATTTTTGAGAGAGAGAGAGAAAGAGAGAGAGAGCTGGGGAGGAGCTGAGAGAGAGGGAGACACAGAATCTGAAGCAGGCTCCAAGCTCTAAGCTGTCATCCCAGAGCCCAATTCAGGGCTCAAACCCACAAACTGTGAGATAATGACCTGAGCTGAAGTTGAACACTTAACTGACTGAGCCAACCAGGTGCCCCTCGAGAATATATATTATTAATGGAGTCCCCACAAAATGAGGTCATGGACACTGCATTCTCCTTTGCAAGGTACACCCCTGCTGATCCAATGGAGCTCACTGAGACTGCTCATGTAGCAGTAGAGCCCATACCTGTGGTTCCATCCTGGGCCAGGCCTCTAGCACATATACTCAGAATTCAGCACCAGCCTGACACTTATACCCTTCATTGATCTCTTCATGGAAAGGCCACCCTCCGCCAGGTTGGCCTCCACCACTCCCAAGCACACCAACTCCACAGACAACATCACCCTTTCCTGAGAGCTTACTGCTGGAGATGATTTGACCTCAGATGGCCACACCACAACCCAAGAGAACAACAAGGAAGACAATGTGCCCCAAACTTGTGGGACATTGGAATTTTTTCCTCTAATTTTTTCCCACACAAGGAGGGAAATGATTATATTAACTGTCAACCTGGAGGCTTATTTGCAAACATGCCTCCAAATGATTGACAATGAGGACCCAAGAGAGTACTTTTTTTTTTTTCTGAAAGAGCTAAGCACTTGCCTCAGAAAGCTAACCTTTAGCAAAATGCTTGTAAACCATAAGTCCCCTGCCATCTGCCTGGAAGGACTAAACAGCATTTCATCTTTATGTCAATGAAGCCAAACAATGTATTCTAAACCATCCTAGTTACATAAGTACTTCCTCACAATACCCCCAGTTTGACCTGCTCAACTCCGTGATCAGGGACCTCTCCATGCTGTTTTCACTGCTAAATGTACTGGATTACAGCTTTGCTTTCCACCTAACACCTCCACAACATATTCTGTTCCTCATTTTGTTTCCACCACCACTACCGACACCTCCTCCAGGCTTGAATTTACCACCTGCACTCCTCTCCACATCTTACCCATATACCCCTCCCTATTGTCCAACACAACCCTGCCTTACAACCAAATTGGCCACATCCAACCTGACAAATATATTCATAGAAACCTCTGAGCCTTGCAAAGTAAATGATGCTGGGTCTGTCACCTCGCAGTGGCTGACCTACAGCCAACTTCTGGCCCTAATTGCTGACCAAATTCCTTAAACAAAACATCTTCAACAATAATATATTTTTGTTAAGCAAAAATATATATTAATCTGACCAATTAAAAATGAAGACTTTTCCAGCTCTCCTTCCCCCAAACACACACAATATAGGTATATGTATGCAAACACACCTGTATTCTATAAGATCATTCGGAATTAAATAAATTCCACACTTTAGATCTCATGCAATAGAGAATAATATTTAAGAATGCCATTTCTTGACTTTCTTACCTGGACTGTGGAGTAAAATCACTTTCTATTCGTGGAAGAAGAGGTGAAAGGAGGATTCACAGGTGAGGGCAGGCACATTTTCAGAAGATGGAAACAACTTTGCATTGGAATGTCCTACATTTCTGGGATTTGTGCTGGATATGGAGTGGGAAAGATGGCATGTGGAGTTGGAAATGACTTCTGAAAACAAGGTGCCAGAATGTCTAAAATCAGGAGGAGGTTCTGAGTAAGGAGTCAAACCATTAATTGGTCATGTGGGGACAGCTGTTGAAGGCAAACACTCTTAGTCTTCTGTGGTGAATCTATTCCTTTAGAATTTCTCAGTTATCGAGTTCAGCTTGTGCCTTTTAGAACAGAACTTGGGTACTATAAAACAACCTGACTATAGATGTTCAAATCATAACAATGGAAACTGGTTGGATGGCAGGGAAATATTCTGAGATGTGGGTCCTAAATTACCAACCTCCCCTGCCCCAACACATACACATACACATACACATACACATACACATACACATACACATATACACACTTGTGGCCTTGGGTTCCATGTGAAACTTATCTCATTTCTAGGCCTTACTTACCTATTACCCCCAAATACTCCTCTGGTTCTAGGTTTGGTACTGTGAAGGAACCAGAGATAAGGTGTACATATTTGCATTTAGTAATTTAAGGAAAAATTCCCATTAGCTTCTATGTCTTGTCTGTATCACAAGTAATAGAAGTAAGAGTATTACATTTCTCAGGCTCTTTTTGTGCAAGATCTGAACGTGGTCTACATGCTGCCAGTAAAAGTTAGTATTATGAGATTTGGGAAGTGGCAGGTAGGTTGAAGCTATCTCATGTGGTAGACATAAGAGTTTCACACACAGGAGTCTTGGCAACAGCCTTGTGTTTCCAAGACAGTCCTTTCCTTGGGGCTCTAGAGGAGACAGTTTCCTGACCTCCTGGATTTAGGGGTACACACTGACTTTTGCTCCTCCAGTCTTCCTAACACTTTAAAGGTATAAGTCCTTGTAATACAGGAGAATTGTAACAAACGATTCTGTTTAAAGTGTCTATAGGGACTTCTATTTACAGACTGAATTCTGACTAGTACAGTGGCTCCTCACCATTTGATGTCACCGAAAAGAACTCACTCAGGTGCCCTCAGAAATCCCCTCAGACTAAGGAAGCTAGAGTATAGGAAGAAAACAGGAGACCATGAGTAGTGTCTGGATAGGAACATCTCTCTTGTCACAGGGAGAGGGAAATGAAAGTATTTTCTAACATCTCCCAATTTGGTAATCTCATGAGGAGAACCAATCAGCATTCTAGAACTAAGCAATATCATAAGTTGCTGAGCAACACCTTAGTTTGAAAGTGCTGTTATGACATTTAAGATATTTTTCTGTAAATTGTCTTTGAGTTTACCATATATTCATTGAGCAACTTATAAAAACCAAAGAGTATGACAGCCAGCAAAGGGCAGTCATAGAGAAATTATATTTGTTTTGACCTCTGAGGAGGAGATGACAAGCCTAAATCATAGGACCAGACTCTCAGCAGAGACTGATACTGTAGAACTCTCATCTGGACCATTCCTTTGCCTCCAGGAAGTGTATTTCTTAACAATTTTAGGGCAAAACTGCTGTGGGTCTCTTCTAAGTGATCTAGAAGTCAGTGGTAGAGGATGTTCAAAGCCCTCGTATATGATCAGATAATCAGTAATGTGTAGAGTTTTTTCTCTCATGATTTGTGAAGGCAGCAGTGGGTGGATATCTTATCCAGCAGTGGATAAGACATTAGCACAACAGTATAGACAATCTGCCCAGAGTATATGTGTCATGACTGATAATAACAGTGAACTCACCATCTGGTGGTCTGCCTCACTGACAGTTCTCTCTTTATTGAAAGTATTCAGATTCTAGCCCTTTCTATGTATGGCTTAATTTTCCTTCCTACGGCACTGTATGTCCAGAAACATGAGGGCCAGAGTGTGTTAACTTTCAGGTTTCTCAATGGTGAGCATCAAAATAAATTCTTAGAATCAGAACTGCAATAATTTATGACATGAGGAGAACTTTCATAATGTTATGACATGAGGAAAGTTATGGTAAAGCCCTCCTGCAGGTTATTATCTCTATTGCCCCCAGTAAAATAAGCTTTGCCCAATTTACTCCACCCTATGCATCACCTTGATTCCTCAAATGAGGTGTATCCCCAGCGGTCCACTCCAGTCTCAGGTCATATTTAGTACGGTGGGGATTAGGAAAAGGTACCCCCCCCCCTTACAGTCCACTGCTTCCAGTAACCATTACCTATGACATCTCTTCCATCCCTCTCCAGCTAGAGGACACCAGAGTTCCCCACTGATGTTCTGTAAATATAGTACAGTGCCAGGGATTCCCAGCTTTTGGGCTGAGTTGTCCATCTGGGAGTCTAGGAAACTGGAGAAGAATCCTGAAGCAATAAGAAGCTTTTTAAGTGAAGCTCTGTCACCCAGTACTGTCAAGAATCAAGTATTCTCCATAGCATGACAATTTACCTTCTCTTTAGATGATTTGTTGTCCCTTAAATAACTCCCCAGCTATCACAGCACAGAGGCATAATTTGTCACTAATTGTCACACAGGGTGTTTCCATAGATTTTATTCTCAGTGCTTCAGGTACATCTGTTTCTAGAACTTATATTGGGATGAAACAGTCTATGGCTGAATGTACAACATTCTCAAAAACTTGAGTTTTTGCTCTTTTTGTTTGTTTTGATTAATTGATTAAAACTTTATTTCTGTATCTAATGAACAAAGTGTTTCCTTTCCTGACCCTTTACAAGAGCTCTTTCCTTAGCAACAGATGTGTCATCTCAAAAGTTTTTCTGATTGGCTTCAGCTCAATTTATTTGAATTTTAATCAGTCAGACTCTATCATACCTTACATTCTCTTTTCCTTTATTCTTGTCAGTTCTACCCCACTCTTAAGCTCTACTGACCCCTATAAAATCGCCAAAGAAGAAAATGGCCGTAAGTAGAGTCCCAGTGCTAGGATTTTTCATCATGGCTTTACTGATGGGTCCTCAGGAATCATTGGCTATCAAAGGTAAGTGCTAAGAGAAACAAAACTTTGGATATAAGCTCTAAGAACATTCGCGAGATAAACTGTAACTATTTGCAAGACAATCTTTGGGCTGAAGGGAAAGTATGGCAGTCTTCATGTGGTCTAAATCTGAAAGTATAAAAATTATAGTTTGAATATCTTATCATAAATTGAAGCCAGTCACATTTAGTTGAGAGGAACAAAAGCTGAGTATTGATTAATACCATTGACTTTGAGATCAGCCAGACTTGAAGTGAAAATATTTTCTGAGAGGCATTAATGTAAGCTAACGTCTGGGTTTTAATTTCTTTTTCTGGAAAATAAGCAAATTTTAAAATCTCACATAATTTTGTATGATTAAATGAGGAAAAAAATTTGAGAAGTTCTTACCATTGGTTCTTAGCCAAATACATGGTAGTTATGTTTTGGCAATTGAATCCTGTCAGCATATTTTAAGCACATTGTACTGAAGATCACCAGAAAGGGAAGTCACCAAAAGCAATTAATCTATCCAAGGGAGGGTAAGGGCAGGTATGTATGCTGATACAAAATGCATTTAACTTACTTCCTCTTGGGAGAGGGATATCCCCTTCACCCCTTCAGTAGATTTTACAGTGATCTATGGTCACTATCATTTAGTGATTTTCACAAAAGAGTAGAACAATGAGTAAGAATATGGAGATTCTGCTATTATTCTCTGTCATCTCCACATGAAATGTTTACTTCTGTGAAAATGTATTATGAAAAAGTATCCTTCACTCAGACTGATCCCACAGAGGGTGGCAGGTACACTGGAAATAAGTAATGTAATAATCCAACTCCAAGACCCATGATAGAAATTTTAAGTTTCTATTGCCTAGAAAGAGCCACATATAGAGATACATACCTTGTAAGATAGAGTCTCTTTCCTTGGGATGGAAGGGGAAGCTAGAGGTGTCTCTGTTCCTTAAATACAAAGCAACTTTAACCCTAAAATGCTTGTTACAAGCCTGATGATGTAATAAGAAATTACTTACTTTGCTTGCCTCATTTAATTCCAAAGACAAAGCCAAGGTAGAAGCAAAACCACAGGAAAGTATAGTAGGAAAATAACATGAGTAGATAAATTAATCAATTCAAGGTTACTAAGTAGCTGAATAAGAATTAAAGATTTAATTTGATTCCACAGTTCAGAACCCAGCCTTTTAAACAGTTTTCCCCTCTTCTTATATTACAATGTTCTGAGAGATGCCCTAGAATTCTTGTCTAAGTATATTTAATTGCCAGGAAAATGCAGTGAGTGAACAATTCTCTTTCAGGAGCTGCTGCTGTATTTCCAAATAGGGAGTCATTTCTCAGCTAGTAACATGGAGCCAAACAACGGCTTCACAAGACTCGGATTTTCAGCCCTCATTTCCTTCAATCCACCCTCTCTAACTCTGCCCCTTTATTTCTGCCCTCCAGCTGTGTTCAACATGGATGTCTTCCACCTGACCCTCATCTTCAGACTCATCCCTGCCCTCCATCACTCCTTCACTCCATATAGCTCCACTCCATATTGTTCCACTGCCCCTGCCAACATGTTTGTCTCACATCCTGGATTCTTTTTTCTCTCTTCCACCTTTCTTCTCCCACCCTAACACCTTTCCTGCCTTTTCAGAGGAGCATGTGATCATCCAGGCTGAGTTCTATATGAAGCCTGATTCATCAGGCGAGTTTATGTTTGACTTTGATGGTGATGAGATTTTCCACGTGGATATGGAAAAGAAGGAGACAGTGTGGCGGCTTGAAGAATTTGGACGTTTTGCCAGCTTTGAGGCCCAGGGTGCCTTGGCCAATATAGCTGTGGACAAAGCTAACCTGGACATCTTGATAAAGCGCTCCAACAACACCCCAAACACCAATGGTAACTTCTACACCGCTAGACATTGGAATCCTAACGTTGAAACAGATGCTTTGGCTTGTGTTACATTTTTGTGATTGACTTTCCCTCCCAGGGGCCTAGAGTTGCTATCAGCAAGCCCCTACGTCTCATGCCAAAGGCCCAAGAACAGTATATAAGTTTATTCCTTTCCTGATGTGCTCACATCTTATCCTCACCATGCACAGTCACTTACACTGTGAGTCATTGCTCCAAATCTATGCCAGGAGAGACAGGAATAAAATTATACCCATTACTTAAAATATCCCAATATATATTATACCATAACATTGGTTCCAATTCATGAGGGAGAGTATCAGAGATAGGTATCTGAGACTGTGGCATAGATTCTCAGGCACATTTCCAATTGCTTTTTCAAAAGCTGCAGTGGGAGGGAGAGGGTATAGCCTAAGCAGGGAGGCCTAATTTCTGTCATGCGTCCCCAGAACCTCCCGAGGTAACTGTGCTCTCAAACAGCCCTGTGGAACTGGGAGAGCCCAACATCCTCATCTGTTTCATCGACAAGTTCTCCCCACCAGTGATCAATGTCACGTGGCTTCGAAATGGAAAGCCTGTCACCACAGGAGTGTCAGAGACCGTCTTCCTGCCTCGGGAAGACCACCTTTTCCGCAAGTTCCACTATCTCCCTTTCCTACCCTCGACAGAGGATGTCTATGACTGCAAGGTGGAGCACTGGGGTTTGGATGAGCCTCTTCTCAAGCACTGGGGTATGGACCATCTTCAGTCTCCTTCATTCTATGGTTTCCTCCCGTGATGCATGTGTCTGGTGCTTAGGGACCCAGAGTACCCTAACACATCCATAACAATTCCTTGTCTTATCCCATTATTCAGCTACCCCCATTTGTTAATTTGCATTCCTTTCATCCACCATTCTGTCTTCCTCTTATTTAATTGTTTAGTAACTATTCATTTGACTAAACACTCTACATTTGGTTCTAGGTGCTACTCCATATGACTGTCATTACTTCTGTACCGTACTCTGTTTTGTTTTCCCCAGAGTTTGATGCACCAACCCCCCTCCCAGAGACAACAGAGAATGTGGTGTGTGCCCTGGGCCTGATTGTGGGTCTGGTGGGCATCATTGTTGGAACCATCTTCATCATCAAGGGCATGCGCAAGGTTAATGCTGGTGAACGCAGAGGGCCTCTGTGAGGCATCCACAGGTGGGTGTCATGTGGTCAGAGGAAGACATATATGGAGTTTTCCAAGGGTAGGAAACAGAATGGAGAAAAGGATGTGTGATGTCTTTAACAGAAAATGACAGGAAAGTCATGGTTCTTGATTTATCTTTGCTGGACAGAATCAGACTTTGGCATCATCTGGTATGCCAAGGTTTTAAGATCCCATATTCTTTCGCATACATGTACACCTAGACCACAAATTCAATCTTGGAAGTTATCTTTACTACCTAAGACCATTGATGCACATAATACTTCTAAACCAAATGATCTAGGAAGGATTTGGGCACTTCTGGTTTATATTTTCTGAAGCGGTACATCAGTTCAGAAACATTTCCAGAGGTTGGCTCTTGTGGGGTTAAGATAAATTCACTGGATGAAATGAAAATCCCTTGAAGGCCATTGCCTGTTTTTATTTCTGTAATCTGAAAAGTGGTGTGGAAACTTCCAAGAGAACGTAAGCCATGGTCTGCTCATTCATGCTTACTTGGAGAGTAGGGGATGCAGTTCATGTTGGAAAGGTTATATTTACTAGATTGTATTTACTATTACTTGGGTTAGATGAATATTAAGACACTTTTCCAAATCAGGGTTGCCTGAGTGGCTCAGCAGGTGAGTGTCCAATTCTGGATTTCAGCTCAGGTCATGATCTCAGGGTCATGGGATTGAGCCCCACAGCAGGCTACAGGCTGAGTGTGGAGCCTGCTTGGGATTCTCTCTCTCTCTCTCTCTCTCTCTCTCTCTCTCTTTCTCTCTCCCTCTACCCTTCTTCTCCACTCATGCTCTCTCTCTCTCTAAAATGAAAAATATTTATATTTTATTATTTTTTAATGTTTTATTTATTTTTGAGAGACAGAGAGAGAGAGAGAGCATGCACGAGAGGGTCAGAGAGAGAGGGAGACACAGAATCTGAAGCAGTCTCCAGGCTCTGAGCTGTCAGCACAGAGCCTGATGCAGGGCTCAAACTGGTGAACTGTGAGATCATGCCCTGAGCTGAAGTTGGATGCTTAACTGACAGAGCCACCTAGGCGCCCCATAAAAACAAACAAACAAACAAACAAACAAACAAACAAATAAAAAATGTAAAGAGACTTTTCCAAATGAAAGGATCAAGGGAGAAAGGAAGGAATCTGAAAAGAGAGCTTGAAGTATTCATCTTAACACTTTAGTAACTATGTGTGTCCTGCTACAGGCAATGGCATTTCCTAAAGAGAAGATCAATGAAGAAATTTGTGCTTTAATAGCTTCATGAGCCCAGCAATACTCCAATTGTGCACCTCACAGAAGACAACTTTTCTCCAGCATTTTCAGCCCTTTAGCTATTCTAAGAATAATGATGCCTTCCTGATCTGTCCAGACTCTGACATCTAGTTATTCCCTGATTGTTGCCCCTTCTTGGGTATGTTTTCCTCCATTTTCTATCTTCATTTTAATATCACCATGTAATGCCTCTGGAATAGATCCTAGAAGATCCTTTCTCTATTATGGAACCTTTTGAATGTTCAATATAGACATCATTTCTACATTTATTGCTTGGGTTTCTTCAAACTGTAATTGTGATTTTTTGAGCACAATAAACTTTTGATGAGTCTGAGATGAAGTTTTGGTGTCTAAACCAGTTCTTCATAGGGACTAGGAAATATATGTGATTCTTTCTTCCTGAAATGTGTTAATGTTGAATGTGTGTGATAAATTCTGTAAGTAATCAGAAATATCTAGGTTCATTAGGACCATGCCTCACTTGTAGCATCCATAAGCAATCCAATTGCTGTGGTCCAGTCCCCCTAGGAAAACCCTGGAGTAGAGTTTGTTGGGAGATCTCTACTTAGCAATGGTTTCAGAATCTGATTTTGGTTCTTGAGTCCCTAAGTTAATAACATATCTGGATCTCTGGTAGGATGAATGTGGAAGCCTAGGGTTCAGCGTTAGATAATAAGTGAGACTGATGATGAGGAGCAGATGGGAGTGGAGTGGGGAGACAATAGAGGAGGATTCATATACTTTACAGTATTACGTATCAATTACACCCCGTCCAGGTTTAATGAAAAATAGGATCGAACGTTGTGGATCAACATTACCCATTTTATTGACATAGTCTTGGATGCCTATTTCATTTCCAGGAGAATGGTCTGACTTCTTCCTAGAATAGTCTTGGATTGGATATGTATCCCTGAGTAGAAAAATCAAGTAAAAAGTGGGAGTTTGGGCAGAACATGACATTAAAATGGAAGGAAAAAATATTTAAGACACAGGGGGATATTGCTCATTTATCTGTGAAACTATTACTTGATCTTTATTTCTAAATGGCTAGCAGAGCCTACCCAAAACCATAAAGATTAATTATCCTGACAGTTTGTCAGAGTGGCAAATAAGGGATGTTGCATTGATGTCAACTTGGGGTTCATCTTGCTATACATTCACTAGCTGTGTATTCACTGATACCTTACTTAATTCAACCTACCTGATTCCTTTCACGAATATACTGGTGGGAATTTTTATCATACTGAGTTATTGTAAAAATTAAAGGAAAACTGCAAGAAGAGTAATGAGGTACCACACTTAGTGGTAATAATGTTGCAAAAGTGATCAATTCTATTATTTTTTTCTCAGAATTTCTACAGCCCGATGATAAAAATCTCAGAAAAACCAAAGCAAGATGACTTTGATGGGTAGCAAAATAGATCACCCCAAAATATACCACTTAGCCATAAGGATCGTTTTGAACTGATAAGGTGGTCTTGGGTAATACAATTGCTTTAGATTGCTTATTAGCTGAAGAAGGAGGCTGTGCCATAGCAAATACCTCCTGCTGCTCCTGGATCAATGCCTCTAATGTTACAGAAACTCAAATACGGGAAAAAAAAACAAGCTTCTTGGCTAAAACACATTGATACCAACTGGTTTGGTACCTGGGGGTCCCGACTAAGAGACATACTTCAGTCCCTTGGTATTCTCCTGATAGTCATCATGAAGCTACATTCTCTCAAGGCGCTTAAACACATGTTTATAATCACCAGCAGTACATCAGATGGTCTCACTGCACTTGGAGAAGCAGAAATGGCATGAACGGTGAGGTGCAAACACCTTCCACGAACCTGATCTGATAACCTAAGAGTTTCACAGGGAAACAAGAACAACTTAACCCTGATGGTGACAGAGAGGCACTAATACGAAATTTGGTCCACCTCTCATGTGTGCAAGGATGACCAAAATGGGGGAATTGTTGGAGTAATTTTACTAGGAGGCCGTCAGACAGAGATGGCTCCAACATCTTGGTAACTTACATGAGCAAACTGAAACCTAAGCCAGAGTCAGTTCCTTTAAGTGCACTCATACCCCAGCAAAATTCACCAATAGCCAACTGGGATTTTCCAAGTCAGGCCAATGAATAAGGTATAGCCACTCAGGTAATTTCTGTGCTCTGTTTCTGCATCTATTCTATCAAATCCTTTCCCCTAAGCTCCTGTCAGAGAACTTGCACCATTTTGGGGTTGGCACTGCCAGATTTGAATAATTCTCAAAAAACAAAAACAAAAACAAAAACAAAAAACAACTCTTGAAAATTATCTTATGCCTCAGTTTCTCTTTTATCACTTTATAGGACTTACTAAAAACTATCAAGTTTCTGTACCTATGGCTTAAATAATGAAAGCCACATCTTCAGAAATTTGAAAATAGGCATAGGTATTTCTTTTACATAGCTCAATTTTTTTACTATAAATACAGGTACAATAGGAATAGAGTAAAACTTAGACACATGTGGAATAAAAAAGAAAACATCTCTATACTTCCATATACTTCCATACTTTACCTTTGAAGAGTAGTTTTAAGTTTACAGAAAAATTGGGCAGAAAGTACAAAGTCCAGAATTTGCATCTTCCTCCTGCTTCACAAATAGTTTCGCCCTTTATTAACATTTGTCATTAGTGTGTTGCATTTGTTACAATTGATGAACCAACACTGATACATTACTATTCCCTGATGTCCATAGTTTAGATTAGGGTTCACTCTTTGTATTTTTTGCATATATTTACTTTTTATTGAATTTGTTAATGTTACAGAGTCCTTGCACTGCCAAACCATGCCTGAGAATTCAAAGAAAGAGATGATACAGTGGACTGCCTCAGCTACCCAGCATACAGTATATTGAAACTTGATTCATGTGCATTTTTTATAATTTCACAATCTTTCGAAAAGTTATAACAAGAGTTGGAATTTTTTATCTCCCGCAGGCCTTCAGATTTCTAGTATAGTATGCCACTAAATAAAACTTCCACACATTCATCTCAGTTCATTCCTCAATAACATAACCCCTAAACAAAATTTTGCTGGAAAAAAAATGTATACTTTTCAGGGGAAATATGTGGCTCAAGGTCCAAGAGTTTATTTAAGAATTTTGGTTCCCACATGAAGTCTTCAGTTTGACCAAGAATCTCTTGTTTCTTGATTAATCATCCAACCTCTCCTTGGCTGGTTCAGCTACTCACCCCAATACACCAGAGGCCAGGCATCCTGCCTGCCACCTCCAACCACACCATTATGGCTCAGGTGTGGTGGGCAGGTCCTGTCAGGAGATCCTGTCAACTCCCAGGAGCTGATTCCTGCACTGACACTGTCATCAAGACTGAACTCCCATAGGGTTTCCCCCTCCCCCCCCACAGGAACAGTTTTACTCCCTCATTTGCTTCACTCTGGCCAGTAGCAAGTCTGCAACTCTTGCATTTGGCAAAGGGATTTATTATAGAGAAACCCAGACTCTGCACCGAGCGGTCATGCATCACTTTGCAATATTTCTATTGACCCAAAAATACAAAACTAGTAAATTACCAGACTATCTCATTAGATGGAAAAGCTTTTCAGTAATCCTGGGTAGCTTCCTGAAGTCCCTTTAAGGACTAAAAATTACAAGATTAAGCTGTAATTTTTAAAAACAGAAGGGCTATGTCACCTGTCTCTCTCGCCCTGGACTCTTCAAATGAACATAGACATACCAGAAGTTTGAAAACAGAGGTAAGCTGGCACGGTCATTGCATCTGCAGAATGTCCAATACCTTAAAAATTTGGGCACAAGCATGTCTGGTAATCTTTTCAAAGATCTTGTAAGATCTGTGAAAACCTAAGTGGGTTTTAGGTTAAGGTTCTGATCACAATGCTCTGAATTTATAAGGACAGGTCAGTGAATCACGTGGCCTGAGCAGAACCCACACTCTTTCCACTGCAGTTTACTGTACAATGTAGACCTGATTAGAGGAGGCTTTGGCAGCACCTGAAGTAGAGCCCCCCTGCATCCACTGCCCTTTTATTTTGTTCCACTCTAGGGACTGGAAAATTCATGAGATGTGTCACAATCCTAATGCATATTTCAGGTTACTTATTCAACCAAGCAATATGCTCTGTCAAAGAACTTATTCCAAGTCAAAAAAAAAAAAAAAAAAAAAGGATCTGTTCCACATTAGCGGAACAGAAAAAGCACTACCCAAATAAAAAAATCACTAAAAGAAATGAGATCACACCCCTCCTACCCCCTCTCCCACTTGATAGACCCAAGTACGGTTGACTCTAACTTGTGGTTACCTCAGAATACAACTCCCACTTTAAATTATAAAATCACAGCCCTACACAGATTATTGAACACAGTTCTTTTGAGAGCTCCCATTCCAGGAAGTCTAACACAGCCCACTACAGAGTATGCCTTAAGGATGGGGCACAGGACAGGTTAACATTAAGGTCACTTAAATTTTCATCTTTTGCAGCAGATCAGAACCCAGATGGCTGACTTTCTGCAGGATTTCTGATAGGAATCCAGGAGAGCTGGTTTCAAGCTCCACAACCACACTTAACTAGCTGTAACCTTCGCGTTCAGAAGGTGTGATGCACATGAAGTCTGCGCCTAGGGCAGCAACCCTGAGGCAGTCAGCCCTTACCAAGGCTCGGTATTTCCCAGCTTCCTACATGCTTGGCAGAGGACTGCAGGGACTGGGGACTGTGTGGCACTGTAGATTTCTGGTGGGCCTTGCAGTGTTTTCCTCGTTGTGGTTAACCTGGCTCCAGGCGGTGTATACACACCGCTGGTCATCGCTGGTTTCTGTAATGATTATTGCAGCAGGAGGTGCTTGTACTGGAGCGGTTTTACTCCAGGGACCTGAAGATTCTTCTATACCACCATCACCACCTCCACCTTCTTCCCAGTTATCACCTGGATCTTCTCTTTTCTCGTTATCTTCTTCCTTTTCACTTATTGGCATTGCCTGAACTCTGAGGCCACTGTAATCAACCTCTTTTTGCTCAAATTCTTTCCACTCATCTTCATCCTTAATGCTGTCGTGAGACTAATTCCGTTTCGGGCTTAGAGGCCAAGATTGTTAGAAAATTCAGCTCAAAGTGCTGGGCTGAAGTTGGAACACTGAACTACTCAAGAGTCTCAGAGCAGATGTCCCCCGATAAATGCTGCTCTGGGCCTAGCACTTCAGGCCCAGACCTATTTCCACTTGAGGGTGCCTCTGTCTTGGTCACAGTCCCAGCCAGTGACAGGAGGTGCAGGGGCAGGAGTGGATGGGAGTGGGGGGAGGTAGGGGGGGTGGGAGAGAGGAGCCAGCCTGGCTTGGGGAAGCTTCCGTCACATGGCCAGCCTCTGTGCCACTCCAACCACTAGCTGGCCCCTCCTGGAGGGTTCCCCAGACAAGCTGCCAGCGGGGGCGGGCGCCTAGGGTTCACTCTTTATATTATAGGGATCTTTGTAGTTTTGCCTTTTCCAGGATGTCCTGAGTTGAAATCATACAGTAAGAGCTTTTTTAGTCTTAGACTAATTCATTCGCTTAGCAATATGCATTTAAGTTTTCACCACGTCTTTTCAAAGCTTAATAGCTTTTTAAAAATTGCTGAATAATGCTTCATTTTATGGCTGTTGCACAGGTTATCCATTCGCCTATCGAAGGACATCTTGGTTACTTCCACCTTTCACATTATGAACACAGCTGCTTTAATCATTCCTGTATCAGTTTTTGTGTGGACCTGTTTTCAGTTCTTTGAGTAAATACGTGGGAGTGTGATTGCAGGACTGGAAGGTAACAGCGTGTTTAGATTTGTAAACATTCACCATGGTGCCTTCCCTATTGTACCACACCCTGGCTGGCTAGCACTTGATGTTGTGAGGGTTCTCGATTTTAGCCAGAAGGCCACCTTTTGGCAACTTTTTATTTTGAAATAGTTATAGTTTCACAGGAAGTTGAAAAGACAGCATAGAAAAACCTTGTGTACCTCTTTACCTAGTTTCCCAAAAGGATTATATCTTTAAAAATATATAATATGAAAACCAGGAACCACACTGGTAAAATGTGCATGTTCAGTCATATGCCTATGTTCCATCCCATGTGTGCTACTGTGTGACCCCCACCACCGGCAAGCACAGAATTATTCCAGTACCACAGGGATCTCCCTCTTGCTTCCCTCTATATTCACAACCACTTCCCTTCAGACCCCATCACCCCACACCTGACAACCACTAATCTGTGCCCCGTCTCTATAACTTGTCATTTTGAGGATGTTAGATGGATGGAATCATTCAGTAGGGGACTTTCCAAGACTGGTCTTTTTTGCGAGCATAATGCCCTTGAAAGCCATCCAGGTTGTCAGGTATTTCCACAGTTTGCTCGTTTTCATTGCTGACAATGTTCCATGATATGGACGCACCACAGTTTGTTTAACTGTTCACCTACTGCAGGGCCTTTTGGTGGTTTCTAGTTTGAGATTATAGCAAATACAGCAGCTGTGAACATTTGTGAACAGTTTTGTGTGAATGTGAGTTTTCATATGTGACATAAAGGCCATGAAATGTGATTCCTGGGTTAGGAAGTAAGTGTATGTGTATTTTTTAAGAAACTGCCAAACTATCCTCCAGAGGGGGCTGCACCAGTACACGTCCCCTGTCAGTGCAGGAGACTTCAGTTTCTCTGCATTCTCGTCATCGTTTGGCATTGGCACTATTTCATATTTTAACTGTTTCAGTAGGTAAAGAGTGATATCTCAGCATATTCTCAATTTGCATTTCACTCCTGTCTAGTGATGCTGAACATCATTCAATGAGCTTATTTTCCATATGAATATTCTCTCTGATAAATGCCTCTTCATGTCTTTCATCCATATTGTAATTAGAGTAGTCTCCTCTGTGTGTGTGTGTGTGTGTGTGTGTGTGTGTGTGTTTACTGTGGAGTCCTAAGAGTTCTTTGTAGATTCTAGACACATGCTCTTTGTGATATTTTGGGTGTGCAAATGTTTTCTCTTTGTCTGTAGCTAACCTTTTCAGTCTCTCAATAGGATATCTTTCAGAATAAGTCTTTAAATTTGAGAAGGCCCAATTGATGTCATGTCTAAGAACTCTTCACCAGGCCTAAAGATTTTGTCCCAAAGATTTCCTCTTGTTTTTTTTTTTAATTTTACACTTGACTTTTATAATTTCTTTTGAGTGAATTTTTATAAAAAGTGTGAGAATTGGTCTAATTCTTTTCTTTTTCCCCTCCCATTTTTCTTAATGCTTATTTATATTTGTGACAGAGAAAGAGAGAGAGACAGTGTGCAAGCGGGGGAGGGGCAGAGAGACAAGGAGACACAGAATCCCAAGCAGGCTCCAGGCTCTGAGCTGTCAGCACAGAGCCAGATGTGGGGCTCAAACTCACGAATCGTGAGATCGCGACCTAAGCCAAAGTCAGACATGTAACCGACTGAGCCACCCAGGCGCTCCTTTTTTTCTCCCATTTTGTTTGCTTTGTTTTTGCCTATGGATATCCATGTGTTCCAACAACATTGTTTGAAAAGACAACCCATCTTCCACTGAGTTGCATTGCACCTTGTCAAAAATGAGTTGGTGGACGCCTGGGTGGCTCAGTTGGGTAAGCATCTGACTCTTGATTTCTGCTCAAACCATGATCTCATGGTTCGTGAGTTTGAGCCCTGGGGTCTCTGCTTGAGAATCCCTACTTGGGATTCTCTTCTGCTTTCTCTGCCCCTCCCCTTCATATGTTGTCTCTCTCTCACTCTCTCAAAATAAATAAATAAACATTAAAAAATAAACTTAAAAAATTTTAAAAATAAGTTGGTGTGGGTCTATTTCTGGATTCTCTCTACTGTTCTATCAGTCTCTGTGCCTGTCCTTCCACAACCCCCATTAGTCTTGATTACCAGAGGTACAGAACAGTCTTCAGTTTGGCTGGAGTGATCATTCAATTTTGTTTTTCTTTATCAAATTTAGTTTTATCTATCCTAATTTTCATTGCTTTCCCATATACATTTTAGAATAACTGTGTCTACAGCTATTAAAAATTGTGCTCAGATCTGGATATTAATTGCATTAAACTGGCATATCAATTAATTGACATCTTTACTATGTTCAGTTTTTCAGCTGATGAACATGGTAAGTCTTCATTTATTTAGATCTCTGATTTCTTTCATCAACATTTCTGTTTAGAGTCTTGTGCATGTTCTCTTAGAGTTCTAATTTAGTGTTTCTGTTCTTTTCTTATTTTGAGTGATTATAAGTGGCATTGCTCTTGAATCCTGTCACCTTAATGAACTCCCTCATTAGTTCTACAAGGGTTTTTTGTGTTGGGGAGGAAAAATTCCATGAGATTTTTATGGAGACTATCATATCAAATGAGCATAGAGATAGTTTTATTTCTTCCTTTCTGATGTGCCTGTCTTCTGAACACCTCCTATTCATCTCTTGAAGAGATGTCCCCCTCCTTCAGCATGAGATAGCTGATTACCTATCACCCAATGTGGACGGAAGAGATTGATAGCAGTTTACTACATATACTCACAGCCTGAGGGAAAAGAACACTGCATTTCATGTAAGGCCACACGAGGGTTGCATTTGGGAACAGACTGAGTCATCAGGGCTGTGAGAGGCAGACTTTGTAGCAACAAGAAGATGAAGTGCCTCCTGGTTCCCACAGGAGGATGCTATTGGTTTGTTTGAATAGTTCCATGGACAGGTAGAGAACTGAAGCCGTTAGGTTAAGGATCAGTTGGAGAACAGCTTTTCAGGCTATAAGTAGCTGGGTGGCAGTCTTTCCTTCTAGGCTGGAGAAAGATACCTGGTATAGGCAGGGTACTCATGGTTATGCTTTTGGTGACCCTTTTGAGCCTTGCCACAGTAATTACTGCTTTCTATTTTGTTGATGGCAAAGACCAAAGGAGCACTCAAATAAAGGATTTAAATTTTTTTTTTACATTTCTTTATTTTTGAGAGACAGAGAGAGACAGAGCATGAGCAGGGGAGGGGCAGAGAGAGAGGGAGACACAGAATCAGAGGCAGGTTCCAGGCTCTGAGCTGTCAGCACAGAGCCCAACATGGGGCTCGAAGTCACAAACTGTGAGATCATGACCTGAGCTGAAGTCAGACCCCAACCAACTGAGCTCCCCAGGCTCCCCTCAAATGAAGGATTTTTCAAAGAAAGACCTCTTTGGTAATGTTTCAAGGGATGGAATGTTCCTCACGTTGAACCTAGAAACCCTCAGTGAAGGAAATCAGAAAAAATGTTTTAAGAGGATTATACTGAGGAGTATTAGAATGTTCAGAGGCCTAATGAGGATACTTTAAACTACCTAATTAGTCTATTTGCACACCCAGGTTGAGATTGTGTGTCATTAAACTAAACAACCTGTGTGAGATGCATATTTTAATTGGTATTTGGAAGTTTCTGAAAGAACACTGACAAGATACTCTCCATTCAGGAACTTTCTGAAACAGTAACAAAATTGAGCTAAAAAATATCAACTCCATCATACTTCCTAGTATTCTACCTTCTTCTTATCCTTTTTAAAAAAAATTTTTTAATGTTTATTTTTGAGAGAGAGAGAGAGCAGAGTGTGAGTGGGGGAGGGGCAGAGAGAGACACACACAAACAGAATTCTTTTTAACGTCTATTTATTTATTTATTTTTGAGACAGAAAGAGGCAGAGCATGAATGGGGGAGGGTCAGAGAGAGAGGGAGACACAGAATCTGAAACAGGCTCCAGGCTCTGAGCTGTCAGCACAAAGCCCGACACAGGGCTCAAACTCATGAGCTGTGAGATTATGACCTGAGCCGAAGTCGGACGCTCAACCAACTGAGCCACCCAGGAACCCCATACACACAGAATTCTAAGTGGGCTCTAGGCTCTGAACTGACAGCACAGAGCCCGACGTGGGCTGGAACTCAGGAACTGTGAGATCATGACCTGAGCTGAAGTCTGACACTTAACCAACTTCGCCATCCAGGTGCCCCTTCTTCTTATCCTTTAAATGAGATGCTGGTGATTGAGGCATTAAAATAAAAATCCTCCTTCTCCTCACCATGCTAAGGCAATGATAATGCTGTAGTCAAAAGCTGTCCAGATTGGAAGCTGATATTCAGAGGCTGATAGAAATTTAAGGACTTCTCTCCTAAATTCAAATTAGAACTCTGTATCCGGAGGGAAGAAGAAAATTGAAGGTAAAGTGGTCAGACGAATAGATCAACCCATCATGGCTTTTATGTTGCAACCCAATTCTTTGAGAGATTGAAAGCAACTGTCCTTACCTTGTAAATAATTTGCAAAATATGAAATACGACCCAGAAAGAATTAAAAATCCTTCAACCTCTCTGGGAACTCTTATCTAGACGATTCTCTATTTTTAAGGTGGAAAGAAAAAAGGGGGGGGAGGGGCTTTTAAAAATTCAAATGGCTAGACAAGCATTCTTGCTCAAAATCTAGCCCACAGCTTCCAGGTTACTTGTCAAGGAAATACAAATCTTAACTATATGGTCTTTATATCTGTGTGTTTATATGTATGTCATAAATATGACATACTGTTCTACCTCCAGATGGTATTGCTAAAATTAATTGGTAAAAGAGCTCTACTTAGTTGGTTGAAGACAAGCATTTAGGGGAATTAGGCATTCTAAAACTCAGAAAGATAGAAATTAAACCCAAATGTTTCTCAAGGTCACGTGCTCTAGAAAAATATTCAATGTTAAAGCTAAATTAAGGCTTGGTTTAATTAAAATAAACATGGCTTTACAGTTATCAGCATTACAACTAAAGCATTTATTCTGCCTGGATTTACTTAAGTCAAATAAATTTATATGCTTTCAGTTGCAAAATGTTTTTTTGTTTTGTTTTGTTTTGTTTTGTTTTGTTTTGTCTTTTTGGAGTATAGCTCAGGAGAATGACTAACTCTTTTATGGGTAATCTGAGCATAATTGTCAGGAACAAGTAAATTGTATCAATGTAATTAAGTTTAAAAGGTTTGTAGGTAAAACTTTAATAGCTTCCACAATCTTTGGTTACCTAAAACTTTAAAGTTTTGCTAGGTCAAATGATAAATTGGGTTAAATTCATAGGATATCTAAGTCTTTTCCAAATAAGATAAAATATTATAACATTGATTATTAAACATAGGTTTATTTACTTTATCTTATTACAAAGATGCGAAAGATAAATTTGGGTGTGTTAGTAAATATATTTTATGCCTTATTGGAAGATTGTACTATGAAAAAGCACATATTTCTAGAAATTGTGAAATATATTAATAAATTTGCCAATCTAGAGAATTCTGATGTCACAGAGAGTTCACAATGGCTCACTACTTAGTTTTCACAAAACAGTAATGTTTCTAAGCAAAGTTCTAATGAGTATAATGAAAAAAAACAGAAATAACAAGGAAAACATCTCTGGAGGCAAAGAGAATAAGATATATGCTTATGAGAGATAGAGATACATTTGTTCAGGGAAAAGACAGTAATTTTGTCCTAAAATGAGACTGGTTGTTTAGAGAGGAGAAACTTGGGACAGCTATTGAATATTTTTTTAAAAAGTTTGTAGAAAGTGGTGGAAAAGGAATCCTTGGAAAAGAATTTTATGAGTGGTCAGGACTAAGGTTGTAATAAATGAATTTTAATATGGAAAGTACAATAGCACAAAATTGAAATCTGGTTTCTTTCTCTGTGAAGATGATAAAGTTTTCTTGCATTGCTGGTCTGCTTTTGATAGCAAATAGTGTGGTGGAGTCCCCTCCCTAAGGAATGTGGTGAAAATCCCAAGATAAGGGAAGGCAACCTGGCTATGTGTGAGTAGGTGACATACTTCACAACTCTGTAGCATAATACCACCCAATCAGATCGTATGTCTGTATGTTTTCATGTATGGGAGACAAAGAAATAGAAATCGTATAAAAGGCTACACCCCGCTGCACTCCAAGCTTAGTTTTTCGGGTACAAACCCACTGAGCCTGTACCGGCACAAAGTTGCTTCCTGGAAAGAAAAGCCTCAGTGTCACAACTCTCTGTGTGAACCTCGGTCCCATTACAATAATAAACAAAGGCTTTTCTTTATCTGCCTAGGAAAACAATTTCTATGTTATGTCTTTAACAGGTCTTCAATTACTTATGAAAGTTAAATCTCAATATTAAAAGAGCTAATTTTGCTAACAACTATGTAACCTTTTTTTTGCCTTTAGAATCTCTTATTGTCACCTTGGTTATATAGATAATTAAGTTTTAAATTTTGTCATAATCCCTGACTCTATTTAGTCATGTGCTTTAAAACCTTCTGTTATTTTGGGGGTGCCTGGGAGGCTCAGGTGGTTAAGCGTCAGACTTCAGCTCAGGTCATGATCTCATGGTTTGTGGATTTGAGCCCTGCATTGGGCTCTGTGTTGACAGCTCACAGCCTGCAGCCTGCTTCTGATGCTTGTGTCTTCCTCTCTCTGCCTCTCCCCTGCTCACACTCTGTCTCACTCTCTCTCTCAAAAATAAATAAGCATTAAAAAATAATAAAAAAAAAAACTTCTGATATTTTTGACAAGATTTCCAAAAATTCAATTCTAAATGAAGTCTCTTTGACTAATTAGACTTATTTATTTGGTATGTTAAATTACGTGGGAAGCACTATTAGATAAGTGATGATAAATCCTTTTGGGTTATATCACAGGGTGACTGTTATAACTGTTCTGGAAAATATATGAAATTCCTGAAGTTTTAATATGTCCTGGTATCAGGTCATCACTTGTAATTCTAATTATTGAAGTGTTTGTCACAGAAATAACCAGATTTCTTGTCACTTGCATTATAACGAACTCTCCTCAGATCTTTAACCATGGCTATTTTTAAGTCTTTTGTCATTTACAGTTATTGTTTTACTCTGATGCTCTTGTAAATGTTTTTCATCTTCAAGGAGACTCATGGAAAGGACTTCTGATGAATACAGGTTTCTGATAACCTTCAGATCATAAAACTAAGCTGAGTAAGAATTTCCAGAACTAATGGAAAAACTGCATCCAAATAGAATAAGAATTAGTAACATGGGACTGAAAGAATTGAGGAGGAATATTATAATTTTTTTTACTCTTGTTTAACATTTCTGGTTCTCTATCAGGTTTGCTTTTCCAAATTTAAGGACAATTTTTTTCCTATAAAATCTAAAATTACAAAAATGTGGTAAAATATTCCATTGTAAACAAACATTTATCTTTTTCTCCCTATCTGATTTCTCCAGAGTTTGAAACTCTCAGTGAGGATTCCTAATTTCATGGCAATTATACTTATTTGCAGAAGCTCATTGTTCTTCTTGTAACAGGATATCCTTGGAAACATTGGTCATATTAGTAAGACTTTGACTGTAATGTCATTATTTGAGAAAGACATGCATAAACTCAGATATGACCAGAAGTCATAAGGAATGAAGGTTGACATTTTAGAGTCAGTAAAGACCCTTGGAAGAGTCAGCCTGGTACCTTGTTCACTGTGGTCCCAGTAGCCTTACCAGGTGGTAAGGAAGGTCACACTTCCTAGTAAGCTCAGGAACTGGGGATACTTGGGGGCTCTCAAGAAGACAGATATTCACCCAAATCTAAGGTATGCAGCTGAACCTCATGCCAAGAAATTTGGCTTTGCTTTTAGCCTCAAAATATGAAATTTCTTATGAAAAGTTCAGCAAAGCAGATTTTTAAAGCCTATATGGCCAGTCACTATTTTTGCTGTACTTATGTAAATGATAAAGCCAAGTTTGTTATAACTAGACTTGTTTTAGATAAAAATCACTCTTTTTTTTTAACGTTTATTCATTTTTTGATAGAGAGAGACAGAGCGTGAATGGGGGAGGGGCAGAGAGAGAGACACACACAAAATCCAAAGCAGGCTCTAGGCTCTAAAATGACAGCACAGAGCCCCATGCAGGGCTTGAACTCATGGACCACGAAATCATGACCTGAGTTGAAGTTGGACACAACCGACTGAGCCACCCAAAAATCAGTCTTAATTTCACCATCTTTGATGGAAACGAGAGTGAGAAATTTTAATGAGAAAAAATTATGTTTCAGTAACACACTTTCATGGGTGTCGTATTCTAATTCTGATGAATTGTCTTTGAGTATTTCTTGTTTATCTACACAGCTGGGCTGGATCCTGAATTCTTCTGGTTTCCCGAATATCTGGCTAATTTCCTACCTGTCTGCATGCATGACATAGGCCTAATTTTGAAAGTCCACCTGCAGGACCACCTCCTAAAATGAGACAATGGTTCAAGTGCACTGACCTAATTTACCTCGTTATAAAATGTAGAATAAGATGCTAACACTATAAATGGGAGTTCCAAAATAATGACTCTAGGAAGGATGGGGACTGAGCCTAGTGCTAGGGAATATTCGCAATTTGGTGCAAGGCAGTTTCATTCCAGAAATCCTGATCCATGCCCTTTGTCAACAGGCTGTAGCTAGAGTGATCATTGCTCCATCCCTCAAAAATGAGGAATGGTGGGGGCACCTGGGTGGCTCAGTCTGTTATGTGTCTGACTCTGACTCAGGTCATGATGTCCTGGTCCGTGGGATCAAGCCCTGAGTCGGGCTCTTCTGCTTAAGATTCTGTGTCTCCTTCTCTCTCTTCCCCTCCCCCGCTCTCACTCTGTCTCTCTCAAGAATAAATAAACATTGTTTAAAAATGAGGAACAGTGAAAAACAGATATTTGAAGCCAGAATCCATTGTGTCAGTTCAAATGGAAGAATGAACACTAGAGGTCATATCCCCACCCCCGCTAGGCACATTCTGACCAGCCAAGGAACACATAGACCTAGTCTCAATGGATTTGAATGCTTGCCTGTCATTCAAAGGAACCTATAAGACAAATAGTTAGCCAGCACTATCCTAGAGATATAATTCCTAGATGCAACCCTACTAGCTTAACATAAAGAAGGCATTAAAGACTTTGTCACCAGATAGTTCCTTCAAGGAATGGTCTCCACAACTAAGAGAGGTCATGTGTCTCCTGAAGGCCATACCAATAGCAGGAAAAACATCAACATGTGAACATCTAACAAACAACACCCCCATAGTTGGGGCACTGTGGGTATGGGGACTGTCAGGAGGCTTGAGGCATATTCAGTAGCAGAAGGACTCATTTTGTATTTGCCACAAGACCTCCCACATGCAAAGACTTTAGTACACTTGCAATTGGATCCAAATGCCCACCCCCCCACCCTTGGTGGTTTGGTGTCCTAACCCACTGAGGCCAAGGGCTCACACCCAGTGCTGCCTTTGATCTCTTGTTCTATATTGTCAGAGCTCAACTCTCCTACAAATTACTGCTTTTGAATTGCTGATATTTGGTACTGCGGTGGAATTACTATTATGAGTGGCACCCAAAATACCCATGTATAATATAGACACACCATCTGAAACATTAGGTACAAAATATCTGCTATCATCCCACAGCAAGGATACCTAAGCCAGTGTGTTGGCTCATGGGGACAAAACAGCTACTGCATTGTTGCTAAATGAAGACTTGATATATGAATTGCCTTTAAAACATTTGCCTTACCTCCCCTGGCCTCACACTGCTGATGTCCCCCACTGTTGCCTCAGGAAGCATCTGCCTGTCATAGGTCACCAGTGAGGTTGGTTCAAACTTGGTGAGTACGTTCTCTTTTCTTCCTTTACTCTCATTTTTCAGGGGCTTTTCAAGGAGCATGGTCTTACTGGAACACTTCCATGTTGATTGCTTAGTCTACAATTCTCTAGCCCGCAGCCACTCTCCAGGGAGGAGAAAGCCTGCCTTTTGGCTGGAAGTTAGTATCCTGGCCAGAATGGTAATAAGACCCAGAAACTTGATGCCCTCTCTTTATTCCTGTCTTTATACAACGTTGTCTTTCTTGGGCATGGGACAGCCACCTAAGAAACTAGCACAGCTCCCGATCTTATGACTCCTGTGTGAGGTTTCCTCCTTATTGGTCTAATGTGATCCCCTCCACATCCCTGGTCTAGCCACTTCTGGCTGCAAGATCTCTACTGGGATCCAGCTGAAACCAGTACACGACTGAAGTAAACCCCAACCGGGGACCATTTCCTAGGGAAGTTGGCCGTAAAGACTATATGTGTCGGAATGTCGCTTAGATCATGATGGATTTCTATGTTTACTCTTTTTTTGTCAATGTCCTCTAGTAACTACTAAAATTACAGAATTGGGTAATTCCCCCTTATAAAACATTTCTAGTGTTTTCCAATGGGTTAAAAACGGCACAGCCTTCAAGGAAACTAAGGCATGACCTTCATGGCATGCTCCTCAAGACAAAGTACACTAAGGCACAGGCTTTTATAGCATGGCCTTTTATGGCATGGCTTTCAAGGCACAGCATGGCACAGTATTTCCATCCATATGCCAGACACACATTTGTTGCCTGGAATGCAATGGGGGAAGTGAAGGGACGCTATTCTCCCTTCTCCGGGGTTCCCTAGCGGCTGAACCACAGCGAGTTGGTTCAAGGGATGCCTCCGGTTTCTTTGACACCAGGAACCTCAGACATATCATGTGTGGGACGCCACCTGGGAGTTGGGAGGTGGGGGAGATTTTTGGTAATAGACCTTCTCTACTTTTCTAGAAGCATGGGGTCTTCTTGAGTCCCTGACTCTCCCTTGGTATGCCTTTTAATCCACTGGAATCATTTTGGATTGCAAAATTTAGGAAAGGACTGATATTCTGTAACACTGCATGGGCCTAATAGGATATATCAGTTAGATCTCTTCTACAAGAAACAGGACAAATGGACTGAAGTACCCTATGTCCAAGCTTTCATGGCCCTAAATCAGGATCCAGAATGGAGGGCCTCTTGCAGAATGTGTTTGGCCACTAACCAGGCTGATAACCTCCTGATATATTGGATCATTGTCTAAACAGGTCTCCTCTGAATAAACCCAGGTTGCTGGAGGAAATACAGGCTATCCCTAATGAAGGGACACGCTCTCTCACTGTTCCTCCCCCCTAATAGACTCAGGTTACTCTAGCTATACACGGGGGCTTCTCTCTCATTCATTTCCTGGGTTAATGACTATGATAATTAGAGCCAATTGTCTCTGGTTAGTCTACCTTAGGAAGGAGACTTTAAGGAATATTCCCAAGCGGCTACAAAACTCCTTTTGTTTGGGGGAAGGAAATTCCCTGTCTTCTCAGGGCTGACATGGACTGCCTAATTCCACTTGTTGGTGGGGAAAAAAATCTGCATCTGTTTATCTGTCCAAGCTGACAGGCTTTAATACCAGGAGGCCTCTTTCTCTGTCCTCTGTCTGGGCTTTTATCCACCTCCTGCCTTCCTGGCTGCACCTCACCTCTTCTGCCTCCCCTCCCCTCCTTGTGTTTCTGCACCACCTTGGGTGTGTCCTGTATCTTTCTTGCCTCTGGCACCATCAGCTCCTCCTCCTCCCCTAGCTGTCAAAGAGCGAAGAGCACCTCCTTGGACTTGCATTGCCCACTTCAGATTTCCCCACAAACGTCCCAAGTGAAAATTGACAATGATGAACAAGTTGCTTAACTTTGTAAGTGGACCCAAGTGGGATGTATTTAGTGTTTGAACTAATTTAAGCTTGTTGGTTTAATTAAGATAGACACGTGTTTAGAATTATCAACATTAAATATAAAACTTCTTTACCTAGGTTGCTGAGGCTCAAATAAGCTCGTGTTATCTCTTTTGCAATTTGTTAACAAAACTATTACTTAAAATGACAGTTAATTCTGTCTCAAAAGTTTTCATGGGTAATTGTTAAAATAGCTTTCAGAGTCTTTGGTAACCTGAAACTTTAAGGTTTTGTTTGGATGAAAAAATTGAAATTAAATTAATTGGACATCTAGGTCTTTTCCAACTGGGATAAAATGCTAGACCATTAATTATTAAATGTAGGTTTGTGTTTTTTACTTATTGCAGAGAAACTAAAGATATTTGGGCCTGTTGGAAAACCTGCTTTGTGCTAATTGATTAATAAATTTGCCATATAAAGAATTCTGGTGTAACAGTTCACAATTCCTCACTACTTGGTTTTCACCGGAGACTAAGGTTTTTAAGAATTAAAATTCTGCTGAATGTAATTAAGACTGGTGAAAATAAGGAAAGCAACTCTGTGTGCAGAAATGTAGGAGATATGTAAAAAAGATATAAGGAATGGGAATACATGTTTCTTGAAGGTAATTTTGCTAAAGGAGACTGGTTGATTGGAGAGAAATGGCTTGGAACAAAATCTGAATGCAAAAGAGTTGTAGAAGGTTTGTAAAAGGAAATCTCTGGGAAGGAACCTTATATGCAGTCAAAACAGATTGAAATGAATGGATTTTAAAGGTATACCGGTATAAGATTAGACTTCTGCTTTTCTCCCTGTTGAAAGACAATTTTTTGGTGGATTGTTGGTCTCTGTTGATTTAAAAAGAAAAATGTAAACAAAGGTCTTTTCTCTTTTGTCTGCCAGGAAAACCCAAGCTTTATGTTTTGTCTTTATCAGGTCTTCTATTACTTAGTTAAAACTTCTCAATGTTAAAGGAGCCAGGTTTTGCTAACAACTATATAACCCTACACACCTGCCTTGAGAATCTTTTATTGCCACATTGGTTAAATAAATAATTAAGATTTGTAATGACCTGTTATCCTATTTAGGAAGTGCTTTATAACTTTCTAAGGTTTTAACAAACTTCCCAGGATTTAAATTATAAAGAAAATATTTCTGACCAATTGGGCCTTTTTATTTGGTGTGTTACTTGGGTAAACCTTAGGTTGTATTGCTTGGGTAAATGCTGTAACTGCTTATATATATATATATATATATATATATATATATATATATATATAATTCCTAAAGTTTTAATATGTTTTATAAGGTCATCACTCGATATTCCGATTACTGAAGTGTTATGTGTCACAGAAATAACCAAATTTCCTTGTCAATAACATCGTAATGAACTCTCATATCAGATTGTTAGCCATGTCCATTTTTGAGCCTTTTGTTATGTATAATTATTACTCTGATGCTCTTACAAAATATGTTTTGTGTTCAAGGAGTTTTATAAAAAGGACTTTTGGGACAAGTACAGGTATTTCACATCTTTAAGATCATGAAACAAATGGGTAAAAATTTCCAGAACTAAAAAGCTGCATTCAAACTGAATAAGAATTAGTAATGCTGGACTAAATAAATGGAGAAAGATTATAGTTTTTCTGACCCTTGTTGGAAATTTTGTTGGTTCTCTAACGTGTGCTCTTCCAGCTTAAAAAAACTTACTCTTAAGACATAAGACATACAGAAATCTATGACATACAGAAATGTGATAAAGTATTCATTTGTAAACAAACTAAAATGTTTAACTTTTCTCTCTACCTGAACCCTCTGATATTCAAAAGCTCTCAGTAAGTATTCTTTCTTTCATGGCAATTACAGTTATTTGCATAAGTTCAATAAGAATCTGTTCTCCTTGTAGCAGGACACCATTGGAAATACTGGTTATTTTACCAAGGCTTTGACCGGAATGTCATATTTGAGAAGGACATGGATAGACTCAGATATGACCCAACAGTTTTAAGAAACTAAGGTTGACTTTAGGAAGCGTGAAGCCAATGAAACCCCTTGGAAATGCTGGCCTGATACCTTGCTTACAGAATTCCCAGCAGCCTTACCGGCTGAGTAAAGAATGTCACTTCCTGACAGGTGAAGGAACCTCAGGATATCTTTGGGACCTCCTGGAAAGGAATTTGCGGGCATGTCTGACAGCAAGCACTTGGCTTGGTTTCTGGACTGCAGAGGCTACTAATAGTTCAATCTAGAGATTCCTTATGAAAAGTTCCAGCAAAGCAAATTCTAAAACATCTATATGAACAATCTCTCTTCTTGCTGAGCTTATGTAAATAATTAGGCCGAGTTTGTTAAAACTGGACCTGTTCTACAAACAAATTAGTCTTGATTTAGCTATCTCTGGAAATGAGGGTTATTAGAGAGAAAAATTATGTTCCAATAATGTACCTTTATGGATGTTACATTCTAGTTCTGGTTGTCTTTAAATGTTTGTTGGTTGGCTAAATTAGAAAACTTGAAGTAAACTTCAGAGAAATTGTCACAACATGTATAGACAATCTTTGCACCTGTTGCTTTGTGGGCCATCCAAAAGGATCACCACAGATATTTGAATTACAAACAATAGCAACAACAACAACAAAAACATCTGATTCCTGCAGCCTGTTCCCACCCCATCTGAGGATACTTAAAGCCTGACATCTAGAAACCTTCTCACTGGCAGCATTCAAGACTCAGACACTGGAGTCCTTCACTGCCACAACTTCAAGCCAACAGATGATCCTTTCTGCTCAAGGAGACTTCCATATGATATTAACTCTAGATACAGCTGCCTTAGCCTTTCCTAACTCCTAGTAAATTCTCAACTGACCAACCATGACCCATAAGTAGGGACATCTCTACGCCCCTATTCAGCAGGAGGAAGCTACAGAAGATGAGAACTTCTTTTTTTTTTTTTAAATTTTTTTAACGTTTATTTATTTTTGAGACAGAGAGAGACAGAGCATGGACGGGGAGGGTCAGAGAGAGGGAGACACAGAATCCGAAACAGGCTCCAGGCTCTGAGCTGTGCGCACAGAGCCCGACGCGGGGCTCGAACTCATGGACCAGGAGATCATGACCTGAGCCGAAGTCGGCCACTCAACCGACTGAGCCACCCAGGCGCCCCCAGAAGATGAGAACTTCTACCTTCAACAACCTTCAAAATTTAATTGTCAAAGTTGTCCAGGGGTGAAAATGATGAGGAAATCTAAGGCAAGAGAAATGTAGCTTAATTAAATCTCCTCACAGTTTGTAGCCCACTGATAGACACCTGAAACAGGCAGTGTGACCTTGCTCAAGGAACTCATGCCTGCCTTACTTCTTTGTTTTTTGTTTAACTAAAAGTAACCTTATCTCTACAGCAGTTAGTCCTTCAAGGTCCTGAAAGCTTTGCTTCCAAATTCCTTGGAGATTTATGCTATCCCTAACCCCCACTAACTTAAAAGTATATAATCAGTCACTCCTCACAACCCCAGTGCTGCTCTTTCTGCCCATGGGTCCTTTACCCCTGCTTTAATAAAATCACCTTTTTGCACCAAAGATGTCTCAAGAATTCTTTCTTAGCCATTTGCTCAAAAACCCCATCAGTAGTGCTGGTATAAACATTGGGGTGCATGTGCCACTTTGAATCAGCATTTTTGTATCTTTCAGATAAATACCTGGTAGTGCAATTGCTGGGTGGTAGGGTAGTTCTACCTTTAAGTTGTTGAGGAACCTCCATACTCTTCTCCAGAGTGGCCACACCAGTTTGCATTCCCACCAGCAGTGCAAAAGTGTTCTGTTTTCTCTACATCTTTGTCAACATCTGTTTCTTGAGTTGTTAATTTTAAACATTCTGACAGACGTGAGGTGATACTATGTAATTTTTATAACTGCTGCTTTAATTATGTGTCACAAATTTAGATATATTTTCAAAATGTGTTGTTGTATTTTCACTTTCACTTTGTTTAATACATTTTATATTTTCCTTGAGATATCCATTCTGACCCAGAAGTATGTTGTTCAGTTTCCAAATGTTAGGACTTGTGCTGGTTATCTTTTTATTATTGATTTTTAGATTAATTCCATTATATGTAAAGAACACAGTCTGTATGATTTCAGTTCTTTAACATTTGTTGAAGTTCCTTGTATAGTCCACAGACCATCTATCTTCACAAAGATTCCATGGACACTTGAAAAGAAAGCATTCGGCTACTGTTTGGTGGGATGGTCTAGAAGTGTCCATTGCAGCATGGTGGTTGATGGTGTTGCGTTCTATAGTCTTGCCGAATTTCTGTCTAACTGTTTCATTAATTATTCTGAGAGGACTGTTGAAGACTTCAAGTATATTTGTGTATTTGTATAGTTCTTCTTTCAGTTCTACCACTTTTTGTTGAACCTACTTTGCCATCATGTTGTTTGGTACCTACACATTTAGGACTGCTATGTCTTCTTGGAAGATTTTTGTACTCTGTCCTGCATCTCTGGTGATAGTCTTTGTCTGAATTCTACTTTAATTAGTATAGCCATTTACACTTTTTTTGATAATTGTTTACCTGGCTTATCTTTTTCCATTCTTCTATTTCAATCTTCCTATAGTGTTAAATTTGCAGTGAGTTTGTTGTAGACATAATATAGTTGGGTCGTTTTTATCCAATCTCACGTTTTCTGTTAATTGATCATTTTAAATCATTTACATCTAAGGTAATTATTAATATGTGAGGGCTTATGTTTGAATCTTACCGTTTGTTTGAGTTTGCACAGCTTCTTGAATCTTTAGGTGCATGTATTTTGCTGGATTTGGAAATATTCATTCAGGTTTCCCTCAAAAACTTTTTCAGTATCACCTAGTTTTCATCTCCTTCTGGAACTTGAATTACGCAAATACTTTCTCTTTAGTTGTAGTCCCACAGATTCCTCATTATGAAATAATAATAATAGATATTATGAACAACTTTACAAAATAAATCAAATGTGGTGGATAAATTACTCAAAATGTACCATGCACCAAAGCTCACAAATGATATACAAAATGAAAAGAGTCCCATAACTAATAAAGAAAAATAAGTCTATTATGAAAAAGTTTTCTACAATAAAACCCCATGTTTAGCTCTCCGGTAAATTCTTAAAAATATTTAAGAAAGAAACTATCTTAATTTACACAAACTTCCAAAAAAGTAAAAAGAAATGAAGTATTTTCAAATACTTTTTATGAGACCAAAATAACCTTCATATCAAAACTTGACAAGAACACTGTAACAAAGAGAAATAAACAGACTCATCACTCTTATAAAGACAGATGCCAAATTCTTAAGAAAAACTTACTAAGTTGAATCCAGTGACATTCAAAAATCAACAAATCATGGCTAAGTGCAATTTATTCCAGGACTGCAAGGTTGTTTTAATGTTTGGGAACTAATTAATGCAAATTACCATATTAAGATAAAGAAGGAGACAGAAAATATGACTATCTTGAGAGAATCATAAAATATCATTTGACAGAATTTGGCATTGGTACTTAATTTCTATATATCTAGATTTAAAAAAATTTTCTAAAGGGTATTTTATCAAAGAGAAAATCGCTACCCTGCTACATTCATTAGACTCATTTTACCACCTCCAACCTCCCACCTTTGGCAATCACCGATTTGTTCTCTGTATCCCTGAGCTTAGCCTTTGTATTTATTTATTTTTTTGTTTCTTATTTGTTTTTTTATTTCTGGTTCAACATTTAGGTAAGATCATTCTAATTTGCCTTTCTCTTTGTGACATATTTCATTTATGAACACTTGATGTTCTTGATGAACACTTAGATTGTTTCCATACCTTGGCTATTATAAATAATGCTGCAATTAATATGGGTATGCAAATATCTTCAAGTTAGTGTTTTAATTTTCTTCTGTTAAATACCCAGAAGTGGAATTGCTGGACCATATGATAGGTCTATTTTGAATCTTTTTGAAGAAACTCCAAACTGCTTTCAATAGAACCTAAACCAATTAACATTCACACCAACAGTACATAAAAGTTCTCTTCTCTACATCTCTGCCAACCCTTTTTAATTCTTGTCTTTTTGATCAAAGCTATTCTAACAAGTGTGAAGTGATATCTCATTGTGATTTGATTTACTTTTTCCTGGTGATTGATGAAGTTGAACATCTTTACATGTGCATGTGGGCCATCAGTATGCCTTCTTAGGGAAAATGTCTATTAAGATTCTCTGCCAGATTCTTTTTTTTTTTCAATATATGAAATTTATTGTCAAATTGGTTTCCATACAACACCCAGTGCTCATCCCAAAAGGTGCCCTCCTCAATACCCATCAACCACCCCCCCTCCCTCCCACCCCCCATCAACCCTCAGTTTGTTCTCAGTTTTTAACAGTCTCTTATGCTTTGGCTCTCTTCCACTCTAACCTCTTTTTTTTTTCCTTCCCCTCCCCCATGGGTTTCTGTTAAGTTTCTCAAGATCCACATAAGAGTGAAACCATATGGTATCTGTCTTTCTCTGTATGGCTTATTTCACTTAGCATCACACTCTCCAGTTCCATCCACGTTGCTACAAAGGGCCATATTTTGTTCTTTCTCATTGCCACGTAGTATTCCATTGTGTATATAAACCACAATTTCTTTCTCCATTCATCAGTTGCTGGACATTTAGGCTCTTTCCATAATTTGGCTATTGTTGAGAGTGCTGCTATGAACATTGGGGTACAAGTGCCCCTATGCATCAGTACTCCTGTATCCCTTGGATAAATTCCTAGCAGTGCTATTGCTGGGTCATAGGGTAGGTCTATTTTTAATTTTCTGAGGAACTCCATACTGCTTTCCAGAGCGGCTGCACCAAGTTGCATTCCCACCAACAGTGGAAGAGGGTTCCCGTTTCTCCACATCCTCTCCAGCATCTATAGTCTCCTGATTTGTTCATTTTGGCCACTCTGACTGGCCTGAGTGTGGTTTTGATTTGTATTTCCCTGATGAGGAGTGACGTTGAGCATCTTTTCATGTGCCTGTTGGCCATCCGGATGTCTTCTTTAGAGAAGTGTCTATTCATGTTTTCTGCCCATTTCTTCACTGGGTTATTTGTTTTTCGGGTGTGGAGTTTGGTGAGCTCTTTATAGATTTTGGATACTAGCCTTTTGTCCGATATGTCATTTGCAAATATCTTTTCCCATTCCGTTGGTTGCCTTTTAGTTTTGTTGGTTGTTTCCTTTGCTGTGCAGAAGCTTTTTATCTTCATAAGGTCCCAGTAATTCACTTTTGCTTTTAATTCCCTTGCCTTTGGGGATGTGTCGAGTAAGAGATTGCTACGGCTGAGGTCAGAGAGGTCTTTTCCTGCTTTCTCCTCTAGGGTTTTGATGGTTTCCTGTCTCACATTCAGGTCCTTTATCCATTTTGAGTTTATTTTTGTGAATGGTGTCAGAAAGCGGTCTAGTTTCAACCTTCTGCATGTTGCTGTCCAGTTCTCCCAGCACCATTTGTTAAAGAGACTGTCTTTTTTCCATTGGATGTTCTTTCCTGCTTTGTCAAGTTTATGGGTCTAGTTCTGGGGTTTGTGGGTCTAGTTCTGGGGTTTCTATTGTATTCCATTGGTCTGTGGGTCTAGTTCTGGGGTTTCTATTGTATTCCATTGGTCTGTGGGTCTAGTTCTGGGGTTTCTATTGTATTCCATTGGTCTATGTGTCTGTTTTTGTGCCAATACCATGCTGTCTTGATGATGACAGCTTTGTAGTAGAGGCTAAAGTCTGGGATTGTGATGCCTCCTGCTTTGGTCTTCTTCTTCAAAATTACTTTGGCTATTCGGGGCCCTTTGTGGTTCCATATGAATTTTAGGATTGCTTGTTCTTGTTTCGAGAAGAATGCTGGTGCAATTTTGATTGGGATTGCATTGAATGTGTAGATAGCTTTGGGTAGTATTGACATTTTGACAATATTTATTCTTCCAATCCATGAGCAGGGAATGTTTTTCCATTTCTTTATATCTTATTCAATTACCTTCATAAGCTTTCTATAGTTTTCAGCATACAGATCTTTTACATCTTTGGTTAGATTTATCCCTAGGTATTTTATGCTTCTTGGTGCAATTGTGAATGGGATCAGTTTCTTTATTTGTCTTTCTGTTGCTTCATTGTTAAGTATATAAGAATGCAACTGATTTCTGTACATTGATTTTGTATCCTGCAACTTTGCTGAATTCATGTATCAGTTCTAGCAGACTTTTGGTGGAGTCTATCGGGTTTTCCGTGTATAATATCATGTCATCTGCAAAAAGCGAAAGCTTGACTTCATCTTTGCCAATTTGGATGCCTTTGATTTCCTTTTGTTGTCTGATTGCTGATGCTAGCACTTCCAACACTATGTTAAACAACAGCGGTGAGAGTGGGCATCCCTGTCGTGTTCCTGATCTCAGGGAAAAAGCTCTCAGTTTTTCCCCATTGAGGATGATGTTAGCTGTGGGCTTTTCATAAATGGCTTTTATGATGTTTAAGTATGTTCCTTCTATCCCGACTTTCTCAAGGGTTTTTATTAAGAAACGGTGCTGGATTTTGTCAAAGGCCTTTTCTGCATCGATTGACAGGATCATATGGTTCTTCTCTTTTTTTTGTTAATGTGATGTATCACGTTGATTGATTTGAGAATGTTGAACCAGCCCTGCATCCCAGGAATGAATCCCACTTGATCATGGTGAAAAATTCTTTTTATATGCCGTTGAATTCGATTTGCTCGTATCTTATTGAGAATTCTTGCATCCATATTCATCAGGGATATTGGCCTGTAGTTCTCTTTTTTTACTGGGTCTCTGTCTGGTTTAGGAATCAAAGTAATACTGGCTTCATAGAATGAGTCTGGAAGTTTTCCTTCCCTTTCTATTTCTTGGAATAGCTTGAGAAGGATAGGTATTATCTCTGCTTTAAACGTCTGGTAGAACTCCCCTGGGAAGCCATCTGCTCCTGGACTCTTATTTGTTGGGAGATTTTTGATAACCGATTCAATTTCTTCGCTGGTTATGGGTCTGTTCAAGCTTTCTATTTCCTCCTGATTGAGTTTTGGAAGAGTGTGGGTGTTTAGGAATTTGTCCATTTCTTCCAGGTTGTCCAAATTGTTGGCATATAATTTTTCATAGTATTCCCTGATAATTGTTTGTATCTCTGAGGGATTGGTTGTAATCATTCCATTTTCATTCATGATTTTATCTATTTGGGTGATCTCCCTTTTCTTTTTGAGAAGCCTGGCTAGAGGTTTGTCAATTTTGTTTATTTTTTCAAAAAACCAACTCTTGGTTTCATTGATCTGCTCTACAGTTTTTTTAGATTCTATATTGTTTATTTCTGCTCTGATCTTTATTATTTCTCTTCTTCTGCTGGGTTTAGGCTGCCTTTGCTGTTCTGCTTCTATTTCCTTTAGGTGTGCTGTTAGATTTTGTATTTGGGATTTTTCTTCTTTCTTGAGATAGGCCTGGATTGCAATGTATTTTCCTCTCAGGACTGCCTTCGCTGCATCCCAAAGCGTTTGGATTGTTGTATTTTCATTTTCGTTTGTTTCCATATATTTTTTAATTTCTTCTCTAATTGCCTGGTTGACCCACTCATTCGTTAGTAGGGTGTTCTTTAACCTCCATGCTTTTGGAGGCTTTCCAGACTTTTTTCTGTGGTTGATTTCAAGCTTCATAGCATTGTGGTCTGAAAGTATGCATGGTATAATTTCAATTCTTGTAAACTTATGAAGGGCTGTTTTGTGACCCAGTATATGATCTATCTTGGAGAATGTTCCATGTGCACTCGAGAAGAAAGTATATTCTGTTGCTTTGGGATGCAGAGTTCTAAGTATATCTGTCAAGTCCATCTGATCCAATGTCTCATTCAGGGCCCTTGTTTCTTTATTGACCGTGTGTCTAGATGATCTATCCATTTCTGTAAGTGGGGTGTTAAAGTTCCCTGGAATTACCACATTCTTATCAATAAGGTTGCTTATGTTTATAAGTAATTTTTTTATATATTTGGGGGCTCCGGTATTCGGCGCATAGACATTTATAATTGTTAGCTCTTCCTGATGGATAGACCCTGTGATTATTATATAATGCCCTTCTTCATCTCTTGTTACAGCCTTTAATTTATAGTCTAGTTTGTCTGATAGAAGTATGGCTACTCCAGTTTTCTCTTGGCTTCCAGTAGCATGATAAATAGTTCTCCATCCCCTCACTCTCAATCTAAAGGTGTCCTCAGATCTAAAATGAGTCTCTTGTAGACAGCAAATAGATGGGTCTTGTTTATTTTATCCATTCTGATACCCTACGTCTTTTGGTTGGCGCATTTAATCCATTTACATTCAGTGCTATTATAGAAAGATACGGGTTTATAGTAATTGTGATGTCTGTATGTTTTATGCTTGTAGTGATGTCTCTGGTACTTTGTCTCACAGGATCCCCTTTAGGATCTCTTGTAGGGCTGGTTTAGTGGTGACACATTCCTTCAGTTTTTGTTTGTTTGGGAAGACCTTTATCTCTCCTTCTATTCTAAATGACAGACTTGCTGGATAAAGGATTCTCGGCTGCATATTTTTTCTGTTTAGCACACTGAAGATATCGTGCCAATCCTTTCTGGCCTGCCAAGTTTCAAAAGAGAGATCAGTCACGAGTCTTATAAGTCTCCCTTTATATGTGAGGGCACGTTTATCCCTTGCTGCTTTCAGAATTTTCTCTTTATCCTTGTATTTTGCCAGTTTCACTATGATGTGTCGTGCAGAAGATCGATTCAAGTTACATCTGAAGGGAGTTCTCTGTTCCTCTTGGATTTCAATGCCTTTTTCCTTCCCCAGTTCAGGGAAGTTCTCAGGTATAATTTCTTCAAGTACCCCTTCAGCACCTTTCCCTCTCTCTTCCTCCTCTGGGATACCAATTATGCGTATATTATTTCTTTTTAGTGTATCACTTAGTTCTCTAATTTTCCCCTCATACTCCTGGATTTTTTTATCTCTCTTTCTCTCAGCTTCCTCTTTTTCCATAACTTTATCTTCTAGTTCACCTATTCTCTCCTCTGCCTCTTCAATCCGAGCTGTCGTCGTTTCCATTTTGTTATGCATTTCATTTAAAGCGTTTTTCAGCTCCTCGTGACTGTTCCTTAGTCCCTTGATCTCTGTAGCAAGAGATTCTCTGCTGTCCTCTATACTGTTTTCAAGCCCAGCAATTAATTTTATGACTATTATTCTAAATTCACTTTCTGTTATATTATTTAAATCCTTTTTGATCAGTTCATTAGCTGTTGTTATTTCCTGGAGATTCTTCTGAGGGGAATTCTTCCGTTTGGTCATTTTGCATCGTCCCTGGAGTGGTGAGGACCTGCAGGGCACTTCCCCTGTGCTGTGGTGTATAACTGGAGTTGGTGGGCGAGGCCGCAGTCCGACCTGATGTCTGCCCCCAGTCCACCGCTGGGGCCACAGTCAGACTGGTGTGTGCCTTCTCTTCCCCTCTCCTAGGGGCGGGATTCACTGTGGGGTGGCATGCCCGTCTGGGCTACTTGCACACTGCCAGGCTTGTGGTGCTGGGGATCTGGCTTATTAGCTGGGGTGGGTAGGCAAGGTGCACGGGGGCAGGAGGGGCAGGCTTAGCTCACTTCTCCTTAGGTGATCCACTTCAGGAGGGGCTCTGTGGCCGCAGGAGGGAGTCAGATCCGCTGCTGGAGGTTTGGCTCCGCAGAAGCACAGAGTTGGGTGTTTGCATGGAGCGAGCAAGTTCCCTGGCAGGAATTGGTTCCCTTTGGGATTTTGGCTGGGGGATGGGCGAGGGAGATGGCACTGGCAAGCGCCTTTGTTCCCCACCAAACTGAGCTCTGTCGTCGGGGGGCTCAGCAGCTCTCCCTCCCTTTGTCCTCCAGCCTTCCCACTTCCTGAGCAGAGCTGTTAACTTATGACCTCCCAGACGCTAAGTCATGCTTGCTGTCAGAACACAGTCCGTCCGGCCCCTCCGCTTTTGCCAGCCAGACTCGGGGGCTCTGCTTGGCTGGCGAGCTGCCCTCCGCCCCGGCTCCCTCCCGCCAGTCCGTGCAGCGCGCACAGCCTCGCCGCCCTTCCTACCCTCTTCCGTGGGCCTCTCGTCTGCGCTTGGCTCCGGAGACTCTGTTCTGCTAATCCTCTGGTGGTTTTCTGGGTTATTTAGGCAGGTATAGGTGGAATCTAAGTGATCAGCAGGACACGCAGTGAGCCCAGCGTCCTCCTAAGCCGCCATCTTCCGACTTCCTCTCCCACCAAACATTTAAAGAAGACTTAATATCTATTCTTCACAAACTACTCTAAAAATTAAAAACAGGGAAAACTTCCACACTCATTTTATCAGGCCAGCATTACCCTGATACCAAAACCAGATAAACACATCATTAAAAATGAGAACTACAGACCAAAATCCCTGATGAACCTAGATGCAAATATCCTCTACCAAATACTATAAATGGAATCCAACAATACATTCGATAATTCATTCACCACAAGCAGGTGAGATTCATCCTGGGTTGCAAGGGTGGTTCAATATGCGCAAATCAACATGATACGTCACAGGCACCAAGAGAAAGAATAAGAACCATATGATCATCTCAAAAGACACAGAGAAAGCTAATGACAAAATGTGAAATCCATTCATGATTAAAAAAGAAAAACAAAACCCTTAACCAACTGTGTATAGAGAGAATATCTCAATATACTTAAAGCCATTTATGGAAAAACCACAGATAATATATCCATAATGGGGAAAAACTAAGAGCTTTTCCCTGAAGGCCATGAACAAGATAGGTTTGTCTATTCTCACCACTTTGTTTAACATACTCCTGGAAGTCCTGGGGCACCTGGGTGGTCCAGTAGGTGAAGCCTCTGACTCTGGATTTTGGCTCAGGTCATGTTCTCACAGTTCCTGAGATCGAGCCATGTGTGAGGCTCCGTGCTGACAGTAAGAAGCCTGCTTGGGATTCTCTGTCTCTCCCTCTCTGTGCCACTCCCCTCCTCTCTCTCTGTCTCTTCCAAAATAAATAATTAAAACTTAAAAAAAATTCTCCTGGAAGTGCTAGCCACAGTACACAAAATAGAAAGAAATTAAAGCATCCAAATGGGTGAAAAAGAAGTGAAACTTTCACTATTTGCATATGACTTACTACTATACAAAGAAAACCGAAAGATTCCACCAAAAAACTGCTAGAACTGACAAATGAATTCAATAAAATCAATGGACAGAGATCTGTTGCATTTCTATACACCAATAATGAAGCAGCAGAAAGAGAAATCAAGGATTCAATCCCATTTACAATTGCACCCAAAACAGTAAGACACCTAGGAATAAACCTAACCGAAGAGGTAAAAGGCTTGTACTCTGAAAGCTATAAAACAATGAGGGAAGAAATTGAAGATGACAGAAATAAATACAAAGACATTTCATGTTCAAGAATTGGAAGAATAAATATTGTTGAAATGTCTGTACTATCCAAAGCAATCCACACAGTTTACGCGAACCTTATCAAAGTACTAACAACATTTTTCACAGAACTAGAACAAACGATCCTAAAATTTGTATGGAAACACAAAGTGTCCCAAATAGCCAAAGCAAACTTGAAAAAGGAAGACCAAGCTGGAGGCATCACAATTCCAGACATCCAGTTATACTGCAAAGTTGTAGTAAACAAAACAGTATGATACAGGCACAAAATTAGACATATAGATAAATAGAACAGAACACCCATAAATACCAAGAACCCGGAAATAAATCCACAACTATATGGCCATTTCATCTTTGACAAAGCAGGAAATAATATCCAATAGGGAAAAGACAGTCTCTTCGATGAATGGATTAGGGAAAACTGGACAGCAGCATGCAAAAGAATGAAACTGGACATTTTCTTATATCACACACAAAAATAAATTCAAAATGGAATAAAAACCTAAGTGTGAGACTTCAAACCTTGAATATCCAAGAAGAGAACAGAGGCAGTAACCTTTTTGACATTGGCCAGAGCAACTTCTTTCTAGATATGTCTCCTGAGGCAAGGGAACAAAGACAAAAAGAAACAAACAAAAATTATTGGGACTATATCAAAATAAAAATATTCTGCACAGGTAAGGAAACAATCAACAAAACTCAAAGGCTACCTACAGCATGGGAGAAGATATCTGCCAATGACATATCTAATAAAGGGTTAGTATTTGAAAGTTATAGAGAACTTATACAACTCAATACCCCCAAAATAAATAATACAATTAAAAACTGGGAAGACATGAAAAGACATTTGTCCAAAGAAGACTTACAGATGGCCAATACAAACATGACAAGATGTTCATCATCACTTACCATCAGAGAATACACATCAAACCTCTAACAAGATGTCACCTCACACCTGTCAGAAGGGCTAAAGTAAAGAGAACAAGAAACAACCAGTGTTAGGGAGGATGTGGGGAAAAGAGAACCCTCAGCATTGTTGGTGAGAATGTGAACTGGTGCAGCCACTGTGGAAAATGGTATGGACATTCCTCCAAAAGTTAAAAATAGAACTACCCTGTGATTTAGCAATTGCACTAGTGGGTATTTACCAAAAGAATACAAAAACACTATTTCAAGGGAATGCATGCACCCTGATGTTTATGGCAGCATTACCTACAATAGCCAGTTATGGAAGCAGCCCAAGTGCCTATCGATTGATGAATACATAGAGAAGATGTGGTGTATATACACACACACATGCATACACACACACAGACACACACTATATATATAATATATATATATTCCACACACACAATGGGATATTATTTAGCCTTTTTTTAAGGCTTGCCATTGCAAGCCAAATCCTGACATTTGCAACAACACGGATGGTGCTAAAGAGCATAATAATAAGCAAAATAAGTCAAAGAAGACAAATACCATATGATTTCACTCACTTGTGGAATTGAAGAAACAAAACAGTTGAGCAAAGAGGTAAAAAAGAGACAAATCAAGAAACAGACTCTTAATTATGGAGAACACATGTAGATGCCAGATGGGGGTTTGGGGGATGCGTGAAATAGGTGATAGGAATTAAGGAAGACACTTGTGATGAGCATTGGGTAATGTATGCAAGTGTTGTATGGAATCATTGTATTATAGACCTGAAACCAATGTAACACTGTATGCTAACCAACTAGAATTAATTTTTTTAAGGGAAAATAAAATATCAGGTGTGAGATTATGTTAAAGCTGTAAACCTATAAAATGTTTTAAAAATATCTTATGAAATTGTATATTTATTTATAAGAATATAATTTATATATGAGATGTAGTATATATGATACATACACATATTTAATAATCATATAATTTATATGTGATATAATTATATATCATCTATATATTTCTAATGGATAAAAAGACAGCATTCCCATACACACACACACACACACACACACACACACACACACACATATATATGAAAGAAATGAAATCAAATTGTTCATATATCAAGACCCAGGGGATTTTCTTACATTGAAATGCAGATTAACATGATTGCCCCAGGCAACACTTGGCTCTCAGATTCACTCAGTAGGATGACAGACAGAAATCAAAGCATGTCAAAGGGGCCACATCAGATATTTTTATCTTCAGTGGGACATAGTCTTCAAAAAGTCCATAATGCAGTCCAGGTGCTAGTCTCTGCCCACCCCACCCTCAAGGGAGACTTTAGGTGTGGGAGATGAATTGACACCTATGGGAGTGGAGTCTGCCCTGGCTTAGCATCCTCATCTCCCTTGGAGCCTGTACGTCTAATAACAACTCCATGAGCATAACTTCCAGACCCCGGTTACAAGGGTCACTGCACTTAGTGATGTTCAAACTGTGGGTTCCCACCATTTGTTATACTTCATCCAGTATTCTTCCCAGACATGATATGATTTACCAAGCAAAGGGCATTTTGACCACAGACAGTTTTCTCTAAAAATCTAGCTGACATTCCTCCTTTATCAGATTTCCAGAAAAGACCTAGAAAATGAGCCTAAGATTAAATTTGTCATGGAGCAGTAGAAAGGGTGTTACACATTTACTGTTAAGAGTCTAAGTGATTTACATTTACGTTTTCTTTTTTGAAACACACCTTTGTTTTCCAAGCTGTATGACTTAACATATATGGACTCTAAAACAAACGACCAAACACCAACAACAAAAAGGAAGAAACACTTATAAATGTGGAGAATAAACTAGTTGTTGCCAGAGAGGGATGGGGGGGATGGTTGAAATTCAACAAGGAGATTAAGAGGTACAAACTTCCGGTTGTAAAATAACTAAGTCCTGGAGATGAAGCCTACACCATAGCGAATATAGTCACAAATATTGTAATAACATTGTGGGGTTATACATGATAACTACACTTCTGGAGAGCATATCCTAATGTATATCATTGTGAAATGACTATGCTATACACATGAAACTAATATAATATTACTGGAGTTCAATCAAACATTTTTTAATTAACAGATAGTTTTAGGCACTTGTGGGGATGAGCACTGGGTGTTGTATGTAAGCGATGAATCATGGGAATCTACCCCCAGAACGAAGAGCACACTGTATGCAGTGTATGTTAGCCAACTTGACAATAAATTACATTTTTAAAAAATTTAAAAATTAAAAAATAATTTTAACCCTCAAACAACAGGATTTTAAAAAAATGTGTTTAATGTTTACTTATTTTTGAGAGAGAGCAAGAGAGAAACAGTGTGAGCCAGGGAGGGGCAGAGAGAGAGGGAGACACAGAACCCAAAACAAACTTCAGGCTCTGAACCATCTGCACAGAACCCGATGCAGGGTTGGATCTCACGAACTTGAGATCATGACCGCAGCCGAAGTCAGACAGTTGTGAACCTACTAAACCACCCAGGAGCCCTCAAAACACAGTATTTTTAAAAGCACATTCCATTTTGTGTGCTTATCAAAACAAAAACAAAAAAATAAACAGAGGTGGCTAGGTAGCTCAGTCCCTTAAGCATCTACTCTTGATCTCAGCTTAGGTCATGATCTCAGGGTTTGTGAGTTCAATCCCCACACAAGCTCTGCCCTGATATCACAGATCCTGCTTGGGATTCTGCTCCTCCCTCTCTCTGACTCTCTCTCTCAAAATAAACAAACAACCAAACAAACAAATAAACAAAAACACAAAAAAACCCAGTGATACTTAGTATAAAAAGACTTTAAAGGTCATTAACCTCGTAATCATTAAACAACCTAATTATATCAAACATACCTGAGAATTTCAGATGTACATGTAGAAATATTAGGTAATGCATCCTGAATTAAGAGCTTTGACCTTCCCAAGCCCGCTGAATACTCCGTCAAAATCTAAGAAGAATTAAATACTATTGACCACAAAAGAGAATATCCTAGTACCACTTTTACTATGCATTATGAAAAAGACAAAAACAAAAACAAACAAACCAACAAAAAAATGGGGAAGTTTTTTCCTGAAAACCTTTGAATATTCACCTATAGGCACAATGTCAAGACAAAATGATGCCATCCCCTTCTGACTGCACTTATATTGAAGTGATTTTATAGTTTTCAATGGACTCATTTTACTGGCTACAGGGTCAGACACTTGATTGAGAATACCACCGTGTTTACCCCCTAAGTGGAACCTTCCCCTAAGATTTTTTAAAGCTCAGATTTCACAGAACAAATTGTAAATGCAATTATTATCTAGAAGATATGATGGTAAGATTTAATATAGTCATTATTTGTGGGTTTTTTAATTGGTGAGAGAAAGTGCGTACCAAAACACCTTCCAGTGAAACCCATAGCAATCCGCAGGCCTAGTTCTCTTCTTTCTTCCTACCTTAAAAGTTTTAAAGTTTTAAAGTAACCTCAGAAATCCAAACTGTGTGAGGTTACCCTACAACTTCACTCCTGGTTATTCTAAAATAGTTTACAGCATTGACCACTCCTCATGTATTATCCCAACAGAGTGTTGCAATGATCTGTTCTTGATATGCCATTTGTCCACTCATGTTCTCCCTGTCCTCCTGTGTTCACCGACATGTTCCTTCACACTCTGTGCTGGACCCACGCCACACTTGGTGCAAACAAGCCCCACCTCCTGCACCAAAGTCTATTTTTGTGTAAAAATTTCCTTCAGTCATTTATGACATTCCCTTGAGACATGAACTAGGTACATTCTTTTTAATCATTCTCTAGCACCTTATCCTAATCCAGTCGGTCAGCAGGCCTAGTGATTCATCTTCATGTTTCTTAACTTTTCATCTTCATACTACCTGTATTCTTCTTAAATTCTCAGTGAGGGTTCTGCATTTTATTCTCACTAAGACATGTCCTGCCTTTTCGTCTTCCTCCCTCTCTCTGAATCCATCCCAACTAGAATGTGAGTAAGATGAACTCAACTCACTTCTGCCTGCAAAAATTTCCAGCAGGGGGTAGAAAAGGATTTATCTTAAATCCAATTGGGACAATTGATTCTTACATTGTTCCAAACAGTTTAATGGCTGAATTCAGATATGTTTGTGCAATGTACAGGAAATTTTAGAATGCTCTACTTATTAAAATTTAGTAAATAAATCCTATGGTATGCTATAATTCCTATACAACATCACGAGAAGAACTCCTCTAATGAGTGTGTGTGTGTGTGTGTGTGTGTGTGTGTGTGTGGCATTAATCTGCATGTTCTTATTGACAAAGATTACCCAAGCAGAGAAGTGTGATTTCACAACCCCAGGGCCTATTAAAAACTCAGACTTTTAAGAATACATTGCAGGTACAGGTGAAGAGAAAATGAATCAAATTCACATACTGTCATTCTCCCAAGTTAGAGATGGGCCAAAGCACCATGGTCTCTTTATTCACACAGAATAGGTTAGGGAGGCCCACGACCACACCACTCTAGCACATTGGTTAATATCAACAGTTGGCAGTCTTTACACTGAAAGAAATTTATTTCAGAACACTAGCTTCTGCCACCTCTCAAGATAGGATGGAGAAATGAAACAGAACCAGTAAAGTTTCTCCATGTAGATTTGGGAAGGACATGCTTGGATTGATATTCCTCCCCAATCCCACCATCAACTCTGATAGGAAGCTCTGCATGCTAAGGGCAAAAGGCATGGAAGGAAGCCAAAAGAAGGGGCTAGAAGTTCGTTGAACACACTCAACACACACATGAAGCGGTGAGGTCCCAGACATAACCTGACTCCGTGGAAAACTATCATGTCCACACCCTCCCCTAAGAGCCCAATTAATATTTTTTCTGGTTCTAGGTTACCCACTGTGGTAAGAGCCTGAGTGAACCATGGTGGAGATAAACAGATGCTAGAGATCTAGATGTATCAAGATGTAAATATATTTTAGTAATTTTCCTGTCAGCTTCTATGATTTGTGGGTACTATAGGGAATAGACATAAGAGTCTCTTTGCCCTGGGATCTGGATGTGGCCTACATATTGCAAGTGAAAGTTAGTAGTATGAGATTTCGGAGGTGGCAGGTAGACTGAAGCTATCTCGGGTGGTGCACACAATGGTTTCACACACAGGAGTCTTGGCAACAGCCTTGTGTTCCCAAGACAGTCTTTCCCTTGGGGCTCTAGAAGAGCTGAGATGTCCACAGAGGCTTCCCACAGGTTCTTGACCCCTCAGAGTTAGGGGTCTGCACTGACCTGTGCTCCTTCAGGCTTCCTAACAGTCTAAAGATGGAAGTCTCTATTATATAGAAAAATTGTAGCAAACAGTTCTGTGAGAGTGTCTCCAGGGACTTCTATTTACAGACTGGACTTTTACTAGCACTGTGGCTCCACACCATTTGATGCCACGGAGAAGACCTTATTCAAGGGTCCTCGGAAATCCCCTCAGACTTAGGAAGCTCAAGTATAGGAAGAGACCCGGGGACCATGAGTAGAGTCCAGATAGGAACTTCTCTCCTGTCACAGGGAAAGGGAAATGAAAGTATTTTCTAAAGTTTCCCAAATGTAGTAATTTCCTGAGGAGAACCAATCAGTGCTTTAGAACTCAGCCATATCATAAGTTGCTGCAAAACACCTGAGGGTGAAGGTGCTATTACAACATACAAAATGTTTTTATATAAAATGCCTGTTTACCATATATTTAGGAGCACCTTAAGAACAACTTAGTATGCCAGCCAGCAAAGGGCAGGCATAACAACATCAGATTTGCTTTTTCCTCTGAGAGAGGAGATGAAAAGCCTAAATCATCGGACCAGACTCTCAGCAGAGACTGATACGGTAGAACTCTCATCTGGACCATTCTTTTGCCTCCAGGAAGTGTATTTCTTAACAGTTTTAGGGCAACACTGTGCTGTGGATCTCTCCTAAGTGATCCAAAAACCAGGGTCAGGGGATGTTCAAAACCCTTGGATGTGATTAGATAATCAGTAATGGTAGGGATTTCTCCCTCATGATTTGTGAGGGCAGCTGTGGGGCAAATAAGGCATCAGCACAGTAGTGTGGAAAATCCACCCTGAGCGTATGTGTCATGACTGATATTCAACAGTGAACTCACCATCAGATGGCCTGCTCACTGACAGGTCTCTCTTCACTGGTTGTATTCAGATTCCAGCCCTTTCTATGTGTGGTTTAATTGTCCTTATTATGGCCCCGTATGTTCACAAACATCAGGGCCAGAGTGTTTTAACTTTCCGTTTTCTCAGGAGAGAATATCAAAATAAAATCTTAGGAACAGAATTTCAATAATTTATGTCATGAGGACAGCAGTCATGATGTTATGATATGAGGAAGGTTATGGTAAAGCTTTCCTGTAGTTTCTTATCTCTATTACTGCCAGTAAAATAGGCTCTGCCCAATTTGCTCTACCGTATTCATCAACCTGATTCCTCAAGTGAGGTGTGTCCCCCCAGTCTACTCCAATCTCTGGTCATATTTCAAATAGTAGAGATTAGAGTCCACGGTTTCCAGTAACCACCACCTATGACATCTCTAACATCCATGTATAGTCAGGGGAATGTTGAAACTAACTTTCACCTCTGATGTTCTCTAAATATGGTACAGTGCCATGGATGCCCAGCTCTTGGACTGAGTTGTCACTCTGGGACAGTAGGACATGGAGGTGAATCTTAAAGCAATAAGAGGCTTCTTAAGTGAAACTCTGTCACACAACACTGCCAAAATCAGACATTCTCCATGGCATGACAATTTGCCATCTCTTAAGATGGTTTATTAGCCCTGAATTAGCATCCCCAGCTGTCACAGCACAGAGGAATCATCTGTCATTAGCTCTCACTTTGGTGTGTTTCCATTGACTCTCCTCTCACTATTAAGCTTCAAGCACATCTCTTTCTAGCATTTGGGCTGAAATGGAAGAGTCTGTGAGTAACTTCACAACATTCTTAAAAACCTGATGCTTTGTGTTGTTATTTGGTTGTGTGTTTATTTGATTAAGAACTTTATTTCTTTATCTAGTGAATGAAGTGCTTCCTTTCCTGAACCATTTACAAGAGCCCTTCCCTTAGTAACAGATGTACCATCTCAAAAGGTCTTTGTGATTGGCTGTACCTTAAGTGATTTGAATTTTAATGTCAGACCTTCTCTTTTCTTCTAGTCTTGTCACTTCTACCCCAGTCTAAGGCTCTACTGCCCCCATCAAAGCACCAAAGAAGAAAATGGCCATAAATGGAGTCCTGGTGCTAGGATTTCTTATCGTGGCTTTCCTGATGTGTCCTCAGGAATCCAGAGCTATCAAAGGTAGGTGCTGAGAGAATCAAATCTAGGGATATGAGCTCTGAAAACACTGGAGAGATGAACTGTAGACACTTGCAGGACAATCTTTGAAGTGAGCAAAATGATGATAGGTATTATGTTGCTATAAATCTGAAAGTATAGCAAATTGTAGTCTGGAGGAGTGCTGCCATTACCATTAATTGAAGTCAATCACATTTAGTTTAGAGAAGCAAAAACTGAGTTCTATATTGACTAATACCATTGACTTTGAAGTGTGCCAAATGTGAGGGAGGAGTAGGTTCTGAGAAGCATTAATAAGCTGCTGTCTGGGCTTCAATGTCTCTTACTGGAAAAAATGAGTGCCGTTACAAATTTCAACCTCACATAATTTTGTGGGGATCCAATGAGAAAACAATATGAGATGTTCTCAGCTCCTGTACTTAGCTGAATACATGCTGGTTAAATTTTGGCATGTGAATCTTATCAGCATATTTTGAGCACAGATGTTATATTGATGATCACTAGAAGGAACATTGCCCCAGAGCAACAATCTATCCAGGGAGAGGGAAGGCCAGGTACCTGATATGAATTGCAGTATATATGTGTATAGATATCAGAACATTTGTTTTCTAGGTAAAGTGAATACAATCTTGTATGTCAATTTTATATCCATTGACTGAAGAGAATTCAATATTTCATTTGATTCCACAGTTCAGGACATAGCCTTTTAAAGAGTATCTCCCTATTCTTAAAACTGCAATAGTCTGAGAGATTCACACAATTAAGGCTGAGGAGTATTCAATGCGTGGGAAAATACAGTGAGTGATCAATTCCTTTTTAGCAGCTGCTGGTGAATTTCCAAAGAGTGAATCACTTCACAGCTTGTAACATGGAGCTTAACAACACCTTCACAAGACTGAGGGATATTCATCCCTCTTTTCCTTCAATCCACCTTCTCTAACTCTGCCCCTTTATTTCTGCCTTAGAACTCTGTTCAGCCTGGTTGTCCTCCACCTGACCCTCATCTTCAGACTCATCCCTGCCCTCCACCACTCCTTCACTCTGTATGGTTCAACTCCGTATGGTTCCACTGCCCCTGCCAACATGTTTGTCTCACATACTGGACTCTTCTTACTCTCTTCCACCTGGTACCCACTCTGACACCCTTTCCTGCCTTTTCAGAAGAACATGTGATCATCCAGGCTGAGTTCTATCTGAAGCCTGACTCATCAGGAGATTTTATGTTTGACTTTGATGGTGATGAGATTTTCCACGTGGATATGGAAAAGAAGGAGACAGTGTGGCGGCTTGAAGAATTTGGACGTTTTGCCAGCTTTGAGGCCCAGGGTGCCTTGGCCAATATAGCTGTGGACAAAGCTAACCTGGACATCTTGATAAAGCGCTCCAACCACACCCCAAACACCAATGGTAACTTCTACACCGCTAGACATTGGAATCCTAACGTTGAAACAGATGCTTTGGCTTGTGTTACATTTTTGTGACTGACTTTCCCTCCCAGGGGCCTAGAGTCGCCATCAGCAAGCCCCTACCTCTCATGCCAAAGGCCCAAGAACAATGTATGAGTTTATTCCTTTCCTGAGGTGCTCACATCTTATCCTCATCACCCACAGTGACTCATACTGTGAGTCATTGCCCCAAATCTATGCCAGGAGAGACAGGAATAAAATTATACCCGTTACTTAAAGTATCCCAATATATCTTATACCATAACATTGGTTCCAATTCTTGGGGGAGAGTATCAGAGATAGGTATCTGAGACTGTGGCATAGGTTCTCGGGACACATTTCCAATTGCTTTTTCAAAAGCTTCAGTGGGAGGGAGAGGGTATAGCCTAAGCAGGGAGGCCTAATTTCTGTCATGCGTCCCCAGAACCTCCCGAGGTGACGGTGCTCTCAAACAGCCCTGTGGAACTGGGAGAGCCCAACATCCTCATCTGTTTCATCGACAAGTTCTCCCCACCAGTGATCAATGTCACGTGGCTTCGAAATGGAAAGCCTGTCACCACAGGAGTGTCAGAGACCGTCTTCCTGCCCCGGGAAGACCACCTTTTCCGCAAGTTCCACTATCTCCCTTTCCTACCCTCGGCGGAGGATGTCTATGACTGCAAGGTGGAGCACTGGGGTTTGGATGAGCCTCTTCTCAAGCACTGGGGTATGGACCATCCGTCAATCTCCTTTCTTCTATGGTTTCTTCCCATGATGCTTTGTCTGGTGCTTTGAGACCCAGAGTACTGTAACTCATCCATAACCATTGCTACAAATCCTATTCCTTGTCTTATCCCATTTTTCAGCTCCCACTTGTTAATCTGCATTCCCTTCATATATCATTCTGTCTTCCTCTTATTTAGGTGACTAATAACTCTTCATTGACTAAATGTCTACATTTGAATCTAAGTGCTTTTCCAGACCATGATCATTGCTTCTGTACCATACTCTGTTTTATTTTCCCCAAGTTTGATGCACCAACCCCCCTCCCAGAGACAACAGAGAATGTGGTATGTGCCCTGGGCCTGGTCGTGGGTCTGGTGGGCATCATTGTTGGAACCATCTTCATCATCAAGGGCATGCCCAAGGTCAATGCTGGTGAACGCCGGGGGCCTCTGTGAGGCATCCACAGGTGGGTTAAATGTGGGCAGAGGAAGACATATATGGAGTTTTCCAAGGGTAGGAAACAGCATGGGTAGAGGATTGTGATGCCTTTCAAGTGATAGGAAAGTCATGGCTCTTGCTAGGATATCTTTGCTAGGATAGAGCCAGACATTGACATCGTCTGGTATCCCAAAGCTTCAAGATCCCTTATTTCTTTCCGTATGTGTGTACCTAGACCAAAACTTCAGTCTTGGAAATTACCTCCACTACCTAAGACCATTGTTTCACATCAGAGTATTGAATCCAAGTGTTCAAGGTAACATTTGGGCACTTACTGGTTTGTATTTCCTGAGGCAGACCTTCAGTTAAGAAGGGTTTCCAGAGTTTGGCTCACTTGGGCTTAGGGCAGATTCAGTGCATGAAATGAAATTCTCTTGAAGGTCAATACCTATATTTGCTTCTCTAATCTGAAAAGTGATGTTGAAACTTCCAAGGGAAGGTAAGCAGTGCTCTGCTCATTCATCCTTACTCAGAGTGTAGGGGATGCAGTTCATGTTGGAACAGTGGTATTTAGCTTGTGTTTACTGGACAGATGTGAGAGGAATGTTATGAGGTTTTTCCAAAACAAAGGATTAAGGGAGAAGAATAAGGATCTGACAAAAGAGCTTAAAATACTCATCTTAATCTTTAGTAACCATGTATGTCTTTCTACAGGCAATGGCTTTTCCCAAAGAGAAGATCAATGAAGAAATGTGTGCCTTGAAAGCTTTATAAGCCTGGCAACATCCCAATTGCTCACCTCACTGAAGACAACTATTTTTCAGCATTTTCAGCCCTTTAGCTATTCTAAGAATGATGCCTTCCTGATCTGTCCAGGCTCTGCTGTGGAGTTATTCCCTGTTTGCTGCCCTTCTTGGGTCTATTTTTCTCCATTTTCTACCATCATTTGATCATCACCATGTGTTGCCTCTGGAATAGACCCCAGAGGATGCCTTCTCTGCCCGGAAACACTTTGAATGTTCAATTCAAACATCTCTTCACACTTATTGCTTGGGTTTCTCCCAACTGTGATTGTGTTTTTTCTTAAACACAATAAACTTTTGATGTTCTGAGGGAAGGTTTGGTGTGTAAGCCAGTTCTTCACAGAGACTAGAGAATATGTACGATTCTTTCTTCCAAAATGCGTGAATGTTGAATGTCTGTGAGAAGTTCTGTAAGTAATCAGAAATATCTAGGTTCATTAGGACCATGCCTCACTTGTAGCATCCATAAGCAATTCAGTTGCTGTGATCCAGTCCCCCTATGGAAAACCCTAGAGTAGAGTTTGTTGGGAGATCTCTACTTAGCAATGATTTCAGGATCTGGTCTTGCTTCTTGAGTCTCCAACCCAATGATATATCTGGACCTTGGTAGAATGAATGCAACGTGTAGGGTTTAGCCTCAGATAATGAATAAGACTCATGATGGGCAGCAGGTGGGAGTGGAGTAGGGAAGAGAAGAGTAGGAGTCATATACCTTACAGAATTTCAGAATGTATCAGTGACACTCATTCCAGGTTTAAGGAAAAATAGGATTGGACATTGCGTGTCAGCATTACCCATCTAATTAACATGGTCTAGGATGCCTGTTTCATCACCTGGAGAATAGTCTGACTTATTCCTGGAAGACTCTTGTATTGCATATGTATCCCTGAGTAGAAACCCTCAGTAAAAAGTGGGAGGTTGGACAGGACATGACATTTAGATGGACTGAAAACATGTTTGAGACACAGAGGGTTATTGCTCATTTACCTATGAAACTCTTACTAAGCGGTTACCAGGGCCTAGCCGATACCTTCCAGATTAATTATCCTGACAGTTTGCGAGAGTGGCAAATAAGGGCAGTTGCAATGATGTCAATTTGGGGTTCAACTTGCTCTACCTTTGTTATCTGTGCATTCACTGGTACCCTGCTTAACTAACCTATCTGATTCCTTTCTTGACGATACTGATGGCAATTTTTCCCACACTGAGTTATTATTACAAGAATCAAAGGAAAACTGCAAAAAGAGTAAGATGCATAGAATGCATAGAAGTAACAATGCTTCAAGAATTATAAATTCCATTATTTTTTCTCAAAATTTCAATACCTGATGATAAAAATCCCGGAAAAGAACAAATCACGGCAAGATGACTTTGAAGGGTAGCAGAATACATCACCCCAAAATATACCACTTAGCCAAAAGGATCCTTTAGAGCTGAGAAGGTGGTCTTGGGTAATCAAATTGTGTTAGATTGCTTATTGGCTGAAGAAAGAGTCTGTGCCACAGCAGATACCTCCTGCTGCTCCTGGATCAACACCCCTAATATTACAGAAACCCAAACACAGGAAAATGACAAACAAGCTTCTTGGCTAAAACACATTGATACCAACTGGTTTGGTACCTGGGGGTCCTGACTAAGAGACATACTTCAGTCCCTTGGTATTCTCCTGATAGTCGTCATGAAGCTGTGTTCTCTCAAGGGGTTTAAACACATGTTTATAATCACCAGCAGTACATCAGATGGTCTCACTGCACTTGGAGAAGCAGAAATGGCATGAACGGTGAGGTGCAAACACCTTCCACGAACCTGATCTGATAACCTAAGAGTTTCACAGGGAAACAAGAATAACTTCAGCCTGATGGTGACTGAGAGAGTCACTAATGCCAAATTTTTGGTCCATCTCTCATGCATGAAAGGATGACAAAATAGGAGATGATTGGAGTAATTTTACTAGGAGGCTATTGGACAGAGATGGCTCCAACATCTTGGTAACTTACGTAAGCAAACTGAATCCTAAGCCAGACTCTATTCCTATAAGTGCACTTGTATCCCAGCCAAATTCACCAATAGCCAACTGGGCTTTTCCAAGTCAGACTGAATAAGATATAGCGAACCAGGTAATTTCCATGTTTTGCTTCTGCATCTGCTCTATGAAAGCCTTTCTCTAGTTCCTGTCAGCCAAACAGGAAATGTGACAAAAATGATAATGTATCTTAAAATGTACAATGTTGCTATAATAATATTGTTTAAAAATGTTGCAGTAGCCATGAAAATTAATGGTTTAGACAAAAATTTGCCAAAATACATATTTAAAAACCCTCAGATATCTGGAAACACTTGGATCATGGATTATGGCTGACTTTTAATTCTTCACTGAAATTTTCCTTATGTTCACAGGTTTCTGCCACAAACGGATGTTAGGTCAAATGTGAATATTTTCTTTTTAAAAAATCGTACACCTCTACGATAAGTCAAAAGAACAGGAAAAACAAAAATTTAAAGAATGGCATGATCATACAGGCGCCTGGGTGGCTCACTGGGTTAAGCATCCGACTGTGGCTCTGATCTTGGTCTCACAGCTGGTGGGGTCCAGCCCCACGTCAGGCTCTGAGATATAGCTCAGAGCCTGGAGCCTTCCTCGGATTCTGTGTCTCCTCCTCTCCCTGCCCTCCCTGCTCATGCTCTGTCTCTCTCGCTCTCAAAAATAAGTAAACATTAAAAAGAAAAAAAGAATAGAATGATCGCAAATAATTTAAATGGAAATTATAATGTAGAGTAGTATAGTATATATGACATGTTTTCTATGGGCAGAGAAACAAATTGGTCCCCAAGTTCTCATAAAATACAATATGAAGCATATATAAACCACAATGAAAACCTTAATACGTTCTAAAAGAGAATCTCTTACATGTTCTTCAAACATGATTTTAAACCCTGCCAAGAGTGAATAACATCTACATAGAAGACAATATTTCCTGAAATTTGACTGGTTAGAGATTTAGCAAATAATTAAATGAACAGTCTTACATATAATTGTGTTTTACATTTCAATGTTTTTCTTTATTCACCAAAGCTGTAATGTAACTTTTTAAAACTGAAGGTGAAAACAATGACCTAATTATTCACCTCAAAGTTTAAAAAAAGACAATAAAGCCAACTCCATGAATTAGGGAGATTTGAATATTAAAGTTATAATGAAAACAAATCCATTGCAAAATAAAACACTTAAGATCATATAAAATTGTGTGCTTAAGAAGTGATATGACAGATACATGGAGATTTTAAAGAATTTAGGAGAATATCAGGTAAAATATCACACCAAACAATTTCAAGTAATATGAATGATTTTGTGGGGAAGTAAAAACTGCCTAAATTAATACAAGAAAATGACAGAAATGGAATAGAGATGCAAACACGAATTACATTTTTTCCATTTAAAATACCTCTAGGAAATGTATCAGACTCATATCAATTTCTTTTTCTTGTTTTTCAAAATAGAGATAATTCTTATACCGTATCAGCTATCAGGTCTTCCAGAGCTTAGAACAGGTTGACTTTATTTTAGGGAAGTACTCACACCAAATCACACTTCCCAGCGTACGTAACTAATACTCATCGGAGAAAGTTCCAGCTCACCAGGATCTCCCAGAAAGGAGTTTATTACTTTTGTCTGGTTCCCCAGTGTTTGCAGCTGCTGCCAGGGTCCACCCCTATCTTACTCCACTCTGGTAGCCAGTGGGACTTCTGCTCATGGGTCCTACAGGACTGTAGCCAATGGAGAAAGCGTTCTTAGCCAGCTACCACGGTCAGGGCACAGCAAGAGGCAACTGATCAAGGAGTCCATCTTATCTGCCCAGGGGACACTCCTTGATCATCTGGCTCTTTGTGGCCAGGGGCCTTGCATTTCTGGACTGTAACTATTGGAGAGAACATTCTTGGCAGACTAACATCCCCCGGGCATTATGCAGAGAGCAGGCTGAAACCCACCCACAGTCTTTCTATGAAAGGGGCATTTGCTTGTCTTGGAACTTTGGTCTGGGAAATATGTTTGGCTGACATCTAGGAGCCTGTGGAGGTGCACTCCCCTAGGGGACAGAGGCCGGTGGGTGACATCGTTTCCCTCTCCCTCTGCCTCGCTCCAGGGACTCCTGCTCTTGTCCAGAAAGGAACTTGTACACTCAACTGGCATCACTTTTGGGACTGTCACCCAAGGGGACACAGCTAGTGGCCAGCAGCACTGACATTTGTTGTCCCCCAGCACTGTATCTATTTGTACACTTTGAAACCTGCTGCCCGACTATCTGGCTTCCAATCAGCCTGAATCTAGGTGACAACTGACACCCTCCCTCTGGGGCATCCACAGGGCTTGCCATACCCTCAAATACCAGGAACCACTAAAATACAATCGGCTGCTTGGACAGTCACCAAAGTTTGAGAGACCATCAAATGCTAATGCAGGTGTGAATGAGAAGGTGTATCTACAAGGGGCCACTTCTGCAACCCTGGGTGAAGTGCCTGTTTTATCTGATGCAGAGAAACCAACAAAGAGAGCCAGGCAAAATGAAGAAACAATATGTTCCCAAGGAAAGAACAAGATAAAACAGCAGAAAATTCCTTAATGAAATGGAGATTTTTACCTCATCAAAGTTTCAAACACTGGTAATAAAGGTGCTCACCAAACTAGATGAAGAATAAGCACACAAAGAACTTCAACAAAGAGTTAGAAAATATAAGAAGGTACCAAACAGAAGCATTTTGTACCCAGCATGTTGCTTTTGGGGTCCATCCAAGTTTTTGCATCCATCGGTGGTTTGGTTTTTTTACTGCTATTTCATGGGATGGATATACCACCATTTGTTTAATCAGGACCTATTGAGCAAAATGTAGCTGTTTGTACTTTTCAACTATTACAACAAAGTTACTGTAAATATTTATGTAGAAGTTTTTGGGCTTTGTATAAATGTAAATGTTCACTTTTTTGAAATTATGCCTATGACTACAGTCTCTGGATCATGTGGTAAGTACACATTTCAGTTTTTTCATTTTTGTTTGGTTTGGTTTTTTAGTTTTCCCCCAAGTTTTTATTTAAATTCCAGCTAGTTAACATACAGTGTGATATCAGTTTCAGGTGTACCATATAGTGATTCAACACTTCATTACAACACCCCGTGCTCATCACAAGTGCACTCCTTTAATCCCCATCACCAGTTTCGCCCATCGCCCTGCCCACCTCCCCTCTGCTAACCATCAGTTTGTTCCCTATAGTTATCAGTCTGTTTCTTGGTTTGCCTCTGTCTTTTGGTCCCTATGCCTGTATGTTTTCTTTCTTCAATTCCACATATGAGTAAAATCATATGGTATTTGTTTTTCTCTGACTGACAATATTTTTAGCTGCATCCACATCATTGCAAATGACAAGATTTCATTCTTTATTATGGTGTGGAATGTTTCACTGTATACATATGCTACATCTTCTTTATCCATTCTTCAGCCTATGGACATTCAGGCTATTTTCATAATTTGGCTATGCAGATAACGCTGCTTACATAAGGGTGCATATATTCCTTTGAATTAGTATTTTTGCATGCTTTGGATAAATACCTAGTCGTGAAATGGCTGGATTGTAGGGTAGTTCTAGTTTTAACTTTTTGAAGGACCTCGAAATGCTTTTCAGAGTGACTGCACAGTTTTCATTCCCACCAAAGTGCAAGAGGGTTCCCGTGTCTCCATTTCCTTCCCAATACCTGATGTTTCTTCGGTTGTTGATTTTAGCTATTCTGACGGTGTGCAGTGATATTTCATTTGTATTACCCCGATGATGAGAGATGTTGAGCATCTTTTCATGTGTCAGTTGGCATGTGTATGTCTTTCTTTGGAAAAATGTCTGTTCATGTCTTCTGCCCATTTTTAACTGGATTTTTTGGTTTCGGGTGTTGAGTTTTGAAAGTGTTTATATATTTTGGATACTCACCCTTTAGCATGTAGGTCATTTGCACATATCTTCTCTCGTTCTGTAGGCTGCTTTTAGTTTAGTTAAAAAGGCAACATTTCATGTATAAAACAGCCCATCTATTTACAGAGTGGCTATACACTTTTGAATTCCTCCCAGCAACTTTTGAAAGGTCTAGTTTCCCCACGTCTTTGCCAGCACTTTGTATTGTCACTATTTTCTTAGCTGGTTAAATAGGTGCAGTGATTCCTTACTGTGGTCTGAATTTGCATTTCCCTAAAATTTGTGATGCTGAACATTTTTTCACCTCTTTTCCTTGCCATCCAATATCCTCTACAAGAAGATTCTGTCCCTTGGTCCATATATCCATCTCTCTACCAATACCACAAAGGTTTACTTGGTTACTATAGCTATAGAATAAGACTTCTATAATCTATGACTGACCAAAATGTGGGAAAATATCCCTTTGTAAACAAACATTTATCTTTTTCTCCCTACCTGATTTCTCTATAATTTAGAAACTCTCAGTGAGTATTCATAATTTCATGGCAATGATACTTATTTGCAGAAGCTCAGTAAGAATCTATTTCCCTTGTAACAGGAAACATTGATCATACCACCAAGTCTTTGACTGGAATGTCATATTTGGGGAAGATATGTACAAACTCAGATATGACCAGACACCTTTGAGTTACTAAGGTTGAATTTTTGGAATCAATGTAACCCCTTGGAAAAATTACCCTGGTATCTTGTTTATAGGGTTCCCAGTAGCACAAACAAGTAAGGCTATTACCTAGCTGCTCTGAAACCTGGGATATTTGGAAGAACCTTCAGAAGAGAGGAAATCACCCAAATCTATAGGGATTGAAACTGAATCTGATGCTAAGTATTTATTCTGACTCTTACCCTCAAAAGGCTACTATAAGCTCAATCTGAAATTCCTTAGGAAAAGTTTTATAGCAAAGCAGATTAAAAAAAACTTATGGGGGTGCCTGGGTGGCTCAGTTGGTTAAGCCTCCATTTGGCTCAAGTCACAATCTCACAGTTAGTGGGTTTGAGTCCTGCATTGAGCTCTGTCCTGATGGCTCAGAGACTGGAGACCGCTTTGGATTCAGTGTCTACCTGTCTCTCTGCCCATCCCCTATTCAGGCTCTGTCTGTCTGTCTGTCTCTTCTCTCTCAAAAACAAATAAACATTTAAAAAATCAGAAAAAAACTTACATGGCCAGTCAGTATTCTTGCTATATTTAAGTAAGTAATTAGGTCAAGCTTATTATAACAGGACTTATTTTACATAAAAATTTAGTCTTAATTTGGCTATCTTTGATGGAAATGAGGGTGATTTTTAGAGAGAAAAAAACATGTTTCTGAACACACTGCCATGGGTGTTAGATTCTAGTTCAGATGAATTGTCTTTGAGTATTTGTTGTTTATGCAACTGGGTTTGGATCCTAAATTCTTCTGGTCTCCTGAATATCTGGCTAGTTTTCTAACTGTCTGCATGCACAGCATAGGCCTAACTTGGAGAGCTCACCTGCAGGACCACCTCCTAAAATGAGACAACTGTTTAAATGAACTGACCCAATTTACCTCGTTATAGATCGTGGAATAAGATGCTAACACTGTACATGGAAGTTCCAAAATAATGGCTCTATGCAGGATGGGGGCTGAGCCTGGTGCTAGGGAATATTTGCAATTGGGAACAAGGCAGTTTCATTCCAGAAATCCTGATCCATGCCCTTTGTTAACAGGCAGTAGCTAGAGTGTTCATTGCTCCTACCCCGCAACAATGAGGAATGGTGAAAACAGTGGGGTTTTGAAGCCAGAATCCATCTTGTCAGTTCAAATGGAAGAATGAACACTAGAGGTCACATCCCCCCAGGCACAGCTGGACTGGCCAAGGAACACATACACCTAGGCTCAGAGCCAAGGAATGTTTGCTTATCATTCAAAGGAACCTGTAAGACAAATAGCCAGCATATGCTAAAGATGTAATCCCTAGATGCAACCCTACTAGCTTAACATAAAGAATGTATTAAAGACTTTCTCACCAGATAGTTCCCTCAAAGGTTGGTCTCCACAACTAAGAGAGGTGTTTGGATTCCTTCAGGCCACACTACCAGCAGGAAAACCAGCAGCATGTGAACATCTAACAAATAACACCCTCAGAGCTGGGACACTGTCAGGAGGCTTGAGGCCTATTCAGTGACAGGAGGAACTCATTTTGCATTTGCCACACACCTCCCACATGCAAAGACTTTAGGACACGGGAAATTGGCTCCAAATGTCCCCCTCCCCTCACCCTTGGTGGCTTGGTGTTCTAACCCACTGGGCCAAGGGGTCACATCCAGTGCTTCCTTTGTCCCCTTGTTCTATATTGGTCAGGACCAAAACATGGACACAACTAACTGCTTCTGAATAGCTGATATTTGGTACTACGGTGGAATTATTTCTATGAGTGGCACCCAAAACACCCGTGTATAATATAGACACACCCTCTGACAATATTAGGACAAAATATCTGCTAACATCCCCCAGGAAGGATATCTAAGCCAGGGTTTTCGCTCCTGGGGACCAAACAGCTACTGCGTTATTTCTAAATGAAGACTTGATCTATGAATTGCCTTTAAACATTTGTCTTGTCTCCCCTGATCTCACACTGCTGATGTCCCTCCCTGTTCCCTGTCAAAGGCCACCAGTGATGTTGAAATTCACAATTGCTCCCACTGCCAGGTCTGTGGAGTGCTGAGCATGTTGTCGCATATGCAGAAGATTATCAATCATGTAGAGAAGATCTCTTTTGCTGATGCCTTCCCTAGATGGTTCACCTCTTCACTGACTTGCTGGGGAACTATAGTCTTAAGTATTTTCTTTTGTCTTAAGTATATCAACTTCACGTTGCCACGTATGTAAGTCACTTCCTAATATCCGACTCTAGGGTAATCATGGAAGAATGGCACATAAAATACTGTACAGGCTATAAAGTTGCTTGGGGTGGAGAGTAGGAGTGCTGAGAATACTCCTTCTTCGGCCTGCCATCTTGCCCGTGTCCCCCATTGACCTCTCTCAGGGCTACGTGTCCCAGGCCCCTTGGACATTAATGTATATGCCTTAGAATGGCAGACCGTGACCAGAATGCAGGGAGGTTTGTTCAGGTCCTGTATATCTCTGTTTAGATAACTATTAGCAGTAACACAGTTTCTCCCCTTGTCATGAGCATGCTATGAAGGCGCACACTCCCGTTGTGTCTTTCCACAATGTCAGCTTTACTCAGTCATGAAATAAAGTGAATCATATTTATAAGCAGGCTCAGAATTCCAAACTCAATGACATTTCACCATGTGATTAAACCTGTCTTCTGACAGGGCACCCAGCAGAAATGAGACAAATCACACAACACACAAGATAACAGAAGGGTGTAGGAAGTTAACAAACCACACGTGAAGTCCATCTGTGGGGGCGCCTTTGAGAGACCGTGGTCAGGTCCTGGTCAGCTCTCGGCACTTACTGCTTATTATGTTCAAGCAGTGAAGGATTTCCCTTCTGCCTGGAGATCAATCGGGCAGAGTCTTCGACAGCAGTTGCCTTTCTAAAGTGGTCAGACACAGAGGGGTCATGTCCGAAGAGTCTGAGAGTTGGCTGCAAAAATCCTCCCCTTTTTATAGGGATTTAATTAGCCTTGGGCTCTGGCAGACCCCCTCTGCTTCTGCTTGTTATCAGTTCTGGGGTGTCAGCTGATGCTGGTCCCAGTGATATCTCCCAGTGCAGTACCTTAACTGCTTGTGTCATTGCTTTGACCCGGGCTCCTGCTTGACACGAGAGTCTCGATTTTTCTGTCTCCCTCCTGTTGTACACATGGTGTCCCCGCACTCTGTAAAATCTGTAAGACTAAGGTCCAGACTTCAGAAAGACTAGCTGTGCAGCTGTCTGGATCACCATCTATAAGTTGGCGCTCCTCCCTGTAAGTTATCCTGAACAAGTCTGTGTAAACTGGATGGAGTTGCCTACTTCATTTTTCAATCAAAGAAACTTCACGGTCTGCAGGAGCCTTCACAGTTCTTCCACTCACCAACAATCCTGAAATTGGGAATTTGTGTTTTGGCTCCTTCGTTGTAAGTCTTCCTAAATGTTTCTTAATTACATCTTTTTTTTTTTTTTTCAACGAACAAGCTCTATGTGTCATGGAGTTTTTCTAGTGTCTTCTTTTCCCAATTTTGTTTCTTTCTGTTCTTACAGGTACTACTTGTTTTCTTCAGTTTCCTTTAGGCTATTTTGCTGCTACTTTTTCTACGTTATTGAGGTGGGAACATAGATTATTGATACGTGATTTTTTCTCTTTTTTAACACAATTTCAAGTTAGTTAATATAGAGTTTAGTATTGGTTTCAGAGGTAGAATGCAGTGATTCATCACTTACGTATACATCCAGTGTTCATCCCAACAAGTGCCCTCCTTAATGCTCATCACCCATGTAGCCCATCCCTCCAAACACCTCCCTCCATCAACCTTCAGTTGGTTCTCTATATTTAAGTCTTTCATGGTTCGCATCACTCTCTGTTTTATCTTTTAAATTTTCCTTCCCTTCCCCTATGTTCATCCGTTTGTTTCTTAAATTTCACGTGAGTAAAAGCATGTGATATTTGTCTTTCTCTGACTGACTTATTTCCCTTAGCCACGTTATTCTAGGTGCTAGGTCCATCCACGTTATTGCACATGGCACGATTTCTTTCATTTTTATTGCTGAGTAATATTCCATTATATATATGCATATATGCCACTTTTCCTTTATCCATTCATCAGTTGATGGACATTTGAGCTCTTTCTACAATTTGTTTGCTGTTGATAGTGATGAGGGAAACAAAGGCCAGAGAAATTTTGCTTAAATGAAATCTCCTTACAGTTTGCTGCCCACCGATAGACATCTGAAACATGCAAAGTGTGACCTTGCTCCAGGAACTCAGGGCTGCCTTACTTGCTTGATGTTTTTTGTTTGCCTAAGTGTAAACTTATCTTCACAGCAGCTAGGCCCTCAAGGTCCTGAAAGCCTTGCTTCCAAATTCGTTAGAGACTTACACTATCCCTGGCCCCCACTAACTTAAAAACATATCATCAGTCACTCCTCACAACCTCAGTGCAGCTCTTTTTGTCCACAAGTCCTGTCGCTGTGCTTTAATAAAATCACACTTTTGCACCAAAGATGTCTCAAGAATTCCCTCTTGCCATTTGCTCAAGAACCCCATCACATTGGCGCTCTTATGTAAGGCTTTCTGAGTCTTTTCATCTGTACTCCGAGCCTTGGTTCAAACTTGGTGAGAGCTTTCTCTTTTCTTCCTTTACTCTCATTTCAGGGGCATTTCAAGGACTGGGCTCTTATTGGAACACTTTCATGTCGATTTCTCAGTCTATAATCCTCTAGCCCATGTCTACTCTCCAGAGAGGAGAAAGCCTCCCTTTCAGCTGGAAGTTAGTACCCTGGCCAGAATGGTATTAAGACCCAGAAACTTGATGCCCTCTCTTTATTCCTGTCTTCATACAACGTTGTCTTTCTTGGGTGTGGGACAGCCACCTAAGAAACTAGCACAGCTCCCAATCTTATGACTCCTGTGTGAGGGTTCCTCCTTATTGGTCTAATGTGATCCCCTCCACATCCCTGGTCTAGCCACTTCTGGCCACAAGACCTCCACTAGAAGCCTGCCAAAACCAGTACCCGATTGAAGTAAAACCCAACCGGGGACCGTTTCCTACAAAAGTTGGATGTAAAGACAGTATGTGTCGCAATGTCACTTAGATCATGATGGATTTCTATGTTTACTCTTTTCTGTCAATGTCCTCTAGTAACTACTTAAATCACAGAATTGGGTAATTCGCCCTTATAAAACATTTCTAGTGTTTTCCATGGGTTAAAAACGGCACAGCCTTCAAGGAAACTAAGGCATGACCTTCATGGCATGCTCCTCCAAACAAAGTAAACGAAGACACGGCCTTCTACCGCCTGGCCTTTGATGGTACAGCTTTCCAGGCACGGCACCGCACAGTATTTCTGTTCTCATATCACAGGCACACATTTGTAGCCGAGGATTCAATGGGGAAGCGAAGGGACACCAGCATCCCTTCTCCATTATCTTTGAAAATTTTCTGGAAAATATACTTTTCTTTACAAAATTAAGTCTCAGCAGGTTAATTTCTAAGAGCAAACAAATAATCCTCTTCCTCAGTTGCTGTTTTTAATTGTAATTGGGTTTATAGCTGCCATTTAATACTCTCTGTTAAAAAAAAAATCACAAACTGATGCTTCCCCTCAACAATGTATCATCCTTTATGAGGAGATACTTTAAAATACTAACACTCTAGGGGTGCCTGGGAGGCTCAGTTGGTTAAGCATCTGACTTCAGCTCAGGTCATGATCTCACCACTCCTGAGTTTGAGCCACTCTTCGGGGGCTCTGTTGTGACAGTTCAGAGCCTGGAACCTGCTTCCAACTCTGTGTCTCCCTCTCTCCGACCCTCTCCTGCTTATGCTCTGTGTCTTTCTCTCAAAAATAAATAAACATTAAAAAATCTTTTTTAAAAAAAATAGTAACATTCTGATAGTACCAGATACTATAGTTTCCCTGCCTGAAATTGTTCTCATCTATCCCATCGAATATTGCTTTCTTTCCAAAGAAAATTATTTGCTCCCATCTTTCCAACGCATCAGGTGAGGCTAGCCCATTCCCAAAAGGATGAAGCATGATTTGTCTGAGCCTATCGCCATAATCCTGTGGTCCTCTCAACATGTGGGAAGTAGGTCTACTGGGAACACCTGAAAAAGGTATAGATCACCCTTATAAGAGCATACAAGAGCAGTTCCCTTTTCCTGCCTTTGGAAATTATGAGATACAATGAAGCATAAAGCTGCTGCAGGCATCCTACTACCATTTCAGGAACACTGCCAAGTGGTGTATGATAAGGAGATGAGATACAAAGTCCTTGCATCACCGGTGACACCACTGGCCTGATGAATTAACCAGTCTAGAGATGAGGTACCTTGGGTCTATCTGCTCTGTGAGACAAGTAGTTAAAGAAAAATAAAGTCAATTAGATTGGGTTTTTCCACTAGCAACACAAAGCATCTCCACTGAAATACTCCTGCCATACATTTTAATTCTATATTATAATGTCACACCATAGGTCTCAGATAAAATGAGGCAATTCACTTCTTCATCTTAGGGAACAAAACAAAAGTAAACTTGCAACCCTGGGATCAGCAGAACTTATCCCAACCATGTAAATATTGCATACGTTACTGTTAGCTTATTAAATTCCCAGGGGATGATAACCTGTTTCACACAAATAGTGCATAATATATGACTGAAATATACATAAACTTTGAGTTGGCTTGAAATTTATAGCTGTCTCTGATCGTGGAGAAATTGTCTGAGTGTCTATTACCTTGAAATAAACTTCTGAATCTGTTGTCTGCTCTTTAGGTTGAATTTACATTTGACACTGACTCTTCAGACAGAATATGATAACAGAACTTATCATCTACATAAACAATTTCATTGCATTTCTCTGAAACCTTTCTAACTCTTTTATATTACTGAAGCCTATGAAATTTAACTGTATATTGATTTATAATTATGATTCCACATTGTTTTATGCGAGAGACACAAATATTTGGTTTCCTTGTCTAGTTTGTTCCCATCATATACTCTCTGTCACATTTCTTTCATTAAATTGGGTTCATTTGTACGTATTGTGTAAAGTTTTATTACATAAAATATTGCCAATTCCTCACTATTAAATGAGAGGGGTGCCTGGGTGGCTCAGTCGGTTAAGCCTCCGTCTCTCGATTTCGACCCGGGTCATGTACTCATGGTTCATGAGTTTGAACCCTGCATCAGGCTTCACGTGAACCTGCTTAAGATTCTCTCTCTCTCTCTCTCTCTCTGATCCCCTGGTCCCCACTAATGGCTCGCTCTCTCTAAAAGAAATTTTTGTAATTAAAAATCTATCAAATAAGACACTTCCAGAAACGTTCAGCTTTCATTCCTATTCCCTTCAATCTATTCCCTCATTGTGCCCAAGAGGCAACCATTTTTTAAAAGTCCTTTCATTGTCATATATAAAAAAGTAAATAGATTTAATAGATGATGGAGAAAGAGATAATGATAGATGGATGCAGATAAATTGAATTGATATAGCTATGTATTCCTATTCTCTTCCTCGATCCTATTATACAAATGTTGTGTGTTGTACAAACTCTCCTTACCTGTACAGAAGTGGAGATTATTGTAAGCAAGGGTTATTTTTTTCTTCTAGCTACATAGTATTTCACTGTTTGTATGCACATCAGAGTATTCATAATTTCCTTCTTTGTTTCCCAGCATTGCCTTGGATTTCTAAGATGAGATCCATACAGGATGTTCCCGTACAGACGATACATTTGCTTACAATCTGGAAGGCCTCAGACATAACTCTTCCCACTAGAGGTGTGGCTTGGTCCTGATGGTCTAAGGGGAAGGATGGGGAAGGATGTGCCCTAAGTCAAAGTGTCAGCATGCCACTGATGTTTATCTGAGAGACACAAAGAGATGGAAGTGTAGACACAGCCCACCGTCAGGCTAATGAAAGGGGTTTCCACAGGTTTAGAGACTTTAATATGAAAAATCAAGGAAAGGGGCACCTGGCAGTCTCAGTCAGTGGAGCATTCCACTCCTGATCTCAGGGTCATGAGTTTGAGCTCCACATTGGCCGTGGAGCCTACTTAAAAATAAAATGAAATAAAAATATGAAAAGTAAAATAAAAAATCTGGGAAAGGAAACAAAGTGAGGACAAAAATTTTGTGGGTGTCATATCATTATAAGTTAGTGGATTTCTGATATTTTTTGTCCCCTCTTTTGTGCAAAGGGACTTCTGATTTGTCTTTGAGAACACACAGGTGTAGGACACCAGCATCATATGGGCCATGAAGCTCCATTTCCTAGCTCCAGAAAACATGCCTAATTACAGAATGGAAGAAGACCAAGTATAAAAGGACATGATACACAGATACCTTCCAGATCCACATCTGACCCAAATTCTGGAATATAAATAAAAACCAATATTGTAATTTGTTGCAATCCTCCTTTTCTCCCTTTTTTTTGCTACTTCTTTTCCTTGAAACTATATGAAACGGATGATTGTCACTCCATGTTTATTTGAGAAAAGCTGATAAAGACACGTGTACAGCGGTGAGTTCCAATGTAAAGGAGGCATTAAGGGCTGAATACACAGGGAGCTGGGAGAGAATGAAGATAAGGAACTGCAGTCAGTACTGGGGCTTCCAGGTCAAGGACAGGGTGGAGGGAGCCATCAGGAAGCATGGGTTCTGCGGGGTCACTGAACCCAGGGCAAACCAAATCCTGAGAAAGCACTGTGTTTGTGGAAGAATACGAGCCAAACAGGAAACGTTTTGACTGTGTGAAGAAGCCTGAAAAGAAGGTTCTTCCTGGAGTGTCAGCATTTCCACTTCAGCTCAGGAGTCCTGCAGAAGACAGAGCAGAGTGTTGTTCCCAGACCCACCTCCACAAGCAGCTTCCTCGCCCCTCTCTCAGGGCCTGGTGTTAAAGCACTACAGTAAGAGGAAGAACATATTCTTTCTTAAGTATCCTGATCTAAAGCTATTTGCAGTGCAGGCCTTTTAGTAAGTGGAGAGAAGAAGCTTCAGTTAACTGCCTGAGCAGAAGTCAGATCCAAAGTCTTTGACATTGTTTCTGTCTTTTCACCTCTACCATCTGTTCCAGGATAATCAACTCTATCTCTAAAGAGGGTCAAAGAGCATTACCTGTTGGCTGAAGCCCAGAGTGTCCTGGGAAAGAAAAGGGAAAACATACACTTAACAGAGACACAGGTAAATCTGTCCCCACATACAAGGTCCCAACCCCAGACCCACCTAACACCACAACCCAGATTGCATGATGCCAGTGGGATCAGAAAGGGAGAGATGTGGCCTGTGAAGTTTCTGTCACACAAATCTGTTGTGGCTTCATTAGCTTTCATAGCTTTTCCTGATTTGGCCCAGGACCCCAAGCCAAGATATCTGTCTTGTTAACTTCTTTCTTATCTCTATAACCCATAACCTCTTATGCTGAAGCACAGTAACCATGGACCCTTGCTTTCTGGATATCTAGGAAATCTGAGGTCACATGGGGAAGGAAACGCATCCTACAAGGCCACTGGTCCACAGGGAGTTTATGCGATCAAAGCTGTATTTCTCTCCCACAAGGTCTATAGGGAGGCCCAGCTACCAACAGGTGCCTTACCTTTCTGATTCCGGAAGTAGATGAACAGCCCCACCACCAGGAAGAGCAGACCCAGAACAAAGCCCCCGATTCCACTCAGCATCTTGCTCTGTGCAGATTCAGACTGAGCCCCTGAGAGAAGAAGCAGCTTTAGTGATTTTTACCCCAAATCCAACTCCCCTGCTGGAGACTCTGGATTGAGAAATTGAGAATGAGGAATGAAGCCTGCCTTGGAAGAAATAGAGTAAGTGGCAATTTCTGGGGGGAAAAATTTAAATCCCACTCCATAGATACAAGGTTTAGGTATTGAACTTTTTAAATACCACAGCTTTGACAAATCCACTACTTCAATATCTATGGATGAGGAGCTCCTTGAAGTTCAAGTAACTTGTGCAGGGTGACAGAGCTAATAAAAGGCAGAGCCAAGATTGTATTCCCCTCCTGCCCGGAAGGTCCTATAAATAGAGGATGTGCCAGAAGCACAAAAGGCAAAGCAAAGTCCCCTCCCTGCTGGGTGAGGAACTTATGGGATCAGAAAGCTTCTCACTCCACTCCACGGTGAGAGGGCTCGTGCGACTTGGATGCTCCACGTGGCAGGTGTAGACCTCTCCACTCTGAGGAACTGTTTCCAGCATCACCAGGGTCTGGAAGGTCCAGTCTCCATTACGGATCAGGCCTGTGGACACGACCCCAGTCTCCTCCTCCTGGCCGTTCCGGAACCACTTGACCTCAATGTGGCCTGGATAGAAACCATTCACGGAGCAGACCAGGAGGTTGTGGTGCTGCAGGGGCTGCGTCTTCGAGGGGAACACGGTCACTGTCGGCTCAACTAGAAGACAAGTGGTAGCGGGACTAAGTGAGGACGACAGAGTGAGTCTCCCTGGTTGGCTGCCCTCCTGCCTCCGGTCTCTGGTCCCAGGCTGCATCTCGTGCAGGCCTCCCTCAAAGCTGGCCACGTGGCCCAGTACCAGCCAGTCTCATGAGTCTTGAATTCAATCCTGACAGTACGGGTCCATTAAGTTTGAGAGATGTTGAGGAAATTTGTGGGGTTTGTTTTTCATAGTGTGAGGTAGTTATTCCTTGCAGAATTGAAGTGTTTACACATTTTGCAAGGGATATAGGGTCTCAATTAAAAGCATGATTTCTGGAGCAGGCTGAGTGAGCTCAAATATAGGCTCTGCTCCTTACTGATTGATCCTAGAAGAATATTACATTCCTCTGCACCCCAGCTTTCTCCTCTATCGAAGGAGATAGTAATACTTACCTCTTACAGTTCTGTGAGGATTAATGCACCTAAAGTATGTAAAGTGATGATTGGAGTTTAGCCTTCAATATATGTTAAGTACTTATTACCTTGTTTAATTACAGAGAAAATATTATTTAAAGCAGTCTGAGTAAATTGGAGAACAGCTTGAGGTTGATGGGGAAATAGAGTATGAAACCCTGGAAATGCTCCACTCACACCTTACAACACCACACAAATGGTTCTCCCCCAGAAGCAGGAAAGACAGAGGTGATACTCTAGCCTATTTGTTTAATTGCAAGAACAGTGTGAGTCCTGAAAGAGAGGGAAAGGAACAAGGAAACTCATTGATTTTAAAAAGTTCTCATTGGGGCGCCTGGGTGGCGCAGTCGGTTAAGCGTCCGACTTCAGCCAGGTCAGGATCTCCCGGTCCGTGAGTTCAAGCCCCGTGTCAGGCTCTGGGCTGATGGCTCTGAGCCTGGAGCCTGTTTCCGATTCTGTGTCTCCCTCTCTCTCTGCCCCTCCCCCATTCATGCTCTGTCTCTCTCTGTCCCCAAAAAAATAAATAAACGTTGAAAAAAAAAAGTTCTCATAATTGCACTCAGATGATCACTCCTTCTGTGCAGTATAAAAAATTACTGTTATTGGAATTGTTATACCTGTATAATTGTCTCCCTTTGAAAGCTGACATTTGAGTTCAGGGAAGAGACTGAGACTATTTAACGGGTATCCTTAGTGCAGAGACAATCCCTTACACTACTAGCCTCAATAAATACTGTTTTTAAGAAAGGAAATATATGGTGAAACCATTTTTACAATATCGTAAAATGGTAGATTCAAGATTGATGACAAAGCTTTGCTAACAATTTTTGTAGCATATTTCATTAAATATAAATGTTTACATTCCTAGCATGAAAAGTAATAAACAGTGTCAAAATATAAGCCACAGACTAGAGAAAATGCTGAATCGACTATCAGCAAAGCATTAATAATCTTATGCATAGAAAACACCTAATATCACTGAGAAATATACCAGAATCCCCGAGATAATAGTAGATAATTTTTACATCAGTAACAACAATTAGCCAATAGATATGTAAAAAAAAAATCCAAGGACCTTCAAATCAAAGGAATATACATTAATAATAAAAAAAGATAAAATTTCAACCGAGTATTTGCAATATTGGGAAAAAAAGATCTAACAAAGGGGAACATGAGGTGAATTGTTACAACTATATAAAGAAATAATATGCAACTCCTTAAATACTTTCATCATTATAAAAACAATAATATCAATACCTTTAGTAACAAAATTATAAATAAGATACCTGGTTTCACATTCATTTCAAGAACGCAAGAATACATAGTTTAAGAGAACAAAGAGCGGGAAGTTGAGACCTAAAAGAAGCCTCAGAAACATCAGGAGGGTTTGGGGAGCCTGGGTGGCTCAGTCAGTTAAGGGTCCCACTTGGCTCAGGTCATGACCTGGCAGTTTCTGGGTTCGAATCCCAGCGCAGGCTCTGGGCGACAGCTCAGAACCTGGAGCCTCCTTGGGATTCTGTATCTCCCTCTCTCTCTCTGCTCCTCCCCTGCTTGCACTTTTTCTATCTCACCCTCTGCTCTTCCCCCATTCCCACTCTGTCTTACTGGATCTCTCCCTCAAAAATTAACATAAAAAAAATAGAAATGTCAGAGGGACCTCAGAAGTCCCCCCAAATCTTCAACGGTTAGTCTGGTCATTTTTCTCACTGCAGTGGTAGCACATACAGACACAGGCCCACGTATTTCAGGGGCTTCAGAAAAAGAAGGGCGAGTGTCAGGGACAGAAGGTGACCGGCCTCCTCACATCTCCCCAATCTCTTAACCCTCCCCTCCCCTCCCCTCCCCTACACCTTCACCCCAACCAGGACACCCTCCACTTCCCTCCCCAGGTCTCCAACCACCTGCCCAGTGTGCCCTCCAGCTGGAGCTCCTGAGCCCCCCAGGGGCCACCAAGGATGCCCGATGTCCCCTCCTGTTGCCTCCCCCACACCCACTCTCTCCACACGCACCACCCCCCCCTTCCCACACACTCATTCTCTGTCCCCCTCACTTCACAGGGCACCCCTCCCACACTGTCCCCACAGCCACACAAGGACACAACCACGCTGTCCCCACAGTCACTCATGGACACAACCACGCCTTCCCCACAGTCACACACGGACTCACCACACTGTCCCCATAGTCACACATGGACGCAATCACACTGTCCCCACGGTCACAACCATATGGTCCTCACAGTCACACAGAGACTCGGCCACACTGTCCCCAGTCACACATGGACACAACCACGCCTTCCCCACAGTCACAAAACATGGTCCCCACAGCCACACAAGGACACACCACACTGTCCCCACCCCACAGACACAGCACACCCTCCCTGACGTCGCACTCTCGCAGGGATCCCCGTGACGTGCTCTTGCTCAACACCCTGTAGGCTCACTGGGACCCAGTCTCTGTCTCACAGTCGCACACGCGCAGCCCCGGCCGCCCCAGCCCCCCTGCCCCGCTCACCTCGCCGCTGCACCGTGAAGCTCTCACCAACACCGTAGTTGTGTCTGCAGAACCAGTCCACCGCTGTCCGCTTCCGCTCCAGGACTTCCTTCTGCCCATTCCAGTACTTGGCGTCTGGCCGCCCCAGCTCTGATACCGCTCGGTACTCCCCCACTTCGTTGTCAAAGCGAGCTAACTCCTCCCGGTTATAGAAAAATCTGGCCAGGTATCGCACCCGCTCCGTCCCGTTGGGATAATGACACTCGAACTTCCACATGGTTAAGAAATGTGCTGTGGGGACAGGGCGACCCGGTCACCTGTGGGCTCCTGGAAGACACTGACGCCGCCAACCCTCGGGGCCCCACCCGCACCCCCAAACCACCAGCACCCACGGCTCTTCTCTCCTCTGCCGGCAGGGGCAGAGGGAGGCAGGGAGGTGACCCCTCTCCTGGGAGCCACTCAGGGTCACTGGGTTCCGGGCTCAGAGGCGGACCTCCCAGCCTGAGGATTTGCCCCTCACTGCCTCCTCCTGGAGGCCTCCTCCCTACAGACACCCACCTCCCTCTTCGCCTCCCACAGCCCTTTCCTGGCCTCACACACGTCCCCCCTGCGTCCCCCTCCCCCACCCCCACCCAACACTTGGTCTGGGCTGAGTGGCTCAGGCGCCTGTCACCCCTGCGAACCCAGAGAAGGGAAACACCCCCACATCCCTTCCACTCTCGGGTGAAAATTTATGGAAATTGATGGACAAAACCCAGCCAGGCAGGACTTTATTTACCTGGGGGGAGAAATGTCACAAGACAAGCCTGCAGTTCTAGAGCAGAGGATAACTGGATGATCTTTGTTTCCTTAGGGCGCCAGACAGGTGGTCTCAAGGGGGATGTTTAGGATGTGACAGGAAAGAGTAACTAGATGTGAACTAGGGGGCGTGTGTGTGTGTTTGATAATTCAGGGAAAGGTAATACAATGTGCAAAATCTTGAAAGAATTGATGAACTTCCTCAACAAAATGGAAAAAGGGAGTTCACTGAAGCACAATGGGACAAAGGAAGGCAAAAGGTTAGACTGGAGAAATCACGCGGAGCTGGCAGTAAAAGCCTTACAGGTGATGTTGGGATTTTGACTTCATACTTCACATAATGGGAAACTACTGAAGAGTTTTAAGGACATTAAAACCATGACTGCACTACAGTTCCTCAAGTCCTTACCTGGAATTTCCAAACTCCAGAAACCTAGGAAACCAGATCTTTTTACAAGTTTTGATGCCAAACTCTTTTGCCAAATCTACCCTGATGAGGTAAAGGGTCAAACATGTCAGACCTCTTATTGGTCAGTCACATGGGCTTCTGGAGTTTCAATATATAAACACACACACATCATAACATATGTACAAACATGCATATACATACATGAATATACATATACATACATGTATGTATATATTTTGATGTTTTATTTTCTGTTTAATTGAACTAAGAAAAAATTTTTTATTCAAGTGGAATTGACATGAACATTTTAAAAATAGTTTAAAAATACTTGTGCCTTTAAAAATGAGACAAATAAAAGGAGCTTTTGACATTATCAACCGAACAGAATGTAGCATTACTGCACAAGTTTGATACATTTTACAGAAAAATACTTGTGACGGTCACAATTGATGACTCATAAGGCAAGCTGTCGAAAGTTAACAGAGATGCTGATGATCAAGAAATCATGAAATCTTATAAAACATTGCATAAGGCAAAGAATAAAAGATGAAGATCTCCAGCTTGCATTGAATGAGTGGACTCAGCAAGAAAGTGTTCAATCTATGAACTGTTGATCTTATTATTTTTTGTAATGAAATAAGCTAAACTACACCACAAAGACCTGAATTGGAAGGTGAGTGTGTGTATAAAGGGTAAGTCTAGAGGTTTTAGAAGCAGCAGAGTATAAACCGCTGTTTCCAACATCAGTACTCTTGACATTTTGGACGAGAGATTTTTTGTGGGAAGGCTGTTCTGTATGTTGTAGATTGTTTATTAGCATCATTAGCCTCTACCTAGCAGATGTCAGAAAAAAGCACCAAGTGACTACCAAAAATGGCTCTAGACATTGCCAAATGTTCCCTGAAGTCCCCATATGAGAACCACTGTTACACCACTTGAAAAATCTGTGGTAAAAAAGCCAATGTTAATTCTATGTCAGCTGAGAATTACACTGAAAACTTTTCCAATATTATATCTGGAAAAAAAAAAAACACCTTTGATACTGAACAAATTTATTTTGCTGGATAAATGGCTCTTCACTGAGACCAGATTCTGAAAAAAAAAATTCATACTGCCTACCAAGAGAGTATCAAAATTTACTATGAATTCCAACCAAAAGATGATTGCTCTTGGGTGTGCTAATGCTTCAGGCTTACCCAAATCAAAGTGGGCAGACACTGGAAAAAGCCAAAATCCAGGATGCCTGAAAGGGACAAATATTTTACTTGTGCATTAGTTTTCAAAAAAGATAATATGGATAACCAGATACATATTTTATTTGGTTCAAAACCACTTTGTATCAATGGGCTTCGTTCATGAGACGCAAGCTGGACTGGGAGAAACCTGGAAATTAATTGTCCCTGTATAATTGTTCCACATACTGTACTCCTCAAATTCTTATAAAAATTAAAGCTTTGGCTTCTAATTCTCCCCCTGCCCCACCACCAAGTATGACGTCTATATTGCAATCTTTGAACAAGGAATTTTCTCATCCCATGAAGATCAAGTATAAAAAACTTTTAAACTCTGTTCTTGATGCAGTTTACAGAGGCCTATGAATCCACATCTTCTGAAATAAGTTAATGGCTAGTGTTATGACAAAGCTAATATTTAATAAACCAACCTGAAAAACTGCCTAGCAAGACTTTGGGCTACATCCGAGTTTGCAAATGAACTACCAATTGAAGACATTGAAAACTGTCACGTGATGAATGAGAAAATATTATATGACACTTCAATGTATGTAAAAGTTTATCCAAATAAGTCCAAGGAATAAGGTGGACAGTTGAGATGAGCACCAGGTAGCGTATAGAAGTGTTGAATCACTACACTGTACATCTGAAACTAACATTAAGCTGTATGCTAACCAAATGGAAGTTAAATAATAACTTTAAAAGATATTCTCTGCCTAAATGTATACCTATAATCTTAAACAATCAAACAAACAAATAAGTCAAAGGTGCTGATCCAAAAATACTTATCACTGATGATGGGGTCACACGGGGCATTCCCTGAGTGATGGAAACATGGTAGTGGTGACTGAGAGCACTCCCCAACTTGCTCCCTACACTCCAGCTTCTCCAGCCTTCCTTCTGTCCCTTACACTCAGCAAACATCTTCCCACACTTGACCTTTATCCTATTTTCTCCCCCTACAACACTTGTCCTGTACATCCTTCACTTGCCTGGCTTCTGTCACCAGTCATATCTCAACTCAATGTCACTTCCTCAGGGAGAGCTCCCTACACACTTGAACTGAAGTCAGGTGTATCCAATTCTGTCTGTTTCACAGAAACAGTATTATTTTTCAGCGTACTTATTGTTGTCAGAATTTTTGTTGTTATTGTTAAATGTTTATCGGGCTTTCTCCTCTGTCATTACATAAAATCCTTGATGCTAATGATCTTTAGCCTATTCCAATAGAATTCACTGAGCCCAGAACAGAGCCTAGTACATCATAGCTGCTCAGAGAAATGTCTGTGTGATACAATGGATAAACACAGGGCTCCGAGAATCAGTCATTGTGAGGATCCTGGAAAGCAAGAAGGGGCTCAGGTCCAACATTCTTTTACTCTGATGATACATTATATCTCCTCCACTTCCTATGAGAAATTCACACAAACTACCTCCTTCTCCTTCTACTGTTGGAAAAATATCACAGGTAAGGAAAGGGTGATTTTAAGAAAAAAGAAAAATCTCATTAAGTTTCAGCTCATCCTGTAGATCTGTGATAGTGCTGAGGTCTCTGCATACACGGGGGATTCACAGTAATGGTGACAGCATGGCTCAGGAAAGAATAGGAACTGGAAGTGGAGGCAACCCAACATGACTATTAAAGAAAAACAGAAAACATGAGGAATAAACCTATGCCATCTGGGGACAACACCTCAGTGAGCCAATAAATTCCCTTGACTTGCATTTTGGCTTTCAGTCCTATGAAATGTAAACACCTTCACGCACTCTGTATTCTGCTCGGGGTAGATAGTTGGAACCATATGAAATTCCTGATGTTGCCTATTTTTGGGTTACAAAGCCATAATTGCATATAATTTATCCTATACTAGTTGAATCCCTTCCTGTGGGCTCAGGCCACAGAACAGAAAGATGCAGGAGAAACAGACACCATAGAAAGGTTCAACATAGATTCATAATGAAAAATTAACTTGTGCCGGATTCTCAGAAAATATCTTAAGTTCTTTAAGACTCCAAAGAACTTCCCATATGTGCTTCTCATCTAAAATGTCATTTCAAGTACTAAGGATCTCTGCTGTACCTCCAGGGTGAGAAATAGAGATAAAACTAGCCCCAACTTTGGTCAGAGAACCTTCAGTCCAGGGATAAAGGCCTTGTAAACTTTGAGGTGCGGAGAAAGGAAAGGAGATAATGGGAGAGAACCCTTGATACAGCCTCGCATATTACAGAGAGGTACCAACATAACTAACCCTGTGAAGACATAACACAGGGTCTTCTAGGAGACACCTTTCTAATTCCTTTTGACTCTCTGTCCAATTTTCGGAGAAACTTTCTTATTTTCTAGCATAACTCAACATTATAAAGGGAACCACTTATGGGAATTAATTTGAAATCATTATTTCTGAGTCTTCTCAAGACCCTGAGGGAATAAAACTCAAACCTGGAGAGATTGACTGGGGAAGAGTTGAGAAGAAATGGCCTCTATATGTGGAGGCCCCTTACACAGCTCTTATAGAGAGGGCAAGCATTCGGCCTCCTCTTGTTTTGGATAGAATTGGGGATCTATACGATAAAGGTAGGCCATCACTAAAGAAAATGTCACAATTTTCTAAGGCACATGGCATGGACACAGTGGCAAAACTAATTTCTTTCTTTCCCCCCACTCCATCATAGCTCACCACCCAGGAGTGCACTTACATGAGGTGTCCATGGCCCAAGCCAGGGGAGGGCTCAGCACCATCAATATCAACATCAGAGCTGTCATCCAGGAGCCTCCCAGGAAACACAAGCACACCATGCTGGACAACAGAGAGGACAGGGGGCAGGGGAACAGGCAAGTCTCAGTCAGTGAGAACTAAGACCCTCCTTTAGCCCCCTCCTAAATAATACCAACCAAGGAATTTGCTTCTCTGCTCCCGGATTGGGTAATCTAGGTTTGACAACCAATCCGCATCACAGATGTACTGCATCATCAGTTGCTGGTCAGAGATTCAGTATCAAGAGCCTCTTCTGAAACTCTGATTTCCTTCATTGGAAGGATTATTTTAATTTAGTACTTAAAAGGTTTGATCCAATATATGTGAAACATTTGACTGGGCCCCTATTGTAAGCCAGCTCTATGCTGAGCAGTGATGTGCACAAAAGTTTGAGTCTTTAGGAGTATTCATGCCTCTCCCGTGAAGACAGAATAGTTTTGACGCTAGTTTGTGTGTTTTAGGAGCTGAGCGAGAGGAGGGAAGATGATTGTTAATCAAAACATCTGGACCTTTTTGCACCATCACATAGTGTAGATTTGGGGAAATTAACCTTGAAATGAAGGCTTTCTGGTACTGCAGACTTTCTGGTACTTGGATACTGGAAAGTGGTATGATTCTCTGGACTGCTCAAGCAAGGAGCAGCATCCCCTGGTAACTGATGATATGACAGAATTCTAGCTGTTAATTGGAGAGTATTGTCTGTATCTCTTTAGAGATAGGGAGATCTCTGATAAACTAAGAGTCATTGGAATTTAGTCATTAACTTACCCTGAGTAAAAGGGTTTTTCAAGTTTGTCTGCTGATGCTGTCATTGAGTTTGAGGCACCTCCAAAATATGCAGAGAAAGGGGCTTAGAGAACATGATCTATGTGGAATGGAGGGTCTTGGAAAATCCTTTGTATAGCACTTAAGCTAAAAAAGTGGTAACACCAACTGTCCAAATCAAAGTATACGGGGGGCTGAGACATTGATAAAGGACTCAAAGTCAGCCTTTAGCATAAAAGCTCTGCCTTAGAATAATTAATATTTTAATGTGAAAATGTGTTCAGTCCATAGCTTTGGATCCCACTCTGATCTCCTCATTTTATTGGGGTTATGTCCCTTTATTATGTACCTTCTCTTGCTTTATGCTAAGGAGACATATAAGAAGCTGGTGCTCATGAATACATTACAGAGCATCCAGGAAAGAAAACACAATGGAAATACTATGAATAACATCCTTTGACGTAACCATATAGTTTTAAGCATATGTTTCTACTTTTATATAATTATTATGCATTGTATTAACAGAATTTTAATATCTCAGATTCAATAGGATTTTAAAGGACAACTATCTATCTAAAGTTCTGCAATAATTCACAATCTTCCACAGTCTGATAAGCAGCCCATGTTTATGGACTAGTGCCAGAGAACTCACCATGTTGCAATAAATGTGACTAATGTTTACTGAGCAAATTTTGAACATTTTATTTTGTACCCAGAATTGTACAAGGGCTTTTTATACACCATATTTATATTTAACTCTCACATCATCTCAGTGATTTGAGTACCCTTTGTATCCCTTCAGATGCAGAGAATAAAATGATGGGTGTATGTTAAACAACTTTGGCAAGGACACACGGCCAGTAAATGGTGCACTCCATATGGAGCCAAGTTATATGTGAGTCCAGTCTCCAGAAGCCTAGCCATTACATCACACACCACCTCACATCCACTTTCTGAATAGAATACTGTCCATTGTGTTGAAACTATTCTTATCATGGTTGTGTATAACAATGCAACTACTCTTGTCAAAGAGTGACAGCATTTTATATAAACTGATTAGTTACCGTGTAGTAGTAACTCTAGTTCCTCCAAAAGTAGATGTTCTTTGATCTCCAAGTATTCATGGTCTTTCCAGTTTTTTCTGGTGGCTAATTTCATTTCTCAGAGCCTTGTGGCCTGAAAATATGCATAGCGTTGTGGTCTCAATCTTTTTGTACTTGTTGAGGGCTGATTTGTGACCGGTATGTGATCCATTCTGGAGATTGTTCCATGTGAACTCGAGAAAATGTGCCGCTTAGGATGACATGTTCTGAGTCTATCTGTTGAGTCCATGCAGCCTAGTATGTCACTGAAAGCCATTGGTTCACTGTTGATTTTCTGCTTAGATTTTCTGTCCATTGGGTAAATGGGGTGTTAAAGTTCCTACTATTATGGTATTTTTATGCATGAGTTTCATGTTTATGATTCATTGATTTAAGTATTTGGGTCTTCTCAAGTTAGGGGCATAAATATTTATAATTATTAGATCTTTTTGGATAGATCCCTTAATTATGATTACAATGCCCTTCTTCATCTCTTATTACAGTCTGAGTTTTAAAATATAAATTGTCTGATATAAGTATGGCTACTCTGGTTTTCTTTTGACATCCATTAGCATGATAGATGGTTCTCCATCCCCTCACTTTCAATCTGCTGTCTTTAGGTCTAAAATGAGTCTCTTATAGGCAGCATATCGTTGGGTCTTGTTTTTTGTTTTTGTTTTTTTATCCATCCTAATATCCTATATCTTTTGATTAGAGCATTTAGTCCATTTCGTTTGAGAGTGATTATTGAAAGATATTAATTAAGTGCCATCATGTTGCCTATAGAGTAGGTGTCTTTGATGTTGTTCTCTGGTCCTCTCTAGTCTTTGTTGCTTTTGGTCATTTTGTTTTGTTTTGCTTTTTCTCCAAAGAGTGCCCTTAAAATTTGTTGCAAAGCTGATTTAGTGGTCATGAACCCCTTTAGTTTTGGTTTGTCTGGGAAACTCTTTATCTCTCCTTCTATTTTGAATAACAGCCTTGCTGGTAAAGAATCTTGGTTGTGTATTTTTCCAATACAGCAAGTTGAATATATCCTGCCACTCCCTTCTGGCCTTCCAAGTCTCTGTGGACAGATCTGCTGTGAACCTGATCTTTCTTCCCTTGTAGGATAGGGACTTTCTTCCCATGCTGCTTTCAAGATTCTTTCCTTGTCTGTATTTTGTGAATTTGACCATGATATGCTTTACTAATGGTTGGCTTTTGTTGAGTTTAATGAAAGTTCTCTGTGCTTCTGGGATTTTGATGTCTGTGTACTTCCCCAGGTTAGGAAAGTTTTAAGCTATAACTTGCTCAAGTTATAACCTCCTTCACCTTTTTCTCTCTCTTCATCTTCTGGGATTCCTTTGGTAGGAATATTATTCTGTTGAATAACTCATTGAGTTCTCTAAGTCTTGTATTATGATCTTTTGCATTTTATTTCTTTTTCTGCTTCATATTTTCTATAATTTTATCCTCTGTATCACTGATTTACTGCTCTATTTTGTCCATCGTCCAAGTAGAAGTGGTTCTACACGGGGAAACAGGAAAGACCGAGGTAATTCTCTAGCTCTATGAGCTGAGTCCTAACCACAACACAAGTCCTGAAAGAAAGGCAAAGGAGCAAGGAAACCTATTTTAAAAAGTTCTCGTTGCTGCACTCAACCGATGAATCCTTCTTGCGGAACTAAAATATGTCTCGTTGGAAACGTTATCATTTTATTGTGCTTTGCCTTTTATTTATTTTTTTATTATTAAAAATTTTGGATAGTTATTCATTTATTTTGAGAGAGAGAAAAGAATTAGGGAAGGGGCAGAGAGAGAGAGAGAGAGAATCCCAAGCAGGACCCGCACAGAATTCGTTGCAGGGCTCACACCCACAAACCATGAGATCTTGACCTGAGCTGAAACTGAGAGTATGACATTCAACGGACTGAACCACCCAGGTGCCCCCTCTTATTTTCTTTCTTTTTAAGCTGAGATTTGAGTTCAGGGCAGGTTCTGAGGCTCATTAATAGGTATCCATATTGCCTGAGACAATCTTGACACTACAGTCTCAATAAATACACTTACTGTTCTTATCAAAGGAGAAATACGGGGCAAACTTTTTTATCATACCATAAAATGGTAGATTTAAGATTCATGAGAAGTCATTGCTAACCATTTGTAGCATATTTCATTAAAGAAAAATGTTTACATTCCTAGCATAAGTAATAAGCAGAATCGACATGTAAAGTAGAAATTAGAAAAAATGCTGAATCAAATATCAGCAAAGGAATAAAAATCTTATGCATAGAGAACACCTAAAATCACTGAGAAAAACACCAGGCCACAGAGATAATGGAAAGTATATTATTTCGGAGCTGGACCAACATTAGTCAATAAATATGTGGAAAAAAGTTCAAGAACCTTAGAAATCAAAGGAATATGAATTATAAATAAAAAACATAAATTTTCAACTGACTCTGTCAACATTCAAAAAAGATCTAAAAACGGAGATGTGAGGTGAATTGTTATAACTATAGAAAGAAATCATGTGCAACTCCTTAAATAACCTTATCATTATTTCAAGAACATAAGAATACATACACCGAGAAAAAAGCAACAAGCTGAGACATTAAAGTCTCAGATAGATCAGAGGGGCCTCAGATGTCACCCCAACCTGTCAAAAAATAGTCTGACATTCTTTCTCTCTCAAAAGGTCACACACACACACACACACACACACACACACACACAGACATAGGCACAGTTCTTTCAGGGGATTCAGAATTAAGAAGGGTGAGGGGCAGGAAGAGAGGGTGACCACATGCTCAGAGTCACACACGGGCACAACCACACAATCCCCACAGTCACACACGATCACACCACACTCTCCCCACATCACACATGGACACACCACACTTTTCCTGGAAACAAGTTCTCATAGGGCCCCTCCTAACTTGTACTGGATCAAGACCCTGCATGCTAGTCCTGGACAGAGTCTCAGTCTCTGTCTCTCTCTCTCTGTCTCTCACTCCGTCTCGGTCTCTCTCACCCATCCCACACACGCACAAACACACACATGCCCACACACACCCCACCCCTACCAGCCCTGCCGCATTCATCTCGCTCTACACAGTGAAGCTCCCAACAACCCCTTAGTTGTGTCTGCAGAGACTGTCCACTGCGGCCTGCAACCTATCCATGAGGTCCTTGTGCTGGGTCCAGTGCTCAGTGTCAAGCCTCCCCTGCTCTGTACTCCCCCACATCGCTGTCGAAGTGCACATTCTCTTCCAGGTTAGAGATGTATCTGACCAGGAGCCACACCTTCTCCTCCCACTGGAGTAATGACACTAGGCCTAAAATTGCTACATGTAATGTGCTTTGGGGACAGGGGCGATCCGGTCATCCCGTGGGCTCCTGGAAGACACTGATGGAGATATGCCTCAGGAGCTCCACCCGCACCCCAAAACTACCTGCACCCACGGCTCTTCTCTCCTCTGTGGACAGGGAATGGGGGAAGGTGACCCCTCTCCTGGGAGCCTGTCGGGGTCACTGGGTTCTGGGCTCAGAGGCTGACCTCCCAGCCTGACTGCACCAGGCATTTGCCCCTCACTGCCTCCTCCTGGACACTATCTCCTGGCAGACACCCACCTCCCTCCTCTCCTGCCACAGCCCTTTACCTGGGCCTGAAACGTGTCCCACCTGCTTACCCCCTCCGCCCCTCCAAACCAGCACTTGGCCTGGGCTGAGCTGTCTCAGGCCCTGCCCACACCTGAGAATCCAAAGAGGGGAAACAAACGCATCCCCTCCACTAGGAGAGTTTAAAATTTAGGGAAAGTGATGGACAAACCCCAACCAGGTAAGACTTTACATGGGGGTGAGAAACATCACGAGACAAGTGTCCAGTTCTAGAGCAGAGGATAATTGGATGATCTGAGTTACCTTAGGGTGCCAAAGAGGTGGTCTCAAGAGTGACATTTAGAATGTGACAGGAAGGAGTAAGTAGATGTGAGCTAGAGGGTGTGGGGGGGTGGGCGGCGGGGCGGGGAGAGAGTCACATTTGAGGTCAAGGTAATGTAGCTGTGCAAAAGCTTGAAAGAATTGGTGAACTTCCTCATGAAACCAGAAGAAAGAGTTTGTTGAGGCACACACAGTGAGAGGAAGGAGAGGGAAGTTTCGCCTAGAGAGATCACATGGAGGTGGCACTAAAAGCCTGTGGACGGTGGTAGCATTTGACTTTTATACTCAATTCAATGGGATGTGCCTGAAGACTGTTAAGGAGATTAAAACTATGATTGAAATACAGTTCCTCGGTCCTTTGCCTACATTTCCAAATCCAGAACCCTCAGAAAACCGGATCTTTTTAAAAATTTTGATGTGGAACCTATTTGGCAAATCTAAACTGGTGTGGTAACAGGTCAAACAAGTCAGAGCTCTTATTGGTCACTCAGTGCCATATGCTTCTGTAGTTTCAATATGTATGTAATATATAGAAAGATATATGTAATACTTGTGTGTATATATCTGTACATACATGTGATATACATACATACACACATATACACACACATATATGTATATATTTTGATTTTTTTAAGTTTATTTATTTATTGGGAGAGAGACAGAGAGCACGAAGAGGGGGAGAGGCAGAGAGAAAGGGAGAGAGAGAATCCCAAACAGGCTCTGCTTTGTCAGTGCAGAAGCCATTGTGGAGTTCGAACCCATGAACCGTGAGATCATGAACTGAGCTGAACCAAGAGTAGGACTGCTTAACCAACCAACTGAGCCACCCAGGTGCCCTGATATTTTTGTTTTATGCTTAATAGAACTAAGGGAAAAAATTTTATTCAAGTGTAATTAACAAGAAAAACTTAGAACTAGGGAAAAAATTCCTCTGTGTTAAAAGTGAGACGTACAAAAGAGAGCATCTGATATTATCAATAGAATAGAATATAGAATTATGGAGAAAGTTTGATACATTTTCCTGAAAATGTCCTATGGCAGTCACAATTTATGACTTATAAAGAAAAACAAGTTGTTGAAAATTATCAGAGATGCTGATAATCAAGATATCACGAAATATTGAAAAACATTGCATAACGGAAAAAATAAAAACTAAAGTTCCTGGCTTACATTGATGAACGGGCTCAACAAGAAATTGGTGAATTCATACAACTTTCTAGTTTCTTATTTTTGTATTTACACAAACTAAAATTCAAAGACTTGACTTGCAAGGTGAGTCAGTATATGAATTGTGAATCTAGAATTTTTAGAATCAACCCAGTATAAACCAGTGTTTTCAACCTCAGCACTGTTAACATTTGGGGGGCTTGTTTGTTTGTTTGTTTGAAACCATACCCAGTATATTTTCCAACCACAATGGTACAAAACTGCAGATCAACAATAAAACAAACCTGGAAAATTTACAATGTAAACATTCAGGATTTATTTGTAAATATTAAACAACGCACTACTGCACAAGCAACTGACCAAATGAGAAATCAAACAGGAAACCAAAATACGTCTCAAAACAAAAGAAAAACTAAACACAAGTGCAATTTATGCTATCAATGTTTGTATTAAGGAAAAAATTTCAGGTCTCTCCTCCAGCTATCCAAGCTGTTACAGGAAAGGAGGCTAAGGAGGCTGTTGTGAAGAAGCAGAGGCCAAGAAGGTGGACAAGATAAGGCCCAAGAATTTGTCATCAGATAGGAAATGCAGCCTAAAAGGGATCTCATTCATTGTGTCAAATGGCCCCACTACATCCAGCTGCAGCAGCAAAGGCATATTCTCCGTAATCGCCTACAAGTGCCTCCCATGATTAACCAGCTCACCCAGACTTTGGACCACCAAACAACCACTCCACTGCTGAAGCTGGCCCACAAATACAGACCAGAGACAAAGAAAGTGAAGAAGCAGAGATTGTTGACACAGGCTGAGAAGAAAGCTGCTGGCAAATGGGATGTCCCCACTGAGAGGCTGCCTGTCCCTTGCGGTGGGCTTAACAGTGTCACCACCTTGGTGGAAAAACAAGAAGGCTCTGCTGGTAGTGACTGCAGGTGATGTGGATCCCATAAAGCTGGTTGACTTCCTGCATGCCCTGTGTCATAAAGTTTGGGTTCCCTACTGCACTACTGTTCTTCAAGGAGAAGGCCAGGCTGGGGCATCAGGTCCACAGGAAGACCTGCACCACTGTTGCCTTCACACAGGTTAAGTTGGGAGACAACGGAGCTCTGGTTCAGCTGATGGAAGCAATCAGGACCAATACAATGACAGGTATGATGATATCTGCCATCACTGGGGAGGCAACATCCTGGGTCCAAAGCCAGTTGCTCACATTGCAAGGTGGAAAATGCAAAGGCTGAAACACTGACCAAAAAACTGGGCTAAGTGTGCACTGTTTAAAAATTTTTTTATATTTATTTATATTTTTGAGAGACAGAGACAGACTGTGAGTGGGGGAGAGGCAGAGGGAAGGTGATACAGAATCTGATGCAGGCTCCAAAGACTTTGCAAGCTGTCAGCACAGAATCCAACATGGGGCTGGAACCCATGAATTGTGAGATCATGACCTGAGCTGAAGTCTGGCTCTCAACCAACTGAGCCACCCAGGTGCCTTAAGTGTGCACTGCTTAAAAAATGTTCTTTTCTAGCTTGTATTGAAAGAAAGAATGAAGGAAAGAAAGAAAAAGAAAGAAAGAAAGAAAGAAAGAAAGAAAGAAAGAAAGAAAGAGGAAGGAAGGAAGGAAGGAAGGAAGGAAGGAAGGAAGGAAGGAAGGAAGGAAGGAAGAGGAAGGAAGAAAGAAAGAGGAAAGCAAGCAAGCAAGAAAGAAAGAAAGAAAGGAAGGAAGGAAGGAAGGAAGGAAGAAAAGAGGGGAACCTAGGTGGATCAGTCAGTTAAGCGTTCGACTTCAGCTCAGGTCATGATCTCAAGGTTCCTGGGTTCACACCCTGCATCCTGCTTTGTGCTGACTGACAGCTCAGAGCCTGAAGCTGGCTTTGGATTCTGTGTCTCGCTCTCTCTGCCCCTCCCCTACTCGTGCTGTGTCTCTCTCCCTCTCTCTCAAAAATAAAGGAACACCACAAGGAACTAGAAAAAGAAGAAACTTGGGGGAAATTTAGTAGAGGAAGGAAAAAACAAAGAAAAATCAGAAATAAATAGAGACCAGAATAAATAGTAACATAACTTTGAAAGTAACGACTGGATTTTCAGAAAAAAAAAAAAACAAAAACCAACAAAAACAAATTAACAATGCTCTAACTACATTAACTAAGGAAAAAAAAGGAGAGGAGACTCAAAACCAAAATGACAAATGTAATAGAAAACCATATAATTAATCAATAGCTGTTGACATTTTGGAGAAGTTAATTCTTGTAGGAAGGCTGTTGTGCACATGGTAGGATGTCTATCAACATCGCTAGCCTCTACCCACTAGATATTAGATGAAACCCCAGCTATGAAAACCAACAAATGTCTCCAGACATTGCCAAATTCCCCAGTGAGGGGTGTGTGTGGCAAATCTGTCCCCGAGGAAGAACCACTGTTATAACATCTGAAATGTATGCGGTGAAAACGTGCTGTTAATAGTGAAGTAACTGAGTATTCCATTGAAAAATTTGCCAATATGATATCTGATAAAAACTCTATACTGAGGAAATTTATTTATACTGGAAACTATCTCAGTACTAGGACCAGATTCCTAAAAAAACATCAGTACTGCCTAATAAGAGAGTGTCAAAAGCTACTATGAATTCGAACCAAAAGATGACTGCTTTTGGCTGTGCTAATGCTTCAGGTTCACCCAAAACCAAGAGGGCAGTGATTGGGAAAAAAATGCAGGATGTCTGAACGTTGTATTTTACCCGTGTGTATTTTCTAAAAAGAAAATATGGATAACCAGATATATATTTTCTAACTGGCTCAGTCACCACTTTGTATCAGTGACTTACATTCCTGATAGGCAAGCTGAACTGTGAGAAAGCTGTAGGGTTCTATCCCTGGAGAGTTGTTCCTCATATTTCTCCTCCAAATGTGTTATGAATTTGGCTTTGAATTTCCCCCAGTGTGACATCTGGGTTGAAATCTTATGACCAAGGAATTTTTGTCTCATCATAGCAGGTATAAACAATTGTTTTTAAATGTTTGTTTGTTTGTTTGTTTGTTTATATTTGAGAGAGTGAGAGACAGAGAGAGAGAGAGAGAACATGCAGGAGAGGGGGAGAGAGAGAGGGAGACCAAGAATCACAAGCAGGCTCTGCACTATCAGCACAGAGCCTCACATGGGGCTTGAACTCATGAACCCTGAGATCATGACTGCCAAAATCAGGTCACACACTTGACCAACTGAGCTACGCAGTCACCCCAGGAGTAACCAATTTTTAAATTCCATTCTATTACTGGTCACAGAGAGAAGCCTTCAAATCCACAGCTTTCTGAAATAATCAGGTATAGTACCTGTTATGAAGCTAAGAATTAATCAACTTTAACAAATGTTTGGCACAGACTTGGGGCTATGTTCATGTTTGCATGAACTAGGAGACGAAGATTTTTAAAACTATCAGGTTGTTAATGAAAAGGAATTCATATCAAACTTCAACATAAGTGAAGGTTTATCAGGTAAAAATCTAAATAAGTAAAAGCTCACTGAGCCCCACAAAGTACTGAGCGCCGACAATGAGGCCACGTGGGGCATTTCCTGAGTGATGGAAACATGCTAGTGGTGACTGAGAGCACTCCCCCACTTGCTCCCTACACTCCAGCGTCTCCAGCCTTCCTTCTGTCCCTTACACTCAGCAAACATCTTGCCACAGTTTGGCCTTTATCCTGTTCTCTCTCCCTACAACACTTGTCGCTTAGATCCTTCACATGGCTGGCTTCTTTTCAGTAGTCACGTCTCAACTCAATGTTCACTTTGGTGGCTAGAGCTCCCTACACACTTGACCTGAAGTCAGGTGAATCCAACTCTCTCTGTCACAATACACTTTTAAGGAATACTTATTGCTCTCTGAAATTTCTTTGTTAAATGTTTATTAAATTTTCTACTCTGTTATTAGGTAAGTTCTTAATGACTTTGATAGTAGGGGACTATTTATGTTGAAGTATAATTAACATACAGTGTTATATTAGTTTCAGTTGTATGATATAATCATTTCACCATTCTATATGTTACCCAGTGCTCATCACAATAAGTGTGCTCTTAACCCTCTTAATCTATTTACCAATCCCCCCAACCTCTCCCCTCCGGCAACCACCAGTTTCTCCTCTGTATTAAAAGTCTGTCTTTTTGTTTGTCTCATTTTTAATTTGTTGGTTCATTTGTTTGGTTCTTAATTCCACGTATGGTGAAATTATACAGTATTTGTCTTTCTGTGCCTGACCAATTTCACATTTCATTTCTTATTGCTTTTGATTAATATTTGCTTGATATATCATTTTCCATGTTTTTGCTTTCCTCTACCTATATTGTTGCAAGAGTAGTAATTTCTTGTAGACATTAAAGAGTGGGTCAGGGTGCCTGGGTGGCTCAGTCAGTTAAGCATCTGATTCTTGATTTTGGCTCAGGTTAGGAACTCCTGATTCCTGAGATCAGGCCCTGCTTTAGGGCCTGCTTGGGATTTTCTCTCCTTCTCTCTCTCCTCTCCCCCACTTACTTGCATGCTCTCTCTCTCTCAATATAAACAAATAAACGTTAAAGATAAATAAATAAATAAGTAAATAAATAAATAAATAAATAAATAGTGGGTCATTATTTAACAATCTGTTAGTCTTTAAATTATTGAGTTAAACATTTGCACTTAGTGTAGTCATTGATATGTAAAACTTTAAGCCTGCCATTTTACTTTTTTTGTGTGGTTTGTTCCTTCTATTTTTGATTTCTATGTTTTCCTTCTTTTCTTTCTTTCTCTTTCTTTCTGTCTTTCTTTTTTCCTTTCTTTCCATCTTTTTTTCTTTCTGTCTTTCTTTTTTTCTTTCTTTCCTAATGAAAAGTATCTTTATTTGTATTTCAAGTAAGGAATATGCTTTCTTTTTTCCGCCTCCTGTGAGTTACTTGAATATTTTTTAATTACATTGATTTATACCTAGTGCTTTTGAATAGCTCTGTATGTATAATTTTTATTGACTGCTCTAGGTCGGATATTTTATGTTCATTACTTACCACAGTTTAATGGTGTCTGCTTTCCACAAATTTTAATGAAGAAGAGACACTTTATCTCCTGTTAAGTCCCTTTACTCTCCCACTTGTAAAACAGTTTTTTTAAATATGTAGCCAATAAACGGTGGGAGTCAGATCAATGTTTTGATTTTTGCAATTGTTGCAGACAATTTCTAAAACCCAAAGAAAACAAGGAACATCTTTTATATTTGCCCATGTTTTTCTGTTTGTTGTTCTTGCTTTCCTGATACTTGAGTTCCCTTCTTGTGTCATTTCTTTCCCATTTAAAAAACACTTGCTTAAATCCTTTAGTAGGTGCTGTTGACAAATTCTTTGGGTTTTTCTTCATCTAAAATGTCTTGATTTCCCTTTCATTTCTGAAGGAAATTTTCTCTGGATGTTGAGTTCTGGTTTGACAGCTTTTCAGCACTTTACAAGTGTTGTGCCCCTTCCTTCCGGACTCCATGGTTTCTGATGAGAAATATGCTGTTCTTTGAGCTGTTGTTGCTGGGTAGATGAGGTATCCCTTCTTTTTGACTTCATGATTACTATTTGTCTTTAGTTTTCAGGAATTTTATTCTGATGTGTCTTGGTGTGTATTTCATTAGGTTTTGACCCTGGAGAATGCCTTTTAGCTGTGCATGCCTCCCTAACTGGCTGTCACAGGTGGGCAATCCTATACAGGAGAAGTCCACTGCTTGATGGCTTTTTTTTTTTTTTTGCATGCTTTACTCTGCAGTGTACTGACTATACAGAGTAATGTCGGGGAATCCTTGCTTAAATGATAATTTCCCAAAGAAACAGCCAGAGTCCTCCTGAATATTGGAGATCACTAAGCAGAACTGGTATGAGGGCCATAGATATATTTTCTGTCTGCTAATGTCCCACCAGAAGAGAGTTCCCTTTAATGGGTTTTAGACTTCAAGTGTGTTTACCGACCCTCAGCATGGATCCAGCTGCTAACTTAAGGTGAAAGGGCTCAGATTTTCCTAAAGTCCTATCACATCAATTAAGGGCCAGGACATACCAGTGGCAACTCAGGCGCAAGCAAGGGTTACCAAATAAAGATGCCAAGCAATGCCCTTAGAAGGAGAAAAGGCAAAGCTGCCTTATCTGAGCTGTGTGTGGGGGTAACACTGGTCCTCATGTTCTAACTGGTAAACAGGGACAACCTCCTTCATACAGGCACAGCTCCTCATAAAGGCAAGTGGGGTCAGGGCCTATGGCCCCTCTGCTATTCGCATAACTTGCTGCTGCTGCTGCACATTTTCTCCTGACCCTTACACCATTCCCCATATAAGATCCAAGGATTGGCCACTTTATCAACTTTCATGGCATCGTGTGGCCAGCTGAGGCCCAAGGAACATCTCTGATTATAAAACATCAACTCTTCAAAATCAACCCTTCCACTCCACTTTGACAGGAGCAGCTTGTATTAGGTCCCTTCACCTTTCAAAAGCAACACAATCCACATGCACCCATTCGACTTTGATTGTTTATGCGATTACACACTAGTGGGCTTCTTTCCACTGGAGAGAACCTCCAAGATTGCCTTATGACTGGCCCAGCAAAACATACAGCAGGTGCTGCCTTTAGTCCGACCAGGCCCAGACTTCTGAGTTTAATCACAGGAAATACTTGATTTCACTTTTTGAACTCTGTGGACTAAGCGTGGATCTATTCTGCTGCCGATGGGATTCGAGGCGAAACATCTTCCCCAGACAGCAGCCTGGTCCATGCGATTGAGAGCCACATCTTGACAGCCTGACCCCTTAGAGACAGAGGCACGAACTGGCTCACAGCCTATAGCACTTGGCACACAAAGATCTTGCCTTGGGTCAAGGATACAACCCAACAGGGGCTTGGCATGGCCACTGATGACTTACTGTTAAAATGGAAATATTAAAATGGAAGTCATATATTCCAGAAGAGCTAAACCTACTATCAAGAGCCCTTTCAGGTGAAAAGAGAATGTGGTCTTCCTCATGCTCATTCTCTGCTTCCCTGGTCCTGAGGCACAATAGTGGTACTCCTCACTGCTGGCCCCTAGCAGTTTGGTAAGCACCATGGGACCAATTGTCTGACATGGAAGAGGAGCTGGTGTTCTTTCCACCATTGTACACATGGCAGCCCCCAAGAAGGCTGCACTATATCATCTTATGGAAGTATATGCCTAGTTGACGAGGGTTCTCTAGGCTCAGCACAACTGGCAGAATTGGTGGAAGTGTGCCTGGTCCGACAACAGGCCCTAAGAATGAGGCCCCCAAATTTACACATTTTTACTGACTTGTGGGCTGTAGACAATGGGCTTAGTCTCATCTGGACAAAGGCAAAAGGCTAATTTTTGAATGCAGGGAAAGTATCTGGGCTGCCTCCATTTGGAAAAAATAGCCAACTCACACATGCCAATTATGCTCACTAATATCTCTACACACATACACCAACACACACCAGAAGCATATTATAATAACATGGCAAAACTCCTTATCCAAAGTAGATGCCTCACCCAAGGCCCTGCACAGGTCACTTCCCAGCAAAACACACAGCCCCAGACAAAACTCTTTCTGCAGAGAAGCTGAACACACAGCAGAATGGTTCCATACCACAACAAACCAGAGGAGAGTGACAACACTCACTGAGTGGGAATTTAAGTGCAGCATCTCCCCACTCCAGCTCGGGCCAAAGTGGGTGTAGACAATAGCTTCTTTGGCTGCCAAAGAAAACTGGATGTTCCCTGATGGGGACATGTGCCCTTGGGCTATTGACCTTACTCATGATGGCAAATGGATTTTATTGGACTATTTCTGCCTTCTTCTGGAGCTACTAGCTATGCAATCATTATCATCAGCCTCTTCAATGGATTCGTGCTGGCCACTCCTTCCAGAAATACCGCTTCCCACCATGTAATCTCCATCTTAACCAGATTTGTGTTCATCTCATTTGGTCCACCTGATATCAAAGATTCAGAACTGATGCCCATATCACCTTCCAAGTTGTTCAGGTGCGGACACTAGAACATGGACTCTTGTGGAATGTACACCTAGCGGACACACGCCAAGCAGCTGGAATTACTGAGAGGCACAGTTTCCTAAGAAGACATGAGCCTCAAGCTTTGAAACAATAAGTGGTTCCCCAAATTGACAGAAATTTTATCCTAAATTCTAATACCGCTTAATTCTCAGGTTTCAGGCCTCTAAACCTCACACACCAACTATTATTTTCTCCAAAGACTCCCTGCTAGTACTCAAAAGGAACCCCAACTCCCTTGACATCAAAGTGAATGTCATACTAATCCACATACCCGATGAATGTGCCCCTATCATTTTGATTTTCTGAAGTCTTGCCGCCTTCTTCTTCTTCTTCTTCTTCTTCTTCTTCTTCTTCTTCTTAATTCAAGTTAGTTATCATAGACTGTACTCTTGGCTTCAGGAGTAGAAGCCAGTGATTCATGTCTTACATATAATGGCCAGTGCTCATCCCATAAAGGGCTCTCCTTAATGACCATCACACATTTAACCCAACCCCCCAATCACCTCCCATCCAGGGACCCTTAGTTTGTTCTCTGTATTTAAGAGTCTTATGTTTTGCCACCCTCTCCGTTTTTATCTCATTTTTCCTTTCCATCCCCTATGTTCATCTGTTGAGTTTCTCAAATTCCCCATATGAGTGAAATCATATATTTTTCTTTCTCTAACTGATTTATATTATTTAGCATAATGCCTTCTAGTTCCATGAACGATGTTGCAAATGACAAGATTTCATTCTCTTTGATTGCCAAGTAGTATCACATTGTACATGTATATAGCACATCTTCCTTATTCATTCATAAGTCAATGGACATTTGGACTCTTTCCATAGCAGAGCTATCAACATTGGGGTTCATGTGAGCTTTCAAATATGCATTTTGGTATCTTTTGAATAAATTCCTAGTAGAGCAATTGCTGGGTCATAGGGTACTTCAATTTTTAATTTTTTAAGGACCACCCCTATTTCTTTCCAGAGTGGCTGCACCAGTTTGCATTCTCACCAAGGGTTCAAAAGTGTTCCCATTTCTCTGCATCATTGCCAAATTCTGTAATTTCCTGAGTTATAAATTTTAGCCATTGTGACAGCTATAAGGTGGTATCTCATTATGGTTCTCAATTGTATTTTTCTGGTGATGAGTAATGTTGAGCCTCTTTTCATGTGTCTGTTAGTCATCTGGATGTCTTCTTCAAAAAGTATCTATTCATGTCTTTTTCCCATTTCTTCACTGTATTATTTGTGTTTTGGGTGTTGAGTTTGGTAAGTTTTTTAATGTTTATTTTTTGAGCTATATATATTTTATTTTTTAATATAGTTTATCATCAATTTAGCTAACATACAGTGTACACAGTGTGCTCTTGTTTTCAGGGGTGAATTCCCGTGATTCATTGCTTACATACAACACCCAGTGCTCATCCCCACAAGTGCTCTCCTCAATGCCCATCACCCATTTTCCCCTCTCCCCTGTCCCACCCATCAACCCTCCATTTGTTCTCTGTATTTAAGAGTCTCTTATGGGTTTGTCTCCCTCTCTGTTGGAAACCATTTTTCCCCCTACCCATCCCCCATGGTCTTCTGTTGAGTCTCTCAAGTTCCACATAGGATGAAAACATATAATATCTGTCTTTGTCTGACTGACTTATTTCACTTAGCATAATACCCTCCAGTTTCTTCCATGTTGTTGCAGGATTTCATTCTTTCTCATTCCCAAGTAGTGTTCCATTGTATATATAAACCACAATTTCTTTATCCATTCATCAGTTGATGGACATTTAGGTTCTTTCCATGATTTGGCTATTGTTGAAAGCATGGCTATAAACATTGGGGTACCTGTGCCCCTATGTATCAGCACTCCTGTATCCTTTGGATAAATTTCTAGTAGTACTATTGCTGGATCATAGGGTAATTCTATTTTTAATTTTTTGAGGAACCTCCACACTGTTTTCCAGAGTGGCTGCACCAGTTTGCATTCCCACCAACAGTGCAAGAGGGTTCCCATTTCTCCACATCCTCACCAACAGCTGCTGTTTCCTGAGTTGTTAATTTTAGCCACTCTGACCAGTGTGAGGTGGTATCTCAGTGTGGTTTTGATTTGTATTTTCCTGATGACGAGTGATGTTGAGCAACTTTTCATGTGCCTGTTGGCCATCTGGATGTCTTCCTTGGAAAAGTGTCTATTCATGTTTTCAGCCCATTTCTTCACTAGATTATTTGCTTTTTGGGTGTTGAGTTCTTTATAGATTTTGGATACTAACGCTTTATCCCATATGTCATTTGCAAATATCTTGTCCCATTCCATCATTTGCTTTTCAGTTTTGTTGATTGGTTCCTTCACTGTGCAGATGCTTTTCATCCTGATGAGGTCCCAATAGTTCATTTTTGCTTTTATTTCCCTTGCCTCTAGAACCATGTCAAGTAAACAGTTGCTGTGGCCTAGGTCAAAGAGGTTGCTGCCTGTTTTCTCCTCTAGGATTTTGATGGTTTCAAGTCTCACATTTGGTCTTTCATCCATTTTGAATTTATTTTTGCACATGGTGTAAGAAAGTGGTCCAGTTTCATTCTTCCTCACGTCACAGTCGTTCTCCCAGCACCATTTGTTAAAGAGACTGTCTTTTTACCATTGGATACACTTCCCTGCTTTGTTGAAGATTATGTAGCCTTTATTTATGGGTCCATTTCTGGGTTCTCTATTCATATATTCCGTTGATCTATGGGTCTGTTTTTGTGCCATAACCATACAGTCTTGACAATTACTGCTTTGTAATACAGCATAATGTCTGGAATTGTGATGCCTCTGGCTTTGGCTTTCTTTTTCAACATTACTTTGATAATGTTTGGTACTCAGGTTCTTTTCTGGTTCCATAAAATTTTAGACTGTTTGTTCTAGTCCTGTGAGGAATGCTGGTGTTATTTTGATAGGTATTGCATTGAATGTGTGGATTGCTTTGGGTGGTGTTGACATTGTAACAATATTTGTCCTTTGAATCTATGAGCATGGAATGTTTTTCCATTTTTGTGTCTTCTTCAACTTGCTTCATAAGCTTTGTATAGTTTTCAGCATATAGATGTTTTACCTTTTTGTTTGGTTTATTCCTAGGTATTTTATGGTTTTTGGTGCAATGGCAATAGAATCAATTCCTTGACATCTCTTTCTGCTGCTTCATTATTATTGCATGAAATGCAACCTATTTCTCTATATTGATTTTGTATCCTGTGACTTTGATGAATTCATGTATCAGCTCTAGCAGTTTTTTGTGGAATCTTTGGGTTTTTCATATAGAGTATCATGTCATCTGTGAAGAGTGAAGGTTTGGTTTCTTCCTTGACAATTGGATGCCTTTCATTTCACTTTGTTTTCTGATTGCTGCAGCTAGGACTTCCAGTTCTATGTTGACCCGAAGTGGTGAGAATAGACATCACTGCCATGTTCCTGACCTCAGGGGGAAAGTTCTCAGTTTTTCTCCATTGAGGATGATATCACCTATAGGCCTTTCATATATGGCTTTTATGATATGAAGTTATGTTCCTTTTATCCCCATTTTCTTCAGGGTTTTTATCAAGAAAGGATGCTGTGTTTTGGCAATTGCTTTTTCTGCATCTATTGACAAGACCATATTCTTCTTATCCTTTCTTTTATTAATGTGGCATACGACATTGATTGATTTGTGAATATTGAAACAGCCCTGCATCCCAGGAATAAATCCTACTGGATCATGGTGAACAATTCTTTAATTTACTGTTGAAATCAATTTGCTTCTATATTTTGAGGATGTTTGCAACCAGTTTCATCAGGAATTTGGCTTATGATCCTCCTTTTTAGTGGGGTCGTTGTATGGTTTGGAAATCAAGATAATGCTGGCTAAATAGAATGAGTTTGGAAGCACTCCTTACATTTCCATCTTTTGGAAAAGTTTGAGGTGAATAGACATTGACACTTCTTTAAGGACTGATAGAACTCCTCTGGGAAGCCATCTGGCGTAGGACTCTTTTTTTGCTGGGAGATTTTTGACAATCGGTTCCATTTCTTTGCTGGTTATGGGCCTGTTCAAAATTTCTATTTCTTCCTATTTGAGTTTTGGTAGTGTGTGAAAGTCTTGGAATTTGTCCATTTCTTCCAGATTATCCTGATGTGGCATATAATTTTTTATACTATTCTCTTACAATTGTATTTCCATGGTGGTTGTGATCTCTCCTCTTTCATTTGTGATTTTGTACATTTGGGTCCTCTCTCTTTTCATTTTGAGAAGTCTAACCAGGGGGTTATCAATTTGGTTTCTTCTTTCAAAACATCACCTCTTAATTTCATTGATCTGTTCTACTCTTTTTGGGGGATTCTATATCATTTACTTCTGCTCTAATCTTTTTATTTTCCTTCTTCTGCTGGCTTAGGGCTTTATTTGCTGCTCCTTTTCTAGCTCCTTTAGGTATAAGGTGACGTTGTGTATTTGAGATCTTTCTTGCTTCTAGAAATAGGCATGAATTGCAATGTAGTTTCGTTTTAAAACTGCTTTTGCTGCATCCTAAAGGGGTTGGACTATCATGTCTTCATTTTCATTTGCTTCCATGCATTTTTTTATTTCTTCGTAAACTTCTTGGTTAACCAATTTATTCTTTGTTAGGATGTTCTTTAACCTCCATGTATTTGAGGGCTTCCCAAATTTGTTCTTGTGGTAAGTTTCATATAGACTTATGATCTGAAAAAAAAATGCATGATAAGATCTCAGTCTTTTTATACCTGTTAATGTCTGATTTGTGACCCAATATGTGATCTATTCTGGAGAACGTTCCATGTGTGCTTGAGAAGCATGTGTATTCTGCTGCTTAGCATGAAACGTTCTGAATAGATTTGTTCAGTCTATCGGGTCTAATGTGTCACTCAGAGCCATTGTTTCTTTGTTGATTCTGTGCTTAGATGATCTTTCCATTGTCACTAAGTGGAAGACTAAAATCTCCTACAGTTAAGGTATTATTATCAATAAGTTTGCCTGTTTGTGATTAATTGATTGATATATTGGTGTTGCCCAACTTGGGGGCATGAATATTTACAATTGTTAGCTCTTCTTGATGGATAGACCCCTTAATTTTGATCAATGCCTTTCTTCATCTCTTATTAGTGTCATTATTTTAAAAATCTACCTTGTCTGATATAGGTATGGCTGTTCCAACGTTTTTTTTTTTTTCTTGACATCTGTTAGCATTATAGATGGTTCTCTATCCCCTCACTTTCAATCAACATGTGTCTTATGTCTAAAATGAGTCTCTTGCAGGTAACATAGAGCTGGGTCTCATTTTTGTTTTTTGTTTTTAATCCATTCTGATACCCTATGTCTTTTGATAGAGCATGTAGTCCATTCACATTCAGAGTGATTTTTGAAAGATAAGAATTTAATGCCATTATCTATAGATCTCGTGTTTTCATGTTATTCTGTAGTTCTTTATACTCTTTGCTGCTTTCTATTCATTGAGTCCCCCTTAGAATCTCTTGCAGGACTGGTTTAGTGGTGATGAACTCCTTTAGTTTTTGTTTCACTGGGAAAATCTTTATCTCTCCTTCCATTCTGAATAACAGGCTTGCAGGATAAGGGATTTGGGGCTGCATATTTTCCTGTTCAGCACATTAACTATTTCCTGCCACTCCCTTCTGGCCTGCCATGTTTCAGTTGACAGGTCTGGTACTAGACCTAAGTGGCCACCCTTGTAGGTTAAAGACTTTTAGTTCCTAGCTGCTTTCAGAATTCTCTATTTTTGTATTTTTCCAGTTTCACTGGAAACTGATATGTCGTGGTGTTGACCTGTTTTTGTTGACTTTGAAGGGAGTTCTCTGTGCCTCTTACGCTTGGATGCCTGTTTCATTCCCCAGATTAGGGAAGTTCTCAGCTATAATTCATTCAAATAAACCTTCTGCCTCTTTCTCTTGCCCTTCTTCTTCTGGGTTCCTATAATACGGATATTGTTTCATTTCATGGAATCACTTAGATCTCTAAGATTTACTGGCCCAATGATGGCCCACTATCAATGGCAAAGCTAACACCACCAGGTTTTCCACACCGTGCAAATTATAAAGGCTAATAAACTTAAACGAAACTCATCAAAAGTTTTGCAGAAGATTGACATTATAGCTCTGGGACCCATGAGTGGAACTGTGTGGACATTAGAGAGAAGAAAAGAGGCACCTGGTAGAGCTAGGCACATGAGGAAATGATATTCAAAAAGGAACCCTAGGATCTAGTGGCCACAATCAGCAGAGGAGGGACAGGCCCCATTGCTGCTTAGAGGAAGAGGTAAAGGACCTCTAGCTTCAAAGATACAAGATACACCTTGTCTTCCCTCTGTATCCACATTGCTCAGCCAGAAGGCGACCCCACAGCTAATCAAATGCAATCAAATCAATCAAATGATTGACACTGAGGTCTGTATACAACACTATAGGAGTCTATAGAAAGAGCTGAGGACCAGCTTCAGAAAACTAATTTTTATCCAAGTGTTTGTAAACTGTACCTCTGCCATATTCCTGGCAGCACTAGGCGTCATTTCACCTTTATTGCAGGCAAGCCAAATGATATATTCTAAACTATGCTAACCATATAGGCACTTCTTTAAAACTTCCCAGGCAGATGTTCTCAACTCGATGATCCAGGACCTCTTGGTGCTGTTTTCCTGGCTCAGTGTCCTAGATTACAGTTTTTCTCTCCACCTAACATCCCACAACACACCCTGCTCTCCTAGTTGTTCCCACCAGCACCACCAGCACCTCCTCCATATTGGAAATTGCTACCTACACTCCTCTCCACACCTTACCCATAAGTCTTGCCCATTGTCTGACACAACCCTGCCCCATATCACAACCACATGGACCACATCCAAACTGAAAAATGTATTCATACAAACCTCTGAGCACAGGCCTTGCAAGCAAATGATGCTGGGTCTGTCACCTTGCAGGGGCTGACCTACAGCTGCATGTCACTATCATCCTACACCTCTTCCTAGTGATGAGACCCTTGTGCCAATTCCAAGCATCATGAGTCTCATTTAGACTAGACACATGCTTCACCGAAACCTCAAAGTAAGAGACTTGTTTTCTGCTTAGCAAGTATTAACTTGACAGACTCATGACAGACTCCATTTTCTCTCTGTTGTTCAGATTGGATAATTTCTGTTCTGTATTCAGTTAGCTGATACTTTTCTCTCTTCTCTTCATCCTGCTCTTTAGTCCATCCAGTGAGAATTCATTTTGGGTCATTATTTTCAATTCAAAAATCTCCATTTAGTCTTTATATCTTCTGCTTCTTCGGTTGACTTTCTAATTTTTTCACTTAAATTGGTTCATAATTTGTCATCCAAACATTTTTTGATAACAGCATAGCTTTGAGATCCTTTAAAGATAATTCTGACACACGTATCATCTCAGCAGTGTTCTCTGTTGATTGACTTTTCTCGTTCATATTGAGATTTCTCTGGTGCATGGTAGGCTGTATATTTTATTATGCCATGGACATTTTGAATATTATGTTAAAGGATTCTGGATCCTATTTAGATTTGTTTTACCCTGATGTCCCAGATACCAGGCCAAGAGGAGAAGGGAGTTGCCACCACTTCCTTACTGCCAAATAGGTGTGAAATTCCAAGTTCTCACCTGGCTCCATTGATACACACAGGGCAGGAGTGCCTTGCAGCCTCAGGGTGGGTATAGAAATTCAGGCTCCTCACTAGCCCTCTGCTTGTACAAAGCAGGCTGGGAAATGAGGGGCATCTTTGCACTGTTCTCACACAGCTTCCCCTGGCACTGTGATGATAAGAGTGTCTTATGACAACTAGATGGTGGTGAAAAGTGCCAGATTTCCATCGGTCTTCTTCTGACAAACCCTGGAAGAGGAGGAGACAGCTGCCTCATTGACAACTGTGTGGGGTAGGAATCCAGACCCTCTGTAGAGATTTCCCCAATGACACAGTATGGAAGTGGTCTACTATTTATACGTAGTGGTGAAAGACCTGAATCCTGCATAGGCTTTGTCTGACACAGTCCTGATGGGCTTATGGGGTGCTTCCCTACATCCAGGTTGTGTACTAGTCTAGGCCCCCGACTCAGCCTTTCCTGCTTGAGGTGGACTTGGGAGGCAGAGATTTTTCTGAAACTTTTGGCTAGCATGGTGTGGTTACTTCTACATAATTTGCCTTGCTAAGGCTGTCCTTCCCTGTTCATTTGAGTAAAGAAAGCATGTTAAAATTTTTTTTAATTTTAATTTTGAGAAAGAGAGTGAGTAATGAAAAGGCAGAGGCAGGGAGACAGAGGTTTCAAAGGGGGCTCCATGCTGACAGCAGAGAGGCCGATGTGGGGTTTCAATTCTTGAACCATGAGGTCATGCCTTGAGCCTACGTCTGATGTTTAACTGACTGAACCACACTGGGGCCCCAAGAAAGCATGCTATTTTATACTTTTTATTTTAAAAAAAATTTTAATGTTTATTTACTTTTGAGAGAAAGAGAGACCAAGCATGAGTGCAGGAGGGGCAAAGAGATTGGGACACAGAATCTGAAGCAGGCTTCAACCTCCGAGCTGTTAGCACAAAGTTTGATGCGGGGCTCCAACTCACAAACCGTGAGATCATGACCTGAGCTGGGGTCAGATGCTTAACAGACTGAGCCACCCAAGTGCCCCACAACATGCTTTTTAAAAGGATATTTAGCTCTGCATTTTTTCATGTTTCTTGGTGTCCAGTTTCTTTAAGCACCATTTCGTACATATATTCATTAAGATAAACAAAAACAAGAGCACCTAGGTGGCTCAGCCAGTTGAGCATCTGATACTGGCTCAGGTCATGAGCTCATGATTCATGGGTTCGAGCCCCACATCAGGCTCTGTGCTGACAGCTCAGAGCCTGGAGCCTGTTTCAGATTCTGTGTCTTCCTCTCTCTATGCCCCTCCCCTGTTCATGCTTTGTCTCCCTCTCAAAAATAAATAAACATTAAACAACTTTAAAAAAGATCAACAAAAACAAAAATAAGGAAATCACCACTGTGTCACTGCTGAGTCTAAATTCCATAGCCAATCTGCCTTCTTTTGTCCACCTCTTAAACTCTTCTGTTTGTCTTTTCTGTAACAATTGTCAATAGGAAAAATTATATCTATTCCATCTTGTCCTAGAAATACAGAAGTATCTCACCATAATATTTTAATATCTTTTTGGTATATTTTAAAATACTATGCACCAGTCCTAGGGTATTTGTAATAGGTTGATTTCTTTTCAATTAAGTTTGATAACAAAAGCAAGCGAAACAAGAGTGGGCAATGATGGTGGTGGAGAGGAGACCCTAGCCTCACCTTGTCCCATGAATAGAACTTGACAACTATCAAATCATCCTAAATATCCCAGAGGTCTAGAGACCACTCTAGAGAAGCAGAACACACTCTACAACTAAAGATAGAGAAAAGGTCATATCAGAGAAGGTATGAAGTGTGAAGACATAGTTTGGGAGACACACGGACAGTGGCTGCTGTGAAGGGGATGGAGCCCCAGTTTGAGAGAAAGGTGAATAATAGACTGACAACACAAGGGAGTACATATGGAAAACAAACCCCTAAAGAAATTGTCCTGGTAGTTTTGCAAAGCCTCAGTTCCTGCAGTAGTGGCAATAGGTTTCATTGCACAAGCAGATCAGAGCACCCTTAGTTAAAATGCACCACATTCAGGGCAAGGACCAAATGCTGCCTATGGCAGGCAAGGAGAGCCTCTATAGACAATTGGCCTGAAGGACAAAGCAACCAGGACAAAACAGCAGGGCACACACAACATGCACTGAAGAAACTCCCAGAAGTGCAAGGCCATGTGGTACAAGGGACAATAAATGACAGAGCACTGCAGGATCTCTTCTTCATGAGGCCATTACCCTCAAGACAGGAGACTAGTCTGACTTTTCTAGTAACTAGAAACAGGCACAGATACTTAGACAAAATGACAGGACAGAGAAATCTATCCCAAATGAAAGAACAGGACAAGGCCACAGCCAGAGATCTAAGCAAAACAGATACAAGTAACATACCTGTGGAGTATTTAAAACAATAATTATAATGATACTCACTGGACTTGAGAAAAGTATGGAACACATAAGTGAGACCCTTAACACAGAGATAAGGAATAACAAAGCAGAGACAAAGGGCTCAATAAACAAGATGAGAAACACCGTTGATGGAATGAACAGCAGGCTGGCTATGCAGAGAAACAAATGAATGGCCTAAAGGACAAAGTCATAGAAAGTAATCAAGCTGAACAAAAACGAGGGAAATAATTACACAAAACATTAATAGATTTAGGGAACTCAGTGACTCTATCAAATGCAACAGTATTTGTATTACAGGTATTCCAGGAGAAAAAGACAGAGCAATTGGGAGAAAATTTAGTTGAAGAAAGAAGCTGAACTTCCTTCCTCTGGGAAGGAAACAGATAGCTACATCCAGGTGGCACAGTGAATCCCCATAAATTCAACAAAAGTAGCCAGACTCCAGGACATATTGTCATTAAAGTGGCAAAATATCATGATAAATAAAATGTTTCAAAAGCAGCAAACAATCAAAAAAAAAAAAAAAAGACAGTAACAGGCAAGGTAAAATACATGAGACATGCAGAGGATTATTCAGCAGAAACTTTCCAAGGCAGAAGGCAGTGGCATGATATTTTCAAATGCTGACTGGGAAAAATCTCCAGCCAAGAATACTCTATCCAGCAAGGCTTTCATTCAGAATAGAAGGAGAGATAAAGAGTTTCCCAGACAAATAGAAGTTCATGAGTACTAAACTATCCCTGTAAGAAATATTAAAGGAGACTGTTTGAGTGGAAAGCAAGGACCAAAGTAAGAAGGTAGGAAATACAAAAGAAGTAAAAAACGAATATTTCTGTAAAAAATCAATCAAGGAAATCATAAAAAGAAAGGATGTAAACTATGATACAATATACCTGAAACATGAAGAAGCCAGGAGTACAAAACGGGTTCAAACTTAAACAATAAACTGAATATAGACTGCTATACGCAGAAGAGGTTTTATACAAACCTAATGTCTGCCGTCTACCAAAAACCACTAATAAATATGCAAAGAATAAAGAGAAAGAAATTCAAATATATCACTAAAGAAATTCAGTAAACCTTGAAAGAGAGAAAAAGAAAAGAAAGAATCAGAGAAAAACTTCAGAAACCGCCACAAAACAAAAAAATGAAATGAAAATGAATACATATCTATCAATAGTTGTTAACGTAAAAGGACTAAATGCTCCAATCTAAGATACAGGTGTCTGAATAAATTAAAAAAAAAAAACAAGACCCATCTATATGCTGCCTAAAAAAGATACCTGCAGATTTAAAGTGAGGGGATGGAGGTTCAGTTGGTTAAGTATCCAACTTCTGCTCAGGTCATGATCTCACAGCTTGTGAGTTTGAGTCTCATGTTGGGCTCTGTGCTCTGGAGCCTGCTTTGGATTCTGTGTCTCCCTCTCTCTCTGACCCTCCCCCACTCACGCTCTGTCTTTCTCTCTCAAAAATAAATAAACATTAAAAAAAATTTTTTTAATTTAAAAACAGAAAGTGAGGGGATGGAGAAACATATACCTTCCAAACAGATGTCAATAGAAAGCTGGAGTAGAAACACTTGAATTGGACAGAGCAGACTTTAAAGAAAGACTGTAACAAGAGAAAACTGAGACCATATAATAATAAAGAAGACTATCCAATAAGAAGACATAACAATTGTTAATATTTATATATCCAACATAGGAACATCCAATTACAACAAACAGTTAATACCACCATAAAGGAGCTAATTGATAATAACACAACAATACTAAGGGGCTTTAAGAACCCACAAGCACTAATGGACAGCTCATCCAAAAGGAAAATTGTTCCAAAAGGAAACAATGACTTTGCATGACACACTGGAAGAAATGGATTTGACAGACATATTCAGAACATTCCATCCTAAAACAGCTGAGTACACACTTTTTCCAAGTGCACATGGAATATTCTCCAGAATAGATCACATATTAGCCTATAAAACAAGCCTCAACAAATTCAAAATCAGTCATACCATGCATCTTTTCTGACCATAGCACTATGAAAATAGAGGTCAACCACAAGGAAAAATCAGGAAACATCACAAATACGTGGAGTGCGGGGAATAAGCTTAGGAATCCTTCAGGCTTACACCAAAGGGTTAACAAGGCATAAAGAAATACAAAGCCATAGAATGCTCACACCCGAGTTTGGGTAAACCAGATGGGCACCCCAAGAATAGGGGGATGCAAAGGCCCCCCAAGAATAGGGAGGTGCAAAGGCACCCCAGAATACAGAGGGAGGGGCAAAGGCCCAAAATAGGCACAGGTGCAAAGGCTCCAATACAAAGGCATATGAGGTAAACAAGATTAGGCATGCAGGGCAAAAATGTCCCCCCAATTAAGTACTATAGCAGAAAAGCTGCTTTCACAGGAGAAAAGGGTCCAGTTAGGCAATCTGGTGAACTGGACTATGGACCACTGCGCTGCAGGTGAAGCAGCCCAGAGTGGAGATGGTTAACAAAAGAGAAGGTGCCTTGTTAACCCTGAGGTTTTTCCCCCTATCTATCTCATCCCTTAGGCTAGCTAAGATAAACAGATATGGCACCTCCTGTGTGCTGTTAACAACCATCTGCCCATCTGCCCAGCACCAGGATTTTATTTTATACTGACCCAAACCCCAAACACTGTATATCTTCAAAATCACCCTTTTGCCTCCTGTCCCCAAGTTAATGCTCACAGTTTCTTTGTCTCTTTGTGCATGCCCATCACATTTGTAAGCCTTATGATCTTAATAAATACAGGGCAAGAACCCTTGTTTGGGGCTCTTGTCTTTTCCTGGACATTAGTCATCTCTCCTTTTCATCCTGCATCCCTCTCTTTTGCTAGACAAGACAGAACATTAAACCCAGAGTCCACAACAATACAGGTTAAGTGTCATGCTACTAAACAATGAATGGGTCAAGCAGGAAATCAAAGAAGAAATTTAAAAGCACATAGAAACCAATGAAAATGAAATAACAACGGATCAAAACCTGTGGGATGCAGCAAAAGTGGTTCCAAGAGGAAACTTGATAGCAATACAGGTCTACCTCAAAAGCAAGAAAAATCTGAAATAAACAACCTAACCTTCAAAGAGCTATGAAAATAACACACAAAATCTAAAACCAGCAGAAAGAAGGAAATAATACAGGTTAGAACATAAAGAAGGGATAAGAAACCTGAAAAACAATAGATCAGATCAATGAAGGGAAGAGTTGGTTCTTTTGAAAAAAATCAAGAAGATTAATAAACCTCTAGCCAGACATGCCAAGAAAAAAGAAAAGGACTCAAATAAATGAAATCAGAAATGAAAGAGGAGAAAAAATAATGACGACCATAGGAATACAAAAAATCACTATAGAATATTATGAAAAATGATATGCCAACAAATTGGACAACCTAGAAGAAATGAATGAATTCCTAGACATGTAATCTACCAAAACTGAAACAGAAATAAATAGAAAATGTGAACAGAATGATAACCAGCAAAGAATTTGAATCAGTAATTACAAAAAAAACAAAAACAAAAACTACCAACTAACAAATATCCAGGACTAGATGGCTCACAGGCAAATTCCACCAAACATTTAAAGAAGACTTAATATCTATTCTTCACAAACTACCCCAAAAATTAAAGACAGGGAAAACTTCCACACTCATTCTATGAGGCCAGCATTACCCTGATACCAAAACCAGATAAACACATCATTAAAAATGAGAACTACAGACCAAAATCCCTGATGAACCTAGATGCAAATATCCTCTACCAAATACTACAAATGGAATCCAACAATACATTCAATAATTCATTCACCACAAGCAGGTGAGATTCATCCTGGGTTGCAAGGGTGGTTCAATATGCACAAATCAACATGATACATCACAGGCACCAAAGAAGGAATAAGAACCATATGATCATCTCAAAAGACACAGAGAAAGCTAATGACAAAATGTGAAATCCATTCATGATAAAAAAAAAAAAAAGCTTAACCAACTGTGTATAGAGAGAATATCTCAATATACTTAAAGCCATTTATGGAAAAACCACAGACAATACATCCATAATGAGGAAAAACTAAGAGCTTTTCCCTGAAGGCCATGAACAAGATAGGTTTGTCTATTCTCACCACTTTGTTTAACATACTCCTGGGAGTCCTGGGGCACCTGGGTGGTCCAGTAGGTGAAGCCTCTGACTCTGGATTTTGGCTCAGGTCATGTTCTCACAGTTTCTGAGACCGAGCCACCTGTGAGGCTCTGTGCTGACAGTACGAAGCCTGCTTGGGATTCTCTGTCTCTCCCTCTCTGTGCCACTCCCCTCCTCTCTCTGTCTCTTCCGAAATAAATAATTAAAACTTAAAAAAAATTCTCCTGGAAGTGCTAGCCACAGTACACAAAATAGAAAGAAATTAAAGCATCCAAATGGGTGAAAACGAAGTGAAACTTCACTATTTGCAGATGACTTACTACTATACAAAGAAAACCGAAAGATTCCACCAAAAAACTGCTAGAACTGACAAATGAATTCAATAAAATCAATGGACAGAGATCTGTTGCATTTCTATACACCAATAATGAAGCAGCAGAAAGAGAAATCAAGGATTCAATCCCATTTACAATTGCACCCAAAACAGTAAGACACCTAGGAATAAACCTAACCGAAGAGGTAAAAGGCTTGTACTCTGAAAGCTATAAAACAATGAGGGAAGAAATTGAAGATGACAGAAATAAATACAAAGACATTTCATGTTCAAGAATTGGAAGAATAAATATTGTTGAAATGTCTGTACTATCCAAAGCAATCCACACAGTTTACGCGAACCTTATCAAAGTACTAACAACATTTTTCACAGAACTAGAACAAACGATCCTAAAATTTGTATGGAAACACAAAGTGTCCCAAATAGCCAAAGCAAACTTGAAAAAGGAAGACCAAGCTGGAGGCATCACAATTCCAGACATCCAGTTATATTGCAAAGTTGTAGTAATCAAAACAGTATGGTACAGGCACAAAAAATAGACATATAGATAAATAGAACAGAACACCCATAAATACCAAGAACCTGGGAATAAATCCACAACTATATGGCCATTTCATCTTTGACAAAGCAGGAAACAATATCCAATAGGGAAAAGACAGTCTCTTCGATGAATGGATTAGGGAAAACTGGACAGCAGCATGCAAAAGAATGAAACTGGACATTTTCTTGTATCACACACAAAAATAAATTCAAAATGGAATAAAAACCTAAGTGTGAGACTTCAACCTTGAATATCCAAGAAGAGAACAGAGGCAGTAACCTTTTTGACATTGGCCAGAGCAACTTCTTTCTAGATATGTCTCCTGAGGCAAGGGAACAAAGACAAAAGGAAACAAACAAAAATTATTGGGACTATATCAAATAAAAATATTCTGCACAGGGAAGGAAACAATCAACAAAACTCAAAGGCTACCTACAGCATGGGAGAAGATATCTGTCAATGACATATCTAATAAAGGGTTAGTATCTGAAAGTTATAGAGAACTTATACAACTCAATACCCCCAAAATAAATAATACAATTAAAAACTGGGAAGACATGAAAAGACATTTGTCCAAGGAAGACTTACAGATGGCCAATACAAACATGACAAGATGTTCATCATCACTTACCATCAGAGAATACACATCAAACCTCTAACAAGATATCACCTCACACCTGTCAGAAGGGCTAAAGTAAAGAGAACAAGAAACAACCAGTGTTAGGGAGGATGTGGGGAAAAGAGAACCCTCAGCATTGTTGGTGAGAATGTGAACTGGTGCAGCCACTGTGGAAAATGGTATGGACATTCCTCCAAAAGTTAAAAATAGAACTACCCTGTGATTCAGCAATTGCACTAGTGGGTATTTACCAAAAGAATACAAAAACACTATTTCAAGACAATGCATGCACCCTGATGTTTATGGCAGCATTACCTACAATAGCCAGTTATGGAAGCAGCCCAAGTGCCTATTGATTGATGAATACATAGAGAAGATGTGGTGTATACACACACACACACACACACACACACACACACACACACACACACACTATATATGGAATATATATATTCCACACACACAATGGGATATTATTCAGCCTTTTTTTAAGGCTTGCCATTGCCAGCCAAATCCTGCCATTTGCAACAACACGGATGGTGCTAAAGAGCATAATAATAAGCAAAATAAGTCAAAGAAGACAAATACCATATGATTTCACTCACTTGTGGAATTGAAGAAACAAAACAGTTGAGCAAAGAGGTAAAAAAGAGACAAATCAAGAAACAGACTCTTAATTATGGGGAACACACATAGATGCCAGATGGGGGTTTGGGGGATGCTTGAAATAGGTGATAGGAATTAAGGAAGACACTTGTGGTGAGCATTGGGTAATGTATGCAAGTGTTGTATGGAATCATTGTATTATAGACCTGAAACCAATGTAACACTGTATGCTAACCAACTAGAATTAATTTTTTTAAGGGAAAATTAAATATCAGGTGTGAGATTATGTTAAAGCTGTAAACATATGAAATGTTTTAAAAATATCTTATGAAATTATATATTTATTTATAAGAATATAATTTATATATGAGATGTAGTATATATGATACATACACATATTTAATATTCATATAATTTATATGTGATATATCTTATATATCATATATATATTTCTAATGGATAAAAAGACAGCATTCCCATACACACACACACACACACACACACACACACACACATATATATGAAAGAAATGAAATGAAATTGTTCATATATCAAGACCCAGGGGATTTTCTTACATTGAAATGCAGATTCACATGATTGCCCCAGGCAACTCTTGGCTCTCAGATTCACTCAGTAGGATGACAGACAGAAATCAAAGCATGTCAAAGGGGCCGCATCAGATATTTTTATCTTCAGTGGGACATAGTCTTGAAAAAGTCCACAATGCAGTCCAGGTTCTAGTCTCTGCCCACCCCACCCTCAAGGGAGACTTTAGGTGTGGGAGATGAATTGACACCTATGGGAGTGGAGTCTGCCCTGGCTTAGCATCCTCATCTCCCTTGGAGCCTATACGTCTAATAACAACTCCATGAGCATAACTTCCAGACCCTGGTTACAAGGGTCACTGCATTTAGTGATGTTCAAGCTGTGGGTTCCCACCATTTGTTAGACTTCATCCAGTATTCTTCCCAGGCATGATGTGATTTACCAAGCAAAGGGCATTTTGACCACAGTTTTCTCTAAAAATCTAGCTGACATTCCTCCTTTATCAGATTTCCAGAAAAGACCTAGAAAATGAGCTTAAGATTAAATTTGCCATGGAGCAGTAGAAAGGGTGTTACACATTTACTGTTACGAGTTGAAGTGATTTACATTTACTTTTTCTATTTTGAAACACACCTTTGTTTTCCAAGCTGTATGACTTAACATATATGGAGTCTAAAACAAACGACCAAACACCAACAACAAAAAGGAAGAAACACTCATAAATGTGGAGAATAAACTAGTTGTTGCCAGAGAGGGATGGGGGGGATGGTTGAAATTCAAGAAGGAGATTAAGAGGTACAAACTTCCGGTTGTAAAATAACTAAGTCCTGGAGATGAAGCCTACACCATAGCGAATATAGTCACAAATATTGTAATAACATTGTGGGGTTATACATGATAACTACACTTCTGGAGAGCATATCCTAATGTATATCATTGTGAAATGACTATGCTATACACATGAAACTAATATAATATTACTGGAGTTCAATCAAACATTTTTTAATTAACAAATAGTTTTAGGCACTTGTGGGGATGAGCACTGGGTGTTGTATGTAAGCGATGAATCATGGGAATCTACCCCCAGAACGAAGAGCACACTGTATGCAGTGTATGTTAGCCAACTTGACAATAAATTACATTTTTAAAAAATTTAAAAATTAAAAAATAATTTTAACCCTCAAACAACAGGATTTTAAAAAAATGTGTTTAATGTTTACTTATTTTTGAGAGAGAACAAGAGAGAAACAGTGTGAGCCAGGGAGGGGCAGAGAGAGAGGGAGACACAGAACCCAAAACAAACTTCAGGCTCTGAACCATCTGCACAGAACCCGATGCAGGGTTGGAACTCACGAACTTAAGATCATGACCGGAGCCAAAGTCAGACAGTTACGAACCGACTAAACCACCCAGGAGCCCTCAAAACACAGTATTTTTAAAAGCACATTCCATTTTGTGTGCTTATCAAAACAAAAACAAAAAAATAAACAGAGGTGGCTAGGTAGCTCAGTCCTTTAAGCATCTGCTCTTGATCTCAGCTTAGGTCATGATCTCAGGGTTCCTGAGTTCAAGCCCTGCCCTGATATCACAGATCCTGCTTGGGATTCTGCTCCTCCCTCTCTCTGACTCTCTCTCTCAAAATAAACAAACAACCAAACAAATAAACAAAAACACAAAAAAACCCAGTGATACTTAGTATAAAAAGACTTTAAAGGTCATTAACCTCGTAATCATTAAACAACCTAATTACATCAAACATACCTGAGAATTTCAGATGCACATGTAGAAATATTAGGTAATGCATCCTGAATTAAGAGCTTTGACCTTCCCAAGCCCGCTGAATACTCTGTCAAAATTTAAGAGGAATTAAATACTATTGACCGCAAAAGAGAATATCCTAGTACCACTTTTACTGTGCATTATGAAAAAGACAAAAACAAACACAAACAAACCAACAAAAAAACGGGGAAGTTTCTTCCTGAAAACCTTTGAATATTCACCTATAGGCACAATGTCAAGACAAAACGATGCCATCCCTTCTGACTGTACTTATGTTGAAGTGATTTTACAGTTCTCAATGGACTCATTTTACTGGCTACAGGGTCAGACACTTGATTGAGAATACCACCGTGTTTACCCCCCTAAGTGGAACCTTCCCCTAAGATTTTTTAAAGCTCAGATTTCACAGAACAAATTGTAAATGCAATTATTATCTAGAAGATATGATGGTAAGATTTAATATAGTCATTATTTGTGGGTTTTTTAATTGGTGAGAGAAAGTGCATACCAAAACACCTTCCAGTGAAACCCATAGCAATCCGCAGGCCTAGTTCTCTTCTTTCTTCCTACCTTAAAAGTTTTAAAGTTTCAAAGTAACCTCAGAAATCCAAACTGTGTGAGGTTACTCTACATCTTCACTCCTGGTTATTCTAAAATAGTTTACAGCATTGACCACTCCTCATGTATTATCCCAACAGAGTGTTGCAATGATCTGTTCTTGATATGCCATTTGTCCACTCGTGTTCTCCCTGTCCTCCTGTGTTCACCGACATGTTCCTTCACACTCTGTGCTGGACCCACACCACACTTGGTGCAAACAAGCCCCACCTCCTGCACCAAAGTCTATTTTTGTGTAAAAATTTCCTTCAGTCATTTATGACATTCCCTTGAGACATGAACTAGGTACATTCTTTTTAATCATTCTCTAGCACCTTATCCTAATCCAGTCGGTCAGCAGGCCTAGTGATTCATCTTCATGTCTCTTAACTTTTCATCTTCATACTACCTGTATTCTTCTTAATTCTCAGCGAGGGTTCTGCATTTTATTCTCACTAAGACATGTCCTGCCTTTTCGTCTTCCTCCCTCTCTCTGAATCCATCCCAACTAGAATGTGAGTAAGATGAACTCAACTCACTTCTGCCTGCAAAAATTTCCAGCAGGGGGTAGAAAAGGATTTATCTTAAATCCAATTGGGACAATTGATTCTTACATTGTTCCAAACAGTTTAATGGCTGAATTCAGATATGTTTGTGCAATGTACAGGAAATTTTAGAATGCTCTACTTATTAAAATTTAGCAAATAAATCCTATGGTATGCTATAATTCCTATACAACATCACGAGAAGAACTCCTCTAATGAGTGTGTGTGTGTGTGTGTGTGTGTGTGTGGCATTAATCGGCATGTTCTTATTGACAAAGATTACCCAAGCAGAGAAGTGTGATTTCACAACCCCAGGGCGTATTAAAAACTCAGGCTTTTAAGAATATATTTCAGGTACAGGTGAAGAGAAAATGAATCAAATTCACATACTGTCATTCTCCCAAGTTAGAGATGGGCCAAAGCACCATGGTCTCTTTATTCACACAGAATAGGTTAGGGAGGCCCATGACCACACCACTCTAGCACATTGGTTAATATCAACAGTTGGCAGTCTTTACACTGAAAGAAATTTATTTCAGAACACTAGCTTCTGCCACCTCTCAAGATGGGATGGAGAAATGAAACAGAACCAGTAAAGTTTCTCCATGTAGATTTGGGAAGGACATGCTTGGATTGATATTCCTCCCCAATCCCACCATCAACTCTGATAGGCATTTCCGCATGCTAAGGGCAAAAGGCATGGAAGGAAGCCAAAAGAAGGGGCTAGAAGTTCGCTGAACACACACCACACACACATGAAGCGGTGAGCTCCCAGATATAACCTGACTCCGTGGAAAACTATCATGTCCACACCCTCCCCTAAGAGCCCAATTAATATTTTTTCTGGTTCTAGGTTACCCACTGTGGTAAGAGCCTGAGTGAACCATGGTGGAGATAAACAGATGCTAGAGATCTAGATGTATCAAGATGTAAATATATTTTAGTAATTTTCCTGTCAGCTTCTGTGATTTGTGGGTACTACAAGGAATAGAAGTAAGAGTCTCTTTGTCCTGGGATCTGGATGTGGCCTACACATTGCAAGTGAAAGTTAGTAGTATGAGATTTCGGAGGTGGCAGGTAGACTGAAGCTATCTCGGGTGGTGGACACAATGGTTTCACACGCAGGAGTCTTGGCAACAGCCTTGTGTTCCCAAGGCAGTCTTTCCCTTGGGGCTCTAGAAGAGCTGAGATGTCCACAGAGGCTTCCCACAGGTTCTTGACCCCTCAGAGTTAGGGGTCTGCACTGACCTGTGCTCCTTCAGGCTTCCTAACAGTCTAAAGATGGAAGTCTCTATTATATAGAAAAATTGTAGCAAACAGTTCTGTTGAGAGTGTCTCCAGGGACTTCTATTTACAGACTGGACTTTTACTAGCACTGTGGCTCCACACCATTTGATGCCACGGAGAAGACCTTATTCAAGGGTCCTCGGAAATCCCCTCAGACTTAGGAAGCTCAAGTATAGGAAGAGACCCGGGGACCATGAGTAGAGTCCAGATAGGAACTTCTCTCCTGTCACAGGGAAAGGGAAATGAAAGTATTTTCTAAAGTTTCCCAAATGTAGTAATTTCCTGAGGAGAACCAATCAGTGCTTTAGAACTCAGCCATATCATAAGTTGCTGCAAAACACCTGAGGGTGAAGGTGCTATTACAACATACAAAATGTTTTCATATAAAATGCCTGTTTACCATATATTTAGGAGCACCTTAAGAACAACTTAGTATGCCAGCCAGCAAAGGGCAGGCATAACAACATCAGATTTGCTTTTTCCTCTGAGAGAGGAGATGAAAAGCCTAAATCATCGGACCAGACTCTCAGCAGAGACTGATACGGTAGAACTCTCATCTGGACCATTCTTTTGCCTCCAGGAAGTGTATTTCTCAACAGTTTTAGGGCAACACTGTGCTGTGGATCTCTCCCAAGTGATCCAAAAACCAGGGTCAGGGGATGTTCAAAACCCTTGGATGTGATTAGATAATCAGTAATGGTAGGGTTTTCTCCCTCATGATTTGTGAGGGCAGCTGTGGGGCAAATAAGGCATCAGCACAGTAGTGTGGAAAATCCACCCTGAGCGTATGTGTCATGACTGATATTCAACAGTGAACTCACCATCAGATGGCCTGCTCACTGACAGGTCTCTCTTCACTGGTTGTATTCAGATTCCAGCCCTTTCTATGTGTGGTTTAAATGTCCTTATTATGGCCCCATATGTTCACAAACATCAGGGCCAGAGTGTTTTAACTTTCTCTTTTCTCAGGAGAGAATATCGAAATAAAATCTTAGGAACAGAATTTCAACAATTTATGTCATGAGGACAGCAGTCATGATGTTATGACATGGGGAAGGTTATGGTAAAGCTTTCCTGTAGTTCCTTATCTCTATTACGGCCAGTAAAATAGATAGGCTCTGCCCAATTTGCTCTACCATATTCATCAACCTGATTCCTCAAATGAGGTGTGTCCCCCCAGTCTACTCCAATCTCTGGTCATATTTCAAATAGTAGAGATTAGAGTCCACGGTTTCCAGTAACCACCACCTATGACATCTCTAACATCCATGTATAGTCAGGGGAATGTTGAAACTAACTTTCACCTCTGATGTTCTCTAAATATGGTACAGTGCCATGGATGCCCAGCTCTTGGACTGAGTTGTCCCTCTGGGACAGCAGGACATGGAGGTGAATCTTAAAGCAATAAGAGGCTTCTTAAGTGAAACTCTGTCACACAACACTGCCAAAATCAGGCATTCTCCATGGCATGACAATTTACCATCTCTTAAGATGGTTTATTAGCCCTGAATTAACATCCCCAGCTGTCACAGCACAGAGGAATCATCTGTCATTAGCTCTCACTTTGGTGTGTTTCCATTGACTCTCCTCTCACTATTAAGCTTCAAGCACATCTCTTTCTAGCATTTGGGCTGAAATGGAAGAGTCTGTGAGTAACTTCACAACATTCTTAAAAACCTGATGTTTTGTGTTGTTATTTGGTTGTGTGTTTATTTGATTAAGAACTTTATTTCTTTATCTAATGAATGAAGTGCTTCCTTTCCTGAACCATTTACAAGAGCCCTTCCCTTAGTAACAGATGTGCCATCTCAAAAGGTCTTTGTGATTGGCTGTACCTTAAGTGATTTGAATTTTAATGTCAGACCTTCTCTTTTCTTCTAGTCTTGTCACTTCTACCCCAGTCTAAGGCTCTACTGCCCCCATCAAAGCACCAAAGAAGAAAATGACCATAAATGGAGTCCTGGTGCTAGGATTTCTTATCGTGGCTTTCCTGATGTGTCCTCAGGAATCCAGGGCTATCAAAGGTAGGTGCTGAGAGAATCAAATCTAGGGATATGAGCTCTGAAAACACTGGAGAGATGAACTGTAGACACTTGCAGGACAATCTTTGAAGTGAGCAAAATGATGACAGGTATTATGTTGCTATAAATCTGAAAGTATAGCAAATTGTAGTCTGGAGGAGTGCTGCCATTACCATTAATTGAAGTCAATCACATTTAGTTTAGAGAAGCAAAAACTGAGTTCTATATTGACTAATACCATTGACTTTGAAGTGTGCCAAATGTGAGGGAGGAGTAGGTTCTGAGAAGCATTAATAAGCTGCTGTCTGGGCTTCAGTGTCTCTTACTGGAAAAATGAGTGCCATTACAAATTTCAACCTCACATAATTTTGTGGGGATCCAATGAGAAAACAATATGAGATGTTCTCAGCTCCTGTACTTAGCTGAATACATGCTGGTTAAATTTTGCCATGTGAATCTTATCAGCATATTTTGAGCACAGATGTTATATTGATGATCACTAGAAAGGAACATCGCCCCAGAGCAACAATCTATCCAGGGAGAGGGAAGGCCAGGTACCTGATATGAATTGCAGTATATATGTGTATAGATATCAGAACATTTGTTTTCTAGGTAAAGTGAATACAATCTTGTATGTCAATTTTATATCCATTGACCGAAGAGAATTCAATATTTCATTTGATTCCACAGTTCAGGACATAGCCTTTTAAAGAGTGTCTCCCTATTCTTAAAACTGCAATAGTCTGAGAGATTCACACAATTAAGGCTGAAGAGGATTAAATGCCTGGGAAAATACAGTGAGTGATCAATTCCTTTTTAGCAGCTGCTGGTGAATTTCCAAAGAGTGAATCACTTCACAGCTTGTCACATGGAGCTTAACAACAGCTTCACAAGACTGAGGGATATTCATCCCTCTTTCCCTTCAATCCACCGTCTCTAACTCTGCCCCTTTATTTTTGCCTTAGAACTCTGTTCAGCCTGGATGTCCTCCACCTGACCCTCATCTTCAGACTCATCCCTGCCCTCCATCACTCCTTCACTCTATATGGTTCCACTCCGTATGGTTCCACTGCCCCTGCCAACATGTTTTTCTCACATACTGGATTCTTCTTACTCTCTTCCACCTGGTACCCACTCTGACACCCTTTCCTGCCTTTTCAGAGGAGCATGTGATCATCCAGGCTGAGTTCTATCTGAAGCCTGACTCATCAGGAGAGTTTATGTTTGACTTTGATGGTGATGAGATTTTCCACGTGGATATGGAAAAGAAGGAGACAGTGTGGCGGCTTGAAGAATTTGGACGTTTTGCCAGCTTTGAGGCCCAGGGTGCCTTGGCCAATATAGCTGTGGACAAAGCTAACCTGGACATCTTGATAAAGCGCTCCAACCACACCCCAAACACCAATGGTAACTTCTACACCGCTAGACATTGGAATCCTAACGTTGAAACAGATGCTTTGGCTTGTGTTACATTTTTGTGACTGACTTTCCCTCCCAGGGGCCTAGAGTCGCCATCAGCAAGCCCCTACCTCTCATGCCAAAGGCCCAAGAACAATGTATGAGTTTATTCATTTCCTGAGGTGTTCACATCTTATCCTCACCACCCACAGTGACTCATACTGTGAGTCATTGTCCCAAATCTATGCCAGGAGAGACAGGAATAAAATTATACCCGTTACTTAAAGTATCCCAATATATCTTATACCATAACATTGGTTCCAATTCTTGGGGGAGAGTATCAGAGATAGGTATCTGAGACTGTGGCATAGATTCTCAGGACACATTTCCAATTGCTTTTTCAAAAGCTTCAGTGGGAGGGAGAGGGTATAGCCTAAGCAGGGAGGCCTAATTTCTGTCATGCGTCCCCAGAACCTCCCGAGGTGACGGTGCTCTCAAACAGCCCTGTGGAACTGGGAGAGCCCAACATCCTCATTTGTTTCATCGACAAGTTCTCCCCACCAGTGATCAATGTCACGTGGCTTCGAAATGGAAAGCCTGTCACCACAGGAGTGTCAGAGACCGTCTTCCTGCCCCGGGAAGACCACCTTTTCCGCAAGTTCCACTATCTCCCTTTCCTACCCTCGGCGGAGGATGTCTATGACTGCAAGGTGGAGCACTGGGGTTTGGATGAGCCTCTTCTCAAGCACTGGGGTATGGACCATCCGTCAATCTCCTTTCTTCTATGGTTTCTTCCCATGATGCTTTGTCTGGTGCTTTGAGACCCAGAGTACTGTAACTCATCCATAACCATTGCTACAAATCCTATTCCTTGTCTTATCCCATTTTTCAGCTCCCACTTGTTAATCTGCATTCCCTTCATATATCATTCTGTCTTCCTCTTATTTAGGTGACTAATAACTCTTCATTGACTAAATATCTACATTTGCATCTAAGTGCTTTTCCAGACCATGATCATTACTTCTGTACCATACTCTGTTTCATTTTCCCCAGAGTTTGATGCACCAACCCCCCTCCCAGAGACAACAGAGAATGTGGTATGTGCCCTGGGCCTGATCGTGGGTCTGGTGGGCATCATTGTTGGAACCATCTTCGCCATCAAGAGCATGCGCAAGGTCAATGCTGGTGAACGCCGAGGGCCTCTGTGAGGCATCCACAGGTGGGTTTAATGTGGGCAGAGGAAGACATACGTGGAGTTTTCCAAGGGTAGGAAACAGCATGGGAAAGAGGATTGTGATACCTTTAAAGTGATAGCAAAGTCATGGCTCTTGCTAGGATATCTTTGCTAGGATAGAGCCAGACATTGACATCATCTGGTATCCCAAAGCTTCAAGATCCCTTATTTCTTTCCGTACGTGTGTACCTAGACCAAAACTTGAGTCTTGGAGATTATCTCCACTACCTAAGACCATTGTTTCACATCAAAGTATTGAATCCAAGTGTTCAAGGAAATATTTGGGCACTTCCTGGTTTGTATTTCCTGAGGCAGACCTTCAGTTAAGAAGGGTTTCCAGAGTTTGGCTCACTTGGGCTTAGGGCAGATTCAGTGCATGAAATGAAATTCTCTTGAAGGCCAATACCTATATTTGCTTCTCTAATCTGAAAAGTGATGTTGAAACTTCCAAGAGAAGGTAAGGCAGTGCTCTGCTCATTCATCCTTACTCAGAGTGTAGGGGATGCAGTTCATGTTGGAACAGTGGTATTTAGGTTGTGTTTACTGGACAGATGTGAGAGGAATGTTATGAGGTTTTTCCAAAACAAAGGATTAAGGGAGAAGAAAAAGGATCTGACAAAAGAGCTTAAAATACTCATCTTAATCTTTAGTAACCATGTATGTCTTTCTACAGGCAATGGCTTTTCCCAAAGAGAAGATCAATGAAGAAATGTGTGCCTTGAAAGCTTTATAAGCCTGGCAACATCCCAATTGCTCACCTCACTGAAGACAACTATTTTTCAGCATTTTCAGCCCTTTAGCTATTCTAAGAAGAATGATGCCTTCCTGATCTGTCCAGGCTCTGCTGTGGAGTTATTCCCTGTTTGCTGCCCTTCTTGGGTCTATTTTTCTCCATTTTCTACCATCATTTGATCATCACCATGTGTTGCCTCTGGAATAGACCCCAGAGGATGCCTTCTCTGCCCGGAAACACTTTGAATGTTCAATTCAAACATCTCTTCACACTTATTGCTTAGGTTTCTCCCAACTGTGATTGTGTTTTTTTTTTAGACACAATAAACTTTTGATGTTCTGAGGGAAGGTTTGGTGTGTAAGCCAGTTCTTCACAGAGACTAGAGAATATGTACGATTCTTTCTTCCAAAATGCGTGAATGTTGAATGTCTGTGAGAAGTTCTGTAAGTAATCAGAAATATCTAGGTTCATTAGGACCATGCCTCACTTGTAGCATCCATAAGCAATTCAGTTGCTGTGATCCAGTCCCCCTATGGAAAACCCTAGAGTAGAGTTTGTTGGGAGATCTCTACTTAGCAATGATTTCAGGATCTGGTCTTGCTTCTTGAGTCTCCAACCCAATGATATATCTGGACCTTGGTAGAATGAATGCAACGTGTAGGGTTTAGCCTCAGATAATGAATAAGACTCATGATGGGCAGCAGGTGGGAGTGGAGTAGGGAAGAGAAGAGTAGGAGTCATATACCTTACAGAATTTCAGAATGTATCAGTGACACTCATTCCAGGTTTAAGGAAAAATAGGATTGGACATTGCGTGTCAGCATTACCCATCTAATTAACATGGTCTAGGATGCCTGTTTCATCACCTGGAGAATAGTCTGACTTATTCCTGGAAGACTCTTGTATTGCATATGTATCCCTGAGTAGAAACCCTCAGTAAAAAGTGGGAGGTTGGACAGGACATGACATTTAGATGGACTGAAAACATGTTTGAGACACAGAGGGTTATTGCTCATTTACCTATGAAACTCTTACTAAGCGGTTACCAGGGCCTAGCCGATACCTTCCAGATTAATTATCCTGACAGTTTGCGAGAGTGGCAAATAAGGGCAGTTGCAATGATGTCAATTTGGGGTTCAACTTGCTCTACCTTTGTTATCTGTGCATTCACTGGTACCCTGCTTAACTAACCTATCTGATTCCTTTCTTGACGATACTGATGGCAATTTTTCCCACACTGAGTTATTATTACAAGAATCAAAGGAAAACTGCAAAAAGAGTAAGATGCATAGAATGCATAGAAGTAACAATGCTTCAAGAATTATAAATTCCATTATTTTTTCTCAAAATTTCAATACCTGATGATAAAAATCCCGGAAAAGAACAAATCACGGCAAGATGACTTTGAAGGGTAGCAGAATACATCACCCCAAAATATACCACTTAGCCAAAAGGATCCTTTAGAGCTGAGAAGGTGGTCTTGGGTAATCAAATTGTGTTAGATTGCTTATTGGCTGAAGAAAGAGTCTGTGCCACAGCAGATACCTCCTGCTGCTCCTGGATCAACACCCCTAATATTACAGAAACCCAAACACAGGAAAATGACAAACAAGCTTCTTGGCTAAAACACATTGATACCAACTGGTTTGGTACCTGGGGGTCCTGACTAAGAGACATACTTCAGTCCCTTGGTATTCTCCTGATAGTCGTCATGAAGCTGTGTTCTCTCAAGGGGTTTAAACACATGTTTATAATCACCAGCAGTACATCAGATGGTCTCACTGCACTTGGAGAAGCAGAAATGGCATGAACGATGAGGTGCAAACACCTTCCACGAACCTGATCTGATAACCTAAGAGTTTCACAGGGAAACAAGAATAACTTCAGCCTGATGGTGACTGAGAGTCACTAATGCCAAATTTTTGGTCCATCTCTCATGCATGAAAGGATGACAAAATGGGAGATGATTGGAGTAATTTTACTAGGAGGCTATTGGACAGAGATGGCTCCAACATCTTGGTAACTTACGTAAGCAAACTGAATCCTAAGCCAGACTCTATTCCTATAAGTGCACTTGTATCCCAGCCAAATTCACCAATAGCCAACTGGGCTTTTCCAAGTCAGACTGAATAAGATATAGCGAACCAGGTAATTTCCATGTTTTGCTTCTGCATCTGCTCTATGAAAGCCTTTCTCTAGTTCCTGTCAGCCAAACAGGAAATGTGACAAAAATGATAATGTATCTTAAAATGTACAATGTTGCTATAATAATATTGTTTAAAAATGTTGCAGTAGCCATGAAAATTAATGGTTTAGACAAAAATTTGCCAAAATACATATTTAAAAACCCTCAGATATCTGGAAACACTTGGATCATGGATTATGGCTGACTTTTAATTCTTCACTGAAATTTTCCTTATGTTCACAGGTTTCTGCCACAAACGGATGTTAGGTCAAATGTGAATATTTTCTTTTTAAAAAATCGTACACCTCTACGATAAGTCAAAAGAACAGGAAAAACAAAAATTTAAAGAATGGCATGATCATACAGGCGCCTGGGTGGCTCACTGGGTTAAGCATCCGACTGTGGCTCTGATCTTGGTCTCACAGCTGGTGGGGTCCAGCCCCACGTCAGGCTCTGAGATATAGCTCAGAGCCTGGAGCCTTCCTCGGATTCTGTGTCTCCTCCTCTCCCTGCCCTCCCTGCTCATGCTCTGTCTCTCTCGCTCTCAAAAATAAGTAAACATTAAAAAGAAAAAAAGAATAGAATGATCGCAAATAATTTAAATGGAAATTATAATGTAGAGTAGTATAGTATATATGACATGTTTTCTATGGGCAGAGAAACAAATTGGTCCCCAAGTTCTCATAAAATACAATATGAAGCATATATAAACCACAATGAAAACCTTAATACGTTCTAAAAGAGAATCTCTTACATGTTCTTCAAACATGATTTTAAACCCTGCCAAGAGTGAATAACATCTACATAGAAGACAATATTTCCTGAAATTTGACTGGTTAGAGATTTAGCAAATAATTAAATGAACAGTCTTACATATAATTGTGTTTTACATTTCAATGTTTTTCTTTATTCACCAAAGCTGTAATGTAACTTTTTAAAACTGAAGGTGAAAACAATGACCTAATTATTCACCTCAAAGTTTAAAAAAAGACAATAAAGCCAACTCCATGAATTAGGGAGATTTGAATATTAAAGTTATAATGAAAACAAATCCATTGCAAAATAAAACACTTAAGATCATATAAAATTGTGTGCTTAAGAAGTGATATGACAGATACATGGAGATTTTAAAGAATTTAGGAGAATATCAGGTAAAATATCACACCAAACAATTTCAAGTAATATGAATGATTTTGTGGGGAAGTAAAAACTGCCTAAATTAATACAAGAAAATGACAGAAATGGAATAGAGATGCAAACACGCATTACATTTTTTCCATTTAAAATACCTCTAGGAAATGTATCAGACTCATATCAATTTCTTTTTCTTGTTTTTCAAAATAGAGATAATTCTTATACCGTATCAGCTATCAGGTCTTCCAGAGCTTAGAACAGGTTGACTTTATTTTAGGGAAGTACTCACACCAAATCACACTTCCCAGCGTACGTAACTAATACTCATCGGAGAAAGTTCCAGCTCACCAGGATCTCCCAGAAAGGAGTTTATTGCTTTTGTCTGGTTCCCCAGTGTTTGCAGCTGCTGCCAGGGTCCACCCCTATCTTACTCCACTCTGGTAGCCAGTGGGACTTCTGCTCATGGGTCCTACAGGACTGTAGCCAATGGAGAAAGCGTTCTTAGCCAGCTACCACGGTCAGGGCACAGCAAGAGGCAACTGATCAAGGAGTCCATCTTATCTGCCCAGGGGACACTCCTTGATCATCTGGCTCTTTGTGGCCAGGGGCCTTGCATTTCTGGACTGTAACTATTGGAGAGAACATTCTTGGCAGACTAACATCCCCCGGGCATTATGCAGAGAGCAGGCTGAAACCCACCCACAGTCTTTCTATGAAAGGGGCATTTGCTTGTCTTGGAACTTTGGTCTGGGAAATATGTTTGGCTGACATCTAGGAGCCTGTGGAGGTGCACTCCCCTAGGGGACAGAGGCCGGTGGGTGACATCGTTTCCCTCTCCCTCTGCCTCGCTCCAGGGACTCCTGCTCTTGTCCAGAAAGGAACTTGTACACTCAACTGGCATCACTTTTGGGACTGTCACCCAAGGGGACACAGCTAGTGGCCAGCAGCACTGACATTTGTTGTCCCCCAGCACTGTATCTATTTGTACACTTTGAAACCTGCTGCCCGACTATCTGGCTTCCAATCAGCCTGAATCTAGGTGACAACTGACACCCTCCCTCTGGGGCATCCACAGGGCTTGCCATACCCTCAAATACCAGGAACCACTAAAATACAATCGGCTGCTTGGACAGTCACCAAAGTTTGAGAGACCATCAAATGCTAATGCAGGTGTGAATGAGAAGGTGTATCTACAAGGGGCCACTTCTGCAACCCTGGGTGAAGTGCCTGTTTTATCTGATGCAGAGAAACCAACAAAGAGAGCCAGGCAAAATGAAGAAACAATATGTTCCCAAGGAAAGAACAAGATAAAACAGCAGAAAATTCCTTAATGAAATGGAGATTTTTACCTCATCAAAGTTTCAAACACTGGTAATAAAGGTGCTCACCAAACTAGATGAAGAATAAGCACACAAAGAACTTCAACAAAGAGTTAGAAAATATAAGAAGGTACCAAACAGAAGCATTTTGTACCCGGCATGTTGCTTTTGGGGTCCATCCAAGTTTTTGCATCCATCGGTGGTTTGGTTTTTTTACTGCTATTTCATGGGATGGATATACCACCATTTGTTTAATCAGGACCTATTGAGCAAAATGTAGCTGTTTGTACTTTTCAACTATTACAACAAAGTTACTGTAAATATTTATGTAGAAGTTTTTGGGCTTTGTATAAATGTAAATGTTCACTTTTTTGAAATTATGCCTATGACTACAGTCTCTGGATCATGTGGTAAGTACACATTTCAGTTTTTTCATTTTTGTTTGGTTTGGTTTTTTAGTTTTCCCCCAAGTTTTTATTTAAATTCCAGCTAGTTAACATACAGTGTGATATCAGTTTCAGGTGTACCATATAGTGATTCAACACTTCATTACAACACCCCGTGCTCATCACAAGTGCACTCCTTTAATCCCCATCACCAGTTTCGCCCATCGCCCTGCCCACCTCCCCTCTGCTAACCATCAGTTTGTTCCCTATAGTTATCAGTCTGTTTCTTGGTTTGCCTCTGTCTTTTGGTCCCTATGCCTGTATGTTTTCTTTCTTCAATTCCACATATGAGTAAAATCATATGGTATTTGTTTTTCTCTGACTGACAATATTTTTAGCTGCATCCACATCATTGCAAATGACAAGATTTCATTCTTTATTATGGTGTGGAATGTTTCACTGTATACATATGCTACATCTTCTTTATCCATTCTTCAGCCTATGGACATTCAGGCTATTTTCATAATTTGGCTATGCAGATAACGCTGCTTACATAAGGGTGCATATATTCCTTTGAATTAGTATTTTTGCATGCTTTGGATAAATACCTAGTCGTGAAATGGCTGGATTGTAGGGTAGTTCTAGTTTTAACTTTTTGAAGGACCTCGAAATGCTTTTCAGAGTGACTGCACAGTTTTCATTCCCACCAAAGTGCAAGAGGGTTCCCGTGTCTCCATTTCCTTCCCAATACCTGATGTTTCTTCGGTTGTTGATTTTAGCTATTCTGACGGTGTGCAGTGATATTTCATTTGTATTACCCCGATGATGAGAGATGTTGAGCATCTTTTCATGTGTCAGTTGGCATGTGTATGTCTTTCTTTGGAAAAATGTCTGTTCATGTCTTCTGCCCATTTTTAACTGGATTTTTTGGTTTCGGGTGTTGAGTTTTGAAAGTGTTTATATATTTTGGATACTCACCCTTTAGCATGTAGGTCATTTGCACATATCTTCTCTCGTTCTGTAGGCTGCTTTTAGTTTAGTTAAAAAGGCAACATTTCATGTATAAAACAGCCCATCTATTTACAGAGTGGCTATACACTTTTGAATTCCTCCCAGCAACTTTTGAAAGGTCTAGTTTCCCCACGTCTTTGCCAGCACTTTGTATTGTCACTATTTTCTTAGCTGGTTAAATAGGTGCAGTGATTCCTTACTGTGGTCTGAATTTGCATTTCCCTAAAATTTGTGATGCTGAACATTTTTTCACCTCTTTTCCTTGCCATCCAATATCCTCTACAAGAAGATTCTGTCCCTTGGTCCATATATCCATCTCTCTACCAATACCACAAAGGTTTACTTGGTTACTATAGCTATAGAATAAGACTTCTATAATCTATGACTGACCAAAATGTGGGAAAATATCCCTTTGTAAACAAACATTTATCTTTTTCTCCCTACCTGATTTCTCTATAATTTAGAAACTCTCAGTGAGTATTCATAATTTCATGGCAATGATACTTATTTGCAGAAGCTCAGTAAGAATCTATTTCCCTTGTAACAGGAAACATTGATCATACCACCAAGTCTTTGACTGGAATGTCATATTTGGGGAAGATATGTACAAACTCAGATATGACCAGACACCTTTGAGTTACTAAGGTTGAATTTTTGGAATCAATGTAACCCCTTGGAAAAATTACCCTGGTATCTTGTTTATAGGGTTCCCAGTAGCACAAACAAGTAAGGCTATTACCTAGCTGCTCTGAAACCTGGGATATTTGGAAGAACCTTCAGAAGAGAGGAAATCACCCAAATCTATAGGGATTGAAACTGAATCTGATGCTAAGTATTTATTCTGACTCTTACCCTCAAAAGGCTACTATAAGCTCAATCTGAAATTCCTTAGGAAAAGTTTTATAGCAAAGCAGATTAAAAAAAACTTATGGGGGTGCCTGGGTGGCTCAGTTGGTTAAGCCTCCATTTGGCTCAAGTCACAATCTCACAGTTAGTGGGTTTGAGTCCTGCATTGAGCTCTGTCCTGATGGCTCAGAGACTGGAGACCGCTTTGGATTCAGTGTCTACCTGTCTCTCTGCCCATCCCCTATTCAGGCTCTGTCTGTCTGTCTGTCTCTTCTCTCTCAAAAACAAATAAACATTTAAAAAATCAGAAAAAAACTTACATGGCCAGTCAGTATTCTTGCTATATTTAAGTAAGTAATTAGGTCAAGCTTATTATAACAGGACTTATTTTACATAAAAATTTAGTCTTAATTTGGCTATCTTTGATGGAAATGAGGGTGATTTTTAGAGAGAAAAAAACATGTTTCTGAACACACTGCCATGGGTGTTAGATTCTAGTTCAGATGAATTGTCTTTGAGTATTTGTTGTTTATGCAACTGGGTTTGGATCCTAAATTCTTCTGGTCTCCTGAATATCTGGCTAGTTTTCTAACTGTCTGCATGCACAGCATAGGCCTAACTTGGAGAGCTCACCTGCAGGACCACCTCCTAAAATGAGACAACTGTTTAAATGAACTGACCCAATTTACCTCGTTATAGATCGTGGAATAAGATGCTAACACTGTACATGGAAGTTCCAAAATAATGGCTCTATGCAGGATGGGGGCTGAGCCTGGTGCTAGGGAATATTTGCAATTGGGAACAAGGCAGTTTCATTCCAGAAATCCTGATCCATGCCCTTTGTTAACAGGCAGTAGCTAGAGTGTTCATTGCTCCTACCCCGCAACAATGAGGAATGGTGAAAACAGTGGGGTTTTGAAGCCAGAATCCATCTTGTCAGTTCAAATGGAAGAATGAACACTAGAGGTCACATCCCCCCAGGCACAGCTGGACTGGCCAAGGAACACATACACCTAGGCTCAGAGCCAAGGAATGTTTGCTTATCATTCAAAGGAACCTGTAAGACAAATAGCCAGCATATGCTAAAGATGTAATCCCTAGATGCAACCCTACTAGCTTAACATAAAGAATGTATTAAAGACTTTCTCACCAGATAGTTCCCTCAAAGGTTGGTCTCCACAACTAAGAGAGGTGTTTGGATTCCTTCAGGCCACACTACCAGCAGGAAAACCAGCAGCATGTGAACATCTAACAAATAACACCCTCAGAGCTGGGACACTGTCAGGAGGCTTGAGGCCTATTCAGTGACAGGAGGAACTCATTTTGCATTTGCCACACACCTCCCACATGCAAAGACTTTAGGACACGGGAAATTGGCTCCAAATGTCCCCCTCCCCTCGCCCTTGGTGGCTTGGTGTTCTAACCCACTGGGCCAAGGGGTCACATCCAGTGCTTCCTTTGTCCCCTTGTTCTATATTGGTCAGGACCAAAACATGGACACAACTAACTGCTTCTGAATAGCTGATATTTGGTACTACGGTGGAATTATTTCTATGAGTGGCACCCAAAACACCCGTGTATAATATAGACACACCCTCTGACAATATTAGGACAAAATATCTGCTAACATCCCCCAGGAAGGATATCTAAGCCAGGGTTTTCGCTCCTGGGGACCAAACAGCTACTGCGTTATTTCTAAATGAAGACTTGATCTATGAATTGCCTTTAAACATTTGTCTTGTCTCCCCTGATCTCACACTGCTGATGTCCCTCCCTGTTCCCTGTCAAAGGCCACCAGTGATGTTGAAATTCACAATTGCTCCCACTGCCAGGTCTGTGGAGTGCTGAGCATGTTGTCGCATATGCAGAAGATTATCAATCATGTAGAGAAGATCTCTTTTGCTGATGCCTTCCCTAGATGGTTCACCTCTTCACTGACTTGCTGGGGAACTATAGTCTTAAGTATTTTCTTTTGTCTTAAGTATATCAACTTCACGTTGCCACGTATGTAAGTCACTTCCTAATATCCGACTCTAGGGTAATCATGGAAGAATGGCACATAAAATACTGTACAGGCTATAAAGTTGCTTGGGGTGGAGAGTAGGAGTGCTGAGAATACTCCTTCTTCGGCCTGCCATCTTGCCCGTGTCCCCCATTGACCTCTCTCAGGGCTACGTGTCCCAGGCCCCTTGGACATTAATGTATATGCCTTAGAATGGCAGACCGTGACCAGAATGCAGGGAGGTTTGTTCAGGTCCTGTATATCTCTGTTTAGATAACTATTAGCAGTAACACAGTTTCTCCCCTTGTCATGAGCATGCTATGAAGGCGCACACTCCCGTTGTGTCTTTCCACAATGTCAGCTTTACTCAGTCATGAAATAAAGTGAATCATATTTATAAGCAGGCTCAGAATTCCAAACTCAATGACATTTCACCATGTGATTAAACCTGTCTTCTGACAGGGCACCCAGCAGAAATGAGACAAATCACACAACACACAAGATAACAGAAGGGTGTAGGAAGTTAACAAACCACACGTGAAGTCCATCTGTGGGGGCGCCTTTGAGAGACCGTGGTCAGGTCCTGGTCAGCTCTCGGCACTTACTGCTTATTATGTTCAAGCAGTGAAGGATTTCCCTTCTGCCTGGAGATCAATCGGGCAGAGTCTTCGACAGCAGTTGCCTTTCTAAAGTGGTCAGACACAGAGGGGTCATGTCCGAAGAGTCTGAGAGTTGGCTGCAAAAATCCTCCCCTTTTTATAGGGATTTAATTAGCCTTGGGCTCTGGCAGACCCCCTCTGCTTCTGCTTGTTATCAGTTCTGGGGTGTCAGCTGATGCTGGTCCCAGTGATATCTCCCAGTGCAGTACCTTAACTGCTTGTGTCATTGCTTTGACCCGGGCTCCTGCTTGACACGAGAGTCTCGATTTTTCTGTCTCCCTCCTGTTGTACACATGGTGTCACAAGGTCTATTAAATGTTATCAATTAACTTTGTCAAACCCTTTGATCTCACTACAATGCCCTCCGCATGTCCCCTCACTCTGTAAAATCTGTAAGACTAAGGTCCAGACTTCAGAAAGACTAGCTGTGCAGCTGTCTGGATCACCATCTATAAGTTGGCGCTCCTCCCTGTAAGTTATCCTGAACAAGTCTGTGTAAACTGGATGGAGTTGCCTACTTCATTTTTCAATCAAAGAAACTTCACGGTCTGCAGGAGCCTTCACAGTTCTTCCACTCACCAACAATCCTGAAATTGGGAATTTGTGTTTTGGCTCCTTCGTTGTAAGTCTTCCTAAATGTTTCTTAATTACATCTTTTTTTTTTTTTTTCAACGAACAAGCTCTATGTGTCATGGAGTTTCTCTAGTGTCTTCTTTTCCCAATTTTGTTTCTTTCTGTTCTTACAGGTACTACTTGTTTTCTTCAGTTTCCTTTAGGCTATTTTGCTGCTACTTTTTCTACGTTATTGAGGTGGGAACATAGATTATTGATACGTGATTTTTTCTCTTTTTTAACACAATTTCAAGTTAGTTAATATAGAGTTTAGTATTGGTTTCAGAGGTAGAATGCAGTGATTCATCACTTACGTATACATCCAGTGTTCATCCCAACAAGTGCCCTCCTTAATGCTCATCACCCATGTAGCCCATCCCTCCAAACACCTCCCTCCATCAACCTTCAGTTGGTTCTCTATATTTAAGTCTTTCATGGTTCGCATCACTCTCTGTTTTATCTTTTAAATTTTCCTTCCCTTCCCCTATGTTCATCCGTTTGTTTCTTAAATTTCACGTGAGTAAAAGCATGTGATATTTGTCTTTCTCTGACTGACTTATTTCCCTTAGCCACGTTATTCTAGGTGCTAGGTCCATCCACGTTATTGCACATGGCACGATTTCTTTCATTTTTATTGCTGAGTAATATTCCATTATATATATGCATATATGCCACTTTTCCTTTATCCATTCATCAGTTGATGGACATTTGAGCTCTTTCTACAATTTGTTTGCTGTTGATAGTGATGAGGGAAACAAAGGCCAGAGAAATTTTGCTTAAATGAAATCTCCTTACAGTTTGCTGCCCACCGATAGACATCTGAAACATGCAAAGTGTGACCTTGCTCCAGGAACTCAGGGCTGCCTTACTTGCTTGATGTTTTTTGTTTGCCTAAGTGTAAACTTATCTTCACAGCAGCTAGGCCCTCAAGGTCCTGAAAGCCTTGCTTCCAAATTCGTTAGAGACTTACACTATCCCTGGCCCCCACTAACTTAAAAACATATCATCAGTCACTCCTCACAACCTCAGTGCAGCTCTTTTTGTCCACAAGTCCTGTCGCTGTGCTTTAATAAAATCACACTTTTGCACCAAAGATGTCTCAAGAATTCCCTCTTGCCATTTGCTCAAGAACCCCATCACATTGGCGCTCTTATGTAAGGCTTTCTGAGTCTTTTCATCTGTACTCCGAGCCTTGGTTCAAACTTGGTGAGAGCTTTCTCTTTTCTTCCTTTACTCTCATTTCAGGGGCATTTCAAGGACTGGGCTCTTATTGGAACACTTTCATGTCGATTTCTCAGTCTATAATCCTCTAGCCCATGTCTACTCTCCAGAGAGGAGAAAGCCTCCCTTTCAGCTGGAAGTTAGTACCCTGGCCAGAATGGTATTAAGACCCAGAAACTTGATGCCCTCTCTTTATTCCTGTCTTCATACAACGTTGTCTTTCTTGGGTGTGGGACAGCCACCTAAGAAACTAGCACAGCTCCCAATCTTATGACTCCTGTGTGAGGGTTCCTCCTTATTGGTCTAATGTGATCCCCTCCACATCCCTGGTCTAGCCACTTCTGGCCACAAGACCTCCACTAGAAGCCTGCCAAAACCAGTACCCGATTGAAGTAAAACCCAACCGGGGACCGTTTCCTACAAAAGTTGGATGTAAAGACAGTATGTGTCGCAATGTCACTTAGATCATGATGGATTTCTATGTTTACTCTTTTCTGTCAATGTCCTCTAGTAACTACTTAAATCACAGAATTGGGTAATTCGCCCTTATAAAACATTTCTAGTGTTTTCCATGGGTTAAAAACGGCACAGCCTTCAAGGAAACTAAGGCATGACCTTCATGGCATGCTCCTCCAAACAAAGTAAACGAAGACACGGCCTTCTACCGCCTGGCCTTTGATGGTACAGCTTTCCAGGCACGGCACCGCACAGTATTTCTGTTCTCATATCACAGGCACACATTTGTAGCCGAGGATTCAATGGGGAAGCGAAGGGACACCAGCATCCCTTCTCCATTATCTTTGAAAATTTTCTGGAAAATATACTTTTCCTTACAAAATTAAGTCTCAGCAGGTTAATTTCTAAGAGCAAACAAATAATCCTCTTCCTCAGTTGCTGTTTTTAATTGTAATTGGGTTTATAGCTGCCATTTAATACTCTCTGTTAAAAAAAAATCACAAACTGATGCTTCCCCTCAACAATGTATCATCCTTTATGAGGAGATACTTTAAAATACTAACACTCTAGGGGTGCCTGGGAGGCTCAGTTGGTTAAGCATCTGACTTCAGCTCAGGTCATGATCTCACCACTCCTGAGTTTGAGCCACTCTTCGGGGGCTCTGTTGTGACAGTTCAGAGCCTGGAACCTGCTTCCAACTCTGTGTCTCCCTCTCTCCGACCCTCTCCTGCTTATGCTCTGTGTCTTTCTCTCAAAAATAAATAAACATTAAAAAATCTTTTTAAATAAAAATAGTAACATTCTGATAGTACCAGATACTATAGTTTCCCTGCCTGAAATTGTTCTCATCTATCCCATCGAATATTTCTTTCTTTCCAAAGAAAATTATTTGCTCCCATCTTTCCAACGCATCAGGTGAGGCTAGCCCATTCCCAAAAGGATGAAGCATGATTTGTCTGAGCCTATCGCCGTAATCCTGTGGTCCTCTCAACATGTGGGAAGTAGGTCTACTGGGAACACCTGAAAAAGGTATAGATCACCCTTATAAGAGCATACAAGAGCAGTTCCCTTTTCCTGCCTTTGGAAATTATGAGATACAATGAAGCATAAAGCTGCTGCAGGCATCCCACTACCATTTCAGGAACACTGCCAAGTGGTGTATGATAAGGAGATGAGATACAAAGTCCTTGCATCACCGGTGACACCACTGGCCTGATGAATTAACCAGTCTAGAGATGAGGTACCTTGGGTCTATCTGCTCTGTGAGACAAGTAGTTAAAGAAAAATAAAGTCAATTAGATTGGGTTTTTCCACTAGCAACACAAAGCATCTCCACTGAAATACTCCTGCCATACATTTTAATTCTATATTATAATGTCACACCATAGGTCTCAGATAAAATGAGGCAATTCACTTCTTCATCTTAGGGAACAAAACGAAAGTAAACTTGCAACCCTGGGATCAGCAGAACTTATCCCAACCATGTAAATATTGCATACGTTACTGTTAGCTTATTAAATTCCCAGGGGATGATAACCTGTTTCACACAAATAGTGCATAATATATGACTGAAATATACATAAACTTTGAGTTGGCTTGAAATTTATAGCTGTCTCTGATCGTGGAGAAATTGTCTGAGTGTCTATTACCTTGAAATAAACTTCTGAATCTGTTGTCTGCTCTTTAGGTTGAATTTACATTTGACACTGACTCTTCAGACAGAATATGATAACAGAACTCATCATCTACTTAAACAATTTCGTTGCATTTCTCTGAAACCTTTCTAACTCTTTTGTATTACTGAAGCCTATGAAATTTAACTGTATATTGATTTATAATTATGATTCCACATTGTTTTATGCGAGAGACACAAATATTTGGTTTCCTTGTCTAGTTTGTTCCCATCATATACTCTCTGTCACATTTCTTTCATTAAATTGGGTTTATTTGTATGTATTGTGTAAAGTTTTATTACATAAAATATTGCCAATTCCTCACTATTAAATGAGAGGGGTGCCTGGGTGGCTCAGTCGGTTAAGCCTCCGTCTCTCGATTTCCACCCGGGTCATGTACTCATGGTTCATGAGTTTGAACCCTGCATCAGGCTTCACGTGAGCCTGCTTAAGATTCTCTCTCTCTCTCTCTCTCTCTGTCTCTCTGATCCCCTGGTCCCCACTAATGGCTCGCTGTCTCTAAAAGAAATTTTTGTAATTAAAAATCTATCAAATAAGACACTTCCAGAAAAGTCCAGCTTTCATTCCTTTTCCCTTCAACCTATTCCCTCATTGTGCCCAAGAGGCAACCATTTTTTAAAAGTCCTTTCATTGTCATATATAAAAAAGTAAATAGACTTAATAGATGATGGAGAAAGAGATAATGATAGATGGATGCAGATAAATTGAATTGATATAGCTATGTATTCCTATTCTCTTCCTCGATCCTATTATACAAATGTTGTGTGTTGTACAAACTCTCCTTACTGTACAGAATGGAGATTATGTAGCAGGTTATTTTTTCTTCTAGCTACATAGTATTTCACTGTTTGTATGCACATCAGAGTATTCATAATTTCCTTCTTTGTTTCCCAGCATTGCCTTGGATTTCTAAGATGAGATCCATACAGGATGTTCCCGTACAGACAGTACATTTGCTTACAATCTGGAAGGCCTCAGACATACCTCTTTTCCACTAGAGTTGTGGCTTTGTCCTGATGATCTAAGGGGAAGGATGGGGAAGCATGTGTCTTAAGCCAAAGTGTCAGCATGCCAGTGATGTTTATCTGAGACACAAAAAGCGATGGAAGTGTAGATACAGCCCACCGTCAGGCTAATGAAAGGAGTTTCCACAGGTTTAGAGACTTTAATATGAAAAATCAAGGAAAGGGGCACCTGGCAGTCTCAGTCAGTGGAGCATTCCACTCCTGATCTCAGGGTCATGAGTTTGAGCTCCACATTGGCCGTGGAGCCTACTTAAAAATAAAATGAAATAAAAATATGAAAAGTAAAATAAAAAATCTGGGAAAGGAAACAAAGTGAGGACAAAAATTTTGTGGGTGTCATATCATTATAAGTTAGTGGATTTCTGATATTTTTTGTCCCCTCTTTTGTGCAAAAGGACTTCTGGTTTATCTTTGAGAACACACAGGTGTAAGACACCAGCATCATATGGGACATGAAGCTCCATTTCCTAGCTCCTGAAAACATGCCTAATTACAGAATGGAAAAAGACCAAGTATAAAAGGACATGATGCACAGATACCTTCCAGATCCATATCTGACCCAAATTCTGGAATATAAATAAAAACCAATATTGTAATTTGTTGCAATCCTCCTTTTCTCCCTTTTTTTTTTTTGCTACTTCTTTACCTTGAAACTATATGCAACAGATGATTGTCACTCCATGTTTATTTGAGAAAAGCTTATAAAGACACGTGAACAGAGGTGAGTTCCAATGTAAAGGAGGCATTAAGGGCTGAATACACAGGGAGCTGGGAGAGAATGAAGATAAGGAACTGCAGTCAGTACTGGGGCTTCCAGGTCAAGGACGGGGTAGAGGGAGCCATCAGGAGGACAGGTTCTGGAGGGTCACTGAACCCAGGGCAAACCAAATCCTGAGAAGCACTGTGTTTGTGGAAGAATACGAGCCAAACAGGAAACATTTTCACTGTGTGAAGAAGCCTGAAAAGAAGGTTCTTCCTGGAGTGTCAGCATCTCCACTTCAGCTCAGGAGTCCTGCAGAAGACAGAGCAGAGTGTTGTTCCCAGAACCACCTCCACAAGCAGCTTCCTCTCCCCTCTCCCAGGGCCTCATGTGAAAGCACTACAGTAAGAAGAAGAACATATTCTTTCTTATGTATCCTTGATCTAAAGCTATTTGCAGTGCAGGCCTTTTAGTAAGTGGAGAGAAGAAGCTTCAGTTAACTGCCTGAGCAGAAGTCAGATCCAAAGTCTTTGACATTGTTTCTGTCTATTCATCTCCACAATCTGTTCCAGGATAATCAACTCTATCTCTAAAGAGGGTCAAAGAGCATTACCTGTTGGCTGAAGTCCAGAGTGTCCTGGGAAAGAAAAGGGACAACATACACTTAACAGAGACACAGGTAAATCTGTCCCCACATACAAGGTCCCAACCCCAGACCCACCTACCACCACAACCCGCATCGCATGATGCCAGTGGGATCAGAAAGGGAGAGATGTGACCCGGGAAGTTTCTATCACACCAGTCTACTGTGGCTTCATTAGCTTTCATAGCTCTTCCTGATTTGGCCCAGGACCCCAAGCCAAGATATCTGTCTTGTTAACCTCTTTCTTGTCTCTACAACCCATAATCTCTTATGCTGAAGCACAGTAACCATGGACCCTTGCTGTCTGGATTTCTAGGAAATCTGAGGGCAAAGGGAGAAGGAAAGGCTTTACAAGGCCACTGGTCTACAGAGAGTTTATGCGATCAAAGCTGTATTTCTCTCCCACAAGGTCTATAGGGAGGCCCAGCTACCAACAGGTGCCTTACCTTTCTGATTCCGGAAGTAGATGAACAGTCCCACCACCAGGAAGAGCAGACCCAGAACAAAGCCCCCGATTCCACTCAGCATCTTGCTCTGTGCAGATTCAGACTGAGCCCCTGAGAGAAGAAGCAGTTTTAGTGATTTTACCCCAAATCCAACTTCTCTGACAGACACTCTAGGATTGAGAACTTCGACAATGAGGAATGTAGCCTGCCCTGGAAGAAGGAGAATAAGTGGCAATTTCTAGGGGAAAAATATTTTTTTTTAAAAAATCCCATTGCGTAGATACAAGGTTTAGGTATTGAACTTTTTAAACATCACAGCTTTGACAAATCCACTACTTCAGCATCTATGGATGAGGAGCCTGAGACTCCATGAAGTTCAAGTGCTTGTGCAGGGTGACAGAGCTAATAAAAGGCAGTGCCAAGACTGGATTCCCCTCCTGTCAGAAGGACCCTATACAAAAGAGGATGTGCTTCTTCCTGGATCACAACGAACAACACACAGCAATGGTGCCAGAAGCACAAACTCAGCCTGAGGCAGGGGACTAGTGCCCAGCATCACAGGAGAACCACTACCCGTGAGCCATGGAAAGTCTCAAAACATGGACAACCTCGTTTCTGCAGCCAGGCATAACTATCTCTCCAAGGGTTGTAGGATCTGTAGACACATTCACAGAATATCTATAACCTATCAGAGGATTCTACCACAGGATATCACTTGGCTCATCCCAGTGACCTGTGCTAAAGAGAAGAGAACATGGAACAAATGAAAATATGGTGTAAGGAGAGAACCCTGGCACTCAGGGAAAGCAAAGTCCCCTCATTTGTGGGCAAAGAACTTATGGGATCAGAAAGCTACTCACTCCACTCCATGGTGAGAGGGCTCGTGCGACTTGGATGCTCCACGTGGCAGGTGTAGACCTCTCCACTCTGAGGAACTGTTTCCAGCATCACCAAGGTCTGGAAGGTCCAGTCTCCATTACGGATCAGGCCTGTGGACACGACCCCAGTCTCCTCCTCCTGGCCGTTCCGGAACCACTTGACCTCAATGTGGCCTGGATAGAAACCATTCACGGAGCAGACCAGGAGGTTGTGGTGCTGCAGGGGCTGCGTCTTCGAGGGGAACACGGTCACTGTCGGCTCAACTAGAAGACAAGTGGTAGCGGGACTAAGTGAGGACGACAGAGTGAGTCTCCCTGGTTGGCTGCCCTCCTGCCTCCGGTCTCTGGTCCCAGGCTGCATCTCGTGCAGGCCTCCCTCAAAGCTGGCTACGTGACCCAGTACCAGCCAGTATCATGAGTCTTGAATTCAATCCTGACAGTATGGGTCCATTAAGTTTGAGACATGTTGTGGGAATTTGTGGGGTTCATTTTTCATAGTGTGAAGCAGTTACTCCTTTTTGAATTGAAGTGTTTACACATTTTGTAAGTCATACACTGTATCAGTTAAAAGCATGATTTCTGGAACAGGCTGCCTGGGTTCAAATACAGACTCTGGGGGCGCATGGGTGGCTCAGTCGGTTAGGTGGCCAACTTCGGCTCAGGTCACGATCTCGCGGTCCATGAGTTCCAGCCCCGCGTCGGGCTCTGTGCTGACAGCTCAGAGCCTGGAGCCTGTTTCAGATTCTGTGTCTCCCTCTCTCTGACCCTCCCCCGTTCATGCTCTGTCTCGCTCTGTCTGAAAAATAAATAAATGTTTAAAAAAAAAATTAAAATAAATAAATAAATAAATACAGACTCTGCTACTTAGTGATTGATCCTGGGAGAATATGACATTCCTCTGCTTTCTCCTCTATCAAGGGGGATAGTAACACTTACCTCTTAAGGTTCTGTGAGGATTAATGCACCTAAAGTATGTAAAGTGATAATTGGATTTTAGCCTTCAGTATGTTTTAACTACTTATTATCCTTGTTTAATTAGAGAGAAAATATGATTTAAAGCAGTCTGGGTAAATTGGAGAACAGCTTGAGGTTGATGGGGAAATAGACTATAAATCCTGAGAATGTTACAATTACACCTGAGAACACCCCAGAAATTGTTCTCCCCTGGGAAGCAGGAAAGACAGAGGTGATACTCTAGCCTATTTGTTTAATTTCAAGAACAGTGTGAGTCCTGAAAGATCGGGAAAGGAATGAGGAAACTCATTGATTTTAAAAAGTTCTCATAATTGCACTCAGGTGATCATCCTTCTTCTTTGCAGTATAAAAAATTATTATTATTGGAATTGTTATCATTTTACAATTGCCTCCCTTTGAAAGCTGACATTTGAGTTCAAGGCACAGTTAATTCCTAGCATGAAAAGTAATAAGCAGAAGCAAATATAAGCCACAGACTAGAGAAAATGCTGAATCAACTATCAACAAAGCATTAAGAATCTTATGCATAGAGAAGGCCTAAAATTACTGAGAAAAATACCAGATTCCCCGAGATAATAGTAGGTAATTTTTACATGGGTAACAACAATTAGCCAATAGATATATGAAAAAAATGTTCAAGAACTTTAGAAATCAAAGGAATATAAATTAAAAATTAAAAAGATATAAATTTACAACCGAGTATTTGGCAATATTGGGAAAAAAAGATCTAACAAAGGGGAACCTGAGGTGAATTGTTACAACTATATAAAAAAATAATATGCAACTCCTTAAATACTTTCATCATTATAAAAACAGTAACATCAATACATTTAGTAACAAAATTATAATTAAGATACCTGGTTTCACATTCATTTCAAGAACGCAAGAATACATAGTTTAAGAGAACAAAGAGTGGGAAGTTGAGACCTAAAAGAAGCCTCAGAAATATCAGGAGGGTTTGGGGAGCCTGGGTGGCTCAGTCAGTTAAGGGTCCCACTTGGCTCAGGTCATGACCTGGCAGTTTCTGGGTTCGAATCCCGGCGCAGGCTCTGGGCGACAGCTCAGAACCTGGAACCTCCTTGGGATTCTGTATCTCCCTCTCTCTCTCTGCCCCTCCCCTGCTTGCACTTTTTCTATCTCACCCTCTGCTCTTCCCCCATTCCCACTCTGTCATACTGGATCTCCTTCTCAAAAATTAACATTAAAAAAAATAGAAATGTCAGAGGGACCTCAGAAGTCCCCCCAAATCTTCAACGGTTAGTCTGGCCATTTTTCTCACTGCAGTGGTAGCACATACAGACACAGGCCCACGTATTTCAGGGGCTTCAGAAAAAGAAGGGTGAGTGTCAGGGACAGAAGGTGACCGGCCTCCTCACATCTCCCCAATCTCTTAACGCTACCCTCCCCTCCCCTACACCTTCACCCCAACCAGGACACCCTCCACTTCCTTCCCCAGGTCTCCAACCACCTGCCCAGTGTGCCCTCCAGCTGGAGCTCCTGAGCCCCCCTCACCTCTGCCTCAGGGGCCACCAAGGATGTCCGATGTCCCCTCCTGTTGCCTCCCCACACCTACTCTCTCCACACACACTGCCCCCCCTTCCCACACACTCATTCTCTGTCCCCCTCACATCACAGGGCACCCCTCCCACACTGTCCCCACAGCCACAGAAGGACACACAACACTGTCCCTACCCCACAGACACAGCACACCCTCCCTGACATCGCACTCTCGCAGGGATCCCCGTGACGTGCTCTTGCTCAACACCCTGTAGGCTCACTGGGACCCAGTCTCTGTCTCACAGTCGCACACGCGCAGCCCCGGCCGCCCCAGCCCCCCTGCCCCGCTCACCTCGCCGCTGCACCGTGAAGCTCTCAACAACACCGTAGTTGTATCTGCACCGGTCCACCCCTGTCCGCATATGCTCCAGGACGTCCTTCTGCCCGTTCCAGTACTTGGCGTCAGGCCGCCCCAGCTCCGTCACCGCCCGGAACTCCCCCACTTCGCTGTCGAAGAGCGCATACTCCTCCCCGTTATAGAAATATCTGACCAGGAATCGCACCTGCTCCGTCCCGTTGGTGAAATGGCACTCCGCCTTCCACATATTTAAGAAATGTGCTGTGGGGACAGGGCGACCTGGTCACCTGTGGGCTCCTGGAAGAGACTGACGCCGCCACCCCTCGGGGCTCCACCCGCACCCCCAAACCACCAGCACCCAAAGCTCTTCTCTCCTCTGCAGGCGGGGGCGGAAGGAGGCTGGGAGGTGACCCCTCTCCTGGGAGCTTCTCCCGGTCACTGGGTTCCGGTTCAGAGGCGGACCTCCCAGCCTGAAGATTTGCCCCTCACCGCCTCCTCCTGGACGCCTTTCCTGGCAGACACCCACCTCCCACCTCGCCTCCCACAGCCCTTTCCTGGCCTCACTCAAGTCCCACCTGCGTCCCCCTCCCCCACCCCTACCCAACACTTGGTCTGAGCTGAACTGGCTCAGGCCCCTGCGAACCCAGAGAAGGGAAACACCCCCACATCCCCTCCACTCTCGGGTTAAAATTTATGGAAATTGATGGACAAAACCCAGCCAGGCAGGACTTTATTTACCTGGGGGGAGAAATGTCACAAGACAAGCCTGCAGTTCTAGAGCAGAGGATAACTGGATGATCTTTGTTTCCTTAGGGCGCCAGACAGGTGGTCTCAAGGGGGATGTTTAGGATGTGACAGGAAAGAGTAACTAGATGTGAACTAGGGGGCGTGTGTGTGTGTTTGATAATTCAGGGAAAGGTAATACAATGTGCAAAATCTTGAAAGAATTGATGAACTTCCTCAACAAAATGGAAAAAGGGAGTTCACTGAAGCACAATGGGACAAAGGAAGGCAAAAGGTTAGACTGGAGAAATCACGCGGAGCTGGCAGTAAAAGCCTTACAGGTGATGTTGGGATTTTGACTTCATACTTCACATAATGGGAAACTACTGAAGAGTTTTAAGGACATTAAAACCATGACTGCACTACAGTTCCTCAAGTCCTTACCTGGAATTTCCAAACTCCAGAAACCTAGGAAACCAGATCTTTTTACAAGTTTTGATGCCAAACTCTTTTGCCAAATCTAACCTGATGAGGTTAGAGGTCAAACATGTCAGACCTCTTATTGGTCAGTTAGTCACATGGGCTTCTGGAGTTTCAATATATAAACACACACACATCATAATATATGTACATACATGCATATACATACATATATACATACATGACACATATACATACATGTATGTATATATTTTGATGTTTTATTTTCTGTTTAATTGAACTAAGAAAAATTTTTTATTCAAGTGGAATTGACATGAACATTTTAAAAATAGTTTAAAAATACTTGTGCCTTTAAAAATGAGACAAATAAAAGGAGCTTTTGACATTATCAACCGAACAGAATGTAGCATTACTGCACAAGTTTGATACATTTTACAGAAAAATACTTGTGACGGTCACAATTGATGACTCATAAGGCAAGCTGTTGAAAGTTAACAGAGATGCTGATGATCAAGAAATCATGAAATCTTATAAAACATTGCATAAGTCAAAGAATAAAAGATGAAGATCTCGAGCTTGCATTGACTAAGTGGACTCAGCGAGAAAGTGTTCAATCTATGAACTGTTGATCTTATTATTTTTTGTAATGAAATAAGCTAAACTAGACCACAAAGACCTGAATTGGAAGGTGAGTGTGTGTATAAAGGGTAAGTCTAGAAGTTTTAGAAGCAGCAGAGTATAAACCAGTGTTTCCAACATCAGTACTCTTGACATTTTGGACGAGATATTTTTTGTGGGACGCCTGTTCCGTATGTTGTAGATTGTTTACTAGCATCATTAGCCTCTACCTAGCAAATGTCAGAAAAAAGCCCCAAGTGACTACCAAAAGTGGCTCCAGACATTGCCAAATGTCCCCTGAAGTCCCCCATACAAGTACGACTGTTACACCACTTGAAAAATCTGTGGTAAAAAAGTCAATGTTAATTCTATGTCAGCTGAGAATTACATTGAAAAATTTGCCAATATTATATCTGGTAAAAAAAAAAAAAAAACCTTTGATACTGAACAAATTTATTTTGCTGGATAAATGGCTCTTCACTGAGACCAGATTCGGAAAAAAAAAAAATTCATATTGCCTAACAAGAGAGTATCAAAAGTTACTATGAATTCCAACCAAAAGATGATTGCTCTTGGGTGTGCTAATGCTTCAGGCTTACCCAAATCAAAGTGGGCAGACACTGGAAAAAGCCAAAATCCAGGATGCCTGAAAGGGACAAATATTTTACTTGTGCATTAGTTTTCAAAAAAGATAATATGGATAACCAGATACATATTTTATTTGGTTCAAAACCACTTTGTATCAATGGGCTTCGTTCATGAGACGCAAGCTGGACTGGGAGAAACCTGGAAATTAATTGTCCCTGTATAATTGTTCCACATACTGTACTCCTCAAATTCTTATAAAAATTAAAGCTTCGCTTCTAATTCTCCCCCTGCCCCACCACCAAGTATGACATCTATGTTGCAATCTTTGAACAAGGAATTTCCTTATCCCATGAAGATCCAGTATAAAAAACTTTTAAACTCTGTTCTTGATGCAGTTTACAGAGGCCTATGAATCCAAGCTTCTGAAATAAGTTAATGGCTAGTGTTATGACAAAGCTAATGTTTAATAAACCAACCTGAAAAACTGCCTAGCAAGACTTTGGGCTACATCCGAGTTTGCAAATGAACTACCAATTGAAGACATTGAAAACTGTCATGTGATGAATGAGAAAATATTATATGACACTTCAATGTATGTAAAGGTTTATCTAAATAAGTCCAAGGAATAAGATGTACACTTGAGATGAGCACCAGGTAGCGTATAGAAGTGTTGAATCACTACACTGTACATCTGAAACTAACATTACGCTGTATGCTAACCATACGGATGTTAAATAATAACTTTAAAAGATATTCTCTGCCTAAAGGTATACCTATAATCATAAACAAACAAATAAGTCAAGGTGCTGATCCAAAAGTACTTATCACCCTGAATGATGGAAACATGGTAGTGGTGACAGAGCGCTCCCCAACTTGCTCCCTACACTCCAGCTTCTCCAGCCTTCCTTCTGTCCCTTACACTCAGCAAACATCTTCCCACACTTGACCTTTATCCTATTTTCTCCCCCTACAACACTTGTCCTGTACATCCTTCACTTGCCTGGCTTCTGTCACCAGTCATATCTCAACTCAATGTCACTTCCTCAGGGAGAACTCCCTACACACTTGAACTGAAGTCAGGTGCATCCAATTCTCTCTGTTTCACAACCAGGTGTATTATTTTTCAGCATACTTATTGTTGTCAGAATTTTTGTTGTTATTGTTAAATGTTTATCGGGCTTTCTCCTCTGTCATTACATAAAATCCATGATGGTAATGATCTTTAGCCTATTCCAATAGAATTCACTGAGCCCAGAACAGAGCCTAGTACATCATAGCTGCTCAGAGAAATGTCTGTGATACAACGGATAAACACAGGGCTCCGAGAATCAGTCATTGTGAGGATCCTGGAAAGCAAGAAGGGGCTCAGGTCCAACATTCTTTTACTCTGATGATACATTATATCCCCTCCACTTCCTGTGAGAAATTCACACAAACTACTTCCTTCTCCTTCTACTGTTGGAAAAAAATATCACAGGTAAAGAAAAGGCGATTTTAAGAAAAAAGAAAAATCTCATTAAGTTTCAGCTCATCCTGTAGATCTGTGATAGTGCTGAGGTCTCTGCATACACAGGGGATTCACAGTAATGGTGACAACATGGCTCAGGAAAGAATAGGAACTGGAAGTGGAGGCAACCCAACATGGCTATTAAGGAAAAATAGAAAACATGAGGAATAAACCTATGCCATCTGGGGACAACACCTCAGTGAGCCAATAAATTCCCTTGACTTGCATTTTGGCTTTCAGTCCTATGAAATGTAAACACCTTCACGCTCTCTGTACTCTGCTCAGGGTAGATAGTTGGAACCATATGAAATTCCTGATGTTGACTATTTTTGACTTACAAAGCCATAATTGCATATAATTTATCCTATACTAGTTGAATCCCTTCCTGTGGGCTCAGGCCACAGAACAGAAAGATGCAGGAGAAACAGACACCATAGAAAGGTTCAACATAGATTCATAATGAAAAATTAACTTGTGCCGGGTTCTCAGAAGGTATCTTAAGTTCTTTAAGACTCCAAAGAACATCCCATACGTGCTTCTCATCTAAAATGTCATTTCAAGTACTAAGGATCTCTGCTGTACCTCCAGGGTGAGAAATAGAGGTAAAACTAGCCCCAACTTTGGTCAGAGAACCTTCAGTCCAGGGATAAAGGCCTTGTAAACTTTGAGATACAGGAGAAAGGAAAGGATATAATGGGAGAGAACCCTTGATACAGCCTCGCATATTACAGAGAAGTACCAACATAACTAATCCTGTGAAGACATAATACAGGGTCTTCTAGGAGACACCTTTCTAATTCCTTTTGACTCTCTGTCCAATTTTCTGAGAAACTTTCTTATTTTCTAGCATAACTCAACATTATAAAGGGAACTGCTTGATGGGAATTAATTTGAAATCATTATTTCTGTGTCTTCTCAAGACCCTGAGGGAATGAAACTCAAACCTGGAGAGTTTTGACTGGGGAAGAGTTGAGAAGAAATGACCCCTATATGTGGAGGCCCCTTACACAGCTCTTATAGAGAGGGCAAGCATTCGGCCTCCTTTTGTTTTGGATAGAATTGGGGATCTATATGATAAAGGTGGGCAATCATTAAAGAAAATGTCACAATTTTCTAAGGCACATGGTGTGGACACAGTGGCAAAACTGATTTCTTTCTTTCCCCCCACTCCACAATAGCTCACCACCCAAGGAGTGCACTTACATGGGGTGTCCCTGGCCCAAGCCAGGGGAGGACTCAGCACCATCAATATCAACATCAGAGCTGTCATCCAGGAGCCTCCCAGGAAACACAGGCACACCATGCCAGAGAACAGAGAGGATAGGGGACAAGGGAACAGGCAAGTCTCAGTGAGAACTAAGACCCTCCTTTAGGCACCTCCCAAATAACACCAACCAAGGAATTTGTTTCTCTGCTCCTGGATTGGGTAATCTAGGTTTGAGAACCAATCAGCATCACAGATATACTGCATCATCAGTTGCTGGTCAGAGATTCAGTATCAAGAGCTCTTCTGAAACTCTGACTTCCTTCAATGAAAGGATTATTTTAATTTAGTACTTGAAAGGTTTCATCCAATGTATGTGAAACATTTGATTGGGCCCCTATTTTAAGCCAGCTCTATGCAGGGCAGTTATGTAAACAAAAGGTTGAGTCTTTTAGGAGTATTCATGTCTCTCCAGTGAAGACAGAGTTGTTTAATGTATGTCTGAGTGATTTTAGGAGCTGAGGGAGTGGAGGGACGATGATTGCAAATGAAGAAACCTTTTATCTGGACCTTATTGCACCCATCAGTAGTGTACCTTTGGGGAAATTACTTAACCTTCACCCTGAAATGAAGGCACAGCAGTCTTTCTGGTACTTGGATATTGGAAAGTGGTGTGATTCTATGGACAGCTCAAGCAAGGAGCAGCATCTCCTGGTAACTGATGACATGACAGAATTATACCTGTTGATTGGAGAGTATAATCTCTACCTCCTTATGGGTAGAAAGGTCTCTGATAAACTAAAGGAAATGGGAATTTACTCACAACTTAACCTGAGTGAAAATGCTTTTCAAGTTTGTCTGCTGATGCTGTCATTGAGTTGGAGGCACTTCCAGAATTTGCATAGAAAAAGGGGCTTAGAGAACATGATCTGTAAGGAATGAAGGGTCTTGAAAGTTCCTTTGTATAGCATTTAACCTAACCAAGTGATAAGGCCACTGTCCAAATCAAAGTATGCAGGGGGCTGAAAGATCAATAAAGGATTCAAACTCAACCTCTAACATAACAGCTCTGCTTAGAAAAACTTTAATATCTTATGTGGAAAATGTGTTCAATCCATAGTCCTGGATCACACTCTGATTTCCTCATTTTACTGGGAATTTTTTCCCTTTATTATGTTCCCTGCTCTTATTATTATATTCCCCTCTCCTGCTCTATCCTAAGGAGAGAATAAGAAGCTGGTGCTAATGTATACATTATAGAGTGTCCAGGAAAGAGAACACAATGGAAATACTATGAATCACATCCTTTGATGTCAACATGTAGTTTTAAATATATATATTTCTACCTTTAGATACTTATTATGTATTATATTAATATAAATGTAATATCTCAGATTCAGAATGGACTTTAAAGGACAACTATCTATCTAAAGTTCTGCATTAATTCCCAGTCTACTACAGTCTGATCAGCAGTCCTTGTTTATGGACTAGTGACAGAGAACAAACCACGTTGCAATAAAAATGACTAATATTTACTGAGCAAATTTTGAGCATTTTACTTTGCACCCAGAATTATACAAGGGCTTTTTATACACCATATTTATATTTAATCCTCACATCATCTCAGTATTTGCGTACCCTTTGCATCCCTACAGATGCAGAGAATAAAATGATGGGTGTATGTTAAATAAGTTTGGCAAGGACACAAGCGGTAAATGGCGCACTCCAGACTGAGCCGAGCTATATGCGAGTCCAAACTCAGAAGGCCAGCCATTGCATCACACCACCTCACCACCTCCCATTCAATTTCTGAAGAGAATAGTGTCCATTGTTACTTTCTTCTGGAAATGACAACATTTGCATTTATCTTATGTAATGACACCCACAGCTCCTGCCTAAGTATCCTTTCTATCAAAGACAATAGTGGCCTCCAAATTCTTAAATCCAATCTATTGTTCTCAATCATTATTTCAGATTTCTCAGAATAATTTATTGCAAATTTGAACATGTCAGAAAAGGATAGAAATTTTATCTCACATGGAAAAATGTATTTCTATTAATGTGGAAACTTAAAAATATCCTGTAGAAGTTGGGTAGAAGTCATTATTGTCCCTGGATTTCAGAAGAAACTGTGTTCCTAGACCCCAGCGATAATTCAGTAATATTGGAAGTTGTATAATTGCAACCAGAAGAATGCCATATTTAATTTCAAAAATGAAAGCCATAATTTATTCAGAATTAAATAGTTGTAACAGTGATAATCTAAGAGAGCTAAGCTTAAGTTCACCTTAGATTATAGGATAAAAGGAATGGCAAAGAAAAGTAATTCTATATCAAGAACATATTGAAATATTAAACATACTGAAATGTCAAAGACAACACTATCAAAACTTATCTATATAAAATTGACAATTTACATATCATATACATTTAGTTTTGAAAAGAATAGGCCAGCAATGATGAGCTAAATTCTATAGTTGTATACATTTGTGAGTAACAAAATGTGCTGCTTTAAATATAACATATTTCACACTTTTCTTCAATATTAATTCAGTATTAGGAAAGTTCAGGTGAAACACTATAGCAAATTTTACCAAACCATCAATCCTGCAGGTGTGTAGGCTGAAATTCTTCACCTAACACAAAAGAAGCAGTCCTAGTCAACTTCTGCTGTGTATCAAGTGAGAAGTGTCAAGTAAGACCTTGTTTCCTGAGGAAAAGAGAGTTAAATTGGTTTCTAAAAGAGTGCTTATCAGTACAGAAGGTCTACCATCTCTGCTCTTGATACATGAAATCATAGGTTTGTTTTCATTGGAAATAAAACACCATTGGGAACAAACAAGTGACATCAAAAGCACAGACTTTTGTTGAACAACAGGCAGGTTGAAATTTGTAGCATTACAGAATGTCTTGAGTCCCACTGATTGTGTAGAATGGGACTCATTTGCAGTTAAGTCTGGAAAGTTGCAATACCTCTAGGAAGCTCTCAGGTATCAGCAATCTACAGTTAGCACAGAATGTCCATCACTTGTCCAAGTAGTGTCAGAATATTCTCTGTAGTTCTCAGCTATGACCATGAATATGGAATTTAAAGTGAGAAGCAGATCAGAGATCCCTTTATCTATGAAAAAAAATATTAATAACAAGAAGTAGATAAACAGGGCCAATTTCTTCTACAATGAAAGACATGTATCCTTAACAGAAGTCTGTCCCAATTACAGGTCATATTAGCACTTAGAAGTCTTGATAATACCCTTTCCAGTGAGATTTCAGCAATGTCTTCCCTTGAGTCTTCCATCCAAGACTTTGGATGAAGCCAGTCTTTATGTTGTGGTGTTATCTAAGTGTCTTATGATACTTTAACACAGCACTCTTTTTTAGCACCAGAATTTTTACCGTTGAGTAGTCACAGGGAGAACAACTAGAATTCTCACAGGCCTGTCATTAATATTGCACATAAGAAGAGTTTTAGTTTTCTTTCTCTTTGATCTAGACCATGCTTTAACTGTGCTATGGCAAAGAATTTACTTCTCAGACAGTACAAATATTGGCCAGACTATTTTTCAAAATTCTGCTTTGTTGTCACACTAGTCAACGGCCCAGTGATTCTAGTTGTATGCCTCGAATGCTGTTTTATTCAAAATTAATAATAAAATATTTTAGCCATTTATTAATAGTTCAGTAGTCTATCCCCTTATACATAAGCAAGTTTCCACCCTGAAAATGTAAACTTATTAGTAATTATTCTCCCCAAGGGAGAGAAAAAGATACTTTCTTTGCTTTGTAGTCTCTTCCTACCTGATGTGCATCTCACAAGGCAACTCTCTCAAAGCAATTCTCTCAATATCGTAGAACAATTTTGAGAACATTAGAGCATATGACCCTCACTATTGCTGGCATCCACATTTTGGTCATATTCTCATTCCATAGTTTACACAAGGAACAAAACTTGGTGCATTACACCTCTGCCTAGAGATACTAAAGATAATTTGGGTGCAATGACAACCTCTCAGTTTTTAGAGTTCAGAATTCAGTACCTGACCTTAAAGAAAAAGTTTTCAGATAAATCATGTCAGTTGTTAAAATAAGATCCAAGGCAGGGGCGCCTGGGTGGTTCAGTTGGTTAAGCACCTGACTCAGTTGTAGCTCAGGTCATGATCTCATGGTTCACGGGCTTAAGCCCCCTCATCAGGCTCTGCACTGACAGTGCAGAGTCTGCTTGGAATTCTCTCTCTCCCTCTCTGCCCCTCCCCACTTGCCCCCCCCACTCTCAAATAAATAAATAAACTTAAAAAAATTAATTAATTTAAAAAATAAGATCCAAGGGGAGATTTAATTATTTAAAAATCTATATTAACCAGAGAAAAAAAAATTTCTAGTAACTATAGCAGAAGAGAACATAAGACCGCTTAGAAAGTTTAAGGTTCTCCAGAAGTGAGGAATCCTTATTGCATTTACAATTTCTAAGGTATGAAAACCACAAAAGCATTAACAAGGATCAGTCCCATAGGCAATTGGTTCCACCAATGTAAGCAAAATACATAGCTATTGGTTTATTTTCCTTCAGAACATCAGTTGAACACCAAATTATTTTAGCCATCAACATTTCCTTTAGTGCTATTGCTGATACTAATTGTAATATCATTAATCTTAACCATGGTCTTTTTACCTGTAGTTTTATAGCCATATTACTTCAGAACACCAAAACCAAACCCCTTCTTGAGCTCCTGTATGGGCAATTCACTGGAGTGCTTACATAGACAGGTTCCTAAGGGTGCCTCTAGTTTCCCTCTCTATTAGTTAAAAACATAATCACCACCATGACAAAGATTTAATTGAGTTGTAAAATTCTAGATAGGTTTAAGCAAGTTTAGGTGGGCCATGAAATGTTGGGAGAAATTTCTGACATGCTGTAATCTTTGGCACACCTCTGGAAGATCACAGCTATATCACCTATGAAGTCTAGGTTTAAAACTTCTTGGGGTGCCTGGGTGGCTCAGTTGGTTAAGTGCTGGACTTTTAATTTGGGCTCAGGTCATGATCCCATGGTATGCAAGATAGAGTCCCAGGTCGGGCTGCACGCTGACATTGCAGAGCCTGCTTGGGATTTTCTCCCTCTCTCTGACCCTCCCCACCCTGTCTCTCTCTCAAAATAAATAAATAAATAAATAAATAAATAAATAAATAAATAACTTCCTTCTTGGGAAAGTGAAGAGATATACTCAAACTCTCCACAGCTTTTCTAATCAAGAGGTATTGGGAGTTGTAACTAAAATTTCAATTTCCTTCAACCAATAATAAAATCAGGAAATTGGCAAAATTTAGGCTGACCTCATCAGGGCACAAATTGAGAGTCCTTTCTGTATTGGACCTCCAGATTTGAAGTTTACACCCAGGGAGAAACTCAGAAGCCTTCCAGAATGCAGTCTGATATAGATTCCAAAGAGTTCAGTGAAAATGTTGTTAAAATCCTCAATGTCAAATATCTTGGTGACCTGGCAACCTTTGGACAGAGATACATTGAGGTCCACTAGAAGGCAGGTTGCTGCAATTGAGTCCATCAAGTGCTTACTAGTGGTCTCTGCCCAGATGCAACAGAGAGTAAACATCAGCTTTCCATATACCCTGATCAGAAAGATGAAAAATATCCTTGGTAGGTATGCCAATACCCCTAACTGCATCTAAATATTATCCCAGACCCACCAGAAAATGATCTTCTAAAATTGACGGTGGGGTAGTAACAAAAGGTTCTCTAGATTGGAAGCTTTATGCAAAAAGAAACCTTCATATAAGTACCTCAAGAAGTATCTCTGGGTCCCAGCTGCTATGGAAAATTTGAAGTCAAGAATTGTCTGTTAGTATCATCTTCAATTCATTTCCCCATCTCAAACATGGAGTGTTGGAGATCATATATTTGGTTGATGTTATCTTATGAAACTGCCCAAAAGCAACAAGATCACAATGTTGTGATGTTCAAAATGGCACATGTGCCAAACATGAACAGAAACATCTAATAACTTGAAATGCAATTTTGTTACCATTAATCATTGCAGCACCATTCCCCAAACAGGTGTCATGAGCCAGCCTAATGGCACAAAAAGCCTACTATACAGATATCTTATAGCTATCACCATTCTCTAGAAAGTGCAGAATTTCACTGTGGTAACCATAGTGGCCATTAGGTGTAATAGGTCAATTGTCCCCCCTGATAAAAACTGAACTTATGCCACAGTCAGTCAGCCAGACTCTAGCACCAGGTACTGAAAATCTTGAAGAATGCTTCATGAGAGCTGATGATGATGCTTACCTTTTCTGAAAATAGTTTCTAGAACTGATGAAACACCAATTTACATATTTAAGACACTCAGAATATTCCAAGCAATATAACTGAAAAAGAAAACATACTAGACATTCTAGAAAAACCATAGAATACCTAAGACAAAGAATGTCTTAAAGCAGCATGGGGTGGAGGGGATGGGGTACAGATTATCTTCAAAGAGAAAAACTTAGATTAACTGCTGACTTTTCATCAGCAATAATGGAAACCAAAAGTAGTGCAGTGATGTTTTCATTGTGTTTAATAAAAATAATGACCAGCCTGGGATTTTATAACCAGTGATTCTATCTTTAAAGAATGAGGAAAAAAGAAAAAGAATGAGGAAACATTTTCATATGAACAAAAATCAAGATCATGTGTCTCCAATATGTTTTAATGAAGAAAATTATAAATTATATACTTCAGGCAGAAGGAAAGTAACCCCAGATAGAAATTCTGGGATGAAATGAGAAATGAAGAACAAAGACAGTGGTAAATATGTGGGCCATGCTAAAATGTATCAACTTATAAAATAATACTAAGATTATCCTATGGAGTTTTAAAATAATATACAATTTAAAAATAAAATTATATACAATTTAATACCCAAAACAATAATATATAAATTGAGAGAGAGTATAAGGTGTTAAATCATTCCAAGAACATTGTATTATTTTTCTTCTTTTTTTTCAAAATAGAAATGATTCTCAAAAAATATTCTCATATCATATCAGCTGTATCTTCCAGAGCATAGAAGAAATTGATTTTATTTATTACTTCAGATTTATGAAAAGTACTAACTCCAAATCACACTTAACAATGTAGGCTTAGGGGCATCTGGGTGGCTCAGTTGGTTGAGTGTTCAGCTTCAGCTCAGGTCATGATCATATAGTTCATGGGTTCAAGTCCTGCACTGAGCTCTGTGCTGACAGCTCAGAGCCTGGAGCCTGCTTCAGATTCTGTGTCTCCCTCTCTCTCCGCCCCTCTCCTGCTCACTCTCTCTCTCTCAAAAATAAACATTAAAAAAATTTAAAAGGTAAAAAAAACAATGTAGGCTTAGGCTCAGTCTCTCTTTCTCTTTCTAATGAGTAATGAATATAATATAATATATGAATTCCTAGGATCGATCACATTCAGATCATGAAATAAGAATGTATGCAAACTAGTACCAGTAGAGTTAAGTATTGCACTGATAATTCCAGCCAATGAGAGATATTTGGAACAAAAGAGTAAGCAAATCCCAAAAACTCATAAGCCTTCCTTTATACTTGGAGTAAACTTTTGAGAAGTATAATAAAAATTCAATAATTTTAATATAAATAAACTATATCCAAGTAATACTGTAATAGGAAATATTCCAAATATTATGAAGAAATTCTACTTCTATATTCAACAAAAATGTGTTTAATTCCAAATAAGGAAATCAAAACAGGAACTCTCTGGCATTCTTTCTGAGAATCACTCTGTCAATATACATCTTTTCTTTTTTAAATATCTTTGTTCATGATGGCATCCTGGGATCACACATTAGACTTTTTTTTTTCCCCAAGATTTATTTTTAATAGCAAGATGCAGACAAACTATCCAATAACTTCTAGAGACATAGCCCAGGTGAGATATGTACCAAACATGTTCACAGCTGTGCCCATCAACATTCCTTTCACTCCTCCTGCCCAAATGCAGAATGTTACCAAATAGAGAACTGGGGTTCAAGAGTGGCACCAACCTGACATTTTTCCCAAGTATGTATAAAGCACTAAATATATATATATATATATATATATATATATATATATATATATATACATATTTGGGGCACCTGAGTGTGGCTCAGTTGGTTAAACATCCAACTTCAACTCAGGTCATGATCTCCCAGTTTGTGGGTTCGAGTCCTGCATTGGGTTCCATGCTGACAGCTCAGAGCCTGGAGCCCACTTCAGATTCTGTGTCTGCCCCTCTCCCGCTCATCCTCTGTCTCTCTCTCTCTCTCAGAAATAAATAAACATTTAAACACACACACACACACACACACACATATATGTATATATTTAAATGCATGAAAATAACCAGTATACTTTAAACAAAAGGCCTTGGAGAACTAGGAATGTTTTTGTGGATATTGGAGCAGACAACAGAAGGTAAATGCAGAAAACAAAAGTGGAAAGGAAACATTTCTTTGAGTCCAAGTGTTGAGAAGAAGGAGTGGGATCTGGAGGAAAAGTTGAGCATTGTCTTCTGTGATAAAAATCCTGTGTGGTTCATGGAAAGTAGCATGTGTGAGTCATAAAAGGACCATAACATATAGAGAATGAACCAATACAGTGCACTGGGCCAGTTGCCAAAATCTAATTTTAAAAAGTAATAATTCAGTAGTGATATACGATAGTGACAGTGAATAATGTGAAAACAATGAGAAAGTATTGAGACAAGGTTACTGATTCCCACAGGACTCTAGGAAAGTTCTTGACTAGAGCCCAAAAATAAGCACATGGTTAATGTTAGCTTCTTTTTACTGCAAAGATTCTGGCATTTGATGTGGGGAGATGAAGAAAGGGAAGATGAACCTCAACAGGGTCTGAAATAGATAATTGTATGAAATACTACCCTTGGACAAGGCTTTTTGTGGATATATTGAGGAGTGGGGGCAAATAGAAATAAAGAACATCTAAAAGTCCCAACAGCCAGCATCTAGAAAATCTTTTATTGATAATTAAATTATGAAATCAGGAGCATCAGTATCTTCTGGTATATGATCCCAGAAACAGTGAACCGTTGTTCACTAGTCAGTTCATACTCCCATTTTCCAGAAAGAAATAGTTACCTCTTTCTACATAGGAAAAATTGTTGGAGCCACACCGGGTGGCAGCAGTAAACAGTATTTTGGTGAAAAAAGAATTTTGTGGCAGGGCTTGTCCGTATCTAATATCCTCACAATCAGAAAAATATCCTTGATATATATCACTCGTATTTTTTGCTGCAGTGATGTCAACCATTCACCATTCAGTAATTTTAGCTGAGAATCCACCACATGTATATGTATATGCATATGCAATTTAGTTGGAGATAATCAATTCACAAAAAGTTTACTGAGGGCTTCCTGTGTGTGCAGACTTCTAATGCTGGCGATACATACATATGGTTTAGATCCTACTTTTAAGGAAACTAAAACTCACAGTGAAAACAGACATATAAAATTAATATAAAATAATGTGACAAGATCCACAATAGATACATTTATTTTTAAAAAGAACACAAATTGATGACATTAATTTTCAAGATGAAACAAAATGGTTAAAATTAAGTATATATATAATTTATACTGAAACATATAATTTATACTGAACATATAATTTATATATAATTTATACTGAAAAACGTATAATTTATACTGAAACAGCATTTATATAGACGTGAGTTCTAGAGGAAGTGAGGAACATAGAGGAAGGGGTTATTCTTCCAGTTGGTTAGAGACTAGCAGGGAACCAGAAACAATAGTGAAAAACCTGTGTGGGGGTGAGGGGTGGTCAGGAGGTGGTAGATAGGAAGGCGTCCTGATTGACAGGAATTTAGATTCCTCCATAAATAATGCTGGGAGATCAGAGGGAGTGTGCAGGATTGAACTATGCTAGGAAAGGCATTGATAAATTGGTGAAGAAGTAACATCTTTTAGAAAGATGGGAGTGGAAGCAGAAAAAAAAACATTAACTAGGAAAACATTTAACAATCTAGGGTTAGTTATGAGGCACTGGGCATAGAGATTAGCATGATGACAATAGGAATGAATGTATAGGAATGGACGATAGGGATGCCATGCATCTTTTGGATTCCTAGACATGCATTAAAAATTGGTATGTGATGAATAAATAAAGAACCTGAGGGGTTTTTTTAAAAAGAATGTATTTTCTTTTCTTGGAAATAAGACCCAAAGGATCAAACCTCTTATTGATGTAGGTGTTAGCTTATGGGTGACACACTTTGGAGAAAGAAAGAGAAAGAGAGAGAGGTATGCTAGAAATCTTTATCCTCTCTCAGATAACTGTTGTTGTTTTCTTTCCTGTATCCAATGGGGATAAAGATTGAGACAGCATCACTTATCTCTGGCAGATCAACCTGACCAGAAGGTCTTATTTAAAGTCTCAGGTAGAAGTCAGGGGAGGACAAGACGACTAAGTTAGATGTGGATAAGAAAGACCGAACATTTCCTTTAATGGAATTATTTAGGACATAATTAGGTGGGTAGTGAGGAAAGGGTACTTGCAGAGTAAAACAAAACATGGAATGAGGATTAGAGGAACAAGGCATTTAGAATGACAGAGACATAATGCTTGGGTTTTTGTGCCAATCTAGGAAGTCTCTGGCTATGATTAAAAAGCACGAATAAACAGCTGTGATGTTGGTATCTCCTTGTTATTCCTGTTATAAAAGAGATGGGGACTATGAAAGAGATCTATAACCCCAACTCCAGTTGCACATATACATGAAGGGGGAAGCAAATAATGAATTATTTATTTTCGACCAGGCACTGAGCTATGTACTTCCATGTGCCTTATTTCATTTAATTATCTTCATAGCATTGCAATAGGTATATTGTATCACCTCATACTATCTGTTAACTGCTAGATCACCAGTACATTGAAAAAATGCTGACCAGTTAGTAGTACTCAACAAATAGTGATTACTAGGATCTAGTTAGGAAATTAAATAGTTTACATTTTTAACACTTTATTGTGAAATAGACAATAATTCTATTAGAATTAGTTAGAATTCATTAATGATAATTTTTTATTTTTTATTATTTCTTTTATTATTATTAATAAAAATTAATTAATATAATTAGTTCTATTAGAATAGACAATAGACAATTAATGTACAATTTATTTGATTATGATAATGCCAACATCCATGAAACTCCCCAGATCAAGAAATGGAACATTGGGTCAACAACTTATAAGCCCATCATGTGCCTCTTCACATCCCCACCAAGATAAGTCACTATCCAGACTTGTATAGCGATCACATCCTGGCTTTTTGGTATACCCTCACAATGTGTTATTTATCTGTAAATATGCTTAGTAGCAGTACATAAATTAAATCATACAGCACATTCACTTTTGTGCCCTAATTGTTTTCAGTTGAACAGCCAGGAAAGGATAGTCTTGTCAATAAATGCTGCTGGAACTTGGAAATCTTTATTGAAAAAAATAAATGAAATTTAACACCTATCTCACATCACATACAAAATTAATTCCAGCTGAAATGTATTTCTGTATGTAAAAAGCAATGCAATAGAACCTTCAGGAGATAGAGACTATCCTTATGACCTTGATGTCAAAAATAATTTTTAACATAGGATCCAAAGCTCACCAGTCATAACGAAAAAAACCAGCCAGTAGTCACAAGTGTAACTTTTAAATGAGGACAGGGGTGCCTGGGTGGCTCAGTCAGTTAAGCGAGTCCAACTTTGACTTGGGTAATGATCTTGAGCCACATTTATTGGACTCTGTGCTGACAACTCAGAGCCTGGAGCCTGCTTCTGATTCTGTGTCTCCCTCTCTCTCTCTGCCCCTTCCCACTCTCTCTCTCTCTCTCTCTCTCTCTCTCTCTCAAAAAAAGAAATATTAAAAAAAAATTTAATGAGGACAGCAAGAAATTATTGCACACAACTAGAGAGTGTCATGGGATACACTAGGAAAACCCCTGAAGGATCTTCAATGAGCATATGACACTGATACCAGAAACCTCTCACTGGCTGGACTTCAATATCTGTGGTTAGGAAGAGAAATAAGATAACAGAGGAGCACACCTTTAGATACTTTGGAAATCACTGAAGGGAAAGGGGTGGTTAAATCCGTGAAACAAGAGGACCTTCAGGAAGGTGATGAATCGAAACGTGCCAGAGGAGAGGGAAGTATGGCACATCAGCGATGAACTCCCTAATGATCACTTCCAAAGTCAAAGAAAACTCTTCCTTAATGTCCATCTAAATTTCTCCTTGATGTAATGATATCAATTAAACAATAAATTTTATCTGATCACCTATAAATGTCAAGCATTATGCTAATTACTATATGAACTATAGAAGCATGGAGTATAACAGGTGAAATTCAAAGAGCAAATATTTATTGAACACCTCCTGTTTCGAAGGAGTGTGCTAAGACAACGTGGTTGGAGCTAGAGAGTACTGTGCTTAAGTGAAATAAGTCAGTCAGAGAAATACAAATACCATATGATTTCACTCATATATGGAATTTAAGAAACAAAACAGATGAACATATGAGAAGGGGGAGAAAGAGAGAGAAACAAACCATAAAAGACTCTTAATGATAGAGAACAAATTGAGGGTTGATGGAGGTGGATGGGGGGATATGTTGGATGGGTAATGGACACTAGGGAGGACATTTGTGATAAGCACTGGGTGTTGTATGTAAGTAATGAATAACTGAATTCTACTAATGAAACCAATATTGCACTGTATGTTAACTCACTAGAATTTAAATAGAAATTTTAAAAGAAAAAAAAAAGTGTGCTAGGGGCTAGGAATACCAAAATTAAGATCTCACAAAGATCAATATCAACCAGAATAAAAAGAAACACACACTGAACATAAACTCCATGAGTCAGAGATTTTATATTTGTGTACCATTCTCTCCTCAGTTCTTAGAGAAAGTCCTGGTTCAAAGTAGGTAATCATAATTATCAAATTGATAAATATTATATTTAGGATAAATATAGGCATTTATAAATTGCAATGAAGTCTAATTTAAAAGTAACAGAATTTTAAAATAATAGAGAAATGGTATATATTAATATAGTTTGGAATATTCAGAGGAAACCTGAAAATGCAGTTTGCATTTGCAAGAAGTGAGATTTGCAGAAGTGAGATTTGAGGCAGAGAAGGAGGATATGATTCAGAAGAACAGCAGGGGAAAAGGAACAATCATGAGCCACATGAGCAAAAGCAGTACCAGGTGGGGTGAATTAATGTAAGGAGAAGCTCTGACTGGAGTGAACATTCACATTAAAGACTAGTGTGGGATAAGAGCAGATATGCATGAGAGGCATTGGAGGCTGAGCAGAGCACCTATTATGTTAGGAAGGTGAGGAACTGACACGTACTGAAATATGATGCATGTATAAATGCAAATCAGCAGAATCAACCTGTTGGTAACCCAGGTGTCTTGTAGGCACAGGAAGAGAATCAAGACTAGGGAGGTGAAGGTGAGACTAGAGGGCTGGTATTACTGAATGCCTCATGTCTTCACAAACTTGTATGAAGTACTCCTATTCGATGAGTAGGGGAAGAAAATGTAAAGCTGTTTAGAACTGTCTCGCTTCTTCTTTCAGGAGTGCATCAAAGGCTCAGTCCTCAACCCTCAGGGTGCTTTTCAATCCTGGGTCCTAGGTTCTTTCTTTTAGGATGAAACAGGTCAGTTTTCTGGAAAAAGGCACTACTAAAAATTGATACTACTTATCAATTGCTTTTCTATAACCAGTGGGTGAAGTAACATCACTTGTCTACACCAAATAATGCTATTTCATTAGCTGTAGTGTTAGTCTGGTCTCAAGATCTTGTGAGAAAGTGGAGTAGGACCAGGTGAGTTACACGGTGAGAGAAAGATCTAATACTTGGAGTTCATGGTAAGAAACAGGATATAGCTGTGTGGATTGTCAAAGACTCTCCACATTTGGTTTCCAAGCATGATTTAGGTGGGTGTAGAGTGCTAAAATCAGGATACTTGTTCCTTTTCAGGCATCATTGGAAAGCCCCTGACCAGGGTTAGATGGAAAGGAACCTGCTATGATGCTAGTGTCTCATCGCTGGTAAAAAAAACAAAAAATTAATCTCTGTGGTGAAAAGAAGATTGAAAAGAGAGAGGAGGGAAGGATTGAGGGTTGGGGGTGAGAGAGAGAGAGAGAAAGAGAGATATAAGGGCTGGTTATCATGAGACAGTGCAGGGGCAATGATATAGTTCTGGGCCCTAATTAGGCATTTTAATATTACTTCATTTAACCTTAATAAAAACTCTGCAAATAAAATTTTATACTATTTGTGGAAATGTCAGTAGGAGTGTATGAATTATAGCTTGATTTCAAAAAGAAAAAGATGCTCTCTTTGGGAAATATAAATTTAGTACCACTGTATTAGCACTGCAATCATGAAAGCATTCTTTGAGGTGCAGGCATTACAAGGATGAATGGGATCTATAGATCTTGTTTCCTAGGAGTTCAGAACCTGCAAAATCTTGCTATTATACACTGCAACAAGAGCTGCAATAGATTTGTTTCTAACATTCAGTTATGATTTTTCAAAAGTGGGTAAAATTGTTTAAATGTTTTACAAACTTTAAGAACCTTAAAAATTAAAGACTGGAGCTCCCTATGTATGTGAAATAGTAAGACTCATAGAAAAGGAAAAGGAAGTATATCTCAGACTGATTAAAGGAGCAGAAGGGGCAAAGAAAATATGATGAAATAATATACAGGACAATAAAGGATAAAAGATGCAGGCAGGGAGTTAGAGAAAAGTCTTCCTCAAGGAATGAGAACAGACATACAGGGTGGAGCCACCCCAACAAAGCAAAGGAATTGTACAACTGCAGATAGAAAAGGAAACAAATCAAAAAGATCTTTTGGTAGTTCCAGTGTAGTTACAAGGCTAGGAAGTGACAAATTGGAAAGGAATTTTTGCATTTGCTGAGCACTAAAATTTTCATAATCATGCTAGGAAATATCATTTTATGAAGAGCCCCTTTTATGAGCCCCTTTAAAAAGAATTCATTTTCTCCCTTCAAATCAGCACCTATAGGCTTAGCCCTCAAACCTAGAATCTGACTCATCAGTTAATTCAGGTTCAGGTTAATGCCTTTTTGGGAAGGTATTTCAGCTCTTGGCACTGAGGTATTTTAAGAAAGAAAAGTCTTCCTGGAAAGCCCCATCCCTTTATCGACATTTCTCTTCAACCAATAGGGATAGAAAGTGAAACAGCATCACTTGTCTCCAGCAGATGTAACTGCTACAAAGGTCTAATCTGATACCAGGTCTTGGAGAGAGGGTGAAAATAAGGCAGGATGACTGATGCATGGTGAGACAAATAGCTGACCACCTAGTTTTATGGAAAGAAATGATATGTCATGTTGGAGAACCAAGAAACCACATTTTATAATTGTGCAACAGAGTGGAGAGAAAAGATCTAAGTACTTAGTGTTGGGTGGGGCAGGGGAGGGTACTTGATATTTTCCATGCATCTGTGGGAAGTCCTTGCTCAGTTTTAAAAGAGAAGGAAATGGCTATGACATCGACCATTCCCTGCTAGTGACGCATGAGTACCTGTGGTGGATGAAATGGAAATTGTGAAAAAATCCATGATCACCTGCTGATCATCATATGACAACCTGAGGGAAGGTCACAATATCACATACTGATTATAGCTCTAGCAAGGCAGCACTTCCAGATATATCACCTTTCAATTAGCTATCATGACAGACTTGCATTTTTATTAACTGCTGAATCTCCAGCATCTATAACAGTTCTTAGTACTCAATATATGTTGGGTTAATTATTTAATAAATAAATAAGATACTAAGAATTACTGAGTTTAAGAAATATAAGATTATAATTATTAGGATCCAATCTCTGTTCTGCCTAAATCCAAACCCCAGGAATTAAAACTCTGAGTTTATCTGAGATCAGAAAAGTATCTGAAATAAAGCTTGCATCTTTATTCTGTGAATTTTACACACCTCCATTTAATATTTCTTCTTCCAATATACCTCCAATACAAAGCAATATTTCAATTAATCAGACTTATTCTGGAATTCATTTAAGAAGTATATACTGCAGGGTAGAAAAAGCATCATGTTCATTGTCATGAGATTAGAATTCTGGCAACTGATCTATACCTTCATCCATGATTTACTCTTCTGAGCTTCTATTTCTTCATCACTAGAATTTACAAGTTGAATTACATAACACCTAACTGGTTCCTGGAATATGATAACTATTAATAAAATTTTAATTTTTACTTCACTTATATTCATCATTCCAGTAACAAAATAATCACAGAAAAGGGAAGAAAATGTCCTAAAAACTGACTTCAACAGAAGTCATAATTCAACAGAAGGATAAATTTTTTGAGAGCAGATTTATATTAACTAATTAATTAATTAAATTTTTTTATTTATTTGCTTTTTAAATTCCAGTATAATTGACATACAATGTTACACCAGTTTCAGGTATATATTAAGTGATTCGACATTTCTATACATCACTCAGTGCTCATCACAATAAGTGTACTCTTAATCTCCTTACCTATTTCTCCCATCCCCTCACCCCCCCCCCCATGGCAACTACCAGTTTGTTCTCTATATTTAGGAGTGTTTTTTATGTTTGTCTTTTTTTTCTTTGTTCACTTGTTTCATTTCTTAAATTCCACATATGAATTAAATCATATGGTGTTTGTCTTTCTCTGACTTATTTCAAAATGATTAAAGATCTAAACGTGAGACATGAAACCATAAAATTCCTAGAAGAAAACACAGGTAGTAACCTCTTTGACATCAGTCATAGGAACACTTTTCTAGATATGTCTCCTCGAGCAAGGGAAACAAAAGCAAAATTAAACTACTAGGACTACACCGAAATAAAAGTCTTTTGCACAGCAAAGGAAACCATCAACAAAACAAAAAGACACACCAAATGGAAGAAGATATTTTCAAATAGCATAACTGATAAAAGGTTAGTATCCAAAATATATAAAGAAAGTATACAAATATACATCTCAACACACACACACACACACACACACACACACACACCAACATGAACAGGTGTTTCTCCAAAGAAGACATACAGATAGCCAACAGACACATGAAAAGATGGTCAACATCAACTTGTCATGAGAGAAATGTAAATCAAACTACAATGAGATATCGCTTCACACCTGTCAGAATGGTTAAAATCAAAAACACAAGAAACAAGTGCGGGAGAGGATGTGGAGAAAAAAGGAATCTTTGTGCACTGTCGGTGGGAATGCAACTGGGGTAATCACTGTAGAAAACAGTATGAAGGTTCCTCAAAAAATTAAAAATTAAATTATCATATGATCCAGCAGTTCCACTAGTGGGTATCTACCCAAATAAAAATGAAATTTTTAATTGTCCCAGAAGAAAATAATTTCCCAATATGGCCAAACGATATTAGCTAATAAAAATATTAGCCTTTTTGGATTCTTTTTTAAATATCTCTTAATGGTGAGATAGGGCATTATTTGTTGAAACTATTCTTGGTATAACTGTGTTCATTGTGATTCAGGAGTTAGCCAGTACACTGCTAGCACTCTTTGCCTCCTAACCTAGAATTGGGGAACAGGATTTTCACCCTTTGGGCAGAAAATACATATCTCCTAAATTAGAAAAAATCTCTGTAGCTGAATTTTCATCACTACATATTCACTAACTTTCCAATCAATTCCCTGATTTTATGATAATGTAGCTACCCCCTTGTAAATACTTCTCTGAAAACCTGGGACAGATGTTTTTGTTTCTACAACAGGTGGACACCTTCATACTATTCTAGGCTTGCCAATTCCAAGGCAATGGTGGAAAAGTGGAAATCCTTGTTTATATATGAACCACAAGATCATACTTCATGAAGACAGGAATATCCTTAAATTGGATTTGTGAGGCTTCCTATTGATATTTTCAGAATATAGGACTACCTGTCAAAAAAAGAGAGAGAGAAAGAGAAATAACCAAGTATTCTGCCACCTTCAGCATTGGGAAGAAAATAACAGTAGTTGCAATAGAGTTCTACTTTATGACTTAAAAGTTGGCCCAGAATGAAACCTCCATATACATGCAATGAATGCAAGGAATTGGTCACCGCCTTTGATGATCTATCATGTACAGTTGTGCGTGGGTGGCTCAGTTTATTAAGCATCCAACTCTTGATTTCAGCTGTCACATGACCTCAAGATGGTGAGATTGAGCCCCACCCCAGGCTCCACCCTAAGCATGGAGACTGCTTAAGATCCTCTCTCAGGGCACCTGGATGGCTCAGACAGTCGGTTAAGTGTCTGACTTCAGCCTAGGTCATGACCTCACCGTTTCTGAGTTCGAGGCCCGCATTGGATTCTGTGCTGACAGCTCAGGGCCTGGAGCCTGTTTGAGATTCTGTGTCTTCCTATCTCTCTCTGCCCCTCCCCCACTCACACTCTGTCTCTCTCAAAAATAGACATTAAAATTTTTTTTAATTAAAAAAAAAAGATTCTCCCTCTCCCTCTGCCTCTCTCTCTCTCAAAATAAATAAATAAATAAATAAATAAATAAATAAATAAATAATAAAATTAATGCACCAAATTCCTTATTATATAACAATGCTAGTTTGATAAAGAAGTTTGAAAGTGATATAATCAGTAGAAACAAATTAATCTGTCTCTGCTTTATCATGAGATAACCACTACAACCACTTTAATGAATATTTCAGTCTTTTTTTCCAAAACACATACATCTATACTTTTTAAAGTGAGTTTATAATATAGAGTTTTTATCCTGTATAGATTGCTTAACACTATATTTTAAATATTTTCCCATTTCCACGTTTATTGTATTTCTATAAATGTTCATTTTAAACACTAAATAATTATTCATAAAGATGTCTATCATAGTTTTTTACTATAACGTGGAGCATGTTTTATTAATTAAACTTGTTATTTTGAATAGCTATAGACCCACATGAAGTTGTAAGAAGAAATACAGAGATTTTGTGTATCATTTACACAATTTAGTCAAATAATAACTACTTAAAATTGTAGTATAATATCACAACCAGAAGACTAACATTGATACAGTCCAGGTATAAACATTACCATAATCACAAAGAGCCCACTTATTGACTTGTTATAGCCACATCTAATCCTTTCCATCGCCTATGCTCACCCCCAACCCTCACCTTAACCCCTGGCAAATACAAACTTGCTCTTCATTTTTGTAATTGTTTTCCATTTCTAATTTCATATGTAAGGAGATCAACTTACAACAGTGTTAAGTGTGAAGAAATCCACTGACGTGCTTCCCAGAGAAATTAATGAAAATAATTTGTTTACAAAAATTAAAGTCTCTGGCTCAGAGGTTACAGGCAAACAGCAAATGATGAAATACCTATTCAAGAAAATCTATAAAAGTTCAGTAGAAAGATGAGAGTCTGTAGTATTTCAAAACAGACTGTATTCTTCTGCACTCCGAGGTTATTAAGACAGAGACTCTACTCCAGATTGTTGCAGCCAAGAACAAAGGACTTTGTCTCCCCCAGTGGACTTTTTCCCAGGACAAACAACTTCAGAATAATTCATCTTGTCTTCAGCTTTCTGTTGCTGAGGCTAAGTCCCAAATGAGCACCGTCTAGAGGTGAGAAGTCTCATCTTCTGCCCAACCACCACTAGTGGAATAAAGGATCTACCTTGAGTGTGGCATGCTGAGAATATGGGGCCCCACTAGCCCTTTCCTTAGCTAATAATGTGGTGATTCCATGCCAGGAGAGTCAAGCCAGGAGAGCTTCAAGCTGTTGACCTCTCCCTGCACCATGTGCTCTGACCTTAGAGTGGAAGTATCACTCAGAGAGAAGCTTACCATTGTCTCTGCACCTAGCTTCATGATCCTAGCTCAAATATTTTGCCTGGGGTGATAAATAGGCCATAAAACAGATACCTCCTACTATATTCCTTGAGAAAGTGACTTCATTTGCAACAGAGCATGAAGTTTAAATCAAAGGCACTTCCAAGAATAGTAGAGTTTGTGGTGGAAAGCAATGAAGATACAGCTTAGATTGTAGGTTGGCTAGTTTGCAGATAAAAACTGGGGAATAAGTCACCTGAGAGGAGTCCTCTCGGGATCAGAACAAATATCAGCCACTGACCTCAGAAACTGTTTCATAGAAAGACTCACAATCTCATTGGATTAGTTCATAGAGAAATTTACGCCCCAAGGTACTATTGAAAGCAATGGCAATTAATGGAGTTTAACAGCTAGATGTGATGAAGGAAACAGTGGAAGAGTCCTACCAGTACCACTATCCTGGAATGATAGATGTTCCTCATTGAGAACAAACATCAGAGGCTTAGCTCTGTGGGGTGAGGGAACAAAAATAGACTTCACAGAAACAATCCAATCAATCATTATACCAAAAAAAAAAAAAAAAAAAAAAAGAAGGAAAGAAAAAATAACAAGCCCCAGGAGCAGGGTTAGTATCCAAAGATGCTATAATATATTTCCTAATATGTGTAGTTTCCAATAAAAAATATGAGACATGCAAAGAAATAGGAAAGCATGACCAATACATCAGAAAAAAAGAAGGCAGGAGCAGCTGGCTGGCTCAATCGGTGGAGTACGTGACTCTTGATCTTGGGGTCGTGAGTTTGAACTTCATATTGAGTGTAGAAATTACTTAAAAATAAAACTTAAAAAAAAAAAAAGGAAGGTAACAAACGGCTATGAAAATAACCAGATGCTGGATTTAATAGGAAAAGTTCTAGAAGTAGCCATTGTAACTAGGTTCACAGACGTAACTGAAAGTATGATTTCAAAAGTAAAAGAAGGTATTATGCCAATATTGTGTCAAAGAGAAAATACCAATAGAGATAACAATTATTTTTAAAACAATTATGAGAGGAAGGAGTTAAGATGGCAGAGGAGTAAGAAGACCCTAAGCTTGTCTGTCTCTTGAGCACAGCTAGATAGTTATTAAATCCTTCTGAAAACTGAAGAAATCAATCTGAGTTCTGAGAGAACAAAAACTGCAAGTCTACAGGTAGAAAAGTGACCGCTTTTGGAATGTAGGAGGTGAGGAGAGTTTACCAGCGGAGATATTGCTCTGGGTATGGCCGCTGGAAGGGAATGTGCTCATAGAGGCTGCCACAAAGGAGTATAAGCATCGGAGCACAAAAACTGAACTGTTAGCCATCTGCTGCCATGTCAGATGTGCCTGGTTTAAAGGTGCTCAGGTGACGAAACAAGGCAGAATCCCAGGAGTGACAGCATGATCTAATGATCCCTTGGGTCACAAGCAAGATCAAGCCCACACGCTGTGTTGTTTCCAGCCATAGGAGTGGGCACTTGCTCCAGCTGAGGGCAGCAAGCAGGGGTGCCAGCTTTCTGCTCTCTTTTTACATAAACTCTGAACTGCTGCACAGTCGTGTAACTGCTTTTTTCAGAAAAGCTGGCAAAAGCAGGGCAAGACCCTCTACCAGAGGAATAGCATGGGTCCACCCCACAGGAATCCCTAAAACTTAGTTAGAGTTTTGAAACTCAGTTGTGCATCTGCAATAAAAAAATAAAATAAAATAATAAAATATAAAATAAAATAAAATAAAACAAAACAAAATAAAATAAAATAAAATAAAATAAAAAAGCTCTGACACAGGGAGCATGAACACAGGACTCTGAAAGAAACTGGGGACCCAAGAGGTGTTACTGATTGCTCTTCTTTGAGGTTGCCCTAAAGAGTGCGGGTGGGGACTCTGAACTTTCAGCTCCCAGGCTATAGAGCTGAGCAACACAATATTCATTCCTCCCTTCAGAGCTGAAAGCCTTCGGGGAGTAAAACACCAGACCTAGTAAAGGCCTAAGTCACACCAAGCCCCACCACCTGCACCCAGAGGCACATTTGCACTGAAACAAGTTAGCCTGAAAATCAACACAGCAGGCCCCTCCCCCAGAAGACCAGCACAAACCCTTTGCTCACAGCAAATCTATTGATCATAGAGTGCTGCAAAGCTTCAGCTTTAGGGGAAATAGGATCTAACCTTCATTTTACTTTTATTCTTTATTTTTTATTTTTATTTTTTCATTTGTTTTCTTATTTTTTATTCCTTTTTTTCTTTTTTAGTATTATTTTATTTTTACATATACATATTATTTTATTTTTTATTTTATTGTTTTTTGTTTTTATTTTATTTTATTTTATTTTATTTTATTTTATTTTATGATCTAGATTATTTTAACAAACAGACCAAAACACACCCAAGATCTAGTTTTGGGGGGGGAGGGGGCTTTTTGGTTTTTTTCCTTAGTTTTTTTTTTTTGTATGTGTGTGTCTTTTTTTTCTTCTTTTCTTTTCCAGAAAAAATGGCAAGACAGAGAAATTCACCCCAAAAGAAAGAACAGGCAGTAAAAATCATGGTCAGGGATTTAATCAATACAGATCTAAGGAAGATGTCTGAACTAGAATTTAAAAACACGACTATAATGATATTAGCTGGGCTTGGAAAAAACATAGAAGACACCAGAGAATCCCTTTCTGCAGAGATTAAAAAAAAAACTAAAACCTAGGGATACCTGGGTGGCTCAGTCTATTAAGCATCCAACCCTTGATTTTGGCTCAGGTCATTATTTCACCATTGATAAGATCCAGCCCCACATCAGGCTCTGAGCTGAGCATGGAGGCTGCTTAGGATTCTTTCTCTGTCTCCCTCTCCCTCTGATCTTTTCCCCCACTTGCACTCTCTCTCTCTTAAAATGAGAGACAGGATGGACAAAGCACAGGAGTAAATCAGTGATATAGAAGAAAATATTGTGGAAAATAATGAAGCTGAAAGAGGAGGGAAACAAAGGTAAAGGATCATGAAGGCAGACTTAGAGAACTCAGCAACTTATTAAAAATGAATAATACGCATATCATAAGAGTCCCAGAAGATGAAGAGAGGAAAAGGGGCAGAAGGTTTATGTGAGAAAATTATAGCTGAAAACTTCTCTGATCTCAGGAAGGACACAGACATTAAAACCCCAGAAGCACAGAGAACTCTCATTACACTCAACAAAAGCTGAACATTAGCAAGGTATATCATAGTCAAATTTACAAAATACACAGACAAGGAAAGAATCTTGAAAGCAGCAAGGAAAAAAAAGTTATTAACCTACAAGGGAAGACAAAACAGGTTTGCAGCACATCTGTCCACAGAAACTTGGTAAGCCAGCAGGGAATGGCAGAACATACTCAGTGTGCTGAATGGGAAAAATATGGAGCCAAGACAGCAAGGCTGTCATTCAGAATAGATGGAGAGGTAAAGAATTTCCCATACAAGAAACAAAAACAAGAACAAAAACATAAACAAGGTTGTGACCACTAAACCAGCCCAGCAAGAAATTTTAAGGGGGACTCTCTGAGTGGAGAAAAAAACGAAACAAAACAAAACAAAAGACCAAAGCAACAAAGACTAGAAAGTACCAGAGAACACCAACAGAAACACCAACTCTACAGGCAACACAATGGCACTAAATTCATATCCTTCAATAATCATTCTGATGCAAATGAACTAAATGTTCCAATCAAAAGACAATGGGTATCAGAACTGATAAAAGTAAAAAACAAAAAACAAGATCCATCTATATGCTGCCTACAAGAGACTCATTTTAGACCTAAAGAAACCTGCAGAATGAAAGTAAGCGGTTGGAGAACCATCTATCATGCTAACGGACATCAAAAGAAAGCCAGAGTAGCCATATTTATACCAGAGAAACTAGATGCTAAAACACAGACTATAATAAGAGATGAAGAAGAGTGCTATATCATAATTAAGGGGTATATCCGTCAAGAAGATTAAGAATTATAAATATTTATGCCCCCAACTTAAGAGAACCTAAACGAATAAATCAATTAATAACAACCATAAAAACATTCATTGATAATAATACCACAATAGTGGGGGATTTTAACACTTCACTAACAACAATGGAAAGATAATCTAAGCAGAAAATCAACAAGGGAACATTAGCTTTGAATGACATACTGGACCATATGAAATTAACATATATATTCAGAACATTTCATACTAAAGCAGCAGAACACACATTCTTCTCAAGTCCGCATGGAATATTCTCCAGAATAAGTCACATACAGGGTCACAAGTCAGTCCTCAACAAGTATAAAAAGATCAAGATCATACCATGCGTATTTTCAGACCACAACTTGAAACCTGAGGTCACTCACAAGAAAAATTTAAAAAGACCACAAATACTTGGAGATTAAAGAACATCCTACTAAAGAATAAATGGGTTAACCAAGAAAATAAATAAGAAATAAAAATGAAAGTGAAAACACGACAGTCTAAAACTTTGGGGATACAGCAAAGGCAGTCTTAAGAGGGAAGTATATGACAATCCAGGCCATCCTAAAGTAGGCAGAAATGTCTCAAAAACACAATCTAACCTTAAACCTAAAGGAGCTGGAAAAAGAACAGCAAATAAAGCCCAAAGCCAGAAGAAGAAGGGAAATAATAAAGATTAGAGCAGAGTCAATGATATTGAAATAAAAAAAAATAAAAACAGTAAAACCATTCAACCACACTATGAGCTGGTTCTTTGAAAGAATTAACAAAACTGATAAACCCCTAGTCAGACTCATCAAAAAGAAAAAGGAAAGCACCCAAATAGATAAAATCATGAATGAGAGAGGAGAGATCACAACCAACATCACAAAAACACTAACAATTATAAGAGAATATTATGAAAAATTATATGCCAACAAATTGAGCAATCTAGAAAAAATGGACAAATTCCTAAAAACATATAAACTACCAAAACTGAAACAGGAAGAAATAGAAAACTTGAGCAAACCCATTTCCAGTAAAGAAATTAAATCAGTAATAAAAAATCTCCCGACAAACAAGATTCCAGGGCCAGATGGCTTCCCAGGGTAATTCTACCAAACATGTAAAGAAGAATTAATTCCTATTCTTTTGAAGTTGTTCCAAAAAATAGAAATAGAAATAACACTTCCAAAATCATTCTACAAAGCAAGCATTACCTTGATTCCAAAACCAGACAAAGACCCCACTAAAAAGGAGAATTACAGACTAATTTCCCTGATGAACATGAATGCAAAAATGCTCTACAAGATAGTAGTAAATCAAATCCAACAATACATTAAAAGAATTACCATGATAAAGTGAGATTTATTCCTGGGCTGCAGGTGTGGTACAATATTGGCAAATCAATCAACATGACACACCACATTAATAAAAGAAAGGATAACAACCACATGAACTTCTCAATAGGTGCAGAAAATGAATTTGACAAAATACAGGATCTTTCTTGATAAAAACCCTCATGAACATAGTAATAGAAAGAACATACCTCAACATCATAAAGGCCATATTGAAAAGACCCACAGGTAATATCATTCTCAGTGGAGAATAACTGAGAACTTTCCCCCTAAGGTCAGGAACATCACAAAGATGTCCATTCTCACCACTGTTTTTCAACATAGTACTGGAATTCCTAGCTTCTGCAGTCAGATAACAAAAAGAAATAAAAGGCATCTGAACCGACAAGGAAGGGGTAAAACTTTCACTCATCACAGACAACATGATACTCTACATGAAAAGCCCACCAAAAAAAATTGCTAGACCTGATTCACGAATTAAGCAAAGTCACAGGATAAAATATCAATGTACAGAAATGTGTGGCATTTCTGTACACCAATAAGGAATCAACAGAAAGGGAAATCAAGGAATCGATCCCATTTACAATTGCACAAAAACTATAAGATACTTAAGAATAACCTTAACCAAAGAAGTAAAAGATCTGTACTTTGAAAACTATAAAACTTATGAAAGAAATCGAAGAAGACACAAAAAAATGAAAAACATTCCATGCTCATGGATTGGAAGAACAAATATTGTTAAAATGTCTATACTATCCAAAGCAATGTACAAATTCAATGCGATCCCTATCAAAATAACACCAGGGATGCCTGGGTGGCTCAGTTGGTTGAGTGACCGACTTTGGCTCAGGTCATGATCTCGCAGTTTGTGAATTCGAGCCCTGCATCAGGCTCTGTGCTGACAGCTCAGAGCCTGGAGCCTGCTTTGGATTCTGTGTTTCCCCCTCTCTCTGCCCCTCCCCTGCTCATGCTCTGTGTCTCTCTCTCAATAATAAACGTTAAAAAAAATTTTTTTAAATAATAACACCAGCATTTTTCACAGAGCTAGAACAAACAATCCTAAAATTTATATGGAACCAGAAAAGACCCCAAATAGCCAAAGTAATGTTGAAAAAGAAAATCAAAGTTGGAAGCACCACAATTCCAGACTTTAAGCTGTATCACAAAGCTGTAATCATCAAGATGGTATGGTACCGGCACAAAGACAGACATATAGATCAGTGGAACAGAATGTAGGACCCAGAAATGGACCCACACACGATACGGTCAACCCATGCATCCTGCTTCAACAAAGCAGGAAAGAATATCCAATGAAAAAAGGACAGTCTCTTCAACAAGCTGTGCTGGGAAAACTGGACAACAGCATGCAGAAGAATGAAACTGGACCACTTTCTTATAAAACAAATTCAAAATAGATGAAAGACCTAAATGTGAGACAAGAAATCTTCAAAATCCTAGAGGAGAACACAGAAAACTATTCGACCCTGACTGGAGCAACTTCTTACTTGACATGACTCTGGAAGCAAGGGAAATAAAAACAAACATGATGAAGCAAACTTCATCAAGATAAAAAGCTTCTGCACAGTAGAAGAAATAATCAATAAACCTAAAAGGCAGCCTATGGAACGTGAGAAGGTATTTGCAAATGGCATATCAGATAAAGGGCTAGTATTCAAAATCTATAAAGAACTTATCAAACTCAACACCTAAAAAAATAAATAATCCAGGTAAGAAATGGAAAGAAGACATAAACAGACACCTCTCCAAAGATGACATACAGATCACAAACAGACACATGAAAAGATGCTCAGTATCACTCATCATCAGAGAAATACAAATCAAAACAACAATGAGATCATCAGGGACTGCTTCTTCTGTCCTATGACCCCTCTCTGGTGCTAGAGTTGGAATTTTGAGCCATTACCACAGGCTGTGCTGCTACTGCACCATGGGCCCTGGGCCCAAGCCACTGCTCTCCCTTGTCATCCCAGGACCCTTGCTTCTGTGTTTTCCTCTTTTATCCTCCCAGAGTCACTGAAGGGAGCCCCAAGACCCAGATCCTCATTCCATGGGATATCTCCACACACCCACACTGTAGACACCAGTAACACTGCCTCAGAAAACACACTTGAGCCCCAGGACCCGGGTGCTATGGTAGTTTTTGTGCACCTGATTCCAGAATCCTGGGCCAGTTATTCCTCAGAGTGCCAACACACCAGAGCAAGTGTTACTGTGGATCCTCTAGGCTAGAACTTCAAACCACGGGAAAAAAAGAACAAGAAAATTGCAACAGCCTTCACCTGCAAAGATCTTACTAGACTCATCCACCACTGCCACTCACAGAAATTCTGCAGTCTTGACCACAAAAGACCACCACAGTCTGGCCAATGTCAAGGTCAGCTGATGGAGCTGCACAGAGACTATGCCACTGCGCTTTCCAAGGAACTAAAATGCTGTATCCCACCAGCTGTAGCATCACAACCACCTTTCAGTAAAAGTCTTTCCCCAGTGAAGCCAGTCTGAAAAGACTAGAAGAGGTGACTGTGTGCTCAAATGTGCAGACACCAGTACAAAGCCATCAGAAACAGGAAAAACCAAGAAAACACGACAGAACCAAAGGAACACAGTAAGTGTCCTGTGACTGACCCCAAAGAAATGAAGATCTGTGAGTTATCCCCCCAAAATGCCAAAATAATTATTCTAAGGAAACTCAGTGAGATTCCAAGAGAACACACACAAACAATTCAGCAAACTCAGGTAAAGAATACATGAAAAAAATAAGTTCAGCAAGAATTCACAAAACAGAATCAAACAGAAATTCTGAAGCTAAAGAATACAATGAATGAAATGAACATGCAATAGAGATCTCCAACAACAGAATCAGTCAGTCAGAAGAAAAAAATTTGTGAACATGAAGACAGATTTCCTGATATTATACAGTCAGGGGAAAATAAAGAAATTAGAATGAAAGAAAATGAAGAAACCCTAAATGAATTATGATGTATAATCAGGAGAATAATATTTGCAATTTTGGTAATCCCAAAAGACGAAGAGAGAGAAAGGGACAGAAAACTTATTTGAAGAAAAATGGCTAAAAACTTCTATAACCTGGAGAGAGATATAGCCATCTAGATATGTGAAGCTCAAATATCCCCAAACATATTCAACCCAAAAAGTTCTTCACTGGACACATTAAAATAAAGATTTCAAAAAGCAAAGGCAAAAAACTTTGAAAGCAGCAAGGGAAAAAAGACTCATCACAAACCAGGAAATCCCAATAGGGCTATGAAAATACCTCAGCAGTAACCTTGTAAGCCAGGCGCAAGTGGGATGATATATTAAAAGTTCTCAAAGAAAGGGGCACCTGGGTTGTTCGGTTGGTTAAGCAACTCACTTCAGCTCAGGTCATGATCTCACAGTCCATGAATTCAAGCCCCACATCAGGTTCTGTGCCGATAGCTCAGAGCCTGGAGCTTGCTTCAGATTCTGTTTCCCTCTCTCTCTGCCCCTCCCCCACTCGTGCTCTGTCTCTATATCTCTCTCAAAAATAAACAAAACATTTAAAAAATTTTTAAGTGCTCAAAGAAAAATATTTGAACTAAAAATACTTTACCCAGCAAAATTGTCCTTCCAAAGTGAATGAGAGATACAAACTTTCCTATACAAACTAAAGCTGAGGGAATTTATCACCACTAGACCTGCTTGTAAGAAATACTTAAGGGAGTTCTTCAAGCTGAAATGAAAGGATGCTAATGAGGAACATGAAAACATATATAAAAATATAAAATTCACTAAAAAAGGAAATGTATAGTCAAAAACACTTTAACATTGGGGCATCTGTGTGGTACAGTAGGTTAAGCATCTGACTCTTGGTATCAGCTCAAGGTCATGATCTCAGGGTCATGAGATCAAGCCCGGGATCAAGCCCCACATTAGGCTCCATGCTGAACATGGAGCCTGCTTGAGATTCTCTCTCTCCCTCTCTCTTGTCTCCTCCCCCACATGTTCTCTCTCTCTCTCTCTCTCTCTCTCTCTGTCTCTCTCTCTCAAAAAAACACATTTTAATATTGCATGGTAGTGGGTAAACCAGTTTGAATTCTAACATAGAGGTTAAGTGACAAAAGTGTTAAAATAACTGTAGCTACAATATTTTTAATGTATACACAATACAAAAGATTTAAATTGGGACAAGGAAAAATGGAGAGGGAAAGTAAATGGTTAGAATATTTTTATGCAATTGAACTTAAGTTGCTATCAGCTTGAAATAGATATTTACAGCCATAAGATGTATTATGAAGGCCTCATGATAACAACAAAGCAAAACACCTATAATGAATTCACAAATAATACAGAGAAAAGAATCAAAGCATATCACTACAAAAAAATAATCAACTCGTGAAGAAGTACAGAGAGGAAGAAAAGAACAAAGGAACTACAAAAGAAACAAAAAGCAATTAACAAAATGGGGATAGCAAATCCTTACCTGTCACTAATTACTCTAAAAATAAATGGTTCAAATTCTAGAATTCAAAGACAGAAAGTAACTGAATATTAAAAAAAAAAAAAAACGAAATGCTGTCTACCAGAGACCCATTTGAGCTTTCAGGACAGTCATAAGCTAAAAAAGAATGGTTGGAAAAAAAGATTCCAGGCAAATGTAAATGAAAACAGAGAAAGAGTTGCTATACTTACATCTGACAAAATAGATGTTAAGTCAAAAACAGTGACAAGAGACAGAGAAGGTCATTATATAGTGATCAAACTGTCCACTCATTAGGAGAATATAACAATTTTAAACATATATGCACCCAATAGCAGAGTACCTAAATATATTAAACAATTATTAACAAATCTGGAGGGAAAAATAGACAGCGATGCAATAATAGTAGGGGACTTCAATATCTCGCTTTCAGTAATGGATAGATCATCCAGACAGAAAACGAACAGAAAAAAAAAAAAGAAAGGAAGTGAATGACACTTTAGACCAAATGTACCTCACAGACATACACAGAACATTCCATTCAAAAGTAGCAGAATATATATCTTTCCAAGTGCACAAGGAATATTCTCCAGAATAAATCATATGTCAGGTCACAAAATAACTCTTAATAAATAGAAGATTGAAGTCATATCAAGTACCTTCTCTGACCACAATGGTATGAAACTAAAAATCAATAACAAGAGGAAAAGCTGAAAATTTCACAAATATGTAGAAATTAAACAACACACTTTCCAACAACTAGTGGATCAAGGAAGAAATCAAAATGGAAACCAAAATGTACCTTGAAACAAACAAAAATGGAAACACAGCATATCAAAACCTATAGGATGAAACAAAAGCAGTTCTAAGAGGAAGTTTAGAGGCCCCTGGGTGGCTCAGTCGGTTAAGTGTCTGACTTCAGCTCCAGTCATGATCTCGCGGTTCATGAGTTCGAGCCCCATGTCAGGTTCTGTGCTGACAGCTCAGAGCCTGGAGCCTGCTTCAGATTCTGTGTCTCCCTCTCTCTCTGCTCCTCCCCTGCTTGCTCTCTCTCTGTCTCTCTCTGTCTCTTTCTCTCTCTCTCTCAAAAATAAATAAACACTAAAAAAAATTAAGAGGGAGGTTTATATCAATAAAAGCCTATGTAAAAAAGAAAAACCTAAAAAAATAACCTAATATTAGGCCTCAAGGAACTAGAAAAAAAAGAATAAACTAAGCCCAAAGTTAGCAGAAAGAATGAAATAATAAAGATTAAAACAGACATAAGTGAAATAGAGACCATAAAGACAATTAAAAAAAGATCAATGTTTGGTCATACACATTAAAGTGTCAGGAGGTAATGCATCCTGAATGCACAAAAGTATCATATCACATTTGGGAAACTCCCAAACATCACTCTGAGTTTAATCCTGATTTTCATCCTTTATAATAAAATTGTAATCATAAGTGTAGGAAAAAAATCAATGAAACTAAAAGTTGATTTTTTGTAAACAAATTAAATTGACAAACCTTTAGCTAGACTAATAAAAAAGATGACTCAAACTAATACAATTATAAATGAAATAGGAGAAATTACAACTGATACCACAGAAATAAAAAGTATCATTAAAGACTACTGTGAACAATTATATGCCAACAAATTAGATAACTTAGAAGAAATGGATAAATTCCTAAAAACACATAACATACCAAGACTAAATCATGAAGCAATAAAAAATCTGAGTAGAGCAATAGGAAGTAAGGAGATTGAATCAGTACTCAAAAATCTCCCAACAAAAAAACTAGATGACTTTACAGGTAAATCCTACCAAGCACTTAAATAAGAATTAATAACAATCATTCTCAAATTCTTCCAAAATATTGAAGAGGAAGGGACACTTCCAAACTCATTTTACAAAGCCAACATTACCCTGATACTGAAGTCAGACAATGACACAAGAAAAAAAAAAATTACAATCCAACATCCCTGAAAAACATAGATGCATATATCCTAAACAAAATACTAGCAAAGTGAAGTCAAGAACACATTAAAAGAATCATACACAATGATCAAGTGGGATTCATCCCTGGAATGCAAAGATGGTTCAATATATGCAAATACATAAATGTGATACACCACACTAACAGAATGAAGAATATAAATCATATTATTGTTTCAGTAGATGTAGAAAAGGCATTTGACAAAATTCAACATTATTTCATGATAAAAACTCTCAAAAGGTTGGGTATAGAAGGAACGTTCCTCAACATAATAAAGGCGTTATATGACAAGCCCACAGCTAACATCACACTCAATGGTGAAAAGTTAAAAGACTCTCCTCAAAGATCAAGAAAAAGACAAGAATGCCCATTCTTTCTGTTTCATTTAAACTAATACTGGAAGTCCCAACCAGAGCAATCAGTCAAGGAAAAGAAATAAAAATCATCCAAAACAGACAAAAGAAGTAAAACTGTTGCTATTTATAAATAACAATCTTTTATATAGAAAATCTTAAAGACCCCACCAAAAATTGTTAGAAATAATAAATGAATTCAGTAAATTTGCAGGATACAAAATCAGCAATCAGCAGCAATTTCTATACACTAATAAGGAACTGTTTGAAATAGAAATAAAAAATAATACCATTTACAAAACATCAAAAACAATAAAATACATAGGAATAAGTTTAACCAGTTCTTTGAAAGGAATTTAAAGAACTGTACTCTAAAAACTATAAGACACTGATGAAAGAGATTGAAGAAGACACAGATACATAGAAAGATATCCTATATTCTTGGATGGGAAGAATTAATATTATTAAAATATCCATACTACCCCAAGTGATTTACCAATTCAGTGTAGTCTCAATCAAAATTCCAATGGCATTTTTCACAAAAATAGAAAAAATAATCCCAAAATATGTGTGGAAACACAAAACACTCCGAACAGCCAAGGCAATTCTGAGAAAGAAAAAAGCTGAAGGCATCATATTTCCTGATTTCAAGAGATATGATGGTGAAGCTTGGAGTAAAATGAATTTGGCCATATTTGGCACCTGGTCACCAGGGCTGCCTTCACTTTAGCAAAGTGGATATTTTCACCATCAGTGACCTCTTCGCTGACCTCAGCTACATGGACTACATGTTCTAGTATGAAATCACCCATGGCAAATTTAATGGTACAGTCAAGGCTGAGAACAGAAAACTTGTCATTAATAGAAAGCCCATTTCCACCTTCCAGGAGCAAGATCCCAACAACATCAAATGGAGTGATACTGGTGCTCAATATGTTGTGAAGTCCACTGGTGTCTTTACTACTATTGGCAAGGCTGGGGCTCACTTGAAGAGTGGATCCAAGAGGGTCATCATCTCTGCCCCTTTTCTGCTGATGGCCCCATGTTTGTGATGAGCATTAACCATGAGACAACTCCCTTAAGACCGTCAGCAATGCCTCCTGAATGACCAACTGCTTGGTCCCTCTGGCCAACATCACCATGACAACATTGGCATCATGGAGGGACTCATAACCACAGTCTTTGCCATCACTGCCACCCAGAAGAGTGTGGATGGCCCCTTGGGAAGCTGTGGTGTGATAGCTGAGGGACGGCCCAGAACATCAGTGTCACCAAGGCTGAAGGCAAGGTTATCCCTGTGCTGAATGGGAAGCTCACTGGGATGGCCTTCCATGTCCCTACCCACAACACATCAGTTGTGGATCTGACCTGCACCTGGAAAAAGCTGCCAAATATGATGACATCAAGAAGGTGGTGAAGCAGGCATCAGAGGGCCCCTTCAAGGGTATCCTGGGCTACACTGAGAATAAGGTTGCTTCCTGCAACTTTAACAGTGACGTGAATTCTTCCACCTTTGATGCTGGGCCAAGGGAATCCTGGGCTACACTGAGGACCAGGTTGTTTCTTGCAACTTTACCAGTGACACCCATTCTTCCATCTTTGATGCTGGGGCTGGCATTGCCTTTAATGACCACTTTGTCAAGCTCATTTCCCGGTACAACAATAAATTTGGCTACAGCCATTGGGTGGTGAACCTTATTGTCCACATGGCTTCCAAGGAGCAAGAGACCCCTGAACATCCAGCCCCAGTGAAGCAAAAAAAGAAGAGAGAGGTCCTTAGCTGGTTACCCCAACTCATCCCCCAGCACACTGAGAATCTCCAAACCTTGAAACAGTTTCCATCCCAGACCCCTTGAAGAAGGGGAAGGCCTTAGGGAGCCCTCCTTTGTTATGTACCACCAATAAAATACACCATGCCCTGCCTCCAAAAAAAGATATGCTCAACTGAAAAATGCCTCTTTAAAGGTTTGTACACTTGGACTCATTCATCCCGGAGCCCAGCACAAAACTAGCCAATTGCAAGGCACCCAGACTTTATATGAAGGAGGCTCATTTGCTTATTCTTAAAGAATCAGCCTAAGGGGCAGGCATCTAATTTAACATATATCTAGGAGCCTGCTGATGTATTCCTCAGGGACAGAGGCTGGTAGGAGACATTGCTACACTTTCCTTCTGCCTTGCTCCAGCTGGTGGTTGACATTTTTATGTTCTCCCTCTACCATGCTCCAAAGTTCCAGTATCTCCTAGAGGGAAGATTTTACATGTGTCTGTTGCCTCAGTTTTTAAGACCACTGACCTCAGGGCATTCCTTGGTTATCTGGCTCTGGTGGCCAAGTGGGCGGGGGGGGGGGGGCCTGCATTAATTGATCCCACAAGACTATAACAATTAGGAAGAAAATTCTTGGAAGGTTACTGCCTCAAGGGCGCTGCCCAGACAGCAGACTGAAACATACACTGAGTCTGTCTGTGAAAGAAGCCTATTTGTTTGTCCTGGAGCATCAGCCTGAGGGGCATATCTAGGATGCTATAGAGATGTTTTCAAGGAACAAAGGCTGGTGGACACCATCATTGGGCTCCCCCACTGCTTAGCTCTAACTAGCCAGTATCTCCTAGAAAGGAGCTTCTACACTAGCATGACAATTTTTGCAACTGCCACCCAAAGGACACCACCAGATTGTCAGGCTCTGGTGGCCAGAAGGGCTTATGTTTGCAGTCCCACAACACTGCATATATTTGCCTCCTTAAAAGCTGCTGCTTGAGGGTCTGGCTTCCAAACAGATTGAATCTTGGTGTTAACTGAGATCCTCCCATTTAGGACACTGACAGGTTTTGGCATACCCTAAGCTACTAGAAGCCCTGAAAATAAAACAAGTTGTGTTTTCTTTGGCAGCACATATACTAAAATTGGAACAATACAGCGAAGATTAGCATGGACTTTGAACAAGGATGAAAATAAAATAGTTGCTTAGATAATCACAAAAGTCTGAGAGTCAACCAAAAGCTAAAGCAGGGTTGAAAAATAAAGTGCATCTCCTACACAAGGCCACTCCTTCAAAACTAGGAGAGGTGGCTATTTTATCTAAGGCATGGAAATCAACACAGAGTCAAGCAAAATAAAGAAACAGAGGAATCTGTTCCAGACAAAAGAACGAAATAAAACCTCAGAAAAAAAGTCCTTAATGGAAAGGACAGAAGAAATTTACCAGATAAAGAGCTCAAAGCAGTGGTTCTTTATAGGTGCTCACCAAACTCAGGAGAAAACTGGATGAACACAGGGAGAATTTCAACAAAGAAAAAGAAAATACAAATAAAATTCACAAAGCTGAAGAATAAAATAACTGAACTAAAAAAAATACACTATTGGGGTTCACCAGTAGATGAAACAGAAGAAAGGATCACCGAATTCAAAGACATGGCAGCACAATTAGCCAAATCAGATCAGCAAAAAAGAAAAAGAATCTAAAAATTAAAAGTAGATCTACCATGCAATTCAGCAATTCCACTCTGGGTATATACCTAGAGGAAATGAAAACAGGGTTTCGAAGACATATTTGCACTCTTATGTTTGTTGCATGATTATTTACAATAGCTAAGATATAGAAGCAACCTAAGTGCTCATTGATGAATGAATGAATAAAGAAAACATGGTATATATTCAATGGAATATTATTCAGCCATAAAAAATGATATCTTGCCATTTATGTCAAACATGGGTGTACTTTCAAGGTATTATGCTAATTGAAATTTGTCAGACAGGGAAAGACAAATACCATATGATCTCACTTACATGTGGGATCTAAGAACAAAACAAACAAACAAACAAAACATCCAAGCTCATATTATAGAGAAAAGATTGGTGATTGCCAGAGAAGGTGGGTGAAATTGGTTATGGGGAGGTCAAAAGTTATAAAACAATAAATAAATAACAAGGTTGTAATGTATGGCATGTTGGCTATAGTCCATAACACAGTATTGCATATTTGAAAGTGAAGGAAGTAGAAATTTTAAAGTTTTTTTAAATATTTATTTTGAGAGAGAGCGCTCACATGAGCAGGGGACGGGCAGAGAGAAGGAGAGAGAGAATCCCAAGCAGGCTCCCTGCTCAGCACAGAGCCCAACACAGGGCTCCATCTTACCAACTGTGAGATCATGACCTGAGCCAAAATCAAGAGTCAGATGCTTAACCAATGGAGCCACCCAGGTGCCCCCAAATTTTAAAGTTTTCATCACAAGAAAAAAAATGTTTGTAATTATCTATGTTGACAGATGTTACTAGACTTACTATGGTTATCATTTTTGCAATATATACAGATATTGAATCATTATGTTGTTCACCTGAAACTAAGATAATGTTATATGTCAATTATACATCAATTTTTTAAAGGCAATAGTATGGACAAGTATATACAAATAAATCAGATAACTTAGATAAATTGGACTAATTCCTAGAAAGTCACAAACTACTTGGGGTACCTACCTGGGTGGCTCAGTCAGTTAAGTGTCCAACTTTGGCTCAGGTCATGATCTCACGGTTTGTGAATTAAAGCCCTGTGTTGGGCTCTGTGCTGACAGCCTAGAGCATGGAACCTGCTTCGGATTCTGTATCTCCCCCTCTCTCTACCCCTCCCCCACTCACACTCTGTCTTTCTTTCTCTCTCAAAAATAAATAAACATTAAAAAAGAAAGTCACCAACTTCCAAAACCAAATCAAGAAGAAATAGCAATATGAAGTGACCAAATTCTGTCATGCTAAAGGTTTTCAGAAACATTCTCAGAATCTCTTCACCATTTATCAGAGGTGCGTGGAGCTCTGATGTGAAGGAAATGTTCAGATCAAAATGTTCAGAGTAGGAAACAACGACAGTGCCTTTCACTGAATTACTTGACACAGTGCAGCTGATCTCCCCAAACCAACCCCACAAAGTCAGTCATATCCTTCATTTTCCCCATGTGATACAGTAAAAACTCCCATATTAAGGAGCCCCCAGTAACTGAGATAATTAGGAGAGAAATTTATCCTTTGCTAGGGTAGCCCAGACTCTCCAGTTGATCAAAAGATCTGTTGAGTAAATAAGGGAATAGAAGGATGCTTCTTTTCAGTGTCCTACTGTCAGAAAGGATTCCTAGACTTATATTTAAGTTTAGATGTAGTAAATCTATTGGAAGAAAGAGATTACAGAATTTGCAAGCTTACTGGATGATGCCTCAGCAAGAGTAAGAGAGATACAACAAACTCTAAGAGACAGACTTCTGGAGAGCCAAAAGTGAGCCTTTCATGGTATCAATCTTGTTATAAACGTCTTAATGTCATATATTTTTATTCAGTACCAGAAAAGAACAGGTATGTGAATGGGTAGTGAGACACAGTAACTGTCACTGATAAATTTGCATAGCAATGCAAAATCCTATTCTTATACTTGAGTTATAACATGGCCCTTGAGTCAGTAGCAGTGTAAACCAATGTGGCTCAAATTATCAGCTATTGCATTTAGAAAATTCTAAAATACAAAGCAAATTAGAGCTGATTTATCATTGGGAGAGTGCTGGTTAATTTAGCCCAGGCCCTGAAGGACTCACTGTTTGGAAAATATACTTGTGTTCATACTGATGGCCAGCATATGCCAGCATATACCGATATGCTGGCCTCCAGCAGGGGAACTTTTATTGCCTACACCCTGAGCTGGCAGGCAGCATGGCTCCTATCTCTGTTTAAGTGTGAGCTCTGTAGGTCCAGCCCCCTGGTTACTGCAGCCCTCTCCCTTCAAACCTGTCTCTTTGTTGAGAGAGAGAGTTGAGGCCACTGTTGAGACAGTGGCCCTATGTCTGTCTGGTCCATAACTAGGCACACTCTCACTATCATACCAAACAATTTCAGATTCATCGTATTGAAATGGTTTTCCCAACTGCATTTGGAAAGTTTTGCAGTGTAGTTACTACTATGCTGGTTTCATATGCCTAGAAGGTGCCCTGTAAAATATAGTGACTAACTGAAAATTGCCTTCACAGTTGGGAGTATTAATCTACACTCTTTTGATGTCTTTACTTATAGTTTGTTCTGATGTGCTTCACATCTTGTGTGAAGCTTTTTGATGGACTGACCAAAGACTCTGTTACTATCTAAAATGTGCATTGAAACCTCAGAGAAACTGACACATTTGATGGTTGTAGGAAGGGAGAAGCTGCCTGGGCATAGGAAGTAGTTATTAGACCATGTTGTGGTTGAAGAGGAAGAATGATGGAACATAAATCTTTGCATAAACCACACTTAAGTGAAACCGTGATAAATTGTTAAATACTTGTCTTTACAGCTAACAAAGCAAAAAAAGGAAGGCAGCATCATTTGTATCTGGCAGACTAAACCACAAAGAAGGCATACCCAAACGTGTGGTGGCAGGCAGGGGAGGGGGCATGGAAACTCCATTAACATCTCAGTTCAGTGAAATTGGTATATGAAACACTTACATATGGAACATTGTGTAGAATTTCTGAAGTTACCTGCCCACCCTGTCCCCACTGGGTGTCTTCTCTGCCTTTCTTCTCCTCCCATATGACTTCACAGTCCCTCTGGGATCATGACCACAAACTTTCCAATCTTAGTTATGCTCCCAAGCCCACTTTTCAATCCCTTTATTTATTTATTTATTTATTTATTTATTTATTTATTTATTTATTTCGAGAGCATGTGAGCAGGGATGAGAAGTAGAGGGAGAAAGAAAGAGAGAATGAGAATCTTAAGCAGGTTCCATGCTCAGCATGGAGCCCAATGTAGGGCTCCATTCCACAACTCTGGGATCATGACCTGAGCCAAAATCGAGAGTTAGATGCTCAACCAACTGAGTCACCCAGGTGCCCCTTAATCCTTTTATGTATCTTAGTCATTTCTATTTCTCATTTCCCTCCAATTTTTTCTTTTTTACCCACTCATTTCATGTAACTAAAATACTTACCACCTTGTACCTCACAGATAAAGAGGAAAAACACAAACACTTCCCAAATCCATCAAGCCTTAAATTCAAAACCCAGGAACTGTGCCACTCAAGCAAGCAGAGACAGGAGAGCCCTATTGAAGTTCACACTGTTTTTCCTGCAAAAGGAAACTTTCAGAATAAATGTCCAGCCTGTAGTTAAAGTACAGCAGCTTTTGTGTTAGAACTTTTGGGACTAGGTGCAAACCTTGACCCTTTGACTGCATTTAGCAATGGTCTCAGCACAGGAACTGCTTTGGTTTTTGATGAAGCTGAACACTTTTTAGACTCAAAGTGTTTTACCTGTAAGATTTCTAGTATAACTGAACAAAATTTCAGAATCTTCAGCTGAGCATGAAATCTCTAAGATGTGTCACCTCTTTAAATAACCCTTAGATAAATGACACTAGAACTGACCAGGAGTGTTCATCCCTGCAGGCATGCATGCAGGAACAAAATACGGTGACAGATATGAAAAACAGAGAGATGGGGAACAGCTCTTTTCTACCCATAAGGTGCCCACAGAGAAGAGCTACAAAAATGTAACTCTCCACCAAAGGCTCATACTGGTGAAACACTGCCAGGAGGAGGCCATTGAAGGTGTATGTGGCCAGGTGCCTAATTCCTTCTTTAGAAGAATTATGTGGTCAGGCACCTGGGTGGCTCAGTTGGTTGGGCAACCGACTTCAGCGCAGGTCATGATCTCACAATTTGTGAGTTCCAGCCCCACGTCGGGCTCTGTACTGACAGCTCAAAACCTGGAGCGTACTTCAGATTCTGTGTCACCCCCCTTTCTCTACCCCTCCCCTGCTCACGCTCTGTATCTGTCTCTCAATAATAAACATTAAAAAAAGAAGAAGAAGAATTACGTGGTCTAGTGCCCATGAGGGGAAGTGTATGTAAATGCCCTTCCGGGCCACAGTGTAGCACAGTCACCCCTCTCTGGTTGGACGGCCTGAGTTTGAATTCTGGCTCTACCCCTTACTAATGGTGCAGCCTTAGGCAAGCGTCCACCTCCTCCATGCGACAATTTCCTATCTGGTAACCTATACCTACCTCATGGTATCATGAAGATGAAGCCAGTTAATATAGTAAAAGCACTTAGCAGAAGAGTGTCTGCCATATAGAAATCACTCAGTAATTATTAGGCATTATTATTATTTTTTTTATTAATTATCATTATCATTATGTCTGAAGGGTAACCTGGCAATCTGTCTTTATTTTCTCACTAGCCTTGTTGATCAGGATCCAATACATCTGGGGGAGAAGTCTTAGTGTCAAAAGCCAAAAGAAGCCTGCCTTCTTTATATTAGGTGGGAAAGGGGAGGAGGGAAGGAATAGGAGGGAATAGCCACTCATACTTTAGGTTCTGCCATCGCAGGAAACTAACCAGCAATAAGACAGCTAGGCAAATAGCTGGATCTATCCCCTCCCTCCCTTCCTGACTTCCTTTCCATCATTTACATATCGCAGAATGTGTTGGTTGACTCTGAAACTGCAAAAATCACGTTCACACCTGCTTGATGCAGGTCAAACCAATAGTTGATTTGGGATTCATTGGCAGTTTAGTGGGCAGAGCATATTCTGAAACTCACTTAGGACTGAGCAGATATAAATAAATGAAGTATCCTCTGCATTTCTAGAAGTGTAAACACTTTATGATGTTGATATTTATAGTTGTCATTTCCCTACAGACCTATGATCGCAAGCCCATCCTTGGATTAAGTGTAGCACTTAGTTGTGACCTAGATCAGAGGGGTAATACATATTCCTTAGTATGACTGTTCGGCCCTTCACTTCTCTTTGCATATGGAATCTTTTTCTCAATAGAGAAGCAGAACGCTCTGGAAGGCACACCCATAGTCTACATGCTATCACATTTCTTCACCCAAATCTGCAACCCCACAACCCAGTTCTCTCTAGCCGGGCTGTAGCGACAACCTTTGCAGAAGTTGGGTTTAAGTGAAACCAAAATAAGACATTGGGTAAGTTCCTCTCAGGCAAATTAAAACCATACGTGAGGCAGCATCATTGGTCTCTGGCAGACTAAGCCACAAAGAAGTACAAGATAAAAATATTTAGGTAGAGGAGAAGAAAAAAATACCCATTAACAAGAACAAAAACAACAACCAAAAAAACCCAAAATATTAAGTCATATATTTAACAAGGGATATAAAGAATCATCAGAGAAAACATTATAAAATTCTTCTGAGACCACCAAAGATGAAAAAGCAGAGCAGAATACGATGTTCCCAGAGAGGAATATAATATGGATTTAATTCAGTTTCAATCAAGATCTACATGACATACTAAAAATTAGTAATGTATTTTCAAAAGTCAGTATGCAAAGTACTCATAAATAAATGAATGAATAAATAAATAAATGTGTGTATGTATGTATATCTGACACTATAGTATTAATTTCTAAAAATAATAAGCTTTTGTCTCCACTGTATTGCTTCACTTACAGAAGTGCTTTTTCTTTCTAGTAATATTTAGTTCTTCTTATATGGAGATGATTTATTCCATCATCTCTGACTACAGTATTAATAAGTACCATTTGGCCTAAAGGGCTAAATCCTGGAGACAGATTTAGGATACCAGGGGAAGGGAAAAACACATTCAGAGTGCCTTTGCAGCCCTGCCTTGCTCTGTTCAACTCCCACACTGCCTCGTGCCCAAAAAGAGAACATAAGCTAAAGGAGAACTTACAGACAGAGCATTTGCAGAAGTTGTGTTTAAGTGGAACAGCGATTTGACATTGAACATGTTCTCTCCAGCCAATAAGGATCAGATGTAGTGCAGCATCACTTGTCTCTGGAAAGCAAAGCTGTCAAGAGAACTCACAGGAACAGAACTAATGTGTATAGAAAAGTCTTTTTCACAATACCAACAAAATCTAAAAGGTATGAAACAAAAATATGACAACTTACTAATTTATTTAATGTAACATGAAAAGCTAAAGAGATAAAATATAAATCAAATTTCACATGAAATTCTAAAATTAACGACATGAATCTAAAATTCAGTAGGAATGAAGAATAGGCAAGAAGAACACCTTTCTTTTGCTGAATTTACTACTTGATTTATAATTACTCTCTTCTCAACCACGTTGTTTAATTTTCAAAAATGTTTCTTCCTTCTTTAAGCATGCATTTCCTTTACTTATGGAGATAGTACTTTCTGTAGTGTTTCTGTAGCATGGGAAAATGGGATATTTTCTGAAGTCAGTGGATGGAAGAGGCTCACAGCAAGAATGAGCATTCCTCATCAATAAAAACAAAGGCAGTGTCATAGACTCTAAGTTTCAAGTTGTCTCTTGTCTAGCAAAAGAGCGGACACAGGATTGAAGCGAGAGAGATGGCTAATGTTCGGAAAAAGACAAGAGCCCCGAATAAGGGTCCTGGTCTCGTATTTATTTAGATCAGAAGGCTTACATACATGATGGGCATGTACAAAGAGACAAAGAAACTGTGAACATTAACTTGAGGACGTGAGGGGGGAAAGGGGGTTTTGAAGATATACAGTGTTTGGGTTTTGGGTCAATATAAAACAAAATCCTGGCACTGGGTAGATGGGTAGATGGTTGTTAACAGCAGACAGGAGACTCCGTGCCTGTTTATCTTTGCCAGCCTAGGGGATGAGACAGATAGGGGGAATAACCTCAGGGTCAACAAGGCACCTGCTCTCTTGTTAACCATCTCTGCTCTGGGCTGCTTTGCCTGCAATGCAGCGGTCCATAGTCCAATTCACCGTTTACCTAACCTGGTCCTATTTTCCTATGAAAGCAGCTTTCTGCTATAGTACTAAATTTGGGGTGCTTTCACCCTGAATAATCTAATCTTGTTATTCCTGTGTATTGGGCACCTTTTGCCATTTCTATTTCAGGCCTTTGCCACTCTCTATTTTGGGGGGCGCTGCACCCCCTCCCTATTTGGGAGTGCCTTTGCACCTACCTATTTCTGGCACTTTTGTACCTCCCTTTTCTCAGGGTGTCTTTGCACCCCCCTATTCTTGGAGTGCCAATCTGTTTTACCCAAACTCAGGTGTGAGAATTTTATGACTTTATATTTCTTTATGCCTTGTTAACCCATTGGTGTAAGCTTGGGGATTCCTAAGCTAATCCCCCACAAGGCAGGTAGGCTTTCATGTCTGCATTTATCATAGAAATGACCTGGACACTTGAGTAGTGAATTTCACCTTAGTTCTGATTGTAAATTTACAATTCCTTCATCACCTCACAGCCTGCTAGCAATGTCAGTGGTATATGCCAAGGTATCTGAGGAATACAAGGCTGTGTAAAAGCCTTCTCAAAGGTCTATGATTACTTCAGCACACTTGTCGCCTAGACATGGGACCCTGACAAACATATCTACTCTCTCCATACCAGAGGCTCGGGCTTTCATCTATGAAAACTTGTTTAGTCATTCTCTTAAACTCCACTACCAAGGTTTTGTGGGTTTTTTTGTTCGTTTGTTTGCTTTTTGAGACTGAAGCTCTTCCAGGTTTATGACAGTTTGTATTCAGTTATCTGAAGGACCAAGAATTTCTCCTTTTGGGGGGCCTTGGTGGCTCAGTCGGTTGAGCATCCAACTTTGGCTCAGGTCATGATCTCACGGTTGGTGAGTTCAAGCCCCATATTGGGCTCTGTGCTGACAGCTCAGAGCCTGGAACTCCCCCTTCTGTTCTCCCAACTCCACTCTAGTGAGGTTTCTTATTCATATTCACACTTTTGATGATTATAATACAATGTTGTTGTCTATATTCACTATACATTAGATCTTTAGGGCTTATTTACTACTTGTTGCAAGTTTGTACCCTCAAACAATATCTGTCCTATACCACCACCCCCACTCTTATCCCCGGTAACCACCCTTTTACTCTGTTTTTATGAGTTTGACTTTTTTAAATTCCACATGTAAGTGATATCATACAGTACTTACTTTCTCTGACATCTCAAGGTCTTACTTGATATCATACAGTACTTACTTTCTCTGACTTATCTCAATATGCTCAAGGTCCATCCATGTTTTTGCAAATGGAAGGATATCTTTCTTTCTCATCGCTGTAATATTCTATTGTATGCATGTATATGGATACACACATACATCTTCTTTATCCATTTATCCATTGATGGACACTTAGGTTGTTTCCATATTTTGGCCATTTTGAATAATGCTGCAATAAATATGGGAATGCATATATCTCTTTGATATTCTGTTTCAATTTCCTTTGGGTATATAGTCAGAATGGAATTGCTGTATCTTATGATAGTTCTATTTTTAATTTTTTGAGGGACCTCCATATTGTTTTCACAGTGGGGAAACCAATGTACATTTCCACCAACAGTGTATAACGGTTCCCTTCTTTCCACATTCTTGCCCACATTTATCTCTTATGTTCTTGATGACAGCCATTCTAACAGGTATCAGGTGATATCTCACTGTAGTTTTGGTTTGCATTTCACTGATGATTAGTGATGTCGAACTTCTTTTCATACCTGTTAGACATTTGGAAGTCTTCTTTGGAAAAATGTCTATTTAGTTCTTCTGCCCATTTTTTGATCAGATTTGCATTTTTGTTATTGAGTGATATAAATTCTTTATATATTTTCATATTAACCCCTTATTTAATATATGATTTATTAAATATTCTCCCACTCCGATATTGCCTTTTCATTTTGTTAATTGTTTCTTTTGCTGTGCAGAAGCTTTTAAGTTTGATGTAGTTTCATTTTGTTGATTTTGTTTTTGTTGTTTATACTTTAGGTGTCATATCCAAAAACATATTGCCATGGCAAATGTCAAGGAGCTTCTTTCCTACGTTTTCTTCTAGGGTTTTCTATATATTTTTCTTCTATTCATTTCTGTTTAAATTCTCTTGTTAATGACCGACCATAGGCAAGCTAAGGGCCACGCATAAGCTAGCACACACTCTTCTCCAGGTGGGATATGTGTGATATTCCTCAGGCACTCCTGGCTGCCCAAGAACAAAGAAAAGGAAAGAAAATAAATGGTTGATAGAGATCACAGTCATTCAGGACCTGAGTCTCCATCAGTTTACAAATATCTTAGTAAATTACAAAAAAAAATGCAATCTTATCAATAGCCTAAGAAACCTGTAGACTCAGTTTCCTGGAGCCCCAACATCACCCCTCCTTAGGTGATATGGGGAACAAAGGCAAGAAGGAAGCAACAGGTAGAAATAAATTTCCTTATAACCTGCAGCCCATTGACTATATTTTTGGCTGACAGAGTAGAACATTTCTCCAGGAACTCCCTACTATCTTAATGTTAATGCTTTGCGAAAGGGAAAAACAACCTTAGCTTGACAATAGCTAGGCCTCCAGTACCTTGTGAGTCTTAACATATGAAAATCCTTTTGCAATCTCCCCCTTACCTTTACCTCCCCCAACACCCAAGTATATAATCAGTCTCTCCTCACAATCCAGGGACAACTCTTTCTGCCCACAGGTCCTGTCCCCGTGCTTTACTAAAACCACCTTTTTGCACCAAAGACATCTCAAGAATGGCCATCCATTCCGAACTCCACCATCACTCCAAAAACCCCAACAATGAAGATCTTTTTACAAAGGAACTTTCTTTTACAACGATTGCAAAAATTCTGTGGACTTCAATATCCCCACATCTCAAAGATAAGAATGAAAGCATGACTCTCAAATGCACAGGCAGAAAGAGGCTGAATGGGTTGTGGGTTCATCCCCCCTACCCCACTATCCTTTCTCTTCAGAGCTCACTCTAAACCCTCTCAATCTCTACCACCTCTCAAGTGCAAGACTATCCCTGACAGATCTTTTTCTTTAATGAGATAGCGTTTTGGGTTTTTTTTGTGCGTGCCTCAGGCTATCCATAAACAATGTTGTTGCCAGACCAACCCCTGTGATACTTAAGATTGCAGGACACCTTCAACAATAACCAACAGGAAACTTTGAAAGAGAAAAGGTTTATTACTTACAAATCCTGGAAATTACACAGCACGCCTGGGGCCATGCAGTGAGGTCACAAAGTGGGGGTAGGGAGGAGTTAGCCTGAGAGCAAGGCTTGTGTTGCAGGATTTTTTTACCTCAATACCCAGAGTTCCTTGTCTCATCCCTTGGAAGAATGAAGAGATGAACACAAAATGAGCAGCAGGCAGAAACTTATTAGAGTATAAGAAAGCCCTCTTTGCAGAGGGGGGCCCGACAACAGACAAGAGTCTTTGTTTTATGATTCCCGTCAGCCCTCCTTTCCTTTCCCCCTCCCTTGTTTCTTCTCAGGTTCTACCCTTACTGGCTAGGTAATTCTAAATGCCGAGTCATTCTTTTTTAATTGGCTCGTTTCTAGTGGATGAGGGGTGGGGTTCAACGTGAGTCATACGTTTTATTGTCTACTTATTTTTCATTAGGTCTTTTGTCAAATTCCTGAGGGGAATGTGAAGGGACAGTAGGTGGTGTCTGTTACATTCTTAAGAGGAACCTTACTCCCTGAGGGAGTTTGCTGTGGTCGGACACTCCCAGCATTTTTCCAAAATACGTGTTTTTTTCCCCACCCAGGGACCTCAGGTCCTATCCTTTCCCTCTTTTCCTATTTTATCCTATCTGTCCCTATCATACTGGGGTTCTGTCTTTATTAAAGCTGAATGGGGGCCCAGGGTTTTGCAGGTTCCCTCTTTGTGGGTGAATTTAAAACATAAGAGGAGAAATTAAGGTACAGGAAGAGAAAAAAGGAAGGGGAGGGGAGTCAATTCTCTAAATCAGCTAGATCTCTAAAACAAACAAAAAAATCAGAGTGGAGCACCCTGGCTCTTTACTGGCTCTTTGTTTTACGATCATTGCAAAAATTCTGTGGACTTCAATATCCCCACATCTCAAAGTGGATGCTTCTTTGTAGTGGATGCCTGAGCAAACAGGGCCTATGTAGGGCACTTGCATTATAAAAATGGAAAACCAGCTGCCAGGGTTTACACTACAGATAGTCTTAGAGAAATGCTCCAGTAAGACTAATTTGTAATCAATTCTATTATTGTAAACACAATTTTATAAGATACTTCTTTGTTTGAAGTATTTTTTCAAAATTCCCAAACTTTACACACATGTGGAATACTTTTCCCTAATACTGTCAGTTGTTAGAACATTAGAATTCTATGTGTGTTATCATTTGTATTTTTAAATTCTGGTTAAATCCTAATTTAAAACTTTCTAGGCAAAATGCTTTAAATATGTGCGTTGATATCTGGCTTTAAAAATGTAATTTAAAATAAACAGTTGATTTAAAATTTCATTTAAGGGGCACCGGGTGGCTCAGTCAGTTGAGTATGGACTCTTATTTTGACTCAGGTCATGATCCCAGGGTCATGAGATCAAGTCCTGCAACAGGCTTCACACTGGGCAAGGAGCCTGTCCACGTGTCTCTCTCTCCCTCTCTGTCCCTCCCCCCCTTGCATTTCTCTGTATCTCTCTCTCAAAAAAAATTTTTTTCGTATAAGATTCTTCTTCATTTGCCTAATTGACTAATGATAACTAAATATTTCTGTGTAATGAATGTTCATGATAAGTAAGTACGCTAGGATTGGAGAGTTCCTGGAAAGAGAACCAGTCACCACTGGACATCACAAACATCATCTGTCTCCAGGCAGTCAGTTCTGTAACCCGATGAATTAAGAGCTTCAGTTAAATTCAACAAGCATTTGTTGATTATGTGCTATAATCTTAGCACACAGTCCTCATCAAACAACCTATTCAGTTTCGCTGAACTGTTCCCTTGAGCTATAGTTAAAGTGGATTTGGACATGGAGGCAATTTTTCAAGTTTGTCAGTAAAAAATTGTTCAGGAGCAGTGTAAGAGAAAAAGCAACTAAGTCACACATACAGGAGTTGTTGGTGGCAAAGAATAGGTGGGAGTGATATTAAATGAAAAACAAACTAATTATCTTTGCAATGCCTGTCTGCTTCATTAACTTTGTCATTTGAGGGGCCGTGTACACAGTTCTTTGTATCAGAATATGCTTGGTGACCATAAGATCACTTACAATTCTCCAAGTTTCTGTGCTTGTATCTGGAAATCTCTAAAATGTTGTGAGAACAGGCGGTGCCTGGGCGGCTCAGTCAGTTAAGGGTCCGACTTCAGCTCAAGTCATGATCTCATGGTTCGTGGGTTTGAGCCCCACATCAGACTTTGTGCTGACAGCTCAGAGCCTGAAGTCTGCTTTGGATTCTGTGTCTCCTCTCTCTGCACCTCCCCCACTCATGCTCTGTCTCACTCTCTCTCTCAAGAATAAACATTAAAAAAAAAATGTAAAGAAAGTGTTTTAAAATGTTGTGAGAACAAAGCATAACATCTAGAGTATGCTGGAATTCAACAGTTCTTAGTTCACATCCCCTTTGGGAAAGCTATGGGGATGAAGTAAAATTTAGTAGCTGAGTGGGTGGAGTTCATTTCATATATGGAAGCACTCCAACTCTCACATTCAAAACTCCTCGATATAGACACAAAAGCTAGAGAACATTTGTGGTAAATTGCAAAATTAGTCATAAATTCTTGGCAGCTCATTCTATTAAGAAATGCAATATTAACTCACCTCTTGAACTGACGTTGAACTGTGACTCGCTTTGACTAAGAGAATGTAGTGGAAGTGATGTTGTGAATCTAAATTTAGGCTGCAGAAGCCCTGCAGTTTCTCTCTTGCACTAGGGAGAGTTCCGGCACCTTGTGGATATGCCTCAGCCAGGCTGCCGTATGATGAGCCCAAATGGAAAGGCCCAGCAGTCTCGGCTGAACCAGTTGACCGTCCCAGACTTGTAAACCTGAAAACAACTGAGCTGTCCCAGAACACAGAGTGCCCACACGGGCTTGGCGCAATTTGCTGTCTTACAGAATCAGGAGAATATACTAAAACCTTGTTTGAAATCAATTCGTTTTAGAGTACTTTGTTACATAGAAAAAACTGACTAATACAACACCCTTCAAAAAAAAATTCTATTTCCTTATGATCTCTTACTGCTCCTGTGGGTCACAGGCTCTCACAAACCTACACTGCCACAAGGAGAAGGTTGGATTAATGAGGGGAAAGCTATAGGCCATCCCTGGCCTAGCACAATTAATATTTGTCAGTATAGAGTTGCTATCATTTGGGAATACTTGTCATGTGCCAGGCAGTGGACTGTATTTATATCTTATAATTTGTAATTATTAATAATTTCATCATATACTATCACGTAATAGTTTTCATCCCATTTTATAGAAAAGTACACTAAGGCTCATATATTTTGAATGACTTGTCCAATGTGATGCAACTGATAAAATCAAAAGGAACGCCTGGGCGGCTCGGCCAGTTGAGCGTCTGACTTCAGCTCAGGTCGTGATCTCATGGTTTGTGAGTTCAGCCCCACGTCGGGCTCTTTGCTGTCAGCACATAGCCCATTTTCGATCTTCTGTCTCCCTGCTTTTCTAAAAATTTTCATTCAATATGTATTTTTGAGGGAAGGAGAGAGAACGCATGCAGGCACACAAGTGGGGTAGGTGCAGAGAGAGAGACACACACACACAGAATCCAAAGCAGACTCCAGGCTCTGAGCTGTCAGCACAGAGCCCAACCCAGGGCTCGAACTCAGGAACCAGGAGATCAGGACCTGAGCTAAAGTCTGACGCTTAACCGACTGAGTCACCCAGGTGCACCCCCATCTTTGCCCCTCCCTTGCTCATGCTCTCTCTCTCAAAAATAAACATTTAGAAATATATTTTAAAAAGGCAGTGTTGAATACTTATTTATTTGATTACAAAGTCCTTCCTCGGCTTACTTTGCTGCTCTGGACTCGGTTATTGTTGTGAAGCACCTTTGCTACAAGATGGCACAGGCTTTGGCCTTTTTAGTAAAACTTCACCAATATAGTAACAGGGTTGTGTCAGGGCAAAAGAGTTGAAAGTCAGAATTAAAGAACTTGAAAATACACAAGTCCTTAGAAAATGTTACAAATGTTAATTAGAACTAACATACATTCTGTCTGAATAATTTCTAAGGGCTTCCAATGACATAACTTATAATGACACATTCTATTCATATTGACGACTAAGTATTAAATTAATGGAGGAAATTCATGCTTTTTTGAGAAAATCTTGGACAAAGTAATATCTTAAACCCCAAATTTTATTTCTACCATTAATTAATAAAAAGGGCCTTTCATTTTCCTTAGAGACAGAAGGTAACAAATCAGTTTTTGTCAAAAATGGTACACCATTCCTCGGAATCTAATTCACTAATGATTTTATCTTATATTAAAATAATGACTGGAAGACAGAAGTGACTGGAACAGGTTCATTGTGTGACAGCAGGAGGAGATGAGACAGAGTCAGGTTAAAGACAGACTTCATCTTCTCTTAGTTAATAACATGGACTTGTTTAGACTTCATCCCATAGAATTGAAGATCTGAGACTGGACCTTCAACTTCCCATCCAAGATGCAATTCTGATCCACATGGTCAACACCCTAACGTCCTAATTCAATTTGAAAATTTCTAACTATAATATTAATAGGTGAAATATTGGATCATCAAGAAAGGTTTTATTTGCTAAAATCTTAAGTAATTTCTGCAAGGAAATATCAAAGATTCAAAACAGCCAAAGTAAAACCAATGAATCACTGAAGTAATGATTAATAAACTTTATTGTGCTCATGCCAAGAAGACAGTTTTTGAATCAAGAGCATTTATTTTCTTTCTTTATTATTTTTTAAAATTAAATCCAAATTAGTTAGCATATTGTGAAACAATGATTTCAGGAGTAGATTTCTTAATGCCCCTTACCCATTTATCCCATCCCCCCTCCCACAAGCCCTCCAGCAACCCTCAGTTTCTTCTCCATATTGATGAGTCTTTTCTGTTTTGTCCCCCTTCCTGTTTTTATATTATTTTTGTTTCCCTTCCCTCACGTTCATCTGTTTTGTCTCTTAAACTCCTCACATGAGTGAAGTCATATGATTTTTGTCTTTCTCTGACTAATTTCACTTAGCATGATACCCTCCAGTTCCATCCACGTCATTGCAAATGGCAAGATTTCATTCTTTTTGATTGCTGAGTAATACTCCATTGTATATATATATACCACATTTTCTTTATCCATTCATCCATTGCTGGACATTTGGGCTCTTCCCATACTTTGGCTATTGTTGATAGTGCTGCTATAAACATGGGGGTGCATGTGTCCCTTTGAAACAGCACACCTGTATCCCTTGGATAAATGCCTACTAGTGCAATTGCTGGGTCATAGGGTAGTTCTATTTTTAGTTTTCTGAGGAACCTCCATACTGTTTTCCAGAGTGGCTGCACCAGCTTGCATTCCCACCAAAAATGCAAAAGAGATCCTCTTTCTCTGCATCCTCACCAACACCTGTTATTGCCTGAGTTGTCAATGTTGGCCATTCTGACAGGTGTAAGGTGGTATCTCATGGTGGTTTTGATTTGTATTTCTCTGATGATGAGTGATGTTGAGCATTTTTTCATGTGTCGGTTGTCCATCTGGATGTCTTCTTTGGAGAAGTGTCTATTCATCTCTTTTGCCCATTTCTTCACTGGATTATTTGTTTTTTGGGTGTTGAATTTGATAAGTTCTTTATAAATTTTGGATACTATCCCTTTATCTGATATGTCATTTACAAATATCTTCTCCCATTCTGTCGGTTGCCTTTTAGTTTTGCTGATTGTTTCCTATGCTGTGCAGAAGCTTTTTATTTGATGAGGTCCCAGTAGTTCATTTTTGCTTTTGTTTCCCTTGTCTCCAGAGATGTGTTGAGTAAGAAGTTTCTGTGGCCAAGATCAAAGAGGTTTTTGCCTGCTTTCTCCTTGAGGATTTTGATGGCTTCCTGTCTTACATTGAGGTCTTTCATCCATTTTGAGTTTATTTTTGTGTATGGTGGAAGAAAGTGGTCCAGGTTCATTCTTCTGCATGGTGCTATCCAGTTTTCCCAGCACCACTTGCTGAAGAGACTGTCTTTATTCTATTGGATATTCTTTCCTGCTTTGTCAAAGATGAGTTGGCCATACGTTTGTGGGTCCATTTCTGGGTTCTCTATTCTATTCCATTGATCTGAGTATCTGTTCTTGTGCCAGTACCATACTGTCTTGATGATTACAGCTTTGTAGTATAGCTTGAAGTCTGGGATTGTGATGCCTCCTGCTTTGGTTTTCTTTTTCAAGATTGCTTTGGCTATTCAAGGTCTTTTCTGGTTCCATACAAATTTTAGGATTATTTGTTCTAGTTCTGTGAAGAATGTTGGTGTTACTTTGATAGGGATTGAATTGAATATGTAGATTGCTTTGGGTAGTATTGACATTTTAACAATGTTAGTTCTTCCTATCCAGGAGCATGGAATCTTTTTCCATTTTTTTGTGTCTTCTTCAATTTCTCTCATAAGCTTTCTATAGTTTTCAGTGTATAGATTTTTCACCTCTTTGGTTAGATTTATTCCTAGGTATTTTATGGTTTTTTTGTGCAACTGTAAATGGGATCAAGTCCTTGATTTCTCTTTCTGTCGCTTCATTGTTGGTGTATAGGAATGCAACCGATTTCTGTGCATTGATTTTATATCCCGCAACTTTGCTGAATCCATGAATCAGTTCTAGCAGTTTTTTGGTGGAATCTTTTGGGTTTTCCATATAGAGTATGATGTCATCTGCAAAAAGTGAAAGTTTGACCTCCTCCTGGCCAATTTGGATGCCTTTTATTTCTTTGTGTTGTCTGATTGCAGAGGCTAAGACTTCCAATACTATGTTGAATAACAGTGGTGAGAGTGGACATCCCTGTCTTGTTCCTGACCTTAGGGGGAAAGCTCTTAGTTTTTCCCCATTGAGGATGATATTAGTGTTGGGTCATTCAGATATGGTTTTTATGATCTCAAGGTATGCTCCTTCTATCCCTACTTTCTTGAGGCTTTTTATCAAGAAAGGAGGCTATATTTTGTCAAATGCTTTCTCTGCATCTATTGAGAGAATCATATGGTTCTTGTCCTTTCTTCTATTGATGTGATGAATCATGTTAATTGTTTTTGTAGATATTGAACCAGCCCTACATCACAGGTATAAATCCCACTTGGTCGTGGTGAATAATTTTTTTAATGTATTGTTGGAGCCGGTTGGCTAATATCTTGTTAAGGATTTTTGCATCCATGTTCATCAGGGAAATTGGTCTATAGTTCTCCTTTTTAGTGTGGTCTCTGGTTTTGGAATTAAGGTAATGCTGGCTTCATAAAAAGAACTTCAGGGGAAGTTTTCCTTCCATTTCCATTTTTTGAAGCAGTTTCAAGAGAATAGGTGTTAATTCTTCCTTAAATGTTTGGTAGAATTCCCTGGAAAGCCATCTGGCCCTGGACTCTTGTTTTTTGACAGATTTTTTATTACTAATTTGATTTCCTTACTAGTTATGTGTCTGTTCAAATTTTCTATTTTGGTAGTGTATATGTTTCTAGGTATTTGTCCATTTCTTCCAGATTACCCATTTTATTGGCATATAATTGTTCATAATATTCTCTTATTATTGTTTTTGTTTCTGCTCTATTGCTTGTGGTCTCCCCTCTTTCATTATTGATTTTATTTATTTGGGTTCTTGCCTTTTTCTTCTTGATCAAACTGGCTAGTGGTTTATCAATTTTATTAATTTTTTCAAAGAACCAGCTTCTGGTTTCATTGATCTGTTCTACTGGTTTTGTTTGTTTGTTTGTTTCAATAGCATTAGTTTCTGCTCTAAGCGTTATTATTTCCTGTCTTCTGCTGGTTTTGGGTTTTATTTGCTGGTTTTTTTTTTTCTAGCTCCTTAAGGTGTAAGATTAGTTTGTGTATCTGAGATCTTTCTTCCTTCTTTAGGAAGGCCTGGATTGCTATATACTTTCCTTTTATGACTGCCTTTGCTGCATCGCAGAGATTTTGGGTTGTGGTGTTATCTTTTCATCGACTTCCATATACTTTTTAACTTCCTCTTTAACTGCTTGGTTAGCCCATTCATTCTTTGGTAGGATGTTCTTCAGTCTCCAAGTATTTGTTACCTTTCCAAATTTTTTCTTGTGGTTGATTTTGAGTTTCATAGCGTTGTGGTCTGAAAATATGCACGGTATGATCTCGATTTTTTTGTACTTACTTAGGGCTGATTTGTGTCCCAGTATATGGTCTATTCTGGAGAACGTTCCATGTGCACTGGAGAAGCATGTATATTCTGCTGCTTTAGGATGAAATGTTCTGAATATATTTGTGAAGTCCATCTGGTCTGGTGTGTCATTCAAAGCCATTGTTTCCTTGTTGATTTTTTGATTAGATGATCTGCCCATTGCTGTGAGTGGGGTGTTGAAGTCTCCTACTGTTATGTTATTACTATCAATGAGTTTCTTTATGCTTATGATTAATTGATTTATATATTTGCGTGCTGCCACATTTGGTGCATCAATGTTCACAATTGTTAGGTCTTCTTGGTGGATAGACCCCTTGATTATGACATAACGCCCTTCTGCATCCCTTGATACAGTCTTTATTTTAAAGTCTAGATTGTCTGCTATAAGTATGGCTTCTCCAGCTTTCTTTTGTTGACTATTAACATGATAGATGGTTCTCCATCCCCTTATTTTCAATATCAAAGTGTCTTTAGGTCTAAAGTGGGTCTCTTGTAAACCACATGTAGATGGATCTTGTTTTCTTATCCATTCTCTTACCCTATGTCTTTTGATTGGAGCATTGAGTCCATTGATGTTTAGAGTGAGTACTGAAAGATATGAATTTATTGCCATTATGATGCTTGTCGAGTATGTATTATTTCTAATAATTGTGTTATTTATATTTTTTTCTTGACTTGTACTGGCTAGGGTCTCTACTATAATGATAAATATTATTTTGCATTGTGTATAAAAATGTATATAGCAAATATTGTGTAAATAATAGGTTTATATAATATATTTATAATATGTTATAAATATTATTATGTGAATACAAAGCATGAAAATGTGAAATTTTCCAGTCTCAAGAGGAGAGTATTCAATAATTTAACATTAAATACAGTATCTGTGGATTTTTTCTGAAAATAATATTTTAAAAAATTTTTAATATTTATTTCTTTTTAGCAGGGGAGGGGCAAAGAGAGAGAGACAGAGAATCTGAAAGGGCTCTGCACTGACAGGCTAACAGCAGTGAGCACAATGCAGGGTTCAAACTCAGGAACCATGAGACCATGACCTGAGCTGAAGTTGGATGCTCAACCGACTTAGCCATTGAAAATAATCTTAATAGATTAAGGGAGTTTCCTTCTATTCTTATTTTGTTAAAAGTTTTAATCATGAATGTATGTTGACTTATATCAAATGATTTACTATATCAATTAAGATAATTCTATGGTTTTTCTAATGTTATTCTGTTACCAGAATAATTCTGTAAGTATAATGTGCTAACATTAGAAAAATAAATTCTCGGGGCACCTGGGTGGCTCAGACAGTTAAGCATCTAACTTTTGATCTCAACTCAAGTCATGATCTCACGGTCTGTGAGTTCAAGCCCCATGTGGGGCTCTGTGCTGACAGCATAGAGCCTGCTTGGAATTCTCTCTCCATCTCTCTCTCTGCCCCTACCCTACCCGTGCTCTTTCTCTCTCTCAAAATAAAGAAGTAAATTTAAATAAAAAGAAAAATAAATTATGACTGCATTCATGGAATAAACCCCACTGTGTTACAGTAGAGTGTATTTTTTCACATTGCTGGATGTAATTTGTCAAAATTTTGTGCAGATTTCCATATCTGCATCATAAGAGAGACTAGTCTGTAGCTTATGTTCTGGTTGTTTTGAGTTTAATTTACTCTTTTGTTTTCCTAGTTTCCAAAAGTGGAAACCTAGGTTATCGATGTGAGGTTTGTTCTTTTCTAAAAGAGATTGTTTACAACTATAAATTTCCCTCTAAGCACTACTTTACCTGCATGCCATAATTTTCATATGTTGTATTTTTGTTTTCATCAGTTCTAACCTCCCTTGTGATTTTTTTTTTCTTTGACACATGGGTTATTGTAAAGTTTGTTATCTACACTGGACTGGATAGACTTAACACATATATTCAGAACCTTTCATCCTAAAGCAGCAGAATACACATTTTTCTCAAGTGCACATGGAACATTCTCCAGAAGAGATTACATACTGGGTCACAATTCAGTCCACAATAAGTACAAAAAGATCAATATCATACCATGGATATTTTCAGAACATAATGCTATGAAACTTGAAATCAACCAGAAGAAAAAATTTGGAAAGACCACAAATACCTGGAAATTAAAGAACATCCTACTCAACAATGAATGACTTCACCAAGAAATTAAGAGAAAATTAAAAAGTACATGGAGGGGCACCTGGGTGGCTCAACGGTTGAGCGTCTGACTTCAGCTCAGGCCATGATCTCACATTCCGTGAGTTCAAGCCCCACATCGGGCTCTGTGCTGACAGCTCAGAGCCTGGAGCCTGCTTCAGATTCTGTGTCTCCCTATCTTTCTGCCCCTCCCCTGCTCATGCTCTCTCTCTGTCTCAAAAATAATAAAAGCATTAAAAAAATTTTTTTAAAAAGTACACAGAAGCTAATGAAAATGAAAATATTTTCAGTCCAAAACCTGTCAGGTACAACAAAGGTGTCATAAGAGGGAAGTATGTAGCAGTCCAGGCCTTCCTAAAGAAGAAAGAAATGTCTCAAATACACAACCTAACCTTACACCTAAAGGAGCTGGAAAAAGAACAGCAAATAAATCCCCAAAACAGCAGAAGAAGTGAACCGATAAAGATTAGAGCAGAAATCAATAATATCAAAAGAAAAAAGAAAAATACAGTAGAACTGATCAACAAAACCAGGAGCTGATTCCTTGAAAGAATTAACAAAATTGATAAACCCCTAGTAAGATTGATCAAAAAGAAAAAAAGGAAAAGACCCAAATAAATAAAATCACAAATGAAAGAGGAGAGATCATAACGAAATCACAGAAATACAAACAATAAGAAAATATTATGAGCAATTAATTCCCAGAAACATATAAACTACTGAAAAAAACTGATACATATAAAAACTGAAAAAATAAAGAAATAGAAAATTTGAACACACCCATAACCAGTAAAGAAATTGAATCAATAATCAAATATCTCCCAACAAACAAGAGTCCAGGGCCAGAGGGCTTTCCAGGGGAATTCTACAAAACACCTAAAGAAGAGTTAACACCCATTCTAAAAGAAGTTGTTCTGAAAAGTAGAAATAGAAGAAAACTTCCAAATTCATTCTATGAAGCCAGCATTATCTTGATTCCAAAACCAGACAAAGACCCCACTAAAAAGAAGTACAGACCAATTTCCCTGATGAGCATGGATGCAAAAATCTTCAACAAGTTACTAGCCAACCAGATCCAACAATACATTAAAAGAATTATTCACCACAACCAAGTGGGATTTATACCTGGGATTCAGGGCTGGTTCAGTACCCATAAAATAATCAATGTGATACATCACATCAATAAAAGAAAAGACAAGAACCACATGATCCACTCAATAGATGCAGAGAAAGCATTTAAGCATTTAATTACAAAATTAAAAATGGAACTACCCTACCACCCAGCAATTTCACTATTAGGTAGTTACCCAAAGGACACAAAAATGCTGATTTGAAGGGGCACATGCCCCCCAGTGTTTATAGCAGCACTATCAACAATAACCAAATTGTGGAAACAGCCCAAATGTCCATCAACTGATGAATGAATAAAGAAGATGTGATATATATAAAGAAGATCAAGTCAATTGATAGCATTGTTAAAATTGTCTATATCTTTGCTGATTTTCTGACTACTTGTTCTATCAATTTTGAAAGCAGTGTAGTGAGATCGTCAGCTATTATTGTTGAATTGTCTATTTCTTCTTCCAATTCGGTCAGAATTTGCTTCATATATTTGGGGGATATGTTGTTAATTGTATATATGTTAATAATTTTTATATCACCTTGAGAAATTGACCCTTTTATCGTTGTGATGTGTCCCTCTTCATCTTTAATAATATGTGTAACTAAACTCTTTTTTTTGTCTTATATTAATGTAGTCACTCAACCTCTCATGATTACTGTTTCTGTAAATATCTTTTTCTATTCTTAACTTTCAAACTATGTATATCTTTGGATCCAAAGTTTGTTCTCATGAATGGCATATCACTGGATCATGTGTTTTAATCAATCTGAAAGTGTCTGCCTTTTGGTTATTTAATTTATTTAAATTGAATGTAACTATTTATATGGATGGACTTATAATTATTTTTCTATCTCATGACTTTTTGGTTGCTTTGTTTCTCTTTACTGCCCTTTTTCTGTTAAATAGATTTTTATAGTATGCCATTTTTAATTTTTGGTTGATGTTTTAACATTTTTAAAGCTATTTTTAATGTTTCTACAAGAGTTACAATATGCATCTTAATTTATTGCAATCTTCAGATTAATACTAATTGAATTCCAGCAAACTACTAAAACTTTTGCACCAATATACTTTCATGCACCCTGTTGTCTCTCTGGTGTGATTATTGTCACATATATTATCAACATATGTTACAAGCTCAACAATTAAACATTATAAGAATTGCTTTCTATGATCTTTTTTCTATTAAAGAGGTTAAAAAAGGAAAAGAATAACATTTCTAGTAGTTTTTATAGTAGCTTACATATTTACTAGCTCTGGTATTCAATTCATTCTAGTATTGTTCCCTTCCTCCAGTATAGTCCCATTCCTACCTCTACGCCTTTCTGCTATTGTTGTCATATATGTTACTTTATGTGTTATAAATCCAGCAATACAATTTTATAACTATTGTTGTTTGCCTAAATTAAGAAAAGCTATTAGGTATATACATAAAGGATACAAAAAAAAACTGATTCAAAGGGAGATATGCACCCCAATGTTTATGGCAGCATGATCAACAATGGCCAAATTATGGAAAGAGCCCAACTGTCCATTGACTGATAAATGGATAAAGAAGATGTGGTATGTATGTATATATGCGTGTGTGTGTGTGTGTGTGTGTGTGTGTGTGTGTGCGTGTGCGTGTGTCTCTTACTCAGCCATCAAAAAGAACGAGATCTGGTCATTTGCAATGATGTGGATGGAGCTAAAGAGTATTTTACTAGGTGAAATAAGTCAGTCAAGAACGACAAATACCATATGATTTCATTCATATATGGAACTTAAGACACAAAACCAATGAACATAGTGGGGGAAAAGAGAGGTAAGCCACAAAACAGACTGTTAACTATGGAGACTAAACTGAGGGTTATTGGAGAAGAGGAGTGGGGGGCTGGGCTAAATGGGGGGCAGGTATTAAGGAGGGCACTTGTGATGAGGACTGGGTGTTGTGTGTAAGTGGTGAATCACTAAATTCTATACCTGAGATTAATGTTATGTATGTTAACTAACTGGAACTTAAATTAAAATTTGAAAAAGAGAAAAGAAACTAACAGGTATCTGAAAAGATGCTCAGTATCGTTAATCATCAGGGAAATGCAAAATAAAACCACAATGAGATATCACCTCACATCTGTTAGGATGCCTATTATTAAATAAACAGATAACAAGTGTTGATGAGGATGTGGAGAAAAGAAAACCCTTGTACACTGTTGGTGGGAATGCAAATTGGTGCAGACATTATCGAAAAAAGTAAGGTGATTTCTCAAAAAATTAAAAATAGAGTTACCATACGGTCCAGCAATCCTACTTCTGGATATATATAGTCAAAGAAATTTAAGTTAAGATCTTGCAGTGATACCTGCACCCCCATGTTTATTGTGCCATGATTCATAACAGCCAAGATATGGAAGCAACCTAACTGTCCATTGATGGATAAATGGATGAAGGAAATATGGTAAGTATACACAGTGGAACACTTTTCAGCCTTAAAAGAAAGGAAAGATATCTTGCATTTGTGGCAACACAGATAAACCTGGAGGACATTCTGCTAAGTGAACTAAACCAAACACAGAAAGACAAATACTATAATACAACTTCTATAAGGAATCTAAATTAGTCAAACTTATAAAAGCAGAGAGTTAAATGGTAGTTTCCAGGGTTGGAGGGAGGAAGAAATGGGGAGGTATTGGTCAAAGGGTACAAAGTTTCAGTTATGCAAGATGAATAAGTCCTAGAGATCTACTGTATAATATTCCCATTAGTTTATAATACGGTATTATATTCTTAAAATGTGTTAACAGGATATTTCTTATGGTAAAAATGTAACAGGATATTTCTTACTGTTTTTGTCATGAAGTGACAATAATAATTGTTATTATTAATCAATCAAAAGGGCAGGAGGAAGCTTTTGGAGATGCTAGATATGTTTACGACATAGATTGTGATGATGGTTTCACAAATGTACACTTATTTCCAAACATCATGTTGCGTGTATTAAATAAATACAGTCTTTGTATGCCAATAATACCTCAGCAAAATGTTTTTTTAGAAAAAGAAATATATGTATACATTTTTATAATTACCTTTACCAGTATTCTGTGTTTCTTCATGCGGATTAACACTTCCATCTGCTTTCACTTGTTTTTAATTTCAAGAACTCGTAAGGCAGATTTGCTAGCAACAAATTCAGCCTTTCTTGAGCTGGAAACATCTTCATTTCACCTTCATTTCTAAAGGATAGTTTCACTGGATATCATATTCTTGGTTTGATAAGGGTTCTTTTTTTCTTTCAGCACTTGAAATACATCAAATCTCTCTCTCTCTACAGGCCACTAGTATTACTGATGAAGAGTTAGTTGTTCATATTATTGGGATTCCCTTGCACATTTGAGTCATTTACTGTGTTCAAGATTTTCTCTTTACCTTTGGCTTTCAGAGGTTTGACTATGATGTGCCTAGATGTGGATCTCTGTGTTTATTTTACCTGGATATGTAGATCACTGTCTTTTATGAAATTTGACAACTTTTCAGGCATTACTTCTTCTCCTTTCTCTATTTCATTTCATGTATGTTGGTATACTTGATGACTACCCACATGTCTCTAATGATGTTTTTCTTCATTCCTTTAGTCTCTATTCTTCAAATTGAGGTAAGTTCCAATGACCTATCTTCAAGCTTCCTGCCAATATCCTCCTTCAGATCAGATCTACTGTTGAATTTTTCATTCCAATTACTCTACTTTTCAGCTGTACAATTTCCAATTGGATCTTTTTAAAAATAATTTACATCATTTTGTTGATGTTATCTATTTGATGAGTAGTTTTCACATGCTTTCCTTTAACATTTTAAGTCTTTTTTTTTTTTTTTAGTTCTTTGAACATATTTAAATGATTTCTTTGAAGACTTTATTGGGCCAACATCTGGGCTCCCTCAGAGACTGCTTCTGTTGACTTTTTTTTTTTTATCGTGTGTGTGGGTAACACTATGCTCTTTCTTTTCTATTTTGCCTTTTTTGTTGTTGAAAAAATTTTCAGTAATATGTTGCATTAAAACTCTAAATACCGATTCCCCACCCAGCAGGAATGAATGTTCTTGATGCTTGTTTACTTTCTATTTTAGTGACATGCTTGGGCTAATTCTGTAGTCTGTTTCCCCACAGTGTGAAGACTATGCTGTCCTTGCTATGTTTCTATTATAATTCCTTTCTTAGTTTTAAGCTTCCCTTCCTAGCGTCACCCATGTGTCACTACAACCCAATGGCAACAATGATGGATCAGAGGTTCTGCTTAAACACCTTGAGCTAATAAGGTGTTGCTATTGGATCTGAGTGTGAGTTGGAAAATGTTTTCAAAGTTCAGGGAGTTTACAGATGTGTCCTATTTTTTACTTTCTGCTTTCTCAGAGCCTTACATTCAGCCAGGGATGAGTAGCTTCCTAGGACACTATCTGGTCCCTCCTGAGCATGCACATCCAAGCTCATGTGCACAGACTTCCAGACCATCAGGGATAAGTGGTATTTTAGCAAGATTCTCATTGGCTGTCTTACTCCCTGGAACCCCCTATTAAATTTCTGATTGCTCTGCCATTTTATTGCTTGCTCCAACTGGCATTGTGACCTCAAGCTAATTGAAATGTTCATCTTCCTTGTTTATTTGCCCCTAAGATCTCTACTGTTTTCTCTGTAACATCCCAAGACATTGGTTTTTTTTCATGCTCTTTCCCAAATAATGTCAGATCCCTCTGCCAGAGCAGAGGGGTTGCCATATCCCATGGCCTGGCTGCCAACCTAGGTAGAAATTCTGCAGCACCAAATGGATTTGGGACAGGATGCAGTTCAAAGAAACTTCTAGCTAAAATACTACAGACTTCCACTGTTATTATGATTCAGTTTAGATTCCCTTGTTAAATGTTTCCCAATTTTTTGTCCTTTCATCAATTTCCAGAGTCTGACAACTTTGTCCAGTTTCATCATTGCTTCTTAAATTTATTTAAAGTCATTGAAATGTTTTCAATGCCAATATATGTGGTATATTTTGACATATCTTCCATGTGGAATAGAAAACAATGAATACATACCAGCTGTTGGTATATTTACCCTTAAATTATATGTCTTTTAAATGTGTTGACTCTTGGGGCACCTGGGTGGCTCAGTCGGTTAAGCAGCAGACTTCGGCTCAGGTCATGATCTTGCGGTCCGTGAGTTCGAGCCCCGCGTCGGGCTGTGTGCTGACAGCTCAGAGCCTGGAGCCTGTTTCAGATTCTGTGTCTCCCTCTCTCTGACCCTCCCCTATTTATGCTCTGTCTCTCCCTGTCTCAAAAAATAAATAAAAACGTTAAAAAATTAAAAAAAAATAAATGTATTGACTCTTTCATTATGAAATGTCTCTCTTTATCTCTGGTAACATCCTTATAAAGTTTTCTTTGTGTGATATTAATGTAGCCATTTCACTTTCTTATTAGTAGATGCACAATATTTTTTCCATCCTTAACTTTTAACTCCTCTTTATACTTAAAAGACTTTTTTGTGAGAAGCATATAACCCAATCTAGCGATTTCTGCCTTTTAATTAGACTATTTCATGGTACTGTTTAATGTGGTTATTAATGTGGTTGAATTTAACTCTACCACTTTGCTGCATGTTTTATTATTTTCCCCATCTACTCTTTTTCTTTCATTCCTCTTTACCCACCTGTGTTGGTATATTCATTTTATTCCTCCTAATAGTTGAGTAGTCGAGGAGAGATGTCAGAGTCTGAGTCTTGAAGATTTGTGGTACTTAATTGGAAAATCTCAGAAAAAAGAAATACAACAAATTAAAATTCTGTTTTGAAAGGAATATAGAATAGGGCTCCTTCTTTGAGTCATCAGCCCTTTTGGCCTACTGTCCTCAATTTCAACCAATTTCTCAGCACCAAACTCTGACTTCTGTCTTCTCATTCTGATAAGGCTGTATTTTTTTGCTTAAGCTCCATTCTCCCATCTACTACTTCAAACCAAGAAGCACCCTCAGGGGAAGAATCTGAGTAAATATTGAGCTTACCTAACTTATGTTATGTCTCTTTTTTCAAAAACTGTTTCCTCATTTATTCTGCCTACTTTGAATGGTCTCTAATTCTTTCAAATAGTTTTTTTTAATCATTGTTTTAGTTAGGCTTTATAATTTTTATAAGTAAAAAGGTATAGGCAAAATGTATAGATGTATAGTTTTCATTTATATTACATTTATAGTATAAATGTATAGATGTATAGTTTTCAATACAAGCAGGTAGCTATTGATATGTGTATGTGTGTACACAAATAGAGTCTGAGATTTTTGACATCTCAATAGCAATGAGCACACCTACCACATAGATATTGCTTTCGAAATACCATTCTTTTTCTATGTTTTTAATGTTTATTTTATTTTTGAGACAGAGACACACAGAGTGCAAGCAGGGAGGGACAGAGAGAGAGGGAGACACAGAACCTGAAGCAGACTCCAGGCTATGAGCTGTCAGCACAGAGTGCAACACAGGGCTCGAACTCACAAACCGTGAGATCATGACCTGAGACAAAGTCACCCTAAAATACCATTCTTTATAAAAGGAACCAGACTTCCTTGGAGATATAACTGATTTTAGAGCTGAGGAAAGGAAAATGCAAAATGATCATATAAAGTAAGAGTGGATACATGCTCTTTACACATTGTGCTTTTGATTTGCGATGGTAAGTGATGACAAAGATCTCTTCCTGCGTCTGTTGGTCATCTGGATGTCTTCTTTGGAGAAATGTCTGTTCATCTCTTCTGACCATATTTTAATTGGAATTTTTGGTTTGGGGGTGTTGAGTTTTATAAGTTCTTTATATATTTTTGATACTAACCCTTTATCATATATGTCACTTGTAAATATCTTCTCATTCTATAGATGGCCTTTTAGTTTTGTTGAATGTTTCCTTCGCTGTGCAGATTTTTCTTTTGATGTAGTCCCAATAGCTTATTTTTGCCTTTGTGTTGTTGTTGTTGTTGTTGTTTGCCTCAGGAGACATACCTAGAAAGAAGTTGCTACATTTGATGTCAAAGAGGTTACTGCCTGTTTTCTAGGATTTTCATGGTTTCATGTCTCACATTTAGGTCTTTCATCCATTTTGAATTTATTTTTCTGTCTGGTGTCAGAAAGTGGTCCCATTTCACTCTTTGCGTGTTGCTGTCCAGTATTCCCAACACCATTTGTTGAAGAGACTGTCTTCTTTCCATTGGATATTCTTTTCTGCTTTGCCAAAGATTAATTGACCATATAGTTGTGGGTTTATTTTTAGGTATTCTATTTTGTTCTATTGATCCATGTGTCCATTTCTGTGCCAGTACCATACTGTCTTGATGACTATAGCTTTCTAATGTAACTCTATGTCCAGAGTTGTGATGTCTCCAGCTTTGCTTTGTTTTGTGAAGGTTGCTTTGACTATTTGGAGTCTTTTGAGTTCCATTCAAATTTTAGGACTGTTTGTTCTAGTTCTGTGAAAAATGCTGTTGGCATTTTGATAAGGACTGCATTAAATGTGTACGTTGCTCTGGGTAATATAGACATTTTGACAATATTTGTCTTTCCAATTCATGAGCATGGAATGCCTTTCCATTTCTTTGTATCATCTTCCACTCCTTTCATTAGCATTTTATAGTTTTCCAAGTACAGGACTTTCACCTTTTTGGTTAGGTTTATTCTTAGGTATCTTACTATTTTTGTGCAATTGTAAGTGGGATTATTTTCTTAATTTTCCTTTCTGCTGCCTCATATATATATATAGAAATGTATATATGTTGTATATAGAAATGCAACAGATTAATGTACATTGATTTTTTTATCCTGCAACTTTACTAAATTCGTTTATCACTTCTAGCAGTTTTTTGGTGGAGTCTCTCAGGTTTTCTAAACAAAGGATTGTGTCATCTGCAAATAGTGACAATTTTACTTCTTTTTTATTGATTTGGATGCCTTTTATTTCTTTTTGTTCTCTGATTGTTGTGGCTAGAACATCCAGTACTATGTTGAATAGAAGTGATGAGAGTAGACATCTTGTTCCTGAAAGCAGAGAAAAAAATTCTCAGTTTTTCTCACTAAGGATGATGTTAGCTGTGGGTTTTCCATATGTGACCTTTATTATGTTGAGGTACGTTCCCTCTAAACCTACTTTGTTGAGGGTTTTTATCAAGAATGGATGTTATACTTTGTCAAATGCTTTTTCTGCATCTATTGAAATAATCATATGTTTCTTATCCTTTTTCTTATTGATGTGATATATCATGTGGATTAATTTGCTAATATTGAACCATGTTTGCAACCCAGGAATAAATCCCACTTGATCATGGTGAATGATTTTTAAAATATGTTGTTGGATTCCGTTTGCTAGTATTTTATTGAGGAAATTTTGCATCTGTGTTCATCGGGGATATTGGCATGTACTTCTCTTTTTTGGTAGTGTCTTTTTTGTTTTTCGTACTATGATAGTACTGGCCTCATGGAATGAATTTGGAAGTTTTCCTTCCTTTTCTATTCTTTGCAATGGTTTGAGAGTAATAACTATAAACTTTTCCTTAAGAGTTCCATAGAATTCTCCTGTGAAGCCATCTGGTCCTGGACTTTTTGTGTTGAGAGTTTTTTGATTACTGATTCAATTTCTTTGCTGGGTATCAGTCTGTTCAAATTTTCTATTTCTTACTGTCTCAGTTTTGGTAGTTACATGTTTCTAGGAATTTGTCCATTTTCTCTAGGTTATCCAATTTGTTGGCATATAGTTTTTCATAATATTCTCTTATCATTGTATTTCTGTAATGTGTTTGTTATTTCTCTTCTCTCATTTGTGATTTTATTTATTTGAATCCTTTCTCATTTTTATTCAGAAGTCTGGCTACAGGTTTGTCAATTTTATTGATGTTTTTCAAAAAACCAGTTCCTGATTTCATCAATTTGTTCTTTTTTTTTTTTTTTTTTTTTTTTAGTTTCTATATCACTTCTTTCTGCTCTAATCTTTATTATTTACTTCTTTCTGCTGGTTTCAGTGGGTTTTTTTTGTTTTTGTTTTTGTTTTTGTTGTTCTTTTTCTAGGTCCCTTAGGTGTAACGTTAGATTGTTTATTTGAGATTTTTCTTGCCTCATTAGGTAAGCATGTATTGCTATGCACTTCCCTCTTAGAAACAGTTTTCCTGCATCTCAAAGCTTTTGAACCATTTTGTTTTCACTTTCATTTGTTTGCATATACTTTTTTGTTTTTTCTTCTATTTCCTGGTTGACCTACTCATTGTTTAGTACCATGGTATTTAATCTCCATGTATTTGAGGTGTTTCCCGATTTTTTCTTATGGTTGACTTCTAGTTTCATAGCATTGTGATCAGAAAACATGCATGGTATGGCTTTGATCTTCTTGAATTTTTCGAGGCTTGTTTTATGGGCTAATATGTAATCATTTCTGGAGACTATTCCATGTGCACTTGAAAAGAATGTGTATCCTGTGTTGGGGTGGAATGTTCTGAATACACCTGTTAAATCCATCTGATCCAGTGTGTCATTCAAAGCCATGGCTTCCTTGTCAACTTTCTGTTTAGATGACTTATTCATTGATGTAAGTGGGATTTTAAGGTCCTCTACTATTATTGTATTATTGTCAAGGAGTTCCTTTATGTTTCTCATTAACTGTTTTATGTATCTGTGTGTTCCTATGTTGGGTGCATAAAAATTTAACATTTGTTGTATCTTCTTGTTGGATTGTCCCCTTTACTATTATATAGTGTCCTAGTCATGAACTCCTTTTGTTTTTGTCTGTTTGGGAAATTCTTCACCTCTCCTCCTATACTGAATGATAGCATTGCTGGATAGAGTATTCAGGGCTTCAATTTTTTCCCATTCAACACTTTGAATATATCATGCCACTGCATTCTGTCTTGGAAACTTTCTACTAAAAAATCAGCTGATAGCCTTTTGGGTTTTCCTTTGTATATTACTGTCTTAATTTCTCTTGCTGCTTTTAATTTTCTTTCTTTATCACTACATTTTGACGATTTAATTATACTATGTCTTGGTGTGGATCTGCTCTAGTTAATTTTGTGGGGGATTCTTGTGCCTCTTGGATCTGGGTATCTGTTTCTTTCCCCAGATTATGGAAGTTTTCAGCTACTACTTCTTCAAATAAATTTCCTGCCCCTTTTCTCTCTCTTCTTCTTCTGTGATTCCTATAATACAAAGGTTATTTGTGTTTGATAGAGTCACTGAGTTCCCTAAATCTATTCTTATTTTGCATAATTCTTTCTCTCTCTTTTGTTCAGCTTGATCACTTTCCATTACTCTGGTCTTCTAGGTCATTAGTTAGTTCTTCTGCTTCTTCCATCAGGCATGTTTCTCATTTTGTTTATGGAGCTCTTTATCTCTGCTATGCTATTCCTTATCTCTGGATTAAGTTCTCACTTATACCTTCACTCTTTTCTCAAGTCCAGTGAGTACTCTTATGATCATTTCTTAAAATACTCCACCAGGCATGTAACTTACACCTGTTTCACTTAGATCTTTGGCCATGGCCTGTCCTGTTCTTTGGTTTGGGAGATATTTCTCTGTCTCGTCATTTTTGCAAATCTCTGTGCCTGTTTCTGTGTTTTAGGATAGACAGCTATGTCTCCTGTTTTTGAGCATAATAGCCCTATGAAGGAAAGCTCCTCTACTGCCCTGCCAGGTAGTATCCCCTCTTCCCCAAGACCTGATGCTTCCAATTGTGCCTCCAATGTGTGCTGCATGTGCTCTGCTGTTTTCTCCTGGCCCTCTATAAGGCCAATCATCTGCAAAGATTCTCTTGGCCTGTTGTGGGAAGTGTTTGGTCCCCAGGCTGAATGTGGAGCATTTTAACGAGGTGTGCTCTGGTCTGCTTGTGAAATGAGACCTTTTACATCACTGCCAGTACTGAAGCTCCACAAAATTCTCCACTCAAAAGACCTGGTGTGAGTATAGGTTTAGGTCTGTCTTCTAAGTGAGGGGATCCATTCCACTGGGACTGAGGCAAGTATGGCTGTGAAGAGCAGTTCCACAAAAGCATGAGGTGGCAGAGCTGGATGTAAGTAAGTTAAGTAGCAAGTGTCAATGCTGTGCTATTACCCTCAGGTGGCCCTGTTTATGCTGAGGGGCCGGGGTGGCAGGTGCCATTTCCTTTGTTCCCAGAGTGATCTTCCTGTTAATGCTGCCTCTGTGGGACAGGCTCCAAGATGAACAAATAAACTCCCCACAGTGTGCCACAGGTGCTCTTCAGATCACTGTTTCCACACTGTGTGTCCATGGGCTATTTACCCTGTCCTCTCTCTAAAAGCAGCTCCAATTCTTTCTGGGCTCTACCCAAGTCAAGTTCACTGACCTTTAAAACCAGGCTTTAAGTCTCTCTGATTGCAAGACTCCATGCCACTTGGCTCCCCCTATGTTTCCAAGCTAATTGCTATGAAAATTCGTTTTCCCATGAGACCTACTATGTGTTAGTCTGTCTCCCATCCCTCTACATGACTATGGCTCCCTCCCCTCGGCAGCCACAATCTGTTTCTGTCTCACACTGTATCTTTGTATTTCCTACCTTTTTCAATGTGGCCTCTTCTCTACCTTCAGTTGTGGAGCTTGTTCTCCCAGTCTTTGGGTTGATTTCTGGGATATAGGATGATTTGATAGTTATCTAGTTGTATTTGTGGGACAAGGCAACCCTAGGGTCCTCCTACTTCACCACCATCTTCCCCTCTCTTCCATAGAGATTTTGTTTTTAATTTTTTAATGTGTATTTATTTTTGAGAGAGAGACAGAGCATGAGTGAGGGAGGGGCAGAGAGAGAGAGAGACACAGGATCTGAAGCAGAATCCAGGCCCTGAGCCGTCAGCCCAGAGCTTGACATAGGACTTGAACTCACAAACTGTGAGATCATGACCTGAGACAAAGTTGGACCCTTAACTGATTGGGTCACCCAGGGATCCCTCTTCCATAGAGATTTTTAAATGTTTTTCTTTATGATTGTAAAACAAATTTAAAAAATCAGTAAGTATACCGAATAATTGAACAGCACTAATTATCAAATTAACCTAATTGATATTTTTAAAACATTACACTACATGATGGAAAACTAAAAATGTCTTTCAAGTGTACATGTAACATTCATCAAGATAAACAACATGCTGGAGCATAAATTTTGTCTCAACAAATTCAAAATTATTAAAATTATAGAAGCCCAGTTCAGGATGGTGATATGGGAAGATCCTGAATTCACCTCTTCTGATGGACACCAATTTACAGCTACATAAAAAACAATGCTTTCTTAAAAAAGAAAGAAAAAAAACTAGCTGAACAATTGCTAACATAAGGCAAACAACAACAAAATACCATACCTCAAAGCAGGCTGGAGAGGCTGAGACACAATTTCACCATAAATTTAACCTTAAGCACATTGATCTACATTCAGGAGGGAACTCAAAACCCAGAGCTTCTCCAAAAAGAGTGAAGAATTTGAAGTTCACATTAAGCCCCTAACTTTTAACACCTTCACCTAGGAGATGAGCCCCTAAGACCTGTAGTTTTGGAAACCAGCTGGGCTTGGGTCCATGAGATCCACAAGTCTATAGTAAACTGAGAAATGGCTCTTAGATTGTTCAACCACTAGCACATATGCACCCTGGGTCACAGCACAGAGGCATTCAATTGAGAGGCACACAGACTTTGTATGAAGGAGGCCAATTAGCAAACCTTTATAACTGCAGCCTGAGGGGTAGGTTTCTAATTAAACATACATGTAAGGGCCCACTGCAATCCTCTCCAGAGACCTTGGGAGATGAAGCCAACTTTGTGCTCTCCCTCTGCCTTGACCCAGAGCACGAGTATTTACTGGAGAAGCGCCTGTTCACCTATCTGGTGCCCTGGGTTTTACCTCTGGTGCCCCAGTTTTTGTGGCTGTTGCCTGGTTTGCCTAGATCTGGTGGCCAGAGCAGCTTACTTTCCTGGGTCCCATGGGACAATAACAAACAGAAATATGGTTTGGGCCAGTTACCATCCACCAGGGCACCACACAGGCATCAGACTGAAATACACTCCAGTATTTCTATGAAAGGGCCCTATTTGCTCATCCTGGAGCTGAAGATCGAAGCTGGCTTGGCCCACATGTAAGGACCTACTGAGATACACTCAAGAGACAGAGGCTAGTAGATGCCATCTTTGCACTCTCCCTATGCCCCACTTCAAGTCATTGGTGTTTTCCAGAAAGGAGCTTTTTCACTCATCCAGCACCCCCATTTTTGTGACTGCCACCCAGGGGACACCTCTAGATTATGGAGCTCTGGTGCCTAGTGAGCCTTGCACTTGTGCTCCCTAAGATCTGTATATATTTGCATACTTTAAAAGCTGCCCTGAAAGTCTGGCTTCCAATCAGGCTGGATCTAGATGCTGTCTGAGATCATCCCCTTTGGGACACTGATAGGCCTTGGCACACTCTCAAATACCTGGAGTACTAAAAATAAAAGAGCCTGCTTAGACAAGCACAAAGATTTGAGAGATAACCAAGAACTACAGCAGTTTTGAATGATAAGTTTCATCTCCTACATGAGGCCACACCTTCAAGACTAGGAGAGGTAGCTTTTCTATCTTATGCACAAATGCCAATACAGAGAATCAGGGGAAATTAAGAAATAAGGATATGTTCCAAATAAAAGAACAATTTAAAACCTCAGAAATAAAAATAGAAAGAAACAATGATAAGTCATTTATCTGATAAAGAGTTCAAAATAATGGTCATAAAGATGCTCACTGAACTTGGGAGGAGAATGGATGAACATAGTAAGAACTTCAACAGGGAGTGACAACATAAAAAGCACCAAATAAAAGTCACTGAGCTAAAGAATACAATAGCTAAAGTAAAAAATAAACCAGAGATGTTCAACAGCAGATTAGATTAAGCAGAAGAAAGGATCAATGACCTGGAAGACTAGGCATTGCAATTCACTCAATCAGAGCACCAAAAACAAAAAAGATGAAAAAAAGTAAAGATCACTTAAGGGGTTTATGTGACAACATGAAGCAGATCAACAGTCACATAATAGCGGTCTCAGAAGAAGAGAGAAAAAAAAAAACAGCAGAGAACTTATTTCAAGAAATAATAGCTGAAAATTTCCCTGAAGGAAACATTTATCCAGGTCCAGGTGCTACAATGACTTCTAAACAAGATGAACCCAAAGAGACCCACAATAAGACATATTATAGTTAAAATGTCAAAGGTTAGAGACAGGGAGAGAATCTTAAAGCATTAAGAGAGAAACAATGTGTTACATACAAGGGAAACTCTGTAAGACTCTCAGCAGATTTTTCAGGAGAAAGTTTTCAGTCCCCAGAAGAGAGTGGCACAATATATTCAAAGTGGTGAAAGAGAAAAACCATCAACCAAGAATATTCTACCCTGAAATATTGTCATTCACAATTGAAGGAGAAATAAAACATTTTCCAGACAAGCAAAAGCTAAACGGGTTCATCAACACTAACTCAGCCTTACAAGAAATGTTAAAGGGACTTCTTCAGGCTGAAAAGAAAGGTTACTTTTTACTAACAGAACAACATAAAAAATATAAATCTTACTGGTAAAGGTAAATATACAATAAAATTCAGAATAGTCTAATGTAAAGGATTAATCACTTATAAAGCTACTGGGAAGCTTAAGTAAAAATAGTAAAAGTAACTATAACTACAATAATTAATAAGGGATACACAAAATAAAAAGATGTAGAATATGACATCAAAACACAAAATGTGGGGAAGGAGTAAAAATATAGTTTTAGAATGCATTCAAACTTAAGTTGTCATCCACTTAAAATAGCTTGTTATAAATATAAGTTGTAGTACATAAGCGTCATGGTGACCACAAAGCAAAAACCTATAGTACATACAAAACCATGTGTAGTCATGGTTTAGAGAATTTTTTATTTTTTTGTCCACGTTGTTCTTATTCTAGCAACTGACTTCTCTGAAAGCTTTTTTCTTTAGATCAGGTCCCAAATTTAGAACTATAAAGACTGACAGGGTATCTTTTGCACTGAGGTCATCTTTAGTTTTCTGAATGGATGTGTAATAGTCTCTTGTTTCGCTCCTTTATCTTGCTTATGTAGCCTGTGGAATGAACGCATGACTAAAATAAAGATGCTAGCAACAATTAGTAGGGCTGTATGCTCCAGTGTTCTCAAAATTGCTCAACAATATTGAAATAGTTGGTTTGTTTGACAGGTACACCCCAGTAGAAGAGATATTGAGACAAAGGAAGTAGCTCATTCTCCCCCTTGGAAAGAATAATTACTAGTAAGTTTACTTTTTCAGAGTAGAAACTTGTTTCTCTAGGGGCACCTGGGTGGCTGAGTTGGTTAAGCATCTGACCCTTGATTTCAGCTTGGGTCATGATCTTTCAGCTCCTGAGTTTGAGCCCTGCTTTGGGATTCTCTCTCTCCCCGTCTCTCTGCCCCTCCCCCCTCCTCTCTCTCTCTCTCTCTCCCTCTCTCTCTCTCTCTCTCTCAGGTTAAAAACTTGAAAAAAAAAACAAACTTGGTTATCTATAAGGATGGACTATAAGAAAAATAACTGCTAAAAGATTTTATTTATTTTCAATAAAACAAACAACATTCCAGACACAAGCCTGGAATCACTGGGCAGTTGCTAGTGAAAAACCAAAGTGGAGTTTGAAAAACAATCTTGCCAATATTTACACTGAGTAAAGAGGTGCCACAACACAATAACACAAGGTCTAGATTAAATGGATAGAAAACCAAACATCTTCCTACATACAATGTTCACGGACAGGCCTATGAGACATGGTTCTCTCCAGTTGTTTTCTCTGTGACTATTTAATGGGAAACATGCTGGTCCTAAATATATAGATATAGAAGGGCGCCTGGGTGGCTCAGTCAGTTAAGCGTCCGACTTCATCTCAGGTCACAATCTCATGGTCTGTAAGTTCGAGCCCTGCGTCGGGCTCTGGGCTGATGGCTCAGAGCCTGGAGCCTGCTTCCGATTCTGTGTCTCTCTCTCTCTCTCTGCCCCTCCCCCGTTCATGCTCTGTCTCTCTCTGTCTCAAAAATAAATAAACGTTAAAAAAATTTTTTTAAATATATAGATATAGATATATTAAGTTGTCAAGGCGTTGTAAAATACAGATAAATTGAACTTAAGAATGACATTCAGAAGTTGAAACCCTGTCCACTAACTGAGATAACACCATAGTGTCAAGATTGGATCCATCCAAAGTTCCTAAGGGAGGACGTCACTGAGATCTCACTGGGAAGGGCCCTGTTCAACTCTGCTAAGTGCTAATCCAGCCTTTAAATGACTCAGTCTTCTGTTGACAAAGTATGTGTTCCACAGTAAGAAGAAATTGGCCCTGTTTATCCATTTCTTGTTATTGTTATTTTTCATTAGGTTAGGGACCACTGACCTGCTTTAAGTTCCATATTAGTGCTAGTAGCTTTCTGAGAACTGTAGGACTTCTGTACTGAGCACCACTTTCTTCCAGGAACCAATTTAACTATCTTTACTGAGGATATGAGCCCTTATTTGGCATTTCTTATACACAACAGAAGTGGAGCAAAATTGCTTCTCCTCTTGCTTTCAGTGAAGTTCAGCCTCAAGATCACCTGTACAAGTGATGGTTGGGTGACAGTCGCTCCATTGTGTTACCTGCACTGTTTTTACATTGAATTAATATTGAAGAAGGGTGTGAAATATATAATAATTAAAGAACATAGTTTTATTACTCATAACATAGTTAAATCATACTCATTGGTCCATTTTTTCAAAAATTATATTCAATTTTATCAAATATATACACATCAATTATATTCAAATTTATATGAACAAATTTTGATAGTGTTCTTTTTATGTTTCAGTGTTTCTGATATAGAATTACCTTTCTTTGCCATTCCTTTTATTCTATAATCTAAGGTGAACCTTAGCTTAGCTTTCCTAGATTATCACATCACAATTAGCTTCTGAGTAAATTAGGATTATAGTTTGTCAAATTAAGTGTGACATTCTCCTGGTCATGATCACATGATTTCCAATAGTACTGAATTATCAGTGGGGTCCAGGAACATGGCTTCTTCTCAAATCCAGGGACAATAATGACTTCTACCCAACCTCTCCACAAAATGTTAAACATAATAGAAATATATTTTTCCAAAGTAAGTGAGATACCATTTCTGTTCTGAAACTTGCACAGTATTATGCTGAGAACTCTGGAGTAATGATTGAAAACAATAAATTGGATTTAGGAATTTGGGGACCACTGTTACCTTTACTAGGAGGGACACTTGACGTGAGCTGTGGGTGTCATTACATAAGGTAAATGCAAATGTTATGTCCAGCAGTGAGTGACACTAATGAGGGAATCTTTTCAAGGAACTAGAATTACAACACAGCAGCCATCTGGATTTATATAAATAAAATGCCGTCAGGGCCTTCATTTCAAGGTTAAGTAATTTGAGAGGTTAAGTAATTTCCCCAAACCTACAACACTATGTTATGGTGCAAAAAAGACAAGATTAAAGGTCTTTCTGACTTACAATTCTCTTCCCACCACCCCTTCAGCTCCTAAATACACTCACACGCACATTTGTTGAAACAACTCTGTCTTCGAGTAAGAGAAATAAATGCTCCTAGAGTTTCAAACGTGTGAAGCACAAAATTGGCTCACCATAGAGGTCCAAAATGTTTCACATATAACTAGATCAACTCTTAAGAGTACTAAATTAAACCAATCTTTCTAACTCAGGAAATTCTAAGTTTCAAAATTGGATCTTAATAATGAATCTTTGACCAGCAACAGATGATGCTTTTCATCTCTGAGATTGATTGGTTTTCAACACAGAGATTACCCAATCCAGAAACAAAAATGAATTCCTTCGTTGGTATTACTTTGGATGTGGGTGAAGGATGGTCCTAGTCTTCACTGAAATTCGCCTGCTCCCCAGACCCTGTCCTCTCTGTTCTCCAACATGGCATGTCTGTGGCTCCCTAGAGGTTTGGTAATGCTGATGGTGCTGAGCCCTCCCCTGGCTTGGGCCAGGGATACCGCACGTAAGTACACACCTTGATGTATAAGCTATTGTGGGGTAGAGGTAGAAAGGGAGTTAGCTTTGTCACCACATCCAGGCCAGGTCCCTTAGAAAATTCTGACATTTTCTTCAGTGACCACCCATCTTTTTTATATGGATCCTCCATTCTTTCCACCAAAAAAAGAGCTTGCACACTTGCCCTTTCTACAAGAGCTTCAGAAGGGGCCTCCATATATATAGGCCATTTCTTCTTACTTCTCTTCTAATAAAACCTCTCCAGCCTTCCATCCCTTTCTTCCGGTTCTTCAGAAGATTTAGAAATAATGGGGTCCAAACGGTTTCCCATCCAGTTGTTCCCTTTTTTATGTTGAGTTATGCCAGAAAAAGGGTAAGTTTGTCTGAAAATTTTATGGGGAGTCCAAAGAAATTAGAAAGATCTCTTTTAGAAGACTTTGTGTTATGGCCTCAGCAGGATCTCTGATGATGGTGCCTCTCCCTAATATGTGAAGATATATTAAAGGGTCTCCCGCATTATCTCCTATCCTTTACCCCCAAATGCTAAGGTTTGTAAGACCTGTATCCCTGTGCTATAGATTCTCTGACAGATGCTGGGATTTGTTTTCCCTCTATTTCTTCTGTGGAGAGTAGCCTAGAACTGAAGCAGAGAACCTTGGTACTTGAAATGACCCTATAGGTAAGGAGCATCCCTGGGTGTTCTTTGATGCCTTAAAGAACTTAAAATATCTTCTAAAACCTTGCCATAGGTTAGTGTTCATTATGAATCTATTTTGGCCTTTCTATACTATCAGCTTCTCCTACATCTCCTTTCTCTGGCCTAAGCCCACAAGAAGGTATTCAACTAATACAGAAAAAATTATATGAAATTCTATTTGCATATGTCAAAAATAGTCAAGTATCAGCAATTTCATATGGTTCAAACTGGACACCCTGAGCAGGGTACCACTGGTGTGAAGGTTGTTTATATTCCTGGGGCTGAAAGTCAAGGGAACTCTCTGGCCCCTCCTGGAGTCTTAGTCTTAGCCTGGAGTCTTAGCCCTGAAGTCTTTGTAGGGTCATTCATCATGCCCTCTCCTTAATTAGCCATGTTTTTTTCCTCTACTTCCAGTTCCTCCCTATTCTTTCTTCAGCAATGTCATCACCATTACTGAAAATCCCCACTGTTTGCCCAGACCCTCAGCACTATCACAGATCCATTGGATGAAATGAATTATAATGAAGTGTTCTCCTTCTTAAAACCACTTTTCCTTACCTGGGAATGTGTCTTCTGACTAGTAGGAATAGAAAGAGGAAGTTGGAATTTTTCACAGGAAGCAGATGGGATCTAATGTATTATCAGAATAAAAGAATGTTGGAGCTTGAGCCCCTTCATACTTCCAGAATACTCGCAATGATCAGGTCCCAGAACACTGGGTTTCTTCATTTGGGCCACAGATATTCTTAAGCAACTGTTATGTACTGGGTTCTGTTCTAGGATCAGAGAATTCTATTTGGATAAGAAAGAAAGGCCCTACTGTCATGGAACTTACCTAACGACAATAATAGGATAAATATTTAACAAAAAAGAAAAAAATTCCAGAGAGAGCTATAAATGCTCTTTAAAAAATATATCAGGACTGTGAAATGGAGAGAACTGGTTTCACTGACTTCAGCACAGTGGGTAGGTAGTTCTCCCTGAAAAGTGACACTAGTTGACACATGAGTGATGAGAACAAGCCAGTCATATGAAGGGTCTAAGAGACAAGTGTTCCAGGGAGAGGGAACAGGGGAAAGGTCAATGTGTGGGAAAATGTTTGCTGAGTTTAGAAGACAGAAAGAAGGCAAGAGTGGCTGAAGCATAGCAAGGAAGTTGGAGAGTGACATAAGATAAGGTTGGAGAGGACGAAAGGAGCCAAATCATCTTAGATCCTGATGGCAATGGTAAGAAATTTGATTTTTATTTAGAGAGATATGTGGGGCTACATAAGGGATAAAGGTGAGTCCATTTATATTTTAAAAAATAATTCTAGGCACCATGTGGAGATTGGAAAGTAGAAGGCCACAAATGGAGTCAGGGAGACCATCTGGGAGCATGATATAATTCTCCAGGGAAGACATACTTGTGGCTTCATTTAGTGTGGTAGTGGGTGACGAAGACAGTAGTGAAGGCGAAGTGAACAGATATGGGACAGATATTTGTAGGACATGTTAATGAATTAAACGGGTGGGGTGGGTAGGTAGAAAATCAAGCTTATCCCTAAGGATTTTGTCTTCAATATTGAGTAGGTGGATGCTGATGCTGTTTACTGAGATAGGGAAAACTGAGAGAGGAAATTATTTGAAGTGGTAGTTAGAAATAAAGACTTTCTTTCAGTTTGAAATGATTGTTTTTAACTTCTTCTTTAAATTTTTTTAATGTTTATTTTTGAGAGAGAGTGAGAGAGAGAGAGAGAGAGACAAAGCATGAGCAGGGGAGGGGCAGAGAGAGGGAGACACAGAATCCAAAGCAGGCTCCGGGCTCTGAGTTGTCAGCACAGAGTCTGACGTGGGGCTCAAACCCACGAATGGTGGGATCATGACCGGAGCTGAAGTCGGACGCTTAGCTGACTGAGACACCCAGGCGCCCCAAGTTTGAAATGATTTTTGATATTTATGTGGAACTCTCATTGGTCAGAGAGAGAGTTCAAGAGGAGGCCAGGTCTGGAGGTATGTATGTTGGTGTCATCGACACATGTGCTGTGTTAAATTCCAGGAAAGTAGAGGAGGTCACATAGGGACAGAAGAGGGCAAAAACCAATGAGTTAGCCAAGGTGACTGAAAAAGGTACCCAACACATGGAAGTCAAGGAAAGTAGTTTTCTTCACCGAGGAGGGAATGGCCGGTTGTGGTAAGTACCACCAAGAAGTGGGTGAATTGAGAACGTGACAGCAAAGTGAACTGGGTTTGGTGGACTTGATGTTTGCAGATTCGGTTGAATATCCAAAATAGAAACTGGACTGGAGCATTTGAAAAGAGAATGGGAGCTAAAGAAATGGAGGATGGATTAGAGATAACTCTTGAGTAGTTGATCTCAGGGAAAGACTGTGCTCTGGGATCGGGAAGCAGCTGGACCTAAAATATAAGAATAAAAGAGCACAGGGCAGGTGTGAGGAAAGGGCACAGAACTTTTTGGCCCTCGCCAAGCATGCCAGTCTCCCAGAATCTCCACCTGTTCACTAACCCAAAAGCTCCCTGAACCATGACTTTTGGACTTTTATGGAGGCCTCATCACATAAGCATCATTGATTAAATCCTTGACCATGATGACCGAACTCCAGCTTCAGCGTTTCCGCCCTCCCTGGAGGTCAGGGGGATGGGACTAAAAGTTTCAACCCACTTGGTTGATTCTCCTGACAACAAGCCCCAATCCCAAAGGGGTATCCAAAAGTCACCTCATCAACGTAACAAAAGACACCTTTATTGCTCTTATCACTTAGGACATTTCTAGAGTCTCAGGAGTTCTGTGCCAGAAACTCAGACTAAGACCAAGTATATATTTCTTATTATAAATCATAATATAACAGCAACTGATTGCCAAGACAAAGAAACCAGTAAACTTTGGTCCTGAACAAATTTATTTTGCTGGAAAAACAGCTCTCCATTAGAACTAGATTTTTTGAAAATGTAAGTTTCATGTAGGACCCAGATTTTAAAGAGGTATGATACTGGAACTTTTTTCCATGTAATTTTCAGCTTCTTCATGATTAACAGTGACTTTTTCACCATTTTTTTCCAGATGGTTTTCACTAGTGGCTGTCATGCAGAGATAGCTCACCACCCCTCCTCCCTGTTTCTTCACCCCATGATTATTTGACAATATCTGGAGCCAATAATGGTTCTCACACTAGGGTTTTCCTCTGACAACGAGTGGGTAGAGGCCAGGGAGGCTGGTAAACAGCCTACTATGTCCAGAACAGGCCTCCCCAATCCACAATTACAAAAATGATGTGGCCCAAAATGTCTATATAGTGCTGAGGCTGAAAACTGCTTTATACTGTACTACTTCTAACATTTCTACACTCACACGTTATATACGCACTCATCCTCCAATTTAGTATTCCATGGTAAATTTTAGCTTGTTTCATTACTAGACAGTTGCACAAATTCACCGCCTTTTGTGTTGAATCCATTCATTCAAAGCAAGTGCAACTCTTCATTTTTATTTTTTGCTTTAAGCCAAGTTTTTCAATATTTCATGAGCTTTTGCTCATTACATCTTTATCGACTTTCAACAGCGTGCGTTTTTAAGTTTTAAATAGTGGTGACTGACACAAATATTTTCCAGTACAATGCCTCACATTTCTGCAGTAATTCTATTTTCTAGACCATTGATGATATCAGAAGCTTCCATTTATCCATATTACTTTGTTTTAATGTTTATTTTATTCTTGAGAGAGAGAGAGCACAAGCAGAGGAGACAGAGACAGAACCTGAAACAGGCTCCTGGCTCTGAGCTGTAAGCACAGAGCCCAATGTGGGGCTCAAACCCACAAACAGTGAGATCATGACCTGAGCTGAAGTCAGGCACAACTGACTGAGCCACCCAGACCCCTCTATCCCTCACTTTTAACCACAGGGTTATTCTTTAACTCTTTTGGCATTGTCAAATGACAAAACTAAATCAATTTAGTAAACTATGTGATATCCTTTATTCAAGGCAAAATAATCCATGGATGGGGGAGTAAAGTGACTCACAAACCGTGGAGCACTTTCCCCAAGGGATTTGAACATTTATAGAGCATTAGAAGAGGGAACATGGAGACAGTGCATGATTGGCTAGAAGGTTAGGGATTTCCTTGTAAGGTGAGCAGGTGTGACTTTCCAAAGTCAGGTAAGCTAGCTAAACCTGAGTTGGAGAATTGTGATTGGTATCTGTTAAGATTGTTTGACAGGTGTTTCCTGTAAGTGCAGGATGACTTAAGTTTAGATTTGGGATGTGAGTGAGATGCTGGGGTGGCCTCCATTTTATGGGTCCTGATAAAGAAATTAACTTTATTTTCACAGTTAAATGACATACAGACAAAAACACCAAATCTATATACATTTATATCATATATATCTATGCTTACACATATTAAAGCTACAGAATCACAAGTAAGAGCTCTGAGACACATTTGACTCCTTAATTCATCAGATCATATTTGCCGTATGAATTTTGGCACCAAAAAAAAAAAAAAAACACTTGATTTTCTGAGCTTCCTGGATTTAGAAATTCGGAAGTGGGATTGTGACCCTGTACTAGGATCACAGTTTTACTCTCCTTAAAACTCTTCATAGTTTCCCATTATATGTAATATAAAGTCAAAATCCTAATATCACCCTCAGGCTTTAAGTGCCCAGCCCCATGTGATTTCTCCTTTCCTACTCTCCTTTCCTAATCGTTTCCCTTTCCTCCTCTCACTGTCTGTGCTTCAGTGAACTCTTTTCTTCTGGTTTCCCAAGCAAATTCACCAACAGCTCTTTCAGGCTTTTGCACATTGTATTACCCTTACCTGAAATGTGTCTTCCTTTCTCCCAAACACACACACACACACACACACACCCTCTAGTTCACATCTAGTTACTCTTTCCTGTCACATCCTAAACATCCCCCTTGAGACCACCTGTCTGGCACCCTAAGGAAACTCAGATCACCCAGTTATCCTCTGCTCTAGAACTGCAGGCTTGTCTTGTGACATTTCTCCCCCCAGGTAAATAAAGTCCTGCCTCGCTGGGTTTTGTCCATTACTTTCCATAAATTTGCACCCGAGAGTGGAGGGGATGTGGGGGTGTTTCCCTTCTCTGGGTTCGCCGGGGTGACAGGCGCCTGAGTCACTCAGCCCAGACCAAGTGTTGGGTGGGGGTGGGGGAGGGGGACGCAGGTGGGACCTGTGTGAGGCCAGGAAAGGGCTGTGGGAGGCGAGGAGGGAGGTGGGTGTCTGTCCAGAGGAGGCCTCCAGGAGGAGGCAGTGAGGGGCAAATCCTCAGGCTGGGAGGTCCGCCTCTGAACCGGAAACCAGTGACCCTGAGAGGCTCCCAGGAGAGGGGTCACCTCCCCCGCCTCCCACCCCCCCCAACCCCCGCCGCTAGAGGAGAGAAGAGCCTTGGGTGCTGGTGGTTTGGGGGTGTGGGTGGAGCTCCGAGGGGTGGCGGCATCAGTGTCTTCCGGGAGCCCGTGTGTGACCGCGTCGCCCTGTCCCCACAGCACATTTCTTAATCATGGGGAAGGCCGAGTGCCATTTCACCAACGGGACAGAGCGGGTGCGATTCCTGGCCAGATATTTCTATAACCGGGAGGAGTTAGCTCGCTTCGACAGCGAAGTGGGGGAGTTCCGGGCAGTGACGGAGCTGGGGCGGCCTGACGCCAAGCACTGGAATGGGCAGAAGGACTTCATGGAGCAGACGCGGACAGCGGTGGACTGGTTCTGCAGACACAACTACGGTGTTGTTGAGAGCTTCACGGTGCAGCGGCGAGGTGAGCGGGGCAGGGGGGCTGGGGCGGCCGGGGCTGCGCGTGTGCGACTGTGAGACAGAGACTGGGTCCCAGTGAGCCTACAGGGTGTTGAGCAAGTGCACGTTACGGGGATCCCTGCGAGAGTGCGACGTCAGGGAGTGTGGTGGTGTGCCTTTATTACTGTGGGGACAGCGTGGTTGTGTCCTTGTGTGACTGTGGAGACAGTGTGGTGTGTCCGTGTGTGACTGTGAGGAGGGCGTGGATGTGTCCGTGTGTGACTCTGGGGACCATGTGGTTGTGACCATGTGGACAGTGTGGTGTGTCCGTGTGTGACTGTGGGGACAGTGTGGGAGGGGTGCCCTGTGATGTGAGAGGGACAGAGAATGGATGTGAGGGGGGCTGTGGGCCTAGATGTGGGGGCAGGGAGGGAGGGTGTGTGGGGAGAGGGAGCAGAGGGGGGTGTCAGGCATCCTTGGTGGCCTCTGAGGCAGAGGTTAGACAGTACAGGGGCTGGAGGTGGTGGACTGACTGGGGCAGGTCATTGGAGACATGGAGAAGGCAGAGGACAGTGTCTCCAGTTGGGGGCGAACGTTTACCAGAAGGCAGATGAGGATAGAAAAGAGTGGGGAGAATGTGAGGCCAGTCACACTCTGTTTCTGACATGTGTGTGCCCTTCTTTCTTTCTTTTTTTTTTTTAATTTTTTTTTCATTCAGTGTTGTTGACATACAATGTTTCATTAGTTTCAGGTGTACAACATAACACCTTTGACAAGTTATACACTAATCAGTGCCCAGCACAAATGTACCATCTGTCACCATTTGTGACTATTACAGTGTCATTGACTATAGTCTTTGTGTCGTGCCTCCTATTCCCATGGTTTACTCATCTCATAACTGGAAGCCTGAATCTCCCACTCCCCTTCACACATTTTGTCCATTGCCCACCTCCTTTCCATTTGGCAACCATCAGTTTGTTCTCTGTATTTCTAGGCGTGATTCTGCTTTTTGTTTGTTTATTCACATGTATTTTTTAGATTCCTCATGAGTGAAATCATACAGTATTTGTCTTTATGAGTCTGACTTAGTTCACTTAGCATAATACCCTCTAGATCCCCCCATGTTATCCAAATGGCAAGAATCCCATTTTTTTTATGGCTGTGTAATACTCCATTGTATATATGTACCACATCCTCCTTATCCATTCTTCTATTGATGGACACTTAGGTTGTTTCCATATCTTGGCTATTGTAAATAATGTTGCAATAAACATAGGAGTGTATATATCTTTTTGAATTAGTGTTTTTATTTTCATCAGATAGATACCTAGGAGTGAAATTATTAGATCATATGGTATTTCTAATTTTTTTTTTGAGGATGCTCCATACTCTGTTCTACAGTGGCTGCACCAATTTGCATTCCCATAAACAGTGTATAGGGGGTTCCTTTTTCTCCAAATCCTTGACCACACTTGTAACTTCTGACCTTTTGTATTTTAGCCATTCTGAATGGTATAATGTAATATTTCATTGTGGTTTTGATTTGCATTTCCTTGATGATTGGTGATGTTGAGCATCTTTTCATGTGTCTGTTAGCCATCTGTATGTGTTCCTTGGGAAATGTCTGCCCATTTTTTAATCAGATTTTTTTAAGATTTTAAGTTTTTTAAGATTGTTTATTCTTGAGTAATCTCTATACCCATCATGAGGCTCAAACTCACAATCCCAAGATCAAGAGTTGCATGCCCTACCTACTGAGCCAGCCAGGCATTCAATCAGGTGTGTGTGTGTGTGTGTGTGTGTGTGTGTGTGTGTGTATGTATGTGTGTATTGAGTTTATAAGTTCTTTCTATATTCTGGATATTAACCCCTTAGAGTATATATAATTTTCAAATATCTTCTTTCATTCAGTAGGTTGCCTTTTTGTCTTGTTGATGATTTCCTTCATTGTACAAAAGGTTATTTGGATGTAGTCCCAATAGTTTATTTTCCTTTTGTTTCCTTTGCCTTGGGAGCCATATCTAGAAAAATGTTACTATAGCCAGTCTCTGAGAAATTACTGCCTGTTCTCTTGTAGGATTTTTCTGTTTTAGCACATGCCTTTCTTAATTCTGAAAATTCTGAGATAGGGGCACCTGGGTGGCTCAATCAGTTAAGCATCCAACTTTGGTTCAGGTCATGATCTCTCAGTGAGTCTGAGCCCCAAGTCAGGCTCTGTATTGACAGCTCAGAGCCTGGACCCAGCTTTGGATTCTGTCTCCCTCTCTGTCTGCCCCTCTCCTGCTCATGCTCTGTCACTCTCTCTTTCTCGAAATAAATAAACATTAAAAAAAATTTTTTTTAATTCTGAAAACCCTAAAATAAGTGTTCCTCTGTGTACATAAGCATTTCACTGAGAAAAAAAAAATATCAGACTAATTGTTGAGGGCTGGGAAACTTTGAGGCACCTCTACTCTCTCTAAGGCTTCTGTTCGGTAAATTTCCTGGGACTTTTTTCTTTTCTTAGAGAATATGTTTACACATAGTTGAAATGATTGTAAAACTACCTTTCGAATTATAATTTTGATTCTTATCATTAACATACTGATGTATCTCTTTTTATAATGTCAATCATATTTAAGTAGCTAATACTATTTGTATAGTTACAGCAATTTACTTCACAATCCCCTTTGTTAGGTTCTTTCAATATTGACACTAAGTTGGAAATTTCTCTATTTTGTTTTCTAAGCTTCTACTTTTTTCACATATTTATATGCAAATTATAATTACTGACCTAAGTATTTTCTATTATCCTATTCTGAGATCCCAGTTTTTTTCAGTAATTTTGTGGGTTCCCTATGTAGTAAGATTGACACTTAGCTGCTATTTGATTCAGCATTTTCACCATTTTCGGGTATATATCTCATTCTGTTTTTTATTTTCCAGGTTAAGAATTTACACATTTTTACTTACTGAAATGTACTGTAAAATTGTTGCCAATGATTCACCACCAATCTGAAACCTACTACTTTGTGGTATTATATAAATGTTGTCCACCAAGTTTTCCATTTCTTTTAAAACAATTGTATTGAGGGCCTGATAGTGTCAAAGATGGTCTCAAATGGTAAACACAAAACTAACGAATCCCAGACGCTGCCCTGGCTTCAAATATCAGTTGAGAAAAAGAGATAATTATAAAATAACAATTCCAATAAATGTGGCTTTTTGTTGTTGTTGTCGTCGTTGTTGTTGCCAAGGATAGAGATGGATCACCTGAGTGTAAAGATAAGAACTTTTGAATGAATGACTTTCCTTCCTTCTTTCGCTCTTCTTCAGGATCATGCTTTTCTTGAGACTCAACTCAGAGATACATAAAACCATCTCTGTGTGTTCCTGCCTCCCAGGGTGGAACCATTTCTGTCATTTTCTAAGGTGTGAGTGCACTGAGGTAACATTCCCTGGATTTCCTACCTTTTATCCCCATCTAGACAACTGCTGTTCCCCAATTTATTCACAATGCTTTGAATCATATTTTCTCTCAAAGTAAACAAAAACAATAAATAGCTAGCATATTATGAAAGCTGAGTTCCAGCCACTGTTTTACATATTTTAGATCCATCGATCCTCATAAAAGCCTAAGAGGTAAGTTAATATATTTTCCCCTTTGTAGGTGAGACTCAACTAAGGCACAGAAGAATTTAAAAATTCTCCCAGGTTCAACTAGTAAGAGTCAGAGCTTGGATTTAAGCCCAGGCAGCTTAGCTCCAGATGTGATACCTTCAATTAATATATCTTATGTCAGGCAAAGATTTGTAAACACTTCAACAATGAATAACTGTTTCACACTATGGAAAAAAAACACATAAATTTCCATAACACGTCTCGATTCTAATGGGCCTGTGCTGTCAGGATTGAATTCAAGACTCATGATACTGGCTGGTACTGGGTCACGTAGCCAGCTTTGAGGGAGGCCTGCACGAGATGCAGCCTGGGACCAGAGACCGGAGGCAGGAGGGCAGCCAGCCAGGGAGACTCACTCTGTTGTCCTCACTTAGTCCCGCTACCACTTGTCTTCTAGTTGAGCCGACAGTGACCGTGTTTCCCTCGAAGACACAGCCCCTGCAGCACCACAACCTCCTGGTCTGCTCCGTGAATGGTTTCTATCCAGGCCACATTGAGGTCAAGTGGTTCCGGAATGGCCAGGAGGAGGAGACTGGGGTCGTGTCCACAGGCCTGATCCGTAATGGAGACTGGACCTTCCAGACCCTGGTGATGCTGGAAACAGTTCCTCAGAGTGGAGAGGTCTATACCTGCAACGTGGAGCATCCAAGTCGCACGAGCCCTATCACCGTGGAATGGAGTGAGTAGCTTTCTGATCTCATAAGTTCCTCACCCAGCAGGGAGGGGACTTTGCTTTCCCTGAGTGTTAGGTCTCTCCTCTCCCCACATCATACTGTCATTTGCTCCATGTTCTCCTCACCACAGGTCCCTGGGGGTAGCCAAGTGATTGTTTCCACAAAGACCTTACTTCTTGGGAGACAGTTATGCCTGGCAGGCAGAAAGAGGTCATGCCTGTTTTGAGCCTCCCTGTGATATCACAGTTCATGGCTCCCCCTTGACCCTGGGCACCAGCCCCCCACCTCGGGTTGGACTTGTGCTTTTGGCACTGTTGCTCTGAGTTACCCATTGTGACCTAAAAAGAGGTACGTCATCTACAATGTAGGGACCTTCCTGACATGAGGAGAGTCCAATCTCACCTCAGGTTTCTATTAGCTCTGTTCCCCTGGACAAGCTACTTAAACCTCATGGAGTCCCACGCTCCTCCTCCATCAAATGTTGAAGTAGTGGATTTAACAGAGCTGTGATATTTAAAACGACTTCATTGCCTGAGTCTATTATATATTCAGTGTGATTTTTAAATCTCTTTTATGGTAACGTCCAATTATTCTAGTACCTTCAGGCAGACTTCTTCCCCCATTCTCAACGCTCTGAATCTGAGTTTCAGTTGGAGAAGGAGGACTAGGGATAAACATCACTACAACTAGCTTCTTCTCTCAGGGGTACAGTCTGACTCTGCACAGAGCAAGATGCTGAGTGGAATCGGGGGCTTTGTTCTGGGTCTGCTCTTCCTTGCGTTGGGTCTGTTCATCTACTTCAGGAATCAGAAAGGTAAGGCACCTGTTGGTAATTGAGACTCCCCGTAGAATTTTTAGGGGAAGAAATATGGCTTTTTTAAAGTTATTTCTCTGTGTATCAGTGGCTCTTTATAAAACATCTCTTTAACCTGGAAATTTCCTGGAAATCCAGACATTTCCTGGAAGCGCATGGAGATCTTGGGTAGAATCCCAGGGGCAAATGCAGAAGGAACCACTAATGAAATCACAGTGGATTTGTATGACAGAAATTTCATGGGTCACCCCTCTCACTTTCTGCTCTCCTCTCAGCCCTGCCATCATGTGATGTGGCTGGTGGTGTTAGAGAAGTCTAAGGAGTGGTCTCTGGGGCTGGGGACATTGTATCTGGGGACAGACTTGCCACCATACTTTTAAGTATATATGTTCCCCCTCTCTTGCAGGACACTCTGGACTTCCACCAACAGGTAATGCCTTTAATCCTCTTGTAGAGATAGACTTGGCCTCTTAGAACTGATGTAGAGACAACAAGCCAGGAGACAGAAATCATAGGAAGACTGAAATGTGATCAGACAGTTTGCAGTAAAGCTTCTTTTCACCTGTTAATAAATGGTTTGCACTCGAAAGTAGCTTTGGTTCAAGGATACTTAAGAATATGTTCTTCTTACTGTGGTGCTTTGACACGAGGCCCTGAGAGAGGGGAGAGGAAGCTGCTTGTGGAGGTGGGTCTGGGAACAACACTCTGCTCTGTCTTCTGCAGGACTCCTGAGCTGAAGTGGAGATGCTGACACTCCAGGAAGAACCTTCTTTTCAAGCTTCTTTGCAGAGTGAAAAGGTTCCCAGCTTGGCTAGGGGAAGAAATCTTACTGCTTTAAAAGTTAGTTCTCTGTAAATCAGTGGCCCTGTAGAAAGCATCTCTTTAACCAGGAAAGGGCCCATATTTCTTCCACAAACACGGTGCTTTCTCAGGATCTGGTTTGCCCTGGCTTCAGTGACCCCGCAGAACCCATGCTTCCTGATGGCTTCCTCCACCCCGTCCTTGACCTGGAAGCCCCAGTACTGACTGCAGTTCCTTATCTTCATTCTCTCTCGGCCCCCTGTGAATACAGCCCTTACAGCCTCCCCTGCATTGGAACTCACCTTCTGCTCACATGTCTTTAGAAGCTTTTCTCAAATAAACGTGGAGTGAAAATCACCCCTTTCACATAGTTTCAAGGAAAAGAAGTATTTAAAAAGGAGATAAAGGGAGGATTCTATCACATAACAATCATGGTTTTCATTTATACTCCTGAATTTTGGTTACATGTGAATCTGAAGATTTCCTTGGTTCCTTCCCTGTTTTTCCCTTGGGTCTTCTGCATTCTGTGACTTGGCATGTTTACCTGAGCTAGAAGGAAGCCCTTAATGAACCCATATCATGTTGGTGTCCTATGTCTCTGTGTTCTCAAAGAAAAAGACACACATGGGTCCCTTTGCACCATGGGATATGAAAGAAGACAACAAATACAAGAAATGCAGGTTTCAGTTCAAAATGGTGACAGAGGAAGATCCTGAACACACCTCTTCCCATGGACACACTGAATCTGTAGCTACATGTGGAACATTTTCCTCTGAAAAGAAAAAAAATGAAAACAAAAACAAGTAAAACTGGCAGGGTAACCCCTTTACATAGGGCAAAAGAGAGGGAAGCCAAATGGAAGTTAGTAGGAGAGGCTAAGATACAATGTCACCACAAACTCCAAGGCCAGCAGGCAGCCATAATAGGAGAGATCTCAAAGCCCAGAGTTTCTCCCTGAGGACTGAAGGGCTCATACCCCACATCAGGCACTCCAACTTTTAAGACCAACACCTGAGAGACAAACTCCCAAAGCATCTGGTTTTGACGACTGATGGGGCTAATGCCCATGAGACGCAGGGGGCTGTGGCAAACTGAGTGTTTGAAGGTAGAAGAGGGACAGTAAAGTATCCTCCAAACTGAGAAGGCACTTTGAGACCAGGAAAATGAGGCAGGTGACTCCATCGAGTTTATGCAGTTTTATTCAGGTAACTTACTGACGGGGGATCAGGCAGGCAATGATCCATGTGCTGTGCAGCTATTCTCTGCAAAGTCTGGATCTTAACCCATGCATTTTATAGAGCAAGGGGGTGTGGTGAGGTCAAAGTGTCTTAACATTTAACAGAACTTGTGGAAGCACCTGTGTGGCAGAAAGGGGTGGAGGTGACTGTGTTATCTCTACTAGGTATCTAAACAACTTTAGCCAAGGCTAGAACAAGACTTCCTGCATTCCAGTCATGGCATACACTAACCTCCAAGAGGCCTGGAACATTAATCCCCAAGGGAGGTCATTGCATGGGTAAGAACAAGATGGAGGGCCAAAGAAGGGGTCAGTATTGTCAGCATTACTACAGGAGAAACAGCTCTTTAAAAAAAATTTTTTTTAATATTTATTTATTTTTGAAGGAGAGAGAGAGAGACAGAGTGCTAGCAGAGAAGGGGCAGAGAGAGAGGGAGACAAGGAATCTGAACAGGCTCCAGGCTCTGAGCTGTCAGCACAGAGCCCAGCACAGGGCTCAAATCCATAAGAACCCACGAATCATGAGATCATGACCTGAGCCGAAGTCAGACACTTAACCAACTGAGCCGCCCAGGTGCCCCCGCCAGAAGAAACAGCTCTTAAAGGGCCCATGAAGATCCACCTGCCCCAGGGTCCAGCAGAGAAACAGCCCTTTGAAACATGCCCAGAATTATATGAAAGAGACTTATTTTTAAGTATTGGTCTTAGGGACAGAGGCCTCTGGGAACACTCTCTGGGTACAGATACTTGTAAATACCATCTTCCCACACTCCCCTCTGCCTTGCTAAAAAGCCAGCAAGTGCAATCTTTTTTCATTCACCTTTTCCTTTATTTATTTGCCTTTTTTCTTTTCTTCTTATTTTCTTATCATTTTCCTTTTTTTTTTTTTATCATTTCTTTCCTTTTCTCATGGCAGTTCCCATCCTTGTAATGCCCTCTGCCTTGCTTTCACCAGTGGGCATCATCTTTGTGCTATCCCTCTGCCATGTTCTACAGCATTATTATCTCCCAGAGGGGAGCTTCTACATATGTCTGGTGCACTGGATTTTATGCCTGGTGACCTGGTTTTTGCAGCTGCCACCCAAAGAGGTGCCCCTTAATTGTCTGGCTCCAAGGGCACTGGGACTTGTGTCTCAGGTTCACATAGGACTACAACAATCAGAGAGGCAGTTCTTGGCAATTGTCTGTAGGACTGATTCTTGGTGGAGGAATGCTCCCAGGATACTGCACAGGGAGCAGACTGAAACACACGCCCAGTCTTTCTGAGGAAGAGGCCTATTTGGCTTGCAAATTTGTCCTGAGGGGCAGGCTTCTGGTTTGGCACACTTCTAAGGTATACAGAGGTGCTCTCAGGGAACAGAGACCAGTTGATGCAGTCTTTGTGCTCTCCGTTTACCTTATTATAGCTCACCAGTACCTTACAGAAAGGAGCTTATACACCCTTTTCAGACTAGAATAATGTCTGCCCTTTGAAGTCTCCAGAAAGGTTTACAGCCAGCCCCTTAGATGTGTGTTTAATTAGAAGACTGCTGCTCAGGCTACAGCTATGGTGATAAGCTAATCAACCTGTTTTGCAGAACAATTGAGCTCCTGGGTCTGTTGCTTCTTGTTGTGCCCTGAGGGTGGGAGTTACTAGAGAACTTTCTCTTTTGGTTACCTTTGTGGGGGACCTGCAAACTTCAGGCCAGCTGGCCACCAGAACCAGGTGAAGTGGAGTGTTTCCCTGGTGACAGCAGCAATAAACAGGGAACTTGAGAAGGGTATTTAAAATATTTAAAATAAAAATTAAAAGCTCATTATCATTAAGGAAACCTTCATAAAACTTCAGCAGATTTTTCAGCAGAAACTTTTTTTTAATCTTTTTTTTGGGGGGGGAAGATCACACACAAGTGCACAGGCATCAGTGGGGGAGGGGCAGAGGAAGAAGGAGACAGAGGATCTTAAGCAGGCTCCATACCCAGTCCAGAGCCCAATGCAGGGCTTAATCTCATGATAGTGAGATCATGACCTGAGCCTAAATCAAGAGTTGGACACGTAACGGACTGAGTCACCCAGGCCACCCTCAGCAGAAATTTTAAGGAAAGAGTGTATTGAAGATGTTGTAAGAAACAAATTCCCAACCAAGAATACTCTACTTAACAAAGTTATCATTCAGAATTGAAAGAAAAAAGGAACACTATTAGTAACAACAAAACATGAAAGTATAAATCTCACTGGTAAAGGTACATATATAGTAAAAGCAGTGGATTAATATACAGTTTATGAAGCTGGAATAGAGGTTAAAAGACAAAAGTAGTAAAAATACCTGTAACTACAATAATTAATTAAGGGATGCATAGGATAAAAAGATGTAAAATGTAACATCAAAAACACAAAACATGAGGGAAATGTAAAATTTAGAACTTTAGCGTGTCCAAACAAGTTATAAACTTAAAATAGACTCTTCTAAGTTGTTATATGTAAGCTCCGTAGTAACCACCAAGCAAAAAACTATAATAGATACATAAAAATAATAAGAAAGGATCTAAGCATAACATTTAAAAAGTCTAAAACCATGACGGAAGAGAGCAAGAGAAGGAGAAAGGAATGGAGGAATTACAAAGCATCCAGGAAACAATTAACAAACTGGCAATAAATACATACCTATCAATAATTACTCCAAATATAAATGGGCTAAATTCTCCAAAAGATGTAGTGGCTAACTGGATAAAAATATAAGGCCTATCTATATGCTGCCTACAACAGACTCACTTCAGACATAAGCACACACACAAACTGCAAATGGAGAGATGGAAAAAAGATATTCCATGTAGATGTAAATCAAAAGAAAGATGGGGTAGCTATATTTAGGTTGACAAAATAGACTTTAAAACAAAGACTATAACAAGAGACAAGGGCATTACATGATGATAAAGGAATATAACATTTGTAAATACACATCCAACATAGGAGCACCTAAATATATAAAGCAAATGTTAACAGATCTTAAGAGAGAAATCGACAGCAATACAATAACAGGGGATTTAATATCCCACTTTCATCAATGTATAGATCATCCCGAAAGAAAATCAATAAAGAAACTATGGCCTTAAATGACACATTAGAATGTATCAGATATATAAAAAACTTTCCATCCAAAGGCAACAGAATATACATTCTTCTCAAGGTCACATGAAACATTATCCAGGACAGATCATGTGTTAGGCCACAAAATGAGTCTTGTTAAACTTAAGAAGATTAAAATCATATCAAGCCTCTTTTCCTAACACAATGGTATGAAACTAGAAATCAATTAAGGATGAAAACTGGAAAGACCATGATCAAGATTAACATTATTGCAATTAGTATCAACAATAGTACTGAGGGAAAAAATGTTGACAATCAAAAGAATTTAGTGTTTAACTCTTGTTCTGGAAGCAAAATAAACCAACCACCATGTATTTAGCCTAGATGATAGAACCAATTGTCTGTAGGACTGATTCTTGTTGTACTTTTGTGTTTTTCATCACTTAGAATTTGTATCAGCAATAAAGTCCTTCTAGAAAAGCTTAAAATTTCTAATAGTCCCTATGTTATTTTTCTGCTTTGATTATTAGAAAGCACGTTTTCTCTGGTTAATAATGTAGCCATGGTTTAGATAAGTTTTTTTTGTGGCTCCTTTGTTCTTATTTGAACAACTAACTTCTCTGAAAGCTTTTTCTTTAAGATTAGTTCCCAAATTCTGACATATAGAAATTCTGACCTGACAGGATAACTTTTGCACCCAGATCATCTTTAGCATTTCTAGATGGAATGTATGTAGCATATTTTTCTCCAACTTACTTGTGTAACCTAGAGAATGAACATATGACCAAAAGATAAATGTTAGCAATAATCAGTGAGGGTCATTTACTCCAAAGTTCTTAAAATGGCTCTACAATATTGAAAGAGTTGGTTTCAATATAGAAATCTGTTACATTTCTATAAACTGATAATGAAGAATCAGAAAGAGAAAGTAAGAAAGCAATCCCATTTATAATTGCATGAAAAAAATAAAATACCTATGAATAAATTTAACCAAGGAGGGGAAAGACCTGCACATTAAAAGCTATAAGAAATAGGGGTGCCTGGGTGGCTCAGTCGGTTAAGTGTCTGACTTCAGCTCAGGTCATAATCTCATGGTTTGTGAGTTCAAGCCCACATTTGGCTTTGTGCTGACAGCTCAAGCCTGGAGCCTGCTTCGGATTCTGTGTCTCCTCTCTCTCTGCCCCTCCTCTGCTTGCACTCTGCCTCTCTGTCTCTCAAAAATAAATAAACATTAAAAAAAATTAAAAACAAAAAAACTGTAAGAAATTAATAAAAGAAATTAAAGAAGACATAAATAAATGAAAAGATATTCCATGCTCATGGATTAGAAGAATTATTATTAAAATGCCCATAATTGCCCAAAGCAATCTAAAGATTCACCACAATCCCTATCAAAATTCTAATGGCAGGTGCTTGGGTGGTTCAGTGGGTTGAGGATCTGGATCTAGATTCCAGCTCAGGTCATGATCCCAGGGTCATGGGATCAAGCCCTGCATGGGCCTCCATGCTCAACATAGAGCCTGCTTTAGAGTCTTTCTCCCTCTCTCTCTACTCCTTTCCTGATGCCCCTCTCCCTTGCTCTCTCTCTCTCTGTCTCAAATTTTAAAAAAAAATTTTAATTAAAAACAATTTCTCTAATTCCAATGGTACTTTTCCACAAAAATAGAGCCAAAAATCCTAAAATTTGTAAAAAAAACAAAGCCAAAGAAAACTTCAGAAAGAAAAACATTCTGATTTCAAACTGTATTACAATGCTATCATAACCAAAACAGTATGGTATTGGCATAAAACAGACACATAGATCAATTGAATAGAATAGACACCCCAGAAATAAACCCATATATATATATATATATATATATATATATATATTCAATTCATTTATGTACAGCATAGTGACTGTAGTAACAATACTGTACTGTATATTTGAAACTTGTTAAAAGACTAGTTTTTAAAAGCTATCATCACAAGAAAATTACATTTGTAACTATGTGTGGTGATAGAGATTAACTAAACTTACTGTGATGATCATTTCATATCAAAACATTATATTGTACACCTGAAACTAATATAATGTGTTAATGATATCTCAATAAAAAGAAAATGTTTATAACCAAATATACTCATATGGGCATAACAAATCTCAAATGCCATCAATACAATGATATCCCTGTGAACTGTGGCAACTGTATTTTTCTGATGACCTCTCAAAAGTAGACAATAGCAATATATACATATTAAAGAGGTGTATTTGAGAAGTGCTCTATTCCATAAGTCCAGTAGCCAGTGCTGTTGTTTCCCAGTAACTTCTCTCTTTCTTCTGATAAAAGACTGCATCCCCATGAATACTCCAGTGGGCAACTGACCTTCATATAGCTATCAAATACTTCATCACAATGAACAGAGATATTGGTTGAAGGATAAGTATATGGCTCAGTGTAGCCAATAATTATCCTTCCTGGAATTTTCTACCAGGAGTGATGATTAAAGCACCATTGACTTAAGGCTAATGTACTGGAAGGATGTGACTTGAGAAGTGAGAAAGGACAGCCATATTTGTCACAATGTTGAGCAAGCAGTGAGAGAAAATAAGGTCAACATACCAGGAGAAACAAAGTTTAAGGGACAGAGAGCTAGGACAGAGAAACAAGAATGTGACCCTGAAGTCTCTCTTTCTCTTTCTCTCTCTCCCCCCTTTTCTTTTCCTATCTCTGTCTCTGTCTCTCATTTTTGCTATCTTTTTTAACTTATTCTTTTAGACCTGGTTTCCTATCAATTGTAACTGAAAGAATCTCAATTAAAGCTAAAACAAGTACGTGGAATTTGGTTGAGCATATGGCATAGGCTAAAACATACAACCATTTGAGTTTAGCTGGAAATGCATCCATCATGTAAAGAATGCCAACCAGTACTATGTGGGAACATACCAGTTGAATAAAATATCTCCTGTAGTCAGATCATGAGCCTACTAAGGTTCTAACATTAAAAATATTGATGTATAATTGATGTAATAGTACAAGAAAGAATCAAATTTCTTTTTAAGCCAATTCACCCAAAAGCATAAATACTAACCACGTTTGTTAAGTGGTACTTTTTCTCCCAATAGCTAAAAACCCAAGAGAGCTGAGACATGAGTGGTTGCATAGTATATGGAACTGGTAAAACTGGAATTATCTGCTCCATAAAGACTTGCTGGATGTAGAGTTAAGCAAAAAGGAACATACAGAATGAGAAATTATTGTTGCCCAGAAAGAGTAAGGGAAGTATTTGTGTGAGCATGTACAATGATCATTTAGAAACCTTCCAGGTGTAATACAATTCCTTCCTGATAAAGTTACAAATATCTTCCATTTAAAAAGCTATTAACTGGAATGGGACCCAGAAGATGAGTCAGAGAAGTCTGTCTCTTTGTCACCATTTGCTTCCTATTCATAAGAGAAGAAGAAAACAAGTAAACTAAAGACCTGGGACTATGGTTGGAACACCTAAACTTGTAGTAATGAGAGAAAAGCTACAAGAATTGAGCCTGTATACATTTAAGCATCTTGACTCAATAAGAATTTAGTTTTAATCAAATCTCCCACTAGGATGAAAAAAATGTTTCAAAAAGAATTTAGGATTACATAATGCTTAAGGTATTCTTTAGTATCCAGTGTGTCTACAACTACCCCCATGCTTCATTAAGCACACCAGAATGATGAGGTCACCTAAACAGTGCAACACACAGAAAAAACCTACCCTGTGCTACCTCACAGAGGAGCCATGTGAGAAGAGAGACAACGTAAACCCTTCTTGGAATCAGAACCAAGGTATAGCCAGATTATTAGACAAACCTCACTCCTCTTCCATCTCAGCAAGTTATGCTCTAAACCTTTCCCCCTTTGAGGGGAAAGGGAAAAAAAGAGAGGGAGGGAGGCAAAGCTTAAGAGACTCTTAAAAACTGAGAATAAACTGAAGGTTGATGGGGGGTGGGAGGGAGGGGAAAGTGGGTGATGGACACTGAGGAGGGCACCTGTTGAGATGAACACTGGGTGTTGTATGGAAACCGATTTGACAATAAATTTCATATTAAAAAATAATAAATAAATAATAAATAAATAAATAAACTTTCCCCCCTTTGCTGATAGTAGTTTTGTTGTGGTTATGCTATTGTTTTCTCCTGCATTGAAGAAAGTTGGATTTATCATTTCACTATTGACATCCACAGCAGAATAAGAAATTCATTATTACCAGAGATGCTGGACTTGAGAGTCAAAGTGATTTTTTTTTCTCTCTTTAAAATTGGACAAATGAGTTTGGTTGTATATGAACTACATAAATTCTACTTATAGGGAGAATCTTCTGAATTTTTTTAACAGAAATAAGAGAAAGCAAAAAAGCAGAGAGAGAACATATCAGAATGTATCAGCCTTGTATAATGGATTATGATAGTAGTATTATGATCACCATCATCATTATCATCATCATCATCATCATCACTGCTATCGTTATCTATCCAACCTTGCTCTTTTCCATCCTTGTTTAGAGAAAGAAAGAAAAATGTCTCCATCCGTGACACAGAAGTGACACCAAATCCAAGGCCTGGACAATCAGAGCCACACATCTCCCTGGATAAAAGTGATTTGTTGAAAAATTGGAGTGCCACTCAAGCTGGGATTTCCACAGATTGTTAAATTGAGGCTGACATAATGGTCTCTTGCTATTCAGGTAAGGGGCTAAAGTATGAGATGGCACTCCTTAATCCCCAACACCTATTTAACCCATCCCCCCATCTGCCTCCCCCTGATACCATCAATTTGTTGTCTGTAGTTAAGAGTCTGAAAAAAAAAATGAGGCACCTGGGTGACTCAGTTGATAAGGCACCCAACTCTTGATTTCGGCTCAGATCATGATCTCACAGTTCATGAGATCAAGCCCTGAGTCAGGTTCCGTGTTGACAGCATGGAGCCTGCTTGGGATTCTCTCCCTTCCTCCCCCTCTCCTCTCTCTCTATCTCTCTCTCTCCCTCTCAAAAATAAGTAAATAAATATTTAAATAAAGAGTCTGTTTCTTGGTTTGCCTCTCTTTTTCCCTTTGCTCATTTGTTTTGTTTCTTTATTCCACATATGAGTGAAATCATATGTTATTTGCCTTTCTCTGACGGACTTATTTCATGTAGCATAATACTTTCTAGCTCCACCAATGTCATTGCAAATGGCAAGATTTCATTCTTTTTGATAGCTAATATTCCATTGTATATGTATAGTACATCGTCTTTATTCACCTGTCAATGGATACTTGGGCTGTGTCCATAATTTGGCTATGGCAGATAATGCTTCTATAAACATCAGGGTGCATGTATCCCTTTGAAATAGTATTTTTGTATTCTTTGGGTAAATATCTAGAAATGCAATTGCTGGATCCTAGGGTAGTTGAATTTTTAACTTTTTGAGGAACCTCCACACTGTTTTCCAGAGCTGCTCTACCAGTTTACATTTCCGCCAACAGTGTTAAGAGGGTTTCTCTTTCTCCACATCCTCGCCAATATCTGTTGTTTTCTTGTGTTGTTCATTTTAGCCATTCTGACAGGTGTGAGGTGATATCTCATTGTAGTTTTGATTTGTATTTCCCTGATGATCAGTGACGTTGAGCATCTTTTCATGTGTCTGTTGGCCATCTAGATATCTTCTTTGGAAAAATGTCTATTCATGTCTTCTTCCCATTTTTTTCATATTTTGTTTTTCTTTTGTTATTGTTTACTTTTATTTTTTTAACTTATATCCAAATTAGTTAGCATATACTGCAACAATGATGTCAGGAGTAGATTCCTTAATGCCACTTACCCTTTAGCCCATCCCCCCTCCCACAACTCCTCCAGTAACCTTCTCTTTGTTCTCCATATTTAAGTGTCTCTTATGTTTTGTCCTCCTCCCTGTTTTTATATTATTTTTGCTTCCCTTCCCTTATGTTCATCTGTTCTGTGTCTTAAAGTCCTCATATGACTGAAGTCATATATTTGTCTTTCTCTGACTGACTAATTTCGCTTAACATAATACACTCTAGTTCCATCCACATAATTGCAAATGGCAAGATTTCATTCTTTTTGATTACCGAGTAATACTTCATTATACACACACACACACACACACACACACACACATACATACACACACACACACACACATACACATATATATATATACCATATCTTCTTTATCCATTCATCCATCGCTGGACATTTGGGCTCTTTCCATACTTTGGCTATTATTGATAGTGCTGCTATAAACATGGGGGTGCATGTGTCCCTTCGAAAGAGCACACCTGTATCCTGTGGATAAAAATACCTAGTAGTGCAATTGCTGGGTCTTAGGGTAGTTCTATTTTTAGTTTTTTTGAGGAACCTCCATACTGTTTTCCAGAGTGGCTGCACCGTTGACATTCCCACCAACAGTGCAAAAGAGATCCTTTTTCTCCACATCCTCACCAGCATCTGCTGTTGCCTGAGTTGTTAATTTTAGCCCTTCTGACAGGTGTGAGGTGGTATCTCATTGTGGTTTTGATTTGTGTTTCCCTGATGATGAGTGATGAGCATTTATTCATGTGTCAGTTGGCCATCTGGATGTCTTCTTTGGAGAAGTATCTATTCATGTCTTTTGCCCACTTATTCACTAGATTATTTGTTTTTTAGGTGTTGAGTTTGATAAGTTCTTTATAGATTTTGGATACTAACCCTTTATCTGATATGTCATTTGCAAATATCTTCTCCCAATCCATCCGTTGCCTTTTGGTTTTGCTGATTGATTACTTTGCTGTGCAGAAGCTTTTTATTTTGATGAGGTCCCAGTAGTTCATTTTTGCTTTTGTTTTCCTTGCCTCTGGAGATATGTTGAGTAGGAAGTTGCTGCAGCCAATGTCAGAGGTTTTTGCCTGTTTTCTCCTCTAGGATTTTGATGGCTTCCTGTCTTACATTGAGGTCTTTCATCCATTTTGAGTTTATTTTTGTGTATGGTGGAAGAAAGTGGTCCAGGTTCATTCTTCAGCAGGGCGCTGTCCAGTTTCCACAGCACCACTTGCTGAAGAGACTGTCTTTATTCCATTGGATATTCTTTCCTGCTTTGTCAAAGATGAGTTGGCCACATATTTGTGGGTCCATTTCTGGGTTCTCTGTTCTGTTCCATTGATCTGAGTGTCTGTTCTTGTGCCAGTACCATACTGCCTTGATGATTACAGCTTTGTAAGACAGCTTGAAGTCCAGGATTGTGATGATTGAATTCTGGAAAATAATGAAGCAGAAAAGAAGAGGGAAACAAAACAAAAAATCATGATACAAGACTGAGAGAACTCAGTGACTTGTTAAAAAGGAATAACATTCGAATCATAGAGCCACAGAAGATGAAGAGAGAGAAAGAGGAGCAGAAAGTTTATGTGAGTAAATTATACCTGAAAACTTTCCTGATCTGGGGAAGAACACAGACATCAAAATCCACGAAGCACAGGGATGCCTGAGTGGCTCAGTTGTCTAAGCATCTAACTTCAGCTCACGTCATGATCTCGCAGTTCCTAAGTTTGAGCTTTGCATCAGGCTCTGCATTAGAGCCTGGAGCCTGCTTCAGATTCTGTGCCTCCCTCTTTCTGTGTCCCTCCCCTGCTCATGCTCTGTCTCTGTCTGTCTGTTTCTCTCTCTCTCTCTCAAAAATAAAAATAAACACTAAAAGAAATGTTTTAACCCAAGAAGCACAGAGAAGGCCCATTACATTCAACAAAAACCAACAATAATCAAGGCATAGCCTAGTCGAATTCACAAAATACACAGACAAGAATCCTGAAAGAAATAAGGGGAAAAAAGTCCTTTAATTACAAGGGAAGATAGATCAAGTTGTCAGGAGATCTATCCACAGAAACTTGGAAAACCAGAAGGGAGTGGAAGGATATATTCAACATGCTGAATCAGAAAAATATGCAGCCAAGAACTCCTTATGCAGCAAAGCTATCATTCAAAATAGAAGGAGAGATAAAGAGTTTCCGAAACAATCAAAATCTAAATGAGTTCATGACCACTAAACCAGCCCTGAAAGAAATTTGAAGGAGTACTTTTGAGTAGAGAAATAACAAAAAAGACCAAAAGCAACAAAAACTAAGAAAGGCCGTGGAACATCACCAGAAACACTGACACTACAAGCAGCACAATGACACTAAATTCATATATTTCAGTAATCATTCTAAATGTAATTGAACTAAGTGCTCCAAGAAAAAGACATAGGGTATCAGAATGGATAAGAAAACAAGACTCATCTATATACCGCCTACAAGAAATTCATTTTAGACATAAAGACACCTGGAGATTGAAAGTAAAGGGATGGAGAACCATCTAACATGCCAATGGCCAACAAAAGAAAGCTGGAGTAGCCATATCAGACAATCTAGACTTTAAAATAAAGACTATAACAAGAGATGAAGAAGGGCATTATATCATAATTAAGGGGTCTATCCACCAAGAAGACCTAACAATTGTAAACATTTGTGCTCCAAACGTGAGAGCACCCAAATATATACATCAATTAATCATAAACATAAAGAAGCTCATTGATAATAATACCATAATAGTAGGGGACTTCCACACCCCACTTACAGCAATGGACAGATCATCTAAACAGAAAATCAACAAGGAAACAATGGCTTTGAATGACACACTGGACCGAATGGACTTAACAGATATATTCAGAACATTTCATCCTAAAGCAGCAGAATATACATGCTTCTCCAGTGCACATGGAACATTCTCCAGAACAGACCACATACTGGGACACAAATCAGTCCTCAACAAGTATAAAAAGATTGAGATCATACCGTGCATATTTTCAGACCAAAACGTTATGAAACTCGAAATCAACCACAAGAAAAAATTTGGAAAGGAACAAATACTTGGAGACTAAAGAACATCCTGCTAAAGGATGAATGGATTAATCAAGAAGTTAAAAAGGAAATTAAAAAGTACATGGAAGCCAATGAAAATGAAAACACCATAGCCCAAAACCTCTGGGACGCAGCAAAGGCAATTATAAGAGGAAAGTATATAGCAATCCAGGCCTTCCTAAAGAAGGAAGAAAGGTCTCAGATGCACAACCTAACCCTACACCTTAAAAAGCTGGAAAAAGAACAGCAAATAAAACCCCAAACCAGCAGAAGACAGGAAATAATAAAGATTAGAGCAGAAATTAATGCTATCAAAAACAAAAAACAAAAACAAAAAACAAAAAAAAAACAAACAGTAGAACAGATCAATGAAACCAGAAGCTGGTTCTTTGAAAGAATTAATAAAATTGATAAACCACTGGCCGGTTTGATCAAAAAGAAAAAGGAAAATACCCAAATAAATAAAGTCAAGAATGAAAGAGGAGAGATCACAACCAACACAGCAGAAATAAAAACAATAATAAGAGAATATTATGAACAATTATATGCCAATAAAATGGGCAATCTAGAATAAATGGACAAACTCCTAGAAACATATAAACTACAAAAACTGAAACAGGAAGAAATAGAAATTTTGAACAGACCCATAACCTGTAAGGAAATTGAATTAGTAATCAAAAATATCTCAAAAAACAAGAGTCCAGGGCAGATGGATATCTGGGGGAATTCTACCAAACATTTAAGGAAGAGTTAACACCTATTCTCTTGAAGCTGTTCCAAAAAATAGAAATGAAAGGAAAACTTCCAAACTCATTATATGAAGCCAGCATTACCTTGATTCCAAAACCAGACAAAGACCCCACTAAAAACGAAAACTACAGCCCAATTTCTCTGGTGAACATGGATGAGAAAATCCTTAACAAAATATTAGCCAACTGGATCCAACAATACATTAAAAAAATTATTCATCACGACCAAGCAGGACTTACACCTGGGATGCAGGACTGGTTCAATATCCGCAAAACAATCAATGTGATACACCACATCAATAAAAGAAAGGACAAGAACCACATGATCGTCTCAATAGATGCAGAGAAAGCATTTGACAAAATACAGCATCCTTTCTTGATAAAAACCCTCAAGAAAGTAGTGATAGAAGAATCATACCTCAAGATCATAAAAGCTATATATGAAAGACCCAAAGCTAATATCATCCCCAATGGGGAAAAACTGAGAGCTTTCTCCCTAAGGTCAGGAACAAGACAGGGATATCCACTCTCACTACTGTTCTTCAACATAGTATTGGAAGTCTTAGCCTCAGCAATCAGACAACACAAAGAAATAAAAGGCATCCAAATTGGCCAGGAGGAGGTCAAACTTTCACTCTTCACAGATGACATGATAGTCTATATAGAAAACCCAAGGGGCGCCTGGGTGGCTCAGTCGGTTGAGCGTCCAGCTTCGGCTCAGGTCATGATCTCACAGTCTGTGAGTTCAAGCGCCGCATCGGGCTCTGTGCTGACAGCTCGGAGCCTGGAGCCTGTTTCAGATTCTGTGTCTTCCTCTTTCTCTGCTCCACCCCTGTTTGTGCTTGGTTTCTGTCTCTCAGAAATAAATAAATAAACATTAAAAACAAAAAAAGAAAACCCAAAAGATTCCACCAAAAAACTACTAGAACTGATCCATGAATTCAGCAAAGTTGTAGGATATAAAATCAATGCACAGAAATTGGTTGCATTACTATACACCAACAATGAAGCAACAGAAAGAGAAATCAAGGAATCCATCCCATTTACAATTGCACCAAAAAGCATAAAATACCTAGGAATAAATTTAACCAAAGAGGTGAAAAATCTATACACTGAAAACTATAAAAAGCTTATTGAAAAAGACACCAAAAAATGGAAAAATATTCCATGTTCATGGATTGGAAGAAAAAATATTGTTAAAGTGTCAATACTACCCAAATAAATCTACATATTCAATGCAATTCCTGTCAAAATAACACCAGCATTCTTCACAGAGCTAGAACAAACAATCCTAAAATGTGTATGGAACCAGAAAAGACCCCAAACAGCCAAAGCATACTTGAAAAAGAAAACCAAAGCAGGAGGCATCACAATCCCGGACTTCAAGCTCTATTACAAAGCTGTAATCATCAAGACAGTATGGTACTGGCACAAGAACAGACACTCAGATCAATGGAACAGAAGAGAGTACCCAGAAATGGACCCACAAATGTATGGCCAACTCATCTTTGACAAAGCAGGAAAGAATATCCAATGGAATAAAGACAGTCTCTTCAGCAAGTGGTGCTGTGGAAACTGGACAGCGCCATGCAGAAGAATGAACCTGGACCACTTTCTTCCACCATACACAAAAATAAACTCAAAATGGATGAAAGACCTCAATGTAAGACAGGCAACCAACAGAATGGGAAAAGATATTTGCAAATGACATATCGGACAAAGGGCTAATATCCAAAATCTATAAGAACTCACCAAACTCCACACCCGAAAAACAAATAACCCAGTGAAGAAATGGGCAGAAAACATGAATAGACACTTCTCTAAAGAAGACATCCAGATGGCCAACAGGCACATGAAAAGATGCTCAACATCACTCCTCATCAGGAAAATACAAATCAAAACCACACTCAGATATCACCTCACACCAGTCAGAGTGGCCAAAATGAACAAATCAGGAGACTATAGATGCTGGAGAAGATGTGGAGAAATGGGACCCCTCTTGCACTGTTGGTGGGAATTCAAATTGGTGCAGCCACTCTAGAAAACAGTGTGGAGGTTCCTCAGAAAATTAAAAATAGACCTACCCTATGACCCAGCAAGAGCACTGCTAGGAATTTACCCAAGGGATACAGGATTACTGATGCATAGGGGCACTTGTACCCCGATGTTTATAGCAGCACAGTCAACAATAGTCAAATTATGGAAAGAGCCTAAATGTCCATCAATTGATGAATGGATAAAGAAATTGTGGTGTATATACACAATGGAGTACTATGTGGCAAAGAAAAAGAATGAAATATGGCCCTTTGTAGCAACATGGATGGAACTGGAGAGTGTTATGCTAAGTGAAATAAGCCATACAGAGAAAGACAGATACCGTATGTTTTCACTCTTATGTGGATCCTGAGAGACTTAACAGAAACCCATGGGGTAGGGGAAGGAAAAAAAAAAAGAGGTTAGAGTGGGAGAGAGCCAAAGCATAAGAGACTCTTAAAAACTGAGAACAAACTGAGGGCTGATGGAGGGGTGGGAGGGAGGGTAGGGTGGGCAATGGGTATTGAGGAGGGCACCTTTTGGGATGAGCACTGGGTGTTGTATGGAAACCAATTTGACAATAAATTTCATATATTGAAAAAAAAACCACAATGAGATACCACCTCACACCTGTCAGAAGGGCTAAAATTAACAACTCAGGCAACAGCAGATGCTGGTGAGGATATGGAGAAAAAGGATCTCTTTTGCACTGTTGGTGGGAATGCCAACTGGTGCAGCCACTCTGGAAAACAGTATGGAGTTTCCCCAAAAAATTAAAAATAGAGCTACCCTATGACCCAGCAATTGCACTACTAGGTATTTATTCAAGGGATACAGGTGTGCTGTTTTGAAGGGATACATGCACCCCAATGTTTATAGCAGCACTATCAACAATAGCCATAGTATGGAAAGAGCCCAAATGTCCATCGATAGACGCATGGATAAAGAAGATGTGCTATATATATATATATATATATATATATATATATATATATATACACATGCACACGATGGAGTATTACTTGGCAATCAAAAAGAATGAAATCTTGACATTTGCAACTATGTGGATGGAACTAGAGGGTATTATGCTAAGTGAAATTAGTCAGAGAAAGACAAAAATCATATGACTTCACTCATATGAGGACTTTAAGATACAAAATAGATGAACATAAAGGAAGGGAAGCAAAAATAATATAAAAACAGGGAGGGGGACAAAACATAAGCTGTTGCAGAGAGTATGGCCAGAGTCGCAAAAGATAAGTCCACAAACAAAATGCAGTTAAGTGAAGGGCCTCATGCTCAAGTCGGAATGAGGCCCCGACTCCAGAATGAAGCCTCTTTTTATTAGGATAATTGCTAAAGACTACGTGCATAAAGTCAGCTAAGCAAGTGTAGTAATCAACTTAATGGTTTTGCTTTTCAAGGTTGAATTCTGGGATAATTGTTTTTTATAATACTAGGAAGGGTCAGGTGTGAAGGAGGATCTGCCCCTGGACAATGTTAATGGCAGCCCTGTTCAGCTGTGTAAGCATGTCCTAAGGCCTTGCACCTTTTCCAGCCTCTCCCTTTTGAAGTCTTTTCCTTTGATGCTTCTCTCCTGCATCTCCCACAATAAGAGACTCTTAAATATGGAGAACAGAGGGTTACTGGGGGGGGGGGGGGGGGCTTGTGGGAGGGAGGATGGGTTAAATGGATAAGGGGCATTAAGGAATCTACTGAAATAATTGTTGCACTATATGCTAAGTGGGATGTAAACTAAAAAATTTTTCAGAAAAAAAAAAGAAAATAATCTTGCCATCTTCAACAACATGGATAGAACTAGAGTGTAAGCAAAATAAGTCAGTCAGAGAAAAACATCATATGATTTTATTTACATGTGCAATTTGAGAAACACAACAGATGAACATATTGGAAGGGAAGGAAAAATAAGATAAAAACAGAGAGGGAGGCAATCCATAGGAGACTCTTAAATACAGGGAACAAACTGAGGTTTGCTGAACGGTGGGGGATGGGCTAAATGGGGGATGGGAATTAAGGAAGGCATTTGTTGGGATGAGCACTGGGTGTTATATGTAAGTGAGGAATCACTAAATTCTAATTCTGAAATCATTATTACACTATATGTTAACTAACTTGGATTTAAAATAATAAAACAATAAACTGAACCTAGATGAATTAAAGAGCTAAGTCTGAAATGCAATATTACAAATGCATTGGAAAGAAAAATTAGAGAACAAATTTGTGACTGTGGAGTTGTAAAGGATTTCTTAAATCATTAAAAGCATTGACCATAAAGATGAAAAAATGATGAATTCAACTCCACTAAAAGTAACAACTTCTGTCCGTCAAAAAATATCATTGAAAGAGTTAACAAGACAAGCCAGAATGTACTAACAGGTATTTGTAAAGCATGACGGACAGTAGGCTTGATTCCAAATATGCTTTTATCCTTTAAAAACAAATAGGAAAATACACAAAGTGTAATGGAGAAAAAGAAGAAAATATCTAAGTATTTCATAGAGAATAAATATCAATGGACAATAAACATATGCAGAATTGCTCATCCTCAGCAATCAGAGGAAGTGCAAAAAAATACAGTGAAATACATACTCACCAGATCAGGAAGCATTAAAGTCTAAAATACCAAGAGCTGCCAGGAATTGGGTTCTCTTGTAAATCACTTGTAAGAGTGCCCATAGAGACGATCAATTTAAATAAGAATAGGATATTCTGTTGTAAAGCTGACAACATGCAAATCTTTCTGACACACCAATTCCAAATTAAGTAGATAGTCTTGTCTGAAAACATATAGACTCATATGCTCTAGGATACATGAAAAAAATGGAAACACCCCAAAAGTCCATCCACATTAGAATGGATAAGTACATTGTTGTACCCTCATAAAATGGAATCTACTCCATAACAATGAAAAAAGATAGACAATTATTCATGGAAGACCAATGACAGATCTTCTCAAACATAATATTGAGCAAAGAAGCAAAACATAATACATTTCTAGAACAGTTAAAGGATGAAATACTAATCTATGTTGCTTAAGGATATGTTTTACATATGTTTAAACCATAACAAAAAGCAATAAAATTAAGATTACCAGAGTCATAACAGTGCCTACTTCTTGGAAGTATAACTGGATGTAATTAGAAAGAAGTACATGGGAGCCTCTTGGGATCCTGGTAATATTCAGTCATTTTGACTTAATTAGCGATTATTTGGATATTTCTCTCTAACTTTTGTTAAACTTTGCGTGTGTGTTTTATTATGTAATGCCTGTGTTGTGTTATATTTTAAAATAACTAATGTGGAAAAAAAGTGAGATAATGCTTACCCAGGAGTCAACAGTGTGTGCATGTGTGTGTGTGTGTGTGTGTGTGTGTGTGTGTGTGTGTTTTAGAAAGATTGAGTGAGGAAGTTTGTGTAACAATACTACTACAGCACTTGGGATTTAGTGGTTAGAAAATAAATATTAATTCCCTTGTTTCACCATTCTTACAGCCCTCTGCACCATCAATATTGACTCAAGTTTGTACATAAACTCAGAACTAGTGTCGCTGCCTGTCCTCATCCCATTTTTCCTCTCCAACCCTAAGATATTATCTCTGTGAACCTGCAGCTTACACCCAAGGAGTGGATAATTGTGCTGTTCTGATAGTGTAGCTACAGATACCATGGCTGTAGTGAATTTTTCCAACCTGAAGTCTGATCATACATGAACACCACTTGGCCCAGAAAGTCTCTAGGGTGGTAAATCCTTTCAACATACTCTCTGATGTTTCTGACTGCTTGTCAAGTCAATGCCATATGCATTCTGTCTTGCATCTGGTATTGGAATGCGCTTTCTCTCTTCCAACTCTGAAATCCCAAGGTCTTTTTCCAGAGAGAAGTATCCTCCTTTCAATTGCAGAAGGTGAGAGAAGAATCTAGCAAAATTATTTTTTCTAAGGAGGAGAAATTTGGACAGTGATAACAGACCTTCCAAATTCTACCTGGGATTTTGTCAGAGAAAAACACACCTAACCCTAAGCCCCAGAGCCCCCAAGAAATTAATTCCCAGATCTGGGACTGCTGAAGAGTAGTTGTCCAACTCTTCCTTGGAGCTTCTCTGCAGTGAGCCATGGGGGTCCTCAGCACCATGAGAACAACCATCACAATCCCAGCTACAGTCCAAGGGTTTCTGATGATGGTCACAGTCATCTGTCTAGACTTGAAACAGAAATCATGTAAAAAAACATTGGCAGTCAGCACAGCTGCCACCAATTAACATAATGTTTCACTTTACAGAAAACTAGGAAACCTTCTATGAATTTTTGGATTTGACAGCTCCTAGGAAAAAAGCCAGTCACTCAACAACTCAAACTGTCATTTCTCTCTGGGTAAACTTTTTTAATGAAAGTTCAATATTCAAAATTATTCATGGACTGTGAACTAGTTCTTAGTACCCAGCACTAGCCCATTTAGTTCATCACCCAAATATCACTGAACTTTATGATATGCTGAAGGTACATGTGGAATTTCCAGGAACCAGAAGAATAAAGTGACTTTCAGTATTTTTTTTTTCTGGTACATTCATTTAAATTCTCTGGTTCTTATATTTAGGGTTTGATGATAGGAAGGTAGAAAAAAATGGAATGATATTCCCTGGGAGAGAAGATAATTGTTTAAGAGGTCTTCATTTCCTTCCTTGACACAGCACTATAAGACATCATAGGATGCAACATAAAAGCAACAGATGTTGAGAAAAATGTATTTGTATCACAGACAATTTATAAATGTTGTGACCTTCAACAAATTATGTAATCTCTATTAGCCTCAGTCCTCCTATAAAGTGTAGACAATATCTACTTGGTGGGGTTACTATTAAGATGAAATAAAATTAAGTATATAATATGTTAATTGCAAGTTCTGATAGAAAGCTATAACTGAAGAGGTAGTAGTTCATTTTCCCCCAGAAATAAGCTCTGTTGTGTGCTCTTAGAGGGGACAAAATAGAAGCTGTGATGAGCAGATGGTTGAGTAAAGCTCATGGAGTTATTTAATCAGCAACCTGCATTCTCAACACATACATCTTACATAACCAAAATTCAGAGGATGCTATCCAGAAACTTGGCTTCCCAGGGATACCTTAGTACTTCTGAGGCTACTGATAGCCCCAGTTACTACAAGAGCAACAGGGAGGTAAAATAGGAGGCTAAAAGGTTAAAATGGAGCTTTTGGAGACATGAATCTATGACAGAGAAACACAGGCACATATTACTATTATCATCACCATTAATATTATTATTTGTATTGATATAACAATAATAGCTATCAGTTTTAGACCCAGTATAGCCAGACACTGCACTATACATTAAAATGTTACTTTATGCAATCTTATTAACAAATTATGAGGTAATTATTGTTACCTAAATTTCAGATGAGAAAACCATTCCTTAGTTTGAATGACTTGCCCAAAACCACAGCTTGTAATTTGTTTTAATTATATACCTTTTATAATCAGGATTGAGCCTTACATGATACTTAGTCATTTATACGTAACAGAGAAGTATTTGAGCAAAATACTGAAAAAACAGAACTATATCATTTCACACAGTAGGCTTTTGTAACCGATTAAGTACATTACCAGGAACAAGCCTGAGTGCTGTCAATTGAATCAGAATGATAGTGATCATAATGCTCCCTCATAATTGTCTTGCAAGCTGGTACAAAACATTCACCTATATCACGTTAATATTAAATATAGAGATGCCTGGGTGGCTCAGTCGGTTAAGCATTCTACTTCAGCTCAGGTTATGATCTCACGGCTGGTGAGTTGGAGCCCCACATCGGGCTCTGTGCTGACAGCTCAGAGCCTAGAGCCTGCTTCAGATTCTGCGTCTCCCTCTCTCTCTGCCTCTTCCACTTGTGCGCTCTCTCTCTCTCTCTCTCAAAAATAAATAAACATTAAAAAATTTTAAATATAAACTTATTTCATGATGTACATTAAATGATTTTATATAAGTGCTTTCAAAGTACTTATGATGCTTGAAAATAAGACAAATATATATATATATATATATACCCCCAGCTGCACCTTTTTTAATAAAGTGAGCAATCTCTAATTTTTATTGAAGAAATAGAATCTTACCTCAAGTAATTTTCAGTAATCTTACCTCAGTAAATTCTTTGAATTTTTGAATGCTGATGATTAGCAAATAAACACCCATTATGTTTCATATATTATGAACAATTAAGAATAAAATTCTATGTCAATTGACAATAAAGGATCTGCATTGATCAGACATGCCCCTAGTCTCACTGTTATAAGTGTCCAGATAACTTTTGGGTTCACTATAGACATGGAAAACATATTTTTACAAAAGAATCTTTCTATGGTGTCTGCCTTTGGCTTTTGTGCCTTCCCTATTATACACAGTTTTCTGGTTTTTCAAAATTAAAAAAATGTTCAAAGAAGATCAATCTAAAGAATGTGATACACATTCAATAAATGTTTACTGAATGCCTAACATGTGCTGCTGTAAAGACACACATAAAATAACTACCTTCATAGTGTGTATATTCCACTGGAAGAAACATATTAGATTTTTTGAAAGATTTTATTTTTAAGTAATCTCTATACCCGACATGAGTCTCAAACCCACAACCCTGAGATCAAGAGGTGCACGCTCTACCAATTGAGCCAGCCAGGCACTCCATAGATATTTTTAATTAATAAAAAGTTTAGCAGCCATTATGCATCAGTCACTGCACTAAGTGCTAGGGGTATACAGTAGCCCCCCCCGCCACACACACACACACACTTACAGTTTCTCTTTCCATGGTTTCTGTTACCAGGGGTCAACCTTAGTCTGGAAGCAGATGACCCTCCTTCTGAGGATATGTCATAAGGTCAATAGTAGCCTGAGAATAATAGCACTACTTCTCAGTGCCTGTGTCACTCACCTCACTTTATCTCATCACATAGGCATTTATCGTGAGATGATAAAATGCATCTCACACCCTCACAAGATGAAGAGTACAGCATAGTAAGATATTTTGAGATAGGCGACATTCACATAACTTTTTTATAGTATATTGTCATATTTTATTTTATCTATTTTATTATTTATCTATTTTATTAATGTTAATCTTTTACTGTGCCTAATTTACAAATTAAATTTTATCAGAAGTATGTATCTATAGGAAAAAAATATAGTATATATAGAATTTGGTACTGTCCGTGATTTCAGACATCTACTGGGAGTCTTAGGACATATCCCCAGCAGATAAGGGGGGATTATTAGGATGTAGAAGAAAAATGGGGTTCAAATCCCAACAGATGTGACAAATATTTTCTTTTTCTTTTATCATATTAAGATCTGGAGGAAAAGGATTTTAGGCAAGAGATACTGCAAAGCCCCTAAGGAGGGTATGAGTGTGGTTGTGTAGAGATCAAGATCAGTGTGGCTGGAACAAGATTAGAGAGTTCATAGAGAAAAAACTCAGGTATGACATGGCAAAGAGTTTTGATTTTATCCTAATGTTAATCAAAGCAAAGACCTCCACCCTAATACTTGATTATCATATTTCATAAAGACAATAGAAACATGAAATCTGTCAGTGATTTTTTTCTGCTTTTTTCCCCTAAAGATATGTCTACATTTTCAAAGATAAATCCAGAGAATAGAATATAATTCAGCACTAAAATGAGCTATCAAGCCATGAAAAGACTTATAGGAAACTTAAATGCATATTTACTCAGTGAAAGAGGCCAATCTAAAAAAGGTTACATGGTGCATGATTCCAACTATATGCCACTCTGGAAAAGACAAAACTATACAATAAAAAGATCAGTGGTTTCCAGACATTAGAGGGAAGGGAGCAATGAATAGGGAGAACACAGAGGATTTTTAGGGCAGTAAAACTGCCCTGTATGTATCAACCCTGTATGATACTATACTGATGGATACATGTCACACACATTTGTCAAAACCCACAAATTGCACAACATCAAGAGTGAACCTAATGTAAACTACAGACTTTGGGTGATAATGACATGTCGGTGTAGGTTCATTGATTGTAACAAATATACCACTTTGGTGTGAGATGCTAATAATGAAGAAAGTTATGTATATGCAGGAACAGATGATGTATGGGAACTCTGTATTTTCTGCTCAGTTTTGCTGTGAACTTAGAACTGCTCTAAAAAACAAAATCTATTTGAGGAAAAATATATACGTATGTACGTACATACATATATACATGTATAAATAGATACAACAAGATAGCACCCAAGAGTAGAACCTAAGGAGAAGCAAATCAGGAAGAAAGATACCAGGAAGTAAGAAAGAGCTAACAGAGGGATATAGAGCTGGCCCTGGGCTTCCTCCTACAGTGAGCTATGAAGAGCAGTGGCCCCTCAGAATAGAAATGTGTTCTCTAGAAACTCAGAGGAGAGACACCTGACTCAGACTGGAGCAGGGTGTATGCGTTGAAAGAGTACTCCAGGAAAGAATTTTCTGTGAGGGAAAATTGGCAATGAGTCCTGGAGTACATCACACAAGTCTTCACCTGACCTCCCCCCCACCCCATGCCCACTGCCTCTCATCTCACACCCCACAGAGATGTCAGAGGCATTGGCATGCTTCCTGCCCTGAGTAACCATAGCAATTTCCGATCTGCTATGACTTTATGTCACCTGGAGTTCTTCAGTCTGTAGAATTTCCTAATCTCAGAGGTGACTTTACACAGACCCTTCAAGTTACAATAGACTTTACAGTTCAGAGGTCTTTTATGAATAACTGAAACCTGATCTGACAAGGCCAGCTGGTTACACCCAACTCTAGCTTTCTCTCGATTCCTTCTTGACATCATCCTGATCTGTGTGTTCTGTTATGAAGACAGTCACTGCCAAGAAAAATGCCTGAGAAGATGGTGACCCAGGAAAATATCTTGGTTCTGGGTAAAGTCCTTCTAATTATTCTATTTGGCAATGAGCGTAGTATAGACAGATGTGGGGATGGAAGTAAGAGGCAGACAAGGAAATGCAGTGAATATGAGTTGGAGGAGTGGGGAACAGTCAAGAGAAACTTCCCTGGTGAACACTGTCTGTCTAAACCCAGATGCTCTCAGTTTTGGAAGATCCCTGGGGACAAATGTCCAAAAGATACCATCTTCTTTGATCAACATCTCTCAGAATCTATGCTTTATGAGTAGAGTTCAATGTCAACATCAGAACCTTCCTCTACTACCAGAGGACCCAAGGTCTTATTTTGTATTTAATTTGGAAATCAACAAATATATAATGAAATTATTCTGTAGTTTTATTTTTGCCAACCTCAGTAATTTTCAATAGTCTTCAACAAACTTCTTCCTTCACTAGCAGTTACTAATTTAATCACTCAATTGCTTTGCAATTTTTTGTGTCTTATACATTTTTAAGCTATACCATCTTGGACAACGAGTTGTATTAATTTCTTATGTGCCATTTAGGGTACACCTTTTGTCACAAATTTTCCCTTTCAAATCACAAAGTGAGAGTAAAGGGATATTCTCTTTTTCATTTTGAGGAAACTAATGAAAAAACGACATTAGTAGATCCATGTTTCCACATTTGTAAAAATTATTAACACCCCAGAGTCTGTTGTTATGAACAGCAATTGATAGGATTTGCAGTAGAGAGCCAACCATGTTGCTCTTTATTAGAATGGGCATGCCTTGAATTTTTTATAGGTCTATCGAAATCAGAAATGCGTTTCTTTTTTCTAATCTAGAGCTTATCTAATAAGGAACTCTGAGCTCCTGATACGTCTAACCATTTCAGATCATGACTGTATCCTGCCCAGTCATCCCCATCCGCCTACACAGGTGTGTCCCCACAGGGATCTTGACCTAATAAGCCCACATGCACTTGTATACAGTCCTATTCTTGGAAGAGAGTTCCCAAAAGCAGAAGCCCAAAAAAGAGTATGTGTCTTGAGAGCTGAGGCAAGAGAGCTTTTTACTATCTCATGCTGAGAACAGACTACATGCTCACACATCATTTTGGCTCTGGTTCTCATATCATTCTTCCCTAATATTCCCAAGCTTACTTAACTTATTAATGTAATATACATTGATATATCTACACTAAATACATTTACAGCATGCTAAACAATGTGTTGTAGTGTCACAAAATTTTAATTTAGTTAATAAATATTTAACATTACTTAGTGCCAGGCATTGTTCTATACACTTAAGAAATAATAATCTTCATAAAAATCATACAGGATCAAATACTATTGTCATTCTCACTTTAGAGATAGAGCGACCAAGGTATAGAGATGCCAGATAGCATGTCTATGTTCGCACAATCATTACATGGCAGCGATGGCATTTAAACTCAGACATCAAGGCTTCAGAGTCTGTGCTCTAAACCACTATGGTGTGCTACTTTTGATAGAACCATAGTGATACATAGATAGCTGAAAGCTGTTGGATAGATGGATGGAGAGAGAAAGAGAAATTTACAGAGGGAGGGAGGGAGGATACAGAAGCGAAAGAGGGAAGGAAAGGAAAAAAAAGGTTATGTATTTTGGTCTCTCTGCCTCTCTGTTACCACACCACACAAAAATAGTGCTAGAAATTTGCTATGCATCAGTAGCCAGAGCTCACTCTGCAGGAGTAGCCAGAACTCACTCTGCAGGCCCTGTGTAGGTGTAGTGCTCACAGAGGAGGGCAAAGTGAGTGTGGAATGCAGTGATGATTACTGCTGCAATACACAAAGTCAGGGACACATTTTAGAAAAAACATCTCACTGCATGAGTTAAGGATTCATTGAATACCTGGAAATACATGGAAAGCCTTCAAGGCCAACGATCAACCACATTAGGAAAGGCCACCCTGCTCCCTCCCACAGAGGCATTTACATTCCAGGGCTGGGACCTCACCTCTTTATTGGTCCCTTGTTTATAGGGCACATGTAAGAAAGTGGCCTTGTCAGTGAGAATATTCAGATTGGTGCCAAGAAGACAGGATTTGGGCACAGATATCTGTCTGGGAACATCTGCTGCCAGCATCTGGGGAAGTTTCAGCCCATGAGAAGTTATTAATTCCTCTGGATGGGAGAGGGAGACCTCTGATATGACAGGAAGTTAAATATTGGCCTCAGTTCAGCCCCACTGGCTGGCAAGAGGCTCCCTGGGCCAGCTGGCTCCCTGTCCAGGCAAACCAAGTGAGCACATGGGCGGCCTTCTTGCTGCATGGTGGTGAGCCAGGGTGGAGACCTGTATGGCTGCTCCATGCAAAACACCACAGTCAGGAAATAAATGAAGGGTGGCTTCAAACATGAATGCCTAATTTAGGAAAAATACAAGATCTGGATTGCAAAATTGAAGATATTGATTCTCAGTCAAGTTGTAATTCCCATGAATTCTTGCAGCATATGCAAGAGTAGATAAAGGCAGCAATTTTAACAGGTCTCAAGAAACACCATATAGTGATGTGTGTGCATGAATATGCATATATATGTAGATACATATGTGCATATATGTGTTAATATTCAGATAAGCTCTAAATGCTAACAAAACTATCTGAGAAGAAAGATAAAAAAGGAAAAAGACTAATGAATGTGGTCAAGCTAGCAGAAAAATAATTTATATCATTTAGATATTTCTGACAAAAAGAAAATCTTTCTAGGCTTCTGGTGACTAAACTGCTTTAAGGAGGAGATGAAGCCTTTTGTACAATAATTAGAACTAAAAGACTCAAAACAGTAATATTGTTGATAGTTTACAAATTTTTTAATGTTTGTTTATTTATGTTTTAGACAGACAGAGAGAGAGCACAAGGAGGGGAGAGTCAGAGAGAGAGGAGGAGACACAGATTCCGAAGCAGGCTCCAGGTTCTGAGTTGTCGTCACAGAGCGTGACACAGGGCTCAAACTCACAAACCATGAGATCATGACCTGAGCTGAAGTCAAATGCTCAACCAACCAACTAAGCTACCCAGGCACCCGGTATTCTACAAATTTGTGAAAGCAGCATCAAACAGAAAGCAAAAAAAATAAATAAATAAAAATAAATAAATAAATAAATAAATAAATAGACCTTACACTAATTGGCCATATGACCCTAGATAAGCACTGGTGCAGAATAAACAGTCATTTCTGATTCCCCAAGTGCGTGTCACTGGTCTCTTCCTGGCCTCCGAATATTTGCTGTAATATTTTTGGTGCATTGGCCAAGAGGTTGACAGCCATGCTGGCCCCTTGAACCACTGTTGTCAGAGGCCAGCAGAGAAGCCACTCATTGGGGGCCCTGCAACAGAAAGGAAGGCGCACTGCCAGTGATTTCACTGGACCCCAACCTTTGCCAGGCCAGCAATAGTTGGTCACCACTGTGCTCAAACCAACTTTAGTGGGAATCAGAAAATTCTGCCAGGACAGGACATCAGATCAGGTAAATGTCTCCAGGGACCCAGAACCAAATTCAGGCCCACCCTAGAGGTGGAAGGGAAGCTTGATCACCTCCCCGGCGACATAGTTGCCACATAGGACAGAGAAGTCCTGTGTGGAAGTCTGCAATCTGTCTAAATGTGTATGAGTGTCCGTACTCCATGATTTCAGCTACAGAGACTGAATGGGTCCTACCCTGCGATTCTGTGATGACCTCATACAGCTCAAGGCAGAATCAGGTCCACAGAGGCCTGATCTGAGTCAGGGGTTTATACTGACCTTCCAATGCTAAGAGGTATCTAAGCCAGGTGAGGGGAGCACCCAGACAGACAAAACCGTCTTTTTCTTCCCTCTTGTTTGTCCTGTGACACCATACATTGGGAGGGACCCATCTAGAATATCAGGATGGGGGAGAATTCCTCAAAACCAACTCTTAAAGCCAACTATCTCTGGTCACTCTACCTCAAAATGGGGACTTTAAAACTATTCCCAAGCAGCTGCCAAAACTCCCTATGTTTCAGAGAAATTCCCTGCCATCTCTGGACTGACATGGACTGCCTAATTCCACCAGTGGAAAACAAAACAAAATTGAAAGAAACCTGGGGTCTGCTCCTCTGTCCTAGCTGACAAGATTTAAAACTGGGAATTCTCTTTCTCTACCTTCTGCTAGCACCTCACCCCTTCTGCTTTCCTTCCCCTTCCCTCCCCTGCATAACTGGCTCCTCAATGCCTGAGGCACCATCAGCTCCTCCTCCCACCATAGATGTCAAGGAGCAAAGACTACCCACTTCAGATTTCCCCACCAGTGTTCCAGGTAAAAATTAACTATGGGGAAAAAATGCCTTAAATAGATCCAAGTAAAACATATCCAATGTAGGGGTGCCTGGGTGGCTCAGTCAGTTGAGTGTCTGACTTTGGCTCAGGTCATGATCTCACTGTTCATGAGTTCAAGCCCCGCATCGGGCTCTGTGCTGACAGCTCAGAGCCTGGAGCCTGCTTCAGATTCTGTGTCTCCCTCTCTCCCTCCCTCTCTCCCTCCCCTGCTCATGTTCTGTCTCCCTTGCCCTCTCTCTCAATAATAAATAAACATTAAAAAAAATTTTTTTAACGTATTCTGTGTTTAAGCTAATTTAAGTTTGTTGGTTTGAGATAGACAATTTTTATCAACAGTAAGTTAAAAACAAAACAAAACAAAACAACACTTTTATTCTACCTAGATTTGCTGAAGGTCAAATAAACTCATGTTATCTCTGTTCCAATTTGTTAGCAAAAGGATGCCTTAAATAATTGTTAATTTTGTCTCATAGTTTTCATGGGTAATTGTTAAGATAGCTTTCAAAGTCTTTGTTAACCTAAAACGTTAAAGTTTTACTTCCATGATAAATTGGGATTGAATTCATTGGATATCTAACAAGATAGGAGGCAAAAACACTAATTACTAGATGTAAGTTTGTGCTTTTGACTTGTGCAGAGAAACTAAGGATATTTCGATCTGTTGGAAAACGCGCTTTGTGCTTAATTGATTTCTAAGTTTGCCATTTAAGGAATTCTGATGTAACAGACAGTTCATAATCAGTTCCTTAGTTACTTAGTTTTCACTGGAGACTAAGGTTTCTAAGAGTTAAAATTCTGCTGAATGTAATTAAGACTGCTGGAAATAAGGAAACAACTCTGTATGTAAAAAAGTAGGTATGTAAGAAAGATATAAGAAATGGAAATACATCTTTATTGTAGGTAAAAGAAAGTAATTTTGGTGGTGCCTGGGTGGCTCAATCGGTTAAGCATCTGACTTTGGCTCAGGTCATGATCTCACAGCTCATGAGTTCAGGCCCCGCATTGGGCTATGTGCTGACAGCTCAGAGCCTGGAGCCTGCTTTGGGTTTTGTGTGTGTGTGTCTCTTTCTCTCTCTGTGCTCCTCCCCCCTCATGCTCTCTCTCTCTCTCTCTGTCTCTGTGTCTCTCAAAAATAAAATAAAACATTTAAAAAATTAAAAAAAAAAGAAAGTAATTTTGTCCTAAATGAGACTGGTTATTTGGAAACAAATGACTTGGGATAGAATCTAAATGTGAAGGAAAGCTGTAGAAGCTGAAGGGAAATCTTTAAAAAAAAATTTTATATATAGTCAGGACGGACTAAGATTAAAATGAATAGATTTTAAAAGTACATTGATTTAAGATTAAAATTCCTCCTCCTTTGATTCAAAGGCTGGAAAAATGATGGCAATACCTTGGTGCTGGCTTCCAAATCCTCCACACTTGTGTTGTTCCTATTTAGCAGAGGAATGGATGCCTGTGCCATATGAGGGATGGATACCATATGAAGGGCTTTTACCAAGATATATGGGATCCTTTTTACCATTGTATGGTGAAAATGAATATCCACATGGCAGGAATATATTTATGTGAACATTGATGAAAAAGGCAGGGGAATAGACCTTGACTTTGGCTCTTTAATCACCCCCGCAACGGCCGATGATCAATATGTAAATTACTGTTGGTCCAAAATAAAATTAGTGCATCCTATGACAACCTGGGAAGTCTTGTTTGGTTATAGCCCATACCCCCAAGGTCTTGTAGGTGGGAAACAGAGGGGTAGTAGAAATTGGGGAAGACCAGGTCAGTTCTCAGAGGTAGGGTCAAGTCTGAGTAAGAGTGACTACTCCCAGCACCTCGTGAGAGTCAAAGCGCTTTTGGTTGCCAGTAGCATAGACAGCCAAAATGTGAGGTGAGGAGATGGGGTTTCTTCTGGCCAGCTATAGAAAACTAAGATAAGGGACGCCTTTCTTCCTTTTTCTTATAGTTGAGTAATTCCCCAACTAAGGCCATTATTCCTTTGGAATGCATCATGACTCATTTTCTTTTACACAAAGACTTTGCCCCAATACAAATTGGAGGAAGAAACCTGGCCGCCAGAGAGAAATATCAATTATAATACTATCCTACAATTGGACTTGTTTTGCAAATGGGAAGGGAAATGGGGAGAAGTCCCCTAAGTTCACTGTTTTGGGGCCTTAAAAAAATTGAGATATATGTGAGCAATGTAAGGGGAATCCTGATTTAATGGCAACTCTTTCTGAAGTCCAGCAATCAGGAGAGGAAACAATTAAGGGCCCCTTACCCCCATCCAAAGCAGATCTAGAGAAGGAGGAAGGGAAGTCTTGCATCTCAAACTCCTCCTTGAGTCCTCAATCTATATAAAAAGTGAAACGCTGCTCCCTGCTGCCCACCTCATCCAGGCCCTCACCGTAATGTAACAGGCATGTTTCCCTTATGAGAAGCTAGAATGCCAGGAGGAGAAACCTTTTACATTACAAGCCTTAAGACACAAAAAAGGAGACCTAGGCAAATTTTCTGAACGGATAAGTATATAGAGACTTTTCGGAATATTATGCATGTTTTTGAGTTGACCTGGAAAGATATAATGCTTTTGTTAAGTCAGACTCTTCATAAGGCAGAAATTATGGGGTTCAGGCAGCAGCTAAGAGATATGGGGATGAGTAACTCATTAATTATCAAGGAACTGGAAGTCCTATAGGGCACTTCCAGCTCCCTACTGGAGCTCAGGCAGTTTCACCCCAAGATCCCAACTGGGACTATGTCCACTGCATTGGGGAATGGTATCGCTACCACTTCCAAGCTTGTATTTTAGAAAAATTAAAGAAATCTAAGATTAAGCCCTCAAATTATGCTAAATTAGCCACTATTTTACAAACACAGAATGAGAGCCCAATGGCCTTCCTGGAGAAGTTGAGGGAGGCTCTCATTAAATATGTGGCTATCTCCCCTGACACCCCTAAGGCTGAGATTATTTTTAAAAAATTTTTTAATGTTTATTTATTTTTGAGAGAGACAGAGACAGAGTGTGAGTGGGGCAGCGGCAGAGAGAAAAGGAGACAGAATCTGAAGCAGGCAGGCTCTGAGCAAGCTGTCAGCACAGAGCCCGACGCGGGGCTTGAACTCACAAACCGCGAGCTCATGACCTGAGTCAAAGTTGGACACTTAACCAACTGAGCCACCCAGGCGCCCTGAGACTATTTTAAAGGGTAAATTTGGGGGCGCCTGGGTGGCTCAGTCGGTTGGGTGACCAACTTCGGCTCAGGTCATGATCTCGCGGTCCGTGAGTTCGAGCCCCGCGAGTTCGAGCCCCGCGTCGGGCTCTATGCTGACAGCTCAGAGCTTGGAGCCTGTTTCAGATTCTGTGTCTTCCTCTCTCCTTCCCCCATTCATGCTCTGTCTCTCTCTGTCTCTAAAATGAATAAACGCTAAAAAAAATTTTTTTTTTTTAAATAAAGGGTAAATTTGTCACTCAATCAGACCTAGATATTCAGAGGAAATGCAAAAATTGGCTGTTGGCCCGGAACGGACCCTGGAGGAGCTCTTACAAGCTGCCAATTAGGAATATTACAACTGAGATGAAGAGAAAAGAACAAGAACGGAAGTTTAAAAAAAAATCTGAGGCCTTAGTCGCAGCCTTACATACTACGTCAGACCAGACTTCCCAAGGTCCTGGCACCAAATGCCACTTATGTGGCCATTCAGGGAACTGGAAACAAGACTGCCTTCAGAAGAGACAACAGAAGTCAAAGTCCCATAAGCCATGCCCCTTATGTAGAGACAATCGCTGGAAGTCTGAATCCCCCCAGGGACCTCTATCTGCAAGGGCTCAGATAACCAGTGTTCCTAAAAGGGACCGATGGGGCCTGGGGCTCTTCGTGTGGCTCCCTGGAACCAACTGTCTATTGGAAACCCAGAGCCTCGGGAACTCTGGATATAAAAGAAAAAACCAGTTGATTTCCTTCTTGATCCTGGAGCCACCTTTTCTGTCCTCCTTTCCCCTCCCGGCCAACTATCCAAACCCAGCATAATAATCAGAGGTGTCCCCAGAAAGCCTATGACTAAATTTGTCTCTCAGCCCCTGGGATGTATATGGGGAAACCGAACTTTTTCTCATTCTTTCCTGATAATGCCAGAGAGCCTTAATCCCTTGCTAGGAAGGGACATTTTAACTGAATTAGAGTCTAGAGTGTTACTAGCTCCAGGAAAGATCAACATTTGCATGGGTGTTTAAAAATTACTAGATATTGTAGACTGTGGATACCGGGGTTCAGGAAAATAGTTCACCTGCTATATCAATTATAAAAGGAGACTCAATCCCACCTACTCTCCTGAGGAAATGAACTGGGGTCTGACTCATGGACACTGTCTCCAGCCCTTGAAATGGTTACAAACAGAGCAGGGGCAATTACTATTACCTAGCTCACAGAGCGAGAAGATCATTAAAGCACTGCATCAGGCCTTTCATTTAGGGAGGGATGCAACTTATCAAATGGCCCAAAGGAAGTTTACTGGGAAAAATTCATCAAGGACATTTCAACAAGTAGTAGCCTGTGAAGTTTGTCTTAGAAACAATCCTCTCAACCACAAACTTACTCTCCCAGGCAATCAAGAAACTGAAGGCTATCCAGAGGAAGACTGACAAGTAAATTTCACTCAAATGCCAAGGTCAAAGGGATTCCAGTATCTGTTGGTATGTGTTGATACTTTTACTAATTGGGTAGAGGCCTTCCCCTGCAAAATGGAAAAGGCACAAGAAGTAATAAAACTTCCGCTTTACAAAATAATACTTGGATTCAGCTTACCTAAAAATTTACAAAGTAATAATGGTAAACAGCTGCCTTGGCTCTTTCTATGGTAGGACTCCTGGCTCTTGGAAAAGTTTTGCACCTTGAAATAAAACAAACTGTCTGCTTATATTCAGCAAAACTATAAATAACACCTCACAAGCATTCGATGCTTAAAAAAAATTAAATAAAGTTACGGCAAAACTCTTGGAGATAGAGCCACCATTGATTACTTACTGCTACTCTGTCACCTGAGTTATTAGAGATTTCCTGACATATGTTGTTTCAATATAACCGATAATTCTCACAGTGTCTTAGACCACACTGTCCCTTATCAGCTTGAAAAAACCAGAATGGTCATCGTCACTGTTCCCTAAACAGTAGTCACAGGCCCTCTTTCAGGGGGAGAGATGAATAGGGAAAGGGTTAACATTAGGCAGGGAGAGATAAGGAAACTTCAGGAAGGCAGACTGCAGCTGCAAATGAGAAGGTAAAGAAGCAGATGGGGTTCTCCCCTTATAAAATCCTTTACGGGTACCCTCCCCCCATTTTCAAGGGCATAAAGGGGGGTCGGGAATCTAAATAAGATAGGCAATCTGACACTAAGGCAACAGATGTGAGCCCTTGGCTCTACCCTAACCATGTTACACCACTGGGTTAGGGAACAAATCAACAAATGGAGGCAAAAATTAACAGACTCATGGAACTCTTGGAACAACATATAAAAGTGGACATCCTGGCTCCTCCCTTTAGCTGGTCCTCTCCTAATGTTTTTCATAGCCCCCCTGTTTGGTCCTTGTATTCTTAATATGCTAACCAGATTTGTTTCCTCTCACCTAGAAGCTATAAAACTCCAGATGTTGCACCAGTTGGGCCATTCTAGCTGTCGCTCCTCTCCTTTGGATGGCTAAGAACCCTAGCTGTCACATTCCTCCTTTCGATGTCCCTGTCCAGCAGGAAAAAAACAGAATGGTCTCTGCCCCTCCTCCCATAGCAGCAAAGGGTTCCTTGGCCCCCACAAACTGATTTTCTCTAAGGCTGCTACAGGAGCTTGAGAATCAAGAGGGGGGAATGAGAAGGAAAGCTGACAAAAGCAGATTAAAAAAAAAAAAAAAAAAAAAGAGCCAGCCATATGTCTGAGGCTGGATACTCACTCCCCTTGCATACTTTTAGCTTCTATAATCTTGCTTGCCTCTTGATCAGCCAACTGTCTGTGTAGCACAACTGATAAGTACCCCCCACTTTTTCCCTTGAGCCCCTGCAATCCTGCCCACCTGTGCAGCCCATAGAAAGTTTCCAAGCACCCGGAAGCTGACCAGGCATAAAAATAGGCTACTGCCCAGGCTCAGCCTTTGGAGATGACTCTGCTGGGCCAGCACTGGTGCAGAATAAACAGTCTTTTCTGATTCCCTGAGTGCGTGTCATTGGTCTCTTCCTGGCCTCAGAGTATTTGCTGTAACACTAGGCCTGGGGACAACTCATGGTGACTGGGAGACTGGTCTGGGCCCTAAAGTCACTGAATAACCAATTTGCCAAATGGCCTTGCTTCTCATTAACTCCTAAGTTTTAGTTAGCCAGATCTTGTTTTATATCTATAAGGCCATTTTACAGTATATCACATTCAATTTGTTTGTGACCCAGCTCCCTTGCTACAGCTGCAGACCTCTGCAATAAAGGTGACTGCCCAAGAAGGGAGACTTGGGGAAAGAAGACAAGCAGTGAGGGGACAAGCAAGAGAGCTTCTGTGGCTGGGCTGGAAGTCTCGAGCCTCTCTTCTCCCTGCCCTGGATTTCCATGTCCCCCATCACTCCGTTCAGAGCCTTGCAGATGACATAATGTGAGAAAGGAGACACAAAGGCTACACAGGGAAAGCCCATTAGAAAATGCCAGATTTCCGGGGGATTCCCTCCACACAGGAAGTGCAAAAAATCAACTTAAACTTTGATCTCTATGGCCATCTGGTGGTCAAATGGCCACATCACAACCTCCAGGGCACCAACTCCTATTGTTGCAAAACAAAGCCGGATTCAAGTTTAAGATTGTAAGTTTCTTTTAAGAAACAAAACAAAGGAGCCTAGGAGGGCGGGAGGGAGAGAGAGAGAGAGAGAGAGGAACCAAGAAAAAGAATCATAACTATAGAGAACGAACTGGTGTTTGGGGAGGAGGAGGGCATGGGGGAAAATGGTGAAGGGGATTAAGAGCACACTTTACTGTGATGAGCATGGAGTAATGTATAGAATTGTTGAATCACTATATTATACACTTTAAACTAACATAGTACTGAATGTTAACTATGCTGGAGTTAAAATTTAAAAATAAAATACAAAAGGGGCACCTGGGTGGCTCAGTCTGTTGAGCATCCAACTTCAGCTCAGGTCATGATTTCGAGGTCTGTGAGTTCTAGCCCCACGTCGGGCTCTGTGCTGACAGCTCGGAGCCTGGAGCCTGCTTCAGATTCTGTGTCTCCTTCTCTCTGCTCCTCCCCCACTCGTGCTCTCTCTCTCTCTCAAAAACAAATAAACATTTAAAAATTTTTAATAAAATACAATGATAGTAAACAAAATAAATAAAGAAGAGAAAAGAAAAAAAATTGTTAAATTTCTTAACTCTTTCCGACTAGAATTTTGATGGTTAATCTAGAGTCCTGACGTGACAGTGTCCCTCATTTTGACATAAAAACCCAACCTTCTTTCACCTCATCCCTCACTTACTGAGAATGCTATAGACAAGGAGATCTTTCTGCCCCCAAAGTCCACCCACAGAAGGCCTGTGACTACCTCTCCCACCTTATCTTCCCCATCCCACAGCACACTCCTCAGCCCAACCCTATGAGGTCACCACAACTCACTGGAAGCTGATGAAAATGAAGAAGTCTTCCTGAGGGAACAAGGTGGCAAAAGGGCAGTTTCAGGCGAAAGTCTGCCAGGAACAGACTGTAGAAACTTACTGTCTTAGAAATCACATATGCACAATCCATCAATAATGAATAGCAGAAAATGTGGTTTTCTATGGACACCAGAGGGAGACCACGAAACTCTCTCACTGACTACATGTCAAAAGTCATGCCTCCAAATTAAGGGCAAACAGCCATAGAGGCTGCTTTTAGGCCAACAGGCTAGAGCGATGGAATGCAGAAAGGGCCTACAGCGACCACCTGGGAGAATACAAACAGGCCAATCAGGCGACCCACCTCTAAATATCCATAGGCCCTAAATGACCAATGGGCTACTTACAACTAGGCACAGTAACCAAAACAGGGAGAATTCCATATCGCCATACCTCCTCATCTTCCCCTTTAAAAGAGCCCTACCCACTGCCTTACTGAGGACAGCTTTCCTCTGAGGTCCCACCAACCGCTCCCCTGCGGTATAGTCCACACCCACTTCCTCTAGGCAGACTGCCTCTCCTGCTGTCCTGCCCGCTGTTCCCCTGCAGTGTATTCCACACCCACTGCCTCTTGGCAGAAGACCTCTCCTCCGTGTCCTGCCCATCACTCCCTGGTGATGTAGTCAATAAACTACCATCTCCTTTGTTCTACCTCAGGTGAATTATTTCACCTACCAGGCCACTGGCTTCCACCCAATCATTGCCCCACATTGGAGGGGGGCCCTCTCCAATGGAGAGCCACCCCGTTTAGACACCACCGAGACTTCCATGCTGCTGCTTACCACCCAAATCAGAACATTAAGGACACTGAAGACTTCTGTAACCAAACCGATGTAACTGGAACCCAGGGGTGCAAGAGCGCCTGGCTCCAGGGGTCCCAAACAGGGCTGCTGACAAAATCCAAAGGCAGAGAGAGGAGTGGTGGTGAAACAAGAAAGGAATTTATTTCGGTGAGGCCAACACAGGAAGACAGCAGGCTAGCATCTCAAAGACGGCCTCCAGAGTGGAGAAAATACACCCAAATTTGTATGAGGAAAAGGTGGGTGGGTATGTGCAGGTGGGCAGTGAAGGTCAGGTGGATCATGGTCTTGGGGGCAGTCGCGTGGGGCCTTGCTGGCTCAGGGCAGCCCATATTGTGGTGGGGGGGTAGTTCTGGTTCCCATCACAGAATGCTTTGTCCTCAGGGTCTTTTGCCTGAATTAAGAGATACGCTGGAAAGAACTTAATCAGAAAGTTTGAGGTCAGAATGGAGGTGGTTGAAGTCCTCTTCCACTAACATGACTTTGCTCCCTTGTGAGTTACAGGTACAGACTACACCAGGTGAAGCTCTCACACAAAGGAAGCTTTATTTGCAGCAAACCAGGAGGTCGTGGGGAGTAATTTCCAAAGCTAGGACTTTGCCAGCAAGGGTGAGCAGGTTCTTTTTAACTAGGGTTTAGGATGAATATTCAGAAAAAGGAGTTTTTCGTCAATGTAAAAGAAGGCAGAAAATTGCACAGGCAGGCAGACTTAGAAAATGTGTCCATACAGGCATCCTATGTTATGTTAATGAAGCTTGTGTTCCTCCCTCAGAGGAGACTTTGCACTATAATGAAGCAGAGGTACCTGTCAGAGGAGGGAGGTGGGTCAAGTCAAAGGAGATGTGAGAACAGACCAGAAGTCTGGGTGAAGTGTTGCTGCAGGGGGCACCTAGGGAAGAAGTCAAAGTGGCCTCTAGATGCTGGAAAAGGCAAGAAAGATTCTCCTCTAGAGCCTCCAAAAGGAACACAGACCTGTTGACACCTTGATTATTCCCATATGACCTATTTCATGCTTATATCCTCCAGGACTGCCAGATAATCAATTTGTGTTGTTTTAAGTCACTAAATTTGTGATTGTTACAGCAGAAATAAGAATGATGGGGATTGGGGTAATGATAGGGTTCAGAGCCAACGGCCAAGAAAGAATTCTTGAAGATGTCTTTGCTACAAAAAGGTGACTTTATTAAAGCATGGGGATAGGACATGTGGGCAGAAAGAGCTGCACTGGGTTGTGAAGAGTGACTAATTATATACTTTCAAGTTGGGAGGGGGTTAGGGACAGCATAAGTCTCTAAGGAATTTTGGAAACAAGCTTTCCAGAACCTTAAGGGGCTGTTATTAGAAAAACATCATTTATTACTGTTTAGTAAAACCTCAGTCATCAGCCCCTTCAGATGTATATCAGGGGCCATATGCTTGGAGTATAATTGCCAACATATACTTGGGGGTTAAAGATAAAGGAGGTTTGCAAAGGAATTTTTATGTGTTTAAGGAGACACAGGATGCTGGTGGGGGGTAGGGGGGCGGTCAGGATAATGTTAAGCCAAGATTCCCTTTTGCCCCTATTGAAATGTCATCATCAAGGCAGCTGTGCTCCTAGAGAAAGGTCACTCTGCCTGTTTCAAGGACTTGTCAATGGGCTGTAGGCAGTAAGGGAATTTAATTTTTCATTTGCCTTTGTTCTTGGGCATCCAGGAGTGTCCTAGGAATATCACACATATCCCACCTGGAGGGAGGGGGTGCTGTTAGCCCGTACTTTGCACTCAGCTTGCCTTATGCTCCCCCATCAGGAAAGTGATCTTGTAATTGAGAAGCAATATAGCTCAGATATCAAGTTCTGGGGTCAAACAGATTTGAGTTACCATAGCTACATCACTTCCGACCCGTATGAACTTGGGTGTTCATGAACCTCTTTAAGCCTCTATTTTCTCACTTGTAAAATGGTACTACCTAACAAAGTCTGTGTCTGGAAAGGGAAAATGGGGAGGCAGTGAGGTCTGCTGTTGTTCATTACAAGCCTTATACAAATACATGACATTTTAAACCATGTCTATTTATAACTTTCTTTAAAAGGTTAAATGAGTCTACAGGCACCTGGGTGGGCACCTAAGTGGCCCACTCGGCTCAGGTCATGATCTTGTGGTCCATGGGTTCTAGCCCTGCATCAGGCTCTATGCTGACAGCTCAGAGCCTGGAGCCTGCTTCAGACTCTGTGTCTCCCTCTCTCTCTTTCTCCGCCCCACCCTGCCTCACACTCTGTCTCTCTCTCTCTCTTTCCCTCTCTCAAAATAATAAATAAATAAACATTAAAAAAATGTTTAAGGCTTTAAAAAGGTTAAATGAGTCTAAAATACTAAAATACTGAAGGAAATGAAAAGAAGAGAAAAATTCATTTCTACTTTCCAAGGTGAAAACTCTATTACTTTTCATTTTTAATCCTCTTCAAAAAATAAATAAATACCATACTGTAAGATTAATAGTGTTGTATGCAGTTAATATTTAAATATACCAGAATATATATCCTATATGGGAATTTGTTCACCACAAATTTAACTAACTATATTAGGTTAAAATGTTAACATTTTCTGCTAATCATTGCAATTGTGTAACTTCAGAAGGGTTCAGAGATTCTCCGCAAGGGAAATAGAACTTGCCTTCTCCCTTTCTGCACAACGTCAAAGAAGGTGAAATGTACAAGAAGATGAAATATACAAGACTCTCATGGTTCCTGAGTTTGAGCCCCACATTGGGCTCTGTGCTGACAGCTCAGAGCCTGGAGGCTGTTTCAGATTCTGTGTCTCCCTCTCTCTCTGCCCCTCTCCCACTCACCTCTGTCTCTCTCTCTCTCTTTCTCAAAAATAAACATTAAAAAAATTTTAATAAAAATAAAAAATAGGGACAATACCAATACCGAAAACAAGGTTGCATAAAAATGGGGTCATTCATCCATTGCTGGTGAAAGTAATGTGGGAAATCCGCTCTGGAGGACAGTTTGACAGTTAGTTTAAAACTGTGCAACCCAGCAGTTACACTCCTGAGCATGTATCCCAGAGAAGTAAAGATCTGTGTTCACACAAAAACCTGTACATGAATGTTTATAGCAGCTTTATTCACAATAGTCAAAAACTGGAAACAAACTGTGGTACATGCATAGCAAGTAATACTACCCAGCAATAAAAACAAACGAACTAAAGATACACACAACAACCTGGATGAATCTATGGGGAATTATGCTTGGGGAAAAAAATTCAATCCCAAAAGGTTATATAGGGTATGATTCTATTTATATAACATTTTTGGAATGACAAAATTATAGAAATAAAAATGGATTGACGGGTCCAGGAGTGGAAGGGGAAGCAGGTGTGGCTGTTAAAAGGCAAGATGAGGGACAGTGTGATGATGGAAATAGACTGTATCTGCATTAATCAATGTCACTATTCAGACTGTGACAATTTACTATAATTTACAAGAAGTTATCTTTAGGGGAAATTGGATAAAGGATACATGAGATCTCTTATTTCTTGTAAGTACATTAACATTTTCAACAAAACTAGGTGATAAGGTTCATCCACGCACCTCAAAATACAAGTTGGTGGGTGACAATCCACTAATAGTCACAAGATATCCCTGGAATAAGTGTCTGTGGTAGAGAATGTTGGGAGAAGCACCTAGGCACTTGACATGTCTGAGAATATGATAAATCCCAAACAGTCAACAGATACTCATTGAAAAACACAGCAGACCAGTACAAGAGCAGCAGATGAAACTAGGCAGGACTTTCCCAATCCCACAGCAGCAGTTGAACACAAAGTAAGGTTAGAAGGGGGTGGAGCAGTCTCACCCCTAAGAATTATCTAAACTGACCATCCAGGAACTTTTCCAAGGCAGAGCCTTACACTGAGGAAAACACTGCGAGTAGTGGAATCAAAATTGAGCCAGACAGAAATAAGGAAATGAAGAAAAAGAAGCTCAAAGTGAGGGACGAAAACAGAGTCTGGAACTCTCCCAAGCAAGCTGCCATATTTTTTAGCATTATGCAAAAACAACAGAAGAGAGAGCTCTGGGGAGTGGATAAACATTCTGAAGTATGCCTCCTTCTAAAACTCAAGGAGATGGGGCACTTGGGTGGTTCAGTTGGTTAAGCATCCGACTTTGGCTCAGGTCATGATCTCGCAATTTGTGGGTTCGAGCCCCACGTCAGGCTCTGTGCTGACAGCTCAGAACCTGGAGCTTGCTTCAGATTCTCTCTCTCTCTCTGCCCCTCCCCAGCTCACACTCTGTCTCTCTCTCAAAAATAAATAAATGTTAAAAAAATTAAAAATAAATAACTAAATAAAAATAAAACTCAAGGAGATTAATTCCATATAAAAAGAGCCACAGAAGAGGACAGAAGGTGTGTCTTCTACAAAGTTAGTATAAATATGAAGAGAATAAAATCCTTACAGACAGTGAAAACACACCAGAAAAGTCATGCTACCAAAAATTCTAAGCTGTACTCTATTTCAAAACAAGCTAAATGTCATTAAGAAAGTGTTAAAAAAAATATGAAACAACAACATAAATCAGACTTAGAAAATCTCAATATAAAAACTATTATAAGATGTGCTAAATATTCCTTCAATGGCAATCATAAGTGTATCATATAAGTGTATCAAAATAATATACCATATACCTTAAATTTTCAAAATATAATGTCAAATTTATCAAATAAGAAAATAATTTTTTAAAATTTTAGAAATATGGTTACAGTACTCAGGAGATAATATGAAATTAAAATCCACTTCAGAAATGAAGGCTAAACTAGAAAGAACAAAAGAACAAAATAGACACAATGATGAAAGCCTCAAGAGAAAGAAAGAAGGTAAAAAGGAACATTTTTTAAAGAAAAAAAGGAATGAGAAAGAATTCAAAAGAAAATTACAAATATTGAAGATACGCAAAAAAAAATCTAATATATAAATGGTAGGAGTTCCTTAAAAAGGAAACAAAAGAAAATACTAAAAAATATAACTCAATAAAACATTCCTAAAATTAAAAAAAAAAAAAAAAGATTGAGCCATATATTGAAAGACTATATGGCTTATTTGAGAAACTCACCAAGATGACCAAAACCAAGATACATTCTAATAAAATTTCTGGACATTAAAGAAAAAGAAAATGCTACTTAGGCACCTCAGCAAAAACAATAACTGACTTGATAATTAGGTTATTATCAGACTTTTTGATAGCAATGTTACGTGAAAATGCAGTAACATTATTAAGGTATTCAAGAGCAGAAAATAGGAACGAAGGTTTTTTATATCCAGCAAAACTGACTGGAAGTCTGTTAAATATAAGGACTTCCTTGAGCTCTTCTTAGCAAGCAACTAAAGAAAGAGCTTCAAACAACCACAATGATTACATCAGTAGTTCACAACTTTTGGTATCATGACCCCTTTACATTCTTAAGAATTATTAAGAACTCCAAAGAGCTTTAGTTTATATGGGTTATGTGAAGCAATATTCATCACATTAGAAATTAAAACTGAAAAAGTTTTAATATTTGTATAAAGAACAGTGATAAACCCATTATATATTAATATAAATAACATATTTATGAAAAGTAGCTATATCTTCTAGCACAAAAATATAGTGAGAGAAAATGAATTATTTTACATTAAAAGAATCTTTTTAATATCTCACTTAGTACTGATTCACTTGGTCATGTATTCTTCTACATTTAGCCTGTAATATGTTGTTTTAGTTAAAATGCATGAAGAAAATGTGGTTGCACTCAGATATGTAATAGGAAAGAGGGGAAGAATTTTAATAGCCTTTCAGCTATTGTGTATATTCTTCTTTGGTAAGATACTACAATCAACAAATGATAAATCTTTACAAATTAGTTACAATGTGGAATCTGAAATCTTATCAGTGGTCTTTTCATGTTATGTTATGTTAAAATTCATTGGTCTACCTTGTGCTTTGAGTGGGCCTTCTATCCGTGATAATTTTGCAGTATCATGCATTGATCATTTGGAAGGGGGTCCACAGGATTATGCGGATCTCCAAAATGTTGACACGGATCACTAAACAATATGAAAAAATCGTATTTGGTAATATCACCATCAATCTCATCCAAAAACCTTTGTTATGGGGAACCTGTGGCAAACACAGGTTTTGCCTGTGGATTTTCTCTGGAAAATCTAATTTTCATTGTCAATATCATTTTCTTTGAAGTGGCATTCTTCTTTTGTTTATTTTTGAGAAAATGCCTACCAAATATCCAGGGCCAAATAACCATACTGCGTCTGTCAGTCATTCTTTCAAGAAAAATGACAGCCCATTAGAAAAAGAAGAGGTGGCTCGTTTCACCCACAACTCAAGCAATTACACAGCGCTTTTCCACAAAATAAATGCCTTTCCATCACTTGGCAGCAGAAATGCTAGTTTGTCACACTATATATTAAAAAGGTGCCTACTTGAGATTCAAGAGTTAGTAAAAACTAATGATTATTATTGTTTCATCAAGGCTATCTTTAAGTGAAACTGGCACTTTTGAGGGTTTTTCACTGCAAGTGCATGGCAGTCAAGAATGCCATGACTGCTGATAGAATTTGGTGTCACTGCCCTGATTTGTACTAAAGCACCAAACGTGTTACCCACTGTAAACTTTGCATTATCAGTACAAATACAGTGAAAATGGTAAATAAGATCTTATTATTATTATAAAAATAGTTTTGATCTTTTGGACTTCCCAAAAGGGTCTCAGGGACCTCCAGGAGTCCATAGACCACAACTGGAGCACCACTGCACTTAAAGGACACTGACATAAGGAATAGTAGTCATCATTAAACATGTTATTACTCACAGCACTAAGACTAAAAAGGGAGCAAGTATCTTCTGAAATGGTATATGATCCATAACATAGATATAGGACAACTATAAAAAGGAAGGATGATGAGGAGAACAGAGGCAAAAGGAATATTAACTGTTTTCAGTAATCATTTTGGTGGTCGTAGCACAAGTATCATCATCCTCAGACTGCTGTGTATGTTCATTCAGGAAAAGCAAATGAGTAAAAGTGGATATTCTAATTGTAGGTCTCCCTGTGTGTTTGAAAACCAGAACTCTTGATGTGGAAGAAAGGAGACACAACTGTAATATAGAAGAGATTAATTTTTTATTTTTATATACATAAACTTTGTGCTTCTATAAATATGAACGTTACATATAAACATTTGTACTTCCACCAAAAAGACCTGATATAGTGATGAACTCCTAACTCCCACTTACGGTCTTAGTGACATTTCCCACTAAAATAATCCAGGGCTTTCTAAAACAATGGCTGATTTCAGGTCTGAGCGGGAAACATACAGAATAAACCTGGAACATTTTGGCATGCAGATAACAAAGAAATGATCAAAAGACTTGTGTCAAAAGGACTCAGGAGCCACTTGAAGAAGTTTCCATGCACCTAGGATATGATTGAACTCGTGGCTAAAAACCACCAGGAGTTAAAATCCATCAAATACATTTAAATCCTTGAGTTTATAATGATACAAGAAATAAAATAAAAAGTAGAACCTAATTGCCCACCTTTGGGTAATAGTAGGAAACAAATTCAGTAACTTGAAAATTAAAAAAGTAAAAGAACTAAAACACTGATCCTTTCTTTCCACTGTATCACTGAGCAACCCACCAGTAAATGAAGAGAAATGTCTCTTTACAGAAGCAATAAAGCATATAAACAAAGAAGGACTGGTAGAATTCAAGTGAATTCAAGGGCCTAGGCAATGAGCATCAAAGGTGAATGCACCATAAAAAGAGACACAATTGGACAGTTTGGGCCTCATGGTAAAAAACACACCTCCACCTACAGACTCATCAAAGAAATTAAACCTGTTTATCCAACCTCTGCATCCATTTGCCAACTTGCAGGAATGCAGAGGACAGAAGGACATGCTAAACTGCACCAGATGCATGCAATTGGTAAAATCCAAACTATGGAAAACTCTGTAGGTTAAATGTCTCAGGCTTTTCAACGTATTAGTCATAAGGGGGGCAAAGGGGATGGAGGAGAAATAGTAAAGTATGAGACATAAAAGACAACTAAGCTGGGGCACCTGGGTGGCTCAGTCGGTTAAGTGTCTGACTTCATCTCAGGTCATGATCTCCCAGTTCATGGGTTCGAACCCCGTATCAGACTCTGAACTGACAGCTCAGAGCCTGGAGCCTGCTTCAGATTCTGTGTCTACCTCTCAATCTCGCTCGCTCTCTCTATCTCTCTCTCTCTGCCCCTCCCCTGCTTGTGCTCTCTCTCTCAAAAATAAATAAACATTTTTTAAAAATATTTAAGGAGCCCTTAGGTGGCTCAGTCGGTTAAGTGTCTGACTTCAGCTCAGGTCATGATCTCATGGTTCCTGATTCCTGGGTTTGAGCCCTGCCTCAGGCTCTGTGCTGACAGCATAGAGCCTGAAGCCTGCTTCAGATTCTGTGTCTCCCTCCCTCTCTGCCCTTTCCCTGCTCACACTCTGTTTCTCCCTCTCTCTCAAAAATAAATAAACATTAAAAAAAATTTAAAAAGTGATTAACAGAATGCAATTACTTTTTTCTAAAGTTTATTTATTTTGAGAGAGAAAGAGAGAGAGCACAAGCAGGGGAGGAACACAGAGAGGGAGAGAGAATCCCAAGCAAGCTCTGCACTGTCAGCACAGAGCCCAATGCAGGGCTCAATCTCATGAACCGTGAGATCATGACCCAAGCCAAAATCAAGAGCCTGACACTTAACTGACTGAGCCACCCAGGCCTCCCAGAATATAATTACTTTTGAGAGGAGGGAGAGGGGATTGATTGGCCTATGGCACAGGGAGACTCCTGCCCTGACTGGTAAAGTTCTATTTCTTGACCTTAAATAATTCATTAAATTCTACATTTTGTATAGTTATCTGTTCCTCAGTTTTATTTTACAATAAAAAAGGTCATAAAAACCGGTGAAAAGGAAACAGTGCCTCTGAGCATTTGTCTTCTGGAGACAGTGGAGAGTGCAGTTGGAAACAGGAAGACATGAGGATAACTCACAAGGTTAGGGCTGGACCATAGGAGGTATGCAGGTTGGGGCTGGTGGGAGTCAGCTTTGGTGGGAATTTCTGCACACTATCCTTGGAAATGGGGACTAATGGCACAGGCAAGGAGGAGGAAGAAGGGCAGACGAATGAGAGATGATCTCAGAAAACAGAACTCTGGAATCAAGTCAGGACTCCTCCAAGGACTCATGGAAGTAGCTCCAGAACATGGACCTCATGAGAGTCCTTTACTTAGTCATTTGGACTCAAGTCATTCGGTACTATTTCAGCCTCCAGGGCAAGAAGCTCTGATTGGGACCTTAGTGTGGCTATGGTGAGGGAACTGCTCTTGAGACCTGCAGGAATAGTGATCAGAGTTTCAGGAGGGACTCCACCCTCCCATTCCAGAGACTCAGCACCCAGCACCACCCAGCCAAAGCCACCCTTACACCCTATCCCCAAGACCTCTCCCTCTGGCCAAAGCACAGGGACAACAATTGGCCACCCAAAGACAAGGAAGAAGACATTACCTCATCACCAGACAACTGCGTCTCCACATACCCTGGAATGAGAGGAAAGAAATAGAATGCCTCTAGTTAGGACCAAATGTTGTGATTATCCTGACAGATAGGGACGAACTGAAATATCAGTACTCCAGCTCTGATGACACCCTGAAATGTTTCTGGATTCAGAAAAGACTATCATGGTGACCTCTGAGAAGTACAATCAGCTTTCCCTGCCTCACATCTTTGAAGTTAGGGGAAGTGGGAGAAGCCACAGGGCAGGTGACAGGGGAATCCTGAGAGGCTGATTACCTTTCTGAGCCCTGAGGCAGATGACAGTCCCCACCAGAAGGAAGATCAGCCCAAGCAGGAAGGCTGCAATTCCACTTAGCATCTTTCTCCAAGAATATGCAGACTGAGCTCCTATGGGAAACAGGTCTGAAAATTAGTAAAAAGCTCCCAATGTTTGGCGTGCCTTCCTGAAATCTCAGAGTCCATTCTGGACACCAGATCAAATGCTATCTAGAGAAGAAATACATTTAGATATGGTTCTTTGAAGCCAAGGTTTGCACCCATGGAGTTTCTGTTACTGAATCTTGCAGCCCGTAAGAATGCCCCCTAAAGTACTAAGACAAATTATCAGAGTATACTCGTTCCCAAAGTTGGAAATAAGTGATGAGGTGATTAGACTTCCTTATTTCTTGGCAGATACAAGGATAGATATCTGTCGTGTCTTCTCCCACCCTAACCCAAGGACCCGAATTCCATGACCCCTCAGATCAGGGGAAAGAAGAATGACTATCGGGACCAAGATGAATGCAGAGATAACGCAGGCCGTGTGCTGAGTCAGCATCAACCTGAGTCAGGCCCAGAGAGTACAAGAAGCTGATTCTCACTCCACTCCACAGAAATAGGGCTCAGCAGGCTGGGATGATTAACAAGGCAGGTGTAGACATCTCCAAGTTCAGGAGTCATTTCCAGCATCACCATTGTCTGAAAGGTCCAGTCTCCATTCCTGATAAGGCCAGTGGACATGACCCCTACTCTCTCCTGCTGCCCATTCCGGAACCACGTGATCTTGATGTCCCCTGGATAGAAACCTGTCACAGAGCAAAGCAGCAGATTGTGGTGTTGCAGGGATGGGGTCCTCTCTGGATACACCGCCACCTCTGGTTGCACTGGGAAGAGAGAAAAACATGAGACATTGTGAAGGAAAACCACTAAGCCAGGACAAGAGTTCCTTGAAAGACAATCTCTTCCCCTAATCTTCTCACATCACCCAGGTGGAAACTGGAAATGTGGGGAAATCTCTGCCCCCAAGATTCAGAAACTGGGTATGTCAATGCCCCAAGGATGAGTTAGGCCTTATCAGATACTCCCACAATTACCCCCTTTATTTGAGAGCCCACTAGTCCTTAAAGTCTTTGAGAATTTGGGGGGTCTGGGACCAAGACCACAGTGACCTGACCTGTAAGGATAATTAATGAATCACAACTAGGGACAGAACATATACAGACTCCCCTGCTTACAAGCCATTTATCCTGAAGTAAGAAATTGCCCATCATGAGGAAGTAAAGCCCATGGTCACGTTCACATGTAGGAGATTCCTGAACCTCACAAGACCTCACCTTCCACCTCACCTTTTCTCCCCACAGTGAAGGGTGCACCCAGCTTGTAGTTATGTCTGCAGAGTGCATCCACAGAAGCTTTACTCCTCTCCAATATATCCGGCCGATTGTTCCACAGCTCAGCATCAGGCTTCCCCAGCTCTGTCAATGCCACAAACATTCCCACATCGCTGTCGAAACGTGCATACTCTTCCAAGTTAAAAATGAATCTCACCACAAACTGCACCTTCTCTGTCCCATTGGTGAAGTAACAGTCAGCCTTTGCCTGAATCACAAAATCTTCTGGAAATCCAAAAAAAAAAAAAAAAATTGGACAACAAACCAACCCTCACTTTTAGGAACCCATATGTGGTAAATTATGCCAGAACACACGGATTTGAGAAGAGGCTTTTGACCTCAGTAAATAGGTCAAAGTGGCCTCTTCTCCCCTGGGCCACATCTGGTTCCTTTTAGCAAAGAGACATCCATCGTGGAAAGCAGTCTGAGACCCATCCTACAGGGCCAGCCAAACGGAAGATGTGTAATCCCAAAAAGGCAAGCCGAAAAGAGAGTCCCAAGAGACATAAACATTCATTCCACAAACATTTATTGACCATTTGTGTTTTGCTGACACTGTGCTTGGTTTCTCCAAGCCAAGCTTTCAGAAGCCCAAGACTTTAACTCCCTTTGTTATCAAGTCAAAAAGATCCATCCCCATGTGGAGTAATTCAACAGCACTCTTGCCCATGGCAGGTTCATTCGATACATTCCCTCTGGAGCAGAGTGAAGGAGTGATGGAGGTGGGCAAAGAAATTCAGACTCGGTACACGTTTGATGTGAAGTTAACCCCTTCCACTTTTCACTCATTATGGGTTTTCTCCAAGAATTTCCTTTTGGACCTTTCCCCTTGCACTTTTACTTAGACTTCACCCCTCTGTTGGCTCTAATAAGGTAATGATTTAATTACCTTTGTTGGTGTTAAGTAAAATAATACTAATCCATGGCTCGAAGATTAATATTGCTATCAGTATTGTTGGCACTATACCTACCATACCAGTAGCTACAACAACATGGTGATAGAAAATATACAATTAGCTTAAGCGTCTTTGGGGATTTTTACATGAAATACTGCCATTAAAGGTGGAATAAAAAATCTAATTCCATGGTCCATTACAATTTTCTACTTTCAGAGCACCTTACTGATATCGATAGTGATTAGCTTGAGCTACATATTGTTTCATACACTGTCTACTCTGCTATTCTTCAATGTAATTTCACATTCAAAAATTATGTAATCTGTCCTCACAGGTAAGAAAAAGGATCATTCTTATTTGTTGAACACAGAGTGTGCTATGGTCTGAGTGTTTGTGCCCCTGCCCCCAAATTCTTATGTTGATATCCTGACCCCCAAAGGTGATATTATCAGTAGGAGGTGCCTTTGGGAGGTGTTTGGGTCATAAGGGTGGAGCCCTCTCTCATGAATAGGATCAGCCCTTATAATGGAGGCTCCAGAGAGATCTCAAGCCCCTTCTACCACGTGAGAACACAGGGATAAGGTGCCAGCTATGAACCAGGAAGAGAGTCTTCATCAGAACACAGCCATACTGGGGCATCTGGGTGGCTCAGTCGAGAAGTGTCTGACTTCAGTTCAGGTCATGATCTCATGGTTTGTGAGCTCAAGTCCCTCATCAGGCTCTGTGCTGGCAGCTCAGAGCCTGGAGCCTGTTTCGGATTCTGTCTCCCTCTCACTCTGCCCCTCTCCTGGTCATCTCTGTCTCTCTCTCTCTCTCTCTCTGTCTCTCTCTCTCTCAAAATAAGTAAGCAAAAAATTAAAAATAAATAATAGATAAATAAATAAACAAATAAATAAGTACACAGCTATACTGACACCTGATCTTAGACTCCCCAGACTCCAGAACTCTGAGAAATAAATTTCTGTTGTTTATAAGTCACCCAGGCTGTGGTATTTTGCTGCAGTCACCAGAATGGATTAAGACACTTCGTAGATTTGAAGATTTGAAAATTTTTAAACAACAAATTGGTAAATGGCCCTGGGTTATGTTCCAGTTGACTTGAGTTCTAGTTCTATATCGGATGGTTTTACATAGAACCACTTACCCTCCCTGACCTGCTTTCCTTTGATAACGACACTGAAGGAGAGCTCAAAAGCATAGTGTTTGGACAGAAAAGAAACAGAATGTGATTTAATGCACAATGACATTTATTAAGATTTTTAAATACATGTGAAAAACAATGCTAAATATTCTTAAAGGCCACCCCATAGTTAAAGACATGTTAGAATGGCTCTCTAAGGAAAGGAGGGTGTGAAAATGGAGACAAGGGAAGAGGAGAGAGTCCCTGCACAGACAAATGATAACAAAGTGCCGTGAACTCAAAGTGGGTAAGATTAATGCAATTCTGTGCACTTGAGAACAACAATAAAAAAAAAAGAAATTCAAATGGGTTAATAATGCAGGTTGGCCAGAAAAGACCTCCCTGAAGAAACAGCATGAGTTAAGGCTTGAAGGATAGTAGTTACTGATCTCGAGTTGTAAATTTGCTCTCATTTCTCAGCTCCTCCTCTGCGAGCTACTGAGTGGAGCGTAAGGACGGCAGAATCCTTCCTGGGCCAGCCATACTCATCTCTTAGTAGCTAAGGTCAGCTCTAACCTCCAATGCTCTTCCTTCTTACAGTTTAAATCAGAAAAAGAAAATAATTTTTTAGTCAGATTTGTGTCAGATTTAAGATCTGCACTGACTTTTTCTTCATCTGTGTTGTTAAATGGACATTATGAGCTCAGAGAGGTTTCTATTCTTGAAGAACAAAGATCTTCCACCGACCGCACCCTCCCAGGTTGGTTCCTCTTTTGTAGTTAATGAAACTGACATTCAAACAGGTTCTGTTTTTAGCACATCACATCCCGTTTTCTGCTGATAAATATGTCTTCAGGGTGCAATATTGCCTCATGTTTGTATAGCCTATCTCCTCAGCTAGAAAAATAACAGCAATAAATACATGTACTTAGTAGCCTGGGGACAGTCTGAGGATAATGCATTCAACTTCTCTTATTTCTCAAAACTGGGGTTAACAAATGCCAAAAGAAGAAACTTTGTTTCCAATTTCTTTTATCCACGTGTATCTCAATTGGATAAATATAAAAACAGTCACAATCATCAGAGCAAACTCCTGTCTAAACAACTGGCAGCTATTTTCAGACTGCCTCCAGTTTATACAGTTCTTGAGACAGACATTGACACAATAAGGGCCCTAAGCAAGACAAAATGTTTCCCTTCTTCCTGTTATACCCTACTCCTTGAATCTGTGGCTCTGGTACAGGAAGTCCCTTTTCCCACATTGTGTGTGGTAAAGAGAGAGCCTTATTTTTCTTCTAAAGGAAAGAACACTTTGAAGCCAGAAGCCAATTCTAGTCTGGTCTGCAGCCTGGACCCACAGGGAAAGGCATTCCTCCCCCATGCCAATTCTTGCATGCACACCTGGAAAAAAAAAATGCTCTGTTCTTACCTGGAGAGTCTCTGCCTTGAGTCATGGAGGAATCCAGCCTGATTACACTCACTTGCAGAACCACCATCCAGGAAACCCACCCAGAACGCATTCTGGAAGGAAAAAATAAGTGAGACAGTAAAATCATCAACTTCTTCAGAATGGGGCATACCCCCCGCAAAACTCAGTCAAAAAATATTTATTAAGAGTATGAATACTTTCCTGCCCACCTCAGGATTGGAAACTCTTCACACTGATAACCAATTACGATAGAAGAGTTTTGCATCATCAGATGCTAGGTAGACTACTTCCATAAAGTTGTGTTATACCACTCAAGAATCGGTTACCTGCTTAATCACTGACAGTAGTTTAAGGTATGTGGAAAATGGGCTGTGAAAAAAAAAACTTTTTTAAATAGTGTATATAATATGTGATCCTAGAAGAACTACACGGATTGTTTATTATGCATTCTGCTATCTTCTAACCAATGAGTCTCTTCCTCCTGTGGTGTGGTTGACATTGTCAATGGAGTGTGCAAATAAAGCAGAAAGTAGACAGCATTCTGAAGCATTTGCCCTAAGAGGAGTTAATGAAGTGATTATCAGAGAAGAAACAGAAGAGATTGAGAATCACCTGGAGAGTATGATTTCTCATAAACCAAGAGAGGGCCACAAAAAGTAAAATGAAGAGAGGATTCTTAAAAGAATAAAAAGGTGCAAAAAATGTTCCAGAAGATAAAATATAAGAAACATTATTGTGTTATATAATTAGTGGAGCACCAATAACCTTCATTGGGACATAGAGTGTTAAAGGTAGAAGCAATATTTCAAAAGAGTAAAGAGCAAATTGGAAATGAAGGCAGCAGATATAAACAGTCCTTCAAGAGTGTTGGAAGTGAGCGACACCTGGACGGCTCAGTCGGTTAAGTGTCTGACACTTGGTTTTGGCTCAGGTCATTATCTCACTGTGAGCTCCAGTCCCGCACCCTCAGCGCGGAGGGTGCTGAGGAGAATCCCAGCCCCTTGGGAGAATCCCAAGTAGGGATTCTTTCTCTCTCTCTCTCTCTCTCTCCTTCTCACTCTCTCTTCCCCTCCCCAGCTCTCTCTCTCTCTCTCAAGATAAATAAATAAACTTAAAAAAAAAAGTGTTGGAAATGAAAACAAGGGAAAGGATGGGACTCAAACTTGAGCAAAAAGCCACACTACAGGAAAGTTATGTATAAGAAAGACCTTAACAGCTAAATGGGTGATGGGTGTTAAGGAGGGCACTTATTGGCATGTCTGGGTGGCTCAGTCAGTTAAGCATCTGACTTCAGCTCAGGTCATGATCTCACAGTTCATGAGTTCGATCCCCACATCAGGCTCTCTGCTGACAGTTCAGAGCCTGGAGCCTGCTTTGGATTCTGTGTCTCCCTCTCTCTCTGCCCCTCTTCTGCTCATGCTCTGTCTCTCTCTCTCCAAAATAAATAAGCATTAAAATTTTTTTTTAAAAAAAGGAAGGCACTTGTTGTGATAAGCACTGGGTGTTCTATGTAAGTAATGACCCACTGAATTCTACTCCTGAAACTAATATTACCCTGTATAATAACTAACTAGAATTTAAATAAAAACTTGAAACTGGGACACCTGGATGGCTCAGTCGGTTGGGCTGCTGACTGCAGCTCAGGTAATGATCTCGCAGTCTGCGAGTTCGAGCCCCGAGTCAGGCTCTGTGCTGAGAGCTCAGAGCTGGGAGCCTGCTTCCAAAACTGTGTCTCCCTCTCTCTCTGCCCCTTCCCTGCTTGTTCTCTACCTCTCTCTCCCTCTCTCTCTCTCTCTCTCTCTCTCAAAAACATAAACATTAAAAGATTTTTTTTAACTTGAAACAGGAAAAAAAAAAGACCTTAACAAGTTTCTAAGTTAAGTGGAAGTTATCTGTATATGAGAGAGAAGAAAAGAGAAATTACCCCCCAAATTCTTAATGGAATCCAAAGAAAGAGATTGTCAGACTTGGTAATAAAAAGGAATATTTGTTCAGAGACTGGAATGAAGACAGGGAGATTAGAAGTGAGAAAGAGGGGAACGAGGAAGTTCCAGTTGTATGGCTTCAATGGACTCAGTTTAGGACAAGGCAAAATCTTCTGCTAAAAAGGAGTTGGAAGAAAATCTATTTGACAGCTAAGGAGAGAAGGCTGCTTTTTAACCAAAATAGTCTGTAAGTACATTATAATTTATTTAGCACAGAGCCATCCATGTCTGATACTACGGGCCACGCAGCGATGACACAGCCATGTTCCTTATTCTCAAGAAATACATAACCTAAGCAGAGTGACAAGGAAACAGTCCACTGTAATGTCAGGAAGAATGAGATTAATTTGGTAATGTTTGGGTATGCAAAAGAGTAGATTTTAACTTAATCTAGAAAGAGTTCATGATAAAGTTAATATTTGATACAACAGACCTACCGAGCAGAGATTTTTTTGAATTTGAAATACCCAGTACTAATCGACAACAGAATGGAGACAAACAGTGAAACAAAAAGTTTTTCTGGAATTCATTTAAAATTTCTGATTATCTGCAATAAATAAATACATGCATACTACTTCATTAAATGGGAAAAGATACAATACAATTTTTTTTATTCTTCGCTTCCCTAAGAGAATGCACATGTTCTGATGGGTGTGTAAAGTAGGATTATGATGGTCGTTAACCAGGACACCAAGGAATACTTGAGTTATGCCTTGCCAAGTACGCTGGGAGGCCCTCAGGAAATCTCTACCCATAAGTAGTAATAGCAAATTGTAAATCAAAGACTGACTCTATTATTAGCTGGTCAAATCTCTCATATACCCCAATAGAAGATTTTATGGTAAGCGTCTCTGAAGCATGAGACCCAAGCAAGGTCTAATGTTCCCTCTTATACACCACTTGTACCACTATCGAGCTGTAAACCCTGAAGGATTAAGACCTCCCAAGCATATGAGTAATAGTGTGGGTCCCAAAGGGACTCTGTTCACCGAAGGCAGAAATAGCATTCAGAAAAGAGGCGAAATGCAACTTTGTAAACTTTAAATACTGTGGCCCTGGAACTCTTAGTAAACATACCCTGCCCTGGAATCTGACCAATCAAAATAATAATTCCGTCTCCTGGGAGATCATGACAGATAAAAAGATGGGGAGATGTGGAAGACATCACTAGTGTTCACCGACATCCTCTACTTCCTGGGCGCATGGAAAACTATACTTCCTGATTTCCCAGGACTATGTGACCAGTTCTAGCCAATGGCTAGTGAACAAAAGGTTCTTGGTCAAAGAATTTAACTACCATTTTATGACTCTTCTTCCCTCACCAAGTCAACTAGGACAACCTTGTGCTGAAATGGTGGAATCTCGAATCAGAATATAAAAGCAGTCTAATTAGCTGAGTCGTCAAGAAGAGCAGAAGCCCTTAGAGAATCACCCAAAACCACAACAGATGCTACATGAATAAGAGATAACTTTTGCTTCATTAAGGCTCTGAAGGTTGTTATCACAGTCTAGCCTAGCTTAACCTAACTAATATAGGACAAGAACAAGAATGTTTACCTGCCTCCTCCATATCTCTCAGGTAGATTTGAATATTCATGAATTGGAAATCTGAGCCCAGCCCAAAACTGGTAGACTCCGTACACAGAGCATATGACCCATGACATTGGGTACTTCTTCTAGAGGCAAATGGTTGCATTGCTCCCACCTGGGGGGCAAGTGTGGAGCTGAGTGAAAAACTGGCAATCAGAAAGAGCTCAAGCCACGGAGTTTTAACTTCTTCCCTTCTTCCTACCTACACTTACCTTAATCTTTCCCATGTATTTTATCTCATATGGAAGTAGAGAAAAACATTTTAACTTCAAGCTAAGTGAATGAGAACCTGACATGGAGATTATCCCAAGCAGCAAAAGCATGAGAGGGTGGAAGAGGCTTAAATCCAAGCCTGTTTACTCCTCCTCTGCAGGCAATAATGTGGCTGGGCTTCCTATCTTGATGTGTTTTTGTTTTCAATTTGCACTAGATTCTATTGTAAACAGAATATTGTAAATATTTCTAAGGATTTTTGCATCAATAAGTAAATTCATCCATAGTTTTTATTTTGGTGCATTGTCATAGTTTAATGCTGATACTATACTTCACTAAAAGAATACATTTGCTGCAGTTGAAGCATTTAATTAGAATTAGAATTCTTTTTTTTTCTTTTTCTTTTTCTTTAAAGATATTATTACATTGACCTATATATCTGGAACTCGTGCATTTCTTGGGGTAGCTCTTTGACAAGTTTTTTTCTGTTTCTTCATTGGAAATTACTCTATATGTGCATTCTACCTCTAAAGAGATTGGTCTGGGTATATTTTTCAAACTAATTATTCATTTAATCTAAGTTTTCAAGTTTATTTTTATAAAACTGAACAAAATAATTTCTTATGATTTTTCTCCTGTTCACGTATTAATTTTTTCCTTGTCATTTCTTATTTTCTCTACTTTTTTCTTGATTAGGTTTGTCAGTGGTTTATTTTATTGAAAAATTTTAAGCTTTTGAATTTATTCTGTTTTCCCATTTTCTAACTCTTCATTTCTGCTTTTATGTTTATTATCTGCTCCTGCTTTCATGTGACTGATTGTGTTGTTCTTTTCACTAAGCCATGTGGTTTCATTCTTTCCCTTAACTGATTAAGGCCATAAATTCTCCACTGAGCACTGCCTTAGCTATATCTCAGAACTTTGAAATCTGATTTTGAATTATAATTTTTCTAGAAATTTTTGGTTTTTTCTCTCTGATCAAGAAAAAGACAGTTTAACTTTCTATGTGGAGAAGTATTTATCTTTTCTGATTTTTTTTATAATTATCCAGCTTGTTCCATTAAGGTTAGAAGATAGTGTCTATAGCATTTCTACTTTTAGGAATTTATAGAGGCTTTTTGTGCTGTAATATGTAGTCCATTTTCATTTATGTTCTGCTGGAACTTGAAAAGATGTGTTCTCTATTTCTTATCAATAAAGTTTAATGTATACCCATCAGATCTAATTGTATACTGTTGGAGTATCTTCTGTGATCATCTTTATTTTTGTCCACTGAGAAAAGTAAATTAAAGTCACCTAACACTAGAACACTTCTGAATATTTTCCTTGTATCTCCCTTAATTTCAATCTTATTAGAGTTGCTGATGTGCTATTTGGAACTTGAATGTATCCCTTATATATGCATTATGAATTTTACACTTTACATTATAAAGTGCCTTCTTGTCTCAGTTTTTTTCTGTTTGAATTTCATCTGTTTAATAATGGTATCACGACTTTTGCTCTGCTTCCTTTTTGTTTACATTCTCTTGCTATGCCTTCTCATAATTTTATTTTTTTAATAAATGAGTGGACCTTCTGAGTCACTCTATTTTAGGTGTTTTGGGTTTTTTGTTTGTTTGTTTGTTGTTTTTTGTATATTGCAAACAGCAAAGTTTTTCTCTCAATCTAATCCAAAACTATTTTTATTTTATGTATCAGTAGGCTCATTTACAATTAATATAGCAAATAGATTCAGTGTAATTTGTGACCTGTAAGTAACACTATTTTCTGTTAAATATGCCGTTTATATGAGTATTTCTTTTAGAAAGTCTTTCATTATGTCTCATGTTTTTTGTTTTGTTTTGTTTTGTTTTAGTTTATTTATCTATTTGGAGAGAAAGAGCATGAGCAGATGAGGGACAAAGAGAGAGAGGGATAGAGAGAATCCCAAGCAGGCTCCACACTGTCAGCACAGAGCCCGATGCAGGGCTCTATCTCATGACTGACCTGAGATCACAACTTGAGCCGATATCAGGAGTCAGACACCTAACTGACTGAGCCATTGTGCTCCTCATTGTGTCTCATGTTTCCTAAATTGCAGTTTTTCAAATACTACAGACAAGGCCATCAGTAAGTTTGTTCTATATCCTTACTCATTTTTCCATTTAATCTATAATTATTGAGAAATATGTTTCTATTTGTCAGTTTATTCTTATAATTGTGTCTATATTTTCCGACACATTTTGTGGCATTTTTGCGAGGTGTACATTGACCCTGTTTTAGTATAATGTTCTAGTGACTTCTTGCTAGCATTATGCAGTGATCGTCTTTGTCTCTACTAATGCCTTTGGTCTTAGACTATATTTTTAGATATCAAAGTGACCACATTGTCTTCTGTTAGTGTTAGGTTTGTGTATCTTATTGCATGTCTTGATTTTAACCCTTTCATGTCTTTAGGTTTTCTTTGTGATTAATGAGAAGAGCATATAACTGGATTTTGTGATCCCCTTTCCCACAGTTTCACTTTTTGCAGTTTCAGTGACTGCCCATAAGTCAATGATCCTCCCTCTGACATCAGGTCAGAAGGTCAGCCTAATGCTAGGTCACAATGCCTACATCACTTGCCTCACTTCATCTCATCACATAGTCCTTTTATCATTTCACATCATCACAAGGTGAAGAAGGGTGAGTACAATACAACATTTTGAAGGAGACAATACAAAACTTTAATTACAGCATATTGTTACATTTGTTCTATTTTACTGTTAATTTTTGTTGTTAATCTCTTACTATGCCTAATTTATAAATTAAACTTTACCAAGGTATGCATGTATAGGAAAAACAAACTATACATAGAGTTCAGTTGCTATCTGTGGTTTCAGGCATCCACTGGGGGGGGGGGGGTCTTAGAATGTATCCCCCTTAGATAAGGACAACTGTATTATTTACCCAATCTGAAAACCTTTTTCTTTTAACTCCATATTCAAGCTGTTTACATTTACTGGGATTATTAAATTATCTGAATTTGTTTCTACTATTATTGTGTTTTCTATTTTGTTATGTTCTTTCTTTGCTTCCTTTTTTTTCTCCTTTCATCATTCATATTAAATTGATTACATTTTAAAGTATTCTCTAATTTCCTCCTACTGGCATAAGATTTTTAATCTAATTTTAATTTTAATTAATTTTAATCTAATTTTAATTTCCTCCTACTGGTTCCATTGGATAAGCATCCTACTTTGGCTTGGGTCATGATCGTGTGGTTCTTGAGTTTGAGCCCCACATTGGGCTCGCTGTGGTCACCCTGTCAGCACAGAACCAGCTTCAGATCCTCTTTTCCCCTCTCTCTCTGCCCCTCCCCTGCTAACATCATCTCTCCCAAAAACTAAATAAAACATTTTTTAAATAAAAATAAATAAAGAGGAATTTTAAATTCTAATTGTATTAGTTAAGAGTTACTCCTACGTTTTTAACATGGCTACCTAAATTGGCAATATCCAAAGTTAATCTCTACCCTCCTTCCAAATAAGACAAAGGCTTTACAATGTTTTACTTTATCTGCCTCATTCTCATGTTGTGATTGTTCCATCATTTTCTTACATTTAATAGTCATGTCTGTTAGTGATTTTTATAGTTATAGTCATTTTTCTTTCCTTATTCTGATCTACCAATATTTTTTTTAATTTATTTATTTTGAGAGAGAGTACCATGAGTGGGTGAGGGGCAGAGAGAGAGGGTGAGAGAGAATCCCAAGCAGACTCCACACTGTCAGCGCAGAACCCAACATGGGGCTCAAACTCATGAATCGTGAGATCATGACCTGAGCCGAGATCGAGTCAGACACTTAACCAACTGAGCCACCCAGGCACCCCTAATTTACCAATATTTTACACAGATGTTTTGCTGCTGTTGTTTTGTGTGTGTGTGTGTGTGTGTGTGTTTCTCATCTTTGTGTCCCAGTTCTTCTTGCTGAATTTAGAATCCTTCTTATGTAAGTGGTAATAAAAACAAATGACAATACCATATAATATCATTTTTTATCCATAAGATTGATGAAATCTAAAAAATTAACAACATTTGGGATACCTGGGTGGCTCAGTTGGTAAAGCACCAGACTCTTGGTTTCAGCTCAAGTCATGACCTCACAGTTTCATGAGTTCAAGCCCCACATCAGGCTCTACACTGATGGTGTGGAGCCTGCTTGGGATTCTCTCTGCCCCCCACCCCCGACTCATGCTGTCTCTGTCTCTCTCAAAATAAATAAATAAACTTAAAAAGATTATTTTTTAAATTAACACTTTGTGTTGGTAAGGAAACAGATGAATTCGTATATTGCTGATGGAACTGTGCATGAATATAAGCTATATGAAGGCAATTTTGCAACAAGTATCAATATTAGTAATATATATACACTTAGACTCAACAACTCCCCCTTTAGAATTTTATCCTACTGATATTCTTGCACATGTGTATTAATATGTTTATGTAAGGCATTGTTTATAAAACCAAAGACTTCCAATAACCTATAGGAGAAGACGGGTTAAATGAAATATGGTACTTCCATAAAACAGAATACTATATAGACATATGTTTCTAAGTGTAAAAAATAATGTTCACAACAGTGGGTCTAAGGACATGCTCTTTGTAAAAAATAGGGAACAAGAACATATACACATATTTGCTTAAATTTTCATAAAATTTCCCTGGAAGGACAATCATAAAGCTTGGAACATGGATTGTGCATGCAAGGGGTCTTGGTGAACCATGAGAAGGATGGGAGTGAGAGTTGCCTTTGTATACCTTTTTGTGGCTTTTGAATTTTAAATCACATTAATATAAAGGCCTATTCAAATAAATTGTATCTTTAAAAAAGGAAATAGTAAGAAGGTAAGCAGATAGAGGGAGTATAGGCAACTCTTTCAAGGAGTTTTGTAGTAAAGCTGGGCAGAGTCCATCTTTTCCAAAGCTTTGTGATGCAGGCAAGTTAGTAAATGTGTCTGAACCTCCATTTTCTCATTCTTAGAATTGATATAGTAATATCTGTCACATAGGATTATCCTGAAGATAAAGTAAGAAGATACAAGTCAGGCACATAGTATAGCACTAGAATGATTATTGGCATTAAAATTCTTACAATTTTTGGGGCACCTGGGTGGCTCAGTCAGTTAAGTGTCTGACTTTGGCTTTGGTCATGATCTCATGGTTTGTGAGTTCAAGCCCCGCGTTGGGCTCTGTGCCAACAGCTCAGAGCCTGGAGCCTGCTTCGAATTCTGTGTCTCCTTCTCTCTCTGCCCCTCCCCAACTTGTGCTCTATGTCTCTCAAAAAATAAAGAAATGTAAAATAAAATAAATTTAAATTATTACAACTTTTAAGTCCATAAAACTCTAGTTTCAAAACCCAGTATTTCCTAGGACCACCAGATGGGCATCAGACTAAATAAGATGGGTGCTCTTTTACTCAGCACCAAAAACTGGGAAGATCTTTGTTTTCCCTACACCCTAGTCTTTTCCCCAAAATTCTGACAACTCCACTCTTCCTCCTCTTGAATCACAACTGCACTGTGGACTGTAAGTTGGTTACCCTATTGGGCTGGGGCATAAAGGACTTGAAATTCAACTCTATTTCCACACAGGGCAAAGCAGATGGAATGGGAGGTTTTCTGGGGGCTCCAAAAAAAATCTATGAGAGTTTCCTAAGGTCTCCCTTCTTCCTTTGGAAAGATTAAAATATGACTGAATAGAAAAGATGCTGAAGGTAAGTGACAAGATGGGGAAGTTGAGGGTCCAGAAGATCAAATGGCATTGGAGGGTAGGTGGGGTGAATGAAAAGAATTAGAACTTGGGCAATCCCTATCAAAATAACACCAGCATTCTTCACAGAGCTAGAACAATCCTACAATTTGTATGGAACCAGAAAAGACCCCGAATAGCCAAAACAATCTTGAAAAAGAAAACCAAGCGGTGCCTGGGTGGCTCAGTCAGTTAAGTCAGTTCTGGCTTCAGCTCAGGTCATGATCTCACAGGTCGTGGGGTCGAGCCCCGCATCAGGCTCTGTGCTGACAGCTCGGAGCCTGGAGCCTGCTTCAGATTCTGTGTCTCCCTCTCTCTCTGCCCCTTCCCCATTGGTGATCTCTCTCTCTCTCTCTCTCTCTCTCTCTCTCTCTCTCTCTCAAAAATAAATTAAAGAAAAAGAAAACCGAAGCTGGAGGCATCACAATCCTGGGCTTCAAGATGTATTACAAAGCTGTAATCATCAAGACAGTATGGTACTGGCACAAAAACACACCCTCAAACCAATGGAACAGAATAAAGAACCCAGAAATGAACCCACAAATGCATGGCCAACTAATCTTTGACAAAGCAGGAAAGAATATCCAATGGAAAAAAAGACAGTCTCTTCAGCAAATGGTGCTGGGAAAATGGGACAGCGGCATGCAGAAAAATGAACCTGGACCACTTTCTTACACCAAACACAACAATAAACTCAAAATGGATGAAAGACCTAAACATAAGACAGGAAGCCATCAAAATCCTAGAGGAGAAAACAGGCAAAAACCTCTTTGACCTCAGCTGCTGCACAGCAAAGGAAACAATCAGCAAAACTAAAAGGCAACCAACAGAATGGGAAAGGATAATTGCAAATGACATATTGGATAAAGAGTTAGTATCCAAAATCTATAAAGAACTTATCAGACTCAACACCCAAAAAACAAATAATCCAGTGAAGAAATGGACAAAAGACATGAATAGACACTTCTCCAAAGAAGACATCCAGAGAGATGGCCAACCGACACATGAAAAAATGCTCAACATCAGTCATCATCAGGAAAATACAAATCAAAACCACAATGAGATACCACTTCACACCAGTCAGAATGGTTAAAATTAACAACTCAGGCAACAGCAGATGTGGAGAAAGAGGATCTCTTTGGCACTGCTGGTGGGAATGACAACTGGTGCAGCCACTCTGCAAAACAGTATGGAGGTTCCTCAAAAAATTTAAAATAGAACTACCCAGCAATTGCACTACTAGGTATTTATTCAAGGGATACAGGTGTGCTGTTTCAAAGGGGCACATGCACCCCAATGTTTATAGCAGTGCTATCAACAATAGCCAAAGTATGGAAAGAGTCCAAATGTCCATCAACGGATGAATGGATATATTCATTCATGTGGTATATATATACAATGGAGTATTACTCGGCAATCAAAAAGAATGAAATCTTACCATTTGCAACTACATGGATGGATCTGGAGGGTATTATGCTAAGAGAAATTAGCTAGTCAGAGAAAGACAAATATCATATGACTTCACTCATATGAGGAATTTAAAATACAAAACAGATGAACATAAGGGAAGAGAAGCAAAAAATAATAGAAAAACAGGGAGGGGGACAAAACATAAGAGACTCTTAAGTATAGAGAACAAACAGGGTTGCTGGAGGGATTGTGGGAGGGGAGATGGGCTAAATGGGTAAGGGGCATTAAGGAATCTGCTTCTGAAATCATTGTTGCACTATATGCTAACTAATTTGGATATAAATTAAAAAGTAATTAATTAATTAATTTTAAAAAAGAATTAGGACTCTGGAACAAACCAGAATTAATAATATCTGTGGTTACCAAACAGACCACACTTGGAGGCATTTGCCTAAGGTCCACACTTTCACCACCAGGGAACATTTTCAGAACGTGTGTCTGATATCAGGTCTACCTGGGAGTTTCCTTGAGATAGCCATCTTTCAAGATATCCTAAGATCGTAAGGTCTGCTACAACTTTCTGACCTGCCCATCTGGATGCCTGAGTTTTCTTCCCAGCTCAATCACTGACTAGCCGTGTGATTTCAGGCTGGTTTGCCTTTCTTTAAAATAAGATTTGACTGCTAGTTATTTTTAAGATGACTTCCAGGCTTAAAGTATTAGGAATCTATGGGTGTCATTATAGTGAAGATATCAAAGAATTTTAACAAATTATCTTCTTCCAGAGGGCTACAGTTTCCATAAGGTTGAGAGATACAGGAATTATTATTCCTATTGTATAAATAGAGGAAGGAAGGAATCAGGCCAGATTTCTCTCCTTCCAAACAGGTATTTCATGTTCTGTGATAGTCAAGACATAAACAGCAGAATGAAGCAAAAGCTTATCTGCATAAGAAGCTACCTACTTTCACCCCACCCTGTTCCCAACAGTTGCCAGGCAAAAAAAAAAAAAAAAAAAAAAATCCAGAACAGCAGACATGCTGGCTAGTTCATTGCTTGAACTGGAAAGTACCTGCTGTTTCTGGAAATGTGAAAGTTTCTCTTTCCTAGAATAGGAACCTTCAAAGGTAAGGCCTTCCCAAAAGGCAGTAATGTACATGGCTTTGAATCTTCAGTGCTTGGCGTGTGTAGGGAGAACTGAGATTTATTCATTTGTGCAACAGACATTTGCTCATTGTCTACTATGAATGGAGCCCTGTGCCAGGTAGTCAATAGGAAGCTTAATAAGAAAAACAGCCTTCCATCCAGGAGTTCATGGTCTAGTGGAAGAACAAAGGTGTGGGAGGATAGTTTAATAAAAGCTGTGAAAAAGGCAAGCTCTGAAGCAACGAAAGTACTTTCTCCAGACTAAGGAGATAAGGAAAGTCTTCCTAGACCCGACCACTGAGTTAAATCTTGAAGAACTTGGGATAAATTGGAAGGGTGTTTCAGGGAATGGGAAGAACACACCATATGCAAAGGCACAAAGAACTTAGGAGGGCAGGAAGTTAGCTGTGGCTGAAGCTTAACACAACAGGAAAGGGGGCTACAAATGGGCTGGACCACCTTGCATACTCTGAGGAAGATCTGAGCAGAAAAGAATGAAGATCACTTGAAGGACTTCACAGAAGTGACATCACCCTATGTGTCTGCTAGGAAAACAATGACTTCGTGAATAATGGCTGGAGGAGATGAACCAATGGTGTGGAAACTTCTTTGGAGATGAGATCATATAAGACTAAATGAAAGTTGTTTGTTTTAGTTTTTAATTATTTATTTATTTATTTTGAGAGAGGACAGAGAGAGCTTAAACCAGAGAGGGACAGAAAGGAAGAATCCCAAGCAGGCTCCACACTGTCAGCACAGAGCCTGATGCTGGGCTCGAACCCACGAAACCATGAGATCATGACCTGAGCCGAAATTAAGAGTCAGATGCTCAGCTGACTGAGCCATCCAGATGCCCCTAAGACTAAATACAAGTTATAATAACAACGGGACTAGAGAGAGAGAGTGGATTCAGAGCCATTTACCTGATCTGATTATGAATTCAAGATTATGAACACAAGATATAATATAATTTGTTGGTTGAGATTGTGGACTCAGAGGTCAGGCCTGGATTCAACTCCAACTCCACCACTGTATAACCTTGGAAGTTATTTAATCTCTTTGAGACTGTTTCCTCATCTGTAAGATGGGGATAATAACAACCAATCTCATAGGGTTGAGAGGAAAAGGACTAAATATGATAATACCTGAAAAACATTTAGCATAGTTCTTATTCATATTAAAACTCTAATAAATGGTAGATATTATCAAATGTCTTATTAACACTGTTAATTAGGGAACTGTGCTCTACTCCCACCCCATACTCTACAGACATCAGTGAGAATGGGGAAAGATACAGAGAGGCAACCTGGTGAATATTTATGTCATATTGGCTAATATTTATCTGAAAGAACGGGTAAGACACTGATAGGATAGCTGGCAAAGTAGTAGCTACGGTTACCTCTGGAAAGTGAAACAAGGGTTAGTTTTACGAACATGTGCCATTTACGTAATAAGAAAACAATTTTTTTGTAATTTGACTTTATTTTTTATTTTTTAAAATTTACATCCGAATTAGTTAGTATATGGTGAAGCAATGATTTCAGGAGTAGATTCCTTAATGCCCCTTTACCCATTTAGCCCATCCCCCCTCCCGCAACCCCTCCAGCAACCCTCAGTTTGTTCTCCATATTTATGAGCCTCTTTTAATAAGAAAACAATTTTTAAATAGATGTATTATATCACAATACACTACTCAGCACTAGGGAAATGGTCACAGATAACACCCCCCCTCCCCCCCACTGCCAGCCGCAATAAGAGCACACGTGGTCCAAACTTCCAGCATGCTCCCAGACTCCAGGAATGACTACCCAGAGACACGAGCCCAGGGAAACTGAAAGCACGAGCTGCTCTGGGTCACGGAGGTGGCCATGAGAGGGCTTGGTGTCCTGGGGCCTCAGTCCTCCAGGTGTGTCTGCAGCAGACGGGAATAGAGGTCCTGCCCCTTGGCGAGCTGAGTGTGCTCCAGCAGCTCTCCCTGCCTGAGCACCAGGATCTGGTCCGCACTCTGCACCGTCTGCAGCCTGTGCGCGATCACCAGCACCGTTCGGTCCCCGCGGGATCTCCAGTCCTGCAGCTGAAGGGGGAGGGTCACAACACCTCAGAAAGGTAAGAACGGGGTGGGCACCACGTCCCCAGTGGGCACCATCTCTTATGGCACAGGGTGAAGAAAGCATGAAAGACCAGAAAGTTGGAATGAGTGCAAGATAAACTGCCCTTCCCTCTCAGCTGTCCCACTGCAGGAGGCGGATAGAAAAGGGAGCTGTGGAGAAAGAGGGGGTGTTCCCACACCCGGTATTCTCCATTCCATTCCCCACCCCCTGAAAAGGCACAGAGACTCATCCGCCCAATTCTGCATAGACTGGTCCTTCAAACGTGCCTCCTCAGGTCCCACTGTCCTACCCTCCCACACCAGTACTTACAGACTGCTCACACTGGACGTCCAGGGCACTGGTGGCTTCATCCAGGATGAGGACTTGTGGGTCCCGCACAAGGGCCCGGGCGATGGCCAGACATTGTTTCTGTCCCACAGCCAACTGATTCCCTTTCTCCCCTACATCTGAAGAAATGGAGAAATACCCTTCTTCAGACACCAGTGGCCACAACAACATCCTCCTCAGGAGCAGGGGCAAGTGTACAACTGGTATTTCCCCTCGCACGCATCAGGGGTTATGAGAGCCGGTGTGAGGACCTGTGGGGGCTGCCCTCATAGAGGGAGCACGCTTCATAGAGGGAGCACTACTCCCACCAGCTGTTGGGAACAAAGATTCCCGGACAGGACGGGCAACTAAAGAACTCCTGGTGTTGGGGAAGGAGAAGTCGGAGCCAAGCAAAGGGCAAGGAAACACCAGACATGGACTTGCGGGGACACAACCCACACCCCCAAGAATCCCCAGTTTCTCTTCTGACCGAAGGTACCTGAATCCAGTCCATGCTCCATCTCCTGTATGAACCTGTCTGCACTGGCACCGCGGGCAGCAGCCATCACCTTCTCATCACCGCAGCTCTTCAGCCCATAAGCAATGTTGTCCCTCACAGAACCCGAGAACAGCACAGGCTCCTGCCCAACCGAAGCCACCTGTGCAGAGGCGATGGGCGCAGAGGGCTGTGCGTAAACCCCCATGGCAGAGATCCTCCTTACCTCCTCGTCTGCCTCCCTCAGAATGGACTCTTCATGGGGCGCCTGGGTGGCTCAGTCGGTTAAGCATCTGACTCTTGATTTCGGCTCAGATCATGATCTCACAGTTCATAAGATCGAGGCCCCAGTTGGGCTCCACGTGACAACATGGAGCCTGCTTGGAATTCTCTCTCTCTCCTTCTCTCTCTGCCCTGCCCCCATTCACACACACACACTCGCTCTCTCTCCAAATAAATGAACTTAAAAAAGAAAAAAAAGAACGGGCTCCTTGTGTTTCTTCCACGGATCCCCCATGCTGTCTGCACATGGTTCTTCCCTCCTATCTCCTCCTAACCCTCTTCTTCCTCCCCACCCACCTGCCGGTGCAGGTAGCAGTGTTCATACTGGGAGACGGGCCTCCCGTCCAGCAGCACCTGCCCTTTAGTGGGCTGATACAGATTCTGCAGCAGGGCAGCCACGGTGCTCTTCCCAGACCCATTGGGTCCCACCAGTGCAGTCATCTGACCAGGACATAGGGTGAACGTCAGCCCCTAGAAAAGTCAGGAAACAGTTAGAGGCTTGCCTCCGGACCCTCCCCTTCTCTTTCTGTCAGAGGTAAGATCAACTTCTCAGAGGCAAATGGTCTACAGGCCTCACCCCCTGGGAGCGAGGGGTCCAGGTTCCCTCCCCCTTTCAGACACCTTGAGCACAGGCTGGTCAGGGCAATTGGGATATGCAAAAGAGACATCTTGGAATTCCACAAGCCCCTGCAGAGTGGAAGGCGCCAGCGTCCCCAAAGGAGGCATATTTGGCTCTCGGTCCAGGTATTGGAAAACTTTCTCGGCAGCCCCTATGTTGCAGAGCATATCTCCACACATGTATACCAGGACCTGGAAAACAGAAAGGGAGGGGTCAGCTAATCAAACGTAGCTTCCCCAGACGCCAACTCCCCAGCTCCTAACACGCTCCACTGCGACACCCTGGCCAAGTCTCTCCTCCCCTCATCCAAAAAGGATCCCCTAGGGGCACCTGGGTGGCTCAGTGTGTTAAGCGTCTTCAGCTCAAGTCATGATCTCACGATTCGTGAATTCGAGCCTGGCGTCAGGCTCTGTGCTGACAGCTCAGAGCCTGGAGCCTGCTTCAGATTCCGTGTCTCCCTCTCTCTGCCCCTCCCCTGTTCACATTCTGTCTCTCTCGCTCTCAAAAATGAATAAACTTAAAAAAATTTTTTAAAAAAAGGATTCCCTACCTTCAAATGTGTAATTTAGATGGAATTTAAAGGCAACCCAAAACCCCACTTCTGCCAATTCACAACGTAAAGGATGGAGAGGTCCACACCCCTCCCATATGGCACTATTTCTATCCCCAGACCCTTCCTATCACTGTTCCGTATCATTTGGGCACACTCCGTCTTGTCTAACTAGATAGATAGGGAGCTCCTTAAAAGCAGGCACGGTGCCCACCTCATACCTAGCCCAATTCTCCATACATGTAAGATGTTTCACAAACATCTAGGAAAATTATACAATAAAGACCAAGACCAAGTAACTAATTATTTTTTGAAAACCAGTAAATATTGGGAAAGAACTAAATGCTATTTTGCCTTTCCTACTCAACCTGTACCACTGGGTAACCAAAGAGCAGATGAGGGGAAGTCTCCCTGCACATAGATGCATTCCGGCTAGTAAATGAAGGAAGGGGAATGTGTCCCTGTTTTGCAAATCCTAATAATTCAAGGGGTCTAGGCACTGAGCATTCATGGCTGACGCCCCCACACATATACACAAGAGAGAGATAAATGGAGTACATACACATATGTTACCTGTATGAAACCACTGTAGTGCATGAATTTGAAGAATTACTGTGACTTTTTTTGTTGTTGTTGTTGGTGTGATGAGGGCTTTGTGGCCAGATTTTGTAAATATAGAGATATTTAGAGATACGTACTAAACCATTTACAGATAAAACTATATCTTCAATTTGCCTCAAAATAATATGGGTGGGGGTACAGAGGAGTCAGACTGGCCATGAGTTGAGAATTTTAAAGTAGGTGATGGGTACATGCAGATTCATTACAGTTTATCTTTTTTTTTTTTTTGCATATGTTTGAAATTCTTCATAACACAGTGAGTTGGGGGTTGTTTTGTTTTGTTTTGTATTTTTAAGGGCAGCAGATAAAGCCGAAGGCCCAGAGGCCAGAGAGGAAAGAAAACAGGGGGACAAACAGTATGCACAGGTTCCTGACTCACATGCACATGCGTGGCCGCCACCTCCTGGTACAGCAGAAAGGAGAGCAGTGCACCCTGGGTGAGGTCCCCAGCCAGAATCTGCTGCAGTCCACGGTACAGCATCAGTGCCTGCATTCCCAAACGCAGCATCTGGAAGGTGAAAAGAAAGGCACTGAGAGGGGCACCTCAGTGGCTCAGTCCGTTAAGTGTCAGATTCTTGATTTTGGCTCAGGTCATGATCTCGCGGTTTGTAAGTTCGAGCCTCGCATTGGGCTCCATGCTGACAGTGCAGAGCCTGCTTGGGATGTTCTCTCTCTGCCCTTCCCCTGCTCCCTGATCATGCGCTCTCTCTCTCTTCTCTCTCTCTCTCTCTCTCTCTCTCTCTCTCTCTCTCTCAATAAACTTAAAAAAAGAGAAAGGCACTGAGAAAGAGTCTACATTCTTTGCCCTCCCCACTCCTACCACATTGAACACCAGAGACCCCAGGATGAGCTGGAAGTTTCCCATTGCTTTCCTTGCCCTTACCTAAGTCCTACCCCCCACCCCCCACCTCTCCTCACTCCCCCACACCCCCAGCCCCCTTGACCCCCACCCCCCCTCACCTCTCCCCTCCATCCCCTGCCATGCAGCCTTCTCACCCTCTGAAAGAGCCCATAGAGGGTATGTTCCAGGTCTCGTTGCCACCACAGCTGCCGGCATCGCTCCAGGGCCTCCTTATAGAGACAGAGCTCCAGCTCCTCGGCCCCAAAACTGCGCACAGTCTGCAGCCCTCCAACTGCCTCCCGCACCACCTGCCCTGCTTTTGCCACTGCGTTCTGGATCTCCTGGAGCACTGCCTGGAAAAGGAGGGCAGGGGATATGAGGGGCTGACTTGGGAGAAGATAGGACACCCCCAGGTCTCATTCCTGCCCTTGGGATGCTCTGCTGATCCACCTAAAAATATCGAACTGTCCTCTTTCACTCTTCTTCCATTTCTTTCCAGAAGGACTCTTGACAGCAGAGAGGGAGGGAACAAAATATTACCAAGCTCTCAGTGCTAGGTAGTGCGGGAGATACACGCTATTTGTGTTCCTTCATTTAAGGTAATTCACACCAGTTTCAGTGTCTGAATGAAGAAAGAAGGGGTAGTTTTCCTAAAGGGCCACAGCTAGTTAACAAAAGGTGGGGATGTAACTCAAAATGGATCAAAAACCTAAACCACAGCTAAAACCATAAAACTCTTAGAAGAAAACATAGGGGAAAATCTTCAGGACACTAGATTTGGCGATGATTGCTTGGATATGACACTTAAAGCACAAGCAACAAAAGAAAAAACAGGTAAGTTGGTCTTCATCAAAATTAAAAACTTTCATGTATCAGAGGACTCCATCAACAGAGAGAAAAGGAAACCCACAGAATGGGACAAAACATTTCCAAATTATGTATCTGATAAGGGGCTAATCTCCAGAATATTGAAAGAACTCCTACGACTCAACAAGTAAAACACAACCCAATTTTTAAAATGAGCAAAGGACTTAAATAGACATTTCTCCACAAAATATATAAAAATAGCCAATAAGCACATGAAAAGATGCTCAACACCACTAATCATTAAGGAAATGCAAATCAAAACCATGGTGAGATATCACTTCATAACCATTAGGGTGGCCCTTATTTTTTATTCTTTTTTTTATTTTTAATGCTTTTTATTTTATTTTTGAGACAGAGATAGAGACAGACAAAGCATGAGTGGGGGAGGGGCAGAGAGAGAGGAGGACACAGGCTCCAAAGTAGGCTCCAGACTCTGAGCTGTGAGCACAGAGCCAGAGCCCGACATGGGGCTCGAACTCACGAACCATGAGATCATGACTTGAGCCGAAGTACTGAGCCTACCAGGCACCCCAGTCCTTATTTTTTAAAAAGTGGTACATATATGTATACAACAGAATTTTATTCAGCCATAAAAAAGAAGAAAATCCCACGATTTGCGACAACATGGATGGAACTTGAGGGCATTACACTAAGTGAAATGAGCTAGACAGAGTAAGACAAATACTCTATGATGTCATTTATATGTGGAATCTAAAGAAAAAAAAATTTCACAGAAAAAGAGATCATCAGATCTGCAGTTACCAGAGACCGGAGGCAGGGGTGGCTCAGGTCGTGATCTTGCGGTTTGTACGTTCAATAAGGGATTGATTAGAGGAAGGTGGTCAAAAGGTACAAACTTCCAGTTCTATGCTAAGTACTGGGGAATGTAATAAAGAAGAAACAAACAGAAGATAACAAGTGCCGGAGCGGGATGTGGAGAAACAGAAATCTTTGGGTATTGCCAGTGGGAACGTAAAATGGTGCAGGCACTGTGGAAACCAGTATGGCGGCTCTTCAAAATATTAAATACAGAGGCACCATATGATCCAGTGATTCTACTGCTGGACATATGCCCAAAAGAACTGAATGCAGAGACTCGAACAGATATCTGCACACCCATGTTCACAGCAGCATCATTCACTATAGCCAAAAGGTGGAAGCTACCCAAGTGTCCAGCAACAGATAAACAAACTGTGGTCTATGCATCAATGGATGATTAGCCTTGAAGCGGAAGAAAATTCTGACACGTTCTACCACACGAATGAACCTGGAGGACATTACAGTAAATGAAATAAGCCATCACAAAAAGACAACTACTGTATGATCCCTCCTGTATGAGATACCTAGAGTAATCAAATTCATAGAGACAGAAAGTAGAATGGTCATTGCCAGGCGCCGGGAGGAGGGGAAATGGGGAGTTATCGCCTACTTAGATACCGAGTTTCAGCTCGGGAAGATGAAGAAAGTTCTGGAGATGGAGGGTGGTGATGGTTGCACAGCAATGTGGAGTGCACTTAATGCCACGGAAATGGCATAATTAAAAACAGTAAAAATGGTAATTTTTACATTATATATACTTTACCACAATCTTTGTAAAAAGAGAGAAAGTGGAGCTGATATTCAGACTCAGGACTTCCTGACTCCATGTTTCTACTTTTCTCTACACTCCATCCAAATTCCCTCCCCTAATTATAAAGGGGAAAATTCTATCTAAAACCCTCTAAGACAGCACTTTTAATCTTTTGTGGGGAAGGTATGTACAGACTCCTTTGAGAATCTGATAAGAAGTTATCCTCTCCCGGGGCGCCTGGGTGGCTCAGTCGGTTGAGTGTATGACTTCGGCTCAGGTCATGATCTAAAGGGTTCATGAGATTGAGCCCCATGTTGGGCTCTCTGCTGTCAGCATGGAGCCTGCTTCTGATCCTCTGTCCCCCTCTGTCTGCTCTCTGTATGCTATTTAAAAATACGTAAGATATTTTTTAAAAATTAAAAAAAAAAGTTTATCCTCTCCCCAGAAAAATGCTCCCTCTCCTTCCTGTCTCCTTCTCTCTCTCTCTCTCAAACACACACATACATACACACACACACACATGCACACACACATATGCACACACACATTTATATAAAGTCCCAGGGGTCAGGGCCCTTCTGAAGCCTGTCAGAATTGTTGCTCTTGGGGCTGAGAAGAGAAGACCTTTGGGAGAGCTTTCTTCTCCCCTGGGGATTCCCCACCAGCCACACATACCTGATGGCGGACATTGTACATCTTTTCACCAGCTATTACCAGAGGCATCTCGAGCAAAGAGAGGAGGGTGAGTCGAGGGGACAGGCTGATCATGAAGCAATACAGCCCCACCGTTTTGACCAGGCTTCGCAAGAGCACATTGGCATTAAAAGCAAGCCACTGGCTCAACATTTTGGTATCCGAGCTCAACCTTGAATTCAGTTCCCCTGGGGAGGACAGAGCCGGGGAGGAAATGGTGTGTAATGGAAGAGCCCCAGAGACACCCCCCGCCCCGACCCTCCCCATTGACACAGCCCCCTCATCCAAACACCCCCCTCAGTTGCAGAGAGACGGGTGGAAGCCACCCCACTACCCTGTCCCAAAGAGAGCACAGCAGCTCCTTGTGCGGGCACGGCAGGTGGAGGCGGGAAGAGAAACTGTTTGGGGGTGGGGCGGGGAGGGGTAGTGGTCACTGAGGGGCAAGAAATGTCCAGGGGAATCCCACACCTGGACTCCAGGCCCCACCTGTCTTAGTCTCCTGGAAGAAACTGAGGTCCTGGCGCAGAAGGGAGGAGAAAAGCTGCTCCCTGACCCGCACGTTGATACTGGACTCGGTGAAGGTGAAGATGCCTCCTCGGGAGCCTGCGCACAGGGAGCTGTGGGGTAGGGAGGAGAAAGGGGATGAACAGGAAAACAGATGCAGGGAAGGAGGAAATGAGTGAGGGAAGCAGAGGAGAAATCATGGAATGAAAACAAATGCAAGGTTGGAGAGAGTGTACCACAAGAGGCAGAAGAGAAACAGAGAGGGAGACAAGGGGAGGGGCAGGAATAAACAGAGAAAGAAAAAACAGGTCATGGTGAGCTAGATATGGGAGCAAAATCACAACACATACAAATCCATGAGCATTTCTGGGGTTCACTCCATGCAAGGCACAAGGGAAAACTGTAACAGCAATGAAGAGATGTCGTCAAGAGAAATAGCCTATGACTTGCTTCTGACCTGGCCTCCTTCGGTGCTGTCCCTCCAGCCTTCCCCTCTGTCTTGGTCTCTTTCCTCCCCACTCTGAAGTCTTTCTTCCTCATCCCACATACTTTATTGTGGGAACCACAGCAATGAATTCCCTTGCCCTCCCATTCTCTGGAGCCCCAGAGTCATGCTGTTCCCTCATCTCTGCTGTCCCTGCTGTTGAGAATTCCTCTTAGACCAACCACTTTTCCAACAAAACTTAAAGGAAAAATGTGAAAGCATAGAAGCAAGTACTTCACAAAATATGGCTTCTAACACAAACCTAGTTACTCTGTTTAGAAGGCTGCTGGGGTCGTCAGATGTAAAATGAGGAGGGTTGGAACTCTGGAGATCACAGTGAAAATGGACAGAAAAGAGCCACAGGAAAAACACTTTGAAAGCAGACAGTGATGGGGCTAGTGTCTGAACATCAGAAAGGCATCAATGATACTGCTGCTTGGAGCCTAGGAAACTGATCATTTCATAAATGGGAATAAGAAGAGGAAGCCACTTTCAAGAAGACCAGGAGGCAGTATGATACATTTGGAGCTCTGGGTATGTGGAGTGTGAGATGAGAGTGGGTTACCCAATGGGAATGACAAGGAGGCAACCGGATTATAAGATTGGGGCTGGGTGTAGAAATATGGATCCCGTAGTCACCTGCACAGATGAGCTGAGCTCGCCCAAGAGGAAAACGCTTTCTTAGAATCAAAGAACTGGGTCATGAGGAAAGACTATATTTGAGGGTCCAGAGAAGGAGAAAAATTCTCCAGAGGATATAGAGTGGATCGGGAAGTATAAAGGGAGTTTATAAAAGCTAACTGAAGAAAGAGATCAATAATAAGAGATTATTCAAATGCCAAATGCTACAAAGAAGAAAAGAGAACAGAGGACTGATTTAAAAAAAAAAAAAAAAAAGCAGTGGCTTGACCAATAAGTACTTTTGAGTAACTGGTTTCAGCAAAGGGTAGCAAGGATGGAATGGAAGTATAATGTTGGGTAAATATGGTGAATGAAAGAATGAGTGAATGGGTGTGTAAAATAGAATGGTGAATAAATAAACACAGGCATTTTTAGTTTAACTATTTTATGCTTTGCGAACAAAAGGATATGAAAACAAAGTTAGGAAATGGAGGGTACCTGTAAAGATGTGGGACTACCAAATGGACCCAAACATCACCTACCTCACAACGGATATGACGCACATGGAAAAGATGGCCCTGGCAAAGGCATCAGGCTTGAAATCCCCTCCAAGGATGTCAATGACACGACCAGTATAGTAAGGGATCCATGTCTCCCCTGGAATAGGTATGAAAGAGAACAGATGAATGTGCCGGCACCAAGGACCTTTGCCAACCCCCAATTCACGATGCCCTCTCCTGACTCACCCCATACGGCACCACCAAGGAAGATGAAGGCCAAAAGGAGGAAAGGCAGGTCTGGCCTGGAGAGCTTCAGCAGCTTCCACATCAAGTCTGTGTTGTTCTCCTGGCCCTGCTTCTCCTGGGCTCCTGGAGAGCTCAGCAGGGCCCACATTGCCCAGCTTAGCCCTGCAGCCCCGTACTCCAACAGCAGCCAGCTCCAAGGGGCCGAAGCCACTCTGACTGGGGGAGCACTCAAGGCCCCTGGAACCAGGGCTCTCAGGGAGAGAAACAGCGGGATCACCAGGCAGAGAGGGGGCAGCAGTGTTCTCACCAATCCTAGCAGTCCTCCCACCTGTAGCAGCCACCAGAGCCCTCCGAGTCGCAGGGTCCCCTCCAGCCACAGGCCTGGAAGCCCTCGGGGAAACAGAGCCCCCAGAGTCCCCTGAAGCAGCCAGAGTAGAGCCAAGTCAGCCAACAGCAGGAAGGCCCAGGCTCTCAGGCCACAGAAGCGCATGGTGTTATCTACGGGTGGAAGATGAGGAATTACAGAGGTGGGGTCCCAATCCTCGCCCTTAGCCTCACCATCCCGACTCTGCCCAACCCGCCCATCGGCTTCTCATTTTACCCACCCCTACCCTGAAAGATCCCCTGGGTCCCCGGTGCCCATAAGTACGTCCCTCCTACCATACAAGGCATTCTGCCGAGCAGAGGGAGCCTCATCCCTCTGCTCATTTTTTTTTAATTTTTTTTTAATGTTTGTTTATTTTTGAGAGAGACAGAGCATGAGCGGGAGAGGGGCAGAGAGAGAGACAGACAGAATATGAAGCAGGCTCCAGGCTCTGAGCTGCCAGTACAGAGCCTGATGCGGGTCTTGAGCCCCCAGACCGCAAGATCATGACCTGAGCCTAAATCGGTCGCTTAAATGAGCCACCCAGGCGCCCCAGGAGCCTCATCCTTTAAAAAAAATTCCCGTGACCCCCGACCCCTCCCCCCCACACACACACACCCGTCCGCCGCAGCCGAGTTCCGAAGAGCCGCCCTGCGGTCCCCGCCCGGCTCCCTCGCACTCCCCGGGGTTCAGGGGGACGGGCAGCAGGGGGCGCGGAGTGGGTGGCGGGTCGGGATGCGTCCGTTAGCGCTCCAGGCTTCCGGCCGCACGAACTCACCAGCGGCGGCTTCGGGACTGCAGTTCCGGAGGGCTTTCTGCTACGTGCTGAGCCCCGAGCTCTGAAACTCGCTCGCCCAGGCTCACCTTCGTTTCCCCCTTCTGTCTGCCCGCGACGCTCCTCGAGCTGGGGAGTCCCGGCGCCCGCCGCTTTCGCTTTCTCTTCCCCAGACCCAGCCCAGGTTCTGGGAAGGGCCGCCAGCAGGGGACGCGCGACACCTGCCGACCGCGGAGCCCCAGTGTGGAGCCGGGCGAGCATTCGCCAAGCCTGGCAGTGAGCTTCCTGCCCTTAGCAACAGTTACTCTGGAACAGAACACTGTTGCAAGTGTTTTAAATTGTCATTAAGTAAAATAAAGCTATTTCAAGAGCTGAGATGTTTTGTCGTTGGAGAACCACTAGATTTTCTCGCCTCAAGCTCTTACTACCTGAAGCTCTGGTCCTATTTTGAGATCTGCCTCTTCCTCCAACCAAGCCCCAGTTTTAGGGTCTGGGATCAAAACAGGGCCAGATCCTGAGCGAAAAACGCTCAGGACCTCTCCTAGATAGAAGGTTCCAGACACTTTCACCAGGGCCTACGTGGGTTTCCACTTAACCAGATTTTGAGCCAAAAGGCCCTGATTCTTCATTTTCATCTGCCCCCTCAACATAGTACCTTGAGCAGAGCACTTGTTCAGATGCCTCTACATTTGCGTTTCAAATTACGTTGGGAGCACCTTTGGCATATGAGGAAAATGGACTTTTTTCCTGGTGCATTTTAACAGTGATTAAGCGGTAAACAGTATTCTAAATCCCGCCTGACCCAGGGCCCATCTATGGAACATGCAGGTTTGTTTATTCCAGAAATAGCTCTTCAGATTGAAACAATCTGCCAAACTCAAAATATCCCCAAAGTAAGGATCACTTGCATTCCAAACTACCCCTTTGTTACTGGGGTGTTTACCAATGAGGCACTTCTGGTTTAAAGAGGGGTGGGGGATTTGAAGTAGGGGGTTACTGAAATCACTCCAACCTTGCCATTCTGGGATTTGAAGGCTCTCTCCCTGTTGAGCAAAAGCTCCCTGTTCAGCTACTTCCTACTTTCAGGTTTGTCCTTTGACTAACTCCTTAAGAGGTGACATACCCCATGACACGCACCTCCAGCGTGACTCAAAAAATCTCATGTCTATTTCATATTTCTAACCTGCTTACTTTTTCTTCATATTCTCCTCTTCAGGGAGTCCTTTTCCTCTTCAGTCATGGTCCTGTCATGACCCATCATGAAATGGAACCCCTAGTGTCCATCTTTGCATTCAATATCCAGTATCTCCAAAGTGTTATTTGAGGTAAATGGTACCATGTTTACAATCACCATATACATGTGAGGTGGAAGCTTTTTCATCTGACTTCACAAAGTCAAAAACAGTTGCTCTAGTACCCTACTCCCAGACACCCAGACCATTAACAATGGACCACACAGGAGTCTTTAGGTCGCGTCCCTATAAAAAAGGATCCTAACCTAAACTAAATGGCAAATATGTGTCCACAGACAATGATCGGCCTTCCTGGGGGCATGGAGAGAGGAGTGTGGAAGGAAAGCCCAAGAGAAATGTTTGGTGAAGCCCCATTTCTTAGGTAGGGGTTTGAGTCTCTTCTCAGGGAAAACTTCTCTATTTCCTGCCCCTCCGCACAACAACCCCAGCCTCAAGCCCACTCGGCCACGACACAGAGGCACTTATAACCATTTTCCTTTATTGTGTTTAGTGGGGCAACCAGAGGCTGGGGGAGGGGGAATGATCCCTGAAACGGAGAACACCCAATAGGGTAAAATCCACCCTGCCCCCACTGGCCGCTGGTTCGCTTCCACAGAGCTCAGGTCAGGCCCCTCTTTCCTGTGGGGTGTAAGCTGGCCTGGTCCCTGAGTCGGCCACGTTTTGCCAGAGAAGGCATGTCTGGCTGCCGCCATTACTGACTAGCCTCCCGGTACCGGTGCAGCAGGTCACTGACGTCTGTACTTTCCAATTTCACCCAACCGTCTTCCTTCATGTGGTACACTGTGGGCAAATGAGAATGAACATGGAGTCACCTTTCACTTCAGCAAGTTTCTGTCAATGGTGTTATGTGGAAGGTGACAATAACAGACGCTGAAACATAGGCTCCAAACATACCTTATTACTAGACCGTCAATGCCCCTCTTCTGATGCTGAAAACCTCCTCCCTACTGTGCCTCCCCTGACACTCCCAATCTCAAATCCCCCCTCCCCACCCGGGAGCGTGGTAGTGGTAGCATTGGTCTCTTACTATTGACAACACCTCCAGAATAGCTGTCTCGGTGGGTGGCGTAAACAATAGCCCTGCGGCCCAGCTCATAGGCCTCTTCAGGGCTCAGATCGGGCCGGTAGCCACTATCCATAACCCCATAGGCATAGGTGTTCCCACTGCCAGTGGAGAACATATTTCCTGAGAGCCGAGTCCCATCTGAATTCACATAGTAGAGTCCAGGACCCTATAGGAAGCAAGAAGGTTCCAGGTTGGTATTGGGGAGGCAGTTTTTAGTAACAAACGGGTTCAAGTATGAGCCAAAAAAGGGGATAAAAGAGTTACTGCAGGACCGCATCTTAGTAACAATCACAGAACTTCGGGAGGAAAAAAAGTTGGAATCAGCTATTTTATCGAAAGGGACAAGCTTATGAAACAGTGGTCCACATCTGGACCCAGAAACAGCCCATGGATATGCCGGAACGGTTCTATAACCCAGTGTTCTCTGTGCCGCGCGTCTTGTAGGGCAGGGAGTGGGAATGTATGATGGGGAACCTGGCCTCTCATCTGTTCGAAGGCAATATGGAGAATGGAAAGCACCCACCTTCTTATCCCAGCCGCAGATCATGCTGCTCATGGACAGGCCCATGCCCCGGTACTGGAACACCATGTTGGAGAGCAGTTTGGAGGCTGCCGACACTGAGATACGCTCCCCGTTCCGCAGATAGTACAGCCTGGGTACAACAGGGTAGGGGCGGCAGAACACTCAGAGGTGGCAGAAGGCTGGCTCTCTGAGCAACCCACTTGATACACAGGAAGCGATTAAAGAGATAAGCATTTGGGAGGAATGGTTTTGTAGGATCTAAGGATCAGGGAGAGATTTGGGATTTAAAGTATCTGGGGGCGCCTGGGTGGCTCAGTCGGTTGAGCGTCTGACTTGGGCTCAGGTCACGATCTCGCGGTCCGGGAGTTCGAGCCCCGCGTCAGGCTCTGGGCTGATGGCTCAGAGCCTGGAGCCTGTTTCCGATTCTGTGTCTCCCTCTCTCTCTGCCCCTCCCCCGTTCATGCGCTGTCTCTCTCTGTCCCAAAAATAAATAAACGTTGAAAAAAAAAATTTTTTTTTTAAATAAAGTATCTAAACCACGTGAAGAAATCCTAGTAAATGATACCGTCCCACCAGGATTGATGATGCCAGGGCTAAACGACTGACAAATTATCTGGCTTACTAGCTGGAGCACAGGCTGAGATTTGGGAGAAGGCCTTTATCACCAAAAGGCTGTTTTGTGAACTACTACATTAGCACAGGGGGAAGGATGAGGAGCAGTGATCTGGAGGTTCCCAGGCTCAGAATTGACCAAAAGGCTTAGGAGGGAGATGAGAGGCCTCGCCTACCTGCACTCCTTGGCCAGCAGACGCTCCCAGTACTGACAGTCCGCCGCAGAGCCAGCCATGGTGCCAAGCAGGTAAGGGTTAATCTCAATCACCTTATTACACCTTGAGGTGGCTGGAAGAAGATGGAGTTTTGAGAGAGGAGGAATGACCCTGCAACTCTCCCTGTGTGTCCAAAATCAGTATCTGCTTCTGCCTTGGTGCAGATGTTGGGCTCCTGCTGAGAGGGGGGCCCAGCTCCCCAGGTTCTGCCTGCTGGAACACACACACTCACCGATGTAAGTCCCAGCAGAAGCACGAGAATCCACCGCCACAACCACTCCATGCTGGAACTTGAAAGCCAGCGTGGTGGTGCCATGGGCCATCTCGATCTGAACATTCCTTTCTCCATTCCCACCGTGGGACTGGAAGACTTCAGTGGGCTAATGAGAGAGAAAAGGCAGAGAAAGGGGCACTGAAAACTTCTGGATCACGGGGCTCCAGGAGGGGGCTTCGGAGAGTTTTGAGAACGAAGAGATAGGCAGAGATTCTCCAGCTACCAATAACTGGAACGGTTAATAACCAATCTCTACAAGGAAATGACCTGGGAAAAGAAGAAGCACGTGACACCAACCTTTTCCATTTTCCAGCACAATAGATATGAAAGGAAATAAATGTTAGCCGTAACTAAACACTGTAAGGGTGGCTTTAATGTTTTTTTTTTCCATTCATAAGTCCTTTAACCCCCACAATGGGTGTTGTTAGTAATATCCCCATTTTACAGAAGCGATGCCCCAGACCTTGCTTGACTAAGTGATTGAGCCAAGACACAACAGTTGAGTGGCTGAGAGGAGGCTAGCAGCCAAAGTTCGCCGGTTTTCCAAGGCACTCCACGGCCCCGATAGCATACAATAGCCCCATGCCAAAGGCTCCGTGATTTGCGTGTGATGGAGAACTGGCAGGAAAGCTCTCTGGTCTTCCTCCACCACACCTCTAACTCTTTGCCCCAATCTGTACTTTCTAACCCTCAGGCGGTCGGCCCCCGATTCCCACGTGGCCCCCGCCCTGGCACCGCGCGCTGGACCCGGCTCTCCTTGACGGAAGGATGGCCCGCTCTGGGTTTCCTGGCCTCTGGGTAGTCTCAAGGGAGACCCCCCCCCCCCATGCCCCTGCACCCTCCTCCCCGCCTTCCCTCGGGGTGTCTTACAGCCCTGACCTGCATTCCTCGGGGGAGGGCGAACTCCGGAGATCGCAGAGAGAAACTGTAGTGTCCAGGGTCCGAGCGAAGCTGACTGCCCAGGGTGGAGAAAGCGCAATCCTCCCTCTGCCCTCGGGGGCCTCCGCACACCTCCAGGAGCGCCATGATCGCCTAGGACCCGGAGATGTGTCGGAAAGGGGAAGCGAAAGCGAAAGCCCGCAGCCTTAAGGGGAGGGAAGCAGAATTTTTTCCGCATCCCCCTGCCCTTTCCAAGAAGAGGCCAGTGGGCGGCTGGAGACCAGGAATATTAGGAACAGGTTTCTCTGCGCCGCCCTTATACGGGTTGAGGAAACCATGGATGATAGACTGTCAGAAGAAAAGGAGAAAGAGAGGGGGCGACCTCGAAAGCCCTCTTGGCGCTGAGATTTCAGTAGACACCAATACGCCGCTGGGCATCTTCTGGACACTTAGGAAGTGGGTATGGGATTGTACGGTCTTAAAGGCTTAGCCTCAACCAGAAAGCTACAAGTCAGCGAGAAGCAGGGAGCAGTTTCACCTCCGGGAGCTGCGGTGTTCATAGAAGCATCATTTTATAAAAGTAGGAGAAAGAGGAGGACGTGGGGACAGTGAGTCTTGAGGACAGGTTCTGGGACAACCGGCAAAGGAATATACCCGCAACGTCTGGGGGAAGGAGAAGGCTCAGTGTCTGAACCTTTCGACTTGGTCCCTCAGGGCTCCTCCCGGTTCAACGATCCCTCTAACCTACAGCCACCCGCAAGAACCGCCCTTTCTGCTCGCACCTCGTCGCACGACTCCCGCTCGACTGAGCACGGTGAGGGAACTTCTCTAAGCCCCGCCTCTCCTTGCAACCTGTATTGGCCTAAACTGCCCGGCAACTGTTTACGTCACACGACCATGGCCCTCCCAGAACGGACGAGATTTACTAGACAACCCCGCCCACTAGGCTGAAATTACCCGCGGCAGGTGCCACTTCTGAGCCCGGTGAGCTCTGGGGGAAAGGACCCAGGCGGGACGGGGCAGATGGTAAACTGAGCTCAGCGCTTGGCGCGCTTGCAGTTCCTCTAGTTGCGCTCGCCCTCCATCTTCCACCTCAGAAAGGCCACCGCTCCGAGCTGCAACTGCTAGTGCTTGGAGGGCGCTGTATCCCACTCTGACTCATCCTTGGGGGCGGACGTGGGAGCATGGGGAAGTGGAGGGGCAACCATAGGAAACAGAAAACTTAAGGGAGGATATGGCATATTTAGGACTGTGAAGTGTGCAAATGCTGGTGAGCCATTTGGTGCACTGAAAACAGGAGAGACCACAGTTATAAAACACCACCTTTGTTATAAATACCAAGAATCCAGAGTGTGTTTATGGGCCAGCATATGCCTTTAGTCCTATTGGAAAGTATTCTTTCTGTATGTTCTAAAGTTCTTCTCATTTTCAGGGTTCTATCCACAACAAACCTGGCTCTAAACCCAGTTACACTAAGGGGTTATGAACTCTGTTTTCTTCCAAGAAATCTGCATTATCAAGAGGAGCTTGGAGACGGGGTAACATTCGTGGCAGAATTTCAGGCATCGTTCTAGGATGTCACTCCTCCTAGAAGCAGCTGTCTATTGTGCAGCTCTGGTAACACCTTTGTTCCCAAATTCTCCACTACAGAGGGCAGAAAAACAAGGGAGGGAGGTGGCGTGTGCAGGTCTGAGAAGGCTTTCATTCTGGAGCACCTGACCCCTCAGCAGCCTGCATCATGTCCCAGTAGCGTCCGTTCCTCTCCATGAGCTGCTGGTGGGTTCCTGCTTCACAGATGGTGCCTCCTTCCAGAAAAAGGATTTGGTCAGCCTGCTCCACCAAGCTGAGACACTGGGTGATGAGAAGCACAGACCTAGAGCCCCGCTCAAGGCTTTTGTACAGGAGCTGCTCCACCTGAGAAAAGACACAGACTCTGTCAAGAACCCAGGGAGACACCTGTGTTTCCAGAGCAGGGGCAGATCTCACCAGGATCACTGCCACCTCTGCCAACAACCCCAAGGAGCTGAAGATTCTTGTTCTGAGTGCTCTTCTGTCCAGCCTTTGATTTGTTAAGGACTGTTTACATGAGGTGGCGACAGCAGAATAAAAGTCAGAGTCCTGTGGTGAAACCCATAAGGGAAGAGTAAAGGGTATCAAATAGTCTCTCCTCTCTACCTATAAACTGGGGATTTTCTATTCTATTTTAAAGAAATATAACTTAGTGGTAAAGAGCATGAGCATTCAGATCAGGCAGGCTTGCCTTTGGGTCTACGCTCCGCTATTCAACAGCTCTAAGACAGTGAGCAGGCTACTCAAACTCTCTTAGCCTCCATTTTATCGTCTGTAGAACGAGGATAACAACACCCAGCTCACAGGCATTTATGATTAGTAAATGAGTGAGACAGTACATGGAGAGAGCCTAGTAGCATGTCTGGCACATAGTAAAAGAGTAAAAGCTCAATTGATATTAATATTGTTAGGATGGTCTTCTTATGTTTGGCTTCAGAGATTCAGAGTCTGTAGATAGTCTCTTTGAATTGGTTCTAAGCATCTTGGGGAGCAGCTGTTGGGAACTGAGAATTCCAAGGATTGGTTTGGATAATTATGTTAGTACACCTCACACAGGATGAATGAAGGAGGGGAGATTGGGTGGGATATAGCCACTAACAAAATGTCTCTCTCACCCGTAACTGGCTATTTGCATCAAGGGCACTGGTAGCATCATCCAAGATGAGTACACGTGGTTTCCGGATCAGTGCTCGAGCCAAGGCCACTGCCTGTCGCTGACCCCCTGATAGCTGGCTCCCAGCCTCGCCTACCTCTGCAGAGATAAGAGCCCAGGTGAGGCCTGGACAACCACATGTGCGTCCACGTGCTTGCGTGCGGGTGCGCACACGCATGCACACACACACACACACACACACACACACACACACCCCAAGGACTGGATGCATTCACTTTCCTTCTGGGAAGGTGAAGAAGTTTGGAAGATGTGAGGATGAAGAAGCCATAGGAACAAGATCCTACAACTTCAAACTGATCTCAGTGGGTTGGGAAGAATGCTGAATAAAGGTTTCAGTAAAGATGTCTGGGTAATGACACGAGCTAAGAGAGCACCTGTGTTATAGCCCTGAGGGAGTTCAGAGATGAAGCTATGGGCTCCAGACTCCATTGCAGCAGCTATGACTTCCTCCATAGTTGGCTTCTGGACCAGGCCATAGGCAATATTTTCTCGAAAACTCCTTCCAAATAGCTGTGGCTCTTGTCCCACTGCAGCCACCTGGGACAAAATATGATGAAGAGGCATAGAACAAGGAACAGAGGAGTGTGGTTATCCAGAGACTGATGACTCAAAATCTTTACTGAAAGCATATCACAAAATTCCACACCACAGCCTCTCTCCTGACTACACGCCATCTCCACTCAAGGTCCATCACTCCTTAGCCCTCCTTTCAGAGTGCTTGGTGACAGTGTTCGTTGAGAGTTCTTCTTACTCAATGCCCCCTGCCCTCCCCCATGCCATCTTCTTGCTCACCCGTGTGTGCAGGTAGCGATGCTCATATTGGGGAAGGGGCTTCCCATCCAGCAGCAGCTGCCCCGTTGTGGGCTGGTAGAGATTCTGGAGCAGGGCAGCCACTGTGCTCTTCCCAGACCCATTGGGCCCCACCAGAGCCATCACCTGACCAGGATGCAGGGTGAATGTCAGCCCCTGGAGGCCAGAGAATCAAAAAAGAAAAGAGGCAGACTAAGGCCTTGAGTCTGCCATTGTCTTGTTACATAGCATGATGTCTTACCCCAGAGAAGAAAAGGAGAAAAAATTGGGAAATACGGCCACTCCTACCCTCCCATAGGCATAGACCTCTGTTCCTCAGGGATGACAGCTCCCCAAGGAGTAGAGATGGAAGGTGAGGCAAAAACCAGAGCAAAGACCAAGGACTGCTATGCCACACACTTGGTGTTACATATCATGAGAAAGCAGAAAAAGAAATCACATTCTAAATCACAACTGGAAACAAAGAGAAAAGACAGAAGACTAGAGACAGATTTTGCTTCAGCAATTCCTTAGGATGTGAGACCCTTCCCCCTGAGAGCCTCTTCTCCCATCCTCTTTAGAAATCCAAACCCGTTCTTGAGTGTGGGGCAGTTGTACGGAGTAGAAGGTGCTCATCTTTGCCTTCGAAGGATTAGGCAGGATCTATCTGAACCTTGTGTTAAGCAAGCTGAAGGCAGGAAGGAAGTTTGGGATGGCAGTGTCGAGAGTGTCTAGAGTGCGGCCGGTGAACACCAAGGATCAGTAGGTTGTACCTGCAGCACTGGGACATCTGCACGGTTTGGGTAGGCAAAGGAGACATCTTGAAACTGGACAAGGCCCTTCAGGTTTACGGAAGTCAATACACCACTGGCAGGACAGCGAGGAATCCGGTCCAGGTATTCAAATATTTTCTCTGAAGAGCCCACAGCCTTCTGTACCTTGGGGTAGGTGGAGAGCAGTACCTGGAGGCGAGGTAGGAGTATTGAGAAGGGGGAGAACGAATCTCCTTGCCAAGGTTATGTGATACGAGAAGGGTAAAGAACAGAAGGAAGGTGACACAGGTGGTGACAGAACGTGGGACAGAAAAGCACAGGAGAATGAAAATGGAAGGGTCTCACCTGAACTACCACGGTGAACTGGATCTGGTAGAGAATAAATGTGACAAGGTCCCCACTGCTTACAGCCCCACTTGTCACCAGCCGCCCACCGATGTATAGGATTCCCACCTTCAGCAGCATCTCTGAGAGCTATGGGAAAGCCACAGAGAAAAGGGATTGTGGTTGAAAAATCTCGAGGGAGGTGCAAAGAACTAGACTCATTAGTCATTATGAAGATGTAAAGTCTCTTTCCCCCAGGTAAGAGCCAGAGGCTCCCCAGGGGGAAAGGAAGAATGCCGAGTGGGGGCTCCATGGTGTCTTGCTCAGTTACACCACAGAAGCCATCACCATCATTATCGCTTTTGAGGAGCATTTTGCTCTTCACAAAAGGCTTTCGTGAATGTAGTGCCATCTAATATTCATATCAACAACACTGTAGACAAGGTCATACCAATCCCACTTTTTAAAATGAGGAAACGGTCTCAAGAGAAAATAAGTTACTAGCCCATGGTCATAGAGCTAGTAAATGGCAGCCACCAAGCCAGGAATTCCCAAATATGGCTCTGGTTCTCTTTCCATTATATAATGGCTTTCACTAGCACAGCCACAGAGTCCCAGCATGATGCAGGACCAGGTGCAGGAATTTATGGCTCCCTGAGTGCTGCCTGAGAGGCAAAGGAAGGCCCTGGGACTGGAAAACGTGGCCTCTCCCTAAAAAAGGAGGCTGGATGGACTCTGCGTACCTTAGTGAAAGGAAGCCATCCAGAGGGCCTAAAAAGAGGGAGGCAGTTAGGAACGCTGAGTAGGATGAGAACACCGAACCAACCATTGCCCAGTGGAGGAGGAGTGTGGAACAGAGTCATGGAAAAGGGAATGGAGTCAAGGCATCTCAGGGGCAAGAGAATAGGCATTTATCTCCGGGTGCTCACACTGATGGTCCAGAGGTCGACTGCATAGGCCAGAGCCTCCTTCTGATGGAGTGTCTTCATATTCTGCAGCTTTTGCCTAAACTTCTGGGCCTCACCCTCCTCGTTGGCAAAGCTCCGGACTGTGGGCATAGCTGACAGAACCTCAATGGCCACCTGGCTGGATTCTGCCAGAGATTCCTGGACCTGTGCTGCCAGTGCCTGTGGAGACATGGACAAGAGATGTCACACAGGGTTGGCAGACCGTAAGGGACACTAATACCTGAGTTACCTAGTTGGAGATTAAAGGTGAGAAGAGGCAGCTGAATGAAGAAAAGAGAAAGGGGCACCGTTATACTCCCTGGATACTAAAGAGGCACACAGGAGAGGAAATCACTGAGAAGGGTCGTAGAGAATCATAATCTTGAGACCAGTGATCATGTTTGTAAAGGAAGATTGTGGGCAGAAGTTAGAAGAGACTACACACAGAACATGGAGCTCAACACTGAGCAATCCAGGAACATGGCTTATAGGGCCAGGGAGTCCCGTGAAGATGGGGAATCAAGTGAGGCAGCCAGGAAAGAACCCTGAGAGGAAAGAATTCTGCCTAGTCTGGGAAACGATGGTCTGTGTAGGGAGGCATCTCCCTGGACATACCTGGTACCATTTCCCCAGCGTCTTAGGCATAAGAAAAAGCAGAGGCAGGACGACCAGGGTGACCATGGTGAGGGACAGTGACCCCCAGAGCATGAGCCCCAAGAGACACAGCCCCCGCACCAGGTACCACAAAAACAGGCTCAGCTTCTCACTCAGAGACTCACTCAGGGTGGATGTGTCCTCTGTCACCCGAGAAGTGATGGCTCCTGCCAGGGATTGGGAAGAAGACAGTGGATGAATGAGAGGCTCTGGTAGGTGGGACTAGCAATGAGCCAGGGGGAGGGGATGGGGGGACAACTCGATGTTCTGAGGAGGCTGAGGAAAACAAGGTAAGGGGGAGAGGGCAGTTTAGGGATCCCAGTGTAGGGAGAATGAGTATTAGAAAGAAAAAGCCTAGGGGCGCCTGGGTGGCTCAGTTGGTTAAGCATCCGACTTCAGCTCAGGTCATGATCTCACAGTTTGTGAGTTCGAGCCCCCATGTCGGGCTCTGTGCTGACAGCTCAGAGCCTGGCACCTGCTTTGGATTCTGTGTCTCCCCCTCTCTCTGCCCCTCCCCTGCTGGTGCTCTGTCTCTCTATCTCAAAAATAAACATTTAAGAAGGAAGGCAGGGAGGGAGGGAGGGAGAGAAAGGAGAAAGCCTGGCGAAGGAAGGAAGGAAGGAAGGAAGGCAGGCTGCCCATGTGAATTTCCATTTCTCTGACAGATTTTTGTTCCTTAAAGAACACGAATACCCCATGCTGCATACAAGGGCAAGAAGAGCTTAAGCTGGTCACACAACAGAGCTGGAGAAAAACAGAGGGTGCTGCTAGAAAGCAGTCCAGAAAACTATACTGAGCACTGGGCTGGGAATCAAGAGACGGGCTCTATCCCCAAGCTCCTCTCTATCCATAGGTGACCATGCCAGTTTCAGCATTTAGGGTCCAGGTGTCAGTTTCCTTCTCTGTAAAATAGGCAGCTGGACTCTGTGACCTCCAAATTTCCAGGTTTGAAATTCTGTAGCTTCTATCTAAATAGACACATAGGGATAAATCATGGAAAATCTTAGATGGAAAAAATTCAGAATATTATAACATAACATAACATAATATTTTTGCTCTTGAGGTATATCGAGAATAAGAAATGACAATGTCTATGTGTGAGAGAGACCAAAGTTATAAGTAAAAGAGGATATATGGGGCATATAGGGAGAATGCAGATATATAACGAAAGAGTTTCAGGACACACCTGTTTGGTTCTTTTGGAAAAACTCTGTTTCCTGGCGCAGAATAGCCTGAAATACTTCTCCCTGCAACTGGCTGTGCACACGACCCATGGTGCTGTTATAGATCCCATCACCCACGAACTCCAGCACTGCACTAGAGAGACATGGAGAGAAAAAGGATCGGGGTGTGTTCAGAGGACAGAGAGAAGGTCCCAAAGAAGTGCACTTTGGACAGCTGCCCCAACTTCTATCTCCCCCTTTTTCTGGGCCCCCCATTCTCAACCTTCCGCCTTCATTCAGCCCCCAGACCTGGCTGTGGTGAGAATGGATATGAGCGTTATGTATCTCATGAAACCAGAAGCTGTCCCATCTTGTAGAATGAAGTCAATGAGCCGGCCGGTGAAGAACGGCATGGCCATCTCCCCTGGAGAGAGAAAGGAGGGACCGGTCAGCCAAGCAGATAAGCTCCAACCAGACTGCCCCCCCCCCTCCAGCCCATCCCACTGTTTCACTGTCACCAGTATCCTGAGGGCACCAGCAGAAAGAGGACACTGAGAACACAGCCCTGCGCCTGAACAGGTCACCTTGGAACTCACAACCTTGAGCCCCACCAGACTTTTGTGCGTTTGCTTAGGAAGGCCAGAGGTCATAGGGTGTGCTGACCAGAAGAAAGGACTGGCCCAAGGTGGCCGGTGAAGCAACGTCTGAGGTAGCATTGGAGTCCACGACTCCTGACTCAGACCCAGTCCAGAGCTCTTTCCTGGTGGTCTTCTCACGACCAGAGCTGGGTCGCCTTCCCCCATCCACATTTCCCAGAACCCACATTAACCGATCTCACTGCCCATTACTTTTGATGCCCGCCCAGTCCCCTACTGTCCGTCCCTCTTAGCCGCATCCCTCTTACCAAGACAAGACAGGACACACAGGACCAACAGGAGCGGGACGCGTCGTCTCTCTGAACCCAGGCAGCCTACAAGCCGGCGCACCGCACCTCCTGAACCTCCGTGACTTTCCGGCACACAAAGTTCCCTGAGCTTATGCCAAATGGCAGCGGCAGGCAATGCTGCTACATAACTGAGGGCGAAGGCATCCAGGCGACTTCCCCAGTGCAGGATCCTGGAGCTGTGAGAATCCCTGGGAACTCTCCATGAGCTCAGCTCTCGGAACAAGGCAAGTCCCGGCAGGGCCAAGCTCAGCGCCGCCGCCAACGACTGCAAAGCAGCCAGCCAGCCCCGGACTCCTGCGCTTTCGCTCCCGGAGCCGACCGTTGCCCTGAGAACTCCACGGGCCCCCAGCCACAGCACAGCCCAGCGGCTCAGGCCCACCACCCAGACCCGGAGCAGCGGCAGCGCGGTGGGCACCAGCACGGAGCATATTCCGGGGAGCGCGCCCCGGAGCAGCACCCAGTCGACGAGAACCAGCAGCGCTATCCCCGGCCACGCGAGGGAAGTTCGGGAAGGGCAGAGGCACCCGCAAGGCCTGGGGGGCCCAGAGCTGGCCATGGGCGCGCGAGCGCTGCCGGGGGTCGCGCCCCCGCCTGGGACTCTCCGCTGTCCCCGCCGTGCCGGAGGCTCTGGGTGCCGATCGAGTCTGTGCCGGTGAGGGCGCAGGGACCGGCGGCCGGGAGAAGAGGGAAGGGCGGGCGGCGGCAGGGCTTTCGGAAAGTCCCGGGAACGCAAGGTTCAGGCCGCGCTAGCTAGAAGCCAGCCGTTTCGCGGAAAGGGAAAACGAAAGCGGCAGGCCGCTCTGTAGATCCGCCCCCCTTCAGAATGTGGCCCGCCCAGACTATTTTGGGAGAAGGCGTGGGAATCCGATCTGAGGTTCTGGAGAGAGAAGTCTTGAGGCTCCGCCTTCTCCATCAAGCACACTCGTCCTTCCTTTCATTGCTACCTCTTGCGGATCCCACTTGTCGGGACTTTCTTTACCCCAGCCTTGGGACTTTCTTAACCCCAGGCCTTTTCGTCACTTGTCTCTGGGCAGTTCTGTCCTAAGTAGGTTAGCGCCTGGTGCGAAGCCGCACCGAAAGGACCCCGGCGCCCCCTAGCGGTCTTGGTGAGGGCACGGGGCTATACAGGCTGAGTGCTGCCCTCGGTCCCAGGAAGAAAACCAGTGCCCCAGGCGGCAAGGAGCGCGGCGCCTCGCGGAGATGCTGCGGTCTGGCGAGGTCCACACTGGGGTAAGTAGTCTGTGCTAGAGGTTTAGCAGAGGGGTGGAGAAGGTGGCAAGACAGGGGGACCCCGAAAGCTCTGAGGTGTGAATATTGTGACTAACAGAGTGAGAAGGTAGTTTGTGGCAGCCAGTCAGTGCCTGTAGAGATGCCCTGCGATGAATACAGGGCATTCATCATCTGAAGGGGGTCTTGAAGGGGTCCGCGAAGGACTAGGCGCGCGACACTGGTGGAGAAGGAGGTGCTTTGGCTCTTAGCTGGAAGTGTTGAGGGGAAGCTTCTCTGAAGCGCTTTCGCTTTCAACTCTGGACTAGAGAGAGGGGCTGGTTAAATCAAGGAAGGGGGTCGGAGAAGGTGCAGATGGATGAAGAAATGGTGCCCTGGGTGAAGTAGGAGCGCGCTTGGGAGAGGAGAATATGGGCACTGATTGAGAAGGGACAGCTCATCACACAGATCTTTGATAAACTGGCCCCTGCGTAACTCATACCCCCAGCCCTGATAATGGGGGCTCCTTGTGAGCTGGTGGTGCCCTTCACCAGCCTGATCCACGAAGGCTCCTGCTTGGCCCAGGTGCTGCTGTGCTCCCTTCCCTGGGTCGTCCCTGCCCACTCCCATCCGCCCGCCCAGGCTCAAGGCTGGCTGGCTTCTGCTCCCAAACTACTGCCACCACCCTTGGCTTGGGGGCAGCTTTGTCTTAGAGAAATAACCTCTAGAATAGGGCTGCCCTTATTCAATGGCCCTCTCTTCATGGTAAGTCAATATGTCTGAAAGCACACTCAGGGCTATAGCCCTGGGGTCCAGAGTAACTTATGGGGTGATGAGAATGCACTAAAACCATTTATAAGGTAGAAAATCTACCCCCCCCCCCCCGCCTGTTGAGCAGTGGGAAGTAGGAAACAGAAGTCAAAACAAGAGGTGGGAGTTAGACCTGGGTTTTAGTCCCAGTCTGCTATTAACTCTGGGTGACCTTGATAAGTCAGTTGCCTCCTCTATGATTCAGTCTCCTCATTCGAACCAAGAATCTTTAAGGCTCTTTCCAACTCAACAGGAGTAGAAACCGTATAGCTTGATTCTTTTCACCTTCCTGAATTCTTTTCCTTAATTTCTTTTCTTGACCTGAAAAAGTCAGCTTTTCTTGACTTGAAAAACTCCCCCAACAAGCTGCCTCAATGGTACAGATCTCTTCCCCTAGCTACTGTTGACCTCTTGATCAGAAATCCTTAAATGAAAGCTTCATGTTAAATCATCTCATGTTCCTGGCTGCTTCCCTCCTTACTAATGCATGACCCTGCTAACCGCTGCGGCCCTTGATGTTTTCTGCTGTTTAATAAGCTAGTTAAGGGGGATGTGGGGTAGAGAATTGTGGGCCAAAAGAAGACATGACCCTGTTTCCCAAGGTCACAGTCACTTGCTCTGTGTTGGGTCCATACCATATCTGCACACACACACACCAAGCACACGTGGTGGAAGTAATTCACCTGTGGGGCTGCCTTGCACCACAAGTACTGGGGCGCCAGTGCTTGAAAGTGCCCCCCTGAGCCAAATGTCTACCTCTGAAAACCTCATCCCACCTCTTTCTTTATAGTTGGGAAGGATTCTACTTAGGAAGGTTGGGACCTACGGATGTGATTCTTTCGACCAGGCTATGACCTTCTCTTGCAGCTAGGAGAGGAGATAGAGAAAATGGGAAGATGGAAGGGAAATCCCGTATTGGGAGTCATCTTGGCCTAAATTACTGTATGACCTTGAGCCGGTCACCTCCCCTCTCTGGGAATGTTTCCTCATCTGTAACATGAGAGAATCAAGACTCTTCCTGCTCTGACATCCCATCCTCCACATCTCCGCAGACGACCATCATGGCAGTGGAGTTCGACGGAGGTGTTGTGGTGGGTTCTGACTCCCGGGTGTCTGTAGGGTAAGTACCCATCAAGGTGAATGCTTCTGGAAGGATGTCAATGGCTCCCAAAACAGATTTTTCTTACCCATTCATGAAGAGACTGGTAAAGTAGAACTTTGAAGAAATTGAGTTAACCCTTCAGAAAGGCCCCTATAATGAGATATATGGCAAGTGTATGGGTCCCTGAATTCATGGAGGAGAATCAGGAGCCTGAATGCTTATGTGGCCTGTCCCTACAGGAGTGGGTATATAAGAATAAGGTATGAGAAGGAGGTAGGATACAAAGATTTCAGGGTCCCTCCTTCCATCTATGTTTAGAAATAGAAAAGATGGTTCTGGGCACCTGGGTGGTTCAGTCAGCTGAGCATCTGACTCTTGATTTCAGCTCAGGTCATGATCCCAGGGTCGTGGGATCGAGCCCCAAGTCCTCACTGAGTGTGAAGCCTGCTTAAGATTCTTTCTCTCCCTCTCTCTGTTTCTCTCCCCCACTCATGCTCTCTCTCTAAAATGAAATGAAATGAGATGAATAAAATAGAGTAAAATAAAATAAAGTAGAAAGGAAAGAAAAGATGGTTCTGCCAAGCAGATATCCTAGCTTCTCATCCGGTACATGTTGAACTAATTTTGTCTCCTCCATCCTGACCAGTTTCCTCATATGCGAAATGGGTATATGGGATTAGGTCAATATTGCTTACTTTATGTCACAAAGAACACACAACTTCCTCTAGATGGGTATAGTAAAGAAAAATTGCTTAAGCACATTATTCTTAAGGTACTATTTTTTGTTTTATTATAAACTCTAAGCCTGAAAATTAAGTCTAATTTTGATCATTACTTGCAATATTTTGTTTAATTTGAGATGATTTTTTTTCCTGCTCCAATCCAAGTATGAAATTTCATGTACTCTGTGGTGGCTGTCCTCTTGTCAAATAAATTTGACAAACACTGGATGATTAACCTCAAAAATTGTGGCAACACTAACGCTGATGACTGTTGACTCCTTCCCAGCAGAAAGGCAGTGGTAAACCGAGTGTTTAACAAGCTGTCTCCACTACACCAACACATCTATTGTGCTCTCTCTGGTTCGGCTGCTGATGCCCAAGCCATGGTTGACATGGCCACCTACCAACTGGAGCTCCATGGGTATGAAGCTTTGGGGTTCTCAGTCCACAATCACTAGAGTTCTTCCAACCAGAAAACCGCTATAGTGTCCTATTCCAGGAGCAGTGCAGTGAAAAGTGAAAAATTCTTGTTTGGACTCCTGTTTTTATTATCTTTGAAATGGCACTTGAATCCCAAACCTGGTTTCTGCATCTGTAAAGTGGAGATAATTAATAATACCTACCCTATCTCACCCAATGGTTATTTTGAGAATCAAATGATCCATGCGAAAATGACTTGAAAATTGTAAATCACTATCCTAATATAAATAACGAGAAAGAAGATGATGATGTGGCCTACCATACTATCAGGCAGTTACCCTGTGAGAAGCCAAGATCACTGGTGCAGAAGTAACGCTTATCTGCTTTTATCCATAGAGGCAGGGCCGTTTCAGCCAAGAGTTATACAATTGGGGGATGGGTGGGTAGAACAAAGAGTAAAGGAGGGGAACATTGAAATCTTCTTAACAGTTGGTTGTGTGAGATTGGTCTCCCTGTACATGTGGGAGAGAAGCTGGAGTTTGAACTATTACAAGTATGGGTTTCAGATTTCAGGTGTCCCTTGGCAGGGATCATGGTAACAGCACAGGAGGGTGGAACATCTGGAAATTATATTGAGCCCTATTACTAACACTTCGTTTAGGTTGGAACTGGAAGAATGTCCGCTTGTTCTAGCTGCTGCCAACGTGGTAAGGAATATTTCTTATAAATATCGGGAGGACCTGTCTGCACATCTCATAGTAGCTGGCTGGGACCAACGTGACGGGGGCCAGGTGAGTCTTTCCCAATGTACTCCCTCCCTTGGTGTTCCCCACTACCCTAGAGAGGGAGATAGAGGTCATATGTCATTCTAGCAATGAGTTCCAAGGACACTGCCTTTAAAAGCATAGTATAATCTCAACGGACGGGAAAAAGAGATAGTGGGGCTTCGTTGCAGAATAGAGACACCCTGACTGTCTCAGTGGCAAGGAGAGGATTGATGCTTCCATAGTCTGACCTGAGGACACCTCCCCTAGGTGTACGGAACCCTGGGAGGAATGCTGACTCGGCAGCCCTTTGCCATCGGTGGCTCTGGCAGCACCTATATCTACGGTTATGTGGATGCAGCATATAAACCAGGCATGTCCCCTGAGGAGTGCAGGTGTTTCACCACCAAAGGTAACTAACCAAATGGAAGGGTGCCTGGGGAGGGTTTTCAAACACAGGAAGGAAGTTGAGAGTAAGGAACACAATGAGGAATACATGAGTGACCATTTAATGTCCAAACTGGAACACTTTTGAGAGCGAAAGAATGCAGGACAATGCTACACTAGATGGGACTTCAGAACAACGGCAAAGATCTGACTATTTTTTTGAGTACCCCATATTAAAATATACAGTTACTCTAAGAATCACTGGTGTGCTAGAGTGGGCTTGGGCTAGCTCATGAGAGTCAATTGTTAAATATTCAAGGATTCATAAACTGCTTATTTAGCTATTCATAACTTGAAATCCATTGTGGTGAGAGTTTTGAGACCACCAACACCAGGAGATGTTACAATAAAGACTTTATTTTTTTAAGTTGGTTTACCAGCACACCACTTGATATGTGTCCCTAGGAGATGGGTTTTCAGGTCTGAAAGTGGTAGTAAGCTTATAGACAGGACGGGAAGGAAAAGATTTCTGAGGCTAAGTCATTCTCTTTCCCTCTCTCCAACCTGAAACCCTCTGCAGCTATCACTCTGGCCATGAACCGGGATGGCTCTAGTGGGGGTGTCATCTACCTGGCCACTATTACAGCTGCTGGTGTGGACCATCAAGTAATTTTGGGTAATGAGCTGCCGAAATTCTATGACAAGTGAATCTTCCTCAGACTTCCTTTCCTTATTTTGTAATAAACTGTCTGGGACCAGAACCTGGTATGGTCAATGGAAAATGGGTGCTCAAGGAGATGAAGGTTAGGGGAGGGGGCTTCTTCCCTCCCAGAAGTTAGATACCCTTTCTTAATGTGTTCATTCACATTAAAGATCAATACATGACAATTGCTTAAAATTGAATGATTTGTGAGTCTCAAAGAACAATAACAACCATCAAAACACTGAGCAAGGTATTCGCTAAATGCTTATAAACTTTATCTCTTATAACCCAAACAAAAGAACTTACATGGATTAGACTACTACTTCCATTTACAGACAGATGAAGGCTTAGAAAAGGTTAGTCCCTTGACCCAAGTCAAAGCAAATTCAAAAGCAGAAATCTGGAATTTAGTTCTTTTTTTTACCGTATGCCCTTCCTCTCCCACTATATGAAACTTTCCATTCCCTCAAGCATCGTATATCATGTCTTCCTTGAAATCTGCAATAGTTAGCCAGCACAGTGGTTGACACTCAAGAAGTTATTACCAGATGCCTGAGTAACTGTTGTTAAACAGGCCGACTTACAGCCCAATCTTTGCCATGCACTTGCCAAGTCACAGGACAAATTATCCCCCTTCTGTGAGCCCTCACTTCCTCTTCTGTCAGGTAAAGATGTTGAGCTACTTCTAAGGTGGGATATGGCTTGGATATCCAATGTCATCTTGCTAATAAGTGAGCAGTTAAGAGATATATTTAACAGAAATCATAGTAGGCTACCCAGGAAGCTGCTGTCTGCTTTTCTTTCTGGATCTCGGGCTTAACATATAAATTCAAAGTACCCTAAAACAAGCCTATGCCCTCGGGAGTATGTGTTTCATTTGGAGGAGAAGAAAAAAATCTAAAATTGTAGAGACTTGAGTTCTTTCTAGCCATGGTATTTAATTTATTCTGAAGTTTAAAGTAATAGCTTAAGAACCTATCTCTCCCACTGATCACAACTAGAAACTCTGGAAAGCAGACAAAGAGCAAATGCGGAAGGACTCTGAACAGTAGACAAAAGCAGGTGGGCTATGAGGAGAGCCAAAACTTGGAGAGGGAACACTCCCCATGGGTAGTTTTGGATTTGTCTCCCTCTTTCATCTCCCAGCTTTGTCCTGAAGTCAGGCTTCAGGTGCAAAGCCGCAGTGCCCTAAATTGCCTAGAGAAACATCATTGTTCTGGCTGGAGGAATGGAGGAACCGGAAAAAAGGAACCCTGTGTAGGGGAAGAGTGCAGGGGGGTTCCCACATGAGGGAGCTGGCTGGAGAAGGGGATTCCTTGAGTCTAGGTTGGAACTCTCACGAGTACCGAGTGACCCCGAGATACACAAACGTGAGGCACAGCACGGACTTTTTGAGGGCTGAACTAGATTTAAGCCTTTTAAAATTAGAAAGCTGTCTTTTTCTTTATTGGCCAATGAATTGTGTCTTGTGTCCCTCATTCCAAAAAGGACTTGTAGCAGTTCACAGAGACAGACACAACTGAAAAAGGGGAAGGAAGAGAAGAAACTGGGGCAGAGAGAAAATAAAGCTAGGAAATAAGTAAAGCCAGGGGATCAAACTAAAATACAAAATGAACATCTTCTGTTAAGATTCTCAGGATCCAGGGGCGCCTGGGTGGCGCAGTCGGTTGAGCGTCCGACTTCAGCCAGGTCACGATCTCGCGGTCCGTGAGTTCGAGCCCCGCGTCAGGCTCTGGGCTGATGGCTCGGAGCCTGGAGCCTGTTTCGGATTCTGTGTCTCCCTCTCTCTCTGCCCCTCCCCCGTTCATGCTCTGTCTCTCTCTGTCCCAAAAATAAATAAAAAAAACATTGAAAAAAAAATTAAAAAAAAAAAAGATTCTCAGGATCCACATAACAGTAAAAACATATGGTATTTTCTTTCTCTGTATGACTTATTTCACTTAGCATAACACTCTTCAGTCCCGTGGGGGAGGGGAAGAAAAAAAAAGAGGTTAGACTCTGAGGGAGAGAGCCAAAGCATAAGAGACTCTTAAAAACTGAGAACAAACTGAGGGTTGATGGGGGGGTGGGAGGGAGGGGAGGGTGGGTGATGGGCATTGAGGAGGGCACCTGTTGGCATGAGCACTGGGTGTTGTATGGAAACCAATTTGACAATAAATTTCATATTAAAAAAATGAACATCAAAAAAAAAGAAAAGAAAAGAAAAGGAGTACTGGATTTGTCTTATACTGGCAAACAAGAGCAAATTGTAAAATATTCAGAAATTGTGAAAGACAGTTGTTAACCATGGGTATCTTAACATTGGCCATGATTGGAAGTATTTATTCTACAGAAACCAGGAATGTTACACGTCAGAATTTTTTTCCCCAGAGAGCCAGTTTAACAGGGCATATATTTATCAACCAGCTACAGATGGGTAAAAAACAATTGGCTCTGAGCTACAAGGTGGTGAAAACAAAGAAGGAAAGGAAATCAGGTATGAGGTTCATATAAAAGGTACAGCACTTGGGGCACCTGGGTGGCTCAGTCAGTTGAGTGTCCAACTTCGGCTACAAGGTGGTGAAAACAAAGAAGGAAAGGAAATCAGGTATGAGGTTCATATAAAAGGTACAGCACTTGGGGCACCTGGGTGGCTCAGTCAGTTGAGTGTCCAACTTCGGCTCAGGTCATGATCTCGCAGTCTGTGAGTTTGAGCCCCGCATCGGACTCTGTGCTGACAGCCTGGAGCCTGTTTCTGATTCTGTGTCTCCCTCTATCTCTGCCCCTCCCTGCTCATGCTCTGTCTCTCTGTCTCTCTGTCTCTCTCTCTCTCTCTCTCTCTCTCGTCAAAAATAAATAAACCTTTTTTTAATGTAAAAAAATAATAAATAAAAGGTACAACACAGGGAATATAGTTAATGATATTGTAATAGTGTTGTGTGGTGACAGATGGCAGCTACAACTTGTGTTGGACATAGCATAACATAAACTTGTGGGATCACTATGTTGTACACCTGAAACTAATATAACATTATGTGTCAACCATACTTCAATTTTTAAAAATTAACTAAAAAGAAACCATCCAACAAAAACAACTCTATATACATGAATAAATTTTCAAGTCACATAGAGGATTTGCAAAAACAGGATATGCATGATACCCTAAAGGAAACTACAGTAGATTCCAAAGCTTTGAAAAAAGCTACATTTTATAGCCATATTATACTAAAAGTAGAACTTGATAACAAAAGGATACCTAAAATTCTCACAGTTTGCAAACTAAGAAAGTATTAATGAATAACGTGGATTTAAAAGGCAGTCATGGGGTGCCTAGGTGGCTCAGCCAGTTAAGTGTCTGACTTTGGCTCGGGTCATGATCTCACAGCCCATGAGTTCAAGCCCCACATCGGGCTCTGTGCTGACCATTCAGAGCCTAGAGCCTGCTTCACATTCTGTGTCTGCCCGTCCTCCACTCACACTCTGTCTCTCAAAAATAAATAAGTGTTAAAAAATAACAATAATAGTAAATGATAAATGGCAACGACATTTTAAAAAATAAAAGGCAGTCATGAGAGAAAATAACACATTTAGAACTAGGTGGTAAAAATGTTGCATATCAAATTTTATGAGATGCAGTTAAAGCAGTACTCAGAATTTTACAGCTTCAAATACATTTATTACAACAAGAAAAGTTAAATATAAATGGCCTAAAATTTCTCCAAAATTTTGAAAAAGAGTGATTGAATAAACTTAAAGCAATAAGAAGGAAGGAAATTATAAAGATAAGAATAGAAAGCAATTTAATAGAGAACAAAAACTATGTAGTAAAAATTCACAAAACCGAAAGCTCCTTCTTAAAAAAATATTTGTAAGATACTCAAATTTAGAACAAGACTAATGATGAATAAAGGGGAGAGAAAATGAAGAAACAACATACGGAATGAAAAGGGGAGAATAGCCTACAAATATTACAGATATGAAACTTAATAAAGGGTATAATTATCAAATCGAAAATTGAAAAATTTCAATGAGACAGATAGCTCCTACAAAAATTTAAACTAATGCAATTTGTACAAGAAATAAAAATTTGAGAATACCAATAAATATTGAAGAAATGAAAAAAGTTGCTAATAGCATCTGATAAAAATAATTTTTTTAAATGCCCACATGGTTTCACAGGTGAGTTCCATCAAACATTCAAAGAGTATACAACTCCTATCATATGTGCTTTTTTCCAGAAAATAGAAAAAAGATTAAAGCTGTTCAGCTAATTTTATTAGGCTAGCATAATCTTGATTTCAAAATGAGGTATGGGGAGGGCACCTGGGTGGCTGAGTTGGTTAAGTGTCCTACTCTTGATTTCTGCTCGGGTCATGATCTCACTTGATTTCGGCTCAGGTCATAATCTCATGGTTAGTGGGTTTGAGCCCTGCATCAGGTTCTGCACTGACAGCACAGAGCCTGCTTGGGATTCTCTCTCCCTCTCTCTCTGCCTCTCTTTCTCTCAGAATAAATAAATAAACATTTTTAAAAGAGGCGGAGGAACAAAAAAGGTAATAGAATGAACTGTTAAGCACAAAGCAACTCACTTTGAATAAAGAATATATACACACAAAACAATACACATTTTTCAAGAATACATATAACCAAAAGATATATACAAAACACAAAGGGTTGCCTTTGGTGAAGGGAAAGAAACTGGAATTTGGGAAACGTGCATCAAAAGAAATAAATAGTAACAAACATAGAGAAGATTTTGTATGGACCAGTGATGACCATGTGCCATGAACTGAGGAATATAATTCTACTATTTGTGTGTAAGATTTTTTTAAAATTAATGACTCAAAGAAAATCATAGCTCTGAGAGCAATTTATTCTATATTTCCATGACAAATATTCGATAATTCCCTATTTTTTCCATCTAACTAAATACAGGGAATATAGTTAAAGTGTTCAGTTGAAGATCAGGATTTAGACAGGGGAGATAGAAATTAAAAAAGCTTAGATTCCTCCCTACATTTACAGCATCTCTTTCCAATTAATTATCTCCATTAATATGTATTTTTTATTCTAAGTCTTTTAGAATCTAATAAACATCCTCTTTTTTATATAATGAGCCAGAATATATGGATTATCTTTGGTCCTCTTTACCAAATTCTTAACTCTGCTGGTTATGGGCATACATTGTAAGAAGAAAACTGTCTTAATTCCATTGACCTTATTCAGAAGCATTGGAAATTGGTTCAACAATATTCAACTTTACCCAACAATGTTTATGACAGAGTTGTATGTGGAGTATAGGTATGTGCAATACAGACTATATGCTCTCAAAAACTCAGAGATGAAGTACAGATATTCAATGTTTATCTAAACTGTGTTGGCAGGGAAGAGAGTGGATTTCTCTGGGAAGTGCTTTCTCTAGGAAATGTAATAGTCAGAGTCCTCTGGGTACCTGGGTACCATATCTGGGTACCATAGCCTAACCCAATTGACACAAAATCAGCCATCACATGGCTCAAGGTGCAACTTTGAGATAAATGTGGTGGGAATGTTGAGGAAGGAAATGGACGAGGTGCTAACCCATTAGGACAGATGAAAGATCACTGAAGTGTCAGACTGACCTCACATCCCAGGTAACATGCAAACAGGTTTTAGATTAAGTTAGGTACCAAACAAATACTGAGTGATTTCATTGAGGATTTTTTGTCCCTACCTTTATGGGCTAGCTGCCTTAGACTGCCTTAGAGAGCATACATAGAAAAAAGAACAAATTAATAGCTTTTCATCCAAACTCAAGACATGAATGAGAAATTCTAAAAAACCACTGTAGCAGTTTTAAAGGATACCTTTTCTTCTGTATCCTAGCACAGATGTAGATGAGGGTCATAAAGCTATTAATTGTATAACCCCATATGTATATATATGTATAACCTCTTATGCTAAGGTAAGGCCACTAGTTGGGAAGATTCGGGCCCTGAGATATGACATGGTGATATATGAACAGATACAGGGAAGTCAGACAACTGTGAATCCTCACTCTCCCAAGCATCTTTGCTGGAAGAAGCAGACCCATTGCATTAGTTATTTATTACCCTGCCATACCCACTTTATTGGTTATCTATTGCTGTGTAACAAATGGCACCGAAATTTAGCAGCTTAAAGTAATAAACATTTACTTTGGGGCATTATTGGGACAATAGGAGACATTTGAATATGGACTGTGTATTTGATAATATTGTATCAATTTTAAGTGTCTTGGGGGTGATGCTGGTGGTATTGTGGTTATGTAGGAGAAATATCCTTGTTCTTGAAACACACATGCCAAACTATTGATGGATGCATTGTCATAATGTCCACAGATTATTCTCAAATGGTTTAACAAAATAGTTCCTCAATGGTAAATAGATAAATAAAATGTACTATATTCACACAATGGAATCCTATATAAGAAATCCATATGAATAAACTAATAATTCAATAGCATGGATAAATCTGATAGAAACAATATTGAGTGAAGAAGGCAGACACACAAAAAATACAAGTATCTTTCAGTTATATATTGCTGTGTAGCAAACCACCCCTAAATTTCATGACTTAAAACAAAACCACTCATTTTATTATCTCCTGAGAGTCTGTAGGTTAACTGGGCTTTAAGAGGTACTGATGTAGCCCATGAACCAAAGCATTTATTCACGGCAGATCCTCCACACAGCATCTCACATTCCATATATGGACAACAGTTATGTTTTCTGGCTGACTATGGGATTCCACAATCCTTAGAATACTCTAAAACTTGCCCTGCATTATGAGTCCTGCCTCCCCAGAGTAGAAATCAGAAAACTCAATTCCCTAGGCCATCTTTAAAGCTAGGGCACCAATCAAATTCATCCACCTGTGACTTCAGTTCAACACTGAGCAACAGAAGGAAATGGAGGTCCACTCTGCACTTATTTCACTAACAAAGGTGACAGAAGAAGTAGTTGGCTTTTGGGGAAGCAGTGGTTAAAAAAAAGAAGTTCCTGGAACAGAAGTGGTTGAGGAGGTGTCTTCAATACCAATTGTGGTAAAGTCCCGTTCCTAACAACAGAGGAAAAAGCAAGCTTTAGAAGAAGTGGGACAGCAGCAGTGATGCGGTTTATCAGACATATTCTGTGTCTGGGTGGGGGAAGGGGTGCGGGGGTGGGGGGTGTCTTGTCCTGTTTATAATGAGCCTTCCATCTGTTGTCTCCACATTTTTACTCTAAAACCCTAAGTCTGAGAGAAATGTATTTTTTGGACTTTTTGAAGTCTTATCAAACTCATTAATGAAGGACCCAGGAAGAATAAAAGAGACTTGATTCAAAGACAAAAAAAGGGGGTGGGGGTGAGAGAGAGATTTGCAAAACCAAGATGAATGTAGTCAGGAAAAATTGCTGTTAGAGATTCAAAATGGTTAATGTACAACAGAGCAATAAAATCACAACCTTGACATATCTTCTTTACCAGAGAAAAAGCAAAGCCATCATACTTTATCAGCTTTCTACAGATTAATCTCTAATAGTACAAGGCTGGCTGGGTTCTTTTTAGTCAAGTTACAATCCCTAACACACCCAAATTGTGATCAGGCAGAATTATGAGAAAGTATTCAAGTATGAGAGTGAATAATCAAGCAAGCAAAATTTTTGCCTTATTTCTAATTTTTAGAGCAGTTTTTCCTGTATAAATAAGATTTTTCAGAACATTTTCAGTAATGTTCTAATTCAGTATCATTAGATGGAGAGTCTCTTTTATTTAGCCAGTTCAGATTTCAGACATAAAGACTTCCTCGTTGCGTGTTTGACAAAGGCAAGGTCTTATTATTTATTTTTACTGAAGTGTAGTTGACACACAATATTATATTAGTTTCAGATGTACAACATAGTAATTTGACATTTATATACATTAAAAAATGGCTACCACAATAAGTCCTATTATCATATGTCACCATGTGTAGTTATTACAATATTATTGACTATATTCCCTATGTTGTACTTTACTTCCCTGTGATTTATTATAACTGGAATTCGTACTGTTTAATCTCCTTCACCTATTTAACTCATCCTCCCACTCTCCTCCTCTCTGGCAACCACGAGTTTGTTCTCTGTGTTTATAAATCTATTTCTGTTTTGTTTTGTTTTATTTGTTTTGTTCATTTTGTTTTGTTTTTTAGATTCTACATATAAGTGAGATCATACAGTATTTGTCTTTCTGATTTATTTCACTTATTTTACCCTCTAGGTTTATCCATGTTGTCTCAAATGGCAAAATTTCTTTCTTTTTATGATTGACTAATATTCCTGTGTGTGTGTGTGTGTGTGTGTGTGTGTGTGTGTGTGTGTGTGTAGACCATGTCTTCTTGATCCATTCATCTATTGATAGACACTTAGGTTGCTTTCATGTTATATTCTGGCTATCATAAATAATGCGGCAATAACTATAGGGTGCATTTTTTTTCAAATTAATGTTTTTGTTTTCTTTAGGTGAGTACCCAGAAGTGGAATTGTGTGTATGGTACTTCTATTTTTAATGTTTTGAGGAACTTCAAATTATAGGATTATTTGTTCTTGTTCTGTGAAAAATGCCATTGGTGTTTTGGTAGAGATTACATTGAATCTCTATATTGCTTTGGGTAGTACAGACATTTCAACAATATTAATTCTTCCAATCCATGAGCACAGCATATCTTTCCATTTATATCTATCATTTTCAATTTCTTTCATCAATGTTTTATAATTTTCAGAGTACAAGTCTTTCACCTTTTTGGTTCAGTTTATTCTTATGTATTTTATTCTTTTTGATACAATTGCAAAAGGAATTGTTTTCTTAATTTCTGTCTGATAGTTTGTTATAATGATATAAAAATATAACCAATTTCTGCATATTAATTTTATATCCTACAACTTTACTGAATTCATTTGTTCTTCTAAAATTTTCTGGTGGAGTCTTCTCCCCTTTCATTTCTGATTTCATTTATTTTCCACCCCGCATCTTTCTCTCTCTCTTTTTTTTAATGAATCTGGCTAAAAGTTTATGAATTTTGTTTATCTTTTCAAAAACCAGATCTTGGTTTCATTGACCTTTTCTATTGAGTTTTTGGTCTCTTTTACATTTATTAAGTTCATTATAATCTTTATTATTGCCTTCCTTCTACTGGCTTTAAGATTTGTTTGCTCTTTTTCTAGCTCCTTTAGTTGTAAGGTTAGGTTGTTCATTTGAGATTTGTCTTGTTTATTGAGGGAGGCCTGTGTTGCTATAAACTTTCCTCTTAGAAACTGCCTGTGCTATGTCCTGAAGATTTTGGACTATTGTGTTTTCATTTTTATTTGTCTCCATTTATTTTTTATTTACTCTTTGATTTTTTTAGAATGACCCATTGGTTGATTAGTAGCATTTCTGTTTAGCCTCCATGTGTTTGTGCTTTTTCAAGGTTTTTCTGTGTGCTAAAGCAGTCCTATAATTCCAGTGCTTAAACCCATAAGTTTGTTCTCTCATTCTAATATCTGCAATATCAAGAATCAACAATACTTAGTAGAGTCATTTCCAATGAGCTTCTGAGATTGTTGTTTTCTATTATTTCTGCCAGAAGACAAAAAAAATTCTTTTTAATGTTTATTTTTGAGAGAGAGAGAGAAACAGAGTGCGATGAGGAAAGGACAGAGAGAGGGAGACACAGAATCCAAAGCAGGCTCCTGGCTCTGAGTTGTCAGCACAGGACCTGACATGGGGCTTGAACTCATGAGCCATAAGATCATGACCTGAACCAAAGTCAGATGCTTAACTGACTGAGCCACTCAGGTGCCCAAGACCAAAAATTTTAAGTTTTTATTTAAATTCCAGTTCGTTAATACACAGTGTAATATTAGTCAGGTGTACAGTTCAGTGATTCCATACTTCCATACAACACCCAGTGCTCATCACAAGTGCACTCCTTAATCCTCATCACCTATTTCACCCATTTCCCCCACTCACTTCCCCTCTGGTAACCATCATCAGTTTGTTCTCTATAGTTAAGAGTCTGCTTCTTGGTTTGCCTCTCTTTTTTTTCCCCCCTATGATCATTTGTTTTGTTTCTTAAATTCCACACGTGAGTGAAATCATATGGTATTTGTCTTTCTCTAACTGACTTATTTCACTTAGCCTAATACTTTGTAGCTCCATCCACACCATTGCAAATGGCAAGATTTCCATTTGTATATATAATAATAATATTCCATTATATATATATATATATATATATATATATATATATATATACACACATACATACATATATATATGTATATATACGTATATATATATATATATATATATAGTACATCTTCTTTATCCATTCATCAGTCTATGCACATTTGGGCTGTTTCCATAATTTGGCTATTTTAGATAATGCTGCTATAAACATCAGGGTGCATGTATCCCATTGAATCAGTATTTTTGTATTCTTTGTTAAATACCTAGTAGTGCAATTGCTGGATCGTAGGGCCTGGTTTGTTTTGTTTGTTTGGTTTGGTTTTTGTTTTTATTATTCTTTTTTTTTTTTTTTTTTTTTTTTTTTTTTACTTAAATTCAAGTTAGTTAACATACAGTGTAGCACTGGTTTCAGGAGTAGAATTTAGTGATTCATCACTCACATATTACACCCAGTGTTCATCCTGACAAGTGCCTTCTTTAATGCCCATCACCCATTTAGCCAATTCTCCATCCATCTCCCCTCCAGCAACACAGTTTGTTCTCTATACTTAAGAGTCTCACATGGTTTGCCTCCCTCTCTGTTTTTATCTTATTTTATTTTTCCTTACTTTTCTCTGTGTTCATCTGTTATGTTTCTTAAATCCCACATATGAATGAAATCACATGATATTTGTCTTGCTCTGACAGATTTATTTACTTAGTATAATACCCTCTAGTTCCATCCACATTGTTGCAAATGGCGAGATTTTATTCTTTGTGTTCGCTGAGTAATATTCCGGGGTGTGTGTGTGTGTGTGTGTGTGTGTGTGTGTGTGTGTGTGTGTTTACCACGTCTTTCTTATCCACTCGTCGATTGATAGATGTTTGGGCTCTTTACATAATTTGGCTATTGTTGATAACACTGCTATAAACATTGGGGTGCATGTGGACCTTTGAGTCAGCATTCTTGTAACCTTTGGATAAATACCTAGTAGTACAATTGCTGGATCCCAGGGTAATTCTGTCTTTAACTTTTTTTTTTAATTTTTTTTTATGTTTTATTTATTTTTAAGACAGAGAGAGACAGAGCATGAGTGGGGATGGGGCAGAGAGAGAGGGAGACACAGAATCTGAAACTGGCTCCAGGCTCTGAGCTGTCAGCACAGACCCCGACAGGGGGCTCGAACTCACAAACTGTGAGATCATGACCTGGGCTGCAGTCAGACGCTCAACCGACTGAGCCACCCGGGTGCCCCTGTCTTTAACTTTTTGAGGAAACTCCATACTGTTTTCCAGAGTGGCTGCACCAGTTTGCATTCCCACCAAAAGTGCAAGAGTGTTTCCCTTTCTCTGCATCTTTGTCAATACCTGTTGTTTCTTATGTTGTTAATTTTAGCCATTCTGACCAGTGTGAAGTGATATCTCATTGTAGTTTTGATTTGCATGTCCCTGATGATTAGTGATGTCAAACATCTTTTCATGCATCTTTTGGTCATCTGTTGGTCTTCTTTGGAAAAATATCTATTCTTATCTTCTGCCCTTTTTTTAGTTGGATTATTTGTTTTGAGGGTGTTAAGTTTGATATGCTCTTTATAGATTTTGGACACTCACCCTTTATTAGATATGTCATTTGCAAATATCTTCTTCCATTCCATAAACTGCCTTTTCGTTTTGTTGATTGCTTCTTTTGCTGTGCAAAAGCTTTTTATTTTGACGTAGTCCCAATAGTTTTTCTTTTGTTTCCTTTGCCTCAGGAGATATATCAAATAAAGGTTACTATAGCCAATGTCAAAGAGGTTCTCCTCTGTGTTCTCCTCTATTATTTTAATGGTTTCCTTTCTCACTTTTAGGTTTTTAATCCATTTTGAATTTATTTTTGTGTGTGGTATAACAAAAGTCGTCCAGTTTCATTCTTTTGCATGTTGCTGTCCAGTTTTCCCAACACAATTTGTTGAAGAGACTGTTTTTTTCCATTGGATATTCTTTCCTGCTTTGTCAAAGATTAATTGACCACATAGTGGTGGGTTCATTTCTGGGTTTTCTATTCTGCTCCATTCATTTGTGTGTTAATTTTTGTGCCAGTACCATATGTCTTGATCACTATAGCTTTGTAATATAACTTGGAAGTCCAGAATTATGACTTTAGCTTTGCTTTCCTGTTTCAAGGTTACTTTGGCTATTCAGCATCTTTTGTTCTAGCTTGTAAAAAAATGCTGCTGGTATTTTGATAGGGATTGCATTAAATGTGTAGAATCCTTTGGGGAATGTAGACATTTTAACAATATTTGTTCTCCCAATCCATGAGCATGGAATGTCTATCCATTTCTTTGTGCCATCTTCAGTTTCTTTCATCAGTGTTTTATAGTTTTGAGAATATAGGTATTTCACCTTTTTGGATAGGTTTATTCCTAGATATCTTATTATTTTTGGTGCAGTTGTTAATAGGATTGTTTTCTTAATTTCTCTTTCTGCTGTTTCATTATTGGTGAATAGAAATGCAACAGATTTCTGTACATTAATTTTGTATCCTGCAACTTTACTGAATTTTTTTTCTTAGTTCTAGCAGTTTTTTAGTGGAGTCTTTGGGTTTTCTATATAGAGTATCATGTCATCTACACATAGTGAAAATTTTATTTCTTCCTTGCCAATTTGAATGCCTTTATTTCTTTTTGTTGTCTGATTGCTGTGGTTAGGATTTCCAATACTATATTAAATAACAGTGATGATAGTGGATATCCATGCGTTGTTACTGACTCTAAAGGAAAAATTCTCAGTTCCCCATCAAGGATGATATTTGCTGTGGGTTTTCCATATATGTTCTTTGTTATGTTGAGGTATGTTCCCTCTAACTCTGCTTTGTTGAGGACTTTTTTTTTTATCATGAATGGATGTTTTATTTTGTCAAATACTTTTTCTGCATCTATTTCAAGAATCATATGGTTCTTCTTACCCTTTCTTTTATTAATGTGGTGTATCACATTAATTGATTTGCCAATATTGAACCACCTTTGCAGCCCAGGAAGTACTCCCACCTGATTGTGGTAAATGATTATTTTAACGTACTGTTGGATTCAGTTTGCTAGTATGTTACTGAGAAGTTTTGCATCCAGTTCATCAGGAATATCAGCCTATAATTCTCTTTTTCAGTGGAGTCTTTATCTGGTTTTGGTATCAGGATAATGCTGGCCTCATAAAATGAACTTGGAAATTTTCCTTCCTTTTCTGTTTTTTGGAATAGTTTGAGATGAATAGGTATTAGCTCTTCTTTAAAGGTTTGGTAGAATTCTGTGAAGCCATCTGGCCCTGGACTTTTGTTTGTTGGGAGATTTTTTATTACTGATTCAATTTCTTTCTTGCTTATCAGTCTTTTCAAGTGTTCTATTTCTTCCTGTTTCACTTTTGGTAGTTTATATGTTTCTAGGAATTTATCCATTTCTTCCAGGTTGTCCAATTTGTTGGCATACAGTGTTTCATAATATTCTTTTATACTTGTTTGTATTTCTGTGGTGTTGGTTGTTATTTATCCTCTCTTACTTGTGATTTTATTTATTTGGGTCATTTATCTTTTCCCTTTGAGAAGTCTGGCTAGGGGGTTATTAATTTTATTAATTCTTTCAAAGAACCAGCACCTGGTTTCATTGATCTGTTCTATTTTTTGTTAGTTTCTATATCATTTATTTCTGCTCTAATCTTTATTATGCCCTTCCTTCCACCGGCTTTAGACTTAGTTTGTTGTTCTTTTCTAGCTTCTTTAAGTGTAAGGTTAGGTTGTTTACTTGAGACTTTTCTTGCTTCTTGAGGTAGGCCTGTATTGCTATGTAGTTCCCTCTTAGGATCGCTTTTGCTCATTGCAAGGTTTGGGCCATTTTGTTTTCATTTTCATTTGTTTCCATATTTTTTTTTCTTCTTTGATTTTCTGGCTGACCCATTCATTGTTTAGTATCATGTTGTTTGACCTCTATGTATTTGTGGTCTTTCCAAATTTTTTCTTATGGTCGACTTCAAGTTACATAGCATTATGGTGAGAAAATATGCATGGTATGATCTCAATCTTTTTGTACTTTTTGAGGCCTGATTTGTGACCGGGTATGTAATCTATTCTGGAGAATGTCCCATGTGCACTTGAAAAGAATTTGTATTCTGCTGTTTTAGGATGAAATGTTCTGAGTATATAAGTCCATTTTGTCCAGTATGTCATTCAAAGCTATTGCTTCCTTCTTGGTTTTCTGCTTAGGTGATCTCTCCATTGATGTAAGTGGGGTATTAAAGTCTCCCCCTACTATTATTGTATTATTATCAATTAGTTCCCTTATGTTTGTAATTATCTTATATATTTGGATGTTTCAATGTTGGGTATATAAATATTTACAATTGTTAGGTTTTCTTGTTAGATTGTCCCTTTTATTATGATATAGTGCCCTTCTTTATCTCCTGTTACCATCTTTGTTTTAAAATCTAGTTAGTCCTGGGGCACCTGGGTGGCTCAGTGGATTGAGCATCTGACTCTTTTTTTTCCTAACTTTATTTATTTGTTTTGAGAGAAAGAGAAAGCACACATGTGACCAGGAGAGGGCCAGAGACAGAGAGAGAGAAACCCAAGCAGGCTCTGCACTGAACTCACAAACCATGAGATCATAACCTGAGCCAAAATCAAGAGTCAGACTCTTTTTTTTAATGAAATTTATTGTCAAATTGGTTTCCATACAACGCCCAGTGCTCATCCCAACAGGTGCCCTCTTCAATGCCCATCACCCACTTTCCCCTCACCCCCACCCCCTATCAACCCTCAGTTTATTCTCAGTATTTAAGAGTCTCTTATGGCTTACCTTCTTCCCTCTCTGTAACTTTTTCCCCCCTTTTCCTCCCCACCTGGTCTTCTGTTGAGTTTCTCAGGATCCACATATGAGTGAAAACATATGGTATCTTTCTCTGCCTGACTTATTTCACTTAGCATAACACTCTCCAGTTCCATCCAAGTTGCTACAAAGGGCCATATTTCATTCTTTCTCATTGCCAAGTAGTATTCCATTGTATATATAAACCACAATTTCTTTATCCATTCATCAGTTGATGGACATTTAGTCTCTTTCCATAATTTGGCTATTGTTAAAAGTGTTTATAAACATTGGGGTACAAGTGCCCCTATGCATCAGCACTCCTGTATCCCTTGGGTAAATTCCTAGCAGTGCTATTCCTAGGTAGATCTATTTTTAATTTTTTGAGGAACCTCCACATTGTTTTCCAGAGTGGGTGCACCAGTTTGCATTCCCACCAACAGTGCAAAAGGGTTCCCATTTCTCCACATACTCGCCAGCATCTATAGTCTCCTGATTTGTTCATTTTAGCCACTCTGACCAGTGTGAGGTGGTATCTCAGTGTGGTTTTGAATTGTATTTCCTTGATAAGGAGTGATGTTGAGCATCTTTTCATGTGTCTGTTGACCATCTGGATGTCTTCTTTAGAAAAGTGTCTATTCATGTCTTCTTCCCATTTCTCCACTGAATAACTTGTTTTTCGGGTGTGGAGTTTGATGAGTTCTTTATAGCTTTTGGATACTAGCCCTTTGTCCGATATGTCATTTGCAAATATCTTTTCCCATTCTGTCGGTTGCCTTTTAGTGCAGAAGCTTTTTATCTTCATGAGGTCCCAATAGCTCATTTTTGCTTTTAATTCCCTTGCCTTTGGAGATATGTCAAGTAAGAAATTGCTGTGGCTGAGGTCTGAGAGGTTTTTTCCTGATTTCTCCTCTAGAGTTTTGATGGTTTTCTGTCTCACATTCAGGTCCTTCATCCATTTTGAGTTTATTTTTGTGAGTGGTGTAAGAAAGTGGTCTAGTTTCATTCTTCTGCATGTTGCTGTCCAGTTCTCCCAGCACCATTTGTTAAAGAGACTGTCTTTTTTACATTGGATACTCTTTACTGCTTTGTCAAAGATTAGTTGGCCATAAATTTGTGGTTCTAATTCTGTAGTCTCTGTTCTAATCCATTGGTCTATGTGTTTGTTTGTTTGTTTGTTTTTAAATTTACATCCAAATTAGTTAACATATAGTGCAACAATGATTTCAGGAGTAGATTCCTTAATGCACCTTACCCATTTATCCCATCCCCCTTCCCACAACCCCTCCAGTAACCCTCTGTTTGTTCTCCACATTTAAGAGTCTCTTATGTTTTGTCCCCCTCCCTGTTTTTATATTATTTTTGCTTCCCTTCCCTTATGTTCATCTGTTTTGTCTCTAAAAGTACTCATAGAGTGAAGTCACATGATATTTGTCTTTCTCTGACTAATTTTGCTTAGCATAATACCCTCTAGTTCCATCCACGTAGTTGCAAATGGCAAGATTTCATTTTTTTTATTGCTGAGTAATACTCCGTTGTGTGTGTGTGTGTGTGTGTGTGTGTGTGTGTGTGTGTATCACATCTTCTTTTCCATTTATCCATTGATGGACATTTGGGCTCTTTCCATACTTTGGCTATTGTTGATAGTGCTGCTGTAAACTTTGGGGTGCATGTGCCCCTTCGAAACAGCATACCTGTATCCCTTGGATAAATACCTAGTAGTGCAATTGGTGGGTCATAGGGTGGTTCTATTTTTAATTTTTTGAGTAGCTTTCATACTGTTTTCCAGAGTGGCTGCACCAGTTTGCATTCCCACCAGCAGTGCAAAAGAGATCCTCTTTCTCCACATCTTCACCAACATCTGTTGTTAGCTGAGTTGTTAATGTTAGCCATTCTGACAGGTGTGAGATGATATCTCATTGTGGTTTTGATTTGCATTTCTCTGATGATGAGTGATGTTGAGCATTTTTTTCATGTGTCGGTTGGCCATCTGGAGGATGGCGTTTATTATTGGAGAAGTGGAGACGTGTTTATTTAGGTCTTTTGCTCATTTCTTCACTGGATTATTTGTTTTTTGGGTGTTGAGTTTGATAAGTGCTTTATAGATTTTGTATACTAATCTTTTATCTGCTATGTCATTTGCAAATATCTTCTCCCATTCCATTGGTTGCCTTTTAGTTTTATCGATTGTTTCCTTCGCTGTGCAGAAGCTTTTTATTTTGATGAGGTCCCAATAGTTAATTTTTGCTTTTGTTTCCCTTACCTCTGGACATGTGTTGAGTAAGAAGTTTCTGTGGCCAAGGTCAAAGAGGTTTTTGCTTGCTTTCTCCTCGAGGATTTTGATGGCTTCCTGTCTTATGTTTAAGTCTTTCATCCATTTTTGAGTTTATTTTTGTGTACGTTGTGAGAAAGTGGTCCAGGTTCGTTTTTCTGCATGTCTCTGTCCATTTTTCCCAGCACCACTTGCTGAAGAGAGTGTCTTTATTCCATTGGATATTCTTTCCTGCTTTGTCAAAGATTAGTGGGTCCATTTCTGGGTTCTCTATTCTGTTCCATAGATCTGAGTGTCCGTTTTTGTGCCAGTATCATGCTGTCTTGATGATTACAGCTTTGTAATAAAGCTCAGAAGACCAAATTTTTAATGGTAGTTTATAGCAGAGTCCTTCAGGCAAGCATGAGAAAAAAGTAGAAAATATCTGTTTGTAACAAAATGAGATCGTTCTGTTGAATCAATTACAGTAACCAACAATATCTGAATAAAGGGGTAGAATCTTCTATATATCACAATTTCACAAAGACTTATAAGTCATTATTCAGAAGGTAAGAGCATGTTCTAGATAGTGAGGGTATTAACAACTTTCCACAGTCTTCTAATCCATCCTGTAAAGTGCAATTAACCAATTAATTAACCAATTAACCTGAGTATTTTAAATTTTTTTAATGTTTATTTATTTTTGAGAGAGAGAGAGAGAGAGAAGGGCAGAGAGAGAGGGAAACACAGAATCCGAAGCAGGCTCCAGGCTCTGAGCTGTCAGCACAGAGCCTGACGTGGGGCTCAAACCCACAAACCATGAGATCATGACCTGAGCTGAAGTCGGACTTTTAATCAACTGAGCCACTCAGGCGCCCCTAACCTGAGTATCTTAAACCCAGAAACAAAATCTTCTTAAAGACAAATATATTAAAGTCACCATGCCTAACATGGAATCTGAACAAGAATATATATGCGTTTACCCTTTCTGAAACATACACAGTTCTAAAACATTTCTTAATTGTTTTCTACCTGAGCAGAATTGATGAAGGAAGGTTGAACTGTTCTTTATTTGTTAGCTTTTCCCACATCAAGGGTTTGTTAGGGTAGCTCTTTTGATAGTTTAGAATTAATTTAAAGTATATCGAGCATGCCAAATGCACTTAATTACTTCTATCCTCCTGCATTTTACAAGGTAAAAGATTAAGCCATTGTGCTACCTAGTGGTCAAGTGGGTAATGACTACCTAACGGGAAAAACCAAAGTTTTTTGTCGTTGTTGCTCTTTTGTTGTTGTTGTTGTTGTTTTTAAGAGTAAAAAATATTGACAGTTTTAATATTCTAAATCCAGGATCTGGGTTTCAGGAAGGCAACAACAAAAAAGAATTTTAGGCAGAAACTGATTACTTATTTAAGTGCACAGATACCTGAGAGTGAGCAATTGTTTTAGCTTTTGCTACCCTAATAACCAGAATGAGAATAAAATATTTAAAACTAAATATAATTATAAGTTTTAGGTCTCTCAAAAACAAAGGAATTTTATTTGTTTTAAAAATAATTTAAGAAAATGACACTATCAGCACAAAGCACTCAAAGTTATCAGGATTCTGAGTGAAAGTATTCTAAGATAAATTTCTGCTAGCTGGGAAGATTACACTAAAAGAAAAAAGAAATTTTTCTACCCTTCTTTAAGAGTATAATGAATATTCCGGGGCTCCTGGGTGGCTCAGTCGGTTGGGCGTCTGACTTCGGCTCAGGTCATGATCTCGCAGTCTGTGAGTTCGAGCCCCACGTCGGGCTCTGTGCTGACAGCTCAGAGCCTGGAGCCTGTTTCACATTCTGTGTCTCCCTCTCTCTCTGACCTTCCCCCATTCATGCTCTGTCTCTGTCTGTCTCAAAAATGAGTAAACGTTAAAAAAAAAAGAGTATAATGAATATTCCAAGACCAGTTTTGCACGACAAGCTCTCTCCTTTTTTGCTTGTTAATTTTAATTCATCATTATGTATATGTGTTTTAAACATACAGAAATATGTATGTAGTTATATGACAATATTAATTAACTTCAGCTTTAAGATGTAACTAACTTCACTAATACAATACACCAATGTGTGTGCCCCCATTGAATTTACCACCTTAATTTGAGTTGTGCAAAAGTAGATACAGATAAGAGTGTATACATAAAGTTGCTTGATGACCCAGTACCCTTTCTCTCTGTCTCTATGAATTTTTTCTTTTCAGAATTTTGTAGGTAATCAAAAGTCACTTATTGATTAACTCAACTTAATCCAAAGTCACAAAATCACTTAAGTTGAGACATAAACACTATTGATTTTACAAATTTTTCCAAGAGGCAAAACTTTTAAATTTTACAAAGAAAGTAAGTGGAGGAACTAAGTCAAGTGATCTGCAGCATTGTCTAAAGTTCACAAAAACCAATCATTTAAAAAAAAAATAGAAGCATGTCTTGTGATAATTAGATTAGCTGCGTATGTTTATATTTAGGTTTGCTTCCCAAAAACTTGAGACAACAAATGAGTTAAAGAACAAGGAACAAATCCCTTTCTTTTCTCCAAAACCGATTTACAGTGTTAAAAATCAAATTAAAAATAAGTAAAATAAAAATAAATAAATATTAAATTAATAGCTGCCTACAGTAGGGAGCGCGAAGAGATACAAGAACTGACTTAAAAAGGGCAAGAGGGAACTTTTGGGAACAACAAAAATATTCTATATATTGGTTGGGATAGTGGTTATATGGTATATACATTTTCCCAAACTCATGAAACGGGATACTTCAAATGTTTCCATTTGTTTTATGTAAAGTATACCTCAATAAAGTTGATTCAAAACCATAAAATGAGATCAAAAGTTTCAGTTGTGAAGTTTGTGGGCTTCAACAACAGGGACCAAAGAGGTCATTATGTCAAGGACAGCACAAACATACCTTTTACCTTTTCAATTCTTAAAATTCAGTTTATTTAAACTAACAAAACAAACCAAAACAAAACCAGTTCACCCATTTCTCCCAGCCCCCACCGCCATAAATTCTTTTTGTAAGTCAGGTGGTTTATAATTTGCTTCCAATAAAATAGAAAGAGGATCTAACCAAGTTATCAGCTCTTACATTATTTAAAATAATTTTTGAGGATGCTTCATATTTGATTTAAAAAATAATGGGGCGCCTGGGTGGCGCAGTCGGTTGGGCGTCCGACTTCAGCCAGGTCACGATCTCGCCGTCTGTGAGTTCGAGCCCCGCATCAGGCTCTGGGCTGATGGCTCAGAGCTTGGAGCCTGTTTCCGATTCTGTGTCTCCCTCTCTCTCTGCCCCTCCCCCGTTCATGCTCTGTCTCTCTCTGTCCCAAAAATAAATTTAAAAAAACGTTGGAAAAAAATTAAAAAAAAATAAAAAAATAAAAGTATGCAAAAATTTAAACAGTTAAGCAAAATTGCTACAGCAAAATTCCATCCATTACCACCTACTTACCTATGTGCACAAAGTTCCCAAGTACTTATGTATATAAAAGGAAAATTCAAAATAAAACTGATGCTACATTTTGTCTCATTTTAGAAAAAGATATTATTTATCCACAGATACGTTAAGTTTTAATTGGAAAAAGCTCCATCTACCCCATTAAGAGATTCATTGCCAAGAAAATTTTACTTTTTTATGGGTGATAATTACTTATAAAAATGTGTAATAGATTTGTACTGTTTTGATCTGTTGTGTGCATACCCAATTGCAATAAGTCAAACAAAAGAAACATTTTAACTCTTAGAAATTTATGGCAACAGAAACGTTATATGATAGATTTTGTTGGACTTTTTTTAAAAGATTTTATTTTTAAGTAATCTCTACACCCAACGTGAGGCTAGAACTTACAACCCAGAGATCAAAGTTGTGTACTCTACTGACTGAGCTAGCCAGGCATCCCTATAGATTTTGCTTTTGCAGAGAAGTAAATATGGTGATCAACCAAAATATTTTGCATGTTTAGATTTAGGATAAAATTTAGGCAAGTTGAGAATGAAACTGGAGGAAACAAAGACAATGCAAAACAAAGGAATCTACTCCTGAAATCATCTTGCACTATATGCTAATTTGGATGTACATTTTAAAAAATAAAAAACAAAACAAGTTAATAAAAAAATCTGAATGTTTATATTTATGAAACAGATGACAGGTATAAACTCTTGGATACATTTTTTAAATGACTTAACAGTTTTCTTTTTCAAATGCCAATATTGACCATAAATTTACATATACTTAAACTTAAAACTGGGAATTTCCTTGTCAACTTCAAAATGTATGGGGAGAAGAATTCTGCTTCCAAGATAGAGAGTAGATGTACTTTTTCCTGTTCCTCCTGCTAAAGGAATAACTAAAGACCATGGACATTATCATAAAACAAATATAAGAAGACTCTGAAAGGTGAAGAGAAACTAGGCTGGCTAGCTACTTCAGGACCCAAGGAATCACGCAATGGTGAGTTCCCTGAGATTCCCCTTTGCCTTATGTATCTCAGACTTAGAGCTCAAAAAGTCAGCAACCGAGAAACACCAAAAGTCAAGGGGAAAAAAGGAGGTGGGGGCAGCCTAGCAAGGCAGAAAACTTTAAACAACTGCTCTACTCCAGCCAAACCCCACAGAAAATCTGACTCCACCCCCACCAGCAAAGGCCAATTAAGCTGACTTCCAACCCTCCCACATAACACACACACATCAGGGTGGCATCAGTGAACGTGAGTAGGGAACCTGAATGTTCATCCCTTTCTGGTGGAAATGGGCCCAGCCCCCAACCCTCACGGTGTAATTGGAGACCTAGACTTCTATCCCCCATCAATAATGAATCACCTCTTCCTGGCCCCTCTGGGGTGGTATCACACAATGCCTAGTGCAGAGTCAGGATTTCTATCACCACCCAGAGCTAACAAGGCAACCACCACCACCCCTATCTTGGTGTCAATAATACCCAGGTGGGAAGTAGTAAGATGCACTCCTACCCCAACCAGCCAAGAAGGTATCAGTGAACACTGAATGGGGAATCAGAATTCCCATTCCAGTAATGAGGTCCCCACTGGGGTGTCAATAGAGGATGAATGGGGAACCTGCACTTCTACCCCTACCTGGCAGTAAGGAAGGTCACTCGCCTACCCTTGTTGGAGTGGTGTCAGAAGAAGCCATACATACTGTATGATTCCATTTGTGTAACAAACATGAAATGACAAGGGGCGCCTGGGTGGCGCAGTCGGTTAAGCGTCCGACTTCAACCAGGTCACGATCTTGCGGTCCGTGAGTTCGAGCCCCGCGTCAGGCTCTGGGCTGATGGCTCAGAGCCTGGAGCCTGTTTCCGATTCTGTGTCTCCCTCTCTCTCTGCCCCTCCCCCGTTCATGCTCTGTCTCTCTCTGTCCCAAAAATAAATAAACGTTGAAAAAAAAATTAAAAAAAAAAAAAAAACATGAAATGACAAAAGTATAGAAGTGAAAAAAAAAGATTAGTGGTTGTCTGTGGTTACAGGGGTGATGGATGTGGGAGGAAGGTGGGATGAACCATAAAAGGGCAAGATGAGGGACACTTGGAGTGAAGAAAATATTCTGTATCTGGACTGTATCAATGTCAATATCCTGGTTGTAATATTGCCTACAGTTTTGCAAGATGGTTACCATTGGAGAAAACTGAGTAAAGAACAGAGTTTTCGAGGCACCTGGGTAGCTCAGTCAGTTAAGCATCAGACTCTTGATTTGGGCTCAGTTCATGATCTCAAGGTCATGGGATCAAGCCCCACATCAAACTCTGCACTGAACGTGGAGCCTGCTTGGGATTCTCTCTCTCCCTCTCTTTCTGCCCCTCCCCGACCTCTCTCTTTCTCTCTCTCTCTCTCTCTTTCTCTCTCTTTCTCTCTTGTCAAAAAGGAAAACAAGAAGGAGAAAGGGGAGAAAGCGTTCTATTAGTATTTCTTACAACTGCATATGAACTTACTATCTAAAAATAAAAGTTTTAATTTTAAAAATAAGTATGAAGATGTATATAGTTTTTAAAAATATTTTTAATTTTTCAAAATATTTTTAGGAAGTGCACCAACAGAAAGTTTGAGTGAACCAAAATTATACCTGGAATTCTGGGTGCAAATAAGTCTGGAAAATTTAGCCCAACTTTTGTGTGGTCCAGTTCTAGACCATTGTTCTCAGTTCTGCTATTGCTCACTGTTCATGGTGAAGCCAGATATGTCTTGAGCTGCAGGACCACCAAAATCCCATGATCCAATTTTTTTCCTCTCCTTGGCCTTTGGGAGAGAAAAGGAGTGGAGATAGAGAGGATGATTCTCCCTTTGGCCTATTGCCCTTTGTTTGGGGATGAATTGTATCCCTGCTCCCCGCACCCCCACCCCCAATCCTCCCAAAACTCCCATGTTAAAGTCCTAACTCCTAATAGCTCAGAAAGTGACTGTATTTGGAGGTAGTGTCTGTAAAGAGATAATTAAGTTAAAATGAGGTCAAGAGGGTAGGACCTAATCTCATATGACTGATACCCTATTATAAAGAAAAGACATTAGGACACAGGCATACACCAGAGGGAAGGCCATGTGAAGACACAGAGAGAAGATGGCCATTTCCAAGCCAAGGAGAGATACCTCAGAAGAAAGCAACCCCACTGATATTTTGATATTGGACTTCCAGCTTTCAGAACTGTAAGAAAATAATTTTCTGTGGTTTAAGCTTCCCAGTCTGTGGTACTTTGTTGTGGCAGCCCAAGCAAATTAGGTCCTATATTTGGCCCCAGGCATTGTCCTTATTAAGGAAGGAACTTCTAATGTGAGACGGTAACATTTAATATGATTGTACTGAAGGCTTGGGCACAATGCAAGAAAATTATAATAGGAAACTCTTCAATTCTGATGGAAGAGGATACCGATTATAGAGACCACAGGCCCTTCTTAGAGCTTTCCAACTAGAAACAGAACAGAGGTTGCAGATGCTACCAATGCCTGCCCATGTTTTTTAAGCCATCACCCTGCAGTGCTCACTGGCTGGGCTCCTACTCCTAACATTTGCATCTCTTTCCTGAAGGCTTTCTCCAAAGCTGTGGAAGCCACTGACCTACTCACAGTGAACTAGAAGGGACAAGGAATTCATATGCCGGAAAGCTGTTTTCTTTTTTTTGTAATATAATTTATTGTCAAATTGGCTTACATACAACACCCAGTTCTCATCCCAACAAGTGCCCTCCTCAATGCCCATCACCTGTTTTCCCCCTCCCCTACCCCCCATCCACTCTCAGTTTGTTCTCTATATTTAAGAGTCTTTTGTGGTTTGCCTCCCTTCCTCTCTGTTTGTAACTATTTTTTCCCCTTCTCTTCTCCCATGGACTTCTGTTAAATTTCTCAAGATCCACAGATGAGTGAAAACATATGATATCTGTCTTTCTCTGACTGACTTATTTCACTCAGCATAATACCTTCCAGTTCCATCCACATTGCTGCAAATGGCATGATTTCATTCTTTCTCATTACCAAGTAGTAGTCCCTTGTGTATATAAACCACTTCTTCTTTATCCATTCATCAGTTGATGGACATTTAGCCTCTTTCCATAATTTGGCTATTGTTAAAAGCACTGCTATAAACATTGGGGTACACGTGCCCCTATGCATCAGCACTCCTATATATATATCCCTTGGGTAAATTCCTAGTAGTGCTATTGCTGGGTCATAGGCTAGTTCTATTTTTAATTTTTTGAGGAACCTCCACTGCACCAGTTTGCATTCCCACCCACAGTGCAAGAGTGTTCCCATTTCTCCACATCCTCGCCAGCATCTATCGCCAGCATCTATAGATTTGTTCATTTTACCCACAAATATAGATTTGTTCATTTTAGCCACTCTGACCAGTGTGAGGTGGTATCTCCTTGTGGTTTTGATTTGTATTTCCCTGATGAGGAGTGACGTTGAGCATCTTTTCGTGTGCCTGTTGGCCATCTGGATGTCTTCTTTAGAGAAGTGTCTATTCATGTTTTCTGCCCGTTTCTTCACTGGATTATTTGTTTTTCAGGCATGGAGTTTGGTGAGCTCTTTATAGATTTTGGATACTAGCCCTTTATCTGATATGTCATTTGCAAATATCTTTTCCCATTCTGTCAGTTGCCTTCTAGTTTTGTTGATTGTTTCCTTTGCAGTGCAGAAGCTTTTTATCTTCATGAGGTCCCAATAGTTCACTTTTGCTTTTAATTCCCTTGCCATTGGAGATGTGTTGAGTAAGAAATTGCAGTGGCTGAGGTCAGAGAGGTTTTTTCCTGCTTTCTTCTCTAAGGTTTTGATGGTTTCCAAGTCTTGCATCCATTTTGAACTTATTTTTGTGTATGGCGTAAGAAAGTAGTCTAGTTTCATTCTTTGGCATGTGTCTGTCCAGTTCTCCCAGCACCATTTTCTAAAGAGACTGTCTTTTTTACATTGGATACTCTTTCCTGCTTTGTCAAAGATTAGTTGGCCATACATTTGTGGGTCCAATTCTGGGTTCTCTATTCTATTCCATTGGCCTACGTGTCTGTTTTTGTCAGGAAGCAGTTTTCAACCAATGACCAAAGTAAGGCACCTGGTTTTCTTAACTGGCTTCACAGCAGTACAAGTCAACTTCTCTCCATCCATTGTTCAAGAGTAATTAACCGTGACTCTTGATCATAGTGCCTGGGTCTCTAGCACCCTGTTTCTCAAAAACTTCTTATTCCTGTCTTTCCTCTCACCAGGATTTTTCCTTCTCCAGAATGCATGACAGCCCATTCTATTGAATATTAAGCAAAGGCAGTTTAGAAACTGTTAGAAATAGGAATGCCTGGGTGGCTTAGTCAGTTAGGCATGGGACTGTTAGTTTGGGCTCAGATCATGATCTCACAGTTCATGGGTTCAAGCCCTGAGACTGGCTTCAAGCTGATAGCATGAAGCCTTCTTGGGATATTTCTCTCTCTCTCTCTCTCTCTCTCTGCCCCTCCCCAGCTGTCTGTCTGCCTGTCCATCTCTTTCTCTCTCTCTCCCTCTTAAAAAAAATAAATAAACTAAAAGGGAACATTTTTATTTTGTTCAAATTTGTAATGAGAGACAATATGCCCCCCCCCTGGTCCTGTCCTTATATGCCCAAAGTATCTAAGTGTGGGGGAGCACTGATCATCTGTAACACAGTTTTAAGGGATTATAGGGCACAAGGCCCCTAGACTGGCACCATCTCCTCAGCCCAGGGATTCTGTATCAGTTCCAAGGCAAGAAAACTGGCTCTGACTTCATTAAGAGTCCTTCATAAATCTATTATTTATAGCATAAACACTGACTTCAGACTTTTACTAATCTAGGCCTTTCTTACATCTTGCCTCTACCATGGTTTTCAAAACTAAATTTTAAATTCAAGAGCTTAATCTTTTGATCATCATTCGTCTGCTGTGGTCACCCAAGGCATGAAAGGGAAATGCCTTATCTGCCTCAGAATTAGAAAGACAAAACAATCCCCAGTTGACAGCTCGGAATTTTTCCTGCCATACGCCGGAATATGTGGAAGCACAGGAAATGTCCTAGCAGATCCCTAACATTGCAGTTACCCTTGGGAAGCAGTGAAATGGCAGGGGAGTGTGACAAAATGGGACTTCTACCCCACACTCTTCTCTATGGTTTGAACCTTCTGTAACAAGAACAAGTTCAGGGGTGCCTGGGTGGTGCAGTCAGTTGAGCAACTGACTCTTGATCTTGGCTCAGGTCATGATCTCACGGGTTTGTGGGTTTGAGCCCCGCATTGGGTTCTGTGCTGACGGTGCAGAGCCTGCTTGGGATTCTGTCTGTCCTTCTCTCTGCCCCACCCCAGCTTGTGCTAGCTCTCTCTCTGTCTCTCAAAATAAATAAATAAACTTTTAAAAAATTAAAAAATAAAAGAACGAGTTCAGGTGTTTGCTGTGGAATTTTTTAAATCATAAGAAATAGGACTTTTTTTTTTAAATGAAGGAATTTCCACTAGGTGGTAGTAGAGAATCACAATCATTATCAGTCTGACACTGAAGGGCAAAAGGTGAGAATCAAATGTTGTAGCCCAACAAATATTTATTTACTAGTTCAGACTAAGGTTTGATTTCTTCACTAAATGCCACATGATACATATCATGCTCTTTAGAGTGATGTTTTTCTACTTACATTCTCCTATAACCTGTTTTTCTATAAACTGGCTTGTATCCATTTATATAGGACTATTGAAATTGAACAATTGGAGTCCATTACGGTTGGAATGATAGAATTTGGAGAGGAGATACACACACCGACAATAAAAATACATACTTTTTCCTTATGTGAAATAAAATTATAGTAATATACCTTGGATCTGCACACATTCCTCTCTTTAAGTCTCCCTGGGTAAAATGAGGCAAGTGCATTCTGAAGGAGTAACCACAAGTGGGATACAGCATCCTTACCTAATGTCCAACATGTTTGACCAGGCTGCATCTTTGACTCTTGGGTCTCTGCCCATTTTTTTTTTTTTTTTTTTTTTTGCCCATTTTTTTTTAATTCTAGCCTATCCCTAGCTCCAATCGGGCCAATACGTGTAAGATCTGGATATTCTCACCTGTGATATGCTGTTTCTTTTCCCTAGAGGTGGCTAGATTTGGGTTCTAACAGCCACCGATCCAGTTTTACAGGGATCCTTTGAAATAGGTGGCCAGATTCACCTTATTATGACTGGGTACCACCATGACCCCACAAATTTATTTCCCTTGGGATCTAAAATCTGCCCAGACTGAACAGCAGTTTAATCCTCTAATGTGTCCTATTAGACCCTGGTTCATGACCCTTGCTTCTCATCTTCCGTTGCTCCCTCCCCAGCTGTGCCTTATTTAATTTTCTTTGATTCTCACTCATGCCAATTCCAGGAGAGACATAGTCTCCTTCATCATTGGTCAGAGTTCCCAGCAAATTGTGCTAGAAATCCTTGGCATTTTAACAATGGAATCACTGCTCACCCATGACTAATAGGCAAACCACGCCCATTTCTGAGTTCAAAAGTCTCTGCCTCTGGGTCACTTAATCTTAAGTGTTTAGTTATTTCACTTCAATGCCCAAAGCATTTTTCTTACTGTTTACTTTCACATTTGGTTCCCTGCTTGTTCTTGTGCTCTTTTTTTAAATCCTTGGACATGGCACCTTCTTTCTGCTTTGGCAGAAAGTCAAAGTAAATTCTCTCACTTTGGCACCCTGAGTCCCTGGCAAGTAAACTTGATAATGTTAGGTATTTTGATTTTTGTCTATCTAGTGATTTTTAAATGTGATTTCAAGGGCAGTTTTAATTCACCATTCTTTGATAATTATGATGGACATACTTTTAAATGTATTTTGTTCATTTGTCTTTCCTTTTCTATAATCCATATTCATGTCTTTGACTATTTTTCTCTTAGATTATTGTTAAATGCTCTGAATATAATGCTATGTAAATTATGTGTGATGCAAATAAACCTAGTTTGTGGCTTTTGGGTTTTCTTTCTTAGAGTGTACTCTGAAAAAAGTTTCTAATTTTAATGTGGCCAGATTTATTAATCTTTTCTTTTATTTTTATATTTCTTTTTAAATTCTATATAGTTAACATACAGTGTTATATTAGTTTTAGCTGTACAATATAGTGATTCAACAGTTCTATACTTTATTCAGTGTTCACATGATAGGTGTGCTTTCCATCCCTTTCACCTATTTCACCCATCCCATGACCATCTTCCCCTCTGGTAACCATCAGTTTCTTCTCTATAGTTAAGAACCTGTTTCTTGGTTTGTCTCTCTCTCTTTTTCCCTTTGTTCATTTCGGTTTTTTTTCCTCTTAAATTCTATATAGGAATGAAATCATATGGTATTTGTGCTTCTTAGACTGACTTCACTTAGCATTATACCATCTAGATCCATGAATATTGTTGCATAAGACAAGATTTCATCATTTTTTATGGCTGAGGAATATTTCCATTGTATATATACACCATATCTTCTTCATACATTCATCTATTGATGGATACATGGGTTGATTCCATAATTTGGCTGTTGTAAAAAAACGCTGCGATAAACATAGAGGTGCGTATATCTTTTTGAAATAGTGTTTTCATTTTCTTTGGATAAATACCCAAATGGATCATATGGTAATTCTATTTTTAATTTTTTGAGGAACATCTGTACTGTTTTCCACAGTGGCTGCACGAGTTTGAATTCCTACCAACAGTGTAAGAGGGTTCCCCTTTCTCCACATCCTAACCAACAATTTGTTGTTTTCTGTATTTTCTATTTTAGCCATTCTGAACGTTGTGAGGTGATATCTCATTATGGTTTTGATGTGCATTTCCCTGATGATGAGTGATGTTGAGCATCTTTCCATGTGTCTATTGGCCATCTGGATGTCTTTTTTGGAGCAATGTTTGTTCAGGTCTTCTGCCCATTTTTAAATTGGATTATTTGGTTTATTGGTGTTGAGAATATATAAGTTCTTTATATATTTTGGATACTAATCCTTTATTGGATATGTCATTTGCAAATACCTTTACCCATTCCATAGGCTTCCTTTTAGTTTTCTTGATTGTTTCCTTTGCTGTGCAAAAGCCTTTTATTTCAGTGTAGTCCCAATAATTTTTTTTTTTTTTTTTTTTTTTGCTTTTGTTTCACTTGCCTCAGGAGACATATCTAGAAAATGTTCCTATGGCCAATGTCAGAGAAATTACTGTCTGGGGTCTCTTCTAGGATTTTTATGGTTTCAGTTCTCATATTTAGGTCTTTAATCCATTTCAAGTTTATTTTTAGGTATGATGTAAGACAGTGGTCCAGTTTCATTCTTTTGCATGCAACTGTCCAGTTTTCCCAACACCACTTGTTGAAGAGACCATCTTTTTCCCATTGCATTTTCTATCTTCCTTTGTCGAAGATTAACTGATCATAATTGTGGGTTTATTTCTGAGCTTTCTGTTCTGTTCCACTGGCCTCTATGTCTATGTACCATACTATTTGGATTAGTACAGTTTTGTAGTATGTCTGGATATCTGGGATTGTGATAGATCCAATTTTGCTCTTCTTTATCAAGATTGCTTTGACTATTCAGGGTCTTGTATGGTTCCATACAAATTTTAGAATTGTTGGTTCTAGTTCTGTGAAAAATGCTATTGGCATATTGATAGGGATTGCATTAAATCTGTAGATGACCTTGTTTTTGAGCAGTATGGACATTTTAACAATATCTGTTCTTCCAAACTATGAGCATGGAATATCTTTCCATTTGTTTGTGTCATCTTCAACTTTTTTAATCACCGTTTTATAGTTTTCAGAATACAGGCCTTTCACCTCTTTGTTTAAATTTATTTCTATGTGGGGCACCTGGGTGGCTCAGCCAATTAGGCATCTGACTTCAGCTCAGGTCATGATCTCACAGTTCATAGGTTCGAGCCATGTCGGGCTCTGTGCTGACAGTTCAGAGTCTGAAGCCTGCTTCAAATTCTGTCTCCCTGTATCTCTGCTCTTCCCCCACTTGTGCCTTCTCTCTCTCTCTCTCTCTCTCTCTCTCAAAAATAGACATTAAAAATTTTTAATAAAAAATAAATATATAAATTTATTCTTAAGTATTTTATTATTTTTTCTTATTCTCTCTCTCCTACTTCATTATTGGTGTATAGAAATGCAATAGATTTCTGTGAATTGGTTTTGTATCCTGTGACCTTACTAAATTTATTTATTAGTTCTAGCAGTTTTTTGGTGGAGTCTTTAGGGTTTTCTATATATAGTATCATGTCATCTTCAAATAGTGACCGTTTTACTTCTTCCTTACCAATGTGGATGCCTTTTATTTCTTTATTTTGTCTGATTGCTGTGGCTAGAACTTCCAGTACTATGTTGAATAACAGTGGTGAGAGTGGGCACCCTTGTTCCTGATCTTAGGAGGAAAGCTCTCTGTGTTTCACTATTGAGTATGATGTTTGCTGTGGGTTTTTCATATATGGCTTTTATTATGTAGAGATACATTCCCTCTATCCCAACTTTGTTGAGGGTTTTTATCATGAACGGATTTGTCAAATGCTTTTTCTGCATCCATTGAAATGATCATGTGGTTTTTATCCTTTTTCTTGCTGATATAATATATCACATTGATTGATTTGCAAGTATTGAACCACACTTGCAACCCAGGAATAAATCCCACTTGATAGTGGTGAAATATTCTTTTAATGAATTGTTGGATTCAATTTGCTAAGAGATATTGGCTTGTACTCCTCTTTTTTGTAGTGTCTTTATCTGGTTTTGGTATCAGGGTAACTCTGGCCTCCCTGAATAAATTTGGAAGTTTTCCTTCCTCTTCTATTTTTTGGAATGGTTTGAGAAGAATAGGTATTAGCTCTTCTTTAAGTGTTTGGCCCCTGTAAAGCCATCTGGTCCAAGACAATTGTTTGTTGCAAGCCTTTTGATTACTAATTCAATTTCATTTCTGGTAATTAGTTTGTTTAAATTTTCTATATCTTCCTGATTCAGTTTTGGTAGTTTATATGTTTCTAGGAATTCATCCATTTCTTTTAGGTTGTCCAATTTATTGGCATACAATTTTTCATAATATTCTCTTATAATCCTATGTATTTCGTTGGTGTCGGTTGTCATTTCTTCTCTTTCATTTCTGATTTTGCATATTTGAGTCCTCTCTCTCTCTCTTTTTAATGAGTCTGTTTGAAGGTTTATCAATGTTGTTGATCTTTTAAAAGAACCAGTCCCTGGTTTAATTGATCTATTCTATTATTGTTGTTTTTTTAACTTTCTATTCCATTTATTTCTGCTCTAATCTTTATTATTTTCTTCTTTCTACTGGTTTGGGGTTTTGTTTGTTGTTCTTTTTGCAGCTCCTTTAGGTGTTACATCAGGTTGTTTATTCGAGATTTTTCCTGCTTCTTTTTTAATGTTTTTAATGTTTATTTATTTTTTTAACATTTATTTATTTTTTGAGAGACAGATCACAAGCAGGGGAGGGGCAGAGAGAGGGGGAGACACAAAATCTGAAGCAGGCTCCAGGCTCTGAGCTGTCAGCAAAGAGCCTGACATGGGGTTCAAACTCATGAACTGTGAGATGAAGCTTCATGAGCTGAAGTCGGTCGCTTAACCAACTGAGCAACCCAGGCACTCCAATGTTTATTTATTTTTGAGAAAGAGAGACAGAGAGAGAGACAGAGCATGAGCAAGGAAGGGGCAGAGAGAGAGGGAGACACAGAATCAGAAGCAAGCTCCAGGCTCTGAACTGTCAGAACAGAGCAATGCAGGGTTTAAATTCACAAACTGTGAGATTGTGACCTGAGCCAAAGTCAGGTGCCCAACTGACTGAGCCACCCAGGCACCCTCTTGATTCTTGATATAGGCCTGTGTTGTTATAAACTTCCCTATTAGAACAGCTTTTACTGCACCTGAAAGATTTCGGACCATTGTGTTTCATTTTCATTTGCCTCTATGTTTTTTTTTTAATTTCCTCTTTGATTTTTCTGATTGACCCATTCATTGTTTAGTAGCATGTTATGTATTTGTGTATTTGCGTTCTTTCCAGATGTTTTTCCTGTGGTTAATTTCTAGTTTCATAGCATTGTGGTTGGAAAGATGCATGGTATGACATCAATCTTTTTTAATTTGTTGAGACTTGTTTTGTGGCCTAACATGATGTATTCTGGAGAATGTTCCATGTGCACTTGAAAAGAATGTGTATTCTGCTGTTTTAAGATGGAATGTTATATGTTAGATCCATCTGGTCACTCAAAGTCACTGTTTCCCTGTTGATTTTCCCTTTGAATGATCTGTCCATTGATATAAGTTGGGTGTTAAAGTCTCCTACTATTATTACTATCAATTATTTCCTTTATGTTTGTAATTAGCTGCTTTATATATTTATGTTTTTAAAAATTTGTGTGTGCTCTATTTAACAAATATTGCCCTATCTTAAAGTCATATAGTTATTTCTTTCCCATTTCATCTGAAAGTTTTAATGTTCTGTTTTTAATATTTTAGTACTTTGTTCATTTGGAATTTACTTTTAGGTATGATGAATGTATATTCAATTACTCCAATGTTATTTATTGAATATTATATTTTTTACCCATTTATCTTGAATGCCCACTCTTCACATACAAGCAGCCCTGATGCCATATTTCCATTCTATTCTGTTGGTCCAGTTGTCTACACACCCTTCCACCATCAACAGTGCATGGTCTCAATGACAGTATAATAACATTCTTCAGTAGTATCTTGCCTCTTAACCTCATACTACTTCATTTCATTTTAACATCAGTTTGTCTAAACTCCATAAAATACCACGTAGAGATTCTTCTAGGGATTATATTGAAGCTATAGAACATATTTGGGAATACTAATATTTTTATAATATTGAGGCTTCTTAACCATGATTATGGAATATCTATTTATACAGGGCCTCATCACTGCCTTTCAATGTTTTTAATTTTCCCCATTAGGATTTTGCATGTCCTTTCTTTATGAGAATTTATTCCTGATGACTTTAAGAATTACTATCAAAAGGGACCACTTTAGCATATTTCCTACTTTTTTGTCTAGTAGAAAAATGCAATGGACTTTTTGTGTATCTCTCCAACCACATTGCTAAACTCTAATTCTTACGTCTTAGATTCTTTTGTATTTTCTCTATAGACAATCATATCACCTGTGAATAAAGAAAGCTTGCTTTCTTCCTTTTTACCTTTCTAACTTTTCTTCCTCTTCCTTACTTTCCTTTCTTTTCAGCTGTTGTTAAAAGTCCCTTATTCCCTGCCTAAGTAACCCTAATGTGCCATTTTCCATTTCATATTATAAAATTTTACTCTCTAACAGTGTCTGCCTCTTTTTTTAACCCAATGCCAATAATGAAATTTCAGCTCTTAACCTTAAAATGCTGGTGACAACATTCTCAACAAGATAAAAAGCAAAAAATGTTCTTTTCTGCCCCCAAAGCTGGGGAGAACAATATATTTTTAACACAAAACTTTCTTACAAATGGTATTTCTAACAAGGATAATTTTTCAAACTCCTAGACTTCAAAGATTTGGGGTGCGACCTAATAAAATGACCCTTATCCTGTAAAACATCTGTAATTTTGATTACTTATCTTTGTTAATAATTTAGTGTTCTTGTGATAATGTTGAGTTAATGTCTCCATCTACAGGAAGGTAAAATTACTTGTGAATGTTTTCTATCAAACCAAAAAAGAAACATTGGCATTTCCCTGTACTCACATACACACAATAAAATGGTTCTACTGGAATTTTTATTAAAGAAAGTGTGAGAGGCTAGATAAACCAACCAGAGATGGGAGATGTAAGGAGGGTGATTGCATGCTGAGCCTAGAAATGAGCGCACAATAAAAATTTTTTTAAGATTTTTTTTTTTTAATTTTAAAAAGCCAAGTTAGCAAGGATGCAGAGAAAGAGGATCTCTTTTGCACTGCTGGTGGGAATGCAAACTGACACAACCACTCTGGAAAACACTATGGAGGTTCCTCAAAAAAATAAAAATAGAACTACCCTACAACCCAGCAATTGCGCCACTAGGTATTTATCCAAGGGATACAGGTATGCTGTTTCGGAGAGGCACATGCACACCAATGTTTATAGCAGCACTATCAACAATAGCCAAAGCATGGAAAGAGCCCAAATGTCCATCGATGGATGAATGGATAAAGAAGATGTGGTATATATATACAATGGAGTATTACTCGGTAATCAAAAAGAATGAAATCTTGCCATTTGCAACTACATGGATGGAACTGAAGGGTATTATGCTAAGCAAAATTAGTCAGAGAAAGACAAAAATCATATGACTTCACTCATATGAGGACTTTAAGATACAAAACAGATGAACATAAGGGAAGGGAAGCACAAAACAGGGAGGGGAACAAAACTTAAGAGACTCTTAAATATGAAGAACAAAGGGTTATGGGAGGGGTTGTGGGAGGGGGGATGGGCTAAACGGGTAAGGGCATTAAGGAATCTACTCCTGAAATCATTGTTGCACTATATGCTAACTAACTTGGATGTAAACTTAAAAAATAAATTAAAATTAAAAAATTAAATATAAAAAAAATTTTTTTTAAGTCAAGTAAGATAAAACTGTATTCAGGCCTTAATGGGAGACTGCTTGCTTCTTGGATCTTTTCTCTAACTAGCTCCAAACTTTGTTAATTGTTACTGAAAATTCAGAGCTATTTGAAAGAAAGAAAATTATGGTATTTTATTGTGTGATTTTTGTCTAAAGGCTTTTGCCAGAAGTCACTGGTAGTATAGGTTCAAGTGGAATATTATCTGTGAGTGTTCTAGCAGTTGAATCAGAGCAGGCATTCCCAAACTTGAGTGTATCAGGATTGCCTGGAAGTCTTGTTACAATGCAGATTCCTCGGACCCCCATCCAGAGGTTCTAATTCAGGAGTAGGTCTGGGTTCAAACCTGAGATTTTGCATTTTAATACATTTCCAGGTGATGCTGTAGCTGCTGGTCCAGAGACCACATTTTAAGAGCTGCTGGATTAGAATGATTGTAATTCCAGTATATATTCTATCATTAGCTTTTTTAAGTTGGCTGAGTTATGATTTCATCTGATTCAAAGTAAGTGATTCAGAAAAATGAGGCTGAGATGGAGACAATCTCCATGGAGAGCACTAAGAATAACCCAGCCTGGGTTTAAATACACAATACAGAACACAGAGGTTTCAATAGGTTGCTTTTTGCAGTAACAGAGATCCACAACCCACCACAACACCAAGATATTTTTTTAAGAAACATATGGAAGCTGTGTGATTTTTTTGTCTTCTAGATGTATGCAATTTCTTTTTTCTTCTCCTTGGAAGGAAAGTGCTACTGTACAAGTGCCAAGTACTTTCCCAAGAAACCTTTCCCAAGATTTCCCAAGAAATTAATGATGTTCTCTTTTATTTGAGTGTGAGATTTATTTTCCTTGCATGAAACCCCGTGTGAACTGTGTGTTTTTATTTTTTCATCTGTATTCATGGGTGAGACTGACTTATAATCTTTCTTGTGGTGTCTCTGTCAAGTTTAAAAAAAAAATTTAATGTTTATTTAATTTTGATAGAATGCAAGCAGGGAGGGGGCACACACACACAAGAATCCAAAGCAGGCTCCAGGCTCAGAGCTGTCAGCACAGAGCCCAATTTAGGGCCTGAACCCCCAAACCACAAGATCGTAATCTGAGCTGAAGTCGGACACTTAACCGACTTCAGCCACCCAGGTGCTCCTGTCAAGTTTTCAGTATGAAGGGTTACACTAGCCTCATAAAATGAGTAGAGAATATATCCTCTTTTTACATTCTGTAAGAATTTCTGTAGGATTAAAATTATTTTTTTCTTTGATTGTTTGGTGCAACTTACTGGTATAGCCATCAGGGCTCACATTTCCTTTGAGGGAAGATATTCAACAGTCAACTCAATCTTTTCTGCAGGAAAAGGCATTCAGTGCAACTGAAAAATGATGAGTAGATTATTGGTACCCGCAACCAGCAGCTATTTTCAGAAAGAAAGAGCAAAGCTCCTTTCTATCACCTACCATGTCCTAAAGAAAAGGCACTCTTTGGCTTAGGGCTTCTTTCCTTATAGATGAGTCTAAGGGGTGGGTGGAGCACAAGGCTCATAGGGAGAAGGCCTTGGGTTACTTTGGGAGCAAGGGCACCAGGAGTTCAGTTCTAAGAGAAGGATCAGGGGGCACCTGGGTGGCTTAGTCTGTTGAGCTTCCGATTCTTGATTTTGGCTTAGGTCATGATCCCAGGATGGTGGGACGGAGCCCCATGGTGGTGCTAAGCGTGGAGCCTGCTTGAGATTCTTTCTTCCTCTCTCTCTCTCTCCTTCTCCCTCTCTCCTTCTGCCCTTCTCCCCACTCAAATGCTCTCTCTCTAAAATAAAAAAAAAAAAAGATAATAATCCAAGAGAAGAATCAGTGTCTTTCAGACTTTTTTGTAATTATATATATATATGCTTGCTAACACAAACAAAAACACATATATATTTAACAGAAATAAATGTTATATGAAACTATAGCTATGCTCACTGCCTGTGACACAGGCTGGCATTTTCTGTTCTATTTTATTCTCTTCCATCTCAAATCTAATGGTCATTTACCATGGTAATCAGCATTAAACATTGGCCTATTTTATTCTATTCCATTCCACTAAATATATATTTTTAATATGATTTAAAATTTTATATTACTATGTATTATATATTTATAAATAAAAATGTTTTACTATAAATATATACGTTTATACGTTTATTTTATATGTATTTTATTATATATATATTTATATATATGTGTGTGTGTGTATTACTTATTCCATCGAGGGTCGTGAACGTGGTTTGGAAGTGGGCTTAGGAGTGTGAATCCAGTGCTATGGATTCCCTCGACCTCACACTTCCACATCCATGGTACCTGGGGTTCCCAGTTATTCTACTTGGGGACAGATAACGTCCCTCTTCTCCATCTGCTAACGGGGAAGAAGCCAGCGTTAGTCAAGATTGGCATTTATCAATTAAGCTGAAGTGGACTTAGATTCCAAGCTCCTGTTTCCCGCTGCAGCACGTGAAAAACCCGAGAATGCTCCTAGAAATCCCCCTCCTGCTCCTCACGGCCCTCCGCAGAGGTGAGTAGGTGAGTTTGGAATTGAGGTGAGAAGCCATCGGAGTCCGACAGAGAGAAAGCTAACACTTCCCCTCCCCCACAACCTTCTCCCCCAACCCTCTTCCCACAGCTGCCTGCCTCCTCATTCTACCCCCTCTTCCCCCCCTCGTCCAGCTCTTTCCCTCCCCCGCCCTGAACACTCTCTTTCCTCCCTGCGGAGACTAATTCGCCGCGCAGCAGCCGCTCAGGGCCACGAGGGGCCGGAAGCTTAGAAGAGACCTGGTCCAAGGTCCTGGAGAGGTGCCAGTCAGGTCGCGGGCCACATCAGCCGCTCCGGGACTCCCAGGCCGGAGTGTTTCTCGGCCGCCTCGCCCCGCCTTGGGGGTTGGGGGACGGAGCCTGAGAGCTGAGACTGGAGGGGTGGCGAAGCGGAGCACCAGGATCTCGGCACTGGGAGCAGGAACAGCGCAGACAAGCTGAGAGAACCTCGCGGACCACGACTAAGAGACCTTTCAGGTTATCTGGCGATGACCCTAGGGGACGGCCCTAGGGGACCCGGATACTGCACATCTCGGAGAGCCTGTGAATAACCCCGCCCAGGTTTAATCTGGAGAGCCTGGGGGCATTCCTCCCGCCCCCGCGGCGCCGGGCTCTGATTGGCGCTCACCGGAACCAATCATAGCCAGGGCCTGAGGTGGGTGGGACCGGAGCGCACAGGCGAAGCGGTGGGGGAGCTTTCCCAGGACCTGGTGTTTCAGGTGCCGCAGCCCCTGCAAGGGGCGCCTGAGGAGTTCCGCTTCGTCTCGCTTCCGACGGCCCTCGCTGAAACGCCTGCTCCCGGGCTTAAGATTTGGGCAGGAGCAGGCACTGCGGCTGGAAACCCGAGGCTCAGTGGGAGGTCCCGTATTGTGCAAAGTCCCTGAGCGCCTGCCTGGAGGAAGAGGGCATCCAGTGGCTCTGCAAATACCTGAAGAACGTGCAGGTGACGCTAATGCAGGGTGAGATTTGGGAAGGTGTCCCCCAGGGATCACCGAGCTGGGGTAGTGCGGAAGGGGTATGGACTTCTGGATTTCTCTCTCGTCCTCTCCGTGGCCTTGGAGTGAAGTGGGGGAGACTGGGTCTGGTCCGTTGCCCGGAGAGGGAGAGGGTGCTCTGCCCAGACCTTTAGACCCTCCTCTTTTGGAGGTGTGCTCTCGTTCTCCCGAGATCAGTTACAGGAATCCCGGCCTCTGGCGAGGCTCCCTGGAGAGTCCTTGGAGTCGTACGTTTATCCCTTAAGTTCTCATCACGTTTGTTTGGACACAGAACTCATTCCCCTTAACCTGAGGTGGCCTCCGTTTGTGCCACAGCCGTCATCCGTCTCAGACAACCCTCGGGGCCTCACACCGTCTCCCTCAGACTGAGACGAGGTACGGAGGGGTTGGTGGGGAAGGAAATCTCTTCTCAGACCAGGGAATAAGCATGACCAGGGTTCCAGCCTGGAAAGAATTATAAACCATCTCCTCTTCCTCTCTCAGAGCCCTCTTCCTAACTTCTTCTGATCATCATAGACATGAATGCTGGCCTTCTCTTCCTCGGTGCTCTGGTTGTTAGGGTGTAACTTGAATAATACAGATGAAAAACTTCAGGAAAAGAGAGTTAGGATACCAGGTCTCTTCCGCTTGACTTCTGCATTTCCCACACTAATAGGTGAGGTTCCCGCTATCCCGCCACGCTTGGGCCAGGGCGACTCACAGATGTGCTACAGAGGGTGGAAGGCGGTGTGCCCTTCAGCAAGGCAAGCCAGCCTGGCATGCAGAGGGGGTGGCCAACAAGCCACACTTGCTTGCCAGCACATGCTAGTGAGTTCCTGCTGCTGCTTGGATCGGAGGAGGTGAGGCAAGAGGCTAGTGAAAACTCATCCTGATGGTCAGTTTGACAAGCAGTCAAGATGGAGAACGGCAAAAATCAGCAGTACTGGTCTTCTGGGAGTCCCAGTGCCCAATGACAGGCTCCACCAGGGATGGCCAGCCCCTGTGGGCTGAGCTCCGCATGCCTGGTCTGCATTCCCATCTCTCCTACTTCTTCACAGAAGCTGGGGAAGCTGAATGACCAAAAGGGCACCCAGGCGCCTGACTTGATCAAAAATAAACAAAACTCTAAGTGAGCATGTACAAGTGTGTAAATGGTGCTACACGGTGGCGTGATTGGGTAATCAAAAGGGATATCCACCCCAGGCATATATGAGGGGGAATTTTGGAGTCAGAGAAACTTGGTGTGGTCCCCAGATGCAGAGTTCATTGGAGGCAAGCCACTGCTTCAGGACAGATTTCTGGAGAGCAGTTGTCTGAGGCCAGGCCCTTACCCCTCTTTTCCTGCATTGTTACCTGATTCTACCTTTGATCTGGCATTTAATGTTTATACCACTTCAGGAATAAGACCAATAGTTTGCTCTATAATCTCATAACCCCCACTTCCCCACTGGCCTCACACAGGTTATTTTCTCTTCACAGGTATTGAAAGAAGGTGGTAGCCTGATCTTCAAGTAAATAAGGGGGAGGAATGAAAACTGTGAGGGAAGGGGAAAAGTGGGTCTTTGCTGTGAAAAGTGGGTCTTTGCTATGAAAAATTAAAGAACCTACTTAACAGAAGGGAGCTTTGGGGCCTGTTTGGGGCAGGCCTTCCAGAATGCCGAGGGCTTCAAATCTAGTGTGTCTTTCCATCAGTGTTTCCTTCCTCAGTTTGAGAGGGCTTTTTGGCATAGAACTGAAAAAAATGCCCACTCATTCATACCTCTGCCCACACCCAGTCTCTCTCCTCCAAGCATTTGTCCATTTCCTAACTAGGAAATTCCTAATGGGTAACACAAGAAGGGGGAAGAATAGCTCAGTGGTCTTCCCCTCACATCCACCTGAAGAGAGTTGTAAAATATATGGCTCCTCCCACAGGCTTAGGTGGGCCTGAAATTCTCAGCATGGATCCAAATAGTTGCAAAGAATATAATGTCCAACATACCATATATATTAACACATTTAGATAAAACTGCTAATCACCTTGTCACATGTCCAGTGGAATCTAGCATAATATATTTTTATTTATTTATTTATTTATTTATTTATTTATTTATTTATTTTTGACAGAGAGAGAGAGAGAGAGAGAGAGAGAGAGAGACAGAGCATGAGCAAGGGAGGGGCAGAGAGCGACACACACACACACACAGAATCCGAAGCAGGCTCCAGGCTCCAAGCTGTCAGCACAGAGCCTGACGCGGGGCTCGAACTCACAGACTGAGAGACCATGACCTGAGCTGAAGCCAGACAGTCCACCGACTGAGCCACCCAGGCACCCCTAAGTAGCATAATATTTTGACACCCATCATTAATTTTTTAAGTGCACAACCTCTTTCTTAGCAGTTGGAAATGTTGGGGCACCTGGGTGGCTCAGTGGGTTTAGCGTCCAGCTTTAGCTCAGGTCATGATCTCACAGTTCGTGGGCTTGAGCCCCGCATCAGGCTCTGTGCTGACAGCTTGGATTCTATGTCTCCCTCTCTCTCTGCCCCTCCCCTGCTCATGTGCGCTCTCTCGCACGCGCTCTCTCTCTCAAAAATAAATAAACATTAAAAAAATTTTTAAACAGTTGAAAATGTTACATTGCTCCTTTTTTTCTTTTGAGTTCATATTTTCATTTTCTTCCCCCTATAGAATTTTTTCTTTTTTTAGTTCTCAACCCTGACAGCATCCTAATGTAGTATATTTTTGCTCTTGGAAGTCTTTTCTTGATCCATCTATTATGCTTCTTTGCAATAAAGTATGTTCTTAAAGTAAATTTTTAATTTTCGATCTCAGTGTTTGAAATACCATATGAATTAAGGTAATACTACAATCATTAGAGAAGGTTGATCAAAATAATATAAATAATACAGTTTTTGGTAAATAGAAGTATTAAACGTATAAATTTTGTAAGTAAAATTTAGCTGGAAATGCTTCTCTTACAGAAATGGTTAGGGGCTTTATTTTCCCAACCTCATGTTGATGGAAGTTATTCATTGTTATTATGAGGCCAGGTTCCATATGATTTCCATTCCTTTAAAAAAAATTTTAACATAAAGAACTAAAAAGTCTTGTTCACATATAAAAGTATGGGGACAGAATAAGTATAAGAATGGAAAGAATTTTATTATAATAACTTCACCCAATTTTTAAAATTTCTTCTTAATTATATGCCAGAACTCACATAGTGAGCTATTATTAAATACTATTTTAAATAATCTCAAGTGTAGAGTTAATTCTTCAATTTTGTTGAAGCAAAGAATCAGAAACTACCTTATTTGCAAAACTATTTTTACACACTAGTTTCTTTCACTTTCTCAGTTCTTAGAAGTATACCAAAAAAGGCTTTACAAATTCTTATGAAATAACTAATACTTATACCTGTTAGAGGCATCTTGTTTGTAAAACTCAAATTGGATGAAACTGGAGTTAGAAACAAACCCACAGAATTGGAAATTAAAACTCAATAGGTTCTGAATAAGACCTTTTCTCCATTTTTTATGTCATCTGGAAGTGCATTTAAAAATTATGACAAAGAGGGGTGCCTGGGTGGCTCAGTTGGTCAAGTGTTTGACTCTTGGTTTCAGCTCATGGTTTGTGAATTCGAGCCCTGCATCAGACTCCATGCTGATAGTGCAGAGCCTGCTTGGGATTCTCTCTCTCCCCACCCCCTCTGTCCCTCCCCCACTTGCTCTCTCTCTCCAAAATAAATAAACTTAAATTTTTCTTGATTATAACAAAGAGATGGGCACTAAACTATTGTACGTGTGTGTGTAATTTCATTTGGCCATAGAAAAGGATTAATTTTATAATCATGCATTTGACAGGTATAGAACAGTATATCAACATCCAAGAGGGAGAAATTAATCCAAAATAAATGAACCTGGATTTCTAAAGTTTCGGGTATTACAACCAAGACTGCATCTTGGAACATTTTGTTTTGTGTCCATACATAAGTGGATTTCTGCATTTAAGAACACAATTTAATCTACTTAGTGGAAATTAACAGCAATATGAAGAGAATATGTTAGATCTTTACTCAGTGTAAGTTTACACTATTTCTCAATGCTAAGTGAATTATTTATAGCAGAATATATAAAATATTTCCATCAGATTGACTTGAATCTAGTGAGTCTATAATAAAAATAAATAAATAAGCAGAAAAGTAACAGTACATCATAGACCTATACCCAAATAGAAAAGTGTATTTATATGATCCAGTAATATTTAGTAAAAGTCAAAAATATGTCACCTGTAAATCAGAATAAGCTCAAGAAGACATATGTTAAAGTACGTGTTTATTTTACTCCAAAATATGATGTTGGTCTGTCAGAAGTAATGTCGAGACTTTTGCCTTCAGTGCTTTCAAATCATGCACCGTAAGCAGGTGAAGTATAGATGAGACACAAATGGGTAGGGCTTTGTTAGTTCTTAGGGAACTCTGTTGCAAGTTAGTATTTCTTTACGTGATATTTACAAATTGAGAATATTCTAATCCTAAAACAGATGAGGATTGGAACCTCATCATGGGTTTGTCACCTGAATGAACTTAAAAACCCACCACCATCAGTATTTCCTGGCAATGCTAAGGAGCCATCAATTCTTTCAAATTAGAAAAAGAAGTCTCAGATATAATGTTTCAGCATTCCAACTTTTCCACAGAGGAATTATGCAAATCCAGAATATTGTAACACAGGCCAAAGCTCCCCCATTTCTTACGCCACTTGTCACCCTTAACACAAAGTTACTCAGCCTGGAGCATTATTGATGTTTGGAGTTGAACTATTCTTCATTATTAGAGGGGTATCCCGTGCATTGTAGGATGGTCAGCAGCATCCCCCACCTCTACCCACTAGCGCTGATCCCTGACCCCAACCCCTCAGTTATAGCAATCAAAAATATTTGCAGATACTGCCAAATGTCTCCCCTGGGGGGCAAAATGGTTGAGGATCAGTGCCCTCAACAGAAATATAGAAGGACACCAAGCTGTGGTTAAAGGAGGCTTTGTGGCCACAGGTTTTGAACTGTCCTTTGGTACTGAGAAATATCTTATTCCCAGGTCAAAGCACCATAATTATATCTTGGGTAGGTAGGCGGTACACCTTTCCCTGTAAAGTGGGAAAGGATTGAGTACTATAAGAGCAGTCATAAGCATGTCACTTTTTTTTTTAAGTGGCTACAACAGCAAGCATTTGATTAAGCACATCACTTTTTCAAGTGTGTGCACATGGAAGTTGAGGGTGTAGATTCCCTTGAAACTTTCTGTGCCTGTGTCCCCCTTGGAAAGCTTTCTGGTAGCCTGGAAATATAAAACCCCAGTTTGATGACTGCTGCTCTTGGGGACTGTCACAAACAGAACAATGCTGGATAAAGCAGAGCAAATGAGTTCTACATGCAAGGCTTTCTTTTTTTCTCTAGGGGGAAGGGAAGGGAAGGGAAAGGAAAGGAAGGGAAGGGAAGGGAAGGGAAGGGAAGGGAAGGGAAGGGAAGGGAAGAAAGAAAGAAAGAAAGAAAGAAAGAAAGGAAGGAAGATCCATTCCCTGAAGTCAGATCAATTCCATATCTTGAACATTTAGGAAGATTTTCACCTTCAACTGCCCAGCACACATGGTCTCACATAGCACAGTGACTCCTCCCTTCATATAAGTGGAATGTGAAAACAACCTCAGCATTTAGAAACTTGAAGCCCTTCGTGAATTGTTCTAACAGTACAATGAACATTCTTAGTGTACCTTTGAATTCCCATAGAAAAATATTAGTTGGATATTAACTAGATTTAAATCTTTTACAATGTCTTCAGCAGAAAGTGACACACAACAGCTGTTAGAAATGTAAGTTCCTCTCTTTACTCTTTTTGTAATTGTCTACCCAGTCATGAGAATCATGAAAAATGTTAGCAGACATCCAAGAAGTGAAGCACACACTCAAATGCAGCAACCATTTAGGCAGGAGATACCAGATCAAGGTCCCAAAGTCAATTAGAGATTTCAAAAATTTACATTAAGTTAATATTAAAGAAAAATATAAATACCATTAATGTTAAAAATCTGGCTGAGTACATCCAGATGGCCAACTGACACATAAAAAAGTGCTCAACATCGCTCATCATCCGGGAAATACAAATCAAAACCACAATGAGATACCACCTCACACCTGTCACAATGGCTAACATTAACAACTCAGGCAACAGCAGATGTTGACAAGGATGCGGAGAAAGACAGTCTCTTTTGCATTGTTGGTGGCAATGCAAGCTGGTGCAGCCACTCTGGAAAACAGTATGGAGGTTCCTCAAAAAAATTAAAATAGGGGGCGCCTGGGTGGCTCAGTTGGTTAAGTGTCCGACTTCGGCTCAGGTCATGATCTCATGGCTGGTAAGTTTGAGCCCCACATCGGGCTCTGTGCTGACAGCTCAGAGCCTGAAGCCTGCTTCAGCTTCTGTCTCCATCTCTCTCTGCCCCTCTCCACTCATGCGCACGCATGTTCTCTCTCTCTCTCTCTCTCTCTCTCTGTCTGTCTCTCTCTCTCTCTCAAAAATAAATAATAAAAAACATTTTTAAAAACATTTAAAAAAAAAAATAAAAGATGAGGGCTACCAAAACTTGTAAGTAACAAGATACCTTACAATGGGTAAATGGATAAACAAATTGATACATTCATACAATGGAATATTATTAAGCGATTTTTGTAAATGAGCTATCAAGCCACAAAAACACATGGGGAACCTTAGGTGCATATTGCTAAATGAAAGAAGTCATCTGTAAAGGCTACATACTGTGATCCCGACTATATGACATTCTGAAAAAGGCAAAACTATGGAGACAGTAAAAAGATCAGTGATCACCAGGAGTTCACAGGAAAGATGAATTGATGGAGCTCAGGGTATTTTTAGGGCAGTGAAGCTATTCTGAATGATATTGAAATGGTGGATACATATAATTATACATTTGTCAAAACCCATAGAATGTACAATACAAAGAGTGAAACCTAATGTAAAACTACAGATTCTACTTAATTTAAACTCAAAATGCACGAAACAATTTAACTTATTTAACTTATTTAATTAACCCAGCTCAAGAATATTAAATAAACTTAGGTTAAAATTAAATTCTTTTTAATTTACTGCATAATCCTATAAGTACTAGGTTAAATTTTTAGTGCAGAAAGATTTTTAGTGTCTTTTTATGATCACTAATCATTGGTCTATGGTCAAGTTGCATATCAGATTTGTATTTTATAACTTACTAAAGACACTGAAGATATTAAACCCGAATTATATTTCCCATTTTTCATACAAAACCTTTTTAGGAACAAAAAGTATTTATATTAAAAAAAAAACAAGACCACTGCTTAAGCATTCATTATAACCTAGTTATTTTTATGTGATTTGTACTTTTCTATCTTACACTTATTGAAGTATAATATTTATTTTTGAACTAAAGTTTTATAATAAGTATATACTTTTTTTAAGTTTGTTTATTTCGAGAGAGAGAGAGAGAGCAGGGGAGGGACAGAAAGAGAAGGAGATAGAGAATCCCAAGCAAGCTCTGTGCTGTCAGTACAGAGCCGAATGCGGGGCTCGAACATACTAACTGTGGTATCATGACCTGAGCTGAAACCAAGAGTTTAACTGACTAGAGGCTAACAAGAGGTTAACAGACGCTTAACCGACTGAGCCAGCCAAACACCCCTACTTTTTTAATTTGCAAGGCAACTTTGCCAAGTAAAGAATCATTAAAAGATTTCTGAAGGCTAATTTCTTTAACGTACTTAACCTAATTGTGTAACTTACAGATTGGAATTTTTCTCCGCAGTCTCTTGAAAACAGGGTGACAGTGGAACTCAGGTTCATAGATCCTGTACTTTGACCTTATCCCAGCATGGAATTTTTCTTAAATGTTAGGAACATTTAAAGCACTAGGAATCTTGGTTAATAACTTTTTCCCCCTATGTATTTGAGACTCCAGTCTTGGATTCATGTGAGTTAATAATAATCTCTTTTTTTTTTATTTTTTTAATGTTCATTTCTGAGAGAGAGACAGACAGAATGAGCGCAGGGGGAGGGGCAGAGAGAGAGGGAGACACAGAATCCGAAGCAGGCTCCAGGCTCTGAGCTGTCATGTCAGCACAGAGCCGGACATAGAGCTTGATCACACAAACCATGAGATCATGACCTGAGCCGAAGTTGAATGCTTAACCCCCTGAGCCAACCCAGGTGCCCCAACAATAATCTCTTGTAATCAATAAAAACAGGAGCTCCATTGACCATGATAGACAATGGCTTTTATTTTTTAATATCCTCCAGATGAGGACCTCATCCTAAGTTAAGGGCACCTTCCAAAGGAGGCTCCTTTCCTTGATATCCACAGTGTAGCCACACCAATTCTCAAGAAACAAGCAGCAGACTCCAGGCCTTTAAATTCCCTACTCCAAAGACATACAAATTCAACTGTGTGTTCAGCAATTGAAACTGTATACCTGGTCTACTTTCCAGGGCCCTGTTTTTAAATCAAGAAATGTGCAGCCTACTCTCCTTCTCCCAGTCTTGGTTTGTTTCCTGGGTTTACTCGGATTATCTAGCTGATTCACTGTCGCTGTAAAAAATAAGGCTGAAAAAAATAAATAAATAAGGCTGAGCGTGCTGTGTTGAAAGGCACTGAAACCAGAGGAAACCAGCTATGAAAACCCTATCAGCTGATAGATTTCTTCCTGATAACTCCTCATAACTACTAGCATTTTTTTTTCCAGTCTAGGGCAAATCTCCAGGAGCTGACCAAGAACCAGGGCTGTTTCAGCCCAGATTGCCTGTGATCTCCTTCCCCATGCTTGAGGGTGCCAAGCCATACTTTAACATGGACCCTGGCTACCTGGAAGGCCTGGTGCGAGGGTGCAAAGTCAGCCTCCTGACCCAGCAGGGCTACATCAACCTGGTCCAGTGTGAGACCCTGGAAGATGTGAAAATTCGTCTCCAGGCCACTGATTATGGCAACTTCTTGGCTAATCTAACAAATCCTCTTACTGTTTCTGTTTCCAGAATAGACACTGAGATGAATGCAGAGAATTTGAATATTTCTGTAATCATTCCCTGGAACTCCTGAGCACATTTTTCCACGTATATGACATGCAGTTATATGCAAAACAATATGATTCTACTGATGAACGGTGCATTGCAAAAAAGAAAGAAAGAAAGAAAGAAAGAAAGAAAGAAAGAAAGAAGAAAGAAGAAAGAAAGAAAGAAGAAAGAAATTCTGGTGAAGTGCCACCTATTGGGCTGTTTCACAGAAATGGAAGTGGTCAACATTTCAGAGACACCAATCTTTTTTTTTTAATTTTTTTTTTAAGTTTATTTATCTTTGACAGAGAGATAGGCAGAGAATGAGCAGGGGAGAGGCAGAGAGAGATGGAGACACAGACTCGGAAGCAGGCTCCAGGCTCTGAATTGTCAGCACAGAGCCTGACGCGGGGCTCGAATCCACAAACTGCGAGATCATGACCTGAGCTGAAGTCAGATGCTCACCAACTGAGCCACCCAGGCGCCCCGACACCGATCTCTTTAATGCTGCTCTGGTTGAAACACCATTAGCTCCATTCTTTCAAGATTGTATGTCCGAAAATAACCTAGTTGAACTGAGTGTTGAATTACTGCACATTAAACCGTACAAGTCTCACCCTGAGGCATCCTATAAATTCTGTAAGAATCATGGTGAGGTCACAATAGAAATTACGTGTCCCATTCTTGAGTTTGAGGCTGCCAGAGGTGCTTCTATCATCACTTTTAACTCCTTTGGCACTGAACCAAGCAAAGGCGACCAGGAGACCCTTTACCCAACCTATGGCAAGCTCTGTCTTGAGGGGTGGTGCCTGTGGGCTCAAGCAGAAGACTTCCATCAGGTGAGACGAGTAGCGGACCACTATAGCGGACCAGCCTTTGTTTGAGGCTGTGGGTGATGGCAGCAGAGGAAAGACTTTGGAGGATGTGTTTTATGAGTGTGAGATAGAAATGAACATGCTGACATTCAACAGGCAATCCCACCATAGCGTGCTTCACGCATACACAAAGCTGAAGGAGCAAGAAATGAGCAATATCATGTGGATAATAGAATGCATGTCAAAAAACACATCAAAGTAAAATTAACAGTTACATTCCAATTTTATAACCCAGTGTGGGGCCTCAAATGCAGAAAATCATAAATATTAAGGAGAGGATTTGAGGAAAGTCAAAAGAATTGCATTATATTACCTGGGTTGTACAAAAATAATCCATGCTGCACCTTCATGAATTGCAGACCCAATGGAAATACAGTAAACCAACCCAGAAATAAAGTGTTCCTTCCTTTTTTTTTCCCAGCAGCCTTAAATGTTTCCGTGTTTATGTTTCATTCTTTACCAGACCATAGACATTAATTCTGATTAATCCTATGGTGCTTTTCCTATTCTCATTTGGTTGTATTAAAAAATCAGATAGGGGCGCCTGGGTGGCTCAATCAGTTAAGCGTCCGACTTCGGCTCAGGTCATGATCTCGCGGCATGTGAGTTCAAGCCCCGTGTGGGGCTCTGTGCTGACAGCTCAGAGCCTGGAGCCTCTTCAGATTCTGTCTCTCTTTCTCTCTCTGCCCCTCCCCCACTCACACTCTGTCTCTCTCTGTCTCTCAAAAATAAACATTTAAAAAAAATTTTTTTAATCAGATCTAATTTTAAACAAAAGAAAAAGAAAAAGAAATGTGCAGCTTCTCCACCAAAACAGCTGGGATTTGAGGTTCTAGATCCTGTTGGATACCTCACTTTCCACTTCACAATTAACCCATGTTTTTACACAGGAAGGGGAAAAATCTCCTATCAAATAGTGGAAGAAATAATTAGGTTCTTAAGAAAGTTGAAAGTTATCCAACAACCCCTTTCCAAGGGGAAAATAATGCATATATTAGAAGAGAAAATGCAATCATATGGCTTCCCCAAGCCTCTCAAGCACCAAGCATCACCCACCTATGTATCCTCCAGAAAGTAACAGGTGGACTGTGATTTCTGCACATTAGTGGTTCCCATACTGCTTCCCAGTTCTCTATCATTATGGGAAAATGTTCTTTGCCAGACATCAGTTCGCATGAAGCAAGACACCTCACAAGAGTCTAAAATGAAGCTAATTTAGATGGCAAAACTCAGGGGTGGGCAGCAATTTTGGCTCAAAATTTTCTAGCAACCAACTCAAAACAGTGTTAATAGTGGCTATCATATAAAACCCAAAGACTAACTGATAGAGACCAGAAATCTATTTCTCAAGTTCCTACTTTAAAAGTTCCAATTTTAAAAAGTGATCCTCTGAATGATACTGTTTTAGGAAGCCCAATAGGGGGTTTCACAATCCTGTTTCTTGTGGGATTGTTCAATATAGGTAAATATCATCAAACCAATAGATAATTCTGTAACAAGAATTCTACAGAAAGTCAACACATTACAGCAGGATAAGTATAGCAATAGGAAAAAATACAAAGTAACCCAGAAAAATAAAGCGATTAACTCTTACTGGTATAAGGCAGGTCAAGAAATTTTCCTGGAGAAAGAGACATCTGAATGGAATTTTGATAGGTGTACCTTGGAATTTTCCAAGTAAGCAGTAGAAGGGGGACATTCCGGGCAAAGGAAACCACAAGAAAGTAAAGGCAGGGAGTCATGAATCAGCATGTTTTCATAAAGATCTATATCTATAATCAGATTAACTGACTGGAGAAAAAAGGCTAAACAGGCAGACACAGGAGAGGTGGGCAAGATGAAGAAATGTTTTGTATACTGTGTTAGAGATTTGACATTTATTATAAAACAAAATTATCTAAGTTCTAAATAACGGCATTAAAAATAGTAATGAAGATGAGAAATATACTTAAGGTTGTCTGGGAGGTAGAATTTACACTAAGTATTAATAAAATGAAGGGGTTGAGGGAGAGGTAAGAATGTAAGAGAGTCAGGGGCACCTGTGTGGCTCAGTCGGTTAAGCATCCGACTCTTGATTTTGGCTCAGGTCATGATTTCACGGTTCATGAGATCAAGCCCCATGTCTGGCTCTGTGCTGAGAGTGTGGAGCCCACTTGGTATTCACTCTTTCCTTCTCCCTACCCGCCCCCTGCCTCAAAATAAATGAAAAGCATTTTTAAATCTTTATTTTAAAAAAGACATTTTTGAATAACCACCATGAATCTGATGTTAAGTGCCAGAGATACAAGAGTGAACAAGACAGATGCAGTCTCCCACAAAGCTTATGGTTGAATACATATTATTTAAGTGATTCAAGACTTTCAGGAACACAGCTAATCCATTAATAGGTAAAGAGAAATTTTTTCAATATCGAGTTACTGACAAAGAGAAATGAAATGAACATATAAAGATCTAAATTTTAAAACTTGCATAGTAAAATCCTTAAATAAAACCAGTGGCAAATTATAGCCCATAGATGTCAGCAAAGACCCACCTGTGGGCAGGAAAACATTTTACCAGAAGAGGTAGTGTTTTAATTTCTGCCTTGTGTTTCTTTCCCCTCCGTATATTCATTTTTGTTTTATGTTCTCCATGTTTTAATAGCACGTACCCAAAGCAAATTTTTCCTATTATTTCATCCATTTATTGAATATATTTTGTTTTGTGAATTTTATTCAACTTATTCACCAGTTCTGGTAATCTAGGTTTGCTCTTCTCTCTAAAGGACTTTTTGTCTATAATATAAAACCTAGTGCTTGATGGTATACAGGCACAAATTGTTCTCTAAAACACTGGTTTGCAAAATAGAGTGTGTACCCTACAGTGAATGTACACAAGATCCTTAGGATTATGGGAAGGAAATACTAGGATTTCTATTTACATACATTTGGCAACCTTTAAACTTTCTATTTGTCTATGTTATGGTACATATAATCAAGTCATATTATTAGTACATGTGAATAATTTATGATAATTTATAAATAAACATATGCACATACTTCTCAAATGTTTTTTATTGAGAGAGCTGTCTTATCCATTTGGGCTGCTATAACAAAATACCAGAGACTGGGCGGCCTATAAACAAGTTTATTTCCCATAGTTCTGGAGACTGAGATGTTCAAGATCAGGGTACCAACGTGGTTTCATTCTGGTGAAAACCCTCTTCCTGATTCATAGCCAGTGCCTTCTCACTGTGCCCAGAAATGGAGGAAGGGTCAAGAGAGTTCTGGGAAGGTTTCTTTTATAAGAACACTAATCCCATTCAGGAAGGCTGCATCCTCAGGACCTAACCACCTCCTAAAGCCCCCACCCCCACCCCAGCTTAATACAATCACATTAGGCAAAAAGATTTCAACATGTGAATTTGGGAAGACACAAACATTTAGACCATAGCAAGTGCTTTGTGCTTTTTTTTAAAAAAAATTGAGCACCATAGCTCAAATGTGTGTTTTATCTTGCCTACATAATTGAAGTGTATGTTCTTCCAGGGAGTGATGGTATCTTACTTCTCTTACCTTTTCCAAGGCACATTGTACGTGTAAATGCTAATATTTATTGACCACCACTGACATACAATTCTGTTCTTCAAACCATCAACCTGGGGGCCACTCTTTGAACACACTTTGGAAGCATTTTCATTAAAGCTAAGGACAGCTTAGAAAATGTTAATTAAAAATTAAAACTGAAAGTGAAACAAAAATGTTTTCCTTTGGACCAGCAGGAAGAAGACTTAATGAAAAACTTCAATAGTAATTGTAGAAGTAATATTATAAGTAGGGCAATAAGAAGGATTAGATAAAGCCATGCCAGCAACCTCAAACCAAAGAATGTCCAGTTGCCCCAGTTAATTCATATTTGGTGTGATTTTTCACTGATAAGAATAACTCATAATTAACCTAACCAGCTTACTCATGCTTCTTAAACCTCAGTGTACATAGGAATTTCTAGGACGTAGCCTAGATGCAAATTCTCAGTTTCACCCCAGGGATTCTGAACCAGCAGGTCAGGGGGGTCCAGAAATGTGCATTTTCATCAAGCACCCCAGAAGACTCTAAGCTGGTTATCTGAAACACAACTTTGAGGTAAATGTCCTAGACAAGATTATTCTACCTTGTCACCAGCCGTGAGAATTGATCAAAAAACAAATCTAAGAACTCATTTACCAGTCTGTTACCCTCGCCAGCTCTTATTGCCAACTGTGATCAGAAGTGTGAAACAGTCTATGTTCTTCCCTCAGAGATGATCACATTGCTAGCTGTGAGATGGTCCAGATCCCTTAGAACTGGGTAGAGACTGTGGTCTTGGTACTCCAGCACCAATCGCTGCTCCTTCATGTGCCACCCGGGCATTTCATAATATTTACTTGATAAACCATTGCTCAGTAATGAGCCTCATCTCCTCCTGGCCTGATCCATGTGGCCGGACTGATCTCTTATCCATTAGGTAGACCATCTTCTGGCTCTCCTGTCTTCCCAACAGATGTGAACATGATAAATCCTGGAGCAGAGTAAGATGCCCCTGTATGAAAATAATGGAGACTCACCTGTGTGTGTACAGAGTGGGGAGGGCTATATCCAGGGATGGAAGCAGCAGTGGGAAGACACGCTGCAGGAAGACCTTTCAGATTAGACTCTTATCTCCACATACACCTTGGAACATCACTGCCTCCCCTTCACACATAAACAGAAATCAGAGCAGCACTTGTTCCTTGCTAAGTCAAGTAGCTGAAGAAGCTAGGTGATAGGCTGGGGTCTTCACTTCTCCATTACCTGCCACCACTACCCCAGCTGTCAGAGAGCCTGCCTGCTCCCAGTTGTGCTATTCCTTAGACTTGACTGACAGAGTGGCTGCAACTAGAGAGATCCACAGTGCTGCTGAGTTCTCCCCCAGGGCTGGACCTGGAAGGACACAGACCTTCACCCTTTTCCCACTACATATCACCCCTCCAAACCAGCTGTTACCTCTGTAGAGACATGAGCTCACAGACCCACAGAATTAGACAGCTAAGGACTAAAACCGCTGCAAAACAGAGATACCAAATCAAACACCATATACTATCTACTGCAGAATTCAGAAAGAGATGAAACAAGAACTTAAAATAAGATGGTAAATACACTTAACAATATAGTAAAAGATATCAGCAATCTAAAATTTTTTTTAATGTTTTTATTTATTTTTGAAGGAGAGAGAGAGAGCGCATGAGCGGGGAGGAGCAGAGACAGAGGGAGACACAGAATTCGAAGCAGGCTCCAGGCTCTAAACTGTCAGCACAGAGCCCAATGCGGGGCTCGAACCCACAAACTGTGAGATAATGACCTGAGCCGAAGCCGGACACTCAACTGACTGAGCCACCCAGGCACCCCGAAGATATCAACAATCTAAAGCAAAACTGGTAATTCATAAAAATAAAGAGATAATATTAGAGGTTTAAATGATAACAGTTTATGTTGCAAATACTCTGGGTGGAACAAGTAGCAGATGGATAGAGCTGAAGCAGAAATGGTGAGGTGGAAGCCAAGACGGAAAAGGCTCCCTGAACAGGGCAGGAAAGAATAAAGGCCTTGAAAACATAAAAGAGAGTCCAGCAAAATGGGGGATAGAAATAAAAGTCTTGACATCTGGTTAATAAAAGGTCTTGCAGTGAGAAAGCAAAAGAGAAGAATAAATATTTGAGGAAATAGTGACTAATGAATTTAACAATATTACAGAAAGATGAAAGGCCTTGGAACAAAAGGCTCAAAGTATACCAAATAGGAGCAATAAGAAAAATTCCACACCTAGGATCACTATAATGGGACAGAGAAATCTGCTAAAAGTTCACAGAAAGAAAGGACAGATCACCTACAACAGAATAAGAATCAGATTGACATCACACTTTTCAATAGCATCAATAGATGCATGAAGACAACATTTTAGTGAAGAAATATAAGCTTTAACTTAGAACTTTATATACATCTAAATTGCTATTCAAATAAGGTGGCATAATAAATATATTTTTATGCATACAAAGCCTTAGAACCCAAAGACCTATATTAAAAACACTCTTGGAAGAAGTACTCAAATAAGAAGAGACTCAAATTAAGGAGGTTGCAACAAAGAATATGGGAATAGAGGTGATTTGACAAGAGTTCCAAGACCATACTAAGAAAAAGGGTGTGTGTATGTGTGTGTGTCCAGATTTTAAAATCTTCATTTGGTGGGGGGATTGGCATTTGGGTGAGAGAAGGAAAACATCAAGGACAGGTAATGGATGTGTTAACCAACTTGATTGTAATAATTATTTTACAATGTATACGTATATTAAATCATTGCAGCTTTTTAAAAGTTACACTGTGTGGGGCGTCTAGGTGGCTCTATCAGTTAAGCATCCAACTCTAGGTTTTGGCTCAGGTCATGATCTCATGGTTCATGGGATCGAGCCCTGCATCAGGGCTTTGTGCTGACAGCACGGAGCCTGCTTGAGATTCTCTCTCTCCCTATCTGCTCCTCCCCCACTCTCTCTCTCTCTCTCTCTCTGTCTGTCTCTCTGTCAAAATAAATAAATAAAAACTTCAAAAGTTACACTGTGTAACTTAAATATATGTGATCTTTATTTGTCAACCATACCTCCGTAAAGTTGGATGAAAAAAATGTAAATAAATGCATTTTAAAAAATCGGAAAGACATCCAGTCTGCTAAAGAATTTGGGGTCAAGATATAAATATTAAGGTATTTAATAAATTCACAAAGGTAAGTAAACGTGAGTGTATGTTCTAAAATCAAGCCAACCCTGGGGCACCTGGGTGGCTCAGCAGGTTGGGTGTCTGACTTTGGCTCAGGTCATGATCTCACTGTTTGTGAGTTCAAGCCCTGCGTCAGGCTCTGTGCTGACAGCTCAGAGCCTGTAGCCTGCTTCAGATTCTGTGCCTCATTCTCTCTCTGCCCCTCCCCAACTTGTGCTCTGTCTCTCTCTGTCTCTCAAAAATAAGTAAATGTAAAAATAAATTAATTAATTAGTTAATTAATTAAAGCCAACCCTCATAAGAACAGAATCAGTAAATATAACCTTTAATCCAGCAGAAAAAAAAAATCAGTCTATCAAATGGAAAGTGAAAAAAAGAAAGAAACAATGTACATTAAACATAAAATAAGAAATGAGTTGCAAAAATAAATCTCAATATATTAGCAGTTACCAATTAAAAGACAGAAGCATGGATAATAAAGGAAATAAAAAGATGAAACCATGTGTTATTTACAATAAACACAAATAAAGCAGGAAAATACATAAAGGCTGAAATTAAAAGGAAGAAAGAGATTTACCAGGTGGCAAATATGACCCCAAAAAAGTTGGGCAACAATCTCAGTACACAACAAAATAGATTTTAAGGTTTAAAAAAAAAGTGCTTTGCTAAAGGACAAAAAAAAAAAAGATTTTTAATAATTAAAAAGAAAATAGGACAAGAAAAAATAGTAATCACAAATATATATAAAATGAATAACATAGCCTCACAATTTATAAAGCGATAACTGAAAGAACTATAGGTATAAGTTGATTTTAATCGCAGTTGGTGATTTTAACAAACCCTTATCAAAAACTGGTATACAGAAAAATAAACAAAGATCTTAAAAAGCAGAACAAATAAAATTATTTAAGCTTGTTTATTAATCAAGCCTCAACATATAGGAAAATAAAGAACTCTTCCAGATTACAAATGACTAAATAAACAAGACAATTTACTGAAATGAGTATTCTGGATCACAGGGCAAAGGATAAAGGGAGTGGGGAGACTATAAGGATCTTTATTGAGAAAATTAGATTGTGAAATTTGATTGTATATTGTGGGTGAGATAATAGTATTATATCAAAGTTTAATCTCCTGAGTATTATCACTCTCCTGTATTTATATAAAAGAATGTCCTTGTTCTTAAAAATGCACCAAAATATTTAATAGGAAAGAAGTATGATGTCTGCAACTTAGTCTGAAATGATTAGAAAAAAACATTAGAGAGACAGAAACAGAGAGAAAAAGAAAGCAAATATAGCAAAATGTTAAAAGTGATTAATCTGGACAGTGTCATAAGAACTTTTTTTACTGCTCATAATTTTTCTATAAATTTGAAATTATTGCAGAATAAAAAAGTTTACATTTTCATAAATAACATTGGACTTAAAATCAAAATTATAAAGAATGTAAAGAATAATTAGAACTGACTAGAAATTAAAACACTACCTATCAAAACTCGTTAGATATGATTAAAGGAACATTTTTTACCTATAAATATACTTATTAGAAAACCAAAAATAAATACATAAGTAAAATGAACTCAAAAATTAAGTAAACGGGGCGCCTGGGTGGCTCAGTCGGTTAAGCGGCTGACTTCGACTCAGGTCGATCTCGCGGTCCGTGAGTTCGAGCCCCGCGTCAGGCTCTGTGCTGACAGCTCAGAACCTGAAGCCTGTTTCAGATTCTGTGTCTCCCTCTCTCTGACCCTCCCCCATTCATGCTCTGTCTCTCTCTGTCTCAAAAATAAGTAAACGTTAAAAAAAAATTAAAAAAAAATAAAAAAAATTAAGTAAAGCAGAACAGAATAAACCCCCCAAAAAGAGGAAGAAAATAATAAAGATGAGAATAAAGATCAACAAACAGAAAACTAAAGGCAAATTAAGGAAAATAAAAGCTGGCCCTTGAAAAGATACATATGTGCACTGTTCCAGAAGAGCTGCCCAATTCATTGTATTAAAGACTTTTTATTATAAAAATAAATAAGGAAATATAAGAAAAGCAAGTTCTATGTCCATGCTTATAAAAGCAAACACAACACCCTAAGTAAAATATTAACTAAATAAAACAAACAGTAAATATGTAACTATAGGATAATCAAAAAAAGTTTATCATAGGAGTACAAAGATGTTTTGCATAAAAAAAATCTCTCAAAGTTCCAAAAACTTTTAGAAAATACCGGCTCTGATTTGCAAACACCATAGAAATAACTGCGGCCCCATTCCTACTCACACCAGAAAGATAGAATAGGACACCTAGACTTCTCCCCTCCTAAGAATGTAACATGACACTGCACTATCACCCTGCACTGGTGTCCAAAAAGACCAATTAGGGCACCAAGAATTTCATTTCATCAGACCAGTAATGAGGGCTTCTCCCCAAGATGCTAGTGGAATGGGATGTGGGAGAACTCTCACACCTGCCCAGCAATAATGATAATAACTAAAAGAAGTTCTCTAAACAGAATGGAAATTATAAAACAGGAACCTTGAAACATTGAGAAAGAAGAACAAGATCAGCAAAAAATATGAGTAACTACAATAAATTCTTTTTCTCTTGCATTTTCTAATTTACACTAGATGGTTGAAGCAAAAATTATAACACTAATGTGGTTGTAAATGGGTGTAGAGGAAATATTTAAGGCAATTATATTACATATAAGGGAAGGGAAAGGGACATAAAGAGAGGTAAGGTTTCTATACCCCACTCAAACTGGTAAATGATGACACCAGTAGACCATGACAGTTATGTATGTATAATGTAATACCTACAACAGTCACTGAAAAAGGCTATACAAAGAGATACACTCCAAACCACTATGGATAAATTTTTTAATGTTTATTTTTGAGAGAGAGAGAGAGAGAGAGAGAGAGAGAGAACAAGCAGGGGGAGGGACAGAGAGAGAGGGAGACACAGAATCCAAAGCAGGCTCTAGGCTCTGAGCTGTCAGCACACAGCCCAACACGGAGCTTGAACCCATGAACCATGAGATCATGTCCTGAGCTGAAGTCAGATGCTCAACCGACTGAGCCATCCAGGTGTCCCCCAAAACCACTATAAATAAATAAAAATGGAATTATAAAAAATATTCAAGTAAGCCACAGAAAAGCAGAAAAAGTAAACAGAAAAATGAGAAACAGAGAGAATAGAAAGCAAAAACTTAAATGGCAGAATTAAGCTCTAGCATAATACTATGAATTGAATTGTGTCCCTAAATTCATATATTGAAGCCCTGACCCCTAATGTATTTGGAGATAGGGCCTTTATGGAAGTAATTAAAGATAAAGGAGGTTGTAAGGATAGGGCCCTGATCTGATAGGATTAGTGTCCTTATAAGAAGAAACACCAGACAGCTTGTTCTTATTCTGTCTCCTACCCTCCATCCTCCATATGAGATACAACCAGAAGACAGCCATCTGCAAGCTAGAGACAGATCTCTCACCAATCATGCTCGTACTCCAATCTCAGACTTCCAGCTTCCAGAAATATAAGAAAATAGGTTTCTGTTGTTTAAACCACCCAGTCTAGGGTATTTTGTTATGGCAACCCAAGTAGATTAATATACATAGCTATAACTATATTAAATGTAAATGGTCTAAAATCACCAATTAAAGGCAAAAATTGGTAGAGTGGATTTTTTTAAGTGAACCAAAGATATGATATCTAAAAAAACTCAGTTCAGTTCATATGTAGGCAGGTTAAAAGTAAAAGGATGGAAAAATATATTATTCAATCACTAATCAAAGGGAAACATGAGTGAGTATACTATGATCAGATAAAATAAACTATAGAGTAGAGAAAATTATCAGAGACAAGCTGGGACATTTTATAATGATAAAAGGGTCAACCTACCAAGAAGACATAACAATCATAAGCAATTATGCACAAAACAACTGTCCAAGCTGCAAAATATGCAAAGCAAAAACTGATAAAATCCACAATTGGAGACTTCAACATAACTCTATCAAAAAGTAACAGAACGATTAAATAGGAAATCAGCAAGGATACAGAACTTAGCAATACCATCAACCAATAGGGTCTAATTCATATTTATAAAACACTCCACCTAACAACATCATAAAACACATTCTCTTCAAGTGCCCAAGGAACATATATCAAGATTGATATATCTGGGGCCATAAAACAAATCTCGATAAATTTAAAAGAATTAAAATCATACAAAGTATGTTCTCTGACCACAATAAAATTAAACTAGAAATCAGTAACAGAAAGATGACAGGAAAATCTCCAAACACTTAGAAAATAAACAATCATTTAAAAATAATCCATGGGTCAAAGAGTAAGTTTCATGAGAATAAAAGATACATTGAATTGAATAAAAGTTAAAATGCAATATATTTAAGCTTATGGAACATGGGTAAAGCAGTACTTAGAGGGAAATTTATAGCATTAAATGCATACATTTAAAAGAAGGAAAAGTATCGGGGCACCTGGGTGGCTCAGTCAGTTAAACCTCTGACTTCGGCTCAGGTCATGATCTCACAGTTGGTAAGTTTGAGCCCTGCATTGGGCTCTCTGCTGTTAGTGCAGATCCCACTTCAGATACTCCATCTCCCTCTCTCTCTCTGCCCCTACCCTGCTCACACACTCTATCAAAAATAAACAAACATTAAACTTTAAAAAAAGGAAATCAATAATCTGAATAAGATCAATAATCTAAGGCTTGTACCTCAAGAACCTAGAAAAAGAGCAAACCCAAAGCAAGCAGAAGAAAATAAATGATAAAAATAAAAGCATAATTCAATGAAATTGAAAACAGAAAAACAATAAGAAAAATCAATGAAACAACAGATTCTTTGAAAGATCAATAAATTGATCAAACTCTAGCAAGACTGACAAAGAAAAAAAGAGAAATTACGAGTTACCAATATCAGTGACAAAACAGGTAATATCATACAGACCCTGTGCACATCAAAAGGGTAATAAGGGAATACTACAAACAACTCTACAAGCATAAATTTGAGAATTTAGACAAAATGGACCAGTTCCTCAAAAAAGGAAGCTACTACAACTCACCTAATATTAAACAGATAACTTGAATAGCCCTATGTAACTATTAAGGTGTTGAATTTGGAATTTGAAATTTAAACTCCCAAAAGGGAAATTTCTGGGCCCAGATGGTTTCAGTGGAGAACACTATCAAACATTTAAAGAAGAATTAACATAAGGGTGCCTGGATGGCTCAGTCAGTTAGGTGGCCGACTTTGGCTCAGGTCATTGACCTCCCAGTCCTGGGTTTGAGCCCCGCCTCTGGCTCTGTGCTCAGAACCTGGAGCCTGCTTCGAATTCTGTGTCTCCCTCTCTCTCTGCCCCTCCCCCACTGGTGCTCTGTCTCTCTCTCTCTCAAAAATAATTAAACATTAAAAAATTTTTTAATAAAAAGGAATTAACGCCAATTCTACACAATCTCTTGTAGAAAATAGAAGAGGAGGAAACACTTCCCAATTCATTTTATGGAACTAATATTACTCTAATACCAAAACCCAATGAAAAAGGAAACTATATACCTATATCCTTCATTAACATAAGCACAAAAATCCTTAACAAATTATTAGTAAATAGGATTCAACAGTATATTTAAAAAAACAGCAAACACTACAACCATTGAGGTTTTTCCAGGGATATAAAGCTGGTTCAGTATTCAAAAATCAATCTGTGTAATCTACATTATATTATCAGGCTAGAAAATAAAAATGATCATATCAACATGGTTATATCAACAAATGCAGGGAAGGCACTTCATTAAATGTCATGCCCATTCATGATAAAAACTCAGAAAAAAATAAGAATAAAGGGAACATTCTCAACTTGCTAAAAAAATAATAGCAAAAAGAAAAAAGAGAAAAAAAATCCCAGAGCTAATGTTATACTTAATGGTGAAAGACTGAATGCTTTTCCTGTAAGACCAGGGACAAGGCAAGATATCAGCTCTTGTCACTTTTATTCAACATGGTGTTAGAAGTTCTAGCCAGGAAACAATGCAAGAAAAGGAAAGAAAAGGTAAACATATTGGAGAAGGAGAGGCAGAAGCAGCAGCAGCAGCTCAACCTAAAATGGATTATGGACTTGAATGTAAAATATAAATTTTTTAAAACACTAAGGGGAAACCTTCAGGATGTAGACCTAAGCAAAAAATGCTCAGAGTTGACAACAAAAGCATGATTCATAAAAGGAAATATTGATAAATTGGATCTCATCAAAATTAGAAACATTTGCTCTGCGAAAGACCTGTGAGGAGGATGAAAAGACAAGATCTACAATGGGAGGAAATATTTGCAAGCCATGTGTCCAAAAGAGAACCAGGGGCGCCTGGCTGGCTTAGTTGGTGGAGCATGCGGATCTTGATCTCCCAGTTGTGAGTTTGAGCCCCACATTGGGTGTAGAGATTGCTTAAATAAACTTTAAAAGAGAGAGAGACAGAACCAGTATCTAGAGTATACAACAAGCTCTGAAAACTCAACAGTAAAAAATAAACACTCTAATTAGAATATAGGGGGAGCAGGGGAAAGAAAACAGGAAAAACAAATGAAGAGGTATTTAACAGACTAGGATACACAGATGGAAAATAAGCACATTAAATGATTCTCAACAATAGCCATTAGGGAAATACAAAATAGAACAATGAGATATCACCATAAACCTGTTAAAATGACTAAAATAAAAAATAGTGACAATACCAAATGCTGACAAGGATGCAGAAAAACTGGATCACTCATACACTGCTGGTACAGCCACTCTGGAAAACAGTTTGGCAGTTTCTTTAAAAACTGAACATGTGGGGCACCTGGATGGCTCAGTCAGTTGAGCTTCTGACTTTGGCTGGGGTCATGATCTCATGGCTCGTGAGTTCAAACCCCATGTTGGACTCTGTGTGATGGTGCAGAGCCTGCTTTGGATTCTCTCTCCCTCTCTGCCCCTCCTCCACTCATGCCCCCCCCAAAATAAATAATTAAACTTTAAATACATACATACACACATACTAAGCATGCAACCACTGCACAACTCAGCAATTACACTGTTGGGCATTTATCTTGGAGAAATGAAGACTTATGTCCACACAGAAACATGTACATAAATGTTTAAAGAAGACTTATTCATATTATCTAAATACTGGAAACAACCCAGATATCCTTCAACCAACTGTGCCATATCTATACCATGGCAACCCAGCAATAAAAAACTATATAAGGAACAACCTTGTGTAATCTACAGAGAAATATGCCAATAGAAAAAAAAAAACCGATCTCCAAAAGTTATATACTGTATGCTTCCATTTATAAAACATTTTTGAAATGACAATATACAGAAATGGAAGACAGATTAGCAACTGCCAGAGGTTAAGGGGAATGTGAGGCAATAGGGAAGTGGGTGCAGCTAAGTATTGGCATATCCTGGTTGTAATATTTTACCATCAGGGAAAACTGGGTAAAGGGTACATGGGATCTGTTTGTACTATTTTTTTTTACAACTATATGTGAATCTACAATTATCTCAAATGACACATTTAATTTTTTTAAAAAACCTGCAGCAAACATTGTAGTTAATGGAGAACATCTAGTTGCATTTCTTTTAACACTAATGTTCTTTGTCGCTGCTACTATTTAACATGGCCCTAGAGGTCCTAGTCAATCCTATGAAAAAGAAAACTAAGAATTTCAAGGATCTGACAAGATACTCTCAGAGTCTGCTAAGGATATTATTATCTACCTGGAAAAAGGAAAGAGAATATCAACAACAAACAAACCGCTGAAACCAGCAAAAGAATTCAGCAAGTTTGTCCCATATATGATAACTTACAAAAAGTGGTTAACTTCTACTATTTGTAAATTACATATATGATAAGGTGTTAATAACCAGAATATATAAAGAATTCCTACAACTCAACAGCAATAACAAATAAAGCCACACACAAAAACAATTTAAAAATGGGCAAAAAACGTGAATAGGTATTTCTCTAACAATGATATTCAAATGGCTGACAAGCATATAGAAAGGTGTTCAACATCACTAATCATTAGAGAAATGCAAATCAAAACCCAATGAAATATCATCTTACACCCATTAGGATGGCTGCTATCAAAAAATAAAAAAAAAAAAGCAGGCACCTGAACAGATATTTGTACACCAGTGTTCATAGCAGCATTATTCACAATAGCCAAGGGATGGAAAAAACCCAAGTGTGAACTGATGGGTGAGTGTATAAACAAGATGTGGGATATCCATGTAATGGAATATTATTCGGCTTTAAAAAAGGAAGAAAATCCCATCACATGCTACAACATGGATGAACTTTAAGGACATTATGCTAAGTCCTTAAATAACTCAGTCACAAAAGGACAACTACTGTATGATTGCACCTTCGATGAAGTATCTAAAGTAGTCAAATTCATAGAAACAGAAAGTAGTATGGTGGTTACAGGGGCTAAGGAGAGAGGGAAACGGGAACCTGCTGTTCAATGGGAACAGAAGTTCAGTTTTGCATAATGAGAAAGTTTTGGAGATTTGTTGCACAGCAATGAGAATTCACTTCACACTACTGAAATGTACACTTCAAAATGGTTAAGATGGTAAATTTTATGTTATTTTTTACTGCACTTTTTAAAATGTTGGTTACACTTCTCTACACCAGAAATAATGGATTTGAAAATAAAATTACAATAAGATAACAAATCATAATTACAGCAAAGTCCATAAAATGTCTCAGAATTAACTGAGCATACACGGGACCACTATGCAAAAGTGAATTTTAAAAAGCATAATACAGGTGTCTGGGTGACTCAGTCGGTTGAGCATCTTACTCTTAATTTCAGCTCAGGTCATGATCTAAGGGTCATCGTATTGAGCCCCATGTCGAGCTCTGCACTGGGCGTAGACCTGTTTAAGTCTCTCTCTCTCTCTCTCTCTCTCTCTCTCTGCCCCCCCCCCCCCGTCTCTCTCTCTCCCTCTGCCCCTCTCCTCTGTTCTCACTCTCTGTTTCCACATCAAAACAAACAAACAAACAAAAAATCCTTACAGTAAAATATGTCTCAAAAAATAAAGATATGCAAAGAGTTACATAAGCCTTGCACTAGGGTAAGGGACAGAAATGGGTAAAGGATAGAAATGAGTATTCTCTGAGATCCCTGAGTGGGAAATTATTGTCTTCTCTTATGACTAAGCAGTGGTCCCTGCCCAAGACCAAAGGAAGCCCAAGTTTTGCATCTTCCCACCCCCACCACCACCACACTGCCACAACTTTGGCTTCTTTCCTTCATATTGTAAATGTGCCAACTGTCCTATATTTCTCCTGGGATCCACATTTCTCCTGCCCAGTGTTTGTGCCGAACGCTGTGCGGGCTCCCAAATTCCACAGCTTCCTCTTGTTTTGAGCCTTGCCCTGAAAGCAGGGGAGGGCAGTGAGGTTAGAGTTTTTACTCCATTGGCTCCCTTCCGAAGTCACCTTGGACAGTCTATGCCCCATGACTGAAAGGCACTGTTGCCAGCAAGGTAGTGACACTGTAGGACTAGCTCTACTTCTGAACTCTGATGACTCCTCCAGTCCCTTGCCTCTTTGGACCTTGTGGTAATGACAGCCCAGCTGCTGCTACCTCCAGATGACACTGTACTAGCCCCCACCCACCTCTTTGTAAATACTTCCTTGTACATAGATTCTCCTTGAACTGTCTTATTTTGAACATGCCATCTGTTTTCTCTTGAGGCCCTAGGACAATGAAAGTCATTTCTTCATTCCTTCCCTCTGACCAGTCTGGCCAAGGGCTTTTGGAAACCTCATTTGCAATGGAAAATGGGGAGAAGGGTCAGGAGAGTACGTGAATCCCCTGTCTGGGACAATCTTTTTGGTTTTGGAGCCTGGCCACTCTCTGCAGCCCTTGGGGATTGGCCTGGAAAAAAAATAATTTTCCTAAATAAACACTGAGATTAAACACCAATCTTCTTCTGTTCTTTTCACATGAATATGTACATGAGTAAGGAAATAAAGACAACCTGGAGCACAGGAACATGCTGTCATTCAGGAAAAAAGCACTGAGGATACACCTTCCCATTGTGTGTTTGGGTTTTATTCCCATTGTCTATTATTTTTTTTTAATCTGAGAATAATTGACACACAATGTTACATTTGTTTCAGGTATATAACATAGTGATTCAACTTCTCTATGAGTTATACTGTACTCACAAGTGTAGCTACCATCCATCACCATACAGCGCTATTACGGCTATTACAATACCTTTGACTATATTCCTTAGCTGTGCCTTTCATTCTTGTGATTCATTCATTCCACAACAGGAAGCCTGTGCCTCCCACTCCCCTTCACCCATTTTGCCCATCTCCCTGTCCCCTCCCCTCTGGCCATCATCAGTTTGCTGTGTTGGGGGTTTTTAATGTTTATTTATTTATTTTGAGAGGGAGATAGCATGATCAGGGGAGGGGCACAAAGAGAAGGAGAGAGAGAGTTCCAAGCAGGCTTCATACTGTCAGCTCAGAGCCTGACACAGGGCTCGAACTCATGAACCGTGAGATTATGACCTGACCTGAAATCGAGAGTCAGATACTTAACCGAGTCACCCAGGCAGACCCAGTTTGTTCTCTTGTGTTTACAGGCCTGATTCCGCTTTTTGTTTTTTCATTTGTTGGGTTTTTTTTAGATTCCATATTATGATTGAAATCATATCAAAAGAAGAACCTCAAACTTGAGGTCAACACGGTTCTCTAAAGTATTGATATCTGCCCCAAGGGTTGAAGGAACTCCTTACATGGCGCATGCCCTCATGAACATAGACCCAGCTCCATTATGAGTAGGGCGTTGGACTAGATGAACTTTAAAGTCAATTCCAGCTCCCAGTTCAGCTTTTAAAATGAACAAGACATTGAAGGGAGAGAACCGTGTATTGTACCACTTGGATTAGATACAACCCAACAGTGCAACTCCCTCTCTCCTCTTTCTCTCTCTCTCTCTCTCTCTCTCTCTCTCTCTCTCTCACACACACACACACACACACACACACACACACACCTTTTTGCATTTGATTATGTTTAACATTCTACTCTCCTTACACAGTCTGGGAGCTGGCCCACCATTAGTCCAGTTTTACTTTCCATCCAGACACCACTCATTCCCCTATGCAAGGACAGGTAGCTCCTCCTTTTTCTCCTTAATCTAGCTTCCTGGATCCAAGGAGACCTAGAGGGCACTTTTTCCTACTCCTCATCGGAAAGGGGACAGCCCTCCCCATAAAACAAAACCCCACAAAGTTGGGTCCGATACAAGCCTGCCAGGAATCTCCAGAAGGGTACTAGAAGCTTTCAATGAGCTGATTCCCTCCTTCCTTCCCCTGGGGGCCCTGTCACTTTGACCTCCACTGCTGTGACCAGACCCAGACCCTTTGGATGTGCAGCTTCTTCCAAATCAGCCTGTCATTGACATGACCCAGAGCCCCACCCCCAGACCAAACTAGCATTTCAAAAGGAATTTGCTTTGTCAAACAAACAAAAATAAAAACACTGAAAGGAAAAATGAAAATGAAGCAATACAAGACTTAAAACAGTAAGTTTTTAAAGAAAGTCAAGTTGGGGGCACCTGGGTGGCTCAGTCAGTTAAGCCTCCAACTTCACCTCAGGCCATGATCTCAGGGTTTGTGAGTTCGAGCCCCACATCGGACTCTGCACTGACAGCTCAGAGCCTGGAACCTGCTTCCTATTCTGTGTCTCCCTCTCTCTGGCCCTCCCTCACTCATGCTCTTTCTCTCTCTTAAAAATAAATAAACAGGGGCACCTGGGTGGCTCAGTCGGTTAAGCGTCCAACTTCGGCTCAGGTCATGATCTCACAAGCCCCGCGTCGGGCTCTGTGCTGACAGCTCAGAGACTGGAGCCCATTTCAGATTCTGTGTCTCCCTCTCTCTCTGCCCCTCCCCTGTTCATTCTCTGTCTCAAAAATAAATAAACATTAAAAAAATTTAAAATAAATAAATAAACATAAAAAATTTTTAAATTTTAAAAAATAAAGTCCAGTAGAGGTGAAAGATTATTTACATTATATATAAGCTGATTCATTAAAATGTTATATATAAATGCAAAAAAAAAAGAAATATAAAACTGATAAAATTTCTAGAGATTAATTTCTGAACCTACATTTACCAATTAGCACAGCGCACAGCACTTTCCCTGTTCTGACCTTATATGGATGGCCTTGCTCTGAGAATAACCATTTTGAATTCATGAGCACTTTCCCCTCCCATTGACTTCTTCAGTAAACTTCTTCCAGGACAAATGCCCTGATCGCAAGGATCCTTCTGGGGAAAGCGTGGATGTGGAGGGGATCTATTCATTGGTTCTGAGGCACCTAATTTGGACATCAATTCTGTAAGAACAGTGCTTCCCCCATTCTTCTGCAGGCTCCCATCAGCGTAGAAACAGTCCAAAGATGAAGGGTTCTAGTCCCCATGACCCCCCCTCACACACACACACACCCACATTCATGGATAGCAGCACACAGAGTAATGCAGTTTGTCTTCTGCCTCTTCCCCCAGCTCATCAGATTCTGATCTTATATATTCCTACATAGATACCCACATGCAAATATGCATCCATAACCCCTTGTTCTCCTGCCCCAATATTCTGTTAGGCTAAGCTGCTTCAGTACTCATCTTCATTTCTGGTTTTGTTTCCTTGCCCGCAGTATCCAACTCCAATTCCAAAAACAATTCCACTGCCCAGCTTTCTGTGTCCAGCAGGTGTCACCCTTCACTGGAAACAAACGGCACCTCTCTTCCACAGGTGTGAAATTTGTACCTCAGTAGTGGATGTCCCTCGGGTTTGGGGTAGAAGGAAATGAAAGCGTGGCTCTGAAGAGTGGTGTGCTCACCAGCATGAAGATCCTCAGAATAAAGCAATCTACTTACTTCCAGCTAAGGTAGACAAACATCTTATAGAGAATTTGCTCTTTGATCTTAGACACCCTATTTAACCCCTGAATCTTGCTTTCTTCATCTGTGACACAGAAGGAGACAATCTTTTCCTTCTAGGATTATTGTGAGAAATTAATGAGATAAAAACACAAAGCACTTAGCCCAGGACCTAAATAAGTACTTGAGCTATGGGCCCTTCCCTGCTTAGGGTATGGAAGAAATAACTGCCCAGAACTCCCATCTGGAGTTGAACTCTGCCCCAAGTCCTATCTGAGGATCTGCATCAGGGTTGTGATGAGGACAAAATGAAATAATGCATGTAAAGCACTTGATACAATGCTTGGGCCAGAAAGGTGAGTAACAGGTAATAACTAACATCATTACCATGGGCTCAGCATGTGCCAGCAATGTTCTTAGCCGTCTGCAAGTATGAAGTCATTCAATCCTCCTAAGATCCCTTATGAGGTCAGTCAACTGTCAATTCCCTGCCTCTCCCTTATTCTGTGACTCCATCCAACCACGGTTTAATTTCTTCTTATGAATTATGTATCAGAAAACTGCCCCCATTCTGTTATGTCTAAAGGGAATAATTAGAAGGAGGCACTGACTCCTCCACTCAAATAGGAAAGAATTCACCCAATCCATAACTCTGCTTGTGGTGCCTCCCCAGGGCCTCAGGAAAAAGCATAGAAAAACCTTATTTCCACCAGAGTTTATTCCTCAGACATGATCACCAGTGACTCACTAGCCCCCATGGCACAGTGTGGGCCCCACAAGGGCCTTTAACCTTCCTCCCCAGACTGCATTTGCCCCAGAAACATAGCCTTGGATGTTAACTTGGTTACAGAATATTCCCAGGAACGAGTTCCCCCAACTCACTAAGGTTTACATGGGGTGGGCTGGGAAGTTCAAAGATCTGGGTGGAGAAACCATAGGATCCAAGAAAATTTGGAGGGTCTGAGGATGTTGAGGGGACACAGCAGCATCACTAAGAGTTTGAATCTCCTCCTCCCTTGGAGCGGAAGTTGTAGGACCCTCCCTCTAGGAGATGTGTTGACCTGCAGAAGAAATAAAAACGACATAATAAGACTTTAAACCAACTTGACCCCATCATCGGTCTCTATAACCATCCATGCCAGAGCCCATAATACAGTGATACTGAAAATTCTAGATCACCAAGGACTAATGCTACAAAGCCACTTTCAGTCATGTCCCCATAGATGCTCCACTGGATAGAAGACAGGGGTGTAGGCATTCCTCTTTCCTGTTCCCAATCCTAACAATGGCAGTTTAAATTATGCTCTTGGCAACATGCTGGTGGAACTTCAACCCTATGATAAGCATCATTAGCTGAGCCCAAAAGCTGATCCCAGTGAACTCTCACCCCTCCAAAGGACCAGTAGGCAAACAGACCAATAGAGATGTTACCTTCTGGATAACTGGACCCAGGGAGGAAAATGTAGCCTAGGAGAAGAAAATATTTGATTAGCGGTCAGTCTGTGGATAAAAGTCTCTGGCAATACTCACAGCAAATGGGGTAGCAATGGGAGGACCAGTCACAAACGGAGAGTGAGCAGAAATTGGGAGCAAGACTGGCAATAGGAGATTAGGTGCAGCACTCACCAGAGGAGCTAGCTTTCCGCCAGCTGAGCAAACCAAGAGAGAAAATGATGAGGCCCAGGCCCAGAGTCACTGCAGCCAACGAAACCTTCAGTGTCTGCATCGGGGACAGCCCAGGTGCTGCAAAAAATAGAAACTTACTAGAACCAATCTGTCACTCATCCCCAGAGCAAACTTAATTTAGTGTGACCTGTACCTAGCAGGTTCAAAGGTGCTTTATCCCAATGCCAAGGATCTAGCTCACACCAACCTACTCCCAAGGAAACAGACCTTCCTCAAAACCCCCATCCTGTAGCTCTCCACTCCTAGAGTAGCCCTGGGGGACCCCTGTCACCAGAGTTATCACTCTAGCTACTTGGTCCTCTCTAATACAGTGGGACCTCTCAAGGCATCTTTTTTCCTTCCTTCACCCCCACAGGCCCTCTCACCAAAGAATGAAGTATTCCTCAATCCCTTCTCCATTTACCCCATGGTGACAACGTTTACTCCCTTATGTGTTCTACCTGAGTATTTGTCTATTAAAATGTCTTTCCACCTTTGTTATCTCTCAATGATCCCATTCCATGAGTTATCCGATACCGATGTGTCTCCTCCTGTCCACATCCAGATTTCCAGAACATGTCTCCATCCCACTCCGTACCTCCTGCCTCCTGGAATCCATCATACTCTGAGTCTCATCACACCCAGTTTCCTTCCCCATGCTAGAATGAACATTCCATCGCCAAAGGAAACTCAGGTGCGTGTTAGGAAGGAGACTTTCCCAGGAGAGCTGAGGTGTGCCTGTGGGTTCTTCTCTCTGCTCCTCATGCCCTTCTCAGCTGCCCAGCAAGACAGCACTCCCCAAAGGGGGAACCCAGTCTCAGCAGCCAGTCTGGGACTCTGTTCCCTGGCCCTTTGTAGATACCCTTCCTCTTCCTCTTCCTCTTCCTCATTTCTTCCTCTTCTCTTTCCCCAAATCTGTATACCAAATCTCTTGGTACCTTTAACTACTTCTAATCCTGGGCTTGCAATCCAGTGGCGATTGGATTAGGCCCCAAGCATGTAAACCAAAGTGCCTGCCAGCCATGGCTTTTTCTTCCCTGTCAGAGCAGGCCAAATTCAGTACTGCCCCCACACCAACAGAAATTTCTCTTTCTCCTGAAACCTTTTTTATTTCCTCAATTCCCATTCCTGACCCGACAACAGAATAGTTGAAATTTGAGGATCCTAAAATATTGCATCACAATTTGGGGTCCTGAAAACATGGTTACCAAATCCACATCCTCTTTTACAGGACAGTCACGCTGTTCCCTCCCACCCTCAGACACATGCACCACAACATCAACCATACCACCATGGCGACAACTACAGTCACTCTTTCCATTCCTGTCTCCCATTGCTCCATCTCTGGCCATCAGTCCTCCACCAGTTCCTCCAGACTCGCTTCTCATTCATAGCATCTCCCTTCCCTGCCATATACCATGGACCCGTCCACATGTCACTCCCTGTGCCAAAATGTTGCTGTTCCTTTTTCAACCATCCACTCACAATAGCTCTCTGCTTCAACCCTAATTCCTCTCACCCGCCATGCACTTACTCCAGTCCTCGCAGATGGGCTCAAGAGCCCCGATGTGATCCACCACACAGGTGTAGGTGTCCCCGAAAGAGGGAGTTGTGGCTAAATGAGAGACGGTCTGATACGTCCAGTCTCCATTGGGCTGAGCCATCTTAGGGGCACTTGTGTGAGGGAGGACAGGCTGCCCATTCTTCCTCCATGAGATATTCACATCAGCTGGATAGAAGCCCCACACGTAGCAGGCCAGCATCACACGCTCCTTCGTGTTAAAAGGAGTGGTTTTGGCTACCTGCACAGTTGGTGGCCCTGCATAGGAGGAAAATGTGGTCATGAAAGAGGGCCACAGACTGGTTTCTTCTCCAACCTGGTTTCTTTCCTACTTCAATTCTTCGTGGTTTTGCCAACCTGCCCTCCCCGCCCCCACTCCATGTCACCACATATCCCTTTGAAAATGAGGAGTTAGAATTTACTCCCGCTTTGCTCTTTCTCTTCTCCCATTCCTTCACTGCCCCTTCCTTTCCTTCCTCCTCCAAAATTACACTTGATCACATTGAGTAGAAGCCAGATCTGGACTGCAAGCTGTCTCAGAAGTTGTCGTATTTATTTCAAGCATATAAGCTAACTGTTGTCGAGAGTTGTAAGTTGGGGTTTGTAAAGGTAGGAAAAGATGTCTGCCCTCAAATCTCATTTAACAAATTAAGTGGCTAAATCAAGCAACATTTTTCCTTGGAGAGTTTAAGGAAACAAGCCTAACTCGAATCTAATTCTCTTAAATTTGGATTAGTCTAGTCCAAGTTAATGAGATTACTAATATTGCCATTCTCTACTAGTTTGTTGTCCTAGGCGACCCCCCTGCTTGCCTCTAACTTGGTGCTTTCCAAACAAAATCTTAAATAAATGCCCAAGAAACTGTTAAAACTCAGATTCCCTAGGTTGCATCCCCAGATATTTTCACTGAGAGGATGTATAGTGGCACTCAAGGGTTTGTATTTTTAACAAGCACCTTCCCCAGGCAATTCTGAGAAAAGTGGTCCAGAGATCACATGTTAAGACATATTACTCTCTCCTATGAAGATCTTCATATTTTCTTTTACCAATCTCAAGTCATTCCCAGGGCAAGGGCTTTGGGGCAAGAAAGCATATTGAAATCCCCTGGGAGGCTTTCTAAATATCCCCATGACCAGGCCCATCCCAGACCTAGAACATCAGAACCTAGCATAAAGAGGCATGCGCATTTTGGGAAAAGGCATTCTGGTTGTTCTGACACCCTCCTGGCTGAACTTGGCTCTGCATCTTTGAGATGCTCTGCACTGGAGGAAAGCATGTTTACTTTCTCCTCAATAGTTCCCCATTAGCTCAAACATCACCTCCCCTTCTTTATCTCTGCTCCACTCCCATCAACAACCCTTTGAAGGTCAACACTCACTCTTTCTACATTTCAGGTCCACACATTTTCTGCTTCTTTCCTGCCCAAATCTCAAACCCCTTGCCTACAGAGGGATACTCCCTGGACTCCCCTCTCCTAATTGTGCTTCTTAAAATAGCCCCTTTACACCCCTCTCTTCTTACGTGTCCTGTGGGTCAGTGATCCCCAGAAGGACTGGGTATGTGTGGCACAGTCCTGGAGCCCATTAGACAAGCGCTGGAGTAGGCTTTCCTGTTGGTTGAGGTAATCTGAGAGGTAATTCGCCAAGACACTCAGTACCCCAAATTCACAAGGGGCCATTTGGGATGTTTGGGGATCCCAGCAGGTCAGCAAATCCTTGTTGAAGGAGACACAAAATGTGAAATCCTTTGGAGTCCCATCATCATCCAACAGACAGGTGCTTTCCACATGGGCTAAAAAGCCACCTACAGAAGCCAGAGAAGAGGAGCAGCTTAGAGACCTCTTCAGGGAGCCCCAACTCCAGTTTCATCCTGTGAGTGAGGCGTAGCTTTCCCGCCTCAGGCAGCAGCTACAGACCAAGCTCCTGACTGGAGTGTCTGAGAGCACCGAGTAAGGGAATAGAGGGTAGTAGCAGAGAAGTTTTTAGATGCCATTTCCTCTTTATATGAGACTAAGTACGGAAACAGGAATTGCCCAAAATTATTTGCAAGTTTAAATGCAACAATTTACCCAGGACAAGACCTTCAGTAAGGCAAATTATTGAGTGAGAAAAGGGGTCAAGGGAAAGAGTCAGCTTTGTTGTATGCTGGATATTTTATTAAATATTCACTCCATATATATTTATGAAGCATACACACATATTATGTGCCAGACACTGTGCTAGCAGCTGAGAATGCAGCAGGAAACAAGACAGATGTTGCCCTTGCCTACATTCCAGTAAGAGATCTATGTTACACAAATAATTATACAGCTAAATTATTTTAAAATTGTCATAAAGATACAAAAGGACAAAGTGCTATCAGAGTATATACCAGGGAGACAAACTGTAGCCTGGGGTGTCCAAATCCAAATGAACCCCCTTGCAGAGGAAAGGAGGAGAGGAAAGGAGCAGAGGAAAGGAAGGTCCCAAGAAAGAATCTCCTTACCTGCTCTGGTGGAGCCCAGGCTGAGGCCTAGCAGCAATGGCAGGAGTGTGTTCATGCTCTGCTCTAGGAACACACTGGGAATTCAGTCCCCTGGACCAGTTCTTCCAGGGGCCCTGGGTCCTCGCCTGCTCCAGAAGCCCCAGCCTGGATAGATGATGTCCAGATCCTGCGTGGAATACAGTATTGCCCCAGTTCCTCGATCCCCACTAAATTAGTGATTTGGAGTCACCCAGCCCCTAGATACTAAACCTGTTCCTACCAGCTCTTCTAAGTCACAGTTTCAAACTAAGAGTTGTCAGATCGGTGAAGTAGGCGGGGACAAACGTAGAGACAAATGGCTCAGTGCTTCAGCCTAGCATCATCAGTTACCAGGTAAATCTTATCCTGCCCTAGGCTTTAAACCACTCCATCTTTTAACTCTTTGCCGGTGGGAAAGACCAGTCTGTAGGTAGATTTCCCTAGATCAGTGGAGAGAATAATCCCAATATTCCCAAAACATATGTAGCCTGGAGTGCCCATTGGTTTAACAGTTTCCTTTCAAAATCCTTCCAAAAGACTGGCACTAGATAACTTCTCATGTCCCTTAGAGGGAGGTTACTTAAAAAGATGTTACAAACCCTCAGTCTGTCCCGTCATTTGGAGATGGAGATGGGATGATGGAAGGCCCTTCTAGAGCAAGTGGCTGCTGTGATGAAGGAGGCACAGGAAGAGTGCAGCGTTATCTGGCATCAAACCAAGACAGTTCCACCTTAGAGGTCAGAGACAGAGCCTGGAAAATCCCTCCCTGGGATTCCATTGCTTCTTTTGTTCTAGCCAGCAAAGCTTCCTCTCATCTTTTCTGCTTTTTGGAGCCAGGAAATCCTCTCCTCCACCACTCTGAGTCATCTCTGGGCAGACTGCAGGACAACTCCCCTTAACCCTTGATAAACAGCTGGTGGTGGACCAGTTCCCAAAGCTCACCTGCCTCCCCCAAATGCAACTTCTCATGTATTTTTCTCCCTCTGGTCCTACCTGTCCCCAAGCAGGTCCCTGCATTATGAAGCCACTAGAAAAATATAATAAAGCTTCTCTCCTCTTCTTCCCCAGGAAAAGACAGATTTTAAATTTCAATTCGTGCTCCTATCCCACTGTGAACTATGCAATTGGTGGCTTTTTCCATCACAATTTAAAACCCTAAATTAGCTTCTCTCTGCTCCCCATCAGGCTTCAGGGCTGTGTCTCTTCACCTCTGAGTTTCTGCAAGCTCTTGGACTTGATTTAGTAATGAGCTAAATGAGAGAGGATTAAGAGACAGCCCCTTGACACCACACTTATCTATCGATATTTGCTAAGAAAAAAGAAGCATGTGCCAAAAGTGAAGACAAAGATGAATATTAGAAACAAAAGACTTGTTTCATGTAATGAGTTGAGATTAATTGAAGTTCTGCCCATGTTTCCCAGCCACCCTTACTCTCAACCCCACCCTGATTATAAGATGCTTCTATACTCTACCTCCTCTAATGGGCCATCAGGTGAGCTGGAATGGGCAGAAAATCGGGCAGTGAGTCCAAAATTTGTTGATCTTCTGCTTTGAAACAGATACTATACTAGGTAGGCCCTTTCCATGGTATCTCATATAATCTTAAAAGACCTGTTAAGTGTCCTCATTTTACAGTTTTGAAAACAGATCCAAATATTCACACCCAAGGTCTAGAGGTACACACACACACACACGCGCGCGCGCACACACATCATATACACAAACACAGACACAGGTGCACACGTGCACACACGAGCCTGTCCGCACCCTCACTACATCCTGGGGCTGAGATGACCCACAGAAAGGTAGCTAGTGGCAGCCTCTGTTGAAAAAAAGATAAAGGGAAGAACCAATCCATCCATCCAAGTCTTAGCTTCCCTGTTCTCAGAATTCCTTCTGTTCTTAGAGCCTGTGTCTCCTTGCTTTCTTTTTTTTAATTTTTTTAATGTTTATTTATTTTTGAGACAGAGACAGAGCATGAGTGGGGGAGGGGCAAAGAGCGAAGGAGAGACAGAATCTGAATGAGCCTCCAGGCTCTGTCTGAGCTGTCAGCACAGAGCCCAACAAGGGGCTTGAACTCACGGACCATGAAATCAGGACCTGAACCAAAGTCGGACACTTAAAGGACTAAGCCACACAGGTGCCCCTCTTTGCTTTCTCTTTTGACAGTTTCAAAACTGTAAACTCTCCGCCACACACACACACACACACACACACACAGGAAGTGAGCCTAACCTTGTAGGCACCAGGGCTTGGGATCCTCTTCAATGTCTACCCAAAGCCTGCCTGGGCACAGGAACGGTGGCGGTGTGGTCACGTGCCTGTGCAGGGGTGGTGGCCGCCAGCGTGCTGAGCCCCCCGCCCCACGGAGTTCCCTCTCGTGTCTGGGTCTGTACTCTGGCAGCCAAAGGAGATGTGAAACCCCCCCCCCCCCGTGAGGCAGCAGCAGGAAATGCAGAAGATTTCACTTCTCTATTAATGAGAAGACTGAAGGTGCTTTTTAGACTAAAGCAGGACAGAAAACCCAGAGACCTGTGCTCAGCGAAGAGGCTTCTTCGTTCCCCTCCCCTCCTAATTTTACATAGACAGAGCTTTGTCCCCCACCTCCCATCAACCCAAAAGAACATTTCAAGTGCCCTGTCCACTGTGATTGTATAACTATTTCTGTAGCACCAGGACTGAAGGAGTGAGGGAGCCACAGCCACATACCCACATGCTGTCCCTTTTTTTACTGCCACTGCCCAAGCCCGGAGCACAAGTCCTCTCCTTCCACACTGCCTCTCCCTCTAGGCTGGCCACCATACACCACAAGTAGACTGACCACAGCGTTTCCGTGCAGACTATTACAGGCAATGCCCAGCTAGAAGATAAGGATTCAGCCCCCATGTCATTTGATTTTAGGTCAGTTGGGGAGTGAGAACAAACATCTGTAAAGAGAAGAATTTATGTTAAATCAAGTAAGCAATAAGGCCATTGTACTTCAAAGAGAAAAGAGAAATCATTGAAGGCATGGTGGACAGAGAGTCCTCCCCATCTGAGGACCCCTGGAGGTGAGCACTGAATACTGGGCTGGAGTCATGTTCAGAAGAGCAAGGCAGTTGGCACCACAGTCCTGGCATATAACTCCACAAGCTTGGTAATGTTATGAGGTGCTGTCGGGGGTCTATCTGGAGCCCGACCTGGCTAAAACAAAAACAGACCACAATAACATCACTGGCATCACACACTGAAGGAAGTCACAAATGTGGTCTCACGCTGTTCCTAAGAGTATGACCATAATAATAAATCACATCTTGGTACTTCCTTATGTTGCTCCCTGTAAGCTCTCAGGTTCCTCTTCTGGACAGATGTTTTAACTCAAGCCTCAATTTTATAAACTCAAAAATTGCGCAACCCACCAATCATTTGCAATAGAAAACCAATAGCATGAGACCACATTTGTGACGTCTTTCAACGTCTTCTCAAAACTACACACACCTGCACCCTGCCAGGATTGCTAATATTACTTCCCAGTCTGTCCAACCTCGCCTCTACCCAGCCCCACCTCACCTCTGCCCTCCTACTCCGTCTTCTACCTTAAATTCACTGCTCCAGACCCTAACCTTGGGGTTACTGTTGCTGTACCTAGCCCATCATCTTTTCATCCTGCAGCCAAATTACTTGAACAGCTAGGAGATATTCTACATCATTTGTCACCACAGCTCCTGAAAAATGTTACTATCTCCATCTTAACAATGAGAAAATGGAGGCAGAGGGAGGCTGGTGACTGTCCAGATTTACCCAAAACCATGACTTGAACGGAGGATTTATGATTCTAAATCCTATACTCCTCCTAATCAGTTAGAAAATAATTGAACATTGCTAACCGTTTATAATAGCGATAAAAACTATAATGTGTAACAGTTACCATTAAAAAGTATAAGAACTTTATGGATAAAAGGGAAAACTTTATTAAAATCCATATGAACACCTCAGAAAATGAAAAGACATATTCACAGATGGGGCATCCTAATTTAATGAAGAAGCCAATTTCTCCTCATATCACTAACCTAAATGCTGTCCTAACCAAATCATAGCAGGATTTGGGGAGAATTTGATAAAGTGATTCTAAAAGTACACGGAAATCAAACCCATGGGCATCTTAGACAATTTTAGTAAAGAAGAGCAAAATGGGGTTTTTAGAGAGGTGAAGTTATAAAGAAATGGAAAACAGCCCTGCAAAATATTAAGACATATGAAAAGCCATAATAATTAAAACAATATAATACTGACATAGGAACTGACAAACCAGTGGACCAAATAATTCAGAGACAAATCCATGAACATAGGGAAACTTGGAATAAAATCCCCGGGAATAAATAGAATGTTTAGTAAATGATATTAAGAAGATCAATTTACTCTTTGGAGGAAAAGAAAGTTGTATCCTTATTCACATCATATAGAAAAATTCCAGATCAGTAAAGATATAAATGTTAAAGGAAAACAATAACACTAATAGAAGAAAGCATAGTGAAATTCATACATGGCCAGATAAATATAAGGCAAGTTTTTCTACCCAAAATTACTCATCAGGTAAAAGGGAATTACTTTATACACAAGTCCTTAGGTTCTTTTGTTTTCAAATTATGGCCACTCTTTCAAAGCTGTTTGGAGAAGATACATTATCCCAAAATGATGTCAATAAATACAAGGGCCTCCATACTGTTTTCAATAGTGGCTACACCAATTTACTGTCCTGCCAGCAGTGCACCACCAGTGTGGAGGTTGCTCAAAAAGTTAAAAATAGAACTACCATTTGATCCACCAACTCCACTTTTGAGTATTTATCCAAAGAAAATGAAAACACTAACTCAAAAAGATATATGCACCCCATGTTGATTCAGCATTGTTTACAATAGCCAAGGCATGGAAACAACCCAAGTGTCCATTAATGGCTGGATGGGTAAAGAAATTGTGGTTGGTGTGTGTGTGTGTGTGTGTGTGTGTGTACAATGAAATGTTAATATTATTCAGCTATTTTAAAAAAAAAGGAAACCTTTCCATTTGTGGCAACATGAATAGATCCCAAGGGCATTATGCAAAGTGAAATAAGTCAGACAGAGAAAGAAAGATAACATATAATCTCTCTTACATGTGGAATCTAAAAAAGTAAAACATAAAAATAAAAAAAAAGTATTCATAGATACAGAGAACAGATTGGTGGTTGAGAGATTGGAGGAAGAAATTAATGAAATGTTTTTGATGTCTATTTTAGTTTAAATAGATCATTTTTTAAAATAAACAAAAGAATTTGGAAATCATTCACATAATCAAAAAATACATTAAAAATAAATTTAAAATTGTTTCATAAAATGTTAATGATGGCTGCAGCAACTTTCTACTCAACACATCTCTGGAGGTAAGGGAAACAAAAGCAAAAATGAACTACCGGGACCTCATCAAAATAAAAAGCTTCTGCACAGTGAAGGAAACAATCAGCAAAACTAAAAGGCAACCGACAGAATGGGAGAAGATATTTGCAAATGACACATTAGATAAAGGGTTAGTATCCAAAATGTATAAAGAACTTATCAAACTCAACACCCAAAACACAAATAATCCAGTGAAGAAATGTGCAAAAAACATGAATAAACACTTCTCCAAAGAAGACATCCAGATGGCCAACCGACACATGAAAAAATGCTCAACATCACTCATCATCAAGGAAATACAAATCAAAACCACATTGAGATACCACCTCACACCTGTCAGAAACATTAACAACTCAGGCAACAACAGATGTTGGCGAGGATGCAGAAAGAGAGGATCACTTTTGCACTGCTGGTGGGAATGCAAACTGGTGCAGCCACTCTGGAAAACAGTACAGAGGTCCCTAAAAAATTAAAAATAGAACTACCCTATGACCCAGCAATTGCACTACTAGGTATTTATCCAAGGGATACAGGTATGCTGTTTCGAAGGGGCACATGCACCTCAAAGTTTACAGCAGCACTATCAACAATAGCCAAAGTATGGAAAGAGCCCAAATGTCCATCGATGGATGAATGGATAAAGATGATGTGGTATGTATATACAATGGAGTATTACTCGACAATCAAAAAGAATGAAATCTTGCCATTTGCAACTACGTGGATGGACCTAGAGAGTATTATGCTAAGTGAAACTAGTCAGTCAGAGGGGCGCCTGGGCATCCGACTTCGGCTCAGGTCATGATCTCAAGGTCCATGATTTCGAGCCCGACTGTGCTGACCGCTCAGAGCCTGGAGTCTGTTCCGGATTCTGTGTCTCCCTCTCTCTCTGACCCTCCCCCATGCATGCTCTGTCTCTCTCTGTCTCAAAAATAAAAAAATAAATAAACGTTAAAAAAAATAATTTAAAAACAAAGAAATTAGTCAGAGAAAGACAAATATCATATGACTTCACTCATATGAGGACTTTAAGAGACAAAACAGATGAACATAAGGGAAGGGAAGCAAAAATAATATAAAAACAGGGAGGGGGACAAAACAGAAGAGACTCTTAAATGTGGAAAACAAACAGAGGGTTACTGGAGGGGTTGTGGGAGGGGGGATGGGCTAAATGGGTAAGGGGCATTAAGGAATCTACTCCTGAAGTCATTGTTGCACTATGTGCTAACCAACTTGGATGTAAATTTAAATAAATAAATAAATAAATAAATAAATAAATAAATAAATAAATAAAATGTGAATGGAAACAGTAATATCCCTACATTAATATATCATGCTATAAAACATGTTATTTTAATTTTGTGAGTTAGTAACTAAATAAAGGTAGCTAGCAGACATTTGACTATGTCCCTATAACTTTTATATCCCTCAAACTTTATATATTGAAATTGGTCAAAAAACTTCTAAAATATTCCAATCAAGAAAACTGAGTATCATTTTATCACTTTATATTCCAGTGAAAATTGTAACTTTACTGCCTTGGGGTTGGAAAGAATTTCTTAAGATCACAAAACACAAACCATGAGGGTTCTGACTCAAAATTAAATAATTCTATTCAAGGAAAGAATATATACGAACTTAACTGAAGAGCAGCAAACTAGAAGAAGGCATTGCAATATTCATACTGACGTAAAATTATTACATAGACTATATAAGAAATCCCCACAAATTCACAAGAAGACAATGCAATTTTAAAAATAGACAAAAGATATGAATCAGCAATTCACAGAGAGAAACCTATGAAAAGATGACCAACTTCAGTAGTAACATGAGAAAGGCAAATTAAAAGGAATACCACTTTACATCCACCCTATCGCCAACATTTGAAAGTCTCGTAATTTCAAGTGTTAGTGATGATAAAGGAAAATGAGAACCACCTTGCTACATTGATGGAAGGATAAACTGTTTATAATCCCTGAATTATATAAATTACAAACTAGTTGGGTGAAAAAAATTAACGTATGAAACGAGGCAGCGTATCCTTGAGAGCAAAGTCTGTGGTGAAGTGTGTTAAGTTTTAGAGAAGCTCAGTGAAGATCAACTAAGGGTGGAGGAGGGTTGCCAGGCTGGCACAGTGGGAAGAGCATGTGACTGAGACGGAAGCTTGATCCCGGGGTCTTGAGTTCAAGACTCACGCTGGGTGTGGAGATTAGTAAATAAACTTTAAAACAAAACAAAACAAAAAGCCTGCAGGATTAGGGATAGGTTCACAGAAGGAGTGAACATGGAATTGGATCCATAGCGTTGGTTAAAATGGGAACAAGGAAGCAGAATGAAGAAGGTATTCCGGTGAGAGGAAAAGCCTGGACAAGTGCCCTAAGGTGACATGATACTGTCAAGAAAGAGCCATGAAACTGGACAGGATTACTGCTGGGAAGGGGACACCTGAGAGGCTCTTCAATGCTTCTCGAGGATTGCAAGTGACAGTATCATAAAATGTTTGATCAGACAGCATCTAACACGAGCCCATCACTTCACAGATGAGGAATTTGAGGTCCGGAGAGGGGAGGTGACTTGTCTAAGGTCACACAGCATAATGAAAGCAGTTTGAAGACTTGACTGGCAAGAAACTTCTGGATAGTTGGAAAGTAGAAACCAGGAAGAACTGCAAAGTAATAAGAGACAGATGTAGAATGGTGAAGAGAAAAGAAAAAGAAAAAGGGAAATATCTCAAAGGGAGAAAATACAATACTTGGCTGTCAGTTCCAGAAAAAAGAAAGAAGTCAATGATGCTGCAGAGTTCCCCTGTGGAAATCCTTGCTCAATTATTGAGTAACTTTTCCACGTGCTAAACACTGCATTCTACAGATATTAATTTCACAACACAGTTAAGGTGGACACCATTGTTTTCATTACCCTTTTACAGAAAATAATATCAGGGCACAGAAAGGTTAAGTAATCTACCCAAGGGCCCACAGCTAAAATTTTGACAATCGCAAATGAATCCCCAGCAGTCTGATTCCTGAGAGCATACCCTTGAGCAGAAAGCATGCTGCTGTTAGAAATGAGATGGTTTAGGGGCGCCTGGGTGGCTCAGTCGGTTAAGCGGCCGACTTCGGCTCAGGTCATGATCTCGCGGTCCGTGAGTTTGAGCCCCGCGTTGGGCTCTGTGCTGACAGCTCAGAGCCTGGAGCCTGTTTCAGATTCTGTGTCTCCCTCTCTCTGACCCTCCCCCGTTCATGCTCTGTCTCTCTCTGACCCTCCCCCGTTCATGCTCTGTCTCTCTCTGTCTCAAAAATAAATAAACGTTAAAAAAAAAACTTAAAAAAAAAAAGAAATGAGATGGTTTAGGGGCACCTGGGTGGCTCAGTTGGTTGAGCATCTGACTCCGGCTCAGGTCACAATCTCATGGTTCATGGGTTTGAGCCCCACGTAGGTCTCTGTGCTGGGAGCTTGGAGCCTGCTTAAGATTCTGTGTCTCCCTCTCTCTCTCTCTGCCTCTCCTCTGCTCACTCTGTTTCTCTCTCTCTCTCTCTCTCTCTCTCTCTCTCTCTCTCTCTCTCTCTCAAAAATAAAATAAACATTTTAAAAAATTTTTTAAAGAAATGAGATGGTTTAGGGACGCCTGGGTGGCTCAGTCACAGTTAAGCGTCCAACTCTTGATTTCAGCTCAGGTCATGATCTCACGGTTTGTGATTTCGAGCCCCTTGTCAAGCTCTGCACTGACAGCACTGAGCCTGCTTGAGATTCTCTCTCTCCCTCTCTCCCTGCCCCTCCCCTGCTCATACACACACTCTCTCAAAATAAATAAATAAATGTTTTAAAAAAAGGAAAAAAGAAAAGAAAGAAACGAGATGATTTAGAGGAGGTGCCAACTCCTGGGAATTGGATATTTTCCCCTAGATTAGATGCTGGTACAATGTGAAGAAGAGACTCTCTCACCAATACCAAAGTAATTTCACTCTTGACTTTCATGCCACCCCCTCCTCCAAAGCAACTCCCAGACTCTAAGGAAAGCAAGATGCAAAGTCTTATGACAGTAAGAAAGCATATGCAAAGGAATTTACCACCAGTAGTCTCGCCCCCACTACCTGCTCAGGGCAGCACTACCACAGTTCTCCTCGGATGATCCACTCAGGCCAAAGAACAATCGTTGGAGGGACACATGAGTTGCGGGCCCTTCCAAGCTAGCTGTTCATGCTTCACTTCAGGAGCCTGAATATACTGTTTTCACAGAACTGACACGACTAAGTTAGAATAGCATTTAAAAGCTGATTTTTCCCACTCCTGAGCTCCTGTTTTCCCAGCTATGGTGAAGGTTGAAGGGAGTTACATATTTCTCAAGACAGCCAATACTAGCCATAAGCATTTTCATAAACAGTGAAATGAAAAAGAAAAAAATCCGCAGTCAGCTTTCTCCACTATTTTGTGAGCAGATTATCAGAAAGTAGCTCTGCCTTCATTTGTCACACATTTCGCACAAACTGATAGAAGTAAAAGCCATCGTACGGTGCTGAGACCGGGGAACAGGAGTTGGCTGAGGAGTTAGGGGTTTTCCCATTCCCCTCCCTAATGAGGGCAAGCTGTGTTTACATTAAGGCATGTTGAATTTGAAATGACAACCCACTCAGTATTAAGAAATAAGATTTATTGCCCTGAAGTGGGAAGGAATGTGGCCGTGACAGGAAAGCCACTCTGGGTTCCCCTGGGTGCAAGTCCCAGGACAGCAGAGCTTCCAGCTGAGAAACCTGTACATGTCCACATGTCCCTCAGGGACATCCCAGGGACTTCTGCTCTGAGGAGGAGAGATCCTGGGCAGGATGTGGGAAGCCTGAGCTTCCCCCGCATGCATGGTTGACACTGTTGGCACCAGACTCTGGTCAGGAAGAATCAATCTGAGGAGAGAGAAGGATGGAGGAAAGCCATCAGGGGACCCCCCCCTTTCCCCAAAGCCCCTCCCTGCCTTCCACATATCCCACAGAAGTTGATCTCTCTTTGGCCCCAAGTCATCTCCAAGCACCCCTCCTACAACTCTCCATATCACCCCTCTCCCACTCAGTCATGCCTGTGACTTGTAACTGTGTGTGTGTGTGCGTGTAACTGGGACCCATGTCCGTGGTGCCGGATACAGGCCTCTCCACCCAACCACAAGATGACTCTGGCATGTCCCCACAAGAGCACTGTATGCGGCTCCCATGGCTCTCCCACCCACTCCAGATGCCCTGATGTACCACCTGAGCAAGGCTTTCGGAAGTAGATGATGAGGACTAAGCCAACAATGATGCCCAGCACACCCAGGCCAAAGGCCACACCACACAGCACATTCTCCAGAAGATCAGAGGGCAGCGCATTATGGGGCACTAGGGGAAAAGGGGAGTGTGTCAGCCTGGAGACTTGATTGGTGAGGCCCCCACCCAGGGGAATTACTTGGGCGTCTGGGGTGAAAAAGGAGGAACCGAGGCATGAAAAGATGAGGTTGCTCAGAGTGAGAATGGATTTAAACAAGATCCAAGTGGAGAAAGAAGGCCCTCCCACGGGTCCATCATTTTTTGCCCCCAAAAGGAACCAGGCTGCCAGGAAGAAGTTTCTCACCCCAAAAGGCAATTGCGTTGTAGCTGTCAATCTCATGAGTTACCATGCAGGAGTAAAGGTCAGAGGGTACTGGTGTGAAGTTTAAGTAAGAAAAGGCCTGGAAGCTGAGTCCATCCACAGCTGACACAAAAGTGGGCCTGACTCCTTCCACAGGGTCCAAATGATGCTGCCAGTTCACCGTCAACGTGGGTGGGAAGAGATTACTGACAAAACAGACCAGCGTGTTGGGCTTTCCAAACTCCAGGGGCTTCAGCGTGAACACCTCAACAACAGGTAACCCTGGTGGGAGGATTGAGGTGTGAGGGAAGGAAGTAACTAGTTTAGATGGTACCCCTGAGTTTGGAAGGGAAGTGGCATACAGAGGGGAGGGCAGAGACAGAGTAGGGGACGGGCTTTGGGGGAAAAGGTGAGGGAGGAGATGGGGCTCTGAAGGAGGTCTTCTTCCAGGTAAGACCCAGACCTGAACTTAGAGGCAGAGCCAGACCCAGGCCAACCTGGGACCCTCCACCCTGATTTCCTGCGGCACTTCCTGTCTAGACCTCACACAGGCTTCTAATCACATGCTGTCTTCTTGTTGAAACACAGGCACATCATCAGATACTTTCTTTCTTCCCTTCCATCCTACTGAGCATAGCAATACAAGCTCTAATATTCAGCATCAATTGGTCCCTCTTGCATTCATCAAGTTCAATAGTTTTGACCCCCTACTATGTCCTAGGCACATGCCTTTGCCCCAAAACAAAAACAGAGTACAGACTATAGTTGGTAAGGGGAGATCCAGAAGGCATTGGATAGGCAAACTGGTGTGAAAGGGAATAATTCACTGTACATGTTGAGGAGGTTAAGAATGCAGCCCCTACCCCCACCCCCAGAGACACCCCTGACCTCTAGACACAGGGATTGTCCCTTCAAGTTTTGGCCCTATTTCCTGGATCATAGCCTGGCAGAATGCTTTGTCAAAGAAAATGGCAGAAGTATCTCCAAGCTTCTGAGCCCAGTCAGCAAATTCAGGCAGGCGAGGCACTCGGGTATTCTGGGAAAAGTCGAAGGAGAAAAGCTGGTCTCCATCATAGGTTTCAGAGAGTCCAATGTTGGGACTCCAGTCCTGGCAGTACATCGTATGCAGGAACGTGTGGTTTTGCAGTTCATCCTGCCACACTGGGGTAGGAGCTGCAAAGGAGACAGAGAAAGTCAGGGAGGTGAGCGTCTCCTCCTCCTCTTTAGCTTAGAAAACAGCAAGGCAAGCCTTAGGTGGAGGAGGTAGGGTTGGGGTATAACCCCTTCTTGTGTCTCTTATTAAGGCTCTCCCTCCCAATGGGGGTAAAGAAGAAATTACAGGACCTCTCCAAAACTTCCCTTGCCCATAAAAACGACAACTGTCTAAAGTTGTAAAAAATAAAATAGGTGTATTTTCTAAAGTGACAGATTCATTTGGAGCACCTGGGGGCTCAGTTGGTTAAGCCTCCAACTTCAGCTCAGGTCATGATCTTATGGTTTGTGGGTTTGAGCCCCACGTCGGGCTCTGTGCTGACCGCTCAGAGCCTGCTTCCAATGCTGTGTCTCCCTCTCTCTCTGCCCTCCCCCACTCACACTATTAAAAATAAATAAGCATTTTTAAAAAATTTTTTAATTAAATGACAGATTCAGAGTCACAGTGTTAGTTGTGTGTTTGTGTACTGCACAGAGGCATCTGGCCAAGGAAGTAATTGGAAGCTGAAATCTAGCCTGCACTCTGGTCACCAAGCCATGCATCCTGGCACAGGCATGCATCCTCTCAAAAAAGATGCCTTCGTCTAATTCACAGAAAGCCACCAATATTTACTTGTAAAGGGCCTGGACGGGTTCTCTAGTCTTCGAGGGGAGGGTAAAGGAATGGTCATGGCCTCCCCAAGCCACAGATGACACTGCCCCATCCTACCCCCAGATAACATGGTAAACCGAAAAACCAATCTCCAGACTTCTCTTCAGCCACTTCATCAGCACAAAACCTCTCTGAAAACGTCCTCACCCCTCCCTCAACCCTCCAGCCCCTGCAGTGTGACAGAACTGGAGGACTGGAGAGCTCCAAAAAATAATCCCTGTTCTTGGAGGCCCCCGGCTAGAATTCCTAGACACACACACACACACACACACACACACACACACACACACACTAGCAGGAAACTTTCTACCCAGTACCTAATACCTAGAATAAAAGACATTTAGAGTAAGAGGGAACTTCCAGATTATTCTTCCATTCTGCCCCATCCTTTACAGAGAAGGAAACTAAGGATGAATAAAGTTAAGAAAATTTCAATAATCACAGTGTGAGTTGATGACAGAATGCAGAGTAGATGCCTAAATAGAACAGTGAGTAATCAAATCCCAGCTCTGCCACTTTCCAAGTGTGTGAATTTGAACAAGTTACTTAAACTCTCTGAGTCTCATTTTTTTTCACCTGTAAAATGGATATTGTAATCTCTGCTTCAAGACATTGTCTTAAGTGGAAATATATAAAGCACCTGACATTGTTTGCCATCCATCCATCCACAGTTGATCTCTTTCCCAACTCTGTGATCATTTCCATTACTCCATAATACTTCCCACCACTTACAAAGCACAGGGCTTCAATTGCAAAGAAGACTTCAAATGCTCTGGGTGGCTCCCTAGGCTCTAACCCGTCAGGACTGAAGTAAATGAGAGGTACTGTCATACCTTCAGGGGCAGTCCAGGAGTGGGGCAGCAGCCACAGGAGGTGTAAAAACCTTAGCAGTGCAGCTCCCTGCCTCTGCTCATGATCCATATCTTCACACCACACAGTGTGCTACGAGCTACCAACCAGATGACCCAGGTCCCAGACTCCTTCCCCAGATCATGTTCCGCCAGCTACTTCCACAGTTGCCCTTGTCATTTGGCCAAACCAATCACAGAAGCGTAGGGTTTAACATCATCAGTTGCTGGAGAGAGACGTGGTTCCAGCAACCTCCTGAAGACTTGGTGTTTTCACCAGGGCAGAGTGGGGTGTGTAACTGGACTGAGGACAATGGAGGAATGTCTGCCTCCTGCTGGGGATCCCTCTTTAGCATCAAGCTATCAGCCAAGAAACCTAAGCAATGGGCTCTTCAGAGAAGCACCACCTCCTGGCAGAATGCTGTGGTGGAGAAGCTCCTCTTCTCTCAAGCAAACCCCCAGGGCTCTTCAGACCCCACCTCCTCCTCCCTCCAGCCTTCCCTCCTTTTTCTCAGAGAGGTATTCTTCGGGCATTAGCTCTAATTCATTCTGTCAGTTGAGCACTTGGCTCTTGATTTCAGCTCGGGTCACAAGCTCATGGTGGTGAGATCTAGTCCCCTGTAGCACTCAGCACTGAGCATGGAGCCTGCTTGGGATTCTCATTCTCCCTGTCTCTCTGCCCCTCCCTCACCAGTGTCTCTCCACCCCCCCGTCACACACACACAAATAAATAAACATTTTTTAAAAAGAGAAATACATGAAAAATTTAATAAATGCTGGTATTAGGCCCAGTGCTAAAAATACAAAGATAAATAAAGGGTATTTCTGCCTTCAAAGAGCTTAAAGTCTAGTGGTAGGATCAAGAATGGGCCAAGTGTTTTGAAAGTAGTAACTTTTTGAGGATGGAGGAATACATAGAACATAATCAAGACCTTCTAAGAATCTTAAAGGAAAGACAATTTGACCAGCAGAACATGAGGGAAGAGAAAAGCATTCCAGGGCAAGGGGTAGGCAAGTCTGTGGAGGTCAAAGGCATTCAGAGCTCCTTCCTTTGGTTGGATGTGAGTGCTGTAGAGGCTAGTCATTGTGTCCCTGTTTGGTAGTGGGGTGTGGGGGAGTGTCAAGATGAGCTAGAAATTCAAGCAAGGGTCAGATCACACAAGCCATGTGAGACCACAAAGAGGGTCTGGCTTTCAGAGATATTAAAACTGAGAAGTGACACAATTATTTTAACTTTTAGAAAAATTGGTCTGACATTTCAAAAGATGGACTGGAGCTTGGGAAAAAATTGAGGCAAAACTGCTGGTCAGAGTCTATATAGTATAGTAAATCAAAATAAAAAGTTGCACACCCACACACCACCTTTTTTTTTTTAGCAATATAACAATAATTTAGGTGAGAAATGATAAGAGCCTGAATTAAATCATGAACAAAGGAGACAGAGGGAATAGAATATTGGACAATTAGGAGGTAGAATCTAAAGGGCTTGGCTACTGATTAGCCAAATGGAAGGATCAAGGATAACACTAACAGTTTCTAGATTGGGTGTCTGGGTGGGTGTAGTGATGCCCTACAGTGAAACAGAAAAGAATGCCTTAGAAGCAGATGTGATGAAGAAGAGAATGACTTCAGAAATGCTGGATGGCTCAGTTGGTTAAGTGTCTGACTCTTGACTTCAGCTTAGGTCACTATCTCATGGTTGGTGGGATCGAGTGACAGCTCCACAGTGACAGCATGGAAGCCTGCTTAGGATTCTCTCTCTCCCTCTCTCTCTGACCCTCCCCTGCAGGCTGGCATACACACACACACACACTCTCTCTCTCTCTCAAAATAAATAAACATTTAAAAATATTTTTAAAAAAGAAAAGATTGAGTTCAGTGTTGTACATGTTGAATCTGAGATGCCAGTGGTAGAGCCACACAGGAGGTGTGAGGTATATCAGTATGGATCTCAGGTATGGGCTAAAAAACCTCGATTTTGGAGCCATCAGCACAAATGTTGAAGCAGAAGCAGTGGATAAGATCATGCAAGTAGGCTGTGCAGACGGAGCGGGAAGTGACACAAGGACATAAGTCTGCATAGGTTCCAACCCCACCCTCTTACAAGTTATCATCCAGGATCTAGTCAGGAACATGGAACCACTCTAGGTATTTCATACTGATGGAGTTTAATACAGAGAATTGGTCCCAAAGATGTTAAAAGGGCAAGAAGTGCAAAAGAAAAAAGCGTGTGTCTGGAGGCCCACATAGAAAAGAGGAATACCTAGAAATCAGAAGATACTATTGCCCCTCACATGGAATCCATGTCTACATCTGCTGTTGCCCCGGCACAGACACCATTACAGTTGGTTCTAGATCTACTGAAAAGGTTCCATTTTTGTCAAGGCCAGATCATTGAAAAGGTACTTTCTCTACCTCTAAGGCTGGAGTCCAGAATCACCCATTTTTGCTGCTGCCATATCTACCAGCACCTGCCACTCTGTTAGTAACTAAAGCAGGAAGCTTCTTGGTTTCTCTTGCCTTCTTATCTCCCACCAGTACCTCCTATTGAGAGACTCTAACAGGAAGCCAACTGGCTAGGACATGCCTTGGGAATTATGTACCTTACAGATGCCTAGGCTGAAAAGTCCAGAACACAGTATAGGAGGGCATGGCACTGACACCAGAAAATAACCAGTACGCTGAAATGGATTCCTTTGTAGGAATCTAGTGACACCAGCAGCGTCCAGATAGCTACGAAAGCAAAAAGGAGAGCAAGGAAGAAACAGATTCAGAAAAGCAGAGGTGTTCCATGAAGAAGGACAAGGTCAGCATGATAAAATGCTACCCAGAAGTCAAGGAAGGACTGAAGTGTCCTTAGATTTGGTAATTATGAAACAGTTGACAAATGTATTGAGAGCAGTTTCAGTGTTGCAGTGGGAGTTGACTCCAGATTGTGGTGGGCTAAGAAGTAAGTGGGAGGTGAGGAAGAAACTGTCACTGTATATGCTGGAAGTCTAATAGAGAAGAAAAGGAGAGAAAGACAGAAGGGGTGGGGGAAGAGGCAGCAAGAAAGATTTAATGTGGCAATTAAGTAATCTTAGAAATTAATCTATGCGGGTATGGTCTATCAGTATTTTTCAGACTTTCAAAATCCATACTCCCTTTTGAAAAATAAATAACAGCAGCAATAATAGCCAAAATCAAGAACAACCCTATTATGACCTCCTGGATATCCTGAAACACTAATACATATATTGTACGTGAGCACACTTGTGAATGTGTGTGGTGGGGGAGGGTGGAGTGCCAGACTTGGGATAGGGTTTGGAAATCATTGTGTTACACTCCAAAAACCAGGGCATTTTCCCAGTGTCCCACTCTTTACGGGCTAACACATCAGCAGTTCCTGTGATGGGAGAGTCGGGCCCTTGGGGAAGCAGAAAGGAAGTTTGTAACATCACCAGGACTATAGGGGGAGACATGTAGCACACAGCCACGTAGAGTCTAAGCCAGGGGTCTGCAAACTTTTTCCAAAAAGGACCAGAAAGTAAATATTTTAGGCTTTGTGGGCAACTCATCTCCATCTCGTGTGCTCAGCTGCAGCACGAAAACAGCCACAGGCAACATGTAAATGAAACAGCATGGCTATGCTCCCTGTTTCCTCCCAGCTTTTCCTCTCACTTCCTGGGCATCTACTTCTCAGTCTCCTTCGTGGACCACTTTGTTCCAGTCATTTTTTGAACACTGGTGTTCCCTGGAGTTTTGTTCTTAACTTTCTTTTTGCCTACAGACACGGAAATTTTAATTTCATATAATTTTCATGACATGATTCTTCTTTTGCTTTTTCTCCCCCAACCATTTAAAAATGTAATAATTGTTCTTAGATCTTGGGCCATGTAAAATATGGCAGGCTGGCTTCTGCTTCCATACCACAGTATTCTGAGCACTGCTCTATGTGTGTGGTCAGAATTGTGATGGGGAGCCTCAAAATAAACCAAAAAAGAGCTCCATTCCCCCTTGGGGATGGCAATTGGTTAATGAATACATTGTGGCCCAGATACAACAGATTGTTTGGGAGGAGATTTGAGGGGAAACAGGAGGAAGAAGACTGGGTGGGAGGGCTAGGAACAGGTACAGCAGACATTGCAACTACTCTGGGTGGGAGGAAAGAAGCAACAGGGTCCAAGTTCTCCACAGACTACAGTGTGGACAAGATCAGGATGAGCAGAAATATAACCACCCATCATCAAGACTCTGGCGAGATGCGGTTAACTCCTTTCTCTCCCAGTATAAATAGTACCAAGTTCAAATAGTTATAACTACCCTTCCCTCTATGCAATCCTTCTTCCTGTCAGGACTCTCCAACAAGTTCCATAACAGATATTTCAAAGAGAGTCTCTAATTAGTCTGGGAAGGGGTGCCTGTGTGGCTCAGTCCGTTAAGCGTCTGACTCTTGATCTCATCCCAGGTCTTAATGTAATTAGTCTGAGAAGTGGTAATTAAGGGTAAGAGGAGCAAGGTAGCCAATTCTGTATTCTAGTAACTCACTGTCTCTTTTGGTCATTAGATAGGAATGTCCCTGAAAATAATGGCACCTGTAAATCCAGCAGGCCATGGCTTTCTAACAGCTCTCCCATCCCTTTCTAGTACTGCTCCACTTATTTTTCCTGGCAAGGCGGAATTTCCTGAAAAAGGTGTGGGTTACCATCTTTCCACTTTCACACTTGCCATTTAATCCGTAACCCTCAACAAAGGATTGTTCACCAGTATTTTTGTGTAGCTAAATCAAATGGATTCTTGGTAACATTTGACACTGCTGGCCATGCCCTCCTTCCTCAAATGGTCTATTTTTTGGCATCCTGAATGGCACTCTCTCCTAATTTTTCCTCCCACTTCTCTGGCGTCCTCTTCTCCATCTTCTTTGTAGACTCCTTTCTTAAGACCTGCTGTTCCCTGGAGTTTTATCCTCAACCTTTTCTCTTCTTACATTACATTTGTCCTGGATGGCATGCTTTAGTAGCCACCTATTTTCTGATATCTCCCAAATTTACCCCTTGAACTCAGATCTTGGCCTGAGTTCCATACTACCCATATAGTTAACTTTTAGCTTTTTGGACATTTCCACTTGAACTCCACAGCAGTTCTCAAACTGTATTCTCCACAAAAGTCCCATGCAGGACTTCATCTCACAAACCCTGAGATCATGACCTGAGCTGAAATCAAGAGCTGGACATTCAACCAACTGAGCCACCCAGGCACCCCTAACTTAACTTTTAAGTTTGTTTGTTTGTTTGTTTGTTTGTTTGTTTGTTTTGAGAGAGAGAGCATGAGCAGGGGAAGGGCAGAGAGAGAGGGAGAGAGAGGATCCCAAGCAGGCTCTGCACCATCAGTGCAGAGACGGACACAGGGCTTGAACTCATGAACCGTGAGATGGTGACCTGAGCCGAAACCAAGGGTAGGATGCTCAATCCACTGAGCCACCCAGGCACTCTTTCCCTAACTTAACTTTTAGAATGGCAATTTATTGGAAGGATACTGAACTAGCTCATGAAATCGAAAGAAGAGTGGATAATCGAGCCTCACGAAGGGGAGCTTCATGGGCCTTAGCAGCAAGGGTTGAGCTGCCATTAATATGCCTCACTTTTAAAGACCTCCAGCCTCCATCTCTCAAGTTTCACATTGCTGGGAGAGACAATCTGACTGGCTCAGCTCGTATTAAGTGTGTACCTCTAGATCCAATTAGCTGTGGCCAAGCACACTATCACCTCTATGTATCAGAGTTATTTCCAGAGAAGGGAGAGTCATCATGAACCAAAAACCACCTCAATACAGCTATCTTCCATATACGGCATCCCTGACACTTGCCTGAGATCATCTGAGGCATAAACATGAGGTTAAATCTATGTATTAATGCATAGATACCATTTCCTAACTGCCTGGGTAAATCTGTGTATTAATGCACAGTTTTTCCTAACTGCCGGATATATATGTCATCTACTTGATGATCTCTGGCCTGTCACAAGTCTTGCCACAAATTCAAAATATGCTAATATGATTCAATGTTGATTTATTAATAATAAAAATATTTATATTGCACTAACTGATTTCCTTTGGATCTATGACTAAAGGGAATTTGTGTTTATTTGTTTGTTTGTTTGTTTGTTTGTTTGTTTGTTTACTGTGAGGGGCTCCTGGGTGGTTCAGTCCGTTAAGCGACTGACTCTTGATCTCAGCTCAGGTCGTGATCTCATAGTTCATGGGACTGAGCCCCACATCGGGCTCTGTGCTGATAGCATGGAGCAGGCCTGGAATATAAGTTAATAAACTTAAAAATAAACTTTAAAAATAAAAATAAATAAATAAATAAAATCTTTTTAAATAAATAAATAAATTTTACTGTGAAAAATATCAAACATACATGAAAGAGAAGAATCTAATAAATCCCTATGTACTCTCATGAGTTTCAATACTTTTCAACCTTCTAAAACTCTTCCATCCTTGTTTCATCTATTCTCCTGTCCCACATCCTTTTTTGTTTTCACCTCCCGGGGTATCTTAAACAAATTCTGTCATTACATGTCACCAGGAAATATTTCTAAGAAATATTTCTAAGAAAATAACTTTTCTTTTAATATAATACACTACTATCACCACAACCAACAAAATTAAAAACAAATGCTTAACTTCATTTAAACCCATCTGTGTTCATTTTTCCCCAATTATCTCACAAATGTCTAAGATCAAGAAATTTTCTTTTCTTTTTTTTTAAGTTTATTTATTTATTTTGAGAGAGAGAGAGGTGGGGAGGGGCAGAAAGAGAGAGAGGGAGAGAGAGAGAATCTCAAGCAGGCTCCATGCTCAGAGTGGAGCCCAGTGCAGGGCTCAATCTCACATACCATGAGATCATGACCTGAGCCAAAATCAAGAGCTGGATGCTCAACTGACTGAGTGACCCAGGCACCCCTAAGAGAAATTTTAAATGAAAAGCAGTGTTTTATGGTTTCCAAACTGCATTCATTTCAAAAGTATTGGTGAGTTTTCTATTCTACATTATGTCTTATAAACCCGTTAATGATTCAATAATGAATTCTATCAGGTGAATTAAGTTTAGCAGTTACTATTTTGAATGCACCTCCATCTCAAAATTTACAAAACTAAACTCATCACCTTCCCTTCCCAACAAGTTTCCACTCTTATATTCAAGATCTCAATAAATAATTTGACTATCCAATCAGTCATCCGAGCTACAAATTTGTGAGTCAACCTTGACAACTTCATCTTCCTCAAACCTTCTCATCTAATTGTTTACCAACTCCTATCAATTTGACCTTGTCAATATATTTTGAATCTGTCCTTTTCTTCCCATTCCCAGTGGATCAGGCCTTCATTGATTTGCTTGCTTTTTCCTGGATTACTTATTCTTGATCTGTCTCTTGTCTTATTTTCCAGTGCTGCCAAAGGAATCTTTTTATTATACATATTTGATCACATCATACTTTTATATAAAAAACCTTTGATGATTCTCTGTAATCTGTTTGCCTTAGTATGATGCTTAATGACCTGGATCCTATTTAACCTACTTCTATATGTCCTTTGAGATGAAATCTCACCTCCTTCAGGAAGCTTTGGAACATAGAGTGGAGATTAGTAGCCTCTTCAGCATGCTTCCACAGCACCCTGTGCCTGCCATTACCATCATTTTTATTGTATTATTCTATTTGTATATTTGCTTCATGGTCACCTCACCCTCACTGCAGGATCCTTAAGGAATCATGTCCTATTCTTTCTTTTTACATTCTTAGCATCCACCAAGAAGGTCTACCAACAAGTAACTACTCACTGGACGAATGAGCTATCACTAAGGATGTTGAAGCTGACCCTGAAGAGCCTTCAAGTGTTAGATGAATGATAGATAATCCCTTCCAGTACAGATACTTCACAGTAGGTCTTCCCAGGCATGCCTATGGGCTACTCTGCAAATATTCCCTCCTCCCAACTGCCTTCCCTGTGCATCCCACTTTTCTCCCCACTTTTCCCATTTCATTCGAGGTCCTTCCCAAGCTCCTTGCCAACGGTCACTTTCTTCCTACTCCCTTCTACCTCCTATTTCAGAGCCTGAACTTAGCCATCCAGCTCTCATTTACCCTCATTCCCAGCTCAATGTATCTCTTCACACCCATATTCATTCTTTGCTTTAGCCACCTTATTAGGATGTAGCAATTCTGTCAACTACTCTACAAGGTTGGAATTTATTATTCCATATATAAACAAGAAAACCAGGGCTCAAAGAGGTTGGTTTGTTTGTTTATTTATTTATTTATTTATTTATTTATTTATTTAGCAAATATGTACTGACCACCCTCTATATGCCTGGCAGTATGCTGGACACCAGACATCTACCGTCAACAAACTTATAATCTAGTAAAAACAGAGACACTGATCAAGCAGAGACACTTATAAAAACAAATTCTAAAAGGCACTATGAAGGAAAAGAACTGAGATCCGTAAGACTAACTGGAGTGGGGAACCACTGATACTGAGTAGGAGTTAGTCAGGCAGAGTGGGAAGAATGCTCCCATGGAGGGAACAGCGTGTGTAAGGCCCTAAGACAGGCAAGAGACTGGCTCATTTAAGGACATGAAGGAAGATCAGTGTGGTTGGAGCATAATCAGTGAGTAAGAAGAGACACTAGTTGAGGCCAGAGGCAGGCAGAAAAGCAAGACCACATGGGATCTTGTGGACCACAGGGAAGTCTTGGGCCCTCTTCTAAGCACAGTTAGTCCTGAGACTGTGACTGCTTTATTCCTTATCTCACGTGTGAATGCATACTAAGATTTCTAGCTGATCTACCTCCAGTATCTCAGAAGCCAATCCATGTGCACACTGTTGCCAAATAAATCTTCCAGTAAAGGTAGCTCTCACTTCCCCTCTCAGAAACGTAAATAGCTCCTTTCTTTCTACTATATTTTAGTCTGCATTACTTGGCCTGGGTTTTCAGGTCTCCCATACTCTGCATTCTATCCCCAGACTACAGAAACTGCTCTCCATTATCAGTAATGACTCCCAGTGCGTTTTTCCCCTTTGTTCCCTTACACCTATTGGCAGAATCTCACTTGTTCATTCAATCAGAACGATGTTCTTAACCTAAGGTCCACATGCCACAAAATTCAAGGGTCCATGAGCTTGGATGCAATTTTTTTTCTTTTCAATAACATCTAATTGAAATTTAATTTTGTGAATGTAGAAAATAAATCTTTGTAGTACTGGCAGTACCTTTAATGTTGTCATCAATAGAAATCATCAATTAATATTTTCATATCACATATACAGACATCTCAAACTATCTCAAAATATGAGCTGTTAGACCTGCCAATAAATCATTTTATGTGTTAAGAACCACAGGTATTATATTAATATGGAAACATATATTACTGGATCATCACACATTTCTTTAAACATTCTGATAACTGTATATTTCATTTATCTATTTACAAAGAGTATTGTCAGACAAGGTCCAAAGGCTTCACCACACTGCCAAAAATGTTCCTAGCACAAATAAGCATGACAACCCCTGATTAGTCATTCATTTAACAAACATGAAGTCCTTACTGGAGCCCTCTCTTGTTCTGGCCCCTCTTCACATTCTGTCGTTCTGTTTTTCCTTCTTGTCTGATGCTCTTTCATTGGTTCCACTTCCCATTCTGTTCCCTGCATGAGGATCTAACCCAAAGCTCAATCTTTGGCTCACAACTAAATTCTGTTTCACACTTCCTCCCTTATAAATCTCACCTACCTACATGACTGATTCAAACACCAATTCAAAGATGACTCCCAAATCAACCTTTCCTAATTTTTTTTCCTCCAGCTTCAATCCTAGATTTTAAACTACCTGCTGTGTCGAGCAACCAGAAAAACAGACCTGTTCCTATTCACAGGCAGACTGACTGGGGTTCAAATCCCAGCTCTGATCACTTACTAAAAGTGTGACCACAAGTAAATTATCTAACATCTGTTGCTCCAGTTGCTTCATTTGATAAATGGGGGTGATAATAATAGTATCTACTTTATTAGGTTATATGAATTAAGGGTTAACATATGTATAACACTTATGACATTTCAAGTACTCAATAAATGTGAGCTATCACTGGTCTCATCTCCTTTCAACCCCTGACACTTGTATTTGGTGTTTATTAAAAGGTGCAGTGCTAGCCATTGGGAATGTAAAGATAGAATTCTTACCTCATGACATAACATTGATCAAGTCATTGCTCCAAAACTTTCAGTGACTCCCTAGCTGGTCCAAACTTAATGGCACTGGAAATCCTTTACAATACTGTCTCAAATAAATTTATCTTCCAGTCTTCTCTCCTCTGACTCTACTTCTTATATATTCACATATATTTTACTCTGGCCAGATTGGACCACACTTCTCTCTGTGAAGATGACCTGGCTGTCCTGCTTCTGTCCTTCCCTCACACCATTCCAATGTCTAAATTATGAACTTGACAGCAATGATTATGTCTTACTACAATTATTTCCCCAATACTATGAATGATGCCCTGTAAACACGCACATTACAATCTTATCTAAGTTACACATTTAAGAAACATTTGCTCACTTTGTGAGACCTCACATTGGCCAGTTGCTGTGCCAGGAGCTGTGGGTATTTTGAAAAAAAGAATACAAGATGTCCCCGTTCTCAAGATCAAAGCCTAGTAAGGGAATCATGTAATCACATAAATACCATTCAACATGAAAGGTGCAATCATAAGAGCAAGGGACCCCAAAGAATGAGCAGTCAGCTCAATTTGGGAGGCAAGAGTGGCTTTTCAGATGATGGATTTGGGGCTTAGATGGATTGGAGAAGAGCTTATTCCGTGTACGAGAGCAGTATGTGTCAAATACAGAGACATAAAACAAAATGGTTGTCTGCGGAACAGTTCATTTATGGCTGGAGTATAAGGCCCAAGGGGAAGTAGCTAGACAGAAAGCTGGTGAACTTTCTGGTAAGCATAGGCATTTGGACTTTATCACATGGGCAATGAGGAATCAATATAGGGTTTAAACAGTAGCATATGGCCAGAGCTGTATTTTGGAAAGCTCACTCCTGGCAGTATTGTGGCAGAGGCAGAGAAGAACATCTAAAGAGTACTGTTCCACAGAACTTTCTGCAATGATGGAAATGTTCTATCATTTCTGTTGTCCAATATGACAGCCACTAGCCACATGTGGTTAACAAGAATTTGGAATGCAGCTAGTGCAACCAAGGAACTGAGGAATTTAATATTAATTTAAATAGTAACGTGCCTAGTGGCCATGTATTGGACAGTACAGCTTTAGAGATAGAGAAATCAGTTAGGAACCTGTTGATGTAGCTCAGGTGATGGGTCTATGACAGAATGTGATTCAGTAAATACTTTAGAGGCAAAATGATAAGTCTAGTGGATATAAAGTTGGGGGGAAAAATCAAGAATGGGCTCCCAGATTCCAGGCTTTGTGACTGAATAGCTCCAATTGGCCAGGATAATACAGAAGATCTAGCATGCACAGATTGCATCAATCTGGAACTTGCTGACATCTCTGAGGGTTATCCAAGTGGTAATATTTAGTAGCAAGTTTAGTTCAGGAGTCTTCTGAACTCTGTAAAGATACACATTTGAGAGGCTTAGAGCCATTAAGTGAGATTACTCAGAGAAGGTGAACAGAACTAGAAGCAAACTGAGGCAAAATCCTCACAAACATCAACCCATAGGAAGAGGCTAAAAAAGAGTCCACAAAGGAGACCAGAGAGGAGCAGTTAAGCAAGTAGGAAAAGAAACAGGTGAGACTGGTAACAGAAATCAAGGGTGTAGAGAATTTCAGGAAGTATGATCAAATGTCAAATGTCTCATAGGCCAAGTAAGGTGAGAACTGAAAAGTGCATCCCGACTTTGCCAATTAGGACGTTCTTGGTGACATCTGCCAGAACAGTTTTAATAATGGAAGAAATGGGCTGAAGAGTGGGAATGGGGCTGAAAGGGGAAAATTTAGATGATATTTTCAGGTCTTGACTGTGCAGAGTAGCTCAGACGCAAATAGTCTACAAGACAGATATTGATAAGGTTTTCTTTCCCTTTTTTTTTTTTTTTTTTTTTTTGAGGCTGACAAACCAGTGGAAGGGAGACGTTAAAAATGCCAATGGGAATGAAAGATACCTTTAGAATAACAGATAAGGTGGACCAGGTCTAAAGAAAAGGCATTCTCCTGCAGGAGAAAATTCTCCTGCAGGTTGGCTCTTCTGTTCTGTTCTATCGGTAGAGAATAGGGGTTACGAAGATTTGAACCCACACATTGAGGGTCAAGGGGGAAATTACTGGCTATAAACAAATAAAAGGGCTGCTTTAGATGGCAACAGAATCACCGTAACATCCTTGATTCAACATTGAGAGAATAGAGGACAAAGCCTTAGGAAAGAGTAGAAGAGTTTTTAACTTAAATGGTAGAGCGTGGTAGATCATGCAAGTGCATGAATGGTAAATCAAGAAAGAAGTGAATGGGATCAGAGAGCTGGTAAGTTTTGTAGGAGGCAAGGAGTGGAGATTGGCAGGTCTCAGTGAAACGATGAAGTCTCGGTAGGTTCAGGGGAAATCAGAGGCTGCAAAGCTGCCGAACAAAATGCCCACATCCACAGTCCGCACTTCATCTCCCACCGGAGGCACCAAGGTGATAAACTCCCTTTCCCCTGGTCGAACTACTCTACACCCGGGGAAGGGCCCCACCCTGCAAGCCCTCACATCTCCAGGTCCAAGTTCCCACCGTCCTTCACGGACAACAGCCTGGCGGCGCGCGTTTCCGCTGGACTCTGTCCAGGACGAACTAAGCGGCACTTTACACCTGCCTAAAAGGAACCAAGTCAGGCCGCCCGGGGCGCCCGGGGAGGCGGCCGGCAACGAGGGAGGAGCCGCCGAGGCCAGGGATTTGCGCGCCGCACCCGTTTCCGCTCCACCCACAGCGCGCGCTCCCAGCACAGGCGAGGGAGCAGCGGTGCCTGCGGACGCATGCGCTCTGCTGCTCCCTCCCGCGGTCTCCCGCGCTCCTTTCCCCTCCCCCAATCCGATCGCACCCTTGCGCCTGCGCAGTGGACGATCCCGGCTGCGGCAGCCATGCTGAACCCGTACGGAGAGGCTAGTGGGGGGGACAAGGTCGACGACAGCGGGATAGGAAGACGGGGATATGGAGAAGCAGCGGCATTAGAACACCATGGGTCTCTGGAGCTAGGCCAAGGCCGTGGGGCCTCCTTGGTCCCAGGCGCGACCCCCAGAAACCTTCGGAAAACTGGTCCTCGTGGAGGGGGGCAAAGGGGGATGGCTGGCACGTGACCTGGGTCAGCCAATCTGGGTGTTGCTGACGTGGCGGCGCGGTCCCGATCATCTCCCCACCCCCCAGCTCCGTCGGGAAGGGAGGGGCTGGGGGTTACGCCCCCTCCCCCAACACAGCTTCAGTTTCCCGGGGGGGTGACACCCCGGATTACATCCTCCTTCCCCCTCCCCCCGCATCAAGCCGAGGGGAACGTGGGCTCCCCCCTGGAAGATTCCAGGTTCCAGGTGAGAAGGGGCCCTTGGGGGGCGGGGATGTTGCTGGTTATTTAAATGTTCAACCAATGGTGGGGAGTCGGGGGGGGGGATAATTCTTGGGGTTCAGAGAAGAACCTGAGGGTGGGAGGGTTTGTCCTTCAAACAGTTTACAGCCAATGGGAGCTTGGAGGGGGGGGCAAGAGCGGGAGAGGGCCCCTCATATGGGGGAGGGGAATGGCCAACCTCATGCCTCCATACCAATTGGAGGGCAAAGGGGCGTGGGAGCGGTGTGTCCCCCCCAAACCATTCGTCCCCTGGGGGTAGAGGAGTCCAGAGCCAGGTGAGGCTTCCTTTTGACGGCCGGAGGGAGGGGTGACCTAGTGGGCTGAGGTGTGGGAGTGGTGAATGTATTTCCTACTCTTGGGATGTGAGTGGGCAACCCGGGTTGTGAACTGAGATTGTTTCCGGGCGCCCACTCCCTTTCTCTCCAGAGACTCTGGAAGGAGCATATCTGTGCTTTTGTGTCAGCGGTAGGAAGCTCGCAGTCATCACATGGCATGCTGGAGGTTACGCTTCGAGTCGCTTATCGAATTTGTGTGCATTCACGTGGACACGGCCTGTGGAGCCTTCTGCACAAACCTTCGTTGCCTCGGTGGGGTCTTAGCTCAGCATGTTACCCCAGGCTGGGGAGGGCTTACAGGCTGAAAGCTTCGGGTTCGCTTGAGAGCAGAAACCCAAACCCTAGGTGGGTGCTGGGAGGGCGGTAGAAAGCGTGGTCTGAGACCGGAGGGAGTGAGGCTTAGGACCTGGAATGATTTCACAGCTCACAAGGTTTCGGGTTTCTCCAGGGTGGCGTCTTTTGCCTCCTTCGTCCCTTCCCCCATTCCTGAACAGTTCTCTCCTTGTGTACTGCGGGGGAGGGAACGGAAAGGAGGGAAGAGTTACTTTTCCAAATTCCTGACTAGCTGTTAGCCTCCCCTGTGACTCATGTGGGGGAAGGGAGGATTGGGAGGGAATGGGGAGCAGTGATTTTCCGGAATGCAGGAAAGTAAGCCAGAGTAAGGTCTGGCTGCCCTTTCGCTTTCGAAGACCCAGAATCTTCGCGACCTCCTAAATTTTTCTTCTCGGCTGGCCCCCTAATGGGCCTCTGCAAACTTGCGAGGCCTCGGCCGGAGAACTGCAGATTTAGGAGGCTGGGCCACTAGGGGGAGGGGAATGGGGGGGAGGGGAGAAGGCCTCTGCAAAGTTGCTGTGTCATTGCCCTCCCTGCTGCAGCCACCCGCGCCAGCCCGCATGTACTTGTGGGGCCGAAGCCTGATCCCTGCGTGGGGGAGGGCGGTAGTAATAGGGGAAGAGGCTTCCTTCCCGGTGTGCACTTCCCCCCGCAGGGTTTGCCCGACTCGGGTGGTCGAGAAGACGTGAGATTGGCGGCCATTTTAGACGCAGTAACCGAGGTTAGGGCTCAAGAGCCACTGCGAAAGGAGGGAGGGTGATGTGGTTGGAGCGCAAGGACCTAGGCCCTCACGAGCTTTTCCGGGGTGGTGGCCTCTTATGTTCGTTGATTTACATTAATTTCTTTTCTCAGATATGCAGTCTGTTTTCTATCTGGGTATCCAGAGAAGGGGAGATGGAGGGAGAGGGAGACCTCCCGCTCCAGCCCAGGTTGGGGATAATTCACTCCCATAAGGGGACGAGGGTGCGTGGGCCCAGAGATGGCTTGAGAGATCTTGGCCTCATTGTAATTCTGGCTCTTTATTCCTAAGTAGTCTAACCTTATTCAGGTAACTAGAGTGTGGGGAAGACTTGGTGGGTGGGTTGGGGGAGGGGGCGAGACTGAGCTCCCAAAATGGCTCCTGCCCCTCCTCGGAGGCGGACGGCCCAGGGGGGAGGGGAGGAGGGGAGAGAAGGAGGGGGAGGGCTAGTCTGAGCCGCTGCCGCCGCCTCCTCCGCTCGCCCTCCTCCCTGGCGCTGACCGATGGACCAGCCGCTCCGTGGGGAGGACTCCGGACCCTGGTGGGGGGATGGGGGAGCCCTGCCGCCCCCATGGCGGTGGGACCCTAAAAGGGGGGTGTGGGCCTGCCCTCGGGGTTGGGGAGGTCCGGGAGCTTGGGGAAAGGTCTGAGCTCGCCAGGAGGGGGAGGGTGTTCACCCTGATTCGCCCCTCACAGGACTTGCTTTTTCCGCTTGAGCCAGGCACCGGAATGAAGTTTAGGGAGGAGGTGGGTTTCGATTTCTAGAGTATATCGGTATGTTTGGAGATCTTTCTCCCACTAAGGGCTGCCGGGATTTTGTCGAGCAGGCAGATACTTAATAGTTAACTGAAGGTATGAGCAGGGAGGGATTGGAGAGGTGCTTGGGTGCAAGTTTTGGGAACGTGTTCTAGATTTGGTTGTGTTGATAAGCCTTTGGGAGCCCAGATTGTTAGTGTTTTGCCTTTGTTTTTCGGTTTTTTGAACTGGGGAAAGACGGGGAGGCTTTTAATAATGCGGCAGGCCTGTATTTTTGATTGTGGAGTATGGGAACGGTAGATCCCTTCTTTGCTACTTCTGGGAACCCTTAGTTATTTGCCAGAGAAGCAGGCCGCGCGTTCTAAGATGGCGTCTTCTTCCTCGTTTCAGATTCTTCACTGCAGCGTCCCCTCTGCCGAGAACAACAACCCGCCGGGCGTCCTGCGGCCACACCCTGGCGGGCCCAGGCTGGTTACGCCCACGCGGCCCCCTCCGGTCCGGTCGGTGTGGCCAATGGAGGAGCTACGAATGGCACGACCTGCCCGAGCTTGGCAGTCGCCCGTGGTACCGGGCTTGGACGCCTGGGAAGACTTTGTTGGAAGGGGAGGCGGGGAGAGGGTGCTGCACCCATGCCAACCTCTCTGTTTCCCTGGAGTCGCCGAACCACAGCGCAGCCAATTGGCTCAAAGATGTGGCGGGTTGCCTGTTCCCTATGGGTCTATGCGGCACTCTTCTGCCTAGTGACTGACACCTTGGAAATGAAGCTTATGACGTCATCGCTCCAGTCAACCAATAGAAAGCGCTCCCGCGGAGAGGTGTTCCTCCCCTTTCGACTCTGCTTCTTCACGCGCGTGAGCGAGCGTGCGCGCGCGGAGGGGGTGGGGGAAATCTCGAGCACGGTGGCGCGCATGAGCGACGAAGCTCCTCCTCCCTGCCTATATATAAAGGGCTGGCGCGGGGCTCGGCGGCGCCATTTCGCGCTGGAGTGGAGCAGCCTCTAGAACGAGCTGGAGGATTCTGCCTACTGATAGAGAGCCTTCGAGTCGGCGGGGGCCGCCATTGCAATCCACGTCCATCCGTTTGGAAATGGCCTTCGTCTCGGCCTATGACCGGCCCCGGCGGACAGTGCAGACCCCATAGAAGCCCCCGACGCTCCCCTTTTTCGGGCCCCGCCCAATCCTCGGAGTCTGTCCACCCCCTCTACTCCGCCCTCAAGAGGATTTCAAAGATGGAGGCGGCGGCTCCCTAAATCACTTTTCGTGTTCATCCGCCTCCATCCGAGATCGAAACGGGACCTCGTCCGCTGCGGGCAGTCCCAGCAGGAAGAGGGGATCCTTGCAGATCAACAACGGGCAATATTGACGACGGTGTCCGGGATTGGGGGCGTCCTAGTGTTTGAGGAGTCTGTCCCCCCTCGCTCGCCCGCCTCTGCTGAGGCCGCCGCCATTTTCTCACCGTCCGCCTCCCGCGGAGCGCGCCAAGCTGCTGGGAGCTCTCCGAGAAGCAGCGAAGAAGATTGTTTTCGCGCCGGCCCGGTGGGGGGGTTTTCGCCTGGAGGGCCAAGGGCAGCGGCCCTCCACCCCCCCCCCGCACTTCCCGGGTTATGCTGGACCGGGCGGTAAGGGGAACCGAGGCCATCCGGACTTTTCGCGGCTGAGGGCAGTGCCGGTTCCCCGTCGTCAAGATGCTGCAAAACGTGACTCCCCACAGCAAGTACGTCCCCGCGATCCGCGTGTGGGAAGGGGACGTTAGGTTGCGGCACGGGAATGTGGGACGTCGGGTTCGGAGGGAGGACGGAACCGACTCTGGCGCGATGCTGTTTCGCGGCGCGACTGTTAGCTCTCGGGGGCTCGCGGGGGGGGGGGGGGGTTGGGTGGCGGTTTGGGAACGGTGGTAGACGGCCAGACACTGCGTACGGCGGGAGTATAGGTTGTCCATTTATACGTTAGTTTTCCCGCCGTGGTCCAATCGTGATGTAGCCCGGCAGAGCTAGGTTGGCAGCGTAATGTAATGGGAAAAGACGACGTTGAGTGGGTTGCCGGTCCTGCGGGTGGTGGGTCTGTCGTTTAACAGCGGTTTGTCATAGGTCTTTTGGGGTGTTTCGTGGCCACATCTGATCTATAGGGTTGCCATGGTGATAGAGCCTCAGCCTGGCTACGGAGATTCCCACAGTAGGGTAGAGGGATTACTTTTGGCTATGGGTTGTTCTGTCCAGACTAGGTCATTGAATTTGTCTTTTAAGTGACCGGGTCAGTTTTGGGTCGGGGGTTTGCGTGCGTTTTGTTTGGAGGGGATGTTTTTGATAGCTTTGAGAGTTTCGTTTGGGCAAGAGGGTGGAGCTAAGGATTTTTTAGTCCAGCTCTGCGGATGTAAACAATGAGATCTCGGTGTAATGTCTCCAGTCTTAGGTTCTAGGGAAACACGGGGTCCTGAGGAGTACCAAAGAGTGTAAATTTGAATCGCTCTTGGCCACTGATTTCCAGAGTCTGGTGCTAGAGTGGGAGCCGTTAATTTTATTTTTTTGGCGGGGTCAGGCGTGTTCTATCACTCTTGGGCTGGAACTTGCTGACCTTGACTGGGGATTGGGCCGGCTCTGTATTTGAGTTCTTTGGGGGAAGGAGATGAATTTGAATAATTTCTGGGGTCTGGTAGCTGTGTTTTTTCAGACTATGAAGTCTGACAAATGCTCCCTTCCTTGTCGGAAATTTTAAGTTGGTAAGGTTTTCCGTTAGATTTTTGGTTCATTTTCTGCTTTAAACTAAGCAGAGCTTTTGTGGGGAGGATGGTGATCTCTTGTGCCCAGATAGATGGATTCTTAGGTGTTTCATCAGCATTTTATGAAATTTTCTCCCTGTTTTGTTCCCTTCCTCTTTTCTCTTTTCACCCGTTTCCCTCAGGCTCCTACCACCATGGCAACCACCTAGCCCCTAGTGAGGAGGAAGCTTGGGTTTTGAGCTTCTCAGCCCCACCCATTTTGCTTAAGTCCCATCCCCTAAAGCTTGTGGTGTTCAAATGCTATGCTGTGCTTTATCAGAAACCATTCGGAAGGTTTTTGTTTTTTTTTTTTTTTTCTCGTTTATGTGGAAGTGCAGATGATAAGAGTTTTTCAAGAATCCAGAAGGTGGGCTGGGAATAGGTGTACTAAAAATGGAGGAACTAGAAGTGGGGGGAGGTGGGGCAAGAACAAAAGCTCCACAGACTGTTTGGATATTGGTTGTGGTTAAGAATAATTTCCATAAGTTTGATTACCTCTCACTAAGTTTCAGGCCTGATTTTATTGGGTGTATCGTGTAACTGGCTGTACTGGGTTTTGTTTTGTTTGTTTTTTTTTCCATGAAATTACCACATCTAATTATGTTTCCATTTCACAGGCTCCCTGGGGAGGGGAATGCAGGGTTACTGGGGCTGGGCCCAGAGGCAGCAGCACCAGGGAAAAGGATTCGAAAGCCCTCCCTGTTGTATGAGGGATTTGAGAGCCCCACAATGGCTTCAGTGCCGGCTTTACAACTGACCCCTGCCAACCCACCACCCCCGGAGGTGTCCAATCCCAAAAAGCCAGGACGGGTTACCAACCAGCTGCAGTACCTGCACAAGGTGGTGATGAAGGCTCTGTGGAAACATCAGTTTGCATGGCCTTTCAGGCAGCCTGTGGATGCAGTCAAACTGGGTCTGCCGGTGAGTAGGGATGGGATATTGGAGTGGGGGGAGGTATTGGGAATGAAAAAGAATGTGTGTGTGAATGGAGGTGGGCTGCTTAGTGTAGGTGCTGCGGCCCCTAGGGAGTTCCCATCTCTCTCCTGTAGGGCAGATAGCCACCAAATTTCTGGATTCTTGGTCCTTTGTGATTATTGATCCAACAGCTTGCTATCTTGGCATCTCTCATTGTGCCCTCCATGTGTCCTTCCTTAACTTTTGTGCCCTGGCTCCATTTTACAGATTCCCACCCCAGGTTGGGAGAGGACCACGGTGGCCAAAATTCTTAGCTTCTTCCTCTCCCTCATGCAGCCCATGGATAGCCAGCCCCAGAGGTAATGTCACAGGATGGGAAACCTTCCAGAGTTGGGAGGGAGGTGGGTGGTTAGAGAAGGGCACTAGGGGCCTCCCAACGGGTGCTAAGAATCCCATTCCATTATTTTCCTGTCCTTAGTTTAATTGGGGCCGCAGTTTAGGGGACTACATACTTTGATGCATAGGGGGTGTGTATGTGCGTGTTTGCTGGGGTCAGTGGTTTGCCTAGGAAAACCAGCACTTTTTGGTGGTTCTGACCTAGCATTTCTTTCTTTAGGATTATCACAAAATAATAAAGCAACCTATGGATATGGGTACTATTAAGAGGAGACTTGAAAACAACTATTACTGGGCTGCCTCAGAGTGTATGCAGGATTTTAACACCATGTTCACCAATTGTTACATCTACAACAAGGTGAGTTTTTCTGTGTGTTTATTAGTGGAGAGAGAGAATGATTCTGATATTGCTAGATATTTTGCTGGCATAATGTTTGTTTTTTTACTGTGGAAGGTATTTTCAGAGTAGGGAGGATCTAGAAAATCTGAACTCTAAAGGATACCACTGAACACAAGTGGCGTGGCTTCAGAGATCTAGTGGTAAAGGTTATTTAAGTAGAACATTTTCATACTTGGGGATGGTGGCCCTGTTTCTCAAAGAGAAACCTCCAGAGAGCTGAGTAGAGCAGAATCTATTCTCCTTGACGTTCTCATTCCCTTATTTTTTGAATTTTTTTCTTTACCGTGTTTTGAGGGACAGAATTGGGGAAGAACATGGAAATAAGTGGCCCAGTGTAGGTAATTTTCAGTACTTGATGACAGAGATGTCTGTCTGAGCAGGTGGGTAGTTTTGATACTTGGGGCTAGGAATTCCTCTCAGGAAAATGGTTTGTCTTTAGCTGGCATTTGAACCTTTCTGTTTGTGTTCCCTGTAGCCCACTGATGATATTGTCCTGATGGCACAAACATTAGAAAAGATCTTTCTACAGAAAGTAGCATCGATGCCACAAGAGGAACAAGAGCTTGTGGTGACCATCCCTAAGAACAGCCACAAGAAGGGGGCCAAATTGGCAGGTAGGAAGAGTGGCAGGCAGTTTTGCTAATGGAGACCAAAAGACAGAGAAGGTAATAGAACTAATCTTTTTTTCATTACTTTTTTTTTTTTTTTTTAGCACTCCAGGGCAGTATTACAAGTGCCCATCAGGTGCCTGCTGTTTCTTCTGTGTCTCACACAGCCCTATATACTCCACCACCTGAGATACCTACCACTGTTCTCAACATTCCCCATCCGTCGGTCATCTCTTCTCCCCTTCTCAAGTCTTTACACTCAGCTGGACCCCCGCTCCTTGCAGTCTCTGCAGCTCCCCCAGCCCAGCCCCTTGCCAAGGTAACAGATCTGTGGAGTTTTTTTGGGTGTTGGGAAGGGAAAGGACTCGGATGAGGTGGACCCTGGGGTAAAAGGCTCCCATCTTGTGTTTTTTTTCCTGCAGAAAAAAGGCGTAAAGCGGAAAGCAGATACTACCACACCTACTCCTACAGCCATCCTGGCTCCTGGTTCCCCAGCTAGCCCCCCTGGGAGTCTGGAGCCTAAGGCAGCACGTCTTCCCCCTATGCGTAGAGAGAGTGGCCGCCCTATCAAGCCCCCACGCAAAGACTTACCTGACTCTCAGCAACAACACCAGAGTTCCAAAAAAGGAAAGCTGTCAGAACAGTTAAAACATTGCAATGGCATTTTGAAAGAGTTGCTCTCTAAGAAGCATGCTGCCTATGCCTGGCCTTTCTATAAACCAGTGGACGCTTCTGCTCTTGGCCTGCATGACTACCATGACATCATTAAGCACCCCATGGACCTCAGCACTGTCAAGGTACCCACTGCATGGGGCAGATGGGATGCTCAGGCAGTGATTGGAACTTTGGGCTCAATAAAACAATCGGTCATTTATGGGCATACAGCAGTCTTGATTCTTGGTATTTTATTTTTTACAAAATGGTAATGGAGCAGAAGGCTAAGTACTTGATAATTGAGTTTGTATTTCTTGGAGTTTCAAACCGTATGGTGAGTTCGGTCTTTAGATCCATCCTATCCATGTACGTTTAAGTCCTACTTCGGAGCATTGGGTTAGGGGAGTATGGGGTTGGAAGGATAGTCAGAGGCCACTCACCCCTATCACTTAGAAATGGTTTTTTTTCTAGATGTAGACATTTCTTCAACCCACCCAAATTTCTTTGACTTCAAACTTGAACCCCAGGGCATAGATCTTTAAGGTCATCCCTATTTGTGCTCTCAAGAGAGGGCTACTCTTGTGGTGTCTGGGGTTGGCAGGGAAAGGTGAGTCTCCCTGCCTGTGCAGCTTCTGATGCTGCCTCCTTCTGCAGCGGAAGATGGAGAATCGTGATTACCGGGATGCACAGGAGTTCGCTGCTGATGTGCGGCTTATGTTCTCCAACTGCTATAAGTACAATCCCCCAGACCACGATGTTGTGGCCATGGCACGAAAGCTGCAGGTGAGTGGCACAGTTGAAATTTGAAGAACAAATGGGTCTGGGCAGAGGTTTTGTCATTTGCTACACAACCTCATTATGAGGATCTTTCAGTATGCATTGTTAACAAACTGGAACTATACCAACTACATCACTAATTGGCTGGGTATAATCAGGGCACAATTTGCTGACTGAGTGGAGTCTGCTTGGAATTCTCTTTCCTCTCTGCCCCTCCCTCACGTGTGCCTTCTCTCTCAAATATACTCAAAAAAATACCAGGGCACAATTCACTAGCATGGTTTTGAATGTGCTTTTTTTACTCCTAGGATGTATTTGAGTTCCGTTACGCCAAGATGCCAGATGAACCACTGGAACCAGGGCCTTTACCAGTCTCTACTGCCTTGCCACCTGGGTTGGCCAAATCCTCTTCAGAGTCCTCCAGCGAAGAAAGTAGCAGTGAGAGCTCTTCTGAGGAAGAAGAGGAAGAAGATGAGGAGGATGAAGAGGAAGAAGAAGAGAGTGAAAGCTCAGACTCTGAGGAAGAAAGGGCTCATAGATTGGCTGAACTACAGGAACAGGTATTTTGTCACTATAATCAGTTTATTTTGTAAGACATTGGTGCCCTGTTTTTGCCCTTTTTTTCCTCTAACTCCTTTTGATTCTACTTTATTTTTCCCATGGTGCACCTGATTCTTTTTTCTCCAGCTCCGGGCAGTACATGAACAACTGGCTGCCCTGTCCCAAGGCCCAATATCCAAGCCAAAGCGGAAGAGAGAAAAAAAAGAGAAAAAGAAGAAACGGAAGGCAGAGAAGCATCGCGGCCGAGCTGGGGTTGATGAAGAGGACAAGGGAACTCGGGCACCTCGCCCATCTCAGCCCAAGAAGTCCAAGAAAGCAAGTGGCAGTGGGGGTGGCAGTGCTGCTACACTAGGTCCCCCTGGCTTTGGACCTTCTGGAGGAAGTGGTACCAAGTAAGTTCTGAGAGGGTGAGAAGCAGAGATGGGCTTGGCTATTTCTGTAATCTCCAGGGGAGGATGCTTTCTCCCACTCCTTGCCGAGTTTTATCTAACCCAGAGGGCAGCACAGCTTTTCTGTAAGTGGTCAGGTGTAACAAACAGATTTTTGTCTGGTGTCCTGCAGAAGAAGCAGCCAAAGACCACATGGAAGCATGGGTATGACTGCGCCAATAAAAGTTTACTTGCACAAAACAGTTGGCAGGCCTGATTTGTTCCCTAGCTTGTTCCTCTTCTCCATACCAGTCTATACAATTCTTGTTTTCCGCAGTGGTGTGTATTAGTAGCGTTTTAGGGAGCAAAAAGATGGATTCGGGCCAGTATACCAATGTCTAGTTCTCAAAGCCCAGATTAAACGTAAAATGCTTGGCCTGTATAATTCCGAAAGAGAGTTTGGACTGAATTGGACAGTGGGAATGTGTTGGGAGTTAGTGATGCTTCCCTAATTGACAATTTTTTTTTTGCCTGTAGACTGCCCAAAAAGGCCACAAAGACCGCTCCACCTGCCCTGCCTACAGGCTATGATTCAGAGGAAGAAGAAGAAAGCAGACCCATGAGTTACGATGAAAAACGGCAGTTGAGTTTGGACATCAACAAATTACCTGGGGAGAAACTGGGTCGAGTCGTGCACATAATCCAGGCCAGGGAGCCTTCTTTACGTGACTCAAACCCAGAAGAGATTGAGATTGATTTTGAAACCCTCAAGCCATCCACGCTTCGAGAGCTTGAGCGTTATGTCCTTTCCTGCCTAAGAAAGAAACCTCGGAAGCCCTATAGTGAGTATGAAATAAATTGTACCACATTAATCTAGTAATCCTCATGTAGTTGGAGAAGGGGTAGTGAGCCGGGTATGCTTGATGCACTCATGATTGTCCACTTCCAGGGAGGCGGGATATGTTTGTCACTTCCTGCTCTTCAAGAAAGGAACTTGAGAACAACACTAGGTGCACTACAACTAGATACTTGCAATCTTAGGCCTGAAATGTTTTCTTTTTCTAGCCATTAAGAAACCTGTGGGAAAGACAAAGGAGGAGCTGGCTTTGGAAAAGAAGCGGGAACTAGAAAAGAGGTTACAGGATGTTAGTGGGCAGCTCAATTCCACCAAAAAGCCCCCCAAGAAAGGTGAGTATCCTGAAAGCTAGCACAAATTTGCTATATTTCCCTCTAGTCTTCTTGATAAATGGAGATCAGACTTCAACTCTTTAACCTTCAACCTTATTCTGCAGCAAGTGAGAAAACGGAGTCCTCCTCGTCGGCACAGCAAGTAGCAGTGTCACGCCTCAGCGCTTCCAGCTCCAGCTCAGATTCCAGTTCCTCCTCTTCATCATCCTCTTCTTCAGACACCAGTGATTCAGACTCAGGCTAAGGGGCCAGGCCAGATGGGGCAGGAGGCTCCGCAGGACCGGACCCCTAGACCACCCTGCCCCACCCTTTCCCCCCCTTGCTGTGACACTTCCTCATCTCATCCCCCTCCCCCCCACTGTAGGAGAGCTGGCTCTGCACGGGGGAGGGGTGCAGGGACATTTACTGAAGGAGGGACATAAATGGACAAAATAAGATGGAGTTCCCAGCCACATTGAGAGTGACCTCTTGGGCTTAGAGCCCCATTTAAAATGACTGGGGTGGGGCAGGGGTACAGGGTGGGAGTGGGCAAAGGCCCTGATACGGGGTTACCTGAGGCCATAGCTGCCCTGTTCACTTGTAAAGGCCCTGTTTTGAGGTTGTTTGTTCTAATTTATTTTAAGCTAGGTAAGGCTGAGGGGTGTGGGGCCATGGTCCCCTCAGCCTCCATGGGGAGGGAAAAAGGGGGAGCTCTTTTTTTACGTTGACTTTTTTTTTTTCTACTCTGTTTTCCCTTTTCCTTCTCCATTTGGGGCCCCTGGGGGTTTCAGTCATCTCCCCATTTGGTCCCCTGGATTGTCTTTCTTTGTCTGTTGATTCTAACTTGTAAATAAAGAAAATATTATTCAAATTTTGAGTTACCTTAATAGCGTTTGCTTTTGTAGTGTTACAAAAGGAGCATGATCTAATTGAGAAATTTGAGGAAAATATTCCTGAGGTGACAAAACAGAAGAGCCCTCCTGTAGTTGTATTGTCTCTTAGTTTTTAAACCAGGTTGGCTGTTCCTGTGGTAAATTCATCTGCTTTTTGTAAAGTAATGCTTGGAAATAATCTTCATAGGTTTAGAACTCAAGATAGGTTCTGAGGTGTTCCTCTTTAGTGCTCTGTGTGGATTATTTCCTGAACACACAGACCAAATGTAAACGGAATGGATGGTAGCCAATGGCAGGTATTTTTTTGTATCCTGCATCTGACTTGAGAAGGCAGTTGTGCTTGCTTTTGAAATTTTCTCCTTACCCTCAAATTCCAGATTTACAGAGCCCTGCAGTTTATTAATAAAATGCAATCCAGCAATTTTTGCCAAATTCAGATGATAAAAACTCATCTTCAGGGCACCTGGGTGGTTCAGTCAGTTGACCATCCAACTTCAGCTCACATCATGGTCTCCTGGTTCATGGGTTCAAGCCCCATGTAGTCCACTTCAGATTCTGTCTCCCTTTCTGACCCTTCCCCACGTGGCATGCACTACTCCCCCCCCCCCCCCAAAAAAAAAAACATTAAAAAAACTAAACCTCCGTAAATGTAATGCCCTGTCTTAACGAGAGACTGTATATATAGTTCAGGGTACTGTGATACATGGGTTCTGGAACTGGGGACTAACCACAAAAGTAAAAGACCTTTATAGCTTAGTATATCAGACCATCATAGCAAACTTGATGTAAGGTCTGGATGTTAATGTAGAGAAAATGGTCTATTCTACCGTAAGTGTTGCCAGAAACAAGGTGTAGGGTATAATCTGGTTTGGAGAAGGTAGAGAAGATTTTGGAAGCAAATTGAACTATAGCAAGGGGTTTTCCACCCTTACCACCTACTAAGTCTCCAGTAAAGCTTTCTTAAAATACTGTAATAATTTCGGGATACTGTCTTTATGAGTTCTCATTAAATTGGGGTTTGGGCAATGTTTGGAAGTTCAGGAGACAGTGATGCACAAGTTAGGGTTGAGAACCACTTTTTAAGATTTTTGGAAAGCCCTTAGTTTAAAGGAGAGGAGACCCCTGATTTGGCCTTTAGCCAACTTAATTGTGGAACTCAGTAACTGGATTTCTTTGAGCTCTGGTCCTCATGAAGAGTGATAGAAAAGATTTGGGAAATTTGGACACTTGTGTTTTAATGTTTATTGTGAGAACATGAGCAGGGGAAGGACAGAATCCCCAGCAGGCTCTCGTGCTCCTGGTGTGGAGCCTGACATGGGGCTTGATCTCATGAGCTGAGATCATGACCTGAGAGCCAAAATCAAGAGTTGGAACTTAACCAACTGAGCCACCCAGGCGCCCCTGGACATACTTTTTTATTGGCTTATTTTTGAGAGGAAGTGGGGGAGGGGCAGAGGGGGAGACAGAATCCCAAGCAGGTTCCATGCTGTGCTGTCAGTGCAGAGCCCAACATGGTGCTTGAACCACGAGATAATCACCTGAGCCAAAATCCAGAGTAGGACACAACTGATAGAGCCACCCAGGAAGCTCTGAATGTTCTTAATAAAGTTTGTTGTGGAGGTAGGATAGGAATTAAGTCTAAGAAGGAATAAATAAACATTGAGATGATGCATGTCTATATGTGCAAGATTACATCTTGTTTCAAAAGTACAAGGTTTGAGTTGGATTAGTTTGGGGGAGGCTAGTTGCAGAATCTTAAGGCAGTATGGCTGCATCCCCTTCTGTGCATGTACTCCTAAGACTTTTATTATAGTCTGGGAAAATGAATTTTAACCATCAAAAGGTGAGTTTCCAACGTAGTGTCTTTGGTGGTACCTTAGTATACCTCAACCTAAACTGAGAACACCACTAAAGGCAGTTAAGCAAAGGTGAGGGAGCTCATTGCCTGGATTGCAGAACAGCCAGAGATAGACCTGCGTTAACACCTCCCACCCTGCCACATTGGGCCATTTGCAAATGTGTATGGATTTCCCAAGACTCAGGTTTTTGATAATCCTTGCTGTGGTCCCTGACCTTTGCTTCAGTTTGGGCCATTCTGTCCTTTGATTTACTTTTAACCTTAGATTAATTTACTGATCCAAGCCCCAGGTGTACTCTATCCCATAGTACCCTTTCAGCATGTTATTAAATTTCAGGAGTCAGATTGAGTGCTACCTTGGTTGAAATTCCTGTCTTCCAGCATAACCAATCTCCAGCCTGACTAGAGGGACACAAACGTGGAGCCTTCCTGTGGGTGTTCCTCCCGTGCTCTTCCCAGTTCTTGAAGCCATGGGTTCTACTGCCTCTAATGGCTCCTGTGGGAGCTTTTATTCAGTCAACATTTTCTGGACTCCCCGGCTTGCCTCTTATTTTTCAATAAACTATTAGGTCAATAGACCTAGACACTGCCAAAGTTGGGTGATGTGGGGTGAAAATAGAGAACAAGCCCCGCCTGCCTTCACGAAGCTTGCTCTGTCAATAGAGTTGAATTACTAACTCTCATGGTACATGGTGCTGATGGGCTCCAAGATAAGGGCATGACAGTCGTCCCAGACACTTAATCCTTACTGTATGCCACTGGTAGGGAACTGATCTGATGTTTCGATGATCTCACATCTTTGCTTCTTTCCCCTTTCCTGGATCATAAGCTTAGTTCAAGCTCTGCAAAATCCTGCTAGCTGATCTCCAGAACTGAATGGGATAGCTTGCTGGCCCCCTAGTTTATGGGGGTGGGGACAACATTAGGCAACAAATGAGGTTGGTTTTTTGGGGTTTTTTTTAATGTTTGTTTTTGAGAGTGCAAGCAGGGGAGGGGTGGAGAGAGGGAGACAGAGGATCTGAAGCAGGCTCTGCGATGACAGGCTGACAGCAGGGAGTCTGATGTGGGGTTTGAACTCAAACCGCAAGATCGTGACCTGAGCTGAAGGATGCTCAACAAACTGAGCCACCCAGGTGCCCCCAATCACAGTTTTTAAGAAAAACCGTAAGTACTTCTAGCCCCACAATATGCAAAGATTTGTAAAAAGCCTAGAGGGTGTTTATCTGAGAGATCTCTAAGCTCAGATCCATTCTGACATCTCAGAAGGATGAGAAGTGTTGTGCTGTTTCCAGGAGGAGGGGAAACAGGCAGAAAGAACATTGCCCGCAGAAAAAATAGTGGAGATAAACTGCAGAATGCTGAAGCAGCATGAATGAAAGGGTGAGTGCTTCCAGGTAAGACCAGAAGGCAGAGCTAGACCAACAGGCAGAGCATTTAGGCCACAATAAAGATGTGAAATTTTATCCTAAAGCCTTTAATTATAGCTCACATTTATTGAACACTCACTATGCCAAACAGTATACTGAAAACAACTCATTTTGTCTTCATTATGTCCGATGAAGTAAGTCTAATCCCCATTTAACAGATGAAGAAATGAGGCACAGACGGCTTAAGGAACTTGCCCTAAGTTGCAACATGAGCTAGTGAGTGCTGAGGTGGGAATCGAACCCAGCAATCTCTGGCTCCAGGAACTACTACCCTCGAATTCCAATACTGTGGGCTGGTGAGGTGCCAGGAGACACATCTTTTGAATAAATTGCAGCAGGAAGAACCATGTTGGGTGGGTGGGGCATCGAGAAGGAATGAAGAGTGATTATTTAGAAAGCAGTTCCTATAAGAAGATAGAGGTTTGGAGTGGAGAGATGGCAATGTAGGTGAAGAGACTGGAAAAATGTGAAAACTATGTAGGAGATAAAAATGGATGGGATCGTTCTCCACACACCACAGGAAGAGCAGAGTCATGGAAGTTTGATAGTTCGTTGACTAAAGGCATGCCACCTGGCTGACTGGCAGGAGTGAAGGAAACCAACAAGGCTGCCCCAGCAGCTGGAGTTCAGAGGCACATGTTGCCAGTCACGGAGGGTCTTTGGCGCCCCCTGGTGAGCATGATACCCATGACTTGCTCCTGGATATTTCAGGTATTCTTGTGGCCACCCTCCCATCTTTCTGTTCTTTCCTTCTTACTTTCCTATACTTCAGGTCTTGAAACATGAACTACACCTTATGACACAGAGGTCCTTGTCTCCTTTGACCTCTGAAGCATCCCATGTGGCTTCCCCTGGCTCTCCTACTTTTCAGACAGCTCCTCTTTTCTTCTCAAAAGCCTACCTCAGCCAACAACTGAGAAGTTATTGTCCCTCACGTTACCTTGCTTGGTCCTCTTCTGCTTTATTTGCACAACATTTCTAGGCAATTTTACCCATTCTTCTGGAGGCAATTCCCACCCATAAAATCTGTTTCTGTCCAGACCTTGCTCCGAAGTTCCAAGTCTGTTCTCAGCTGCCAAATGGCAATGTCCTGGGGGGCTCCTGGCACTTGGTACATGTTCCAAAGAGATCCCATCTTTTCCCACACACGCACCTCTGTGAGTTATCTATTTATGTATCAAGCACTCCTAGAGAACTCACTAATGTGCCAGGCACTTACGAGTGCCTTTACGGTCAAGTCCTCACAAGAACACCATGAGTTAGGTACCCATCACCCTTTCGTAGATGAGGACACTGAGGCTCAGAGCTACTCAGGAACAGTTGCACAGTAAATAAGTAACAGAGCCAGGATTATTAATGTACCATCATTCTCCCAGTCAATGGAGCCAGAGCCCCAGTGATCTAGATCTAGATCTAGATTTCTCCCCCTCACTCTCCTCCTCTGTTCGTCGGTCAAGGCCTGTTGACCCTTCCTCCATCACTTCTCTCCTATCAGTGCCCCTGTGAGGCTGATCTGTCACAAATCTCTGCTCACTGGTTTTCTGTCCACAGTCTCATTTTCACCGTATCCATCCCTCACACTGTAGCTGCCAGAGAGATCTTTCAGAAAAGAAATCTGATCATGTTGCTTATTATTACCCTTCAGGTTTAAACTCCTTTGCAAGGCCTCTATCTAGCCCTTGTGACCTCTACAAGGTTATATTTCTCATTTTCCCTTCCTTGAACTCTGTACTCAACTCAGAGAAAAAGATAGGCCTTCCCAGATTCTCCCATGCTGCTTAGCGCCATCAGGCCTTGGCACATGCTGTCTTCTCTGCCCGGAATATCCTCTTTCCCCCATCAGCAAATCACACATAATTTCGAAGAGCAACTTGTTCCCTCCGCTATAAAGACCTTTCTGACTGTCCCTCCACCTCCCATGATACATACACACAATTTCCAAAGGACCTCATTGAGCTTCTAACTGTGCACTATCCACCTCCAATCCAACCACAGCCCTGTCTCCAGACTCCAGTGGGAGTGTCTGGCGTTGAGTTAAAGTGGCCTCTCTATTGTAGCTGATCTGCTCATCAGCCTTGGAGGGAGGACTCTCCCTATGAACAATTAGACAACTTCAGTTTTTCAGTTCACACTTAAGCGCTTCCTTCCTCCTCAGTTTTACCCCCTATGTCTCTTACATCTCCTTTATGAGGTGGGAACTGTGTCTTGTTGTTTGTTTGTTTGTTTTAAGTAAGCTTCACACCTACTGCAGAGCCCAATGGGAGGCTCGAACTCACGACCCTGAGATCAAGACCTGAGCTGAGATCAGGAATCAGACACTTAACCACCTGAGTCACCCAGGCGCCCCTGTGTCTTGTTCTTTATAACCTTAACCTGCCCAGTGCCTGGGGAAATAATTTGAATATAAGCATAAATGATGGTTAAACTACCTCTTGGCATTTGCATCCATCCCAGGTACCTCAGCACCGATCCCAACAAGAGGATCATCGTCTCTGCCGTGGGGCTGGCAGGCCTGGGAGCTGAGGTTGAGACGGGCGTATCACCAAGGTGTGGTAAAAGTAGGGTAACCAGCCACCCCTGGCTTATCCAGGACTGAGAAGTTTTAGCTATAAATAGGGGAAAATCTCAGGCAAATTGGGACAAGTGGTCACCTCATAAATGGGAGACAAAATCACTCTGGCCATACAGGGAGATAGTAAGAGCTAACATACTCTAGGCATTTTCTATTTTCCGAGCCCTGTGCTTATTACATTACATACATCGTCTCATGATTCCTACAACATATAATGCTTTATCATTAGATTCTATTATGCCCACCTAATAGAAGAGAAAGCAGAGGCTCACAGAGCCTGAACTTGGCCTGAATCATGGGTTCCAAAGTCCACGTTTCTCTGCTATACCGTGTTGTCTCGGGATTCCATCAACCACCCTCTCCCCTCATGCCCTGCCCTCTGCCCACCGTGCCAGCAGACCCCTCTCCCTGAGGTACCAGGCCTGTCACTTGCAGTGAGGCCTTACGTCAACCTAAGGTGGCCAAGATAAGAGTAGTTCCTTGTGCAAGTGAGAAGAGCTAGGAAACATTCATACATAATATTCCTCGCTTGTGTTTACCAAACGAGGACATAGCTACTCTCATCAGGTAGGCTAACGTAGGATTTGAGGTTGGAGTAGAAAAGGAATTTATTCTCCAAGGATAAGAATTTTTGCCAGGTGTTGGTTTGAACAAGGAGTGTTGCTAAAGTACTCTTCTGTCAGTTCAACTGTCAGACCTCAGAGAGTCAGCTTCTGTTACGATTTCTGAGACCATGACAATGTAACAGGATTCAATCAATGAATACTTTGTCCTCTTCTGCCCCCGGCAGTGTGTATGTTGGAACTGGCTTCCCCCATTCAGGCAGGTTGTAGAGACAGAGAGTTCCTCCAAAAATGATTATTACCTCTCCTCCTGCCTAGTCTTTGCTTCTCACCCAGAGTTGCTACAAAAAGGAGACAGTTTTGCTCATCCCTTTTCTTCTCTCTCAAAAAGACAAAAACAAAGACAAACCCAGTTTTTAAGGTTTCCTAAGTTTGCATGTATGCTTTTTTAAAAAAAATTTTTTAAATCTTTACTTTTGAGAGAGAGAGAGAGAGAGAGAGACAGAGTGTGAGTGGGGGAGGGGCTAAGAAAGAGGGAGACACAGAATCTGAAGCAGGCTCCAGGCTCTGAGCTGTCGGCACAGAGCCTGGCGTGGGACTCGAACTCATGAGCCGTGAGATCATGACCTGAGCTGAAGTCGGATGCATGTATGCTTTTAACTCCAACTCCAGGGAAATGAGAGCTGAAAAGTTACTAGGAGAGGGCCAGCAAGTCCTGCATCCCTGTCAGAGGGGACCTTCATGCCCTTTAATGGGACACAGAATGATGGGTGTTCTCCCAGATCCGTGGTTACCATGACACTGTGTTCTATGTTCTTGATTTGAGAAAGAACAAACACTACTCAATCCCCCTACACCCTTTGGTTTCTGTGTCAGGTTTCTGGTTCACCTACTGCCTTCCATAAAGAGTTCTCCTTACTTGGCCCCCAGTTCCCTGGGATCTAGTCAGCGACCTGGTGCTGAGACTGGCCATGACCCTCTGCTTAGATTTCTTCCCCTTAAAATTCTGCATCCTTTTCTGGACTTCATTCTAACCACAGCGACCAAAGCCACTGATCTGCTGCTCTTGAATGCATCTCCCCCCACTCAGCCTGATTCCCCAGTATCCTCCTGCTTTTCCATCGTTGTCTGGTCTTGCAAATAGACCCTGCAGAACCCCACAGTGATTTCACCAAAGGTTTGGCCAGAATTAAAAGTTGAGTGCAGAGAGAACACTGAGCAGCAAGGGGACAACTTGGGGGTGGAGAGGCTGGTTCTAAGAGCAGTTCTGTGGGTAGGGGGGGTCTGCTTCCAAATATGGGAGAAAAACAAAACAGAAAAAAACTTGCTTCTACAGAGTCTGCGAGAAAGCCAGGGAAGAGAAATTGACACTTGCTGGCTCTTGCTAACTGCCAGGTATTTTGACAGGTACTTCCCTTGTCAGTCCCCACAACATCTCTATCACACATGCATTATTGTTCTTATTTTAGAGATGAGGAAACTCTGACTTAATGTGAAGAAGATCACATTAGCTAGTAAGACAGGATAAGGCTAATTTCAAAGTTTATGTTCTTTCTTCTATACCAAAGGATTGGGGTTATAGTCTGGATATAAGCAAGAAAGGAATTCACAGGTGAAATTTAGAAAACATCCAGAAAAAACATCCAGATAGTAACTCCACTAATCTAAACTGAAGAATAAGGCTAGAGATACACACACACACACACACACACACACACACACACACACCACACAAATTTCTATCTATCTATCTATCTATCTATCTATCTATCTATCATCTATATATCTATAACTATATCTATATCTGCTATCATCTATCATATCTGTATCTTTTTCAATGTAGCTTTTCCCCAGTGTTTCTCCATGAGGTAGAAAATTAATTTTTTCACCAAACCCAAGTAATTGAGTTTAACTCAAGAATTACTAGGAAGTGTGAAGACACCCAGACGAAATGAAACCACCTTGTTCCACAAGTACAGATGAGGGAATTCCCAGTGTTAGCTTTTTCTGTGTGAAGAGGAACCAGGCTGAGTAGAAATCATTCACTCTGGGCTGAGTAGTATCTGGTGTCCTGAAGCCACCCCCTCAGGCTTGGCTTAAGTACTGGAACCTTGATGAAGGACGAGGTCTTTGGGAACCAGAAGGTAGATGATGGAGGACATGGATGCTGTGACAAGATGGACAGGTCCACAAAAGGAAAGTGTGGGGTGGGGAATATCTGGGGTTGTACTGACCAGGTAAGAAGGACAGAAAAAGGATAACAAAAATTAAAGACCAGGAATAAGAATTATGAGAACTTGTTTGGGGTTTTAGAAACTTTGCATGGTCTCCATTTTTACTATTTTTTATTAATCTTGTCTATTTCCTGATTGGAATTGTCAGTAATATCTCAACCATGGATAAAAGTACAAAATTACAAATCATTCTAATATTTTATAGTTCAATTTATTCTTGGTGTTCCTGATTTGACTATAGACACCACTGTAGTAACCTCTGACTACAGAACATGTTTTTTAAAGGACAAGACATTGATGAAGCCATTGTAGGACTCCAGAGATAAAATGACACTGTGCTTTGAACCCACCAATGAAAAAGTGGCTAGAAGAAATGATCAAATTTTATGTAGGTATTTTTTTTTATGTAGGTATTTAAATAACCATGTAATGAACAGAAAATTAAAGGCATTACACTATGTTTATTTCATTTTAGTTAAAATCATAGAACAAAATATTAAAATTGTTCATACTTAAATTTATAAAATATCTATTCCAGAGCAGTAATTATTCAGTAGGTGACATACATTAACTCATGAGTTCAGGAATCCGGTACGTCTCATTTAATTTTTCACTGCTTTCAAATACAGCATAGCATCACAAACACGCACACGCACACACACATACACGTCTTATTATGAAAATTCTAAACATATAGAAAAGCTGGGAAAAACACAAAGAATACTTGAACTTAGATTCAACACCCATCAAGATTTTACCATATCTGTTTTAATTATGTGTGCGGTGTGGGGTGGGGATCTGAATCCATTTCAATATAAAGACCTCATGGCATATCGTCTCTAAATGCTTTAGCATAAAGAGGTTTTGCTATGTAACCACAGTACTACAATCATAGTGAACAAAACTGAAAATAATTTTCTAATATCATTGATTACCATGTCTATATTCAAATTTCCCCATTTGTCTCTAGAATGTCTTTATATCTGTTTTTCCCTAAAGATGTTGTCAAGAATCACCCATAAATCTGACTGTAATGTTTCTTGGTTCTCTCCTGATACTCCCCAAACCCCCATCTTTTTTCCACATTGTCTTTTTAAAGAGACCAGACTAGTTGTCTTGTAGAATATTCCACAGCCTGAGTTTGTATGATTGTTTCTTCATGGTTTCATTTGACTTATTCCTCTAATCCAATGTATCTTCTATAAACTAGAACTTTGAACTAAAGGCTTGGTTATATTCAGATTAAAGATTTTTGGCAATACTTCTTCATAGGTGATGTCACATACCTCCTCAGGAGGTATATATGATTACTGTCTTGTTATCCCATTGTTGACGGAGCCAAGTTTGATCACTGAGTTGAAATGGTGATAGCCAGATCTCTCTCCTCTGTAAAGGTATTTTCTCCCTTTTGTCAATAGCAAACAACCTATGGGCATGATACTTCATTCATCATGATGTGACTCATTAGTTATCCATCATCTGTCCCCCTAATGATTTTAACATCAGTGATGCCTTCCCTGAATCAATGATCATATTAGAGTTGTAAAACATTAATTTTTGAATTCTATTTCTTCTACACTTATTGTCTGGCAGTCACACAAAAGGGACAACTTTTCTCATCAAGGGAACCATAGTTTCTTCTGAAAATCAGGGAATATTCTTGTTTTCAAGTACCAATTTTCCAAGTTAGGAATTAGAATATCACATCCAGTGATAACAGAAACGTTTTGTTGTTTGTTTATTTTAGCTTTATCTGATTATTATAAGGGCCTTGTGGGTTTTTAAATATTTGACATGTTTGATTATCATCATTTTTTGATACTTAAATTGTCCCAGATTTGGCCAATGGGAGCCCCTTCAAGCTGGCTGCTCTTTCCTTTTGACAAGCCCCTATTAGTCTTTGAACACTTACTTGTTTTCTGAAACAAGTTTGCTTTGTATTTTCCCTAACCCAGACCTGAAATCAATCACTTCTCTAAGAAGCTCCATTTCCTTTCGTTGGGTATTTAGAAAACACAATCTGTGCACTTGGGATGCTCATTACTACTGAGGTATCGTTGCATTCAGTCTCTTTCATTCACTGGAACTAAGAGATACATATACTTACAAATCATTAATTAAAATTGGCATTTCTAACTAAAATGCAACATTAGTGATTTAATTCAGATGCTTTTTTACATTAAGTTAATTCATTCATAATTAATTAAATTTAATTCAGATACATTAAAAGTCTTGGTTCCTAAAAAAACAAATCTTGGTTCCTAATTACATGACAACAGTAATTACTGATTTGTTTCATCCTATAATATACATAACATAGTTTCAAAATAATAATATAATCTTACTATTAACAATAAAACTACTGAATGACATTCAAGGTTTTGGTAATTCTTTTTGTCCTTAGGATATATTCCACTAAGAATATATAGTACTGTCTTCTAATATTAATTAAACTCTTTTCTTTGTGTAGTATGTTTCTGTTTGTTTTAAATTTTAGGGGGTTTTTTGTTCAATTTTTATAAAAAGTGTAAAGTATTTATATATTTCAAAAGTCAATATTCATTTTTATCCTTATTTTCTCAGACTCATTCCCTCAATTCTATTCTCCTCTCCCAATCCCATTTTCATCAATTTTTAGCTTATCCTTCCAGTATAGCTTTTTTCAAATACATACCTCTCTTCTTTCTTACCCCAAAGGCAGCACATACTATATATAATGCCTTCCTATCTTGCATTCTCCACAAAATCCTAGAGATCTCTCCATATCAGCTCAAAGAGATCTTCCTCATTCTTCTAACAGCTTTATGTTACCCCATTGTGTGGAAGTACCATTGCTTTTCAACCCTTACTAGACATGTTGCCAATCTTTTGCTATTACAAAAAATGACATGACAGTCTTAAAAGGCAGATGACTATATAATAAAGACTGAATGTTTGACATTTCCTTACACATATTAAAGCATGTTTTCAGGGCTCCTGGTGGCTTATTGGTTAAACATCCGACTTCGGCTCACATCACGATCTTAGAGTTCAGGAGTTCGAGCCCCACATCCAGCTCTGTGCTGACAGCTCAGAGCCTGGAGTCTGCTTCAGATTCTGTGTCTCCCTCTCTCTCTGCCCCTCCCCCACTCACATTCTGTCTCTCTCTCTCAAAAATAAATAAACATTAAAAAAATGTTTAAGTATATTTTATGTACACTACCAAAACTGAAACAGGAAGAAATAGAAAATTTGAACAGCCCCATAACCTGTAAGGAAATCGAATTAGTAATCAAAAATCTGCCAAAAACAAGAGTCCAGGGCCAGATGCCTTGCCAGGAGAATTCTACCAAACATTTAAGGAAGAGTTAACACCTATTCTCTTGAAACTGTTCCAAAAAATAGAAATGGAAGGAAAACATCCAAACTCTTTCTATGAAGCCAGCATTACCTTGATTCCAAAACCAGACAGAGACCACACTAAAAAAGGAGAACTATAGACCAATTTCCCTGATGAACATGGATGCAAAAATCCTCAACAAGATATTAGCCAACTGGATCCAACAATACATTTAAAAAATTATTCACCACGACCAAGCGGGATTTATACCTGGGATGCAGGGCTGGTTCAATATCTGCAAAACAATTAACGTGATTCATCACATCAATAAAAGAAAGGACAAGAACCATATGATCCTCTCAATAGATTCAGAGAAAGCATTTGACAAAATACAACATCCTTTCTTGATAAAAACCCTCAAGAAAGTGGAGACAGAAGGAGCATACCTCGAGATCATAAAAGCCATATATGGACGACCCAACACTAATATCATCCTCAATGGGGAAAAACTGACAGCTTTCCCCCTAAGGTCAGGTCCACTCTCACCACTGTTATTCAACATAGTATTGGAAGTCTTAGCCTCTGCAATCAGACAACACAAAGAAATAAAAGGCATCCAAATTGGCCAGGAGGAGGTAAAACTTTCACTCTTCACAGATGACATGATAGTCTATATGGAAAACCCAAAAAATTCCACCAAAAAAACTGCTAGAATTGATTCATGAACTCAGCAAAGTTGCAGGTTATAAAATCAATGCACAAAAATAGGTTGCATTCCTATACACCAACAATGAACCGACAGAAAGAGAAATCAAGGAATCGATCCCATTTACAGTTGCACAAAAAGCCCCATAAAATACCTAGGAATAAATCTAACCAAAGAGTTGAAAAATCTATACACTGAAAACTATAGAAAGCTTATGAAAGAAATTGAAGAAGACACAAAAAATGGAAAAAGATTCCATGCTCCTGGATAGGAAGAACAAATATTGTTAAAATGTCGATACTACCCAAAGCAATCTACATATTCAATGCAATCCCTATCAAAGTAACACCAGCATTCTTCACAGAGCTAGAACAAATAAATCATCCTAAAATTTGTATGGAACCAGAAAAGACCCTGAATAGCCAAAGCAAACTTGAAAAAAAAAAAAAGCAGGAGGCATCACAATCCCAGACTTCAAGCTACATAACTGTAATCATCAAGACAGTATGGTACTGGCACGAGAACAGACACTCAGATCAATGGAACAGAATAGAGAACCCAGAAATGGACCCACAAACGTATGGCAACTAATCTTTGACAAAGCAGGAAAGAATATCCAATGGAATAAAGACAGTCTCTTCAGCAAGTGGTGCTGGGAAAACTGGACAGCGACATGCAAAAGAATGAATCTGGACCACTTTCTTACACCATACACAAAAATTAACTCAAAATGGATGAAAGACCTCAATGTAAGACAGGAAGCCATCAAAATCCTTGAGGAGAAAGCAGGCAAAAACCTCTTTGATCTTGCCTGCAGCAACTTCTTACTCAGCACGTCTCCAGAGGCAAGGGAAACAAAAGCAAAAATGAACTACTGAGACCTCATCAAAATAAAAAGCTTCTGAAAAAAAAAATCTTCTGCACAGCAAAGAAAACAATCAATAAAACTAAAAGGCAACCGACAGAATGGGAGAAGATATTTGCAAATGACATAACAGATAAAGGGTTGGTATCCAAAATCTATAAAGAACTTATCAAACTCAACATCCAAAGTCAAATATTGCAGTGAAGAAATGGGCAAAAGACATGAATAGACACTCTCCAAAGAAGACATCCAGATGGCCAACCGAGACATGAAAAAATGTTCAACATCACTCATCATCAGGGAAATAGAAATCAAAACCACAATGAGATACCACCTTACACCTGTCAGAATGGCTAACGTTAGCAACTCAGGCAACAACAGATGTTGGCAAGGATGCGGAGAAAGAGGATCTCTTTTGCATTGTTGGTGGCAATGCAAGCTGGTACAGCCACTCTGGAAAACAGTATGGAGGTTCCTCAAAAAACTAAAAATAGAATTACCCTACAACCCAGCAATTGCACTACTAGGCATTTATCCAAGGGATACAGGTATGCTGTTTCGAAGGGGCACATACACCCCCATTTTGGTGGCAGCACTATCAACAATAGCCAAAGTATGGAAAGAGCCCAAATGTCCAGCGATGGATGAATGGATAAAGAAGATGTGGTGTATATATACAGTGGAGTATTACTTGACAATCAAAAAGAATGAAATCTTGCCATTTGCAACTACGTGGATGGAACTGGAGGGGGTTATGCTAAGTGAAATTAGTCAGTCAGAGAAAGACAAAAATCATATGACTTCACTCATATGAGGACTTTAAGAGACAAAACAGATGAACATAAGGGAAGGGAAACAAAAATAATATAAAAACAGGGAGGGGGACAAAACAGAAGAGACTCGTAAATATGGAGACACACTGAGCATTGCTGGAGAGGTTGTGGGAGGAGGGATGGACTAAATGGGTAAGGGGCATTAAGGAATCTACTTCTGAAATCATTGTTTCACTATATGCTAACTAATTTGGATGTAAATTTTAAAAATAAATACATAAATACATAAATAAATAATAAAATTTAAAAATAAAAAATAAAAAAAATTTTAAGTATATCTTAGAAAAAAATATTACTTGTATTTATTCATTTTTGGTTCAGTTATTAGCATTCTTTGCAATACTTGTTTCATGGAACAATTTAAGAAATGCTAGGTGTACTTCATGATGAGTGTGCAGACTAATGGATTTGACAAATGTAAGATGTTCAGACTAGTGCATGGCACATTGGCAGTGTCCAATAAAAGAAAGACAATAATCATAATAAAACTAATAATGTTATTAACAGCAGAAAAAGTTTGATCACAGGCTAGCTTCCATTAGCTCCTGAGTAGTGATGGTGCGATAGAAAGAATTTGGGCTCCAGCATCATATAGACCTCCCCAGCCACCTTCTAAATGTCTGACCTTGGGCCAAGTTGTATAATTTCAACCCCTGTTTCCCCCTCAGTAAAATGGGTATAATTATTCTAAGCTTTCAAGTTGACTGTAAGAGAGAAATGAAATAATGCATGGTGGCAAAATATTGTTTTTCTTTTCTTTTCTTTTCTTTTCTTTTCTTTTCTTTTCTTTTCTTTTCTTTTCTCTGTACTCAATTTTGTGACATAGAGCCATGGCAGGTGTCATCATCAAGACTCTTCCTAACTTCCAGCTTTGAATCCTTAAAGCCTGAAGCATGCTTGATATTACCCCAGGTATCCCAGACATTATTCTAGGGAGAGAATAATGCCTTTGAGAGGCAGTAAGGCAAGCCAGAGAGAGGAGACTCTCCCAAACTGTGGAAAGCACAATTATCTGTGGATCCTAAGAGAGCCCCGTTCCCTTGCAGCACCCAAAGCAGGTGGGGAGGCCTCTGGGGAAAAGGAAAGGTGTCCCACGTGGGACAGTCCTGCTCCAGTGCACTGGGGCTCACTCCTCACCAAAAATTTCTCTATCCCCCGCCTGATGCAAAACAGCAAAGCTGCCACTGTGAAAGACCATGTAGGCTAAGACCCAGGCATCCTAGAGAGAGCCAGTCTGGACATATGCAAGAAGACAGAAGGGCTTATCTAATGTTCCAGTGTGGTGTCAATGCCTTAGAACAACCATGAAAGAGGGAAGCCCCAATAATATCTGAGGCTGAATTTACCAACTATTTAATGAGGGAGAGGCTTGGTTTTGAGTACAATTTAAGACTTTTTAAAAAAAAATTTACTACTTGCAGAGCATCTGGGTGGCTCAGTAGGTTAAGCGTCTGACTCTGGCTCAGGTCATCATCTCACAGTTTGTGAGTTCCAGCCCCTCCTTGGGCTCTGTGCTGACAGCTCGGAGCCTGGAGCCTGCTTCAGATTCTGTGTCTGCCTCTCACTCTGCCCCACCCCCACTCATGCTCTCCCTCTCTCTCTCACAAAAATAAATAAACATTAAAAATTTTTTTAATTTACTACTTGCATTTTCTGCATGATTTTCTAGATTTTGTGGACCACAATTCAAACTCACTATGTATGAAAAAGCATTTATATAAAGGTCTGGCACATTATTTTCTTTAATGGGTAGCCACTGTTATTAACACCAGCTGCAGAACAGTGGGATAAGGCTCAATCTGCAGCAAATAAAATGGAATTTAGTAGGCATCCACAAATGTTTTAATGCCTTGTGTGTTCCAGATAATAGGACAGGTGTTGGAAATATGAGATACCGACTTACCTTGTTGTAGTGAAGCAGCAAAGGAAGACACACAACACAGCTAGCTCTGACACGTGGGAGAATGTCGTAGGTCCTAGTGAGAGAATGGGCAAAATACTGTGGCCTGGGATTGGAAAGGCTTCACAGAAACTGCATTTAATTGGGACCTCGGGAAGGACAGGTAAAATGTTGATTGATTGGCAGAGGAAGACAGGTCTAGCACAGAGATTAGTATGTGCAAAGGCAGGGAGGTGTAAACATATCTTGAGAATTCTGTGTGACTTCACACTGACTGTTTTCAGGGGAGCTATTAGGAATAAGGTTAAAAATGTACATCAGGGACAGTTTAAGAAGGATCTTCTTCACCCTGTGGGTAATAGAGCATCCATGGAATTTAAAGCTGAAGGAAGAGAAAAGAAAATATCTGAGAAGCTTCTAGAGAGAAAAAACAACACATCATCACATACAAGTTCCAGGATTATGAATATCTTTTGGCTTCTCAACAATAACGTTAGAAGCTAAAAGACTACAGAGAAGTGACCTAAAAATTCTGAAGAAATGATTTTGAATCTTGAATTTTACACGCAACTGCTATCATTCAAGTGTTTGAGTGGAATAAATATATTTTCTGACATGAAAAGCATAAAAATTTGCTTCGTATGTACTCTTTCTCAGGAAGCTAAAAGAGGGTGTGCCTCTCTAAAATAAAGCATTAGACCACAAAAGGGTAATTACTGGATTTAAGAAACAGAAGGCCCAACACAGAGGACAGGTAAATCCTGACAAGGATGGTGAAGGGTGATCCCAGGATGACAGCTGTGTCATTGAGGGCAGCTGGTTAGCAATGGAGCAGACAGAAGGTCGTGGGAAAGTTTTATCTGACAATAAAATAGACTGGTTGTATTGTCAGGAAATTTGTGACACACTAATAATAAGTATAAATAAAGCCAAGCAAAGAGAAAACAGGACGATTATTCGCTCCCAGGAAAACAAAAAATTGTCTAGGAAAGGAAGAGCGTGATTTACTCTATGGTTTGGCTGTGAGTAACTTTTACATGGTCACAATAACATAAAGACTGAACACTGACATAGCCAAAGTAACAATATAACTGTATTAAAGATGAGAACACGGGAAAAGGGCATGTGTGTGGTATGAAGACGAAAATCCTCATCTTCCACAGTGGGAAGTAAAAGAGATGAAGCCTAAAGCTGAAAAATCAAGACAGAGCAACACAAACATGTTATTTAGAGACAAGAGTTAATACCAATAGAAACAGTTCAAAACAGTTGAAAGTTACCACTGCTGGGGGTGAGGACATTGTAGGAGAGGGGGCTGGAGACAGGACATTTGGGGGAAATCTTACATAGAACTATTTGACAGTTCAGACTATATGTGACATAACTTTGTTAAAAATTAAAATTATTCAGTATTATCTGAAGAAAAAGAAAACATTAATTCAAAAAGATATGTGCACCCTAGGTTCATTGCAGCATTGCTTACAATAGCCAAGATATAGAAATGACCTAAGTGTCCACCGATGGATGAATGGAAAAATGAATTGTGAGATATATATATATATATATATATATATATATATATATATAGTGATATATATATAGTGATATATGAATGGAAAAATAAATTGTGAGATAGATATAGATATAGATATATGCAATGGAATACTATTTCACCATTAAAAAGGTTGAAATCTTGCCATTTGTGACAACATGGATGGATCTCTGGGGCATTATGTGAAGTGAAATAAGTCAGACAAAGACAAACGCTGTATGATTTCACTTCTGTGTGGAATCTGAAAAAAAAAACCAACAAATTCATAAATACAGAGAACAGATTAATGGTTGCCAGAGGCAGGGGTGAGTGGGGGAGAAATGAGTGAAGGGGGTCAAAAGGTAAAAAAAAAAAAAAAAAAAAGAATAGAATAGTAAGCAAATGAATAATGCATTTAGTTATAAGGAACAAAACTGCAGTCATGTGGAAGAGAAGAAGCAAAGTTCTGGGTAAAGTAGCATTGCTTAACTCTCATCTTGTGAGCCCAAGAGTTTGTTCTGCCCTTAGGACCACAGTGCTTCCTTCTTACAGAAACACTCATTCCTCAGATCTCCGCCTGTCGGTCTTCGTAAATAACATCTCAGTTCTGGTGTCACCTCCTGAAGTAGGATTCCAGCCCTCTTCTTCAGCCACTCTTTATCAGATCCTTTCTTCTGCTTAATTTTCTTCATAGAACTCAACACAACTTTCAGGCCTCATATTTCTCATTAAATATCCTTTTTTGCTGGTGGTTTGTACGTTTCCTTCACTAAGTATAAGCTTTTGGCAGTAGAGACTATGTCTGGCTTTTTCACTCCTGCCCCCCAATCCCACAGCTAGAGCAACACAAGAGGTGCTCACTCAGTATCTGATTGGACGGATTGATATGTAATATAGTCAAGCGATTTTCTGGACTACAATGGGTCTGTTTCATTAAACATAAATTAGAGCTATGAGTATCTTCTCAAGCTCCCTTTGCAACACTATACAGACATTCCTAACATTAGGAAGTCAAAATGAATAACTGCATTCAGCTCTTAGTCTTGTGAAAATTCTGAGTATGTCCATATCTGCCCTGCCACCTCCTGGTCCATGCAGTGCATCATTTATCTGCAGTGAACCTGATAAAACATGAAGGGCATGGGCTTTGGGCTCAAACAGACTTGAATTCTGTTCCCTGCTGTGACACTTACAGTTGTGCTACTTTGAACAAGTTAGTGAATTTGTTCAAGCCTCAGTCTCCTTTTATTTAAAAATGGAATGATACTAGTGTTTACCAGATCAGATTACCGGGGATTAGAAAATACAATGTATGTGCACTATATGATACAAGCTGGGGGGGGGGGGGCGGGGAGGATAGAAAGAGAGAGAGAGGGAGAATGAGTAGAGGGAATCTGGAGGCAGCCCACACAGAATACTCTTCCAGAGAAAGTGACTGAGGGTAACTTGGAGGAGTGGGGAGGTTGGGATATAGGACAAAGAGGCGATTTGATGCCCTCAACAGATGAGAAACATGATGTGTTCATCGTCTGTAGAGGCAACCCTGAAAAGAAGGAGAGTATGAAAATACAGAAGAGGATATGCCTAATATCTATTCTAAAAGACACAGAAAGGGATCATTCAAGAATATAGGAGGACAATGTTTTTAGTGAGAGACTGTTTACTTTGAAACTAGAAGGAAAAAATATGATTATGAAGGCAGATACATAAATCTGAACGATTTGGAATTGTTCCTAAAAGTTCCAACGACTTCTGTGTAATATATGCATAGTGAAAAAAGCACACTTCTGGTCAAAAGAAAACACTTTATTTATTTATTTATTTATTTATTTATTTATTTAGAGAGACAGAGAGCATCCGCAGGGCAGAGGCAGAGAGAGAGGGAAAGAGAGAATCCCAAGCAGGCTCTGGGCTGTTAGCACAGAGCCTGATGTGGGGCTCCATCCCATGAACTGTCAGATCATGACCTGAGCCAAAATCCAGAGTGGGATGCCTAACCAACTGAGCCACACAGGTGTCCCAAAATGAAACTTTTAATGACCTTATTAAACACTAGGGCAGAGATCAGAGAAGCATCTTTCTGAGGATGATCAAGTTAACTTTTGAAAAGCAAAAGATCAGCAGAGATCAGGGCATGTTGGGGACAAACTTATGTTGAGATGTCTTCTGAGAACCAACCCATTCTTCTTTGTCTGAGAATGATCCAACCCCTCTCCTCAGAGGTGGGTGCTCGGCAGCCACGTTTGTACTGTGGATCTTGTGCCTCTGGTTACAATACTTCGGACTGGGATGGGCAACTGCCTCAAATGTGGACATCCGTTTGTTTTTTTAATAATTTAAAATTGTTACTGGGAGATAGTGGTGAATGGGTAGAGCTGAGGTGATGTACAAACTCAGAAACTGCAGGTGAACATATTAGCTGAAAAGGGTAGTCCACAGAGAGAGAAGAATATGGCTAATATGGTTAACATTAGAGGGATAACACAGACCATATGGCCCAGAGAGAGAGCAAGAGAGATTGTTCTAGATTCTACTGGCTTTTCAGTCTGAGTTCTGTTCCCTTAGGCTTGGCTAAAACCCACCCTTGGTTCAGGCACCACTCCTGTATCTTTATTGTAAACATCTTCTCCTTATGTCTGTGATCATTTAAAGAGGGATTCTACTACTGGAAAACAAAAGTCTTGACTAGGACAATCCTCCCCCACTTTCAATAGGGTCTTTTTCTGGCCATCGATTTCTTTCAATTTATTGTCTCTTGGAAAGTCTACATGATCTCTTGGTTTCTTTCTTCTCCAGGACTAATGCTCACAATGCCAATCCCCATCTTGCCCTACTTACTTGTATCTGCCTCAACTTTTATGCCCTAAAAGACTTAGGTTCTCCAGAAAGGCTTCCTGGACAACCTCAGACCTCAAGGATCCCCTCTTCCAATAGCATCAGGCTATGTCAGTGGGTCTCATGTACCAGACCACAGTCTAAGTCTAGGATGGCTGCATCAGCATCATCTGGAACTTGTTAAAAATTACAGACTGTTACCACTCTCTCTACCTCTAAGATGCTAATTCAGTAGATCTGGGTGAGGCCTGCGCTTATTAAAAGGCCCCCAACTGATTCTTACATACATTCCAGTTTGAAAACCACTAAGAGAGAGATCCACTTGAACTTTCTCTAAATATGTGGCCAGGTCTTCTACTAATATGATTGACCCCAGGTTAAGGAAGTAACCATGTTATCCAAGCCGCCTGGGATTCTAGGGGATTTGGAAAAAGGAGATGACACTGTAGATTATGCCTGGACACCAAAGGCCTCTTCATTATGGAGTAAATCCAGACAAAAGTAGAATTCTCATGAACCTTTCCTTTCCTGGCAACTCCTTTGAGGGCAAATCTGAATTCAGAAGGTAAATTGCATGAAGTCCTCGTGAAATGGCCCATTCACAAGTAACACATGACAGGCCCCAAATGGATGAGTCAAATGGAACAAGATATAGCTGGACTGGCCTGAGGATGGCTGCCAATCCCAAGTATGAAATGGTCGTGCTAAATGGTCATCACCTGGAATCCCCTCTTCTAGGTCCTAGTATCCTTCACACCCTGAGAGAATTGGCCAAGACCTGGTAGAAAGCATATAGTCCAAACACAATTAAAAAATTTACTGCTGCTAGCCAGAGCTTTGAGTAGAGCAAAATGTGTGTGTGTGTGTGTGTGTGTGTGTGTGTGTGTGTGTGTGTGTTGGGGTGAGAAGGGGCACTAGTTGCTGCCCCACAAGTCCTGCAGTGAGTACCAGACCAAGAGAGGAGACCTATAGGACAGAGGCTGATCCCATCCAAAGTCAGCACAGTGGCGATATACTTAGCAGACGGAGGCACTGAGTACACAAAGGCTGTCAGAAACTTGCGAGGAATCCATCAGTTGTCTGTCTCCTACAATCTGTTTTTCTCAGAAGGTTCGTTACCTAAAGTGGTGAAAACCATATGACCAAGGTTGTTCGAGCTCACAATGCTGGGGTCCTGTCTGATTGCCCACCTCCCCCAGACCTCACCCCCTCACTCACCTGTACTCTTCTATTCCCTGCCCACTACTTATCTATGCCACCCTTCTCTGAACTTCTTGCTCCCCAGAGAATGATCCTCCACCCCATCCTGTTCAGAGTCACCCATTCCCCTGCCCCCAGACTCCCGGGGCCTCTGTACCTGGGGGCACTGGACAAGCATGTGCCTCTGATGATGAGAATGGTGCCCACAAGAAAGCCCACCAGGCCGAGGGCTAGGCCAAGGGCACAGACCAGAGTCTCAGTGGTGTCTGGCAGCGGGATAGGCATCTGGGGCTCTGGGGGAGAGAGAGGAAGGGTCAGGGGGTGCAGTGAAAGGATTCTAGAGTAAAGGAAACATGGGTCTGTGAAGAGTGAGCTGGGGAGGGGGTTCCATACCCCAGTGCCTGAAGAGTGGCTCGTCCAGGCCCCAGTGCTCCACCTTGCAGTCATACATGTCATCTGCTGAAGGCACGAAGGTCAGGTAGTAGAACTTGCGGAACAGATGGTCAGGCTGGGAATAGAAGCTGGTCTGGGCCACCCCCTCGGTGATTATTTGACCATTGCGCAGCCAGGTGATATTGATCACAGGGGGGAAGATGTTGTCCACCATGCAGATGAGGACGTTGGGCTGGCCCAGCTCCACTCGAAACTTGGGGAATACAGTCACCCTCGGAGGCACTAGGAGGAATGAGGCCCTGAATCCCAAAGGCTCATCCCTGCAGCTGGGCCTGACTAGGACTGGGATTCAGGGACACTTCCTCCTATTTGGGATTTGCAGGCAGGGGATTCTCTGGGACATAACTGCAGGGGTGGGAGGGAGGCAGAGGGAGAAGAGGCTGAGGAGGGCAGTGGGGACACCAGGGGCTCCTGTATCTGACAGGCTCCTGAGGGGGAGTCCAGGCGGGAGGGTCAGTCTTCAAGAAAGAAGAGGGCACTGAAGGGATCTAGATCTCGAGCCTCCTGGAGAGACACGGGCTGAGAGAGAGGTGTGCCAAAGTAGATGGAGGCCTACGAGGTGGGAAGAAGCTTCTCTGGGCCTCCTGTGCCCAGGGGGTGGGGCAGAGGGAGTGAGGAGAGGAAAGGCCGGTACCGTTGGTGGCTCTGGTGCGGTTGGAGCGTTCCACCAAGACATCCAGATGGGCTTTGATCACCGCGATGCTGGCCAGCCCATTCTGTGGGTCAAAGTAGGCGAAGTTGCCAAACTCAGGCAAACGCCACACAGCCTCCCTCTTCTTCAGCTCCACAGAGAACAGCTGTTCCCCATCAAATTCATAGGCAAACTGACCCGAGGCACCATAGGATTGGTAGAAGGCTGGTCCATAGGAGCCCATGTGATCAGCTGTATTGGGTAAGTTCAGGGTCAGAGACAGAAAAGAAAATCTATCAGTCTCACCTAAAACATGTGCCCCATCCTGGGTTCTCTGTGGGGACAGAGTTGAGCTGTTAAGACTGTCCTTGGACCGTGGGAGGGTTGCTGGGGGTTAACAGAGGGAAACAGGCACATGAGAGAGACACAAGTGCGTCTGGCATACCAGGTTGGGAAGAAGAGAGGCCGCCTAAAATCACGCTTGGGATTCCCAGAGTTAAATGGTAGCTGTGATCATTTGCCTTAGTTGTGCTATCGGGTCCTGTGTGTGACATGAGTGGTGGGGGAGGGCGGGGTGAGGGAAAATGATTAGGATGTGTCTAAGTGGAGCCTTGGGCACAGAGCTGCAGTATAGGTGGGCGTGAGGACAGAAGGTGATGGCTGGCAGAAGTAAGAATTAAGATTTGTGACAGAGACCAAACAGATAGCAAAAGGCAGCCTGAGGTATCGCAGAGAGCACTGGAAAAGGAGTCCAAAGTTCAAGTCAAGATCATGCCCTAACTCTTCCACCTCAATGGATTATGATCAAACGCGTCTCTTTCCAAAACTGAAGCTCAGTTTTCTGAAAATTCAGGTTAGATTTTAATGGATAAGGGACCTTTCGAATTCTATGAAATTATATGTTCAACAGTCATTGAGGCACTACTATGTACCCAGCACGATGCCAGGCCCCAAGGAAATACAGCTAAACCAGCTGTGGATCCCTCACACACACACACAAGGAGCTCATGTCTAGAACAGGATTAAGACAGAAAAACAGTTAACTATCCACATGGTGATAAATACTGCAGTAAAACTGGACTCGAATGGGCACACTCCAAGCCAGGAAGTGGCACAGAAATCACGGTGCTAGGTGACAGTAGGATGGAGGTTTGGATCTCAGAAAGAAGGAAGGAATTGGGCATGCACTTGAACCTGACAAAGTCTGAACATGCAGCTGGCATAGCTGGACTGCGCTGCACCTGTATTTTAGATCCCCAGTGGACATGACAGAGGTGAAAGAGACCGGAGATCTCTTGGTAAAGGAAGTTGCCCATAAACCAGAGAAGGAGAACAATGCAGGCTCTATACTGTCTCTCGTGTAACCCTAGATCTTCTCTCCTCACCCAATCCCCCTCAGCACTCACCTTTGATGGCCCCGGCTTCGTGGGGGCTCAGGAGGCTCATCAAGGTGTGGAGTCCTAGGACTAGCCCCCCACTGAGGACCATTGCCCTGATGCTTTAACCAAGTAAGTTTTGGTGTGGAGCTGTAGTAGGACTTAAAGGAAGGAGGCAGAGGTAAAGAGGAAGAAAACAGATTCCAGGAGGGGGAAGACTCCCTGCTGTATTCAGCCAATCAGAGACATTCTCTGAGTTAATGCAGCTGTTGCTGGGTAAAGAAGTACGAAGCCTAGGTGAAAGGTGGAAGAATGCATTGGGCCCTCATGCACCGAGGAGGCTTGGCCCACAGGGGAGTCAAAAGGAGGTTTCTGTTTGGGAGGTGGCAGGGGCCTAGATGAACCGTTACTACAAACTCCAAGAAAAGAACCTCTGGAAGGAGAGAACAGACCATCAGAGAACCACAGAGCTGAGCTCAAAGGCTCTAGACTGATCTCTGGCGTAGAGAATCCCAGTCTCTCTGTAAGTTTCTACAGACAACTTTGGAGTTAAAAAGTAATATACACCATACTAAGAAACTTTAAAAGGGACATATACACAGTGGAATCAAAATCCTTTAAACCTTTAAATCACTTTGGAAAATGTTACTTTATTTCATTGTGTGAGGAAAAAGATGTGTAATTGTCAGAGACGTCTAGAGTAGGGAGCTTCAGTGGACTATTGTGAGGAGGACAGAGGGTGCTGGATAACCTCCATTTGTCCTTGGGCACCCTTCTCCATGCTGCCTGCGGGCTGACCCATGTGGACAGCATCTCCCTTCCCTCTGGCTTCTGCTTGGGCTCGGAGTTGGCAGAATTTAGTCCAACATAAAATAATACATATATAAAGATAGATATTCTCCAGATAAGGAAAAGTCTAACCAAATATCTAAAGGCAGTTTCTGAAAGATCATGAAATAATGATTTTCAGTTTGGAAGGGAACTAAGAAATCATCTGAGTCTATGACTCCAAACCTGGCTACACAGGAGAATCACCTGGGGAGCTTGTTAAAAATACCGATTCCTGACCTGAGTTAGAGCAGCCTTTCCAAGGGTAGGACCAGGAGACCTGGGTTTGCAGCATGCTCCCTGGGTGAGGGACATCACTACTGAAAAAAAGAACTATGCTTCCAGCCTTGCACCCAAGACAGAGCCTGCGGAAGGCATACCTGATCTGATGGCTTTGGACCAGAAACCACATGCCATTTGTACTCACATTCTATTGGCAAGAATTAAATAATGACCCTGCCTGGGCACAACAGGGCTAGAAAAAGGTATTTTAGCTGTGTGTTCAGGAAAGTAGTGGTTTGGCAAACATGTGGGACTCTGGACCATCCTAGCTCTATTAACCACGATTATTGACACATTCGAACTTGTTTCTAATATTTTACTTACTTCAATATTTCTTTTTTTTAAGTTTCTTTTTTTAGTCTTCATCATCTTTAAAAAAGTGTTATCTAGGGGCACCTGGGTGTCTCAGTCAGTTAAGTGTCCAACTTCGGCTCAGGTCATGATCTCGTGGTCTGTGAGTTAGAGCCCCACGTCGGGCTCTGTGCTGACCGCTCAGAGCCTGGAGCCTGCTTCGGATTCTGTGTCTCCTCCTCTCTCTGCCCCTCCCATGCTCATGCTCTGTCTCTCTGTCTCTCAATAATAAATAAACATTAAAAAAAAAGATAAATAAATAAATACATACATACATACATACATACATACATACATAAATAAAGTGTTATCTATACCTTACCTATCTTCCCTCTCACCAGATAAGAACTTTAGCATGCTTTCAAATTATTCATAGACTTCCTCCCTTCCTCACCAAGGTGTTTGATCAATGTTACTACTTCTGGTCCTTTTTGTGGTACCTCCTGACATTTTTTCTCTTATTGGAATAGAGAAACTTCACTTCTTCCAAAAATGCTTGAAGCATGAGTAGTTGCGTGGCAAATCTCCTGAAACTTTGTATGCTTGAGAATATTTTTATTATATCATCGCTTTTGAATAATGTTTAGCTATATATTAAATTATAAGTTGGAAGATGTTTTTCTTTTATCCTTCTTTCTTTTCTTTTCAACTAAAACACACTTTTTTCCCCTTTGATTGAAAGCCTTATGGGATACACAGGTTTAATGGAGCTGACCTCAGTTTTGTTCACACTGACTCCAATGAGTTGCATTCAGGTTTCCTATGCTTGACCTTGCTCAATTGCTACTGTTGCCCTTGGTTGGTTCTCTTTCAGGATCAAGGTGGGTGCTTTCATGTAAAATCTTAGTTTTAATTCCTCCTCTGGCAGTTCTTTCACAGATTCTTAGCTTTGCATAATTATACCCACAGTGGAACCAGCATCATCACATCACCAAGATAAATCCTCCTACTCCAACATGATCTTCTGCTTGTTAACAAAATATGTCCAAGGCAAGCCACAACAGATCCTAATGAACCATACAGTAGTGAATCCCATGCATAGGGAATGTTTTCAGCATTAAAATTCCTAGGAGCTTAGGGGCACATGGGTGTCTCAGGCAACTGAACGTTCAACTCTTGATTTTGGCTCAGGTCATGATCCAGGGGTAGTAGGATCTCTCTCCCTCTGCCCTTCTCCCCTACTGGCACATTCTCTCTAAAATAAAAAATAAATAAATAACATAAATAACTTAACAAATATAATATAAAAAATAAAATAAAATACCTAGGAGTTTAAAGGGCTGGGATAAAATTAAAAAGAACCTTGCCCTTGGCAGGCTCACAGGGCTTAGGTCAGTCCTGGGCTCCAGCGGGTGTTTTCCTCTTTAATACCATCCCAACGTCTTTTTGCATCCAGTGTTTCAGTTACGAATTCAGTCAATCTTTCTGTCTGGAAGCTTTTAGAATTTTCTCATTACCTTTGGTCTTTTAAATTTTTGTTATATTGTATCTAAAAAGGGTTTTTCCTTCTCTTGCCATGGGATATTATGGATCCTCTGTAGATTTTCATTCTGAGATTCATCTCTTTATTTCTATAATACTTTCCTCCTCTCTGTTTTAATTTTTTCTTTTTTTTTTTTAATTTTTTATCTCTATCGATTTTTGAGAGAGAGAGAGAGACAGACAGAGCGCCAGCAGGGAGAAAGAGGGAGACACAGAATCGGAAGCAGACTCCAGGCTCCGAGCTGTCAGCACAGAGCAAGATGCGGGGCTCGGGGCTTGAACTCACAGACCAGAGATTGTAACCTGAGGCAAAGTCAGACACCCAACCCACCGAGCCACCCAGGTGTCCCTAATTTTTTTCTCTTTATGAAATTCCTATTGTCTCTATTTAGGCACTTCTCTCCCCAATCTCTTTTGACATCTCTATTTTTTTTTCTTCTTTTTAAATTTTTTAATGTTTACTTATTTTTGAGAGAGAGAGAGATAGGGTATGAACAGGGAAGGAGCAGAGAGAGAGGGAAACAGAAGCAGTCTCCAGGCTCTGAGCTGCCAGCACGGACCCCAAAGTGGGGCTCAAACTCATGAACTGTGAGATCATGACCTGAGCTGAAGTCGGAAGCTTACCCAACTGAGCCACCCAGGCGTCCCATTGACATCTCTATTTTTAATTTTGTTTATTCTAGGAGAGTTTGTCAGTGTAGTCCTCCCACTCACTCATTTGTTTTTCCATTGTATGTCTCCACTATTTATTCCCATTGGTGGGTGTTTTTTTTTTTTAATTTTCTTTTTAACGTTTATTTATTTTTGAGACAGAGACAGCGCATGAACGGGGAGGGTCAGAGAGAGGGAGACACAGAATCTGAAACAGGCTCCAGGCTCTGAGCTGTCAGCACAGAGCCCGACGCGGGGCTCGAACTCACTGACCGCGAGATCATGACCTGAGCAGAAGTCAGCAGCTTAACCGACTGAGCCACCCAGGCGCCCCTGGTTGGTGGGGTTTTTATTTTGACTTTTACATTTGTTTTCATGCCTAGAATTTTTATAGCTTTCCCTTATTCCCTATGTTTTTTCACATTATAATAGCATTTCTTATTTTTTAATGCACTTTTCATGCTCATTTTATGTGGCTGTTCTATATTTTCTAATACTTCTTTAAGGACACATATGGGCCTGTTTGTTGTTTTTCTTTTGGGTGTGGAAGTCCCCAAAGGGAGGAGTTATTATTTTGGACTGGGAGTGCCCATCTGTGTCAGTATCATGAATGTAAAGGGAAGGAAGGGCTGGAGTCCTAGGACAGCACAAAACCAATTACCACCCTTTTAATGTCACCTTACTGGTGACAGTTCAGGTCAGGGCTTCAGGATAAAAAGTGCTGGAAGAGGCCAGTCCTCTCTCTTAGGGACCCAGCCCCGTGGCTGGTAGATAGAATGCTAAAGAGTGAATGGCTATGGCATCAGGGGCACCTATTGTCCTGGCCCCTCCCCACCCCAGCAGGGATTTCAAACTAGACTTTCTCCCCAACCCTCTACAGCAGTATGAGCAATCAGGATCTCACCACTGTTTTTTGCATTGTGAGGCAAACAATAATTATTCAAGCCCAGTGCTGGGGAAGAGCAAAAACAGGTTGCTTCTAATGAATCTTGTCACAACAAGCAACCCACCCTAAAACAATTGACAGTGTCATTAGGGATTCCCACTGGTTTCCCTCCACAGTTTCTCCAGGGTTGGTTTTTAAGAGTTGGGAGCCAAGAACACATGCAAATTTACCTTGGCAGGAAGCAGGTCTCTCCTTTATTTTCCTATAATATTTATGTATGAATTACATCCCCTCATACAGAAATGTCAAAGGGTCGTGGTTCATTGACTCTTTGTTATATAACCCCCTCTCTTCCTGCAGATGCTAACACGGTATTAAATAAATGCTTGTCAAATGAACAAATAGATGGCAACAAATAAAAATCAATGAGGTGAATACCAGTGGTCCTAGAGAGAGAGAGAGACATTCTAGTATTGGAAACAAATTCTGAAAATAAAAGACAGGGTTAACATCTGAGTAAAGTGTCTGCTCTTTGAATATGACATAAATTCAGTTACTCTAAATCATCTAACACATTGACTTTGAAGTAAACATAGTTGTGTCCATCATGTTCTCTGGAGTGTAGGTTGAGGTAGGTGTTAGGAGATATTATTCATTGAACACATATTTATGGAACACCTACTGCGTCCTGGACAGAGGAAAGCAGGACATGGCCGCTTCCCTTAGGATTAGTGCTGTCCTATATAGTCAACACCACCATGTGTGGTCATTGAGCACTTGCAATATGGCTAGTCCTGAGATATACTATAAATAGAAAACCACAAGGGGCGCCTGGGTGGCTCAGTCCATTGAGCGTCCGACTTCGGCTCAGGTCATGATTTCGCGGTCTGTGGTTTGGAGCCCTGCATCGGGCTCTGTGCTGACAGCTCAGAGCCTGGAGCCTGCTTCGGATTCTGTGTCTCCCTCTCTCTGCCCCTCCCCCACTCATGCTCCCTCTCTCTCTCTCTCTCTCTCTCTCTGTCAAAAATTAATAAAATTAAAAAAAAAAGAAAACCACTGAATTTCAAAGACTTTGTAAAAAATGTATGTATTATATATTTAAAATTATATATAACGGAGAATCTGGGTGACACAGTAGGTTAAGCATCCGACTTTGGCTCAGGTCATGGTCTCACAGCCCATGAGTTAGAGCCCCGCACTGGGCTCTGTGCTGGCAGCTCAGAGCCTGGAGCCTGCTTCAGACTCTGTGTCTCCGTCTCTCTCTCTCTGCCCTTCCCCCAATCGCGCGCGCTCTCTCTCATAAATAAACATTAAAGACAATTTAATTATATATAAGTAATATAATCTCATTATTAGTTTTTATATTAATGTTTAATTGGCAATATTTTAAATGTTTTATATATGTGTGTATATTTCATGTTTATTTTTGAGAGAGTGCAAGTCGGGGAGGGGCAGAGAGAAGGGGACAGAGGATCCGAAGAGGGCTCTGCGCTCACAGCAGAGAGACCAATGCGGGGCTTGAACTCACAAACCGGGAGATCATGACCTGAGCCGAAGTCAGCCGCTCTGAGCCGCTCAGTCAGCGGACTGAGCCACCCGGTGCCCCTACAATATATTATTAATTTCATTCTTTCTTATTACCTTTTTAAAGTGGCTCCTAGAAAATATGATATTGAATACATAACTCATTATATTTTTACCGGACAGTCCTGCTCTGGTTACTCATGGTTGGCTACCAGTTAGCCATTCAATTATTTTCTTAGATTCTTCCATTTCAGCAGCTTCCTTGCCAGGGGCTGGGGGTCCTTTCCTGTGACCACCCAGAGATTCCACCAGAGGGCGATCTTACTTTTCACTGTTTCAATTTTGGACCTTAGATCTATTTTATGTATGTATATATGTATTTAACACCTTTGGTATGTTTTGCTTCAGGCACCATGCTACGCTCTGGGACCACAATTACGGTTCCTGTCATCCCAGCTATTTCAATTTATCAAGAAGTCAACTAATTATGATGTGGAAAGCAAGAAAAATCAAAGCCATTATATTAATGTGCAACATGAATGTTCATATGGTCTTCAACTTTCTGGGGTGATCCTTTCTTAGTAATTAATTAAGTAGTTCTGACCCAGACAATTTCAGGATTTCAAGTAGTCTAGTTCTCTCCCCAGAGTTTCCTGGACAGAGAGGTGACACAAGTGTGTGCTTCCAACATGCCAGGTCCTCGGTGCCTCTTGATCCAACCTCCTGCTCCGGGCACACTGTACCAGTCATTTTGAGGCTGCTCCCTACCAGAGCTGGTCTCTTGCTGGCCATGTTTTCAGGCTGTGAACTTCTGTCATGTTGCTGGAAGCTGCTTGCTTCGCCAAGAACTTATCCTTCCCATTCCCTGACTTCTCTAAATCCCAGAACCCCAACCTCTTATCCCCTGGGAAGAAAGTGAAAATTTTAAGCCCAAATCACTCTTCTTTTGTATCTGTAGATAGTTCAAAATATAAAATTAAAACTCATATGTGAAAAAAAAATTAAATATAGATATAGATATAGATTTCTTTCACCATTGATTATGCTGTTAGGTGTGGGACTCATGGCTTTTATTATGTTGGGGTCATTTCCTTCTACTTCGAGTTTGTTGAGTGTTTTCACCATAAAAGAGTGTCAAAATTTTGTCAAATGCTTTTTTACATCAATTGAAATGATCATTTGGGTTTTTTCCTCCATTCTGTTAATGTCGTATATAACATTGATTAACTTTTATATGTTGAACCATGGTTGCATACCAAGAATAATTCCTATTTGGAGTGTAATTCTTTTCATATACTGCTGGTTCAGTTTGCTAGTATTTTGATGAGGATTTTTGCATCGATATTCATAAGGGATATTGGTCTTTAGTTTTCTTTTCTTGTAGTGCCTTTGTCTGGCTTTGGTATCAGGACAATAATAGCTTCATTGAATAAGTTAGGATGTGTTCCCTCCTTTTCAATTCTTTTTCAGTTCTTTTTTTTTAATGTTTATTTATTTTTGAGAGACAGAGACAGAGTGTGAGTGGGGGAGGGCAGATAGAGAGGGAGACACAGAATCTGAAGTAGGCTCCAAGCTGTCAGCACAGAGCCCGATGCTGGGCTGGAACTCACAAACTGCAAGATCATGACCTGAGCCGAAGTCAGACGCTCAGCCAACTGAGCCACCCAAGCACCCTGCTCCTTTTCAATTCCTTGAGGAAGATTCATATTAGTTCTTTACAATTAAGTGGAATTCACCAGTGAAGAGTAGCTTTCCTTTGTCCAAAGGTTCTTTCTACTGACTTAACCTTACCATAGTTCTACTCAGATTTTCTATTTTTTGTTGATTCACTTTAGCTAGGTTTTGTGTTCCTAGGTGTTTGTCCATTCCATCCAGGTTATCTAATTTTTAGTCATCCAATTGCTCATGACATTCTCTTTTAATCTTTTTTGTTTCTGTGGAATCAGTAGTAATGGTTTCTTAATCTTTTTGAAGACACAATGTTTGGTTTTATTTATTTTCAGTATATTTGTCTATTCTCTATTTTCTTTATCTCTGATTTAATCTTTATTGTTTCCTTCCATCTGCCAGCTTTGGGTTGTTTGTTCTTCTCTTGCTAGTTCCTAAGGTTGTGAAGTAGGTGATTGGTTTGAAGTCTCCCTTTTTTTTTAAATTTTTTTTAATGTTTTATTTATTTTTGAGACAGAGACAGAGCATGAGCAGGGGAGGGGCAGAGAGAGAGGGAGACACAGAATCCGAAACAGGCTCCAGGCTCTGAGCTGTCAGCACAGAGCCCGACGCGGGGCTTGAACTCACAGACCACGAGATCATGACCTGAGCCAAAGTCGGACGCTCAACCGACTGAGCCACCCAGGGGCCCCTGAAGTCTCCCTTTTTAATGTAAGTGTTTACAGATATAAATTTCCCCCTTACTGCTGTTCTTACATATGTTGCACTGTATGTTGTGTATTAGTTTTTGTTCATCTAAGTATCTCCTAATTTCCCTTGTGATTTCTTCTTTGATCCACTAATTGTTTGTGTGTTTTAGTTAACTTCCACAAATTTGTGACTTTTCCAGTTTGCCTTCTATTGTCTCTAAATGATATTTTAAATCAATGCGTTACATTTTTAAAAATATTCTGCTAGTATTTAGGTTAAATGCTACCCGGAGGTTGTGATTATTTTCATGGATCAAGGTACATTCCACACTTTTGAAGTCAAGTCTCTCTACAGCAGCACTTGAAAAGTGAAAAGATATGTCGGGGCGCCTGGGTGGCTCAGTCAGTTAAGCAGCTGACTTTAGCTCAGGTCATGATCTCACAGTTTGTGAGTTCAAGCCCTGCATCAGGCTTTGTGCTAACAGCTCAGCCCCTGGAGTCTGCTTCAGATTCTATGTCTCCCTCTCTCTGTTCCTCCCCCACCCCTCAAAAATAAACATTAAAAAAATTTTTTTTAAAGAAAAGTGAAAAGATATGTTAACTTGCAAGCTAAGAGGCCTTTCTTACACCAGGCTTTAAGAAAGCTTTGCAAAATTTACTTCTACATTTCCAGCATGCAACACACACAAAAAAACAGAGGTATATTTAAGATATAATACTGGCACAGAAGAGAGAGAAGCTCACTGTGGAAAAGAGAAAGAAATAGGCAAGGCTTCCCGGAGGAGGTGACATGTGAGCCAAGACTGTGCACCAGCACAGCAGGAAGGCAGTCAGAACAGCATCATTCTCCATTTCCCCCACTCTTTCTGTCCTGCTATGCCTCCTTCTGAGGCCTTTTCCCACTAGTGGGATTCTGCTTCTCCCTGGACCCGACAGGAAATATCACCTCCCCCTTCCTCCTCCAGCTGCCAGCAGAATTGATTGCTTTCTCCTTAGTATGACCATTGCTCTCTAAAGATCACTGAATCTCCTTCAGCATTGAGCCACATTTTATATATTTATGTATATGTATGCGTGTTTATTTACTTGACTTTCTTCTGTTCCCTGTGAAGGCCCTATTGTTTAAAGGTAGAAAGAACTTCAGAAATCATTGAGTTAAGTCCTGTCCTTTTTATAAGTGAGAACACCAAGGCCTAGAAAGCTTCTGTGGCTAAGGTCACCTAACTCATTATTTTAAAAGATAGTTTTTAAAAATCCAGCCCTGAGGTGAGACTTTGAGAAGGATAGCTAGAACCGTGCACATTAATATAACATGCTGTCAAAAGTTCGAAATAGCCAAGATAAAAACCAAGGAACCACTAAAGTAATTAGTAAAAATGTATTGTGCACACACCAAAAATACAGTTTGCAGACCAGGAGCTCTCAGACCAGAGCATGTAAAGAGTCTCGGGGGTATATTGTTATAAAGCAGCTTCTGCCGTGAGAAAGCAGTGACTGTTTATTCTTCACAAATTGACTACAATATGAGAATTTTCAGGGGTTCCCTCATATCAACCTTGGGACACAGTTCAAGTTTTGCTTATTATTTCCGAAAGCACAAGCCAGAAATGATCCAGGTCAAGTTAGCCTTGCAAAATAAGCTAAATTAAGCTTTGTATGATCAAACTGGTTTGTCAGTTTATAATTTTCAAGGCTGGCCTCCGTTCGGCTTTGATTTCCACAGGCCATCTCTCAATAAATGCAAGACAGACGCTGCGGAAGCTCAAGGAATACAAAGCAGCGCAATCTGGTCGGCACTAGGACCCCGGGGGCGCCGGGTCAGCGCTCTCCGCCGGCGGGAGGTGGCGCAGGTTTGAGGTCGGGCGGGAGCTGGGAGTCAGGGGTGGGGGGAGGCGGGAGGACGGAGAACGGCGGTCCTGACCGCCCCGGTCCGCCCCGGGGGGTCGTCGGGTTTTCGGGGAGTGGGGGCCGGGCGCCCGCAGCTCTGCGCCTCTGCTGCTCGCAGCGCACTTCCTGTCGCGGGGACGCCCAGGGCGCCGGCGGTCTCCCGGGGCGCGGCGTCTGGACGGGCAGGTCGTAGCCGGGAGGAGAGGGCGCGCTTCCGCGGGGAACCGGGGAAGGACACGCCGGTGACAGAGCTGGTGCTGCTGAGAGGCCCGGAACGGGGCGAAGCGGGTCCCCGCGCGGACGCGGGCCGAGGGGCGGGGCGTGCAGACCGTGTGTGCAGGAGCGTACGGGCTCCCTCGGGCTGTTGCCGGTGGCGGGAAGGGGGCTTTGGGGCTGCGGTTGAGGGACAGGGAGCCAGGTCTGGAACGCGAGGGCAGGGCCAGGAGGGGCTGGGCAGGAGACAAGAGAAAGCGAGGTCCTCGGGCCTCGCAGACCTGCACCTGGCTGGCCGTGGGGGCGAGAGGAACAGAGGAGGCAGGGGGTGCAGGCGTGGCCTGTGGGACTGGCAGGTGCTGATCCGGCCTCCAAGCGCAGCACCGCCTCCAGGCGCAGTAGGAAGAAACGCGGGTGGGGAAAGACCTTTGGGTCTGAGACGCTTGAGAGACACAGGTAAACAGTTACTATAAAATAGGGTCTGGAGCCGATAAGAAGGCTCTGGCTTTCGTGAGATCATCGAGGAGAGCGGATCCTGGGAGAGGAGAGCAAAGGACTGACCCTCAGAAACGTAGACAGTTGTGGTGTTGGCTAACAGACAAAAGCCTGGGAAGGAAACCAGAAAATGAAGAGCAGGTATTAGGAGAGTCGGACAGAGAAGTGTGCCAGAAGCTGAGGTCGAGAGGGTGACTAAACCAATGGGAACAATGACTTGGGAAGATGAAGTGAAGACAGGTTGAAATGTGGGTTGGGAAATCAGGGAGACTTGGGGAGAGGAGGCTGGCTGCAGCACCGGGAGCAGGAGCTGAGAAGTAAGGCGGGTGAGTGTGGAGCCTAAGATCTATGGGGGCTGAGATGGCATTTTAGTTGTCTTTGATTTCCCATCGCTGGGCATAGAGTAGCGTTGGGGCTCAATGGTGCTGTTCTTTAAGGAATCAGTATACAGAGAAGAGAGCTGAGCTTCTTTCTGGCAACTTGTGCAGAGGAAGAGACCAGCGAGAATAGCATTGAGGAGTGGAGGAGTGAGCTGTGAACAAAAACAAGGACTCTTGTCACAGAGACAAAGGAAAGGGTGAAGGGTGAGAGAAGGGGCTGGTTGTGGGTGTCCCCAGCTTTTGTTTCTTCTTAGGAAAGTGGAAGACAAGGTCATCTGCTAAGAATGAGATAGTGGACAAATCGGGTGGGAATTAAGACAGTGACATCTTTTTTTTTAGTTTTAGTTAGTTTTTTTTTTTAACTTTTGAGAGACAGAGCCCCCTGGGCGAGGGGCAGAGAGAGAGAGAGAAACACGGAATCTGAAGCAGGCCCCAGGCTCTGTGCTGTCAGCACAGAGCCCAACGCGGGGCTTGAACTCATTGACGGTAACATCATGACCGGAGCTGAAGTCGGACACTTAACCAACTGAGCCACTCAGGTGCCCCAAGAGAGTGACATCTTTTAAAACTCAAGTTGTTGGGGTGCCTGGGTGGCTCAGTTGGTTAAGCGGCCGACTTCAGCTCAGGTCATGATCTCGGCTCATGACTTCGAGCCCCGCGTCAGGCTCTGTGCTGACAGCTCAGAGCCTGGAGCCTGCTTCTGTTTCTGTGTCTCCCTCTGTGTCTGCCCCTCCCCCATCCGCGCTCTGTCTCTCTCTGCCTTTCAGAAATGAATAAATGTTTAAAAAATAATAATAATAATAAAATAAATAAATAAATAAAACTCAAGTTGCTGGAGCACCTGGATGGCTCAGTAGGTTGAGCCTCCGACTTCGGCTCGGGTCATGACCTTGCGGTTCATGAGTTCAAACCCCACATCAGGCTCACTGCCGTCAGCCTGTAGCCTGTCAGCGCAGAGCCCACTTCAGATCCTCTGTCCCCCTCTCCCTGCCCCTCCCCAGCTTGCACGCTCCCAAAAAGGAAATAAATAAATTTTTAAAAAGGCAAGTTGCCGAGTTAATTAGGTGGGAGAAATGCCCAAAGACAAGAAATAGGAATGGTAAATTATTGAGGGCCTCGTACGGACTTTGTAGGGTTGCAGATCTGCTGAATGGCATCATTTTCTCTAGCAATGATCAGCTGCCAGATAGCAGAGAGTGCTGGATGCCAGCCTAAGGAGTTTGGGTTTATCTTCAAAGGGCCCCGAGCCCTGCTCACCAGAATCTCCTAGAAATCTTCCCTAAAGCACAGATTCCCCAGACTCTCTGCCCAGAGACCCAGATTCAGTGGGTGGTGAGGTCTGGAAATCTGTATTTTTAATTAGCTCTCTACTGACTCCCATGTAGCCAATTAAGTGATGGCAGACCCTGAAGATTTTTTTTCAGTTTTATTGAGGTATAATTGACAAATAGGAATTATATATATTTAAGGTGTTCAACTTGATGTTTTGATGTATGTATGCATTGTGAAATGATCGCTACAATCAAGCTAATTAACATATTCATCACCTCAGGTGGTGGCCATTGTCTTTCTGTGTATGCGCACGCACATGTGTGTGTGTGTGTGTGTGTGTGTGTGTGTGTGTGTTGAGAACTTGAGATCTACCCTCAACAAATTTCAAGTATGCAATACGGTATTGTTAACTGCAGTCACCATGCTGTACATAAGATCTCCAGAACCTATTCATCTTGGATAACTGAAAATGTATACCCTTTGACCAATATCTCCCCGTTTCCACCTCCCCTTAGCCCCTAATTACCACCATTCTTCTCTCTGCCTCCATGAATTTCACTTAGATCCCACATGTAGTATTTGTCTTTCGGTGTCTGCCTTATTTCACTTAGCATAGTGTTAGCCATATAGCTAATTTAGTATGTGTATTATGCATAATAATATATATATACAATATATGTATTCCTACATACATACAATAGATATATGCTCAGAAGTGAGGTTATTAGATCATATGGTATTTCTATTTTTAATTTTTTCAGGACACTCCGTACTGTTTTCCATAATGGCTGTATCAATTTCCACTTCCACTACCAGTGTACAAGAACTGTCTTTTGTCCACATCCTCAGCAACACGTATCTTTTGTCTTTTGATAATAGCCCTTCTAACAGGTATGAGATATCTCTTCTCGTTGTGAAGGAGCTTTCCCCCGATGTTTTCTTCTGGGATTTTATGGTTTCAAGCCTATGTTTAAGTCTCTAATACATTTTGAGCTGATTTGCATATATGGTGTGAGACAAGGGCCCAGTTTCATTTTTCTGCATATACGTACCCAATTTTCCCTACAATATTTATTGAAGAGACTCTCCTTTCCCCATTGCATGTTTTTGAAACTCCTCTTGAAGACCAATTGACCATAGATGCACTGACTTATTTCTGGGCCCTCTATTCTGTTCCATTTGCCTATATGTCGGTTTTTATACCAGTACCATACTGTTTTTGATTACTTTGTAATATATTTTGACATTAGGGCCTCTCTCCCACGGGGCTGCGGGGGGCCCCTTTTCTCCTCGGCCAGGTCTGGAGGGCAAGATCAGCCCTTGAAGATCATTGTCAGGACTGCCACAAGCTGGCAGCCTTGTTTTCCTGCCTCAGACATCTGTGGTTGCTGGGAGCCCTCACTTGGTCTATACCAGGCATGCCAACCCCATAGCCAGACTAGGGTCTGAAGTGGCAACACTGGTCATGGGGCCTACAGCTCTCCTCAGATAGTGCTAGGTTCTCATGGGCTGAACCTGGCCTGTGTTGCCCCAAAAGTAGCTTGGCCCCTTGTCTGCCCCATAGGCAACACCTAACAAACACCTAAACAGGTAGTGATCTACAACAAAGATCCCTGTGAGGGAGTGGGGCCTCTCACCTCCTGCTCTCCTACTAAACAACTGCTTTGGCCCCAGGGGATATTTCTGGGAGAGGAGAGGGTGCCCACAAGTGAGGACTTCTGTTGTAGAAGGGGCATCTGAGGCCACCTAACTCAGAGAGGATCACCATTTTTCCCTATGTGGATTAGCTTGGGTGCCAGCCAGGCCACTCCATCCACCCACTCAGAGCTGTGTCTCCTGCCATAGGGTCCTGTACAGGATTGTGAGAAGCGGGGTGGTGAGGAAGAGCCCTGAGTGAGTGCTGGAGAATAAGGAGCAACACAAGCGTCAGGGCAAGGAGGTCAGACCTGGCACTCAGTACACCGGCCATAAGCACGAGCCCCACTTGTAAGCAGTTACCTCTATCTAATCGGACAGCTCGGGCTCCACACAGTTGCAAGTGGGAAGTTTTGTGTGTTGAAGTGCCTACTTCATCAACTGACAAAATAATGTTTTAGAAAAATTTTCAAGCTCTAACAGTTTTTCTTTACTAACGAAAGTTCTGAAAACATCTTACTGTGTTCTAAAAGCAATAAGCCACTTTCTGTGGAAAAAAAATTAGGAAATATGATGCCTCCAGATTTGTTCTTGCTCAGATTTGTTTTGGCTCTTTCGGGTCTTCTGTGTTTCCTGTGATTAAGATTATTTTTTTTTAATTTCTATAAAGAATTCCATTGGGATTTTGACAGGAATTGCATTGAATCTGTAAATCACCTTGAGCAGTGTGGACATTTTAACAATATCCTTCCAGTCCATGAGTACTGAGGTCTTTTCATTTATTTGTGTCTATTTGGATTTCCTTCACCAATGTTTTATAATTTTTGGTGTACAAATTTTTCATCTTTTTGGTTAAGTTTATTCCTAGGTATTTTAGTTTTCTTTTGTTGCCATGTGATTGTTTCCTTAATTTTCTTTTCAGATAGTTCTTGTTAGTATATACAAACACCACTGATTTTCATATGTTGATTTTGTGTCCTGGAACTTTACTAGATTTGTTTATTAGTTCTAACAGTTTTGTTGTTGTTTAATCCTTGGAGTTTTCTACATATATAATCATGTCATCTACAAACAAAGATAAATTCAGTTCTTCCTTTCTGTTTTGGATGCCTTTCATTTCTTTTTCTTGTCTAATTGCTCTGGCTAGGATTTCCAGTACTATGTTGAAGAGAAGTGGCAAGAGTGGGCATTGTTTCCTTATACCAGATCTTAAAAGATTTCAGGGGTTCCTCATTGATTATGGGGTAGGTTGTGGGCTTTTAATATATGGCCTTTTTTGTGTTGAGGTAAGTTCCTCTACCTTTATTTTGTTGATAGCGTTTATCCCAAATGGATGTTGTCAAATGCTTTTTCTGTGTCTATTCATCTATCATGCGATAATTGTGTTTATCTTTCATTCTTTTTTTAATGTTTATCTTTGAGAGAGAGAGACAGAAAGAGTGTGCGTGAGGGAGGGGCAGAGAGAGAGGAAGACACAGAATCTGAAGCAGGCTCCAGGCTCTGAGCTGTCAGCACAGAGCCCAACACGGACTGTGAGATCATGACCTGAGCCAAAGTCGGACGCTTAACCAACTGAGCCACCCAGGCACCCCTCTTTCATTCTGTTAATATGGTGTGTCACATTGATTGATTTGCCAATATTGAACCATCTTTTCATCCCACAGATAAATCCCACTTGCTTATGGTGCATAATCCTTTTAATGTGCTGTTGAATTGGTTTACTAATATTCTATTGAGAATTTTAACATCTGTGTTCATTAGGGATACTGGCCTGTGGTTTTCTTTTCTTGCATTGTCTTCATCTGAATTTGGTATCAGGGTGATGCTGGGCTCATAAGTGGTTTGGAAATGTTCCCTCCTCTATTTTTTGGAAGAGCTTTAGAAGGATTGGTACTAATTCTTCTTTGAGTGTTTGATAAAATTCACCCGTGAAGCCATCTGGTCCCAGGCTTTTCTTTGTTGGGAGGTTTTTAATTATTCCTTCAGTTTTCTAATTTGTTATTGGTCTTTTCAGGCTTTATTTCTTCTGGATTCTATCTTGTTATTATCTAGGAGCTTTTCCATTTCTTCCAGCCTACCCGATTTTTTGGGCATATAATTGTTCATAAAGTTCCCTATGATCTTGTTTATTTCTATGGGATCCATTTAATGTTTCCTCTTTCACTTCTGATTTTATTTATTTGTCTTTTCTCTTCTTTCTTAGTCTACTAAGAGCTTATCAGTTTTTTTAATCTTTTCAAAAAACCAACTCTCAGTTTTGTTGATACCATCTATTCTTCTATTCTCTATTTGGTTTGTTTCTGCTCTAATCTTTATTTCTTTCTTTCTGCTAACTTGGAGTTTAGTTTGTTTTTTTCTAGTTCCTTGAGGTGTAAACTTAGGTTGTTTACTTGAGATCTTACTTCTCCTTTTTTTCTTTTTTCTTTTTCTTTTTTTCACTAAAAATTTCCTTCTTAGTACTACTTTTGCTGCATCCCATAAGTTTTAGTATGTTGTGTTTTTATTTTCCTTTTCTCAAGATATTTTTTTTAAATTCCCTTTGGCCAACTGTTGAAGAATATGGTCTTTAATTTCCACATATTTGTGAATGTTCCCATTTTCTCACTGTTACTGAGTTCTAATTTCATTCCATCATGATTGCAAAAGATACTTGATATGATTTTGATCTTCTTAAATCTGTTAAAACTTATTTTTTGACCTAATATGTGGTTTATCCTGGAGAATGTTTTGTGTATGCTTGAGAAGAATATATATTCTTATGCTGTTGGGTGGAAAATACTGTGTGTATGTTTTAAGTCCATTTATTCTATAGTGTTGTTTAACTCCACTGTTTATTTATTGATTTTCTGTCTGGAAGTTCCACCCATTGAAAATGTATTGAAGTCTCCTACTATTATTGTATTGCCATCAATTTCTCCTTTCAGATCTGTCAGTATTTGTTATATATACTTAGGTGCTCTGATGTTGGATGCATTTATATTCACATATCTTCCTATTGAACTGGCCCTTTTATCTTAATGTAATGACCTTCTTTGTCTCTAAAGACAGTTTTTTACTTAAAGTCTATTTTGTCTGATATATTTATGGCCATCCTTATTTTCTTTTGGTTATTATTTGCACAGAATATCTTCTTTTCATTCCTTCATTTCAGCTTATGTGTATCTTTAAATCTAGAGTAAGTTTTTTATAAACAGTATATAGTTGGATCTTGGATTTTTTATGTATGTCTTTTCATTGGGGACTTAAGTGATTTGCATTTACAGTAACTTTTGATTGGGAAGGATTTTTTTTAATTTTTATTTATTTATTTATTTTGAGAGAGAGACAGCACATGTGGGGGAGTGCAAGAGAGAGAATACCAACTGCAGCAGAGAGAGAGGGTAAGAGAGAGAATACCAAGTGCAGGGCTCAAACCCACTAACCGTGAGATCATGACGTGAACCAAAACTAAGAGTCTGATGCTTAACTGACTGAGCCACCCAGGCACCCCAGGAAGGATTTAAATATTGCCATTTTGTTAACTGTTTTCTGTTCATCTTATGGTTCTTTGTTCCTCTTTTTCTTTGTCTTTTGTGTTCATTTTTTTAATATACTACTGATTGGTTTTAATTCTTTTCTCTTTTGTGTGGCTTCTGTAGGTATTCTCTTTGTAGTTACAATGGGCTTATACAAAATATCTTCTAGTTATAACACTCTGTTTTAAGCTGTTTTAAGGTGATAACTCATCTTCACTTGCATACAAGTACTCTACACTTTTACCTCTCCCCTTACCTCCACATTAGATGTTATTGATGTCACAATTTACATCTATTTATGTTTTATATCCATTAATATGATTTTAGTTATAGTTATGTACAATGCTTTTGTCTCTTAACTTTTATACTAGAATTAAAAGTGATTTGCTCACCACTGTTACATATTTACCAATGTTACACCTTTACCAATGTGTTTCATACTTTATTAAGTTATCATTTTGCTGTTAGCATCCTTTCATTTCACCTCCTTCTAACATTTTTTATAAGGCAGATCTAGTGATGAACTCCCTCAGCATTTGTTTATCTGAGAAAGTCTTTATCTTCCCTAAGTTTTTGAAGGACAGTTTTTCTGGATTTGGCATTCTTGGTTGGCAGGGTTTGTTTTCTTTCAGCACTTTAAATATCTCATCCCACTCTTTTTGGCCTGCAATGTTTCTTCTGAAAAACCTACTGATAATTTCATTGAAGTCACTTTTTTCCTGCTGCTTTCCAAATTCTCTCTTTGTATTTGACTTGGATAATTTAATTATAATGGGCCTCAGTGTGGGTTTCTTTGGGTTCATCTTTAATATTCTTTAGGCTTCTTGGATCTGAATGCCTATTTCCTTCCCCAGATTGAAATTTTCAGCAATTATTTCTTTGAATAAACTTTCTGCCTCTCTCTTTCTCTCCCTCTCTCTCTCTCCCTTTCTCCCTTTCCTCCTCCTCTTCTTCTTCTTCTTCTTCTTCTTCTTCTTCTTCTTCTTCTCTTTATCTTCATCTTTGTCTTCTCCTCCTCCTCTCCTCCCCTCCTCCTCTTCCTCCATCTTATTCCTCTGGGATTTCCATAATGTGTGTATTGGTACATTTGATGACGTCTAAAGTCCCTTAAGCTATCTTCACTCTTTTCATTACTTTTTCTTTTGACTCCTCTGACTAGATGATTTCCACTGACCTATTTTCAAGTTCATTGATCCTTTATTCTACTTGATCTAGTCTCCTATTGAACACCACTATTGAATTTTTCAGTTCAGTTATTGTATTCTTTAGCTCTATGATTTGTATTTGGTACTTACCATTTTTTCTTTGCTGAAATTCTCACTTTGTTCATGCATTGCTCTCAACTTCAGTGAGCATCTTAATGACCAGGAAGGTCATTTGATTTTCTCCTTTTATTTTAATGTAATGAGGATCTTGAAAACCAGGTAATACTCCTGCTTTGTAGGAAGTGGGTTGCAGAAAGTCCTTTCATTGCATTGTGACTCTGAGGTACCTACTGGGAAAAGGGTCTTCAATTTCATCCTTTCAGTGAGTGTGGAAAATGAGTGTGACTGTGTTCCATTGATGAAGGAAGCCCAGAAAAATCTTATTTTTCATCAGGCTAAGACCCTATCTGTCGCCAAATTTTTCTTTCCTGATACTTAGAGGAAGAGAGATCAGCAACCTGAGATAACTTTTCTTCTTACCTCCATAGGATTCCTGATCTGACCCAAAGACCTGTATGTGCCCTGGAACAAGTATTTTTCTAAGTTTCCTCAGTCCCAGAGGCTGGTTCTTGGACAGACCTCAGCCTCCCAAGAGGATGAAACTAGTTTCTACAGTTGTTCTCTTTAATTCCATGCACACTTTCTCTCAGGGGGGCCCTATCCAAGTTCCCTTTTTATAGTTCCATAGGTAATAAAAAGCCAGTGTTATTGTCTGTTTTCTCTTAAGAATATGCGCACCAAATCATCTCTGCCATTGCTTTTTTTGAGGATATTGGTAAGCAGTAGGAGTTAATGAAGAAGTTCATTATTGTGTATACATAAGGCAAGAAGGGAAACATGGAAAGGGGATATCCTAACTATTGGGAAAGGCGACAAATTGGACATGGACCACCTCTGAATTCACACTCTATCTTTGCACTGTCCCATATTTATGTTTTCTACCTTCATCCCTGTAGATCTGAGACCATCCTTAGTTATTCAAGGATGAGCCCACAGTGAATTTTGTGTTACACAACCTATACTCATGCAGCACTGATTCAACATGATTGCCAAAAGCATATTTTACCATTACCATTCAGAAATCAAATTAAAATCAGAATTTTAAATTAGAAATATAATGTAATAAACTTAAGCCCTTTTCTTTGCATACCGTGATAAATAGTCCTTGACCAAACAAGGCTTAGCCTCTTTAATGCAACAACTTATCAAGGATACAGATTTATCCTTTAAATAAGTCTGTAATCATCAGATCGCCTAGGCCTCCTGTCCTAGTAATTCACGCGTGTTAAAATGCTCAAACCAATAGACGCAGTTCTCTTTTTTAAACATAGACCTCCTTTTACAATCCAAAATGATTATGGGTTTTCTGTTTCATATGAAATTATCCTGAAGGTCAAGATAGGGTCTAAGTGTTCCTTCTTGCCTCAAATATGGAGTATTAGCTCCTGAGGCACATACTGAGCTCTCAGAAGATCTCGGACCCACCAAGGTGGAACCTCCTCTCTCCCTGGCTCCTTACAAGGGTCTCCGGCATCTTGTTAGCCCCCGGGCCCCTGCCGCCTCTCAGTTCCCACTGCCTGTTCCTCTCACGCTGCTCCCTTCCCATCATGCCCTGCATGGGACCAGCTTCTCCCATTTCTAAGAGAGGTGGAGGCTGAAAGTGCAGACCTGCGTGTTACTGACCCCGGAGTGCTTGCTGGGGTCTGTAGAAAGGATGGGATCATTCAGTGAGGAAGCCCAGGAAGACGGCCCCGGGCATGGTGAACCAACCGCGACTCCTATAACCCGTTATGTGAGTGCATTGCTTCGTTTAATCCTCATAACTCAGGGATAAGGACACGGTTTTTCTTTTCCTTATCTACTCCAGGTGTATCTGCAGTGGCCACTGTGATCCAGACAGCAAGGAGAAAATGAGGCAGCGCAGGGCAGGGCAGGGCGGAGCTCTGAATCCAGGTCTTATTTCCCTATCTGGTGGAGGGAGAGGAGGCAGAAGTGAAATGGCTCAGTGGGGCTCAGCCGACCAGAAAACACCAGCAGGGACATCCCGGTGTCTGGGACAGAGGCTAGAACTGACATGCCCCAGAAAGTCCCAACCTGTGTGGGGTTCAGGGATAAGAGGAAGAAAACCAAAATGGAGACATCATAATCACTTTCCTGGGATCAATGGAAATATCTTTGAAATTGATCCTTGAGCATTTTTTATTTGTAGTGACTTCTGTGAATGGATAATTTTCTTCATTATTTCGTGTTGATTTTTTGTATCATATAGGAATTCACTGATTGTTATTAAGTAATGATATATTTTACCCTTTCATTCCTTTGATATTTTTGGAAGTCTGATAATAATTTGATGGTTCCAGATATGTAATCAGAATGCAAAAATATTATTCTACTCCTAATTATTACTATTTTTATTTCTTCTTGAAATTTTTATCTTCTTTATATGAGATTTCTCTGATACTTTACCACTCTGTAAAATTAACTCTCTGCTTTGTAAAGTCTTTTTCTTTTATAAATTTGTCATTTTCTTGGGGCGCCTGGTGGCTCAGTCCATTAAGCATCTGACTCTTGGTCTTGGTTTCAGCTCAGGTCATGCTCTCACAGTTCGTGAGTTTGAGTCCATCAGGCTCTGGGCTAACAGCACAGAACCCACTTCAGATCCTCTGTCTCCTTCTCTCTGAGCCTCCCCTACTCGTGCTCTCCCTCCCTCTCTCTCTCTCTCTCTCTCTTTCTTTCTCTCAAAAAATAAATAAACCTTAAAGAAATTGTCATATTTTTATAAATTTGTGTAGAACTATAGTAAACGCCTCTGGTACTTAATAACAAAATGATAGAACTTATATTGTTAAAATTGTTTTGTATTTACTCAACTATTTCTCTGTTTTGAATTAGCCTTACACTATAATAATGAACATTTTTTGATTCCTCACTATGTGCAAGGCTCTGTTTCAAGAGATTCACAAATACTGAATATTATCCCAGTTAGATTTCCCAATAAACCAATGACATAGGCTCCATAATAATCTCCATTCTACATGAGAGGAAACTAGTCACAATGGGTTAAAAAAAAAAATGAGGAACACATATCAGGAACCACATATAAATTTGTTTGTAGGGGATCATTTGGTGTTTAAAACTTCACTACCACCCCCCAAAAATATTGAAATGCAAAGAAAAGATGAACCCTGGGGTTTAACAGTAGGGAGTCCAATCCCTCTAGATCTTCAACACATTGTTTAAGATTTGCTCCATCCCAAAACACATCCAGGCAAGGGGGATGGTGTTCACCATGAAGGGGGAATGACATTCCTTGGGATCTGTTCCTAGGAAGAAAATATATAAAACAATCAAGCCTTATGACTCAGCCAGTTGCTCAAAATGAGAATCTCTCTCCTTATGTTGTCTTCAGTGAATCTTACACCGTAAAGAATCATGTGCTTTACCACAAACTTCTGTCTGGTGAGTGACAATTCCTGCTTATTGGTTCCTTTTTCAGAATCTGACCACAGCCAGGCAATACAGAAGGCTGCCCAGGCTCATCATCTCTAATATTTTAATATAGCATATGCTATATTAATATATTTTAGGAGTGAGGCTTATTGAGTGAGAGCTGCTCTGACTGCAAGCCTCTCAGCCCCTGTCCTTTCCCAGGCTCCAGGATAGCGGTCCTGAGGATCACTGGGGCCCCAGGGATGGCAACTTGATGTCCTTGGTGATGCTGAGCTCCCCTTTGGTTCAGAGCAGAAACACCCCAGGTAAGTGCAGAGCTGCATTCTTGGAGAACCTGCCTCAGGGAAATGGCCTTGGGGGGCCTTCAATGTGGGCCCACTCCCTGAGAAAGGCTTTGGGGCTCTGATACCATGCAATGGCTGCTAGTCTCACCAGAGAGAGGAGGAAATCAGGGCATGAGTGTATGATACCTGGTGGTCTGGAGTGATTTTGAAGGGACAAGTGTCTCACAGAGGGGTCATCAAAATGGTATTTCAAAATCTATCAAAGATCAGAAAGGGGAAATTATGGTTAGTCTGAATTGTTCAAGATCTGAAGATCACTTGATAGAATCAGTGCACCAGGTAGAGGCCCCTTCCACAGAACCAGGCAGGAACCCTCATTCCATGACCAGTGATGGCCAGAGCAGCAGAGGAGGATGATGAGGACAAGCTTTGGTTAAGCCCATAGGATACATGCTGCAACTGTCATCTCTGCTTTTTCCCCCCCTCCACCCCTACACCTTGTCCAGAACTCCCACATCCAGCACAGTAGGACAGGGCCAGAGAGGAAGCGAGAAACAGGAAGTGGCATCCTTCTTAAGATGCCCCTTATGCATAATTTAATATTATAACTTCTAGGTTTCTGTATCAAATCCTCATAGCACCTCTGAATTTCTAGTTCCAATTCACCACCAAGAATAGAATGGTGAAACAGTTTATGTTAAAATTCTCCAACTGAAACACATACTCATCCATATTCCCATATTTTGCTCCAGGCCCACGGACCCAGTAGACGATGTGACCTTAATTGACAATTGGGACTTGAACATCAGTAAACTGGCTAACAAACTGGGATCTAAAGTAAAGCCTGACAGGATGGGGCAGGTGTATCAGAGGACTAATGAGTACAGCATGATTTGGTATAAAAGAACATTGAGTCACAAAGAGCTTAACAACCTTATTATAGGAAACTCCTGCAAAACAGTGTGTCTACTGAAAGATGGGTCTTTTCTGATGCCTAGAGGAAGACAGGAGTGCTGAAGGGCAGAGTCCAGAAGTGGTCAGAATTCTGGGTGAAATAAAAGGGAGGTGATCAAAGGAGGTTAGCATCAGGATGGACACAATGAGAGGAATAGTTCAGGGCAAATCAGCCCCACAGTGACACCAACAATCTTGTGCCCTCTACCCCATGCTATAGGCTAGGGAAGTACATTCTCTAGATCTGACAGGCACAGAAACTGCAGTAACTACATCCACATTACAGGTCCAGGATATGTGCTCCTAGGGAATTGAAGATATAGAGACTGGGGAAAGGCCTTAGAGTCTTAGAAGGCACCAGAGATGTCTAGCATATGCAGGTATTTATTAGTCCTTAGGATTACTCTGAAAAGATGCTCTATAGGGAAGAGTCTATAGACCAGGGCCTATAGACCATCCTGTGTGGGAACCAAATTATCACCTACATCAAATTTCAACATTTATTGAGTACTTCCTATATGTCAGGCCCTTTTCAGGTGCTAAGTGTGAGTAGAATCACAGACAGGAAGTAATTGGAGGGGTGTTTGGGGACATCAGTCATTGGTGCTGAGGAGGACAGAGATTCAGAGGCACTGGAGCTTTAAAGTAGATCTGATGTTGGGGACTCCCCTATGTCTTCTGCCACATAAAGATTGTCCCCTGTAGTAGGGCAAACATAGTGGGGTTAGGATTCCCAGTTTGGCATCGAATTCTCCATCCCTTTATGCCTGTCTCTTTCATTTTCTTTCTTCATCAGCACTTCAGGAGAAGGCGGTCTTCCCAGCAGATGTTGCAGACCAGTGAGAAGTCAAAGGGCACCGTGAGGAGATGGCATTTCACTCTCCTGCTCTCGTCAGCCCACGTGCTCTGAAACTCCTGAGACAGTGAGGCCCAGCAACGAGATGATGAAAGTTGAAGGAGGTAGGAGTGGGCTGCTCTTTAAAGGGTCACCAATAACCCTTCAATACCGGCCCGGTGGATACTTACCATACCTGCCAGATGATAAACACGTAGCATCATTAGCTACTTCCTCCTTCCTGGAACTTCTGCTCCCTTGCCTTAGGCGATGAAATATTCTTCTAACTTTCCTGCCACTCTGCTTCTTTGGAGTCTCTCTGAACACTTCTCTTTCTTACATTTTATATAATGAAAATAAGAGAGGCGGTACTGATGTACAAATCACAGGGTGTCTAGTTTTCACTCGTGCTACATGTCCAGTGTGCCAGGAGGGTAGCTCTGCTAATTGTAGTTGCTCAGGGAGATGGGTTGAGAGACCTTCTTCGACACCTGCCCCCATAAGTTCCCAAGCAGAGTAAAGGGCCCTAATGAATCATACACTGGCTCTTAATGATCCCTCCCAGAAATAACATGTCACTTCTCACATTTTGTTATCCAAAGTAAATCACATGGCTGTATCTAATTTCAAAAGAGTTGGAATCTTTGGCGGTAACAAAGTACTCAATAAGTACACATTAAATAAATAATATATTACTCACTTATACCAGACACCTGTATTGAGGACCTACTTTGTATAAGGAACTATGCTAGGCTTTGTGAGTAAAAGGAGCTTCCAGCTCCTAAAAGGTTTACAAATTACCTACTGACCTAAGGGCCTCTGGGGTATTGGCAATGTTCTATTTCTTGACAAAAGTAGTAGCTACATGGGTGTTTGCTTGATAATCATTGGCTGTGCCTTACTGTTTTGTGTATTTCTTACATATGTCTGCCGGTTCACAAGAAAAGGTTTTAAAAAGAGAGGCAAAGGAGAATATTCGTAATTTGAGGCAAAAACAAGAAATCAATAAATCAAGCAGAAAAACTGAGTTTTAAGAATGGTTGGAATAAAGAATATTTGCATGAAACAACTATTGTCATGTCCACAACTGGAGAATAATTAATAAAGAAGAGGCCCAACAGAGGAATGCTCTCGAGGGCAATATGAAAAATTAAACAATAGGAAATATAAAAGAAAAGCTATGAGACATGAAGGATAGAAACTAACATTCTGGCATTTGGATAATTAGACACCTAGAAAGTGGAGAAAATAGTAAAAAAAGATGAAAAGATTTCCAGGCTTTATAGAAAGATGAAATAGCTTTGACATGGTGCATTGATGACAAATAGATTTTTTAAAAACATCTCTTTTAAAAACATATCTAATAACATTATAAGAAAATTGTAAGAACTTCAAAGACAAAAAGAAAATTCTCAACATTTGCAGAGAGAGCAGTTGCACCTATAAAAGAACAAGAGCAGCGGTGCCTGGGTGGCTCAGTCAGTTAAGCATCTGACTTTGGCTCAGGTCATGATCTTACAGTCTTTGGGTTGAGCCCTGTGTCAGGCTCTGTGCTGACAGTTCAGAGCCTGGAACCTGCTTCAGATTCTGTGTCCCTCTCTCACTCTGCCCCTTCCCCACTCATGCTCTGTCTGTCTGTCTGTCTGTCTCTGTCTCAAGAATAAACATTTAAAACAATTTTTTAAAAAAAGTAGTGCCTAGGAGAAAATGTCTAGGTTTTAAACAAACCTTATCAGGAAAGGAAGCCTGAAAACAAATGTGCTAATCATTTCCATTAAAAGAATGGAAAAGTAGAAAGACAGCAAAAGAAAAAAAAATGTAAATGATAGAGACATGGGCAGAATTCAGTGAGCTAGAAAACCAAAAATAGGGAAGATAAACAAAATCAAAATTTGATTCAATGGAAGGTTTAAAGAGGTTGATAGATCCATCTGGCAACACTCTTAAGGAAAATGTAGGTGATTCACAATGAAAAGGAAAAACACAGACATTTTTAAATGAAAAAGGCTTGTTATGAGCAATTCTATTCCAATAAATCTGAAAATTTAGATTAGATGGATACATTTCTAGAACAACACAAAGGTAAAAACTACAGGAAGGAATAGGAACCTGAAAAATAGAGTAATGAGCATCAAAGACAGGCTTGGGAAGCAAAGACTACTTTGCCCTGTCCTAATGTGCCAGCTAGGGCATTTCAAAAACAAATCGTTCCTCTCTTATACATGCTGTTCTGGAACACAGAAAAGGAGCAAAAGCTTTCTAAATCATTTTCTGGGGCTGGTGCATCTTTATTCTCAGAGCCAGCTATTTTCTCGTAGTACATGAGAAGAAAATTATGGATTAATGTCAGCCATGTCACTGAATTCAACAATGTATTACAAGCATGATTCATTTCGATCAAATAAGGTTTATCCTAGGATAGTGTTAAGTCCCTGACCATTAGCTTATTTTATTGTAATGTAAGTGCCGGACATTAAGCTTTTGATTGCCAAGGCATCCATCTCAAACACATCCATTGAAAAGACAAGGGTGTCCTGATACACAACTAGATAAAGAGCCAGGTGGCCCCTGCCTGATGAAGTTCCCCTTTTAGAAAGCCCAGGGTGACCTGGATAACCACTTGAGTGACCCTGCTTTTCTCTATCTGCACTTTATTTTTTTTTTTAATTTTTAATGTTTATTTTTGAGAGAGAGAGAGTCAGAGTCAGAGAGACAGAGTGTGAGTGGGGGAGGGGCAGAGAGAGAGAGGAAGACACAGAATCCGAAGCAGGCTCCAGGCTCCCAGCTGTCAGCACAGAGCCCCATGTGGGCCTCAAACCCACAAACTGCGAGATCATGACCTGAGCTGAAGCTGGAGGCTTAACCAACTGAACTACCCAAGCACCCCTGCCTTCCTGCACTTTAATTCCAGCTCTTATGTTTTAAATTCACCAACAAAGAGTGACCCTGTGAAATCAGAGGCACCCCTTCCTCAACCCCAAAAATGACAGATCCCCAGGTGTCTCCCTCCCCCCCCATACCTCACTTTGTGGCTCTGGGCATGCCAAGTGCCTTCCAGGACTTGTGAGTAATAAATTAATAAACCTTGTTTTTTTCAAAGTTCCCTAATGGTTGTGGCTGAGGATTGTCTTGCAGTCATAAGAACCACAAGGGCCAATCGGGCCACAACATTGGCTCCTGTCACTACAAGTAGTAGGGACCCAAGCGAGTGCCCCTAGGCATTCCTAGCTGATCACCATCATTACTTTATATCAGTAGGCTTCGATCACACAAAATACCTAGGAATGCAGTGAAGTTTCAATGTCAGAAAATCTATAATATGACCCAAAAAGTCAATAAACCAAAGAATAACATTCATATTAACTTCAAATGAATTCAACTCAATACTTGCATAAACAGAATTTGATCAATTTTACCACATGGCAAGGATTATAAACCAAAAATCTATAGCAAATATATCTATGGAGAAATTAAATCCATTCATTTTAGGATTATGCAAAAGGTAGGATATCCTTTATTATTACAAATGTTTAACATAGTATTGAAGGTTCTAGACATCACTTCGACAACAAAAGAAAATCAAGGCTATGAAGATTGTAAGGGAGAGAGAAAATGGCCATAGATGATGTAATCTACATATTGCATAAGACGGAGCTCTGGAACCCCAATGCCCAAATCCAAATCCAGACTCTGTACCTTTCAAGCTGTGTGACCTTGGACAGATTCCTTCACCCTCCTCGTGTCTGCTTCCCGCTCTGTATGATGGGGAAATAATGGTATCAACCTCCAAACATAAATGAATACATAAGAAGCCTATAGAATAGAGCTTAGTAAATAGTAAGCAACTCAACTAATGTTCTTTATAACTGTATTATTTTAATCTAGGTCAGTGATTCTGAAATGCGAAGTTCTCAAAGAACCCCTGTTGAAGTGTTTCTCCTTCCCACCCACTACCCATACCATGTTGCCTCCTCTTTTGCACTGTGTCCCTAGTACCCCCAGCTCTGGGATAACTCACAGGGGCCCCTGCACCCAGGGATGTTGTCGGGCCTCCTGGTCTTCAGGATGATGGTGCCAGTGATGATGCCTGCCACGCCCACCACCAGGCCCAGGGCACAGACCACAGTCTCCATTGTCTCAGGCACCTCCATAGGCTCCTGGGCCTCTGGGGCACAAAGGAAAAACAAGAGTTAGAAAGTGCAGAGAGCAGGAGCTGGCCTCAGGTTTGGGGGTATAAAGAGTTAGAAACAATGAGATCACCAGTGAAATTTGGATAAAGTGGCAATAAAACACATGGGATTAAGAAAAGCAGGTGCTGTGGAAAGATGGATCCTGGAAATAGAGAGGGTGTCAGGACAGTGCTGACAAAAGGAGGGGGCTCCATACCCCAGTGCTGAAGGAGTGGCTGGTCCAGGCCCCAGTGCTCCACCTTGCAGTCATAGACAACTTCAGCCGTGGGAATGAAGGTCAGGTAGTGGAACTTGTGGAACCTGAATTCTGTGCTAGGCAGGAAGATGCTCTCAGCCACACCTTTGGTGACCGTCTTCCCATTGCACAGCCATGTGACATTGAGCACAGGTGGGAAGAACTTGTCCACATGGCAGATGAGGGTGTTGGGCTGTCCAAGCTCCACAGGCTCCTTGGGAAACATGGCCACCTCAGGTGGCTCTGAGAAAGGACAGAACCTGGTGAATCTGCTGCCTTTGGCTGTATCTCAAAGGACCCCACCACCCCACCACCTATATTCTCCAGGTTAGGGGCCACCTCCCTCAGGCTGACCCTTTGCCCCCCACAGGCTTCCAGGTCAAAGTCATAGCTTCTCATACTCCTGACTGGCCTCCTTCAGCCTTCTTTTTCTTGAATAAGAAGAAAATGTCTCCTTCGATGACATAACCACCCAGCTTTGTGAGCTGAATACTGTTCACTCACAGGGAGAGAGAGGTTCATTCATGAGTGGACGTCCAGGTCTCCCATTCTCTATGCAGCAGATGGGCTCTCCCATCCCTGCAGTTGGGTAGTAGAGAAATAAGCAAGAGCAAGCAGTACCATTTGTGGCCCTGGTGTGGTTGGACCGTTGGATCAGAGTGTTCAGGTTCTTCTTTGCCGTGACAATGTCAGCAATACCCCTCCAAGCATCAAAGTTGAAGGCACGAATAAACTCTGGCAGATGCCAGATGGTCTCCTTCTTATCCAGATCCACATAGAACTGCTCATCCTCATCAAACTCAAACATGTACTCTCCAGAGGGTCTGTGTGTCTGGACAAACTGGACATACGTTGACACGTGGCCCACTGCATGAAGAGGAAGAAGGGAGATTGAAGAACAGGTGACTATTGTAAGAAAGTAAACAGAACACAAGAAGCAAGGAAATAAGGAAATAGTAATAACATGAATGAAGAACACAGAAAATGAGAAATGCAAACTGAAAGAAAAGAAATGGGAAGAAACAATGAGAGATATGACTTACTGAAAATTCAGGTTGTTTCCCTTTATTCTAGAAAATTTAAGCATCCATCACTCCAGTACAAGAATAATCACAATGAACACAATAATAAGGTAATATTTATGGAGAACTTACTATGCATTCAATTTATTCTTTGCAACTTCATACCCCCAGGTAAAGCATTCTTTTGCATATTAGGGACTTGCCCACAGAGGTTAAGTAACTAGCCCAAGTTAGCACAATTCATGCTGAATGGAAGATGGAATCATCCACTCCATCCACACCCACAACATCTCAGAAGCCTTGCAGAAAAGACATATAAAGTTAATGATAAAGTCACAGAGTGGGGTGGGAGAAAGGGGAGAGTGGAATAAAAATCTTCTGGAGTGGAAAATTTTTTAAATTGTGAAGGAAATGAAAAGACGTCCAGAGTCTTGGTGCTACTTACAGACTTCTAGTTACTGTTTTAGCTTTACATGATGGTAGATCATGTAACCTTGTCCACAACACCTTCATTTAAGGCATTTTAAATTTTCAAGTATTATCATTCACACAGCATTCACAAATTTTCTTGTTGACTTTATGTTTTTAAGGGTAGTTTCCACTGGAAATAATAGTTGTTGCGTTTGAAACACCTATGGCATAGCATCTTAGTTTTACCTGATGTGTAAGAAACAACAAAAAGTTATACAATAACAAAAAATCTATTGGTATTACAGTAAAACAATAAAAATGAGACAGTTTGGGACTAAGAAAAGGAATTAGGAGGAAGTGACGCTCCAGGGCTCACTGGTCTAGCATCCGAATCAAAGATTCAAAGATTATCCCTGCAGCTCCAACACAAGAACTAATCCTCTCCTTGGATGCTTCTAGTGACAGGATTCATTGTCTCATGCAAATGCTTGGGGACATCCACTGAATTTAGTGGCTACAAAATCCTCACCTACAGAAAAGAAGATAAAAGAAAAAGAAAGAAGAAAACATACAGGGAACAGACATGGCTACCCGGACATAGTTTGTTCATCCTAAGATATCTCATTTTATTGTTTTTGCAAAGTCTTAAAACTAAAGGTCTGTGCATTGTGAAGCAAATTATACTCTTACAGATGTTCACTTTCATTCAGTCAAAAAAACCCTTTAATGTGAACCTTGACTCTCTAGGCATTAAGGCTATAACTCAAAAGACATGGTCCTTGTCCTCAAGCTGTTTGAGATCGAAAGAATGAGAGAGACAAAGATGATTCATATATATGTGGTCATCACTACTGCATTATCACAGGGTACATACAGGTGCTGCTTGGGAGCAAATGGAGAGCATTAAAATGAGATTGAAGTAAGGCTTCCTAGAGATGGTTTTTATGTGAGGTTAGCAGAGACAGAGAGAAGTGGTGTCTCTAGCAGGAGACGTAGGAGCAGAGAGGCATGGGACTTCTTGGAGGGTCAGAGGGTGCTACGGCAGCTCGGAGGATATGGAGAGCCTACTTTAGGACCTGCCTTGTATGATAATTGCAGGTGTTTGAATTTGATCCAGAGCCCCTGGAAAATCATTGAAGGGTCTTCAGAGAGTAACACAATCAGATTTGTACAGGAAGGTGGCAGCTATAAGGATGATAGATTAGAGGAGGCTCGTTTGTAAGCAAGACCAGTAGGACTCTTCAGCAATCAGGTGGCAAGTGATGAGGGTGTAGACAGGGCAGTAACATGGGGTAAGAAGAAGAGAGGATGGATTTGAATGACACTGAAGAGATGAGAAGCCACAGGACTCAGTAAGTACTGTGGTGGAAACAGGGATATGAAAGAGTCCAAAATATCCAAGCAACATGGAGAATTGTGGCATCAGTGACTGAAAAAGTAATGAAGGACAAGGAAGTGGTTGAGAGAAGAAAAAGTGTTCTTTGAGGGACATAATGAGTTTGAATTTCTGGGTGACCAAGTGGAGTTGATTTGAGAGCAGTTGAAATAATGGATGGATCTCAGGCTAGACTGGGCCGGTGACATAGACTAGGAGTCCTCATGGTAGGTGAAGTTAAAAGCTTGGATTGAGTCACCCAAGAAGTGTACAAAGTCATCATAGTAGGGTCGGAGTGTGTGGTCCTGCGTCCTGGCAACAAATATGGACATTCAAAAAAGAGGCTGGGAGCACCTGTCTGGCTCAGTTGAAAGAGCATGTGACTCTTGATCTCGGGGTCATGAGTTCAAGCCCCACATTGGGTGTAGAAATCACTTGAATAAATGTTTTTAAAAAGAGGCTGTAAAGGAGACGACTAATGAGTGGGAAGAAAACAAGGAGGAAGTGTGCTCCTCAAGACAAAGAACAAGAGAAAAATTCCAGGAAAGAGGAAGTGGTCATGTCGCAAATATTGCTAGTGACACAGGTAAGATACACACAGAGAAGTGACCACTGGTTTTCATTGTAGGGAGACCACTAGTGGTCCCACTGAGAGCAGCATCAGATGTGAGGAGACAAAAGGGAGAATGCAGTGGGCTGAGGACTGAGTGAAGCAGGGGAAAGTCCAAAACAGGCATTGCAGACTCCAATTTCAAGAAGTTTACCTCTGAAATTTAAGAGAGACACACAGATTGTCCAGAAGACACAGAGCCATGGCTCTTCACTCATCCACACTGTGACATGGAGCTCATGAGGCATGTTCTCTGCCTTTTAATTTCTAGGTTGAGAATAATAAATGCACTCCTGCAAAAGCTGTTGTGAAAATGAAATGAGAGTTGGCACTTGGTCAGGTTCAATAAACACTGGTTCTTGCTGCTGTCAGAAAAAAGCAGAACACCTCATACAAGAGGAAGAAGAAGGAAGGGGAGAAACAGGAGAGAAAACAGCACCTGTGGGCTACAAATCTCCTTATAGTCCACACCCTCTCTGGCCCACCAGAGCACTCACCCCTGATGGCCCCAGTTCCATGGGGGCTCAGAAGGGCAGCCAGGGAGATGACTTGCAGGATCATGACTTGGGTCTGGCGCCTTATGTCTTCAAGGTGCATCTGCAGTGACCGCTGTGAACCAGCCTGTGAAGAGAGAATGAGGTAGTGCAGGGCAGGGCGGAGTTCTGAATCCAGGACTTAACTTCCCTATCCCATTGAGGGAGAAGGGGTGGAGGTGAAACAGCTCAACCAGAAAATGTCAGAAGAGGCATCTCTGGCCAGGAAAGAAAATGATAGAACCACTGGGAGAGGAAGTGGGAGAGCTGTCAGGATGAAGGTGGCCCGGAAAGTCCCAACCTATATGGGATTTGGGAATAAGAGAAAGAAAACTATGAAAGAGACATCATAACCATCTTCCTCTTCGCCTGGCTGGCTCAGTCAATAACAGCATGCTACTCTTAATCTCAGGGTTGTGAGTTCAAGCCCCACATTGGGCATGGATCCTACTTAAGGTCCCTCCACAGTGAACACCATCCCCCTTGCATGGACGTGATCTGGGACAGCACAAGTCCTAAGCAGTGTGTTAACCATTTAGAAGGTTAGACTGTCGATCCCAGAACTCAGAATTAATCCTGGGAGCTGTACAGGCAGTCACTCAAGGTGTGTGGTGTGTATTTTATCCTCTCAGCAGTTCTGTAGATCTTAGAAGTAAAAAGGGGATTGACTAAGGGTCTCTGGGTTATACCAGATAAGGCATGGAAGTAACTGTACCACTTTATACAAATTACTTGGCCTTTCTGGGCCACAGTTTCTTCATTTTTGAAATGGAGATGGTAGCACTTATGTATCAGTAATTCTGTGAGGGTGACATGGGAGCATCCATATAAAATGCTTCAGAAAGTTACAGATCTGAGAGTTTTGAATAGATCAATGAAGTTATCAAAGACCATTCTTTTTTTTTTCAGTTCAACATATGTATATACTTTTGGTAACTTTTAAACACCAAATAATCCCAACAAACAATACAGATAGTTCCTGAAATATACTCCCCCAGAACACACAACCTAAAAAGACAATGACAAAACAAATACAATTTCCAACTAATGTATTAAGTCCTTAAATAAAGTGCTGATGAACTGAATAAAGGCAGATAAAATTATTTAAGGTTTCTATTAGGAAATTGTTCCTGATACATTATAGCAAAGCATCAGGCCCTTTCTGCTACTTCCTGCCTTTTTTCTAAAACCCACTGTGACTTACTGCTTCTCATGTAGAATGGAAATTATTATGTCATTGGTTTATTGTGAAATCTAATTGGGATGATACTCAGAATTTGTGAATCTCTTAAAACAAAGCCTTGCACATAGTAAGGGATCAAGAAATGTTAATTATTACAATGCAGGACTAGTTCGGAACACATGAAATTCTTTATCAAATGCAATGTATTATTTGCTCCACTAATATAAATTCTGTAATTTTAACAATAAACACCAGAGGAACTTTCTGTAGATCCACCCTCCTTTATTGTAGCTCCAAACCCCTCTATAATAAAACAACACATCAGAGAAAGATGTACCATTAGACTTAATGTGAAATGATTAGGGAAATTGTCCTTAACAGTAACATTTAAATGTTTAGCATTTAAATAAAGGTGCCTTATATCACCACATTCTATATGAAGAGGAAATAAAAGAGTAACAATTAGAAATGAAGCAATTAAGTATTTTTTGCTTTCTGCTTATCTGCCTGGAAACATCAAACAATTCCTCTAAAATTACCAAAGGTATATATAAAAATTATCAAAGGCATAAAATGGTACACATAAAATCATTTGATAACAAATGAATTCTTCTATGATACTAAGAATCAACATGAAGTTTTAAAGAAAAGTTATCCATTCACAAAAGTCACTACCCATAAAAAATACAAGATAACTTCAATGACATATTTCAAAACAATATCATTAAGAGGAAGATGATTTGATTTTTTAATTTTAAATAGGGGATTGTGTTCACCATGGAGGGGGAACGATGTTCCTAGGGAGGAAAATATATAAAATAATCAAGCTTTATGGCTCAGCCAGTTGCTCAAAATGAGAATCTCTCCCCTTATACTGTATTCAGTGAATCTTACACCTTAAAGAATCATGTGCTTTGCCCCAAACTTCTGTCTGGTGAGTGACAATTCCTGATTATTGGTTCCTTTTTCAGAATCTGGCCACTCCCAGAGGCTATAGAAGGCTGTCCAAGCTCTCTGATATCCCATTGAGTGAGAACTGCTCTGACTGCAAATATCTCAGCCCCCATCCTTTCTCCCAGGCTCCAGGATGGTGGTCCTGAGGGTCCCTGGGGCCCCGGGGATGGCAGCTCTCATGATGTCCTTGATGACGCTGAGCTCCCCTTTGGTTCAGAGCAGAGACACCCCAGGTAAGTGCAGAGCTGCTATTCTTGGAGAACCTCCCTCAGGGAAATGATCTTAGGGGGGCCTTCCATATGGGCCCACTCCCTGAGGAAGGCTTTGGGGCTCTGACATAGTGCAGGGGCTGCTAGCCTCACCAGAGAGAAAAGGAAATCAAGGGACAATGGTACCTGGTGATCTGGAGTGATTTGGAGGGACAAGTTTCTCACAGAAGGATCATCAAAATGGCATTTCAACATCAAAGATCAGAAAGGGGAAATTATGGTTAGTTTGCATTGTCCACAATCTGAAGATCTCTCTATCGAACCAGTGTTCCAGGTAGGCGCTCCAGAACCTAGGCGCTGGTGGGTTCTGTGGAAGGGTCTGCAGACCCTGTGGAGAACCCTCATTCCATGACCATTGTTGGCCAGGGCAGCAGAAGAGGGTGACAGGCACAAGCTATGGTTAAGGCCAGCAGGATACCATTTGCAGCTGTCCCTCACATCAGGAGTCAGGTCAGGGCACATCAGGACAGAGCCAGAGAAGTGAGAAACAGGAAATGACCTTTTCTAGTTCTGATTCACCACCATGTGTGATAGAAAGGTGAATCTGTTTATGTTAAAATTTCTCAGCCTCTTCATCCCCATCCATAAGGCCAGCCCCACTTCCTCCTGAGGATCAGGTACTATGGGGCTCTTTCCTCAATTTCCAGAAGTAGTAGCATCTGAAACTCCCAAATCCATCTGCTCAGACTCCATCCCGATATACCCATTTCTCAGATAGAGGGAAGAGAAAATTTCAGACATTAATGGCTCAGATGGACAGAGAGTTGGACAGGGCATCTCAGCCATGCACGTGTGCTTGCACATAAGAGAAGAAATGGAGAAGCGAGAATCCCAGACTGCTGGAGGGGCTGTGGAAGTAGCTGGTGAGATGGGACAGTGTCCCACAGGACGTGAGAGGAGAGGCATCACCATTCTGGTGTGGTGGGTAGTGACAGCGGTGGACGTTGATATGAGTACATTTGAAATCAGGTCTGGGGTCTGCTTTGGAGTGAACAGAGAGTGGTGGGTGGTGGGAGGGGTGGGGTGAAGTGGAGAAGCCAGTGGGTTCAGACATAAGAGGAACAAATGGAATTTCCCTGCCCTGCAAGAGAGACCACTGGGGGTGGGAGCAGGTGGACCCAGAGCTCTTGGCACAGTTTTGATGCTGAGGAACTCACTGCTGGGTGAAATGTGGAGTCCGGGAAACTTGGACCCAATGGGCCTGGGCATGTTCCTCCATTTCCTTCATATGCTTCCAATTCCTCGGGGTTTCCTCAACTTCCAACAGAGCAGAAATAAAAAGAGAGAAAAGGGGAGAACCTCGCTTAACGGGACCTGGGTGACACTGAGATTGTTGAGAAAATACTAGTGCCTATTGGATCATGAAGAAAATTGTGGAGAAAGGAAGCATCCGACTCATGGATGAAACAGCTCTAAGAGCCGCTTGAAACATCCTCTGTTCAGGGCATTCTCCATCCTGGCATTTAGGCCCTGGGACTCCGGCCTACCACACACCTGGGCAGCAGAAGACACCTGGGGATTTAAGCTTTTGTTTACTCCCCTTCTTCTGCCTCCCTTTCCCAAGTGAAAGAAGAGGTGCAAAGAAAAGCTATCAGTATTGTTAATAAAAGCTCCTTTTCAAGCATTAATGTGCTTCAAAGGGCAGCTCCTTTTGAGCCATTCTGAACAAACCAGGCTCTCTCCCTCATTTCTCTCTGTCTCCCCATAATCTACCCCATCACAGCTTGACAAGGGGAAGAGCTCTAGCCTCCAGTGACCAGGGCCAGACTCTATGCTCTAGGTTTTATTTATATCATTTTATTGAGTTTTAAATTAAATCAAAGTAGTCCTTCAAGATAAAAAAATAATAATAACATGCTTTTTTATAGGTAAAAAAGTTGAGACTCTGAGAAGTTAATTACTTGCCCAAGGCCACACAGCTGGTCTGTGGACATCTTTACTGCCCTGTCCACATTGCCTTCCTTATATCCTATAGTAATTACATAGTCTTAATATGTCCTATTCTGAAAAGATGATTTCTTTTATGCCAGAACTCTTCTAGCTCTACTCTAGAAAATTCAGATGTTTTCAAGAGTTTTACAAACTCTGTGATACTTTTCAAATACACATACAAGACAGTTTTGAGAGACCCTTTGTATGACATTTGTCTGCTTTGAAAATAAGATCTCATTATGGGAAAAAGAAAGTCAATTGCTTTACTTTAAAAAAAATTTTTTTTAACTCCAGTACAGTTAACATGCAGTGTTATATTAGTTTCAGGTGTACAATATAGTGATTCAGCAATTCTATATATTACTCAGTGCTCATCAAGGTAAGTGTACTCTTTAATCCCCTTCACCTGTTTCCCCCATACACCTTCCCTTTGATAACCATCGTTTGTTCTCTATAGTTAAGAGTCATTTCTTGGTTTGTCTCTTTTTTCCCTTTGTTTATTTGTTTTGTTTCTTAAATTCCATATATGACTGAAATCACATGGTATTTGTCTTTCTCTGACTGACTTATTTCACTTAGCATTATACTGTAGCTCCATCCATGTCATTGCAAATGGCAAGATTTCATTCTTTTTTATGGCTGAATGACATTCCATTGTATCTATACACCACATCTTCTCTATCCATTCATCTATCGATGGACACTTGGACTGCTTCCATAATTTGGCTATTATAAACAATGCTGCATTAAACACAGGGGTGCACATATCCTTTTGAATTAGTGTTTTCATATTCTTTGGGTACATAGCCAGCAATGCAATGAGTAGATTCTTATTTCTATTTTTAACTTTTTACTATTTCTGTTTTTAATTTTTTGAGCACTCTCCATACTGTTTTCCACAGTGGCTGCACCAGTTTGCATTCCCACCAACAGTCATAGCAGCATTTTTCTAGAGAAGTCTTCTGAGGCAAGGAAAATAAAGCAAAAACAAACCATTGGGACTACATCAAAATTTTTTTTAAGTCAATTGCTTTAAAAAAAGAAAGCATTGCAACCACTACTGAGAACTAGCAGAACTGTGTTCTGATTGAAAAACAGGTGGGGAAACCTCTTAGTGGAACAGGGAATGGAGTTGGATGTGGGGGAGGAGAGCAGGCAGGGCAGGTAGAAGATAGATATCACAGACTCCAAACTGGATGGGGCCAGGGGCTCAGAGGCTGAGAGGGCAGAGCATAGAGCAAGAAGACAGGCTCAGGAGACTGACAGAAATGAAGTGCTCCTGTGGCACAGCCACTAAAAGTCAAATGGGGCTCCCTGAGGCTTGTGTGGTGGCTCCTGAGGCTACTCTTCCTCCTCCCTGCCTGAGCAACCAGTTGAGCAACTTCAAACTGGGACACATGGAGCCCTGAGGAAGGACAAGGACTCTGAAAAGACCACCCAAATCAACTCTAGTCATCTCTGCAGTGACAGAGACAATGGCCAGACCTCCCCCCCACACACACACCCTTCTCTGACTCTTAGGAGGGCCTGTTAAGGCCCCTTGACAGCCACTCGGAGAGGGTCTTGAGCAGAAGGAGAAGCTTCATCTGGAGCTGGGCTCCCCGAGCTCAACCCTGAACTGACATGGTGAGCCTCGTGTTGACATGCTCTTCAAACATCCTTTACTTCTGCCACTGTGCCGCATTGCCCTCATTTCTGTGGTCTGGGAAGTTGTGCCATAAATTCATTCTGGAGTTTCCATTGATGATACATTTTAAGTCACATAGAGAAGCTGCAATTTAAAGACTCCTTCAATAGACAATTGTGGACCCCCAGTTAGATTCCAGGCAGCCAGTAATGTATAATCAACTCTTTGCTGACCAGCATTATGCTGATAACAAAACCAGACAAAGACAACACAAGAAAAGAAAACTGCAGGCCAATATCCATAATGAATATATATTCAAGATCCTCAAAAGAGGGGCACCTGGGTGGCTCAATGGGTTAAGCATCCAACTCTTGGTTTTGGCTCAGGTCATGATCTCATGGTTGGTGGGCTTGAGTTCCGTGTTTGGCTCTGCACTGACAGCACAGAGCCTGATTGGGATTCTCTCTTTCTCCTTCTCTCTCTACCCCTCTCCCTACATGCTCATACTCTCTCTCTCTTTCTTAAAATAAATAAATAAATAAATAAGTAAGTAAACATGTTTTAAAGATCTTCAAAAGAATACAAGCAAACCATATTCAACAGCATACTAAAGGAATTATACACCATGACTAAGTGGGACACATCCCTGGGATGCAAGGATAGTTGAATATAAACAAATCAATCAGTGCAATACACCACATTAATAAAACAAAAAGGAAAAACAATACATGATCATCTCAACAGCCACAGAAAAAACATTTGAGAAAGTTTGGCACCCATTCACAATTAGACTCTCAACAAAATAAGTATAGAGGGAACTCAAACTCAACACAGTAAAGGTCATATATGAAAAGCCCACAGCCTACCTTATCAATGGAGAAAAACTGAGAGTTTTCCAAGATCTGGTTCAAGGCAAGGATATCCACTCTTGCCGCTTCTTTGCAACATAGTTATGGAAGTCCTGGCCAGAACAATTAGACAAGAAAAAGACATAAAAGATATCCGAACCAGAAACAGAGAAGTAGAATTATCTCTGTTTGTGGATGACAAGCTCATATAGACAGAAAACCCCAAAGACTCAAAAAACAAAAAAAAAATTAGAACTTTTCAAAAAATTCAGTAAAGTTGCAAGATGTTAAGTTAACATACAAACATCAATCACCTTTCTATACACAGACAATGAACTGTCTGAATAGAAGTTTAGAAAACAATCACACTCACAATAGCAACCAAAAGTGTAAAATACTTAGGAATAAACTTTACCAAAGAGGTGAAAGACATGTACATTGGAAATTACAAAACATTGGCAAAAGAAATCAAAAAAGACTGGACTGGAAGAATATTCATAGTATCCGAAATGATCTACAGATTCCATGCCATCCTTTTCAAAACCCCAATAATATTCTTGATGGAAATAGAACAAAATAACTCTAAAATTCATATGGAATCACAAAAGATCCTGAATGATCAAAGCAATCCTGAGCAAGAAGAACAAAGCATCACATTTCCTGATTTCAAAATATATTACAAAGCTACAGTGATTAAAACAGTATAATCTATGGGGCGCCTGGGTGGCTCAGTCGGTTAAGCGTCCGACTTCGGCTCAGGTCATGATCTCGCGGTCTGTGAGTTCGAGCCCCGCGTCGGGCTCTGTGCTGACAGCTCAGAGCCTGGAGCCTGTTTCAGATTCTGTGTCTCCCTCTCTCTGACCCTCCCCCATTCATGCTCTGTCTCTCTCTGTCTCAAAAATAAATAAACGTTAAAAAAAAATTTTTTTAAAACAGTATAATCTAAGGTGCCTGGGTGGCTCAGTCGGTTAAGCATCCAACTCTTAATTTCAGCTCAGGTCATGATCTTAGGGTTTGTGGGTGTCAGCCCCATGTCGCGCTTTGTGCTGTTAGCGCTTAGGATTCTCTCTCTCCCTCTCTCTGCCCCTCCCTTGTTCTCTCTCTCTCTCTCAAAATAAATGAATAAAGTTTAAAAAAAAAACAGTATGATACTGACATAAATACAGACGTATAGAGCAGTGGACCATAATGGCCCAGAAATAAATCCACACATCTACAGTCAACTTATACTCAACAAGAATGCCAAGAACATACAATGGGGAAAAGATAGTCTTCAATAAATGATACTGAGGACTGGATATCCACATGCATAATAATAAAATAGGATGCTTATCTCACACCATATATAAAAATCAACTCAAAATGATTAAAGACTTAAATGTAAAATCTGAAATTATAAAACTTCTGGAAGAAAACATACAGGAAAACCTTCTTGACATTGGTTTGAGCAATGATTTTTTGGACATGACATCAAAAGTACCGGCAACAAGCAAAAACAGACAAACAAAATTGCATTAAACTAACAAGCAACTTACTAAATTTACTAAATTTATTTTCAAAGTACAGGAACTCATGTAACTCAATAGAAAACAAACAAACAAACAAAAAACTGATTAAAAAACCAGCAAAGGACCTGAATAGACATTTCTCCAAAGAAGACATACGGTTGAGTAAAGTACTCAACTTTACTAATTATCAGGGAAACACAAATCAAAACCACCATAAGATACCATCTCACACCTGGTAGAATGGCTAGTATCAAAAGATGGAAGAAGATTAATGATTCTAGGATGTGGAGAAAAGAGAACCCTGCACACTGCTGGTGGGGATATAAGTTGGTGCAGCCATTATGGAAAACAGTATGGAGGCTCCTCAAAAAAATTAAAAATAGGAGTGCATGGGTGGCTCCATTGGTTGAGTGTCCGACTCTTGATTTCAACTCAGGTCATGATCCCAGAGTCCGGTGAGTATGGAGCCTGCTTAAGATTTTCTCTCTCTCCCCCTCTGCCCTCTCTCCTGCTCACACTCTCTTGCTCTCTAAATTAATTAAGTAATTAAGTAAGCAAATAAGTAAAATTAGAACTACCATATGATCCAAGATCCAACAATCCCACTTCTGGGTATATATCCAAAAGAAATGAAATCTGGATTTTGAAGAGATATCTGCACTTCCAGGTTCACTTCAGCATTATTCACATAGCCAACATACGGACACAACTTAAATGTCCATGGACAGATGAATGAATAAAGAAAATGTGGCATATACACACAGCGAAATACTCTTCAGCCTCTAACAAGAAGGAAATCCTGACATTTGCAACAACATGGCTGAATCTGTAGGACATTACGCTCAGTGAAACGGGCCGGATGTAGAAAGACAAATACTGCATGATCTTACTTGTATGTGAAATCTAAAATAGTCAAATCCATAGAAGTGGTTACCAGGGGTTAGGGGAGGTGAAAATGGGGAGGTATTTTGCAAGTTCTAGAGAACTATGTACAGCAATGTGTCTATAGTTGACAGTATCATATTGTGTACTGGAAATTTAAGGAGGTAGATCTTGAGTGTTTCACTACAAAAAAAAAAGAAAAAAAGGTAACTGGTAACTGCATAAAATGGTGAATATGCCATTTGGCTTGTGACTATTTCAAAATGTACACGTGTATCAGGCCATCAGGCTTTATCATGATTTTTTAAATTTTAGAGAGAGAGAAAGCATGCACAAGTGGGGGAGAGGGGGAGAGGAGGTGGATTGAGAAAGAGAGAGAGAGAGAGAGAGAGAGAGAGAATCCCAAGCAAGCTCCATGTTCAGCCTGGAGGCCGGTGGGGCTTGATCCCACAACCTTGGGATCATGACCTGAGCCGAAATCAAGAGTCGGACGTTCAACCGATTGAGCCACCCAGGCACCCCTATGTGGTTTTTTATCATCAAATATATGTCAATAAAGCTGGAAACATATTTTAAAAAACAAAATCAATTATCTGCCCATTCTCTGATTCATAAGTATTTACTAAGACTAAGGTTAGATGCTGTATACAGATACAAACAAAAGAGTAACTTGCTTTAAAATGTTCAAGTGTAAAGAACAGGATAAGACATGGGAAAAAAAATCACATTGTCTGAGTGTCCCTAATGTGATCATTGTGATAAGATTCTAAAACACACAGAGAATGCACTCACCCATTCTTTTTTTTTAAGTTTATTTATTTCTTTTGAGAGAGAGAGTAAGCAAGAGTGGGAGAAGGGCAGAAAGCGAGGGAGAGAGAGAATCCCAAACAGGCTCTGAGCTGTCAGCACAGATCCCCACATGGGGCTCGAACTCATGAACCACAAGATCATGACCTGAGCTGAAATCCAGAGTCAAATACTTAACCGACTGAGCCACTCAGGCACCCCACACCCATCCATTCTAATGGGTTTCCTACATAGTTTTTGTTCCTATGCATTCTTTCAAAATATGTATTTCTCATGTGTCTATATATATATATATTTTAATGTTTATTTTTGAGACAGAGAGAGACAGAGCATGAACAGGAGAGGGGCAGAGAGAGAGGGAGACACAGAATCTGAAACGGGCTCCAGGCTCTGAGCTGTCAGCACAGAGCCCGACGTGGGGCTTGAACTCACGGATCGTGAGATCATGACCTGAGCCGAAGTCGGAGGCTTAACTGACTGAGCCACCCAGGCGCCCCCCATGTGTCTATATTTTTAACATTCCTACACAATGTTATAAAGTATATTGTTTTCTTTTTCTGTCACTCAGCATAATAACCATAAGATCTGACAAGGGAGTGAAGAGTACAATCATTTGGTTTCTTCTAAGGGTTGCATAATATTCCATGGTGCACATAACAACAGTTTAGGTATTTGCTGTCCCAGGGATGATCACACCGACTGATTTCTGCCAACTCCTCAGTTTCACAAATACTGCCACAGCCAGCAGCAGCCCCTAGCTGTCCCTTTATGGGCCTGTGTGAACTTTTTTGATGTCTAACAAGTTGTGGGAGTGCTGCGTCATATGACATACATCTCTTCAATTTGACCGAGTGTCCCCTGAGTGCTATTCTGACCATCTGAGGCAGCTACACTCCATCAAGAAATATGTGAGTTTTCTCCATACCCCCAGGCACCAGTTTGGAACTATCCAACTCTCTAACTGTTCTGAGTCTGATAGATTTCAGTCTCATTTCCTTCTGAATTTTCGATTTTCTTTCCACTGATGAGCCGCAGTCTGCCTTGCAAGTTTCCTCTCCTACAAATCCCCATCCCGCTCCTTACCTACTTCTCTATCACAGTCCTTTATTTTGCTTGTGTTTTAGGAGTTGCTTATATATTTTCGATATGAGTCCCATGTCAATTGTAGGCATGGCGAGTCTATTCCTATTCCCTAGTAACTTCTTAGTGGTGCACTTTGCTTAACAGAAGTATTGAAATTTAATGTCATTCCTTTCATTCTATTTTTGCCTTGTGATTCAAATTTGCTCAAGAAATGCTTCCTCACCCCCCTATTCGTTATCACACTCAGCTATCCATTCTGATATTAACCTCATAGTCTACTCCTCATAGAGCTTTACCTCTACCAGAGGCGGAGTGTCTGCTACGAGTTGAACGGGACACACCGCTTCCTGGAACAATACGTGTACAACAGAGAGCTGTTCGTCCAGTTTGACAGTGACAGCGCCGAGGGGGTGTTTGTGGCGGAGTCTGAGCTGGGCCGCGAAACTGCCAAGAACTGGAACATCCAGAAGGAGTTCCCGGAGCTGAGACGGAGCGCCGTGGACACGGTGTGCAAGCACAACTTCAAGCTGGACGAGGGTTTCACGCTGCAGTGCAGAGGTGACGGGCGGGTGGGAAGGTGACGACTCTGGAAGGGGTGGGCTTGGGCAGCAGAGGAGAGGGGACACCCCCCCCTCCGCCCTGGGGAGGCCACCCCACCCGGGCTTAGAGCCCGTCACGGTGCACAGGAGCCAAGATCAGTGCGGAAAGGGCCAGACTCCCTGCTAATCAAACACGAAAGAGCGAAGAACACTAGGTTTGTGGATCTGGCTACAGACTTTTTTTTTTAATGAAAATATCAAACTGCAAGATCAAAGGAAATCTATTGACTGACTATATCCTGATTCCGAGATAATATTTGACAGGATTATACATCCTTTTGAACAAGATGAGAAAATGTAAATTCAAGGCATAGCCTGTTCAAACATTTCTGATAAAAAAATATTAGTTACTGTCTCTTACATTTCCAGCAAAAGTGTTAGCACCAACTTTGACCCTCTCCTGTTCTTCTTTGCTCTTTCTTTATTGGGTATGACAAGGTCATTCTTAGAACAACTGAATGTTTCATTCTGTTTTTCCTACTATGTGCTCCATCTTCTGCCTCTAAATACCTTAATAGATATGATTCACGTTTAACATCTAAGAAGTCATTTTGGCAAAAAAAAAAAAAATTGCTAAATGCACTGTTTTTGGTGGTCTCAGCTGTCATAACAAGATTCTTGTCCCCTCCTAGTCCAGCCTAACGTGAACGTCTCCCCCTCCAAGAAGGGGCACCTGCAGCACCACAACCTGCTTGTTTGCCATGTGTCAGATTTCTATCCCGGCCACATTCAAGTCCGCTGGTTTCTGAATGGACAGGAGGAAACAGCTGGGGTTTTATCCACTAACCCGATCCATAATGGAGACTGGACCTTCCAGATGCTGGTGATGCTGGAAATGACCCCCCAGGAGGGAGATGTCTACACCTGCCAGGTGGAGCACCCCAGCCTGGACAGTCCTGTCACCGTGGAGTGGAGTGAGTTGCTCCCTGAACTCCAGGCTCTGAGGGCTTCTCATTCTGTCTTGTGTCACTCACTATACATTGGGGTCACACCACCCCGTATTGTTCCTCATCAACCTAACCGCCATCTTTGCTGGAGCAGTAAAGATCTGGCGATTCGAGCACACATGTATCCTGCCCTGGGCAGGTCTAAAGGATCTCTCCTTGTCAAAGCAAAAACTCAGAAAGGCAATTGCATTCATGACTGGCCCTCACACATGGGAACTGCCTCTCTCTTCCGTCTCCATTCAGTCCCATAAGCTCGGACTTAATGGGCTGAATAAAACCAGCGTTTGCCTCCTGTGAAGGTCATCACTCTGAGGCCCAAAACATTAGCGTGCTGTCCACATCTGCTCCTACTCCATAGTGGCTCCAAGCTTGGCCTTATCCTCTTCCTTTTCTCTCCACGGTGCATTAGATCAGGGTCCAGGCATCAGACAAGGCCTTGGGGTTGTGGCAGGTGAAGATGGGGCTGACCCTGAGTTCGTTCTTCTCAGAGGCGCAGTCTGATTCTGCCCGGAGCAAGATGCTGGCTGGAGTCGGAGGCTTCGTGCTAGGGCTCGTGGCCCTCGGAGTGAGCCTCCTTCTCCGTTTTAGAAGCCGGTGAGGTAAGAAACTTCTTGAAAGTAGTTGCTACTGTCTTTCCACTGTCTCACTCCCCTCTTCTTCAGTCATGAAGTTGTGACAGAAAAACAAAACAACAGAGCAAAAGAGGCCACTGAAATCAGATTCTGTTAAGGCAAAGACAGCCTGTAGGGAGGAAGACAGCTAGACCGAGATCTGACCCAGTAAGATACCTGAGGCTGCTGGTCACCCTATTCTGCAGGGTGTTCTTTGAAGCCTGGGGTAGACTCACACCCACAGAGTGGGCCCTGCTTTCATTCCCGGTGACACGGGGGCCACAGTGCAAACATTTGGTTAATTTTCTCACGTGTTGTCACTCTTTACTCTCTCAGTGACCAAATTCATCTTCCCCTCTTACTTTCATTTCAGGATGACAGGGACCTCAGCCAACAGGTGGTATTTCTGTTTCCTTCTTCCTTCTTGGGATATAATTCATTTCATTGCAACATAAGTTTGGGAGCATTCAATAAGGATGCTGTGTTCAGGATATGTCATAGGCAGTGCCCTGAGAATGAGGAGAAACTCTCAGAGGCTGCTCCTTTTTTTTCAAGTTGAGTCAAATTGCCCCCAACTCTTGATCCCATTTTCATCTGTAAGTGGGTGTGGCCACAGAGCATGACTTTGCCCCAGTGCTGAAGAAAAGTCCAGAAACTCTTCCATTTTTCTTAGGCCAGCATTCAGCCTCTCTCTATAATATTTTTCTCTCCTGGGACTCCAGAGGGAAAGGGAATGTAGTCTTTGAGCTTAGATTGTTTTAAATTCTTCTTCTTCTTTTTTTAAAGTTTATTTATTTTGAAAGAGAACACAAGTGGGGAGTGGGGCAGAGAGAGAAGGAGTGAGAGAATCCCAAGCAGGCTCCACACCATCAACACAGAGCCTGCCACGGGGCTTGAACTCACAAGCTGTGAGCAGAAATCAAGAGTCGGACGCTTAACCAACTTAGCCACCCAGACACCCCTTATGTTCTTGGTATTCTTCACAGGACTCCGGAATTGATCTCAACTATCACACGTAGCCTTGGAACAAGTGATTCTGATACTCCTGTTGTCCAGCAATCCCCCACTTCCAGAAAGGATATTATGGCTAAATTGTGCCCCTGACACCAGTTTCTGAGTGTCTGCATTTTAATTCAATGTGCTTACTCTTTCTCAAGTTCTTCCAGTCTATTGAGGGACCTTTCCTGAGGAACATAAACCATCTAAATCGAATACTGTTGTTCTTTCTTTTTGAGAGGAAGGAGATGATCATGTGGCCATGTTTATGGTTGAAGGATTTGGTGATCACTGGACAGGTCATTGTTGTTTTACCCAGGCATGGAGAAATAATACACTTCTTGATGGTGATCGATTCTCCTTGTTGAATAAGAGGCCAACTGATAGAGGACCTCCTAAAATTCGCTTTACTTCATTGTGGATGACCAAATTCATTCTGCATTTTTACTAGTTGAGGGGTGGAACCATCACTCCTAGAAATCCCAGATGGAACAGACACTGAGCCTGGATTTCGCCATTGACATTCATATAGGACTGATAAAGCATGTCAACCATGAAGAATATGCTTTCCAAGTGCAAAAATCAACATAAGATCAGAATGGTAGCAAATGATATTTGCTCACAGGTGTAGATCACAGGTGTAGTATGTTAACATTATAGTTCTCTTTTTATATTATTCACATCAGGGTATAGAAACAGACTTACCCCATGACTCCATGTTTATCAGATCACCCTAAACTTCCCTTTGAGCCATGCAGTAGGAAGTACATCTCCAGTTTCAAAAGCATCAAAGAAAGGTGATACCAGGTTTTTCAGACATAGGCCTGCTTTATAGAATACAGTTTCTTATGATTTTTGTAAATCTTTTTAGTTAATGTTTGAGACCAAGATAGAAATCATATTTGCTTCAGTCATTTCATGGCATGATGTGCCATCTAAGCCCAAATTTTATATAATAGTAACCAGGAAAACCTCTAATTCCTCTAATATTCATAGATTAGTGTCATTTTTCAAAACCAACAAGGCCTTAACCAAACTTAAAGAATTTTCCTTTCTTAACTGACCTTCTTGCATGGGACTATGTAAAACCAGGGTTTTTTTTTAATGTTTATTTATTTTTGAGAGAGAGATTGACAGAGTGTGCGTGGAGGAGGGGCAGAGAGAGGGAGAGACAGAATCCGAAGCAGGCTCCAGGCTCCGAGCTGTCAGCACAGAGCCCAGCACGGGGCTCGAACTCACAAACTGCAAGATCGTGACCTGAGCCTACGTCGGACGCTCAACCTACTGAGTCACCCAGGCGCCCCTGGTTTGAGCAAATATCATTATAAACTATGACCGTACGTCAGTTTTTGGTGATTTTAAATATCACAAGATAGACATCTTGTGATCAAGTAAGAGGCCATTTCAGGGGTCTCCAAGACCACCCAGATTAGGTGAATCACTAGGAGGATTCATATAATTGTACTCATGGCTGTGACTTATTACAGTCAAAGTTTATGAAGCAAAGTCATTCAAGGGAAAAGGCACATGGGACAAAGCCCAGAAAAACCAGGTGCAAGCTTCCAAAAGTCCTCTCCTGTTGGAGCCGCAGGACACGCTTAATTCCTGAAGCCATGAGTGTGACCACAGGTGTGAAATACTGTCTGCCAGGAAAGCTCAGCGCTCGGCGCTCAGGATTTTTACTGGGGCCTGGTGGTGGAGGCACCCTCTGCCTAGCACGTTCCAAAATTCCAGACTCGCAGAAGGAAAGCAGGTGTTCAGTATAAACCAATTTTTATACAGTTTAGACACAATTTAGGCATATTCTTAATGGGTCTGGGAATGGTGGGAACCCTTTCAAAATCCAAGTTCCCAGATGCCAGGCAGGGACCAACCTTGTAAGCAGACCTTTCAAAGAATGTTACTGCTTTTCTGCACAGGAACAAACCATCCATTTTGCTGACAATTTTCAAAATCACACGAGTATCCATTTTCATCAAAGAAAGACATACACTGATACAGAAAACACCCTTAAATCCTAGTTTCCTGGAAACACGGGTTATTGCAGAAGACATGGAGCTAAATTCATATAATTATTTTTCATTCTTGTTATGATGTGAAATTATTATTACAAATGTTTTATGAATTTCTATTAGCATTTAAGCAGTTTTTAAAACACTTTTTTAATGTTTTTACTTATTTTTGAGATGGAGAGAGACAGAGCATGAGCAGGGGAGGGACAGAGAGAGAAGGAAACACAGAATCCAAAGAAGGCTCCAGGCTCTGAGCAGTCAGCACAGAGCCCAACGCGGGGCTCGAACTCACAGACTGTGAGATCATGACCTGAGCCAAAGTCAGATGCGTAACCCACTGAGCCACCCAGGTGCCCCAGCACTTAAGCAGTTTTTAAATAGTAATCCCTGTGCCCAAGATGCGGCCTGAACTCATGACCAAGATCAAGAGTCACATGCTCCACTAACTAGTGGAGCTAGCCAAGGGCCCCTGGATTTAACAGTGTTTGAAAAGCTGAAGTACAAAGGATGCAGATGAAAATATTCTATTCTCTGAAGGTTTTGGGGTTTTTTTTTTTGTTTGTTTGGGGTTTTGGTTTGGTTTTGGTTTTTATTTTGTTCAATGCCATGAGAAATTACACGTGTCTTCTAGTCTGTGATGTTTCTAGCAGAGAGTATAGTCTCCCAACTCTCGGTGTCCCAAATGAGAAAGTGAAGCTGTAATTCAGTATATCCACTGTCAATCATCTTGGAAAACAGAGGGAGGCAATCCAAAGAATTCCACATCCAAGAAGTTTGACTCTGAATGAGACTCTCATTGCCTGCCCCTGCCTAAAAAGGAGAGACTTCACTATTTGGGATGTTTTTAACGTTTATTTTTGAGAGAGTGCATGCATGCAAGCCAAGGAGGAGCAGAGAGAGAGGGAGACAAAGGATCTGAAGCAGGCTCTGCACTCACAGCAGAGAGCCTGATGCGCGGCTTGAACTCATGAACCACAAATTGTACTTATGAACCATAAGATCATGACCTGAGCCGAAGTCAGAGGTTTAACCTACTGAGCCACCCAGGAGCCCCTGGAATTTTGATAAGAAACAAACAAACCTTGTCAGCAGAAGACTGATAAACCAGCATTTATAATGCCTAATAGTTAATTTAATATTATCTTCTGGATCCCTACAGATGCATTATGTTCTGCCTTTTTAATAAATATGATCAGTACTTCAGCCGCAAATATATATATTTACATATATATTTACATATATATGTATGTTATCTTGAGTCATAATTAAAAGGGACTTAGTTTACCCTCTGCTTATAAAGCAGCACCAGTACATTAATTTAGGGTTTGACAAGGAGAAGGAGGCCTCCCTGATTTTTGGTTTGGCCAACAATTCCTCCTAACATGGTATCATCAGAGGACAGTCATAACACTGTGAGTTAACTCTGAATTCTTACCATTGAGTAGGGTTCTGAAGCTTGCCCTCTTGAAGGTAGAGGATTGTCACATGTAAACATAATAGGTAATTTTTTTTATAACAGGTAAATTATTTAGTGCTTCTGTCCTTTACTCTTTTTTTTTCCTTTTTTCTTTTTTTTTTAATTTTTTTTTCAACGTTTATTTATTTTTGAGACAGAGAGAGACAGAGCATGAACAGGGGAGGGGCAGAGACAGAGGGAGACACAGAATCTGAAACAGGCTGCAGGCTCTGAGCGGTCAGCACAGAGCCCGATGCGGGGCTCGAACTCACGGACCGTGAGATCATGACCTGAGCCGAAGTCGGATGTTTAACCGACCAAGCCACCCAGGCGCCCCTTTTTTTTCTTTTTCAATCTACACTGATGCTGTATTTGAAACAGTTCTGAGTTTAAGCATTCTTTCTTGTATCAAATGAGTGAGGACTCAAAGCAGAGAGAGAGAAAAAAAGGTAAAAAAGTACTTCTTTAGTTTGAAAATCACAGATGGAGTGCCTGGGTGGCTCAGTCAGTTAAGCATCTGACTTTGACTTAGGTCATGATCTCGTGGTTCGTGGGTTCAAGCCCCACATCAGGCTCTTGTAGTCAGCACAGAACCTGCTTTGGTCCCCCTCTCTCCACCCTTCCCCTGCTTTCTCTCCTCTCTCTCAAAAACAAACATAAAAATATTCTTAAAAGAAGAAGAAAATAAAATCACAGACAGTTTATCTTTCTACAATTAAATTAGGAGGGAAAAAAAATGAAGAACCCACTGGTACCAGGTAGAAGCAAGAGGCTTCTAGGGTTTGGCATACATATTCAGTCACTGTGAATTTCCACTGTTTTTCCATGCCAGAACGTACAACAGAGACTTGGGAAGGTATTTTTAATCCTCATGAGTAATGTTCTAAGTTTTCTGAGGAAAAAGCCAGATTACCCATTGCAAGGATCTGAATGACTTTTAAATCGTCTCTGAAGCTCAAGAATGTTAAATAAGAGCCCATTGCCACCTAGTGGCCAACAGTGGAACCTACACTTGGAATAAGAAGTGAGGGAATTTGTCAATTTGGGAATACTCCAACATTTTTAACAAAAAAGTTAGAGAAAAAGTTAGGCGTGCAGAAACCAAAATAAATGTGGCCAAATGTAGATGCTTTGGCAGCGCCAGCGCTTCTGTGCTTTGGCTATGCCTTTAACAGCAGCTGTGAAAATATGCTAATCATTGCTCTGTCACTAAACAAACCCTGATCACATTTCTACATAACTGAATATAAGGAAAACATACCAACAGAAGGAAACCCTTCAACATCAACTTTGGAAAGGAGAAGGACTACATAACTAGAGAGCGCTAGTATCTGTAAAGTTAGTGGGATCATCAGAAAACACCTAGAGAGAGCAGTACTGTCCAACAGAACTTTCTGCTATGGTGGAAATGTCCTGTGTCTGAGCTGTCCAATAAAGCAGCCACTAGCCACATGTGCTCTTCAGCATTGAAAGTGCTAATAGCTAGTGCAACTAAGGAGTAGGATTTTTTCATTTAATTTTAAATTATTTAAATTTAAATTATCATAGCCATATGTGACTAGTAGCTACCATTCTGGACTCGCCGAGTATGGTTTACAATCTTTCTCTAAAAATATGTAGACTCTCTCTTAGTAGCTTTCAGTGGAGGCAGAACCACCTTCAGGTGAAACTGCTAGAAAATTGAAAAATGAAAAGGGATTTGAGAAGCAAGGGAAGATGCAAATAAAATGCCTGGTCAGGTCACAGCTCATTAGATTTGGGGATATCAGAATTCCAAAACCAGACCCACTAGCAAGTTTAAAAACTCACAAAAGAGGGGCGCCTGGGTGGCTCAGTCGGTTGAGCGTCTGACTTCGACTCACGTCATGATTTCATGGTTTGTGACTTCGAGCCCCGCGTCGGGCTCTGTGCTGACAGCTTGGGGCCTGGAGCCTGCTTCGGATTCTGTGTCTCCCTCTCTCTTTACCCCTCCCCTGCTCACGCTGTCTCTCTCTGTCTCTCAAAAATAAATAAATAAACGTTAAAAAAAAATCACAAAAGAGGTTAAGGAAGTATCAACAATCCAATTCTACCACATACAGACGCCACGGACATAGAAATAATCTTGGCAAACCTTCAACTCACGTGGTTTAAAAGTGCTGGGAACCAAGCCAAAGGGAATCACGAAGACAAAGAACTCATAAACGTTCCCAACACATTTCTCCTGGTACACATGAAAAGGGGCACTTTAGCACACCTCCGCTGATTCGCCCTGTGAGTTTAAAGAGCTCTGCCTTAAAGATCAAGCCAGATCCTCCCGTAGGACAGCACAAATGGCCCCAAGGTCTGTCCCTCCAGACCTGTTGCAATGTTAAATCTGTCTGGAGACACCCTAGACTCTATTAAAACACTTTTGAACTAAGGAAAATATCCTAGAATTCTAGGAATCTTGGGATATCTATCAAAAGCAACTTTCAATTAGGAAAACCTAACCTAGTAAGGGGGCTATTTTGAATATTGGGGCACGTGTGGAGGAGAAAGTATCTAAGATGATGGGTTGAAGTAACATTAAAGGAGATTACAGGAAACCAAAAAAGTTTCAGTGGTGACTTCACCCTTCCCTGGGTGTTTTATTTGAATTTACTAATGCAATTCTAGAAATGGGAAAAGCTTCCGCTTTGAACCTCTGGGATCCCACTTTCTACTAAAAAAAAATACATATATATGTAAATCTGAAAGTGTCAAGTCTCTAGGAGAATATGTAAAATATAAATCATGATAAAATAGTTGGAGAAACTGGAGATGCCAATCCTACCAACAGAACTCGTTGACAGCTTATTCTAGCCAGTCAAAAGGTAGGTGGATCTCGGGTTAACTGTGAATTATAGCAATATTAGGAAGATTAGCTAATCCTTACTTAAGCAGTACTTACCAAGCACCGGGAACTGTTCTGAGTCCATACATTTAACTCACCTAGTTGTAAAAATAAATAAATAAAATGTGTTTAGCCCTGTACCTGATATCATTTCTTCAGTAAAACATCTTGCCAAATCAGTCCCTGATCAGCATGCATGCATCCATCTGGCTGATGTATTCTTTTTAATGCCAATAAATTATGTTCACCACCAGCCGTTTGCTTTCACTTGGCTGCCCCAACAAGCCACGCTGGCTATATTACCACAGTAAATTCTTCTACCCTGAGGCATAATCCCATAAAACAGAATTTAAACAGATGACCTCAATCCACCTCAAGTATTAAAGTTGTTCATTATACTTAGTGACACGTTAACCAGGGTTCACTTGAAAACAATTGTGCCCATGAGGAACTTTTTTTGAGGGGGAGAGGAGCTATCTTTCATCTTGATTATGGTGGCAATTACACAATGAATGTTTGTCAAAACTCATAGAACAGGGGCGCCTGGCTGGCTCAGTCGGTTGAACATCTGACTTTGGCTCAGGTCATGAGCCCGTGGTTCGTGAGTTCGAGCCCCACATTGGGCTCGCCCCTCTGTCCCCCTCTCTCTCTCTGCCCCTACCCCACTTGTGCTCTCTCAAAAAATAAATAAACAAATAAACATTTTTTAAAAACTCACAGAACAATCCAGTTAAGAAGGATAAGTTTTACTGTGCATAAATTATATCTCAGTAATCCTGATTTTTAAAAAGCACTGCACCCCAAAACTCTGTCTTCCCCTATCGATTTTATGATTAAATTTTCAGTAAACTTTTGGGAAGAAAAATTCTTCCCAAGATCAGGCAAAACCCTTTGTCCTTGAAACTCCCTACCCCCAAAAAAGAAGAACACGAATTAATTGGTATGTTTGAATTCTGAAAACTGCATATCCCACATCCATATTAACCTTGGGTCTCTTCACCAAATTCGTAAAAATGGCTCCAAACTTAGATGAGTCCTTAAACCGCAAGATACCTTCAAGCTGTGCTAATACAGCAGTCACTAGCTACGTTGGCTATTTAGGTTAATTAAAATTAAATGAAATTAAAAATAAAGTTCCTTAGGGGCACTAACCACATTCCAAGTGCTCGATAACCTCATGGCGTTAGTGGCCACAGTATTAAATGGCACAGATGTAGAATATCTCTGACATCACAGAAAGTTCCATTGGCTAGTACTGACTTAGAGGCCAAACAGGTGTATAGATCACTGGAGTTTTGAGCAAGGAATACATAACTATATGGCATATATCTCTGAGAATTCAACTGGCTGGCATTGCTAACAAACTACAATCATCTTGAAAGGATACACACTGGAGCTATTCTACTGATGTTCTAGTAAGGCCAATGACCTCAGACCCTCAAAGACAGGCGTATTAATAGAGGCAACTCATGGCGGAAACATGGAGGAAAGTGTGTTACTGTGTCTTAGATACAAGCTCCAGGTGCCTCCAAACCAGCTTCCAAAGACTTCAAGGAATCCCTAGTGGGAAGTTTGCCAGCAAAACAAAACAGCCTGTTTGTTTTTAAACTCCCGCTTAATGCTTTGCCTAGAACCGGTAGGTAGATTTCATTGGAATGTCCTCCCCACCCCACACACACATAAAGGCAAAAAAGACGTTTTTAAACTATTGATTTGTATGGAAATTATGACACTGCTATACTGGTAAAAGCCACCGCACAATCCCCCCGTTTCTGGACCTTACTCAAGAAATTGTTCAGAGACAGGGGTGCCTGGGTGGCTCAGTTGGTTAAGCGGCCGACTTCGGCTCAGGTCATGATCTCGCGGTCCGTGAGTTCGAGCCCCACGTCGGGCTCTGTGCTGACAGCTCAGAGCCTGGAGCCTGCTTCAGATTCTGTGCCTCCTTCTCTCTCTGACCCTCCCCTGTTCATGCTCTGTCTCTTCCTGTCTCAAAAATAAATAAAACGTTAAAAAAAACTTTTCAAAAAAAAAAAAAAGAAATTGTTTAGAGACAATGGCAAGACAGAGAATGCTAATTGTTCCCCAATATCCATAATCCCTTATTCTTTGATAGAACTTTCCATTTTAAGAGGGCACATGGGCTTCCAGAGTAAGCACTAGTTTTCCACCCTCCTCTCCAGTTAGGTACAAATTCTGTCCAGCAAACCGTAAACGGAACTGCTGTGTGCAACTTCTGGAAAGTGGCCTTATAAAAAGGGAGAAAGGGGTCCTTCTTTGCCATTCCCCCTTTCTGCTGATTGGAATACAGACAACGAAAGCTGGAACTCAAGCAGTCACATCGGACCGGAGCAGGAAGAGTAATGGTGAGGCCGGCCGAACAAGACAGACGGAATCTGAATCCCTGACAGTGTTAAAGACCCTGCCAGCCCTGGGGTTCTGCGTGAGAACGAGATAAACGTCTGTCTTCATTAAGCCATTACTGCTCCTGGGGTTTTCGGTTTCTCCCAGCTCAACCCAAGCCGAAGCGGTACGCACCTCACGTCTGGCTCACAGCCAAAACGTAACAAGAGTAGACGCCCAGACATACAAAATGGCGCTCTCACTGTGTGCATCACCCTCCAGCATCAGATACAGGAAGACGACGGAGTGCCTTCCTCCAGTCCTGGCACAGGCCTCTCACTGACAGCTTGCTCAGAAGCTCTTCATCTTCTCGGTAATCACACCTTACGCGGTGCCTTGTCCCACGCCGCACGCCACCACGGTGCTTGTTAGTAAGGAGCGAAGAGGCTCCGCGAGCCTCAGAAACGGGATGGGGAAGGGTATCACGCACTGCCGAGCGTGCCGGTGGGCGGGTGCTGAGTGTGGGCCAGTCCTCAGGACCCGCTGGAGATTTATTTGTGGTCATAAATCAATAGCACGCTTCAGTGGCAGTTATACTTTTCCCGGGGCCGCATCTTAGCGCGCTGGATATGAGACTTAGTATCTTCAAAATACCTGCAATACCCTGAAGTTGCTCTTTAAAGACGCAACAACGCGGTATTGGGCGTCCCTAAGGCCAAACGGTGTCAGATACTTTTTTTTTTTTCCTAATTTGTTTATAGCTTTATTTTATTTTATTTTATTTACATCCAAATTGGCATCTAGTGCAACAATGATTTCAGGAGTAGATTCCTTAGTGCCCCTGACCCATTTAGCCCATCCCCCCTCCCACCACCCCTCCCGTAACCCTCAGTTTGTTCTCCATATTTATGAGTCTCTTCTGTTTTGTCCCCCTCCCTGTGTTTATATTATTTTTGTTTCCCTTCCCTTATGTTCATCTGTTTTGTCTCTTAACGTCCTCATATGGATGAAGTCATATGATTTTTGTCTTCCTCTAATTTCACTTAGCATCATACCCTCCAGTTCCATCCATGTAGTTGCAAATGGCAAGATTTCATTCTTTTTGATTGCTGAGTAATACTCCATTGTGTATATATATATATATATATATATATATATATATATACCACATCTTCTTTATCCATTCATCCATCGATGGACATGTGGGCTCTTTCCACACTTTGGCTATTGTTGATAGTGCTGCTATAAACATGGGGGTGCACGTGCCCCTTCAAAACAGCACACCTGTATCCTTTGGATAAATACCTAGTAGTGCAATTGCTGGGTCGTAGGGTAGTTCTATTTTCAGTTTTTTGAGGAACCTCCATACTGTTTTCCAGAGTGGTTGCACCAGCTTGCATTCCCATGGTGTCAGATAGTTCTAACACACCTTCTCTTAGTTGACGAGTGTCATGTTTGACAGTGACATAAAACAGAACAACAGTTATAACCCCAAAAAAAAAAAATGTGCTTATAGTTTAGCCAAAGAAAATATGTAAGAATTTGCCCAGTGGTGCCATACTTTGCTGACTTAATGGCTAACCTGGTCTAAAATTAACACCATTGTTCAGCTTTGCAAGTCCTGCGCGGGGAAGGAAGTTGGATATTGACTTCCCACATACTGATTCAACTAATGTGTGGCAGACACTGTGGTTTGGCTGACCCCACACCACACTCGCCCTGACCCCTTGTTCGCTTTCCCAGACTTCCTTGCAACTAGGGATGGCTGTGTGACCCAAAAGCAGAAACTTGCTAAAGCGATAGATGTGGCTATCCCTATAACTTACTTCTTCCATCTTGGGTGATGGAGGAAGTGATAGCTAGAGATGCAGCAACCACTTTGGAGACATGAAGTGACAAGCATATGGAAGGAAGGGTAACATTGTGAGATAGTGAAGTACAAAGATACAGTCTGGGGTCTGATAGCATCGACCGACAAGTGGTCAAACCAACACTAGCAGATGTCTTCTTCAGATTTCTTGTGTTATGAGAAAAATTAATTTCTATGTGCTTTTGGCCACTGTTATTTGGGTTTTCTGTGCCTGCCTTTGCAGGCATTTCTGCTGGATGCAGCAGGTCCCAAGAGGCCCTTTCAGACCTAGGGCATTTGGTGGCCTTTCTCCCTCTGTCCCTTTGCTTATTTCTTACATACATGTCTCTAAGCAGAGGTTTGCAACCGAGGCTGCATTTTGGAACCCCCTGGGGAACTTGTACAAAAGTACCTTTGCCCGGGCCCCATGCCAGATTAATTGAATCCACATCTCTGAGGGTGGGGACAGGGCATGAGTAATCTTTATAAGAGTTCTTTTAGATTAGTGATTTTCCATTTTTACCCCCTGAGGATCCTCTTATACTCTTAAAAATTATTGAGAACCCGAAAAGGCTTTCCTTGTGTATATGTTATGTTATATATATTTACAGTATTCAAAATGGAAACTGAAAAAAGTAATATTTTTAAAAAAAAACTTTTTTTTAATTTTTTTTAACGTTTATTTATTTTTGAGACAGAGACAGAGCATGAACAGGGGAGGGTCAGAGAGAGGGAGACACAGAATCCGAAACAGGCTCCAGGCTCCGAGCTGTCAGCACAGAGCCCGACGCGGGGCTCGAACTCACGGACTGCGAGATCGTGACCTGAGCCGAAGTCGGCCGCTCAACCAACTGAGCCACCCAGGAGCACCTGGGTGGCTCAGTCAGTTAAGCATCCAACTTCACCTCAGGTCATGATCTCATGTTTTGTGAGTTTGAGCCCCACGTCGGGCTCTGTGCTGACAGTGCAGATTCTCTCTGCTTGGGATTCTCTCTCTCTCCCTCTCTCTATGCCCCTCCCCCACTTGTGCTTTCTCAAAATAAAAAAATAAACTTAAAAAAGATAGAAAATGAACTTTTCGGTTGAAGAAAATATCTTAATATATCAATATATAATATTGATAGATTTATCTGTATATGAACACAGTCATAAAATAGAGTTTTGATTTTTTTTTTTTTGAAGCAAGGGTCCAGAAAGGCAAATGTGCATAGAGCCCACAGAAGTCATAAGGCAGCCCTCGATATCATGATCATGGTCATGTGCTAAAGAGCAAGTCAGCAAACTACAAACAACAGAGATGCTGGACTCTGAGATTAGACAGCTCATGATGTTGTGGCCACAATGGCGGAGTGTGACTTTGGGTTGGCCCTTTGGGGCAAGGATGAGTCAAGGAGTGCAAGTGTGGTCATGAACGGGCTGGCCAGATCATGCTGGTCAAAGGTATAGAAAGTGGTCTGTATAGGGGCACCTGGGTGGCTCAGTTGATTAAGCATCTAACTTCGGCTCAGGTCATGATCTCATGGTTCATGAGTTCGAGTCTCACATTGGGCTCTCTGCTGACAGCACAGAGCCCTCTTTGGATCCTCTGTCCTCCTGTCTCTCTGCCCCTCCCCTGCTTGCTCTCTCTCTCTCTCTCTCAAAAATAAAAGAATAAACGTTAAAAAAAAAATAAAGTGGTCTGTATAGAGGGAAAGACAGCAAACACCTCTTGGGGTGTCTTCTCAGTAATCCTACCTTATGTGGGAAGAGTGTCCCCAATACCTCTCGTACACCCACCCTAGTGCTTCATATAAATTATCTGTTTGTTGTTATACTGGGCCGCCAGCCATAGAAAGTTGGTTCTCAGGGAGACAGCTGACCTGTCTGCAAGCTAGACCAACCAGACGGGACTCCAGGAACCTGAACCACGGAGCCCAGAGACACAGAGGTTGAAAGCAGATTGACCAAGTGGTGTTTGTGGCCACACTCCGGGACAAAGTCCATGAAACTCTGAGGTCTCAAAACTGCCATTTTTCTTCTGTACTAAGTCAACCCTTCCTTCAAATACTGAGTACCCTGGTATTTTTATAAGAAATCTCCTTTCGAGGGAGCCTGGGTGGTTCAGTCGGTTAAGCATCCAACTTCGGCCCAGGTCATGACCTCATGGTTTGTGGACTCGAGCCCCACATCGGGCTCTGCCCTGACAGCCTGCTTGGGATTCTCTCTCTCCCTCTCTCTCTGTCCCTGTCCCGCTTGTTCTCTCTCTCTCAAAATAAATAAACTTTTTAAAAAATCATTTAAAAAAAAAAAGAAATTCCCTTTGGGTCTTAAGCTGTTTTAATCAGATTTTATGTTTGGAACAAAAAGAAACTTCAGAAGCACGAGGTCTTGACAGCACTAGAATCAGAAGTTGAAAGGAGAGCAGTGTGCCCCAATCACCAGTGTGTCGCCAGTAACCAAGGCAAGGCGTTTGAACCAGGGGGGTGTGGCCAGTTCCCCTCCCTTGTCACTGCAAGGGGGATTACTGCCCTGTAAAACAAGTGCTATCCCACTTCACAGATGGGAAAACTGATGCTCATAGTAAATAAGCACCCCAGTTAGAAGCAAAACACCACTGGCAAGCTAGATGCAGGAGAAGCCCTCGTGAGGAATGCAGAGAGGGGCATCTGGGTGGCTCAGTGGGTTAATCATCTGACTTCAGCTTGGGTCATGATCTCACCGTTCCTGAGTTCGAGCCCTGCATCGGGGTTGCTGCTATCAGCACAGAGCCTGGTTCGGATTCTCTGTTCCCCCCTCTCTCTGCCCCTCCCCTGCCTACGCTCTCTCACTCAAAAATTGAAAAAAAAAAAGGAATGCCGAGAGATCTCCTGCCGGCTATCATCAGCACCACCCTCAGCCCTAAGTCGGCTCAACCCTACCCAGCCTGGACCATTTGCCGCTGCAGACTCTTCTGTCTGACCCCCTCTGTCTGTCACCAGGGCTCCAATTAAAAGTACGGTGCTACTTCCCACCCTCTGCCCAACCCTAATATGTCTGAAACCTGTTTCTTAATTTGTAATTTTTACTTATGTGTTTCTATAGATTTTCAATTCTGAAAAGTAGGGGAAATACTGAGGTATTAATAAAAAGACGGGAAAGTTGCAGAGCCATAAGAAACCTCTACCAGCCCTTGTGGTACAGGTGTACCCGAGTTAGTGAGCACTTACCCACCACGTGACCCACCAACAGAGCCCAGACCATGGGGAGCCATGAACATAACACAGGAATATATCACCACGACCCACATACTCTGGCCCCAGACCCTGTGGAATCCCAGCCCTTTAGAGCTGAAATGGCAAGACCTGGAACATGACCTTTACGCCAGCTGCCATAGTATCCAACATGGCTTCTATCTGTTACTCTTTAGAAAACCACACACCTAATTCATGGGATTCACAAGGCCTTCCGCGCAGAAGATGTTATTGAGAGGAAGAGAAGCCAGAGCGAAGTAAACAAATGGATTGTCACAACAATTTGTAGACCAAATGCCCATCGCCTGAGGGAAGGCGGTGGAGGGAAGGCGGTGTGGTGGGTTGGCTCTCAGGCTTATTCTACACTCTTGGCTGCTTAAGGGTAGCCCTAAAGGAGGTGTCCCTACAGATGTCCCTGGTGTTCATTCAAGGACCAGTGGACAGTTCTTCCCTACTGAGATGGCAGTAGGGGGGAATGTGAGGGGGGAAAATAAGAAAAGAAAGCCAACTGCAAGCACCCAGGGGGTGATGTCAGCTCACTTGAGCAGATGTGGGCTGGGAAATGTGATCCTGGCCTCTGAACTGCATAGCTGGTTAGGAAAAAAGTAAGATGTGGTCCTAACCCTCCCTGCCGACCACACCGAACTTGCAGGAATCGGGGCTACATAATCACAGAACTGGGTCACCACCCCCTACTACTCTGGAACTCCTTTCTGAGGCAACTGCAGCCTTGTTTTGACCCACTCCCTTCCTTATCTGTCTCTACTCCCACCTACCCTGATCCATGTAGAAACTACAAATCCCAGCACGCAACATAGCCAAGGAGGGGGAGGTCTTCTGGGATATGTAGTGCTCTCAGGTGCAGTGATCTAAGTGGTCCAAATTTTACAAGCTGTTTTTTGACCATGAGGTAGGACGCCAAAAATATCAGCGCAAGGCTAAGAAGTAGCTCCAAGGCTGTGACAGGCTACAGCATCCATCCCCACAGCCTTCCCACTAAATCTCACTAAACCCCCGTGGCTGGCCGTGTGCCTGTGTCCAGGCCCTTCACAGCCTCATCCAACCTGGGTGGGGCCTTGCTAACGCACAAATCTGTCATATCCCTTATCTTTCCCAACATCATCAGTGACTTCCTTCTCCTTATTGGGTTCAAGTTAAACTTGTTGGAGGGGCAGTCAAGAGTTTCAGAGCCCAGCCTTTCCTGCAAGAGTTCGTGTTCTGACCCAATCAAGTCCAAAGGAACTCCCCAAAGTCTCTGCCTCTCTCTTCTTTATCTACTCCCCAGCCCATCTGGAAGCCTCCTCTGCCCACAAACCACTGGAGCCACTACCAGCACCCGCATGTTTAGACACCAGGGGACCTGCACTACCCACACCCAGCCCCGCCCCAAAACTCCCGCCTCTGGAGCCCTGCCCTGCAACTCCTCCCATCTTTCCTTAGAGCCAGGGCTTGACTCCCCCCGCCCTGGGGAGCCAGGAGGCAGAAGGAGCCGGCTGTGTGGTTCTGGCATCCTCGGCTGCAACTTGGCACAGAATCGCTGGTAAAACGGTTGTCCGGGGTTGGTTAGCATTCTAGCTAAATAGGCTTTTGCGGATTGGCCTGGGACCCAACTGCTGTGTATAAGTGTTATTTGAGTGAATGTATGGCATTGTTTTCATGGAGAAAAGCCCTCTAAGCTCAGAGCATCTGACCAAAAGTGACCTTTGGGGACATTCCCCTTTGGGTTCTGGGGGCAAACTCTGGGTTTGGCTCCAATTGCAGAGAAAGCACGGAGAAGCCTCAGCGCTGGCCCAGCTTAGCTGGGGGTGAGTGCGGGCAAGATCTATTTCCGTCTGATCTTCCTTTTAGCTGAGGCCCAGAAGGAAGCTTCCGGAAGGGGGTTGTCGGAAGCCTTCAGGACTTGGAGATTAAGACCGAGGGCGAGTGATCTCAAAAACCCGTCCACCGCCTGACCCCGTAAAGATAAGATCAGGGGGCTTCCACTGGCCTTTTGGGCTGAGGGAGTGAGGAGGGTTCAGTTGGGGACGAAGAAAGGGACAACGTGTTAGGAAGGTCTTACTCCGCTTGCCCTTTAGTTGGCCGAGGGCTTGGCGCTGGCACCAGGGGGCAGCAGAGGCGGAGAGATGCGCGGAGGGGCTTTTCACCTGCAAACGGTTTCCCTGCCCACCGTCTCTGCCAGGCTGGGCCTCTAGGCCGCATAGAGAGCTTCTTTGGATCCAGAATGAGCTAGCTCCACCACTCCAGGGTTTCAAAGATCGGGGTTCTGTCCTCAGGGGACGGGGACGATCAAGGCTGTGCCGTCCGGGATCTGCCAGGAGAGGCGGGGCGCTGCCTACCGGGGCCCTGGGTCCCTCCCAGGCCCGCCCCAGGGGGTCTGCGGCCACCGGGACACCGTACACATGCTCGGACACCCGCAGCCGGACGGCGAGCGAGGAAGGGGTGTCCTGGTTGAGATGAGGCCCTGGAATAAGTTTCATTCTACTGCCAAGACGGGCAGGAGCCGGGAAATCCTGTGTGAGGATGAGCAGCCCCACGGGAGGTGGGGAGGCCAGCTAGCGATGCCTGGCTGAGCGGCTGCCCTGAACTGAAGGGACCTACCCAGACACCTGACCCGGAGGGCACAGAGCTGCTGAATAAGCCCTAAGAGGGGCCCCTGGGGAAGGAGGAAGCGGGGGCAGCACAGCATGCGATGAGACTAGGACTGTGCACCTTGACACAGAGAAAAGCCCGGCACTACGTAGCTGGAAATGCACACAGGTATGGGCAGGACACGAGGTGACCAGAGGTCCAGGGCAGGAAACGCTGTCTTGGAAGGAGCCCAAGGTGCTTATTTGCAAAGAGTTTAGACCAGACCTTCTAAGCACCCCCTTCCAGCCCTGATGTCCTAAAAATGGGGAATTGGGGTGCGGGGGAGGTTGTGCTGGACCTGGAAACAAGGAACCCAGAAACATGCCAGCACCTGTGTGGGACAGAACCCTGGGCTCCCACCTGATGTCACCGGGAGATCAGTTTGGCGGTCCGCACTTGTCAGCCAGGTTTTATGAACTCTTTTCTGGGCCCTGACACCGCAAAAGGACAGGCCCTCTGGGCATAGGGATTAAGCCTTCCATTTCTGGTAACAGCTCAGCAGGCAAAGAGGGGTTTTGGATGGGGGCCCGGGTGGGGATTGAAATAACAACACAAGTACCACACTCATACGCCCAGGAGGGGACAATCACATTATTTAACCATCAGTCAGAAAGGACACTGGGCATGGGGCTAGACAAGGTCCTGGGAGTCCCTTCCATCCATATGCCACACATTAGCCCTTCCATTGCGGGATCAGGGAAGGCGAGGTGGGGGAGGCTCAGGGGTGGGACCAGGGTGGCCAGGCTGGCGGTGGAACACTCAGCGGGCTGAGTCGTGGCCATTTACCAGCTGATGAGGAAGAAGCATTTCGATATTTCAACAGCGCTGAATACAGGCCCTGCACTCACCCCTCACTCTTCTGTTTCGCCTCTGGGGGCTTGGCCTGCTCCCCAAGTAGCAGGCGGTTCCTGCAAGCCCCAGACCAAGTGAGAGACAGCCGGTGTAGGGGTCAGGGAGCCAAACACCCGGTAGGGGGAGATGAGAAAGCCCCACACTGGACAGAGAGAGTCAGACCCTGAGGCAAAGGAGACCATATATTCCAACATTCACAGTGGGTGCTACAGGCGGGCTGTGAGGGAGGTGGGGTTTGGCCTGAAAACCTCCCCCCACAGTCACTGAGGAAAGCCCTGAGGCAAGGAGGAGGGTGCCGGGGCTCACCCCTAGAGAGCCCTGTCTCCAAAGTCCACTGATTTTTGTTGGCATTTCTCTCTTTATCTTGTTTGTTCTTTTGTTTTCCACTCTTTAAATAATTAATATAATTACTTTTAAATACAAAATACACAGTGTCCTTTCTCTTCTCTTCTGCTTGTTTGGGGTGATTGGGAGGTGCGTTTTAAATAAGGGTCTCGGCTGTCCAACGGGTCACAGGCTCCAAGTGGGAGGACCAAGAGCCCCAGATGCCACCCCTCCCCTGGGGCATCCCGGCACCCGCTTCACCCCTCCCCTGGTCTGCCCCTGGCTGGGGGCTCCCGGAGCCCTGGCCTGAAGCCACCTAGATGGTGAGGAGCCCTCTCGGGAGGTGGCACAGAGCTGATGCTGTGGGATTCCAGGTGGGCCTGGTTCGACGGACAGGGTCAGACAGAGGAGGACCTAGCCCATGAAGCAGACAGGCCCCAGCAGCACCCCTCCCCGCTTCGGGGGGGCCCCCAGGTCTGAGAAGGAGGCGTCCAGCACTGGTAGCTGCTCCAGCACAGGTGTTCGCACCTCCAGCACCGTGCGGCCTTGCTGTGTCTTGAGGGGGGAGACGGGACAGAGGGAGCAGTGAGCATGGTGGAGGCGTGCACACGCCCCACGGGTCCCCCAGCCTCAGGCCTGAGCGCCCCTAGCTGCTATTCCCCCAGTCCCTGTCACATGATCCAACTTGCTAGATTTTCTTCTTCAAATTTCTTCCAGAGCATCAGGATTGGGAACGTGTGCGCGTATCTGTGCTCCTGAACGAGTCTGTGCAGCCTTGGGTTTGTCCTTGAGATTGTCTACGTGTGGTGGTTGTGTGAGTCTGTGGGACTCCATAGCGATGTGTAAACACGTGTCCGTGGTGTAATCGTGTGATAATATCTGACATGATTCCACATGTTGTGTGTCCCCGTGTGACCCTGTCCAGACAATTCTGGGGATGTATGTACAGACGATGGGTGTCTGGGTCCTCCTGTGCCTTCCTGGAATGGGTGATTTGCACCCCCGTGTGCCTCTGTTGGGCAGCCTGTGTAAATGAGTGCACGAGCCTGCACGACTCACTCTGGGTGATGCTGGTGTGTGCGTGCAGGTGAACCTCACCTTCCATCCTTTCCACCCCGCCCCCCATCACCCCCGTCTGAGCTCCCTCAGGCATATCTGACACCGAGAAGCTGGACTCCTCCTGCTCTTCCTGGTGCCTCTGCCCAAAAGGTCTTCCCCCAGCCTGACTCTGGGATCCACCCCGACCCAGCTCTTCCGGTTCCCACCTGACAGCCATCTCTGAATTCCTTGACGTAGGGGCTGGTCTCCAGGCTCAGCTCATCCTCGTTGGCCCCCCGGAGCTTCAGGGGACCATCTCGGGCCATCCCAGAGCACGGGTAGGAGACATCCTGGTGGGCTGAGACGCTGAGCAGCCGCAGGAAGGTGAGCTGGACCACACCTACCGGGGAGCCTTCTGAGTCCACGTAAGAGAACTGGCAGGAGAGAGGGCCACAGTCAGGGGCAGACAGAGACGGGCTTGCGGGGCATCTACAGACGCAGGGTAGCTGGGCCACGGTCAGGGGCAGGGAATGGGTGGGCAGAAAGGGCTGGGGGAGAAATGAGGGGCCAGAGTGGGAGCCAGGGACTGACTGAGGGTAAACAAGAGGCAAACTTGGTCTTGGGTTATCAAGGGAAGGAGACACAGTGAGCGGCAGAGGGCCGGTGAGAAGGAAAGAGTCAAGGAAAGAAGCGGCAGCAGGCTCCGCAGGGGTGAGGGTGCCTGTCACATAAACCTAGAAACCACTAGGCCCTGACTGGGCCATGCTATGGGGCAGGGATGAGCAGTCAGGCGCCAGCTCTCACTTGTGTGACATCATCCCGGGGCGTCACACATGTTTCCCCTCCTGCTGTAAAGTTGCAGAAAACCCGGAAGGCATCCCGAGCACAGCCCTGGTTGGGGTCGACCCAGTACTCTCCTGTTGGGTGAGGGAGAAGGAAAGGTCAGCGCCCCAACAGGTGGGACCCAAGGTGCTCCTTGCCTCCCTTCCCACTTCTCCCCTGATGCTGCTCCAAACCCCAGCACTCCCTCCCACGTCCTCCCCCCTTGACCTCCTCCCCACATGCTTCCCTCATGACCTCACCACCATGCCCTCCCCCCTTGACCTCCCTCCCATGACCTTCCCCCCATACCCTCCCCACCATGCCTCCCCACCATGCCCTCCCCACCATGCCCTCAGTCTCCTCGTCCCATTCTCCCCCAGAGCCCCACACCACCACCCACCCTTCTTCACATTCCATCATCGCTTACACCCCTGCCCGTCTGTGGCACCCCTCCCCCCAGCAGCACCCCCAGGCTCCCAACGGAGGAGGCAGCAGCGCTGACATCCTCACGGGGATACAACACGTGATTGTAGATTCGCACACATGGCCATCCGTGTAAATGTGAGCACATGTGTACACGTGTGTATGTTTGTCGCTTCCCATAAGGCAGCAGGCTGATGATGAGCTGCCGTGCACTGGGAGGACCAGATCAACTGGGAAATATGGAAATACTTCTGACCTAGTTGGCAAAGAGTTGCCCTTCCAAGCCCCTCAGCGCTCACCCCCACCCCACACCTTCCCCAAGAACCCCCTCCATCCATTCTGCTTTTCAAGCCCACACTGTTATTTTTGTTTCCTGAGGCCGGCACTGACCATCAGGCAGCTCCGGGTGGCAGAGCTTCAGGTCCTGGCAGGTGCGAGCGGGGCTGTCCTGGGTCCCTGTCGGCCGCCTCATCTGCTCAATCTCCTCCCGCAGGGAGTCCAGTGAGCCAAAGATCTCCTCCAGCCCCCCAGCACTGCCCGGAGCCCCCCCAGCCGGTATGGCCTCATCCTCTTGCATCAGGCGGCTTCCGTCCACCGAGCGCCGAGTCTTTTTGGGCATCTGGATGGGCAGGGGCTGGATCACCTCACCCGGGGGACCCTGGGTGGAGAGACAGATGGAAAGGGTGACAGGCAAGGTCGATATGAGGATGAAATGGAGAAACACTGGGACAGAGAGGGACAGTCAGAGAAGCAAGCCCTGGCTTGTAACTTACCGGGTGTCCCGGAGGACCCTGGACGCCCTTCTCTCCCTTGGGTCCAGCTGGGCCCTGCCAAAGGAGTAGATAGGTCATGGAAGGGTCAAGAGGTCAAGCATGTGATCAGGGTCACAGAAGGGTCAGTCTCCAGGCCAGGGAGGAACTCCACTGGAGGGAGCACATTTGCCCGGGAGAGAAAGTGTCAAGTCCAGCTGGGGGAAGGGGGCAGAGCTCAGAGGTGTCTGGGGGTCACTCACTGTGGCTCCTTTGGCTCCTTTGGGGCCAGCAGGTCCCTGTGAAATGAGGTTACAAGACAGAGATGGTCAGCACAGGGGACGGTTGGGATATGGAGGAATGGAGATGCAAAGTCATGAGTCCACAGACCCTGGCTTTACCGCAGGAGGGGCAGGCGTGAGGGAACACGGGGACATTTGGGAGGCCCCGAAAGGATGGGGAAGGAAATGCTGCAGATGTAAGGACATATGGAGGACCCTGGGACCTATGCTGGTTAGGCTGGTGGTTGCCATGGAAGCCATTGGGGGATTATGGAGGGGGGAGCAGTGGGGTTTAGGGGATTTTGTGAGGAACAGATGGGGTACTCACGGGGAGGCCAGGGGGCCCTCCAGGACCAATAGACCCAGACGCTCCTGGAATACCCTAGGAAGGAGAGGGGTGTGGTTCAACTGGGTCCTCCTCCACACCCCCTCCCTCACCCCTTTCTCCACCTCCACCCTCACCCCCAACACGAATCCCCACACTCATCCTCCCAGACCTTTCAGGACCATGTCCTCACCGTCTCTCCCTTCTGTCCAGTGGAGCCCTGGGGGCCAGGAAGTCCCCGATCACCCTTCTCTCCCTGCTCCCCAGGGGGCCCGATCAGTCCGATGAGACCTGGGTGACCCTGGAGAAGGGACAAGTGGTCAGGGGGGTGCAGAGAGGAGACACGTGGATGCAGAAGAAGGAGCCCATGGGGGTGAGAGCGCAGAAGGCAAGAGAGACTTAGGCACAGGGTCTGACAGAACAGGGCCTGTGAACGGTCGTCACTGGGTAAGGACCCCCAGAGATGGTGCTGGAGCCCTGAAGCATAGTGGTGGGCACTCAGGGTCCCCCTAGGCTTCAAGGGTGAGGGTGAGGGGAGATACTTGGCCGCATATCTGTGTCACTCACCTTCTCTCCCTTGGCTCCGACATCACCCCGGAGGCCAGGAAGCCCCGGAGGTCCCTGTGGGGAGACAGGAAGTCACTCTCTCCAGGGAGGGGTGGGACCAGGCCCTCCCACCACCACTTCCCACTTCCTCCAGGGCTTCAGCTGGATTCCCCCTGCCCCAGGGAACCAGCATCCTCACCCCGACCCACCCCACTAATCCACAGTCACTCACCACAGGACCTGGAGGCCCAGCCTGGCCTGGGGCCCCAGGACGGCCTTGCTGACCCTGCAGATTCAAGGAGGCCACAGAGGTGAGGAAAAGTGTCCCCACACAGGTACCCCTCAAGGCCCCTCACCCCTCCTACCCCAGCCAAACCTTTCCATTCCATTACTCACCACTGAGCCTGGGAGACCTCTTAACCCATCAGGACCAGGTTTCCCTGCTGGGCCTGCAGGGCCCACGGGGCCTGTCTTCCCCGGGGCACCTACAGCGCCAGGATCCCCCTGAAACACATACAAGGAGTGAGCCTTAAAGGGTAGAGGAAGGGAGTGTGGGTGGTGGTAGGGGGTCCAAGGCGGATGAAGCAGAGAGGAGGGGTCAAACCCCAGGAGCCCCTTGAGCAGGAGTAAGTATAAGGAACGGAACCCCCATCCGAACAAGAGGCTCAACATAGAGGAGGTCAACACAGGGTAGACATCTAGAGAGAGGAGTCTGAGGAACCAGAGGTGCCAGGAGATGGAGGGAATATTCCAGCCTCTCCCTTACCTTGGCCCCCTTCTCTCCTTGCCGCCCCTCAGGACCAGGTGTGCCAGCGGGACCCTGCAGATGGATACAGGAAGGAAAAGTCGGTGAGGTAGTGAATAGCCAGGCTCAGCCGCTTTCTCCTCCCTGTCCTACTGGGCTCCAGCGAGCATGCACGCGCACTCACACACACACTTGGGCATGCACAGACGCGGTCACAGAAGCTGAGCCACAGACAAGCTGGTACAGCTGCACCCGTTGTTAAAATACCGAGTAGTTCTGTGCATCTCGCAAAAAGCCACTTGCCCACACACCATCTAGTGCCCCACCTCCTGCCCCAGCAACTAGAGGGTTAATCTTTGGCCTAGCAGGGGCCCTCCAGGAAAGCTAGCCCCTTCCTCCAGTGTCTGTTCTGATCAGTTGGTATATACCACCGCCCCTGGCAAGAATATATATAGCAAAACCCAAGAACAGACACACTCAGTTATACACAGATACTTAAAAATACAAATGTTCACACACACGTGCACCCCACCCAAGGACAGCCTAGATCCCAAGCACCTCCCTGCCCATCCCGTGTGTTACTGTCCCATCCTCTATCCACTCTAAGGACCGCCCCACAAGTTCCCAGGTGTCCACCTCACTTACCCGCTTCCCAAGTGGTCCGGGGGGTCCATTCTCCCCAGTGGGACCAGGGGATCCCTATGGAGGGGGGAGTAGGGGTAAATGAGTGGTTAGCCTCCAACCAGTGGACCCCTCAGGAGTAGGGCATAAAAAGGGGGCAATGGGCCTGAAGGCTTGGGCTCCATGGTGGAGGGAGGGGTCACTGGTCACTCACGGGCTGTCCTGGCTCGCCATCCTCTCCTCGGTCACCCTTTGCACCATCCTGGCCCTGCAGGGATGAACCAAGGTCAAGGGTTGCCCCAACCCAGCTGGCATCAGCCCAAAACTGCTAATCCTCCCATCCCTCCACCTGCCCTGCCCCGCCCCCAGCTTCTCACACTCAAAACGCATCAGCCACATGGAGGCTCCATACAGAAGCCCACCCTCTTTCCCCTCTTTCTCTGAGGAGGACTCACCCGAGGGCCACCTTCTCCAGGAGGGCCAGGATCACCAGGAAAACCAACAGGACCCTAGTCCGGAAAAGAACAGGCAAGGTCACAACCCCCTAAGCCTACCCAGAGCCAACACAGACCCCCATGGGCACATGTGACACCCTCCCTCTCTATAGGCAAGGCCCGCCTGCACCCCTTGAGAAGATGGTCTCCTGCACCCACTTTTCTCACCTCATGCACTTTATGCCTTCTAATGCTTTCAGGGAATTAATTAGAAGGCATCTCTCACTTTCTGTCTCTGGATTCCAGACCCCATACATCCCTCCCAGATCTCATTCCCAGAGACTTCCGCCCAAGTACTCCCCCCATCCTTGGGCTCTCCCCACTCCAAGACCCTCCCACTCATACATACCCATATTCCCAGGTCTCTCATTCCCAAGACCCTCCTCCCAGCCCTGCCCCCCCCCCCCCCGCCAAACTCACAGGGTTCCCTTTGGGGCCATCATCACCGGTGGGGCCTTTAGGCCCTGGTGGTCCGGCCTCTCCTGGCTGCCCCGATTCTCCTTTCTCCCCACGCTCCCCACGTGGGCCCTGGAAGATGAATGGAGGGTACAGATGGTCCCAAAGGGGTCTTGAAGATCAAGGATGCAGCCCCTGCTTCCAAAACACCTTCAGCCTCCCCTCTGTCCCCTCAGTGACAGCAGGATGCACACAGAAAGTCAAGCCCACAGGGAATCATCTGGTCCCTCTTCCCTTCAAAGAAAGAGTGTGGGGCTCACTCAGACCCAGGGGTCCAATCTCCCTGAGTATGGGGAACACAGGCTCCTGGGCTGTAGAAGAGCTCCAGCTCTAGCAGATCACACATCGGGGGTGGGGCGCTGAGGTTGAGGAAGGTGATGGGGATTAGGGAGCAAGGCCTCAGAGCTTTCATTCACCTTGACACCTGGCTCGCCCTGGACCCCTGGAGATCCTGATTCTCCTGGCTCCCCCTGAAAGAAGACTGGGGTCAAACACCTCCTTCTCCCACAAAATCCTGCTATTCCCCCCCATCTCATTTTCTTTTGCCACCCCCAACCAAAACTAACAGACGATCCAACCCTCATACCCCCACCAAGGCGAGTCCATTCATTCACCCCCTTCCCAGTTACCTTCTCTCCAGGGGGACCCAAGTTCCCAACACCTCCCGGGGGACCTTGCGGACCCTGAAAGAGGAACAGAAGTTAGGGTAACTGCTTAAGGAAGGAGGTGCCATTCCAGGGACAGAGCCTGGATGAGCGCCCCAAGGTCACAGCAGTGAGACAGTGGGAGGCCTTCCAGGCCAGAGGCTTCTCTCAGCAGCTGAGATGAGACTAGAGTTTATAGTCTGAGGAAAGGGAGGCAGGACTGGCCACGTTTATCTGAAGGGACAGAAGCTAAGAGGACTCACATCAGCTCCATTGGGTCCAGCTGGGCCTCGAGGTCCTGGGGGGCCCGGAGGTCCCTGGGGAAAGCAGATAGGGCAGAGATGGGGAGGGAAGAGAAAGAGCATTAGGCACACAGAAATGGCAGGGGGCTGGGTGAGGCAGACATCCTGGGGGTGGCAGGGGACAGGGACAACCCTACCAGGGAGCAGGGGCATCGGTGGCAGTGGGGTGTTGGGGCTGCTGGATGGGGGGGTGACTAGTAGGTGGGCTTGGGGCTAGGGGGTCACACTCACCATAGGACCCACATCTCCTGTTTCTCCTTTCTCCCCCGAGGGGCCTGGCAAACCCTGTGTGGGGGTACACAGCACGTGCCCAGATGACCAACCCCCTAGAGCACAGCTCCAGGTAGACAGTGCCCTTCCTTCCAATCCCACATGCCCCCTAGTCCTCAGCAGCAGGGGATGGTGGGGGTCTGGGGCAGACATCAGACCCATCCTGACCCCACCTCTCAACCCCTGCCTCTACCTTCCAACTAACCTGTAGGCCAATGGGTCCTGGGGGCCCATTGAATCCTCTTGTTCCTTCATCACCTTTGGCTCCAAAGTGTCCCTGGGGCCCCCGAGCTCCGGGCTCCCCATCTGCTCCCTGAGGTGGAGAGAGGGCAGGGACAAGGACACAGAGACGGTCATGGGTCAGGTGTTCTCTATTCACAAACTCCATACTGAGCTGGGCACCAGCCCCAGAGCCCCCACAGGGCAAAGCGGAACTGAGGGCAGACTAGAGGCTGCCAGTGCCCCTGGTGGGGGCAGACAGGGCATCAGTCACTCACCGCTGCTCCAGGTTGCCCCACGGGACCAATGGGCCCAGGGGGTCCAGGAGGGCCCTGCAGGGGAAAAGGAGAGTCAAAGACACCAAAGACAGGAAGAGAGACCAGGTGGAAATGAGGCTAAAGGTCAGAGGTCAGAAGTCAAAAGTCATGGCCACTTACATGTTCACCCTTATTCCCTTTAGTGCCCTTCTGTCCAGGGTCTCCCACCTCACCCTGCAGGGAGAAGGCAGGTGAGATATTAGAGAAAGGACCTGGATGAGGCAGGGAGGTTAAGACAGGAAAGGGGATGGGAGGTATGCCCAGATCATCGATCTCATCTGGAAAGATTGGGTCCAGGGTCTGTGGGTTCCCACACCTTGTCTCCATCCTCTCCTGCCACGCCTGGGGGTCCAGCGGGACCAGGAAGCCCCACAGGGCCCTGCACCCCATCTCGGCCAGTTGGACCAATGGGGCCTTTCTCACCCTGTAGGAAATGAAGAAAGGAGTCATGACCCAGAATCATCACCTTCAAACACCCTCACAGGAAACCCTCCAGAGCCCAGCAGCTCACAGCTCACAGACCCCTCCCCAGTGTGTGTCTCCCCAGGGACCCCACACTCACCGGGACACCTTTCTCTCCTGCAGCTCCAGGGGGACCCTGTGGGCCAGGGCGCCCTGGGGGGCCAATGGGTCCGCCTGATCCTGCTGCACCTCGCTCCCCAGGGGAGCCCTGAGACAGGAAATGGAGTCAGACCCCCAAGGAGGAGACCACAGCCCGCCCACACCAGAGGACCCCTGACCATGGTTCCCAGGAGAATAGCCCAAAATTGGATGCACTATGGCTGACCCTAGGTTCCCTCTGCCCAGTCCCACAGTCTTGCCTAGATCCAGATGCCACTCTTCATCCTTCCACACCCACTCTTTCCTGGGTCCTCCCTCCTGTCCCCCAGGGTCCCCAGACTCACTGCAGGGCCAGGAGGACCAGCCGGACCTTCGTTTCCCTTCAAACCGGGTCCACCCTATGAACCAGAGATTTGGAGCAACAGATGTGAGACGGGAGGGTGGGACACAACAAGAATGAGCGTCCAAGAGACATGCAGGGAAGGATGAAAGTCGAGGGGGGGCAGGCTCAGAGAAATGGGAGTGGGGTGACACTGAGGGATGCCAGGACAGCAGTAACTTTTCTCAGGCAATGCGGCTGGGAGATTGGGTTCACACTCACAGCAATGCCCGGGAGGCCTCTCTCTCCTGGGAACCCCCTCAGACCAGCAGGTCCATCCTTCCCTGGGGCCCCTGGGGGACCAGGGTCACCCTAAAATGAAACAAAAAGTGATGAGCCACAGCTATGCTCCCAGATTGGACAGAGAGATTTCTGGCCTTTCTCAAATCCCCAATTAGCTGTTCCCTTCAGCACCCCAAACCTGGCCCCCCAAGTTCCCCTCTGCCTGGCCCTTTACTGACCTTTGTTCCTTCTTTTCCAGATGTTCCAGTCAGTCCCTGCTCCCCAGGGGGCCCTGGGGGTCCTGGGTGACCTCTCTCCCCCATGGGCCCAGTTTCTCCTGCTGCTCCCTGGGAAAGAGACAGAAAGACTCCATCTCAGATCCTCTGCCCGTCTCCCTGCCCAAACAGGCCACTCTGGCCACCCTGAAATAACCCCTCTGGAACCCTTTTAGCTGTGCCCCAAAGCTACTGAGAGACTCCTAGGGCTCTGCTAGGCTACTGTGCTGGTGTTAACTCCCCAGTTTGGAGTAACCACACCACTTGTGTCCCCACTGGGGAACTGCCCCTTTGAGGCTCAAGAAGATGAGAAGCGGCCCAGGAACCAGACTGAAGTTGGGGTCCCTGCTCCAAATTCCAGCCCCGGTGGGGTGGGAGGCAGGTCAGGCAAAGCAGGGGCTGGGGCATGTGATTGGAAAAAGGGACAAAAGGGGCAGAAAGACTAACTCCAGGGTCTGGGGTCCATTCTCTCAGAGGGCAGACATACCTGAGGTCCCACCACCCCTGGAGGGCCAGGAGGGCCAGTCTTCCCTTGGAAACCCTGAGAGAGGAAGAGGAGAGAACAGTCAAAGCATATCAGGCATGGACACTGTGGGATGGACCCCAGGTTCCCAGAGGAACGGCAGGGTCACCACCAGGTCCTTGGCCATGGATCTGAACAGCACCAGGTTGATCTCCACTCTGCCAGAAGAACCTCCCTGGTGGGCCTTCCAGACAGCTCTGGAAGTTGAAGGTCTCAGGGGGCCAGGGGCATCACTTACCACTTCTCCTCTCTGGCCTGGGTGTCCTGGCAGCCCGTCCTTCCCAGGGGGACCCTGGAAGGGGTTCAGATGTCAGGTGAACTCTGAGCTGGAAAGGAGGATGGAGAAGAAGGGTTCACAGAACCAAGACAGGTCAGAGGTCAGCTTACCGGAGGTCCTTTGGGGCCAGGAAATCCATTGGGGCCTTGAGGTCCAGGGAGACCCTAGAGACAGAGCTGGGTTGAATCAGGAGAATGGGCAGGGGATCCAGCTTCCCCCCTGGGGTGAGAGGGCATGGGCTCCACTCAAGCTCCCTGGGGAGCATTAGGGATCAGGAGACTCAAACCACACTCACCCTTTCTCCAGGGGGCCCATGGGGGCCATCACCACCTGATGTTCCCTGTGGGGGGAAAGAGGGTCAGAGAGCAAGAGGAGCTGCTTTCTAGCTATCCTAGAAGTCAGAGGAGTCAACGGGGAGCTGGGCTAAGGGCCAGATGGTGGATGGAGCCCTGCCAAGACCACTAACCTTAGCTCCAGACTTCCCCGTGGCACCTCGGGGTCCCCGCTGACCCCGTGGACCCTAGAGAGAGGGAAGGGGAGTTGTCAGAAGAATCCCAAAGCACCTCTTTGGATCTTGAGCCACATGTCTGCCCCCCTGCACTCACCGTGGGGCCCCGCTCTCCCCGAGGCCCTGATTTCCCTGACAGGCCCTGGTAGGAAGGAAGCAGAGACACCACATCACCCAGGGCATGACTTCTCCAACAGAGCAGCTCTGCCCTCTACACCCTCTCCCTTCCCCCAGCTTACCCGGGCTCCCTTCTCTCCACTGGCGCCAGGAAAACCAGGAAATCCCAGGGAGCCCTGGTGAGGGTAGAGAAGGAGAAAATTGAAAAGTCATAAAAAGGGAGGACCTAGAAGAGTCAATAGGGGGTCAGAACTGGTGACAGAGGCAGCAGGAAGGGAGGACTATGCTCTGCCAATAACTAGGTGTCCTTGGGCAAACCCCTGCTGCTCTCTGGCCCTCTGTTCCCCCATCTGTGGAATGGGGGTGGACTAAATTCACTCTAGGGTCCCCCACTGCTCTGTCAGTCTGTGCTTCCTGGAATCAGGGGTCAGAGAAGGGAAGAGGAAGGTCAGAAAAGGGGCATCATATCACCTTGGGACCCTGGCGTCCAGGGTAGCCAGGCAGACCAGGAACACCCAGCTTGCCCTGTGGAGAGATAAGGAGCAGTCAGGAGCAAGAGGAGCCACAGATACCACTCCATCCCTGCCCCCAAGAGACCCCAAGCCCCAGAGACAGGAGCCAGCCCCTACCCGGCAAGGCTCCCCAGCAAACCTCCAGCCCCTGACCCCTCATCTCCTGTTCCACAGGCTGCCTGGCTTTTGTAATCTCTCCTTCCTGAGAATAGATTTTCCCCAACTCTGGTGGTGGGATCTCACCCCTTCTGTGTCTTTAAATCTGCAGTTCCATCAAGTTCCTCAGGACTGTGATCTAGCCCCTGCCTACCCTTCAACCTCAGCTCCCTTTGCCCAGTGCACACTTCTACTCCATCAAGACCAGTCCTCCTGCAGGCCCGCACACACCACACTCAGGAACGCCTCTGCCCCCACCCATGCTCTGCATCACCCCTAATCCCCCTGACATGCACCCCTTCCTCCTGATGCTTCAGGGCCCACCTTGCCCGGACAACTGTGAAGCGGAGGCTGGGAGCAGGGATTCTACAGCCTGACTGCCTGGGTTCAAACCCAGGCTATGCCCCTCACTGGCTGTGTGACTAACAAGCATCTTAACCTCTTGGTGCCTCATTGAAAGCTCTCCACAACACAGGGCTGTAGTGGAGCCTGCCTTGCAGGACTGATAGGACAAGCAGGTGGGGTGTTGGCACTCGGTGAGTGAGGGCTTGCTGGAGTTAACTCTGCAGGTCTGGCTCACCTCCTCTTTGACTCTCCCTTCTTGGAATTTCTCCTGCTCTGAGTCCAGACACATTTTCACTCTGCCTTGCACCCATATACCTTATGCCAGCCTCATGCCTTGTCCTCACCTCTATGTCATGTAAATTCTCATGACAGGAACTTTTCCTTGACTTCTTATACATCCTCACCCCCACCCCTAACTGTCAGTGGCCAGGAGGAGCCTTCTACAGAGAGGTGAATAATTTATGGTCTTCAAATGACTAACTGACTCCAACTATTGGCACCCTAAAGTCGATCCTGATCCTAGTGCCCAGGCCTTCATCCCCTCCATGTCCCTAGAGCATGTAGGCACAGACTCCCTCATCCCCGGTCACCTTCTCGCCCATGAGCCCAGGGGGGCCAGGGTCTCCAGTGGGTCCAGTACGTCCCTTTGGTCCCTCAGGACCATCTTCTCCCCTGGAACCAGGAACTCCAACCTCTCCCTGGGTAAGAGGGTTGAAGAGGCAAGTGTCAGGGACTGGGGGTATGGGCTGGGCTCCAAGAGGAGAGGTAGGCCTCGGTGAGGCTGAGTAGGGTCCCAGAGCTACTGCAGGACAGGGAAAGAGAGAGTGCTGTGATCTTCGGGCTGGTGGGACTCAGCTGTAGGGTTGTCATTCTGCGGGGGGGCAGGCTTTAAGGGGAAAAGACCACTGGATGGGGACTCTGTGGTTTCAGAAAATAGGCTAGTGATTGGGGGCTCCAAAATGGAGGAGGATCAGGACTTAGGACTGGGGGGCCAGTGTGTGGGCTTCTACTCACCCTGTCACCTTTCACACCCATGTCCCCTTTGAACCCGGGAAAGCCATCCTCGCCCTGAGAAAAATGGGGGTGAGAGCTCATCAGCGATGATGTGGAAGGTGGGGGGGGGGGTCAGGAGGTAAAATGGAGCATTTTAGAAAATATGGGTGGAAGGGTGGATTTCAGAGCTGGAAAGCAGCACAGGGCAGGCTGGAGGACAGGAAGTAGGGGAAGAGCTGGACCAAAGGGGTGGTGCTGGGCAGAATGGAGGGAGGTGCTGGGAAGCTGGAGGCATGCTGCTCACCTTTTCACCCTTATGGCCCTTCAGACCACGAATTCCATCCACACCCTAGAATTAGAAGGGAGATAGAGACAGGGAGATCGGGGATGGAGGTTGGGAAGGATTGAGCTCCTGAGATCCCAGCTGCCTCCCCCAACCATAGTGCTTTATTTCCCAGCCTGGTTGTCCATTACCTTGACACCTCGAGGTCCCGGATATCCTAGAGGACCCTGAGGTCCAGATGGACCCTGGAAGAAGAAAGAGAGATACCTGTAAAGGGGTCTCAGGGTGTGACTTATGGAGGCCTTGGGGGTGGAAGAAGTGGAAGAGACAACATTGGAATCTGGATAGGGATACAAGCCATGGGACCAAGAATACTTCAGCCACACGTGAATGATAAGCCAAGGAAATTCCAAGGATTTTGAGGCCCCAGAGTCTGGGTAGAAACTCCTCCAGGGATGAAAGCAGGCATGGACCATCTCACCTGGTTTCCTTTGGTTCCAGGGGGACCTTCCTTCCCCGGGTGACCCTGCAGGTAAAGGAAGGAGAATGTGACATCTGGCCACTGTTACCTTCCCTGCACCCCTTCCTTCACTTCTTTAGCCCAGCTTTCCCTTGTGACCCTAATGAAGCCTAGTGACCATGGGCAGGCACCACCAGTGACCTCCTGGTGTAAGGAACACACTATGTAGATAGTCACCAAAGGCACTTGGAGGTCATTCACTGGGGTGGAGGGTCATGTGGAATTTGGATTAAGAGGTAGGGACCCACTCACCGGAGGTCCATCTGAGCCAGGCATGCCAGGGAGCCCTGGTTTCCCTCGGGGACCCTGCAGGAAGACAAGGAGGCTCAGGGTCACCAGTGGGATCAGGTCACACCATGGCTGAAGCCCCAGCCACACATTTAAGGCTCTCCCTACACCTCCCCAGGTGTATCTCCTGCCACCAAATCACTTAGTCACTTACCTTCTCTCCATGAGGGCCAATGGCACCCTGGGGCCCAGGGAGACCCTATACAGAGAGAGAGAGAGGAGTCACAGGAGCCCCACAGGGGTGGACTACTCTCTCCTATAGCCAGCATCCCCATTCAGAGCATGAGTGGTAAATTTCCATCCAGGGTCTGAACCACTGTGGAAGCCCAGGGGAAGTTGCTAAAGATGGGGAGGGGTTGGACAGGACAACTCACCTGGGTTCCAGGAGTGCCCTGTTGTCCAGGAGGTCCTGGCTCTCCCTGGGGTCCCTAGAAACAAGCAACCAGGCAAGGGTCAAAAGAAGATGGTGACAACAAACTTAGGGCCAAGAGCTGAGTCGCAGCAGGGGCAGCAAGAGGGCAAGAACCAGAACCAAGCAGGGAGTCAAAATGGAAACAGGACCTTGGCTCAGGGCCAGGTGGTGTCTCTGTGCCCATTACTCACCAAGCTCCCTTTGGGACCATGGGGACCATCCATGCCTCGGACTCCCTGAAACATGAGAGGGGCGTGAGCAGGCTGGAAGATGGGGCCAGGGCCCTGGAAGGACCTGTGGTTTCTGAGAGGCCCGGTCATTCCAGAGGGTGGGACGGGGCAGCCTGACATCGGTCAGACCTCCAATTCATCCCAAACCTAAGCAAACATAGCCAGCCCAGATCCACAGGGCGTAGGTCTATGGATCTGTGGGTTTGTGGGGTTTTGTTTTTCTTCAGAATTTTTTTTAAGCTACCCTCAGAGCCTTTAGTACAGTGCACCATACGGCCCTGTAAGAGCACCTGGGAGTAAAGGCTGGAGCAGAGCTGGGGGCTGCGGGGGAAGGGAGAGGGAACCAGAAGTGTGGGAGGAAGAGGCAGCTAGAAAGGTTGGAGAGTTGGAAAGGTCAGGGGGTGAGGTCAGGGTCAGAAGTCAGGGATAGTCACATACCGGGGGTCCAGGAATACCAGGTGGGCCTTTGGGGCCAAGGAGACCTCGAGGTCCCTGCAATCAGGTGAGGGGAAGATATGGCATGTGTGGACGAGAGGTAATGTGTCTCCTTCATGCCCATGCCGCTCCCCTGACATCCCCAGAGACCCCCCTCACCCAAACCTCTAGACACTCACTGATTCTCCAGGCAGTCCCCGAGGCCCAATCTCCCCATCGTCTCCCTGGAGGAGGAAGACATGATGAAGCAGCCTCACCTTCCCCACTTCTCCCATACTGAGCCCCTGCCCTAGCCACAATACTTACCCGCTCTCCATCCTCACCAGGGGGGCCAGGAAGGCCCTGGGCACCAGTATCACCCTGGAAAATGGGGGAAGAGATAAGAGGGGCCTCAGAACCCCCAATTCAGGCAGATACTGACCCTCTTTAATTAACCAATCAGTTTCACCCATTGAGTTCCTCCTGGGACCCTCAGCCTCCTCCTCTTGCCTTGAGATCCCTACCTCCCCACCCCACCATGGAAGGTCTACCCCTCGTCACAATGCACTACCCCCAACATACTCACCCTATGTCCCTTCTCCCCAGGTAGCCCTGGGAGTCCATCAAAACCTCGGTCACCCTAGGGGAAGAGGGCAGCCCAAGTGAGGTCCCAGCCCTTTACCCACCCTATCGATCCCTACTTTGTCCTGAGTGTCACTTCATGGGGAAACCTGGGGAATTCAGTAATCCCCAGAGCTTAGATAGTGCTAGAAGCCACAGACATCAGAGAGGGACCCATACTTGTTACCTTCACTCCTGGTTCTCCAGGCATCCCTCGAGCTCCATCAGCACCTGCTCGGCCCTGGGGTGCAAAGGAAGTGTCAGAGCAAACAGAGGCACATTCCTTCACACTTTGTGTGTGCCCTCTCTCCCACCCACACCCACCACACCCCACTCACCCTTCGCCCAGCCTTGCCAGGAGGGCCTGTGAGGCCTTGAGGTCCTCTGGGGCCCTGGTGAGGGAGAGTCAGGGGCAGGGTTAAAGGGCATAGACAGAAAGGGAGGCCCTGGATGGGGGATCAAATGGGTGGGGCTTGTCACCTGAGGTCCTAGGTCTCCAGATTCTCCTTTCAGGCCAGGGCTCCCAGGCTGTCCCTGTGACAGAGAAGAGAGGTGGCTATGTTAAATGATACACCCAACAGTGACTTCAAAGCCTTCCCCAAAATAAGCAAAATAACTTTCAACACGGTCCCTTTCTAGAACTATCCCTACTCCCCCCATACACACAAAGAACTCCGTACCCCAATACCTCACTCACCAAGGGTCCAGGGCGGCCTGTGTATCCCATGGGGCCAGGGGGTCCTCGGAGCGCCAGCTAGGGAAGCAGGGGACACAGCAGAGCTGAGGAAGAGGTAGCTGGAAACTCCCAACCCCAGTACACCTTCCACCTTCCAAATTTGCACTTCCACTCCTTGTATTCCCCCAAACCTTACTCTCAGCCTCAAACCAACCCAGACCTTACCCTTCTCCACAGTTACTCCAACCTACCCTTCCAATCCCTCCTAAAGTCTTCATTTGCCCTCCATGCCCCTCCAGCCTTATTTACCCGTGCTTGCTGCAGAATCGCCTGGGCCTGAGCCTCCTGGGCTGCTACCACAGGGCCCTTGTCACCCCCACCACTGCCAAACCGGAACTGAGGGGCAGAGAGAAAGGAAGGTGTAGGTTCTCTTCCAGGAAACCCATGTGACTCTCCCAACCAGAGGCTTCATCCAGAATTTCTGCCCCATCTCCTAGGTTCGGGGACAGCCCCATCCCATGCCTTCCTCCACTGTCTCCCACAGAAGTTTTCCGGATAATCACATAGAGATTTTCAGAAACTACTCGCATCTTCCTCCCCTACTCTCTGGCTTCTTCCTCTGGGAAAATTCTCCTAGAGTTTTTAGAAGTTCTAGACTTCCTGAAATATAGGATTTTCTGCCCAGTTCTAGATGATCCATGTTTGGTTCCAGGTCATCTAATGAGATCTAGTCCATCCACCTCAAAGATCAATCTCTTTGAGTTGATGGTCTTTAGAGAATCCTCCTTTGCTCTCCTGGTCTTCTGGTTCTTGGTGACAGAACATGATTCCCCTACCTTCCCCATTCCAAAGCCCAGAAGACAACTCACTGGGAGCATGAGCGATGTGCCAGGAGGTCCAGGGGCCCCATCTGATCCAGGGAGCCCTGCTCGGCCAGGGGGGCCCTGGAGTGGGGAGAAAATGAGGATAGGTGATAGTTGGGGAATGTTAGGGTCCTGACATCATTGTGAATCCGTATGGGGATAAATGTAGACTTTTCTAGATCTTTCCTGAACCCTCCCACTCCCACAGAGAAAAATGAGAGTGAGACACCAGATTACTCCCCTCCCCATCCAGAGCCTGTCCTCCTTTCTGGGTGTCGGAGAGCACACCAGCCCTTTGTTCATTAATCAATCTACTAATGAGGAGTTATTGAGCATGGTGCCCCCATTGGGTTCTAGAGGCTCCTCTGCAGCCCTTCCCTCATAACACACACACACACACACACACACACACACACACACACGTGTGCATGCACACACACACTGCTCCCTTACCCTCTCGCCAGGGTCTCCAACTGGGCCTGGGTTGCCCTGGATGCCAGGGGGACCAATCAACCCCTGAGGAACAAATGAGGAGTGGGTCAGGTGTGGGCATTCACATAGAAGAGGGGTATGTGGCTGAAGAGTGGTCTCTATAAAAGAGATTTGAGGATCTGGGAAGCTTTGGAAGGATTCTCCAGAGTTCCAAGAAGGAAGCCTGATCATATGTGGGGAAGGCAAAGATGATTGTGTAAGTAGGGTCTCTAAGAAAAGAATGGAGGCTAAAGGTCACAGCTAGACTCACCGCAGGGCCTTCTGGGCCAGGAGGCCCCTCCACCAGCATACCCTGTAGAGCCAAAGGTTGAAAGTCAGAGTCTACAGGGCTAGCAACCCACCTCTTTTTCTTCTTCCCCCTGCCTTCAGCTCAGTGATCAACAGACCAACTTACAGGTTCCAGCACCGCAGGTTCCCCCTTCTCTCCCTTCAGCCCCCGGGGTCCACGGGCAGCCTGAAGAAGACACACATGTAACCCCCAGTGGGACCGGTGAGCAGCCAGGACACCAATACTACCCCCATCCTAACTCCTACTTTCTTTCATTCCCAGATCCTCTGGACACCTCTCTAACCCTACCCTCAAAATCTCCCAGCCCTCTCCTAAGACTCCTCTTCCCAGACCTCCCAAGCCTTCCAAGGAGACCTCAGGGCCCTCCACCTCCCAATTCCCAGCCCCACCTTAGCAAATACACTTCCTCATCTCCCTTAGGACCTCTTTCAGGAAGGTTTTCACCCCAACCCTTTCTGGGATTCCAAACTCCCCAACCTCCCCCAAACTCTCTCTGACCCCAGGAATACTTAGAACTTTAAGAAAACATCAACATCCTTACCCTTACCCCAATCCACCAAATAAGAATCTCTCTAAGATTGTGGATTGATTTTATCGGGGTTTGGAGGGAGGGCATGGATCCATATGAGAATCAGATATAATCCATGAAGTCTTTTCCAGAAAAGAAAAGGTGTACGCCTTTGTGCACAGAATTTTTCTTAGAATTTCAAGGGGTTCACAAAGTTCAAAACTCTCCAGAGATTAAACATCCATACTCTAAATAGATTTGGAGATCAGCCCCCCCTGATATGCCAAACTCAGACCTCATAACTGGTTTTTTTGGAAAAATACAGCTCTTGGACTGTTGCTCAAGCCCCAGAGCAGACTCCCCCGGCCCCGTTCTTCTCCCAGCAGGGACACTACACCCTTCCTCTGGCCCTCATATATACTCCAAGCCCACCAGTTCTTGCTTTTCTACACTTCTCAGATGTCCACTCCCAACACTAAGGCCAAAACCAAGATAAGGATGGGAAGAATGGAAATCATTCCCCAACACCCCCAACTCTCCCAGCAAAGATCTTCAGAATGTACCCCTCCACCTCCATCCTGCCAAACAGCAATGACCAACTTCTGAACTTTCTCAAATCCCAGATCAACCCCAAATGTCCAAAAAGCAGCAAAAGGGAAAGGCAGCAGAGGGTTCAGAGTGTCAATATTAGAGAAGGGAAGTGTGGGATGAGGCAGCAGTGTAGAGGAGGCAGCTCTAATTGCAAGGCAAGCAAAAGATGAATGGAGTAGACAGGAAATATCCCAACTGAGAAGGAGTGGTCGAAGACCTGGGAAACAATCAAGGGAGACATTTCAAAGGGACAAACCCTTGGAAACAAGAATGATGCCAGGGCCAAGAAAAATTAAACATGGCCAAGATGGCTAGAAAATGAACTCAACAAACAGGAAGTGGTTGGACAGACAGGAAACAGCTAAGAAAAGAGGATCCAGGAAGTGGACCTTCAACAACAACACGGCTACCATGACCAAGAGAAAGAAGAAGTTCACAAAACAGATAAAAAGTGACTCCTGGAAAGGGGATTATGACAATGAAATGTGATTCTTCCAGAAAATACAAACATTGAGGCTAGAACACACAGGAGGTAGCCATGACAAATATCTAGGCCCACAATGGAAACTTTTTGGATTTGGATGACCTGAGACACACAGGAAGTGGCTTATTAGCAAAGGAAAGCTAATGAAGACAGCATGAAAAACTAGAAGGAAAATATAAATAAGTCCCTTTCAGTACAAATTTTCACAGTCACCAAGATGGATGCCATGGCCAGAGAAGACAGGAAAGGGCAGACAGGAAGTGGCTGTAGGTTAGAAAATATGACACAGGAAGTTAGATCATTTGGCAGCAACATGGATAAGAAATTGTTTTTACCAAGAAGAAATGATGGAGACAGACTGAAAACGGACACAAAGTAGGGGCTTAGTGACCAAAAGCTTTCTGAAATACAGCTTTATTAAGACAGAAAGTGGCCAAGAAAGACAGGAGGTGGCCATAGGATTAAAAAAGAAAGAAAATACCAATTTCCCTGGGAAGAGGAATCCATGAGGAGTCACAAGGCAAGGTATTTGGCAAGAGAAAGCAGAAAGTAATCCTTTCAAGCAACATATACAACTTATATGAACAGAAAATGGCAAATCATCAATGGGAAGTAGCTTGCAGCCAACAGACAAGAATCAAAAACAACAGGAAGCGATTCTTAGAGCTACCACTGGAGGTCAAGAATAGAAGAGGAGCTCCTTTCACTTACGGCTCCCGAGTGGGCTGTCTCCGCAGACAGGGCAGGGCCAAGCTCCGTCTCCTCACGATAATCGTCCCCATAGCCATATGTGTAATCGTAGGGCCCTGCTGGGGGGTCTGTGCCACCCTCCCCATAGTCCTCTGTCAGGAACCTGTCGGCTGTGGAGGGGACCTGGAGATCTGTCTGCTCCTTCCCGGGGATGGGGAGGGAGAGGGGTAGATGGGGGCATTAGGGCTGAGAGGAGGTTTTCCCTGGACCCGAGGGTGTGGCAACTTCTAGCCTTAAAGGATTCTGAGGGTAACTGGGACTGGAGTTTTTCCCCCAAGAAGAGCAAGGGAAGTGGTTGCATAGAAAGGGGATGGCCATCAAAGACCCAAAATGAGGAGGGATGCCCCAAAAATGGGCCTGGTGGGAAGAAATGATAAATTACAAGAAGAAAGAAGGATGGCCGGAGGGGTGGACACAGAGTAAACAGTCCATAGAGACAATGGTAGACAAAGGATTCCAGAGAACAAAGAAATGGATGGAAAAACTGAGAGAAGAGAAAATGTGACAGCACTGGACAGAAAGTGACTCCTGGGAAGAGAAATACAATACAGAAAATAAAACTTTTTGACATCAACATGGAGAGGTTACTCCAGAATCAAAGAATGGAAGGAGACATGGACACTGAAGAAAAATGGCTATACTTAGAAAGACAAGCAGACCAATAGGTCTGGAGTGACTGGAAGGCCACAAATGGATGTGACAAAGAACCCTCCGGCCAGAGGAATGGCTGATTCACCAAGATGACATGGGGCAAGGGGGGTGGGTCACAGATGCCCACTGCCCCCAGCGGGGGTTAGGGTTGGGGATGAAGTTACCTCCTCATGGGGTGGCAAAGGGCTTGGTTCCAGGGTTCCTTCCTCTCCACCTGGGGTGGGATCCTAACCCCAAGGGGAAGGGGAAGAGTAGCATGGGGTGGGAAAGGAAAGAGAAAGGTTAGTGGGAAAGGAGGCAAAGCAGCACCTTGTCCCCCCACCCCCTCACCCCGTGGGCAATGTCTGTCTGTGCTGGGGGGTGGGGGTTATCTCAGATCTTGCAGCCCCTTCAGAGGGGGGACAGTTTGGGGAGAGTGAATCTCCGAGGTCATAGAGGTTTGGGGGCACAGATCTGGATGCCCCAGCTCTACCTGCCGGTAACTGCTTCCTCTGGTCCTGGGGGGGGCCCGGGCAGTGGGGGGAGCTGCCCGCCGAGCTGGGCGTCGGAAGGGGGGAGGCTGGCCCCGTGCTTGGCCAGAACCTCCAATTCGAGAGGGCCTCCGGCCTGGTGAGGGGGGCGCCTGCCGGGCTGCCGACCTCTTGGCAGGTGGGGTAGGCTTTCTGGGAGGGGTCCGACGCCCCCTGGGGGAAGGGAGCACCCTGCGGTTGGGGCTCGGTGGCCTCTGCAGCAGAGAGACATGGGAGGGGGCAGTGAGGAAACTCCTATAATCTAAATATATAATGTCTCTTCCCACATGTTAAGAGGGGAGGAAGGTGTCATAGGAGATGTTTGCAAGGGGTGGCAGGAGGAAGGGGAGAACTGATGGGGTCCCTCAAGTTTACCTGATAATCAGGGGTCGTCCCTGTAGTCATCTCATCGTAATAGGGGGTCTCGTAGTCATAGAAGAAAGACTCAGTGGGCTGGGGTTCGGGAAGGGGCAGTGGAAATAGTAGGAAGAGGTAGAGGTGCAAGAGTGAGGAGAGGGAAATGAGATAGTGTGGGAGTTTGGAAAAAGGGTAGGAGTTGAGGATGAAAGGAGAGGTCAGAGGGTCAGGAGAAGATGGGGAGAGGTGGGAAGGGGGGGTGGATCCCACATGTGGGACAGAAGCAGAGACATGATTAAGAGATTGACCATCTAAACTTCAGACCACTGACCCCAGATCATATCTCACCCCTAACCATCTGGACCCTACCCAATCCAGAATTCCTTTCCCTCCCCTCCCCCACAGCCCCTTACTCTGCATGTCCATGTGCAGGGGGCCAGAGACTGGGCTCCTACACAGAATTCCATAGACCCAGCCCTCCTCTGGGATTTTCTCTATCTCCTGCTCCTTCCCATTTCTCTTCCTAGGTCTTACCATAACAGCTTCCTTCTCGCTCGTTCTGTCTCTCCCCTTCCATGCTCTCCCATCTGCCATCCTCTGTCCCCAAATCTTCCCCCCCACACACACATACACACTGTCCCCCAATCTCTTAATTCAAGGAAGGGATGGGAAACCCAAGGACACAGTCCCAGAAAGACTGGCAGAGGAAAGGAGACATGAGCAGGGGACACAGCTCCCAGCCATGAATTCTTCATAATGACACTTTTTATTTTTAATTGAAAATAAAAAGGTTGATGAATGAGGACTGGGAGGAGGGAGTGATGAGAATAGGGAGGTATGGTTAGAGAGCAGCCCTAGTGGAGGGGAGGATGGGAGCCCAAAATAGTATGGGGAGCTCTGGAACATTGGGGGAATTGCCCTGGGGAGGTGTATGGGTTTCTTCCCTCCCTGGGGTATGCTGTGGTTTGGGGTTCACCCAGTTCTCTCACCTGTCGCTGGGGTTCCTGGTTTTGTGGCCTATGAAGTCTTGGTGGCTGCTGCTTTGGAGATCTCTGGGCCCTGTGAGAGTGTTGTTTTTGAGGTCTCTCCCTCCAAGCTCCCTCACACTCCAGCTCCTTCTGTTCACAGGATTCGTAGGCAGCTTGCACCCCTGGGACAATGACAAGCTCCTGGATGTCACCCTGCAAAGACACGAGGAAGAAACACCAATGGAGGGAGGCAGAGAGGGCCTCAGAGAGAAACAGAAGGTAGAGTTTGGGACACAAGGTAAGAGCCAATCCTATGTAAAACAACATAATGGGAGAAGATCGTTATCAGCCTTTTCAGTTTTCAGAAGACCTTCTCATCCATAATCCCATTGGACCTTCACAACAACTAGGAAAGTCAGTAAGATAAGGATATTTATGCCTATTGTCTGATATATTCCATTCAGAACAGCTCAAAGGGACAATGACTGCCCCCAAGGTCACTTTCAATGGTAGACTCAAGACTAGAATTCAAACACTCCAACTCTAAGTCCAACACTGTTTGCCTACCTCCTGCCCCTATGGTAATGCATCAACTTTTTCACAAAGGCCCTGGAAACAATGGCCCAACCTTAGTTGCTTTGACCTGCCAATGGCAGTGATGATGATAATTCTCAGAACCTCTAGAAATGGGGGAGAGGGAAGCCATTTTTGAATTCCAATGGCATTTACTTGTGCCCACACACGGTACTTAGCACAAGGCTGCCTTATATTGTAGTTTGGGGTTATTGTCTCATCTTCAAAGAGGAGCCAGGAGCTGCTAAGAATAATAGAGACCTTATATTACTCTTCTGTGTTCCCCCTGAAACTGGGACAGCAGGTATTCAGAGAATATTGACTGGCTAGGTGAGAGGATGGATGGATGGATGGATGGATGGATGGATGGATGGATGAATGGGGGCTCAAATGCACCACTGGCTGGAGGGTTGGTGGATGGTGAGTGAGCGAATGAATGAATGAAAGAATTGGTGGGTAGATAAATGGAGGTGAGAAATAGAGGAAACAGAATGGTAGGCAGGTAGGTGGATGGAAGGGAACATGTGAATGAATGATGGTTGGATGGAGAGTGGTTGGGTGAGGATATAGGTGGGTGAATGAGTGGATGAATGAATACATGCATCCTCATGTGCATGGGTAGATGGGCTGGGTGGGTGGATGAATGAGGGAACTAATGGATGGGTTCAAGATGGATAGATTGATGGATGAGTGAAGAAGAAAGTGGCAGGGCAGAGGAAGATGGGCAAGCGTGTGGATACAAACCTGAATGTTTGATTAGTGTGTGAGCACATAAATGAATGAGTGGGAATTACATGAGTAAATGAACGGGTGGGTGCAGATAGAGATATTAGTTAAAGAGATGAATGGATAGGCGGACTGACGAAGACTGATGGAGACATCTGTCCTGCCATACGCATGGGCACCTATTTCTCCTACATAGAAAATCACCCCTGAGGATAGGATATGGAAATACAAACTCATAAGAGGTCAAATGAAGGGTCAGGGCATAAGAAGATGGAGTAGTGGTCCCAGAAGGGGAACAGACACAAGATATGAGACCAGAAATACCTCTGTTCTCTGTTCTCTGTTTGTTACCTCAAACACTTCTTCATCCAGGATACGGGCACCAAAGATAATCACTCCATGGGTGTCCAACAGCGGACGAGCACTTCGGGGGAGAGGCCGGGTGACTCGCTTCTTGCAGTCAACTATGAGGGTGACAGACTGGCCCTTCACAGCCACTGCCACACGGTGCCACCTGGTCATGGAGGGAGCGGTTCAAGTGACTGACGGACGGGGGGCGGGGAGTCAACAGGGCTGGGGAGCAATTGATGGAAAGGTTGGAGCCAATGACAGTAATCGTAGTAGCATCATAACAGCTACCATTTGTTGAGTGTTTACAATGCACCAGGCACTACTTTTCTCATTTGATTCTCATGATTCTCATCCCTATTTTACAGCCCATAGAAACTGAGACTTAAAACAGTTAAGTAACTTGCCTAAGGCACAGGCAAGGATTTAAACTCTAAAGCCCAAAATCTGGGCTTGAAGTAGCTGAAGCCCAAAACCTGGGCTTGAAGTGTCACTAGGTTGGTGACATGTGGCCAAAAACGTTGGCAGGTTTCCTAGTTTAGGGAGTAGGGGTTCTGGGGTAGTGGCCAGAGGGGAGCTCCTGAAGGTGTAGTCCAGGCAGACCAGAGGAGCAAACTGACTTACTTGCCATCTGCTAGGCTGAGGCCTCGGAAGACTGGCTGAGCGGGGGGTCGAGGCCTTCCAGTCTGGTCCTCATACAGGAAGCGGAAGGGTCGGCCAAGCTCCAGGCCCAGCTGTCGGACACCCTGGGCACTATAGAGAGTCAGGAGGGGAGCCTGGAGGCCAGGGCGGGTCCGGACAGCAGTCAGCAATGAGAAATCTTTGGGAAAACCTCCTGGTACCCGGGAGAGACATAACCAGGTGGAATGAGAGGCACAAAGAGCCAGAAAACCCTTCCCTTCTGGTGTCTGATTCCAGACCCCACCCCATGACCTACCCCAGCTCTCACTAGTTCACCATGTCACCCATACCTGGGAAGAGCTGGCGGGTGGGTGCACTGAGCTGGGCAGGTCGGGACACTCGGTAGGCCACATCAGCTGGACAGATGCCTCTCGCCCTCCGGACACCATCAGGAAGGGAGGGGAACCTCAGGGCCCGGAGCACATCCACAGGGGGTGCACCTGGGAAAGTCCATAAGGATCAGGAGAAGGGACACACCCTCAGGACGGCCAAGATATGGGGGTATTTGGGATCTAGAACTCAGCTTCCTGGGGCTCAAACTCCCTGAAAAGAAAGGTCACCTCTTCCGTACTTGTCTCTGAATGCCCCTTAAATGGACGGGAAATCAGAGTCACCTGGGAAAGGGCAGCACTGGCCCTGTATTTAGCTCCATGTGACCCCTGCCCCTCTCCCTCTCAGTGTGTCTCACTCAGTCTCCTCTAATCTTTGTCTTTCAGCCTATGAATCTCTCTCTACTCTCCACCATCTCCCCTTCTCTCTCTCCGTCTTACTCTCCCTGTCTCCACATCTGTTGATCTTTGTGTCTCCCTGTCTTTCTCCCTCTCTCACTCCCTTTCTGTATCTCTTGGTCCCTGGGTCTCTGGCCTCTTTCCCATATCTCCAGCACAAACAACATCTGGGCAATCGATCATCCTGGGCACAGGAGGTGCAGGGGGGCCACCAGGCAGGGAGCAGAGAGGCAGATCTAAGGGAACGGGGCTTCAGGCTGCTTCAGTTCCGTGCTTGGGGAGGTGAGGAGGACCACGCTGAGGAAGGAGAGAGCAGAAAGAGCCACCCCAGGAGTCTATACCCCTGGCTGGGAGATGGGCTGGGGGGGGCGGGGGTGGGAGCTGAAGCTGCCACGAGGAGCCGGAGCAGGTCCAGGGCCCTGAGCCACACATCTGTGGATCCCATCAGAGTCCTTGCCCAAAACCCGGGCAAGCTCCCCACACCTGGAACTTCAACCCTGCCCCACCACCCCCACCTCTTGGATCCAAAGATTCAAGACCCAGGCCATCAGCCCTATCCACCTTGAATTCAGCTTCCCAAGGCTCACACTCCCGGGAAGACAAAGGTCACCTCTCCCTCGCACTCCTCACACCATCAGCTCCAGATTGGAAAAATTCCAAAAAAAAGTCCAGCAAAATTTTCACAGAAGCATGGGGCAGGGCAGGGGCCAGAGTGATCAGGAGAGGAGAGCTGGGTGGGGTGGGTGAGGTGGGGCGGACAGGCAGAGAAAAGGCCCTTTGAGTCCAGGCGCGGGGAAACCACGGCCGTGCCCTCCCCTTCACCAACATCCCCCCCCCCCCACCCTAGCCTGGCCCCTGAGTGTGGCAGCTCCGCAAACACCAACACACAAGGGCCGCTTTGAGAAAGGAAGGGTGAGTGAGACAGAGAGACAGAGACTCACAGAGACCCCAGGCCAAGGAGACCTCAGAGGCCCCCGCCTTTCACCAAACCCCACAGGAGTACAGTTCCATCCTATAGACGGTCTACCCACAGGTCTGCCCACCCATCTGCCCACCTCAGGCCACATACGTGCCCCACTGACTCCAGCCTCAGTCTGCCCCACACGCTCCCCACTAGTAGCCCCATCACCCCCACCATTCTACCTTTGGCCCCCAAGTGCCCCATTTTTTACTCTAATGAAGTCCACACTAGCCTATCTACCTACAGAGTCCCATCTCTAGCCCCTCAGCCCCAAAACAAGAGACAGTCATCTCAGCCATCCCCTTCTCCATGCTAGAGGGTTCCTTTCCTCCTTAAGAAAGATTCCAAGAGTCCAGAAACATCACACACTTCAATTTCCAGTCCCTCAGCCTCATCCTCCTCACATCTTGAAAGTTTTTCCTTCTGTAATCTAATCTAAATCCTTTATGCTGCTATTCTGACCATTTTCTCTCCACATCGGAGAAGAAATGAATGGTGGAGTTACATGCAAATTATCCTCTAGTGTTTCTATGAGTGGGAGGCTGGCTCCTGCCTGCTTAGGACCCAGGTGCTCCCAGCCCCCTCCTGTCTGACATCAAATCCCTTTCCTAGGTGCCAGGACTTCTGGATCCTGGGAAAAAGAAGGAAAAGATTGGGGTTGTGGACACCAGGGTCCCAGGGGAGCCCCGCTGGCCAGAGGGGGAGGGGTGGGGCAGGAATGCAAAGAGTTGGCTCTCGCCTCAGACACCTGATCCCAGCCTGTCCAGCGGCCGTCCTGTTGGCAGCCAGCCCCAGTGCTCCCCAGAGCCAGCCGCGTGGCAGCATCGAGGGCACAGGGAGGGGGAAGGGGATACTGTCGGGGAAGCCAGTGGGACAAACAGTCCAGGCATCCCTTCTTTCTCTACTCACTAGGCTCTGCTCTGACCCACAGATGCTCACCCCTCACCCCAGACATATAGATAGAAAGCCCGGAAGATATACACACCGTCCTCACCCATCAACACTGGCATCTACCTGGCCACCCCAGCATTGGCTGGACTGCACCAGCTTTGGCCAGCTTTGGCTCTCCCTGAGTACCTCAGCATCCAGTCCCCTCTTTAGGTGAGCCTCCACCTTTCAGCTTTACCTGCCCTCTCCCAGTTACTCCAAGGAGGCAAAGAGATCCCTATCTTTGTTCCAAGGGAACCGAGTGACCTGCCCTCGAGTCTGGACCCTTAGCCCCCTAAATCCCCTTTTTGAACTTAGAAGCTCTGCCTTGGGCATCAGCTATCTCCTACCCAGGCGGGTACTCAGAGCTGCAGCCTGACTCCAAGAACCCAGGCGTCGGACTCCTCTTACCTGCCCAGGCAGGGACGGCGCTCAGCCCCAGCACCAGCGGTACCAGCAGGAAGAGGCGATGACAGCGGCTGCACCGCTCCATGGCTGGCGACCCGAACGCCCGGTCCCAAGGACCTACGGGCGGCCGGAGACGCTGAACGCCCCCAAGGCTGACAAGAGAGAGCGAGCAGGCTTTGAGCCTCGGACGCCCGGGTCCTGCGGAGGTCAGAGGCTGTCGGGTAGCAACAGCTCTCAGCGGCCCAGCTCCATGCAACGAGGCGCCGTCGGGGCTCTGGCGCTGCTCCTTCCTCAGTGGCCGCCGCTCCTGTGTGTCCCCGGCCACCCCGGCGGCCCACAGCCCCCACCCCGCCCCCGCCCCCGGCCCAGCCCCCGCCTCCAACCGCCCGCCCACAGCCACCGAGGGGAAACCCCACCCTCGATCTCCACCTGGTTGGGGGGGGGGGGGGCGGTGGGAGACAGCAGCCCTCGTTCAATGACCCTTGCTCCTTGCAGAGGCTGAATGGCCTATACCCCGGATTCCTTTTTCGGGAACCCCAATATCTCTTCCTCTGCCCCTTCCTTTTCTAGGACTCAGACGTCCAGTCAAAGCCCCCACCTCCATTCCCTCCCCGTTAAGGGCCCAGAGCCCCTTTTCAGCAGTCCTGGGCGGGATTTAGGGCACTGTGGGAGGAGAGAGGCGGACCTGGGGGTCTCTACCTCCCCCCAACAGGTCTCCATAATTACTTCCCCTCGCCCCGCCCAGTGTAATTACAGAGCCGGCCTGGGGTGGGGGTATTTATAGACAAGGCTATAGATAGCGACTGGAGACCTGCAACCCGACGGCTGCGGGGGGTGGGGGGGGGGCAGGTGGTTAGAGGGGAGGCAGAGGGACTTAGTTTGGGGGCGGAGAGAGCCAGAGGCTGTACAGCCCGACACACACAGGATAATCAGGTCCAAGGAGATGAAAATGGGGGGACGAGGTCAGGAAGTCCGGGAGCCCAGGTGGCAAGGGACTCAGGGGGCCGTCGACGCTAGTTGGAAGAGTCCGGGGAAACAGGGTCACTCAGGGACGAGAGGCCGCCTCCGGGCGGGCAACGCCTGAGGAGGCCGCCGCGCTCAACGCCCAGTGCGCCCCCACGGACGGGCACGGCGCCGGGTCTGCCCGGAGCCCGTGGCGCGGCCGGAGAAGACAGGAGCGAGCCGAGGCGCCGCCGCCCGCTGGCGCTAGGAGGGCGCAAGCGAACAAGGCGCCTTTGAGAATCAGCTGCCCCCCTCTTCCTCCTCCGGCCGGCCCCGCCCCCAGCCTGGCACACCCTCTCCCCCCTCCCCGACAAAGCGCGCCTTGTGTCCCCCACCCTGTGCCCGCCTCTCAGGCCCCGGGGAACCTCGGCGGCGGCGTCAAGGGAGCTCGTCCGGAGCTCCCGACCGGATGCCCCCCCCACACACACACACACGCGGCCAACGCAGTGCTGCTCCCCCCCCCCCAACACAGTCACCTCAGTCCAGAAAACATTGATTTTAATTTGAAAGCTATTTTATGTGTGAGTGAAAGAGAAGGGAAAGGAAACCCAGAGAGAAGGGCTGCGAGGCAAAAATCATGCAGCCCCAGCACCCTATCTCTGCAGGCTGACCATCCCCCCCTCAATTCTCAGGCCAGGGTCCTGTGTCCCCAGTCTACACTGTGCCCAGGTCTGGGGGAAGGCTGTGAAAGGAAGGGCCTGAGGACTACTCACCAAACCACCCTGCCATCACATCCCAGGCCCTTTCCCCAAGTTAGACAAGAGATGGGGGAGGGGCTAGGGAAGGCCAGTGCTTGAAGGGCCCCAGGGACAGACCATCTCAGGGCCCTGCCTTTCCCAAACACCACCTCCACCACTGGCATTTCTTAGTCAACCTGGGAAAGTACAGTACTTCTTTGAGTCTAACTGCAAGTCTCTATCCTCAGAGGAAATTAAAAATAGCAGATCGGTTCCTACATCTTCACCCACCCCTTAACCACCACCACCTTTTTATTCAGTCTGACTGCAGCAGGAGGTGAAATGTGAGGGGGGCTCTGAACAGGAGACAGTGACAGGGCTCCTCCCTCTTCCAGAGTAGCCCCCACCTGCTGGGCTACTGTCAAGGCTGTCAAGGCCTGGAGGAAAGCCTGTCAGAGTGCTACTCCCATGTCCATCAGTTTGGGGGGCCTGCCCCCCAGTATCCATCTCCGGGAGAGTTCCCATTTTCTCTCTTCACATGGGTAGCTAAGTGAGGCAAGATAAGAAGGAAGCAAGGTCCTGTGAGCAAGGCCAGTGCTTTGTGCTGGGGGAAGGAGAGATCGTTCCAGGCAGGGGGTAAGAAATCACCCCAAATCATGACAGACCCAAGACAAATTCAGAGACTCAAGGTCACTGAAAGATGAGGTCCAGCCCGCACAAGGATCTGGGGTCCCCTCTGACTTGGGATATCAAGCAAACCTCTTGGAGGGTTTATGGATCCCCTTGGAGGTCTCAACTCTGCCCCGTACTCCTCACCCCACCAAGATTCTAGGACACAGCCCCTCCCCACCGTGCCCCCAAGGCTGGAGTCCCTCTCAGATGTGTACTCCTCAAGTGTGAGGAGCACCACGTGTAGGTCTGGGCTCAGGCCAGCTGGTGGGGAGCCTCAAGCATCTCCATGAGGAAGGTGTCAATGGGGGTGTCTCCAATGAGCTTGAAGAAAAACAGATGTTCTAGACACTTAAGGCCAATGGACCTGAGGGCAGGAAGACGTAGCAGCAGCTTGGCAAACCTGAAGCAGAGGTGGAAGAAGACAGCTGGAACCACACGGGCCCTGAACACAACTTCATGGCACCCCACAACCCCACACCCCCACAGCTCCTTCTCACCGTCCCTGCTGCTCAGGGTACTTCTGTTTGCAGTAGGTCTCCAGTGATGCATACACTTTCTCCCTCAGAACCTCCACCTCACTGGGGTTGGAGAGACCCTTGGCATCTGGGATGGCAGGGAAGAGAGAAGGAAGAAGACAAATCAGGACAAATGTGGAGATGTGGCCCATACGATGTCCCTTTTGGGCCCCACCTACTGGCCCTTTAACAGGTGCCTGGCTAAGTTGTGGAATGGGGCCAAAGGGGAACGTATCAGTGCATGTGGGTTTTTCTTGGTCAGCTGGGAGAGTTCCAGATTGAGGGGGATAGCTGGGTAACTTAGGAGTCTCTGGAGAAGAGGAGGCTCCAAGGTTGCCTTGGTCTTGAGAAACAGGGGTAATCCTCCTCTTACCTGGATTGAACAGAATGATTGCCCTCAGGCAGCCAAGCTCTGTCTTGTCCATCCTCATGTCACGCATTTTGGACACTAGCTCTGTCAGCACCCTGGAGAGGGACCTGCAGGTCACTCAAAGGTCACAGCTCAGCCAGCCTTGGACACGGACCAGCCTATAGCCCCACCCCCTCTACCTACAGGCCAGCCTAGCCGAAGGCCACTGACCGATCAAAGATGGCTCCCACGCCTGCAGAATGGGCTGAGTTGCGGTGCACATGAAGACCTGTGGCGAGGAGGATGCCATCTCGGACATCAATGGATCGGTGGGAGAAGGAAGCAATGAGGAGCTCGTTCCAGCCTGCGTGGGGGGCGGCAAGGGTCAGGAGCCAGAGCTCAGACCATGGGATTCAAAGCATATCAGGGGAAGAGAAGAAGTGAGGAAATCAATGAACTTGGCTCCCTTGGTATGTAAGTATGCACTGGGGTCACTGAAGGTCAGAGGTCAAACAGGGATCAAATATCAAGAGGTAAAGGGGATCCAAGGTCACTGACCTGCCCGTAGCAATATGACCTGGTCATCCAGAGGCAAGGAAGAAAAATGTGGGATCCTCTTCGCCCACTCAACAAGCGTGAATAGCTGTTTGTCAGCTGCCTGACAGATGTTAGTCACGGGGTCATTTGGCTGCAGGGGATGGGGAGGTAAGTTACGGAAGGTCTGGAGGTACACTGGAAGTCCCCCCCTTGTAAGAGGTTTCTGACACCACCTCCTTATCTAGAGTCTCCCTTCAAACCCATCTGAACCAATCCCCATTAGTCAGGCTTCTCTTCTGGCATTCGCGAAAACAATTATTTGTTTAGGACTAGCCCATGGTTCTACCACTGGGTTGTTTTGGGATGGGGACAGAGAAAGCTATCACACCCACCTCAGATGTTTCAGAGACCTTGTTTGGCAGCACTTCCAGTCCCAGGCAGTGTTAGGGGGGATGGAGGGTAAAGGGAGGGGAGAGGGAAATAGAACCAACCTAGACTCCCGTCCCCCATCCCCCATCAGGAGAGAGAGTGGATTGACCCCATCACTCACGCTGCTGCCGCTACCCCCGGTTCCCCCAGGACCCTCAACGCCCTGGTCACTCTTCTGCTCCACGGCAAGCTCTGCCTCCAGGATCCTGTCCACAGGCATCTCCTCGGGGGCTCCCCCAGCCCCCTCCCCATCCCCGTCCTTGTCCTTCCCCCGCTGACGTTCCTCCTGTACCGCTGGGGGGGGGGGAGGGGAGGGGAGGAGAAGAAAAAGTGGAAAGTCAACAGTCAGCCGTGAAGGGTTCTGAAATGTCTTTAGGGCCTTATCAGGGTTCTCAAGGCCCTTAGGAGATATTTATAGAAATTAGAGAAGTCACTAGAAATGGTAGCCTAGGGAGTCTGGAAGCAGGGGCTATAAAAGAGCATATAAATAAGCCAAGAAGGAGAAGAGGAAGGCAGGATAAAGGAATTAGGAAGAAAACTAACATTTAAACCTAGGGTCTAAGAAATGGGCCAAATACATTTTAACATTCACTCAATTATTATGAAAATTCCAGGATCTCTTATCTTTGTTATTAAAGACGAAAATTTTAGGGCTTGGAGAAGTTAGACAGCTTGTCCAAGTTCTCATAACATAGAGCAAGTCGTCCATCTAAATCCAAGTGTGCCTGGCTGCAAATCTGGTGCTCTTCCGATTCAACAAAGTCACAGTGCAAGGATCACTGGCCCGGGTCTTCAAACTTGTGGGTTCTGATTGCAGCCCTGCCCCCTCTTTCGTTGCATGACCCCCGAAAAACCAGGCCTCAGGCTCATCTTCTCTAAAATGAGGCATTGGACCAAGATACCTTAAAATGTCTGAAAATTCCAGAATTAGACTTAAGAAGATAAGAGAAAGAGAAGGGGAGGCAGCCCTGAGGTCTTCAGTAAAGTCTGCAGCTTCAAAGAGTAGAGTCCCAGACTTTGGAGGAGGAATCACAGATAACAGGGAGACAGAGAGAGAGGGAGACGTAAATCACAGGCACACAAGCACTGGTCAAAAGAGGAGGAACTATTCAGGTTAGTGAAGGGGAGACAGAGAAACTCATCATGGGTAAGGAATAGTTATCCTACCCTAGCACCAGATGGGAGGGGTCATGGGTGCCGGACACAGAGAAGCAGCCCCATTAAAAAAAGGAAACTCAAGAGAACAGAGCAGAATTCGAGAGACAAGAGCTGATGAGGAGGGAAGAGAGAAATCAAATATCGCCCTCTGGAGGAGGAGGGAGAACAGTCCAGTCCTGAGAGGTACAGTCTGCAGTTTCCTGCAGTCTTCCCTCCACCTCCTCCCTCCTCTCCCATAGGGTAGCTAAGGAAGCCCGGTTGACGCAGGCCCTTACCCTCCCTCTTCATGCCAGTGGCCAGGCACTTCTGATAACGGCAGTACTGACAGCGGTTTCGCTGGCGCTTGTCCACTGTGCAGTCCTTGTTGTCCCGGCACGAGTAGGTCAGGTCCTTACGGATGGTACGCTTGAAGAAGCCTTTGCAGCCCTCACAGCTGTAAACCCCGTAGTGTTTGCCTTGAAGGAGATGGGAACAGCAACAGCAAGGCCGCATGTAGACCCCTCACAATCAAGTCCCTTGCCAACTTCCCTCCCAGCAAACTTAGTTTAAATCCATCCACACAGATGGGGAACCAGGACATGAGGGATGACCCAGTCCCACTCTCCTTACTGTTCAAAAACCCTATACCAGCCCCCTCTTCCCCCTGACCATCCCCCATCCCACATCTGAGCTTCAGGTCCCTTAGTCATCACCAGGCTTCCTCCCATCCACTTGCTCCAATGCAACCCCATGAGCCCCTGGGATCCCACAGGTGATGGTAAATGTCAGATACTCTCTTTCTTCCTTTCCGATGATCTCTGAGCCCCATACCTGAGCTTCGGTCCCCGCAGATTGCACATAGCCGTTTACCAGCCCCAGGGCCACCTGGAGGGGGTGGACAGTGCAGGCCCCGGACCCCTAAGACTGGTGGCTTCACATCTTCAGGGGGGCCAGACCCACCCCCAGGGAGCGACACTGTTGAGTTAATCTGGGATGGGGGAAATAGGGAAGTCACAGGGAGACTCACTGGGAAGGAGAATCTCTCAGAGGTCATGGAAATCATCCCCTACCACCTAGGCAGGGCCCTGCATTGCACATCACAGAGGACATTATTTACATTGCAGTCTATGTGAAGGGCCACCCTTGGAGCACAACCCCCCAAAAATTAGACATACAGTTCTCCTTGAAATTGTGCAACACAGGGGCCCTGAAGGGCATATATCTCAGGACGGCAGATGGGATAAAAAGGGCAGAAAAATAACTGATAGATGAAAGGGACATCAGAATATCGGGTTGTTTTATAGGGCTGGGAAGGAAGCATGCACTGAAAGATCAGTCACCTCAGGAAGGGCAAGGGGTCTCACAAGGACCACAGGCCTGCCAGGATTAGAGGACTGGAAGGTCAGTGGGCCATGGGGAAGTTCACACAAGGATCTGGGGTCACAAGGAAAACAAGGAAATGAAAGTGGAGAGGCAGTCAGTGAGCCACGACCTCTCACCTGGGGGCTGCTGACAGGCCCGGAGAATCCTGGGGGAGCTGGAGGGGGCAGACCAGGGGACCCCATGGAAGAGCTGATGACTGGGAAAGGGGAGCCCAGTGGAGGGGGTGGCATCGGGGGTGGGGGTGGGGCCCCGGAACCTCCAAGGGTTGGGGCTGCTGAAGGGGGTAGGGGTAGGCCAGGAGGAGAAGAGGGAGGGGCCCCCTGGGGAAGGGGATTCGGGGAGGAACTGTCTGGGCTTCGGGAGTCTGAGGGAGGGGTACGTACAGGCACAGAGACACACAGACAGAAAGACAAAAAGAGAAAATGAGTCTTAGATCATCCAACTGGAGACTTTAATTCTCTCTAATCCCCCGCCGGGCCCCACCCCAACCCACCCCACCCCACCCATCCTCAAGTCCAGAAACACCCTGTTGTCAAACAACGGTTTAACTCCTAATTGTGGTGAGGGGAGGGGGTTAACAAAAGGCAGGATAGTTCAAGTGAGGGACAATTCCAAGCAATCCGTTTGGTCACCCCAAGCCAGACATGTCTTATGTGGGTGGGGCAGCACGTGGGGTGGAACTGACAGCCCCTCCATTCCCAGCGTGCAGCCAGAGCGTGCAAGGAAAACAGGTGGAAGGGACCCTTCTTAGGACGCAGAATCTGCCTTCAAACGACCAGAGTTCCCAAACTCGAGGACTCAAATCCCATGCCCGGGACCTCTGGATTGTAGGGCCTCAAACAGCCAAAGCTAGGAGGGCGGAAGCTCCCCCGCCCCGCCCCGGTGGGGGAGGGCGCTAAGGCCCTCGGGAGGGAGGGGACGCATGTTTACAAACAAGGGGGCGGGAGCGCCAGGGAAAGAGCTCCAGGGGACGGGGGGGAGGGGTCGCAGATAACGCGGTGACTGGTTCGCCGGTCCGTCCGCTAGGACACTCACCCCGCCCGCTGTCGCCCATCCCGTCCCGTCCAGCCTCCCCTGGCTCCGGCTCCGGGGTTTGTTGTTCTCCGGCTGCTGCCGCCGCCGCCGCCGCCGCGGGATCCAGCCAGGGCCGTCGCCGCCGCCACCGGGAGGCGACCCCACAATGCATTTCTTTTCGCACCCCCACCGGCCCACACTGCCCTGCGGCATGCCGCTGGGGGAGGAAGGGCGGGCGAGCAGCCCAAGACATGACTCTTGGGTGAGTGCAAGGATACCGTAGAGGTACCAGGGATTCCCACGTATTGACCGGGGGACTAGCTGAGCACGAGGAAGCCCCAGAGAACAAGACTCTGGCCTGAACCGGGTCAAATTAAGCGCTTCGCTCTGCTCTGTACCAAAATGACAGCGCCGATATGGCAGCCATCTTGGTATAGACGGGAAGTCTCCGTGCTAGTTCCCGCCCCCTCGTCTAGTTGGAAACGGAGGAGGCGGTCTCCTCAGCCCAGTTAGCCGGCCTCGCCCAGCCTCCCCTCAAATAACCTCCACACCTGCGCATGCGCGCCAGAGCAGCGTGGCCTCGCCGCCACCGGTGTGTCGCCATCTTGGTAAAGGTATCGGGACGGAGGTGGAGCGGAACTTCCTGTTCTCGCGGGAGCCAGAGGCGGGACTGCCACGTCCGAGCAAACCGGGAAAGGAGAAGATCCTGAAGCCGGTGAGAATTCCCTGCTTTACCCTACCGTCCTTTCCAGACCTTTTCTATCTTCTAGTGGATCATAGAGACTAGGGCCCAGAGAGTCCGTAAAGTGGAGGATCAAAGCCTAGAGCGGTGTCCCAGGGCCCTACATCCGGGAGGGGGTTCGAGATAAAGAGACCGAGTCTTGGGAACAATGTGGGTGGGGACAGAACGGAATGGGGGAGCAGCCCATAAAAGTGGACGGAGGGCACGAACGGAGTAAAACTGACCCTGCATAGGTGTAGAGTTGAGGGTCAAGTGGAGTCACTATCTCTGTCCCTCTGGTCAGCGTGATGGCCAGGGGCCTGGGGGCTCCCCACTGGGTGGCCATGGGACTGCTGACCTGGGCGGCCTTGGGGCTGCTAGTGGCCGGACACGGGGGTCATGGCGACCTGCACCAGGACCTGCACGAAGACTTCCATGGCCACAGCCACAGGCGCTCACAAGAGGATTTTCACCATGGACACAGCCATGCCCATGGCCATGGCCACACTCACGAGAGCATCTGGCATGGGCATACCCACGGTCACGAACATGGACATTCACATGAGGATTTGCACCATGGCCATAGCCATGGCCAATCCCATGAGACCCTCTACCACAGAGGACATGGACATGACCATGAGCACAGCCATGGAGGCTATGGGGAGTCTGGGGCTCCAGGCATCAAGCAGGACCTGGATACTGTCACTCTCTGGGCCTATGTGAGTCCCCAGGGGATGGGAGAGAGAGGGGCCGGTTCTGGATTGTTGGGAAACCCCACACCACTTGACCCCTGACTCTCCCCTCACCAGGCACTGGGGGCCACAGTGCTGATCTCCGCAGCTCCATTTTTTGTCCTCTTCCTTATCCCTGTGGAATCAAACTCCCCCCGGCACCGCTCTCTGCTCCAGATCTTGCTCAGTTTTGCTTCCGGTGGGCTCCTGGGAGATGCCTTTCTGCACCTCATTCCTCATGCCCTGGGTAAGTGATTTTTGGCCACTACTGCAAATCTTAACATATTTTATTCTCTGGGCAGAAGGGTTCTTCATCCTTTGTGATCCTTGACCTTCCAATATTCCCCCAAATGCATGCCCCTTGGGCAGGGTATTCACTCATCTGGCTTTTTCTCCCCCTTCCTCTAGAACCTCATTCTCACCACCCTCTGGAGCAGCCTGGACATGGACACTCCCACAGTGGTGAGGAAGGGGTGGATGGAGATGTATTGGGATGTTGAGAGAGGTCTTTCCCTCCCTGTTCTCTTCCTGCACTTGGGGAGGAGGAGTCTGGAATCCATATTTCCCTTAATGTCTCAATGTCTCTATTCCCAGGCCAGGGACCCATTCTGTCTGTGGGACTGTGGGTCCTCAGTGGAATTGTTGCCTTTCTTGTGGTGGAGAAATTTGTGAGACATGTGAAAGGAGGACATGGACACAGTCACGGACATGGACACGCTCATGGTCACACACAGGGAGGTCATGGGCATGGAAGACAGGGTGAGTACAGGAACAGCTTTCCTTGAAAGCCACCTTGCCTGCTGCAGAATCCCCTTACCTTACGGCTCTTCAGCAGGAGGGGACTTCCCTTTTGAGGACATTTCTGGAGATTTCTGTTCTCCACTCTACTAACTTCTTCCCTCAGAGCGTTCTTCAAAGGAGAAACAGAGCTCAGAGGAAGAAGAAAAGGAAGCAGGTGGGTCTCGGAAGAGGAGAGGAGGGAGCACAGGGCTCAAAGATGGGCCAGTGAGACCTCAGAATTCTGAAGAGGAAAAAAAAGGTTCAGGTGAGGGCCAGGGTTATCGATAAACTTGGGCAAAGGATATCACAAATCACATGGAATATACACTGTGGGTAATGGCAGGTGTCTGAGAAACATGAAGGGGCTGGATGTGAAGTGGTCTCTGGGGGGAGATGTGATAATGGCTGAAGGGCTGGGACAAGGGGTAGTAGATGACTCTAACCATTGTCTTCCTTTTTACTTGTACAAGATCTGCGTGTATCAGGGTACCTGAATCTGGCTGCTGACCTGGCACACAACTTCACAGATGGTCTGGCTATTGGTGCTTCATTTAGAGGAGGTCGGGGGCTAGGGATCCTGACCACAATGACTGTTCTGCTACATGAAGTGCCCCATGAAGTTGGGGACTTTGCCATCCTGGTCCAGTCTGGGTGCAGCAAAAAACAGGTTGGTAATGATGTGCGCGAGACACGATTGCCTCAGTCTTTACCTCTCCTGTTCACCCACCTAAAACCCAAGATCGCCTCGCATTAGTTTCAGACAAGTTGGTACTGTTAGAAACAATACAGCCTCTAGAAATGAGGGAGAAGAACTTCTGTTTCTTTGTCCTGTGGCTCAGTATTTCTTGAATTCTAGTCCACAAACCGTCTGAATGGTTTATGAGGGTGTTTTACACTGCCCCCCACCCTGACCTTCCGAATCAGAAGTTCTGTGGAAAGGACCTCTTTGATATTTTTAGGTTTTTCAGAAAGTGTCGATTCTAGATCCTCCTCTTTTTGCCTTATTCTTCAGGTCCCAAAGACTTGCACCCTTCCCATATATACCTGTACCCCACCAAACATGCCTAACCACTGATCATCTTTAGATGTTGTTGAATGCCTTTCTGTCTTTTCTGCCCACCAGGCGATGCGTCTGCAACTACTGACGGCAATAGGGGCACTGGCAGGCACAGCCTGTGCCCTCCTAACTGAAGGAGGGGCAGTGGGCAGTGAAGTTGCAAGTGGTACAGGTCCTGGCTGGGTTCTGCCATTCACTGCAGGTGGCTTCATCTATGTAGCAACGGTGTCCGTGTTGCCTGAGCTGTTGAGGGAGGCATCACCATTGCAGTCACTTCTGGAGGTGCTGGGGCTGCTAGGGGGAGTTGTCATGATGGTGCTGATTGCCCACCTCGAGTGAGAGGTGGGGTAAACCGTCCCCACTCCAGCCCTAAATCTCTAGTGTGTAAGCCTTCCAGGTCCGGGGTCTGTGGAAGTTGGGGACCCTGGCCAGGGATGTCTGCTGAAGGAAGTTGTAAGCTAGGGAAGTGGTAACGTTGGCATTAGGGCCATCAAGATTTTGCAGTCTTATAAGAGCTGCAGAAGTGAGAATGAGAAGTCAGAGGGACCATAGTGTTAGTCATGTGCTAACCATGTTGTTGGGTTTAGGGGGTTAAATGGGGCCATGAAGAAGGCTGGAGAAGAGAGGTGATGACAGCCTACCCCATGTCCCCTACCGAACCTGTTTGCAGAAAACCAAGCTACCAAGAGCAGGTTTATCCAAGGTCCACCCTCCCTTCCCACCTGTTGGTGGAAGCTTCAGGGAAGACCAGAGTCCTGGACAGAGTGGGTAGCAGGAAGAGTGGGGGATATACATCAATTAAACATCAATCGTGTGTCCTGATTTGGGAGTGATTGGGGGGGGGGGGAGGTGGGCTTGCCAATCTCGGGGCCTGATTTTTTTTTCCTATTCTTTTGATATCACTGAATTGAGGGGTAGGGGTGGTAACCGGAAATAAAGTCCTCGGATCTTCCGCCCCAAACGCGGTCTTTGTCTTTTTTGAGAGAATGAGGGCCCCTCATCTTCCCATTCCCCAGGCCCCCAAGCGGTGGCGCGTGACCACGCCCCCGCGGTGGAGGGTCAGCCTGTGCTGGTGGCCTCCGAAGGCTCAACGCTGGCCGGGCTTAGGTTGGCGCGGCTTTGCTCTTGCCACGCCTCCTCTGCGCTAGGATTGGTTCAGTGCCCGCCCACCCGCCGGCGGACATGGCGTCTCAGCTCCGTCTCTGCTCGGCGCTGGCCCTGGTCACAGGTTGAGGGAATGTTCTTCCAGGGCGGGTCGGGGTGCCGGAGTGTTGTCCGGGGACGCCCTTGGGGTCTGCAGCCGCTGTGACCTCTGGCCCCTGGTCCGAATTTTACTACTTTGCGCCCTGTTGACCCCTGACCCTGCCTACTCCTCCCTTTCTCCCCTTACCCCCACTCCGTGTGTTCTCTCCCACCTCAGGCGCGGGTAGCGGCATCGGCCGAGCTGTCAGTGTGCGCCTGGCCAGAGAGGGGGCCGCCGTGGCCGCTTGCGACCTGGACGAGGCAGCAGCAAGCGAGACGGTGCGGCTGCTGGGCGGGCGGGGTAGCGAGGAGGTGGCGCCCTGCGGGGGCCACGCAGCCTTCCAGGCTGACGTGTCTGAGGCCGGGGCGGTCAGGCGCCTGCTGGAACAAGTACAGGTGAACGCGAGACGACCTCGCCCCCTTTTAAGAGCCAACATTGATTGTCTTCACTAACCCGGCTCTACTTGGGTTTTGGTGTGTAACCGCCCCCTTCCATAGGCCTGCTTTTCTCGCCCACCGTCCGTCGTTGTGTCCTGTGCTGGGATCACCAGGGATGAGTTTCTGCTCCACATGTCAGAGGATGACTGGGACAAAGTCATAGCTGTCAACCTCAAGGTGGCGACTTCTGAACCTGTGACTTCTGGTTTCTCTAGCCTGGGGGAGGGAGCTGGAGGAGGACTGTCACCCAACTGTTCCTTTCTGCCTTGTTACTCTTTCCCCACCAGGGCATCTTTCTAGTCACTCAAGCTGCAGCCCAACTCCTGGTGTCCAGTGGGTGTCATGCTTCCATCATCAACATCAGTAGCATCACAGGGAAGGTCAGGTTGAGTTAGGAGAAGGTCAGCCAGCCAATTGGGCACAGAGAGGAGAGCCCCTCCTTGGGACTCCTGACTCATTCCAAATCTCTGACTCACCTATAGGTGGGGAACATGGGACAGACAAACTACGCAGCATCCAAGGCTGGAGTGATTGGGCTGACCCAGACTGCAGCTCGAGAACTTGGCCGGTTAGTCAGACACAGCTGGGGGTACAGAGGGATTTGCTGAGCCATGTGGGAGGTCTGGGGAGGGGGTGTGTCAGTGTTGAGCCCTTTCCAGAGTCAGCAGCCACTCTCCCTTCCACAGACATGGGATCCGCTGTAACTCTGTCCTCCCAGGGTTCATTACAACACCTATGACACAGAAAGTGCCACAGAAAGTGCTGGACAAGGTAGGAGGCTGTGGGTAGAGGGCAGAGTTATTCAGACACCCAATCTCTCTGGGCTTCAGAGAGAATGCTGAGCACAGGGCCTGACAAATAGTAGATATTCAATAAGTGTACAAGGAATGGAAAAAGAAAAAGGTGCCACAGACAGCCTACCAAAAAAAAAAAAAAAAAAGTAAAAGAAACATTTACACATGTATGAGTGTTTTCTTACAGGTGACTGGAATGATCCCGATGGGGCATTTGGGGGATCCTGAGGGTGAGCACTGAATAAGGAAAAGGAGTTAGGGAGGGGGCCTGAATGAAGAAATCCCAAACTTTGTGGGATCTGAAAGGATCTCACCAGGATTGGTGGTTGGTGTGTGTGTGTGTGTGTGTGTGTGTTGGTGGGGAGGGGTTCTGGTGGGAGGTGATGACTTTGGATCTATGAAAGTGAATAGGATTCTGCCTTTTCCCCACCATTCCCATAGATGTGGCAGATGTGGTCGCATTCTTGGCATCTGAAGACAGTGGATACATCACAGGGGCCTCAGTGGAAGTCACTGGTATGAGGCCATCATGGGGAGGGAGAAGGCAGAGAAGTGGAACCCAGATGATAAGAGAAAGCAAGAGAAGGGAGTCTGGAGCCACTAAGGGAAGAGCAGAAGTTCCCATAGGCGAGGGACTGAACTGGGCACCCCCCCCCAGCCCATTTGTCTCCACCTATGCATCTGTCCAAATGTTTCTGCCCCTCCCAGGAGGTCTTTTCATGTAACTGCTTCACGGACCCTGGATTCTGCTCACTCCCCCACCACTCCACCCGGCCTCCTGCTGATGAGGACTCTGAGTTCCCAGGCTACAAAAGGGGTGGCAGTGTATGGCTCTGGAATGCTGAATATGGGAGGCAGGGGTGCTTGTGACCCTAATAAATTCCAAATCCTCTTCCCTGCCACCTCCGGTTCTTCTTGTGTCTAAGCCCTCAGACCCTTCCCCACCTCCCCCTCCTTTCCCTTTCCCGAAGGATTGTTCCCTTTCACTGCCTGGTCTCCCAGGGCAACCCCCGCCGCCGGGTGTGAGAGGAGAGAGTGTATGTCACTGTGTATGCGTGACATTCTGGGTCTTTATAGAGGGAGGGGGTCTCTGCTCCCACCCCCTTCCACTGGTCCTACAGCCCCAGTACCCTCTCCCCAATTCCCTGGGTCCTTATGGTCCCCAAGGGTGGTTTGTTCATGGCCCCATCCTGGTGTCCAGTCTGGCCTTGGGAGGGGGTCTTGGAACAGGTGGCCCTCCCCTACCCCCTCCCTTTTCTGAGTCCCCCCCCCCTTTCTCTCCACCTTACAATAGCTGCAGCCGGCCTGGGGTCGGGTGGGGGGGATTAGGGGAGGGGGCCAGGATTAGGGGAATGGACCAGCCGATGAAAGGGGCTGGAGGAGAGCAGAAGGGAGGGGGCTGGGAGGAGGAGGAGGAAGGGGAGGGGGTCCGCGCTAATCGACTCTGGAGCCCACATAAGGACTGGCCACGGACTGAAGGAGAGGACAGGGAAGTAGGGGGGAACTGGGGGAGGGGGCGAGGGGACCCACTGCTGCCTTGTCCCAGAAACAGGCTACCCCCTGGCAGCTGCAGCCCAAGTCCGGGAGCCCCAGCTCAGGCTGGAGGAGACAGGACGCCCACTACGGTCTTCCCCCCCCCCCCCCATCTCATCCCCTGCCCTCAATGGGGATCGCTCTGCCCCTTCCTCTTCTCTTTCCTCCCTGTCCCCTTCCTTTACAGAAAAGTCCTGGAGGAGGCTTCTGTCCGCTTCCCACTCCAGACATTCTGCCCCTTGTGCCCCCACCCACCCACACGCGCACACCCCCTCCCCTATAGGGGCCCCATCGTGTGTGTGTGTGTGTGTGTGTGTGTGTGTGTGTGTGTGTGTGTGTGTCCCTGCTTCCGCGTGGTGTCTCCATTCCCCTGTTCCTCCCGTGCGCCTCCCTCCCCCGCCCCGGGCCGCGGCTCTTGATTGTCCAAACGCAATTCTCGAGTCTATGGCTCCGGCCGAGAGTTGAGTCTGGACGTCCCGAGCCGCTGTCCCCAAACCTCGAGGGGAGAGCGGGTCGGAGGGTCTAGGGAGAGCCAAAGCGAAGGGTGCAGCAAGTCCCCAGGGTGGTAAGGGGAATCCCGGGCTCATCCGGATTTAGTTGCGTTCACAGGACTGGAGGACTGAAAAGGCCGAAGATCCTTTCCAGCCTTCCCCCTCCCCTCCCCGGAATGCCGGGCTGGGGTTACGGAATTGTGGGGAGGGGGGCAGTTGTCCCCCAGAGCCGCTAGGGGACGCGGAGTGGGGGAGGTGGCCCCTTTTCCAACCCCTCTCTACCCTCCCGGGGTCCAAGAGATCCCAGGCCCCGCCCTCCGGAGCGGAGGCCCCGGGTGGGGACCTCGGGAAGGGAACGGTAGCTAAGGTTGGCAGCGCGACGGTGCCGGCCCGGGGACTGAGACCGCGGTCCCCACGTAGCGGGGGACTCCGGGGACTCCGGCTCCTCACGCGAGGCGGACGCGCCCGAAGGCGGGGGAACCCGGGAGCCCACGTCGCGTCCCACCCGAGCCCGGAGTGGCGGGTGACGTCTCCGCTGGCGGGGGCGGGGGGGGGGGTAGCGGAGGGACAAACGGAAGTGACGTAGGGCCCCAGCGCCCGGGCCATGGCGGCGGCGGCGGCGGGAGCTGCTGTCTGAGCAGCGGCTGCGGACCGAGCGAACTGGGGCTGAGAGCCCGGGCCCAGTGAGAGGCGCTGCGGCAACGGGGCGCGGACGGCTGGAGCCCGGTGAGGGGCAGCGCGGCGCGGGGCGGAGGTTGTGGGGGGAGCCACAGGAGGGGCGGGGTCTGCGCGAGGGCGGCCCCCCTAACACCCTTCCCCCCCTTCCCCCTTTCCCCAGCCTACCTCTCCTCCTCCACCGCTGCCGAGCCCGGGTGGGGGGTCTGTGCCCTGTCACCATGACGACGCCGGCGAATGCCCAGAATGCCAGCAAAACGTGGGAACTGAGTCTATACGAGCTCCACCGGACCCCGCAGGTGATAGGGACTTTCCTTTCACAGCTTACTCCCTTTCCCCAAACCCTTCAAACAGACCCCTATCTCACAGCCTCTTTTCCATTTTTCGCCCTATTCTGCCGACCCTGCCGGATGTCACAGACTCCCTTGACCCCACCTTTGAATCACCTTAATCTTTTCCAAGCACTTTCACATTTATCTCGTTTCATTCTCACATCAGCTATTGCCACAGATGTAGGGCGACTATGACTGCCTTCATCTGAAAAATAGTAAACACATAGACATTACCTTCAGTGTTCCTCAGTTCAGTGTCAAAGGTCAATGCATATAAGACTTTCCTTCCAAGTTTACTAGAAAGGGAGCCCTCCCCTGCGCAACCCACCCCCTCACCACGCCTTGCCAATATTCTGATACCATGAGATGGGGCCCCAGAATCTGTGTTTTAAACAAGCACCATAGGGTATTCTGATACAGGTTGCACCCAGACCACACTTTAAGAAATTAGATTGAAAAAGTCTTCCCCAAACCCCACATCTGTGCCACCTCTGCCCCAGACCTCTGACCAAACCTCAGATCCTCCTGTTGCAAAGCTCCTACTTTCAGTTAATGGACACTGCTCCTTTCTGTTCTCCATTCTCTCCAAGTCACTAGCTCCTCTTTCTCAGAATTCCCGTCTTCCTCAAGTGGTCAACACGGGGTACCCAGATTCTGTTACTTCACTGTATTTCTCAAAACTCCCATTCCATTGACCACCTGTTTCTAAAACCCCTTTCCCCCCAACCCACCATCACCTTTCCACTCACTGATGTCTCCAGGAAGCCATCATGGATGGCACAGAGATTGCGGTTTCCCCTCGGTCACTGCATTCAGAACTCATGTGCCCCATCTGCCTGGACATGCTGAAGAATACAATGACCACCAAGGAGTGCCTCCACCGATTCTGCTCCGACTGTATTGTCACGGCCCTGCGGAGCGGGTAATGGGAGGGATGTGTTTGAGAAGGGGTGAAGGGTACAGAGTTGGGGCCTCAGTGTCCTAGCAACTGAGACTGACTCGTTGAGGGCCTCCTCTCTCCCACCCCAGGAACAAGGAGTGCCCTACCTGCCGCAAGAAGCTGGTATCCAAGCGGTCTCTGCGGCCAGATCCCAACTTTGATGCCCTGATCTCTAAGATCTATCCCAGCCGGGAGGAATATGAGGCCCACCAAGACCGGGTGCTCATCCGCCTCAGTCGCCTGCACAACCAACAGGCACTGAGCTCCAGCATTGAAGAGGGGCTGCGCATGCAGGCCATGCACAGGTTCGGGCCGGGAGAGAGGCGATAGCAGGGCTGGTGGGACAGATCCGTGGGTCAGACTCCTGGTGCCATCTTTGCTGCCTGCCAGCTTCTAAACCTTAGCATCTTAATAGCTAACCACAGCCTGATTGTCAAGGTCTGGAAGCCAGGGGTGTAAATTGCAGCTTCCTAGTTAGCAACTGGTACTACTATTCTTAAGAAAAAATTAGCTCACCCTCTAACTTTCTAGAAGTTAGAACAGTGGAGTGATTTTGAGCATAAACTCTGGATTCACCTTGCGGGGAATTAAATGACCTTCTAGGCCAGCATTGCTCGGTCTTTAATAAGCATCCAGATTACCAGAGGGTCTGTGAAAAATGCAAATTCTAATTCAGTCGGTCTGGAGTTGGGCCTGAAATTCTGCATTTCTACAAACCTATGCGACTGGTTCTTGGAGTCCATGTGGAAAGGCAAGAGGCTGTGGTTGCACACAAGTTATCTAACATTTCTAAGCCTCAGTTTTCTCAACCATAAATAGAATATAATCACCTGCTTCTAAGATTTGTACTATGTGAGGCGATCAGTGCAAAATACTTAGCAGTGTGTTTGGCGTGTAGTTAGTGTTTAATAAATATTAGGTGTCATCATTAAGATTTCCCTGATCTCTTGTTCTCTTAAGTTTAAAGTTTAAACCCCTTATCTGTGGTGCTTTCTAACCTCAACCACTTGCTTCTACAGGGCCCAGCGTGTGAGGCGGCCGATGCCCGGGTCAGATCAGACCACCACGATGAGTGGGGGGGAAGGAGAGCCTGGGGAGGGAGAGGGGGATGGAGAGGATGTGAGCTCAGACTCTGCCCCTGACTCTGCCCCAGGCCCTGCTCCCAAGCGACCCCGTGGCGGGGGTGCAGGGGGGAGCAGTGTAGGGACAGGGGGAGGTGGCACCGGCGGGGTGGGTGGGGGCGCCGGTTCTGAAGACTCTGGTGACCGGGGAGGGACTTTGGGAGGGGGAACCCTAGGCCCCCCAAGCCCTCCTGGGGCCCCCAGTCCCCCGGAGCCAGGCGGAGAAATTGAGCTCGTGTTCCGGCCCCACCCCCTGCTCGTGGAGAAGGGAGAATACTGCCAGACTAGGTGAGAGCCCTGTCTTTCCCCTGACCTCTGAGAAATCAAAAAGATCATATAGATGTCCATCAGAAGTGGGCTTCACCCAAACCCAGAAAGAAACCCTAACCCAGAAGCCCTTTTGGAAAATCCCCTACTTCCCTTTTCCATTTGCGGCTTCCTGTCCCCTAAACCTGCCTTCTTTCCCACTTCAGGTATGTGAAGACAACTGGGAATGCTACAGTGGACCATCTTTCCAAGTACTTGGCCCTGCGTATTGCCCTTGAGCGGAGGCAGCAGCAAGAAGCCGGGGAGCCAGGAGGGCCTGGAGGGGGCGCCTCTGATGCCGGGGGACCTGATGGGGGTGGTGGAGAGGGTGGGGGTACCGGAGGAGGTGACGGCCCTGAGGAGCCTGCCTTGCCCAGTCTGGAAGGTGTCAGTGAAAAGCAGTACACCATCTACATCGCCCCCGGGGGTGGAGCTTTCACGGTGAGAGCCTCTGAGGGCAGTGCTATAAGAGGGGAGAGGCTGGGAGGATGGCCTGGGACCACACAGACCCTGGATCCTGACCTCCTAACTAGCCCACCCTCCACTCTCCCTCTGCATCTCTCATCTCACGTCTGTGTCTTATCTTCTTCCTACTCACTCCCTATGCCCCTGCTTTACCCCACCTTTTTTATTATTCCTTTTTCTTTTCTTCCTCCCTTGGTCACTTTCTGCCTCTCATTCATATCCTTTATCACCTTCTCCAACTTTTTCTTACCCTGCCTCTCTCTTCTACCCCCTCTGTAGACACTGAATGGCTCGCTGACCCTGGAACTGGTGAATGAGAAGTTCTGGAAGGTGTCCCGGCCACTGGAGCTTTGCTATGCCCCCACCAAGGATCCAAAGTGACCCCACAAGGGGACGCCAGAGGATGGGGGCCAGGGGTGTCCCTGTGTCCTGGCCCACCACCCCAGCTTCTTTGTTCCCCAGTGCCCCCCAGCCCAGCCAGTCAGCAAGAGGACACAAATGAGGACAAGTGGCTTTTATACAAAGTGTCTATATCAGATTCTTCTATATTGTACAGAGTGGGGCATGCGCCCCCATCTACTGCCTTTTCTATTGCCCCTCAACCTCCCATCTCTACAAGATGTTGGGGAAGGTGAAGAACCCTCCCCTTCATGCTCCCCTACCAACAACAAATTTGCTTCTTTTCCTCTTTGAAACCTGCAGTTCTGTGTGTGTTTATCACGGGTGTACTAGAAGGGGTGGGGGGAGATTGGGGAGACAAGCTGGAAATCATGTGGAATCAACCTTGGAAATGGGGAGGAAATGTCAAAGGTTATTCACGGTATGTAAATCCCATTTTTCTGAGTCCCCAAATCAGCAAATATGTTCGAAACTAGCGGGGACCAACCTATGAAGTTGAAAGGGACAGGGTGAAGAGGTAAGCGTTGTCTGAAGTCTTCTCAACCCTGCCCCCTAAAAGCTGAATCGCCCAGCTTGAGATCCAGGATTTAAATACCAAAGGGAAAGCAGGAAAGTGGCTGGAGAGGAAGGTATGTTGGTAGACTCCAACGGGACCCACCGTAATGTTTGGAAGGAGGATAATGTTTCCTCACTGCAAGAAGCTAGTTTCCATAGCCGGAAAGACAAGAGGGAGGGAAGTGGGGAGCGCTGCCAGAACCCCCCGAGCTGGACATCTCGGCCGCCTCCCAAAGAAGGCGGACCCGGCCGGGGACTACAGTTCCCAGGAGTGAGCGAGCCGATGCCCGCCGAGCCGCGGGCTGAGTGGAGGGAGGGCCGCGCGGGAGGTGTAGTTCTGTGCCTGTCCAGGCAGCGGCCCAGAGCTGAGGGGTGGGGGCGTCAAGTGAAGCCATCGCTGGCTCCGGGCCTCGAGTTCCGCGAGCGAGCCGGGCCCCAAGTCTGGGCGGGGGACGGGGTGCTCGGCTGCGCGCCGGGTCTCGGGCACTGCGGGGCTCGGGGAGGAGGACCGGCCTCCCCAGGAGTAACTGATGCTCCTTCTACCCCCTTCAGCCTCTCTGCCCCTCACTTCCTGTTTCCGTTGCCCTTCGCGCCCCCACCCGACCCGCCCCAAATTCCTGCGGCTCGCTCAGTTCTCCGCCCCGCTGGCAAAGAAGTCAGCCTCTCGATCTGATCCACAGACCCTGAGGGCATGCCAGCCCACGCTTGGGATTTCTCTTTTCCCCTGGTCCCTAACACCTTCAATACCGACTGAGGGGCACCTCGAGCCCCAGCAAGTCTCGCAGACCTGGTGGCCTGGAGCTCACCCCCAGAGCCCTCTCGCCCTGCAGAAATAGACAACACCCACTTCACCCTTGTAGGAGCCTCTTTCTGTGCCCGCTCCCCGGAACGCCTGATCTTGGCTCCCCTCCTCTCCAACCGCAGGTATCCAGCGGCTGGGGAGCTCCCGGGACGGTGGGTGGGGCGGGAGGAGAGGTGGGCGTTGCTCCTGAAGTTTCGAAGAGAGAGAGAGAAACAGATGCGGAGGAGTCGGGAAGGATGGAAGGATACCGAGGTGGAAGTTGATGCGTATGTAATGAACCCGGCTTCTCTTCTGGTTCCAGGCGCTGCCAGGAGCGTCAGCGCAGCCTCACGTTGCTCATTCCCTCGCAGCCTCTTCGGTCTCTGTTCCCCCGCCCTCTTGCTGAACTCTGGAACAGCCAGCGGCCCCTGGCCCCTGTATCTCCCTTCCTATGGCTCCTCTGTCCCTCCCCGGCTCCCCAGTCAACACCACCCCACCCTCCCCTTCTGTCCACTTCTCACATTTCGACCCCTGTCTCCTCTCTGCTGCCTCCATGACTGAACTTTGGAGATGTGCCTGTTTATTTGGGTGACATCATATGGGAGACCTAACAAACCGTTGCCCTAGGTAAGTCTCCTTCACCCACGCAGGAAGGAAAGAATAACTACCCTACTTGACCAGGTGTTCTCCCTCCCCAGTGCTGGGAGAAGGAGGTGTTGTGGGGTGGGGGTTAGTTCAGATTCTGTTGCACCGCTAGCTTCCCTGGGTTAGTTCCCCAAATCTTTCAGCCTCTCTCAATTAAGCCTGCCTATATAGATTAGGCAAAGCAAGAGATACAAAGTATACAAAAAAGCAATGGACTATTTTGTTGAGGAACAACATACCTGCAGGAGGGTAACTAACAATGCAAAGGAGCAAGATAGAGAAAGAAAGGTTACTAGAGTCGGAGAGACCTGGAACGAAATCTTCACCCCGCCACTTAAACTGAGGGTCCTAACACATAAAACTCTGTAGGTGGGGCCATTGTGTTCTAACAAACCTTCCATGTGATTCTGATGTGCACCAAGGCAAAGAACCACTGCTGTAGGTGCTCCATGAGATGTTAGCTTTGTCCTTATAGAGTGAACGGCAAATGTCCCTAGAAGGGGCTCCGTACCTCTGGAGCAGGGGGATCACTGGGAGCCTGTAGGGTGGTTAGGAAGGGCCTCACAGGGGAGGTGGGACCAGGCCAGCCAGGATCAATGAGAAGGGAAGAAGAAAGTCTTGGGTGGGGGAAGGGGTGGGGGGTGAGGGGGGAAACCTCTCTCTCTCTCTCTCTCTCTCTCTCTCTCAATTTCTCTCTTTCTCTCTGTTACACATCCACCTCCCCCCTTTTTCCTCGCCCAGGCTTCTCAGTCCCCAAACCGTGGCAGGACGTGTGTCTGAGTGCAGAAAAACTTAGAACTCCTTCAGGTACAAGTGTCCCAAGGACGTCTTCTTCAGTGTGTGCCTTCCCCCCCAGTGTTGTCAAGCCCCAACACAAGCACTTTCTGTCCTGTTATCTCTACTTATTTCATGAAATTGTTTTCTTCATGTCCTCTTCTTGTGCTGGGAAGCTGCTTCTTGTGCTGGAAACGCTGGGAAGCGTCCCCTCCCCATGGTGCCTCTGGCCCCAGCCTGGCACTGAGGAGGGTGCTGTTATTATTTATTTGTCATTCACCTATTTATTTATTTATTTTTATTTATTTATGTTCATTCATGAGAGAGAGCGTGCCAAACAGTGTGAGCGGGGAAGGGGCAGAGAGGGAGAGACACAGAAACTGACGCAGGCTCCAGCCTCTGAGCTATCAGCACGAGCTATTGATTCGAGGCTCAAACTCACGATCGTGACCTGAGCCGAAGTCGGACACTTGACTGAGCCACCCAGGCACCCCTACCATTCACCCTTTTAGAAGGTTCTGTTGGGGGAGTTGCTGCCTTGGGCAACACTTGCAGTAAGTTTATTGTTACCATTCACGTTAAAAGAAAAGGTAGACCTTAGTTCTTGGGTTAACTCCCCCCTAAGTATACCCTTTAGAATTTGGCAGATTTCTCCCCATGATGTGTCAGAGAGGCTGATTATTGACACATAAAAGAAGCAAGGAAAGAACCTTTAGAGGCAAAAGGATCACTTGGGGGACTGCTGGTCAGTTTCACCTTTTCAGGAAGTGTGTACTGAGTCCACACCACCTGTCAGGGGCTGTTCTGGGACCTGGGTCTTACAAACAGGCATCCTATGATGTAGCCCCTGCCTTTGAAAAGTTTGACGTAGAGGTGTTCATGGCGAGCATGTCAATACTGAATCCACCTCTAGTCTGATCAGTTGTATCCGTTAAAATATGTCTCAAGTCTGTCCCTTCTTGTCCATCCTTCCATCTCCCTGTTCCAGCCACCATCTGGACCATCTGGCTCTCCTCTGAATCACGGCAATAGCTGGAGAGGCTGGGAATGGCCTTCGCGAATACAAGCCCGCATACCTGAGTTAGGCCTTTTTGAAATGCAAATCCGATTGTTTCGGGCACCCTGCTTAAACCCATTCAGTGCTTTCCCATTGATTTTAGGTTAAAGACACAAGTCCTTAACCTGGCCTCGAAGGCCCTGCCTACTGTGATCCTGCGGGCCTTTCCGGACTCCTCTCCCACCACATTTCCACTCAGTCTGAAGCCTCCACTTCCTGTCCGCTTTGCACTTCCTCCCACAGACAGCCTTTGTGCAGGCTAGGCCCTCAGGCCTGAAAAGCTCTTCCTCCCATTTCTCTTTCAGCTAGCTCCTCTTCATTCCTCAGATCTCAGCTCCTCTGCCAATCCTCAGGAAAACTACCCTGACCTTCCTTCCTGGGTCAAATCCCCCTCTTCTGAGCCCCCACACCAAGGTGTACCTTTCCTCTGAGGCACTTGGCATAGTTGCAGTTCCGTGTTTGTTCATTATTTGATGGATGTCTGTCTCCCTGGAAGATGTAAGTGCTCTGAGGGCAGGGATCATGTCTGCAGATGCTCGCTCTTGTCATATGCAGGGGACCTCGAACTGGACACTCCATAAATATTGAGTTGAAATATTGGTTTAATGGATGCCTGCGTGCCAGGATCTGGAGAAGAGGGCTACATATTTCAGAATCTCAGAGAGGATTGTTTGAGGCCACGATTCTCCCTCCAGCAATGCAGCCCGGGAGTCCCATATGCCATTTTCTTAACACCATCACTTCCTCCATACTTCCTAGCATCATTCATCCCCACAGTCCCGGCTTCTTCCCAGGCCTCCTCCATTTGCCCATGAGATCCTTTCCTTTTAACTTTGTAATCCCCTTTTCTGGTCTTGCCTCATTGACTGCAGAAGGCAGCACGGAATAATGTGGCAACAGCCCAGGATTCAGAACCGTACTGTGTTCAAAAGTATTAGTGGTTGTGGCCTTTCTCAGGCTCTTGAACCACTCTGAACCCAAGCTTTGTTATCTATAAAGTGAGAACAGAATCAAACAAGATGGAAGAATTAAAAATCTAAATGTACCATCACCTAGAAATACTGGATAAAATATGGGGGGAAAGTAAACATGACTGAGTTTTCAAAAGAAAAATAAAATCCCAAGTTCTAGAAACGAAGAGAAAACTGAAAGCCAGAGGATAAGCTGACCATGGTTGCTAGAAGGGGACTGGGAGAGAATTGGTTCTATTAACTTAGAAATGTTTTACCAGCCACCCAAGGATGGGAGAGCTGGTTTTGGTCCTGAAGAGGTAGGGAAATTAGATGAACAGCGGCCAAAGCTGACTCAGAAGAAACAGAAAACCTGAACAGATCTGTAAATTCTAATAAATTGAGAAGTTAAAACACACACACACATTTTACAGATGTATTATTCTGCCAACTCTTTTTTTTTAAAGTAAACTCTACGCCTAATGTGAAACTCACGATCTCGAAATCAAGAATCACAAGCTCTACAGACTGAGCCACCCAGACATCCCTATTTTGCCAACTCTTACAAACCATTTGTTTATTTATAATACGTCTGTCCCAGACGATGGAGAAAGAGGGACAGTCACACTTATAAAAATTAAAATCCTAAATAAAATATTAGCAAACTGAATCTGGCAGAATCCGTGCAAGTGTGTGTGCGTGTGTGTGTGTGTGTGAGAGAGACCAAGAAGGGTTTATTGCAGGAACACAGGGATGGTGTACTTTAAAAATCTATTAATGAAAAATGAAAGAAAGAAAGAAAGAAAGAAAGAAAGAAAGAGAAAGAACAAAGAAAGAACAAAGAAAGAAAGAAAGATATTTACAACTGGATGTAGTAAAAGGAAAAAAATGGGAGCACCTGGGTGGTTCAAGAGTCAGTTAAGAATCAGCTCAAGCGGGGCACTTGGGTGATTCAGTCTGTTGAGCGTCCGACTTTGGCTCAGGTCATGATCTCACAGTTCGTGAGTTCGAGCCCCGCATCAGGCTCTGCGCTGACAGCTCAGAGTCTGGAGCCTGCTTCAGATCTGTGTCCCTCTCTCTCTCTCTGCTCCTCCCCTGCTCACGTTCTGTCTCTCTCTCTCTCTCAAAAATAAATAAATGTTTAAAAAAAAAAAAAAGAATCAGCTCAAGAGCCAGTTAAGCATCCAACTCTTGATTTTGACTCAGGTCATGCATGATCTCACAGTTTCATGAGTTTGAGCCCTGTGTGGGCTTTGAGCTGAGAGTAAGAAACCTGCCTGCAATTCTCTCTCTGCCCTGCTCCTCCCCAGCTCATACTCTCTCTGTCTCTCCCAAAATAAATAAATAAACTTTGTAATAAATAAATAAATAAATAAATAGGAAAAAATGATTGCCCCAGTAGCTTCAGAGAACACACTGGATGAAGTTTAACACTAATTCATTATTTTTTTAAAAAAATCCAGTTAACTAAGATGAGAAAACAACTTCCAAAGTCAAGACAAGGATACTGCTTTTTACTGTTTGTATTCAACTTGTTCTAGGGAGTCTGACCTGGCACAATAAGAAAACAAAGAAATAAAGCCCTCACTACACATAGATACTTGATTAGTGACAAAGAAAATTTATGAAAACCCACAAATAATTAGAACTAATACACCCCTTTCTGGGGACAAGATTAATATGCAAATATCAATATGCCTATATTACAACAACAAATAGAAGATTTTGTTTTTAAAAATTGGCATTTGGGGACACCTGCTTGGCTCAGCCAGTTAAACCTCTGGCTCTTGGTTTCAGCTCAGGTTATGATTTCGTGAGTTCAAGCCATGTGTTGGGCTCCACTCTGGCAGTGGGAGTCTGCCTGGAATGCTCTCTCTCTCTCCCTCTCTCTCTGCCCCTCCCCCACTCAGCACTCGCAAGTTCTCTCAAAATAAATCAATTTTTTTAAAAGAGAGAAAATGTCATTTGTAATAACAATGGAGACTATAGAATACTTACAAATAAATACAACATGATTTTTATGGAGAAAATGATAAAACCTGATTGGAGAACATTTTGAAAAGAAGACAAAAAATGACAGAGAGATATTCCATGCTCAAGAAGAGGCAAATTCAATATAAAGTTGGCAACTTTTCTCAAATATACAAATTTCAGTATAATTCTAATCAAAACCCCACCAATATATTTTATGGAACTTGACAAACTGTTCTTAACATTTTTATAAAGAAGTAAATGGCCAAGAAAAGCCAATACAAGTTTGAAGTGGAAGAATACCAGGGTGCTAGCCTTAGCACATATCACAACTTTACTATAAAACCAGAGTGATTAAAGCAGTGTAGTCCTGGCACATGGGCAAATAACTAGACCACTGTTACAGACTAGAACTTCTTGGAATTAGACCTTTAAAGACATGTGAACTTGGCATATGACAAAAGTGATGTACGATCGGTGGAAAAGGATGGACTGTCTGTTAAATTGTCTCGGGGTAATTGGCTACCCACATAGAAAAAAATAGATCCCTACATTACAACATACCCCAAAATAAATTTCAGGTGGCTTAAATATGTGAAAAACAAAATTTTAAACTGTTCAAAAAACCTGTAAGGTAATATATTGATGGTATCAGAGTAGGCAAAGATTTCTTAAACAAGATACAAAGAGCACAAACAATAAAAGGAAATGTGGACACGTACGACTATATCTTTAAAACATTTTTAAACTTCTATAAGATTAGAGACATCACAAAAAAATAAAAAATATAAGCTGCAGACTTGGAGAATATTTACAACCTATATAATCAATGAAGGTTTGGTACCCAGGATTTATAAAGAACTCTTGCAGATCAATAAGAAAAGGACAAGGCAGGAGAAAATGAGCAAAAGCTATGAATAGGCAAGTCATCCAATAAATAGATGAAAAGACGCTCAACTTCGTTAGTAATGAACAAATGCAAATCAAAACCATGAGATACTATTTTACACACACTATCTCAGCAAAATTAAAATAACACTGATAACACCAAAGACTGACAAAAATGTGGGACCATAGGAACTCCCACATCCTGCTTGAAAGTGTAAACAGCTATGACAAATTTGAAGGTTACAGTTGACCTTTGAACAATGCGGGGTTAGGGTTGCTGATCCACTGTGCAGTGGAAAATCTGCATATAACTTTTGAATCCCCCAAATTAAACTACTACTGATAATAGCCTACTGTTGACTGGAAGCCTTACCGATAACACAGTCAGTTAACGCATGTTTTGTATGTTATATGTATTCTTACAATAAAGTAAGCCAGAGAAAAGAAAATGTTATTAAGAAAATCACAAGGAAGAGAAAATACATTTATAGTACCGTAATATAAAAAAATCTGCACATAAGTGGACCTACGCAGTTAAAACCCATGTTGTTCAAGAGTCAACATACTTAATGCTGAAGACACACATACCCTAATACCCAGCAAGCTTGCTTTGAGATGTGTTTTCTTCAGAAAAACATTTCTACATGTGCACAAGGAGACAAGAGTAAGTATGGGCATTGCAGTATGATTTAATTGTCAAGAAAAAGTGGTAAGAACTTAACTGTCCTTAAAGCAAGGGAATAGATAAATATAGTTTATTCTTACAATGGACTACTACACAGTACTTAAAATATGAATTATAGCTATATTCACCAATATAATGAGCAAAAGAAAGTTGCAAAAATGGGTGATGTATGTTATCTATGTAGGTTTTTAAAGACACAAAACAATGATACACCTTTAGGAAAACAAATGTATCTGTAAAAAGTACAAAATGTGCATGGGAATAATTCCAATAAAATGGTGATCACCACCAAGAAAAGGGAAGGAATGGGATGGGCTTTAGCCGTAACTGTAATGCTCTTTATTATTATTATTAAGGAAAAGATGTGAAGCAAAGCGGTGATGCCAAAGGGAAGATTTGCTGAATTGGGTTGTTGTAATGATTAAACGAGCTAATAAAAGGGCTAAATGAAAGTTAGTTGTTTATTTATTTATTTAAGTAATCAATACACCCAACATGGGGCTTGAACTCATGCCCCTGAGATCAAGAGAGGCAAGGGACTGAGCCAGCCGGGCGTCCCGAAGGTTAGTTGTTCATCTCCTTGCAAGACTCCAATGCTGATGGCTGTGTATTCGGAGAGATTTATTGCCCCTACCTGTTCTCTCTCTCCTCCATGTGAAGTCTCACTCCTCCTGTTTATACCTGCTTGTCTTAGGCAAGTTGCTTCAGTGCTATATGCCTCAGTTTCCTCATCTATAAGATGCACATATTAAAAGTGCCTGCCTCCTGACATTGCAGAGAATGTTAAGTAAGTTACTGGCAAGTGCTTGGAACATTCCCTAACTTAGACTAAGTACTCTAGAAGTTTGTTCTTGTTGACGACAATGATGTTAGTGTTCTTAAGTATCACCTCCAGCTGCATATAATTTCTTTTTTAATCTCAAGTTTTAAAATCTCATAAGAACCTTATTTGGCAATGAAAGTGCCCAGTATCTGAGATGACCCAAACGCTGCCTTCAAGGACCTAAATTAAGGACTGCAAACTCCCATTTCTGTGAAGGCCAGGCAGGTAATGTGCCAAGTGCCAGGGTAAGGTTATCTGGGGAGGCAGCAGCTCCTGGTCAGGTGCTGCCATGAAGGAATTCGGAGCCAGCATTACCACATTTAAAGCTTTTTTTTTTTTATGAAAAGCTATAAATCCCAATTTTTCTGTAAAATTTCTCAATTTTTAAGTGTTATAATTTATTCAAAAGAATAATAAAAGCACATTGTGAACCAAATGAAATACTTGAGTGGGCTGTCAGTTTCTGAGCTGTGAGACGGAGGCTGGCACAGAGACAGATGCATGAGCGGGTCTTAAAACTACAGTGTAATTAGAGCTACAATAAAGGTGAGTGACAGGGTGCCATGGGAGTGGGGGGGGCGGGGTTGAAGATGGCAGCAGATTCTTTGTGACTCCTCCCATTAAGATGTATAGTCTGTCTCCCCTTCCCTTGAATCTGGCTTGGCCTTGTGACCTGTTCTGGCCAACAGAATGTGGCGGAAGTGAATGTGTAACTTCTGAGGTCGGGCCTTATGAGATCTGCAGCTTCCACTTTTGCCACTTGGAACATGCCTCCTTGGACCCCAGTCACCATGCTGTGAGGAAGCCCAAGCAGCCCACTGAGAGACCCACAGGAAGCAGAACCAAGGTCCACAGATGCTGGCAGTGGCTGAGCCCCAGCTGGCAGCCAGTGTCAACTGCTTGCCAAATGATTGAGGCTCTTTTGAAACATCCAACCACCCCACCATCCCAGCCGACACTAACTGAAGCAGAACTGCCCAGTCAACCCGCAGAATTGTGAGATGCAATGCATTTCTGCCAACACGCTACATATTAGGGTGGCTTGTTGAGCAGCAGTAGATAACCCAAACAGGCAGCATTAGAAAACAGAGGTCTCAGGGCACCTGGGTGGCTCAGTCTGTTGAGCATCTGACTCTTGGTTTCAACTCAGGTCATGATCTCACAGTTCGTGGGTTCGAGCCGTGCATCGGGCTCTGTGCTGATGGGGCAGAGCCTGCTTGGGAGTCTCTCTCGCCCTCTTTCTCTTTACCCCTCCCGCACTCTCTCTCTAAAAAATAAATAAATAAACTTTAAAAATAATAAATAAAATAAGAGGAAAGGAAAAAAAAAGAGGTCTCATTCTACCTAGAAGAATCAAAGATGGCTTCATAGTATTTGAGCGTTGAGCTCATTCTTGAAAAAAGGCATGTGTTGGCTTTTGTGTGTGTGTGTGGAGGGGGAGTGGACAGTATGTAGTAAACTTCCCAGATAGAGGAAGAAGCATGCACACAGCATGGACAATGAAAAGTAGGACATAATTAAGAATCCCTAGTAAGTCAGTGTTGTGATTGAAGCACAAAGTACAAAGATGGGAGGGAAGGGAGACAACAATCTTTAACATTTATTGAGCACTTACTATTGTGCCAGGCACAGTGACAGATGATTCACAAAATCCTATAAATCATGAACCTTTACAATATCCCTGTCTCATTTTGTGCAGGAGAAGGTTGCAATCCAGAGTAACTTGCCAAATATCACAGAGCCAAGAAATGGCAGAGCCGAGGTTTAAAGCCACCCTGTAAAACCTGTGCTCTTTCCACCACATTGTGAGGACATTACGGTTTCACAGAGGAAGTCAGATCCTGAAGGGCCTTGCGTGGGAAGTGAACAAGTCGAGTATTTTACCTGAAGGGGAGGGGCAGCCACTAAGGAACTGAGTAGGAGAGTGAGAGGTTCTGGTCTTCATGTCAGAGGCTGGGAGGAGCTTGGGCCAAAGAGGGACTGGCAAACTAGAAGTCAGAGGACCAGTAAGGAGACATCTTCAAAGGCCTGGGCAGGGGGGCCCCTGAGCAGTGCTGCCTTCCCTCCTCGTGGGGACTAGCACAGGCCACCTGCGGCTGGCCAAGTGGCTAAGATTGGGAGTCGGGTTCAGGGGCAGAACTAGGATGAAGACTGTCTTTGAAGCACATAGAGCACTAGAGTCACAACCCAGTAGGGGAAACTGAGTCAGACCCTGGAATCCAAAAGTCCAGAGATGAGATTTAGGTTGGAGCCCTAGGCCCGAGAGTTAGGAGCTAGAAAGAAGCAAGATTAGGGGAGTAAGTCAAGAACGACCAGGGGAGGTCCTGAGCAGAGACTGCAAAGCCCAGGGAGCGTTTGTGATTCACCCATGAAGACGGTGGACATATGGTGCCCGGAGCTGGAGAAAGGCCAGAGGTAGGTAGGCAGGGAGTGGCAGCAGGGTTGCTAAAATAACGATATGGTGATGAGCTAGACAGTAAAATTGCTAGGACTTGCTTATTAGAATGGGAGGTGGGGCGAGGAAGGCAAGAAAGAGTGTGATCTGGGGATCCTTCAAGGTTTCTGGCTTCGGCAACTGTGTGGTTGGTGATTCTGTCTACGAAACCAGGGATAATGAAGAAGGAGTGGGTTTGGGAGAAGAGACAAGTTTCAAATTAACGAATATTTGGTGCTTGCTCAATAAGTTTAAATTGAAACATTAATTTTAAGCAACTGGGGACATTCAGTTGGAGAGATTCATGAGACAGATACCGGGGAGTGAAGGTCAAGGGAGCAATCTGGGCTAAAAATACACATTGCAGAGTCACCAGCATAGCGATGGGTACGAGAGTGACTAAGATAAATGTACAGATGAGGAGAGAAGGGAGCCTGGACCAAGTCATGGAAAGTAGCCTGAGAAAGACCAGGCAGAGAGGTAGGAGGCCAGAAGAGGGTGAGAGAGAAAGAGAGTGGTTTCACAAAAGCCAGCAGAGAAAAGAACTTCAAAGGGCAGTCAGCAAGGTCAAATGCTCCTGGGAAGAAAAGCAAAGCAAAGATGAAAAATGTCCATTAGGGGCACCTGGGTGGCTCAGTCAGTTAAGCACCTGACTTTGGCTCAGGTCATGATCTCGAGGTTTGTGAGTTCGAGCCCCGCATCAGGCTCTGTGCTGACAGCTGGGATTCTGTCTCCCCTCTCTCTGCCCCTCCCTGGTGCGCGCTCTCTCTCTCTCTCTCTCTCTCAAAAATAAATAAACACTAAAAAATTTTTAAAAAGAAAAATTTCCATTGGATGTGGCAAAAAGAAGACCTAACTGTGTTACCCTAGTGAGAGCAGGTTCAATGGGAGGGAGGGAGGGAGGGAGGGAAAGGGACTACAGTGAATTGAGGAGGTCGTATGACTTATCCATGTTGTTTAACAAAGTACTCAAATCTTAGTGGCTTACAACAGCAATAACCATACTTTATCCCATGGATTCTGCGGTTAGGAATGTGGGCAGGGCACAGGTGGGGCCACCTGTCTCTGCCCTACAATGTCTGGGGACTGTGCTAGAAGTGACTCCATGTCTGGGAGCTGGTACTGGTGGTTGATTGCAACCTTAGACGAAACTGTTGCCTGCAACCAGTGATGCCTGGGTTCCTGGGGAGCAAGCCTTCTGAGGGAAAGAGAGAGAACCCCAGACATTTGAGGGGCCTGCGTACAGACTACAAATGAGGAATATGAAGTTGCAGGGATTTAATCTCCCCATTCAGCTTGTGGATTTGATAAAAAATGAGCGAGAAAATGACTTCATGAAATCTACAACTTGAACAGATAAAATTCACACAACTTCATATTCTTTATCGGTTTAGTTATGGGTCAAAACAATGAAGATACATGTGGCCTCCATTTGTACGCTTTTCTCAGTTTTTGAAAATATCAGTAGATTGCTTCCTTGAAGATCCCCCATTTTTCTTTGAGTTCCACATTCATAGTTTCTACTTCTATCATGATTTGAGTGCATGCTCATTCTCACTGATTTATAATTAGACGATAAAATAGCGGCATCTGGGTGGCTCAGTCGGTTAAGCATCTGACTCTTGATTTGGGGTCAGGTCATGATCTCACGATCTGTGAATTCAGGCCCCGCACTGGGCTCCATGCTGATGGGGCAGAGTCTGCTTGAGATTCTGTCTCCCTCTCTCTCTGCCCCTCCCCTGCTTATTCTCTATCTCTCTCTCTCAAAATAAATGATAAATCAACATTTGAAAAACTAAAAATTATATAGTATAGTATAGCCAATGTTTAAAAAAATTAAATGTATTTTTACCAAAATATGTAAATGTAAATGTAAAAAAACCCTTAAAATTATTTATTTATTTATTTATTTTGAGAGAGAGAGAATGCAAGCAGGGGAGGGGTAGAGAGAGAGGGGGGAGAGAGACAATCCCAAGCAAGCGCCACACTGTTAGCGCAAGCCATACGTGGGATTCGATCCCAGGAACTGTGAGATCATGAGAGCTGAAATCAAGAGTCAGACGCTTAACAACTGACCTACCCAGGTGGCCCCTAAAATCATTGTAGTAGATGTCATAAAAGTTCTTTTCTTCTAAAATATTCAAAATTATGTATTGAAAAGGGTAACATTAAAATTATAATTCATAAGTATTAATATGCTAAATCAAACTAATTTAAATAAAGCTTTTTTGCTGACTATTACATATTTTTATAGAAATCAAACTATTCATAATCCAGTATTCAATGTTCATCCACTTACCAAATAGAAAATCAATATCATACTTCACAAAAGTTATGTCCAGACCTACATGCAGACACATTTAACAGTAATAATAATCATTTAAAATTGCAAGATGTTCCTCAATTGTCATTTGCAACTATTGGGAATGCAGCACCACGTAGATCATACATCGATACCTCCAGAACACAAAGAGAAGCAGGAAAAATGGACATTCAACACTACTGGGAAATGATACTTTATTATGCTACGTGAGAGGTAATATTTTTTAATGTTATTTATTTTTGAGACAGAGAGTGCGCGCAGGGGAGGGGGAGAGAGAGAGACAGAGAGAGAGAGAGAGGGAGACAGAAAATCTGAAGCAGGCTCCAAGCTGTCAGCGCAGAGCCCCATGTGGGACTCGAACCCACGAACCATGAGATCGTGACCTGAACCGAACTGGGATACTTAACCGACTGAGCCACCAGGTGCCCCGAGAGGTACTATTTGACGAATTAAGTTGCATTTGCTCTTGTCTAAGTGCTTCCAACACTTAAATCCTCCCGACACACCTCTGAATCTGGCAGAGGCACAGCCTAAACTTTCACAGAATTCGTTGTAGTCACCTTTTGTTTCCAGGATACAGGGCAAGAGATTGCAGAAGCCTCTCCCTGGGGCCCAGACAGTGTTAATTATGAGAGCGCACGTTCAGAGTTGCAGGTTGTGCTGGGCCAGCACTGAAGGCCAGATCCCAAGTGCCTGGGTGTCATTTAATAAGTGTTGTATGTGGTAAGTGAGTCCCCCTAAAGTACGTGAGCCAGGGCAAGGACCTCGTGGTCCAGATTTAATGATGATACTGTTGGTGGGGGGAGACCATGGTTCAGTTTCAAATATGCTAAGTTTGGGGTACCTTTGAGACATCCACGTAGGGATGCCATATACGCAGCCAGATACAGAAGTCTGGGGATCGGAGGAAAGACAGATTTAAGAGTGATCAGCTGATAGCAACTGAAGCCATGGGTCAGGTGTGATGGGTCCCCTGGAGGGAGAGTGTAGCATGAGAAGAAGAAGGGTTTGGGACTCACTGCCCTTGACGAACCCCAGCACGGCCAGACAGCACAGGATAAGCCCACAAAGAAGCAAGGAGTAGCCAGAGGGAGAGGAAGAAGGCCAGAGGAGTGCTCAGTCCTGGAAGCCAAAGCGTTTCAAGAAAGACTTGGTCAACACAGTTGACTACCGGTGGGAGTTCAAGCAGGGAAAAAACTTAAAAAAATGGATTTAATGACAGAAAGCCAATGGCAAAAGCAGTTGAGTGGCACAGGACAGCTGGATGCCCACCTGAAAGGGCTGAAGAGTGAGTGGAAGTGAAGGAATAAGGGATTTTCCCCCAACTTTTTATCATGACAAGTTGCAAACATACAGAAAAGTTGAAACCATAGCACAATTATCATTTGTGCATCTGCCACTTTACTTAGACTTAACAATCACCATTTATACGTACATACAGATATTTACGTATTTATATATATTCTTGAACCAGGTGAAAATCCAGGAAATCACGATGTTTCACACTTTACTATAATACTTCAGCATACGGGGACGTAACCACAATGCCATCGTTACAGTAAGAGAATAACCATCGGTCCCTAATACCATCTGATAATGCAAAATATACTCAAATCTCACCCAGGTTTATGTATTTTTCCAAACCAGTATGCAATCAAGGCACACACAACGCTGTGTGTGAGAGTCAGGCAAGAGAAGGAGAGGTGCAGGAAACAGGGGTGTCTGGGCGGCTTAGTCGGTTGAACATCCGACTTTGGCTCAGGTCATGATGTCATGGTTCGTGAGTTTGAGCTCCATATCAGGCTTGTTGCTGTCAGCGCCTAGCCCACTTTGGATCTTCTGTCCCCCTCTCTCTCTGCCCTGCTCACGCACGCACACACACACACACACACACACACACATTCTCTCTCTCTCTCAAAAATAAATAAACATTTAAAAATTAAAAAACCAAGTGGGGGGCTCCTGGGTGGCTCAGTCCTACTTTGGCTCAGGTCATGATCTCGCGGTTTGCAAGTTCGAGCCTGGCGTTGGGCTCTGTGCTGACAGCTCAGAGTCTGGAGCCTGCTTCAGATTCTGGGTCTCCTCTCTCTGTCCCTCTCATGCTCACACTCCGTCTCTCAATAACAAGTAAACGTTAAGAAAATTAAAAATTAAAAAAAAAAAAGAGCTGCAGGGAACAGTGGGAAGAGGGAAGGTGGAGGAGTGGTTTGGTTTCTTCAAAGTGAGAGGCTGAAGATTTAGGAGGGGAAAGGGGCTGCAGAACACTGTAGAGAGACTGGCCTCGGATGGGAGAAAGGAAGCCCCCTCTACTCAAGTGGTTCTCAAAGTGAGGGCCCTAGGCCAGCAGCAAGCAACAATCATCATCTGGGAACTAGTTACAGATGAAAATTCTAGCCCTCCCACCCAAACTAATGAATTGGAAACACATAGTTTAACACATGCTCCAGGAACTCCTGGCGCACACAAAATTGGAGAACCGTTGCTCTAACGAGAGGAACACAGAGGTGGTGTAAATTTGGTCACCAGGGGTTAAGGGAGTTCACCTCTGAAGGCTTCAGTTTCCTCTGTGACATAAGTGAGACCATCAACTGAGAGTGAGGTGAGACAGAGAGAAGAGCTTCAGAGGTTCCAGGATGAGGGAGCTTAAAGTAACAACTGACCAGCATGATGTGGTTGGGTCACTAAGGAATTCTGGGGCCTCTTTTAGGGTTGGTGGCCATGAATAAGGAGCGGTAACTATTTCCTGGAGCGGAGACTTCCTCCAACGCTTTTTGGCCCTCAGAGTAAAATCCTGAAGGAAACAGATCACTGAGCTCATCTAGGGGGAGCACTCGGCCAGATGGGGTGAAAGGATGGAGAGGCAAGGAAGTCTGGGACACTGTCAAGGCAGTTGTTGAAATGAACAAGCCACGCGGCTGACACTGGGTAGGAGGGGCTGATGGGTTGGAAGAAGGGAAATATTACCACCCTTGAGGTACCGGGAGACTGAAAAAGGGTGGTGAGGGGGTCGACAGAGTGATGGGTGGAAGGTTCAGAGATGGTGCTGAGGCAGGCAGGCTGCTTGAATGAGGGATTCTCAAAGAGGGGGGGCTTCAGAGGACAAAGTCCAGGGGGTGGCCAAGCTGGCTGGCTTTTAGTGCAGAAGGTCCTGGGATGAAGTCACCAAATTGTTGAGAGGCCAGGTGGGGACTGGGCCCTCCGTGTGGACGAGAGGGAAGACACAGTCCGCCTCTCCGAGAGAGGCAAGGACTTCTGGCAGGTGGCAGACGGTGGCAAAGAGGAAGGAAGAAGGCAATTTAGCCTAATGGCCAAACAACTCAATACTGGGGACCGGAGGAGGTGTAGTCTGGAGGCAGCAATCTGGAGCAAGGAAAGCACCCTCCTCTGTTAGAAAACAAACAGCTCTCATTTCAGAGGACTGCAGAGGAGGTAGCGCCCCCAGGGGAGAGTTCCATTTCAGTGAAAACCGGGAAGTGAAGGAGCAGTTAAGGGTGTGAGGAGGTCTGCAGTTTATTCGAGGGCATGAGGGTAGCTTAGGGAGGGGGCAAGTGGAGGGCCGGTTAAGGACCAGAATACAGAGGGTCTGGGGACGACAATGCAGTAGAGTCGGTGGGCTAGGGCATTTACATTTCCACTAGCAAAGGATCAAAACAGGGATAGGAGGGGAGGCAGGCTGGATTTCATTTAGTCTCTTGGAAGCTATAAAAAAGTGATTAAGGATGTGGCCTCTAGGGGCGCCTGGCTGCTTTAGTGTGAAGAGCGTGCGACTCTTGATCTCGGGGTCGTGAGTTCGAGCCCCACGTTGGGTGTAGAGGGGACTCAAAATTAAATAAACAGACTTAAAAAAAAATAATAAGGATGTGGCCTCTAGAGCAGAGCCGCCCGCATTCAAATCCCAGCCTTGTCATGCTCCAGCTGTCTATTAGCCTTGGACAAGTTCTCTGGGCCTCCATTTCCTCTTCCATAAAATGGAGGTGACAACAGTACCTGCCTCACAGTGCCTGCCGTGATCGTTAAATGACTTCGTGTGTTAAACGTTTGGGACAGAATCTGGGTAGCTGCCCCACATACACTTGGCGGTGGCTCCCAGACCTGGCAGAACAGCCTCTTCGCTCACTTGGACCCTGCCCCTGCACCAGGTGGAAAACATGAGTGGCAACCACGTGGATGGGAAGGGGGAGTTTCACGAGCAGTTGTGAATGCAAGAATTATACGGAGACGCCAAGATCCCGGTGGAAAAATGGAAGCTTTCAGGTTGCAAGCCAGTTGACACCGCCTATCACTGGGATCTGGATAAGGAGTCTTCACTCCCTAAGGTCACGGGAGGTTAGATTGCTACACAACAGGCCACTTATGGCTTCTCTAATGATGACACATCTAGCTCTCCTGCAAGTGTCCAAGGTATCGATGCTAAGGATGCGGAGGAACTCCTGCAAAGAAAAACCCCAAACCCACAGATCCCCAAAGGGGGGAGCTAAGAGAAAGGAAAAATCAAGATAGTTTCAGGTTGAGGAAGATAGGAATACAAATGTATTTTATCTTACAGTGGATGGGTTTATACAGCTTTTCCAAATCCTGCATTATTATGAGAGATCCTCAGAAGGATTCAAGGTCAAGCTTTACAAAGATAACCAAAAAAATCTTACAGGAGATGGGCTTTGCTGTTACTTCAAGATCCTTACTTGGAGAGGGATCTGCAAACCTCGCATTAAATGAAGATGAGATTAGAGACTACAAAGTTCATGTCAGGGTTGCAAAGTTTCAAGCTGAAGGAAGAATATGATGTCTCAAAAAAGTGCAGAGGCTGCAAGAAGATATCCTTACGCACCACGATTAGAGCAGCTCAGACGAGGTGTCTGCTCTTTGCAGGTCCTGGGTGAGGCCCTGTGGCTACAGATCCAAGAATGAGAGAAAACTCAGAAACAAAAAATGGAGACAGTGACACTTCCAGGTAAAATGATGAGAAGTGTTCTGAAAGCAAAGGAGGAAAAAGGAGCTTGGAACCAGGGAGGATTTCAAAAGTCCAGAGATTTCTTGAATGACAGGACACATCTGGAGATGAGGAACAGAAATCATGCAGTGGCAAAAGCAATTGCCAAGGGGCTCAAGCACAGGGGCGCAGGGAAGAGCTGGTGACAATGACCACAGATGCTAAGTTTGTAGAACTTATACTGGACTATTAATGAGGCCAACGACTGATCCCTGTCCTGTCCTGATCCTGTCCCTGCCCCTGAGGGAGGCCCTCCACAGGGTTCTGGGATATACATGGGAGGACAACATCTTCTCAGGTCTTCATGTGCAGATATGGGGATCTCCTACCTCCTGAACTAATAGCTCCAGGGGTGACCTATCCGTGTTTCCTTCAAGGAGCTGCTGCTCCCCGTCTCCTATAGGTGGTCTATATTGAGGATCTGCAGGAACCCGATGAGAGCCCTGGATCTGAACACTCCATGAACATCTCTGTAGCTGTGTCCTGATTTCTCTCACCGCACCCCACCTCTCAGCAGCAGTGTCTGACTCTGATCAAGATCCTGAACTGAAAGTTGAACCCGGATCCTAATTCCATTTTAAAGACAATAGGATACTGCATTTCCACAAAGCCATGACTCCTTCTCTTCCCCAAAACCAATTCAATATATAGCCAAAACATGTTAAAATATACAAAACAGAATTTGACAAAATGAAATGGAAAAAAAGCCCCAGAAAAATCCACATTCATAGTGAGGGGCTCTGGCATACCTTCCTCAATGACTGATGGGGGAAAAGAAAACACAAGGTAAAATCAGTAAGGATATAGAACATTTGAAGGACACAATCAACAACTTGATCTATTTGACAAATACAAGACACTTCCCCCAGCAGCAAAAGAATCCACATTCTTTTGTAAAATAAATTTTGTTTACTAAAAATTACCCCATGCTATGTCACAGAACAAGCTTCAAAAAAATGTCAAAGGATTAAAACCATTCAGTGTATGTTTTCCAGAAGGTAGAAATCAAGAATAAAAAAAGAAAATACTGAACTGCTCAGATATCAAGCCATATACTCCTAAATAATCCTTGGGTTATGGAAGATACCACAATAGAAATTAGAACATCTTTGGAGCTGAATAACAATAGAAAGAGACAAAAGATTTTGTGAGCCACAAGTAAACAGTGTTTAGAGGGAAAGTTATAGAATTACGACCATATATTAGAAAAGGAGACAAGGCTGGCAACCAATGATTCGAATTCATCTTAACAACGAAAAAAAAAGGCTAGCGTATCAAGCTCAAACACAGCAAATAGAAGAAATAATAAAGTGATGGCATGAATAAAATAGAAATAGCAATGCTCAATGAAGAAATTCAACAAAGTGAGGAGGAAAAAGCAGTGCCTTATACAGAGCAAGCATTTGATACGTGGCAGTCACATTACTGTCACTCAAGAAGGGTGGACACTGGGCTCACAGACAGATGGCTTGGACGCTCACCCTGGAGTAGACTGGTCCAAAAGCTTGCAGACCCCACCCTGAGTGGAGTGAGATGAGATTTGGGATGGGGAGACTGAGGAAGTAAATGCAGTCTTTTCAAAAGCGCGCGCATGCGTGCGTGCGTGCGTGTGTGTGTGTGTGTGTGTGTAAACAGGACACCGTTAAACTCCTGCATACCAAGCAGGATGAAGTGCAAGGAGACAGCACCACAAGGAGGAGTATTTTGTCACTAACAATGTTGTAGAATTGCTGTGGCATGGGAACAATAAAAAGTTGGTTTCAGTATCGTCTTAAAATGTTCTACAGACAACACACCCTCTTGCTGCCTGCCCTGGGGCAACCCTCCCTCTGCTCTGCCGTCAGTAAGCTGCAGCCTGGATGACCCATGTGAGTAAACGGTCCACTCCTCCACCAGAATGGGAGCCCTATGGGAAGCCATGGCAAGTGAGGGTTATTTTGCACACGACGGCAGAGTTTTGAGCAGCATAGCTTTGTACAAGAGAGGTGTTTCCTGTATAGTTGATGAATGATTGAACGGTGTAATAATGAAGACAAGAAGATATGGGCGTTTTGTTTAAACGTGAAGAAAACCTTCCCAATTAGCTGATGTTGTAAAAGAATGCAAAACCAGGAAACTATAACCATCTCATGAGAGCTCAAGGAGTTGTTAACCTTCTTGTTTTGAACCCCTTTGGCTGTATGATGAAGTCAATGGAGGGTAAACTGCATAAAATAAAATACATAGGATTACAAAAGAAAACAATTGTACTGAAATACAGGCATCAAAATAAAAAATCAAAGGTATGATAGATACTAAGATTTAGTGTAGGTCTAATCACTGTCGTAACTATGAAGTAACAATGAGCACACATGACATTTTGAAATTTCTGCAACTAGAAGGTGATAAGGTGACATAAAAATGACTGTGATGTCTATTGATAACAGTCACAGGTACTGCTAATCCTGCTGTGGTGGGTTGCCTACACTTATCATTGGAGGAAATGTTAAGCTGTAGCTTGAGGTTAGAGAAAATAAAATGTAATTTTTCCATTCATAGAGCCTTTAGGATCTTGGTTAAGAGCCCTTCATTTGAACCAGTGATGTTTCAGCGGAAAGGGAGCCGGGCCAGGAGAACATGTTGCTCTCTGCCCGTGAGCCTTGTGACCCTTAGTCCCTGCTACTTAGATCCTGTAACTCTCCTGGCTTCTGTCTTTTCCAAAGCCTGCCTGTTCACTTTTTCCTTCACTTCTGTAAATATCCTTCCAATAACTTACTCTAACTTCTTAATTTGTTGCTTCTCCACAGATAGCTACTTCCTCAGCCCCATGACTCCCAGCCTGGAGTCATGGAACAAGAAGTGAATGTGGGCAGAGAAGGTTCAAACCACTGAGGGGCTGGGTGGTGCTGGACTCAACTTATTCAAGCATGAGAAACAGGAACAGCATCCTCTCACAGGGCAGGTGTGTGGATTTCAGTGAGACGAAATATCTGCTCCTATGAGATCAAGGACTTTGATTTATTCTCTGTTGAATCCTATCAGTGCCTATCACAGAACACAGAAGGGGGTCAATAAATATACCTTGGCTTAACGGGTGTATCTGAATCTGAAAACACTTGAGAAACTCCAAAATGTAACATGAATTGCTGTATCCATTATTCCCAGGATGAAGAGAACAGATTCCTATTCTTCCCCTCAAAGTTTTGTGTTGGTCTTGCTTTCTCCTTCTTTCCTTGAATCTTTGCCCTAAGTCTCTGTTGGAATCCAGCTAATTTGCCTTCTGACTGATTTCCTGAAATTAAAAAAAAAAAAAAAAGCCACCTTCTTAAGTGGAGGGAGGATGGGTCAATAATAGGATAGGGAGAAGTCAGAGTGGCCAAAATGAACAAATCAGGAGACTATAGATGCTGGCGAGGATGTGGAGAAACGGGAACCCTCTTGCACTGTTGGTGGGAATGCAAATTGGTGCAGCCACTCTGGAAAACAGTGTGGAGGTTCCTCAAAAAATTAAAAATAGACCTACCCTATGACCCAGCAATAGCATTGCTAGGAATTTACCCAAGGGATACAAGAGTGCTGATGCATAGGGGCACTTGTACCCCAATGTTTATAGCAGCACTCTCAACAATAGCCAAATTATGGAAAGAGCCTAAATGTCCATCAACTGATGAATGGATAAAGAAATTGTGGTTTATATACACAATGGAGTACTACATGGCAATGAGAAAGAGCGAAATATGGCCCTTTGTAGCAACGTGGATGGAACTGGAGAGTGTGATGCTAAGTGAAATAAGCCATACAGAGAAAGACAGATACCATATGGTTTCACTCTTATGTGGATCCTGAGAAACTTAACAGAAACTCATGGGGGAGGGGAAGGAAAAAAAAAAAGAGGTTAGAGTGGGAGAGAGCCAAAGCATAAGAGACTCTTAAAAACTGAGAACAAACTGAGGGTTGATGGGGGGTGGGAGGGAGGGGAGGGTGGGTGACGGGTATTGAGGAGGGCACCTTTTGGGATGAGCACTGGGTGTTGTATGGAAACCAATTTGACAATAAATTTAATATATTGAAAAAAATAATAGGATGGGGAGAAAGAAGGATGTCCTTTATTTCTTTTGTCCTTCCTCATTCATTGGTCCGGAAATTGATGCCGAGATGAGCATGCCCATCGTGCACAGAAACAGAGCTGTGAAACACTAAGTAAATGTTTCCCCGAGAGCCCAATTAAGAAATAACTCAGGGCAAACCGAGGGTACAGTGGTAGAGAAATAGAGGGAAATGATATTTCTTTAAAGGACAGAGATCCCTGAGCAGTGTTGGAGAAACGCAAGGGGCAGTGATGTTCATCAGAAGTTGAGTTTCAGCCTGGGGGTCACAAGGTTCTATCTAAGCCAAAAGGCTTGGGTGCCTGGCTGGCTCAGTCGAGCATGCGACTCTTCATCTCTGGGTTGTAGGTTCGAGCCCACCATGCGTGTACAGATTACTTAAAAAAAAAAAAAAAAAACCTTTTGGGATGCCTGAGTTCACTCAGGTCATGATCTCAGGGTTTAGTAAGCTAGAGTCCCTCATCCGGCTCTGCAGCATGGAGTCTGCTTGGGATTCTCTCTCCCTCTTTCTGCTCCTCTCCAGGTCATGCTCTCTCTCAAAATAAATAAATCTTACAAAAAAAACCCACTTTAATGTTTATTTATTTTTGACAGAGAGAGAGAAAGAGACAGAGCATGAGCGGGGGAGGGGCAGAAAGAGAGGGAGACACAGAATCGGAAGCAGGCTCCAGGCTCTCAGCTGTCAGCACAGAGCCGGACGCGGGGCTGGATCTCACGAACCTCCAGATCATGACTTGAATCGAAGTCAGACGCTTAACCGACTGAGACACCTAGGCGCCGCCCCCGGCCCTGCCAAAAAAAAAAAAAAAAAAAACCAACTTTAAAAAGGGCGGGGGGGGGGGTGTAGGCTGAAGGAAAACTCTCAGTTGCTTCAGTGTGAAGGGAGCATGAGAAAAGCTTCGTAGTCTTCTTCAGCAAGACGAGGCATCAGAGCCTGTGAACTGGGAACGACCCCATTTCCTGGTCGATGCTGCCCCCTGGAGGTCGATGTGGATGTCGCGGCTCCCTTTCACGCAGTTATGCCTCATCCGGGTCCCGAGAGACTGTTGGATGAGCGTTCTTATGGATTCTCCCGGCGAGTTCCATGTCCCCGAAAACTATGTGCATACCTCCGGGTTCCCTCATCAAGGGTCTCCTCATACTACAGCACTGCCCCTCAGTGAGCCCTGCAAAATAACGCGCTTACCGCTCGTCTGAATATTTGGGTTCGGAGATGGATAGAAGTGGTCTGTAGTGCGCGAAATCAAAGTGCCTGCCTGCACAGCCCTTGTCCCATCCGAACATTAGTTGACTTTCGATGAAGTCTCCTGTCTTGGAGGCAGTCCCCCTCGACCCTTTCTCTGGGAACCCGCTGTTTTGTCAAAGCGGCCTGTGCCTCCCCTGTCCCAAGTCCCAGACCCTGAGTGAACCTCCTTCTGTGCCCCTCACGCTGAGGCTGCAGCCAGATCAAATGTGATGAACATCTGGATCCGCTAAGGTTGAGAGCTAAAAGTGGGGAGGGTATAGGTGGGCGAGGAATGAGAAGTGGGAAAGGAAGGCGGAGGGACAGAGAGTTCCGGGGGAGAGCTTGCGGGCCCCTCTGAGCCCAGCACACCAACACCACCGCCTAGCACGCGGCAGGCCTCAGGGAATGTGTGGGGCAGAGTCAGGCAGGATAAACCTGGAAGCACGCCGAGAGCAGGGAGCAAGGGGCGGAGGCGCCGGGTGAGGTCAGTTAAGGACACTGCCCTGGTTCCGCCTCTGAAGCATCTGGGCCAATCAGGAGACGCCGACAGTCCCCCCAAATCACCCCGTCCCTGCCGCACTTTAGCCTCCGGCGCCCAGGCTCACAAAGCAGTGAGGAGGCAGCTTTGATGTCCGGCTTCCAATCAGAGTGCGGCTCTCGGAGATGGGGCGGAACCCAAAGAAGGCGGGAGCGAGAGAAAGCACCCCATCCGCCACGCCCCCACCCCGCAGCAGCCAATCCGGAGAGTCTGCCAGGCGGGACAGTTCCTACTCGGCCAACCCGCGCGCCTACTTCTCTCTCCACCTCCCGCGCCCTGGGCGGTTAAGGACCCAGCCTTCAGACTCTGGCGGCGCCTTCCAGGAACCCCCCCACCCCGCCCCTACCTTGGCAGGCCGGGCCCGCATCCAGAAGGCCTAAGCGGGAAGCAGAAATCATTTTCCTTCTATCACTCGCTGGGACCTGGGAAGGAATCCTCAGGCTATAGGGGAGGAGGAAACATCCTCAATTACCATCCCTCTCACCCCTAGTCTGTCTGTGCCTTACCCCTTAGGACTTGAAGGCGCCTCTGAGTCTCTCCTACCTAGTCTGAGTTCAAACGAGGTGTATAGGTGGGAAGCAGCAGGAAGGCTCCAAGTCATAGAAATGGATGAGACAGATACACTGCAGACCTGTCCTACACCTGCCTCAGTGGTGTAGGTGCTACAGCCCTCCATCAAGGGTTGTGCCAGCCAGAACCAGAGGAGCTCAAAAGCTGATGTTCAAGGAAAGGAGACAGTCCCAGGGTCAGTTTGAGGGCAGGGATGCAAGGAGAGACCATAGTGGGGAACCAAGGCAGCCGTAGGACAGTGCCGGAGGCTGCACAGCCATGTTCCCAGCACCTGATGCATTGGCCATCTTAAACAGGGGCCACCTTCCTCCACCAGGCTGGTTACTCACGAAATAGTTTCTGCCTAAAACCAATGCCACCACTTCTTTGGCCTGAAGCAGTTAAGAGTTTATTATCTGGGGGGGTGCCTGGGTGGTTTAGTTGGTTAGGCATCCAACTTTGGCTCAGGTCATGATCTCACAGTTGGTGAGTTCAAGTCCCGTCGGGCTCTGTTGACAGCTGGGAGCCTGGAGCCTGCTTCAGATTCTGTGTCTCCCTCTCTCTCTCTGCCCTTCCCCGCCTGCACTCTGTCTCCATATCAAAAGTAAATAAACGTTAAAAAATTAAAAAAAAAAAAAAGTTTACTACCAGTACCCCTTCCTTATGGACACCCATCAGAAGGGAGGTAAGCCCAGGAGGTAGCCTGAGAGGAAAGGTGACCCTGGAATAGAGATGGGGCCACTTGAAGGCCCAAGGAGGAAAGAGGAAGGAAATGGGAAAGGTGTGTTACGTCATATTAAATATTTATTGTTTTCTGCAAACTGACCTTGGAGTAACTCTCAAGCCAGGAGGGGACTGGTTAGTGTTCAAGTTGCTGAGATCTTAGGTCAAAAAGCCATAGAAAAGGGGCACCTGGGTGGCTCAGTCACGTTCTCTTGGTTCGTGAGTTCAAGCCCTGCATCGGGTTGCTGCTGTCAGTGCACAGCCCGCTTGCATCCTCTGTCCCCCCACCTCTGCCCCTCCCACACTTACACTCTCTCAAAAATAAATATTAAAAGAAAAAAAAAGCTACAAAAAACAAAACACTGGGGGTGGGGCCAGGGGAGAGGAATCAATGACTTGGAGGCAGTTTCACCTTGCCACCAATTCCAAGAGCTGGGGCTTTTGTGACTCAGGACATGGTGACAAGAGTTGAGTAAATCAGAGACCAAGGCAGTGAAGGTTTTACTGGGGAAAGAAAACTTAGGTGTATGTGTGTGGGGGAAGGATGGTGAATGAAATAGGGAAAATGATAAAGGTGTTTTGGAAGGCCAGGGGGAAGTGGTCCTGGGAACCTGAAAACAAGGAAATTCAGCTTATCCTGATAAGGCAGGGTCCGGGGAATGAAGGCAGGGTGAGGCATGTCAAGGACCTGGGAGGCAGAAGGAGAATTGGAAAGGAAACCCCAGGTGAAGAAGAGTCTGGGATAGGGTACAGAAGTCCATGGAGAAGGCCGGTGGATCCCAGGGTCCGAGACATCAGAAGTTGGGCTTGTGCTTCTTGAGCTCCACCATTAGATGATGAATGTTGATGAGCTCAGCCCTGGCAGGGAGAGCTCGGAGCTGGGGCTGAGAGAGCACACGGTGGAACCGATGATAGAGCTGGATCAGCTGGGTCAAAGCTCCCTGTTCAGAGAAAGTCATGGAAGGATCATGTGGGGTGGTGCTGAAGATGATGTTAGGAATCAGGCTAGGGCTCATCCAGAATTCTGGGCATGTTGGTAGTTGACGATCAAGGGTCACTTGGATGATGTGAGCCCAGGGAATAGAGAGGGAAAACAACCAGTGACAGGGTGGGGCAAAGTGAGGGCTGGGAGTTGTAAGTCACCTGGATGATACTGGTCCCATTTCTGAAGTTGGTGAAACTCCGCATTACATCCTGACTCAGAGACTCCACTGATGATTTCCAGGAACTACCAAAGCCACGGATCAGCTGAGTAACCCGGGCTGATGGCAGGAGGAAAGAGAGAGGGTGTCAGAGAAGGACTTGGCTAGGGTGATCTTTGGCCCAAAGTCCTCCCCCAGGCACAGCCTTCCTCGGCATCCAACCCCATTTTCCTACTCTACCCTCCTCATGGGATCTGCACCCTCTCATTTTTCTTTTCCACTCACCTTACCACTGAACCCACCACTACCACATCATCCTCATACCTTCTTCCCCTCGAAGCCGCTCAGCCTGTCCACGCTCAATCAAAGCCTCCGCTTCCTTCACAAATGCCACCAGACCTCCAAAAGGGGGAGACAGCAACTCTTCAATGAATTCCTGTAGAAATACACATATACACAGGGTCAAGGGGCCCTGGTGTCAGCACCTTTCCTTGCGGATCATGACTGACCGGGTCCTCAGAACACTCCCAGAGCAAGTTATATACTTTAAGACACCACTGGTCTCAGGGGTAGGGGAAATCTCCAAGGATCCCCTTCTTCAAAAACAAAAACCAAAAAACTAAACTGGAGCTGGAAGCAGAGTAATAATAAATTGGGGTCAGGGCCGGAACCAGAGGGGTGGGCGGCTGGGAGAGCAAGGCTACCAGAAGGCAAATGGCCATAGCAAATCTGCTATCTGGAAACGGAGGGAGTCTGATGGCACACTCAGGTGGAGAAGCAGAGCCTGGCTCTCTCATGAGAACCTCAAAGAGGTACTGATGTAGATCCAAGTGGATTGCGTCTTTCAGCTATTACAAAGGCAGAGACAAATCCTCTTGAAAGAAAATATCCTCAGGGTGCCTGGGTGGCTCAGTCAGTTGAGCTTCCGACTCTTTATTTCGGCTCAGGTCATGATCTCAGGGGCATGGGCATCAAGCCCTGCATCAGGCTCCATGCTGAGGGTGGAGCCTGCTTAAGATTCTCTCTCTCTCCCTCTGCCCCTCTCCCCAGCTCATGTGTTCCCTCTCCTCTCTCTCTCAATCTCAAAAAAATAATTAATTAAAAAATAAAATTACTGAAAAAAGAAAAATATCCTCAATCCCATTTTAGGCCCATATGACTCCCCCTGATCATAAGATCAGGCAATCAACTCAAAGATCATCAGACACATAAGAAAGGAAAAACTACCATAAGAATCAGTATAGATAGTAAGCAATGGACTTAGACCTGCAAAGATTGCCAACATCAGAACTATCAGATACACAGTGGTTGTGCATTCTGTATGAAACATTCAAAGAAGCTAAAAATATAGACACAAAGATGACCACTCAACAAGATTAGGAATGGGCTGGTGAGGTGCCCCCCGATTCTAAACTTTTTTTTTTTTTTTAACGTTTATTTATTTTTTTGAGACAGAGAGAGACAGAGCATGAACAGGGGAGGAGCAGAGAGAGAGGAAGACACAGAATCCGAAGCAGGCTCCAGGCTCTGAGCTGTCAGCACAGAGCCCGACGCGGGGCTCGAACTCACGGACCGTGAGATCATGACCTGAGCTGAAGTCGGACGCTTAACCGACCAAGCCACCCAGGCGCCCCCCGATTCTAAACTTTTCAGAATTTAGATAAAATAAGCTAAAACTATGTAAAGCAAAATTTGATAGAACTACAGTAAAAAAGTGACAAGTCTACAAAGTTCAAAGCATCTCTTTCAACTACTGATAAGTACACGCAAAAAAAAAAAAAAATCATTAAAGATGTAGATAATTTGAACAATACAATTAAAAAGCTTGGATCTCCACACTGAGCAATTACAGAATACACATCCTTCTCAACCATGCATGGAGCATTTATAAAAGTTGATCATGTACTAGTCCACAAGTGAATCTAAACAAATTTCCAAAACTCAGTACCAAAAAACCCCACATTCTCTACCCACAATGTAATTAAGTTAGACATTAATTAAAAAAAAAAAAAAACACCTTTGATAAATAAGAAAACCAGTTTTGGAAATTTTAAAATACTCCTCCAAAAATCTCATGGATCTAAAGAAGAAATAATTGAAATATTAAAATTCTTAGAACTGACTTATTTCAAAAATGCTACATATTTAAACCTACAGAATTCAATAAAAGCGGTACTTTGAGGGAATTTCATTGTTTTAAATCTTCAGAAATGCTTTTGTTGGCAAGTTCTATGAAACTTTCAAGGAAGAGATCATTTCAACCTTAAACTCTTTCAGAATAGAAAGAAAGAAGGCATATTTCCTTTCTACCTCCTCCTCTGAATCCAGTATGACTCTGGTACCAAAACCATATACAAAGACAGTACAAGGAAAGAAAATCAATGGCCAGTATCACCTATGGACAAAGAAACAAAAATTCTAAATGAATTAGATCAAATCCAGAATGGTTTAACATTCTTGTTTTTTTTTTTAATTTTTTAACGTTTATTTATTTTTGAGAGACAGAACACAAACAGGGGAGGGGCGAGAGAGGGGGGAGACACAGAATCCGAAGCAGGCTCCAGGCTCCAAGCTGTCAGCACAGAGCCTGATGTGGGGCTCAAACTCACAAACTGTGAGATCATGACCTGAGCTGAAGCTGGACGTTTAACCAACTGAGCCACTCAGGTGCCCTTAACATTCTTTTCTTTTTTTTTCTTAAGTTTTTTTAAATGTTTATTTATTTTTGAGAGAGAGAGAGAGAGAGAGAGAGCACGAGCATGAGTGGTGGAGGGGCAGAGAGAGAGGGAGACACAGATCCAAGGCAGGCTCCAGGTTCTGAGCTGTCAGCACAGAGTCCAACATGGGGTTTGAACTCACGAACTGTGAGATTTATGACCTGAGCCGAAGTTGGACACTTAACCAACCAAGCCACCCAGAAGCCTCTGGCAAGGTTTAACATTCTAAAGTCTACAAATGTCATAAACCATAAAACTGATAAAGAAGAAAAACCATGTAATTACCTCAACCACTGCAGAAAAAGCATACGTTCTTGATTAAAAATTCAACACCCATTCATGCTTTTAATAAACAGTAACTTCTGGCCTACTGTAAATTAAACACCAAAGTGTTGGTGAGGATGTAGAGAAAAATGAACCCTCGTGCACTGTTGGTAGAAATGCAAACTGGTGCAGCCACTGTGGAAAACAGTATGGAGGGTCCTCAAAAAATTAAAAATAGAATTACCATATGATCCAGTAATTCCACTACTGGGTATTTACCCAAAGAAAACAAAAACACTAATTTGAAAAGATAATATGCACCCCTATATTTATCGCAGCCTTATTTACAACAGCCAAGATATGGAAATAACCAAAGTGTCCATCAACAGATGAAAGGACAAGGAATATACAATGGAATATCAGCCATAAAAACGAATGAAATCCTGCCATTTGCAATAACATGGAAGGACCCTGAATGTATAATGCTAGCTGAAATCAGTCAGTCAGAAAAAGGCAAATACCATATGTGATTTCACACATATGTGGAACTTAAGAAACAAAACAAAGTCAAAAAAAGAGACAAACCAAAAAGTAGACTCTTAGACACAGAGAACAAACGTGGTTGCCAGAGGGATGGAGAGTAGGGGGAAGGGTGAAATAGATTAAGGAAGTTCAAAGTACACTTTGATGAGCACTGAGACATGTATTGAATCATTATATTGTACACCTGAAACTAATATAACACTGTATGTTAATTATGCTTGAATTTTTAAAAATGAAGTAATTATTGACAGGTAATGAAAAACTAGTAATGACAATAACTCTTGGCATGCTAGGGATTGAAAGGAATTTTCTCAACCTGAGAAAGGGTAACTGTAAAAAGCCTACAGCAATGTTACCCTTAACGGGGAAATGATGAAAACATTCCTTTTAAAACTAAGAAAAGATAAGGGTTCTCACTGTCATCACTTCTACTCAACTATTCAGCTTTGTGTGGAGGTACTAGCCAGTACAGGAGAAGAATAAAGACATAAGAAATTAAAGACTTAAGGATTAGAAAGGAATAACTAAAACTGTCATATCTACATAGAAACACGCACACACTACCTCCAGAAATGTTTAGAAATAAAAAGTTAAGGAGGTGGCTTTGTATATGGTTGATACACAAAAATCAATAGCATTTCTTTTTTGTTTAAATACATTTTTAAGTTTATTTATTTATTTGTCTATTTATTTAGAGAGAGAGCATGCGCACATGAGCAGGGGAGGGACAGAGTGAGAGAGAGCATCCCAAACAGGCTCCACACTGTCAGCACAGAGCTCCATGTGAGGCTCCAGCCCACAAACCAGGAGATCACGTGAGCCGAAATCAAGAGTCAGACACTTGGGGCACCTGGGTGGCTGAGTCGATTAAGCGTCTGACTTCGGCTCAAGTCATGATCTGGAGGTTCGTGAGATCCAGCCCTGCGTCGGGCTCTGTGCTGACAGCTGAAAACCTGGAGCCTGCTTTGGATTCTGTGTCTCCCTCTCTCTCTGCCCCTCCCCTGCTCGTGCTCTGTTTCTCTCTCAAAAATAAATAAACATTAAAAAAAAGAGTGTGACACTTACCCAACTGAGCCCCCCAGGCACCCTCAAGAGCATTTCTACACGGCAATTCAAACAACAAGAAAATTTCTTTTAAAAATGATAATATTTAAGTAACAAGTTTATTTAAAAGGCAAATTCTAAAAGAATAGATCAGGAAGTCTGAACAATTTGAAAGGAAAAAAGTTAGCAATTATTCCTAGTACTCCTAGTAATTATTCCTGAATGTGGGTTTATTCCTAATAGGAATAACTACAGTAACAACTCCCAGTACACTAGGGATTGAAAGGAATTTTCTTAACCTGATAAAGGGCATTTACAAAAACACAGCAGCATTATTCCTAATGGGAAAGTGATGAAAGCATTCCTTTTAAAATCAGGAACAGGACAGGGGTTCTCACTATTGCACACTATTCAACTGTTCAACATTGTCAGAGAGGTCCTAGCCAGAACAGTAAAAGATCAAAGATGTAAGAAATTAAACACAGAGAATTAGAGAGGATTTATTTACTCCTAGTAGGATGAAATCTATATATAACACCTACCTAGGAATAACTGACAAAAGATCTGCAATGTCTTTGTGTTAAAAATTATAAAAGGTTATGAAAGGACATTAAAGACGGGGCGCCTGGGTGGCTCAGTTGGTTGAGCGTCCAACTCTTGATTTCGGTGCAGGTCATGGTCTCACAGTTTGTGAGATCAAGCCCTGCAATGGGCTCTGCACTAGCAGCTTGGAGCCAGCTTGGAATTCTCTCTCTCCTTTCTCTCTGCCCCTCCCTTGCTTTCTGTCTCTCTCTGTCTCTCAAAATAAATAAACACTAAAAACAAAAAGTTAAAAAAAAAAAAGACATTAAAGAATATCCTTAAAAATGGGGAGCCCATGTTCATGGATGAGACGTTTCAATACCATAACTATCAATTCTGCCAAACTGATTCAAATTGATCAGTGCAATTCCAATCAAAATCCTTAACGGACTTTTTTAAATGTCAAAATTTACAAGCTGACTGTAAAATTTATATGAAAAATCAAGAGGTCAACACTACTCAACATACTCCTAAAAAAGGTAGAATTTGCGTAATAATATAGCATAATATAATCATAGAGCATGTTTGCATCGTTATAAAGCACAGTAATTAAAACTGCATTGCAGGTTAGACAAATTGATCAATGGAATAGAATAGACAGGCAAGGGGTATGGCACAAGTCAGTTAAGCGGCAGACTCTTGATTTGGGCTCAGGTCATGATCTCGTGATTTGTGAGATCAAGCCCCGTGCTGGGTTCTGTGCTGACAGTGCAGAGCCTGCTTGGGATTCTCTCTCTGCCCCTTCTCTGCTTTCTCTCTCTCAAAATAAAAAAAAAAAAAAACATAGAAAAAAAAAAAGAACAGAGACAAAGACACATTTTGCTATCTGACAGAAGCACACTGTGTATGGAGAAAGAAAGGGATTTTCTATAGTTCTGGTTCCATCATTTTCTATACATAAAATATTAAATTAGATTCCTACCTCACATCATACACAAAATCAATTCCAGGTAAATTTAGGGCTTAAACGTAAAAACCAAAATTCTACATTAACAGGAAAATGTAGTATAATATTTTTCTGACCCTGGGATAATGTAAGATTTCTTTTTTTTTTTTTTTTAAGTAGACTTCACACCCAGCACAAAGCCCAATGTGGGGCTTGACTCATGACCCCAAGATCAAGACCTGAGCTGAGATCAAGAGTTGGACGCTTAAACGACTGAGCCACCCAGGCGCCCCAACATTTCTAACAAGACAGAAAAATAAAGATCAGTAAAGTCAATCATATTAAAATTAAGATTAATTTTAAGACAATTAAGACAATTAAGATGGACAATTAAGATGTCCATCTTAAGACAACATAAAAAAAAATAAAAAGATAAAACACCGAAAAATATCTACAAACTATATGATCAAAACATTGATTTCATAAATAAAATTAATACAAAAAAACTTTTATAAATCGAAAAGAAATACACAGGGGCTCCTGGGTGGCTCAGTGTCAGGTTGTGAGTTTGAGCCCCACACTGGGTGTAGAGCCAACTTCAAAAAAGAAAATAAATAAAAACCAAAAACTTTAGGGGTGCCTGGGTGGCTCAGTCGGTTAAGCGTCCGACTTCGGCTCAGGTCATGATCTCGCGGTTCGTGAGTTCAAGCCCCGCGTCGGGCTCTGTGCTGACAGCTCAGAGCCTGGAGCCTGTTTCAGATTCTGTGTCTCCCTCTCTCTCTCTGACCCTCCCCCATTCATGCTCTGTCTCTGTCTCAAAAAATAAATAAACGTTAAAAAAAATTAAAAAAAAAAAACACTTTAAAAAAACAAAATAATTTTTGCCTTACCATACATACATACATATATGTGTGTGTGTGTGTGTGTGTATGTATATATATATATATATTTTTTTTCTTTCTGTTACGTATTTTTAATTTTTTTTTTCCAACGTTTATTTATTTTTGGGACAGAGAGAGACAGAGCATGAATGGGGGAGGGGCAGAGAGAGAGGGAGACACAGAGTTGGAAACAGGCTGCAGGCTCTGAGCCATCAGCCCAGAGCCTGACGCGGGGCTCGAACTCACGGACCGCGAGATTGTGACCTGGCTGAAGTCTGACGCTTAACCAACTGCACCACCCAGGCGCCCGTTACGTATTTTTAAAAGCAAGAACATGGTAAACACAACATATAGGTCAAGGGGAGACTGTGAGAAGTGAGGAAATGGAGTGAGGAAGAATTCAGTGTTTGATGCTGGTTATTGCCAAGGCATGTAGTGGCTTCAGGAGCACGTATATTATAAAAAAAATACAAAAGAAAATAAAGCTGCCCAATAGTTGCAAGTCTGTGTACCTAAAATACTTTAACTGCCACATCCTACACACACAGACACACACACACACACACACAGAACTGAAAACAGCACACAAGACCATCCTTTCTTCTTCCCCACACCCCTACCTGCGTCCGAGCATTGAGCAGCTGCTGGAAACTCTCAACCTCTTTGCTGTCATCTGCAGCCCGCTCCTAAGGGACGACAAAGGGAAATCTCAAGTGTGGGGAGAAGCAGCCCTTCACTTCAGGATATCCCCTTCCTTCCGCATTTACTGTACTTGGCCAGGCACTGTGCCAGACGCCAAGAACAAAACATGGAACAAAACCAACATCATGTCTGTCCTCAGGGAGCTAACAGAGCAGTGGGGGAAGCCAAACTCTCCGGGTGGGGAGGAAGGGAGAAGCAGTGTCTGTACCATCAGTACACCCAGCATCATGTCGTAGTTGTTGATCAGGAACACCAGCTGCTCCTTCCTTGAGGAGAACTCAGCTGCCACCCGGAGGACAAAATTCTCCACTTCCACCTGGAAAAGTCAGAAGAAGGAGGTGACACAAGTGGAGGCAAGGGCGCACGGCCCTCCTCACACTCAGGTGGCTGCGGCAGCTGGGCTGCTGGGAAGGCTGTCCTGCCCGCCCTCACCTGTAGCTGTCCCAGCAGCTGCATCGTCCGCTCGTTGGGAATTGTCTGATTGATGCTGACAAGAGCAGAGGAGAATTCTGCATATCGGCGTGTGATCTTGGGGAGACAGAGTAGGAAGAAAATTCACACCAACCCCCTGCCCGAGTCCCTGGGAGCTGGCCAATTAACCTTTATGACTCCTACCTCCCATCCCTCTAACCAACAGTGCCCAGCTCACCCTGAGTTCACGCGCACTCCTACACTGCCCCCTCACACAGTGTGCCCAAATATCCAGCCAGGCCCACAACACAACTGGACACCTGGCCAACTCCACAGTGAAGCTAAGAGCCCTGCCTTTCAGAACCCCTTTGTTACCCTTGTCCTGTCTTACATAGTGGGGCCGAGTATCCAGCCCCCCAAGGCGCTGAGGGTCAGTGCTTCGGACACTCTGGACGTTCATCTCCAGGATCAGCTCAAACCGTGGCCAGAGCAAGGCAAGCACCTGCTCCCAGTACCTGCAGGCTTAATCAGAATCAGAGATCAGCTGGCAAGAAACAGGGGGGTCGTGAGGAGCAGTGGGTCATGTATGGAATTGTTGAATGACCATATTGTGCACCTGACACTAATAGAATGCTATATGTTAGCTAAATGGAATTAAAATAAAAACTTAAGAAGTCAGTAAGAAATGGGGGGGGGCAGGGGAAGAGTTTCTGTGGGGGGGAACCCAATTAACAGCTGATGGCTGGTGGAAGCAGGACTGGTATGAAAGGTGAATCAGAAAGCAGTACTATCTCCAGGCAGATTAATGGGAGTAAGAATCAGGTATCAGGTCAGTAGCAGTCCAAAGGTCAGGGCAGGGTCATGTAAGACTATGGGTTCAAGGGCAGTGGGCATCAAGGACCAGAACTCAGTGACCTGTCCAGGGCAGGAACATCCCTCTTCGCTGCAATGTTGCGGAATCGGAGAACAATGTGGATACAGAGAAAAACAGCAATGGCATCGTAGCAGTCAGTGAGATAGGACTCCAGGTGTTTCTATGATTCAGGGACAAACAGAAGATTGGAAAAGAATGTTACTGTGTCATTCCCAGCGGCTATGGACAAATGCATGTGCTCCTATGGGGAGGTGGCACTGGAAGGAAGGGAGGGAGAGGTGTGATCTCTCAGGAAATGCTCCCTCCTTCCCTGTCCACTGGCCACTCACATGGTCCTGCTGCCTTGCCCATCAGGATCTATGATCACAAGCCCATCACAGCAGAATTCAGGGCTGAGCACTATTTCGGGGGCCCCTCTGTTTTCAGATGTTACTGCCTGAGTGTGGGTCAGTAGTAGGGGTAACCTCAGGACCCCAAGCTTTGAGGGTTTCATATACTCTGCAAGTACGAGGTTTAGACATTTTAGAATAAGGAAATCCTGGTTTCAGTACCACCACAGCTAGGACTCCACTAAGGTGTTAAAGAGGACTGAGGACAAAGAGGTCTAAGGGCACAGGAGCTGGAGATCTCACCAGGGTCATGCTGAGTGTACGGCCCATGACAGCATTGAAGAGCTCGTGAGCAGCCGAGCCAGACACAACAAAGAATTCACAGATGAAAAGATATTCACGGCAGGAATTGTCCAGGAGGGCGTAGTGCTGGCTGCGGAAGAGGGCCTCGAAGGGATACTAGGATGGGAGGGGTAAAGAAGAGAAACAGAAGGGATGGATCCCAACACTGACTCCCCAGAGACAGAGCTGGAAAACCATTGAGCCTGGGTAATGAGAGCTCAGGAGGCCCTTCCCATCTGACCCAAGTGCAGACTGAGAAAGAGCAACCTGAATGTGTACTGAAAGGAGGAGGGGGGACAAGGGGCACAAGAGAAGAACCTACCCCCACCTGCCGTTTTTATGCGTGCATTCACCTCCACAACCTGCCTCATGACATGTCACGCCCCTCAGCCAGTCTCTCCCTCTATATGCCCCAAAGTCAACAGTCTTAACCCTCCTCATATCACAGAACGCTCGGGTGACCTGAGAAGGCCACTCCCAGTTCTAAGGAAATTGATACGGGGACCTACAGCATGGGTGGCTTTGCCCAGTCTGGCCTCCCCCACCCAAGGCTCAGCGTCCCCTCGTGACAGACTCTTGTTCCTTCTCCTACCCTCTGTTCTCCCCGCTGTGCAGTGTGGGGCACCAGGATGGGGGCCTCCAGTTCAGTGGGGGAGATGACAGAGCCCCGAGTCCCCAGGGTGAAGATGGTGTTCCTGCTGCGGAGGGAAGGCTTCGAGAAGAATCGTGAAGGGTCAGGGAAAATAATAAGATCACAACTGTGACAGACTCAGAGACCCAGTGCCTTCAGGGACTGGAGGCAGCTAGACACAGCCTAGATGTCCTTCCTTCCCAGTACCAGGACCTCACTCTACCTGATACTTGTGAATGGGCTTCAGAGAGCTTCTATCCTCCCTGATACCATATGCAAAACCATGTGTCAAAATGATGTGTGCCTTTTTCTGGGGAGGAAGGCCACAGCCTTCATCACATTCACAAAGGTTTTGGTTACAAAGAAAAAGGCAAGAAGCAATGCCTTTGAGGCTGAGCTGGAAGTACCCTCCCTGTCAAGGGCTAGTATGTGGGTTCCTCAGGTCTAGGATATCTTTCTTTGCTGTGTCTTCCACGCCCATTAGATCATCCTTCTCAGCCACTTCCTCGTACTAGAAAAAAGAGAAAAGAGAACTGGTAACCATCTCTTCCTATACGATAAAAAATTTTTGTCTACTGTCCAGCCTTGCCCAGAGGTGGTCCCTCTTCCCAGCCCACGTTCCTAGGAATGCCTCTCTCCCTGGCCTCACCTGCACCTTCATGAGCCGCCCCAGGTAAGAGCGATAATAAGACAGGTAGATCTTGCTCAGTGTTTCCACATATTCATCCCTGATCTCCTTTGCTGTTGCTCGTTCATTGCCCAGTAGAAACTGATAGAAGAACCTGGAGGGGCCAGGGATGAGTCAGTATCCCTGCCTCCCCAAGAAAGCAGACACTACAATGGGCTGCTCAATACTTCAGAGGCCATCCTGAGCCCTTCCTTCAGGTGGTGACCTGTATTTCAGCAGTGCCGTCTGGGGGATCTGATAGTTGGTCATTGGTTTTCTGAAGGAATAAATCTTCTGCAGGATGAATTCTCGGATCTTCGTCACTGCCTAGACACGGGGGACCAAACACAGGGCATGAAGCTGCAACCTTATTACTGTTCAGGAAGTGGTGGGGGAAGTACCAAATGTTAAATATTGGAGGATGAAGGGTAGAGAATACCTCTTCAGTATTTCTTTAAATTTTCAGGGGAATCCAGAGACGTGAGGATGAGGTCTGCCAGGTAAAGGTAGGGTGAAGTTTTGGGGAAAAGCTACAATGAGCGCTGCCAGGGAAATCTAAGTTGAAGGTGTCAGGAAGAGTATTATCATCTCTGGGCTATCATCCCCATCTCTCACCTTGACCCGGAGCCGGTCGAGTATGCCTCTGACATCTGCACAGGCTGCTGTGCCTCTAGCCTCCTGCTCTCGGACTGCAGCTGCCTTGGCATCCAGTTCCTGTAGCTGTTCCAGGAACCTGGGCTCTGTCACTGGGGCCTCCAGAATTGCCCTGGGTAGCAGGGATGGGTGGAAGGGGTTAGGAGGGAGACCCAGACATCCCTAGACCCCAAGCCGTATCCCTTATATCCACCGTCTCCTCTCCCTTCTCACACTGTATCACGTAGTCAGGATACATGCACAAAGTTCCTGGAACCTCTCCCCCTGCTCCCATGCCCATAAGCCTTGAAACTGCTCACTACATGCCTCACCCTGGATGATTCCTAATCTTGGATGCCTAACGCATGCATCAAGATTGAAAGGGCTGTCAACCCACCCAACAGTTTCTGGAAGACACCTGATGACATGAAGCCAGGAGACCCACGTGATAAGTAAGGTAGGTCACCCCAGCCCATCTACCTGCTATAGACATTGTGACTCTTCAAACTGGCAACTCACGTGATCAGAGCAGAGGGCACTATCAGACCATCGACAAGTTCCCCAAGTTTCCCCCGAACTGCCTGGCGGTTTCGAAGCCGAATGTTCATGGCTCCTGACTGTTCCTGCAGTGTCCGGATCTCAGAGCTGATAGAGCTGAGGTCACTCTGAAAAGCTCCCAACATCTGCTCCATGCGCTGGGGGGAGGACAGAGATGTTGCTGGAGCACCACAGGGTAGGTAGGGGACAAATGGGCCACCTAAGTTTATTGAAGTCTTCAGTATCAGTCCATGAGGGTAGCAGGTGATGAGGTAAAAAGCACCCCAAAGGTCACTGGCAAGCAACATTAGTTATGGCAGTAACAACAAGAAAGGCTGCTGAGGTCACCCTGAAAATGAATCTAACTATCCCCATCTGAGGCTGATGACCTAAAGAATGGCACCAGACACCATGATCTGGTTCAGGGTTATTAGGGATCACAGGTCATGGTCACTAACCTCAAGAACAGCATCGCAGGCTGTAATCTGGTTGTGCAGAGATGCTATGTTCTCACTCTCTTGGATATCTGACCCACAAAAAGTCAAGGGGCCTCACCATAAAGTTGGAGATTCTCAGACCTGCAGGACCTCTCCAGTTTCTCCCTGAGATGACAGAAACTTCAGAGAGAAGATGTCAGCCCCCATCCCCACCCCAGGCTGCCTGCACCATACTCCACAAAATCCCTATTTTAATAACATCACCCATTTTCTCTACTGGAGGATACAATCCCGAATGGACTTCTGCTCAATCTGCTGTAGCTCCAGCTCAACCTGCTTTGAATAGTGTCGGAGATCCACGCCCTGGGAGAACAGAAACATGGCAGCTTAGGAGAAAGTCACAGTGAAGGGACACTGGGACAGAATCAACACAGGACTAAAGAATAAGACACCAGGGTAACATTATAAGTCCAAGAGACTGTTTCCTTTTTTAATTATTTGAAGGGAGGGTAAGTGGAGGGGCAGATCAGTATAGCCGAAAGCCTTACCGTTTTAAGAGCTTCCTTTACTAATTCATCCTCCAGATTTGCCTGAATGTGAACTGGAAATAGAAGTTTATCGTAAGGGTCCAGCTCCACAGCTCCCTCCCCCAACTGAACATCTGTCCACCAATCCCAGCCTTATTATTTCCAGCCCCCTTGCCTCTCAGATCCTCATAAGCAGTCTGCATCCACCTCTATCACTTACCATCCACTTCATCCAGGATGAATTCATCAGAGGAGATGTCCAACTCTCCAAGTTGCAATGGCTCCTGAAGACCAGGACCACCCCCCTGGAGAGGGACAAGTTAATGGGAAAGGACACAGGAAGAACATAGGGAGAACAAATATAATGGGATAATCTGCAAACCTTCATGGCATGGTGGGAGAGGGGAGAGGAGGACGGGCCGGAGTTTACTAGGGAGCCATAGGTACTGAGTCAAAAAATTCCAAGAGTTTCACATTGTACCCAATCTACTACTTGGGGCTTATAGGTAGGGAATACGACAAAGAAACAGGCAACCCACGGAGAGTAGAGGTGTCCCAATGGGAAAAATCAGGAGTTGCAGAGGACAGAGCAAAACTTACAGTTGAATGCAGGCTCTTCCAGACTCCTGCTATCTCAAGTGTTCTATCAACAATCCCTCTGGGGAGCACCAGCCTTTCTAGAAACGTCAGCTAACACATAGCTTTTACCTGCGTGCCAGGTGCCACCCTTCATATACTCATTCATCTCACCATAATAATCAACAATCTATATGGTACGTCTTATTATTTCGTTCACCTTATATGTGTATAAAGCACGACCGAGAGACTGGTTAACTTGCCCCAAGACACACAGCGTGTAAGTGGCAAAACTGGAATTGGAACCCAATCTGACTATAGAAGCCATGTTCTTAACCTTTACACTACACTGCTTCTCCATCCTGCCCCCAAATCTGGAAATTAATTGAAATTGTGCCTCTGGGAAATTGACTCTTGGCCACTCTGTTTCCGGCTCAGACTCAAGTCGGGTCCCAAGGAGGGGGTATGGAAAGCCAAACAGGTAGCATCATCGGTAGCAGTCGGGCTCCCACCCTTGTGCCTAAACCCAGCCCAGGCCTTTCTGACTCGAGGACGACCGGACAAGACTCCGTAAGAGAAAGAGCCCCGCGTTCTCACCAGCGGGCCCTCCTCCTCCTCCAGATCTGAGGCCCCAGCCCGCAACATCAGCTCTCGGGCAGCTGCCGCCATGGTCGCAGCGGCGGCCATTCCGCGCAGCCTCACTTCCGGCAGCTGTCAGTCGCCGAGTCCGTCCCTGGAGTGGAACTACAAATTCTAGAAGGCCTTGAGGAGCGCGAAATCGTTCCCAGATATTTGAATTAAGTTGTTTGACTCCAACCTTCCCTCTTCAGCCCTAACCACTTCACCCAACTGAAAACGGGAATTGGAAGTCTTAAGCACTATCCCATCCCGGAACGTTTGCCGCTCTCACACCAAAGAACTTTACGAATTGCAAAGGGAGGCAGCACCGGAAGTTGTAGCCAACAATAGCGACTCCCAGAAGTCGACTAGGCTCTGGCACAATTTCCTGAAGCGCTCCTGCAAGATAGCTCCGCCTCTTCCGTCTGGTAGCTATATAAGGGTACAACGTCACTTCCGTTCTCTCTTCCACAGGAGGCCTACACGCCGCCGCTGGGGCCGCCGCCATGGTAAGCTTGGGGTTAGTGGCGGGATCTGGCGACATCGGAACTGGGACACAGAAAGTCTGCTATTAGGAGGCCGCAAACGGCCTATTCTCCGGGTTCGTAACTTTCTGTGTGAGTCTTTGGATGGCGCCCCCCGGGGAAGAATAACTAAAGACATCTGGGGAGTGGGCCAAAGGAAGAGTCCCTCCCAGAGCGCTCGAAAGCGGCGAAAAGGTTGGGCGTGAATGGGGACCTCCAGTGTCTGCCACTCAGAGTGTACTTTTGGGAACGGGCAGAAGACCTCCCCCCTCGTAAAGGTTGCGTTTTCCTGGACCTGAACACTTCATGTCCTGTTGTCTGCAGCACTGAGGAGAGTTTGTTGTGAAAAAACTGAAGGGGGGGGGGGTCGTTGCTCCCTGTGTGACAAGCTTAACGTTACTGTTTGATGGTAGTTCATTCGTGATGTCTGGTTTCTCCCCCAATCTGTCAGTCTCTAGTAATCCCTGAGAAGTTCCAGCACATTTTGCGAGTACTCAACACCAATATCGATGGGCGGCGGAAGATAGCCTTTGCCATCACTGCAATTAAGGTAAAGTAGGGTAAGGAATGGAGACTGAAAATGATACTTAGGTTAAGACAGCTGTAAGTGAGGCAGGGTTGAAGAAACACCGTCCCAACTAGCTGGGTAAAAACAAAAGAATGGTTAAAAGAGTGATTAATTCCCCTAATCCCTCGCCACATTTACCCCAAAAGGTAAGTAAAGAAAGCCAGAGAACAGTCTGAGTAGAAGCCAAGATACTTTTAGGGGAAAGGGAGTAGGTTCCCTTGTCTACCAGAATTCACTAAAATTTTACTGGACCATCAGCCATGATCCTCTTGTGAGGTTTGTTCTAAATTTGGTTTCTGATTCCTACAGGAGTGCATCATAACAGCAGCCATCACTGTGGGAATACATACACCCTAGAAATTGTATAATTGCACATGGGGGGGGGGTACATAGAAATGCCAACAGATTCCCAGCATGAAGAAACCAATAGTTGGGAAGTAGGAGGGTGTCACTACATCATGAGCAGGTTGTTTAACTCTGATGCCGGAGGTGAATGAAACGCATTTCCTGTTTCTGTTGATGGGAACAAGTGTTTGGTTCATTCTGTGAATTAGGTCAGGGAGCACAGGCTTGGATGATTCCCTTCACCAACCTGATGAACTGGCCTTCCAGATGGAGACATTATTCTATTGTATTTTTTGGCCCATACGTATAATTGTGGAATGGCTGAGTGTGTTTTCTCCCCTTCTGTGGACATCATGGGGGTGGGTATAGTCCCTGTCTTGCTCACAATCCCCTGCTTCTGGTGCATAATTGGTGTATTTATGCAGTGTTAGGGAATGGATCCAGGATACTGTAGCCTGGTTTCAAAAAATTTAAAGGAGACAAATATAAAATAACTTGTTAATTTAGAATTGTATATCCTAGCTTTGATTCATCAGATCAAATTCCTTTGCTTTTTCATGTTATACTGCAGGAAGCACAGCTTTCGTTTTTTCTTAAACGGTGTATAAAAAGATTGCTTTCTTTGGTTATTATGTGAAACTAGTAAGATGGTGTAAAATATAGTACCTTTTTCAAGCGTTGGTATGAGGCTAAAATGGGATAGTGAATACAGACAGGCACAGCATAGAGATGTATATGGCAGGCTCAGTTCCAGGCAATAAAGTGAGTCAAATGAATCTTTTGGTTTCTTGTTGCATATGCAAGTTATATTTACACTGTAGTCAATATTAAGTGTGTAGGATTATGTCTAAAAAAATGTGTGTACCTTGATTTAAAAATACTTTATTGCTGGAAGAAATGCTAATCATGAGTTTTCAAGGAGTCATAATCACAGATCACTATAATGACTATAATGTTTAACTAAAAAGTGAAATATTGTGAGAATTACCAAAATGTGACACCAGCACAATGCTTTTAGGAAAATGGCACCGATAGATTCATTTGACACAGAATTTGCCATAAGCCTTCATTGTGTAAAAGAACAAAAACCACAATACCTGCACAGTGCAATGAAATGAGATGTGCCTGTATAAAAGATGGTGATGACTAATGGAATGCTTGTGTTAATCCCTTTCTCTCTGCCTCTTTGAAATTAACTGGTTTTGTATTTACTTTCATTAAATATGTGTTTGTAGTCCACTTAACAATTTAACCAAAGGACTCAAAGGTAATTTGTGAGTTTTGCAATAAGTCTCTTATTACACTTTGCTTATCACTGGGAAAGGTTATTCCTAGAGATAGATGATACAGAGGTTTTTGCTAATTGTGTGGAGAGCCAGCAAATGCACCTAGCTCTTTGGTGAGAGAACTAAAGCTTGGAGAGGGTCTTTTCTAAGGATCCAGAATGGGGGGGGGGGGGAGGTAATAATTAGAAACTGGAAGAAAGTGGAGGCTGGGTATGAGGAGGGATTCCTCAAAAAAAAAAAAATGTTAAGATTAATTGGATGGGGAAGGATGAAGAATGGAAACTGACTCAAGCAGAAGAGGATATTGAGAAATAATACAGATCTTATCAGATTATTGTATACCAACGATCCTTTCCTAATTGTTTTGTTTCCACTTGAAGACTTTTGCTGTGTCTATTTAAGGTTGGCTGGTTTTCTGCCTTTCCTCTAAATCAGGGTGATACTGCCATCTGTGGGTTACTTGGAAACCTGGGAAGTAACCCACTGGCCATGTTTGAAGAATTCAGGTCCTGTCCCATGAGTAACACCGCATTAAATACTTTCTGAGAGTAATATTAATTTGGTGCCAACTCTTCTATTATATGGTCTAGGCCATTGGGCTACAAATAATGAGTGATGGTCCCCTGAGTATACTCTTCTGGATGGAGAAAACAGAGGTGGTCTCCTTGGCTGAGAAAGGGGGATCTAGGGTCCTAACTTAGGAAGTTGGCGAGTTTGTATCAGTCTGCAAACAGGGCTTTCAAAAATTTTAGCTTAACAGCAACTTTTTAACTTGATTATGGAAAAATTTTAACATTGAAAAGTAGAGGGCAGAAAATTACTAGCCCCTATGAATATCGTCTAAAAATATGAACTCTTGTTTTATCTACACTCTTCCCTATCATTTTAAAGTAAACCTCAGACATACTATTTTATCTGTAAATCTTTTGTTTTTTTCACATTTATCTGTTTCGAGGGAGAGAGAATGCCAAACAGGCTCTGCACTGTCAGCGCAGAACCCTATGCGGGGCTTGAACCCACAGACTATAAGATCATGACCTGAGCCGGAAGTCAAGTTGGACGCTTAACTGAGTCACCCAGGCACCCCTATCTGTAAATGAGAGGCTTAGACTTTAATATCTTCTGATAATTTGATATTCCAGGTCATTTCTTACAGAGAGGAAATAAGTCTTCGTTTCCTGGGGCTACTGAAACAAGCTACTTCTTGGCTTAAACCAACAGAAAACTTATTCCTATAGTTCTGGAGGCCAAACATCCAAAATCAAGGTGTGAGCTCCCTCAGAAGGCTCTAGGAATCCATCTTCTGGTGGTTGCCAACAGTCCTTGCTATTTCTTGTCTTGTAGCTGTGTCGCTCTTCTTATTACATGGCCTTTGCTCTGCGTCTTCTCTTTTTGTGAGGATACTAGTCATTGGATTCAGGGCCTGCACTAATCTGGTCTAACCTCATTTTAACTAGGTATATTTGGAATGACCGTTTTTCCAGATAAGGTCACATTCTAGGTGGACATACAGTGGAGTGAGGGGAGGGGCACTATTCAACCTGGCACACCATCCTTCACCATTCAGGTGCAAGTTTGGGTGGCAAAGTACCCGTGTTGATGCCGGCACAATGCCACCAGTGTGTTAGTTTTCTTGAGTTTGGTTTGGGTGGTTAGCTCCCTGTGGCCTGCTCATCTCTGAGCACAGACCATCAAGTTTGTGATCTTAGAAAACTAATCATTGCGATGAGGTGACCTGCCCAAAGGACTATGGCCCTTAGAGACCCAGAGCACCACAATCCCACCCCTTGATCAACCCTATTACCCCAAAAGTCCTTACTCTTGCTGCTGCATCCACGTTGAGAGCCAAGCCATTGGTCCTCCACAACGCAGAGACTAGAAGGTACCATTCTTGGGTGCTGCTGCAGTGTCTTAAGAGCCATCACTTGATGAATGTATGTGTTGAGCAGTATGAAAAGATGTGCTTTCTTTTGGACCCGCTCCTGAATAAAACCTTTTCTGTTTAATGGTTAGGCTTTGTATCTAAAAAAGTATAGTGCGGTGGGTGGTTGCAGGCTGAATAGTGGGGCTTACAAACAATAAAAAAAAAAAAATCAGACTCAACCCCAAATTACAAAACCTCTCCTCAGGGTGTAGGGCGAAGATATGCTCATGTGGTGTTGAGGAAAGCAGACATCGATCTCACCAAGAGGGCAGGAGAGCTCACTGAGGATGAGGTGAGGACAAGGAAGGGGGTGCTGTGGGCTGGGCCTGCCTTGGAAGGGAGGCCATCTGTATCTGACCTTTGTCCTGCTTGACAGGTAGAACGTGTGATCACCATTATGCAGAATCCACGCCAGTATAAGATCCCAGACTGGTTTTTGAACAGACAAAAGGATGTGAAGGATGGAAAATACAGCCAGGTGTGTATTGAAATGGGAGAGATTAGAGAAAGGCAGGGTGTCCCATTAGAATTAGTCCTAGGAGGTCAGTGGGTAAAACGTTGCTCTTCCAAATCCAGGTCCTGGCCAATGGTCTGGATAACAAACTCCGTGAAGACCTGGAACGACTGAAGAAGATTCGGGCCCACAGAGGGCTGCGCCACTTCTGGGGGTGAGTGGGGTGGGAGTCTCCTCTCCCTGCCTGCCCTTAGACTCCCAGAGGTTTCTCATGCCCCCCAAGTGTTTCTTTTATGTTGTGTATGACCTGTGACCTTTCTCTCTTCTCACCTGCAGACTTCGTGTCCGAGGCCAGCACACCAAGACCACAGGCCGCAGGGGCCGCACCGTGGGTGTGTCCAAGAAGAAATAAATCTGTAGGCCTTGTCTGTTAATAAATAGTTTATACACCTAAGTCTTCTTTGTATGTAGTTCTCTCCTTTATTCTGGGGACACTGATCCGGAAAGCTACCACAGTGGGCCCTTTGGGTGTTTCTCCTCTCAGTTGATGGCCTCACTCAGCTACCCAAACCAGGTGCCCTGGGTCTAGGGTAAAGCAATGGCGTTGCTACTCCCCGTCCTACCAGAAGTGGCGCACCCTCTTTGGTTCCCACCCTCTAAGGTGTGAGGTAGAGAAAACACTCGGCCTAGGAGGGGAGCCTAAGCCAATTTCAAGACAACCAAGGCTCTCGGGTTAGCGCGTGGGGCGGTGTGGCAAGTGAGAGTACCACAGGTCTTGACCAAACCTCGGTTTCTTAAGGAAAAAAAGAAGTGGCCCGCGGAGACCCGGAGAGTTGTGAGCTTCCCCTACCGAGGCAACCCTATAAATCGCTGACCCGGAAGAGCTGGGCTCCGCAGCAGAGCGAGGGGGCGCTTGCGTACTTGGGGAGGGAGGCCGCGGCTGGTAGGCTGCCCCGCGCCCGCCTCTGCGTACGAGGCACACTGATCCGAATCCCATTCGCGGTCGCACAGAAGCCCCGCCACCGGTATTTCGCTTGCCTCTACGCTTCCGGGAAGGCGGTGTGCACGCGCCACTACACTCTCCGAGGGAGGAGGGCGGGACCCAGCCGCCACCGCGGGTGGAGGAGGGGCGACTGGCGCTGTGGCGAAACCCCGCCATGGAGCCGAGCTTTGGGACGGCGGGGCCCCGACGACAAGGTAACCTCCCCGCAGCTCCGGCTGTGCTACCCCACACCCCCCGCGGCCGCGCCGCCTCCTGGGCTTAGGCGCCCCCACCCCGCTCCCGGCGCCGGTACTGGCCGCGCGCTCCATCCCAGGCGTGGCCGGTTACGGACCCAGATCACGGAGATCTGGGGCTTCCGCACTCTAACCGCCCCCATCTTTCCCTCTAGGTCCCTTCTGATTACGCCACACCATGCCCCTCAGCCTCTTCCGGCGCCTTCTCCTTGCTGCCTTGATGCTGGTGATTATTTGGACCCTTTTCGGGCCCTCAGGCATCGGGGAGGAGCTGCTGAGCCTCTCACTGGCCTCCCTGCTCCCGGCGCCGGCGTCCCCAGGGCCGCCCCTGGCCCTGCCCCGCCTCCTGATCCCCAATGAGGAGGCATGTGGGGGTCCCGGCGCCCCACCCTTCCTGCTCATACTGGTGTGCACGGCCCCAGAGAACCTGAACCAAAGAGACGCCATTCGGGCTTCGTGGGGCGGGCTGCGCGAAGCCCGAGGGCTCAGGGTGCAGACACTCTTTATGCTGGGAGAGCCAAGTTTGCGGCATCCCACCAGGGAATCCCACGAGATCGACCTGGCACGAGAGGCAGCGACTCGGGGAGACATCTTGCAGGCGGCTTTCCGGGACTCTTACCGGAACCTTACTCTCAAGACTCTCATCGGGCTGAGTTGGGCATACAAACATTGCTCCATGGCCCGCTACATCCTCAAGACGGATGATGACGTGTTTGTCAACGTCCCTGAACTGGTATCGGAGCTGGTTCGGCGAGGGGGCCGTTGGGAACAATGGGAGAAAAGCATGGAGCCTCCAAAAGAGAATACGTTTGAAGATGAAGAGTGGGAAGAAAGGTCCATCTTCAGGGGCCAGCCAATGCCTCTTTTGTACCTGGGCCGTGTGCACTGGCGGGTGCACCCCTCTCGGACACCAGGGAGCAAACACCAGGTATCAGAGGAGCAGTGGCCTCCCACCTGGGGCCCCTTTCCACCCTATGCCTCTGGCACAGGGTATGTGCTGTCAGCTTCTGCCGTGCAGCTCATCCTGAAAGTGGCCAGCCGGGCACCCCCTCTACCACTGGAAGATGTCTTTGTGGGGGTAAGTGCCCGACGAGGAGGCCTCACCCCAACCCATTGTGTCAAGCTGGCTGGGGCCACCCACTACCCCCTGGACCGGTGCTGCTATGGGAAATTCCTGCTGACATCCCACAGGTTGGACCCCTGGAAGATGCAGGAGGCCTGGAAGCTAGTGGGAGGCTCTGAGGGAGAAAAGACTGCACCCTTCTGCTCCTGGCTCCAGGGAGCCTTGGGCATCCTGCGGTGTCGGGTAATAGCCTGGCTTCACAGCTGACAGTGTCTGGGGCCACAGCAGAGTGAGGAGCTCAGGGTCTAGCCAGCACCCCTCACAGCCGTCTCTCGCCCAGGCCCACGGCAGGGGCCCTAGCTGGCTACAGATGGCCACTTTCCGCTATCAGATGCTCAGTCTATCACTGAAGATAGAGAAATCGAGGGGCCTGGCCTGCCAGCCCCAAAGATGGTCACCAGGAAGAGCAAAACAATGCTGGGGTTGTTCTCTCCAGCCATAGGAGAGGGGCACAAGCTCCTCAATAAACTTGTCTCTCTACCTCTTCGAGTACAGCGTGGTCGTCACCAGGAGTCCAAGAACACATACCCGGGGAGCCTGGAGACTGCCAGACCATGCTGGATGGGAAGGACCTCTCCAGGGACATGGGAAAGAGAGGAGGAAGGGCCCTAAAGAACAAGGCTAAGGCTGTAGTGACGAGATATGAGGTGGGGGTAGAAGCAGGACACCGTGACCCCTCAGATCCTAGAGTAGTCCCATGCTGGGCAAAGGAAGGAGAACAGGTCCTGAGAATGATCTAGACACATTATCCAAAAAAACCCCACCTTCTTCTTTAATCCCAACCCAGCCCAGGAGCCAGCTGTCCCTACCCAGCTGGGGAAGGGGCATACTGCCCCCTCCTTATTCTAAGGAATAGGGTCATTTCCCCACGGGCAGTCGTGGGGGAAAGTGTTGCTCTCAGGCCAACCTTGGGCACGGCTCAGCGCAGAAATCTGTCCAGGGCAGATGGTCGGGCCCTCGTGGGCTTGGCCTTCTTCTCTTGCTTCTGCGGCTGCTGCTCAAGGCTCTGTCGGACTTTATCCTGGGTGGTGAGAGGGCGGCAAGGTGAGAAGTGGCAGGCTGGCAAGGGCAGAGGCCCACGGGACACCTGGTCCACCCCCCCAGTGATCATTTACCCGGTGCTCCTCATCCATGACCTTCCTCTTCCTCTTCACCAGGCTTGCTGTAGAACTGCGGCCCTTCTGCTTTGGCTTTGGCTGGAAAGGAGCCTTGGCCTCGGGGTCATAGCCCTAAGAGAGGAGACAAGGGTAAAATCCATAAGAGCCTCAGAGACCAGGAACCGTGGCAGTACCATGTGCTGTGCCGTACTTCTGGGGACATGGCACGGGGGAGGCTGTGAAGGGGGGGAAGGGCCTGGGCACTTGGGCCTGGTTCATACCAGCCTCTCTATCCGCTCCTTCTTTTCTTGCTCCAAAGAGATGACATCAACCTCTGCCAGGGCTCGTGGGTCCAGACAAATGAGCTCTGCAGGTACCTGGAGGTGTCACGGAGGGACAGGAATGGGTAAGGAACCATAGGAGCCACAGGAGGATGATCCAAAGAGGGACAGAAGCCAGGGGGCTGCTGAATCCCACTCTTCCCAAGACTCCCGGGGCCATGGGGAGCTTTTCCTACCCCCAGCCCAAACCACATGCAGGTACATGCTCACCTTCTCCAGCAGGGCCTTCACCTCCCACTCCTGGCGCTGCTTTTGGCTTCTGTAAGGATTACTCTCCAGGCCGTCAAAGTTGGGCTCAGCAGCCCCTAGAAAGAGGGAGAAGCGGGGCGCCTGGGTGGCTCAGTCGGTTGAGTGTCCGACTTCAGCTCAGGTCGCAATCTCACGGTTCATGAGTTCGAGCCCCGCGTCAGGCTCTGGGCTGATGGCTCAGAGCCTGGAGCCTGCTTCCGATTCTGTGTCTCCCTCTCTCTCTGCCCCTCCCCCATTCATGCTGTCTCTCTCTGTCTCAAAAATAAATAAACATTAAAAAAAAATTAAAAAAAAAAAAAAGAGGGAGAAGCATGGAGCTATAAACAGAACCACGTCCAGCTGCTCCAGCCCAACCAAGCCCTTTTGCTCCTGGCTATCACAAGCCAACCCACACTTCCATCCAGAGTTCATTCACTGGACCCCATCCTCTGGCCCACTCACCAGGTACCAGCATGCTGGTGATGCCCCCAGTGTGCCCCACCCCCAGCACATCTTCAAAGGGGCAGAAGTGAAGGCCATGCACGTGGCCTGAGAGCCGGTGGGTGAGGTAAGGCTGCTCCAGGGAGGGCAGGCTGGCCTTGCCCTGCCCCGCCCATATGTTGACCACATCACCCATGCCTGCAGCCAGCAGTCCCCGCTGGGAAAAGACCAGGTGCCCTGCTCCCTGGGGCAGGGTCCGAGCACTCAGAGGCTGGAACGTCCCTCGTAAATCAAAGATCTTCAGCTGGTGGTCCAGGCCAGAGGTGGCCATGTACCTGGTAGAGATGGGGAGGTCAATTAATCTGCAGTGTGGGCTTACTGTGCAGGTCTATAGCCAAGTGCAAGCATAAAGTCTCGGTGGGGAGAAACAATTTTTATTTCCCTTTTACAGATGAGGAAACTGAAGCTCAGAGGAAGATAATCAAGTAAGAGTGAATGGTAGAGCTAGAATTCAAGTCCAGCCTGTCTCTTTAGTGTCTCTTCTCCCTCATTTTTTTTTCTTTTAATATTTTAACGTTTATTCATTTTTGAGAGAGAGAATGTGAGGGGGGAGGGGCAGAGAGAGGGAGACACAGAATCCTAAGCAGGCTCCAAGTTCTGAGCTGTCAGCACAGAGCCCAATGCGGGGCTCAACCTCACAGACCATCATGACCTGAGCTAAAGTCAGACACTTAACTGAGCCACCCAAGCGCCCCATTAGTGTCTGCTGTCTTAATCAAAGGGACAGTGCGCACACCCATCTATACCTAAATGAGATGTTCCACTGTACCCACAGGGAGTACAGTGGCTCAGCAAAGAGAAGGATCAACAGCAGTGATCAGGGAGGATCTCTAGGAACTGTTCTAGGTCATTCTCAAGAAACATAGCAAGTACAAATGAATTAATATCAGAGTGTGGAGATGATGAAATGGAAGCAGAGGTCTGTTTTTGGGATCAGTGGGAAATGTCAGGAGGATCACAAGGGGACAAACAGCAGGGGCTCTTTAAACTCAGACTGAGGACACAGAGTCCCCAGCACTGCTCTCCAGCAATGACAGACCACAACTGGAAGATTGTGAGGACCTGAGAAAACCTTAGGAAGTAATGAAGTAATAAGCTAGGAGGCCCTGCCCCACCCCCCCTTTCCCTGGAAAAAGGGAGGGCAATCCTCTCAAGGAATCGTGCACTGTAGTTTGTTTTCCAAGGTTGGAGTTTCTATGTTCATGATGTTCCTCAGAGAGGGAGGCTAAAGGGCGACCAGCCAGGCCAGGGTATGTAAGTTTGCTAAGGGGCCACAGACTCTCTTTTTAGCCTTGGCTGTGAGCCAAAGAAGAGGGTACCAAAGGACTCCTATGAAAGGGACTAGCCTAGTGATGGGGCTGAATAGAGGCCCAGGTGGACACTTCTCCTCACAAGACAATCAGGGCCCCCGCTGCATCAGATGGAAAGACCATCAATGCAAACCAGGAATTACGGAGGGCTCCTGGGACACAGGTCACACCCTTCAGTCAACCCACAATTCAAGGGAACATACTGGTTTCTCTCCCCACACATACCTGCCTTTGGGATCCCCTGCACAAATACCAGCCCACTGACCAGAGGGCATCCAGGCTACACTACCATGCTACTAACCCTGCAGAAGACAGTCTAGTTCTAAGAATCCCATCCAGTCCTAATGCCAGTTTCCAGAATGCCTCGAGGAAGCCAGTAAGCCTCATCTTGAGCCCCTGTGGCTTATCTGAGGTGCTCTTGAGAAGAACCAGAGATAAGCAGGGTTGGGCCAAGATCAAGGACCAGAGCTGTACTCCAGGTATTGACCAAATCTCAGGAAACTACGTGATTAGGCCTCGGGCACAGCAGCAGCTGACCAAAGCAGTCTAGGGAAGGCAAACGACAACATAGGTTCAATGGCCCACAGAAAGCATTCTCCTAAAGCCAAACTAGCACAAATACAGAGTAAAAATGGTTGAAGCATATCTCTCGGCCCCTAAGGTACAACTACGGGAGGGCAAGGGGGTCTGAGCATCTGGAAAATTTTTATAAGTTGGGGACTACTGGGCTATTCCTTTTCCAGACTTTTAAAAAAAAAAATTTTTTTTTTAACATTTATTTTTGAGAGAGCATGCAAGCATGCAACTGGAGGGGCAGAGAGAGAAAGAGAGAGACACAGAATCCAAAGCAGGCTCCAGGATCTGAGCTGTCAGCACAGACCCTGATGCGGGGCTCGAACTTGCAAATTGTGAGATCATGACCTGAGCTAGGGTCAGATGCTTAGTGACTGAACCACCTAGGCGGCAACCCCCCCCCTTTTTTTTTACAGGCTTTCTTTGAAACCATTTGAAAATAAAGTGATGGAGTTCACATTTCATGTACAAGATTCCTGAGCAGCAGTGTAAAAGAAGGAAAGCAGATTAGTCTGCCAGCAGCACCCAGGACTTGCCAGCAGGAGGAACAATCAGAGGCTGGAAAGTGTCTGTGAATATCACATGTGTTCAATAGGAGGCAGCAAGAATGGACAGAAATGGACCTCAGAGAGGCCCTTGAGGGGAAAGCAGCCAGGACCTCACAGGGGAGCATGGGCAGTAACGAAAGGATGCCACCAAAACAGGCAGTAGAGCCTGGGCACCCAGAAAGCACCCAGTCAACAGCAATTTGGTTCCTGCCCTTACTGATGGCTGAAGATCACAAGGCAATGGAGCTAGCTGGAGGTGTCCAGTCAAATTCTGGGTGACTGGAAAGTGTGGCAGAAAAGGAGCAAGCCTGGAGGAACTCTGGGTAGTGGGGTGACCTATCCCGCGATGGACACATTAAATCTGGGGCAACGGAAGACAACTTAGTAGGAACTAAGCGTGTCTCCTGGCTAATCGTTTCTGTCAACCACAGTCCCGTTTCTGAACATAAAGTAGAATACTGCCCCATGACAGGCTCAACAGCCCATTCACCCTTGTATCCCCAGAACCTCAGCACAGAGCCTAGTCCGCAGCAGGTGCCCAGTGAGTGCCTGACAATGAAAGGAATTAAGAGGAACATCCACTGATCCCGTTAGAGGGAACTCATGCGGAAAACAGTACACCAGGTCCGCACATATGTATGCATCAGACAGCACAGCTGGGCAGCTGCAAACTCTCAGGAGAGGCAGCAATTTGAAGCAGGCCCCCTACTCCTACCCCTCACATCACCAGCCAGAACTCAAGAGAACGATCATCTTCAAGGATGCCAGTGGTGAAAGCCAGTGCTCCGTACTCCCTGGGCACCACGCTAAACCCTACAGGCTTTAACTCGTGTTGACACGGGCCGCCTGTGACAGCCTATGAACTAAGCCCAGGGCTTGGCAAACTACAGCCCATGCACCAAACAAATCCAGCCCACCACCTGCTTCTGTACAGCCCTGGAGCTCCAAATGGTTTTTACATTTTTAAGTAGTAGGAAAAAAAAATCTTTTGAAACAGGTACAGGAGATTCAAATTTCAGTGTCTGCAAAGTAAGTTTTACTGGAGCACAACCACATGCTTTCATTGGCTTCTTCTGGGGCTGCTTTTGCACCACAAGAGCACAGGAGAGAGGTCAACACCAACACCACATATGGCATCTCATCTCTGCACCACTGTGGGCACACCACAACTCACAAGGACACCATTATAACTGGACAACATTTCAAGCGCCACCTATCTCACGATCTGTGTGAAAGAGGTTTTCAAAGACAAATAGGTAAAATCTCTTCTCAGATCAATGCTAACAAGCATTTGCAAATGAGTTTGATGATTTAGAATACTGTAACTTTTAACCTTAACTGAGCAAAATGTTATCCTCAAAAAGAGGAATCCAGTTCTTCCCATCAGACCTGTATTACAAAAATGCTATATTCAATTATTATATTCTAAGTTTTATTGCCTAAAAATTTGTGACGCTTTGTTTTCTCTTAAGTACCTACATAACATGCTCGAATTTCCCTCTCGGCTACCAAAACCTAAAGTCTTTCTATTTGGCTCTTTACAGAAAAAGCTTCCTGCCGCTTGAGCTAGATACTCATCCCCACTCTTGGGGTGATGAAAGAGTGTGTGGCACACAGAGGTTATGGAGTGTGCCCATGCTTATGTGGCCCATCAGTGGCTAACACCAGGATTTAAATCTGGGCAGCTTGACTGCAAGTCTATGCTCCTAAAGGCATACTGCTTTCTATACTCTTCTACCCAGCGGCGACCTCCCCAGCACCTCATGACCAAACAAGTGACTTACGTGCCTGTAGAATCTACTGCCACAGCCCGGACCCCTCCACGATGACAGAGAATCTTTGCCAGTGGCTCCTTCATGGCTGGACTCCATAAGGACACAGTCCCTGGATGTGAGAGAAGAGGAGCTGAAGTTATCAACAGGCGCTAAGGGGATTATACCTAGGAAAGATGGGGTCTCAAGGCCAACAGGTATCAAGAGAGAGGAACAGGGGCTATCTAAAGGGATGTGCAAAGTGCACATATAGAAGCAAAGCAGGTCAGGATGATCAAAGAGTCAAAGCTCAGCTAGAGACCAACCGTTGCTGTGTCCGAGATGGATAACGGCATTGTAAGGGTTCTTAGTCATGACATCCAGCCGTCCAGCCCGAGCATTCAGAGCTGCCACGATCTTTCCCACTGACACATCCAGGTAGGTCAGAAACCCTGTCTCTGACTGAGAGAAAGAGAGAGATCAGAATGAGTCCTAATTGCCCTCTGTCCTTCTAGTGGGATCCCAGAGAAAAAGCAGTCTTCTCAAGGGCTGCCGCCCAGTCCCCGTGTTCCATTGCCACTCACGGCCGTGGCCAGAAGGAAGTGAAAAGGCAGGAACTCAAGCCGCGTGACACGGTCACAGCGGCGGATACAGTGGAGCTCGATGCCCTGGTTGTCATAGATGTGAAGCCAACGATTCTGAGCGACGGCAAACAGTGCCTCTGAATGCAGAAACCTGGGAGGAAGGCAAGAGTGGTTCAGTGACACAGGGGTCAAGGGACCGTCATTCAATCGAGAATGGGATGCCTCGCCCCCCCACTGACCGGATGTCCCGCACTGCCTCCATGACGTTGATCTCGCACATGAGCTTCTTTGTTACCCAGTCAAGGGTGGCCACATGACCCCGGCGCCCTCCAAAAGCCAGGTGTCTGTTAGAGGTGGGGAACAGGCAGTGTCAGTGCAGGGAAGCACCGTGACTCAGACCATCTGAGGTCTGCCCCACACCAGCCCCTCCTCTCTAATGAGACATTTTTACATGCTCAACCTCACATGCAAGCAAATCACAGGACCCCCCCCCCATCATCGGCCTAAACATACACTGGCCTGGCTGAGGTGAACATGGCTGAAGTGTTTAAGGAGATGCAACCATATCCTAGTTCAAGAGTCACTGACATCAAGCCTTACCTTCCAGTTCGGGAGTAATTCAGTCTGTAGGGTCCAAACTGCCGCAAGTTCAAATCAAAGTGCTAGGAAAGGGAATATCATTAAAAAAAGGGGGGGTGGGGGAGACAGAGAGAGAGAGAGAGAAAGTCAAGAAATAATTGGCTTCTTTCAATAATTCCCTCTTGTAGTCCCCACTTACGTCTTGCTCTGCACCACCAATGTAGCCAGTAGCCCCTTTTCCAATCTCAGACTCACCTTGGCTGCACTTGCAATATCCACAGCCTCCACAATGTCCACCTGGCGTATCTTTGCCGTGTCCTCCCCATCCTCCCCTTCCAGAAACCTAGGAGTGAGTATTAGCAGTAAAACTTCCTAATATGAAGTGGGTGTACCAGCGTGAAAATGATAAGGGACAGCCCCATAAAGCAGGGCCTGGGGAGGCCCACAGGAGAGTCCACTTACCCGGGTTCCTCAGCCAGAAGCAGCTCAGAGCGAGCAGCTTTAATGCTTATTTCCTGTTCCTCAGCTTCAGCCACTTCAAGTTGGCTTCGGGTTTTGGATTTCGAATGCGGCAGCTATAATATCGTTGGTGGTGGAGAGTTGAGAGAAGAACTAGACATTATGTAGGATTCCGCGAGAGCCACACAGCCCCCCTCCATCCCCACTCATATACTCTCGGGCTGCAACCCTTCCCCACTCTCTGGCTGGTCCTCACCTTTTTGGATTTGTCAATGCGACAGAACTTCTGAGCCACCTCCACAGGGATGGGGGCAGGGCCTGGAAATGGATCCTGGGCCTGGGGAAGGAGGTAATAATTAGAAGACAGGCTACGGCTGACCCCCAACCCTCGCACGCGTAAAGTACAAGGCGACTTGCCCCACCACCTTATCAGGTCCCAGGCTCACCCCGGACAAACTCCGCTGAGGCTCTGGATTCCTCAGCTCTCGGGGTTTCTTCGGAAGCTGAGGCTTTCTGGAGAACCGAGACTTTTTTGGGATGTTAGTGTTCTTTGGCCTCTGGTGGCGGAGCTCACGATTCCTTTTCTTGTTACCAGGGGGCCCCGGAGAAGCTCCGGCAGCGGTCAGACTGGTTTCTTCCTCCCAGTACCTCCGGGGTTTCTACGGGCAGAGCAGGAGCTCTTAACACTCAGCAGCCCGCGCCGCGTCCCGCCCCCCGCGACCCCACAGCTAAAAACTTCTCTTCCACCCCAGGGAGGTCTCTACCTTCTTCTTGGCCTGAAGTCTGTTCTTCTTGGGCGGGACATCTCTGCTCGGTTTGGGGACTGTCTCCATCTAGCCCACCCGAACGACGATCCACGTGCAAAACTCCTCTCAGCTGTCCCACAGTCGGCTTGGAAACTCCCGGAAGTCGGCCGGCCCTCATCCAATCAGCGCCGTACCAGATCTGAAGCCTTCTAAGCGCCATCTTAAATGAGGGCTCTTGCGCGCGCGCGCTCTCTCTCGCTCTCTCTCTCTCTCTCTGTCTCTCTCTTGAGGGGCGGGGCTGGCGTTGGCCCCGCCATCTGGAGCAGCAGCTTATGCCCGAGTAATGAATGAAAGGTAGTCTGAGGCTGGGGCCCAAGAAACAATACAGTTTCTCTTTCCGGCTTCGTTTCCCCATCTTGCCTAAACCTTCCCGAGTCCAGTCTTTTTTGGCGGAACACCATTCATTAAACCTGCCCAAACTACAGTTCCCGACATGCGTAGGAGGACAACTTCCGGCACCCTCTTTTCCCAGCATCCTTTGTTTACTTCCAGGTTTAGTAATAGTGAAGGGAGAACGTGAGTAGGGCTGGGTTACGGTTGAGGGGTTTGGGGGGTCTTAGCCTCAGCCGCCTCCCCCTGGGACCGGGATAGAGTGGCTCTGCGGGACGGGGAGAGGCTGCGGTGCCCCGGAAGGGTGTCTCTCAACAGTGCTGTCATTTCCGCAGGCCAGGCCAGAAAGGGGAGCTTGAGTACCTCCCAGAGTGAGACCCTGCGCCCCTCTCCCGCTCCCCGCAGGCCTTCGTCCCCGCCATGGCTGAGCTAATCCAGAAGAAGCTACAGGGAGAAGTGGAGAAATATCAGCAGCTACAGAAGGGTAAGGGAGCAGGGTCGGTGTGGCCTCGCCACATCCCTTCACTCACAGTCCAGAGCCAAACCAAGATAATGTTTCTGCCCGAGTCCCCGCGGGCAGCTCCTTCCCCCATCTCAATGCTCTTCCCCACCCACTGACCAGCCGCCTCGTCCTTGCCTACTTCCTCAGCTCCATTTTGTTCTCTCCAGCATTGGGGTCAGGCGGCACATTTGATGTTGCTAATCAAACCTTTCCCCCCCAACCCCCAGACTTGAGTAAATCCATGTCAGGGCGGCAGAAGCTTGAGGCGCAACTAACAGAAAATAATATTGTGAAGGAGGTGAGAGAGGGATTTGCGGGGCGGGGTGGGGGTGGGGGGGCGAGGAGGGACCTATACTGGCAGTGATTGATCATTTATGTCCCATCCCTCCACCAGGAACTGGCCCTGCTAGATGGGTCCAACGTGGTCTTTAAACTTCTGGGTCCTGTACTGGTCAAACAGGAGCTGGGAGAGGCTCGCGCCACAGTGGGGAAGAGGCTGGACTATATCACAGCTGAAATGTGAGTCTTTCTTCCACCAGCCTGCAATGCACCCGACAGGGCTGGGGGAGAGGTGTTCCAAAACCATTATAGTGTAGCTCCAGAGTACCCCCCTCCCCCCAGTTGTCCAGTTCCTCCAAACACTCCCCCAGATCTCAAAGTTCCTCCCCATCAATCTCTTCCTTGCTTTCATCACCTTCGTTAGTAAGTCCCATTAATTTCTCCTTATTTGCTTGTCTCTCTTGCCTCTCTTCAGTAAGCGATATGAATCGCAGCTCCGCGACCTCGAACGGCAGTCAGAGCAACAGAGGGAGACCCTGGCTCAGCTGCAGCAGGAGTTCCAGCGGGCCCAGGCAGCCAAGGCAGGGGCTTCTGGGAAGGCCTGACCCCGTGGTGGGGGGAAGGGGAGGGGAGGGAATGAGGCAGCTCTAGGGTCTATACTGTAGCTAATAAAATGTGAAAACACCTGGCTGTTTTCTGACCAGCCACTTCTGTCATAATTGTCTCCCATCTGTCCCCGGAGCCCCTTTCACTTTATATATACACCACCTATATTACTCCCTCAGGTCCCAAATTCTTATAACTGGAATCTCTCTGTGGCAGAGTAATCCTTTCTTCTTTCTTGAGAGTAAAATCTGAAATGTCTCAAACCTACTTCTTGCCTGTATGTGCAACGCTGAATTCTCCCTTATCTTGGGTGGCAAACCCCTTTAAGAAACACGGGAAGGGCATTTGCATCACAACAGTTGTTGGGAATGTCAGTTCAATTGCCGGACTCACAGTAATCTAAACAGACTGCAGGGTGAAATGTGGTGACCCTCCTTGCTATGATTTCTTGCCATCTTCCAAATAGCCCTGGCATCTCTCGTCAATCTCTTTCTGGAATGTGTTTGAATGTAGCTTAGACGGATTTGAAATCCCAACATGGGATGCTCCAAGTTTAGACAGTATCCACAGAGTTGTTCTTCCTTTTCTTTGTCCTAAAATTGTTTCTTACAAATTTTCAACCGGGGGTTGTCCTTCATATGGATCGCTTTAATTGGGTGGGTGGTACTTGACATGGGTCTGTGACAACTGCGGAGAAAAACTTAAGAGCAAATAAAAGGACTGGGGTGGAGGGGTTGCTGGGGAGCAATTTCCTCACAAAAACTTGTGAGGAAACTGTTTTCACCAACACCTCACTTTCAGCAATGGGATAGAAATGGGGAGAAAACACTGGCCTCCTTCTTGTTACTTGGCGTCTACCTTCAGCCAACTCTCTACCCCCACTCCCAGCAGCTAGACCATACACACTGCAACGACAAGGGAGTAGAATTTACGTAGTGTTTTGGTTTATTATCTTAGTGTTGTCACAGTGACAGGAAACCCCACAGTAGGAAAAAGAACTCCTACTAGAACCTACTTCTTGCCATCCCCTCTCCCCAGGGCTCAGAGCCTCTAGGCTTTTCTTCTCTCCCTCCTTGCAGGCCTTTCCTTGGCCCTTGGTATGCTAGGATGTGGCCAGGAATCAGAAACCGATTCCATTTTCTACCACTAGCTGTGTGCCGCATTCATGGAAAGTAGGGAGCTACACACAGGTATCCAACTTGGTTACCAAGATTACCAGTTCCCCCAAAGCTGAATCCCTCAGCCGTCTGGTAAACCAGTGGCACTTCACTGCCCCAGGGTGGTTGGCCACCTTTCTGGGTTTCTTCCCAGTGCAACATGACTGCCACCATTCAGGATGGCTACCCACATCTGCTATGGCCACCATGAGTTCTGTTGTGCCGGCAGGGCTTCCTCCTCAGAACAGTGCCCGGGCAATCTTCCTCCCTGTGGCCTTGATCCTGGGAAAGGAACCCCCTCCTCCCTCACTTGGGGGAGTTCCTGAGGCAGAGGGGCTGCTGGTGAGACCCAGTGTAGCAAGAGAGGGCCTTCGCCGCTGCCGTAGAAGGAAATCGTGCGAAGCTCCATCCATAGCGTAGAAGACGTTAGCCGAGGGTGGGATGGTCAGCTCTGTGTGTTCAGAGAGGGAGTGTCGAGAACAAACATGGTCATTCCCCCCACAACCACCTGGTTGTGGACGCCTTCCCACTGCTGGGCATCCCTCTCCGCCCAAATCTGACTTCCTTCATGGCCTCTCACCTCGCTCCCCCGGTAGCAGCTGCACTAGCTCATACTCCGAAGCCACTGCAGAATCACGATTGTTTTTTTTAAGGACACGACTAATGACACTCGGAGCCTTGTCCTGGCTTGTCACCTGGTAGGACAGAGACCAAAAGGACAATAAATTGGCCATCACCTCTGCTTTCTAGCCTTTCAGTTCTAACCACTGATCCCAACCAAAAATGGTTACTGGTGTCAAACACTTTAGAATGAACAGGGAAACCCTATACGGTGGTTCCCTGTACCGCACAAGCCTATACTCCATGGTGTCCAGTGAAATAGGGCTGCTTCCCTATGACAAAACTGCTGTTGGTTCTGAAAATCTAATATGGCCACCAAAATTCAAGGTGCAGCAGCTAATGCAAAGTAGCCTTTAAAATAAAACAGCTGCCATAACCTTGGGGAGCCTGGGTGACTCAGTCAGTTAAGCATCCGACTCCTGGTTTCAGCTCAGGTCATGATCTCACGGCTCTTGAGATCAAGCCCCGAGCTGGGCTCCGCACTGACAGCATGGAGCCTGCTCGGGATGCCCTCTCTCTCTCCCTCTCTCTCCCTCCCTCCCTCTGTCCCTTCCCCACTTATGTGCGCACACTCTCTCTGTCCCTCTCAAGGTAAATAAATAAACTTAAAAAAATAAGAAAACAGCTGCCATAACCAAAGGTCAGAATTAAAACTAGAATCATCCTCTTCTTGGCTATTCAAACCTAAGACAACACCTGTAGCCCCACAAGGCATCATCCTTCACCCCTACCCCCAGTCCACAGCTTCCTCACCAAGATGCTCTTGTAGACACTACCATCTTCCCCCAGCTCCATCTGGACTCGGATGATTCGGCAATCAGAGGCCCCTGGCCCAGGCCCCCCTCCCCCACATCCAGTCCCCCTGGAGGCCCCCTCTGCACCCCCACTGAGTGGGGAGCCACAGGAGGCGGAGCGGCGGTGACCTCGAGAAGGCCTGGGAGAGGACGCTGGGGGAGAGAGGTGGCTGGGGTCAGCCGGACTGTGCAAAGATGGAGTGCTTTCCAGGGCAGAGTCCAGAGATGAGACAGATGGCCACTTCATGTGCTGGGGACAAACAACATGGGGGACTGGCATGAAGGCAGAGAAGTCAAGCAAGAAACATTCACAAGGGCAGGTTCAGTGTTGAGTCAGAGGTCAGAGATCAGGAACAGGGCTCACCTGGGCCAGCCGCGTCAGCAGAGGGGCAGGGGCTCCAGGTACGTCACCTCCCCCGACACTGGGCCGGTCCCAGGAGACAAGAGGGGTGGGACCTCCAACAGAGCCCAGAACCCTGGAGTGGCAAGAGACGGAGAGGGTCAGAAGAAGAAGGGCTCTTCTCCCAAGTAGCTTCCCCAAGATGCTACCCCCCCTACCCGCGGACTCCCTCACTCTGTCCACTGTGAGATGACCAGCGTTGGCCGAAGCACCCGTGGGGCAGGAGGGTCACTGGTACCAGGTGGCTCCACCTCACAGGACACTCGATGGCTGTGAAGGGGGAGAAATGGGCAGAAGTCAGGACGTGACACACCGATCCCCACACTCAACCCCAGCCCTGGAGTCCCAACCTTGCCCAGCCAGTCACCTCTGGGCCTCTGTCAGTGGCCGGAGCCCCTGTAGCCACCACTGAATATCAGGGTCAGGTCGGAGGTCATAGCCACGACATTCGTTCTGGAGCCGCCGCAGTTCCGAAAGGACAGCAAACTCCTAGGAAGGAGCCGACAGTCTGCAGAAGCCAAAACTCAGGGACCCCCAACTTTCCCCATCTCCCTCCCCTTCCTGGGACATGACTAGAGATGTCTAGCATCTGGCCCATGCACTCCCCTCACCTTCCTCCGCTTGTCAAAATTGATGTATCCATTCTGCAAAAATAATGGGGATGGGGTGAAGCCCAACCCTGCCACAGAGAGACTACCCCTTTCCAAGCACACACACATCCACATTCAACTCACACACACTTCATTCACTAGGCCTCTGACTCCTCCGTCCTTTCCCTGGCTCCCCCTCACTCCCGTCATGCCCTAAGCCCCCTACTTTACCCTTGAAATTGAATGGTCACAGGTAGAAAGGGTGTCCATTTCATAGATGAGAAAATCAGGGCTCAGAGAGAATGAGGAACTTGCCCAAGATCTCAATGTTTGTTTATTTAACAAATGCTACATATGCTTACATTTAGGGCATGTTCTAAGCACTTGCCAAACATTAATTCACTTAATCCTCATAATAACAGACTGACATAGACACTGTCACTGGTTTCCTGTTTACAGATCACTAGGCACAAAGAAGTCAAGCAACTTGCCCAAGTAACAGAACCAGAATTCTGGCAATCTGGCTCGAGCCCTGGAGTTCAAGCGCTAACACCCCACGGCACCTTTCTGGAAGGTCTGTCTGGCCCTGAGGCCCATTTGTTCCCTCATCACAATGCACACATTAACACACACACCACCGACCTCCAGCTCATCCTTGGAGGCTGCATCCAGCATCACCAGGTCCTTCAAGAAGGTGCCAAGATATGGGACCACACCCTGAGGTCAGAGGTCAGGATTAGACCCCCCGCCCCTGATCTGAGAGCTCTCCATTGCTCTGCACTTTCCTATCCCATTGTCTTGAAGGACAAATTTAATTCCCCCACCCCGCTATGCCTCCCCTCTACATCCCTCAGTCTGCTGCCCCCACACACTCCTTACTCCTTCACAACCACACCCCAACTGGTCACTCACCCCACCCCGGGAGCCAGACCTCGGGGCCTTCTTGGAATTTGGCTCCAGAGAGGGCTGCAGCTTCGCCTCCTGGGCGGGGGGAGGGAGGGGACAGAACGAGGAGATATAGGTGTGGCACGTGCGGCATGGGGAGCAGGGATGGCTGGGAACACCAGGGAATAGGGCCTCACCTGCAGGAGGAGCTCCCGGCTCTGGGAATAATTATCCTCCTCGGAGAAAATCTGGCAGAGGCTGGAGAAGACTCTGAGGCTGTCCCTGAGGAGTGGAAGGCAGCAACCTTGAGGATGGGCCAGGCTCACCCCCACGCCTCTTCCCAGCCCTCAGCTCCAGGCCGGTGCCCCAACCTCCCCACCTGGCTGCTTCCCCCCAGGCTGCTCGAAGCCTGTGGATGGGGCTGGACTGCAGGGCCGACACAACAGCATAAACCGAAGAGAAGTTTCGGAGCAGACGACACTCCTGTGGGGGTCACAGAGGCAGGCCAGAGCTTTGGGACCTCTCTCTCAACACCAGGGTCCCCAACGAGGCCAAGCCTCTCTCTTACCTCTGCCACACGGATCCACTTCTCCAGGAGCCGAGCCCTCTGGGGAGGACGGAGTGGCCGAATGGTCACCTCTCCAGGCCCCTCTCCAGTTGAGGTAGCCCCCAGGACAGAGCTGACCACAGCCCCTGCCACCTTGTTGAACTGTGTGATAGTAGCTCTGACGGATGGGCAGAGGTGGGAATGTCCTGGCCGGTCTCTATGACCCCACAGGCTCCCCAGGCACTGAGAGGGGACCAGATTGAGAAACAGCTCCTGCAGGGCAGAGGTCAGAGGTTAAGGTTCATAGTCAAGTGAGGTCAGCCTTCCAATATCAAAGGTGTGAGGATCTCAGGTGGCCAAGGAACCAAAGGGGCACAGGGTGTGAAGGGTAACAATCAAGGGGAAAGGGAGAAAGGTCAAAACTGAGTGGACAGAGGAAGCTGGGAGCTGGATCAGGAAGGGTTGGAAGCAAGGAAAGGATCTGGAGTGAGGGAGAGGTTAGTAAGGGGGTGGGGGGGGGATGGGGTCAGAGGTCAGGGTCTCACCGCATCTAGCAGGGTCAGCTGTTCGGCCAAGTGGTCAGCGAGGAACACCAGGACATCCGTGGGGTCAGCAGGGGGGTCGCCGGGGAGGGCCAGGGACTTAGGAAGGTCTGGGGCCTGGGGGTCCACCCGGGACCGGAGGTTGCGGATGAGGTCAGCGCTGCCCCCCCCAACACCCTCCCCTGCTGCATACCCTGTCCGAAGCAAGAAGCTCTCAAGCCGGTCAAGCTGACCCTTGACCTCAGAGCCAAAATCCTCAGGGTGAGAGGCCAGCCAGGTTGACAGTACAGAGATGGCTACCCTGGGAGAAGGGGAAGCAGCCAGGGGTCAGGTATCAAGCTGCAGCTCAGCCAGAGGGAACTGTGAGGTTAACAGTTGGGGTCACTCACCCTATTGTCCTCTCTAGTTCATCAGTAGGATGAGATTCAAGAGCTTCCAGCCTGGAAGAAGAGATTCTATCTGCCCATTTTTTCCCAACCCCCAGTGGCTTTGACTACTTTGGTGGGATTTTCTGGCTTTAGAAAGCCAGATACCATCTTGGTCCCTTATGACCCTGACCTGTCAGTCACAAGCCCTAGCAGGGCAGGCGTGGAGGTGAAGGCCCGGTGGGTGGCCAGGAAAGCTGATGTGAAGGTCACGTCAGCCCCTGACGTCCGAGCATCCAGCAAGTGTCTGACCAGGGCCTCCAGAGTGCCAGCTCGGAGCCTTCGAGAGGAACGCGGGGGAGGCGTTGGGGCCTGTTGGAGACAGAAGGACAATTACTGACCCTTTTTTCACCTTTGCCCCTAGATCTCTGGGGAAAATCCCAGACCTAGGAGATGGTCCAGGCTCGTCATAGGAGATTCAGAGAGGGCAAAAGACTTGATCTAAGTCACATGGCAGAGTCCAGGTCTCTAGACCTCCAACTTAGCACTCTGGCCAAAAAGTTGGCCAGAGGAAAGGGGGCTGGGTGGTGATGATGGGTCAGAGGTGAGAAGCCAAAGTCAGGATCTCACCAGGGGATCAAGAGGCCGATACTGGCGGCTTGTGACAGTAAAGATGGCACCATCCTCCTCCTCATCCCAGACAGACACAGGGGCCTGGAGGAGCAAGGAAGGGGAAGTCAGACAATCCCACACCACCCCCCACAGGCCCCAGCCCTCACCGCCAGGCCCTACTCCTCCCTCTGTACCCCTCACCTGTGGTGGCGGGGGACAGTACCAGCGAGTGCGAGGGGTGGGGGGGGCTGGTGACCCCAGGTCTCTCCCACTGGGGCCCAGACAGCCCCCCCCAAGCCGCCTCAGGGCCCGGTGGAGTCGAGGGGGTGGCAGTGGGGAGGTGGGTGGGATGCACGAACCCTGGGCCTGGAGACCTCTGTGGCCCTTTCCCCCCAGAGCTGAACCCCAACACAGCACAGAAGCAAGGTGCAAGGGGAAGCGAGAGAGGCAGAAAGCCAGAGGCAGGGACCTAGAGAAGCTGGAACCTCAGTCACAGGCACAGCCGCAAGCTCCGCCCTCCCCCCCTCCCCCGCAGGAACTGACCGAGCCCTAAGAGATAGTCCTTCCCCTTAGCCCCCTTCCCCCTGGTCCCTCAATGCTGGAGACCCCTTCGAGGTGGCGGCTCAAATCCCAGTACAGGAAGGAGAAGGGGAAGTTGGGATGATTGGGGGGGAGGGGGGGCGCAGACTCAGAGTCACGTGGCCCCAGCCCCTCCCCCAACCGATCCCGAAAAACCAGCCCTGCCAGTCACCCTGCCCTCACCCAGTCTCTGGACCCAGGAGTCCAGGGCCTTGGGGCCCCGAATCCAATTTCTGGCCCCTCCTGAGGCCCCGAATCCTGCTTCTGGCCACCACCATTAGTCCCGGAGGAAAGCTGGTTACCCCCCCCCCCCACACTCAATCTGGGATCTTTCCTCCAAAGTCGGAGAACCTGGGCTTCCCGCCTCCACTCATTGCCCAGCAGGAGAGGGGGAGGGGTCACAAAATCGAAGGGTTCCCTCCCAATCCCAGAGTCAGAGGAGTCGGTTACTGTGGAAACAAACCCCTCCCCGCCAAACAAAAACAAGGAGGGAGACAGGGACCAAGACACAATGCCCAAAGAGGCAGGCACACTCTGGCATAAGCAGGTAGAGCGTGAGACCCGCAGGACAGAGAGCCAGACGCTCTGGCAGTAACAGGGAAGGTTCCTGCGGGCAGGTCCTGAGTCACACTGCCACAGTGAACCACAGAAATTCCGGGACTCCCCGCAGCGGGGAGACAGGCAGCCACCCAGCAAGAGGCGCGGAAGTTACTGAGGCTGAGGGAAAGAGATGAAGGGACACACAGACACCAGAGAAAGGTGGAGAGTCTCCGAAATTTATACCTCCCCGACTTCCCACCACCCGCGTCTCACCTCGTCTTCTTCCTCCTCCTCCTCTTCCTCCTGCCCCCCGCCCACGCCCTGGCCACTTGGGCCCCCACCCTCTTCGGGGTCTCGGCTCCGGAAGCTGCTCAGCACGACTCCCCCGGGGGGGCTCGTGTCCCAAAGCAGCCGCAGGGGCCGCGGGAGCATGGCCGAGTGAAGGAATCAGCGGGGTCGGGCCATGGGGGCGCCTGGGGAGAAACGGAGGGGGGGGCAGGTGGAGAGTCAGGTTGGCGCGGGGGATCGGGGAGGAGAGGGATGCGGGTGGGTGCCTAGGTAACCGTATGGAGGTCCTGGGGGGGGGCAACATAGGAGTGGAATATGGGGGGCCCTGGTGCATTTGGGGGATGAGGGGGTCACGAGTACGGGAACGGGCAGGGTCACAGGGTGTTCTGGCTCTGACCTGCTCGGGAATGGTGGGAGCAGCGCGGGTCCCGGGCCGCTGTTTCCGTCGGTCTCCAGTCCCCAAACGAGTCCCTGGACCGAGTCCCCTCCTCGGCTTTTCCGCACCCCCGTTACCCCCCCCGCCAGGCTCCCGGGCCCTCCCGCCCTTTCCGCTCCCCCCCACGTCCGCCCGCTCCGACAGCAGGAGCCAAAAAGGGAAGGAAGTGAGGACAGGAGCCAGGGTTGCGGACTAGGGGAGCCCTGGATGCCCAGCGGCCAGAACCCAGGAGCCCGGGTCCCCAGCTCCGCTGTGCTCGGGACCCCCTACTCGGGGATCCTGGAGCCCTCTTCGCCCCACACTTAATTGGGATGGATGCCGGTCTCCAGCTCCCGAGGGAGGACAGGGGCCGAATTTGACATTCCCCTCCCCACTACACAACGCCGAGGCTAAAACAACCGTGGGAAGCGCTTTAGGTGGAGAGGGATCGGTTACTCCACCCCGCAGGGTTACACTCCCCACCCACACCCACGCGTGTAGCGGACCGGAATCCACTCCGCGTTTTCCGAAGAGCGCTGGGTTCCGGCCCTCTCGCAAGGGGGCGGAGCAGGAAGTCGACACATCCGGTTCCAGATTCGACACTCCCGGGTTTCCGGCGCTCGGCGCTGGTATCTGCGCTCCCTTCTGCCCGCCCCCAGTGCACTTTGCTAGAGGGCGTCCTCCCCGCCTTGGGTGGCGCCCGACCCCGAACTGTTCCGGAGGATCGGGTGTCGCCAAAACGTTTGAGAGGTCGGGGAGATTGGCAGGAACCAGAAGTGACTGTAAGAGTCTGTGCTTGCAGAGGGGACCCGTGGGGTGGAAGGAGACACGGTGTTGGGAGCACCAGAGCATAACTTTATTCCAGCGGCCTGGCCGACTGTCCTTCCCCTCGGACGTCCCTAGGCCAAGCCACCGCTTCCTTCGTCCAGTAGTTACCTGACCCAACACTTGCTGTTCAATACTTAGGATGTAAAAAAGACTAATTTCTTCTGATGAGCGCCCTCCAGTGGGCGCCCGGCCCTGTGCCGCAGCGGGGACACAGCAGTGGACAGACAGGCACGTCCTTGCCTTTGAGGAGCCGACGGTCCGGAAAGGGAGACAGGCATTTAACAACGACTCGTACAATCACTTAAATACAACTGATGAACCGCACAGGAGGAACACGCAGCGGTCTGAGGGAATAACGAGGCTGTCCTGGAGCCCAGAGAGGGCGAGGGCAGAACAGACAAAGGGAACAGACCAGAGAAGGTGGGAGCCGTTGGAGAAAAGGAATAGCCATCGGTGTGGTGAACACTGAGGGGAAGGCTGGAGGGCAGAGGTGGGGTTGAAGAGGCAAGCAGTGGCTCCAACGTGGGAGATGCACAGGCCAGGACAAGAACGGATTTAGCTTCTAGAGCACTGGTTCCCCAAATGTGACGCCTGTCCCAGTGGTCCTGGAGACTGTTTCAGTGGGTTTATGAAATTAAGGCTATTCATAACAATACTAAGATGTTACTTGCCTTTTTCATTCTCATTCTCTAAAAACAATGTACTGTGGAGTTTTCCAGCAGCTGAGTATTGACCTCATCGTCCTCACAGCTAATGGAATGCGTGCTTATGTGTTCTTGTGTTAAATTTTTCTCAGTTTTAAGTTCTAGTATCATTAATATCTAGTTTATAACCCACATAAGCAAAGGTTCTTTAGAGTTCCTGACCGTTTTTAAGTGGTCCGGAGATGAAAAACAACAACAAAAATCGAGAACCACTGCCTTAGAGCTCTAAGAAGGGAAATGCTATAGATTTGTGTCCTTTAAAAAAAGCATTCCAGCCGCTCCTTGGAGAGAGAGAGGTTGGAGGGAGCATGAGCAGATGATGGTGTACTATTTGGTGGAGCTAGTACAGTAGCTCAAACCAGAGATGACGGCGGCTTCCCCAGGATGGTGGTGAGTGTTCTCACTGGGCTTTCTGGAAGAGAAATAAAAAGGAGGTGAGGAATGCCGGATTTTAGGAAGTGACGTGAAATGCTCATGATCAGTCCAGAGATAAATGCACCATCATGGGCACAGAGGGTGGCAGAAGAATGGGGCTCACAGTTTCAGGGGGTTTTCTGCCTGGCAGATACTGCCAAGGGCTTTTGCTTAATCCTCCCAACAGCCTTCAGAGGCTCTGCTGTCTATACAGTAGCCACCATCCACATGTGTCTCTTGAACATTTGAAATGTGCCTAGTCTGAAAGAGTATTATTAAAATTAATTTTAGGGGCGCCTGGGTGGCTCAGTCAGTTAAGCATCTGACTTCGGCTCAGGTCATGATCTCGTGGTTTGGGAGTTTGAGCCCCATGTTGGGCTCTGTGCTGGCAGCTCAGAGCCTGGAGCCTGCTTCGGCTTCTGTGTCTCCCTTCTCTCTACCCAACCCCCAACTTGTACGTGTGCACATGCTCTCTCTCTCTCTCTCTCTCTCAATCGCTTAAAAAAATTAATTTTACTGGGTTTTTTTTTTATGTTTTTTTGTTTTTTGGGTTTTTTTGCTTTTCTTTAAGTAGGCTACATGCCCAGTGTGCAGCCCAATGCAGGACTTGAACTCAAAACCTTGAGATCAAGACCTGAGCTGAGATCAAGAGTCAGCCGCTTAACTGACCGAACCATCCAGGTGCACCTCTTCTTACCTTTTTGATGTGGCTGCTAGATTATTTAAATGTACATATGTGGCTTGTATCATATTTCTGTTGGACAGTGCTGCCTAAGTAATTTTTTTTTTTTTTTTTTACCCTCACACCCAAGGAAACTGAGGTGTTGGTTAAGTGGAATATTCAAAGTGGCAGGAGTCAACCCAGGTGTGTGTGAATTCCAAGTTCAGGTTCTGCCCGCCATGCCAGTGGAAGCCAGAGCCTTCCTCTACCAGGGAGGAGTTGCAGGGAGGGTCTCAAATGAAAAGGGAAAGAAAAGAAGAGGAGAGCTATTACCTTCTCCTTTGAATCCTTCGAAGTACACATGTAGGCAGCTGTGGAGAGAGATTGAGAAGGGATGGGATGGGGGAGTGAGGGATGGGATGGATGGGGGAGATGAGATTGAGAGGGATAGGTGTCAGGCTTCTGGGAGTAGGCAGGGACTGTCATGGTCACAGTGGGGTCTAGGTGGGACTCACACTCACCAGCCCAGCCCAGTGCTTTGATGAGCCCGAGGAGGAGAAAGGCAGACAGGAAGAGGCCCACACCATCCTCCAGGGTGGGCCCAGACAGACCTGGCAGGTGGAAGGGAGAAAAGTGAACCCCTTAGTATCTTCCCGGGGTGCCCGCCCCCTCCCCTGCCCCCCCTTCCCTGACCCCCCCTCCCCGCTCCGGTCACTCCATCCTCCTCCTGGCTCTTACCTGCCACCTCCAGGGTGACCTCTGCGCTGCGCCCCAAGGCTGGCAGGGTGGGGTGGTGGACACGACAGGCATAGCGTGCCCCATGATGCTCGGCAGTTATGGGGACCGGCTGCAGGTGCGCGGAGAGGCTGACGGTGCCGTCTGAGTGGTGGAGCAGGGCAGAGAGCCACTTCTGCCCCTCAGCCTTCTGAAAGCTGCCCTCTGGGCCACCTCGGAGCTCCCACTCCACTTCCAGACCCTCAGAGGGATAGAAGTGGGACACGAGGCATTGCAACTGGGGGGGTGCCTCCCCCCGGGTAGCCCATACAAGAGGTGCCGGTGTCAGGGATACTTTGGGTGGCTCTGGGGAGAAAACATGAAAGGAGCATGGGGGGAATCAATCCACATTGTCCTCCCATGGAGACCCTCAGTTTGCCCCATGGCTTCCCCCAAACTGGGTTTGAGTTTTTCTCTCCTAGGATGGGGAACCTGCTGTCTCCCCACTGGTGCTTCAGAGGGATTCCCATGCTAAAACCCTCAATCCCAGGGACGCCTCTTCCTCAGATTTGGGAACCTTTATCCCAGTCACTCAGATTCCCAGGGACTTCCACCATTGCCCCTCTGAAGCCCAGGGACCCCAATCTACCTCCCATCACTCGCCCAGCACCCTCTTCTCCCCTATCCCTCTTCCATCATGATGTCCCCATAATGCCAGTGCCCATCCTTTACCCGTGGGGACCCCTGGACCCCAACTCACTCTGTACAGCAAGCTCCAGAGCGACCTGCCCTTGCAGGTATGGCAGGTGTACAGTGGCCAGATAGGTGCCCTCCTGGAAGGGCTGCACTGCAGGCAGCCAGAGGGTCCCATTTCCAGTCCACGGACCCCACGGCTCATCATCATCCCAAGCAGCAAATGCCACTGCCCCCTCTTGGGCAGGTGGCATTTGCTCACTCAGCCCAGGCGTTGCAGCCAGGAGTAGGTGCCCTTTGCCCAGGTGCTGGCGTCGCCACTCCAGCCCAAAGGGAGGGGGACCTGGGGCCAGAGATGTAGCGGCCTCAGAGGTGGGGGGCATGTAGGCAAACTTCAAGTCCAGCAGAGCATCTTGTCCCAGTCGGATCCGAGGGGTGGGGGTGTGGGTGAGGACAGTCAGCACAGCTGGGGAAGATGGGGAGAGGAGGGAGGGGAAAGGGCATGAGGGAGAGAAAAAGAAAGGGAAAAATAGACAAATAGAGTTATAGGGAAGATACAACTAGAATTCACCCAGCCCTCAGAGAACACCTCCTTTTCTGATTCCATCTTCTAGTCCTCCCTGCAAATCCCCTTTGTTCTGGGACTGGGTGGGACCCAAAGTAGCTGAGAGTGAGCAGATACAGCTAGAGATGAATAGGGGCAGGGAGTGGGGACAGTCCTTAAAGGCTGGGCTGAGCACACAGCCCACTCAGTGGGCTCTGAGAGCACTTCTGACACAGCCTGAACCAGCCCAGTCCCCATGCACCACCCTTCAAGAGCCTTTAGGCTTTAAAGATCTTTTGAGGCCTTAAAGCCTTAAAGCTCACTCTTGTCACTGGTGAAGACTGTGAAGACTCAGGGATGTCAATCCTATGGTGCCGTACAGAGTACTTTTTGACTGCTATTTATATGGTCCTGTAGACCAGTTGTTTCACTTTTCCGTGGCTCAGCTGAATCTCCTAAGTGGAAATAATGATGATGATCACAGTGCCTATCTTACGGGGTTGTAGTGAAGTTTAAATCATATAATGCCTCTTGCTACCCGGAATTATTCATTTCCTGATTCTGGATAACAAAGGCACCTATGTATGAAAGGCACTTAGAACGGTACCCAGAATACAGTAAGTCTACCAAAGTGTTTGCTGTGGTTACACTTGACCATCAGCCAGACCAACCGAACGTGCCCCAACTCGACAGCATCTCTCCCCATCAACATTCCCTCCCCCTGCTCCAATGCCCATTCTCTCTGCCTTGATGAATGATCACCACCAGCCCCACACCCGCCCCCCCCACTCCCCATGCTAAAGGGCTTGGAGTCACTAAGACTCCATCCTCTCTAATGCTTTCACTCAACTAATATTTATTGAGTACCTGTGATGTTCAAGGCAGAGGACTGAGCAGTGACAGGCAGTCCCTGCCTTCAGATTTCTTACAGTCTAGTAAGGAAGACGATGAGTAAATTGCCAAACATAACATACTGTGTACTATCCCAACCAGGCCCTAATTCTGTCTTCCAAATAGACCTCACCTGTTTCCAACTCAAGTTCTCACCAACATACATTTGGACAATTACAGCCTCCTCTCGGGCCTTCCTATCCTTGGTCTCTCTCTTCTTCGATTCATCATCCACACTGGAGCCACACAGTGTCGCTACAATTCTGATCCAGTCACTTGCCTGTTTAAAAAACCCAGCTGCCTAGGAAGCCAGCAACTAAAGGCACAGGCTGAAGCTAAATGGCCCAGGCTCCATTCCTGGCCTAGCTTCTTACAAGCTGTTCTTGGACAAGTTACCAAAGTGCTCTGTCTCAGATTTCTTCATCTGTGACATGGAGATGATATCAGTACCTAGTTCCTATGGCTGTTGAGAGGAAAAAATGGGATCATGTCTATAAAATGCTTAGAATAAGACCTGGCCATAGAAAATGCTCAGTGAATGTCAGGTGTTACTATTTTCATTACTGTTGTCGTCATCATCACCACAGACTTGCTGGGTATCTCGAAGAAATCATTTAATCTATATTTTTCTCATTAGTCCAGTGATCTGATCCTTGCCTACTTTTGTAAGAATTAAGTTTAAAAAAGCCTGGCTTTTGGGACAATGGCACACACACTTCTGATGGTTCACTATCACTTACAAAGCCCAGATCTCAGGGTACTTGATAATCCACCTGCCAACCTATCTGTCCAGACTTCTCTTGCACCCTAAGGACCGGCTCTAGAGAATCCCTTTATTGTGACTAGTAGAAATTCTAATCAGGCCGCCTGGGTGGCTCAGTTGATTAAGCGTCTGACTTCGGCTCAGGTCGTGATCTCACAACTCGTGAGTTCAAGCCCCGCATCGGGCTCTGTGCTGATAGCTCAGAGCCTGAGCCCGTTTCAGATTCTGTGTCTCCCTCTTTCTCTGTCCCTCCCCCACCTCTCAAAAATAAACATTTAAAAAAAAATTTTTTTTAAAAGAAAGAAACTCTAATCATTGGGCCATTCTTTGCTATGGTCATAGGTTCCTTCGGTTTATAATGTCCTTCCCCATTTTCTCCCAAACATCTAAATACTTCATGTCCCACAAGGTCAGGTCCACTGCTACCTCCTCCCAGGATGTTTGGGTCCTTCCCATAAAAGTCCTCTTTCTTCTCTTGTGATTATGCAATTTTTAATCCTAGTTTCTGAGCACTACAAGGTTAAACTTCTCTCAATGTTATGGGAGTTTTTGTTGAATAAATTAAAAATAAAGTAGGTAATTCACTTAGTTTATTAAAATCCAAAAACAGACTCTTGAATTGTCAAAAACCCATACGATTTTAATAAACAAAATCTGAAGGTTTTACAGGTTAACCCTGAAGCTAACAGTGCTCTTTAATATGGGTTGATGGAGGGGCACCTGGGTGGCTCAGTTGGTTGAGTGTCCGACTCTTGGTTTGGGCTCAGGTCATGATCTCACGGTTTGGGGGTTCAAGCCCCACACCGGGCTCTGTGCTGGCAGTGCGGAGCCTGCGGAGGATTCCTTCTCTCCCTCTCTGCCCCTCCCCCGCTCTCTCTCACTAAATAAATAAACTTTAAAATGGGTTGATGGAGCAATTTTAGACCTGCATCCTACAAACTGGACTCTGAAAAATACAAATGGAAATTTGTACCTGTTTTTATGGCTTGTATTACATAGGTTTTTGCTTTGCTGTTAATAAAGTGAATGGTAACAACTATTATAAAGTATTACAGAAAAAAATTTAAATCCAAACCTAATCAAGTGACACGATGAAGAAATACTTGGCCAAATACAGAATGTAGGAAATTCTACAGAACAAGTGACAAACCAGTACCATTTGGGGGGCTGGGGGGAGCACTTATAGAATAAAAGAGACAAGAGACAAAACTGTTGTGGACTGAATGCCTGTGATACGCGCCCCACCCCACCCCCCAAGTTCATTGTTGAAGCCTTCCTGGCCAGTGTGACTAAACTGTTGACTCTTGAACAACACAAGTTTGAACTGTGAGGGTCCACTTATATGCAGGGTTTTGGGTTTTTTTTTTTACAGTACAATACTATAAATGTATTTTCTTTATGATTTTCTTTTTTTTTTTTCTAATGTTTATTCATTTTTAAGAGAGAGACAGAGCACAAGCAGGGGAGGGCCAGAGAGAGTGGGAGACACAGAATCCGAAGCAGGCTCCAGGCTCCCAAGTCATCAGCACAGAGCCCAGCGTGGGGCTGGAACCCACAAACCGCGAGATCATGACCTGAGTCAAAGTCGGACGCTTAACCGACTGAGCCACCCAGGCGCCCCTATGATTAATTTTCTTAATAATATTTTTTCTTTAGCTTACTGTAAACATACAGTATGTAATACATATAACAAAACATGTGTTAATCATTGTTTACATTATCAGTAAGATTTTCAGTCAACAGTAAGCTATGAATGGTTAAGTTTTGGGAAAGTCAAGTACACAGAGATTTTCGACTGCTGGGGGCGGGGTCAGCGCCTATAGCCACCCCCCACCCCCAATACACACAGTTGTTCAGAGTAAGCTGTATTTGGAGATAGGGGCTGTGAAGAGGTGATAATGGTTAAATGGGATCATTAACATAGGGCCCTAACCTGATATGCTGGTGTCCTTTTAAGAAAAGGAAGCAACACCAGAGCTCACTTTCTCTCCTCCATGAGGACACAACCAGAAGTGGCCATCTGCAACCACAAAGAGAGAGCTCTCATTAGACACCAACCCTGCAAACACCTTAATCTTAGACTTGATCTCAGACTTCTAGCCTCCAGAACTGTGGGAAAATAAATATTAAGACATCTATTCTGTGATATTTTGTTAAAGCAACCCAAGTAGATGCAACAACCAAATATGATATATAGAACTGTTTTTGACCCTGATTCAAGCAAACCAGCTGTAAAATAACATCACTGAGACAACTGGGAAAATTTTAATATGGGCTAGGAATTAACTGATATTAAGGAATTATTGTGTGGTTTGTTTATGACAATGTTTCTTTTTTTAAGTTTATTTATTTATTTTGAGAGACAGAGTGCGAGCAGCAGAGGAACAGAGGGAGATGGAGAGACAGAATCCCAAGCAGGGTCTGAGCTGTCGGCGCAGAGACCTATGTGGGGCTCGGTCTCACGAACAGTGAGATCATGACCTGAGCCTAGATCAAGAGTCAGAAGCTTAACCAACTGAGCCACCCAGGTACCCCAATGGTTTTCTGAATTTTTTTTTTTAACGTTAATTTATTTTTGAGACAGAGAGAGACAGAGCATGAATGGGGGAGGGTCAGAGAGAGAGGGAGACACAGAATCTGAAGCAGGCTCCGGGCTCTGACCTGTCAGCACAGAGCCCGACACGGGGCTCGAACTCACAAACTGTGAGATCATGACCCGAGCTGAAGTCGGATGCTCAACCGACTGAGCCACTCAGGTGCCCTTGTAAATTTTTTTTAAGTCCTTATTTGATAAAGATGCTTACGGAAGTAACTAGGAGTAAAATCATATGATGCCTGGTATATATATACTTTAAAACACCAAAAAAAGAAAATAGATGGGGGGAGGATTGGTGGAACAACGATATCTACACAGACGGGTGATGGGCCTATGGGGGTTCATTATACCACTCTCTCTACTTTTATAGGTCTTTGAAATTTCCCATAACAATTGTTTTTTTTTTTTTTTAATTTTTTTTAACGTTTTATTGAGACAGAGAGAGACAGAGCACGAACAGGGGAGGGGCAGAGAGAGAGGGAGACACAGAATCGGAAACAGGCTCCAGGCTCTGAGCCATCAGCCCAGAGCCTGATGCGGGGCTCGAACTCACAGACCGTGAGATCATGACCTGAGCTGAAGTCGGACGCTTAACCGACCAAGCCACCCAAGGCGCCCCACAATTGTTTTTTAAAAAATGAGAATTAAATACCATACACACAAACTGCGTTAGGACAGTGTATTTGTCAACAAACATTTTGAAGTATTTGATAAGAAATACTGTCTAAATGTGTATTAGCAAAATTACCAATGATCTGTGACACTAGAAAGATTCATTTTAAATTTTACGTTAAAACAACAACTTTCATTTTCTTAAATCCCTAATCAAGCAGAAATGCTTGAAAAGGAAGACTGAGCACAGCAACTAGTTTTTACCCCCAGGGGTCTGTGAGAAGCAGAGAATTGTCCCACCTGGGCGCTCTCATGGCTCCCTATCTGTACTACTCTAATGGCCCAAATTGCTTTCTACTCTACATTACAATTACCCATGACAAACCTGCTGAGAACCTTCTAGAGAGCAGAATCTACATCTGATCACCTTTTTTTTTTTTTGTTTTCCAGAGAGAGAGAGGAGAGAGAGAGAGAGAGAGAGCACACACAAGTGGAAGGGGCAGACAGAGGGAGACAGACAGACAGACAGACAGCCCTGCAGAGCCTGACCCAGGGCTCAAACTCAGGAACCCTGAGATCATGACCTGAGTGGAAATCAAGAGTCAGCAGCTTAACTGAGTGAGCCGCCCAGGTGCCCCCTGATCGTGTTCTTGACTCTTAAAAATGTCCAGGGCTACCCCAAGATTCTGACTTAATTCTCCTGGAGTGGTAGGATTCAGTGTATTTTATTATTTTTTTAAGTTTATTTATTTATTTTGAGAGAGTGAGTGAGCTCTGGTACATGAATGAGGGAGGGGCAGAGAGAGAGAGAGAGAGAGAAAATCCCCTCCTCGGGCCGGAACTCACCAACCATGAGATCATGACCTGAGCCTAAAGCAAGAGGCTAACACAACTGACTGAGCCACCTAGGCGTCCCTATATTCAGTACATTTTAGAAACTTCCAACAGGACTCTTACTTGCAGCCTGGACTGAGAACCACTGGGCCCTAATTTATCCTTGGTGCTAATAAATATTGAACCAGTGAATACATTAACAAAGTGATATGATAGTCACATGATAGTCACAACAGAAAGGCGGATAGGAAACAGCATCCACATTTTACAGTTGGAAAAATAGACTCAGAGAAAAAGTATGTTGTCACCCCCACCTCAGTGAAGCCAGAAGCCCTGGGAAATACTCCTTGCCACTGGAGAGAGCTACTATCCCCACAAGGAGCAGTTTGCCTCTGCCCCTGCCTAGGATGAGTCCTGGGAGCTAAGAACAGAAGTGTAGGCAGAGGTGATTAGGCAGTTGCTGAGTCCCTTTCCCTGGTCCTGTAGGTGATTCACTCTCAGGGAGGAGGGTAGCAGGAAAACGGTCCTGGGGAAGGGAAGGGAGGGTACAGCCCTCAGCTGGGGTTTATCTGCTGGTTGGGCTGTGTCATTTACAAACAATGGCACAAGGGAAGCCTGGCTGGCTCAGTCCAAAGAGCATATGGCTTTTGATCTCAGGGTCTTGAGTTCGAGCCCCAGGCTGAGCGTAGAGATTACTTAACATACATACATAAAATTTAAATCAACTTTAAACTTTTAAAAAAAGTCGCACAAGATTGAGGGAAGCCAATGACTACTCATATCCTACCCACCTTCTGCTGCGAGAAAGGTGAGCTCCTAAATACCCAGTTGATTGTTTTTATCTGCCCACTTCCTTCTCATGCCTCCTCTCGGCAAAGTGCCAGACCCCTGGGCATCAAAACCGCGTTGCACCATGCACAGAAATGGGTCTTTGCAGTGGAAACCATCAGGTCTCCTGCCCTGTCTCTTCCTCCAAGTCCACCATTTGGTGACCACAGAATCAGCGCATCCTCACGAACTATAGGAAAGGGGCAGTCAGAAAATGTCAACGCTCTAGAGCGCAAGAGCCTTTGTTTTGCTAAGTGCAGAAGTTCCGGATGTGGGCACGGATGGGGCTTGAACCCTGGTTTTTGAAACAGAGTGAAACGCAAGATAAAGATCCAGGAGGAGAGGAGAAAAAAATTTTCCTGCTTCTGAGCCCCTCCCAAACCCCATTCCCTTACAAGTTACTCAACGTCCAGTGTAGGGAAAGTCAGCCACTCTTCCCAAAGCTCTGCCCCTGGGAACTCCACGAAGCCCCACCCCCAAACCGCAGGTTGTGGGTGGTTGTTTTCAACTGGGCAGGAGCTAGAATAAGCTGTTAGCGGTAGATTGTTTAATCTTAGCCGAACCGCCTTGCTTTACAAGTAAGGAAACTAAGCCCCAATTAGTTCCAATTAAGTTCCACAGAGCGAGTCACAGGCCGATCTAGACCCTTAGAATCTACCCGTTCACCTCTACTTCCCCGTCCCAGCTACCTGTTACCATGGTGATGAGATTAGGTTCCGGCTGAGGCTCGGACTCTGGTCTCAGGAAGCTGGAGAGACTTAAGATCGGGCTGGACACGCTGACCATGAGCCAAGTCCCATCCAGGGCCCGAGGGCAGCTCTGCTCCGGGGTCAAGGCACTGGCCCAATTCGCTGAGGCAGGGAGCGGGAGGTAGCGGCTCATCTCGCAGTGTGGCGCAGGGGCGTCCGAGGGGTACCGCCTGAAGGCAGCCTGCAGGGCTCCCGCGGGGTCTGTGAGCGCCGACAAGGGAATTGCTGCTGTAGTCACCACCAGGAACGCGACGGGGAGGGCAGCGTCCAGGGAATTCCAAATGCACAAACTACCCAGTAGTGAGAGATTTACAGGTAATCCAGGCTCATTTTACAAGGGGAAACTGAGGCCTGAGGTCACAGTGCGACCTAAAGAGGAGGGGGTTTCGGTGGAAGTGGGAGTTGAGGGCGAGTCCGGGATGACTCACCGCGCACTTTGAGGTAGAGCTCGGGTTCGAGGTCCGGCCGGGGAGGTAGTCTCCCTGGGCCCTGGCGCAGCAGCAGTGCGGCGGGTTTCTTGGTCAGGCGGCCCCCGCCCGCGTCCTCCACCATCCAGCACTCTATCACCGCGGGTCCCGCCGAGACGGCGGTCACCAAGCCTGGAGGAGAGGGGCGCGAGTGAGGGAGCGGTCCAGAGGTCAGGCGACCCTCGTCCCGCACCCCCAGCGTCTGGCGCGTGGTGGGTCACCTCCCTCCGCCTCTTCCCTGTTCTTGAGCAGAGTCTCGGGGTTCGCTCACCCAAAGCCACGGAGAGGAGCAGAGACAGGGGCTTCATGGCGCAGCGATCCGCTCAGCTCTGAAACCTCCACTTCTCCCTTTCACTTTCATTTTCCTTGAAAGGCCGGCTGGAGAGTCGCCGGAAATCCCCTCTGGTTGGGTGAGGCCACGTGGGAGGCAGGTGCTTTCCGCACAGGCCAGGCACAGATCCCGGAACACTATCTCCAGTTCAGATCTGGGGACCTCAGCCCCGCCCCGCCCCGCCCCTCCCTCTTGGACCACACAGCACCACCCACTTCCAGAAACCCTCCCCAACCCTAGGCTCCCCCTCGGTGCCCTCCTTCCAGAAACTACTTCCTAGAGAACCGTTATTCCCTTTTCCCCAACCTGCTTCGGATCCCCAGCAAACACATAGGGGCTGCTGGCAAGCCAAGTGAAATGACCAATAAATATTTTAATCACCATTTTAAAAAAAATAAGATTTAAAATAAAAACCTTGTATTCTTACGACTTATATTCCCTCCTTGTCTTCACTCCCTCCTCAATGAGAATCCAGTTGGAGGTCCCCCAAGGAGAAATAGGAGGGATTAGGGTGGAAATAAAGGGCACGTCCTTAGCGGGGTGGGGTAGGTTCTAGGACAAGGGTGGGGCTCAAAACCTGGTCCCCACAACAACACAAACACAGACTTCAGGTACAGACTACAACCACCTGACCCTTGACCCTGTGACTCCAGGATGCTCCATAGCCCCTTTCCCTCCCCCCACCACCATATGCGCCCTAGTCTGGAGCTGAGGGAAAGGAAGGACTTAGTTCCAGGGATACTTTGTGGGAGAGGGGCTGAGGGATGGAATGGGGTGGCCGATGGTGCAACATTGTTCCCCCTCCAAAATATATACAAGTCCGGTAGAGATAAGGAAGACAGTAAGCGTGGTGGGAGATCACCCGAGGGCCACAGCGCCCCTGGCTGGTGCTCCCAGTTTCCTCTTCCCCGAAAGCTGCCTCCAGGAGCCCCCCCTTCAGTTTGTTCCTCCTCCTCCACCAAAGCCCATCTCCACCTTGTGGACACTGGGTGGGGACCAGACCCTTCGGCTAGACTGGGGCGTGGCCCCACTCGCCTCGTCGCCGCTGCCCCCACCCACTCCAGGAGACTCTCTCTTGGGCGGCAGGGCTGGCCCAGCGGGCCCTCCGGGTCCGGGTCCGCCCCCGCCCAGGCGGTGCCGGCGCTCACAGTGTCCCCGGTGGCGCATGAAGCTGTCTCGCCACATGAACTTCTTGGCGCAGACGCCACACTCGTAGGGTTTGAGACCTGTGTGTGTCTTCATGTGCTCGGTCAGGTGGTGCTTCATCTTAAACTTTTTGTTGCACACGGGGCAGTCAAAGGGCCGCAGGTTGAGGTGCATGTTCACATGCCGATCTCGCATGCTCTTGTGGGAGAAGGCCTTCCCACAGTGGCACAAAAAGATCTTATTCCCATCCCCACTGCCTGCCCCTCCAGGGGTCCCCCCAGCACCACCAGGCATGCCCAGGCTCCCTGCTGAGGTGCCCCCCAGAGTCACCGCCCCGTGTTCAGCTTGGTTCCCTGGTGGCTGGCCTGGGGCCTGTGAGGAGGAGGAAGAGGAGGAGGAGGATGAAGACGATGGGAAGACCAGGATCTGGTTGCCCTGCATGTCCAAGGGAAGCAGGGGCCTCGGAGGGTGGGAGGGGGCATAGGAGGAAGGGGTTGGCCCCCCAGAATCATCAAGCCCCGCCCCAGGACCCCCACCCTCATAGGAGCCAAAGTCATTGGAGGACTCACAGAAATTGACCTGCTCCTCTCCCTTGTCCGGAGGCTCAGTCAGGGTCCGGACATCACTTATGCTAAGGGTAGCCTCTGGTCCTCCAGCCTCGGGAACCCTGGAGCCACCCCCGAGCTCTTCATCTTCATCATCCTCACAGGTCAACACCAGGTCTTCCTCCTCCTCATCCTCTTCCAGATCTGGGTCTTGGGGAACGAGGGGTGCCGGTGCTGGGCTGTTTCCACCCCGCTTCACATATACCCAGTGTTTCTGTGGCATGATGCTGGGGGGTGCATAGGTGGGCCGCCGGAGCCCACCCCCAGGGACCACAGCACCTCTCCCATCCCCATCATCGCAGAGCTCATCTGCCTCCAGCAGCAGCTTCCCAGAGGTAGCCCCGCCACTGCCAACCACAGGGGCTGGGAATACAGGGCCACCTCCTCGACGTTCCCCACTGCCCACTGCAGAAGCTGCAAATGCCTCTTGGGAAGAAGATGAGAAATCAGTGGACTCTCGGGGGCTGAAGTAGTTGCTGCTGCTGGGGGACTGATTCTCACTGGCTCGGCTGGAGGCATGGGAGCGCACAGGGCCCATGGTGGCAGGGGCCACAGTGGCCCCACTCCCCGATGGGACCCCAGCACCAGGGACAGTGGCAGAAGTGGCAGCAGCAGTGGTGATGGTGGTGGTGGTGGCTGAGGCCCGGCCTTCACGGAGGAGTTCAGTGCACTTATCCACGATGTGCCACATTTGGAGCACCGACCCCACTGTGAGGAAGTTGACAATGTCAGCAGCAGCCATGCTGAGGCGACCAGTGTAAGCGGAAGCCAAGACAGTCTCGAAGGCGCCCGGGTCCATGACGCTGGGCAGAGAGATGGAGGTCATGCCCTTGAGTAAAACCTGGTCGTGGAAGTAAGGGGAGGAGGCAGCCAGGACAGCACGATGAGCCCTGAACTCCCGGCCCTGCACTCGGATGGACACATCGCAGAGCTGGCCCTGTAGCCGCTGCTGATTGAGGGACTCCAGAAGGGCACTGGTCACCTCAGGGAAGGACACGTGGACCACTGCAGCTGCAGGCAGGGGCAGTGGGGGTGGGGCCAGTGACAGAGGCAGGGGGAGTGCTGCCCCACTGGGAGAGAGAGGAGATGGCTCCATGGCGTGGAGGGAGGGGGTACCCCCCCAGCCACAGGAACAAGGGAAGGAGGAGGGCGGCCGGGGGGGTCTCTGGGAAGAAAAAGAGAGAAGAATGATAACATCTCATAATAACACAGCCCTTCCCTCTACAGTTTAAAAACATGTTCATACCCTTTATCCGAGTAATTCCCCACAACACTGTAAGGCAGGTATTCCTCTCAACCCCATTTGACAGATGAGGAAACTGAGGCTCGGAAAGATTACGAGATTACCCAAGGTCACAGAGCCAGTAAGTGGCAGTGCCAGGAAACACAGATGTCCTGACTCCTAATCCAGTGCTCTTTCCTTGTAGATTAGAGAAATAAGGTGTTCTTGGGGAATGGGGTGCCTCCCCTCGGAATTTCCCATTTGCCTGAAAGCCTGAATTTCCAAAATTTACCTTACTGGTGTTTTGCAACCTTTTCTTAGGAGGGGGGCAAGTCTGTTCCTGTACCGAAAACCATCCCTCCCTCCATGTCTTTTTAGGCTATGCCCTCCCCCCCCCCCCCAGCTCTGTCGGGAGCAAGGGCCCCTTTGCCCCTCAGCTTACCTCTAGCCCCGCCCCTTCAAGGCACGCCCCTTGGCCCTTTCGGCCCCGCCTCTTCAAGGCCCACCCCCGTGGCCCTCTCGGCCCCGCCCCTTGCCTACCCCCGCCCACACAGGACCCCGCCCCCCTCTGCTCCGCCCCAAGCGCTACTTCGACCTCCTCTCCCACCCGGAAGGCGCCCCCCAACCCCGCGCGTCCCCGCTTACCGGGCCGCGCGCCCCCGGGCCCCCCCGCCCCTCACTCGGCGGCCAGAGCCGCAGCCTGGGCCCCTCCCGCCGCCATCTTGCGCCGACTCCCTCCGCCCTCCGCCTCCGCTCCGCCTCCTGCCCCTCCGGCTTTAAAGGCACAGACGGGTACCCCGCCCGTGCCTCTGGGCACTACTCGGCCGACTAGACCACTTCTCCTTTAAAGAACAGCCGTCTCATTCCACCTTAAAGGTACCAGGTCTCTTCCGCTGCTGAAAACGCAGGACTTGGTGGTTCGGCCGAAGCGCTCATTCCCCTTTAATTCCGTAAGCCTGCCCTTCCCATTGGCGAAGGGTTTTGGTCGTCGCTGCTTAGGCTCCGCCCCTGAGCTGTGGCCATTAGCAGGTTTGCTGGATCTAATCGCCCTGCTCTCCCAGCTTCAGACAGTCCCCCTGAAACCCCGCCCCCTTCCTCCGGGTCTGGATTGGCCAAATAACCTTGAGTCGGCCCCTGATTGGCCTTTTTACTCCAACCGCTCGAAGTGAGAAAGTAAAGCACATTCGGGAGGCTGGAACACATTTCTTTTTTTTTCCTTTCTTTCTTCTTTCTTTTTAGTGCCTGGCAGAGGGCAAGCGGAAGGCCTGAAGCCGAGGGAACTCAAAGAGAGGCAGGCTAAGGACAGGCTACAAAGGACAGCTCTAGGGGTAGTCCAGGCCCAGGCTAACCTTGAACCAGAGAACAGCCGGTGCCAATCGGCTGTGAGAGTAGAACAAGGAAAAGGAAAAGACAGGGATACAATAAGAAAAGAACTTTATTGTTTATTAATGTTTCTGTGTAAAACTTAAGGTTTTGTTTTTTTGTTTTTTTGTTTTTAAAGAAACACCACCAAAAGGGGATTAGCCCAGTCAATCCCTTCCTCAGTCATCTGTTTCCCACCATCCTCCAAATACTATTCCAAAACATTTTGGAGGCAGGGAGTGGGGGGTAGAGGCAGCTAATCAGAGTCTGAGAGCACGATGATCTCCTCTGGATCGCACTGTGTGGCCACACTCATCTGCAGGGAGTGAGAGACAGAGTCAGAAAGAGACGTCTGGAATATAGGGGTAAAAGAAGCAAAGGGAAGGATTTCTCAGAGATTAAAAACTGGGGTTAGAAAAAAGGTCGAGAGAGGATGTGGTGGGTGCAAAATTCAGATGGAGTGCCTGAAACTGAACAGACAATGAAAGACAAGTCAGGAAACAACTGCCTCCCCCTCTTACCTTGTAAGTACCAGGCCGGGAGGGTTGTGAATGGGGGGCTTGGGACAACTGGGCTGGAGATGGGCTACAGAGGGAGCTGGTCACCAGGCCATGGCTAGGAGAGTCCACTCTTGTCGAGGAATCAGCAACTGGGGCCATAGAAGTCAAGGGAGAAGGTGGGCTGGGCAGGGTAGATACCTTCTTCCCATTCTTCTCATGCACTGCCCTTTGCCTTTCTACATAGCTAGGGACAGAAACACAAATATAGGGAGGGGTATGAAGAGCCTGAGGCCGGAGGGGAATCATCCAGTCTCTTCCCAGCAGACCCAGTTCCTCAATACTCTCAGAAAGCCCCTTGCAATCTGTCCTTGGCCTCCCTCTTCTCCTCCTTGTCATTGTTACCTGTTTCCTAATGACCCTGCTCCAGTTTGCTTCTCCTTCCGGGATTTCTTGCACGGGGGACAGGAATCTCCCCAGGTGTGAGGAGACACACCTCCATTGAAGGAAGTGGAGGTGACCATGGCTGCTCCATTCTCCAAGACAGTGGTGAGGGGGTCCTCTGATTGCTTCCTGGAAGAAGAAACGTCCCTCTCCTCAGGGGAAGGAGTGGTATCCAGGGGCAAGGCTTCGATCTCGAGCTCAAAGAGCTGAGACATGGGGCTCTCTTCCTCCAGGGGTAACTCCTCAAGGTGTTCTCCGTTGCTTTCAGCATCTATGCTGGAGGGGGCCAAGGCGTCTTCTGACAGTGAAGATGGTGACATTATGAGTCCTTTGTTCTGCTGCTCCCCCACAGACTTGCTGATCCCTCTGCTAGATTCCAGGTTTTTTTCAGCGGAGATCTGCTGCAGTGGGGACATAGGGCTCTTGTCTCCATCCTGACCTGGAAAAGAAGAAAAGAGGGGAGAGGCAGCATGAGAACTAAGGGAAAGAATACTGCTGAGAGTAAGAGGAGGGAGGGAAGGGTCTCAAACAGGTGGTTCACATCCAAAAGAGTAGAGGGAACCGACACATGAGGGGACTGTTTCCTTGACATACCTGCTTCCTCCTCCTCCTCCTCCTCCTCCTCTTCATCGTCCCCCTGACCTTCCTGCATCTGTTCGAGATCCTCCTCTTCTTCAGAATCTGTGGCCTCCTCCTCTTCTTCTTCCTCTTCCTCTTCTTCCTCCTCTTCCTCTTCTTCCTCTTCCTCATCACTTTCCTCATCTTCTTCATCATCTGTCTCTGCCTTGGAGGTGGTAGGGCATTCCTGGGACACCATTCCACTAGGGCCCTGGGGGACAAAGGAATTTCTCTAAGGAATCCCTTGTCCCAGAGGGTCTGGTTCTCGGGTTCCTTCTGCACTTTTCCCAGTCAGTCACTCTAAACTCCCTGCTAGCTAGTGCAGGGGAAGGACAAGGTCTGTCTGAAGGATTTATCCCTTCCATACCTCACCAGAATCCAAGGAGGCTTTGGGGGAGTCTGCAGAGTGGGAAGAGGTGGCTTGGGGAAGCCGAGCCCTTCTCTTCTGTCTCTCGCCCTCCTCACTCTTGTCTTGCATCATTGCATATTTGGAGATGACCTCATCCAGCCGGCTCATAGCCAAGCTCCGGTTTTCTCGCAGGCGCCGGGCTAGGGCAGGATCTGACAGTGCAGGGTCAATGCCTACGTGGGAAGATATAAAGTCAGAGTACTCAGCCCAAACCCTAGAAGAAGGGACAAGAGAGATCCCCCCTCCACCAAACATCTGACATATAAGGGTTGTTGACAGGCATCTCACTAATCCCTACCTGGCCTATAGTCATCTGTGAGGTGACAGCCAAAGTTGTAGATGAGATCAAGGTGGCGTCGTTCCTGTAACCTGATGCCCACATCTCGGAAGGCATCCTGAGCCATGAGCTGGAGCTGCTGTCGTGGGAGGCCGAGGCTGTGCCTAGCAGCTGCCTTCTCCACAGCCCGCAGTACATCTCCATAGTCAGGGAAGGTATCAGGCCCTGGTTTGTTGATGAGCCGCTCAATGCGCCTGTTAACCTCTGGGTAGCGGGTGCCACGGTAGGGGATGCGCTGTTCTATGACACGGCCCGTCAGTGAAGAGCAGTCTTTGAGTTCACACAGCCGCCCAAAGAGGCGGATCAGCTTACGCTTCAACCTTGCCTCCTGCAGGTATGTGGAGTCTGGGTCATCTAACTCTGAGAGATCCAACTCCTTTTCCTGCAGCCGCCGGATCTCAGCCACATAGAGCGCTAGCAGCTGCTCCAAGCGCTGGATCTGCCGCCGGGAACCACGGGTCCTTGGGGCCTCAGAGGCAGTGGTCTCAGCATTTGTGGGGTCCGAGGAGGGGTCTGTGGGAGGGTTATTCCCAGAGGGTTCACTAGAGGTGGTGGCAGCAGGGGCCAGGTTCAGCTTCTTCTTGGCTGAATGGGCCTTGAGAACAGTGCAGAGCTCATTAATGTAGACATAGAGCTTAGCTGGCCGGCTCTGGGCCCGAGATAGGACCCGAGAGAGGATGTTGCAGAACTCCGCCGAGGCCAAAAACAGAGAGTGGGCACGCTGCTGCCGGTTATAGAGGAATGGGACCACCTCAGGGTGGTCTGCTGTCTGCGTCTTACACAGCTCAAGGAACTAGAGGATTCAGGGGAAGAGGTAGGGGGAAAGAGACAAGGGGAGGGGTTGAGAGAAAGAAGGCGAGGTGGGGTTAGTGGGGAAGAAAGTACAGGAGAGCCAGTCAGCCATCCCCCTCCCTGGGGTACAAGAATCTTCTCCCCTAAAGCTCACCTCTTCAAACAGCTTCTCATTCTCCAACTTGTAGCATTTCTTGCCGCCAGAACTACTGCTTCCTCCAGCCCCATGGGGCTGAGAGGAGCCAGGGGCTTCTGGCCGGGGTGAGGCCGGATTGGGGGGTGGGTGGGAGGGACCTGGCTGAGCAGCTGCTTCATCTTCGTCATCATCATCCAGCACGATGATGCTGTTAGCGGTGGCCATGGGGGATCAAATCCCCCGGAGGGAGGAGGTGTTGGGGATTTCGGAACTCCTGCTGGAAGGGGATGGGGCCTCAGAAAGAGCCCCTCCAGCACAGCCCATCCCTCATCTCACACACTTTCCAATCTTCTTGGGTTTCAGTAACACCCAGCCCTGCCCAACAGTGTCCTCAACTGCCTGTCTTCCAGCAACTGTTAGTACCATATGCTTTTCTGGCCCTTTACATAAGGAAGCCCCAAACCACCTGAAACCCCTAAGTCCCCACCCCCAGCTCCACCCCTCTTGTCGATATCCAAGCTTTCTTTCTGTTTCATTGCCCCACTTCTCAGACATTCATTTCCCCAATTCTCATACTTGCCAAGTTGATTCTTCCAACCCCTGGACCGCCTCCCACATTGCACTCCAGATTCCCTCGACGTTCCCTCGCAGATACCACACCCCCGGCAGCACCACCTCCTGAGCCTTCCCCGTTTCGCTCTCAAACACGTCAAATCCACAACCTCATCCCATCCTGAAGGATCACCCCCAACTCCTAGACTCTCTGAGGTGAAGGAGGTTCCCTCCCAATAATCCATTCCCCTTTCTCCTCCGTGAATTATCTTCATACTCCGCCCTCCGACGGGGCTCCTCAAACCGGGGCGTCAGGTTGGAGAGATCTCACCTCAATCCCCTCCCTCTTACCCCACCCGAATTTCCCCCATTCTCTCTCTGTGACCTGTAACCGATTGTGAGCCCAGCAGTGAGCTGTCCCGATTCCTCTCAAATCCCAACCTGGCGTCTGACCCCTTCCTCTAGATGAGCTTCCCGCCAAGTCCCCCTCCCCCAGTTCGGCCCCCGGCCACCCCACTCCCCTTCAGGGATAGGAAGGAAGGTACCATAGCTTGTCCCTCAGACTCAGCGCCCGGGACTCCCCAATACCTCTCCCTCGACATTCCCGCCCCCGCCTTCGCTCCCCACACCGTCCGGCCCCCACCTCAGAAACGGTCTCTCGAGGCGACCCTCGCTGCTGATCTCAGAACCTCGCATGGTTCCCTCCGCCTTCCTTCCCCCTCCCACCGCAGGCCCTTCTCTGGACCGGAAGCCGCCGAGTTTCCGCCTACAGCCACATAGGCGCGGCCATATTGTCGTACGGCGCCCGGACCACGCCTCACCCTGCGGCAGGAAGTGGTGGTAGACCCGCCCCCATCTCCAGTGACGCCCACACAGTCTGCGGCTCCCTTTCCTGTGACCAGTAGGGGGCGCTTTTGCCTCCTCAGGGCGTCCCAAACTACCTGGGGGCCGCCATTTTGCCGTACGGTGTTGGCTACGCCCGGACTAGGGCGCGCCGCCGGCAGAGCTCTTTTCACCCGGTGCTTCTGCGACTCAGCCAATTAGAAACTTCCTGCATCCGGCCCAACCGCCGGCGGGTCGCGTGCGGGAAGGACTGAGCCACCTTTCCAAGTGGGGAAGGGGGAACGGAACAGGAGAGCCAAGGGATTGGGCCCTCCAAGACCACGCAAGGGTGCAGGAAAGAACGAGCGTCTCTTAAGAGAGAAAAAAGCCCTTTTCCTTCCGCTGGGCCGTTGACCAGCCTTCCGGCGCTGCTTTCCTACCTGCCCGGTACCCTTTCCACGGTTTAATCGACTGCGCCTGCCCCTTCCCTTTTGCTGGCGGCCCGCTCCCTTGCCGCTGTCCAGCAGCTACTAATACTTCCAGGTGTCTATATCTCCCAACCGTGAAATCATAACAAATGCATACAGATGAGCACAATGAGCTATACAAATATGTTCTTACTATTATCGCTATTATTGATTCCTCTTTAAGCGCCTCCATGGAACTAATGACCAACCAAGTAGGTGGGAGCTAGGTGGTTCTCCGTTCTTTTCTGGAGAGGGTCCCCCAAAGTGCAGGCGGTGATGACCTGGAGGCCGAGCTTTGTCCAGGAGCTCCAGGGCCTTAGGACGGCGGTACGGGGGTAGGGGTGGGGGGCCGTGAGAAGAATCTGTGCAGATTGCCGCTGTGAGGGCTGGCAGACGAAGTGAGACTCGTAAAATACCTTGGGTCTCGACTCGTCCCTTTCTCTTCCTCTGGGGAAACTGAGGAAAGAAGGAAGAGAGAAGAAACTGACTTCGACGCCCGCCTCGCCCGCACCCCCTACCTCACTCAACTTTAGGGAGGCTGGAAGGACTCGTGGAGGCCAGGGTGGGTCCAGATGTGAACTTATGGGGAAGCCAGAACAGTTAACACGGAGATTCCCATCCCCTGCATCCTTTGGCTTTCTACAAGTGACTATCTTGCCACTATTAGAACGCGGAGGTTCTTAGATCCTTAAGCCCTCACTGTACCAGAGCCTCAAACCTGCCCTTCCATTAAAGAATCCCACACCATCTAAGCCTATAGTCTTCAAATTAGGGAACATGAAAATTCCCTCAAAGGGTACTCAGCCTTAGGAGACGATAAGGATTTAATTTCTAGATCCTCAACTTTCGCAAGATTGTTCTTACTGAGTAAATGCTTGCAGTTGAGGTTCTCCTTCTTCCCGGTCCCTTTTATAATCGACTTCCTCGTCTCTTAAACAAACAAACAAACAAACAAACAAACAAAACCCAAAAAGGTATGCGGGCATACCTCATTTTATTGTGCCTCACAGATATTGTAGTTTTGTTTTTTGTTTTTGTTTTTTTTTACCAATTGAAGGTTTGTGGCAGTCTTGGGTTGACCAAGTCTATCAGCACGGTTTTTTTTTCCTTTTTTTAAAGATTTTATTTTATTTTTAATATTTATTTATTTTTGAGACAGAGAGAGACAGAGCATGAGCAGGGGAGGGGCAGAGAGAGAGGGAGACAGAATCCAAGGCAGGCTCCAGGCTCTGAGCTGTCAGCACAGAGCCTGACGCGGGGCTCGAACTCACGAACCACGAGATCATGACCTGAGCTGAAGTTGGACGCTCAACCAACTTAGCCACCCAGGCTCCCCTAAAGATTTTATTTTTAAGGAATCTCTACACCCAACGTGGGGCTTGAACCCAAAACCCCAGGATCAAGAGTCACATGCTGTACTGACTGAGCCAGCCAGGTGCTCCTGCTGACACCCTTTTTCTAACAGCATTTGTTCATTTTGTGGTTCAGTACCATATTTTGGTAAGTACTGCAATATTTCAAACTTTTTTGTTATTTTTACTTTTGTCATGGTAATCTGTGATCAGTTACTATTATAACTGTTTGGGGGTAACACAAATGACACCCATATAAAGACGGTGAACTTAATAAATACCATGTGTGTGTGCTGACTGTTCCACTGACCAGCTGTTCCCCATCTCTCTCCCTCTCCTCAGCCTTCCTTATTCTCTGAGACACAGGATATTGAAATTAATAACCCTGCAATGGCCTCTAAGTGTTTAAGTGAAAGAAAGAGTCACATGTCTCTCACTTTAAATCAAAAGCTAGGGGTGCCGGGGTGGCTCAGTGGGTTAAGTGTACAATTTCGGCTCAGGTCATGATCTTGAGGTTTGTGGGTTTGAGCCCTGCATCCGACTCTATGCCGACAGGTTAGAGCCTGGAGCCTGCTTCTGATTCTGTGTCTCCCTCTCTCTCTCTGCCCCTCCCCTGCTCTCTCTCTCTCTCTCTCTCAGAAATAAACATTAAAAAAGATCAATCCGTCAAAAGCTAGAAATGATTAAGCTTAGGAAGGAAGGCATGTTGAAAGCTGAGACAAGCCAAAAGCTAGGCCTCTTGTGCCAGACAGTCAGGCTGTGACTGCAAAGGAAATGGTCTTGAAGGAAATTAAAAGTGCTACTCCAGGGGCGCCTGGGTGGCTCAGTCGGTTGAGCGTCCGACTTCGGCTCAGGTCATGATCTCACAGTTCGTGGGTTCGAGCCCCGCATCAGGCTCTGTGCTGACCGCTTGCTCAGAGCCTGGAGACTGCTTCAGATTCTGTGTCTCCTACTCTCTCTGCCCCTCCCCCGTTCACGCTTTGTCTCACTCTGTTTCTCAAAAATAAATGTAAAAAAAAAAATTAAAAAAAAAGTGCTACTCCAGTGAACACATGAATGATAAGAAAGCAGCACGGACTTACTGATGATATGGACGATGCTTGGGTGGTCTAGATAGAAGATCAAACCAGCCACAACATTCTCTCAAAGACCTTAACTCTCTTCAATTACGTGAAGGCTGAGAGGCTGCAGAAGAAAACTTGGAAGCTTGCAGTGGTTGGTTCATGAGGTATAAAGAAAGAAGCCATCTTCCAAACATAAAAAAGCAAGGTGAAGCAGCAGGTGCTGACGTAGAAGCTGCAGCAAGTTATCTGGCAGACCTAGCTAAGATAATTAATGAAAGTGTCTACACCAAACAACAGATATTCAGTGTAGATGAAACAGTCTTCTCCTGAAAGAAGATACTATCTGGGGCTTTCATAACTAGAGAGGAGAAGTCAGTGCCTGGCTTCAAAGCTTCAAATGACAGGCTTACTCTCTTGCTAAGGGCTAAAGCAACTGGTGACATTAAGTTGAAGCCAATGCTCATTTGCCATTCCAAAAATCCTAGGGCCCTTAAGAATTATGCTAAATTTACTCTGCCCGTGATCTATAAATGGAACAACAAAGCCTGGATGACAACACATCTGTTGACAACATAGTTACTGCTAAGCCCTACTTTGAGACCTACTGCTCAGAAAGAAAGATTCCTTTCTGGGGGCACCTGGGTGGCTCAGTCGGTTGGGTGTCCGGCTCTTGATCTGGGCTCAGGTTGTGATCTCACTGTTTGCGAACTCAAGCGCCACGTCGGGTTCTGTGCTGACAGTGCAGAGCCTGCTTGGGATTCTCTCCCTCTCACTCTCTGCACCTCCCCCCAAATAAATAAACTTAAAAAAAAATTCCTTTCTTTTACTGCTCATTGACAATGCACCTGGTCATCCAAGAGCTCTGATAAAGATATACAATGAGATGAATGTTGTTTTCATGCCTGCCAACACAGCATCCATTCTGAAGACCATGGATCAAGGAGTAATTTCGGCTTTCAGGTCTTATTATTTAAGAAATACATTTCATAAAGCTGTCGTTGGTATACACAGTGATTCCTCTAATGGATTTAGGTGAAGTAAATTGAAAACTTTCTCGAAAGGATCCACCAATGTAGATGTATTAGGAACATTTGTGGTTCATGGGAAGAGGACAAAATATTAATATTAATAAGAGTTTGAAAGAAGTTGACTCTAACTCTCATGGGTGACTTTGAGAGGTTCAAGACTTCAGTGGAGGAAGTGACTTCAGATGTGGCAGAATTGGCAAGAGAACCAGAATTAGAAGTAGAGCCTGGAGATGTGACTGAATTGGCTGCAATCTCAAGATAAAACTTCAAAAGATGAGGAGTTGCTTCTTATGGATGAGCACAGAAAGTGGTTTCTTGAAATGAAATCTATTCCTGGTGAAGATGCTATTAAGATCATTGAAATGACAACAAAGGATTTAGGGTATTACATAAAACTTAGTTGATAAGGCAGCAGCAGGGTTTGAGAGGACTGACTTCAATTTTGAAAGTTCTGCTGTGGGTAAAATGCTATCAAACAGCATTGCATGCTACAGAGAAATTGTTTGTGAAAAGAAGAGTCGATTGATGCAGCAAACCTCATTGTTGTCTTATTTTAAGAAATTGGCACAGCCATCCCAACTTCAGCAACCACCACCCTGATCAGTCAGCAGCCACCAGCATCTAGGGCAGACCCTTCCCCAGCGAAAAGATTAAAACTCCCTGAAAGCTCAGATGATGTTTAGCATTTTTAGCAGTATTAAGTTTATTTAGTTATGTTGAGAGAGCGAGCATGTGCATGCAAGTTGGAGAAGGGCAGAGAGAGGGAGAGAGAGAACCCCAGGGGGGCTCCAAACCCATAAACCACACTGAGCTGAAGTCAGGTTCTCAACTGACTGAGCCACCCAGGCACCCCAGCAATAAAGTATTTTTAAATTAAGGTATGTACGTTGGGTTTTTTTTAAAGACATAATGCTATCGTGCACTTAATGGACTACAGTATCACGTAAACATAACCTTTATATGCACTGGAAAAGCAAAAAAGCTCCTTTGACTTTCTTTATTGCGATATTCGCTTTATTGTGGTCATCTGGAACAGAACCTGCATTATCTCCAAGATATGCCTGTGGTTGTCAATCATGAAATCTGGGGCTAATCTTGTCTTAAGTAAAGGGACATGTAGCCTATTTCTTTCAACAAGGTACCATAACATCACCTCTCCTGTCTCATTAAACATGTACTTTCAATTTTTAATCATTTAAAAACTGTGTGCAATCTTGATGCTATTTAAATCAGTTCTGTTCTCATAATAATTGTAATGATAACAGAGAAGAAAAAAATTTTTTTTAATTTTTTTTAACGTTTATTTATTTTTGAGACAGAGAGAGACAGAGCATGAACGGGGGAGGGTCAGAGAGAGAGGGAGACACAGAATCTGAAACAGGCTCCAGGCTCTGAGCGGTTAGCACAGAGCCCGACGATGCGGGGCTCAAACTCACGGACCGTGAAATCATGACCTGAGCCGAAGTCGGCCGCTTAACCGACTGAGCCACCCAGGCGCCCCGAGAAGAAAAATTTTTAAAAACTTTGCTGTCTATGGTCACAACAAAGAAAAACATTTTTCATCTCAATTAATATGTATATGCAAGAAAATATGATTGATCGGTCAGTAAAAGACTTTCAAGTATAAAAGTATAAAATTGTCTGGAGAAGTGGACTGGTAATAGCTGTTCAAGGGGGAAAAAAGAGTCGCGAAAGAAGGAAGAGAATAATCCTGTAGTTATGAGTTTATTTATTTTAAAATGTGAATGTTTTCCTTTTTTCTTTTTTCTTTTTTTAAAGTTTTTAAAAAATGTGTATTTATGTTTGAAGGGGAGAGACACAGAGCATGAGCCCGTAAGGGGCAGGGAAAGAGGGAGACACAGAATCTCTGTCAGCACAGAGACCGACATGGGCCTCAAACGCACCAACCATGAGATCATGACCTGAGCCAAAGTGTGACAACTGAGCCACCCAGACGCCCCTATTTTCCTTTTTTTTTTTAAAAAAAAATGTTTATTTTGAAAGAGAGCACATGCATGAATGGGAGAGGGGCAGAGAGAGAAGAGGACAGAGGATCCACGCTGACAGCAGAGCCTGCCTTGGGGCTCAAACCCAAGAACCGGAGATCACCACCGGAGCTGAAGTCGGGCGCTTCACCGGCTGAGTCACCCAGGTTCCCCAAGATGTGAATATCTGCAATCGGCCAGAAATTCCATCCTTGAAACAATTTTCATTTATGATGAAAAACTGTAGATGATTACTTAAGCATATGTGAGAAGTACAAACCTTTTCAAAAAATTTTCCCAGAGTATAGATGCAAAAATTTTAAGACAGCTGTGCAAGTGTCCCCTCCACAGCCCCCTACATTCTATTTCCCTCTTGTCCCCACCTCTCACCTCTGTCGCAGGGGAAGACAATGTTTATAGGAAAGGTGGTCACAATTCCAGCTCCTCCTCCTTCTGAGGTGTTCTCAGGAGCCAGTCCCCAAACTTTGCCCACGGTAGCAGCCACAGCAGCTTATAAACAGCCTCCAGTGTCAGTAGCATCAGGAAGAGGACCAGGAAGATAAAGAAGGCCTTGTCCAAGGCCCGACGCAGGGGACCTCTGGGAGGACAAGGACGCCTGGCAAACGCCAGGAACACATCCTCCTCAGCCACATCGCCTTCCTCCTCCGCCATACTAACTCACAGCTGACAGCTGACTGGATCAGCGGGGCTGGGATGGGAGCCCTTGCTCAGCAACGCCGGGATTAAGGGGTATGGCAGCAGCAAGCCCTGAACCTGCTTGGGTTGACCCTAATTCCCCCATCAAAGACAGAAAGGAGGCAATCGTATAATCATCCCGTGCAATGTGAATGGTCTGGACTAAGTGATTCCTAAAGTCTGTCCGCCTTTACTGCAACTGTGTCTTCGCAACACGGAGCCAGGCGAGCTGGAACTACTGCTGGAGTCATTCTGGGTCTCCAGGTTCAAGGCCCCACGTCTTTCGCCCCTACAGACAGAGGCTGAGCAATTGTAGCTGATGTGCCACGGTGAGCCGCTGTCAGCCCATTCCAGCTTTACCTTGGGTGGTGGGAGGAGGCCTGGGGGAAGGGCTCTCGGGGTTTATAGAAAAAGAAAGATCGTGATTGGTCAGCGGAGCCAGAGTGTGTAGTTGGGACTTAAGTGTTGGCGCGATAATATGGGAGAGGGGTGGTGATTAAAGAGTTGTTGGTTGGGAGTGTCCTCCAGGAGGCTGTCGTTGGGGCAAGGGTTGAAGGCCTCTTCTTGGCCCTGTTCCCTAGGCACTGGCCCCAAGGCCCATGTGGAGACCTGAGGACCCCCTGGGATAAGTGGGGCAGTACGGGGGTAGGGTAGCCAGTGGAGGGAGCAATGTATGGTTGTGGACCTCATGCATGGAACCTTTAGGATCTCTTACCTAAACTTCATTTTGACCTAATGGGAAGACCTTGCTCACCCGCAAAAAGGTACAAACGATGCCACGATTTTGTTTAGAGCCAACTTCTGTTATTGTTTGCTGTCGCCACAAGAGGGTTGCTCTAAGAGTCAAAAAACCTAGATGGAGTCAAACTAATCACTTAGGACTTGTGTTAATTAAACAAGGCGGCCATTAGACTGCATTAGCAAACCCAAATCTAAGCCTGTAAATTCCCCAAGGTTTGGAAATCAAAATGCTGAAGACAATCACAGTCAACGAGGCTTTAAGCTATAGCCAGACAAATAATTGCTTTTCTTTGCTTCTGGACTTTATCTGTATAAGTCTTTCCCCTGGCTCCTGTCTGCAGAATGTGCCTAAGCGCTTTTGGTTTGGTGCTACCCCATTCAAATCCATTCATTCATTCATTCATTCATTCATTCATTCAGAGAGAAGGAGAGAGAGAGAGAGTGTGCATACAAGTTGGGGAGGGGCAGAGAGAAGGAAACAGAGGATCTGAAGCAGGCTCTGTGCTAACAGCAGAGAGCTGATTCGAGACTTGAACTCACAAACCATGAGATCATGACCTGAACTGAAGTCGGTGGCTCAACTGACTGAGCCACCCAGGCTCCCCTCAAATCTATTTTTACTCAAACGCTTTGAATTTTTAATATGCCTCAGTTTATCTATTACCTGTTTGTGAGTGTCATCTTGAGGAAGTCACTGAACTTTTTTTATAAAACTGAGAAATCTCTTGCTTCACAAAATTGTTATAAGGGACAAATAAAATAAGGGGTTTGTTTTGTTTTTGTTTGTAAATTGTGAAGTGCTATATTAATATAACATTAATTTCTGATACCCTCACTTATGTCTCAGACAAGTTTACAATAAGGCTACACAAACACCTTTTCTTTTTCAAATTTTAATTTAAATTCTAGTTAGTTAATATTATAGCACAATATTGGACTCAGAAGTAGAATTCAGTAATTCATCACTTACATGCAACACCCAGTGCTCATCATAACAAGTGCCCTCCTTAATACCCATCACCCATTTAGCCCATCAACCTCCCTCCATCAACCCTCAGTTTGTTCTCTATTGTTAAGAGTCGCTTTGGGCACATGGGTGGCTCAATTGTTTGAGCATCTAACCCTTGCTTTTGGCTCAGGTCATGATCCCAGAGTCGTGGGATCCAGCTCCACATCAGGCTCCACACCTGTGGAGCCTATTTGGAATTCTCTCTCTCCCTCTCTCTCTCTCTCTCTCTCTCTCTCCCCTCTGCCCCTCTCCCCCACTCTCTCTCTAAAATAAAAAATTAAAACAAATATTCTCTCTATCCCTCTGCCCCTCTCCCTCACTCACAGCCTCTCTGTCTCACACTAAAAAAAAAAAAAAAAAAAAAAAAAAACAACAACAAAAAAAAGCAATCTCTTATGGTTTGCTTCCTCTCTCTTTTTCCCCGTTCCCTATGTTCATCTGTTTTGTTTCTTAAATTCCACATATGAGTGGAATCATATGGTATTTGTCCTTCTCTGACTTATTTTGCTTAGCATAACACACTCTAGCTCCATGCATGTCATTGCAAATGGCAAGAGTTCATTCTTTTTGATGACTGAGTAATATTCCATCATATATATACCACATCTTCTTTATCCATTCATCAGTTGATGGACATTTGGGCTGTTTCCATAGTTTGTCTATTGTTGGGGGGCCTGGGTGATTCAGTCAGTTAAGCGTCTTGATTTCAACTCAGGTCATGATCTCACATTCATGAGATCGACCTGGAGTTGGGCTCTGTGTTAACAGCTCAGAGCCTGCTTGGGATTCTCTTTCTCCCTCTCTCTCTCTGTCCCTACCCCTCATGCTCATGCTCTCTCTCTCTCACTCTCTCAAAATAAAGAAGAAAGAAACATTAAAAAAAAAAACATTGTACACAGTTTTGCTATTGTTGATAATGGTGCTATAAACATCAGGGTACATGTACTGCTTCAAATTTGTATTTTTGTATCATAGGGTAGTTCTATTTTTAACATTTTGAGGAAAGAACCTCCATACTGTTTTCTGGAGTGGTTGCACCAGTTTGCATTCCCACCAACAGTGTAAGAGGGTTCCCCTTTCTCCACATCTGCACCAACATCTGTTGTTTCCTGTGTTGTTAATTTTAGCCATCGTGATGGGTGTGAGGTGGTATCTCACCATGGTTTTGATTTGTATTTCCCTGATGATGAGGCTATACAAACACCTTTATCTTTCCTTCTACATGATAGGTTTAGCACCAAGGTCTTGTGTAATATATAAACCCAGCACCTCAATAGATTTTTTTTAATTTTGAAATAATTTCAAATTTACAGAAAACATTTAAGAATGGTATCAAGAAGGGGCACCTGGGTGGCTCAGTTGGTTAAACATCTGACTCTTAATCTCAGCTCAGGTCTTAATCTCAGATTATGAGTTCTAGCCCCACTTTGGGCTCTGTGCTGGGCATGAAGCCTACTTAAAAAAAAAAAGAATGGTATCAAAAACTCTGGTATCTTTTTCACCCTAATTCCCCCATTCTACATGTGGATATATGTGCTCATTTCTCTCAACCCCAATATAACTATCTGTTAGGGGTTACATTTTGACACATAAAATTCATATATTGAAGTCCTAATCCTCAGTGTCTTAAGAATGTGACCTTATTGGGCAAAAGACGTGACTAGAAGACATCCAGATGGCCAGCTGACACATGAAAAAATGCTCAACAACACTCATCGTCAGGGAAATACAAATCAAAACCACAATGAGATACCACCTCACACCTGTCAGAATGGCAAACATTAACAACTCGGGCAACAACAGCTGTTGGCGAGGATGTGGAAAGAGAGGATCTCTTTTGCATTGTTGGTGGGAATGCAAGCTGGTGCAGCCACTCTGGAAAACAGTACAGAGGTTCCTCAAAAAATTAAAAATAGAACTACCCTACAACCCAGCAATTGCACTACTAGGCATTTATCCAAGGGATACAGATATGCTGTTTCAAAGGGGCATATGCACCCCAATGTTTATAGCAGCACTGTCAACAATAGCCAAAGTATGGAAAGAGCCCAAATGTCCATCCATGGATGAATGGATAAAGAAGATGTGGTGTATATATACAATGGAATATTACTCGGCAATCAAAAAGAATGAAATCTTGCCATTTGCAACTATGTGGATGGAACTGGAGGGTATTATGCTAAGTGAAATCAGTCAGTCAGAGAAATACAAAAATCATATGACTTCACTCATATGAGGACTTTAAGACACAGAACAGATGAACACAAGGGAAGGGAAGCAAAAATAATATAAGAACAGGGAGGGGGATAAAACATAAGAGACTCTTAAATATGGAGAACAAACAGAGGTTTACTGGAGGGGTTGTGGGAGGGGGGAGGGGCTAAATGGGTAAGGGACATTAAGGAATCTACTCCTGAAATCATTGTTGCACTAGATGCTAACTAGCTTGCATGTAAATTTAAAAATTTTAATTAAAAAAAAAAGAATGTGACCTTATTTGGCAATGAGGTCATTGCAGATGTAATTGGATTAATTAAGATGAGGTCATATTGCAGTAAAGTGTACTCCTAATCCAATATGACTAATGTCATTACAAAAAGGGGAAATTTGGACCCAGATCTGCGTACAATGAGAATACCATGTGTACATGGAGGCAGAGATACGGTTGATGTGTCTAGAAGCCAAGGAATGCCAAAGATTGCCAGCAAACCACCAGAATCTAGGGGAGAGGCATGGAATAGACTTTTCTCTCATATCATCATTCAGAAAGAACCAAGCCTGCCAACACTATGACTTTGGACTTCTGCCTTCAGAACTGTGAGACAATAAATTTCTATTGTTTAAGCCACCCAGTCTGTTACAACAGTCCTAGCAAACTAATACACTATTCTAAACAGCAAATCGACACCACTTTTCAAATCACAGATACCTTTCCAATTTCACCAATAATATATCTGCCCTTTTTGATCCAGGATTACATATTGCATTTGGTTGTCACATATCTACAGTCTCCTTTAATCTGGGTAGTTCCTTTGTCTTGCCTTGGCTTTCAGGAATCAGTTTTAAAGAGCACAAGCTTTTTACTTTCTGCAAGATGTCCTTCAACCTAAGTGCACGTAAAGGCAAAAGGAAAATGATGTTGTGTCCTTTCAAGTGCATGACATTAGGAAGTGCAGGAGGTGAACCCATATACAGTTCGGCAGGTTTCTCCTCCATAAAGTCAGCACTTGTCCCTTTGTAATTCTTAAGTCTCTGCTACGTCATCAAATCTCCATTTGCCTTAGCATCGATTGATAACCTCCCTTGGAATAACCACCATGATAATGTTTATTAAATATTGATTTTTAATTCCACCATTCCTTCTTCAGCTTTTAGTCAACAATCTACTATAAGAGAGAGCATTACCTTCTCCCTCATTTATTCATTTATTTATATCATATGGACTCATGGATTTCTTTTACTCAATGAACTGTAACGCATTACTATCATATTTATTGTCTGGACTTGTGGGTTTCTATTTTACTTAATGAATTATAATCAGTTACTATAATTATTATTTTGATGCACAAAGGATCCCAAATTTGGTAAATGAAATATCCTTTCAAGCTGGATCCTGTGTCCTTTTGAGATGTTCTCAACATTATTTGAGCACTTCCTTCCTTTCTTTTTTTGCTTTTTAAACAATTTTTTAATGTTTATTTATTTTTGAGAGAGAGAGAGACAGAGCGTGAGTGGGGGAGGATCAGAGAGAGAGGGAGAGAGAGAGGGAGAATCTGAAGCAGGTTCCAGGCTCCAAGCTCTCAGCACAAATCCTAATGTGGGGCTCAAACCCACAAACCATGAGATCATGACCTGAGCCCAAGTCCGACACTTAACCAACTGAGACACCCAGGCACCCTGAGCACTTCCTTACTTTCTGGTACAAGAGGTGATCCAGGCTGAATTTGTACTTTTCCTGCCTCCACCCAGGAATCAACTGTTTCTTCTGGCTTCTTCTAACAGGATGGTATTTGGAAACCAAGATCTGGGTACTAGATATACTCATTACTACAGGGATGCCATTGTTTCTAGCCCCTGACAGCAAACCAAGCTAGGAAATATATGAACATATATATATGTACACACACACACACACACACACACACACACACACACTGTTCCAGTTACTGTTGCTGCCTAACATAACTAAAACTTAGTGGTGTAAAACAACCATTTTATTATGCTTATGGAATGATGTCAATAATTCAGGAAGGACACAGTAAAGACAGCTTGTCTTTGCTCAACAATGTCTGGATCCTCAGTTGGGAAGATTTGAAGGCTGGAGATGACTTAACTGCTAAGGTGGAATCATCTGGAGGCATCTTCTGGCAGTTGATGTTGGCTGTCAGCTAGATCTCTGGAGCCGGTGGCCAGAGCACCTACACATGTCCTCTCCATGTAGCATGGACTGCTTCACAGCATGGTAACCTCTGGGTAGTTAAAATTCTTACGTGGTGTTCATGGCTCAAAGGCGAATGTTGCAGTGAAAAGGGCAGAAGGTACATCACCTTTCAGATCTAACCTCAGAAATCATGCAGCACGACTTCATTGCTTTTTATTGGCTGCAAGAGAGTCACAAGCCTGTTCAGATTTATAAGGAAGAGATATGGACCTCATAAATCCACCTCTTGATGGAAGAAATGGAGAGAATTCAAGAGAGTGTGGTAGGTGAATAAGAGGAGAGCAAGAACACAGCCAGCCCTTTCCAAGAACGTTGCCCTGAGAGGAAAGAGAAAGATGCAGCATAATGTAGAAGGAAACATGGGATCAAAAGGAAGGATTTTTTTAAAAGATTTTATTTTTTAAGTAAACTCTACACCCAACAAGCTCAAACTCATGACCCCAAGATCAAGAGTTGACTTAGCCAGCCTGGCACCCTAAGAGGAAGAATATTTTTAATAGTATATTCTGATATTTTGATATGCTTATAGGAATGACTAAGTAGGGAGAGAGGAGACTAGGGAGTAAAATGGCAACTGTAGGAATGGTATCCTTGAGTGAGTGGGTCTGGGATTCAATGGCCACAAGTAAAGTGGCCTTAGATAGACTATTACATTTATGGTGTCTGGAGGGAAGACAAAGTCTAAGGGCAAAAGTGTAGATAGGTGGGGAGGTGTAATGGGAGGTGGAGAAAGTTCTCCACCTTTCAGTGAACTAGGAAGTAACACAATCAGAAGGGCACCAGGAGGTTAATTTGAGGAAAGGTGTAGACATTTGCAGGATCCCAGTGCAAGAGTAAAAATGGATGCTTACATATCATAGGTCTAATTTTTTTGAAGTCACTAACCAAGCTAATGAACTGTTAAGTATGTTCTTTATTCATACCTTGAGAAATCTACCTTCATAACAAAATAAAAAAATATGTGCAAAGCAACACAACTGGAAGAACATCAAAATGACTATATTTAATCATTTAATCATTATCACATGTATCTAAGTATTCTATTGGTGGATAAGATATGGTTGGGTGAGTAATAAAGATATGCATTATTTAAAAATTAATAAAATATTAATTTTATAAATGAATTTTATTTCTTTATTTTAGCAAAGTCGCTATGTTGTTATAATAAAGATTTTCAAATAATCTGTGTTCTATTGATGGTAATGGGCTAAAGAATTTAAAAGTCAATGCAACTCAGGGCACCTGGGTGGCTCAGTTGGTTAAGCGTCTAACTTCGGCTTAGGTCATGATCTCACAGTTCGTGGGTTTGAGCCCTGCATCAGGCTCTGCGCTGACAGTGCAGAAGCTGCTTGGGATTCTCTCTCTCTCTCTCTCTCTCTCTCTCTCTCATTTCCCCTACCCAACTTGTTTTCTCTCTCTCTCTCTCTCCCCCTCAAAAATACACAAATAAACTTAAAAAAAAAGTCAAATGCAACTGTATTCAAACTTCACATAATTTGAATATATTTGTATACAGTATTTGCATACAGATGTAAAATGAAGTTAACCTAAAATTAAAATTATACTCATGCTTTCAAATATTATTTGTCTAAGTTTAAATCATCTATTAAAACTAAAGTTTAAAATGCAAGTTATACTAAATATTTTGTTTTATTATTTTTTTAATGTTTATTTTTGAGAGAGAGAGAGACTGAGCATGAGCAGGGGAGGGGCAGAAAGAGAGAGGGAGACACAGAATCCAAAGCAGGCTCCAGGCTCTGAGCTGTCAGCATAGAGCCCAACGTGGTGCTCCAACCCACCAACCTCGAGATCATGACCTGAGCCAAAGTCAGATGCTTAACCAACTGAGCCACCCAGACACCCCCTAAATAAATATTTTAAATTATTATTAAAAGGTGGTGCTTTATTTATTTATTTATTTATTTGAGAGAGAGAGAGAGAGAGAGAGAGAGAGAGAGAGAGTGCACAAGCTGGGGAGAGGGGCAGAGGGAGAGAGAGAGAGAGAGAGAGAGAGAGAGAGAGAGAGAGAGAGAATGTTAAGCAGGCTCCACACTCAGCACAGAACCCAATGCAGGGCTGGATCCCACAAGCCTGGCATCATGGCCTGAGCTGAAATCAAGGGTCGGATGCTCAGCCAACTGAGCCAACCAGGCACCCCAGAAAGATGGTATTTTAAATTTTACCTTTTTGAGATTATAGTTAAACTTTCTTAAATATTTTTATAAAAATAAAGCTATATGTAATTCAGGTGTTAGCTATTGATTTAGTTGCCAGTATAACTTCATATGTCATGCTTGTTATACATAAATATATTCACAAATCTAAGAGTAATATAAATTGTTTAGGACAGGAAAATGTTCCTCAGCCACCATGGTACAACTGTGGCCCTACCTACCGGGAAATGAGACATCATTATGTAAGAAAGCATTGCTTTCATAACTGACTGGGAGAGAATATTTGACAAATTGATTAATTTGTCTTTTCTATTACCTAATCACTATCACTGCTAAATTGTCCCTGCATTCTAAACAAGGGTCCATCTCTAGAATCGGCAACGGCACAGCCCATAAATCTTCACAGCATTTGGTTACCATCACCTTTTGTTTCAATGATAGAAGATAAGAGGTATGGAAACACATTTCCTTGGGACCTGATTAGTGTTTGGTTTTGGTTTTGTTTTTTTTGGAGAGAGAGAGAGCACGAGCAGGGTAGAGGGGCAGAGGGAGAGAGAGAGAGAGAGAGAGAGAGACAGAGAGAGAGAGAGAATCTCAACCAGGCTCCACACTCTGCACAAAGCCCCACATACAGCTCAATCCCATGACCCTGGAATCAAGACCTGAGCTGAGGAGCACCTGGGTGACTCAGTCAGTTAAGCATTAGACTTCAGCTCAGGTCATGATCTCACGGTTTGTGAGTTCGAGCCCCGCGTCAGGCTCAGTGCTGACAGCTCGGAACCTGGAGCCTGCTCTGGATTCTGTGTCTCCCTCTCTGCCCCTCCGCAGCTCGCTGTCTGTCTCTCTCTCACTCTCTCAAAAATTAAAAAAAAAAACATTGAAAAAATTTTCTTAAAGATGTGAGCTGAAATCAAGAGCCAGGACTGCTCAACCGACTGAGCCATCCAAGTGGCTCTGACCTGAAGTGCCAGGACCTGAATAGTGTAAATTTTAAAGGAAGATGTTTAGACTTCTGGTCACGCTGTGTATAGTAGGCAGCCTTCTACAATGGCTCCAGGTGATCTCCACCTCCTGATATTCATGCCTTTGTGCAATCTCCTCCCCTTGAGTGTGGACTACATCTAATGACTTGCTTGTAAGGGATTGAATATGGCAAAAGTGATGGGATGTTACTTCCTTTTCTTCTTCTTCTTCTTTTTCTTCTTCTTCTTCTTTTTACAATGAACTAACTATGGCCACTTTTATTAATGGTAAATTACTACATATGCCCTTTCCCACTTCCCACCTTCACCCTGCCCAACCCTCCCAAATTAACAAGAAAAAGAGCAAATATTCAGTAGTGTACCGACAGCAGCAGTATTTCTCTTTTCGAAGAGATCATGTGCCAATAGTTTCAAAGGGCCACAATATACTCCAGATTTTGTTGACAAGTAATTCTGGATTGCATGATAAGCCTTTCCACCATTTGTGGGGCCTGAATGGAATATTATCTTCCACCGTATGGCTCTGGCTTCTTAGGATCATGTGGATTCTGAAGTCACCGATCTTACCTAGATCACCCCAGGATCCAACACAGGAAATATCTGCTTCTCACATCTCAAGAAAAATGGAAATAAATCATCCACATGAGCTGCACTGAAGCAAATATCTTTCAACATAATCCGAATGGCCACATCCAGGGAATGAGACTGCATGATCAAATTTATTTTTTTTTATTTTAAATTTATTTATTTATTTTAATTCAAATTAGTTAACACACAGTATAGTATTGGTTTCAGGAGTAGAACCCAGTGATTTGTCCCCTGTATATAACACCCAGTGCTCATCCCAACAAGTGTCTTCCTTAATGCCCATCACCCATTTAGCCCATCTTCCCACCCAACACCCCTCCAGCAACCTTCAGTTTGCTCTCTGTACTTAAGAGTGTCTCATGGTTTGCCATGGTTTATAATTTCTAAAACTTAGGAAAGCTTGGTGGAAGAGATGAGCATCAAGTCCATAATCAGCACCCAGTTTCTGAATTTCCTCCCTCTTGTAAAACTTGTATAAGACTTTCTTTATATCATTCTTGTCCAAAGGGGGGTTTAGCTCAGCCTGACATCACCATCAGTGCCATCTGCGCGCTGGGACCCTCAGGTTTCACACTGACTGCCACCAACAAGGATGTGGTCTGAGCCGTGGAGCCTCCTGAGGCAGGGAAGGAGGCCCAGACAACAGCAGATAGGTGCCCCAGAGCCCCAGGGAGGGGTTCAATGCGGGCATGAAGGGCAGAGCAGTCCGCTGCCCAGTGGCCAGACAGGAGCCTCGCTGGGAGTAGATCCCATAAGGGGCACACGTGGGGAAGGACATCCAGGCCGCAGGCCTTAAAGGAGGCTGGCTGAAGCAGCCTGGGGCTGGGCCTGAGGTGTCACTTCTAAGATTAATTTATTAAAAAAAACCATGACTTTCATCTTGCTGACACTCTCCCTGTTGCTGGCTTTGATGAAGCAAGCTGCCATGTTGGGGGGGCTCACATGGCAAGAAACTGCCCTCCCCTGGGCAACAGCCAACAAGAAACTGATATCTCAAGTCCAATAACCTTTAAGGAACTAAATCCTGCCAACAACTGTCGGGGTGAGCTTAGAAAGAGATCCTTCCCTAGATGAACCTTTAGACGAGATCATTGGCAACACCTTGATTGCAGCTTTGTGAGAGACCCTGAAACAGAGCTGAAGCTAAGCTTCCCCCAGATTTCTGACCCCCAGAAGCCATGAGTAAATATGTGTGCTGTTTTGGGTCACTAGGTTTTGGGGTAATTTCTTTTCTAAGTTTATTTTGAGAGAGAAAGAGCAGGGTAGGGGGTAGAGAGACAGAGAGAGAGAGAGAATCCCAAGTAGGCTCGGCACTGTCGGTGTAGAGCCTGATGCAGGGCTCGATCCTGCAACAGTGAGATCATGACTTGAGCCGATATCAAGAGTCTTGTGCTTAACCGACTGAGCCACCCAGGTGTCCTGGGGTAATTTCTCATACAGTAATAGATAACTAATATGCTGTGCCAGAACTAAGTGTCAGATCCTTAATAACAAAGAAACCCATATATTTTTTCCAAACTTACTCCTTTTGTGTTATGACCCGTGGGGCCCTCTTGAATGTGGATCTCAAGCCAGAGTCCCTTCTTGCATGGGTAAAAAACAGTAGTAGGATTAGTCTATCAGTCTTCAAATTTTTTTGCTTGCCTGTTTCCTAAAAACATTTTGGAAAACTATGTAACCTCTTCCATAATTTTTACCTTATATCTAATTGTTTTCCCTGTGAATTTATTAAAATTTTTTTTAATGTTTATTTATATTTGAGAGAGAAAGACAGAGCACGAGCAGGAAAGGGCAGAGACAGAAGGAGACACAGAATCTGAAGCAGGCTCCAGGCTCTGAGCTGTCAGCACAGAGCCCGATGCAGGGCTTGAACTCACAAGCCGTGAGATCATGACCTGAGCCAAAGTTGAATGCTTAATTGAATGAGCCACCCAAGCGCCCTTCCCTGTGAATTTAAATAACTACAAAAAGTATAAAAATTCTGATGTCTTATAAATGTTGACATTGTAAAACAAAGCTGTTTATATTACTCTTTTAAATGTATAATAGAATTTAAATGCCATCATTATTTGATATTCAACGTCAGCCTTTTAGAAAAAGTACAAATAGGGGGGCACCTGGTTGGCTCAGGCGGTTAAGGGTCACACTCTTTTTTTTTTTTTTTTTTTGATGTTTATTCATTCCTGAGAGGGAGAGACAGACAGAGCACAAGCAGGGAAAGGGCAGAGAGAAAGGGAGACACAGAACCTGAAGCAGATTCCAGGCTCTGAGCTGTCAGCACAGAGCCCAACGCAGCAGTTGAACTCAGGGACTGTGAGGTCATGACCTGAGCCAAAGTCGGATGCTTAACTGACTGAGCCACCCAGGTACCCCATTAAGCATCCCACTCTTGATTTGGGCCATGATCTCAGCTCAGGTCATGATCTCACTAATGTGAGATGGAGCCCCATGTCAGGCTCCCTGCTGGGTGTGGAGCCTACTTGGGATTCTCTCTCTTTCTCTCTCTTTTTCTGTCTCCCTCCTTAACCCTCCCCCCATTTCAAAAAAATTAAAATTAAATTAAATTGAAAAAGATATGAATGGAACACCTGGCTGGCTTAGCAGGTAGAGATGCGGCTCTTGATCTTGGGGTCATGAGTGCAAGCCCCATGTTGGGTATGGAACCTATTTTTATTTTTTATTAAAAAATTTTTTTTAAGTTTATTTATTTATTTTGAGAGAGAGCACGTGAGAGCATGAGCAGGGGAGGGGCAGAGAGAGAGAGGGATAGAGAGAGAATCCCAAGCAGGTCCCACACTGCCATTGATGAGCCCAACACAGGGCTTGAACTCACGAACCGTGAGATCATGACTTGAGTCGAAATCAAGAGTCAGACACTTAACCGACTGAGCCACCCGAGAGCCCCAGAGCCTACTTTTTAAAAAATGTTTTTAAAAATGAAAGGAATAAACTCTCTTTCCACAGTTGGATATTTTACATAATTTTTTCTCCTTGAATTCATATTTCATTCACTTTCACCACAGAATTTTATCTTAATTTAATGGATTTTATATCTGAGAGTCCCTCTATATTTCTCTGCAACAAAAAATTGTTTTTTAAGATTAGTTCCTTTTAATTTCTTTTAACCATAATACTGTAAATGTTTCAATTTTTCTTCTGGATTGAACTATTAGCAGTAGCACAAACTGATGAAAATCACATAAGTATATTATAAAACTTGATAATTATTAAATATTAATCTAAAATGTTATCCAAAATGCATCTATTAATGAGTTTTCAACGAGTTCATGTATCACTGAATCACATTGCTGGAATGAGGCAGCACTAATTATCAATTCTTTTTCTATTTTTTTCTTTTGTTATTAGAGTAAGGGCTGAGAGTTCTTATTTACATAAATAAGTAAAAGGGAATGGAAATCTTTTTATTATAGCAATAACACTCACTTCTTTGAACTCCTTCTGAATTATATGCCAAAAATCACATAATGAGCTATCATTAAAAGTATTTTTAATGATATTCCAGCTGACAACTCAATTACATTCTATTTTAATTCTGTTGAAAGCAAAGAATTGGAAACCACCTGAATTGTTAAAGGGTTCATTACTCAATCATTAAAGTCATTTACGTTCAAAAACAATATTTCAAATACTCCAAATTGTACTTTTGTTTGACAACCCAGATGTTTTCACACTTCCCTACCTTGAGAGAATGGTATAGAGGCAATGATAAAAGAGGAAGAAGAGGGAAAAGAGAATCTGCAGAACAGTTCTCAGGCAAGCCAGTTTTAGGTAAGAGAACATATAGCAATAGGAAACGCAAAAATGGATACCTTCTTAACTGGCCTTGCCCTCATACCCCTTGTAAGGTCTTTGTGTACTCCTTGGAGTCCAAATACTCTAGGGTGAAGACCACTGGACTGGGGAAGCACAATATGATTATCAACCAGCACTGAGGTCTATTGGAGGCTTGTGATAAATTCAAAGTGAGATCAGCCAGCAAAGTTGTGTGGTTTTCATTCCCTTTGGAAATGTTCAGCCACATGAGTACAATGGCAGTGTTGGTAGAGTTAGGGCTTTGCCAAAAATGCTGGGAAAAAATAAAGTAGAAAAGGAATTGAGGCCATATCCAAAGGGAACATCAGTATTATTGGTGGAGGCCAGACGGGAAAGTGAGTGCTAAAATTTCTACTTTTTTTTTTTTTTTTAACCAAACTCTATACCTTCAACGTGGGGCTGGAGCTCATGATCCCAAGATCAATAATTGCATGCTCTATGGATGGAGCCAGCCAGATGCTCCTAAAATTTTCAGTTCTTAAGGATGGGCTGTCCTAGGATTGTAAAGTGAGAAGAGAATCCAAGACCAAGTTTTGGACAGCTCCAGTATTCAATGTCAAGATAAAGAAGGCAATGGTGACCAAAGACAATCAGAGAGGTGAGAGGGGGATTAAAAATATGTTGGGTCATGTAGGACAAGGGACAAGTGTCCCAATAAAGTTAGAAGTCCATTTGCCATCTGCTGTTGGAAACCGAGTACAAGGAGGTCTGGAAAGTCCACTGGGTTTGGTTATATGGAAGGCATTGGGGAATTTAGAGTAAGAGGCAGAAGCCCAGCTGGAGTAGGTTGTGGGAAACGAGTGGGAGATGGGGGATGGAAGCAGTCAATACTAACAACTCTTACTGGGATGTGAAAAAGAGGACAATGGGGTTTTCTTTCTCTTTGTCTTTTATTTGTTTCTATTATAATATTTATTTGTTGGTTTTTCTCTCCTTTATCTGTGTCCTTTCTCAAAACTGTAATCTAAGCTTTGTGAGGGCAGGAACCAACCCTGTCATGTCCAGTCTGTGCAGTACACAGGATGCTTGGAAATATCTTTTAATGGATTAATGAATGAACCAATGGCAAATAAAAGGTTTAAAAATGTAATCCTTTCCCAAACAAAGGCATATCTTGATCTAAGGACAAATTCTAGCTTCATTTTTTTGACTACAAAGGCAATTTTAAGCTCATTTGGTTAAATCTTGAGAATCGGATGTTCAAGTTTCTCTCTCCTCATGCCCCAAACTTCCCTGAAGGAAAGGAATGAAAAAGACAAAGGCTTATAGGGACAAAGAAGATAGGAGAAGCCAACTTTTTAGAAATCGGAAACCTGATAAGAGCTGAAAGAGGGGTGATAATTGACTTTGCCAACCTGGGAAAGCAAAACCCTGAGGTAAGAAAATAGATCTGGATAACATGAAACAAGCTGATTCCTGAGACAGAACTTCAGGAAGATACAGGAATTGAGGCCCCAGTTCCCTTTGAAAGCAGACATACAATGGGAAGATGGATTAAAAGTTTTTGATGAAGCAGAGTTAGTTCTCCCCACAGTTCGGAACCAGACAACCCCCCAGGCCAGCACATCATGCTGGGAAAAGATTGGGGAAAGTCAAACTGGACAGATTCTGGTCTTGGGGACACCAGGCTCTGCTGAGAGCAGAGATGAGGCTCCACACTTCTGAAGTCTGTATCCTAAGCAGTGAACCCTTCAGCTCCCTCTTCCCAGATGCTTCCCAGAAGGTTGGCAACTTTTACCCCACAGGAGTCTGAATCGCTAAGGAAACTGACGCCCTCAGGAAAAAAATACCTACAGATATTAACATTTGGGGGTTATTCAAATTTTTTAAAAATCTGGGTTGTCTCTCAACTGCCCTATAGTGAAGGCTACTAGTTCCCACCGAGGTAGCAGGGTGGCCTAGTGGCTCGTTGGTGGCTCTATCTTAAGTGAGTGTTCAGTTAAGGAACACAGGATATTCGAGGAAGACTCTGAACAAAAACAACAAACCAAAATAAAAAGTAAAAATAACATAAGGGAAACAGACAGAAGAGGAAAACGTCACATAAACTATAATAAACTTACTCATAGATAAGACTGCATATATATGAAAAAAAGAACAGGATGCTATAAAAAAAAAAACAGCAAATTGCCATAAGAAGATCAATAGTATGTAAGAAATAACAGTATGTGAGAAAAACTTAAGGCCAATTTTAAGATCCAAATTTTATTTTGTTTTTAACTAGGCTTCACACCCAGCATAGAGCCCACTGTGAGGCTTGAACTCATGACCTTGAGATTAAGACCTGAGCTGAGATCAAGAGTCTGATGCTTAACCAACTGAGCCACCCAGGCACCCCTGGATTTTACTTTTCATGGCAGGAAGAAGCTACTAGCATTTAAAAAGTAACAGTTGTGGGGCACCTGGCTGGATCAGTTGGTAGAGTGTTCAATTCTTGATCTCAGAGTTGTGAGTTTGAGCCCCATGTGGGGTGTAGAGATTACTTTAAAAATAAAATCTTTAGGGGTACCTGGGTGACTCAGTAGGTTAAGCCACTTTTGAATTTGGCTGAGGTCATGATCTCACGGCTCATGGATTCAAGCCCCACATCAAACCTGGGTGGCTCAGTCGGTTAAGCGTCCAACTGTTGGTTTCAGCTCAGCTCATGATCTCCATGGTTTGTGGGTTCAAGCCCCACATCAGGCTCCATGCAGATAGCACAGAGCCTGCTTGGGATTCTCTCTCTCCCTCTCTCTTTCTGCCCCTCCCCTGCGCATGCTCTCTCCCTCAAAACAAATAAATTAACTTAAATAAAATAAAATCTTCTAAAAAATTAACTAATTTAAAAATGTTGCCCCATGTTGGGCTCTGTGCTGACAGTGTGAAGCCTGCTTAGGGTTCTCTCGCTCCTTCTCTCTCCTCTCTCTGCCTCTCCCCTGCATGAGCACACTCTCTCTTTCTCAAAATAAATAAATAAATAAATAATAAAAAAAAATAAGGGGTGCCTGGTTGGCTCAGTTGGTTAAGTGTCTGATTTCGGCTCAGGTCATGATCTCACCGTTTGTGAGTTCAAGCCCCACATCAGGCTCTGTGCTGACAGCTCAGAGCCTGAAGCCCGCTTCAGATTCTATGTCTTCCTCTCTCTCTGCCCCTCTCCCACTCATACTCTGTGCCTTGCTCTCAAAAATAAATAAAAACATTTAAAAAACATTTTTTAATATGTACAATAACAGTTGTCCTCACTGTATTTAGCTCAAACAACAAACAAACGGTATTTATCCTCTTTTTTTTTCTCTTGAAAATGAGAGTCTCTAAAGAAAAGAAAGCATATTTCTCTTGAAAAATGACTGTCCTGTTTGTCCTGGCTATTTTTAGGTATTATACTGATTTGACATTGCAGTTAATTAACAAAAGAATCTTTCCTGTTGGATAGATACCACGTGCACAAAATCCCAAAGGAAGAAAGGTGCATCTCCTGTTTTCCCCAGTCCCACCACCACCCAAGTCACCTCCCGGGAACCAAACTGTTATACTGGTTTCTCCTACCTCTTTCCAGATAAGGCAGTCAATTTACTGTGAAGTCAGTGATGCTTTGGCATCAGAGATCCTTATTGCTCAGGACCCTTCCCAGGCCCTGAACCCAATTTTGATTTGTACTTTTTGTATTCATTTTCTTTTTTAAGTTTATTTATTTTGAGAGCGAGAGAAATGGAGAGAGAGTACAAGAAGGTGAGGGGCAGAGAGAGAGAGGGAGAGAGAGAATCCCAAGCAGGCCCCATGCTGTTAGCATGGAGCCCGTTATGGGGCTCGAACCCATAAACCATTAGATCATGATCCGAGCTGAAACCAAGAGTCAGACACTGAACTGAGGGAGCCACCCAGGCGCCCCTATATTCATTTGCTAAAAAGGGCCACCAGAATTGTACAAGTTTCAGGACTTCCCAACCCTGGATCTGCCAGAGATAGTGTCTTCATATACAAACATGTAGTCATACATACCCTTTAAAACATGTAAATGGGGGCCACCTGGATGGCTCAGTTGGCTAAGCGTCCAACTCTGTATGTACCTCAGCTCAGGGTCATGAGTTCAAGCCTGGTGTTGGGCTCCACCAACTCAAAAAAGTAAACAAACAAACAAAAAACCACACATAAATGGTAGTATACCACACCCATTCTCTGCCTTGCTTTTTATACTTAATATCTTGATATCAATATTTAAAGAGCTGCCTCCTTTTTAACTATTGTGTTGCATTCTATTGTAGGGTTAAATGGTACTTTTATTTAACCATTAATTTACCGATGAATAATTGAGTTATTTCCAATATTTTACCAATACGCACAATGCTGCAGTGAATATCCTTGCACATAATTCATGGTCAGGGTGCCTCTCCATGCAGATGTCCAGGTGAGTCCTTGTTTTGTAAGAGTGCTCCCTATGATTCTCAAAAATGTCCAGTGGAGTTATATGGTGTTGAAGCAGAATTGCTAACTCAAAACATGTATAAATATTTAATTCAGATAGATATTGTAAAATTGCTTCTGGAAGGTTGCACCAGCGTACCCTCCCATCAACACTGTGACAACGCCAATTTCCTTCTCCCACTCCTGCCACCTGAGAATGCTATCAAATCTCTCTCTCTTTTGCTATCAAACTTTTTTTTATCTTTGTCTATCTGGTGGGCAAAATATAGTATGCCATTTGTTATTTTAATTTACGTTTCATCAGTATGACTGAAATTGAGCACGCTTCGATTTCAGTCAAATGGTTCAAAAACCAGTTGAATTTCCTTTCCAAAAATAGTTTATACGCTCTGCCCATTTTCGACGGTTGTCAGTATTTTTCTTATTGATTTGAAAGAGCTTTTTATATATTGGGAAATGGCGCCTATTCTTTAGAAATAATAGAAAAGCTGGAGGTGACAATATAGAGATGCCTTATTTTAAACCCATGTTCCTCAAACTGGTTTACATAACATCCCAGGAAATACTTGTCACCGTGGCAGGAAACAGATAGATCGTGTTTAATAGCATCAATCCCGGAGCCAGGCTACCTGGGTTCACATCCCGGCTCTGCCTCTTGCTAGCTGAATGACTTTGCACAAATCTTTTAAAGCTCTTTGACTCAATTAGCTATCTATAAAACTAGGATAATAATAATCTCTTCCTCATAAGGTGGAGTGAAAGAGCCTATGCCAAGGAAAGATAGTTTAGAAGACCAAAACAAATAATAATACTTGTCCTATTATTTGGCTTTTTAATAACAATCCTGAGGACCCAAACAAGGCTAAAGAAAAGTCGCATGGGGTGCCTGGCTGGCTCAGTTGGTAGAACATGTGACTCTTGATTTGGGGTTTGTGAGTTCAAGCCCCCGTTGCGGGTAGAGATTACTTAAAAATAAAGTCTTTAAAAAATAAAGAAAAGTCATGCAAATTATGAACCAGAATCCAGCTGGCACCGATAAAACTTCTTGTTTGTTGTTGTTGTTGTTGCTTCAGCTGTTGTTTATTGACACACTGGTAGGCTCTATAGCAACAGGCCTGGAGGCGGCTGCAATAGTGGGGAAAATAGAAGGTGGAGGGTGGAGTGTAGGAACAGAGGCTCACGGTGCACAACAAGGTAGGAGTGGGGGAGGCTGAGGAGGGTGGAGAAGCAAATAAGGGTCTGGACCAGTCTCCTTAAACTGGAACCTCTGCCCCGTGCTGCTACTCTTGCTGTCTGCCTCTCAACCGAGCACAGACAACTTCTTTAAAAAAACAAACAAACAAACAACATTTTAACGTTTTATTTATTTTTTTGAGAGAGAGAGACAGAGCATGGGTGGGGGAGGGCCAGAGAGCTAGGGAGACACAGAATCAGAAACAGGCTCCAGGCTCTGAGCTGTCCGCACAGAACCTGATGCGGGGCTCGAACTTGTGAGCTGCGAGATCATGACCTGAGCCGAAGCTGGACGCTTGACTGACTGAGCCACCCGGGGAACCCCTACAACTTCTTAACAGACTGTATCAGTTAGTTAATTGCTGTGTATCAAAGTACCCCCAAGGTTTGTGTTTTAAAACAACACCCACTTGGGGCAGCTGGGTGGCTCAGTCGGTCAAGCGTCCAACTTCGGCTCCAGTGGTGACCTTGCAGTTGGTGAGTTCGAGCCCCACGTGCTGTGCTGACAGCTCAGAGCCTGGAGCCTGCTTCGGATTCTGTGTCTCCCTCTCTCTCTGTTCCTCCGCCGCTCATACTCTATCTCTCCCTCTCTCAAAAATAAATAAAGATTAAAAAAAAAAAAAAGCCCACCCACTTAATTAGCTCACAGTTCTGTGGGTCGGCAGTATGGGTTGGTCTCCTGCATGCAATTCTTTTAATACCAGCAAGGCTCATTCATGTGTTTGTAATCAGATGTTCGTCAGACAGCATTACTTCTGGAGGTTGGCTGTGTGTTTCTAGAGTGACAAGAGGTGCCTGGGTCCCATGTCTTGTCATCTGGAAGCCTAGCTTGAGCTTGTTTGTTGCCAGGGCTCCAAGATTGGAGAAAAGTATACAAGGCTTCCTGAGGCCTACGCTCACAGCTGACACAAGATTGCTTCCACCTTGTTCTATTGACCAAAGCAAGTCATAAGGCTGATCCAGAGTCAAGGGGTGTGAAAATAAAATTCAAGGTTTGGGATAGAGACTGCAGGTGAGAGACAGCCAGCGACTGGGGGATATACAGAGCCACAAACATCCCCCAAGAGCAAGAGTCGATATGAACATCTGCCTCGGCCGGAGGAAACCAAAACCACTTCTGGTCTGTGCTGATTAAGGAAAGCATTTTCTCCCCTTACCTCCCTGCACCTGGCTTTGGTGGGAAGGGTGGACACTGAGGGAGCCTCGAAAGGAATGCATGAAGAAGCCAGCCACACCGTGTCTGTTTCCCACCACAGGTTTCCACGTCAAGCCAGTCTTAGCTGGCCCAGAGAAGAAAGTTTAAAATGAAGTTTGGAGGACTTTTTATACCAGAGGCTGAGCAGATATGGTCTGCGGCCTTCCTGAGTATTGTTCCAGGGGGCAGGGGGGTGGAAGAACTAGCCCAGTAAGGCAGATTCCAAAGGGCAGTAAGAGAAGAGGGTAAAGCTATTACCTGATTACAATCTGCAAGTCCACAGACTCAGTGTATTGTTCAAAAGTAAAAAGTTACAGATTGTAGTAAGTCATATGAGGGAAATAAACAGCGTGAGGGAGGGTTAGAGATATAGAGAGTGGGAAGATATTTAGTTACTTGACAGAGTGACCAGGAAAGGGCTTCCTAAGGTGACTTCAAACAGGAGAATGAATGAGTCTTAGCCTTCCAGGCAGAGGAAGTGGCTAGTGTATAAAATTCCAAGGCAGGAAAGACTTTGGCATGTTCTAGGGCGATAGTTTCTTTCCTTCTTTTTTTTTTTTTAAAAAACCACAATATATGGGCAAAACAAACAAACACATTTTATCTGCAATCCAGAGCACAGTCACATCTAAAACAAAAGTATTGTGAAACTCTCCTTTTCCCTAAAGTGCTCAAATGGATTCTGATATTTAATCAGGTTCATTGAGATGTCATTTACATACAGTGAAATTCACTCTGTTTAGATTCTATGTGTTTTGATAAGTGTATACAATCGCTTACATCACCACAGTCAAGTTATAGAACGTTTCCATCTCCCTCAAAATTCCCTACTGATGCTTTGTGATCAACCCCTCCCCCCAACGTGGAGCTACACTGATCTGATTTCTGCCAATACAGATTTTGTTAAATTGTTTTTCTTGACGTGTGTCTAGATGTTTATTGATTTTAACGATCTTTTCTAAAAACCTGCTTTGGGTTTCATTACTTTTTGTTCTCAATTTTTATTGATTTCTGCTGTTTCTCATTTCCTTCCTTGTTCGCTTTGGATTTAATTTGCTCTTTTTTTTTTTTCCTGGATTTTTAAGGTGGAGGATTAGAGTACTGATTTGAAATTTTCCTTGTTTTCTAGTTTGATGTTTAAATTTCCATGTAAGCACTGCTTTGGTGGTATCTGCAAATTTTGATAATACTGTGTTTTTATTTCTATTCAATTCAAAATATTTTCTGGTTTCCCTTGTGACTTCCTCTTTGACCCGTGGGTTATTTAGAAGTACGCTTTAATTTACAAATATTTGGGAGATTTTCCAAATATCGTTCTGTTATTGGTTTCTAATTTAGTTCAGTTGCGGTGAGAGAACATACTTTTTATAATTTCAATTAGATTAAATTTGGTGAGGCTTGTTTTATGGCCCAGAATGTGATCCATCTTGGTAAAGGCCCCATGCATCCTTGAAAAGAACGTTGTTTTTCTGTCGTTGGGTGGAATGTTCCATAAACGTCAATTAGGTCAAATTTGTTGATGGTGGGTTCAGGTCTTTACACCTTTGCTAATTTTCTGTCTGGTTATCTTATCAATTACGGAGACAGGAATGTTGAAGTCTCAAACTGTAACTGTGGATTTATCTATTTTGTTTTTCACTTCTAGAAGTTTTGCTATATGTGGTTTGAGGCCGTGTTCAATGCATGAAATTTTAGGACTGTTATGAATTGATTCCTTTATTGTTAGGTCCCTCTTTATCCCTGGTAATATTCCTTACTGTGAAGTCTAGTTTGTCTGGTATTAATATAGCCCCTCTTCTTTTAGTGTTTGTATGTATATCTTTTTGCATACTTTTATTTTTAACTCAGATATGGATTTATATTTGATGTGTTTCTGGTAGAGGGCATATAATTTGGATCTTGCTTTTATTTGTGCAACATAGTTCAAAAGGAAAATAGGTAACCAATAGAGTGAGAGAAAATATTCATAATACATACAGGCAACAGAAGACCAATATGAAAATAGATGAAGAATTTCTACAAATCAGTTGGAAAAAGACAGAAATACACAATACAAAACTGAGCAAACAACTTGGAGAGACATTTCACGACAGCTGATATTCAATGGCCAATAAACTTATGAAAAAGTACTCAGCTTCATTAGCTGTCAGAGAAATTCTAATTAAAGCCACAACATGATGCCACGACATATCCCCAGAAGGACTCAAATGAAAAAGATTAATGACAGCAAGTGTTGGCAAGGATGTGGAGCAACTGGAACACTCACACACTATTGATGTAAATGTAAAATCGGTACAACTACTTTGGAAAATTGTCAGGCAGTATCCAAAAATACCGCCCACAAGAGTGTGTATACAATGTCTACCGAAAACATTTACTAAAATGTTCATAGTAGCACTCCTCATAGTAGCTCCATATTCGAAGCTAGACAGATGCCATTAACAGTAGAATGGATAAATTGTGTTACATTGTCACAAAGGGACAGGGGGGCGAACTACAGGGCCACGCAACAACGCAGATGAATCTCATTGACGTAATGTTGAATGAGAGAAATCAAACACAAAAGGTGACATACTGTATGACTCCATTTATATAAAATACAAAATGGTCAACATGAATCTACATGTTAGAAATGGAAAAGGGTTACCCTTGTGGGTAGCGATTGGAAGGGGGTAGATGAAGCCATCCCATGAGGGAATATTCTGGAATCTTCCATTTCTTTCTCTTGAAGGTAGTTACAAGGCTGTGTTCATTTTTGTGAAAAATATCAAGTTGTATGTTTATGATATGTACCCTTTGGGTACGCAAGTTACATGCTTCCATAAAAAGTTTTCAATGAAGACGCTGAAAAACAAAAAGTCGAATAATCTTATGAGACTTTTTACAAAAAACAGGCCACTGATCCCTGCTTTCATCTCCTTTCCTGTTTAGAGTTCCTGTCTTTATTTATGTTTATTTTGGTATTAATTTCATAATATTATTATATTTTATCAAAGTCATTCATGCACACAGTTTAAATACTTCAATAGGGCTTGTTATCGAAAACGACACCCACCCCCTACTGGGCCTTATCTGCCCATTTCTCATCCCCGGGTCAGTCCAACATAGTTCATTTTGGTTAAATGGATATTCACTGTTAACCTATTACCACTGCACAAACATTACTTGCTGTGTAACCTCTCATTTCCCCTTGACCTAATAATTGCCTTTTTGTGAATTATTTCTACCTTCTTACCATGAATTCAATGTTCAAATATCCCCCAGTGCATATTTCTTCTCAATTTCTTCAAATACGTTAAGTAGTCTATCCTTCTTCTGAATGAAATTCCCTTTTTTTAAAAAATTTTAAACATTTACTTATTTATTTTTTGAGACACAGAGACAGAGCACAAGTGGGGGAGGGGCAGAGAGAGAGGGAGACAGAATCAGAAACAGGCTCCAGGCTCTGAGCTGTCAGCACAGAGCCCAACATGGGGCTCGAACTCACAAACCGTGAGATCATGACCTGAGTTGAGCCAAAGTTGGACGCTTAACTGACTGAGCCACCCAGGCACCCCAATCCTCCCATTTTAGAATGACACCCTCGCCATCTGGTGTCCTCCAGTCTAGAAACTCTTTAATTGGTACCTTCTGGGATATAAATGCTCAGACTTCTGCTAGTTTGGGAGGAGAAGTCATATACCTGCTGTCAGAGGAGGGGTATTTGGGGTTCAGCTGCTTCTTAAGTAGACTTCCAGCTAAACGTTCTGTTTTCAGCCCCATACTCACCTCCAGAGGTGATTTGTGTCACTAATTCCTTTTGCAGCTTCTTTGATGTAAATGTGGTTGCTGCTCGGTTTTCCCCAGCTTTCTCTAATCTACTAAATTAGTTACCGTTTGCCTTGCAGCTTTCCAGTTTCCAACATTTTGTTGCTACTGTCTCCTTTTCTATTCTCCTCACTGTGTGATTTCGGTCATTAAAAAGAATGCCTTACCAGAATTCCTTGTGTCCTTTTATAACCTGCTATTTTATCACAGACAATGTGACATTTTACTTCTAATCAACTGGGAAAACTCCACATTGGTAACTTCTCAGAAAGAGATTGTCACAAAGTTATTTGAGTGACAGGGCATCTTGCCTGGCTGGTGAAGACAGTCTTCCCCTTCAACTTTCTGCCTTTATTGCTCTAGAAGCTTGAGAGCATTGATTGGCTTTTTGCTTTGTATCTACGAGAAAGAGAAAAGGAGGATGTGATGTCTGCTCACCACCACCCCGGGCCCTAGTACAAGTGTAAGTGCCAGTGGTTAATAGATCCAGGCTCATCAGCAGAAGGAGCTGTTTCCTGAGAGATGTCGGGGACTCCAGACACAAGTCCTGCTGCTGTGGGGCCTATTGTCCCAGTTTGTCACACGTTAATGTGGTAATCTGAGGACTGGCTGATGGCTTCTTCTGTAGGATATCAGTTCCGGTAACAGCAAAGCTTCCTTAAGCAGCTTTGAGAACTATGAGTGTTGAATCAGAATAGGAGAGGAGGAACACGGCAGATACTTCATGGAGCCTACAGCTGATATTTACAAACACATGTAAGGCCTCTTGTGGGCTCATCTAAAAAAAAAAAAAAAAAAAAAAAACAGGGAAGAGGGGCACCTGGGTGGCTCAGTCAGTTAAGCATCTAACTCTTGGTTTTGGCTCAGGTCATGATCTCACAGTTTGTGATTTCAAGCCCCTCCTTGGGCTCCGCCCTGAGAGCTCGGAGCCTGCTTGGGATTCTCTCTCCCTCTATCTCTGCCCCTCCTGGCTTGCACTCTCTCTCTCTCTCTCTTTCTCAAAAATTAATAATAAAAATAAATAAACTTAAAAAAATTAAAACAAAACAAATAGGGAAGAGAACTTTCTGCAGGACTGGCTGATATAGGTTGAGACCTATGGTGGTCTGCTGTATCGGTGACCCCTAATGGATGCCTCGCAATATTCACAACCTTGTGTAGCCAATAGGCTACAGTGGATGGGACTATGAGCCAGTTCTGAGCCTAAGCCTAAAGAAACCCTGGTAGTTTTCATTTTTGCTCTCCTGGGAACTTTGAGTCTCCAGGTAAGAAGTCTGTTTACCCTGCTGGAGTGACTGTGTGGAAAGGCCACACAGAGAGGGAGGGGCCCTGAGATTTCACAACAAGGAACTGAGGAAGCCAGCAACAATAAGAACTGAGGCTTCAGATGTATGACACCAGTTGAGCAATTGCAGTCATCCCCTGGCCACTTGAGCCTTGCCAGCTGAGGCTCAAGACCTGTGAGTGAAGAAGCCCTCGAGGGCATTTCAGCGCCAGTGGGCATCACATGAATCAGAAGCCAGCTACGACCTGCCAGAATTCCTGACCCATGTGTTGTGAGAAACAATAAAGCGGCAACTGTTTTAAGACATCGAGTTTTGGTGCAGTTTGTTATGCGTCGATAGGTCACCAGACTGAACCAGAAGAACTTCGGGTTCTTGATGTTTGAGGGACTGCCTCTATCCATCAAGATGTCATGACATTGAGACTGTGCTCAAAAAGAGCTAAAGAAAATGGCAAAAAGAGTTAAAGAAAAAGCATATACCGGTCTGGAAGAAAAATATGCATTTAGAATTTTTTTAAGTTTCTTTATTTTTAGAGTGGGGAGGAGGGAGGGAGGAGCAGAGAGAGAAGGCGAGAGAGAATCCCAAGCAGGTTCTGCACTGTCAGCACATTGCCCGACGTGAGGCTTGAGATCATGACTTGAGCCGAAATCAAGAGTCGGATGCTTAATTGACTGAGCCACCCAGGTGTCCTTGGAATTTTTATAAAATCTCTAGAAAAGATTTGAGCTTAGGCATTTTCTCCTTTACTCACTGTTGGTTTCAAAAACCTAAACTTAAAGACAAGAGTGGGAAATGCCCCCAAACACTACCTTCAGATTGGGTGGCTTTTTACGGATCCCAGTATGAGCTCCCTTTAACCCATGGCAAGGGAGCTGGGGCCTCCTCCACTTGTGATATTTTTTGGCAGTGGCTTAAATCTGATGCCTGTAGTTTATTTATTTACTTACTTATATTTTATTTTTTAAGTTTATTTCTTCTGAGAGAGAGAGAGAGAGCTTGCATATGTGATTGGGGGAAGGGCAGAGAGAGGCGGGCAGAGAGAGAATCCCAAGCAGGCTCACGGGGGGGGGGGGGGGTCAGCACAGAGCCAGATGCAGGGCTAGAACTCACAAACCATGAGATCATGACTTGAGACAAAGGCAGATGCTTAATTGACTGAGCCACCCAGGTGCCCTTATTTATTTTTATTTTAGAGAGAGAGAACTCAAGCAGGGAAGAAGGGCAGAGGAAGAGAGAGAGAATCTTAAGCAGTCTCTACATTCAGCGTGGAGCCAACTTGGGCCTCGATCCCATGACCCCAGGATCATGACCTGAGCCAAAATCAAGAGTCAGGTGCTCAACTGACTAAGCCACCCAGGCGCCCCGATCTGATGCCTTTAGTTTATTTTTTCCTTAATGTTTATTTATTTTTGAGAGAGAGAGAGAGAGACAGAGCATGAGTGGGGGAGGGGCAGAGAGAGGGAGACACAGAATCCAAAGCAGTCTCCAGGCTCTGAGCTGTCAGCACAGAACCTGACTGGGGCTCGAACTCATGAGTAGTGAGACCATGACCTGAGCTGAAGTCGGACGCTCAACCAAGTGAGCCACCCAGGCACCCCTGATGCCTTTAAAGCCAGGTTGGGTGCCTGGGTGGCTCAGTCGGTTAAGCGTCTGACTTCAGCTCAGGTCATGATCTCCCAGTTCGTGGGTTTGAGCCCCACGTTGGGTTCTGTGCTGACAACTCAGAACCTGGAGCCTGCTTTGGATTCTGTGTCTCCCTCTCTCTCTGTCCCTCGCTTGCTTGGGCTCTGTCTCAAAAATAAATAAACATCAAAAAAATTTTTTTAATAAACAAATGAAGCCAACATAAGTTTTTTGGTTTTTTTTTTTTCTCATTAAACTTTTGTTTTAATGGGTCTCAAAATTCTGTGACAGATTTTTGGTCAAGTTGTTTCCATTAAAAAGTACTGACTTTAAAAACGAATAACTTAAAACTGCCACACACACACACACACACACACACACACACACACACACAAATGGTCCACAAAACCTCCTTTCCTTCTGAAGGTTTTATGAGTCATTGTTATCATTAACCAGTCTTTTACTTTAAACTTAAATGGCAAATTGATACAAACAGTTCTGAGACTGTTCTACCACCATAAAGCCAGGTTACATTTTAAAAATAAACTCCTGCAAGAAAGAAAAACATTTTAAAAATAAACTCCTGCAAGAAGGAAAATACTCATCTTTACAGAATCCTCCTCATGTGGTGCTGGTACATTCTCTCAAGAAGTACCTTAATATAAGGAAAGGAGGTGAGGTTAGTAACCATAGCAGACAGGGCTTGAATCCCACCTCTTTCATGGTTTAGCTGTGGGGCTTTGGAGAAGTTATTCAACCTCTTTCAGTCTGTGCTCCCTCATCATTGAAAAGTGAGAATGTTAATACCTATCTTGAAGGATTGCCTTGAGAATAAAAGAGGTAATGTATATGAAAGTACATAACATACTGCTGGGCATATGGTAAGGCTCAAAAATATCTTGGCTTCATTTTGCTGCATTCGTAAGTTATTGGAGCCAAAGTTATGACTCAAGGAGGTCGAAGAAAAGTGAAAGGGCTAGACAGCTCAGTGGTAGTTGGTCAGGACCATCACTGCCCTCTCTTCTCTCCATTGCCATTGACTTAGATCCTAGAGATACTAGACTTTTAAAATAGTAACCTATTACCCTATATTTTCTGTAATCCCCATCCCTATGCTCATCACAGAAAACAAGGGTTCTGGTTTTATCTCAAGAAAGAATGATAATACAACACCGATTACAAATGAGTCAAATTTTTTCTTTGGGGCTTTAAAAGCCAACGACTCATGACATAAGAAAACCTCTTTAAGAGAATAATTGAAGACCTGATTTTTCTCAACATTGTCACGCATATGCACACATACTCACACACATGCATACACACACTGACATGTGTGCATGACCACAAAGGACTAGCCAAAAATTCCCTGGACTTCAGAGTAGAGAGCATTCTAGCTCTAGTTTTGCCATTGACTTAGATCCTTAGAAACTATTAATGTGTTTTTCCCTTTGCACTTAGCAAGGAAATGACCTCCTCCTTATTTGGTTATGGCATCAATCTGTTTGTGAGGAGATTAAGATTGTTTCAGGAGGAATACTAAGAAGAAAAGAGCTAATATGCATTAGTGAAATTCAAAATAGTTTTTTTCCAGCAAAACAATAGGCTTGAAAACTGGACTCTGTGAGAGAAATAATTTTCTATATTCACTTAGCTCCCATTTAACAAGATCAAGATCCAAAACTAGATTCAAATCTCCACCAAAGTAGGGGTAATTTAGTCTATTGTCTCTGATTTCCTCATCTACTCATGACAATGATGATAACACCTATATCAAAGGATTGTTTCCAGAATGAACTTCTGTCTTCTGAAGTGGGACTTAGGAAGTGGGCCACGAAGCCAAGGATATGATATCGAAGGAATAAAAGAGAAGCCTACCCTTTCCTTTCTTGGACATTGAAGAAGATAGCTAGAAGGTGAGAGTGAGATAAGAATCAAAGAGGCTTAACTTGCTTTTGTGGGAATGGCTTCAGAAATATCCAGAAAGAGAAGAAATCATTGAAGTTGGCACAAACTTGTGCCCAATGTAGATAAATGGACAAATCAGGGTAAACTGTCAGACAGAAAGGGTCTAGTTTGTACTTCTAGTCCTCCAGTGATGAGTATTCAGTTGAGAGCCATGGGCATGCCATGGAGAATGGTATGGCAGGAAGATCCAAACAGGAAACAGAGGCATGTAGTTTGGGTCAGAGCCTGGATGGGGGCCATGTCAAAATTCAAGGGGTCCACTGGGCTTTGCAGAGCTATGGGGAGTTTGAAGTCAGACCTAGTCAAGAAAGACATGTGAGGGGGCACCTGGGTGGCTCAGCCCATTAAGTGTCTGACCCCTGATTTTGGCTCAGGTCATGATCTGGCAGTTCATGAGTTTGAGCCCCACATTGGGCTCTGTGCTGACAGCACAGAGCCTGCTTGGGATTCTCTGTCTCCTCTCTCTTTGCTCCTCCTCCACTCATGCTCTCTCTCTTTCAAAAATAAATAAACTTAAAAAAAAAAAAAGAAAGAAAGACATGTGAGATACTGTAAGTGCTGACTTTAGCCAAAGGCCAGCAGGGGGAGAATGACCAAGTGCATATTGGCCCATAAACCAGAGGAGCCAAAGGACACATTGAGAGCACAAGGACCCCAATTCTCCTCACACACCCATTCCCGAGGAGATCACTTAAGCCTCTTCTCTCTCTCCATGCACTCTCACAGCTACTTGGAAAAAAGCCTGGGAAGAGGCAAGACCTCTGAGAAATCTGAGACTCTGAGCATTTTTACCTAGATAGATTAAAAAATATCTGAACAACCTGTTTATTCTGTGGTATTGCACTGAAACAACTACAGCTTTTAATGCCACCCAGTGGATGAAGTTTGTAAGAAAGACCACATTGCTCATAGATAAACTATTTCTCCTCACATCTCTGAGTTGTAGTATAAGATAATTGACCCTATTAAGGAGCTTAGACATTGGTGGGACCCTCAAAATGGACTGCAATAGTCAGTTTTTGTTGTGTAACAAACAACTCCAAGATCTCAATGGCTTATAACAAAAACCACCTATTTTCATGCTTTTGGTGGTAGAAGTTGGCTATGGTTTGACTTATCCAAGTTGGACTTGACAGGGAGTAGTAGGGCTTCAGACTTCTGGTTATGTTCAGTTATTTAATCTGGGACCCAAGCTGGAGGGGCAGTGCATGTCTGGAATTTGCTCTTCTCTTACCACATCACAGGAGTGTAAGAAGCAAAGTCAAATCACAAAAGCACATTTAAAGTATATGTTTGTATCATGTTCTATGGCATTCTATTGGCCCAAGGAAAGTCACATAGCAAAAGGCATGGATGTATACTTAAATAAAGGGGAGGCAGAGAATTGGGAATAACAATCGAAACTGCCAGAGGACCACTGTTCCCTGCCCACCCCTCACTCCCAAGCAGTAATATTTCCAAAATGATGTGTGAATTCTAGGAGCAAAGTTTCCCGTGTGCAAAGAGTATCAGTGGAGAATCACAGAGGGCCCAAGGAGCCAGCATACCAAGCATGATGGAGCAGGATGAGGAAAGCCTAGGTCTTGGATGACATAGTTTAAGGTGTTTACCAGCCACCTACCTCCAGACCTTTTTGTAATATGAAATGAGTTAATATCTATACTGTTAGTTGAGTTTTCTGTCAGTTGCAGCTGAGTGCATCCTAACCAAAACTGGTTAGACTCTTATTAACTCTATTTTTCCTTGAGGCCTAGAGAAGTAAGTGCTGGAGGTTGGATTTGAACCCAAGCTTTGTCTACAGAGCACATGCTTTTACTTTACTATGATACCTTGCCCTCCAAGTCTTGTGTGAGGCTGAAGTCTCTTAGATACATGTCAGCTGATTCAACGGGTAATGGAGTTAAATGCCTCCATGGTGAAAAAGCAGAAAGTCTGGGTATAGCAGTAAAAAATACCAACATGGCTTTGATCTGGCCCTGTAGCCATACAACTCAGAGAAGAGTCAGGGCTAGGCACCAGAGGATACTCAGATGTAGGGCTAGTCCTGAGGTTTCTCTGAGTTTTATGCAGGAAGAGATGTTAGGTGATGGTGACCTCACTCAACAATTTAATCAACCTACACACTTAAAATAAGCCCCCTCAAGCACCTGCTCCCTTCATCCCCCTCTTCTGCTTTGAAACAATGAAAAGGAAATTTGGCAAATAGCAAGTCTAAGCCATCAGTCTTCAAATCTATTCTATAGATCAAAATTTCTGGGCCACATGGAAATACCTCTCCAGGTAGATACCAGGAACTGACCCAACAATTGTATCCCACACAGTAGGTGCTCATGAAGGTTTACTGAATGAATGAACAAACCACAATATAGGATCAGGGCCTGATGAACCTCCCTGCAAGCCTAAAGATCTGTTGGCCAGTGTATTTAGAGTTATTGAAGCTCAAAGGTCTACCTGATATTAGTCAAAATCATGTGAGACAGATCAGCTAGAATACCCAGGATATCATGTCTTTCCAGTGAGTAGATTTCTCATACCTCTGTCCAAGGAACTTCTTACTACTGAGGTACAGATGCAGAATAAACATGATAGTCACTGAGCATGAGTCAGAGGGGTGAGGACATGTTAGGCAAGTTTCCCTAGGGCCCCACAGAAGCCATTGAAACATGCCTGTCTTGACAGGATTTGGTAATTCTGAAAGTATAATTTAATTTCTCAGGCCTGGATACAATTTTGTCACACAGTACAAGATAGATAGATCAGTTATCAGATATATATATATGTATATATATATATGTGTGTGTGTGTGTGTGTGTGTGAATATATATGTATATATATATACCAGATATCTGATCTATCTATATCTATATAGATCAGTTTAAATTATATGTATATCAGTTTAAATTATATATATAATAAATTATATATTTATATAATTTATAAATTATATATTTATATAATTTATAAATTATATATTATATATATAAGTTAAACTGATATTTTGAGGGACTCCTCCTCCTATTAAGAGAAGTCTAGCCCTGTCCAAGCCCCAGCTTCTTGTCTGTGAGAGTACCTCCAGGGTCTTCCCCATAACCCTACATAGCACTTGGCTCTCAGGTGGCACAATGAATGCCCAGGATTCTAACAGAACTCCAGTGATGATGGGGTCCCTGGTGCTGACACATCTCTGTCCCCATCACTTTTTTTATACTGGGCTTCTGCACAGAGGGACCAGGGTGGGGCATCCACCTCCTTCCATAGGCCTCTGCTTCCATAGCTGGTGCCGTGGTCTTTCTTAGTTCTTTTACTTGTTCTGAAGCAGAAGGCCTTCGCAGGGAGCTCAAATTTGCCCATATCCAAGAATAACTTGATTCATGTCCCATTTTGAGGCTATTTCTTTTACTCATTCACTTAATCAGTCAACAAATATTGATGGTCAACTTTGTGCCATCAGTGTGCGAAGCACAGGGTCCCTGCCTTCAAGCAGCTTGTGGCCCAGCTGAAAATATTAACATTTAGTGAAACATTACAATGAAATGTGAAGTGAGTTATGATAGAACAAATAAAATGTGCTATGAGGGATATGGAACAGGGACAGCTAATCTCGTGTGACGCAGTAAAGAGCTTCCTGAGGATATGAAGTTCACAGTGAGAACTGAAGGATGAATAGAAATTAGCCCAGTAAAAGAGTGAGGAGACTTAAAAATTTTTTTAATGTTTATTTATTTTGAGACAGAGAGTGTGTGTGTGAGAGTGGGGGAGGGGCAGAGAGAAAGAAGGATTGAGAGAGAGAGAGAGAGACAGAGAGAGAGAGAGAGAGAATGAATCTCAAGCAGGCTCCACACTCAGCGTGGAGCCTGACTCGGGGCTTGATCCCACGACTGTGAGCTCATGGCCTGAAGTGAAATCAAGAGTCTGACGGTTAATTAACTGAGCCAACCAGGCGCCCTGGGCCTTAAAAATATTTTTTTTAAATTAGGGCGCCTAGCTAGCTCAGCGGGTAGAGCATGTGACTCTTGATCTCTGACTAACGAGTTCAAGCCCCACCTTGGGCATAGAGATTATTAAAAAAGAAAAAATAATTAAAGAGTGTGGGGCCAAGGGGCTCACTGTTTTGTACAAATTATTTGAAGGTAGAAAAAACACTCCATGAGATTATTACTTGGATACAGGGTTATAACCGACATTAAAACAAAAACAGCATACACTTTCCCAGGGAAGAGAAAAAAGAGAGTACATTTTCAAATTATTTTATAATGCTCAATATAACTTTGTTAACATTAGACAAAGACAGTATAAGATAGGAAAACTATAGGCTAATCTCACTAACAAACATAGTTGGGAAAATCCTAAACAAGATTTTTGTAAATCTAACCCAGCTGTGTGTGTGTGTGCGTGTGTGCGTGTGTGTGTGTGTGTGTAAATCTAACCCAGCTGTGTGTGTACTGCTAACCTGACAATTAAAAAGGGGGGAACCCCATAAATAATTATTGTATTATTTATAGGGATTTTATTGTCTACATAGAAAACCCAACACACTATTAGAATTGATAGGAAACCTTAGAAATGTTACTGGATATGAGATTAATAAGCAAAAAAACTGGTTTTATTTATACAAGTGGCAGATTAGTAAGAAAATATAATTTTATAAAAGCCCTTTATAATACAATAAAGATTTGAAAGTAACTAGGGATAAATCAAATAAAAATGTTCAAGAAATTTCTGAGAAAAATTATATCATTTTATTGAAATGTGCTAAAGCAGACCTAAATAAACGGAAAGTCATACCATGTTTTTGGATGAGAAGACTTAATATTACAATGGTGTCAACTCTCTCCAAAGTAATCTGTAAATCTAATGCAATTCTAATAAAAATCCCTAGTAATAGTTTTTCCGGACATCACAAGCTGATTCCAAAATTTATATGGATGAACAAAGAGCCAAGAACAACTAAGATATCACAAGATATGTGCCTTACCATATATCAAGAATTATGGCAGGGCGCCTGGATGGCGTAGTTAAGCATGGGATTCTTGATTTCAAGCTCAGGTCACGATCTCTGGTTGTGAGATCAAGTCCCGCATCAGGCTCTGTGCTGATGGCACAGAGCCTGCTTGGGATTCTCTCTCTCTCTCCCTTTCTCTGTACCTCTTCAGCTCTCTCTCTCTCTCTCTCAAACTAAATAAATAAACCTTAAAAATAAATAAATAATAAATAAACACTAAAAAAGAATTATAGCAATTATTTAGTAATTAAAATAGTTGGGTACTGATAGAGGGATAAACTCATAGGGCAATGGAGCAGAAAAGAAAGCTTAACAATAATTATGCATATGTATGGACATCTAATACTGACATAGGTAAGTTGTCCTTGTTCTGTGGATGGGATTGAGTATTCGATAAAATGCACTGAGACAATTGGTTTTCCATATGAAAAAATAAAATAAAGGGGCACCTAGGTGGTTCAGTCAGTTAAGCATCTGACTTCGGCTCAGGTCATGATCTCACGGTTCATGAGTTCGAGTCCCGCATCGGGTGAGCATGAACCCCACTTTGAGTGAGCCCTGCTTCTCTCTCTCTCTCTCTCTCTCTCTCTCTGCCCCTCACTCACTTATGCACTCTTTCTCAAAATAAAATAAAATAAAATAAAATAAAATAAAATAAAACTAGATTTCTATCTCATTTCATACAGAGAAAGGAGGCCCAACTGGATTAAAGTCCTAAATGCATAAAGCAAAAATTTTAAACTTTCAGAGAAAAATGTAGGGCAGTAGAATATTGGGATAAGATAGAATTTCTGCATAAGATACTTGAAAAGCACAAGTCCAAAGGGAAAAAATTGATAAATTTGTCTATGTTAAAATTTAAAACTTCTGGGGCGCCTGGCTGGCTCAGTTGAAAGAGCATGTGACTCCTGATCTTGGGGTTGTTAGTTCAAGCCCCACGTTGGGTGTAGAGATCACTTCAAAATAAATCTTTAAAAAAAAAGAAATAAAAGTCATTATACGTGGAGTTTTGAAAAACAAATTAACAACAAAACATTGGTTACCTCTGAGAAGGGTTTACAGAGTAGCCAAGCAATAGGATAATGAGGGAGACTTTTTATTGGTTACCTTTTTTAAAAAAATTTTTTTTAACGTTTATTTATTTTTGAGACAGAGAGAGACAGAGCATGAACGGGGGAGGGTCAGAGAGAGGGAGACAGAATCTGAAACAGGCTCCAGGCTCTGAGCTGTCAGCACAGAGCCTGACACGGGGCTCGAACCCACGGACCGCAAGATCATGACCTGAGCCAAAGTCGGCCGCTCAACCAACTGAGCCACCCAGGCGCCCCTGGTTACTTTTTTTTAAAGGGTGAAATTCAAATAGCATACAGTTAATCATTTTCACGTGTACAGTTTAGTGGTATTTAGTATATTCACAATGTTAATGTAACCACTACCTTTCTCTAATTTCAAACATTTTTCATCACCCCATAAACACGCTTCCTCTCCATTAAATAATCACATTCCCCTTGACTTCATCACCCTGTAACCTCTACTCTGTTTTTTGTTTTAAGTTTATTTATTTATTTTGAGAGAGAGAGAGAAAGAGAGAGAGAGCACGCACATGCACACACGAGTAAGGGAGAGGCAGAGAGAGCTGTCAGCACATAGCCCTACACAGCGCTTTTGGATCTTGCAAACCCTGAGATTGTGACCTGAGCCAAAATCAAGAGCCAGACATTCGACTGACTGAGACAGCCAGAGCCCCCCCCCCCACCCCGCCTTTTGTAAGTTTATTTTGCATTCTGTCTCTATGGATTTGCCTATATATATATATCGTATAAAAAGGAATCACACAATTTTACCTTTTGTATCTGGTTTCTTAGACTTAGCATAATTCAGCGTTCATCAAAGTAGCATGTATCTGTACTACATTCCTTTTTTATGGCTGAATACTTACTATTCCATTCTATGTATGTATCATAACGTGCTTATCCATTCATCAGTTGATGGACACTTGGGCTGTTTCCACCTTTTTGGCTATTAGAAAAATCGCTGCTATAAACATTCTTGTACAACTTTCTGTGTGTACATACGCTTTTATTTCTTGGGTAAAATTGCTGGCTCATATCGAGAATAAACAAAGCTGCGCGCTACCTAAAGTGGTAAGGACAGATTTTAGTCAGTAAGATACTACTGCAGTGGAGAAAAGAGTCCCACATGCATGAAACTCAACTTTGATTCGTACAGAGGTAACTGGGCATTTTAAAGGGAGAATGAGGGAATAGGGAGGGGGGTGAGTGGCAACTTTGTAGAGTCAGGGAAGTGGAAAATTACAAAAAGCAGGAAGCGGGGGAGTTGGTCCGTGTGAAATCCATTTGGGTTTATTAACTGGTGCTTATCCAGGTTAGGCTTCAAACTCCCAAAGAGGCTGAGAGGCAGGGGTCTTACCTTCAGGCATCAGCTGGAACAAACAGTAAATTCTTCTGGCAGCCTCAAGTTTTCTCAGGCAGGTGCTTTAAGGGGGTCAAGGGTCATTGCAAGGATGTGGCCTTGAGCTGTTAGAAACGATGTTAGCATTTGTTTAAGTCTTTATAGGTCTAGATTGAAAGGGTTTAGAGACACCCGGCTAGAGTTTGGTCAAGGAGAGAATCTTTTTTAGTCATACGGTAATTCTATATTTAACTTTTTGAAGAACCCTGGTTATCTTTGTGTGCCTTTTGAAATACATGTGAATATATTGCTATTCCAAAAACTAATAATAAAAGGTGCATTAATGTAGACGTCATATATAGGCATATAACCAAGAAGAATTACTATCTAGAATTTATAGAGAGCTTCCACAAATCAATATGAAAAAGACAATAAACCCCACAGAAAAAGTGAAGACAGGACAAAAGACAATTCCTCAAAGAAGAAGAAACAAAAACTGCCAATGAAAATAACGAGATAACACTTCACATCCATCAGATTGGCAAAGATAAGTCTGGTAATATCAAATGTGAGACTATGGGGCAATAAGGACCCTCTTACATTGGGTCAGAGAGTAAACTGGAAAAACCACTGTGGAGACCATTTGGCAATCTCTAGTGGAGGTGATAACACAATTCCATTTATACACTTTTAAAAAAATGTTTATTTGCTTTTGAGAGAGAGAGACAGAGCTCAAGCAGAGGAGGGGCAGAGAGAGAGAGATACAGAATCCGAAGCAGGCTCCAGGCTCTGAGTCATCAGCACAGAGCTCGAACTCACAAACCATGAGATCATGAACTGAGCTGCAGTTGGACACTTAGTGGACTGGGCCATCCAGGTGCCCCTCCACTTACAGACTTATACCCAAATTCTCCCACATTTGCACAAGGTATACAGAAGTATGTTTATTGCAGCATTATTTTATATAGCAATAAGGTGGAAATTATTTTTTTTAAATAAATGTCTGATAGGTCTACGTGGTTTATGCCATTTTTTAAAGTTTATTTATTTTTGACAGAGAGCGAGAGACAGAGCATGAGTGGGGGAGGGGCAGAGAGAGGGAGACACAGAATCCGAAACAGGCTCCAGGCTCTGAGCTGTCAGCCCAGAGCCCGATGCGGGGCTCGAACTCACGGATCGTGAGATCATGACCTGAGCCAAAGTCGGACGCTCAACTGACTGAGCCACTCAGGCGCCCCAATAAGGTGGAAATAACTTTAATATCCATAAGCGAAACAATGATACATGATCTGTGATATATTTATAAAATTGAATATTATACTGCTGTGCTGTTCAATATGGTAGCCACAAGCCACACAGGACTCTTTACATTTAAATTTAAAAATTATAAATTTAAATTGATTCAAATGAATTCTATGTTTTAAATTTCAAAGTTTGAATTCAGTTCCTCAATCACATTAGCTGCATTCAGATGCTTCAAGTGCTCAGTAGTGGTACCATATTGGACAGTGCAGATATAGAACATTTCCATCATTGCAGAAAGTTCTACTGGACAGCACTGTTATGGAACAGATAAAATGAGTCATCTGGGTCGACATGTTTCAAAATATATAAATCTCAAAAATATAAGGTTGATAGGAAAAAGCAGGCAAGCTGCACAGGGACACCTAGAGTGTCCCATTTAAATGCCCTCCCATTTAATACACACTCCCACTTAAATAGTTTGGAAATTAAAAACATTCATTGCCTTCAGAGATGGGAAGTGTGTGGTGAGGGATGAAGTGGTTGGTATTTTTAACATACATCCTTTGCCTCTCTTAAATTTTGAATCATGCAATTATATCATCTATTCAAATATAGCAAAATAAATTCTGGCCCCAACCAGTTCAAGAAAAATGTTCAAGGCACGTACAGCCTGTTTGGACTTTGGCAAAACCATATTTATGGGTTACTTGTTGAAACCCATCCACCAGATTATCTTAAAAAAGAAACTCGTGTTTCCTTTCTGTGATATTTTACAATTGCCACAGAATGCAAAAAGAAATATTTGCACTGAAACGTCTCCAGCAAGACCTTGCTCAATCCTCTGTTATGTTTCACGTGAAAATGAAAACCTGTGATCAAAAAAATTTTGAAATCACTTGTAAAGAAAATGTGATGTGAAGATGAAACTAGACTGTAATGTGTTAGCAAATAAGTAAATCCAGTTTGAACACGTTAAAATGCTGTATGTTCTCACAGACCCATAAAAATACAGTAATGGTACAAAATAATTTGCGGGCCTGGCAATCATCACATTCAGGCTAGAGGTTACCTCTGAGGAGAGAGGAGTGCTATCTGGAAGGAGTACACAGGGGCATCAACTGAGTCTGTAGTATTTTACTTATTTAAAAAAAAAACAAAACAGGACAAATTGTTAGTGTTGAATAAGGGGGTGGTGATCCCGTGAGGCTCACTATGGCTATGCTATGTGGTTTTCTACTTATTTCTTGTTTTTTTTTTTAAATATTTTTCAATGTTCATTTATTTTTTGAGAGAGAGACAGAGAGACAGAGTGTGAGCAGGGGAGGGGCAGAGAGAGAGGGAGACACAGAATCCGAAGCAGGTTCCAGGTTCTGAGCTGTCAGCACAAAGCCTGACGCAGGGCTCGAACTCACAAACTGTGAGATCATGACCCGAGCTAAAGTCAGACGCTCAACCGACTAAGCCACCCAGGCGTCGCCTCCCCTCGCCTTTTTAAACACTATAAACGCTTTATTACTCGCAAACCACCCCTGTGGGCCAAGTGGTCCTCCCAGACATCCAGGACCCAGCCACAAGTTCAGCGCAGCCTCTCGCTCTGACAGGGTGAGCACTTGGCCCTCGCGCCCAAGGCCTCTCACCTTGTGGAGGGTGGAACTGCTCCTGTGATCCGTGACCTCCACGCGCACCTGCGTGCACTGTCCCCGCGAGCCGGTCCCACCCAGCACGTTGCCGAGCCTGGCCAGCTGGATAGGCTGAGCGGGGCTGGCCTCTGGGGTGGCGGCGCAGCGGCGGTCTGACGGAGAGCTCCTCATTTTGAAAGAGGAAGGAAGAGAAGGGAGAACAATCATTTTAAGCTTTAAATGGGAAGGCCTGGATGTGAGGGAGCACATTGCACTTCTGAGAAATTAAAAAACGCTTTGTAGCTGGATTTGCCCTGGAGAAGTCTGGCCACGTGGGCATGGGCAGCACACTGGACCATTTAAGCCAGTGGTGGCAGAAAAACATAGGGAAGGGCTTCTTCATAAAGCAAATATAAGATCAGATATGAATTTTTCTTTGCAGAAGGGAAGCCTCTTTTTAATTAGCGAAGGGCTCACTAGATTTGGAAAACATCAAAAAGCTAAATACAATTCTCAAGGTGAATGCATTTTACATTGCACTTACTCCTCTCAAGATTCCGGCATCCAAAGGGAAGAAAATGCGTACCATTGTACATGCTGTGCTGAGTATATCACATCTGTGATCTCTTAATTTTTGTCATTGCCTCTCTATCTGCTCGTCTATCTGTACTCCTCACTGGGGTGAGTACTTCAAAAAAGGCAGGGACCATGTCTGTCCTGTTCACTGCTGTGTGCCCAGTGTCCCACACAGGGCCCCTGGCTCCATGCTGTAAAAAAGTATTCTCTTGGGGCGCCTGGGTGGCTCAGTCGGTTAAGCGGCCGACTTTGGCTCAGGTCATGATCTCACAGTCCGTGAGTTCGAGCCCCGCGTCGGGCTCTTTGCTGACAGCTCAGAGCCTGGAGCCTGTTTCAGATTCTGTGTCTCCCTCTCTCTGACTATCCCCCGTTCATGCTCTGTTTCTCTCTGTCTCAAAAAAATAAATAAACGTTAAAAAATTTTTTTTAAAAAGTATTCTCTTTTTGCTTTGTTTTGTTTTAATTGTTGAGTCAACATCTTTCTTCTTGGTCATTTGTTTTAAACTTATTAAATAAACCAAAAGAACTGTTCAGTGTGTTATACAAACACGTGTACAGGCATGTATGACTGAAATCAACCATCTAACAATAGAAAATGTCAATGTTCGGAGCCCATCAACGCTTGGGGATTCTGGGCCATTTTCCCGTATGGAAAACAGGCTTAGCATCTCCATCTCCAACAGACGCATGTTGTCTCCTGTGATAATTAAGGAGTGAAATGGTCCTTCCAAGTTCATGGTGCATGTTTGCTGCAAGTGCTGGCTGCAATTTTCTGGTCCTTAGCTCCAACCCTGGCTAAGCTAACACAGTGTCTCCTTGGTGGCTGCTGATTCTTCTCATATTCTTTGATTCTGAACAATCTCCAGAAGTTGCTGGGCTGCTTGATTTTCATTCATACACCAAGGAGGTTTGTAAGTCTTCCTTCGATTAGATGTTCCAAAGACTACTCCTTTATTTCAATATCTAGTAAGCACGACGCATATGTGCCATTTTGTCTGCTCTTCACTTTGTCAAAAAAGCTTTCCAGTGTCCAAGTGCCTGTCCGGGAAATGATAGAACCTGGCTCTCCCAATTTATACAACTGTAAACCTAACTACAAAACAGCAGCCTAAGCATCTATTATGAGAGCATTTTGAATAACTCGATGAGAGATTCCCAGTTTTGTTGCTCTCAGAATGAGATCACTGTGTGTTGTAGCCCCAAATGGATCATCAACCACAGGGAATCGCTGATATCAGCATCCTTCAAAATATTATCTGCTTCTTGTTCCACTTCTTCTCTATAAGCAAGAATCAATTTTTTTTCCATAAAACTCTTCCAGGGCCTTTCTTCCCTACTGTCAGGACTCAGGTATAGGCTTCCAGATACACTCAGCTGCAGCATCTTACAACTTCCAGGCCCTTGGGTGTTGATGATTCTTGGCATCTCCCGGGCCCAAGCTAATCAGGTAACACATTTCAAAATCCAGGGGGAGGGAGACCACTAACTGTTGCCTTTCCAAAGAAGCAGTTACTGATGGGAGTGCTTCTTACACTGAATTTGTATTCTGGATAAAAAATGAAGCAAAATGTTATTAAGGGTAGTAGCACCTTTTTTTTTTTTTTCTTTTATGACTAATTTTTTCTGAGGAGCACTGACCAAAGAAAGGAAGATGATTCCTTAGATCTAAAGGGTGTATCTTCCCTGGATCTTTGACATTGCTTTTCAGTGTGATAATGGACCTTACTCAGGGAGTGGCTGTCTCTTGGGAGGCTTACCCCTGCAGATGGAGGGTGTGGTGGTGGTGAGTGATGCCTCCTTGGCAATGGGGACTGGAGACTGGAGAGGGAGGTCTTCGTATCTCCAGGGAGGGATCGTATGCATTCACTCCCTTTTTATTGACCAACTTGCATTTCCCATCAAAGAAATGACAGTAAAATATAGAAAGCCACATTTCTTTCATCTAACCCAACCTCCGGCCTACTTAAGTGACCAGTTATTTCCCAGTCTGGATATGAAAATTTCCTTTATGAGGAACTCTCTAGGACGTTCATTGAATACGGTTTGTAGTAGTGGAATTCTGTGATCCGGACACATGGTTAAAAAGAACATTCCCGTAGCAGCGTGAGGTGAAACCTGGATGATGCCTGGCCTCTGAAGATTCCCTCATGCCGAATGTCCTGTGGGCATTCTCATCCCGAATCTCATTTCCCCTCCTCTTCCAGATCTGTGCTGTTAGCTGTGTTTGGATAGTCTGGGAGAGTAGGGAGAAAGATGAGATGGCCAGAGAGAATCCAGCCATCTGTTTGTAGTTAATGTCAGGAGCTCTCTTATCTTTTTGAGAACTGGAAAGTCACTGGAGAAATAATTACCACGTGGACTAAAAATCTCTATTAGTTTTTGGGTAGAAAAATGCAAACAGGAATTTTCCAATGTTCCCCATCCAATCTTTGTGTCCACAGAAACATCTCAACATTTCAGTGGATCCTTGGGGGGCCTGGGGGGCAGATTTAATTCTCAGTCTCAGGGAAATCTTTTTAAAAGAATTTTTCATACCTAGGTATTATAGCCATGTTACATGACATTTGAAAATGTAGTGAAAAGTTTTGCATTTTGATTATTTTTCCCCACTCTTTTTCTTATGCATCCTCTTTTTTCCAAAACGCAATTTTGAGTGTAGTGTATATACAAGTCCCCCCAGGGGGGCAGACTTCTTCATTCACCTTAAATCATAAATGCTCTCCTTTGTGGAGGATCCAGATGCAGTGATGTGTTTCTGAAAGCAAATGTGCTATAATACCTTTTTTTTTTTTTTACTTGAATAACTAACAAGGAGGGATACCCTAGATTTGGAATCTAACTTGGCAAGAAAATATGCAGATTTGATTAATTGTAACAAAATCAGCAAGGTCTCCAACAGGAGGCTATCAATATAAGGTGAATGTACAAATGTAATTTCACATAACAAATATAGTTTCAACATGAAGTAAACAAACACAATCTGCTATAACAAATAGTCTTGACAAATGCAATTTCCTTTCATAAAAAGCCTATCATCAAAGCCTTCAATTGTAGGTTATAATTTCTGGAGTTAGAAATAGCCTATCCCAGAGGCTGCCTGATTTTATCCCACTTTTTAAAATGAAACGGAAAAGTAAATAAATAAATAATAAAATGAGGGGTGCCTGGGTGGCTTAGTTGGTTGAGTGTCAGACTCTTGATTTCGGCTCAGGTCATGATCTCACAGTTCACGAATCAAGCCCCACATCGGGCTCTGGCTGACAGTGCAGAGCCTGCTTGGGATTCTCTCTCTCTCTTTCTCTCTCTCTCTCTCTCTCTCTCTGCCCCTCCCCTCTCTCAAAAATACATAAACTTTAAAAAATAAATTAAAAACATAAAATAAAATGGTAGTTACACTTTAACTAGAAACAGAGCATGCCAAAAATAATTTTGGAAAAGCATCTTCCCCTTGGCCCATTGTACTTGATACATACTGTCTGTACCTATATCTGTACCTGTACCCATACTTGTACCTGTACCTGTACCTATAACCTGTACCTAAGCTGCACTGAAAGACTTCATGTCAATGAAATTCTTTTCTTGCAACACTTCCCGTAAGATATCACTGTCACTTGTAACAGTGACAAGTGATTTGAACTAAGGTTGAATTATGGTCTTTTAAAATGTATCATTTATTTTTTTATTTTTATTTAATTTTATTTTTTATTTTTTAAAATTTACGTCCAAATTAGTTAGCATCTAGTGCAACAATGATTTCAGGAGTAGATTCCTTAGTGCCCCTGACCCATTTAGCCCATCCCCGCTCCCACAACCCCTGCCGTAACCCTCAGTTTGTTCTCCATATTTATGAGTCTCTTCTGTTTTGTCCCCCTCCCTGTTTTTATATTATTTTGTTTCCCTTCCCTTATGTTCATCTGTTTTGTCTCTTAAAGTCCTCATATGAGTGAAGTCATATGATTTTTGTCTTTCTCTGACTAATTTCACTTAGCATAATACCCTCCAGTTCCATCCACGCAGTTGCAAATGGCAAGATTTCATTCTTTTTGATTGCTGAGTCATACTCCATTGTGTGTGTGTCTGTGTGTGTGTGTGTGTGTGTGTGTGTGTGTATACCACATTTTATTTATCCATTCATCCATCGATGGATATTTGGGCTCTTTCCATACTTTGCCTATTGTTGAAAGCGCTGCTATAAACATGGGGGTGCATGTGTCCCTTCAAAACAGCCCACCTGTATCCTGTGCATAAATGCCTAGTAGTAAAATTGCAGGGTCGTAAGGTAGTTCTATTTTTAGTTTTTTTGAGGAACCTCCATACTGTTTTCCGGAGTGGCTGCACCAGCTTGCATTCCCACAAATGTATCATTATGCCACACTTGTTACTGTAGAGTCTCCAGAATCACTACTCGCAGTGGCTGCATGATGTTCCACATGTTCTCAAATGCTTTTCTTCCTTAGAGTTCATCTCATTTTACAGTTGTACACTGAATGGTATGGCTGTGTTTAAGGTGAGTCTCTTCAATTGACTCTAAGTTCCCTGAGGGCAGGGCTAGGTGAGTTAGGGCTCAGGATTGAATCACCAGCAGCAGCACACATAGAAGGCACACTGTCCCTGATAAGTATACTATACGTATGTGTGTGTGTGTGTGTATACATACATACACATATATATATGTATATATGTGTTATTATCAATATTTGTAAATTAAATTTGCATCATAATTTTATCATCTTCTGTTTAATAATTATCCACTAGTGGAAACTTTGGTTGTTTACAACACTTTACTTTTGTAAATTTTTGTGCACATTTTTTATTATTTCCTTAAACCAAATTCTTAAATTGGAATATTACTTTAAGAGGTGTCAGTACTAGGGCACCTGGTGGCTCGGTCGGTTAAGCGTCCAACTTCGGCTCAGGTCATGATCTTACGGTTTGTGGGTTCGAGCCCCGCGTCGGACTCTGTGCTTACAGCTCAGAGCCTGGAGCCTGCTTCGGATTCTGTGTCTCCCCCACCCCTCAAAAATAAATAAACACTAAGAAAAACAAAAAGAGGTGTTGGCACTTTCAGGTTTCCTAAACTTCTAGAAAAGAAGTACCAATAATGTATGGGAGTACCAATCTGACAGGGAGGCATATTTCATTTTTCCCATTTTCTTTTCATCTTATTGTGTAATGCATTCGTGCGGTACAAAATGTGAAAGTACTCCCCGTGCCCTGGCACACTTTGAATTGCCCGGTCTTCATGCCATCTTGGGCTTCATTTCCTACACAGCCTCGACAATATTAGAGGTTTTTCTCCCACTCCAAATACTTCTTTCCCTGGGGGACAAAAGGCTGATAGTGCACCTCAGACCTAATGGTAGTTATGTTCTTCTCCGGTGGGCTACTCAAATCTTGGTGCCTGACCCATGATTGTCACTTGTGGATTTGGGGCAAGTGGCCGGGAATAGGACTCCTTTTCTGCTGTGTTCCCAGAAGGTGAGCTTGTGGGGGCCCCTGGAGAGCTTCTCTGCACCCTTTCCCCTAGAGACTGTAGACAAGGATCTGGGAGTCACCGCAGTGGCGGGGCACTCTGGGAGAAACTGGAGGCCTCCTTCTCCAGAATAAACCACAGGCCTACTCCTTGCCATGACTTACTCTGTGGAGATGAGTGGGTCTCCACCTCACAGGACCGGTATCTATCTATGCCTTGGTTGTGTTACCAAATAAAACCCTGGGATAAAGGGAGAATAACTTTAGGGGAAATCAATCACCTCTGGCTGGGTCCTCTCAGACCCACAAAGCTCGACCCATCCTTTGGGACCTCAGCTCCTGGCCTGTAACCACATCTCCACTCCTTCGAGATGGAAGCTACTTTTTCTGCATGCTTGCTTTATCTCGCTGCTCACAGAGCTGAGATGAGAGCTTCCCCTGGAAATCTTTCTGCAGCTCCTCACTTCTGAGAAAGGTGATCCAACAGCACTTGCCTTCCTTCTACCATATGCTAATATTTTGTTGTCTGTCTCCCCTTTACTCCCCAACTTGTAGCTCTGATAGGAAAGAGACTGTGTGCGTCTCCTTCGTCAAAGCCTAGCAGAGTATACATGGCATGAGTGGGCACTTCAAAAATGTTGAATGAATTGTACTTGAAAGCCGAATGGCCTATTAAAGCTTTTCATAATAGTTCTGAGAAATAAAATTCACCTTTTAAAATGTACAAATCAGGGGTGCCTAGGTGGCTCAGCCAATTAAGCGTCCGACTTAGGCTCAGTTCATGATCTCACAGTTTGTGAGTTCCAGCCCCATGTCGGGCTCTGTGCTGACAGCTCGGAGCCTGGAACCTGCTTGAGATTCTGTGTCTCCCTCTCTCTCTGCCCCTCCTCCACTTGCACTATGTTTGTCTGTCTGTCTCTCTCTAAAAAAATGAATAAACATTAACAAAATTAAAACGTACAAACCAGTGGTTTTTATTATAGTCACAGAACTGCTGGATTGTCACCCTACTCTGAGACCAAGGGGGCTGAGGATCAAAGCAGTGACAACAAATTTTGTGGGAGAGGGTAACAGAGGCAGAATACCTGCAAGGGTGAGGGGCTAAGTAACACACCTTCCAGGAAGGCGAACACAAGAATTTGCTGGGGTAGGATGGGGGGTGTGTGAAGGGTTGACATCTTTCAGACATAATCAAGGTTAACTTTACAGCCCACCTTGCCATCTGTGGAGAGATCTGCAAAGGGCGAGACAAGCCAGAAAGGGAAGCAGGGGGAGAAAGGGATGAGGGATTCAGGAATGTGATTTGCAAGGTAAGAAAAACTCCTCAGCTTGCAGGAGGAAATCTCTGGGGAGGAGTAAAGGCCCACCAAGGGCTGTCCCACTCAGTCTGCTCCTGAGATGAGCAGATGGGTGAGACTGTACCAGGACTGGGCATAGAAGACTCTTATCATCCCCCTTGGCCCCACACTGAGGTCATGGAGAGAACGGACATCTTTACAATATCAGGTCGTTCTTCTAAGTGCACAGTATCTCTCTCCATTAATTTCGATTTTCTTTAATATCTTTCAGTAAAGCCTTATCATTTTATCTGCAAAGGGCCTGTACACCTATTGTTAAATTTATTCTCAAGTACTTTATATTTTTGTTGCTATTGCAAATCGTATATTTTTATTAAAATTTTTATTGCAACCTATACACTGAATCTATAAACTGTAGAAAGTTTATGAAAAAAATTGAAGACACAAAAAAAAATGGAAAAAGATTCCATGATCCTGGATAGAACAAATATTGTTAAAATGTCAATACTCCCCAAAGCAATCTACATATTCAATACAATCCCTATTAAAATAACACCAGCATTCTTCACAGAGCTAGAACAAACAATACTAAAATTTGTATGGAATCAGGAAAGACCCTGAATAGCCAAAGCAATCTTGAAAAAGAAGACCAAAGCAGGAGGCATCACAATCCCGGACTTTAAGCTGTATTACAAACCTGTAATCATCAAGGCAGTATGGTACTGGCACAAGAACAGACACTCAGATCAATGGAACAGAATAGAGAACCCAGAAAATGGACCCACAAATATATGGCCAACTAATCTTTGACAAAGCAGGAAAGAATATCCAATGGAATAAAGACAGTCTCTTCAGCAAGTGGTGCTGGGAAAACTAGACAGCAACATGCAGAAAAATGAACCTGGACCACTTTCTTTTTTTAATTTTTTTAAATGTTTATTTATTTTTGAGAGAAAGAGACAGAACGTGAGGGGGAGAGGGACAGAGAGAGAGGTAGACACAGAATTGGAAGCAGGCTCCAGGCTCTGAGCTGTCAGAACAGCACCCGATGTGGGGCTCGAACTCACAGACAGTGAGATCATGACCTGAGCTGAAGTCGGACACTCAACTGACTGAGCCACCCAGGCGTTTATTTATTTTTGACAGACAGAGATAAACAGAGCATGAGTCGAGGAGGGGCAGAGAAAGAGGGAGACACAGAATCTGAAGTAGGTTCCAGGCTCTGAGCTGTCCGCACAGAGCTTGATGGGGGCTTGAACTCACAGACAGCGAGATCATGACCTGAGCTGAAGTCAGACACTCAACAGACTGAGCCACCCAGGCGCCCCGAACCTGGACCACTTTCTTACACCATACACAAAAATAAAGTCAAAATGGATGAAAGACCTAAATGTAAGATAGGAAGGCATCAAAATCCTTGAGGAGAAAGCAGGCAAAAACCTATTTGACTTGGGCCACAGCAACTTCTTACTCAACATGTCTCCAGAGGCAAGGGAAACAATAGCAAAAATGAACTATTGGGACCTCATCAACATAAAAAGCTTCTGCACAGCGAAGGAAACAATCAGCAAAACTAAAAGGCAACCGACAGAATGGGAGAAGATATTTGCAAAGAAATATCAGATAAAGGGTTAGTATCCCAAATCTATAAAGAACTTATCAACACCAAAAAACAAACAATTCTGTGAAGAAATGGGCAAAAGACATGAATAGACACTTCTCCAAAGAAGACGTCCAGATGGCCAACTGACACGTGACAAAATGCTCAACATCGCTCATCATCAAGGAAATACAAATCAAAACTACAATGAGATACCACCTCACACCTGTCAGAATGGCGAACATTAACAACTCAGGCAACAACAGATGTTGGCAAGGATGCAGAGAAAGAGGATCTCTTTTGCATTGTTGGTGGGAATGCAAACTGGTGCAGCTACTCTGGAAAACAATATGGAGGTTCCTCAAAAAACTAAAAATAGAACTACCCTATGACCCAGCAATTGCACTACTAGGCATTTATCCAAGGGATATAGGTATGCTGTTTCAAAGGGGCACATGCTTCCCAATGTTTATAGCAGCACTATCAACAATAGCCCATGTATGGAGAGAGCCCAAATGTCCATCGAGGGCTGAATGGATAAAGAAGATGTGGTATATCTATACAATGGAGTATTACTTGGCAATCAAAAAGAATGAAATCTTGCCATTTGCAGCTACATGCATGGAACTAGAGGGTATTATGCTAAGTGAAAGTAGTCAGAGAAAGACAAATACATGATTTCACTCATATGAGGATTTTTTTTTATTAAAAAAAATTTTTTTTAACGTTTATTTATTTTTGAGACAGAGAGAGACAGAGCATGAATGGGGGAGGGACAGAGAGTGAGGGAGACACAGAATCGGAAGCAGGCTCCAGGCTCTGAGCCATCAGCCCAGAGCCTGACGTGGGGCTCGAACTCACAGACTGCGAGATCGTGACCTGAGCTGAAGTCAGATGCTTAACCGACTGAGCCACCCAGGCGCCCCACTCATATGAGGATTTTAAGACACAGATGAACACATGGGAAGGGAAGCAAAAATAATGTAAAAACAGGGAGGGGGACAAAATATAAGAGACTCTTAAATATGGAGAACAAACAGAGGGTTTCTGGAGGGGTTGTGGGAGGGGGGATGGGCTAAATGGGTAAGGGACATTAAGGAATCTACTCCTGAAATCATTGTTGCACTATATGCTAACTAACTTGCATGTAAATTAAAAAACAACAACAACAACAATTACCCATAAAAACTTTTGAGACAAAAAAATAAAATTTTTATTGCAACCAAACATAAAGTGAATAGGGGCGCCTGGGTGGCTTGGTCGGTTAAGCGTCCGACTTTGGCTCAGGTCTCACGGTCCGTGAGTTCGAGCCCCGTGGCGGGCTCTGTGCTGACAGCTCAGAGCCTGGAGCCTGCTTTGGATTCTGTGTCTCCCTCTCTCTCTGCCCCTCCCCTGTTCATGCTTTGTCTCTCTCTGTCTCAAAAATAAATAAACGTTAAAAAAAGTTTTTTTAAAAAACAAACAAAGTGAATAAAGTGTACAGCTTGACTTACATATGTATACGTTCATGTAACCAAATGGCATATTTTTATTGAAAAAATATTTTTCTGTGAAATATCTAAGTAATTCCTGAAAGTCACTAGAGAAATGGGCATTGTGAGTAAAATGTTGTTTTGAATGTAATTTTTTTTAAGTTTATTCATTTATTTTGAAGGGGGTGCAGAGAGAGAGGGAGAGAGAGAATCCTAGGCGGAGATTTGACGTGGGGGCTCAATCTCAGGAACAGTGAGATCATGACTTGAGCTGAAAAAGGAGGTTGATGCTTAACTAACCGAGCCACCCTGGTGTTTCTCACCTTAGCAGAAATGCTTTCAACATTGCATCATTACTGTGATGTGTGCTGTAGGGTTTTTGAAGATATCCTTCATCAGGTTATGGGGTGTTCTTTTGTATCAATAGATGCTGAATGTTTTGAGTAGTTTTTATGCATCAATTGACACGAATAAACTGCTTCCCCTTTAATGTATGCGTCCATATTTCTCCTAGTCTAACATTAATTTTTGAGAAATGCCTTTTGCTGTATGTTTCTTCTCAATTCTCCCTCTTTACCTATCCATTACATGTTGGTGTCCTTGGGGCCCCTGGGTGGCTCAGTCAGTTGAGTGGCTGACTTTGGCTCAGGTCATGATCCTCTGTCCCCTTCTCTCTCTGGCCCTCCCCCACTTGTGCACTCTCTCTCAAAAATAAACATGAAAAAAATAAAAAGTCTTGGTCTCCTTGTTTCCTCCATCACTCCTCCTCTCTCTTTTCAAGCTCCTGCTTTTTGTAGGTTTCCTAGGCTGTTAAAGATCGGGGGATGACAACAGGGTTTTCAGACATTTTGTCTCCTCACAGTCTGCTCTCTCCACAAGCAGGCTGAATTCAAGTTAAAACAGTGCCTTAGAAGATAGGTGGCTTATGTTCCAGTTCTCTTGATTCCCCAAAATGCGCTGAGACAGATTTCCCTGTGCCTTTCAGTCTCATCAATAAATTTCCTCTCCTATCTCCAGGTTCGTTGGGAACTCAGATGAATACACGCTGTAGAATCACTCTGCCAATTACTCACAGGTAAGATTTGGTTGTTCTCGACACAAAGGTTGTTAGAGGTAGTGTGAGGTAACGGATAGCTTGGACTTTGAAGCTAAAGGAATCTAGATGCACTCCTAATCAGCAGTATGACCTTGAACTTGTTACTTAACCTTCCTAAACCTCGTCTCCTTCGTCCAGCTTGCAGATAAGAGATGCAAAAACGGTTGACACATAGTAAGAGCTCAATGAATTTAGCGATTAAGAGACAATGCACGTGCAGACAGCCTGAAAAGCATAAAATACTCCATAATGTAAGCAGTATGCCCTCTGTGGGTTTGAGGCTCCTAAGCCAGCTCCAGTATTAGCGCCCAGGTACCGAGGAGGTAGGGTGAAGAGGGGGACTGCAGAGAAAACTACTCTGAACCTCGAATCCCCACCGTCGGGCTCCCATGGAGCGCCAAGTTGCACCCACGGTCCCTAAGTTTGGTGAAAAATGACAAAAATGACTGGGGAAGGGGCAGACGCGGCCACCCTCACATTCGCGGGAGGGATCCAGCTCCCACTCGAAAACGCCGCGCAACCAACCGCAATCACCACTATCCAGTAGGGGTTAACTAGTGCGCTCCCTGCTGCAGTCGCTAGGGGGAGCTCGTCTCGTCCCTCGCCCTAAACGGGTCCTCGTTTGCGCACGCGTGATTCCTTTCCTCCAGCGGTTTGCCCCCACACCAGCTACGTTCGAGCGGCGCGTTCCAGGCCTTTTCCGACTTAAAGCCCTGCGGCTAGGGGCCGACCGGAAGCCCAGAGGACTACTGCTAGAGGAGGGGTGGGTAAGAGAGGTGGAACTGGAGCCGGAAGCGTGACTAACCAGGCCGCCTCCCCAGGCCGGCGAAGCAGGAAGGACAAGGTGCAGGCTTGGCGGGGTGTGGCCTCGGGAGGCGGAGGGCGCTGCGATTGGCCCTCGGCTGTGGCGACGGCGACGATTGGCCCCTGAGTGCGGAGGGAGGTGAGAAGGGTAGCGGCGGTTGGAATTCAAAAGTGGCGGGTGTGGCGCTAGGCTGGTAATCGCTGGAGTTCGGAGCGCGCGTCCCTTGTGTCGCGAGCTGGCGAGAGAACGTGGGTCCCAGGAGTCCCGGCGCCCTGTCCTCTTCTATTGTGGTCCCCTGGCGCGTGCGGCACGGTGCTGGACATGGAGCCGCAGGTGAGTAAGAGCCGCCTTGGTTCTCCTGCCCCCGATGCTGACGAGCCCCTAGTTCCCGGCCGGCCTTGGTCCTGCCGGCTTGGAAGGCGAAGGTCCGCGCGTCCCCACGCATTGGAAAGGGGTGAGGGAGGGAGAAGGCAGGGAGCAGCCCCAGAAAGTCTGAGTGCACGTCTGCCTGCCCTCCTCCAATTTCAGGGAGTCTCAAAACACCTTTCCTCGCTTTCGTGTCTCCAGGATTTCCCGTTTCGAATTCTCAGGATTGTCTGACTGGTACCCACTTCTCCATTCGTACCGACGATTGCAGTCCGTGATTGAGAAGGCAGAGTCCTGAGATTCCGTTTACCTCTGGGGAAAGGGTGCCTGAGGCCAAATCCCTGGTGGTGTTCTTTCCTGTCCTCTCCTGGTTGCTGCCGCTTCGGAGTGTAGAAAGGGGATGGAATGGGGTAATCTGAACTGAAGGACTCCTTATCTCTTTCCTTCCCCAGAGTTTACAGCGATCTCTGCCCCGTGAGGCTGGTTGACTTAGTTTCTTTTCTTCTCTTATCAGTGCCCCTGCACCCCACAACCATCTGCAGCCTCCCCTGTCCAGTGGAGAAAGATGTGTGACAGCCAGAGTGTACTGACTTTTGGTGCCAGAAAAAGGCTCCTCCCTGGATGCTCTGTTTGTTAGTATTTCACATTCAGAGTTTTCCAGAGTCAAGTTTCAACCTGAAGAGAGACTCTGTGTCCTGACAACTAAAGAGCAGAGCCGTATGATGTGACAGCGAAAAATAGTAGAAGCCTTCTCATATGTATGCGTAGAATATTTACTGAGCACCTATTATGTACCATGCCCAGTTGTAGATACTTGGGATGCAGCAATAAACAAGACAAATCCCTGTCATCTCTATAGATGCTGTCCTATGGAAAGCTGTTATTTTAAGGGGAGACAGGAAATATGTCATAAGTTATATAACTCTCTTAGAAAGTGATAAGTGCTGGGGGCACCTGGATGGCTCAGTCCGTTAAGCATCCAGACTCTTGATTTTGGCTCAAGTCATGATATCATGGTTTGTGGGATCAAGCCCCATGTGGGGCTTGGGATTTTCTCTCTCTTTCTGCCCCTCTCCCCGACTTTTGCACGTGCACGCTCTCTCTCTCAAAGATAAACAAACTTCTAAAAAAGTGTTAAATTCAATGGAGAAAAGGAAAAATCTGAGCAGATTAAGAGGGAGGAGGGGAGGCCAACTGTCAGGATGGAGTATTAAATAGAATGGTCTTGGTAAGCTCCATTATGAGGAAGGTGAGCCTTGAATAAAGGCTTTGAAGGAGGTGAGGGACAAAGGCTAGTGGATATTGAAGGAAGAGCAATCCAGACCGAGGAAATCTACTAGAGCCAAGTCCTAAAGAATTGTAAAACAAAGCTAAAATGGACTGAGCGAGGGGGCAAGTTGTTGGAAGGGAAGTCAGAGAATGGAGAGTGGGATTGTTGACCCTACTGCTTCTTGTAGGAACCATTGTGAGGGCTTTGACTTTTACTCTGAGAGAGATGGGAAATCATTGGATGATTTTAAGCAGAGATAAGATCTGTGTTATATTTTAAGAGGGTCACTGGCTGCCACATTGAGCGTAGAGGTAGGGGGTAAGGATAGAAACAAGGAGAACTGTGAGGAATACAGCAGCTTTTCTCAACTTCTGTACTACTGACATTTTTACTGTGGGGGCTGTCCTGTACATCGTCTGATGTTCTCAGTGTTCCTGGCCTCTACCCACTAGATGTTGGTAGCAGCTCCCACCTAATCAATGACAAATTGTCTCCAGATGTTGCCAAATGTCCTGTCAGGAGTAAAATCACCCCCAGTTGATAACCAGTGGCAAGTGATAACCTGAGAGATAATGGTGACATGGATCAGGGTAGTAGCAGTGGAAAGAGTAACACATGGCCAGATTCTGTCATCCTTTGCTGGCATTAGATATGGAATGTAATAAAATGGGAGGCCTTGGGGTTTTTTGGCTTGGACAACTGGAAGATGTAATTATATTGACTAAGATGGACAAAGCTGTAAGAGGAGTGAGTTTGAAGGGGGCTTGGATGTTAGGAGGTGAGTTTGGATGTAAGTTTGCCATATTTATTAGAATTCAAGTGGACACATTGAGGAGACAGTTGCAAGGTCTGGGCTGGAGATATAAATCTAGGAGTGGTCAGTATATGGATGGTATTTAAAGCCATGAGAGTGAACTGGAATGTGGATAGAGAATAGAAAGACCACCATTAAAGTTTGTAGAGATGAGGAGAACCTTCCATGAGAGATGGGGAACCCAAGAGAGGATTGTCTCCTGGAAGCTAAATGAAGGAAGTGTATTAAGGAAGAGGGAGTGAGTAGTTGTATCAAATGCTGCTGATGGGTCAAGGAAAGGGAAGATGCAGAGTTGACTTAGCAACATGAGGAGAGTGACCTCGTGACCTTGAGGAGAGTGGTTCTGGTGAAATGGGGAGAGTGAAGGCCTGATTGGGATGGGTTTAGGAGAGAATCTGGACATAGTGAATGCTACGTAGATAGCACTTTTGAGTTTTGCTGCAAAGGGCAACAAAGAAAAAACTAGCAGGGAAAGTAGAGTCAAGAAACTCTTTACAACAATAGCATGTGTTGTAGCAGGTAGGAATGATCCAGTGGAGTGAAAAGTCGATGGTGTAGAGGAGAAAAGGAAGGATTGGTAGGGCTCTTTCTTAGTAGATGAGGAGAGTAGGATCTGATGTGCACATTGAGGGGAAACATTTCTCTTATGCTTCTCATTGTGGAAAGTTGGGAGTCATTGTGCCTGGCTTTATATTATAGATGGAAGAAAAATAAACACTAAACTCTCTGGAGTTTTCCTTAATAAATAAACCTTTGAATACATTTTTCAGAGCCCACACAAATTCCGGGGAGTTAGGTCTTTAGTAGATCCATTGTGGCAGTGTAGAGAGAACAAAGGGCATTGGTTATAACAAAATTCAGTGCGTAGCCTTGGAATACTTAAAGAAAACTTTGGTTTTAACACTACATTTGGGGGCATCTGGGTGGCTCTGTTGGTTGGGCATCCGACTCTTGATTTTGGCTCAGGTCATGATCTCACAATGGGTGGGATTGAGCCCTGCATCAGGCTCTGTGCTGACTGTGCAGAGCCTGCTTGGAATTCTCTCTCTCCCTCTCTCTCTCTGCCCCTCCCCTGTTCTTGTGCACACTCTCTCTGAAAAAAATAAACTTAAAAAAAGATAAAATAAAAAAAATACATTTGATTAATCTAAATTGATTAAAAAACGTTCTTTGTGTACGTACATTTCTGTAGGCAACAGAACAAAAAATGACACCTCCTTTTTTTGGGGTGGGGGCTTTTTATTTGTATAGAAGCCAATGGTTTGGATATATCAGTTTATTTAAGTATTCCCCTGTTGGTAGACATCAAATTTCATTCCTTTAAAAATGTATTGAGGTGCACCTGGCTGGCTCTGTGAACATCCTTGAATATATCACATTCTCTGTGATGTTTCTTACAACTTTATGTGAATCTGCAGTGATTTTTTTAAATGTTTATTTGTTTCGAGAGAGGGACAGAGTGCAAGTGGGGAGGGCAGAGAGAGAGGGAGAGAGAGAATCCCAAGCAGACTTCATGCTGTCAGCGCAGAGCCCTATGTGGGGCTCAGTCTCATGAACCCCGATATCATGACCTGAGTAGAAATCAAGAGTTGGATGTTCAACCAACTGAGCCACCCATGCACCCATGAGTCTGCAATGATTTTTAAATGAAAGCTTAATTAAAAAAAGAAAACCAGCCCTTCCTCTTGTTCTCTTGGTTGTTGGAACCATGACAGGCATCTTGGTGTCCACTCGGTTTCCCCCATCTCCCTCACTGCCAAGCCAGCTCCTAGTTAGGTCAATACTTGGTTTCCAGTAATCCAGCCCCTCCTTTTCATTCCCACTGAGAACAGAAAGACCACCATTCAAGTTTGGAGAAATGAGGAGAACCTTCCATGAGAGAGGGGGAACCCAAGAGAGGGTGGCCTCTCTCAGATGCATTTCTTTTTAGCCCTTAATCTCCTAAAACAGCCCCTCTTGACTGACTTCTATGAAAATTAAGCTCTTGCCCCACTGCATTCTTTACATCTAATGATTAACTTCTCTCTGTTGCATCCGGAATAGTGAGAGATGTGTATTTCCTTGGGAGAATTAAGAAAGTGGATCATTTTTTTAGAGCTTAATTATCTTGTACTCCAGTTTGGAAAGGCTGCCCTAGAAAGTAAGCTCCGGGAGGGCAGGGATTTTGTTCATTACTCTTACCCCAGCTTCTAAAACAATGTCTGGTACAGAGCAGTCTTGCAATAAATCTGAGTGCCACAAATCCTTGTTGAATGAAGGACGAAAGGAGTGATGCATTCTCTCTGCCTGTCATAGCCCTCATCTTCTGCTTCCATTCATTCTTCACATTGCTTCACTTGCTTTTCTGGTACAAATCTAGTCATATTAGTTTCCTGATTAAAAATCATCAGGGTCCCTCTTGCCTTCAGTAGACACTTGTCGTCCTTATCATGGCATGCCAACTGCCATAATCCTTGCCTTCACCTCCCCACTTTCTGTGCACACTCCATGTGTCAGCTGAACACAATAACTTGACATTCCTTGTGTGCACCCCCTTCCTTGCTTTCTGCCTATGATGCTGGTCCTTGGCCCAAGCCATCAGGCCAACTCATCCTCAAGGTTTTGACTAAAAAGACTTTTTAGAAGTGTTCTCTGACACTCTCCCCATCTGAACTATATGCCCATCCCCTCCCCTGGGCACTTTTTATGATAGCACTCAGTAAAGTTTTAATGCTCTCTTTAAATGCTTCTCTTCACCATTTTCTATGAGCATTTTGAGGGCAGGGACCACATCTGGTGGTTTGGTTACTCCCAAACGCAGATCATTTCCTGGCACATAACAGGCACTAAGTAAATATCGAGTGAATGAAGTAAGCTGAAAGACAGAGAAGACGCCTTGGAAGTAAAAGTTAACTCTTCTGGGGTGGCTGGGTGGCTCTGTCGGTTAGGTGTCCGACTTTGGCTCAGGTCATGATCTCACGGTTTGTGGGTTCAAGCCCCGCGTGGACCCTGTGCTGACAGCTCAGAGCCTGGAGCCTGATTCAGATTCTGTATCTCCCTCTCTCTCTGCTCCTTCCCCCACTCATGCTCAGTCTCTTGCTCTCAAAAATGAAATGAAATGAGATGAAATGAAATGAAATAATAAAATAAAATAATAGTAAATAAAAGTTAACTCTCATGAAGATCAGAAGTTGTTCTGTATACATGGCGTTCTCCTGATCGTGGGATAGGAGTAGGGTTTGCATAGGAAGGACCTGCGTTTAGCACAGAAACGTTCTGTGTCCTCAGAAACCCTTTAGTCCTAGGCAAACTAGAATGGTTGGTCACCCTAGACAGGAGTAGCCGTGGAGTGGACATAATCCCCAGGCACTGAATTGAGATGCTTTGGAGAGGCACTCTCTTTCTTTCCCACTGTCCCCACCTTTTACCTGACTTTGGTGGTCTCCAAACTGGGTCATGCTACTTCTGAGTCTTCTCCATGCAAGTCAACCTCATTATTTTTTATAAATAGACTCTTTTGTATATTTTTCACATGCCCAATCAGAAGCTGTATCTGGTTCTCCACATATGCAAGGCTAAAGACTAAACTCTTCCCTAGGCCTGGCATCACAGCCCTAGCAGTTAAAAACATGGCCTCCAGAACCAGACTGTGTAGATTCTAACCCTGGCTCTGCCCTTCACTGGCTGATGACCTTAGACAAGCTATTTTCCCTCTCAGTGCCTTCCTTCTCTCATCTGCAAAATGAGGCTAATAATAGCACTTCTCAGTGGGCTGCTGTGAGGATTAAGAAGCTGATACAGATGAAGTATTTAAAACAATTTCTAAAATGTTACCTGCTCCTCCCATCTAGTCTTCAGCCTTATCTTTCTTCCACTCTCTCCCTTATGATTCTCCATTCTAGCTCAAAGAGCCCGTTGGTCTCCCAGCTGTATCATGTGCGTGTTTGAGGTTTTGCCTTCTGAAAACAATGTCCATGTCTTTCTGCTTATTTAAGTAACTACCCTTAAAGTTAGCTGAAGTTTAGCGTCGTCTGTCCAGCTTTTCCCTTAGAGATTTCTCCCACTTTTGCATTATGTCCCACTTCTCTCTTTGCCTTTTGGCTGGCACATAATCTGTGGGCCCCAGTTTGTGCCCAAGAGGTACTCAGTGCTTGTTGGTGGTTAAGAGTTTGGGTGGGGGGGCCAAGAAGGGGAGTTCCTGGGACATTTGGGCTCCAGGGAGTTGTCTAAAGCTTCTCTCTTTTCCCAACAGAGGTCCCCCTTGTTGGAAGTGAGGGGGAACATACAGCTAAAAAGACCCCCGGTCAAGGCTCCTTCTCGGCTGCCTCTTCCGGGAACCAGGTTTAAGAGGGGGCCTGACCAGATGGAGGATGCCTTGGAGCCTGAGAAGGTAAGCTGGGTTTGGAAAGCTTTACATGTACATGTATGTGTGTGTGAGAGAGAGGGACAGAGAGTGTGTGTGTCTAACTCAATCAGGGAGAGTAAGTGGACCCCATTCTTGTCTTTCTCCAGAAAAGGACACGAGGCCTGGACACAGTGGCCAAAATTGCCACATCCCGCCCCAGAGCACCAGCCCTCACCACAGTGCCACAGACACAAGGCCAGACCACAGGTGGGCTCTAGGGGTGGACAGAAACCAAGGGAACGGAAGTCCAGTGCTCTTCAGATTTCTTTCAATTTTAGCATATTTTGAATAGGTAATATGTTTCACTTGTTTCAAAATTCCAAAGGCACAGAAGTCATTATTATACAGTGAAAAGTCTCCCTCCTACCTCTGTCCCCCAGCCACCAGGTCCCTTCCCCAGGAGCAACTGTATGTCCTTCCAGGGGTGTTCTATCATGGACATGTCTCCAATATTTTTTACATAAATGGTAGCATACTTGACATGTGGTTCTGCCCCGTGTTCTTTTTTTGCTTATCTTGGTCCAACTTTTTCTTGGGGTGTTGTGTAATTCCTGGTCCTGGGAAGGATACCTTTAGAAGCTGGCCACACTTCAGGGAAGAGGGAAGCTGTCTTATTTCTAATCCTCAGAAAACACAACTCTTCTGCCCCTGGCCCAGCCAGAGTTCACACCATCCTGAGTCTGGTTGTTCTTTTTCCTCTCTCCCATCTCCTGACAGCTCCAAAAGTTCCCAAGAAGACAGGACCCCGATGTTCCACAGCTGTTGCCACAGGTAGTAGTGCTTCAGAGCTGGAGCTGAGAAGAGATTTGGGGTGTGTGTAAAGGGAGGGTGTGTAAAGGACACCCGTGCTGATTCCGTACGTTAACTCCCCAATTCTCTAGCGCTGAAGAATCAGAAACCAGGCCCTGCTGCTCCTGCCCAGAAGCCTGGAGGTAGGTGACAAACATAACCACTAGGTGAGGGGCTGGGACAGGGAAGAGAGGAGATGGTGAGTACCCCAAAACATCCATCTGGTCTCCTCCCTCTCTGGAGGGGAAGGAGATATAGCAGGAGGTGTGGAGGCCTTAAAGCCTAGGAGGGAAGAGAGGCAGAAAGCCAAGGCCTCCCTGACCCTGCCCTTTCTGTGCCATGTTAGCGGCTGCTCCCGTGCTGGGAGGGAGGAAACCCACCAAACGTCCGGCCTGGGACTTAAAGGGTCAGTTATGTGACCTAAATGCAGAGCTGAAATGCTGTCGTGAGAGGACTCAGACATTGGACCAGGAGAACCAACAGCTACAGGACCAGCTCCGGGAGGCCCAACAACAGGCCAAGTCCCTGGGGGCAGAATGCAGGACACTGGAAGGGGAGTTGGCCAGGGCGCAGGCCCAGGCCGAGCAGGGCCAACAGGAATTGGGGAACCTAAGGGCCCGTGTCCTGGAGCTAGAAGAGCAGCTGGGCACACAGCAGGGCTTGGTGCAAGAGCTCCAGAAAGAACAGTTGGGGTTGCAGGAGGAGCGAAGGGGACTGGCTGCCCGGCTGGAGGAGCAGGAGGTAAGGACCACCTTCTCACCAAATGCTAACCCTTCTTTCTGGGTTACCCTGAAGTCTCTTTGGGCTTAGGGTCCCTGCCTGCCTTTCTTTGGCAGTACACGTCTGTCCTCTAACCTCCACCCCAGCCCACCCCTGACTGTGTCTTATTTCTGCCCTGCTTCTCCCTGTCCTTCTTGCTTTCATAGCTCCCACCTGGATCTGTGTCTCCCTTCATCCTCTGTCTCCGCCTCTGTCTTTCTCTCTTTCTTTCCTGATCAAAAGTCTCCATGGCAGGGGTGCCTGGGTGGCTCAGTCGGTTAGGCATCTGACTCTTGATCTCGGCTCAGGTCTTGATCTCTGGGTCGTGAGTTCAAGCCCTGCGTTGGGCTGTGCTGGGCATGAAGCCTACTTAAAATAATAATAATAATCGTGGGGTGCCTGGGTGGCTGAGTCGGTTAAGTGTCCAACTTTTGGTTTCAGCTCAGGTCATGATCTCACAGTTTCGGGAGTTCAAGCCCCGACAGCACTAAGCCTGCTTGGGATTCTCCCTCTCTCCCTCTCTCTCTGCCCCTCCCCCCAACTCTGCTGTCCCTGTCTCTCTCAAAAATAAATAAACTTAAAGAATTTTTTTTTAAAAAGTCAGGGTGCTTGGGTAGCCCAGTCAGTTGAGTGCCCAACTTCAGCTCAGGACATGATCTCACAGTTCGTGAGTTCGAGCCCTGCATCAGGCTTTCTGCTGTCAGCGCAGAGCCCGCTTCAGATCCTTTGTCCCTCTCTCTCTGCCTCTCTCTCTTCCTCTCTCTCAAAAATAAACATTTAAAAAACTTTCTTTTTATGTTTATTTTTGACACACACACACACACACACACACACACACACACACACACACACACAGTGTGAGTTGGGGAGGGGCAGAGAGAGAGGGAGACACAGAACCCAAAGCAGGCTCCAGGCTCTGAGATGTCAGCACAGAGCCTGACGTGGGGCTCAACCCCACGGACCGCGAGATCATGACCTGAGACAAAGTTGGACGCTTAACTGACTGAGCCACCCAGGTGCCCCCAAAATAAACAAACATTTAAAACCAAATCTCCGGGGCACCTGGGTGGCTCAGTCAGTTAAGCGTCCGACTTTGGCTCAGGTCATGATCTCACGGTTCGTGAGTTCAAGCCCCGCATTGGGTTCTGTGCTGACAGCTCAGAGCCTGGAGCCTGCTTCAAATTCTGTTTCTCCCTCTCTCTGCCCCTCCCTTTCTCACACTCTGCCTATCTCTCTCTCTCAAACATAAATAAACATTAAAAAAAATTTTTTTTAATAAAAAAATAAAACCAAATCTCCATGGCATTCTCTCTTCCTCTTCTCATGTCCATTTGACTCCTTGGTGAGCACCAACTAGATTGAATTCCTTGCAGTTTCTCCGATGCCTCAATCTTCTCTTCAAGGCCATTTTGCATATATACTTCCCTCGCTGCAGAATGTTCTTTCTGTTCTCCATCTTTTCCTGGGTTTACTCCTGTACTTTTGGGTGTCAGCTTAGATGTCATTGTCCTTATGCCCCTTCTGGCTCTTCCCACAGCACTCCCTATTCTAGTACCATGATTCCTATTTTCTTCCCTCTTTCTTTACCAGACTGAAGTCCTTGGGGACAGGGACCACCCTACCTCCACCCCCCACCTCATCATGACTTGTCCTTCTTCCTTGTTGTGTCTCACCCTCTGTGTCCGTTCCGTTCTGGACAGAGGAGGCTACAGGCGTCAGAAGCAGCTCTGTCAGGCAGCCAAGCAGAGGTGGCGTCTCTGCGCCAGGAGGCTACAACCCAGGCGGCCTTACTAGTGGAGCAAGGAGAACGTCTCCATGGGCTAGAGATGGAGCGCCGGCGATTACACAATCAGCTACAGGAACTCAAAGGCAATATCCGTGTGTTCTGCCGGGTCCGCCCTGTCCTTCCAGGGGAGCCCACCCCACCCCCTGGCTTCCTCCTGTTTCCCTCTGGCCCTGGTGGGCCCTCTGATCCTCCAACCCGCCTCAGCCTCTCCCGATCTGACGAGCGTCGTGGGACCCTGAGTGGGGCGCCGGCCCCCCCCACCCGCCATGACTTCTCCTTTGACCGGGTCTTCCCACCAGGGAGTGGACAGGACGAAGTGTTTGAGGAGATTGCCATGCTTATCCAGTCAGCCCTGGATGGCTACCCAGTATGCATCTTTGCCTACGGCCAGACAGGCAGTGGCAAGACCTTCACGATGGAGGGTGGGCCTGGGGGAGACCCCCAGGTGGAGGGGCTGATCCCTCGGGCCCTGCGGCATCTCTTCTCCGTGGCCCAGGAGCTGGGCGGCCAGGGCTGGACCTACAGCTTTGTGGCAAGCTATGTAGAGATCTATAATGAGACTGTCCGAGACCTGCTGGCCACCGGGACCCGGAAGGGCCAGGGCGGCGAGTGTGAGATTCGCCGGGCAGGGCCAGGAAGCGAGGAGCTTACTGTCACCAATGCCCGATATGTTTCTGTCTCCTGTGAGAAAGAGGTAAGGACTGATGGGCCCTGGGACTGGAAAACAGGGAGGAATGGATCGGGTGGCATCAGGTGCAGGTGGATGCAGAAGGGAGCAGGAGAAAGTCAAAGGCTGAGGGGAGGGTATGTTGTGCGGATGGGTCGCCACATCAGCATTGGCTGGCGGGCTGGAAGGTAGATCTGTCCGTCGTACAGAACTAGGGAGTGGAGTGACGCGTGTGCCAGGGTGTTCTCCGGCCCCGGCCCACTGCATCTGAGGCCTCAGCTCCTACTACTCCTCTTGCCCAGTTCACTCTGGCCATGCTGGCCTCCTGGCTGTTCTTTAGCCTGCTAGTCACGTTCTTGTAGCAGGGCCTTTGCCTGAATGTTCCTCTCCCAGAGTGGCTTGCTCCCTCACTGCCTTAGGAGTTTAAGGTACTGAAGCTGTTCCTGGCCGTTGTGTCTAAAATTGCAACTCTCACCCTACTTTCACATACTCCTTATTCTGTTTTGTTTTGCTCCTCAGTATCTCAGCTATTCTGTGCGTTTTATTTATTTTGTCTCTTCACTGGCTGGAAAGGAAGCTTCAAGAGGGCAGGTGCTGACTCTTGTTAATTGCTACTGATATAGCTATGCATTGACTCCCTGCCTGCTTTTTGCCCCTTGCTGTTCCCCATCCCCAGGTGGAGGCCCTGCTCCATCTGGCCCACCAGAACCGGGCTGTGGCCCGCACAGCCCAGAATGAGCGATCATCACGCAGTCACAGTGTGTTCCAGCTGCAGATCTCTGGGGAGCACGCTGGGCGAGGCCTGCAATGTGGGGCCCCCCTCAGCCTTGTGGACCTGGCTGGGAGTGAGCGGCTAGACCCCGGCTTAACCCTTGGCCCTGGGGAGCGGGAACGCCTTCGGGAAACCCAAGCCATTAACAGCAGCCTGTCTACCCTGGGGCTGGTCATCATGGCCTTGAGCAACAAGGTGGGCATGGGGATGTTGGCAGGTGGGACCTGGGATGGTTTGGGGCTGGTCATGCTGAACCCTGTCCTATCCTAATCACCTATCCCCCTCAACTCTCAAGGAGTCCCATGTGCCTTACCGGAACAGCAAGCTCACCTACCTGCTGCAGAACTCTCTGGGTGGCAGCGCTAAGATGTGAGTGAAAGGGACAGACGGATAGAAGAGGTTGGGTGGAGGGGTGCCTGGCTGGATCAGTCAGAGGAGCATGTGACTCTTGATCTTGGGGTCGTGAGTTTGAGCCCCATGTTGGGTGTAGAGATTACCTAAATAAATAAGATTTAGAAAGGAGGGGGCATTGGGTGGAGACTGTGATGCTGGGGTCAGGGGCAGGAAAATGGAAACCTGGTCCAGGCTCTACTCAGCCACTGATGCTGGGGTTTGGCCCCCTCTCTTCTCTCCACAGGCTCATGTTTGTGAACATTTCCCCTCTGGAAGAGAACGTGTCCGAGTCCCTCAACTCCCTACGCTTTGCCTCCAAGGTGCAGTTACCACCAAGCCCAGGCCCTGTCCGGACCCCTGGGTGGTTGTAGGCTTCTCCATTCTGACCCTTCAGTCCTTTAGGCCAAGGGCACATTCATCTGGAAAGGATTTGCATTTGTCAGGCATCCGGGGCACTACCTCTCTAGATTCATTTTTAACTATTTGCTTTTGGGTTTTTTAATTTTTAAAAATAGGTAGTTAAAAGGGTAAAACTATATAAAAGCTATATACAACAAATGAAGTTTTACCACCACCCCTGTCTACCCCTTTCTCCCTACCTGCCCTATCATTTTTCTCATTTATCATTTTACTTATCCTTTCAGTGTTTCTTTTTGCAAAATAGGCAATATGCATGTGCTTATTCTTTTTTATATAAAAGATCTCTCTCATATACATATGTGTGTGTATATATATATGTATCTATATGTGTGTGTGTGTGTGTGTGTGTGTGTGTATATATATATATATATATATATAGTTCTGTACTTTGTTTTGCTTATCAAGACAGCCCCAAGATTAGTCCCCACTAGTACACAGAGATCATTCCATTATTTTTATGTCTGCCTAGGACTCCGTTGTGTGGCTGCACCAAAGTTTATCCACCAGTTCCCTCTACTGGACACTTGGATTGTTTCCACTTTATTTCTATTACAAACAAGGCCATGTTGACTAACCTTGTACATATGTCATCTTGTATTTATTTAGTTATAACTGACCATCTTTTTTTTTTTTTTTAATGTTTATTTTTGAGAGAGAGAGAGAGAGAGAGAGAGAGACAGAACATGAGCAGGGGAGGGGCAGAGAGAGAGGGAGACATAGAATCTGAAGCAGGCTCCAGGCTCTGCGCTGTCAGCACAGAGCCTGATGCGGGGTTCAAACCCACAAACAGATCATGACTGGAGCCGAAGTCAAACGCTTAACTGACTGAGCCACCAGGCACTCCTGACTATCTTTTTTTTTTTTTAATGTTTATTTATTTATTTTGAGAGAGAAAGTATGAACAGGGGAGAGGCAAAGAAAGAGGGAGAGAAAGAATCCCAAGCAAGCTTCTCACTATTACTCAGAGCCCGACCCCAGGCTTGAACCAATGAACTGTGAGATCATGACCTGAGCTGAAATCAAGAGTCAGACATCTAACTGACTGAGCCACCTAGGCACCCCAGTTATATCTGACTATCTAGGGAGAGATTCCTGGAAATGGGATTTTCTGGACCAAAATAGACATTTTTTTCAGACCATTCCAAATAGTGTGAATTCAGGCCCCAAAACACACTTAAACATTAGGTGGAAGGAGGGCCATGCCATGAATTCTCTAGGAGATTTATGCTCCCTGCACTAGAGTTAAGTCAGAAGGTTTCCATACTGTTGGTCTCTGGAGGGTAGTTTTTTCTCTGGCTGTTCCCTTCCTGAGGGTTCTGGCTTTATTCAGGATCTCTGGTCAGGCGTGCCCTTCTGCTGTACTCAGGCTTACCCCAGTGGACATTGGTTGCTCCCATGGGAGTAGTCAGGTCCTTTGGCACCTTGCCCTGGTCTTCTGCTTTGATCAGGATTTCCTTTGCTGTCTTGCAAGTTTGATTAAAGTTCTGTCAACATCATTAACAGCCAAAGCATAAACTCTTTACTATCCTCTAATACCCAATTTATGTTGTTAAATTTCACCTGATTGTCTCAAATGTCTTTTATATATTAGGTTTATTCTAATTGGGATCAAAGCAAGGGCCACTCATTTCTTTTTGTTGGATTGTCTCTTAAATTTATTTTAATCTGTAAGAATCTCACGACCTTTTATGATACTTATTTGTTGAAGAAATAGGGTCATTTGTCTGGTAGAATATACCAAATCTGGATTTTGGCTGGTTGCTTCCTTCTTCCATAATTTTTGTTATCTAGTGGATTCAGGGGCTTTGATTAAATTTGAATCAGTCTCACATTTCCTGACAAGAAAACTTAAATGGTGCAGTACACTTTTTGTTGAGGCAGGAGGCACCTAAATATCTAATTGTTCTACTTTTAATGAAATAAAAACCAATCATTGGATTTGGGTGTTATCAACTTGATCTATCCATTTGAAAATACCCTGTTGACCTAGTGATTTCACCTAGTGATTTTATCAATGTTCATACCTAGATCTTCTATTTCTTTTTTTTTTTTTGAAATTGGAAGTCTCTACATGATTTTTATTTTTTTTATTTTTATTTTATTTATTTATTTTTTTTAATATATGAAATTTATTGTCAAATTGGTTTCCATACAACACCCAGTGCTCATCCCAAAAGGTGCCCTCCTCAATACCCATCACCCACCCTCCCCTCCCTCCCACCCCCCATCAACCCTCAGTTTGTTCTCAGTTTTTAACAGTCTCTTATGCTTTGGCTCTCTCCCACTCTAACCTCTTTTTTTTTTTTTTCCTTCCCCTCCCCCATGGGTTCCTGTTAAGTTTCTCAGGATCCACATAAGAGTGAAACCATATGGTATCTGTCTTTCTCTGTATGGCTTATTTCACTTCGCATCACACTCTCCAGTTCCATCCACGTTGCTACAAAAGGCCATATTTCATTTTTTCTCATTGCCACGTAGTATTCCATTGTGTATATATACCACAATTTCTTTATCCATTCATCAGTTGATGGACATTTAGGCTTTTTCCATAATTTGGCTATTGTTGAGAGTGCTGCTATGAACATTGGGGTACAGGTGCCCCTATGCATCAGTACTCCTGTATCCCTTGGATAAATTCCTAGCAGTGCTATTGCTGGGTCATAGGGTAGGTCTATTTTTAATTTTCTGAGGAACCTCCACACTGCTTTCCAGAGCGGCTGCACCAATTTGCATTCCCACCAACAGTGCAAGAGGGTTCCTGTTTCTCCACATCCTCTCCAGCATCTATAGTCTCCTGATTTGTTCATTTTGGCCACTCTGACTGGCATGAGGTGATACCTGAGTGTGGTTTTGATTTGTATTTCCCTGATAAGGAGCAATGCTGAACATCTTTTCATGTGCCTGTTGGCCATCTGGATGTCTTCTTTAGAGAAGTGTCTATTCATGTTTTCTGCCCATTTCTTCACTGGGTTATTTGTTTTTTGGGTGTGGAGTTTGGTGAGCTCTTTATAGATTTTAGATACTAGCCCTTTGTCCGATATGTCATTGCAAATATCTTTTCCCATTCCGTTGGTTGCCTTTTAGTTTTGTTGGTTGTTTCCTTTGCTGTACAGAAGCTTTTTATCTTCATAAGGTCCCAGTAATTCACTTTTGCTTTTAATTCCCTTGCCTTTGGGGATGTGTCGAGTAAGAGATTGCTACGGCTGAGGTCAGAGAGGTCTTTTCCTGCTTTCTCCTCTAAGGTTTTGATGGTTTCCTGTCTCACATTCAGGTCCTTTATCCATTTTGAGTTTATTTTTGTGAATGGTGTGAGAAAGTGGTCTAGTTTCAGCCTTCTGCATGTTGCTGTCCAGTTCTCCCAGCACCATTTGTTAAAGAGACTGTCTTTTTTCCATTGGATGTTCTTTCCTGCTTTGTCAAAGATGAGTTGGCCATACGTTTGTGGGTCTAGTTCTGGGGTTTCTATTCTATTCCATTGGTCTATGTGTCTGTTTTTGTGCCATAGATCTTCTATTTCATTAGGGAGTTTAATTTTCCCATTCTACACGTAGTAGTCACATTTCTTCTAGAAAGTACTTTCCTTTACCATGTATTATTTGGTTACTCTGAAATTCTGCACATATAGGAAATGCAGGATACATGCTAGATTCTTTATCGATTTCTAGTATTAGAAGTTGATATCTTGGCAACTTCCAAAGATAACCAAGTGAGTTTTTATGGGGGGTGGAGGAGTATCATTTTACAGATGCTTATGTATTAATATCTATCCTTTGTAGTCATTATTCTTTCTGATGCTCAAATTGCTCCATCTTTGCCCAGTGGGAACTCCTTTAAGTTGGCTCCTGTGCCCTTTAGACAGGACCCAAGTAGTCTTTATTCTAGATTCACTTTGTACAAATCCTGCCCTAGACTTGGGATCATTTTTCTGAGGAGCCTTGATTCCTAAATGAGTGTTGTTCATGTTTTATCTAGCTTATTAGGAGGGCTTGGGGTCTCTGGGCCACGAAATTGCTGGAAATGGACACTCCATCTCTCTCTGCTCCTGTGTGTGGCTTCCATCCTTCTCAAGCCTTTTCACCTACTCTTTGACTTTGTGTGGTCAATGGGCATAGAAGTAACCATAACTGAGGCCTGTACCTGCCTTCAGAGCCCTTGGTTTCAGTATTTTCTGAGGGCAGCCCTAATATTGGGAGTGGGAGGTGATCTTGGAGAAAAACTGTACTTTTGGCTACTCTGAAAACGTTTTTATCTTGTCTAAACCCCCTGTCCGCAGGTGAACCAGTGTGTTATTGGTACGGCCCAGGCTAACAGGAAATGAAGACTGATCCAGATCCTGTGTGTGTGTTTAGGGATGGGGATGGGGCAGCTGAGGGATGCTTTATTGGGGGGTGGGGGGAAGGGGTGCCGTATGACCTGGGTCTATCAAATAAAGAACAGTTTTTTTTGTTTTGTTTTGTTTTGTCTTTTAATAAAGGTTTTATTAGCGATTGCCCAAATCTGTAGAAATGGGAACTGTCCACTCTGCCAAGTATTTGTGCTCTGCAGGGCAAGGGCTTCAGCTTTTCTCCCCATTAGGCCATCCCCTGGAGTCTAGGTGGCCTGAGGCTCCCATACCCTCCCGGGTTGTCCGCATCTAGGAGATGTGCCCACTAGCCAACCACCGTCATTAGTTTGCCGCCGGCCACCCCAGCCCCACGCGGGAAGTCTCTGGTGGATAAGGGAAGGTGGGAACCCGAGCCCAGAGGCGGGGCTGGCGCGCCCTCCCACAAACTGTTAGCTCTCCCCTCCCGCCCTTTCCCTGCCTTAGCGTTCGAACCGCCGGGGCCGGCCCGCCCGCTGCCCATTGGCTGGCCCTCGGCGGCGTCACTGCCTCGCTACTAGCTCTCCTGGTCTGAGCACCCGCCCTAGAAGCGCTGGGCGGGACGCACGCCCGCTGACTAGCTCGCTCCAACCGGTAACGGCCGCCGCCCCATAGAGGAGGGGTCCAATCCTCCCAGGTGCCGCGCGCGGGAGGGGTCACGCGTGCGCAGAAGCGCGGCGGCGTTGGGGGGGGAATTTGCCACGGGGAGGGCGGGGCCGGGGGCAAAGGCGGGAGGAGGGCGGGGCACTCGAGGGAGGAGGGCGTGGCGGGGGCGACGGGAAGGGTGAATGGAGGGCGGGGTCGTGAACTGGGGCCGGGAGGCGGGACTTGGAGTGACCATGGAGGTTGGGGGGGCAGTTAACGGATGTGGCTGGGGCGGGGGCCAGTCTGGAGGCCGGCTGTCGGGAGGGGGGGATTCCCTCCTGCCCCGAAGGCGGGTCTCCCTCCGAGGAAGGGGCTGTGGGGATTCCCTGTCCCTCCTGGTCTTGACTTTCCACCCGCCCCAGCTGTGGAGAGGGCACAGCTCGCTCGGCGGCCTCCAGGCCCGTTGGAGGTGAGGGAGGTGGGGTGAGGTGGTGCCCGCCCCCCCCACCGGCTCCTCCTTTCCCCCAGTCCTCCCCTCCCACCACCCTCCCCCCGAGCCGGTTTGTCCCTCCCCTCCCCTCCCCTCCTTTCCCCCGCCGCCTCCTCCTGCCGCTGCCGCTGCTTTGGCTGCTGCGTCATACGCCCCAGAGCTGCCGGGACGGAGGGGCTGGGCCTGGGGACCCCCCGGCCCTTGCCTGCCCGCCCTCCGACGCCCAGACGTGCCCTCCCCGCGCGGGGGGTTCGCCTCGGTCTCCCACGTCTGCCTCTGCCCGGCTCCCGGCGGCCCCAGCTGTCACTGGTAAGGAGGCGGCGGGAGGCGCCCGTGGGGGGGGCAGGGAGCCGGGGGTCGGCGCGCAGGGCGCGGGCGGGAGAGCCTCGCCGCCTAGGCATCGGTTCGGGCTGGGCCGACTCAAGTCCCCTCTCGGACTCGCCGTCATGGGGAGTAGAGACCGGGACTGGGACACGCCCCCCTCCCGGGGCACTCAGGGAAGTTATCTAACCCGGGGGCAGGGAGCCCCGTATTTGAGGGTGACCTGACATAACCTGGCATCAGGTTGATTGTTCTGAATGAGACACGCGGGCCCAGGGAGGCAGCCGTTCCTATTCTGGAAAACATCTCCAGAAAAGGTCCCAAAACACATCTCTGGGTAGCAGAGCACCCCAATTATGATATCTCTAACAGGAGAAGGTGATAGTAGAAACTGAATGGTAACCTTTGCTTCTTCGATCGTCGTTTCTCCTACAATCTCAAGGCCAGGATATAGTATCCCAGGGGAGCTCTGGAAGCTGGGAAGCTAGAGAACTAGGTTGGGAGGTGGGGGTAGTTAGGGAGAGGAGAGCCAGGCACCAGAGTTGGAAGAGCTGGAGTCAAGAAGCTTGGGAGGGGGGCTGTGTGATTTCCTATCCAGGTGCTTCAGATTTGGAGTCTGGGGGCACAGCAGCTTGAGTCCTTGAGGCAAAGAAAACTGGAGACAGTTTCTCAACATTCATAACCTTCTCCTATCCCACTTCTGGCTAGGCCCCCCCCAGGATGCAATGGCACAGCCCCCCCGGCTGAGCCGCTCTGGTGCCCCCCCACTTTGGGACCCAGCCTCCCCTGCTCCCACTTCAGGCCCCAGGCCTCGACTTTGGGAGGGTCAAGATGTTTTGGCCAGATGGACGGATGGGCTGCTATACTTGGGGACCATCAAGAAGGTAAGACCTTTTTGATTTCTGACCTAGTGCCTTTCCCCCATTCCCCTTATGTAGTTCTGATTCCTGTTTCATCCCCTGTGCTCATCCATTCCAGGTGGACAGTGCTCGGGAGGTGTGTCTGGTCCAGTTTGAGGACGATTCCCAGTTTCTGGTTCTATGGAAAGACATTAGCCCCGGTGAGACCCTGGGGACCCAAGTGTGTGCATGCCATGGAAAATAGAAACTTGGCTTGGGGGATGGAAAGGGGCTTGAGGACAGGCCCTGCAACACTGTGTTTCCTCACAGCTGCCCTCCCTGGGGAGGAACTCCTCTGCTGTGTCTGTCGCTCTGAGACTGTGGTCCCTGGGAACCGGCTGGTCAGCTGTGAGAAGTGTCGCCACGGTGAGAGGGCGGGACACCTGAATGGTCTAGCTTGCCTCTGAACCTTCCCTCCACCATGGTCCTTATGCCATTGTCCTGGCTGAGTCCCCAAGCCATTGCTCTGGGCAGTGTCCTCAAACCTGTAACCTCACTCCCTTCCAGCACAGGGAGAAACAGCCATGGAGGGGGGAGGCGTGAGCTTTGTAGACAGTGGGTGCTTCAAATACACCCTTGTCTAATCATAAGATTTGGGGCAAATCCCCAAACCTCTAGGAGCCTGGTTCCCTCATCTGTAAAATAAGAGTAAGTCACTCACCGCAGCAGGATCGTGGCGAAAAATGAAATGAGGTGGCTGAGACTCTTCCGATCCCAGTATCTAGCCCACCCAGGTATGCAATGCCATAAGTGGTTGGTCTACCCTCAATATTATCATTATTCAGCTTATCACCAGGACTGCCACGTTCCCAGAGCTCCAGCCCCTGGAGAGGGAGAGGGCCCATCCTGGGTCTGCCGCCAGTGTGTCTTCGCCATCGCCACCAAGGTAAAGGTGCTTTCCTGTGGGAACCCCCTACCCACAGCTTCTCCCCACCACCCCTCTGAGGCGGCCTGTCCACCCCCTCTCTGCAGAGGGGGGGTGCACTGAAGAAGGGCCCTTACGCCCGGGCCATGCTGGGCATGAAGCTGTCACTGCCATATGGACTGAAGGGGCTCGACTGGGACGCTGGACATCTGAGCAACCGGCAGCAGAGCTACTGTTACTGTGGTGGTCCTGGGGAGTGAGTAATGAGGGGGGGAGGTAAGGAATGAGTGATAGAGTAGGGGGAAGGCGGACTTCGGGGAATGAAGGAGAAAGAACAGTGACGCGAGTGCCGAAGAGGGCAGGGGGAGGTGGTGAGTAGGGTCCGGGGCAGTGGAGGTGGGGGCAGTGTCTGGAGGTCACTAGGCCTGTGCTCCCCCGCAGGTGGAACCTGAAAATGCTGCAGTGCCGGAGCTGCCTGCAGTGGTTCCACGAAGCCTGCACCCAGTGTCTGAGCAAGCCCCTCCTCTATGGGGACAGGTGAGACTGGGGCAGCCGGGAGCCACACGGGGAGCCCTCTCACTCTGCTCCACCCTCTTGGCGCCCTGCCATGCTGTCTCAGATCTGTCCTCTTCCCAAGCTCTGAAGCTTCCCTTCCCTGCGTGCCCCATCCTTGCTCATGAGTCCTCTATAGTGTGGTAGGTATTGTTTTCTTGCATAAGGTGTGTTCTCTCCTTCTCGCCCACTTCCAGGTTCTATGAGTTTGAATGCTGTGTGTGTCGGGGGGGCCCTGAGAAGGTCAGGAGGCTACAGCTTCGCTGGTGAGCTGGTTTGGGGACCAGTGTAACTTCTCTCCACACCCCCAGGATTTTATCCTGCACACCCCAACCTCCCAGCTCGGGATTCTCTAGGCTTTTAATGCTTCCACAACCTTGACAACCCAATATTTCTTCAGGGTGGATGTGGCCCATCTTGTCCTCTATCACCTCAGTGTTTGCTGTAAGAAAAAATACTTTGATTTTGACCGTGAGATCCTCCCATTCACCTCTGAGAATTGGGACAGTTTGCTCCTCGGGGAGGTAAGGGGTAGTGGTAGTGAGGCTTCGGCGGTGAGGGTGGAACAAGGAAGTATAAAGAAAGGGGGAAGGGAAGCACCACTGCTCCCCTGACCCCATTTTCCCTCCCCTCCCCCAGCTCTCAGATACCCCCAAGGGAGAACGTTCTTCCAAACTCCTCTCTGCTCTCAACAGCCACAAGGACCGGTGAGTTGGATGGAGACAGGCTCAGAATGAGATGCAGATATGGATATGGAATCCTGGGAGGGAAGGGTCTGCCACCCCCCTGGAAGATCATCTCTGAAAAGCGACAGCATAAGAAGGGCTCTTTTTTACTGCACTGACCCTGTATCATTTGTCTCCTCACCCCAGTTTCATTTCAGGGAGGGAGATTAAGAAGAGGAAATGTTTGTTTGGTCTTCATGCTCGGATCCCTCCCCCTGTAGAGCCCCTTACTGGAGATGGAGCCCCCACCAGGTCACTGGTCCAGGGAGGATGGGGAAATTCTCAGGGTATCAGTAGGGGGTGGTATATGTATGGAGATGGGGAGGTCTTTGGGGTGTCCGGGAGGGGGCTGGGGGGATAAGGAGGCCTCTTACAGCTTCCCTTCAGGGCAGGGCCCTGGGGGAGGGGTCTCACGTCCCCTGGGGAAGCGCCGGAGGCCGGAGCCAGAGCCCCTGAGGAGGAGGCAGAAGGGGAAAATGGAGGAGCTGGGGCCACCCTCAGCAGTGCGCAATCAGCCCGAGCCCCAGGAGCAAAGGGAGCGGGCTCGTCTGCAGAGGGCACTGCAGGTACAGGGGCAGGGGGATCCCCACGGAGCAAACGGTGGTGTGGGAAGGAATCAAGGATTATCTCTCAGTCCTTTGCTCCTTCTTCTAGGCCTCAGTGTCTCCACCAACCCCCAGCCCTAACCAGAGTTACCAGGGCAGCAGCGGCTACAACTTCCGGCCCACAGACGCCCGCTGCCTGCCCAGGTCAGTGCTCCTTCACCCTCCAACCAGATATGCACCCTTGGAGTCTCTTCTCCAATTATCTACATCCTCTGAACTTTCTTACCCGGAATTATTTCTCCCCCTTGGCTCCCCCCTTCTTGTCTTAGAGAGACTTCTAGAACCAATGTCTGATCCCTAGTATTCTGGGGATGGGGATTCCTTGGGGCTAATGTTTGCGCTTTGCCCTTCTCAGTGGGAGAGGGTCCTATTCCCCTGCTTCAGGTCCTGACTTTCCCCCTCCCCAACCCCAGCAGTCCCATCCGGATGTTCGCTTCCTTCCACCCCTCTGCCAGCACCGCAGGGACCTCTGGGGATGGTGAACCCCCAGACAGGTGAGATTCTACCCCTTTGCCTGTGCCACCCCTCTTCACCTCTATGTTCCTAAGTTCCTCAGTCTCTAACTTGATTGCTTCGTTCCTCTGATCCACATGTGAGCTCCATTTTCAGTCAGTCCTTATCTGCATCTGGACTCACAATTGCCTTCTCTCCCTAGGTCACCCCTGGAACTTCACATTGGTTTCCCCACAGACATCCCTAAAAGTGCCCCCCACTCGATGACTGCCTCATCTTCCTCAGTCCCAGCCCCCTCCCCAGGTCTTCCTAGACGCTCAGCACCCGCTTCTGCCCTGTGCCGTAGTTTGTCTCCTGGGACTGGGGGAGGAGTCCGAGGTGGGGTTGGCTACCTGTCCCGAGGGGACCCTGTCCGGGTCCTTGCTCGGAGAGTACGGCCTGATGGTTCTGTGCAGTACCTGGTTGAGTGGGGAGGTGGGGGCATCTTCTGAACAGCCTGCCTCTGCCCACCTCCCCATTCACACACACCGGCACTTTCATACCCTGACCTCTGACCTCACCTACAGCTGGGATGTACCTGGGGAGGTAGGGGGTAGTTCTCTCTACTGCCCAGGCTGGAATCCAGGTGGGGGGATTGGGGGAGAGGCTGTCTCTTCTCTGCTCCCTTCGTGATTCCTGACCCTTCCCCCATCCCTCTTCCCATTTCCTTTGATGTTATTTTGTTACAGCTTTTTAAATATTTTTTAAAATTATTTAACCCCTGGGGACTGAGACTGAGGGCAGGGGGGTGGGGGATGATAAAGGATCCCAGACTCTGTATGATTGAAATAAAGGTAAATAAACAAATCTAGCAGCCCTGGGTCATTCTGGAAGATGAGAACACAGGAAACAGAAGCACTTCTAATCTTCCCAAATTCACATATGTGACAAGAAAAGAGGCAAAAGGCAGAGAGAACCACAGACAGGATTTATTAGGGGCCCAGTTATCACTGCAAGTCAAAGGGCATTGAAATATACAAGGGGAACATGGCAGGAACCGGGCTCATCATGGTAGGACTGTGCTGGAGTCCGCAACTGACTCTGTAACCTGGTGCACCCAATGCAAATATGGGGAGTTCCCCTGCTCCACAGGCAATGCGATCACCTCGGCCACTTCGTAAGGGTGCACAGAACTGAAAAAATGGTGGGGGCGGGGGGGGGGGGAGGAATCACTCAAAGATTTACCTAAAGGAGCCCACTCCCTCGGACTGCCCAACAAGTCCTACCCCACGCCCTCACCCCTACCCACGTCAGAGTTCTCACCGAACATAATCTGTCAAAGCTGGAACCAAGGAACTTCGGGTTTTAATCATCTAAGAAGCAAAGATAAGCATGATTGAATCAGGGGTGGGGTTGATTTCAGGATCTCTTGACGGATAGGAGTCAAAAGGGTTTCAAAAGGGTTTCGCTGGATGGGGAAACGTTTCTCACCATCAGCACTTCATTGTCCTCCTCAAGCTCTCCTTTCCATTCATAGCTGAAAAGGTCAGGGAGAGAGTGTTAAGGGAGCAAAGACTGCCCTCAAGGAAAGGCCCAGTCAGCCCCTAGAGTCAGGTTAACCGCCCCCCCCCCCCCAAAGCCTATGACTCACATGGATGTAATCTGAGGGATGAGGTTAACGCAGGCTGCCAGGCGCTTCTCCACCACAGCCCTGAAGGTGAAGAGAAAGCCCCATTCAGAATGCCCCATGACCCGGATTTTTGCACTGGCAGCCAAAGGACAGGGTTCCAAAGCGGGAGATCAGGCAGGAAGCTGCAGGAGTGCACTTCTCTGCCACCTCCAACTCTCTCCCCTCACGATCCTCCTTCCTGGCTCCACGCTAAGGTTCCCACCTGGCGATCTCCTTGGCGACCCTCTCGTTGGGGCAGGTGACAAAGGCTGCAGAGACTGAGCCGGGAACATAGCCTGAGCTCGAGGCCGGCGAGGGCTGGGACGGGGGGCTTCCGGAAGCCATGGTCAGCAGAGCTCGGGGTAGCAAGAGAAGGCGAGAGGCCACAGGCAGCAGCGCCGGCATCCAAAGAAGCGACAGAAGCAGAGCGGCCTGAGAGCACGAAATGAATTCGGTGTCACTCCACAACTACCCGAGGAAACTGCATCTCGTGAACCCTACGCTTGGATAGACAAGCTCTGCCCTTCCCCTCTTCTGCACCCCGAAGGAAAAGGTCCCTGAAGCTGGGAGAGAAACTTGAGGAATTAAGGCAGACTCGGTTTCCACTCCCTCCTCAGAAGCCAACCTCTAGGATTTGGGGAGCGGGTGGTGGTAGAGGCTGCGAGGACCGGAAGGGGCGGGGCCGGTCACTCACCCCTGCGCCGAACAGGATTGCGGAAGCCCGCCCCCAACTCATGCAGCCTATTGCTGGTAGAGGAGGGTTGAATGTCAACAATCACACGTAACTCCGAGAAACGACCCCAAACCCAGGAAGAGCGACCTCTTCTTACCTGAGCAGCAGTCACGTGATAAGAAAAAGCACACCACGCGACCACAGCGGAAGCCGGACCGAACATCCAGAGCCAGCCAATCCTGGCCCTCACGTGGCCCAGTTTGCCCCTCCTCCTGAAGGAGGAGGAGCGAAAGGGAATTGGGCCAATCGACAGCCGGATCTGTAGACGTGCGCGGAAATGGCACTCTCGTTTCCGTGTAAACCGGAAATCAGCCAATTGCAGGCTGAGGGGAGCCGCAGCGTCGTTCCACTGTCACGTGAGGGGGCCTGTCTCCCTCAGGCGGCTGTATCTCAATGAGCGACGCGAAGAGGCCAATCGCTGGCCAGCCCCGCACGCCACGTGACGAGAGTGCTGGTGCTAGGAAAGGGGGGCTGGAGACCCCGCCAATTCGATGCGTCAGGTTGTGGAGTGTGGAATCATCTTTAAACGCCAGAATGTGCCCAGTTACAGCCGTTAGACTGTTCCCGAGGCCTTAAGGAGTGGGAGGGTCTGAGAAGCTCGAATCTCAGGGGGTAAAGAGAGCGCCCCCTGCCTCTTTGGTTAGGACTGACATATGTTTAGGTTGGGTAATGAACAGGGATAATCTGAGAAGCCAGCTGTCCCTGGGCAGGGGAAAGTGATTAGGCAGGGATGTGCATGGCAAGACGATGGCTAGGTGGGGCAAGATGCTTTTTTAAAAGGACAGAGTGAAACCCTGTGAATGGGATAGAGGGTGATGAAAATGGGGCTGAGGGCAATTCAGCCTTCTTAACTGAAACCCTACAGCTGGAGACAGACTGGTGAATGGGGTGGGGGTGGGGAAGAGACGAGGGCAGCAGGTTGGGGATATGGAGGACACCAAGACGTGGTGATGGTCCTTTTGTCCCTCACCCCTCTTCTATTGAACTCTTCAGGACTTATAACACCTCTGAGTCTTGGGTCTCCTTCCCTTAACCCATCCCCCAGGAGCCTGGACCTGTCCTACATAACTTCCCTGGGGCCCAAGCACATCCAGTGACCCAAAAATGGAGAGAGGGGCCAATGAGAGGAGAGAGAGGTGGGAGGAGGCAGCAGAGAAAAGGCTCTTGCCACTCCCCCTACCCAGTATTTCTCCTTTCAAGATCTGGGGTCTCTGGGTCTGCTGGGTGGGTGTCACTGGGCGTTTATCAGAGTTCTGTCCTACCTGCGTCTCTGGGGATGACGTCTCCCTGAGATCTGTCTTTGGATTTGGAGTTTGTTTCTGAGCTGGATCTCTGTAGGGCCTTTCAGTATTTGCAGTGGGATCTTTCTTGGGACCGAGATTCCTTTTTGTTTTGGGAATTTCTGTGTTTCTGGGACCGAGATCACTCTCTCTCCAAGGTCTTTCAAACTCTTTATGAGTTTGGGGTCTCTGCATTCTACATCTCTGAGCTACCTGAGTGTCTCTTTCTCCTCTTCTTCTCTCTTTTCCCTTCTGCCCATCCTCAACCCTCAGGTCTGGAGTTTCTTGGTCTCCTGAGTTATCAGTCTCTGAGTCTGCAGTTTCTTTTCTCTGAGATTTAAGTCTGGGGTCTGGTATCTTTGGATCTGAGTTCTCTAAGACCTAATTCGAGGTCTGGATTTTTTCTGAATCTGGATCTCATCTTTTTCTTTGACTCTAGGTCTCTGATCTTGGTTCCTGAAATCACCATCTGATTCTGGAGTCTTAAGATTTCTGTGGCTGTGCAGAACCTTTTTGAAGCTGGACATTGATATTTTGATCTCTGACCCTTCTCTCAATGGGGAGGGGAGTCCAGGATCTGTTTTGTGCCCTGAGATTGGGGTATCTTTCCCTCTAGATTTTGGGTTTAAAATTAACCGCCCCCCCTGGGGGGTGGCAAGGTATATTTCTCTGTGGGTCTGGGGTCTGTCAGTCTCAGGATCTGAGGTATGCATCTTTAGAACTGCACTCCGTCTACTATGTTTTTGAGGCAGGGGTCTCTCTCTCTGGTTCTCACTGGGTAGGGGTGGGGGCTGCAGAGTCTCTCTCTCCTCCTCCTCCTGCTCTCTCCTCTCTCGCTCACTCCCCCGCCCCCCTCTCTCTCTCTCTCTCTCTCTCTCTCTCCCTCCCGGCTGCCGCTGCTGCCGTTGGCTCCTATTCTCCTCCTCCTCCTCCTCTCTCCTCCTCTCCGCTCCTCTCTGCTCCTCTCTCCTCCTCTCTCCTCCTCCTCCTCCTCCACCTCCTCCTCCTTCTCCCCCTCTCTCTCCCCCTCTTTCTCTCTTCTCTTTCTCCCCCGTCCCCCCGCCCCCTCCCCCCCAGGCCTGATGAGCAGGTCTCGCGCCTCCATCCATCGGGGGAGCATCCCCGCGATGTCCTATGCCCCCTTCAGAGGTACGGTGGTGAGGGGAGGGGGAGGGCCAGTTGGGGGGGGGGCAAGAGGGGGAGGGGCAGGGGCGGGGGGGGGGTGTGCAGAGCCGGGGCCAGGGAGGGGAGCAGCTGAAATGGAGGGAGAGAGAGGAGGACCGGGAAGGCAGGGATGGGAGCAATGGGGAAGGAGGATTGGGAGGCCAGAAGATAGGGGTAGATAGGGGCCGGAGGGGCCAGGAAACAGGCTTTGAATGGGGCTGAAGGGAAAATGATGAAGGGGAAAAGAGATTGCCAGAAAGGGTGGGAATATAGAAAGCTAGGGTTGGGGGGAGACCTGCAGAAATAATTTGGAGGTGGGAGCTGAGAGATGAGGAGATATTAAGGAAATAGAAGGACAGAGTCTTAGGAGAGGGGCCGGAAGGGGGAAATGAAAACACAGGGATGGAAAGAGAGGCCAAGAAGATGGGGGGGTAGTATATGGTGGAGGGGCTCAGAGAATGGTAGGGGGTTGAAAAAGAGAGGAGGATGGAGGGAGAGAAGAAGGGGCCAGATGGAGAGAGAGGGAGGCAGTGGGGGGTGGGGGAATGGAGGGTCCAGATGGAGGGAAGAGAGGAGAGAGGGAATGGGCTGGGGGAGGAGAGACCAGGGCAGGGGGAGGGCCAAATTATGTGTGTGTTTATTGAGGGGGGGAGGGGGCAATAGAAGTAAGATTGAGCGCTGGGAGTAGAGGGCAGGTTAGGACCCTGCCCCAGACTCTGACCATCACTAAGGCCTTTGACCAGAGAAATGTACCCTCTGGGGTCCTATCCGCCCCCTTCACTTCACCACTTTTTACCCCCCTCCCCCACCTCCAATCCTTATTTCCATTCCCCCTCCCTCCTCTGGTGTCCATCACCTATATCTTTCCCCCCATATGGTGTCCGTTCCTTATATGAGTCCCCCTTCTGTTCTTCCCCTATCTCAGTCCCTTCTCTGGCCCATTCCCTCTCCCCTTCCTTCTATCTGGTAGCTCCCTTATATCTCTGCCACCTCTCTACCTCTCCTTCATGACCCCATTGTCTTAGTACCCCTGTTAGGTGCACCTCATTTCCTCTGCCCCATGTCTGACTGGGCTTTTCTGGTATATTCCCTTGTCTCTAGGGATTGACTCTCATTTCTGCCTCCTTTTCACTTAGCTCCATCCCTGTGATTTGTCCCCCAGTCCATTCTCTATCCCTACCCCATTCCCCATCTTGTCACTGCAAGTCTGTGCCTACCTACTTTTCACTAATACCTTACTTCGTTCTTACCACCCGTTCCTCTTTTCTTGTCTCCTCTACTTCCCGGGGCGTTGGAGATTTGGGGTGCAAAGATGTAGGTTTTGATGGTTGGAACAGGGCCTATGAGACATCCCCATCTAAGCCCTGTGGGATTTCTTATCCTAGTAAAATTTTTTCCCTTTTCTCAGCTGTGTTGGTCTGTCTCTTGCATCTGCCTCCCAGAATCATCCTTACTTAAGTCCAGACAATATGTGTGTGTGGGGTGTGTGTTTCCAGAGTCGCTCCTAAGCTAAGTTCCCTGTAACCTTCCCTGCTCCCGGGGGGAAAGTGTCCCCTAAACTCTAGCCTGCTTTCCTGTGGCTACAGCCAGAACCAGCCCCTCCCAGAATGGTTATATGTATCAACAGACTTCTCTTCTGGGAGCCCTCAGAGTCTGAGTGCGGTGGGCATGTTGCCTGCAGTGTGTGCAGTCTCAGAGCCTAGGGACTGGTGATATCTGTATCTAAGAGGGTATTGGAGAGAATCTCGGAGGTGGCATGGAGATAGTGAAAGTCTGGAAGTACTGGGGTTTCTAAATATATGTATTCTAGGGGTTCATCTCTGACTCTGATGTGAAGGTTACGTCCATTTGAAGAACATGCATATCGACAGAAAGGGGCTAGATTTTTCAAAACTTTCCTGCTCAGGGGTATTCAGTTAGATTTTAATTTATTTTAAAGTAGGCTCCACTCCAAACATGGGGATGGAACTCATGACCCTGAGATCAAGAGTCACATTCTCTACTGACTGAGCCAGCCAGGCGCCCCGGGGTACTCATTTAGGAGGGAGCTTAAAGAACAGTTCTTTTCCTGCAATATGTCCATGATTAGTTATCCTGTAAAGGTGACAGGATTTGACTTTTTTTTTCTTCCTCTAAATTGTTTCACACTGTGATACCTTAAACCTATTTTCTATCACTTTGATGTCACCAATTTGATTCTTACTTCCATAGGGCCTGTTCCCTGTGTCCCTGTGATGGTGTGTGGCATTGGGATTTAAAGGAGAGACAGTTTGCAGGGATGGGGGAATGGAAAGAACAGCTAAACTGGGTAAGATGCCCCCTGGGGGCATCTCCGAGCATGGGCAATGCTTGGTCTAGTGTTCTTTTTCGGAAGTTTGTCCCCATCCTCAGCTTGCACTTTGGAGGCCCCCTCTCTGTCACAGGCCCAGACCTTCCATCCTTCCTTCCCCTCTTTCTTCCTCAAGCTCCTCACTGTGCCTTGGAGAGGTTCCTAACCTGTGGAGTTGGCTTCCGTCCTGTCCGTGGAGACTAGGTGAAGAGAAGGGGCAGTACTGAATCTTTAATCTCTGGGCATGGAGTGGGAGAAGAGATCAATTCAGTCTCTGTTCATTCAAACAAAGGCATGTCTCCTACCTCCTCACTCTCCAGCCCCTCCATAGCCAGATGTTGACAAGACCTATCCTCCCCCTACCACCAGAAGAACCAGAACTTTCCCCAGAGGTTGAGCGGGGTTGGGCTAGAGGAGGAGGGAGCTGAGAATAGAGGAGAGACAGGAGGAGAGGCCCTCTCCTGTCTCTGATTCTGTGAACAGGTAAGCTCCCTCACTTCCTCTCTTTTCCAGATGCTTAGCTATCAGAATTTCATGACCCAAATGTTCCTACCCACCCCACCCCCATCCTTCTTTCCCACAGCCGTGCAGCCCTCCTCTCACTGTCTTACAGATGGGTGAGCCACCTTCCCTCCAAGTCCTCATCTTCTGGATGCCCTCCCTCTTCCCAGTCACCCACCACCACCATCTCTGTGTGCCTTCCTTCTGCCAGTTTTGCTGTTCCTTCCATCTTTATATATATATATTTTGATGTGGATGGAAAGCACGGTCACTTTCTCTGCCTCTAAACTTGTACCCTCTCTGTCATGATATGCTTCCCCTCCCTGAAACCCCCCCCCCGAATTTCTTAACTCAAGTCTATGGAGCCCCCTGTGATGTGATTTCCCCTCCCCTCTTTCCCCCCAGATATACAGGCTTATCTTCTGTTCCTTTAAAGTTACTATGTGCCTACCCTCTATCTGTGATCTCAAGGCGGGTGGGGTGTCATTCTCCCACTTTGTGGACTCTCTCTCTTGCCATTTTGGGCCTCTGTCTCCTAAACGCATAGAGCCTCCCTTACTGTTTCTGTGTGTCTCTGTCCCCCAGATGTACGGGGACCCCCTATGCACCGAACCCAATACGTTCATTCCCCATATGATCGTCCTGGTTGGAACCCACGGTTCTGCATCATCTCGGGGAACCAGCTTCTCATGCTGGATGAGGACGAGGTGAGCGGAGTGGGAAGGTTGGGAAAAGACCTCTGGGTAGCATGGGAGAATGTGGAGAGAATAAGAAGGAGAATCCTCATTAGCAAAGGGATGACAGGCACAGAGAAAGCAAAAAAGAGAGAAACATTTGCAAGCGGCCTGGGGAGGGTGGCCACTGAGATTTGGATTGGGATGTGCAAAAGTACAGGCCTTCTCTCCCCTTGGCCAGGGGATCTTTCTGGGCCATATGCAGGGTTGGGAAGGAGATGTGGTTCTGAAGATTTGGGGGTGGCTCCTGTTGTCACCCTGACCATATTGTGGGATAGGTTAGGATGGGAAAGGGAAATTGAAGGGTTTGGAGAAGGGGTGGCAAAATGGGTATTGCTTTGGAGGGATCACCTCCAAAGTGATCCTTGAGAACCCTCTCCTCTTCTCCCCACCCCTACCTCAGCAAGACCCATCATTCACCACTCCCAGTCCTGCCCTTATCATGTTGGGAGAGGGAATTGAGGGAAACTGGGCGGTGGGGGGTGGGGGTGCTGGGAGGTACTGGGAGAGATGACAGAAGTCATTGGATGTTGGTGTGGATGGCGGTGAAGATTGGGAAGGTGCCTGCAGCCAGGGTTTAGAAAGACTGGGAGGGCTTTCACAAGAGACATCAATCAGGAAAAGAATATAAGGGAGGGGAAGCCAGGGGGAGGAGGGGAACTAGAAGTAGAGGACATTTTCTAAAGGAGTAGGAGTAGGAGAGGGGCAGGGACTAGTCAAAGAGTGGGAGGAGGGGGCCACGCAGGGCCATTAGAGGCAGGGGAGTATGGGTTCCCACCAGTCACTGAAGCAGCAGTGGGGGACCCATCAGAGAAAATGGGATGCAGATATGGATGCCCAGAGGTGTGATCCAGGGAGTGGCGGTGATCTGGGAGAGCAGCTTTAGAGAGTGATAGGTAGCCTCCGAAACCAGATTAGTGGTGAGAGATGTGCTCCCAGTGCTGTTGGGGAGGGTGTGGTGAGGCAGGGCTAGAATTGGAGTTGGGGTTAATCAGGGTTCTGAGGGACCTGAGGGGCAAGTGAGAGTGTGGAAAGATGGCCAGCTAGAATTTCCAGGTCACAGGGGACATGGTGGCTTTAAAGGACGAGGTGGTTAGGGAGTCCAAGTTTTAGGCATTGGGGGGCATTTGAGTGATTCACTAGTGGTCGCGGGTCTTGACCAAAGGTTGTGGTCTGCAGGATGAATTGGGGAAACAGGAACCAATGAGAGTGGGGACTGTTGGGAGGATGAAGAGGGAGAGCAATGGATGGGGTAATGGTGGAATGGTAGAGATGAGCCCAGGTGGTGGGGGGAACCGGTGGCCAGCAAGCTGAGGGGCACTACAAGTGGCCAGAGTCTGGAGTAGGGAGGGTGGGGGATGGGATGGGATGGGTAGGTAAGCAGCGTTTAGGGCCACAGGGGCTGAAGTGGATGGGTTGTGGACCTGGGGCTAGGGACTAGCGAGGCGGGGTGGTTCTTGTAGGGTAGAGGAGATTGGAGGATTGGAGCTGGGGATGAGGCTCAGGGAGTGGGAATGGCTCAAGAGAAGAGGGATGTGAGAGAGGTTGAGTGGGGGGGCGAGGGAAGGAGATGAAGGGTGTGGGGAGGTGACCAGGCCCTTTGGGGGGTGTGGGGAGGTTGGGTCCCAGTCTGGCCGAAAGCCCGGCCGTGGGAGGGAGACAAGCTGTAGATCCTGATTATAAATGCAGCTTCTGCTACCCCCGTGACAGGCACGGAGGGAGGGAAGGTGGTGAGGGAGGTGGGAGGTTGGGAGGAAAGCGGGGAGAATGGAGGAATTGAAGGTCAAGGGGAAAGGGGATTAGGAGAGTAGCAGACTCCTGCGGAGTTGCCGGAGGAACTGAGTCGGGTTTGGGAGAATTTCCTGGAGGGTGTTTCAAAAGAAATGGAGGGAGGGAAGAGGAGGATGGGACGGGAGGGAACGAGAGAGAGAGACACTTGGAGAGAGAGGGGAAAGAGCAATCGACTCATCCCGAGACACTTCAAGAGTGTGCGGGAGCAGGGGCTGAAGGTGGGCAGGCCCGATGGACAGGGAGGTTCATTCTTCCTCGGTGGTGGGGGCGGGGGGCAAGAAGAGGGACGGCTTGGGCCAGTGAGGTCTGACACACCCCCGCATCCCCTAGATACACCCCCTTCTGATCCGGGACCGGAGGAGCGAGTCCAGTCGCAACAAACTGCTGAGACGCACGGTCTCCGTGCCGGTGGAGGGGCGGCCCCACGGCGAGCATGGTACGGCGGCCGAGCAGGCTCTCGTGCCCCGGACAGTCGCGGGGAGAGGGCTGAAGGTGGACCGGGCTGCCGGGGAGGGGGGAGTCCGGGAAATGAGGGAGCTGTCAGGGGGTGGGAGGAGGAGGAGGAGGAGACAAAGTCTCTCATCCTGCGAGTGGGAGCCTGGAAGGAGAAGGCGCCCTCCTCTGGGATCTGGAGCGGGACTGGGGCTGTGGGTGAGAGGCCCCAGTGGTCTTTGCTCTGTTTCGCTCCCTTTTTCCTCTCCAGCAGCGAAGTTTGCCTGTTTTCCTGATGCTTGTAAAAATAGTCTCCTTAGATCTTTAGCTTCCTGTCCGAGCGTTCCGGCCCCTGCCCCTCCCAGCCCTTGGTCTGAGATCGTGGAGAGAATGACCTAGTTCCTGCCCTTCCCCCAGACCTCTGCCCCACCCCCACGGTCCTGATTCCTCTCCCAGACCTTCGGGCCTGTGGGCCCTTCCTCTTTTCTCCCCCCACCCCTTTTTCTCTTTTCAACTGCTGCTATTTTCTGCAATTCTGTCGCCCCCTTTCTCTTTCCTCCCTGATTTCTCATTATTTTCTGCACCCCTCTTGATTCCTCTGTCGCTCCCCTCTGCTCCCAGTGGAACTTCATCAGACCCCCATCATCTTTCTGTCTGTCTGTAGAGCTATCTACTCAGTCTGTCTCTCCAACTCTCTCCCTCTCTCCATCTGTCTCTTCCCCTCCCTCCCTCTTTCTGCCCCCCCTCCACCCCCCTCTTTAGTCATTTAAAAAAAGATTTTTGTCTTCCTGAGAAGTTCGCTTAAAAGGTTTCCATGGGAACAGTGAGGGTAGATGAAGGCAGAGAACAGAGATCTGCAGCCAAGGTGCAGAGAGACGTCCTCAGCCCCCAGAAACCCCCATTTCACTGCCCCCTATCACTGCATTCCCCTTCCAGGACCTAGGGATCCAGTTCCTCCATCCCCTCCAAACCCCCTGGTGACCCCTTTCTTCCACCAGCAACTCCTCCCCTCAGGGATCCAGACTCCCAGTTTCTCTTGCTCAAAGAGATTGAGTGGCCTGTCTCCATCCTTTGGCATCCTTTTAGCCCTCTTCTGATAGGCCCAGGTCTCACTGCCCTTGGGGGCCAGCTTTGGGGCCCTGGGTGGGTGGGTGGGCAGGGATGTGTGTCATTGTCATGGAAACCTATGACCATGGGGGTGTGTGGATAGCACATTTTTGTGAGGCAAAGCCAGGTGGTGGTGGTGGTGGTGGTGGTGGTGGTGGTGGTGGTGGTGGTGTGTACAGAGAATATGTGTGATGTCTGTCACATCTGTGTGTGTGTGTGTGTGTGTGTGTGTGTGTGTGAGTCATGTCCATGTCTGGGAAAGATTTGTGTGTGCACATGTGCATACCTGTGTGTCTAGGCCAGAATGGTCACATGCTCATGGAGCATGTTTATCATATGTCGCGTGTTTGATAATCTCTGCCCACATAATCCCCATCTTTCTCCTTATCCTGAGTCCTCAGGGTCTGGGGTCTCTGGTGTGGGTCTCCTGTGTGTTTTGGGTGGGGGCACCGTGTGTGTTTGGAGTTGGGGATGGTATGTGGAAGTTGTTGTGTTGGGGGTTCAGTAGGGGTTGGAAGAGGGTCCTGGAGTATATATAGTTGGGGGGGAGGGTTTAGTGAAAGAGTTGCTAGCTGGTGAATGAACGTTTGGGGTTTTCAGGGGGCCATGGAATGTGTAAAGGACATGGAGGATATGCAGGGGACATAAGGATCTTTAGGGGGGCTTGGGGGCCTGGGTCCGCGAAGGGGCGTGCTGAGGCTGTGGACGCTGGAGCCCAGGAGAGGTCGCCGGACCTTTGAGGGGCATTGGAATCCAGGGCTCCTCCTCTGTTGGGTGGAGCCGCCGCCCCTCGTTCCCTCCGCGATTTTGGTGGGGGGTCCTGCTCGGAAGGGGATGGTGGGAGGCCCGGTTGATTTTGGGGGTCCCCTCGCCCCCCTCCCCCGTCTCTCTCGCGCTGTCTCCGGGCGACGGGGCTCGTGACAGAGGCGGCCACGGCAGCAGCGGTCGCCTAGCAACGGCGGCGGGGCCCGGGCAACGGCGGCAGCGGCGGGAGCGGCGGCGGAGGGAGCCGTTCCCGCGGCCGTCACCGCGCGGCCGTCCCGGCCGTCCCGGGCCCCGCCGCCGCCCCCAACGCGCCGGGCGGCGCGAGCCGGGCCGCGCCGCCCCCTCTCCCGCCGCACCCCGCCCCTCCCCCGCGCAGGGGCGGGGCCCCTCCCCCACCGGGGACACCCCCGACCCCCCCCCCAGGGGGCGGTGCGAGGTAAGGGCGGGGCCGGGCGGACGAGGAGCGCGCGTGGGGGCGGGGGCGCGCGTGTGCGTGGGCGCGGGAGGGGGTGGGGAAGCCGCGGCGGCGGCGGCGGCGGCGGCGGCAGCTGCTCCCTCCGCATGTTCTCGCTGCATCTTCCGAGTGGGGGGAGTTATGGTAACTGGAGGGGGGCAGCGGAGGTGGGGGGTCGGGGACCGGCCTCGGGGGGGCCAGGGTCGCGAGCACGCGGGGGAGGCCGGTGCGGGGTGATCTCAGAGCCCTTGGTGGACACGGCAGCCCGCGTGTCCGTGTATGTGTTCGTGTCCATGCTCGTGTCCCCTGTGTGTCGATGCCATGTGTACCCGGGGCCCAGTTCCTCATGCACACATGTGCAGCTAGCCGTGTGCAAGCTTGTCCTGTCTCATCGTGCCTCTGTCTGGTTCCTGCCTAGGAGACGGCTGGGCCGGCCACTGGTCATACTGGTACATGTCACCTCCGACCCTGAACATGCATGTCTCTCTCTGGCTGGGGCTCACCTCCAGTCAGTCTCCTGTGTGTAGGGATGTGTGGCTGCATGAGCAGGATTTTCCCTGTCCCTGGTGGCAGGTGTGTGTCTTTGCATGTGTTCCATCATTGGCCTGGGTATCTGTGTCAATCCCAGCACGGGTGTCCAGGGTGTGTCTGGATGTGGGTGGTGTGCAAGTGGGGGAAGGGAGTGAGTGTGTGTGAGTGGGCTTCTTGGCATCCTACTATGTACGAAACACCTTTGAGCTAGGCAGGTGTGAGCCCCTGGTGTGTCTAGGAGTGGGGATTGAAAAGCTGAAAAAGAAAGGAGTGGGGAGAAAGTGGAAAAGTGGGGAGAAGGGAGGTGAAGAGGAATGAGAGAGGCTTGGCTAAGAGGGAAAGAATGGCTGGAGAAAGGGAATGTGGGAGATATTGGAGCCAGATTGAGGAGAAAAGAGGATAAGAAAGCTTAAGATGGGGAACTGGATGGAGGGAGAAGGGGTCTGGGAGCTGGGGAGGAGGGGCAGGAGGAGGAAAGAGGCCTTTTGGTAAAGCTATCTCTTGAGAGAAGAAAGGGGCAAGATGAGAGAGAGGACACTGGTTCATGTAGGTTGTATAGGATCAGGCTTGGTTGGATGAGAGATGGCCACTCAGGCATAGAGGCTGGCTCACAGTGAGGCCTGTCACTGCAGGTGCTGTCATTAGAGCTTCCTGTCCCCTGCACAGTTTTGCCCCCCATTTCACTGCTCTGTCCAGCTCTGTTCCTCATCCTGCTCTGGCAACCTTTCTCCTTGGCTCCCCTCAAGAGTTGCCAGCTGGGTAGGACAAGGAAGAAAGGCCAAAGGGAAGGTTAGGGATGTGGGACATTGGAGGGCAGGGAGAGATTCTGTGGGTGATGGCAAGATTAGAGAGATTGGAGAGGTGGGAGTCCAAGCCCTCGCTGTGTATGTGTGAGAGTGCAATTGTGTGTGTACACAGGGTGTGTACATGTGTGGGTGTGTGCACAATGCCTGTGTTACGGGTGTGTGTAGGTGGCTGTTATGTGTGTGCATGCGTGTATACATCGTGCAGGGATGGGACCTGGAGACCCAGGATCGCAGTGTACACTTACCAGGTTTGCTCTGTGTGTGTACACGGGTATGTGCTGTGTTTCCTGTACATGTCATTGCATGCAGCATTAATAGCAGAATGTCCTGTGTTTCTGTCACTTTGTTTCATTTTTCTTTGTGGTTTTCTTTCTTGCGGTAGTGAAAGTCTTTGTAAGCGTATGCGTACGTGGTTTACCCGTACCTGTGACTTATGTGTGAGTTCATAGATCTCAGCTCCTGATAATATGCATGAGGTGATATTATTTCCAAGAACCAAGAGAACCAATTAGCAAATTTGTTCTCTGCCTGTCAATTCTTTAGTTCCAAAGCAAAATTTTAGTGGATTTCAAGTTAGTCTTTGTGCCTTATTAAAGGAGCCTGTATATGAAAGTAGTGGCTGAGTTTGGTTCCTTGGAATGGAAGTGAGGCAGCCATACCTGAGAAATGCAGAGACTAGGAAAAAGATACCCTTGGATGCATTGTTGAGTGTGCCCTCAGAAGGATAAATAATGCGTTTGCTCCTTGTTTTTGTTTATTGTGAGAGCAATCACTGATGCCTGTGTTGGAGTCAGGGAAGGGCTGGGGGAGAAGAAGGGGTTGTCCTGAGACAGAGTGGATGTGGTCATACTTCCCATGTGAATGAAGGATGTTTTTGCTTTTGGGGTACCAGGATACCTTGCTGTGGTTGGGATCATGGTATACTCAAGCATGTATCTTAGAGGTTAAACTGACTTCCGTGTGTGTGTGTGTGTGTGTGTGTGTGTGTGTGTGTGTGTGTGAGGGTTAAATGTCTAATTCTGTAATGCACTGCCCACATGATTCCCAAGGGACTGGGGCCACAGGTCCACACCAGCAGCTCTCATGTGGGTGTCTGGGTCCAAATGTGTACTCCCCTGTTGCAGTGTTCACATATGTCTAAGCATGTATCCCGTGGGGTATGTGGGTCCCAAGGTCTCAGAACGTGGATCTGTGGCACCCCTGTGCTCACAGTTGTGTGTATGTCTCATAAGCACCTAGATCCCTATTTTTTGTATTGTGGTTATATACACGTACCCACACAGCTCAGTGTATGTTTCTGTCCTCTACACACGTTCCCAAGGGTCTGACAAGGGTTCCTGTGTCATGGTGTCCGCATTTTTGTGGGCAGACTTTCTAACACCTGGGCTTTGGAGGCAAAGGGAAACTGAAGACTGATTCTAGGGTAGATTGCTGGTGATTTGCAATTCTGGAAGCAGACAGTGAAATGTAGCTGTGGCCCTCCCTTGTTCTGGAACCTAGAGGGTTAACAGGCAGCTCTTCCGGTTCCCCCCCCCCCCCCCAGCCTGTAGCTTCTTGTTGCTGTGGAGATGATAGCCCCGCCCCTGATGCAGCACCTGCCCCCCCATTGGCTGCAGTGGTGACTGTGGGGCTGAGGGGGGAGCCCAGGCCTGGGCAGCCATTCTGGAGCTGGAGCCGGAGCTTGGCATCCCCCCACTTTCATTCTCCTCTAGCCCCTTGGCCCCTCTAAATTCCCTGGCAGCAGAGCCCCAGCTTCCTTCCTTTGAGCTGCCACCCCTCTAGACTCGTGGCAGTCCGAGCTTCATCCGCATTCTCTTCCCCTCCTCCTCTTCTCCCTACCCTCACTTGGGAGTCCCCTGAACCTCCACTGCTCATCCTCCCCACTCCCTGCCCACTCCCCTGCATTCTTCTCTTTTCCTCTTCCCCACCCCCCTTCCCTCCTGAGTCCCTGCCACTGCAGTGCACGTGGAACCTGCCCTTCTCCCCTCCCCCTCCCATCTGCCCCTTCCTTGAATTTTCTGTCCCCAGGCTTCTTCCCCTGCCACTCTTCACAGGTCGCTTCTAAGACTTCCCCCTCCAGACCAGGGAGGGGGTCATGGGAGGCAGCCCTGGCTGTCCAGACAGACAGGGGTTCCAGGAGAGGGGGGCAGGTGGAAGATGTGCCCAGCTGAGGGGAGAGGAAAGCCTGCCTATGGGCAATGACCTTTAACCCAACTGCCCCCCCCAGCTAGCCCCTTCCTGGGGGGGTGGGCACCAAGGACCTAGCTTCTGTGGATCTTTGGTGTCCTTTTATCACTGGGGTTTTACTGACCCTCTCAGCCATGCCCTTCTGCTGACTGCCAGTCCCAGTCATGGGCCTAAGGCCTCCCACCCCATCCCCCTCGGGGGGCTCCGGCTCGGGTTCTTTACCCCCTCCTTCCCGCCGTCAGCCTCTCAGCCGCCGCTGCTCTTCCTGCTGCTTTCCGGGGGGTAGGTGAGGCTGGAGCTGAGGGGCAGAGGGAGGTGGGCGAATGGGCTGGGGCCAGAGTTGGAAACCTGGGCTAACAGCAACCCCTCCCCAACTTCCCTTCTGGCTCTTTATCCCCCTCCAGAATACCACTTGGGTCGCTCGAGGAGGAAGAGCGTCCCAGGGGGGAAGCAGTACAGCATGGAGGCCGCCCCCGCTGCGCCCTTCCGGCCCTCGGTGAGTGAAGGCACCAGCCAGATGTGGCTCAGCTGGGTCCCCTCCTCTCTAGCCCCAGCTGGAGCCCCAGGATTCTGAGAAAGGGGGCAGGAGGGAGAGAGAGAGAGAAAGCGCGCGCACACTCACTCATGCGCGCGCCTCTCCCCACCTCTTTGGTTTCCCCCTCCTTGGCTCTGTCCCCCTGCTTCTCAGACCAGCCCTCCCACCTTTTCCAAGCTGGTGTGTGTGTGTGTGTGTGTGTGTGTGTGTGTGTATGCTTGCACCCGTTGGGAGCAAGGGAAGAAAAATTGGTAGCAGGGCTCCTATCTCCATTTCCTCATCTCTAGAGACTTCCCTTTCACTGCCCCCCCATCCCACTTTCATCCAGGGACTCTACCAGCTGAGGGGTGAGTAGGTAGAACTGACCCTGCCCCAATCCACCCCTCTCCCCATTTCCCCCCCACCCCAGCAAGGCTTCCTGAGCCGGAGGCTAAAAAGCTCCATCAAACGCACGAAGTCACAACCCAAACTTGACCGGACCAGCAGCTTTCGCCAGATCCTGCCTCGCTTCCGAAGTGCTGACCATGACCGGTACAGGGGCTGGAGTGGGCGGGATGAGCTGGATGCAGCATAGGGGACTCTTGGGTGAGATTGGAGGGAAGGAGGCTATCTAGGTGCAGAGAATGAAGGCCGTGGATTGGTGAATTGGTTGAGAGATGTTATGGGACAAGGGACAGAATGGAGAAGAGGAAGCAGGAGAGAGGCACGGTGCAGGGAGAGGACAAGCTGAGAGGCAGGAAGAGAATGAAGGTGAGGCCAAGGAGGGACTCTCCTGGTCACCAGAAGGATGGGCTCCATCCCCGGATTGAAGGAGCTGTACGGGACAGAGGAGGAGTAATGGAGCTTGGGAGCCTGGGAAACACTGAAGGAATCCAGGGAAGGGGTGGTGGGTTGGTAGGAGAGGGAGCAGTGTGATCTAGGAGAAGGGTGTGAGGGAATGGCAGCAGTTGGAGTGGGGCTGGGGCTGGCAGATACTGATGGATGAGGGAAGGGCAGCAGAAAGCCTGACAGAAAGGGGAGGCTTACACAGGTATGCAGGTTGACAGAACTGGGAGGGGAAGCTGTAGGGTTAATCGTGGAATGAAGTATGAGGCAGAAATCCCTCTGAGAAGTCCAGGGGGCACTGTCTCTGAGACTGGGGTTGCCGGAGATCTGATATTTGCTTCTGTTGTCTGCCTCTTGGGGTCCCTCTTTGGGTTTCCCCCTCACCCAGTCTCTCCCCAGGGAGAACCCTGTCCTCCCTTTCCCCCCATGTCTGGCCGCCCCCAGGATTGGGCAGGTAGGGAGGTTGGGATAGGTGAGTCACACCTTCCCCTACCCCCCTCCTATGTCACCAGAGCTGGATTTGGGCCTGGCGGGGGGGGGGGGGGGGGGGGGGGGGGAGGGGGGGGGGTGAGGGCATGGTATTCCTGGCCGCGGGGGCGGGGGGCCGGGGGAGCGTAGCGCTGACGGCAAAGGAGCCCAAGATGACGGGGCTGCTATAAATAGCCTCATGGAGGCTCCCACACCCGAGCTCTCCCTCCCGCTTTCCCGCTGCTCTCCACTCTTCCTCCCCTAGCCATCTCCCAGCCGTTCACTATCCCATCCCTCTGTGTTGTGTGCCACGTCCTCCATTCCCTCAGTCCCCTCTACCTTCTGCTCCCTGGTGTGGTCCCTGCTTGTCCCCCACCTCTGTTCCCACGCCCGTCTTCCCAGCTGCTCCTCATCTTCTTCCATCATCGGTCTTTCCGCACGTGGCTTGGCCTCCCCCTTCTCCCTCCTGCCCTACCTCCTCCTCTTCCCCAGGCCCCATTTTCAATCTCTTCCTTCTCACTTCTCTGCCCACAGCTTTCTCCTATTGCTTGTGATTTCCCCTCCCTCCTTCCTCTGATTCTGCTAAAACTTGTCCTCTGCTTTCATTCATTCATTCTTTGAATCATTACATGTTTTTTAGGTACTAGCTGTGTGCCAGGCCCAAATAAACATTTTCTTTGTATTTCTGGTTCTTTACTCCTACTTTTCCCCCTGATATTGAGGCTCTGATTTGGGGGGTGGGGGTGGTCACCTAAAAGTGCCCCACACCCACCTGTTCTCTTTGTTTTTGTTTTTGTTTTCCTTTCTGCCATGGTCCATTTCTGGGTTGAGGTATTTCCAGGTGTCCCCAGTCCTCACAACCCCTTAGGTGTGAATTGCGGGCTAGGAGTTTCTTAAAGGGTCCTGGCTTCTCTCATTTTCCTCATGTCTTTCTGTCTGTGTCTGTGTGGGAAGGGGGCTCAGGGGACTCTTTCCCCAGGTCCCTACCCTAGAGCTAGCCCCTGGGTGTGTAAGAAGAGTGGGGCCCTGACCCTGTCATCGGACCCTTCCCTGCCAGGGCCCGGCTGATGCAGAGCTTCAAGGAGTCACACTCGCACGAGTCTTTGCTGAGCCCTAGCAGTGCGGCCGAGGCCTTGGAGCTCAACTTGGATGAAGATTCCATTATCAAGCCAGTGCATAGCTCCATCCTGGGCCAGGAGTTCTGTTTTGAGGTACTGGGTCTCGCGGACTGAGGAGGGCAGGAGTGATGGAGGGTGAGGGCACGGAGGCCTGACAAAGGTAGCACAGGTGGGGATGGTAAGGAAACAGAAACCTCTGGGGTTGAAAGAAAGGAGGGCAGGCCAGGGAGGAAGACACAGTGATGGAGTCTCCAGTCTTAGGAGTCACCTCCCCTCTGGAGCCCCATCTCAACCCCCATCCCTCTCTAGGTAACAACGTCTTCAGGGACAAAATGTTTTGCCTGTCGTTCTGCCGCCGAGAGGGACAAATGGATCGAGAACCTACAACGGGCAGTAAAACCCAACAAGGTATCAGGAGTAAAGGAGACCCAGACAGCATGGGCAAGGCAAAGGTCAAGCCACGGGGGAAGCTGGGGGCCTAGGGGGCAAGATGAGCTCTAAAGGAAAGGGAGGCTTGGAGAGGAGGGGATCTGGGTGAGCAGGAGGTGACCCCCACTTGTTTCTCAGTCCCCCCATGTCTTTTTACCATTCCTCCTACCTTGTGATGTTTCTTTGCCATAGAAGTCACAGACTTCCAAAGCCGATTCGTCTTCCCTGGGGGCAGCAACGCCCCACCAACACCCTGGCAGTGGTCGCCTAGCCCCTGCCTGCAGTGTTCCTGCACAGCTACAGTTGTCAGCTAGCCAAGTCTCTAGACCTCAGTTTCCTCTCCGTAGAGCTGGTGGGAATGGGGTTTAGATGGGGATTCGATGACCTCTAAAGTCCCCTCTGGCTCAGAAATTCTACAGTCTGTGTTCTTCCCAAGGCTTCTCTTTCCCAGGAGACATGCTCCCAGTTCCCTCAGCTATTCTCGAATCCCAGTTTCCAGTGAGCCCACAGTCCTGGTGACCCTCCTCCAGGGGGCCCTTGTTTTTCATTGTCCTTAATTAGACCCTACTTGCTGGATACAGTCTAACACGTGCAGAGTCTGAACGCCATGCTTTCTTCTTACTGTGACTGTGACATCTCCCGGGCTTCACTATGACCTCGTGGTCCATTGTATCCTCAAGGCCCTTTCATGCTACATGTAGCCTCCCCCATCCTGTATTTATGCAGCTCACTTTTTCTGTTTTTGCAATCAACTTCTGATTGTCTTTGGAGGACTCCCCAGTTCTTCCCTTCAAATTCCACCTTATTTTTGGTTTATTATTCTAGCTTTTGAAAATTTTCCCAATGCTGATTCTGTTGTCTGGTGTATGAGCTACCATCTGCATTCGTTTTCTAGGGCTGCCGTAACTAATTACCACCAATTAGGTCACTTAAAACAAAAGAAGTTCATTCCTTAACAGTTTGGGAGACTAAAAGTCTAAAATCAAGGTGTTGGCAGAACTTTGTTTCCTCTGAAGCTCTAAGGGAGAATCTTTCCCTGCCTCTTTTGTTTTTGCTTTTGTTTTCTTTTTTTCTTTCTTGCCTTTTAGCTCCTGGGGTTGCCAACAATCTTTGGCATTCCTTGACTTACAGCCGCACCTGTCCAATTTCTGCCTCTGTGTGTTTCTGGTCTCTAAATCTCTCTTCATACAGATATGAGGCATTGGATTTAGAGCCCGCTCTAATCTAGCATGAACACATCTTAATATGAGTGTACCTCATATTAAGGTGGACCCTTTTAAGGGACCCATATTAAGGTGGACCCATATTAAGTGGACCCTTTTCCCAGTTAAGGTCACGTTCATAGGTTTCAAGTGGACATGAATTTTGGAAGCAGGATGCTAGTCAACCCAGTACACGTACTCTCAGCCTTCCGATTGCTATCTCAGAGACTGTCTGTCACTTTCTCACTGTCTCTCCCCTTTTGGTGTCTCTGTCTCTCTCTCCCTTCCCCTTTATCCGCCATGCCCACCCCACCAGGACAACAGCCGACGGGTGGACAATGTGTTGAAGCTGTGGATCATAGAGGCTCGGGAGCTACCCCCCAAGAAGCGGTACTACTGCGAGCTCTGCCTGGATGATATGCTGTATGCCCGCACCACCTCCAAGCCCCGGTCGGCCTCGGGGGACACTGTCTTCTGGGGCGAGCACTTTGAGTTTAACAACCTACCGGCTGTCCGCGCCCTGCGGCTACATCTGTACCGTGACTCAGACAAAAAGCGCAAGAAGGACAAGGCGGGCTACGTTGGCCTGGTGACTGTGCCTGTGGCCACCCTAGCTGGGCGCCACTTCACAGAGCAGTGGTACCCCGTGACCCTGCCGACAGGCAGTGGGGGCTCCGGGGGCATGGGGGGTTCAGGAGGGGGCGGGGGCTCAGGGAGCGGCTCAGGGGGCAAGGGCAAAGGAGGCTGCCCAGCTGTGCGGCTGAAAGCACGCTACCAGACGATGAGTATCCTGCCCATGGAGCTGTATAAGGAGTTTGCAGAGTACGTCACCAACCACTACCGGATGCTGTGTGCCGTATTGGAGCCCGCCCTGAATGTCAAGGGCAAGGAGGAGGTTGCCAGTGCACTGGTTCACATTCTGCAGAGTACGGGCAAGGCCAAGGTGAGTGCTGTGCCCCCAGGAATAGGTAACCTGGGAGTAGGCACTCGCTTGGGAGAGGGGGATAGTAAGGATAGGGCACTAATGTCTTCAGAATGAGCTCGGGTTGTACGGAGGCTGACCCTTGGATTTTCCCGGGCCTCAGGACTTCCTTTCAGACATGGCCATGTCCGAGGTAGACCGGTTCATGGAACGGGAGCACCTCATATTCCGCGAGAACACGCTCGCCACTAAAGCCATAGAAGAGTACATGAGACTGATTGGTCAGAAATACCTCAAGGATGCCATCGGTACGACCTAGTCTCAGGTCTTCTTCCCAAACCTGCCACACGTGCCTCGCAACCCTAAACCTGGCTACCCCAGGCCCCAAGTCACCCTTCCTCAGCTTGAATGCTTCCAAGCCTCGAGTCCCCGGACTCCAGCCTCCAACCATGGGATTCCGAGATTCCCCAACCCGGGCAGCCCCCATCCCTGCCCTTGGCAAGTATGACCACCCTCTGTTGTGCCCCCACCCCAGGGGAATTCATCCGTGCTCTGTATGAGTCGGAGGAGAACTGCGAGGTGGACCCTATCAAGTGCACGGCGTCCAGCCTGGCAGAGCACCAGGCCAACCTGCGGATGTGCTGTGAGTTGGCCCTGTGCAAGGTGGTCAACTCCCACTGGTGAGACTGGGAACGCTGGGTGGGGGCCGGGGCTGGGGTCGTGTGTTCATCTGTTCATCCATCTGTCCATCCGCAAAGAGGACTGAATACTGGTTATGGGCGAAGCGGCGTGCTTGGGGCTGTAAGGCAGGCAGACAGAAGATTGAGGCCTGGCCCCTGCCCTTAGAGGGACAGGTTAGATACACAGAAAGCTACGGAACAGTTGTACTGTGTGTTAAGTGCCAAGGAAGGTTCCCTCCCCCCAGGCAACATAAGGCCAGAGAAAGTGGAGGTTTGATTGAGATAAGCTGGGAAGGCTTCCTGAAGGAGGTACCCCCCCCCCCCCCCCGCCCGGGGCTGGGCTTTGAAGACTGGGTTAGGTTCTGATGTGTGGATTTGATGGGCAAAGAAGACATTCTGGGAGAATGCCATGGGAGGGGCACATGCATGAAGGTGAGGGCCCGGGAGCTTTCGGAGGCCAGCAGTTAGGCCAGGTTTAATGGAGCACATGGCTCCTAATGGAGAGTGGAAGGAGAAGAGGTCTGGACATGGGAGTTGGAGTTAGAATCTGGAAGTCCTCAGCTGCCAGGCTAAGAGTTTGAGTTCATTGGTAGGTCACGGATGCCATTAGTGGTGCTAGTGCCAAGAAGTATCATGATTGAGAAGATTAATCCTTAAGTGGCGTGGGGTGCAGGGAGTGAGTGGGGTAGGGAGAACGGAGTCCAGGCTAGTTGGAGGTGATTGTCAGTGGATCGGGACGGTGGCAGGAAAGGGAGAGAGGGGCCGCTGTGAAGGACTCACTGAGGAAAGGATCAGCCGGAGCCTTCAGCTGATTACAAAGAAGGAAGCTTGTCTGTGGGGAGTCAAGGATGACTCAAGAGGCCACGGGGCTGGTGTTTGAGACCTGTGGTCTCATTGACAGAACTGGGGAAGTCAGGAGGAGGAGCCAGTTGGAGGTGTGGGGGCGATGGTGAGCTCTGCTTTACACTACACAAGTTGGGGGGGGGGTGTTAAGGTGTCAGTGGGACACTGAAGTGGGACGGGGAGGTGGGGAGTGAGCTGAGCCATTGTGGGCAATGGGGGTCACGCAGGGGCACCTCCATCCCCATTTCCCCGGAATCCAGAAGAGTTGGGGGGTCCGAGCTCCCTGTACCTCAAGTGACCCTCCATCTCTCTCCCATCTCTGTCTCTCCCTGGTGTCTGTTTTTCTTCTACTCCTCTCCTCGTCTCTCTCATACGCCCTCCGTCTCTCTCCCGCATGTCTCTCTCCCCTCACCTTCTCTCCCCCTCCATTTCTCTTTCCCTGATCTGTCTGTTCCCTCTGCCATAGCCCTCTTCTTCCAGCAGCCTCCCGTCTTCCTCCTGCAGCCCCTCCCTCCCTGTCTCTCCCCCACTCTGTTTCCACACCCTCACCTCCTACCACCCCCCTCAGCATGTTCCCTGGAAGCTGAGGGTCTCTGGGGCTCAGTCCCGGTCTCTCTCTTTCTTTCTCTTTCTCTCTGTCTCCCCACCCCTTCCCCTCAGCGTGTTCCCGAGGGAGCTGAAGGAGGTGTTTGCATCTTGGCGGCTGCGCTGCGCAGAGCGGGGCCGGGAGGACATCGCTGACAGGCTGATCAGCGCCTCGCTCTTCCTGCGCTTCCTCTGCCCAGCCATTATGTCGCCCAGTCTCTTTGGGCTCATGCAGGAGTACCCAGATGAGCAGACCTCACGAACCCTAACCCTCATTGCCAAGGTCATCCAGAACCTGGCCAACTTTTCCAAGTGAGAGAAGCCTCAGGCAGGGGTAGGGTGGGGCTGGGGGTGGGCACGAAGGGCCTCCCGAGTCCCCAGAGACCCTGAGACGGGTGGGTGTGAGGCCTTCTGTGTGTGTGTGACCCCTGCCTTCTGGATGCCTTGGCCAGGTTTACCTCAAAGGAGGACTTTCTGGGATTCATGAATGAGTTTCTGGAGCTGGAGTGGGGTTCCATGCAGCAGTTCCTGTATGAGATCTCCAACCTGGACACGCTGACCAACAGCAGTAGCTTTGAGGGTTACATCGACTTGGGCCGAGAGCTCTCCACACTGCATGCCCTGCTCTGGGAGGTGCTGCCCCAGCTCAGTAAGGTCAGCAGATGCCCCTCTGCCGCATCCCCAGATGTCTCCAGAGGCTCCTGTGGCCTGAGAGACCACCCCCTGCACAGATTTTTCTCTCCTTACTGTCCCCAGATGTGTCTTTAGCACCCCCCCGCCCACCCCCCACCCCCCCAGCTCAGACACCCTCCATCTGCACCCTCTGAGGTCCTCTTAGAGCTGGGCACTTAGCCCCCAGGTAACAGCCTCACCCTTCCAGGAAGCCCTTCTGAAGCTGGGCCCACTGCCCCGGCTCCTCAATGACATCAGCACAGCTCTGAGGAACCCCAACATCCAAAGGCAGCCAAGCCGTCAGAGTGAGCGGCCCCGGCCTCAGCCTGTGGTGCTGCGAGGCCCATCGGCCGAGATGCAGGGCTACATGATGCGGGACCTCAACAGGTGAGCACCTGGGACCCCCACACCGGTGCCCTAGGAGCCCCTACTTTTCTGTTCCGGACACACTCCACTGGGCCCCTGTGCATCTCTCTAGGGCTTAAAAGGAAAAAGAGGCAGGCTCTCACAGAAAATGGTAAGGAGACCGGTATAGTCCGTGATTAGGCTGAGAGCCCCTTTAAGGCCAGAGGGAGCAGGAATCTCAGAGCCCCAGGAAGAGTGTGGAGGCTCCTCCAGCTCCAGCTTGCTGGAAGCCTGGGGGGGGGGGGGGGGTCCTGCCACAAGCTCTGATTTGCCTTGTCCCTCTGCCTGCCCAAGCCTGTCCCAGACCTGAGGTTCAGCCACACAAGTTAGATCAGCCATGTCGTGTCAAAACGTTCAGTTGTCTCTGTGCTGGTTGGTAAATAAGCACTTCCCCAGCCCCCCGCCAGAAGCCTGCAGACCTCAGCCACGATCCAGCCCCAGAGAAGTAACATGTGGACCCTAGCAGGGCCTCCCGAGCCCTGGCATCCACTCCGATGTGGCGGCCTCGGCTGCTGTTCATTCTGATGACTGCCCTGCTTGTTCCTCCGCCCCGGTCTCCCTCCATGATGCCATACCCATTCCACCATTCCCGCCTCTCCTTCCATGCGTCCACGCCTTCTGCCCACCTCTCTCCTTCTCTCTGTCTGTGCTCGCCCCTCTTCCCATCTCTCTCCAGCTCCATCGACCTTCAGTCCTTCATGGCTCGAGGCCTCAACAGGTGAGGGGCTCTCCCCTCCCCCACCCTCCTCTCCTCTCCTGTCTGCTCCCTGCTCCCACTCCAGTGGCCTTCACCTTCCTCCTCCCCTCTTCTCCTCCATGCACCCTCATCTCCTCCATATCTGCTGGGACCTGCCCCTCATCCCCCATCTTGGTGCCCCCATCTCCCCTCCTCTAGGTCTCACTTCCTCCCTGGAAAGGAAAGGCCTTTTCCTTTCCTTTTTCCCATGTATCCCCTCCCTACCTGCCCTCTGCAGAGCTGCCACCTCCAGCTCTCCTCCCTTCCCTGTGGGTCCCACTTCTCACCCCCAGGCCTGTGCCAGACCACAGCAGGCTCAGTTGCCGGTGGCGTTGGCCTTACCTCCTGCTGGTACGCCCCTTTCCCTTCCCGCAGCTCTATGGACATGGCTCGCCTCCCTTCCCCAACCAAGGAGAAGCCACCCCCACCGCCCCCTGGTGGGGGGAAAGACCTGTTCTATGTAAGCCGTCCACCGCTGGCCCGTTCCTCGCCGGCATACTGCACGAGCAGCTCGGACATCACAGAGCCAGAGCAGAAGATGCTGAGTGTCAACAAGAGTGTCTCCATGCTGGATTTGCAGGGCGACGGGCCCGGCGGCCGTCTCAACAGCAGCAGTGTGTCCAACCTGGCGGCCGTTGGGGACCTGCTGCACTCGAGCCAGGCTTCCCTGACAGCGGCCTTAGGGCTGCGGCCTGCGCCCGCTGGACGCCTCTCCCAGGGGAGTGGCTCGTCCATTACAGCGGCTGGCATGCGCCTCAGCCAGATGGGTGTCACCACGGACGGTGTCCCTGCCCAGCAACTGCGTATCCCCCTCTCCTTTCAGAACCCTCTCTTCCACATGGCTGCTGATGGGCCAGGCCCCCCAGGGGGCCACGGAGGGGGTGGTGGCCATGCCCCTCCCTCCTCCCATCACCACCATCACCACCATCACCACCACCGAGGTGGAGAGCCCCCCGGGGACACCTTTGCCCCGTTCCATGGCTATAGCAAGAGCGAGGACCTCTCCTCAGGGGTCCCCAAGCCCCCCGCCGCTTCCATCCTTCACAGCCACAGCTACAGTGATGAGTTTGGACCCTCTGGCACCGACTTCACCCGTCGGCAGCTCTCACTCCAGGACAACCTGCAGCACATGCTGTCCCCTCCCCAGATCACTATTGGTCCCCAGAGGCCCGCCCCCTCAGGGCCCGGAGGTGGGAGCGGTGGTGGGGGCAGTGGTGGGGGTGGCGGGGGCCAGCCGCCTCCATTGCAGAGGGGCAAGTCTCAGCAGTTGACGGTCAGCGCTGCCCAGAAACCCCGGCCATCCAGTGGGAATCTGTTGCAGTCACCGGAGCCGAGTTACGGCCCTGCCCGTCCGCGGCAACAAAGCCTCAGCAAAGAGGGCAGCATTGGGGGCAGCGGGGGCAGCGGTGGCGGAGGGGGTGGGGGGCTCAAGCCCTCCATCACCAAGCAGGTACGTGAGGGTGGGAGGAAGGCCAAGTGGGTGAGGGCCAGGGAGGGAAGAAGGAAATGGGGTGGGGAAGTGGGGGCAGAATAGAGTCTGTGTGGTCTGAAGGTACAATTTTCTCACCCCTTCTCATTCATTAAACAAGTGTATGTAGAGTCCCTGCTATGCGCTACGTCCTGTTCTAGGCGCTGTGGATTCAAGGAGATCAACACTAGAGCAGGGGAACAAGGTTGGGACGGTCATCTCCTTTGGCAGCGCTGTCTCCTTCTAAATGCACCCTGCCTTCTCCCACCTTTCCTTTCTATTCACCCCCACCTTGCCCCATCCCAGCATTCTCAGGCGCCATCCACGCTGAACCCCACAATGCCAGCCTCCGAGCGAACGGTGGCCTGGGTCTCCAACATGCCTCACCTGTCAGCTGACATCGAGAGTGCCCACATCGAGCGAGAAGAGTACAAGCTCAAGGAGTACTCTAAATCGATGGATGAGAGCCGGCTGGACAGGGTACGCCGGGCCCCTGACCTTCCCATTACCCACAGGGGAAGCCTCTAGATGCCTCCCAGGGATGCACCCAGGGTCAAGTAATTACGGTAGAAAGAAGAGACAAAGACCTGATCCCCTTCCGTGAGAAGCCTTCAGTGTATCAGGGGAGGCTGTTGACAGTCAGTCTATCGGAAGGCCAACTTCCAGCTTTATTTTGTGGCGTGTCATAGACTGTCTGGGGAGAAAGATTCTATATTAAGGTTTATTTCTGTGTTCTTCCCCAGGGGGGAGCATAAGCCCTGGCTCTTGTGACTACTCGGGAAAGGGGAAGTGGATTTGCCAGCAGTGTGAGCTGATAAATTGGGCAGGGGGCACAGCAGTTACAGTTACACTACAAGCGATGTCCAGCTTACCCAGTCATTGTCCTGTGGGCATAGGGTGACAGAGGGTCGGTGTTGGAAAGTAGCATGACTTGGCCTGTGTGTGGAAAAACCGTCTGGACTCTCAGTTTGGTGATGCCCAGAGCAAAAGACAGCAAGAGCTCAGGGGCACACACAGATGACTTAGCAGAAAGTTCCTTGGGGAAGCTGTTGCTCCAAGGGCTCTGAAGAAGAGGGTAGCTGTAAGATTAGGTTATTGTGAAGAATGTCTGACTCCAACCTGGGTGGAGCAGAGAGAGGTTTCTTGGGGCATGTGGTCTTTGAGTATAAGAAAATGTCGGGACTGATCTAGGTGGACTCGGTGTAGCAAGTTCCATGAGAGAGTCGAGCTCTGATGCATCAAGGTAGCCAGCTCAGGTAATATATAACGTCTCTGCTTTGCATCTAGAATGGGGTTCGTTATGTATGTATTCTCTCTGGAGAATGAGAAAATACTCTCGCAAGTCATTTTTTCTGTTCTATGGCTTGGGTGAGATATTTTTGTTGATGAAGGCTCTAGACTAGTACCGTCCAGTGGAACTTTCTGCAGTAATGGGAAGTGTCCTGTGATTTGCACCGTCCAGCGTGGTAGCCACTGGCCACACGTGGCTGATGCAACCAAGGGACTGAATTTTAAATTTTTTAAAAATTTTAAATAGCCACATGTGGCGAGTGGCTACTGTATCAGATAGCACAGCTCTAGGCTCTAGAGCCAACAGGGCAGATAAAAATGACTCTTCTGTGCCCTTCCAGCCCCAGAATTCCAGGATCATTATCAACAGAGAGGCATTCCTAGATTCTCATCCTCGACTTGTTTGAAGCCCAGACCCCTCCCTGACCCCACATCGCCTCTTCTTATCTGATGTCTTTTCTTCCTGGGTCTCCCTAATGTGCCCTGGTTGGGTTGAAGAGACACCTTAATGTTTAATTTCTGTGCACAGTCCTTCAAGGTGTGTCCGTGAGTCTGTGTGGGTCCTCACGTGTCCAGATTTACATGTGATGGCGGGTCTGTGCTTCTCGGTGTAGGAGCATATGACCTTGGTCCATTTTAAAGGAGCCTTGGCTCCATGGAAGGGCCTTCTCAGAAGCTACTATGTCTGGTATGATGAGCAGGCAGGGAAGGGTCTGGAGAAGCCAGCTGGGATGTCCCTCACCATGCAGTGGCTGCTTGGTAGGCAAGGATGGAGACTGGGTGGTGGGGTCAGGGTGAGGCACCCCTCACAGTGCGGGGTCGTGTGCCCGGCGGGCAGGTGAAGGAGTATGAGGAGGAGATCCACTCACTGAAGGAGCGGCTGCACATGTCCAACCGGAAGCTAGAAGAGTATGAGCGGAGGCTGCTGTCCCAGGAAGAGCAGACCAGCAAAATCTTGATGCAGTATCAGGCCAGACTGGAGCAGAGCGAGAAGAGGCTAAGGCAGCAGCAGGTGGAGAAGGATTCGCAGATCAAGAGCATCATTGGCAGGTGAGGGGCGGCCTGGGGAGGGGTAGCAAGGGAGAACCTGAGGCTGAAGAGAGCCAGTGAGCTCCCCCTTTAGCCTCAAGTCCCAAACTCAGGGTCCCATGAGGAAAGCCCACCACCCCACTCCCAGAGATTGCCACCCATTCACCGGTCACCCGATGGGGAGAAACCTCTTGCTTAGCGCACAAGTGTTCCTCTCCCAAACCCTGATCTCTCTCCTGAGAGATTGACCTTTGAAGCCCTTGGAAAATGTGCTTGTTACCGTCCATTACTATGTGTCTGGCCCCAGCCTAGGCTGCAGCCTCCCACTGGTTATTCTCAACCTAGCCTGTGATGTTCTCCCCAAAGTGAGGCAGAGAGCCCCAGCCAGAGCAGTCCCTGGCTATCCCCATCCTCGGTAAACCCTTTCTCTCCAGCCTTGAAAAGGTGCTCTGTTAGAAAGCGAATGACCCTCCTTTGAGTGGAGTGCGTGCACACTTGCACTGCTCTGCCAAGCCCTGGCCTCCAAAGAAGGTATCCTGGCAAGGTGGTTAGCTGTCCTGGGACCCCACGCCCCACTCAAATCAGGGCCAATCCCACTTTGGTTCACTCTGAATGTATTTTTGAGTAAGATTGATTAGAAGGAGAAAGGCCTGACTTGAAACTTGTTTTCAAACCCTTCTCTAATTGATATCCTCGGCGAGAAATCACCTTGAGAGCCTTCATCAAAGGCAGGGAGATGCGGGGAATGATGATTGTCGACACTGCTCTTGGGCTAGGGGTATCCCAGGGGCTGTACTGGAGATGGCCTGGGTTCGGGGACATGGAATGGGAAATGCAGAAGCTCAGCTACAGAGGGGCAGTGGGAGGGCACCATCCTGAGTGGGAGGACGGAGTGCCGGGGGTGTCTGCGTGGCGGAGGTCTTCGAGGCCCAGAAAGCTGTCCTTAGCACGGGAGAGTCCTTGAGAGGAAGGTTACTGCAGGGTGTCTTTTGGGTCATAATGACGGAAGGATTCGAGGGCAGAGGAGAAGGACTCCCAGGCTTTTCCAGAGAGCTGCAGGGGTTCCCCAGGATCAGGAGTTCCACCGGCAGGCTCCAAGCCCGTGCCCGCCACTAACCCCACTGAAGCCCGTCCCTTCAGGCTGATGCTGGTGGAGGAGGAGCTGCGCCGGGACCACCCCGCCATGCCTGAGCCGCTGCCCGAACCCAAGAAGAGGCTGCTCGACGCTCAGGTGGAAATTACAATGTCATTTATCTTCTCTGTGTCCCATCCCCATCCATCCCACTGTCCTTCGTGCACTCACTGCACCAGCCACCCGGCCCCATCACCATCTGTCTCCCACTGTCCTCCGTTTGTGCTCCCCGGTGACCCCATCTTCATCCCATCGTCTGTGCCTTTGTCACTCCTGGCAGTGTCAGCCCCACCCCTGTGCCTTCCTACCCCGTCTCTCCCGCTCCTCTCTGGGTCTCGGAATCTCCACCAGAACCTCAGTCTCTCTGCCCCCAGACCCCACCCCACCCAGTTCCTGGCACCCCTGCCCTGTCTGTGCCTGCACCTGTTCACCTCGGGAGTTCAGCTTCCTCTGAGCTCATCTTGGGCCAGAAGCGCTAGAGGCTGCAGTTGACTAGACTAGAGCACAGGGCAGGGTGAGTTCCAGTTCCCAGGCTCTGAATGGTCCCCATCACCTCTGTTCTCTTGGCTCCCCAATTTTCCTGTCTCCTGGGCAACTCCCTAATAGCTTCCTCTTCTGACTCTTCAGCTCTTGAAGGCCCCTCTCACCTTGAAAGCTCTCCTTCCCTCAGTATGAAAATCCCTCCCTCTGGTCCTCACACCTGTCTAGCCCTCCAGCTCCCTGCCGCCCTCCCTCTCTCCTCAGCCAGCTTGTAGGACCTCCCTCCTGCACCCTTACCCCTTGCTCACCCCAGTTCTGCTCACTTTCCCACCCATGCTCCTCCTTCCTCTGCTCTGACCGCCAGGCTTCCCCACCACCACCGCCAAGGCTCCTGACCCCGTGACCCCACTCTCTCCCCCTGCAGCTCCTCATCAGGTAATTCTCCTGGTTCCGCTTTGACCACGGGCGGAGGACACAGGGGGAGGTGACTCCGGACCACTGCAGGTTGGTCATGAAGCCCGCTCCCCTCCAACTCTCTGGAGCCTCTCCCCACCCTCACTGCTGCCCTCCACACCTGAGAACCTCCACAGACCCTACCCTCCTGACACCTCCTGCACAGACCCGGCTCCCAAGGCACTGCCCAAAGAGAGCACTCCCTGCTGCTCCCAGAAATGCTCAGTGACACCCCGCCAACACCAAGCATTTTGCCCTGGACAGGCCTGGCACATCCCCAGATCTCTCCTACAAAACCCGCCGCCCAACCTCCTCTCGGTCCTCTCCCTCTGCCTCTCCGGTGTATGTCTGTCACCCCCCATTTCACCAGAGCGTCCTTGGGAGTTGGGACTTTGGGGGTGGGCTTTGTTAAGGGGTGGTGGTGATGGTGGGTTGGGGGACCCTGGCTAGAGGGGCTGTGCTGACTGCAGCAGGTAGGTGGGGGTTTCCCCTTCCTTCCCTAACCTCCGTTCTCCATCCCTCCTTCTACCCCTCACCCGTTTCTCTTCCTCCTCCCTTATATCTGAGTGGAAGGGATCTGTAGCTCCTGTTGGGCCCCAATGGGTGAGAGTTAGGAATGGGCAGCTGACTCAGGAAGACTTTTGGGGGGGCTGAAAAGAATGCTGTTCAGGATGTCAGGATACTAGGCAGGGTGAGTGGAACAAGGAGAAACAAAAAAGGAGCCCTGACAGATGTTAGGGTGCAGACGGGCCCATGTGGCGTGGGAGTTGGAAGTGGGGTGAGCTGTCTTCCTAGATAAGATCATGGGCTCAGTAGCCATGTGGATTTCCAGGCAGAGATGCCGGGAACAGCATGTTAAATAACCTGTCCGTCCTTATCGGAGCTCACCCCCCATCTCCCGCCACCCAGTGGCCTTGCCGGACTACCTAAAACCCAGTAAATGGGAACCTGTCAGCCACTGATACCATTTCTGGGGTGCTTTCTTTTCTGCGGGATTGACCTGCAGTGGGCAGTGGCTCCTCACACTGTAATTTTAACTCTCTGCCTGCCCAGCCTCTCCGTCAAAGTAGTTAGTGATCTGCAAACAGATGCTGCGAGTCACCAGGGGACCTCACCACTTGCAGGACTCCTGCCGCGAATTCTTTTGTAAAATGAATAACGGCGCCCTAATTTATCTACTTTCTAAATTTGGGTCCATGGGGGTGTAGGGGGCATGCCTGTGTTCTGTTGCCAGCAGACAGGCAGAGGGAAGGGAATCTGAGGTTCCCTTCCCTGCTCTCCTGCCACACTCAGGATCCCCTACCATACGTAATTTCCTCCCTTGCTGACTTGGGGAAAGTGTGCAAGATGCTCAGCAAGCTAAGAGGGGAGCTTTGCTTAAGGCTGAGGGTTTGGTGACCTTCTGAGAGGTGAGGTCTTTGATTTGAAAGGGAGAGCCGATCTGGGAGCCTCTACTGGGAATGTTTTGTATCCTATAGAGATATGGTTACGCAGAACCAGGCTGCTAGGCCTAAATGCCCTGTGGCCCAGGAAACAATTTGGATGCGTTTTTTTTTTTTTTTTAACATTTTTTTTAAGTGTATTTATTTATTTTGAGAGAGAGAGAGAGAGCGCACATGCATAATGAGCAGGATGGAGGGGCAGAGAGAGAGGAAAAGAGAGAATCCCAAGCAGGCTCTGCACTGTCAGCGCAGAGTCTGACATGGGTCTCAGTCTCACAGACTGTGAGATCATGATCTGAGCCGAGATCAAGAGGCAAATGCTTAACCAGCTGAGAGCCACCCAGGCACCCCTGGACACTTTCTAAATCACTCTTAGGTATTGGTCCCTCTGCAATTTAGCCATTGACTTAAAAACTAATTCTGTGCCTGTATTTTAAAAAGCCAAATGAGCAACCAGAAGTATAGAACAGGTGGCTTTCTTCTCTCCTAGCGGAGGAACAGCAGCCAGAGCTGCGGGCAGGAGCCAGAAGCCAGGAGCTGGTCCAGGAGCAGGAGGAGGTGATAGAATAGGACCAGGGGTGGGAGGAGGGTCTGATACCCCTCACCCTCTAACTGGGATCCCAGGCAGAGGGATTGAAAGGATCCTGGGGGCGGAAAGGAATGAAGCAGTTCTGCTTCCTGGGGATGCGGAGATTGTGGCATGCTGTGCCTCTGCAGAAGCTCCCAGTCATTTCTGCCCTTAGCACGAGAGAGAAGCAGCCCTCCCACGATGTTTCTACCATCCCACATGACTTCCCTGAATCCCCCTTCCCCCCCCCCCGCCCCCCGTCCCCCGCCCCAGCCCAGTACAGTTAAACCTCTCTAATTTGGAGTGTTATATTGGGAAGATGGCCACTCTGAATAAGTGACAAAACTGAATAACAGTGTCTAACATTTAATGAAATGCATGTCTTCGAAATACGTACAGTAAGTAGAACTTGGTGAACAAGGCTTTTCCACTCCAGGCCCTCAGGGAGCATGCGTTAATGAATAGATAGGATTCAGAAGTCTGTTTGCTTGTACCCTCCTACAGACACGTTTCCACTATTAATGTGCTTAGCACGCCCTTTCTTCATAGATAAAGGAAAACTCAAGCCCAGTTTTTGTTCAAATTATGAAAAAATTCCAAATCCATGGGGGTCTGGATTAATGAGGTTTTGCTGTACTGCCTCCCCTTGTTCCCTCAATACAAAGTTCCTACCTCGGATTGGGGGTGGGCTGGGAGGGGGTTCCAAGAGGAGGAGGGAGGCTGGGTAGGGGGAAGATGCAAGGGTTTAGGTTGGGGGTGAGGTAGGAACTTGTTTCTTTTGACTGGTTTCCCGGTATGACTCCCTGGGTTGGAAGGCCCATTAGGAGTCTGGGGTGAGATTCCCTTCTCCCTGATCCCAGAAGATGTAACTTCTACTGCAGGTGAGAAACACAATAGGAGGACGGGGGTGGGGGGTTGTCTTGGGGGAAGGTGGGAGGACATGATTTATGGAATGGGCTGGCTATGGGGGAGGCTGGCTAAGGGGGCTGACACCCAGGCCCCCGCGAAGCGTCTCAATAAGTCCGCGCTCTCCTCTTTGGTGTCTTGCAGGAGAGGCAGCTTCCCCCCTTGGGTCCAACAAACCCGCGTGTGACGCTGGCCCCACCTTGGAACGGCCTGGCCCCCCCAGCACCGCCCCCCCCACCCCGGCTGCAGATCACCGAGAACGGCGAGTTCCGAAACACCGCAGACCACTAGCCCACCCAGCATCACAGACCTTCTTCTCCTTCCCCATGCACCCCACCCTGGAACAGCACCCACCACCAGGACTGGATATCGCCGAGGGACAGCGGGATTGCCTCCCTGAATGCCTCCTTGGGGGGCATCAATCCCCCACCCCCACCGCACCATTTCCAGGGGGGAGAGTGGGGACCCTTAGCTGTCCCCTTTTCCTTCCTGTTGGGGTGCTGCCCCCTGTGACCCCCAGGGACCCTTGCCCCAGGACACCACCTACCCCACACAGACCCCTTCACTCCGGGGTGCTATCCCCATCCTCTGCCTCATCGTTCCCCTGAGCACTGGGGGACAGACCCTCGCCCCCACCCTGGGGGTGTGGCACCTCCAAACTTTCAACTTCAGGGTGATTTTTTAGCAGTAACCAGAGCTGACAATCTAACTCCCCTCCACCGCCCCATTTTGGCCTCCCCTGTCCCCCTTGTTATGGGGAGGGGACCCCAGGTGAGGGGGCCCTATTACCCCTTGATTTCTCAGGAGCGTCTGGGGGGGCTCAGCACGCACAAACTCCTTCTCCTCCTACTACTCTTAAATTTACTCCCTCCCCACCCAGAACCCAGATGGGGTGGAGGGGCCACCGGGGCAGGGAGGGGGCGGCAAGGGGGGAATGGGAGTCATCTCCCCTTCCTCCCACACCTGATCTGCTCTTGGCTGGTCCCAGAGCGGGGTGAGGGGGCTTATGCCCCCCCCTCCCCCAGTGTGTTGGGTGGGGTGGAATTGAGGTTAGGGTGAGGGGTTAGGGTCTAGGAGGGTGTGTATGTTAGGGAGGACAGACTAGTTGATCTGCCCTACCCTGACACACACAGCCCCCCTTGTCCCTCCCCCTCTCTCTTCTTGGTCTCTACTCCCAGGGGGAGGGGGGAACTTACTCTAGGAAAAGCCATGTCTCTCTCCCCCAGGGTGGGGGGACCTGTGTTGGAGGAGGGGTGTTGGGGGCCCCCTTCCATGACTCTGTCCCCCCCCCGGGGGAGGTAGGACAGGGCTGGGCTTCCCTCTCATCCTCCCCCCTCCCCAATCTCCCTCCACCTCCCTCCCTCCCGCCAGCTCCACAATTTTTCGGTGTTTCTCTGTACATAGCTCTCTGGCGGGATAGGGGAGGTAGGATGGATGGGGTTTAGGGTGGGTAGGTCATGGGAGGGGAGAAGCCCCTCCTTGGCACCCCCTCTTCCCTGACTGCTGTCCCCTACCCAGCCTTGCCCCCTCATCCCTTCTTGCGTTTGGTATTGAGACTCTTTCCAGACTTCACCCTTCTTTCTTTTGTATGGACAGTTCCCCTTCAGTCCCATCTCCCTACACACATACACCCAGCCGGGGCCAAATTTATACTTATATAAAAGTTGTAAATATGTGAAATTTTATCCCTGTGCCCTCTCCTTGCTTTCCCAACCTCAGACCCTACCCCTGGATCCTCTTTCCTCTTCTCTTTGGCTGTTGTAATTATCTGGGGTTTGTACTGTACATATCGGGGGTGTGTGTGTGTGGGCTGGGGGCAACCCCTCTGTACAGAGCTTCCTGGCCCCCTCCCCCCCCACGCGTCCCTCCCCCTCCACCACCCTAAGGGTAGGGAGATGCTCTTCCTACTTGTTTTATTTTGTTTTCTCGTTCTCCCTCCCCACCCTGTCCCACCCCACTCCCAGCCTTCTCTGTCCTTCACCACTATCCCTTTTTCTCCACTCCCAGCCCCATTTCCTTTTTTTCTGGAGTGTGTGGTGAAACAGAAAAATCATGTTTAATAAACGGAGATTGTTCTTTTATCGCTGTACTGATTTTCCTAAGCTGCGACTTCCAGACAGACCAGCAAGTGACGGGATCTGCTTTTTCATAGGAAGGTGACCTGCTGGAAGAAACTATATCCCTGCGTGATGCCACGGTATTCCCCAGAATCTCTCTCCCACCCAGCGATGAGACTACTGTGTTTTTGAGCAGGGGGTTTGCACTGGCCAAGCTTACCCAATCTAGGTCTCCTCTGCACTGCTCCACTTAACCCGAAGGAGTAAAGAGGCCAAGGAACAGGAACAGTATCTGATAAATTCCAAGTTATGTTACACACACACACACACACACACACACACACACACGTTTAGTGATCACCTAGAAATAAGGTTTATTTAATTGCTGGTTAAAATGCTACCGTACGGAATGGAGGAAAGAACTTGGTGCCTCAGCAAATCTGAGTTCCAATCCCAGACCCGTCACTTGGCAGCCTCGGTTTCCCCCAAGAAAACTGAGGATCGCGACATCTATCTTCCAGGGCTGGGGGAGGATACAAGGAGATGTGTGGACAGTACGTGGCCCGCACAGTAGGTACCGAATTAAACTCGCCTTCTCAGCACCTACCGGGGGACGGGCGCTACATTTAATCACCCTACGACTTTTGAGTCTCCCCCCTCCCTCCGAGCTGTGCTCTCCGGAGGTCTGGCTTGCGGTCCTCCCCCAGTAGAGGCCACCCCATCCGCAGCCGCGTAGGGGCCAGCGACCTCCTGCTAGCCCCGCCTTCTCGCCCGCGCAACCAATCAACACGAGGCTTTTAGGCCACTGCCCTCCGATTGGCTACGGCTCTGGCACCGCCCACCACCCGGCGTTGGCGTCCGGCGGGAAGGCGGTGGCTTCCGGCCTGGGACTGCGAGGTGGCCGCAAAGGCACTGTGGTCCAGAGCCGCGTGTGTACCGGCGGGGGCGTGGCGGCGGGAAGGGCCTCTCGGCCGTCACTCAAGGTCTCCCGGTGGCCGCGGCTTCCCGGGAGCCGGGCTCTCAGGGCACCGTGAGAAGGAGCGCAGCGGAGGGCAGGAGCCGTCGGGGGCCGGCGAGGTCAGGCGCGTGGCTGGAAGGACCTCCTCATCCTCCTTCACAGGCCCTGGAAGTTAAACCCCGGTTGGTCTTTTGCTGTGGTTGTTTAGTTCTTATTTCCTTGGTGGGGGAGTGCGCGGGATTGATCTGCGGAAATCGCCACTGACTGCAAAGTTTCCACATGTTGGGTTGGGGAGGCGAGTGCTGTGTGAGGAGACGTGGTTCCCCTTACCCAGAGCTTCTGTGACCCCCGTCTCTTTCCTCCACAGCCTTCGTCCCGCGTGGGCTCCGCCCCCAGCCCCTCATCTCCCGTATTCGATCCTCTGGGATCTCTCTTTCTGAGGAGGCCATATGGATACCTCGACGCCTTTGCCTCCCGTCCCCCCCTCCCCGATCTGCAACCCAGCCCCGCGGACGATCCAGATCGAGTTCCCGCAGCATAGCTCCCTGCTGCTGGAAGCCCTGAACCGCCACAGGCTAGAGGGCAAGTTCTGTGATGTGTCCCTCTTGGTGCAGGGCCGGGAACTTAGGGCTCACAAAGCAGTATTGGCTGCTGCCTCTCCTTACTTCCATGACAAACTTCTTCTGGGGGATGCGCCACGTCTCACTCTGCCCAGCGTCATTGAAGCCGATGCCTTCGAGGGGCTGCTCCAGCTCATTTATTCCGGGCGCCTCCGTCTGCCACTGGATGCTCTCCCTGCCCACCTCCTCGTGGCCAGTGGCCTGCAGATGTGGCAAGTAGTAGATCAGTGCTCAGAGATTCTTAGAGAACTAGAAAACTCAGGTGGTGGAATTTCAGCCCGGGGGGCGACCTCTTACCACACACTTCCTTCCACCACATCCTCTCCAGGAGGCTGGTGCATTCGCTCTTCCCCTTTCCAGACCCCAGTTCAGTCTTCCACTTCTACCGAGAGCCCCGTTTTAGGGGAGGGGAGCGAACTGGGCGATGTGTTACAGATTCAAGTTGAGGAAGAGGAGGAGGAGGAGGAGGAAGAAGAGGAGGAGGAGGAGGAGGACCAGGCATCAACAGCACCCTCCCAGACTCCTCAGCCCCCGAGAGTATCAGGGAGTTTTCCCTGCCCTCATGGATCTCACTCACTGCCCGTATCCACTACGCCCCGCAGGGTTCCAGAGGGCGAGAGTGCACCCCTCGAGCCTCCTGCCCCTCATACTGCACTACCCCCCAAAGTCTTCTACATTAAGCAGGAGCCCTCTGAGCCTAAAGAAGAGATATCAACAGGTGGAACTCAATCTGGAGGAGCAAAGGAGGAGACCAAAGTGTTTCCTGGAGGAGACGCTGAAGGGAATGGAGAGCTGGGGTTCTTGCTGCCCTCGGGAGCAGGGGCGACATATGGAGGAGGAGGAGGAGGGGGTCCATCCTGGAAACCAGTGGATCTTCATGGGAATGAAATCCTCTCAGGGGGTGGGGGACCTGGGGGGGCAGGACAGGCTGTGCATGGGCCTGTGAAGTTAGGAGGTACACCCCCCGCAGATGGAAAACGCTTTGGTTGCTTGTGTGGGAAGCGGTTTGCAGTGAAGCCAAAGCGTGACCGTCACATCATGCTGACCTTCAGCCTTCGGCCCTTTGGCTGTGGCGTCTGCAATAAGCGCTTCAAGCTGAAGCACCATCTGACGGAGCACATGAAGACCCACGCTGGAGCCCTGCATGCCTGCCCCCATTGCGGCCGTCGGTTCCGAGTCCATGCCTGTTTCCTTCGCCATCGGGACCTGTGCAAGGGCCAGGGCTGGGCCACTGCTCACTGGACTTACAACTGACTGCTGAGGCCATGCGCTAATTTCTAGTGCAGGAGAGCCACTGCTGCTGATGGACACTTTCCCCTCACCACCATTGCACCCCACTCTCGGATCTTGAAATCATGCCAAGAGAATAGATATATCTTGGACATCTTGTTCTTAAGTGTGGGCGTCGACCTGTCAGATTCGGGAATTCAGTTTTCTCATCTCAAGGTTTGCTAACCACCCCATCAGAAGGTGGTGTATAGGGCATACATAATTTGATCACTTGCCCATAATAGACCTTTCATACAGTAAACCAGATTTCAGATTAAGAGTTTGCTGAGAAAAGAGAGCAAAAAGACGTGACGATTAAATGTTTGGTCTCCACGAGGAGTTAAAGGAGCTGGTCTCCACGTAGGGATGGTCTCCACGTAGGGATGTTTGATTCTAAGGTCTAGTGATTCCAAAACTAATAAGCTCTGTGTTTTCGCCCTTGTCATTGCTGAAATGATTTAGGTAGAGTTCTTTTTATGTGCTTTCTTTTGTTAGATCTTTCCAGAAGCTCCTCAGATCATAACTTGCTCTCTCACCTTCCCAACACTTCTATTTTTAATGTGGTAGTTGAGCACTTTAACAAACTTGAGCATTCCAGGTGTCATTCCTAGAACCCTCTTTTTAACAGAGGGTATTCCCTCAACAGTCTGTGCCTCTTGTTTACCTGTGTCCACCACTGATCACCCATATATTGATCACAGTGATTGGAATGTGACCAGTGAACTCAGGAGGTGGCCACCGACCTAAAATGCTCTCAGGGTAGCACCACTGTTTTGAACAAGTGTCTGTGGTCAGAGGCTGAGACAGCGCATACAGAAGGCTGGAGAGTAACTGCACAGTAGGACCACACGCTCTTCCTTTCCATCCCACTCACACGATAGCCCCTTGAGAGAGAGAAGAGAGAAGAGTAGATACTGGAATGGGGAGATTTTCACAGTTACTTAATTTCTTCAAATAAACTTTGCCCTGAAATCTAAGCTGACAATGGACTGGATTGAGTAATTTATTGGGAGAGACAGCATGAAAACAGTTGCAAAAACTTGAATGTGTTCCTTATGCAGCAGGGCTATGTTGATGGGGGAAGAATGGGATGGTTTCACATTGGTGCAGAGATCATTGTCCTCGACCTCAGTGGGCCAGGTTCTAGGCCTTGACCTGCCACTGAATGATCTCTAGTAAGTTCCCTTATCTTTCAGAGTGTGAACTGGTCATTTTTGTTTTTTGTAAGGTGGTATATATCTCCTAACTGGTTCCCTGTCTTCTTACTTTTGAAGGTGTTGGTTCACATGATCTTTACCTGTACTCTCCCCTGACTTTTTGTATCATCGATAACATTTGGTTGTTTGGTTTGTTCTACATTTAGTGCATAGCACTGTGCTAGACCCTGATACCCTGACCTCCAAAAGTTCACAGCTACCACCAAAGCTAGACAAAAATGACAATGTAGTATGACACATCCATCAAAGGGGGCAGTGCAGGCTACTGTAGTGGCATAAAGGAAGCTGAGAGAAGACCTCTTGCAGATGAGCAGAGGTTTCACAAAGATCACTCTGTACCAGAGTATAGTGACGGTGTGGGTGGCTGCAATGATGTTGAAACGGTGAACGTGAATTGAAGTTAGAACAGTAGGGCCAGGATTGATGGCTTTCCCCAAGGCATGTTCCTTAAAATCTTACTGGGTATGGCACCCAGAAGAGGCTGAAAAATGTGACTTTATGGCTGAGAAGGTGAATTCGAGCAGTGATCTGTCAGCCCCTCTAAAGAGCCACGCCATGGTACCATCCCCATGGTAAGGACTGTGAATACATTGGGAAGGGGGTCAGGGAGAGGGCTACCAATCTTGGATCAGTTACAATCCCACCCACCTGCCATTCTTTTGGCACACATTCTGTAGGTGACTACAGACATACCTCAGCGGTATCACACGTTCGGTTCCAGACCACTGCAACGGAGCAAGTCAGATGAAATTTTTGGCTTCTCAGTGCATATAACAGTTATGTTTTTATGGTAACCTGTTAAGTGTGCAGTAGCATGAGGTCTAAAAAAATGTACATACCTTTAAAAAAATACTTTATTGCTAAAAAATGCTAATGATCATCTGAATTTTCAATAAGTGGTAATTGCTGATCACAGACCACCATAACAAATATATTAATAATGAAAAAGTTTAAATATTGCAAGATTTACCAAAATGTGATGCAGAGACCCAAAGCGAGCAAATACTGTTGGAAAAATGGTGCCGATAGACTTGCTCCAGACCTTTAATTGCAGGCTTTCAACAGAATTGCTACAGACCTCAAGTTTGTAAAAAAAACCTTTAGTTTGTGCAGTATCCACAAAGTGCAATAAAGTGGAGCGCAATAAAATGAGGCACACCTGTGTATCTATTGAGCAGGATCCTTTGGTTGCAAGCAAGGGAAGCTGGCTCTGACTAACCTTATTAAAACAGAAATCTGGAAGTATGTGGGGTGGCTCCTGGAATGGAAGGAAGGGCTCAAGGACCAGCCTTTGGAAGGATAAGACCTGGATAAGGATAAGCCCTGGGCGTTCAGGGAGCAGGAATTCCTGGAGGATTTTTGTAGGTCGTATGTTTTGGGATGATCCAAGAATTCTTTTATCTTTTATTTTTTAATATCTTCGAAGGAGAGAAAGAGAGCGGGGGAGGGGCAGAGAGAGGGAGACACAGAATCCAAAGCAGGCTCCAAGCTCTGAGATGTCAGCACAGAGCCCGACCTGGGGCTCGAACCCACCAGCTGTGAGATCATGACCTGAAGTCAGATGCTCAACTAACTGAGTCACCAGGGCACCCCAATCTAGTCCTTATTTCTTGTGTTACTTATCTCAAGATAAAAATTCCCGGAAGAGAACTCTGAGCCTCAGGTCCACCCTCTGGCCAGAGCACCCTGAACATATGTTCCATCAAGGCAACAAAGTGGGCATGTGCAATCCTCAAGGGGAAATTGAGGTACTGGAATAAGAGTGGGGAATGGTGCTAGTCAGCCCAGGGGAACAGAGGCCCACCCCAGGTAATCTTCACCTGTTGCCCATCTTGGGATCCTTAAGGTGTCAGATACCCCTGGCAGTTAATAGGTATTCAAGAAATGGTGAATCTGCCCAACTTCCACCTCTGCCCTCTGAACTTACGGCAGAATTGCTTCCTCCCTCTCCTCAGTCCCCATAGAACTTTGTTATTACTACTGCAAGCAAATTAAAATGCCATCTTAGAGTTTTATCGTTTTTAAGTCATTAGGAATTACACAAAAAACAAGTTCCATAACAAAAGATCTGGATGTAGACCCCTCGCCGTGCACGTGGAGCAGCCTTCCTCGGTCTCCTATGTAAATGGACTCCCTGGCCTAGCGTCTCAGTCCCTGGCACCCAGGATCGCGGGCCCAAGCCTACAAGGGGTTGCACAGAAGCTTCCACCAGGCCACAAGTGACAGCATGGCAACCATCCCTCCAGCAGCTCACTCACTCGTGGCCACCCACGACTATTACCAGCGCCACCTGGGTTCCACTTCCAGTAACAGCTTCTGTGGAATTGCCCAGTGTACTGGGGAAGCCATCCCTCACCACCCCTGTCTCCCCAGGGCCGACCTGGTGGGCACGCTTCTTTGGGAAGCCCCCTCTCCCAAAGTAGTTCATGGCTAACAGTGTTGGAGTCCCCAGCACGCTTGGAATCTCCCCCAGGCCTCCAATGGCACGATCACCTGTGACTTGACTCTGGAAGCCATGAAGAAGCAGCCTGGTGGCCAGCCTGGCAGAGCCAACACCAGGCCCCAATCCTGAGTGGCCACCACCAGGAGGTGCTAGGCTCTTCAGAACCCCTTCCCTCCCCTTAGGCTAGACAGGCTGCCTCAAGCAGAAGTGATTGGTTTCTTTTACAACAAAACAGCAAAACACCAAAAAGGAAGTTGACAGAACCCCAGTCTTTACTATCCAAGCCACAGGCAAGCCTTCCTTACACCCTGTAACCATGCGCCTTGCACCAAGTGGAAAATAAACTCCAAGCAGCCTTGGAATTTAGATCTAAGCATTTAGATTTAAGTGTTTAAAGATTTAAAACTTAAAAGCCTACTTCTCTGCCTCTGTCCATTCCTCCATGTAGTGGAAGAGGTGTCCCTACTACTGTCCAAGGCTAGCCCCCTTCCCAGAGCCCTTGCTCTTTTAATTGTCCCCTCTGTCCAGTTATCTTCACTCTCTGTCTGGAGTTCCTCATTAGCATTTAATCGTGCTTGCAGGTTTGTAAGAATTAATACATGTAAAGTGCTTACAACAATGCCTTGCACTCGGTAAACTCAATAGATGTTAGCTGTTATTATGAGTGAGAACATTAGTTCCCCACACCTTTACCAGGATCAGTGCTCTCAGGGAAGGGTCACATATATAAAGGGAAAGTATTTTCAACTGAGGGGGAAATGAAACATTACGGTACTCAGTAAGGATTAGATGTGAACATTATTTTTTACCTTTCTCATAAAGGTGAGAGTTCTTCAGGGTTCTCTTCGCCCTCTTCCACCTTTATATATTCCTGGGTGATTTTTATCCACTTTTCTGAGTTAAACCACTTAAATACTGATGACGCTTAATTTTATATCTCCAATTTTCCTGACCCCCAGACCCACTTAGATTTCCTTCTTTCCTTCCTTCAGCAACAAGGCCTGCTGTGTACCTGGCACTGATGAGAAGGGCAGGATTATCACCTTGAGAGGCAGATGTTTAAACCAGCTATGTAGGTACTTCATAGACCTCTCAAGCTCAGCATGCCTAAAATACTCTACCCCAGCTCAAGTCAGCTGCTCCATTGTTTCCGGGTTTAGTAAAAGCTCCCCCATCCACTTAAATGCACAAGACTGAGACCTGGAAGTGTTCCTGGGCACCTGTCTCACCTCCCATATCTGTCCTACCAATGCCATCCCCTGAATGTTTCAAATCGATGCATTCTTTTACTGTTACTGCAACCTCCTGTCTTGTCTCGCTTCTCTCTACATCTCCACACACACTATGGCCACAGTGTTCTCGCTAAAGCATAAAGTACTGTTTCGCCAGCTCTCCAGCTTAAACCTCCTGCTCTTTGATGGAGTCCAAATGATCTCCCTATTACTGCACTCTTGCCGTTCATGTCTCCCCCGGGCCTCTGCTTTTTCTGCTCATCGTGCTCATCTCTCTGCCTAGAATAGTTACCTACCTGGAAACAGTCTTCAGTGGGCTAATTCCCTCTCTCTTCAGTTATCAGCTGACACATCACTTTCTTTAGAAATCTGACCATGAGGCCCAGGTGGGACTGCTGCTGCGTGTTCTACTAGCTCTTATTTCACCTTGTCATGAAACTTTCCTGGCATTTCCTTTTCAGTAAGTATATGCCAATTATCCACTATTACCCATTATATGTGGGTACTATTTTAGGCATGATGGACAGTGCTTGCCCTCATAAGATTACATTTCAGTGCTCTAAAGGAAAATGAACCGGTAATAAGGGGGAGTGTGCCACAAAAGGAAGGCCTACTGTACACATTGATCTCGTATTCCAAAGGAGAGGAAAGACCCAGACAAGCAAAGCAGGGCAGGGGAAATGGTTCTAGTACAGTGTTCAGCAGATGCAAAGGCCAAGAGAGAGAACGAGGTTGGTATGTGTGACAAGGAAACCAGTGGACTTGGGGAGGAATGAGATGTCTTAGTCTGTTGGGTCTGCCATAATAATACCACAGACTAAGTGACTTATAGGCAACAGAAATGTACTTCTCACTGTTCTGTAGGCTGGTAAGTCCAAGATCAAGTGCCAGCAGACTCTGTCTGAGGACCTGCTTCCTGGTTCATAGATGGTCATCTTCCCATGTCCTCATGTGGTGGAAAGAGAAAGGAAGTTCTCTATAAGGGCACTGCCTTCATGACCTAATCGCCTCCCAAAAGCCATACCTTCTAATGCGATCACAGTGGGGGGTTAGGATTTCAGTGCATGAACTTTTGGGGAACACAAACGTTCGGTCCATTGCAGATGTGGTTGAAGAGGTGGGCTGGGACTGGGTTATATGGAGCCTTTCAGATCACGTTAAGGAATTTGGATTGTATTTGAAATGCAATGGGAAGGCAATAAAGAGTTTAAAGTAGAGGAGCAATGGCCTTTTAACATTTTAAAGAGATTCCTCCAGCTACAGAGGGCATATTGGATCATTAGGGGCAAGAGTGGAAGCAGGGAGACCAATTAGACTATTTCAGCAGCACAGACAAGAGGTGGATAAAAACAGCAGGTATGGAGAGAAGTAGATGGATTAAAAGCTATTATTACATTTGGAAGTAGGACCAACGCAAGAACATTCTAACAGATTAATATAGAGATTGTGGGAAAGTAAAAAATCAAGGAAGACCCCTAGAGTTTTGTCTTGATTAATTGAATTAGGCCATTTAATGAGTGGAAGACAGGAGTAGAAGGACTTGGGAGTGGATCAAGGGTTTTATCTGAATGGCTAGAAGCAGCTGGCTGTACTTGTCCAATGTTCTTCTAGACCGGGGGTTGGCAAACTTATGCTATAAAGGATCAGATAGTAAATATTAGGCTTTGCATGCCAAGAAGCAAAATCAAGGATATTATATAAGTACATGGAAATTAAAGAAAACAAATTGCCACAGGTTTTTTTTCCTGACAGAACTCAAAGTATAATGATTGAGTACATTTTTTTTTTTTTTTTTTTTTTTGGTAATACAGGTCTACTGCTTTAACTGGGGTACAAAGTTAGTGTTCCCTGTCATCAGAATCAGTTGCAAATGTTCATTTGCTAATGCTGATCTGTAATGAGATTTTACATATTTCATCTCTGAAAATGTCTTCACACAGATAGTACCGCCAACTACTGATATTAATCCAAGAGCATGTAATTTTAATTGAGCATATTCATCACCTGAAAGGCATTTATAGAATTCTATTATATTCTTCTCCTGATACTTGCCTTTTATCATGTCATTACATCTTGGATTAGTCACATCCAAATGAAGATTAGGTGGAAACTCCTCAATTGCACAATTAAATGAAATATAGAAATTTTCTTTGCACTTGCATTGAGGTTTGAAAAACACTGCTGGAACTGTGGTTCAAGCTCAGAAATAATATATGCTGCAAATCTGTGTGGGAATGGAGATCTTGCTGTTTGTTGTAACTTCTAATAGTGCAGGAAGTGTATATAGCAGCTTGACATTACCCGAGATTCAACAACTTTGATGACTTTGCTGCAGTATATGTTACTGTTTCATGGATACTGAGTTTCAGTTTGGGGAGATGGAAAGAAGTTCTGCAGATAGAAGGTGGCAATTGTACAGCACTGTAAACATACTTATTGCTCCTGACTGTACACTTGAAAACGATTTGGGGGCACCTGGGTGGCTCAGTCCGTTAAGTGTGTTACTCTTGATCTCAGCTCAGACCTTGGTCTCAGGGTCATGAGTTCAAGCCCCACATTTGGCTCCATGCTGGGTGTGAAGCCTACTTAAAAAAAGAAAAAGAAAATGGTTTAAATGGTCCATTTTATGTTACATGTATTTTACCACAATTAAAAAAAAATGAATGAACCACGAATGAATTAATGGATCTAGGCATTGGGCATCAGTGCAAACACCACAAAAAAGAAACAGCCAGACCATATGTGCCTCTATGGAAAACCACCACCACCACCTATGAATTAGTCTGGCCCCAAATATTGAACGTGGATGTGATCAAGCCTCAAAATATTAACTACAAATTCGCAGAAAATGCAGAGGGCAGGGGAACATGTTAAACCACACCACAATGATGTAGTCAGCAAAACTGAGACTGCAAGGAATTCTAAGAAAAAAACACCCCATTTTTTTCACAAGAAAAACTGCAAAGGGACAAGGGGGAAGGAGGGAAACCTGTAGTTTAAAAGATGTTATGTCTTGGGGGCACCTAGGTGGTCAGTCAGTTGAGCATCTGCCTCTTGATTTTGACTCAGGTCAAGATCTCATAATTTGTGAATTCAAGCCCTGCAACAGGCTCTGTGCTGACAGCACGGAGCCTGCTTGGGATTCTCTCTCTCTCTCTCTCTCTCTCTCTCTCTCTCTCTCTCTCTCTCTTTCCCTCTTTCTCTGTCCGTCTCCTGATTTCTCTCTCTCTCTCAAAATAAATAAACTTAAAAAATTTTAATGCAACAAATTCATGTTTAAACAAAATTTTTATGCTTTTTACATTTATTTTTTTAGTAATCTCTACACCGAACGAAGGGCTCAAACTCATGACCCCAAGATTAAGAGTCACACACTTCACCAAATGAGCCAGCCAGGTGCCCCCTAAAAGATTTTAAAAGACATATTATTAAGCAATCATAATGTGAGAATCTTATTTGGATCATAGTTTTTGTATTTGTTCCCTTTTTCCTTTTAAAAAAATTTTTTTATTTAAATTCTAGTTACTTAACATACAGTGCAATATTGGTTTCAAGAGTAGAATTCAGTGGTCCATCACTTATATACAACACCCAGTGTTCATCACAACAGTGCCTTCCTTATTTTAACTATCACCCATCTAGCCCATCCCCACTCACCTCCCTCCATCAACCCTCAGTTTGTTCTCTAAGAGACTTTTATGGTTTTTTTTTTAAATGTTTATTTATTTTTGAGAGAGAGACACACACACAGAGTACGAGCAAGGGAGAGGAAGAGACAGAGGGAGACACAGAATCCAAAGCAGGCTCCAGGCTCTGAGCTGTCAGCACAGAGACCTACGTGGGGCTTGAACCCAAAAACCATGAATCATGACCTGAGCCAAAGTCAGACGTTCAACCAACTCAACCACCCAGGCACCCCTATAAGCCAGTTTTATTTTTTTAAAGATTGAGAAATAAATTGGGGAATTGCTAAACACTTTAAGGATGTCTAATCAGAAATTTTATATTACAAACACAATTCTGGTTTGTGTGCTGGTCCAAGTTAATAAAACTTTGTGCTTGACTCTTAAAACCATCAATTGCTCAATGTATTGATGTAGAAAGATCTCCAGTATATTTTGTTGGATGAAAGAAAGCAAAGTGTAATATCCTATGTTTTGTATGAGACAGTGAGGGTGGGGAGGAAATAAGAAAGGTGTATTTGCTTATATTTGCAAAGCGAAGCACTACTAGAATAAATAAGAAAACAGTAAATATGGGAAAGAAGTTGAGGTAAAGATAGAAACATGACTACGTGGGGGCGCCGGGGTGGCTCAGTTGGTTGAGTGTCTGACTTCTGCTCAGGTCATGATCTTGCGATCTGTGAGTTCGAGCCTTGCATCGTGGCTCTGTGCTGACAGCTCAGAGCCTGGAGCCTGCTTCAGATTCTGTCTCCCTCTCTCTGCCCCTCCCCCGCTCATGCTCTGTCTCTCTCTCTCTGTCAAAAATAAATAAACATTAAAAAAAAATTAAAAAAAAAGAAACAAGGCTACATGTACTTGACTCCTCTATGTGTACTTTGAATCATGTAATTCCACTACATAATCAAAAAATAAGAGATTTTAGAAATTCTTTTGAGAATAAATGAATTAAACCATATTAACTTGGCAACATAATCACAGAGAGAATGAGTTCTAAAGACTACAACCTTAAGGGGATGTACTCTAAAGACAAAAAAACCTCCAGCTATAATTTTAAACTTTATTTATTTTAAAATATTTTAATGTACTTTAAAAAATTATTTTAAGTAGGCTCCGCGCCCAACGTGGGGCTTGAACTCACAGCCCTGAGATTAAGAGAGGCATGCTCTATTGACTGAACCAGCCAGGCACTCCTGTTTTTAAACTTTAAATGCTTAAATATTAAATTCTCTTAAAAAATTTTTGAGAGAGAGAGAGAGTGAGAGAGTACGAGCAGGGGAGAGGGGCAAAGGGAGAGGGAGAGAATCTTAAGCAGGCTCCATGCCCAGGGTGGAGATGGATGTCAGTGCAGAACCCCATGCGGGGCTCGATCTCACAACCATGAGATCATGACCTGATGCGAAAGCAAAAGTCGGCTGCTCAACCGACTGAGCCACCCAGGTGCCCCTAAACTCTCTTAAAATGTAAACTTTTCTCAGAAGTTCTATTGTTTGTAGTATTACCAGTAATAGAACTTTGAAAATATAGTATTTTCTTATAAATAGGTTAAAGGACACAAGAAATTATATTAATGTAAGAAATCAGAATTCTTAGGACAAGAGAAAAGATATGTAACCGAAGGAATGAAGTGAAAACATACCAATGTGAAAAATGAAAACTCAGTATGAATTCATGAGTTTTGAAATATGTATTTTTCTGTTTCTGTCCATGGAAATGGGTTAGAAGCAATGAGCAGCCCTAGTGCCCATGTTATGATCTCTAATACCATCCCCCATTCAAACAAAGCATGGCCTTGGACAGCATGGGGAATATAGTAAATACTAGTGTAGCAGCTTTGTATGGGGACAGATGGGAATAGACGTATTGTGGTGACCGTTTCGTACTGTATATACATATTGAATCACTATGTTGTACACTTGAATACAATATTATATGTCAACTATTCTTCAATTAAAAAAAATTTTTAAAGACTAACAGTGAAAAATAAGACAAACAAAATGAAAGTATGGTTTCTTTAGGAAACTGCTGATTCCAGGTCTAAAACAGGCATTTTTCAAGGTGTGCCTGGGACATGTTTTTGTGTTAAGAACAAGAAAGCTGGACACAGGAGCCCATGTGAAGGTGTCCCCACTGAACAAAGTTATGACATTCTGAACAACTAAAAGAATAACGGCTGTGGCACCTGGGTGGCTCAGTTGGTTGGGTGTCTGACTTCAGCTCGGGTCATGATCTCACGGTTTGTGAGTTGGAGCCCTGCCTCTGGTTCACTGCTGTTAGTGCAGAGCCGGCTTTGGGTCATCTGTCCCCCTCTCTCTCTGCCCCTACCTCACTGGCTCTCTCTCTCTCTCTCTCAAAAATAAACATAGAAAAATACTAATTGTATTGAACACACTGAATCAATGAAAATTCATTATTTTATAACAATACCCAAAATGAGAGTAGTCAAGGAGGCTCATTTATTATCATTTAAGGCAGCTATATTTTTTTTTAATTTTTAATGTTTGTTTATTTTTGAGAGAGAGAGCCAGAGCATGAGCAGGGAAGCGGCAGAGAGAGAGGGAGATACAGAATTCAAAGCAGGCTCCAGGCTCTGAGCTGTCAGCACAGAGCCCGACGCGGGGCTTGAACGCACAAACCGTGAGATCATGACCTGAGCCAAAGTTGGACGCTTAACCGACTGAGCCACCCAGGCCACCCAGGTGCCCCTAAGGCAGCTATTAGAACAACTTGGGGCACCTGGGTGGCTCAGTCGGTTAAGCGTCCAACTTTGGCTCAGGTCATGATCTCACGGTTTGTGCGTTCAAGCCCCGAGTCGGGCTCTGTGCTGACAGCTCAGAGCCTGGAGCCTGCCTTGGATTCTGTGTCTCCTTCTCTCTCTGAACCCCCCTCTTGCGCTCTGTCTCTCTCTCAAAAATAAACAAACAAACAAAAAAGAACAACTTACTTTGAAAGTTGGTAATTAAAGGGAAAATATTAAGCATTTGTTTTGCTCTTCCAGTAAAAATTTATTTTAGGATAACCGAATAGTTCTAGATAATGAAGAGAACATTCACGGAATGTTAAACAAGTAAGCGAAATAAAAGAATTAAAAAAACATAATTTCATAAACTCCAACAAAACTATTGACTCAGGCAAGGATTATCAATTGGCATTAAAACCAATAGAGGATTAGTTATTGTAAAAATTCATATAGAGCCAAAGTAACACCATGCAGATTACTTCCTAGTTTCAAGAGGGAAATCATTAACTATAAATCGGGTGATCATATGTTGCAATCCTAATCTAGGCATTCAATCTCAGCATCACTAAGGGTTAATCATAGGTGTCTTCTTTTTTTTTTTTTAATGTTTATTTATTTTGAGAGGAAGAGAGAGAGAGTACAAGTGGGGGAGGGGAAGAGGGAGAGGGAGAGCATCTTAAGCAGGTTCCGGGCTCAGCGTGGAGCCCGATGCAGGACTCAGTCCCACAAACTGTGAGATCATGACCTGAGCCGAAACCAATAGTTGGACACTTAACCAACTGAGCTACCCAGGCGCCCCAATCATGGGTGTCTTCTAGTGAAATGCAGCATTAACTATACAGCAGTATGATAACTATATGACTTTATTCATCCTAGTAACTTTTATTCTAGTTCAGGCATCCCTCAGAGAATTTTTAAGAATCCATTCTTAAAAACATGTTGGATAGTGAATTTTTAGGTAGTGGGAGCCTGTATGTCATTATTTTAAATTAAAAAAAAAAAAAAAGAAAGTATTCCCAGCACATTTAAAACCTCAACCAATTTCCCTCAGCGCTTGAAACACTCTAAAAATATATATATAACAGTCAACCAGGTTTTTCTGCTTAATGTAAACACCAGCTACTTGTTTAACACTTAATTAACTCATTAATGAGTTTATTTGTGCAGTAACATAGGATACCAACATTTTCCTTTTAACTTCAACAAATACATACTATAATGTAAATGAACAGTGAAATGATATGTTAAAGACACATAATGGAGGCAAACAACACTCGGCCAAGAGTGAAATAAGCAAGGCAAGTTTTAAAACATGGTTACTGGGGCGCCTGGGTGGCTCAGTCGGTTAAGCCTCCAACGTTGGCTCAGGTCCTGATCTCGTGCTATGTGGGTTCGAGCCCTGCCCCTGTGTCAGGCTCTGTGCTGGCAGCTCAGGGCCTGGAGCCTGCCTCAGAGTCTGTGTCTCCCTCTGTCTCTCTCTACCCCTCCCCCTCTCATACTCTGTCTCTCTCTCTCAAAAATAAATAAATATTAAAAAAATTAAAAAATAAAATAAAACATGCTTACTGAAATCGCAGGGTCTCCTGAGTGAGGTTGGAGATGAGAAGGAAATAAGGAGGTTGTAGTCACTGTTGCTGTTTAGTGGTGGATGAAGCTGAAAAAGAATGGACTTCAGAAGGAGTGAAACAGTAAATGTCTGAGCTTCATCCATGTCCGGATCCAAGAAGCTGGTGGAAGCTGCTCATTTCCTTGGCAATGAGTCTTCAAAAGTGGATGGTTGTGGATCGTCCTCCGAAAGTATTGACAAAGCACGACAAGAAACTTGCCCATTTTTAATGGGCAAGTGTCACATTCCCTTTGCCTGTGTTATGCAGCTTCTGATTACCCTACACTATGCTGGAAATTGCGTTTTGAATGTGATTTTTCTGCTCTTGTCATGATCATGATCTCTTATAAGCAACAGTGATCATTCTGTCTACATGATCTAAGATTTCCTTTAGGGGGACCTGGCTGACTCAGCGGGAAGAGCATGCGACTCTTGCTCTCGGGATCGTGAGTTCAAGCCCCATGTGGGGTGTAGAGATTACTTAAATAAAAACTTTTAAAATAAATAAATAAATAAATAAAGTTTCCTTCAAAGACTTCTCGTCAAATATTAGTGGCTCCTTGTATTAACGTGCTAGGGCTGTCATTACAAAATACCACAGGGCGTGTGTCTTAAATGACAGGTGTCTATTTTCTCACAGTTCTGGAGACAGGAAGGTCAAGATCAAGATGCCAGCAGGTTTGGTTTTTCCTGAGGCCTTTCTCCTTGGCTTGCAGTCTCTGCTACCATTCTCACTGGTTTCCTCACGTGGTCTTTCTTTGTGTACAGGCACTCCTGGTGTCTCTATTTTTATAAGGACACCAGTCATATTGGGTTAGAGCTTCACTCTTATGACCTAATTTAACCTTAATTACCTCTTTGAAGACCTTATCTTCAAATACAGTCACACTGAGCATTAGGGCTTCAACATACGAATGGGGGCGAATGGAATTCGGTCCATAACACTGCTCTTCCTCCAACTTAGTTCCTTCCAGCATTATTCCTTCCAGCTGAATGTGTTTCTTGGAAGACACACGGTAAAGCTCTCCAGAATGAACAACGCTTTAATAATTTGTCGTTTTCTCTCACACAGGAAATAAGGTATTCACAGTAAGTGGAAACATGTGCATGGGGGCGCTCGGCTGGCTCGGTTGGTGAAACGTGGGACTCTTGATCTTGGAATTGTGAGTTAGAGCCCCACGTTGGGTGTGGAGATTCAAAATAAAATCTTAGGAGTGCCTGGATGGCTCAGTCAGTTAAACATCTGACTGATTTCAGCTCAGGTCATGATCTCATGGTTTATGACTTCAAGCCCACGTTGGGCTCAATAAATAAACTTTTTTTAAAAAAATCTTAAAAAAAAAAAAAAGGAAACAAGTGCATGCATATATCTTTTTATGCTTTCACCTCTTAATACACTTTATCACTTCCAATATACATGTTTCCCTAGGTTCACCTGCTTTCTTGACAGTTTTTCCACTGTGGTCATTTTCTTTTCTTTTTTTTAACCTTTTTTTTCTTTTTAATTTTTTTTAATGTTTATTTATTTTTGAGAGACAGAGACAGAGCATGAGCAGGGGAGGGTCAGAGAGAGAAGGAGACACAGAATCTGAGGCAGGCTCCAGGCTCCGAGCTGTCAGCACAGAGCCTGATACGGGGCTCAAACTCACAAACCCTGAGATCATGACCTGAGCCGAAGTCAGACGCTTAACCAACTGAGCCACCCAGGTGCCCCACTGTGGTCATTTTCATTTTCTAATGTGAGGAATTGATACAGAAAACAGGTAACTGTCCCTGCACCAATGCCACACTGTCTTAAAGATGACAATATCCTTATGGTAAGTCTTGATGTCTATTAGTATAGGGTCTCTAACTTTGCTCTTTTACTCCAAGATTGTATGTGCTAGCCTTTGCCCTTTGCAATTCCATACATTTGAGATTCAATCTGACACTTTTCACAAAACACCTGCTGGGGTTTTGCTTGTGACTACCTTGAATCTGTTGATCAATTTAGGAAGAACTGATATGTTTATAATATTGAATCTTCCAATCTATGAATATTATATAGTTCTACATTTTTTCATCTTTACTGATTTTTTTTAGTTTATTTATTTATTTTGAGAGGGGGGAGTGCATGCATGAGCAGGGGAGGGGAAGAGAGAGAGGGAGAGAGAACCCCACGTAGGCTCCACACTGCCAGCACAGAGTCTGACGTGGGGACCAAACCCACGAACCCCGAGATCATGACCTGAGCTGAAGTCAAGAGTCTGACACTCAAGACTGAGCCACCCAGGCCTCTGGTAGTCTTTACTAATTTCTATGAAATTTTTATTGTTGTAAAATGCACATAATAAAGATGATGGCTGGGGCGCCTGGGTGGCTCAGTCGGTTGGGCGGCCGACTTCGGCTCAGGTCACGATCTCGCGGTCTGTGAGTTCGAGCCCCGTGTCGGGCTCTGTGCTGACAGCTCAGAGCCTGGAGCCTGTTTCAGATTCTGTGTCTCCCTCTCTCTGACCCTCCCTGTTCATGCTCTGTCTCTGCCTGTCTCAAAAATAAATAAAAACATTAAAAAAATTTTAAAAATTAAAAAAAAAAGATGATGGCTTCAGTAGTGAGGGGTGCTGTGGAGCCGCAGCGAGTACTAGCCCGCTGTGGCTTTTGCAGAAAACTTCCCTAGACAGTGGCCTCAAGAGAGCTGAGAGAACACTGCACATTCTGGCCACGTATGAAAGTGTACTGTACCCTTTGACAAAGAGACTGGATTTCACAGAGGCACGGATTGGATTCAGTTTTCTTCGGAAGAACTTCCCAAAGCACTACAACGAGAAAATTGTATTTTTGATGCAGTAAAGCTCCATATTCAAGCTCAAAGACCAAAAATTTTTCAAGAGGATCAAACATTTGATGAAGAGAAAGGTTCTTGAGACTATTATTACCCAGAAAATAAGCAAAATTGAAAAAAATACACATAACACTTACCATTTTAACTGTTTTAAAGTAATGTAGTGGTGTGAAGTACATCTAAGATGCTGGGAAAAAAAACAGGGAAACGTGTATATTGGAAGTGATAAAGTGTGTTGAGAGGTGAAAGCATCAGCACTATCTAGCTCCAGGAATTTTTCTCATCACCCCAAACAGAAACTCTCTACCCATTAAGTAGTTACTCTCCATTTTCTCATCTATGCAGTTCCTTCAATCTGCTTTCTGTCTCTATGGATTTGCCCAGTCTAAATACTTCATATTTTGGAAGCATACAACATATAGCTTTTTGTGTCTGGCTTATTTCACTTAGCATGTTGTTGAATGTATTGGTATTTCATACATTTTTATGTCTGAATAATATTTCATTGTATGTATATACTATATTTTGTATATCCAATCATGCATTGATAAACATTTGGGTTGTTTCCACCTTTTGGCTATTGTGACTAATGCTATGAGGAACATTGGTGTACAAAGATCTGTTTGAGCCCTTGTTTTCAATTCTCTTTTTTTAAGTTTTTATTTATTTTGAGAGAGAGAGAAAGAGAGAGAGAGAGCGCATGCATGTGTGTGCACAGGCATGTGCATGCACGCAAGCCAGGGAAGGACAGAGACGGGGAGAGAGAGAATCCCAAGTAGCCTCTGCAATGTCAGCTTGGAGCCTGATATGGGGCTGGAGCGCACAGTGAGATCATGACATGAACCAAAATCAAGAGTCAGATGCTCCACTGACTGAGCCACCAGGTGCCCCTCAATTCTTTTGACTGTATACCCAGAAGTGGAATTGCTGGATCATAAGGTAATTCTATTTTTAATTTCTTGAGGGACTGCTGTTCTGTTTTCCACAACAGTTGCACCATTTTACATTTCCACCAGCACTTTGGCCATTTTTCAAGTTGTGTTGTTTGTCTTTTGGTTGTTGAGTTGTCAGAGTTCTTTACATATTCTGGATACTAGACCCTTTATATATATATATATATATATATATATATATATATATATATATATATTTAGCAAATATTTTCTCCCATTTTTTTTGCAAGTATTTTCTCCCAGTCTATGGGTCATGTTTTCATGCTCTTGATAGTGTCTGATGCACAAAAGTTTTACATTTTGATGAAGTCCAATTTATCTATTTTTTGTCTTTTGTTGCCTGTGTTTTCAGTGTCATATTTCAGAAACTAACATATGCACAATGGGGCACCCCAAACTCCATCAGCTTTTATCTGGGAATGTCTTAATTTCTTCTATATTCTTGAAGGATTCATTTTGTTGGATATAGAATTCTTGGGTTGACAGGTTTTTTCCCAGCACTTGAATTATGTCATCCCACTGCCTCTGTCCTCAACGGTTTCTGATTAAAAATCAGCTATTTTTTTTAAAATTTTATTCATGGGGTGCCTGGGTGGCCCAGTCAGTTAAGCATCCAACTTCGGCTTAGGCCATGATCTCATGGTTTGTGGGTTCAGGTCCTGCGTTGGGCTCTGTGCTGGGCTCAGAGCCTGAAGCCTGTTTCTGATTCTGTGTCTTCCTCTCTCTGCCCCTCCCCTCCTCATGCTCTCTCTCTCTCAAAAAAAAAATAAACATTAAAAAAATTTTTTTAAGTTTATTCTTTACTTTGAGAGAGAGCAAGTAGGGGAGTGGGGGATAGAGGAAAAGAGAGAGAGAGAGAGAGGGGAGCACACTGTCAGCAAGGAGGCTGATTTGGGGCTTGATCTTATGAACCATGAGATCATGACCTGAGCTAAAATCCAGAGTCAGATGCTTAACTGACTGAGCCACATAGGTGCCCCCCAAATCAGCTATTAATAATTATTGATCACCCCTTGCACATTATGATTCACCTCTCTCTTCCTGCTTTCAAAATTTTTTACTTATCTTTGACTTTCAGCAGTTTGACTGTTTGTCTTAATGTGGATCTCTTTGAGTTTATCCTACTTAAAGCTTGTTGAGCTTCTTGGATATGCAGAGTCATGTCTTTTTTTCAAATTTGAGGGGGTCAGACATTAATTCTTCAAATATTCTTTCTGCCCCTTTCCTACTTTTTGGGACTCTCGTTGTGCATATCTTAGTATGCTTGATGGTGTCTCACAGTGTCTTAGGCTCTGTTCATTTTTCTTCATATTTTTTTCTTTCTGCCCTCAGACTGGATCATTTGACCTATTCTTGATTATTTTCTCTGTCTGCTCCAATCACCTGTTGAAACCCACTAGTGGATTTTTAAATTTCAGTTATTGTACATTTCAGCTCCAGAATTTCTATTTGGTTCCTTTTTATCATTTCTATCTCTATTGATGTCTACCTTTCCTCCTTCTGTGAATGGGCCATACTTTCTCGTTTCTTTGCATGCTTCATATTTTGTTGTTGTTGAAAACTGGACATCTTGAATATTATGAAAAAAGAAAAGGAAAGAAAAATTACTCTCTAGGTCTTTCCACATTGGCTCTGGGTTGCAGTAACTCCTTCAGTGCTTAACCATTTATGAGGCTTTCTTAGCCTTCTCGTCCTGCTGGCACTCAGCCTAAGGACCAACCAGAAATGAGTTCCTATGGTCTTCTCAGTTCTTCTCCGAGCATACATTCTGCACCAGACATACACGTGTGTGTATTTTAAGGTTCTCCAATATACATGAGAGCTTTTCATGACCCCTGCTCCCCCCAAAATCTCCCTAGCTTTTCCTCCCAGGTTTTTGTTGTGTCTATTGTTTGTTCCAACAGCTATAAATATATAACCCCAGGAGAGAGCAGCTTGTTCATTTGTCTTTCAGTATTTTTTTAAACATTTATTTATTTTTGAGAGACAGAGTATGAGTGCAGGAGGGGCAGAGAGAGAGGGAGATACAGTATCTGAAAGCAGGCTCCAGACTCTGAGCTGTCAGCACAGAGCCCAACATGGGGCTCGAACCCACAAACTGTGAGATCATGACCTGAGCCAAAGTTGGCACTTAACCAACTGGGCCACCCAGGCACCACATTGTCTTTCAGTATTCTTAAAGAATGTCCTCTGCATACCTTCTCTGCCCTGATAGAGTTCTGAGATAGGGCAACAAAGGTAAAGCTCTTACATCAATCCTTCAGAGAAACCCCTGTCAGGTCAAAACAAACAAACACAATTCCTTGGGAATAAAGTCCATTCTGTTCCCTCTGGAACCAGGTACACTGGGAAACAATCTGCCGTCTTCAAGACTGCCACCATACCAGGGAGAGAGTGGGCAAGACTAAGTTAAAACACCTCAAAGCTCCCTTGCCCTGTTACAGTGGACTTTCTCCTGGTTAAGCATTCACTTGGTTGCTGTAAGCCTTTCACTACCTTCCAGAATTTTATAATGTTGATTCTGACCAGTTTGGGGAGGTTTTTTTGGTGGTTCTGGGAAGAGCTGGCCCTCAGAGGTCCCTCCTCCTTTCTTGTGTTATTCTCAGTGATGTTTTGAAGTTTTAATTGTAAAGATCTTGTACATCTTTTGTTAGATATTTTTCTGGGTATTTTATGTAATTATAAATGTTCTTTTAAAAAAATGTCATTTTCAGGGTGCCTGGGTGGCTCAGTTTGTTAAGTGTCCAACTCTGGCTCCCCTGTGTCGGGCTCTGTGCTGACAGCTTAGAGCCTGGAACTTGCTTCAAATTCTGCATCTCCCTCTCTCTCTCTGCCAATCCCTTGCCCACACTCTGTCTCTCTCTCTCTCTCTCTCTCTCTCTCCCTCAAATATAAATAAGTGTTTAAAAAAATGTGATTTTCTTATTGGGTGTTACTGGTATATAAAAGTGCAATTTATTTTTAAATATTTATTCAGGGATCATACTAAATTTACTAATTCTAATAGTTTCTGTATAGATTCCTTTGGATTTCCTATTTCATCTGTGAATAATGACAGGTTTGTTTTTTCTTTCAAGTCCTTTTAATTATTTTTTTCTTGCCTTATTCTAAAGGCTAGGACCTCTACTACAATGCTACATTGATGTAGTGATAGTGAACATTCTTGTCTCAAATCTGATCCCATGGGGAAAACTTTCAATGTTTCACTATTGACTATGATGTTTACTGAACAAATTTTTATACCCTCATTTTTTAGGTTCTTATAAGTGCCCTTGATATGCTGGATGGAGAAAACGACAGGCCACAAATTCAGGTAAGCTGTGAGAGCCAGAATGTTGCAGCAGCAGTATTACGAAAGACTTGCATCTTCTGCAGCTAGAGGGAAGATTGAGCTGAAAGCCAAGCACAGGACTTGTTTGTGAGAGTAGCAGAATTATAGAGAAGGCTTAATTCACAGCCCTGTTAAGGCTCCTACATCAAAATCAGTGCCCTGATGAGGAGAGAATGACACTCTGGTACCTGGGATGGGGATAGTGTGTGGACATGCTTGAGAACCCTGATTTTTCCTAAACTTGCTAGACCTAATGAAATATCTCATTTCCCCTTTGTTGGAGGATAACAGCTTCCACATGTTCAGAAACTTGTGGAGGCAGATGCCTTGTAAGATGATACTTGCTCTCCTCAAGATTTGCCCCCAGCCTCCCATGGTTTCTAGGCCAGTAATTTGGACTATTTTTCATCATGGCCCAACTGGGGAAATCCTGACTCCACTTTAGAAGAAAAGAACTTATTCATGGATCTGGATATTATGTACCAATAGTAACTGGGAAAATATGCCTGGGTATGGGGATCTTGAAGGTGTTGGGCCAAGGGGATTGGGATATAAGACTGGATAAGGAGGAGTATATTAATATTAATATTTTTGAGAGAGAGGGTATGGGGAGAGAATCCCAAGCAGGCTCCACACTGTCAGCACAGAACCCGAAGTGGGGCTCGAACCCACAAACTGGGAGATCATGACCTGAGCTAAAGTCAGACCCTTAACCAACTGAACCACCCAGGTGCCCCTGCCTGGGGCTTTTTTTATTCAATGCTGAACATTTTGTATGAACAACTGTTGAGACTCTGGATGAGGTGACCTCTCTCCAGAGAAGACTTATTTTACTTAGCTTCTCTAGGCAGGAAGTTAGAGGTATGACAGATTAATTCAATCAGGAATTGAGCTTATTGAGCTTATTTGTGTCTGGTGTGCTCTGTAAGGCTTTTATCTATTTCTGATTTCTGGTCTTCCATTACTCCTAGGATTTAGACCTTATTTAACTGACAGCCTGGGGTTCACAGGGAACTCTCCTCCTTCATCAGCCTGAGCTCTGTGTTTTGTGTCCCTGGCACCATGAGACAGCCAAGAACTCTGTTAGATTCTCATTCTCTCAGTTTATGCTTTCCTCTCGGCTCCTATCATTTTTTAGGACTCCGCTTTCCAGGCTCTCGGCCCCTCAAGTCCTGGTTGTCTCAGGAGCCCCCTCAGCCCCACAAGACCATTGAGGGAGGTGCTGAGTTTCTTGACCTCTTAGTGGCCATTTTCTGACAAGCTTCTTACCCCTCACCCTGTGCCACTACAAACTAGCAGATACTTCTGGGTGAACAGTTGAGTAGAATTTGGACCTACCTCAATTATTTTTCATTCTTTCTGGAAACTCAGTCCCTCAAAATCTGGCTGTCTTGGTAGCTATCTGATGCCTGCAAATAAAATTTGTTTTGTGTCGTTTGATTTTTATCTAGGCTTTCTTGTTCTTGGTGGGGAGGTTAGCGTCCTGCTAGCCAAGCCATCACAGCTGAGAGAGGGGTATCTTCACTTGGCAGTCCTTTCTTGCTTGATTTTGCATATCATTTGTGGCCAGTTGACATCTTTTTAAGTTTGTTTAGTTTCTGTCTTCCCTCATTACAAGGTGGGCTTTGTGAGAGCAGGCAATGGATCTATCTCGCTCATGATGTGATGCTAGGATCTAAAGCAGTGCCTAGTACATAGTAGGAGATGAATGAATAGTTTTAAATAAATAAATGTTACAGGAGCCTTGCAAAGGAGTTGTAAAGATGTTCCTTTTTTTTTTCTGGCCCTACTTTTTTTTTTTTTTTTTTTTACTTTTTTTTTTAACGTTTATTTATTTTTGAGACAGAGACAGAGGATGAATGGGGGAGGGTCGGACAGAGAAGGAGACGCAGAATCCAAAAAAGGTTCCAGGCTCCGAGCTGTCAGCGCAGAGCCCGACGCTGGGCTTGAACCCATGGACCGGGAGATCATGACCTGAGGTGAAGTCAGACGCTCAACCGACTGAGCTCCCCAGGCTCCCCATTGGCCCTGCTTGTTTTTAAGCGCTATAGCAAAGTGATGAACAGCATTATGCCAGTTCTCAATGTATGAACTCTCAGGTCCAAATTCATCCTTCAGTCCTAGCTCGGCAGTCATGGACTGGACGACTTAAGTATTTCTTCTGTACAGTGAGCATGATGTAGAGGGCACAGGAGGACAGAAGAAAGAGGGCGTTTTTCTTCCTCGTTCCAACGTGCTGCATTCTGTCTTTGTTGCCCCTGCTCCATGGCCTAGCAGCAATGTGTGGACGTGTGTGTTTGTGGTGGCCGAGGGCGGGACCATCTGGGAGTGCTCCGCTCCAGCCATGAGTCTAGAGAATGCAGCCCTTCAGCTACCACGAAGTCCCAGTGGGCCCAGGGACTAGTTTGCTGCTGTCCTCCCGGGGCAGATACAGTATATCCAGGCCTCATGGCCCGTGGCAGTGCCCTGACCCCCTCTGCCTGCCCGCCCACCAGCCTCGGCTCACTTCGCCCCAGGGTTATTTCCCACAACCTTCTTGTGACCACCACACACTCCACATGCCTCGACTGTCTCTACATGTCTGCCCAGTAGCCTCCGTTCGCTCACACCCTGGAGGGTTGTCTCCCGCTTGTCTGGTGATTGCTGACTAGCTCTGGCCTGAGCAACCCAGCAAGCTTCTCTGCCACACAGTGGGTCAGTAAGGTCTGAACCAGAGGCTGGGGCACTCTCCCTCGGCTCTAGGACACTTCTGCACCTCTTTATGGTTACTAACCTACCATTGTTTAATAATTCCTTATCGTAAGCTACCCTATTTACATTACTGTGTGGCTTCTGTCTCTTGACTGGGCACAAATTAATGAAGAATTGGTACCAAGAATGGTCCCAGGAAGTAGGCCGATATAGGTGGGATTTGGGCGTTGGTTGGGTCACAGGCTCTGGCTTGATAGCAGTGCTGACCTCTTTGTCAATGACAGATGGGCTGCTAGTGGCCCACAGCATGCAATGGCACCACAATTAATCGGACTGTCATCTGTGGTTGATTGTGAAGTGCCAACTGAGCACATGCCTCGGGAGCCCATGTGGCTGTGGCCTTTCGCCGTTAAGCCATTAACAGTGATGATAAGGGGGCGCCTGGCTGGCTCCGTGGAGCATGTGACGTTTGATCTCAGGGTTGTGAGTTCAAACCCCGCATTGGGAGTAGAGTATACTTAAAAAAACAAGATCTTTGTAAAAATGACTTGGTTTCAGCTCAGGCCATGAACTTTCAGTTTGTGAGTTCGAGCCCCGTGTTGGGCTCTTCACTTACAGTGTAAAGCCTGCTTGGGATTCTCTCCCTTCCTTTCTTTCTGCCCGCCCCCCCCCCCCCACCTCTCAAAAATAAATAAATAAACTTAAAATAAAATGATAAAAAAATAAATTAAAAAATGACTAATGGGAGGCAGCTCTTTCTGCCCATGGGTCTGTCACTGTCACCCTGTGTGCTTTAATAAAATCACCTTTATCACCAAAAAAAAAAAAAAAAAAGACTTTAGGGGCATCTGGGTGGCTCAGTCAGTTGAGCATCCAACTCTTGATTTGGGCTCAGGTCATAATCTCACAGTTTGTGGGATAGAGCCCTGCATCAGTCTCCACACTGAGCATGGAGCCTGCTTAAGATTTTCTCTCTCTCTCTCTCTCTCCTCACTCTGCCCCTCCCTTGCTTACTCATGTGCATGCTCTCTATCAAAAAAATAATAATAATAATGATGACTGTAAGGACTGTGGTGTGAGACAAGTTGTTCTGAGTGTAAAGAAAAAATAATAGTTCAGGACTGTTAAGTCATGGAATGAGAACCAGAAAGCTTCCAGGATAACCCTAAAAGAACTTATTTCTTATAGTTCCAGGGCTGATATAGCTAACAATCAAAATCAAAATCAAAATTCAATTGTGTAGGTTGCTGAATTATAATGACTGTTGAATTAACAGTCTTGCCAAGGTCTTCATGTGAAAGTTAGGGCCCTGAGATCTGGAAAGAATGAGATCTGAACCTTGAAATTGAGACATCCCAAATGAATTGAGGCATCCAAATAAAACTGATAATCTTGAACTCCCAGGTCATTCTGAGCCCCCTTGCCAGTGCAAGTAGTTTGCCCTCTCGTGTCTGAAGATAATTGTTTTCCCCTACTTGAAAAACTTGTGATAACCTTGCCTGAGGCAGATGCCTTGAAAGAGGATGCCCCTTCTCCTCAGGATCCACCACAGCCATCCGCCTTTGCCACTAGGCCCATAAATAGTGTAAAACCTTAGCACACTCCAGAGGTACTCGAACACAAATTGGAACCCAGGAGAAAGTAGTATAGACATCAAAAGAATTGCAGGAATTTTCTTTTTTATTTTAATTTTTTTTAACATTTATTTACTATTGAGAGAGAGAAAGAGAGAGAGAGAGAGCATGAGAGAGAGAGCAGACACAGAATCTGAAGCAAGCTCCAGGCTCTGAGCTGTCAGCACAGAGCCTGACGCGGGGCTCGAACCCACAAACTGCGAGATCATGACCTGAGCACCCAGGCGCCCCAGGAATTTTCTAACATATATTGGTACTAACCTGAGGAACGTGTGTGGGAATGGGTTCTTAGGTTGGTAAGTCAAGGAGGGCGAGATAGAACACCATATCCAAAAAAAAAAAAAAAATGTTTTTAACACTCTATCAAGTTTTTTACGTGAATAAGCTTACCAGAATTCCAGATGTAGTCTGTTAGTTTGTGTAGCTAGAGGTGGCTCTAAACGTCTTATTTGATTGGCTGACTGAAACTTGTACTCAATATTCCAGTTTAATGAGGTCTAATTTAATGGGGTCAAGATGCCAGAGCTTTCCTGGCATGATGTGGAGGAGGAAATCCAGATGCGTAGGGAGATTGCAATGTTGGATTGCATCCATCATGTGTGACCTATCCCCTTACTATATTCTGTGTGAAGGGCCAAGAAGATACCCCCTTTACTAAGGCACTGTGAAATGTGTTTGTGAGGGGAGCACCTCTATGCCGGAAGAGTTCTGTGGTTTCTCTCCCTTGTGGGCCACTTATGACTGTAGGGGATGCCACTCTTAAACTGCACTTCTGATTTCAGTGAGAAATCAGATGATGATACTATTCCTTTGTAGCAGAGGCCAAGTGGAAGCACTTAACCATCAAACACAAGGTGGGCACTTCCACCATAGAGGGCATCAGGGATGTTTCAGTAATCAGAATGCCTTAGCCTGCAGAGATCTTTAGTGGTAACTGATCATCATCGTGTCCTTGGGAATGAAATAGATAATCAGCCTACTAGAATTACTTGATCCATGTAACAGGAAAAACTCTAGTCTGGTAGCCAAACACCTAACTTGAGTCACCATGGTAGAGAATCTCAGTTTCCAGACTGAAATCAGTTCACAGACCCAAAGCCCTTTCAAAAAGCCAGGTTCCCTTGAGCAAGGACCTTGCTCCACAAACACCTTAATCTTTCTGCAAGCATTCCCAAAGGAACCCACAACTATTTACTAGAGGAACTGTGCCACCGGGTAGAAGGAAAGACCTAGACCTTTCAGGGATTACTAGATGCTGGCTCTGAATTGATGCCAATTCCTTAGGATTCAAAATGCCACTGTGGGGGTGCCTGGGTAGCTCAGTTTCCAACTCTTGATTTCGGCTCAGGTCATAATCTCATCATGTGGGAGTTCAAGCCCCATGTTGGGCTCTGCACCAACAGCGTAGAGCCTGTTTGGGATTCTCTCTCTCCCTCTCTCTCTGCCATTCCCCTGCTCATGCTCTCTCTCAAAATAAATAAACATTAATATTTTTTCCCTTTAAAAAAAATGCCACCAACTCAAAAATGTGGCCTACCATTCAAAGTAAGGGTATATGGTGGACACATGATACAAAGACTCTCAACTCAAGTGTGACTCACAACAGGCCCAGTTGGCCCATGCACTCATCCTGTGGCTATTTCCCTGGTTCCTGAGAGTATGAATGGTATAAATGGAATAGATGTATTGGGCAACTGGCAGAATCCCCACATTGGCTCTCACCTATGGAATCAGTATGGGGTCTTTATGGTAGCAGGGCTAGGTGGAAGCCTCTGGAACCTCTACCTCCTGTCAAGAGAGTAAACCAGAAGTAACACTGCATCTCTGAGGGAAATACAGACATTAACATTCTCATCAAAGACTTGAAAGAAGCAGGGCGAGGGACTCCTAACCCTTCCCATTTAATTCACCAGTTTGGCCTGTGCAGAAGTCAAGTGTAATCTTAGAAAAATGACTGTGGACTACTATCAGCGTAACCTGGTGCAATTTCGACTGCAGTCACTGTCCAGATGCAAGCTGTAGTCCCTTTACCGTGGGATCTTTTACTGGACCTATGACTCATCCAGAAGTTGTGTGTGTGTTTTCAATGTGTAAAAACAGGGAGCCTTAAAAGTCTTCTTAAAAAATTGATTTCTGGGGCGCCTGGGTGGCTCAGCCGGTTAAGCGGCTGACTTCGGCTCAGGTCATGATTTCGAGGTCTGTGAGTTCGAGCCCCGAGTCGGGCTCTGTGCTGACAGCTCAGAGCCTGGAGCCTGTTTCTGATTCTGTGTCTCCCTCTCTCTGACCCTCCCCTGTTCATGCTCTGTCTCTCTCTGTCTCAAAAATAAATAAACGTTAAAAAAATTAAAAAAAAATTGATTTCTAACTTGATTGCATGTGGTCTAAGCATATTGTCTTATATGATAATAACCTTTGCAATTTGCTAAGACTTACTTTGTGTCCTGGTACACAGTCAATTTTTGCCATTTTTGCACTTGTTATGATGAGCACTAGGTGTTGTATGTAACTGATGAATCATTGAATTCTACTCCTGAAACCAACGTTGCATTGTATGTTAACTAACTAGAATTTAAATTAAAATTTTAACCCCCCCTTTTTTTTTTGCCATTTTTGCAAGTGTCTCATATGTACTTGACAGGATAATCATATGCAAGATTGCATACCTATGGTGTGCTAATATAGTTCTTACTTTGCCTACTTAATCTAGAAACTTCTGAGATGTTAAAATCATTGGCAATTATAAATATCTCCTTATAAATCTGTTAGCTTTTGCTCTTACATTTATAGACTATTTTCCTTTGTGCATATAATTAAGAATTTTAACTTCTTCCTTGTGAATATATCGTCTATGATTATATAGAGATCCCCTTCATTTCTTTTTAAGATAACTAGGTATTTTATTTTATTTTATTTTATTTATTTTATCTTATTCTATTCTATTCTATTCCATTCTATTCTATTCTATTTTCATTGAGATACAGTTGACACACAATGTTACATTAGTTTCAAGTGTAGAGCAGTGATTTTGACAAATTTATATGTTATGCTATGCTCACTACAAGGGTAGCTACCATCTGTCACCATACAACACTATTACAATACCACTGACTATCTTCCTTGTGTTATGCCTTTTATTCCTGCGACTTATTCATTCCATACAAAAAGCCTGTTTCTCCCATTTCTCTTTACCCACTTTGCCCAGCCCTCCCCCCCCCAGCCCCCCCACCCCGCTTCCCCTCTGGCAACCGTCTGTTTGTTCTCTGTGTTTATGGGTCTGTTTCAGCTTTTTGTTTATTCATTTGTTTTGTTTTTTAGATTCCACATATAAGCAAAATCATATGGTATTTGTCTTTCTCTGACTTATTTCACTTAGAATAATACCCTCTAGGTCCATCCATGTTGTTGCAAATGGCAAGATGCCATTCTTTTTTATGGCTCAGTAATATTCCACTGCATATATGTACCACTTCTTTATTTATTCATCTATTGATGGACACTTGGGTTGCTTTCATATCTTGGCTATTATAAATAATGATGCAATAAACATAGGGGTCTATATATCTTTTCAATTTAGTGTTTTCATTTTCTTTGAGTAAATATACGGTAGAATTAGTCATAAGGTAGTTCTATTTTTTATTTTTTTAAGAATTTTTAAAAAGTTTTATTTATTCATTTTGAGAGAGACAGAGATAGCACAAGCAGAGAGAGAAAGAGAGAGGGAGAGAGAGAGAGAGAGAGAGAGAGAGAGAGAGAGAGAGAGAGATTGAGAGAGAATCCCAAGCAGGCTCTACGCTGGCAGTGCAGAGCCAGACATGGGGCTCCAACCCACAAACTGTGAGATCATGACCTGAGCTGAAACCAACAGTCAGATGTTCAACTGACTGAGCCACCAGGTGCCCCGTTTTGCTTTTATCTGTTTTAAGAATTTTTTTTTTAAGTTAGATCTCCTGGGTGGCTCAATCGGTTAAGCATCTGACTGTCGGTTTTGCCTCAGGTCATGATCTCACAGCTGGTGAGTTTGAGCCCAGAGTGGGGCTCTGTGCTGACAGCTCAGAGCCTGGAGCCTGCTTTGGATTCTCTCTCTCCTTCTCTCTCTCTCTCAAAAATAAACATTAAAAAGGGGCACCTGGGTGGCTCAGTCGGTTAAGCATCCAGCTTCCACTCAGGTCATGATCTTGTGGGTTCGTGGGTTCGAGCTCCGCATCGAGTTCTGTGCTGATAGCTCAGAGCCTGAAGCCTGTTTCGGATTCTGTGTCTCCCTCTCTCTGCCCCTCCCCCACTCGTGCTCTGTCTCTTTAGAAAAATAAATAATAAACATTAAAAATTTTTATTTTAAGAATTGTTTATTTTTAATTTTTTGAAGAACCTCAATACTCTTTCCCCTTATGGGGTATATGATTTGCAAATGTCTTCTCCCATTCAATAGGTTGCCTTTTTGTTTTGTTGATAGTGATCCTCTTCATTTCCTTTTTTTTTTTTTAGTTTATTTATTTATTTTGAGAGAGAAAGAGAGTGTGCACACACATGAGCAGGAGAGGGGCAGAGAGAGAGGGAAAGAGAGAGAATCCCAAATAGACTCAGGGCTTAATCTCACTATGAGATCATGACCGGAGCTGAACTCAAGGGTTAGATGCCTAACCGAGTGAGCCACCAGACACCCCCCTCTTCATTTCTTTCTTTGCTTTTTAAAATGTTTTTATTTATTTATTTTTGAGAAAGAGAGAGATAGAGAGCCAGAGAGAGAGGAGCAGAGAGAGCAGAAGACAGAATCCCAAGCCCGATGTGGGGTTTGAAATCATGAACCATGAGATCATGACCTGAGCCAAAATCAAGAGTTGGACACTCAACCGACTGAGCCACCTAGGCACTCCCCCGCCCCTGCTTCATTTCTAATAATGCTTTCTTTTGGTTAGTTTTTGTCTGATATATATATATATATATATATATATATATATATATATATATATATATATTTTTTTTTTTTTTTTAAGTAGGTTCCATGCCCAACGTGGAGCTTGAACTTATGACCTCGAGATCAAGAGTCCCATGCTCTACCAACTGAGCCAGCCAGGCATCCCTTGTCTGGTATGTCTTTTTATATCCATTTATTTTAAACTTTTCTGTGCCTCTTTCTTTTATATCTGCTCTAGTAAATAGTATATAGCTTGATATTTTAAAATCTTCCAAACCACCAATCCTTGGAAAGATGGGAAAATTGTATCTATTTTGATTAGTGATACATTTGGACTTACTACTATTATCTTGTGTTTTGTGATTTTCCTAGGCTGCCTGCATTTCTGCTTTCCTTCTTGGATTTGGAATGATTGTGTTTTCTTTTTTCCTTTATTTCCTCTCTAGTGGTTTGGAAGTTATAATCCTACTTTTATTCTTTTAGTAAATATCTAATATTTTGGGGCACCTGGCTGGCTTAGCTGGTAGAGCATGTGATTCTTGTAAGTTTGAGCCCCACGTTGGGTGTAGAGATCACTTTAAAAAATAAAGTCTCTAATATTTTTTATGTTTATTTATTTTTGAGAGACAGAGAGAACATGGGGGAGGGGCAGAGAGAGAGGGAGACAGAGGATCTGAAGCAGACTTCATGCTGACAGCAGAGAGCCCAACACAGGACGTGAACCCGTGAACCCATGAACCACAAGATCATGACCTGAGCCAAAATCGAATGCTTAACCAACTGAGCCACCCAGGTGCCCCATCTTTAATATTTTAACATGCATACCTGACAGTTCAAAGTTGCTTAATTTCCGTACCTCCTTTCAGAACAATAAAGGGCCTCTGACAGCTGCTACACCGACACTTCCCTTCCATCTGGTGTGTTACAGTGTCCAGCATTCAGCTGTATCTTATTTTATATATCCCATATTTATGCTATTATTATTGCTTTACAAAGTCCACACCTGTTGAAATGTACTCAAGTCTTCAGCTGTACACTTTTCTCTGTTGTATCTCAGTGTCCCATTTCCTTCATCCTGAAATACATCCCTTAGGAATCTTTCACTCTGAGTTTTTCTTTGAATGAAAATTACTCTATTTCACCCTCATTAAAACAACAACAAAAACAAACTTACTTCATATTTTAAAAATCCAGAATTTTAGATGTCTTGATATCTCAATCATAAATATTTGTGTCTACATTTTAAAAAGAACCTTTGCTCACACAGGCCAAATGAACACAAACACATCTAACACCAGAAACAGTAATTCCTTAATATCAAGGAATGTCCATTCCATAATCTGATTTCCCCCATTATCCCAATCATGTGTGGTTTTCCAAATCAGATCCAATCTAGAACCAGACACTGTGTCAGTTTATTTATTATGCCCCTTAAGCCTCTTTTAATGTCAGTTCCTTTTTTTGTGACACTGATTTCCTGAACAGACAGGTCCGGTTGTCCTATGAAATATCCTACCTTCTGGGTCTGATTGCTTCCTTGTGGTGTTTAGCCTGTTTCTCTTTCCTCTATATTTCCTTTTAACTGTAGGTTAGAATCCCAGGGCTTGATTAGATTTAAATCAAGCATTCTGAGCTAGCTCATATCACAAGTCATGCACTATTCCCATCAGAATACATTACCATATTATGGGTCCACCTGCTATATGATAAGCATTCTTGTACAAAGTTCTACGCTAGGACTGTATCCCTCATTAATGGTTTGTTTTGGACTTTTTCTAGATAGGACTTATGTGTGATAGATTCCAATCACAAAATGATAAACAAGAGGCTGAGAAGTGTTGAAAACTGCACCCTGAGGATGGAGGGACATATACATTTGATGGATAATCAGCACACAGTGCAGTGGGACCATCTAACATATATCTCTGTACATATATCTCTGTACATCTAACATATATCTCTGTAAATTTTCTAGGATATAAACTTAAAAAGTCGCTATTGGTTCACAATCTCAGGAACTTTCCCAGTGTAATCTGAAACTGGCCCCCATACACAGAGGGCGGGGAGAGACCCAAGAAAGAGGCAGGCCACCCCAGATTGGTAGGTGTCAGTTTTAATAAGCAAGGGAATTTACTTACAAGGCTAGTCTTGGCAAGCAAGTAGATTTCTGGCACCAGCCCAACAAGTCTTAAAAGTTTATAGGAACACCTGGGTGGTTCAGTCGGTTAAGTTTCCAACTCTTGATTTCGGCTCAGGTCATGATCTCACAGTTCATGAGTTGGAGCCCTGAACTGGGCTTTGCACTGACAGTGTGGAACCTGCTTGGGATTATCTGTCTCCCTCTCTCTCTGCCCCTCCCCTGCTGGTGCTCTGTCTCTCTCAAAATAAATAAATAAATAAACATTAAAAAAAATTAAGTTAGTCCCCCCACCCCAATAAAGTTGATATAGAGGCCTTAACCTGGTTCAGTCACATATCCCATCCAGATGGTCTCAATAACACATGATCTCTCAAGGCTTTGTGTTTGAAAAAGGCTCCCACGATGCATACATTCCAAGCAGAGGGGAGTGGGTAAGGAGCCTTGAATTGCTGGGTCCAGCTCAAGGGTCAGCTGCCTGCCACATCATCTTGGCTACATCCTCCAACAGCAGCATCGATGGGTAGGAGGAAATTGCATATTGCACTTTACCACCCGATACCAAATCACTCTCCACTTAGCCAATTTATGCCTCTACGAGCAGTATATAGACCTTTCCTTCCCCCAGCACTTGGTATACTTGGTATTGTCAGATTTTTCTTTTTACTTTTGCCAATATGATCAGATGAAATACAAGCTCATTGTGGTTTTTGAAAAGTTATTACACACATTATGAAATTTCACCCCTAAATTCTTGAGTATTCATCTTATGAAAATAAGGACGATTCCTACTTAACCACAGTATCATTTTTCACTAACAACATAGTAATTCTTCATACAGTCTAATCCTATCTATATCCGTATTTCTTTAATTGTCTAAAAAGTTCGAAAGGATTTAGGTCAATCTAAACAGGAGCTGTGTACTGGTGCTTTGTTCAATTCACCTTTATTCTCACATGATGAACTAGCTGGGTGTGACAGTCCAAGTTTCCAGGTATTTACCCTAAGAACAATGAAGACAACATTCCTCTGCCTTCTAGTTTCTGTAGTTGCTGTTGGGAAATTTGCTATTTGTCTAGGCATCGTTGCTTTGTGGAAAACATGTGTTTTCTTTCTGGTTTCTTTTTTTTTTTAATTTTTTTTTCAACGTTTATTTATTTTTGGGACAGAGAGAGACAGAGCATGAACGGGGGAGGGGCAGAGAGAGAGGGAGACACAGAATCGGAAACAGACCCCAGGCTCCGAGCCATCAGCCCAGAGCCTAACGCGGGGCTCGAACTCACGGACCGCGAGATCGTGACCTGGCTGAAGTCGGACGCTTAGCCGACTGCGCCATCCAGGCTCCCCGCTTTCTGGTTTCTTTTAACATGTCCTCCCACCCTCACTCCCCTCCCATCTTTGAGTTCTTCAGTTTTTCTCTGATTTATTTGGATGAAGATTTAGTGTATCTTGGGATTGACTTCCTGAGACTGACAGTTCTTGTCCAAAATCAGCTCTGGAAGATGATCAACCACGATCTCTTCTCATCATCTCCTTATTTGTTGTTGAAAGAGCCTAAAATAGTGCCTGGCACACTTTAGGTGCTTATAAATAGTTGTTGAATGAATTTGTAAATAAATGAGCATTTCTCCATTCCTCCTCATTCTCTCTATGCTCTGATGCTCTGATTTTTTACAGACACCTCACTCTCTACCCACCATGCCTTTTCCTCTTTTATACTTTTCATCTCTTTATTTTTCTGTGCTACATTTTCTTAAGATTTTTTAAAAGTAATCTCTACAGCTAATGTGGGGATCAAAACTACAACCCCAAGATCAAAAGTCTCATGTTCCATCAACTAAACCAGACAGGTGCCCCATTTCTGTGCTACATTTTATTTATTTTTTAATTCATGATTTTAGCCATTTAATTAATTAATTAATTTATTTATTAATTTATTTATTTTTAAAGTAAGCTCAACACCCAACTTGGGGCTCGAACTCATGACTCAAGAGTCACACTCTCTATGGATTGAACCAGCCAGGGACCTCTTTTTCTGTGCTACATTTTATATAATTTTGCCAGATTTATCTCCCAGTGCCTGACTCTAACCTCAGCTACTTTTAATCCATCCACTGAGTTCATAATAATCATTTTAAAATTAATATTTCTTTCTTTCTTCCTTTAGAGAGTGAGCATGCTCACGAGTGGTGGAGGAGCAGAGAGAAGGGGAGAGAAAGGGAGAGAGAATCTCAAGCAGGCTCTGAGCTGTCGGGGCAGAGTCCAATGGCTCAGACTCACAAACCATGAGATCATGACCTGGGCCGAAATCAAGAGTTGGATGCTTAACTGGACTGAGCCACCCAGGCGTCCCTATAATAATCATTTGTAATTATTGATACCTAACCTTTTTTATAGCATTCTGTTCTTTCACATGCTTTTGATTCTTTGTCTTATGACTTCAATTATTTTTATTTTTTAATTTATTTTTTAATTTTTTAAAAAATATAATTTTTTAGTGTTTATTTCTTTTTGAGACAGGGAGAGAGAGAGAGAGAGACAGAGTGCGAGTGGGGGAGGGGCAGAGAGAAAAGGAGACACAGAATCCAAAGCAGGCTCCAGGCTCTGAGCTGTCAGCCCAGACCCCGACGCGGGGCTTGAACTCACAAGCAGTGAGATCTTGACCTGAGTCTAAGTCAGACACTTAATCAACTGAGCTACCCAAGTGCCCCTGACTTCAGTTATTTTTAACATACTTATAGCTTGAATCTTGTTATTCCATTGTCTGGGTCTAAACTTGCTCTTTGTTACGTAGGCAAATTCTCATTCATGGTGGATTACTTCCTTGTGGATTTCCCCATTTTGGATTGTGAGCTCATGTTCATGGCCTTGAAAGAGACCTTCACAGGCTATTGTGAAGATCAGATCAATGAACTTACATGAAGAAGGTATGTCTCAAGTTCAGGTGAAAATAAAATCATATTGTAAAGAATATACAGAAGGACAAGAACAGTCCACGAGGTCAGACTAAGTGTAAAAGCAAACAAACAACACAAAACCCCCACAAGACTGACATGCTTAAATCATTAAATCCTGGCAGGAATCACACTGGGGAGGGGCACCTGGGTGGCTTAGTCGGTTGAGCATCCTACTCTTGATTTCAGCTCAGGTCATGACCTCACGGATTCTCTCTCTCCCTCTCTCTACCCCTGCCCCACTCGTGCGCATGTGCATATTCTCTCTCTCTCTCTCAAATAAATAAATAAACATTTAAAAAATAAACTTATAAAATAATCATACCAGGGAATAATATTAAACACTTTTTCTCATGTGCCAGACACTTTACTCATATCTTTAACCTTCATAACAACGGCAAGGGTGGTGATATTCCCATCGGACAGAATAGAAACTGCAACAAAGGCATCAATTTAGAGCTAATTGGGGAACCCCAGTTAAAACCCAGGTCTGAATGATTGTAAAGTTCATGCTTGTTCAAATTCACCCCATTGTTCTTCAGAACTATTACTGGAAAAATACACCATCATTTGGACGACATATTTTTTCCCCGTTCCAATTTTAATTCAGGCCAGTTAACCCCACGGATCATAAAAACGTGTTAAATAATTCATGAAAAAGGAGAAAGAATGCATAAAATTACAAAAGAATTGCATTTTTTTAAAATTGCATTTTAAGTAAAGAAATTTTAGTTCTTCATTTTCTTTCATTTTTCCAATTTGGGATTTTGTTTATGCACAAAAAAGGCAATTAACAAGAAGCTTACTTGTGAGAAACCCCTGGAGCTCCCAGAAGATAATAAAAATGTATCTGAGCATTCCAAATACAACAAAGCAAACCAGTGTAAATTTAATCTCTTAATAAGGAGTTTGCAAATGTAACTTCAACATAAACAATTTTGCATCAGTAAACCAGGACACATTAAAGCCAGTTGGTGGCAACACATTTCAGTCGTCAATCCTTCATTACCCAGGCCCAAGCTGCAACGAGCCTGCTCACAACATGGGTTTCAGGAGACCCCTCGCCAGTCCAGCTCTTCCCAGGATCATCATCTAGGGACCAGCTGGAGTGTTCGAGAATTGCCATCTATCTTAAATATTATCAGCATAAGTTGTACCTAGTCATTTGGAGTTAGGGGATCTGATTTTAATGAGGTAGATTGACCACTTATTTAAAATGCTGGTCTAGGTTTCTTGATTTAATCAACTTTCAGCAAATAGTGTTTGTCATTTTGTGTGCGTGTGCCTGTCATTTGATATAAAATTTAAGTGTTTATTTATTTATTTTGAGCGGGGAAGGGCAGAGAGAGACGGAAAGAGAAAATCCCAAGCAGGCTCCTCACTGTCAGTGCAGAGCCCAACCAGGGGCTCAATCTCGAGAACTGTGAGATCATAACCTAAGTAAAAATCAAGACGCAGACACTTAACCAACTGAGCCACCCAGGCACCCAATGATATAAATTTTTTTTTCCTTCTAACTTTGTATCATCTTATTTATGTTTCTTGAAAGAGATTTTTTTTTTAATTTACATCCAAATTAGTTAGTATATAGTGCAACAATGATTTCAGGAGTAGATTCCTTAATGCCTCTTACCCATTTAGCCCATCCCCCCTCCTACAACCCCTCCTGTAACCCTCAGTTTGTTCTCCATATTTATGAGTCTCTTCTGTTTTGTCCCCTTCCCTGATGTTTATCTGTTTTGTCTCTTAAAGTCCTCATATGAGTGAAGTCATATGATTTTTGTCTTTCTCTAATTTCACTTAGCATAATACCCTCCAGTTCCATCCACGTAGTTGCAAATGGCAAGATTTCATTCTTTCTGATTGCTGAGTAATACTCCATTGTGTGTGTGTGTGTGTGTGTGTGTGTGTGTGTGTGTGTGTATACCACATTTTCTTTATCCATTCATCCACCGATGGACATTTGGGCTCTTTCCATACTTTGGCTATTGTTGATAGTGCTGCTATAAACATGGGGGTGCATGTGCCCCCTTTGAAACAGCACACCTGTATCCCTTGGATAAATGCCTAGTAGTGCAGTTGCTGGGTCATAGGGTAGCTCTATTTTTAGTTTTTGAGGAACCTCCATACTGTTTTCCAGAGTGGCTGCACCAGCTGGCATTCCCAATTGATATAAATTTTATACACGATCTTTACGCTTCAGGTTTGGCTGTAGGCTACATTTGACTATGGGGACTTTAAAAAATGTTAATCCCATTAAATGATTAATTAAAATCAATCATTAACTTCACAAATGTATCTAAAGAAATATGGAAAGATGATTTTGTTGATAAATTTAACAAAAATAGAGGACTTAAATAACTGGAGTCATTGGGAGATGAACCCTCTCCAGCTAATTGGTCAGTTTTGCATTTTGACCGAGAGTTTATTTTTGTCAGATTCTGTGAAGAGACCACCATTACCAAAAAATATACTGACATTATAAAAGTATTTTAGATTTTATTTTCCTAATAATCTGGATTACTTCTTCTATGCATTAGACTTTAACAAATTAAGTGATTTTTTTTAACACTATGACAGCAATACAAATAAAATAGTTAAAATTGTAATCACCTCAACATGAAAAATCACTTTGCCTTCCTATTTAGGGCCCCTTAGGGATGCCTGGGTGGCTCAGTCGTTTAAGCATCCCACTTTGCCTCACCATTTGTGAGTTTGAGCCCTGCCCCAGGCTCCTCACTGACAGTGCAGTGGAGCCTGCTGGGGATTCTCTCTCCCTCTCTCTCTCTGCTCCTCCTCTCCCCTCTCTCCAAAAATAAACTAACTTCAAACAAACAAACAAACAAACAAACAAACTTCTGCTCTAAAAAAACCATGCTGGTGGCACACACACGGTCACCCACTCACACAATCCCTGGCCACCAGGGCACATGGGTGCTGATGGCCACACGCTTAGTCAGTGGCACCCCAGCTCCCAGGTGTCAGGTTTGGAGTCTAGCAGCCACAGAAATTGGGCTTCCAGGGCACTGGACTGGAGCCTGATTTCCTTGTTTCCCAAGTTATCTTTGATTATATGCTGGTTGTTATATTTCAAAGATTATTTGTAGGAATAATTTGGGATGAAGGTAGCTTTCTCCACAGAGAATTTGTGTTTGCTGCTTTCAAGAGCCTGGGGGCATTGCCAGTGCTGAGCTATTCAAAGTTGAGGCTTGGGATGCCCTGCCGTAGCCCAGGCAAACAGAACCAGGCTGTGATTCTGGCAGATTGGTCCACTTCTAGTTTACCCTTAACCGGGCATATTGCGGGGAATGGGGTCTCCTGTTAGACTTTCCACCCGGAGCAGGCCTGGGGACATATTCATCTCAAGAGGCCATCAGTAGGAAAGTTCAACCCTCCGCTTCAGTGCAATCCTCAGGAAGGGACCAGCCTCTGGGCTCCTCACTCCTTGATCCCCGTGCCTTAGGATGCTGTCCTACCTCATCCCACCTTGTCAGCTCTTTACAGAGGTTATTTTCAACATTTTATCCAGCTTATTTAGCTGTTTCAGCAGGAGGGTTGCTGGGGAGAGTTATCCTATTACAGGAGAGTCCTGTTGTTTTAATTTGAGTTCCTTTGATTAGTGGCGGATCCCAGCCTCTCTTCTTACACCGGTGGCAATTCCAATTTCCTCTTCTGCAAAATGCCTGCTCATCCCCTGGGCCCTCTTTTCTCCTAGTTTCCTGCTTTTCTCTTGTTGATGTGAAGGTGTTCCTTAAATACCCTGGATGTTAATTCTGTGTTAATTGTATACATCTTTTCCTAGTCTGTTATCCAGCCATTGAGTGCCTTTCTGGTGTTTTACTGAACAGAAATCCTTGATTTTGATGTGGGCAAATTCAACATATTCTCCTCTAGAAGGTTTGCAATGTGTCAGTATCATCCTTAATAACTGCTGTTCAAAGCCAGCCCTTCCAGTGTCATTTGACCTGCACGAAGTAGAGGGGCCCTGACCTTCTGCTATTTGTTCACTAAGCTTGTATTTTCACAGGCTAAGTCTGCAGTGTTGGCTGGTGACCTTGCCACATCGCTGCTTCATTTGTTAGTTTCCAATATAAACCACAAGTCCCTGACGTATGTTGCTGTTAAACCGTATATCCCCTCATCCTGCGCTAGGGAAGTTAAGTCTTAGACCTACAGGCAGAACACAGATCTCTATTATTTTTCATCTTGATTCGGCCCACCGTTCCCGGCTGCTAAGTTATTTTTGGACCCCGATTCATCCAGTGCTTTGGCTGTCCCAGTTTTTTGCCACCTGAAACTTTGGTAAATATGTCATCTGTTTCTCTGTCCAAGTAACTGGAGAGAATATGGAGCACAAGAGGACTAAGGCCAGGACCCTGGACCGTGTCCCCAGAGTCCTCTCTCAGGCAGATATTGACTAATTAATGATAACATCCCCTGAGAGTTCTTGAGGAGCATCTAAATGTCTGAGCCTGGGCTGAGTGCTGGGGATGCAAGATGGCGGAGGAAACAAGTCCTCCACCCTCACAGGGCTCACACCCTAGTGGAGGAGGCAGAGGCAATTAACATATACAAATTACAACTTCCCCTTGTTCTTTTGTTTTTACAAAGAACTCCCTCACAGATCGTCTCTTTTGAGCCCTGTTCGGGATAGGCAGTCAACCAGGAATAAGTTTACTTAACCACACACCATCCTCAATCTTCCAAGTTATCCTTGGGGCTATTAGGAGATCAAATGCTTTGCTGAAATTCACGGGCATGGTGTCTGCCGTACTAGTGAAATGCATCAGACAGGACACAGGTCAATCTGGCAAGAATTATTCTTCACGAATGCACCCTTTGTAATCGCTTACTAATTATTTGTTCATAATTCACTGAGTGTCCCCCGGGGGCATTTCCTGAAAGGTCCATGAGGCGCATTCTTGCACTGTGCTGATCATCAGGCCCAGAAGATTCGAGAGGATTTTACAGTCTGCACTGTTTACCCTTCAGCCCAGCAACTCAGGGGGGCCGGTAAAGCCATCTTCTGGGTCCAATGTACCCCCTCCCACTGCCAGGAGGCGGTAACAGTGTTCCTCCAACTGTGTGGGGGGATTGGGGTCCTCTCCCATTAATGAATTAGGAAATGCATTTAGCAAGTCGTGACTAGCATTTCCTTTTAAATAAAATAGAATGAATAGAAAGTATCAGAGAGCATTGTAGGTGGTAAGGGTACATGCTGTTTTATGAAATTTTTCTTTCAGTTATATATTATACGTATGCATGCTGGGTTAAGATCTGTGGGTCTTGGTGGAAAAAGTTCGAAAGCTACCGGCAGTGATTAAGCCCATCCTCTTGAGTCAGCTAGAACAGGGTTCAGCTGTGACTTTGGGCGAGTTACTCAACCTAAGAGAATTTCACCGATAAAACAAGATTGTAATACCTATCTCCTTGGGCTTTTATGAGGATTAAATGAAATAATAAGTGAAAATTGCTTGGTTCAGCACCTGGAATGTAATGTGTTCAGAAGATGTGGTTATTTTCTAGCTTTGAAGATATGCACACATGGCCTGGTTTCCTTCTCATTCCCAGCGCTATTAATTTCACTTCCTCCTTTCTATTTTCAGCAGTTTGGAGAAGCAAGTCTGTGGCTTTCTAGCAATCCTGGATTTTATGGATATTATCTCTCACATCTCAGAGGGTTTCAAGGCTCATAAACCTGCTTCTCCTGCGGCTCGATGCCTGTGTTGCCTGCTGTTTGGGGGTGGCTCTGCGCGCCCCAGCCCACCCTTTTCCATCGGAGGCCAGCCTCCTGGGCCCCTCTGGTTACCAGCAGGGGCCGTGGGTGTTTTTAAAAGTAGGCTCTCTCCTTCCTTTTCCTCTGAGGAAAGGAAACCTTTTCCTGCTTGTCTCCCCAGGGTTGTAACCTCTCTTCCATTCCCCGGGCCTGGGCCTCTTCTTTTCCCGCCTCAGGTCACCCCTGCTCCTTGGCCAGGGGTGCGCTCAGCCCAACCGCTGGCCTCATTGCGGCTGCCCTCACTGTTCTCTCACCCGGGGTGCTGGAGCCATCTGCCGCAGGGGGTTTGTGGGGCCGCTCATCTCTACCCCCTCTCCCTGAGCTGGGGCCCAAGGGTCAGGGGGTGGGGGGCAGACTGCAAAGCCCACCTACTCCCAGGAACAGGCACCGGGCTGATGACTTTCTGGCCATGTGAAAACTCCACGCGCCTCACTAGTTCACATCAAGTACTGGAGGTGCTGAGATGACTAAGAAATGCTCCCGGAGTTCAAAAATTCAGTCTAGTCCTAGGTCTTTAATGCCACCCTTCAAAAAAGCAGCAGGTGCAGGGGTGGGGGGGCACCTCTAACAGTGGAAACTACCTACCTTAACGGTAGGTAACAGCTATGTAACAGCTTCTAGAACAACACAATCAGAATCAAAGAAATTGGAAGGCCGAAGCCAAGTTTGCTTTTGAAAAAAAGCCTGTTCCCATTTCAGGGATTTTCCTCCTCAAGTGTCTACAAAACAGATACCATTCTTGTTTTTCTTTTTAGATTACGTATTTAGTGCCATGGGTCAGGAGGGAAGTGGGACACCAGAGCATTGCTTCCGGGCCACACTGAACACAGCATCACACGGAGCAAACCCAGAGTCACAAAGTCCACTCCACTTCTGGAGACAGGTCCCTGAGTGACCGTGGGACACTCCCCTCTGCTCACAACTAGCAAATAAACATCACTTAGAGAAAAGTTTGTGATCAGTGCACCAGCAGGCAACAAAATGGATACTTTTCAAATATTCCAAGATTGTACACCCTTATCAACAATCAAATTAGAACTAGGCTTTAATTTTTAAAAACAGCTAAGATAGGAACTACTTTTCTACAACTTTCCTTTGGCCAAACATAGGTTATAAATGGTTTTTAATCTGTGCTTTACAAAATGGGGAGCTGATGTGTCAAAATTAAATTTCAAGAGAAAAAGATGTATAGAAAGATCAAGCTGAGCAGAGCCCTAATACTGAAAACAATCCTTAAAAAAGATTCTAGTAACTAATGGTTAGTAAACAGCCACACACATATTTTTTCAGTTTTTTAATTTCTCCTTCTGATTACAAAATACATTAGAGGCACAGGACATAGAAAATGAGTTTCTCCAGTAATTCCATTTCCAGTGTCAAACCTCAGAAACAGTTGTGTGTCTGACCCACCTTCTCACAGGGAGATGCCTGTGTGTGAACACCCCCAGAAGCGTGTGTAGAAGTAGAAATGTCTGCTTCCATCCACTCGTTTGAGGTACTTCTGCCTGGCGAAGGATGGGGAGCAGGGCCTCAGGCCAGTGCTGGGGGTAGCACACCTCTCGCCCCACCGTGTTTTCTCAGCTAGGGTTGTCCAAAAGACAGGGGAACATTGCGGGGGGGGGGGGGGGTAGAGGGACTCAAAGGAAACACATCAATGTGGCATTCTGCAGTGTGGGAATAAGGACATGGGACAGGAAGAGCTGGAAGTGGGAGGCAATGGCAACAGTGACAAAAGAGGCCGCTGGAGAGGCAAAGGTGCAGGGGGAGGGCGGCACCCCCTCCACCCTCAGTGAGTGACTTCAAGGGACCCCACCCCCACGCTGCACACCCTACTCCTGGTGGCTGTGCACAGAGCAGCTCCCACAGGCGGTGAGCGGTGGCGGTGCCCCTGGATGTCACCAGGCAACTGCTCAGGACAAAGCCCTCCCCAGGAGATGTGGGAGCCAGACGCTCTGCCTCCCCCTCTCCAGTTTATTCAGTCAGAGTTAGGAATGCTGGGCCAGTCCTTACCATTGTAGAGCTACACTCGCAGGCGGATGACACAGGAATAGGATGAGTTGAAATAGGGAACACAATTTACTCAGGGATGTCTTTCTGGAAAAGTTATGTTTCAACTGAGACTTGAACACATCCCCCCCCACCCTGTACCTGACCATCCTCCAGGCACTATCCCTCCAGGGAGTAATTTCATCCAGCCTGTCACCGTCACCGGCTGTCTACATGTCGCAACATGGCCTATCTGGCTATGGCCCCTACCTAAGACCCTCTGTTTAGTTCTCTTTTGCTCAAGGCTGAGATGACCTCAACTCACTATCCCCTCAAGTGCACCATTTGTGTTGCTGTTTAAGAAAGCCATACAGAGAAAGACAGATACCATATGTGTTCACTCTTATGTGGATCCTGAGAAACTTAACAGGAACCCATGGGGGAGGGGAAGGAAAAAAAAAAAAAAAAGAGGTTAGAGTGGGAGAGAGCCAAAGCATAAGAGACTCTTAAAAACTGAGAACAAACTGAGGGCTGATGGGGGGGTGGGAGGGAGTGGAGGGTGGGTGATGGGTATTGAGGAGGGCACCTGAACTGGGTGTTGTATGGAAACCAATTTGACAATAAATTTCATATATTTAAAAAATATAAATAAATAAATAAATACATACATACATACATACATACCCGGGGGGCAGGGGGAAGAAATCCTATGCCAGACAGCTGGGGTGAGCTTTTACCACCAGAGGTCTGGGTACCAGCCTGACGCCAAGTCTAACGAGGGCACCCTGCATACAAGACTACCTCCTTCTCCTGGAAATCTGGGGAGTGGGTTTCCTATGCAAGGACAAGTCTCTTGTGGCAATGGAGGACATGCCACTTGTTTTCTGGAGAGCTGCCTCAGTACTGCAGGTAACCTGGCTTCTGCGAGCCCTCCACACAGCCTTAAGGGCTTCCAGAAGTCAGGCCACTACAAGTTTCATCTCTTTTATATCCTGCCCGCCCCCCCGCCCCGCCGTTGGTAACGCTCCTCTCCAACCTCCAATCAAGCTCATGTGGCCCCTAGACTCTGATGCGACGCACCCACTGCAATGGCTGGTTCCAGAAAGGTCATGGCTGTGTAACAGGAATACTGTGATATAACTCCCCACCTCCTCCGGCCCCTCCTTCTGAGAACGTGTGTGCGGGGGTGAGGCATCCGACGCGGAGAGTAGGGTATAATAGGATCTTTGCTTTCATCAGGCAAGTGTGACTCAGTCTTACCCTCCAGCTCTAGACCTGCTTGCCGTCTGCGCTCTGCCCCCACTCTCTCCAGAACCGGCTCACATGCTTTGCTACTAGTGCTTCACCAGCAAAACCTGGAGTGCTGTCCCACAAAAGCTACATCCACATCCTAAACCCTGGAGCCTATGACTGTGAACTGATACAGAAAAAGGGAGTTTGCAGATGTAGTTAAGTGGAGAATCCTGAGATGAGTCCATCCTGGATTCTGAGGTGAGCCCTAAATCCAAACACAAGTGTCCTAAGAGACACAGGCAGCATAGCGGGCCTTGTGAAGACACAGGCAGAGAATGGGGTTCCACAGCCACACAAACCAAGGAGCCTCTGGAGCCCCAGAAGCTGGCAGAGGCAAAGCATTATCCCTGAGGGCCTGCGGAGGGAGCACGGCCCTGCTGGTACCTTGATTTTGGACATCGGGCCTGCAGAACTCTGAGAATTCCTGTTGTTTCAAGCCAGCCAGCTGGCGGTGGTGCATTAGGGCAGCCCCAGGGACCTAACACACCACCCTTAACAGACCCAGGGGCCATTCCCAGTCCCACGCCCACTCACCCCGCAGCAGCACTTGGAGGTGACCGTTCCGTCATCAGACACTGCCTTTACCCTGATTTCCTGGCTCCACCATGCCGTTTTCCTACCTCACAGGACACTTTCACAATCTTTTATGCTGAGTCCCTCACTTCTCCCCACTGCTAAATGTTGGACGCCCCTAGCTCAGCCATGAATCCTCTTCATGAAGCATCCTGTTCCACGGCTCTAAACACCATCCACACACTGACACTCCCAATTTACCTTTGCAGGATGTGGGCACAGTAGGGGCTCCAAAACTATTTGGGGAAAGAGTAAAATCTTTTCACATAAATCACCATTTCAAATGTGTTTACCATACTGGGGCACCTGGCTGGCTCTGGCTCAGTCAGCAGAGTGTGCGACTCTTGATCTCAGGGTGGTGAGTTTGAGCCCCGTGGTGGGTGTAGAGCTTACTTAAAAAAAAAAAAAAAAAAAAAAAAATTTAACAAATGTAATAAATGTGTTTACCACACTCACTTTGAAAGCACTTTCAGATATACTCTCTTGCTCTTCTCATAAAAGCCCTGTGGCTCCTGGGGCTCCTGGGTGACTCAACATCCAACTTCAGCTCAGGTCATGACCTCGCACTTCACAAGTTCAAGCCCTGCATCAGGCTCTCTGTCAACGCAGAGCCTGCTTCAGATCCTCTGTCTCCCTCTCTGCCCGTCCCCCACTGGCATGTTCTCTCTCAAAAATAAACAAACGTTAAAAAAAAAAAAAAAAGGCTTGTGGCTCTTAGGTGACTGGGCGCTAGTCCTTCAGCTATTCTGTGGCAGAACGCAGGTTTCTGGATCTTTCATGCCTCTCCTGTTGACCCTCTCACAAGGCTGGAGTATCCCCTGAAGGTTCTGTTCCATGGTCATGCTGTTCCAAGATTCCTCTGCAGAAGGAATCCAGTCTGTGACCCCACCCTCTGATTATTAAGGCTTCTTAAGAGGTTTTTCTCTCTAGAACAGGGGTTGGCAAAGTAGGACCTATGGGCCAGATCTGGTCAGCTCTCTGTTTTTGTAAAGAAAATCTTCCTGGAATACAGCCACATTCATTTGTGTACGTACCGTCTAGCTGCTTTTGTGCCCCAACAGCAGAGCTGAGTAGCTACGACAGAAACCATAGAGCTCATGAGCCCAACATATTTACTCTCTGGCCCTTTACAAAAACAGCGTGGCCACCCATGCTCCGGAATTAGCCACAGCGAAGGTCTCCCCTCCTTAGCGTGCTTGCACAATCTGTCTCCTGCGTCCATTCTGGGGTAGTCAGGTGTGATCTTTTCTGCTTTCCCACTCATCACACTCATGGGATTGGAAATTGTATGAAACCTACTACGTTGATGGTCCTCATGATTATCAACAACCTTTCTTCCTTCCTCCCTCCCAGTCAATGCCTCTTCCCAAAGTGGAGTCTTTAATGATCAATAAGGTTGGTATTCCTCATAAAGGCCTTCCCACATTCGCGATACTCCCAGGTTTTTCTCCTGTGTGGACTCTTTGATAGGCCCTTAGATTCATTTTGGCTTTTTCACACCTCTGGCACTCTTAAGGCTTCTCTGCAGTCTGAATAGTCTGATGGGTGATGACATGGGGCTGATTTCTGAAGGCCTTCCCACAATGGCCACATGTAAAAGGCTTTTCCCCAGAGACTACTCAGAGGCACCAAGCTTTGGGAGCTCTGATGTTTGTGGGGCTTCTCTCCAGTGTCAACTCTACAGCGCACAGTAATTATGTAATACATAAAAGCTCTCCCACCCTTGTTGCACACATATAGCCTACTAGGGGTGTGAACTCTCTGATACGTAATGTGGTATAACCTATTGCTTTACATCTTACGCAGCTTTTCTCTAGTGTGGACTGTGTAATCAACAACAAAAAGCAGCCTCCTGAGGAAAGGCCTCTCTGCACTCCTTACAGATATACATATACTCCTTCTAATCAGGAAGAAAGGGAAAAGGGGCCTCGTTGTCTTCGAAGGTTCTTCCACGCTTGGAGCCTTGTCTATTACGAAGAACTAATGAGCAGCTTGAGTGATTGGTTCCTGGTGATTCCTGGTGCTATCTCTCCACCCTCAGCTCTCAGGACACTTCTTCCCATGTGTCGGAAGCTGGGAACTAGAGCTGAAGGTCTTGCCACATTGCTTACATTCACCTGCCTTCTATCTGCTGCGGACAGTCACAGCCCTGGACACACAATTTCCCACACTTGCTGCAGGAGTGGGCTCTCTCTGGTGTGGGCACACTGATACACAAGAATCTTATTGCTTTTCGGTGCTTTCTCATACTCTGTATATCGATCGCACTCTCTTGCCAGTGCAGTTCCTCTGGGCTGCAGAACGGGACAGTGCAAACCTCTCTCCACTACATTTTCTGATACGCAGTAAGTTGTGACTTCCCAGTGGATCTCTAACTGCACTCACCATACTTGAAGGATCTTTTCTTCTAAGACCTCTGGTCTTAGAGACTCTAGGAAAGTCTACCAAATTGGATCTCTGGGGCCCAGCCTTTGGGAGTTTTCCCCACACCTTCCCTCCATACTCAGTGTGGTCAGAAAGACCCTGCTTTACTGCTGACTCCACCTTCTTGGCTCTGCTCTTACCATCTGACAAATAAAAACATGGCATGACCTGATAGCCACTGTGAGCAAAAACCAACCCGAGAACAGAACAATCAAAGAGAGAATAGGAGGGGCACCTGGGTGGCTCAGTCAGTTAAGCATCTAACTTTGGCTCAGGTCGTGATCTCACAGCTCGTGAGTTCGAGCCCCTCATTGGGTTCTGTGCTGACAGCTCAGAGCCTGCAGCCTGCTTTGGATTCTGTGTCTCCCTCTCTCTCTCTGCCCCTTCCCTGTTCATGTTCTGTCTCGGTCTCAAAAATGAACATTTAAAAAAAAAGAGAGAGAGAGAGAGAATGGGAGTGTGCAGCATTTACCCTCCCACCCCTTCACAGTAAGGTAGGGAAGGGGGCTTGAACAGGGACAGGAGCCAGCAAAGAAGGCCGAGTGGACTGGTAAACACAGAGCATAAGAGGGAAGGGACAAAGGACAGAACAAAACACCTAGGGAATAAATAGGAAAGTCAGCCAATGTATGAAGATGAAGTCAACCCCTTGAATGTAAGGGGTGAGAAAACAAAGAAGCAGGCAAAGGGGAATGGCTGAGGGCAGAGGTCCTCAGTGTCGTCACAGACAGACCAGGCAGAGGCATGGCATCAGCCGTCGTCCTCTGGGTGCTGATGGCCAGCCCCAGAAAGGAATGTGTGCCGGGTATTCCTGTGCCCATCAGATTTCCACCCGGCGGCTAAGAGACCAAGAGAAAATGAGGAATCCCCTAGATCCATGTTCTGCCTTGGGTGCAGCCATGTTTCAAAAGGCACGAGGCAGGGGTCACAACAAGGAGGGAGCGAATGGCCCCCCTCACTCACTGGTGCAAATGAAGTCCTCCGTCCCTCAGTGGCCGGCAGACCTGGTCCCCGCTGCGCTTCCCTTTGTTCTAGGAAGATGATCAGATTAGGCTGGGAAAAATGAAATTCTGTTCATAGTACTGAGATAGGAAAGGGGACATGGTAGACCAAAACCAGCCTTAGCCCTAAGCCATGAAACGGATATGGCAGGGGAGCCAACAGGCAGGCTGCTATCTAAGGGGATGACCATCTCATGACAGAAGTGAAACCCCCACGGGCAGGGTCTTCAATACAAAGGCAGATCACCTGGGTGCTGCAGAGGGTAGACTCGGATCACAGAAAAGGTGCCCATTCCCAGTGAGGGAAATATCAGAATCCAACATTAATGGGAGGCAGAACTAGCTCACGTTTCATCAGGAGGAACCACGGAGCTTACAAGGATCCAGAAAGTAAAACCAACTAACCTGAAATCTTTAGAGCATGCTGCTAGCAAATGGGTGGCAGCAATGACTTAGTTATAGCAATGGATGAACTGAGTCACACAGATTTCTGCCCCAGTCATATCACATTCCCCAAATTCTCCATCACATCTTAATGGAGACTCCTCTCGGAAGGGTCAGATGATGCCAGTCCCCATGAGTGAAGTGTAGAGCTGTGGCCTCACACGTCCTCGAAGGTCACCAATCCTGAAACACGTGATTTCTACTGCCACCAGAGGAATAATCCCTGAGGGGCACAACCAGATTCAGCAGGGTAAAGGGAAGGCTTTGAATCTATGTTTATACCTGACAAGCAAAGACAGCTATGGAATAAGACAAGGGTCAAGTTTAGGAAGACCCTTCCAGCAGGGAAGCGGTGGTCAGGGCTGCCATGGTTAGCAAATGTCACAGCGATGGAAGTGCAAGGGAAAACTGCGTTTCTCTCCCCTCTCCCAATACTTTTGGTCACCAAATGTGTGTCTATTGGGGGGCCAATGTGGGGAGGAGAGTGTTCCTACACCAAGCAGTTCTCTGACACCAGCTGGGTGTCCCACAGTTTAGAGATTTCAAGTAATCTCTATACCCAATGCGGGGCTTGAACTCACAATCCCAAGATCAAGAGTCACGTGCTCTACGGACTGAGCCAGGCAGGCACTCCAAGCGTGTCCCACAATTTAACTCAATTTTGACACTATGTGGAGAAAGCATCAGATCCTACAGGTTAAGGGCTCAGTTCCACTGGTCTGTCCCCACTTCAGACACCAGTCTTAAGTCCAAGTTGTCACCTGCACTAACTGACTGGCTATAAATCAGGTTCCTGTGACCCTCTCCTCAGGTTCCATTAATTTGCTAGAGGCGCTCTCAGAACTCAGGAAAACTGTACTTACTATTGCCAGTTTATTACAAAGGGTATTAAAAGATATGAATAAACAGTTAGATGAAGGGATACATAAGCAGAGCACAGGTGCCTCCTCCCCTGTGGACTTAGGATGTGCCACCTCCTGGCAAATGGACACGTTCTTGTTCATCAACCCGGAGGAGCTCATCAAATCTCACTGCCCAGCAATTTTTACAGGGCTTATTATCCAGCCCTCTTCCCTTCCCACAGATTGGCAGGTGGCGCTGAAAATTGCAACCCTCCAATTACTTGATCTTTCTGGTGATCAGCTCCATCCTGAGGTTATCAAGGGACCCTACCTTAAGTGCCCTTGTTAGCATAAACCCAGTGCACTTGGAAAGGGACTCCTGAAGAGTAGCAAGAGACAATCCTATCACCCAGGAAATTCCAAGGGTTTTAGGAGCTCACTGCCAGGAATCAGGGACAAGGACCAAATATATTTATTATACCACAGGAAGGAATGCAAACTTTAATTAATTAGGTGGCCAGCCAAGGTCTCAGGAAGGACAGCAGAGGGAAGCAAGGCTTCACAGACCCAAGTGGTAGGGCTGTGGCTGCCATGACTGGGCCTCAGGACTTTCCTCTGCAGAGGGTGAGTGCTTTAGGGCCACAACTGGCAGAGGATGGGGGAAAAGTTTCTGAGGGGACACACACACAGGCAGTCCTCTGCCTTGTGCCCTGACCAATTCCCAATGCCCAGGGAGGGAATATTTACAAGGCAGGAATGTTTACCAAAGGCGGAGTGCGCACAGCCCTGTAGTTCTGACCCTGCAACCAAACCTACTTTGGAAACCAGACTCTCAGGCAGCAATGGACAATACCCAACATCTCTTGTGTGGGAGAAAGACAGGCAGACCTCACTCTAGAATTTAAGACTTGTACAAAGTCTGGATGAAGGTATTCCAAACTCTTGAAGGAAAGGATTAAGAGGGGTATTCATTCACTCTCAACATTTTTTTTTTTTTACACAAAGAGCTTTATGAAAAACATCTCTCTCAAATTTTTGTATCATGTAAGATATAAATATAAAATGTACTTATTTATTGATGTTTAGAACAGTACAAAGATTTATTTCTCACTTGTGTTATAGAAGGGCTGTGGCTTTGCTCCATGGCACCCAGGCTGAAAGGACAATCCCCGAGACTTCCTCGTGGCTGAGCCCAACCAGCAACCACATTTTTTCTTTTTAAAATTGTGGTGCGATGTATAGAACTTATTTGCCATTGTAGGAATTTTTCAGTGGATAGTTCAGTGGCATTAAGTACATTCACACTGCCGTGCAGCCATCACCACCATCCGTCTCCAGAACTTTTCTCATCTGCCCAAACTGAAACTCCATGTCCGTTAAACAATAACTTCCCCCCAGCCCCTGGCAACCACTGTGCTACTTGCTGTCTCTATGAATTTGACTCCTCTAGGTACCTCATGTAAGTGGAGTCGAACAGTATTTATTCTTTGGTGACTGCCTTACTTCACTAACATGTCCTCAAGGTTCATCCATGTTGTAGCATGTGTCAGAATTTCCTTCATTTTCAAGGCTGAATAACAAACATTCCGTTGTATGTACACCGCATTTTGTTTACCCAGTCATCCCCTCGTGGATACCTGGGTGGCTCCCACCTTTTGGCTATCATCACTAACGCTGCTACAAACATGAGTGTGCAAATAAATACTGGAGTCCCTGTTTTTAATTTTTGGAAATATCTTGAAAAACAGAATAGCTGGGTCATATGGTAATTATATTTTAATTATTTTGAGGAACTGCCACACCATTTTTCACAGCAGCTGCAGCATTTTACATTCTCACTGGCAATGCACGAGGGTTGTGATTTCTCTATAGCCTCACCAACCCTTGTATTTTCTGTTTTTCTGGTATAATAATTGTAAGGGGTGTGAAGCGGTATCTCACTGTAGGTGTGATTTGCGTTTCCCTAATGATTAGGGATGTTAAGCATCTCTTCCTATGCTTATTAGCCATCTGCACATCTTTGTGAGAAATGTCTATTATTTAAGTCTTTGGCTCATTTTTTAATGGAGTCGTTTAGGATTTATTTATTTATTTATTTATTTATTTATTTATTTATTTATTTATTTAAATTGTAGGACTCCTTTATATATTTTGGATCTCTTTCAATTTTTAAAGACTTTCTAAAAAACTTTTTGCATGGAAAACATCTACAATTCAAGAATTTCTCACGGGGTGCCTGGGTGACTCAGTCGGTTAAGCGTCCAACTTCAGCTCAGGTCATGATCTAGTGGTCTGTGAGTTCGAGCCCTGCATCGGGCTCTGTGCTGACAGCTCAGAGCCTGGAGCCTATTTCAGATTCTGTGTCTCCCTCTCTCTCTGACCCTCCCCCATTCATGCTCTGTCTCTCTCTGTCTCAAAAATAAATAAACATTAAAAAAAAAAAAAGAATGTCTCAAAAATATCATTTACAGTTGGATCGGGATTTTCGAGATTATTTAGCTTTTTATTTTGAAATAACGACAGATCTACAGGACCTTAGATATTTGTATCTGGAGTTAAAATAGCATCACAGAACGAATGTAAAGGCTGAATAAATATGCAAAGCCAAGCAGGAGGGTCTCTCTTAGCCCATCTCTGCCTGCCCTTTCTCCCGCCGCAAAGGTCACATTTCACAAATCAGAATGGGAAAACTATAGTACACAGAATTTGTATCTGGGAAGGGTGACAAGGGCCATCAATTCATATATATTACTAAGTTACTCTGGTTTCACTGAGAACATCCCCAGAAAAGATTTTCCATATAGGCTAGGCAGTGGAAATCATTCTTTCTACCAAAAATGAATTGTGACAATTAACAGGACAGACTTTCAAAAAAGCTTTTTCAATGTGATCTGACCACTGTCAGAGGGTGCCAGTCACCTACCAACACCACTCTCTTCTTTCCTGCTAACAGAAACACATTTGTATCCAGGGTGACAAAGTGCTCAGCTAAAAAGGCCACATCTTCCAGCCTCCCCCATAGCCAGGGCTGGTTGGTTACATGAGAGTTCTGGCCAATGAAATGAAAGCCAGAAGTCACTAGATAGGGCTTCCAGAAAGCTCTTTAAAGCCCCGTTATTTAAAAATGTGACACTTTGTTAGAAATACGGAATATTGGGGGGCGCCTGGGTGGCTCAGTCTGTTAAGCATCTAACTTCAGTTCAGGTCATGATCTCACGGTTCGTGAGTTCAAGCCCCATATTGGGCTCTGTGCTGACCGCTCGGAGCCTGGAGCCTGCTTCAGGTTCTATGTCTTCCTCTCTGCCCCTCTCCTGCTCATGTTCTGTCTCTTTCTCTCTCTTTCTCTCTCAAAAATAAGTAAAACATTAAAAAAATAAATATGGAATCTTGGGTCCTACAGAATTGGGATCTGCGTTTTAACAAGATCCTCTGTTTATTCACATGTGCATTTAAAGTTCTGAGAAGTGCTACTTTAAGGGGAGTTTAGTTAGCTTCCTCTTTTTTCCAGCCTGGAATGTGAAGGTGGTGGCTGGAGCTACAGTGGCCATCTTTTGACCATGATGTGACCTCACAAAAGCCACATGCTAAGGAAGATAGTGAAAAAAGCAGGAGGGGACTGAGGCACTGATGACATCATGATCATGGAGCCACCACACTGCCTGGAACTGCCTGCTCCAGATTTTTCTTTTTTTTAAGTAATCTCTACACACAACGTGGCACTCCAACTCACAACCCCAAGATCAAGAGTCCCATGCTCTGCTGACTGAGTCAGCCAGGCACCGCAGCTCCAGACCTCTTTAACACAAGGGGAATAACCTCTACCATGTGTACTTACTACTGACAAGGAACCACTCCAGATGTACAGACTAGAAGAGATATCAGAAAGCCCGAAGCAAGAAAAAGGCACAGTCAACCGTTACTGGATCATAAACCATATAGAATCTTTTCATTTCAAGTTAATATATAGAGGCACATGTAAGTGTATGAAAATTTCCACAGGATGGAAGTATATACATCAACTGGGGAGCCTGGGTGTCTCAGCTGGTTAAGCATCTGACTTGACTCTTAATTTTGGCTCAGGTCATGATCTCACGGTTTGTGAGATTGAGCCCTGCATTGTGCTCTGCACCTGCTTGGGATGTTCTCTCTCCTCCTTCCCTACCCACCCCCCCCTCAAAATAAACTCAAAAAAAAAAAGTTCTCATCACAAGAAAAAAATTTAAAAAAAAAGTATATGCATCAAAATGCTCAGAGTGTAGGTGGTGGAATTAGGAGTAAATTTAATTTTCTTCCTTATACCTTCTGTTATTGACTGAATTTTTTACTGTGCATGAATTTTATGATAAGAGACATTGTTTAGAAAATACATGTACCTTACACAAAAGGACACCTTAACATGAAAAAAGGTACAATATTGAACAGGATAAAGAACTGCCAGGGTGCAGCACCTGGCTAGCTCAGTCAGTGGAGCATGCGGCTCTTCTTGATCTCCAGATTGTGAGTTTGAGTCCCACGCTGGGTGTAGAGTAACTTAAGAAATAAAATCTTAAAAAAAAAAAAAAAAAAAAGAGTTGCCAGGGTGCTTGGCTGGCTCAGTTGGAAGAGCATGCAGCCCTTGATCTTAGGTTGTGAGTTCAAACCCCACACTGGTGGCGGGGGTGGGGAGTTAGAGACTATTAAATAAATAAATAAACCCCTAAAAAAAAAAAAAAAAAAGAATTGCCTACTCTTGGGGGTGGGAGTGGGCTACCAAGAAAACAGTGAATAAAGTGAGAGAGACCTTGCTTGACTAATAATGACAATGGGCTTCAAACTGAGTATAATTTGCACAGTCTCTACTCCTACGGGCCAAAAAACTCCCAGGTCACATCACATACATTTTTTAATTTTTTTAATGTTTATTTATTTTTGAGAGAGACAAAGACAAAGCATGAGCAGGGAAGGGGCAGAGAGAGAGGGAGACACAGAATCTGAAGCAGGCTCCAGGCTCTGAGCTGTCAGCACAGAGCCCAACACAGGGCTCAAACCCACAAACTAAAAGATCATGACCTGAGCCAAAGTCAGACACTCAACCGACTGAGCCACCCAGGTGCCCCACATCACATATATTTTTGAATAAACATCTGTTCACCAGCTTGATTAATTCCTTGGGTTTTCAGACTCTACTAAATTAATGTCTGGCTATATTTCAAAATAACATGATCCTCAAGAGGCAACGAGCAGTCACACCTGAGGCCTACGTACATGTATCCACTTCAGAGGCAGCTCAAAAAACTCTTGTACAAGCACAGTAAAACTAAACTAAGTACAGCTTTCCAGAATCCTCCCTTTAAGGGGAAAATGTTCAAGCACACATTTAAGAAGCACTGAAGCATCTTATTGTGTGCACTTCCTTCTTACTGGACTCTCTACACTCTACATATAAGAACATTTCAAGAATTTAAAAACCCACTATTTAAGCTGTCTTTTGAATACAGTTAAGTTAAAATGTGAATACAACAATCCAAATAGGCAAAACTCACCCTAAACTAAAACTATAGCACAAGAGAGTGGCTCAGCAGAGATTACCATACTCATGCCACACAGTGAAATTCAGTAATACCCAATACCCTACTTCACTAGCACAGAAATTCACAAGGGAAGGGATTTTTTTCTTATTTGTTCATTGATGATCTCAAGCATCTAGAACAGTATCTGTCACATTTGAGGTGTGGGGGGAAAATGTGAATGACTGTATTAGCAATAAACAAAGTCTTCACTTAAATTAAAATACTACACACAGGGGTGTCTGGGTAGCTCAGTTGGTTAAGCATCCAACTTTTGATCTCAGCTCAGGTCATGATCTCACTGTTCCTGAGATCGAGCCCCAGCACAAAGCCTGCTTGGGATTCTCTCTCTCTCTCTCTCTCTCTCTCTCTCTCTCTTTCTCTCTGCCTCTCCTTCTCCTCTGCTTCTGCTCTCTCTCTCAAAATAAGTAAATTTTAAAAAATTACATTCAGACACACATTAAATCAATTTGCAAATGTCTCCAAGAGAAAAGGATGTTGAATAGTTTCCCACTAATCTATGCATTCACCTAAGAATATAAAGCTAATACAATTTTGTTAATCAAATACTTAGGTGTTACAAACACATGGCAATGAGATGTAAATTATGGTGAAAAGAGGGCAAGGTAGCATGTATACATGATAGATATCCATGTTAGATGTTCAGGCCCCATCCATGGGGATGAGATGACAGGCACTTAGGACCCTAGGAGTGGCAGGAGAGACAAGATAAATCACCTGCAGAACCCAGACACCACAGGCTAGCTCTAAAGGTGAGGATGAGAAGACTGACACACATGATTTAGGTTTTGTGTTTAATGTAACTTGGAAAGCTATGATGCAGACAACCTGATCCAAACATCTTCAAATGTGTATTAACAGACTACCACGTAGCTTGCTGATACTGATTATTAAGATCAATGCCCTTTTTTTGAATTCTATGACATAGTTTGACTTTCTATATCCTTTTTATAGGGAAAAGATGTGTGACCAACTTGCAGAAATAGTCTTGTTTGCTTGCCAGATATATTTCTCATTGTAAATTTGCATGCTGGCTAATTATAACAGCTTGAAAGTTACATAAATGTCCAACAATAGGGAATCAGTTAAGAATAAAATTCATTATAGTGCATATATATATATAAGACTACACAGCCATTAAAAAACATGATGTAAAAGTAGAGATTGCCATGGGAAAATGTCCACAAATAGAGGACATTTAGAAAATCAGGTTACAAAACAGATGTATCAAATAATCCTGGCTATGTTTAAAAAACTAAATAGGAGAGAAAAAAACCTGGCAGAACCCTACTAAGCATGGGGTTGTGTCTCAGGGTACAGCTAAAGACGCCTTGTTTTATACTGTAATTTTGTAAATTTAGGTCTCATTTTTCTGCATTTTCCAAACTTTCTATAATGAAAAATAATTGCTTCTATAATCAGAAAACAAGCAGCAATAATTTTGTTTTTCAATTTTCATTCAGATGACCTTAGGCAAGTTAATCAACCTCTCTTTACCTATAAAAATGGGGATAAAAGGACTCCTGCCTTTAGGTTACCAGGACATGTAAATGCTTACAACAATCCCTGGCAAGTGGGAGTTGCTCAGTAAAGGTTAGCTATTAGCTCTGAAATTCTTTCGAGTATGCATGTGTCCTGGAGGGCCAGGCCTGTCTCACGGGTAGGGTAGAGCCAGCCTGAGAAGCCAGCAGGCCTCTCCATCTAATTCCACAACAACTAACAAAGGTAGAAAGGGAAATTTAGGGCTGAGTTCACAAATTCCCAAGTCTTTAGACACCAGGGAAAAAAAGTAAATGTGAGTGAAGCAGCTGGGAGGCTGACAAGGAGCAGGGTGCTATGGCTCTGCAGAAGTGGCAGCGGGAGGGGGGATGCTCCTCAGAAGTACCTCAATTTGGCCTCTTTTATTAATCTCTATAGCCAACATGAGGCTCGAACTTACAACCCTGAGACAAAGAACTGCATGCTCCTCCGACTGAGCCGGCCAGGAGCCCCATTCCACTTATTTTAAAAGCCTGCAGGCGTGCCTGACTGGCTCAATCAGTTGAGCGTCTGATTCTAGATTTTGGCTCAGGTCATGACATCCTGGTTTGTGAGTTCAAACCTCACATGGAGCCCCTTGGGATTCTCTCTGCCTCCCCCCACTCCCATGTTCTTTCTCTCCCTCAAAAGAAATAAACTTAAAATTAATTTTTGAATAATAAATAAATAGCCTGCACTGGCCTAACAGCCCCCATCTACCCTGTAGCTGCCCTGATTTGTGCATTAAAGTATCCACAGAAAAGACCAATTTAAAGTGATAGGAATTTACAGGTTGTTGTACAGGCCATCCCAGTCAATGCTCCTCTTTCTTCAGAGTGTTCACAACTGGGTTTCAAGTTATTTGTCAGTGTTCCCTCAGGTAGGATGTTGTTAAAACACCAGCAATGAACAGGTTTGTTTGTTTAAGTAGGCTCCATGCACAACACGGGGCTTGAACTCATGAACCCAAAATCAAGTCACATGCTCTACCAGCCAGGCACCTCAACAATGAAGTTTCTATGCTCACGTGTCAGTCGCTGTTATCAATGATGGAAACCAACTGCATGACCAACCTGTGGTAAGAAAGGGATTCCAGTGTTGGGGGCGTCTGGCTGGCTCAGTTGGTGGCGCGTGCAACTCTGATCTTGAAATTTTGAGAGGTCCACGCTGGGTATAGAGAGATTCCTTTAAAAAAAAAAAAAATCTTAAAAAAAGAAAAAGAAAGGGATTCCAGGGTTACACAGTTGAGGGGTCCCGTAGGTAAGTTAGTCTGACTGCTTCCAGTCCAAATGACCAGGGAGGGAATTCAGAGAGTAGGAACTAATACTGGACCAAATGTAATCTGTCCTAGAATTTCAGGGACCATACGATTTATTGTCACAATGGGGATACTTCTTACTTCTGAGACTGGAAAGGAATGCTATTAATAATTCCACCAGAGGGGTGCCTGGGTAGCTCAGTCGGTTAAGCGTCCAACTTAAGGTCAGGTCATGATCTCACGATTTGTGGATTTGAGCCCTGCGTGGGATTCTGGGCTGACAGCTCAGGGCCTGCTTTGGATTGTGCCCCTCCCTGGCTGATGTACTCTCTCTCTCAAGAATAATAAATATACTTTAAAAATAATAATTACACCAGAGGGCGCCTGGGTAGCTCAGTCAGTTGACTTTTGATTTTGACTCAGTTCTTGGGATCCATGTCAGGCTCCATGCTGAGAGTAAAGCCTGCTTAAGACTCACTCTCTCTCCCTCTGCCCCTCTCCCCTGCTGGTGTTCTTTCTCTGTTAAAAAAGCAGGAGGGGGAAGAGGGCTGGCACCTGGGTGGCTCAGTTGACTATTGACTTCAGCTCAGATCATGATTTTATAGTTTGTGAGATCAAGCACTGTGTTGGGCTCTGCACTGACAGAGCTTCTCTCTTTCCCTCTCTCCTGCCCCTCCATTGCTCGCGTGCTCTCTCTCTTCAAATAAATAAACATAAAAAAAAAAAAATTGGAGCAGGACATTGGGTCTTGACTAGAATTGTCTCAAACAAATTGGGATGTATGGCTACCCAATTAAAATCATAGTGTTCCCTAAGGCCTAGGGTAAATTCCAGCTCTTCACTTGAAAACTATCTACTTTTTTTTTTTAAATGTTCATTTATTTTTGAGAGAGAGACAGATAGAGGGCGAGCTGGGGAGGGGCAGAGAGAGAGAGGGAGACACAGAATCCAAAGCAGGCTCCAGGCTGAGCTGTCAGCACAGAGATGGGGCTCAAATTCACGAACCACAAGATCATGACCCAAGCCCAAGTCAGATGCTTAACCCTGAGCCACCCAGGTGGCTCCACTCTCTTCAAACTACTGTGTACTAGTAAATAACCCAGTAGACTTATTTAAAGGGTTTACTACTCACAGAGGTTTGGGATCTTCCTTTCTGGAATGCTTGGATTGAAAGCCAAGAGTCTCTACAGCCAGAATGAGGACCCTGGGTCCCAGAGTTGATATACTGAAAAGCATTTCAGAAGGCAGTAGTGATTAGTTGATCTCTCAGTTACTGGTCCCTCCCTAGATCCCTGACACCACATCAGCCTCAGGGAGGAGAGACTAAGAGGACTACTCTGAGCAGCAGCTCCACATGAACACAGCAGGGTCAGGAGCTGTCCCACCAGCCACCCTGTTCCCTTTTCCTCTAGGGGTTATAGGTCGGCCACTGGCTCAGAAGCCACCAGGGCAGTAGTGACAGGAGACCATGATTACAGTCCCAAGACCATGTCCATGGATGAGACCAGCTAGGACTTGTACTTCATGTGCGTTCTACCTAACAACTATCTTCCAGATTCTACTGGAAAACAGGACTACATTACATTCCCATAGTCTGTTTGATAATTATCCTATTCAGCTCTTTTCCTTTCTACGTTGTGAATTTTTAGCTTCTCAAGTTTGCTTTCTTTTCCCTCCTCTTTTACTAATTAACAGAATTCCAAGTCTGGCTTTGAAACTACAGACCTTCCCACCTACTGGTGAAAAAAGTCTCAGCTAGATCAAAGGAAAAAATATTTCTCTGTTCTCCTACAGCTGCAGAAAAGCACGTACTATTCAATGTCACAAAAGTGTTCTTGTTAAGGTTGTTTTTAAGGAGTCCTTCAAGACTCTTGGACTTCAGAGATTGCTACCACATCCTGGGAAAGTAGTCTTTAACTTTTAAAGTCTATAATTCTGACGGACTTACTTAATTTGTAGTCTTGGTAGCACTATTTAAATAGATATGCTAGGTTTTTTGGCTCACTCATGACCACAAAGTGTGTGATTTTTCATTCTTAAACCAGGAGAGGATCATTATTAGCAACCTTCTCTACTCATAAGAGCATGGAAATAAAAATGAACAACAACGGCTTTATTGGATTTCGGTGTTTTGGTGTTTTTTTTTTAATGTTTGTTTATTTTGAGAGAGAGCGGATGAACTGGGGAGAGGCAGAAAGAAAGAGAAAGGGAGAGAATCTCAAGCAGTCTCCATGCTCAGCACGGACAAACCATGAGATCACGACCTGAGCTGAAATCGAGTGGAACGCCTAACTGACTGAGCCACTCAGGCATCCCTTATTGGATTTCATTTTCAAATAGAATTTGACAATCAAATGTTTGAATTAATTTTATCAGCAATAAACCTCCAACTACTTAAATGTCTGGTGGTTGAAGTTACTCTTTTTGCCCTTAGCAAATCTCTAAGATGAGTGACCCCACCTGTCTGGATCGGAGGGAGTACATCAATCCTATACTAGGGCCAGGGCTCACTCACTCAGCAACCAGGAGAGTAGAACAGGAATGGGCTCCTGGCCCTCCAAGCAACTAGGAAAGGTCTTCATCTTCTAGAGGCAAAATGGTCTGTCCTGTCAGCATAACTTTCCAGTCCTCTTCCTATTCCCTGGGATGAGAGGTCCCTATGATTTCACTAAGGGGACAGAGGGGAGAAAGCAGGGTTGGAGGTCCCATTGCCCATCACCCAGACACCTTTTCTCAGTCCAACCTCAGAAGAGGGGCCACTGGATTCAGACTGGAACTTATTTGAACATGAGGGTTCTGAGAATTTGAGGGGATCCAGATCCAAAGTCCTGTTCTCTACTCGGCTCCATTTCCAAGCAAACATGAAGATGCAGATTCTAAATAGGACACATAAAAACTGTAAATGCTAGGGGGGCCCGGCCAGCTCAGTCAGAAGAGCATGTGACTCTTCATCTCGGGGTTGCAAGTTCGAGCCCCGCTTTGGGTATAGAGATTACTTAAAAAATAAAAAAATGATTAATTAGTAACATAGGAAAAAAAATAAAACACCTGCAAATGTTACTACACTCTGCTCACTTAGAAATCCTAAGTCCACGGGGAACTGAGGAAGGTGGAAAGGAATCCACCTTAAGCCTTCCTTCACAGTACCTCTGAACCAGAGTTCAGACCTGGGAGAAAAGGCTGCATAACATTGGTAATAGTAAAATAAACCAAAAATAAATAAGTAAGATAAGGTAAGACAAAATAAAATTAAATTTAAAAATAAATAAATAAATAAAGTAATTAATTAATTAAAATAAGGGGGTGCCTGGGTGGTTCAGTTAGTTTAACGTCAAACTTCAGCTCAGGTCATGATCTCACGGTTCATGAGTTGGTTCCTGAGTTGGAGACCCACATCAGGCTCTGTACTGACAGGGCAGAGACTGCTTCGGAACTTCTGTCTCCCTATCTCTCTGTCCCTCTCCCACTCTCGTTCCCTCTCTCTCTCAAAAAAAAATTTAGAAAAAAATTAAATTAAAAAAATAAAATAAACCAGGAGAGAACTTACTAGAATGAATCTATATTCTTAACAAAAGAATTCAAAAGCCTTTAGAATTACTATGTAACAGGTACAAGTTGCAGGCAGAGCAGGACAGGGGCTCCTAAGGCCTTCCTGCACTCACCACACTATGGTTCTTTACCCAGCCCAGATACACAACACCTCCCCACTTTCCAAATGGCTTATCACTTCAGTTTTATAGACTGAAAATCCTATTCACAGGCAAGGGAAAAGAGTCAGCATGTTAAGGAATCAGGATATCAGGGCAATTCTCTGCTGATGAGCCCTCTAATTTCATGGCTGCAGTCAAGCTAACTGTCCTCCTCTGTTCCTGCCTCTTGGCTCCTTCCCACTGGCTCTAGATACTCCATTTGATTCCTTCTTTCCTCTCTTCTCATGACCAACTGTAGACTTTCCAGCTTTCCACTATCTTGCTGTCCACTCTAACCTAAAAAAAAAGCTTAGATAAAGGTTTTTCTGCTAAAAACCACAGAAATACAGAGAACCGGCAGTTAAAGCCTGGTCTGTGTTTCTGGTTTTCCTTTTTAGGTGATATTCTGGGAATCCCTTTTCTTTTGTTTTTTTTTTAATTTTTTTTTCAACGTTTATTTTTTTGGGACAGAGAGAGACAGAGCATGAATGGGGGAGGGGCAGAGAGAGAGGGAGACACAGAATCGGAAACAGGCTCCAGGCTCTGAACCATCAGCCCAGAGCCTGACGCGGGGCTCGAACTCACGGACCGCGAGATCGTGACCTGGCTGAAGTCGGACGTTTAACCGACTGCGCCACCCAGGCGCCCCTTTTCTTTTCTTTTTAATATTTTAATTTTTAAGAGAGAGAAAGCTTGGGGGAAGGGCAGAGAGAGAGGGGACAGAGGATCTGAAGCAGGCTCTACACAGAAAGCAGAGAGCCCAATGCGGGGCTTGAACTCACAAGCTGTGAGATCATGACTTGAGCCAAAGTCAGATGCTTAACCAACTGAGCCATCCAGGCACCCCTGGGAATCTCTTTCCTACCACACTTTCATTATCAAGGGTGGATTTCTTTTCTTTTTTTTTTTTTTTATTAAAAAAAAATTTTTTTTTCAACGTTTATTTATTTTTGGGACAGAGAGAGACAGAGCATGAATGGGGGAGGGGCAGAGAGGGAGGGAGACACAGAATCGGAAACAGGCTCCAGGCTCTGAGCCATCAGCCCAGAGCCCAACGCGGGGCTCGAACTCACGAACCGCGAGATCGTGACCTGGCTGAAGTCGGACGCTTAACCGACTGCGCCACCCAGGCGCCCCCAAGGGTGGATTTCAACTCCATCCCATTCATACATACTTTATCCAACACTTATACTGGGGGCCTCCTTTTTTAACTACAAAATATGGGGGGCTGGCAAACTCCAGATTGGAGTCTTCCACCTTAATGCCCCCCCCCATTTAATATAATTAAATCATTCTGATACAGGATTATAATGACAAAAGGAACTAGACTCATTTCACATATTTGGGGGAAGCTGGAGGAATATGCTCTCTCCGACAGACAGAACCTACTCTGAGGTGTGGATGGGCCCAGTGGGCAATTCCTTTTTGTGTGTCTGGGATGGAAAGATGACAGTGGCAGTGGGCATTCACCCTAGATACCTACCAGTCAGTCCCAGGCCTAAGATCCTGCTGTGGGAATGCTTACACAGAACTCCAGGCAGGAGAAAGGCAAGAACTGAGAACACTTAGAAAACTGCGCATTGTTAATGAATCTTGGGGTCCGGAGTTTCAGCCCCACATGGGGGGGTAGATTTTACTTAAGACAAGAAAAGAAAGAGAGAGAGAGAGGAGAGAAAAGAAAAGAAAAAAGAAAAGACAGAAAGAAAGAAGAAGGAATCTCTTGCCTCAAGGCCCAGCAGCACGTCAAGGCTCTCTCTGTCAAAAACACTGGGAATTAGGACCTGTACAGCTCCATCCAACAACACTTGCATCAAAAAAGGGCTTGGCATACCAATAAGGGACATTTCAAGCCAAGTCACACGCAAATTCCAAGCCTTTCGTCGGGCATAAGCATAAATACTATAAATTAGAAATAAATAAATATTGACTAAAACAAACACCAAAAACAGAAGAAGCTTGAGCTCAGCTATTCGGAAGGTCTGAAGCTCTGGAGGCTCTCCAGACCCTGAAGCGTTCCACCACACACGAGCGGGGAAATGTGGAGAAAGACGGAGCCACAGTTAGTGAGAAAACTGCAGTTAAGCCTTCCAGTCAGACCAGTCGGGTCACAGGAAAGTCCTTACTCAGCGCGCTGGTGTTTCCCTTAATTCTTTAGCATCAGTCCGTGTAAAGAGCCTTCTGGGTGCAGTCCAGGCGATTCCACTCTTCGTTTCCGAAGCCCACGTCCACATCATCGAAGGTCACCGGCCCCTGCAACAGGAGGTTTGTGCACTATGGTCCGGGGTCATCCCAGCACCTGCTCCTCGAAGGAGAAGCAGGGCTGGGAACTTGAGGAGCGGGGGAGACACGCGCTGAGAAGACGCGGTCGGGGGGCACCGAGAGTGGCAGGGCCCAACGACCCCGGGCAGGGGGAGAGACAATGCCGAAGTGGACCCCCGCGAGGGGGCTCGGGACCTGCACCGACTCACCTTAGGCGCTGGGGATAACAGAAAAGTAAAGTACACGCCATCCGCCCTCAGCAACAAGCTCCCGCCCCACACTCACTAGAGCAGTAAAACTCCGCGCGCTCAGCCCACCACGCGGGCCCCGCCCCTAGGCAACTTCGTGCCCTCTCTAGGCTGCGCGGAGGACCTTGCGTCTCGGTGGGCCGCTCCGTAGCTCGCTTGGGGAGCGCCGGTCCCGGGTTGGACCGGAAACATGGCGACCCGGGCCTCGGCGATTCTGCGAGGCTTGGTCCCCTCACTCTTCACGTTTCACGCGAATCATCTTTTTTTTTTACTTTTTATTTATTTATTTATTTTTCGATGTTTATTTATTTTTGAGAGAGAGAGGGAGAAGGAGACACGGAAGCCAAAGCGGGCTCCAGGCTCCAGTCTCTGGAGTTGTCAGCACAGAACCAGATGCAGGGCTCCGACCCAGAAACCGTGAGACCATTACCTGGGGCGAAGTTGGCCGCTTAAGGGACTGAGGCACCCAGCCGCCCTGCGAATCATCTTTAAAACTGCTTTTCCCCATTGTATTTCCTAGTGGACCACTAAAGAGGAAAAAAAAAAAAAAGGCGGTGTCACCCCTAATATAAGGAAATGACCACTGTTGCCATTTTAGAGACTTTTACTCCTATAATTTTCTACATAGAGTTTAATATTTTTGTGTTTTTGTCATCTCCAATTTTCCTACTTGATTTTGTCACGTTAAGCGCTCGCCCCTCCTTCCCACACTGTGATACCCATTGTAATACTACGTTGACTGGATTATCATCGCTTATTTATTCATTCTGTATCAAATCACCCACACTGAGCCCAGGAATACCAGCCTTCCACTGAATAGCACCACCGAAGTGGATCTCAGCCTGTCCTTAGGGAAGTGCTGTGAAGCTTGTTACCGTTTTCACCCCAGGGACGGTGCTCTTGTTACACAGTCCCTCTCTATAATCACTCAAAGGAGGACATTTTTATGGTCTTGGTATCAAGAATAGAGCAACGGGTTAGTTTTGGCCTATGGACCCAGGGAGTTTTGAATTTGAGTTGAGCTGGTTGTTAGAAAGCTAACAGCAAATCTTACCAAAGGATTAAGGGGACCAATAAATGCAAAGGTGACTTTCTACTCAAATCTGTTTATTCTCTGAATGCAGCCTGCTTCCATGTTTCTAGAGATAACATTCTTGCCTGGCCTAACAATAAGAAAATGTTGGTTTCCTTATTTTGCAGAATCAAGGTTTCAGTAGAAACCAGCCAGAACCGGTTAAGACAGCCAGCCTTCTCTTTGAGCATGCACCTGTGTCTGACGGATGAATATTTGATACAGAAGGGTCTAAAACCCCACCCTCGAATCATACCAAGGAGGCCATTCTCTGATCATAGAAGAGGCATACAGAAGATATGTGAAGGTACAGCCAATGAAATCACTTCAATCCTTCCCTTACTTAATAATTACCTTTAACTGATTTTGAAATCATGTAGCTCCTTTTCCCTATACCCAGATCCTTTTTCATTTACCTTTAAATATCCCTGACTCTCCCCCTTTGAGAAGAGGAATTTGAGGATTGCCCTCCCTTCTCCTTTGGTTTCCTCTTTTCTTTTTCTTTTCTTTTCTTTTCTTTTCTTTTCTTTTCTTTTCTTTTCTTTTCTTTTCTTCTTCTTCTTCCTCTCTTCCTCCTCCTCCTCCTCCTCCTCCTCCTCCTTCTCCTTCTCCTTCTCCTTCTCCTCCTTCTTCCCTCCCCCTCCTCCTCCAACTCCTCCTTCTTTTTTTTCAAGTAAGCTGGATGCCTAACCAGGGGCTGGAACACACGATCCTAAGATCAAGAGTTACAAGCTCCAGCTCATCCTGAATAAACCCTTTCCTTGCTGCATACTTGATGTCTCAGTTGATTGGCTCTGCTGCACATTGGTCCTACGAACCTGGGTTTGGTCACAAATTTGGTGAGCCAGCCAGGAACTCTTTGACCTTGGTTCAGTGGCCCCAGCTATTAATGGGAGTCTGGTGGTGAGTCTAAGCAGCTGCCTAGGCTCTTTGTCCTAGAGACCTTACTCTGGGGGCCCCACCCCACTTCAGCTCCACTGACCTTCAGGTGCTTAATTTAACTCTTGTGGCAAAGGAAACAGCTTTTGGTTTCAGTATGGACAGATATCTCTTTGGTGAGCAACCTCAGTACAAGTGACTAAATTCTTATTTCTTCCTCTCATTTGGTGGCCTCCAAATAAGGGGTTTTTGTTTGGCTCTCATAGCCTTTTTTTTTGTTGCTTGATTAAGAAAAGGTTGACTGGTTGGGGGGGGGGGGGTCGGTGCCTGGGTGGCTCAATGTGGTTAAGTGTCCAAGTCTTGATGGTCATGAGATTGAGCCCTGTGTTGGGCTCTATACTTGATGTGGAGCCTGCTTAAGATTCTCCCTCTCTCTCTCTCTCTCTCTCTCTCCCCCTCTGCTCCTCCCCCCCCCCTCAAAAACAAAAACAAAAACAAGTGGAAAAGAGAAGATTGGCTAGGAAGCCATTTGATTCAGTTGGTGAAGCCCTGACTTTTAGAGTGGAACTAGAGAACCTTTGTTCACAGAGGTACTCTTGGCTTCATTTGGCTCATTTGTTGCTGCAGCTTTTGGTATCTTTGCATTAAACTGGCTGTGTTCTAATTGGAAAATAAGAAATGACAATTTGATCCCTGCATGCAGCCCTTTGGGCTATATTCTCCAAAACTGGACAATGTTTAGTTATGAATCTATGAAAAGGAAAAAGATGATCTTTTGCAACAATGCTTGGCCACAATATTCATTAGACTCTGGAAAAAAAAATAGCCAATTAATGGATCCCCAAAGTGTAATACCATCTTGCAATTAGATTTGCTTTGTAAAAGGAAAGGTAAGTCTTTTTTTTGCTTTTGTATCAAAATAAGCCAGCTCAGAGAAGATGTAAAATTCTACTCCAACAAACCAGTGACAATAAAAAGACTGTGTTGCCTGATCCTCACCAGGGTGAGGAGGATGATTTATTGATTACTTTAATTAAACTCCTGTACAGCTCTTCCTCCCTATGGGGGCACTGGAGCTACTGTCCCTTCTCAGCAGCCCCAGTCCCAACAGCCTGAGCCCCTACAGGGCCCTAAACCAGGACCCTCAGCCTTAGGGGGTCAACAGGTAGGAATGGTCTCCCCTTCTCATACCCTGACTCAATTTGTTCAGTGAGCCACTCGTTCCCACGGAAGACAAAATCTGCTAAGGCAAGTCCCAATTGGAGGCTTAGATGCGGTGGGGATAACCTATAGGAATGATTTGGGTCCACTCTTCACTTGAAATTTTTTTTAATGTTTCTTTATTTGTTTTGAGAGAGAGAGAGAGAGAGAGAGAGGGAGAGCACAAAGAGAGGGACAGAGAGAAAGGGAAACAGAGAATCCCAAGGAGGCTCCGAGCTTTCAGCACAGAGCCCGACACAGGGCTCGAACTCACGAACCATGAGATGATGACCTGAGCTGAAATCAAGTGTCGGACACTTAACTGACTGAGCTACCCAGGCACCCCTGAATTTGTTTAATTGGAAAAACAGCATGCCTACTTACAGAGATGACCCCAAGAGGATGGAAAATCTGTTCCCATCTATTTTTGTCACCCACAACCCCACTTGGACAGGTGTACTAAATTTGTTAAATATTCCCTCATTTCTGAGGAATGCCACATGATGCTAGGAAAGGCTAGGGAAGAAGTTAACTGGCTACATGCTAAAACTCTAATAACTTCCTAAGAGCTAATGCCATACTGCCCACTCCTACTGTGGATCCCAACTGGAACATCAAGGTGGAGACTGAGGTAAGCTTGAACACTATCACGGTGATATTTTAGGTGGATTAAGAAAAGGGGTCCCTACTCTGTGCAAAAGTTTTTTTTAATTTTGATGTAGTCCCAATAGTTTAATTTTACTTTTGTTTCCCTTGCCCGAGGAAAACATATCTAGAAAAATGTTTTTATGTCTGACGTCAAAGAAATTACTGCCTCTGTTTTCTTCATGTCTTATGGTTTCAGGTGTCACATTTAGGTCTTTAATCCATTTTGAGTTGTTTTTGTACAGTATAAGAAAGTGGGGGCACCTGGCTGGCTCAGTCGGTGGAGCATGTGACTCTTGATCTCGTGGGGAGTTCAAGCCCCACGTTGGGTGTAGAGATTACTTAAAAGTAAAATCTTAAAAAAAAAAAAAAAAAAAGAGTGGTGCCTGGGTGGCTCAGTCCGTTAAGCATCCAACTCTTAATTTTGGCTCAGGTTATGATCTCACAATCGTAGGATCAAGCCCTGTGTCGGGCTCTGTGCTGACAACCCACAACCTACTTAGAATTCTCTCTCCCTCCCTTTCTCTCTCTCTCTCTCTCTCTCTCTCTCTCTCTCTCTGCCCCTCCCCAGTTCATTCTTTCTCTCTCTCTCTCTCTCTCAAAATAAATAAATTAAAAAAAAAAAAAGGAAGAAAGCATAAATGGAATGAGGACCCTTCAGACTTTCTTGAAAGAATTTTTGAGATCCTGGGTCAGCATAGCCATGGTGGCTGTGTCCTTTCCACTTGTGTCCGCCGACTGCCTGTGGCCTTTGTGCCGCTGCCCCGGGTCCCCATGCTGGCCGCAGTCCGGCCGCTCAGCAACACCCTGTACCCGCGGGGGCCCAGGGGAGGCCTAGGTTTCCGCGTCCTGCCTTGATGCCCTGCCTCAGTGCTCACACAGGTTCCAATAACACATTTGTGCCGCCAGTATAGTGATGCGCCCACTTTGACACTAGAGGGAAATCGAGGACCGTGTTCTTTACATCTGAAACTCTATGACAAGATCGACCCTGAAAAGCTCTCGGTAAATTCCCACTTTATGAAAGACCTGGGCTTAGACAGTTTGGACCAAGTGGAGATTATCATGGCCGTGGAGATTATCATGTCCACGGAGAACGAATTTGGGTTTGAAATCCCTGATACAGATGCTGAGAAGTTAATGTGTCCACAAGAAATCGTAGATTACATTGCAGATGAGAAGGATGTTTATGAATAAAATATCAGACCCCATTTTTTCACTGAGAGAAGACTCAGAAGATGCTGGCAAGTGTCTGGAAGTGAGAACGCGTTTTGGCATTATTGCTGCCTTTGACAGAGTAATTCTGTTTAGACTTGTATTTAAATTGCCTGTTTTGCCCTTTGAAAATAAATCTATAAAACCAAAAAAAAAAAAAAAGAATTTTTGAAAACATTCAACATGATGTTTTTTGGGCAAAATGCCCCAGCCATTCAAAAGAAACTCCAAAGGCTGGAGATGCATTAGGAATATCTGTGTCACAATTGGTTGAGGTTGCTTTAAAGTTTTTAACAGCAGAGACCAAGTGCAAGAAAGAAAAGAGCATTAGAAAATGAAATAGCAGGCTACCTTGCTGGCTGTTGCCCTAATTCAAGGGAAGCCAAGACCAGACTGAGGACCACGGAACAGGTCAAGGTCTACCCCAGAGAAGAAATTTGAGTTCCTTGGACCCTAAAGGATGCCCCAATTTGGGGCTTCAACAGTGTGCCTGTTGCAAAGAAGAGGGCCATTGGAAAGAGGAATGCCCCAAGCTCACAAGGTATCTTGAAGAGACAGAGCAACAAACCACCTGTCAGATGCCTGAATTGTCTGGTGACCAAGAATGAAGGGGCCCAGGGCTTCCTTTGAAACTTGGAAACCTGTCATCATTTCCCATGAGGAACCCTGGGTAACAATGGAGGTAGAAAAACAAATTTACAGACTTGTTGATTGATACTGGGGCCACATATTCAGTACTGAACTCCTGGCTCTCTCTGCTACCAAATCAAGCCATGGCTATAACGCGAGTATCTTACTAAACCTTCTTACAACCACTAGCCTGTCAAATGGGGCAAACTCACCTTAAACGTAGCTTTTTGTATATGCCTGAATGTCCCATCCTTTTACTGGGATGAAACCTATTAACTAAATTGAATGCTGAATCTACTTTAGCACCTGCACATCGATGTAAAAGTACCACCAGAGCAAGCTTGTGCCTTTCAAGCAGAGGTACCACATCAAGGTGGAGAAGTCCTATAAGAGCTGCCTGAAGAAGTTATCCAAAAGATAAGAATCAGATGTTTGGATAGATGGGAAGCTGGGGCGAGCAAAATCAGTGACACTTGTGTATGTTAAATTTTGTGATGGGATAAAGATTCTGAACTTCAGTACCTATCAAAGGAACAAGCCAAAAGGGGGCGTTCAGCCCATTCTCTGTGCCTTCTTGGAATTTGGCCTCATCGGCCCTTGCTAATCCCCATACAATTCACCTATTTTGCTTCTACAAAAATCAGGCATCCAAAACTGTTCACTTTGTGCAAGATTAAAGGGCCATGAACCAGACTGTGGAATATATCCACTCGGTGCTACCCAATCTATATACTCTCTTAAGAACCTCTCTCTCTCCCCCTCTCTCTCTGCCCCTCCCACTCTCTTCCCTCTCAAAATAAATAAATAGACTTAAAAAAAAGTTTCTTAAAAAAAAAAAGGCGGAACTCATTGCCCTAACAAGGGCCCTTCATTTAGGTAAAGGAAAAAGGGTAACTATACATACTGATTCTAAATACACTTTCTCAGTGATTCAAGCACATGATACCTTACTGAAAGAAAAAGGATTGTTAACTATAGGAAATAAAGAAATTAGACACACCCAAAAAGTTCTAAACTTGATAATTGCAGTAATGAAACTGAAAGAACGAGCAGTAGTTCATTGTCCAGGGCATCAGAAGCCAAGTAATTATATAGCTCAAGGAAATAATCAGGCTGATCAGGCCACCAACCTGGTAGCCCATATGAGGACTCCAAACCCTCTATGATGCCTTTAGTGGCAGACATAGACTTAACTAAATACCAACCAAAATATTCCTTGTAAGACCTAAGAAAAGCTAGGGAATGGGGGTTTGGGCAAAATGCTGGCATGAAAGTCAGCTGGAAATATAATTAAAAAGGAATATTCCTTATTCCAGAACATATTATGGAAGAAATAGTTATATTCACCAAAGCACCCATCATGGATGAGATGCTACTCTTTAGTGGATCCAAAGGTAAATTGTGGGCCCCAAACTCCAGATAATTATCCAAAAGATAGACTAGAAATGTGAAGTTTTGTGCTAAGGACACTCCTAGGACTGGGCCCCACCAGTTCTAAAAGATATAAAACTTGGGGGTGCTGGCTGGCTCAGTCAGTAGAGCATCCCAGTCTTGATCTTGGGATTGTGAGTTTGTTGGGTGGACATTACTTTATATACATATATATTTTGGGGCACCTGGGTGGCTCAGTCGGTAGAGTGTCCGACTTCAGCTCAGGTCATAATCTCGCAGTCCGTGAGTTCGAGCCCCATGTCAGGCTCTGTGCTGACAGCTCAGAGCCTGGAGCCTGCTTCAGATTCTGTGTCTCCCTCTCACTGCCCCTTCCCCAGCTCATACTCTGTCTCTCTCTTTCAAAAACAAATTAACATTAAAAATAAATAAATAAATTACATACATACATACAAACATACAACTTAGAGGCAATGAACCTGGAGAGGACCAGCAGATATTCTTCACCATTATGCAGAGAGTAACAGATAATTTTCAATATTTGCTAATATTTGTTGAACTTTAGAAGTTGAGGCCTTTCCATGACATTCAGAGAAGGCCTCAGAAGTTGTCAAAACACATTTTTTTAAAGTATGTATTTATTTATTTAATCTCTACACCCAACGTAAGGTTTGAACTCATGCCCCTAGATCAGGAGTCACATGCTAGCATGTATGGCTGGCTGAGCCAGCCAGGTGCCCCCTGTCAATACACTTTTAAACAAAATCATACCTAGGTCTGGATCACCACTGACACTTCAGAGTGACAATGGAGCAGCATTTGTGGCAAAAGTCACACAAGCAGTGTCCAATGCCTTAGGCTTTCGATGGAAATTACGTGTTTCCTAGAGACCCCAATAGACTGGGAAAACAGAAAAAATAAACCACACATTTTAAAAGACTTTATCAGAGGTCTGCCAAGAAACCATCTTAACTTGGGAAAAAGTCTTGTCAGTTGCCCTACTTTGGGTAAGAGTGGCCCCTAGAAGTAGGCATGATTTAAGCCACTATGGAATGTTACATGGAAGACCCTTTCTACACTCTTTTCATGGCTTAGGAGTTCCTGATGTTGCTCACATTAAGCAATTGGATACTATCAGGTATGTCCCAGCTTTAGGAAATACTCTAACTGCTGTACAGATTTACTTCCAGCAGTTCGATGTATCCCACAGATGTGCCCTTATACCACCCCTGGAGACGTGGGGTTGTTAAAAACCTGGGAGAGCAAGCACCCGAAGGACCAGCTCAATCCTCAATGGACGGGACCTTAGGGGGTGGCGTTGACCACCCATTCTTCAGTGAAACTGAAGGGAAATTCAGCTGCAGATTCCCACACTCCCATTGAACTGGTTCCACAGGAATCCACAGGTCCCCCACACTCTGCCAGCAAGGAGAACATAGAGGAGAACCTTACTACCAGCAAGCTTCTGACAGACCTGAAATTGCTGCTTAGAAGAACTGGTCTGAGAAACCAATCAATAAGGAACAAATAGCCTGTGACCTGCTAATAGCTTATATGTTATGAATGTTATTCCTTTTTCCCTTCCATCTTTCTATTGTTCACAGCCTCTTAAGCTTGAAACAACAGTTCCATGATTAGGATTTTTCAAACTTGGCCAAGGTTGGCAATCTTTTTCACTGCTCGATATGTTGCCCTAAGTCCCACTCAGTACATGACCATAGCAACCCAGTAGTAATGCCTATAACCAATCTTGCTCTGGTCATTAATTTTTTAATACATCTAAATCAACACACTCCATTAGCTTATAGAGTCAGGTTAATCAGGCCTGGCTCCCTCACTGCTCCCATCCCTTGTTTCTTCTTACCTATCCCAAAGCATGAGTATCTCACATTCAATGACTGGAACTCACCACCAGAAGCTTGCAGTTCCACTTATGCTTAAAATATAACCAGAACAATTATTCACCTCTTGTAAAATTAATTGAAACTTTTTCCTTTCACCACCTTCCAGAGACTTTTGGGAAATATGCTGTTTTCACAATAGTTACTCATCTTTTTCTACTCTTCTCTATACAATACTGAGAACAGAAAGAACTTGGCAATATGGCCCCCCCCCCGCCATTTCTCCCCGAATGCCCTCTTACCAGTTACACTAACCTTAACCATACTTCTTATTTCAAACAATACCTTCAGTGACCCTGCAAAAATGAAAGTCCTGACTCCCATAAATTAACAGGAGTGCTATGTGTATCCCCAGGTTATTTGTGTGTGTGAGTGAGTGTGAGTGTGTGTGTGTGTGTGTGTGTGTGTATTGTATGTATGTATGTGTATATATATATATATATATATATATATATATATATATATATATATATATATCACGGTCTCCCCTGGGGATAATGGTTGAATGGCTGGAGCATGGGAGGTATGTCTTTTAGGACTTTCGGTCACCTCTTATTCCATATATAATTCCAATGAAGTCAGTCATTGGACCAGTTCTCTCAAATTGTTCTATAGGTGAAAAAGAGAAGCCACAAGATATTCTGATTATCCTCCCCCAAATCAGGAAGATGTAATTCAGTACTTGTTCAAGAGAACCTTATTGCTATGGCGGGGAGTGGCCTTGCATGAACATATGATTGGAAACGTTTCAATAACTTTAGGAATCGTATCAAATGAAACTGTCCAAGCCACACCAGCCCAATAAGAAGCCTTAGACCCTTTGGCAACAGTAATCTTAGATAACAGAATTGCTTTAGATTATATTTTAACAAAACAGAAGGTGTTTATATGGTGGCTAATTCATCATGCTGCACATGTATTAATACCTCCATGGAAATTGAAGTTCATCTTAACAAAATAGGGCAAGTTACTTGGCTACAACAAATCTCCCCTAAAGCCCTAGACTCAGATTTTGACTGTTTTTCAGGGTTATTTTCGCAGAACTCCCAAGGAATTAGATCAGTTTTACAAGGATTACTCAGATGTGGATTATCCATATTTATTTTTATTGTTTTTATTTTTTTTTATTTTTAAGTAGGCTCCACACCAAGCATGGAGCTCAACTCAGAACTTGAACTCATGACCCTGAGATTAAGAGTTGGACACTAGGGGCACCTGGGTGGCTCAGTTGGTTAAGTGTCTGACTCTTGGTTTCAGCTCAGATCATGATCTCATGATTTGTGGGTTCGAGCTCCCCTTTGGGCTCTGTGCTGACAGTGCAGAGCTTGCTTGGGATTTTCTCTCTGCCCATCCCCTTCTCACTCCCTATCTCTCTTTCTCTCTCAAAATAAATAAATATTCCATAGGAATCTATCCCCAAAACCAAGATCACACTTTACCTGCTGTATGTTAGCCAATTTGACAATAAAAAATAAAAATAAAAATAAGTAAATATTAAAAAAAACAAAAAACAGGGGCGCCTGGGTGGCTCAGTCCGTTAAGCATCCGACTTTGGCTCAGATCATGATCTCGCGGTTCGTGGGTTTGAGCTCTGCATTGGGTTCTGTGCTCACGGCTCAGAGCCTGGAGCCTACTTCTCTGCTCCTCCCCTGCTCATGCTCTGTCTCTGTCTCTCAAAAATAAATAAATTTTTAAAAAAAAAGAAAAAAAAAGACGCTTAACCGACCGAGTCACCTGGGCACTCCAGATTATCCATATTTCTAATTCTTCTTTGCTACTTAATCATAAACTATGGTATAACATGTTGTACAAGAACTCTTAACCAAAGTACAAACATTTTGGTAATGCAGAATGTTGGATTTCAACCTGAAACTAAGGGATATTTCAAATATTTCAAATATTTCAAATATGCAAATAAATGCAAAAGGTTTCCTTCTTCTAACCCTGATCTCTGCCCCATTTTAGCAAGAAGTAGCTAGAGCGGTTCTCATCCCAATTCCCTTGAGAGTGAGGAATGGTCAAAAGATAGTATTGAAACCAGTAACCAAAGGGATAATGGGACTCATAAGTGCAACTGTTAGACTCTCTTAGATTCTTATTTCTTCTTCCTATTTGGTGGCCTCCAAATAGAGGGTTTTGGTTTGGCTCTCTTAGCCTTTTTTTTTCTTGCCTGATTAATAAAAGTTTGACTAGGAAGCCATTTGGTTCAGCCTGTGGAGTTCTGACTTTTAGGGAGGAGCTAGCACTCTCAAAGGTTCTCTGGGCTTCATTTGGTTTGTTTGTTGCTGCAGCTTTTGGTATCTTTAAATAAAACTGGCCATGTTCTTTTCTTTTGTTTTGGGTTTTGTTTTTTTGTTTTTTTGTTTTTTTTTTTTTTTTAGAGAGAGAGAGAGAGAGAGCGCACAAATCTTAAGCAGGCTCCATGCTCAACACAGAGCCTGATTTGGGGCTGGATCCCATGGCCCTGGGATCATGACCTGAGCCGAAATCAAGAGTCTGACACTCAACTGACTGAGCTATGCAGGTGCTCCTTTTTCTTTTTTAAAAATATTTTTATATTATTTTTTGTTTTAGAGACAGTGCATGAGCAGGGAAGAGGGGCAGAGAGAGAGAGCGAATCTTAAGCAGGCTTCACGCTTGGCAAGGAGCCCAGTGTGAAGCTCCCTCCCACCACCCTGGGATCATGACCTGAGCCAGAATCGAGAGCTGGATGCTCAACTGACTGAGCTACCCAGGCACCCCAAAACCAGCCATATTCTCATTGGAAGATGGGAAATGAGAATTCGATTCCCGCATGTAGCCCTTTGGGTTGTATTCTCTAAAACTGGGCAATGTTTAGTTATGAACCTATGAAAAGGGAAAAGATTATCTTTTTTTGCAATACTTCTTGGTCATAAGACTCTTTAGACTCTGGAGAAAAATGGCCTGAAAATTGATCCTTGAATTATAATACCATCTTGCAATTAGATTTGTTTTGTAAAAGGGAGATGTTTGGAAATTGGGTTTTTGATGTCCTTTCCATAAAAATTAGTAAAGCAAAGACTGTAATATTCTGTTTGCGTCTTGGTTATGTATCTCTGTGTGTTCCTATATGTTGTAAATGTGAGATATTTTCTCTACCTCTGAATGGTATTGCTAAAATTAATTCGTAAAAGAGCTCTATTTAGTTGGTTTAAAGACAAGTGCTTGTAAGAATTAGGCATTCTAAGACTCAGAAAGATAGAAGGTAACCCAGGGCACCTGGGTGGATCAGTTGGTTAAGCATTTTTTTTTTTTTAAGATTTTGTTTTTAATGTTTATTTGTTTTTGAGAGACAGAGAGTGAGTGGGGGAGGAGCAGAGAGAGAGAGAGAAGCACAGAATCCAAAGCAGGCTCCAGGCTCTGAGCTGTCAGCACAGAGCCCAATGTGGAGCTCAAACTCAGAGCAGTGAGATCATGACCTGAGCTGAAGTGGGATGCTTAACCAACTGAGCCACCCAGGCACCCCTAAGCATCTGACTTTCACTCAGGTCATGATCTCACGGTTCATGAGTTTGAGCCCCACTTCAGGTGAGCTCATGCCCCACTTTGGATGAGCCCTGCTTCTCTGTCTCTCTCCCTCTCTCTGCCCCTCGCTCACTTGTGCCCTCTCTCTCTCTCTCTCTCTCAAAAACAAAACAAAACCAACCAACCAACCAAACAACTAACCCAAATGTTTTTCAAGTTCATGTGATCTGGGAAAATATCTGTTATTAAAGCTAACTTGAGGTTGTTAGTTTAATTAGACATCTCTTTAGAGTTATCCACATTAAATATAAAACTTTTATGCTGCTGTATTTACTGAAAGTCAAATAAAGTTCATGTTATCTCCATTGCAACATTTGTCAGAAAAGAAAAAAACACTTAGAATCATGATTGACTTTGTCTAATGCGTCACAAAGTTTAACAGGTAATCTAAACATAAATGTTGAGAACAGATGAACAGATATAAATGAGATAAAAAGGTTTATAGGTAAACTTTTAGAAATGTATTTCTTTTCTTTTTTTAAGTTTATTTATTTATTTTGAGAGGGGGGGAAACAAGGAGAGAGGGAGAGAGAATCCCAAGCAGGCTCCTAGCTGCCAGCCCAGAGCCCAGTACAAGGCTTGATCCCATGAACTACAAGATCATGACCTGAGCTGAAATCAGTCAGGTGCTCAACCACTGAGCCATCCAGGTGCCCCTATAGGTAAACTTTTAAATAGCTTCCAAAATCTTTGCTAACTTGAAACTTTAAGGTGTTGCTCTGTTAAATGATAAGTAAAGTTAGATTCATTAAATATCCAGATCATTTCTAAATAAGATAAATTAATAAAACATAAGTTTATTAAAACATTGGTTTATCTGCTTTTGGCTTCCTATTACACAAAAACAAATGATATTTGGGTCTATTACTAAACATGTTTTATGTCATGCTGAAAAATTTACTATGAGAAGGTGCATTTTTTTAAATGTTTCTTTATTTTTGACAGAGAGAGAAAGAAAGAGCGCACAAGCAGGGCAGGGGCAGAGAGAAAGGGAGACAGAGGATCAGAAGTCAGCTCTGTGCTGAGAGGGGAGAGGGGGCTTGAACTCACCAACCATGAGATCATGACCTGAGCCAAAGTCACATGCTGACTGAGCCACCCAAGCACCCTAAGAAGGTGCATGTTTCTAAAAATTATGAAATGTATCCATAGATTAGCCAGTCTAAAGAACTGGTAAAGAAAAAGAAAAAGAAAAAGAAAAGAAAAGGGGAATATTAGGAATGGGAATACATTTATTTTTAATATTTTATTTTTAAACTGATAAGAACAGATACTACACTTGATCTTAGCCAAAAGGCCGAGAAGCGATAATATTTTATTTTTAAGTAATCTCTACACCCAATGTGAGGCTCAAATTTACAACCCCGAGATCAAGAGTGGTATGCTCTACCGACTAAGCCAGCCAGGTGCCTAGGGATAGGAATACATTTTTGTTGAGGGAAAAGAAAATAATTTTGTCCTAAAGTGAGACTGGTTATTAAAAATTTTTTTTAAATATTTATTTACTTTTGAGAGAGAGAGACAGAGAGACAGAGTGTGAGTGGGGGAGGGGCAGAGGGAGAGGGAGACACATAATCCAAAGAAGGCTCCAGGCTCTGAGCTGTCAGCACAGAGCCTGACTCCGGACTTGAATTCATGAACCCTGAGATCATGACCTGAGCTGAAGTTGGACGCTTACCTGACTGAGCCACCCAGGAGCCCCGAGACTGGTTATTTAAAGAGGGAAAACTTAGGACAAAATCTGAAAAAAAAGAAAGTTGTAGAAAGTTTGGAAGAAGAGAATCTTTGGAAAACAATTTTATGTATGGTCAGGATTGACTGAGACTGGAGTGAATGAATTTTAATATTGGAAGTACACTGATATAAGATTAGAATTTGTTTTTCCTCTCTGTTAAAATGACAAACTTTTCTTGGGTTAGTTGTCTGTTCTTAATAAGCAATCATAAGGGCACCTGGCTGGCTAAGTCATTGGAGCATGCAACTCTTGATCTTGGGTTGTGAGTTTGAGCTCCACATTGGGTATAGAGATTACTTAAAAAAAAAAAAAAGTAAACAAAGATTTTTTTCTTTAAAAAAATTTTTTTTAATGTTTATTCTTGGGGGGGAGGGGCAGGGAGAGAGGGAGACACAGAATCCAAAGCAGGCTCCAGTGGCTTGAACCCACAAACCATGAGATCGTGACCTGAGCCAAAATTGGATGCTTAACCGACTGAGCCACCCAGGGGCCACGATTTTTTCTTTACGTTTAATGCAATTGGTCTAGAAAAACAAAGTATGTTTTGTCTTCTATGTTCCGTGTTTGATCACTTAAGAAAGTTGAATCTTCTCAATATTAAAAGGGCTAAATGTTGATAACAACTACGTAACCTTCTGTATTTGCCTTTAGAATCTCTTATTGCCACCTTGGTTAAATAGATGATTAAGTATTAAGTTTTGTAATGATCTGTAATCCTATTTAGGCATGTGCCTAAAGCTAATATTTTTGAGATATTTGCCAAAATTCAAATTTTAAATGAAGTCTCCTTGACTAATTAGGCTTTTTTTTTTTAATTTGGTATATCAAATTACATGGGAAGCATTGTCAAATACATGATAACAAACCTTCTTGGGTTATATGAATGAATGCTATAACAGTTCCAGAAATTATGTAACATTGCCAAGGTTTTGATATGTCCTGGTATAAAGTCATTGCTTGTAATTCTAATTATTGAAGTGTTATGTGTCACAGAAATAGACAGATTTCCTTGTCACCTGCACCTGAACTCTCTTCAGATCTTTAACCACTTTAACCATTTTTGAGTCTTTTATCATTTCTAGTTATTATTTTACTCTGATGCTCTTGCAAATATATTCCAGCTGTGAGGAGATTCATGGAGAAGACTTTTGACAAATAAAGGTTTGTGATACCTTTACAATAGTAAATGAAACTGAGTAAGAATTTCCAGAACTAATGGGAAAACTGCACTCAAACAGAACAAGAATTAGTAACATGGGACTGAATGAATTGAGAAAGATGTTATATTTTTATGACTCTTATTTGAAACATTGCTGTTTCTCTAACGTTTGCTCTTCCACATATAAGGAAACTCTTTCTCTTATCTATGACTTAGAGATATTTGGTGAAATATTCCTTTGTAAGCAAATATGAAACATTTTTCTCCCTTTCTGATCCCTCCAGAATTTGGGAACTCTCAATGAGTATTTTTACTTTCATGGCAATTACAGTTCAATAAGAAATTGTTCTCCTTGTAACAGGACACCAGTGGAAATATTGGTCATATTACTAAAGGTTTGACTGGAATGTCACATTTGAGGGAGACATGCATAGTCTCAGATATGTCCAAACAGCTTTAAGGAACTAAGATAAACTTTATGGAGCCATTGATGTCCCCTTGGAAAAAATAGGGCTTGTACCTTGCTTACAGGGTTCCCAGTAGCTCTATGGGAAGTAGGGAAGATCACTTCTTGGCAAGCTCAGGAACCTCGGGATATTTTGGGGACCTCAAGAAGAGAGGAATTCACCCAAATCTATAGGTATTACAGGCAAAGTCTGATGGCAAATATTGGGCTTGGCTTCTTAGCCTCAAGAGGCTATTAAAAGTTCAATCTGAAATTTCTTATAAAAAGTTCCAGCAAAACAGATTTAAAAGAACCTATGTGGCTGGCCAATCACTATTGTTGCCGTATTTACATAAATAATTAGGCCAAGTTTGTTAAAACTGGACTAATTTTACAAATAAATTAGTCTTAATTTGGCCATCTTTAGTGGAAATGAGGGTGATTTTAGAGAGAAAAATTGTTTCAGTAACACGCCTTTGTGGATGTTAGATTCCAGTTCTAATTGTCTTTGAGTGTTTGTTAAACGACTGGGCTGGATACTGAATTCTTCTGGTTTCCTCAAATATCTGACTATGATTCTCCAAACCAAGGTTTCCTATTTTCTCCCATTCTCTTGAGTTGGAATCATTGAGAACTAAAACTGCCCTTTTTCCTAAAGTCTTGCAAACTGAAGGCAAACAGCGTGATGTAAATTTTAGAGAATTTGCCACAACGGTGATGTGTAGATGAACTTAGTGCCTGTTGCTGTATGGGCCACTCAAGAAGATGACCAGAGGGACACCTGGGTGGCTCAGTCGGTTAAGCATCTGACTTCAGCTCAGATCATGATCTCGTGGTCATCAGTTCGAACCCCACGTCGGGCTCTGTGCTGACAGCTTGGAGCCTGCTTCTGATTCTGTGTCTCCTACTCTCTGCCCCTCCCCCACTTGTGCTCTGTCTCTCACTTTCAAAAGTGAGTAAATGTTAAAAAAAAATTTTTTTTTAAAGAAGATGACCAGAGACATCCAAACTGCAAACCAGGAAAGTCTATCAGACAGCCACCGCCTACCCTCATTCCATCTGAAGATGCTTGAAGCCTGACATCTAGAAATCTTCTCACTGGCTTCTCACTGTCAGGACTGAGACACTGGATTTATAATTTGCCCCAACCATTAACCTGTGTTTTTCTTTTGTTTCCATAGAAATGCTTCTTCTTTTTTTTTTCTTTAAGTTTATTTATTTATTTTGAGAGAGCAAAAGAGAACCAGCAGGGGAGGTGAAGAGAGAGAGGGAGACAGAGGGTCTGAAGCAGGCTCTGTGCTGTCAGCACATTGGGGCTCAAACTCACAAACTGTGAGATCATGACCAGAGCCAAAGTCAGAGCTTAACTGACAGAGCCACCCAGACACCCTCCACAGAAGTGCTGCTTATTCATTACCTGATTGCCTCCATATTATAGGCCTGAGAGCCCCCACCTGCAGGACCACCTCCTGAAGTAAGACAGCTGTTTAATCGAACTAACCTATTCTCAAGACTAAGACTGGTTCATGAGATATGGATCAGACTTTGTATGTAAGGTCCAGAACAGAGCAGTTAAACTCTGGCTATGAGGGAATAATGTTGATCTGTGATGTTTTTCTAAGAAGAAAATCTTGGTCAAACAGGGGATCTTGCCATTACTTCTAACCAGCTCTGGGCTTGTCTATGTCTTGGCAGTTGGAGAGTAGGAGAGGTCTACTTGCTAGGGAATTTGGTTCCCCCTCACTCTGTTTACAATTCCAGTGAACTTTTAAACTTTTTATGAAGCAAAAAGGAAATCAACACCAGATAGGGATTACTTGCCTGGTTATCAAAAGGATGGATCTTGGTATTCATTTGGGAGAACATTTTTAGTTGGCCAACAAAACTGTTCTTGCCATTGTTGCCCAACAATAAGAAAGTAAATCTGTTAGCCAAGGTAGTGCTTGCTAAACACATTGCTTTGGACCATATTCTTCCAGAACAGGGTAGAATGCCACTGCTAACACAACTTGCTGTGTTTATATTAATGCTTCTGAAGTTTTATTTATCTTTGAGAGAGAGAGAAGAAACTGTGTGTGAGTGGGGGAGGGGCAGAGAGAGAGGGACACAGAATCCAAAGCAGGCTCCAGGCTCCCAGCTGTCAGCACAGAGCCTGATGCGGGGCTCAATCTCACGACTCGTGAGATCACGACCTGAGCCGAAGTCGATACTCAATGGACTGAGCCACCCAGGTGCCCCAGAAAAGGTGATTTTATTAAAGCATGGGGACAGGACCCATGGGCAGAAAGAACTGCACTAGGGTTGTGAAGATTGGCTATACACTGTGGAGGTGGGGGAAGTAAAGTTAAGAGGAAGTTTCTTAAAGCGATTTCCATATGCTAAAGAAGACTCACAGATTACTGGAGGTCTAGCTATTGTCAAGCTAAGGTTGTTTTTCCCTCTAGCAAAGCATTATCCTTCAAATAGTAGGAAGTTCCTGGAGATTCGGCTGTTGATAAGATTGCCCTTTTCATGTAATATTACTAAGATATTTGTAAACTGATGGAGACTCTTTAACCGTTTGTTTTCTGTCCTTTCCTTTGTTCTTGGGCAGCTAGGAGTGCCTGAGGAATGTCACACATATGGGGTGGGGGGGGGGGTGGTTGCTAGCATATGCTTTGTCCTCAGCTTGCCCTTATCACTTTTCATTTATTAATTGGATATGTACTAATCAAGTGTGGTTTCCAATGTTGCTCCAAAATGGCCAAAGAAGGAACTAATATTTTGGTTATGCAGAATGTACATATTAAGCCAAGTACCAGGGAATATTTCCAACAAAGTACAAAGTTGTTTCATCCCTCAGACCCTGAAACTGCACACTTTTCCAGCAGGAAGTAGCCAAAGCGATCGTTGTCCCAATTCCTTCAAGAATGAGGAATGATCATAACTTGGGGGGAATAAAAATGTGCCCCATAGGATTAATGAGGTTAAGACTAACAGGAAATTTAAAGCTTGTTTTTCAGAGATCTGTCTCTCCCTAATCAGCTATTATTTCTTTACAGATCCCACTAACAAACCCACTAGCTGTGTCCATAGAGGGCTGGACTGACATAAATGAAGGTCACTGATACGGTTCCAGCCCGAGAACAAGCAATGCCCTGCATTCTGTCCCTGAGATAATAAGCCCAAGATCCCATCCAGTGTATACCGGCTTTCAGAGCATGTGCATAACCCCTCTTGTCCTACAGATGACCTCCTGACATCAGGGGCCAAATTTTGCTTCATTGTAATGTTACATCTCCACCCCAAAGTGAACATGGGATGTATGTTACATGTACGTGTGCTCAGTGCACATGCTCCATCTTTCCTCATGAATACTCATGAGTTTACCTGCTGTTTGCATCGATATGTATGTAATCCCAACCCCTAAGATTATAAAAATTTATTCTACTCTGACTTGAAGGAGGCAGAGTTGAGCCAGTCTCTTCTGTCTCCTCCTTTTGCTGCCTCTCAAGCCATTTCCTTGCTGCGTACTGGACATCTCAGTGCTTGGCTTTGCTACGCGTCAGGCAGATGAACTTGGGTTCAGCTATACTATTTGCAGTTGCTTATGTTTAAATCAATTTTCAATTAATTAAAGTGGTAAATTTACAAACAGATTTTCTTTAAGTTTTTAAGTTTAACTTGCATAACTTGGATGTTCTATTTAGAAATCTTGTAATTTTTGTATAAAAATAAAAGCAATAACTTGTTCCTTGATTAATGTTCAATTAGCCCATGGGCTTGACATATTAAATTTGCTTGAACATTACTCTTGCCACTTACAAAGCTAGCTAATTAAATTCTCTTACATATTTAAGCTACATTTATAAATTTAATATACTGGATTTTTTCAAGCAACTCAAATTCCTCATAGGGCAAATTTACAAGTCAAACAAGAAAAAACCTTAAGCATGTAAATGACTCTCATAAGCCTAATAATTCAAGCTTCTAAATGTAGCAAATCAAGTTATCTTAAAGATTTCAATACTGTTTACAAACATAATCAAATTACTGATACCTTTCAGCTTCAAATTACAAGTCTAAGATAAATTACATGATTCAATTTGAAATCACAAGACTGATCTATCAGATTCTCTAACATGCCAACTTCTTTTAAATATTATACACATATTAAAAACACACACAGACTATCTCAATCTTCAAAAATCTTTTTCCTGACCTTACACAAATGAAGTAACATTATGGACTTACTTTACTTTTTTTTTTTTTTATTTAAAAAAAATTTGGGGGGCGCCTGGGTGGCGCAGTCGGTTAAAGCGTCCGACTTCAGCCAGGTCACGATCTCGCGGTCCGTGAGTTCGAGCCCCGCGTCAGGCTCTGGGCTGATGGCTCAGAGCCTGGAGCCTGTTTCTGATTCTGTGTCTCCCTCTCTCTCTGCCCCTCCCCCGTTCATGCTCTGTCTCTCTCTGTCCCAAAAATAAATAAAAAAACGTTGAAAAAATTAAAAAAAATTTTTTGTTAATGTTTATTTCTGAGACAGAGAGAGAGCATGAGTGGGGGGGGGGGGCAGCGAGGGAGGGGGACACAGAATCCGAAGCAGGCTCCAGGCTCTAAGCTGTCAGCACAGAGCCCGACGCAGGGTTCAAACTCACAGACTGAGAGATCATGACATGAGCTGGAGCAGCCGCTCAATCGACTGAGCCACCCAGGCGCCCCTGGACTTACTTTTAGTCATTTCTATTTTCCTCCTGGAGGTGGTGGTAGAATAAAATGTTTTCTGTTCATATTTTTCTTGCCATAATTCTACAATCATCTTATTGATTTTTCCCTATAACTAAAGAAAAGTCTGATAATTGTCCTTCTAAATGTAAAACTTGGTTTAAACAAAACTAATAAATGTATTAATTTATATTATTTATCTATGCAAAGTAACAAAAATAACACTTATGTTAGAGTGAATGATGCAACTAACCATTACTTTATACCATCCTGTTCTTCCTTTAGTAAACTTTTTTTTCTTCATCTGTAAAATGGGAATAGTAATTTCTGTCTTAGAGAGCTATACAGCCAAACGAGACATCTGTCATAAGTATAATAACTCAACACATGTTCATTTCCTCCTTTCTCCTTTTTTGCCACTACAGCATTTCCCGAAAACTCAGATTAATGTGGAGAAATCCCAGGGTCTCTCTTTCGTCTAAGTGTAATGGGTAGGGGACATATCTAGGAGGCGTTTTGTGAGACGGAAGAAAAACGACTTTCTCTGGAGAGGAATCCCTCTCCTCACTCTGATCCCTCCACTGTCCACAATGGGGTTTTGAGATGATTTAATGTTTTAAAAAATAGAAATAGGGGTGCCTGGCTGGCTCAGTTGGTGGAGCAGTGACTCTTGATCTTGGGGTTGTGGGTTTGACCCCCACGTTGGGCATAGAGATATCTTTTAAAAAATGAAAATAATGTGGATACGGTATTTATATCTTTGTTTAAAGGATGTGTTAAGGATTCTAAGTCCATATGAAGACAGTCTCTTCTATTACACTACATGTTATACTATACACTATATTACATATCACTATATAAGGGGGGGGCGGGGAGGAGGGATTGCCCCACACCCTCACTAGGGTAGCACTTTGCTCTGAACCTACACAGAACTCTTCTCTCACACAGCCCAGCAGCATTGTTACTCAGGATCCTAGAAACCTCGTTCTTTTTCAGTAAACACGGGAACCCATATCTCTAAGCCCAACCCAGAGCTTCCCTTGCACTCTGATTCACAACACCCCCAATTCAGAGATGCTGGACGGTGCCAAATTCACCCCATCTTTCCCTGGTGTGGTCCACCTGAGAATTTTACCAAGAAAATGATCCCATTCTAGAGGAAGCCTCACTGCCTGCCAGAAATGAATTGGAGAAGTTTCTCTCAGTAAAGTCAGAGGTCAGGTGAGAAAGGGGTCAGATCCAAACATGAGAAGGTTGGTGAGTGCAGCCTGTGTGGGGCCAATCATCACAAAAGTCTGAATGTTGCGAAGTAGTTTCACTGTGTGATGTGGTGAAGCAGGCAACTTTGAAGAACTGTCTTCCTGCTGTGTTCTTAGACAAAGCTGGGAAAAGTTGAAGCATTAGGCACCAGGAATGATTCCAAGATTGCAAAGCAAGAGTTGAGATAAGTGGAGCAGAGAGTTTTTCTGATTTGCATGTTGATTTCAACAATGGATGCCTACTCAGATGTTACTCTCCAGATGTCACTTGCACACCTTCATGCTCTCCCCTCCATTTGGTTGCCAAATCCCATACTCCAGGTGGAGGGAGATTCTGTGGCTTTAGCCCCTTCAGCTATTAAGTGATTTTCTCAGAAAAGTCTGTTTTCTGCTCATATTAGTTCATCACCTGACCTTGGTCTTGTGAGGCTGCCCCTCTACTGGATCATTCATACAGTTTGCTGGGGATCTGCTACCTGTCCTATGGTCAATAGGCCAGATCACTGCTTTTTGTTCCCTTATTATCCGGTGGGCTGAATTTCACCTCCCCCACATCTTTGATATGCCATAGTCTGGTGTTTACCTTTTTAACATGTCCAGCAATTGGTGAACATGCCCCAGAAGCTGGGTTTGCTGGTTTTCTGGTTCCTGACCTTTGGACACTTCCAGCAATCTTTGGTAACTCCATTCCATCTCTCCCTGTCAGGCACGCGCGTGCGTGCGTGCGCGCGCGCACACACACACACACACACTCACACACAGGATTAGAGATTGAATTAAATCCATATTTTACAAGTGTCTTTGATCGGGGCCTTTACATCTGAGGTGGGTACAACTGGAGAAGGATATGGTGGTGGTTTTATTTTAATTAATGAATTAATTTTAATTTATTTCAAAGCTATTCAGATGGTTAGGTCATAAACTTATTCATTTCACTGAGTGGTTTGGGCAAAGGAAGGATTTTGTCTGGATGGACACCTAGTGACCTGAAATAAACTTTTTTCAGACGAGGTAAACTAGCAGACACATGAAGGTAAACTGTGGGGTGGGGCGGGGAGGCAGGGAGATGCCGGGTACAAGGCCAAGGTGGATTTCATACCCACACCGCTCAACTGAGCAGACGACACCCAAACACGCTTCTCTCCCGGGGCTGGACTGCCCCAAATCACTGGCCCCAAAGACTCAGGAATCTAGACCTCTTTGATGGAAACGAAGCTACGATTTCAGAAGAACCACCATTTTGAGAATTTAACTTCCTTAATACCTGCCTATCCATCTGCTCCCCTGCACCCCCATAAACCCCTGCCTTATCCTATGCCTCCCAACTTCTCACGCCTTCCTTTCGGCAACCCCGGAATGCACTTAGATTTCGGTTTTGGAAACTTCATTCTGGAGGAATAAAGGGTGGAGTGGAGGGGACCAGGGTAGACTCCAGCCAAACGTTTTGGGGCTCCTCATGCCTTACAGGATAGAGTTCCAACTCCTTCCTTACAGGGGCAGAGACCGCCACAGTTCGCGCCACTGCCAGCCCGCCTTCTTCCAATGAAAGTCTTCCAGCGGTTCTCAAAACCCAGTGGGGAGGTGCGCCCGGGGGCCCCGCCCACCAGAGGGCACGCTGGCGTGCTCGGTGCGGCGACGGCCATCTTGAATTCGGGCAGCCCGCCCGCCTCCACGGTCTTCTGAGCCTTGGGGCGGTAGTGCGGCGGCTGCGCGCGGGGGTTAGGGGGAAGGATATACCCCCTCCCCGCTGACCCCTTGGCGGGCCTGTGCTGCAGACCAACGGCCCCGTTCCCCACCTGGTCGGCTTCTACGTAAAACTTCGAGCCAGTACCCTGGTGGCAAGTGCCAGCTCCCGCCCATTCTACCTGGTGACTCTGGGCAGGTACCTCAGTTTCCTTTATATAACTGTAAAGTTGGGAGTTTAAAGCCCCAGCCCCACCTCCCAATCCCCCAGGTCACCAGCTATAAAACCTACTGATTGGGCGTGGATGATAAATTCTCCGCATAAGGCGTGGCTCGTAGTATGTGTTCGGTGTAGGTTGTCTGTGAACTTTCCCTGCAGATTGCAGGCTGCTTTGTAGCCACCACCCTTCCAGCTGCAGGGGGGCGGGATATCCAAAGGTGCAGTCTGTACTTGGACTGTCTGAAGACCAAGTCCAAAGGGAGAGGGGATTGGCAAGACCCCCTCAGAGAGTGCAAGTGAAGCCCCTAAATCCTTTAGGACTTGCACGTGACCATTTTGGAAAGGTGTCAGAAACACAGACCAGGGTGCCCAGGACTGGAAAGACTTTGGAACATTTGAACGACCCCGTGCTTGTTATTTTTATCACTCCTAGCTGCCTTTTCCCATAGGGACTCCTATGTAGCACAAAATTCCTGGAATCAAAAGCCCTGTGTGTGCTGGTTGTGGGGGACATGGGGAAGAGAGGACTGGGACACTGTGTCCCAGGCAGAGCCAGGTGTGGGGGTGAAGGGCTTTTTGGGCCAGCATGGATGGAGGCCCCAGGGAGAGAGGCATTCAAAGCAAGCCTAAGGTGGCCTCTAGGAGTCCCCAGGCATATGCAGAGGCTCTACCAGCCAGAGCCCAGCAACTTGGAGTCTCCCAACTTCCTAAAGGGTGGGAAACTTGCCTGGGACACAGAGATGAGAAGTGCCTGGAGAAGGGGCCAGGAAAGGTGGGGAGGGGCCTAGGCCTTGTAGGGGGCTGGGGCCTGGGAAAACCACACCCAGCCCTCTACTGGATTCTGGAGGCCTAATATGAGCTTTTATCCAGTAATAAACCAGGTAAATGCGAGGCTCGCCCAGGCTCCCCCAATCCGAGGGACGGGTAGCAGAGGATATAAAAATTACCAAATGGGAATCAGAGATTGCAGTTTATTTCAGACACACTCAGAAGGTGGGGGCTGGCCAGTGGGTTCCGTCTGCATCCCCTCCCTGCATTTGGCTTAATCTACCCCCAAACCCCTAGACTGTGCAAGATAGACAAAGCATTCCCACCGCACCCACAGGAGGGGCTTAGGCAGGTGAGGAGTGTGGAGAGTGGGGGGTCAGGGGGGTGTAGAGTTCAAGTATTCACAGTTTCCCCATCCACACCCCCGGATTACACTGTGCCCAGGCCGTGAGGGAAGATCCCAACCCCAGGGTTCCTAGTGGCATTAACAGCTCTTTTCTCAGAAACCTCAAGACGAGTTCCTTACCCCCTTTCCCTGACAATAACAAACCAGTCCTAAATTCTGTAGGCTGGGCAAGGAGGGAACCTCAGCACTCCACTTACCCAAGACCCCTCCTTCCTTATTTGGAGTGATGGGGGCAGGGTGGACTTCACTTGTAGTGAATAGGTTGGGTTTAAGTGGTAATAGATGAGGGGAAGGGAGAGAACTGAGGATCTTGGGAGGGGGGCTTGGGGGCTGCTGATGAGGTTCTGACAGCTCTGGTCTGCACCCTCAACTCCATCTCTACCCCACACTGAGGCCCAGAATCCCTGAGAGTCCACTGCAACGGTGATATGGGGTGGGGGGGAGTGGAGCAGGGGGAGAGCTTAGGAAGGGCCAGGGCTGGGCTCCAGGCCCAGCAATCAAGCTCTGACCTTCTAGAACACCTAGCTGAATCCTGGGGAACACAGGGTAGTCTACTAACTCCCACACCCAGACTTCCTGGCGTGGGGAGAATGGTGGGAATGGGTGGGGGGAGGGTCCTTCCAAGGGTATTACATAAAGATATAACCATTAAAAATTTTGAGGGAGAGTGACTCTTAGCCTCTTGCTTCCCCAAGTTGTAAATCTCCCCAGTGCCCAATAGATAGGGCTGAGGGTGTCCCAGAGAGCTGAGGAAGAAGGCTATAGCCCCTCTCTGACAGGATGGGGCCCAGAGAGGGGGCCCATTAGCACCATGCAATGTTGGGGCACCCCTGGCAGCCTAACTGACCCCCATGCAGGGGCCCTCCCAAAGCTGGAGTGTCCACTTGCTAAAGCTTCTGTATTCTTGAGGGGGGACCCCTGTAGAGAAGGGGGGGATGGGAGACGGCTTGGCTAAAGCCCAGGCAGGGGTCTCAGCTAGGACCCCAAAGGGCCCCTCTGGGAGTCATGATTTGAAGAATCTTCGTACCACAAACTGGCCCAACAGAACCACAGACAGAACTATCAGCACGTTCACGATGGGGCCATTTCCCAAGTTCAGGGCTGCCACCTGCCAAGAGACAGAGATAGAAGGGCTGACGGCACATACAGGCACTCCAGGGCTGGGGTGGGGCTGGGAGAGAGGCAGCCCAGCAGCAGGGAGGAGGCTGCCGACGCTTGGGCACTTACCCAGCCGCCCCTCTGCGCAATCCACCGGGCAATGCAGTGACGCAGCATGACGTCGACCACCAGTTTGGTCACCTGGCCCAGGAAGCCGGTCAGGCCGTGCTGGTAGATGTGTAGAGCCAGGCGGTAGCCAAAGCCCAGGAGAGCCACCACTCGGCCCCAGTTGATGCCGCTCTCAAATAGACTGCAGGTAGAGTGTTGATATTGTCAGTGGAGACCCCCAGAGGGCCCTTCAGCCTGCTTCTTCTCTCCCACCGTCCGGTGGCAACCCACCCCGCTCCCAGCTGGAAAGCAAAATGGCTTAGCTGTGACTCAAGGTGGCAGAGGTTGCCCCAGCCTGGCCTCAGTTTGGGAAGAACCTGCATCTCTGTGAAAAGAGGAAACTCAGAGGGCGTCTGAGCGGGGTGCTGCCGCCATGTTGTGGCCCCAGCGCCACAAGTGCAGAGGGGCAGAGAGCAGGGAAGGCAGAGCAAGCGGACGGAAGCAGCAGGGAGATTACCTGTGGGTGTTGCTGCTGGCCTGGCAGCCCGAGAGACAGCAGAGAGAAAAGGACAAAGAGGAGGTTAGGACAGGACCTGGAATCAGAGTGGAGTGGGGAAGGCCTCGAAGGACAGGGGCAGGATGTTTCAGCTCTGGGCGCTAATCCTCGATCAGTTGCCTCCTCCTACCTTCACCCCAGCTTCAGTCACCTCGACGCTGACTCCTAACCCAGGCGTAACAGCAGATGACACCTTTAAGTCTGGACACTGTTCTAAGCGTCTTTCCTCTATTTTACAGATGTGGGGACTGAGGGCCATAGATTCACAAAGCCGGTAAGTGGCAAAGCTGAGATTTGACCCAGGCATGTGGGCTCTCTAGCCACACCAGATGGCCTTTCGGACACCACACTGTAGCAAAGGGAAGCCATTTCCAGGGCATTAGCAATCTGACCATTTTTGGTATGAAATATGGTTCCAGATCAGAAGGCCAGCTGTGTCTCAGCTGGGCTGGGGAGCTCTGGGGACATCCCTACTCCGGCATCTCTATAGTCCTGATCTATCTGGTCCAGTCCCGAGTGCCCAAGCTCACAAGAGCTGTGAGCTTATATACCAAAGAGGGGCAGTCTGGGGCCCAGAGAGAGAAAGACAGGGCCCGAGGCCATGTGTGAGTCAACAGCAGACAAGGGGTGGTGCACATGTCTCTTGACACTGACAGAGAAGCGTGTATCTCCCATCCCACGGGCAGGGCACAGTGCGGGGGTGACAGCGCAGCACAGAGGCCAGGGCCAGGGCTACCTTGAGGCAATCTTGGTGAAAAGTTCATAGGCGTTCTCTGCTGTGGGTTGCAGGCGCTGCAGCATGGCCTGGAACTCTGAATCGTAGCGCTGGTTGATGTTGTCCCCAATGATGGCGAGCTGCCGACCCACCTGCCCCATGGTGCTGGAGAACAGGAGGCAGGTAGGTGAGCAGGCAGAGGGCGGGCAGGGCTGGGGCCTGGACTCGGGGAGAAGGGGTTCTGCCCAAGATGCCCCTGGCCTTGTGGACCCCTCCTTGGAAGTTCCTGACCGTGTTCTCAGACATGAGGGCAGAGTGCAGGATCACGGGACAGGCATATTCTATAAAGGGTCCAAGATCCCCGATCGGGGGGGGGGGGGGGGGGTGGGCAGGGGCAGGGGGGAGCCCCAAATAAAAAGGGCCTCCCCAGTTCCCAGGACCTGCACAGCGGCCCCATGTGAGCCTCCGCCTCCTTGAAGATACCCCCGTGGGCCCAGAGGGCCATTGCTCACCTGCTAGGTTCTAGGGGCAAGGTGACTATTTCTGGGTCAGTAGGCGCAGCTGCCCCCTCAGCCTCCTGCTCCTGCTGATAACGGTGAAAAACATAGCTGCGGAAAACCTCCTCGGTGTCCCGGGCTACCTGCTCCTCTGAGGATCAAAGCCAGGAGTCAGGGAGGAAGGGCTGGACGGCCCCATGCTTTGTGGATGGGTCTTTCTTCCTCAAGGCCTCGGCTGTCCTCACCCGTGAACAGAAGTGTCCCTACTCCAGCCCTTAGTTAACAACTAGTGCTTATCGCGTATAGGATATTTTTCTAGCACGTTTCACTGAAGCCTCATAATAGCCTTGTGAAGCAGACGAACACCCCAGTTTACAGGTGGGACACTGAGGCACGGGGTGTTTACATAACTTGTACAAGGTCACACAGTCAAGAATGAGCAGTGGAGCCAGGACATAATCCCAGGCATGTGGGCCCCTGAGTTTTAGTGTGTACAGGCTGGGTAGCCCTTATGGCTCGGGGAATGTGGGAAACAAAATTTAGAATTCCAGCTTTGGGTCCAGAAGAGTTACATAGGGACACAGTGACATACAGGGGACTGAACCCAAAGCCCAGGGAGCAGTCTGTAGTGGGCTGGGAATCGCAGCCCTTTGATGGTCCCCTTGGAAAAGGGAAGAAAGGCAGCCATCTTACTTCCTCCCCAAAGTCATAACAATCGCTTTCACCAGTCAGCAGGGCTGCCGGGGTGATAAGCCTAGGAACTTCCTTCTTTCTCCTACTGTAGGAATAGAATAGCCACGCCCCACTCTTCATTCTTCTCCTCACCCCGTCCTGCCTCTCTTCCTGGAGATGGCGTGGTGCCCACCTCACGCTCACTCCCAGGCCTCTCCTAGCCTCTGCCCCCCACCCCCAGGCCCAGACTCCTCCCCACTTCCAGGGCTTAACCTGGACGGCACTGCAGCTTCTGAGGTCACCTGCACACACCTGCACTGGGTGGGGAGATGCTTTCTGCTTTACCCAAGGTGAGTGAACGGGGGGCAGGAGAGCCTGCCTGTAAGTCTGGCCTGGCCCTGTCCACTCCTGCTCTCTCCATCCTCTCAGACAGCCCTGGTGGCTGTGGGATGGGGGAGGAGGGCAGAAAGACCCTTACCAGAAGTAGCAGACGGGGCAGTCTCTTCACACTCCTGCCTGGGAGGACCTGGGCCTTGCCCGGATGCCATTTCTCAGGTCCCAGTAGAGGGCAGCGCTATCCTGTGGGGACGGGTGAGAGACAGCAGAGATGGGGACTGGCAGGGCTGTTGATGAGGGGGAGGGTCCCCCACTCCCCCAAAAGACCCCTCCATCCTAGCTCCAGCCAAGTCTCATTTCACCACCCTGGGTCCCTGTGGAGTCTGTCGGCAGAATCAGAACTTACTGAGCATTTCACTAGCAAGAGAGGGCGAGAAAGGCAAGGCAGTCAGGATTTGTACCTAGGGACCTGGACCCCGCAGCCAGGGCCCTGGGGAGGGGTGGTTGGAGTAGTGCCCTCGTGGGTCTCAAGTCCTCTTTCACCTCGCTCCTGGGTAAATGAGGCTGGTTGCAGAGGCTGGGGTTCCTTCTGCTGCTCCTGGGGCCTCCTGCACCCTCCCTAGCACACCCTTACCACAGGATTACCACCTTCTAGCCAATGACCCATGAAACTTGTGCTCGGAGGTCCCACTTCCCCTTGGCTGGTCAGAGCACCCCTGTTTTCCAACTCAGGCCTGTTAGCTACGAACACTTCCTGAGCACCTATGGTATACTTCTACTGCTCCCCCAGGGGTGTCAGACACTGAAAATGCACATTAACCCAGCAAGGTAAGCATCATCATGCCCCTTTTACAGGTGGGAAAAGTGAGGCACCAAGAAGTTGGGGCCCGAGGCCACATAGCCACTCAGGGAGTCAGGGTGGTAATCTGAATTTCCATGAGTTCATACGCTCAATACTCACATAAGATTTACTTTCCAGTTTGTGGACCTCAGAGGTTACCCTTTCAAGACAATCACCTGTTTACATCCTACCTTGGCTCTTCCCATTCCTGCCTTGCCGTGAGCTGAGGAAGTCTTCTCCACAGCTCTCCCACCCCGCCCCCCACCTGACATATGTATCCCCACCACATACCTGCTGTCCTGTCCCTGGCCCCAGTTTTCCTCTTTGCTCAATCCTGGCCACAGCCCTGATCTGCTCTGTGAACCCTCAACAGAGGGAGTATTTCCTGGACGTGAGCTGTTTCACTTTCAATTCTCACCCCTTCATACCCACCCCAAAGCTGCCTCCATCACTCTTTGGGGGAAGTGGCCTTCCTCCTGCCTCGGGGGAAGGCCCGGTCCCACCCTGGGCTGAGCACAGCCACCGCCTCCTCAGTCAGGGAGGACCTGACTACCCTCCTCCCCGCCCAGTCCTCCTGCCTCTCAGGCCTGGGGCCATTTTCTAAAGTGCCCCAAGGCAAGAGCTCTCCGGAAGGTGTGGAGGAAGGCTCTCCACCCCTCCACTTACTGGGGGCAGGGATAGGGAGAAGCCCGACCCTCCCTTCCTCTGTCCCTGGGCGCCAGCTTGAAACAGATCTTTGCCTGGCACACCCCCATCCCTGCTCCTTCCGGAAGATGCCGTTCCCTCTCCCCTGGTCCCTGAACGAAACCTGGAACTCCCAGAACAGCAGGGGGGTTGCTGATTGCACCACCAACTCTCTCTGCCACTACCTCAGGGGCTCACTGCTGGGGAGTAGGTGAAACATCAGAATGGCCCCCAGGGCCAGAGGCCTATGCTGACCTGGGCCTACCCTTGCCCTCATCCAAGTGGCCTGACTTCCTGGTAAGGGGAGTCCATTGCTCTCTACTTGCTGGGCTTAGAATATTCCCCAGGGGGAGATGCCTGGTTGGGCTGCAGACCCAGTCTAGGGCTCCTAGGGCAGCAGGAAGCACCAGGAAAGTTCTCTCCCTGACCTTGACCTTGGCTCCGATCTCCACTCCCACCCCCCACCCCACCCCGCCCCAGACTGCTAAAGGACCTGGTTCTTTGGCACCCGATTTCTTTGACAGGAAGGGCAATGGGGGAGCTGTCTGAGGGGAAGCCAGAGGGAGCCCCGGCTGGATCAGGCCCCGAGCAGACGTTGGCGGAGCTGCCCAGGCAAGTCTCCAGGCCTCCCTGTCCCCACCTGGCTGCCTGCAGGCTCCTTGTACCCCCTGGGCCTGGGGCTGCCGAAAGCTGGGAGGATGGGCAAGACCCTCCCACCTTACCTGCCAGGACCCTCGCCCAGGCCCGGGATGGCTCACAGGGCCAAGGCCAGAGATCCTGAGGGGCCAGCGGCTGCTCCTGGGGGTCGGGTGCCCAGGCCCAGCTTCCTGGAACAGGCGTCAGTACAGTCCCGATGTCTGGACGCGGCTTCTGCTTGCCCCAGCTTGGCCCTAGGGACCCGCGAGGCTGCCCGGATCCTAGACGTGCCGGCTCTTCCCGGCTCCAATTAGCTCCCTCTAGAGGAAGTCGCTGTGTGGCCGCCGGATGCTGATGAAGGGCCTATAGCCTGGGGGTCGGTCTGGGCTCCTCCGCAGAGGAGGTGCTCCACCCTTTACACTTGGCCCCGGCCAGGTGGCAAGGCTCCCCTTCTCCCACTTCTGATTTCCAGTCCCGGTCTTTGATCTTTACCCTCTTTCGTGAATCAATACCAATAAAAAAGGCAGGATGGCTTAAGCACCACAGTGTGCCTTGCACTTTAGTTACCATTCTCTCATTGAATCTTTTTTTTTTTTTTAAACAGTATGGTACTAGCTTTATTAATTTATTTGGGGGGGGGGCGTGCACGCGCGCACATGCACACACACACACACACACTCACACGCAAGCAGGGGAGAGGCAGAGGGTGAAGGACAGAAAGAATCTTAAGCAGGCTGCACACTCAGTGTGGAGCTCAATGTGGGGCTGCATCTCACTACTGTGAGATCATGACCTGATCCAGAGTTGGATGCCTAACCCATCAGGCCACTCAGGTGCTCTTACTGAATGTTTTCAATAACTCTTGGAAGTAGACGCTGTCCACTGCACCCGTTTTACAGACGAACAAACTGAGGCTCAGTGAGTGGGCTGAAGGAACTCGCAGGGTCACTAAGCTGGGTTTATAATCAAGTCTATAGGTGTCGTGGGAAATAATAATACTAACTTGAGATTCAACGTGCAATTAAGACGGGCGCACAGGCACCCTGGTGGTCTCTAGAGATTTGAAATCCTAAAGGTGACAGGCAGATAAACAGAGATGAAAACAGGGGTGTCTGGGTACCACCTGAGGATGTGCAAGTGGATGCTGAGAGGCAAAAAAAGAGGGAGGATAGACACTATCTGGCTGTGAGGAGTGGATTTGAAAGACAAGCCAGGTGGAGAGAGTTGTGTGCAGAGGCCCCAAAAGCCCCTGCCCCATTCCCAGTCCAAGGACCCCCAGCTTCCTCTGCCTGCTCCCCACCCCCATGCCTCCTGGAGCCTCATTAGCCACCTCATTAGCCTCCAGTCTGCCTTCCCGTACCTTTTCCCCCTGCCTCATCGACCTCCTGCCCTCTCTGCCCCCAACGAATCCCCTCTACCATGTCTTCCTCCCAGGCTCCCCATCACTCCCCTGCCCTCCCCCCGCCACCCCCGGCCTTTGCCTTCTAGAACTCTTGGAAGTTTCCAACTGGAAGTTTTAATTTGAAAACTCCTCCTGTTCTTAAGCAGTTGGTGGGGTGGCTGTGACGGCCCCACCCTTCGAGTCAGGGTCTCTCTCGGGATGGAGGCCCCAGCTCCAAACCGTCAATCCCGAATTTTGGGCCGCTCCTCCATGTTCCGCTTTTTCCGTAGCCTGGTGGGGAACAAGGGCAGCCCAAAGAGCTCTGACAAGACCCCGATAGGGAGTCGGACATGCCCCTTGCGAGAGCAAGCCGCCACCCCATTGGTGATGAACCGTCATGGAGGGGTGGGGAGGAAGGAGCCAAAGCCATCCACCACACTACCCTACATGCTGTCTGTGGCCTTGCCACGGCAGGACCCCTTGGGGCTAGGGATGGGGGACACAGGGGCCCAGACCCCTACCCCCACGGAAGTCCTGAGGGTGGGGGCCCAGGGTGTAGAGGTGAAGCCTGTCCTGCCCAGGAGAAGCCAGGAGGTGCTGGGCAACCTGTCTGGGAAAGAGGAAATGGAAGAAGAGAAGGAGGAGGCGGTAGGGGAGGCCTCCGGGGATACAGAGACCTCAGACAGGTGAGGGACCGGGCTGTGGATGGCGGGCGGGAGCCTGGGATGGGGGTACTGGGGCAAGGATATGGGAGGACCCCAATTGAGGAAGGCCTGGGAATGTGGGTCTTCAGAGGGGTAGAGGACTGGAATAAGGCACGGGGGTTGATGGAGGGACAGATGTATCAAGGATGGGAAGGAGCCTGGGGGTGAGAGTATTGGGCGGGGGGGCAGAGATGGGGTGGGTCTTCCCACAAGTCAGGGGATGTGGGTGGAGGCCAAAGATAGAACAGGCTGGGGACTGGGACGAGAGAGTGCCAAGGTGAGCCAGGCCACCATGGCTTCCCAGCTCCTTCCTGGTCCTCACTCCACCCTGCCTTCCCTCCCCACTCTCTCCCTCCTCATTCCCACTCCCGTGTGGACCTGGCACCACTCCCTGTAAGGAAAGGGCCCCCCTCCCCCTCTGCTCCCCACCTTCCTCCTCACTCTACCTTCAAGGGAAGATAGCCCCCTGTATGATGAGGACCCCAAAAGGCCCAGCAGGGAACTGTTGGAGGCAGGAGGGTGGAGGGGGCTGAGCAGGGCCTATAGGAGGGCCCTTGGGGACTTTGGGGGGTTTAGGGAGCCTTTGCCACATGTCTGGGCTCCGCCTGCTACCCCCATCTGACTATGCTTTGGGATCAGGGGCCACTTTGCCCAAGTTTTGGAGTTGGAGCAAGGATGCCTGCAGAGGGCCATGGGGCCACTGGAGGTCAGCCCCGAGACCTTCACCAAGGAGGAGGAGAAGGAGTGTCTGCTTGACGGTGAGTGTGGTGGCCACAGCCAGTGCCAGAAATAGATCCTGTTCCTCAGACTCCTCAGGGGTGTGGGGCCTGGAAGGACACAGGATAGTCTGAGGGAATGCTGAGGGCAGGCTGCGTGGATCGGAGTCCATTCCATTCCCTTATGCCAAGTCGTGTGATAGTGGCAAGTTGCTCCCCGCTTCTGTGTCTCAGTTTCCTCATCTGAAAGGAATGAGACCATAACAGTATCTATCTCAGAGGGCAGTTGCAAGGAGTCAATGAAATGTCCTTTGCAAAGTGCCTGGTACTGTGCTGAGCACATAGTAGGTGTTTGCTAAAGAAAATGAGGGAACCTCCCCCTCACTTCAGCCTGCTCAGTGCCCTTGCCCTCCTCGGCCTGGGCCTGGGCCTGGGCCTGGGCTGCCCCTTGTTCCTGTCAGCCTGTCAGTGACACTGCACCTTCATAGGAGACCTCAGGCTGGCCTCTTCGAAGGTGGGGACAACTCCTTGGAACCGCCGCCTCCTCACCTTGTACAAGCAGCTTCAGAAATCAGCCGTCGCCAAGGTCTGTAGAACCAGGCTGGGGCAGTGGGGGGTGGGTGAAGCCTGGTTGGGGCTCCTCCTCGCATTTGGCTGGGCCCCAGGATTTGGGGCTTGGGCAGACCCCTCTTAACCTGGTGGGTTCCCTCCTGCTTTTTGTTTTATCTGGGGGTGGGGCTGCACACTTGGGTCCCTGTCATCCTCACCTGCTCAGTGGCCTGGCATGCCCTCAGTTTCCTCTCAAGGAAGGCTTGCCTGATGAGGAGAAAGGCAAGGAAGAGGAAATGGAGGAAGAGGACAGCTCATTCAAGGTCTGTGTCCCAGGCATTGTCACCCTGCAGTCACCGCTGCATAAGACTTTTAGGTCAACAGATACAGTGGGTAAGTGTGGCGCCCAACCTGCCCTCCTCAGGCCAAGGGGGCTCCACTCTGGCCCTGACTCATAGGTGTGATACCAGTTCTTACCACCAGGTGGTACCAGAGGACCTAAGATGACCACTGGCGAAGGGGTTGCAGGGGGACCAGTGGGTGGCTCAGCAGGAGCTGCAGGCTAGGTCTAGCTAGAGTCCTCCTTTCTCAAGGTTTGGGGGGCAGTGAGGTGGGGATTGTGACTAAGGCTTGCGCTCCAGAAGCATCACCCACTCCCAACCCAGAATTCTAACTTGTTCAGTGGGCATCTCCATCCCCAATTTTCCCATCACACCCTGCTGTTGACGGTGCCCCAGCACTACCCAGACATTGTGAGCAGATGACTCAGTGGTAGCGATATGACATGATAACATCACATGATCATTGTTGACATTCACATAGCCATTACTATGGGCCAGACCCCCTTCTGAGCACTTTTCGTGAAATACTACTTCGCAACTCTGAGGTAGGTCCTATTATAATCTCTACTTCGTTGTGAGGAAACTGAGACACAGAGAGGTTAAGTAACTTGTCCAAGGTCATACAGTAGTAGGTGGCAGAGCTGGGATTTGAACCTAGGCAGTTTGGGTAGTTCCAGATCCTTGCTCTTGAGTCTGTGGCTGGTGGAGAGTGGAGGCATATATCTGCCCCTTGCACGCTCTCCCCAGGAGGGGAATAAACTCACACTCATGCAGGTGGGAGAGAGCGCTTGGCAAGTGAGTTTGCTGGCAAAGTCAGGGAGGTGGGCGGGTAGTATCTGGCTGGTTCCAGGTAATGGAAAACATAAGGGCTGGGGCTGGGGGTGACCAGGGACTGCACACGGCTGGGATGAGGTCTGGAGAGCCGGAGCCGCCTGCCTGTCCCATGCTCATCTCTCTGACTCTCAGGTTTCGTGGAGTCGGAGTTAAAGAAGCTTTTGGTAGTACAACGGGAGTCCCGCCTCTGGAAGATGGGCAGTCATGAGGGCCGGGAGCTGCTGACCCAGCCAGAGATCACCCTGGAGGAGGCAGGCATTGTGGACGGCCAGGTAGGCCTGGCCTGTCCCGACCACCACCCCCTGCGTGAAGGCACTAGAGAGAGCGGGGCCTCCTACCTCCATCGGCTCCTGGCCCTGGCTCCAGCCTCCCACTGTCTGGGTAGGGAAGGCACAATCCCTTCTTGGTGGTGGTATTTCTGAGTAGGACCTTGAAGCCCTGTGCATACACACACTTCTCCATCAGTCTCTCTGTCTCTCACTTGACCCAGAGTCCCAAAATCCATTAAAATTAAAAAAATAAATTTTAATGTTTATTCATTTTTTGAGAGAGAGACAGACAGACAGAGAGACAGAGTGCCAGCGAGGGAGGGGCGGAGAGAGAGAGGAAGACACAGAATCCAAAGCACACTCCAGGGTCTGAGCTGTCAGCACAGAGTCTGACAGGGGGCTTGAACTCACAAACCATGAGACCGTGACCTGAGCCAAAGCTGGACGCTTAACCCGACTGAGCCACCTAGGTGCCCCCACTAAAAAAAAAATTTTTAATGTTTGTTTATTTTTGAGAGAGAAAAGAGAAAGAGTATAAGCAGGGGAGGGGTAGAGAGAGAGGGAGGCACAGAATCCAAAACAGGCTCCAGGCTCTGAGCTATCAGCACAGAGCCCGACACAGGGCTTAAATCCACAAACCATGAGATTATGCTTGAGATGAAGTTGGACACTTAATTGACTGAGCCACCCAGGCACCCCTAAAAGTCCATTTTTTTTTTAAGTCTTAACTTTGCCGTTCACTTGCTGTGTGGCCTTGGGCAAGTCTCTTCCCCTCTCTGGGCCTCAGTTTCCTCATCTGTACGATGAGGCGTTTTGTCTAGGTGGCTTTAAGTCTTCCTTGTACATCTGTAATTCACATAATGTTGCTTTTATTATATTGCTTTCTCTCCCATTCACACCCACACTTACTCCCACAAACACACATATAGGTTACCTGTCTGTCACACCAAGGACCACCCACTGCCCACCTTCCTTGACACTGGCCTTCGAGGTCAGGCCTGTCCCAGACTCTCTTGAGCGCACATGGATGAATCTGTTGTGAAAAAAATGTGTCCATGTCCTTTTTGAATTAATTTTCATTCATTCATCCACCCGTTCTTTCATTCGGTGGACATAGGCCCCTGACGGTCTGTGTCGTTTACTTTTGTGGGAAAGTAAAGGAAAGAGAGTCAGGTTCAGAGGCCAAAGCCTTTAGCTGAAGCCCTCCTCCGGCACTGACTTGCTCTGTGACTTTGAATGCAGGCTTTGGCTTCCTGTAAGGAAGGGGACACTGGTGGAAGGATCAGACAAGATGGAGAGGGGCTGCCTGCCAGCCTCCAAGGGCACTCCAGTGTTAGGGATATGACTTACCCCCTTGGGGGAATGAATACCAGAAGCGCATGCCCACCAGGCACTGAGGGGCAGCCCTCTCACTGTCCTAAGCCCGCATGCCTGAGTTACAGGAGCCCCTGTGTGCTGTGGGGAACAAGGCCGTGCACCTCACCCTAAAGTATACAGCTGGTCAGCTCTGACAGGGGCTCTTGCTTTCGCCTTTTCACACTACAGGGATCTCATCACCCTTCCGGCCCTCTTCTCCTCCCTCTCCCTTCCAGAACCACCCCTGAGCCAGGGGCCACAGTCCAGGGGGTAGCCTGAGCAGAATTGGGGGGCCCTAGGGAGTTTCTGGGTGGTGGCAAGTTGGGTCCCAGCTCAGTCCTCACTTTGGGGACAGAGCTGCCCCAGGAATATCTTCCTCCTGTGGGTGTTTCAAGGGTCCTATCCTCATCTCCATCCCCCACTCTCTCCTTATCTGTCCTCAGGGACACCAAGCCGAGGGGGAAGGAAGCCGCCCCCCAGCCTTTGGGGAATGCTGGGGACCTAGGGGAGGGGCGCTGAGGCAGCTGAAGCACCACCCTAGGCTGGAGGGAAGGGTGCAGCCCCCCTTGGTGTGGTGGCCAGGACAGAGGTGAGGGAAGGGAGAGGTTCGCTGGGGTGCCTGACTTCTGGGGCTTCCAAGGATCCCCCCCAAGTTGGAGGGAGAAGGGTCCCTCATTCAGTGGGAGGGAGGTGGCTCAGGGCTGGTGGACTGGGGGCCAGCTGGGCGAATATGAGGGAGGGCCTGGCATGGCCTCAGGGTGCTTATCTCTGGGGATATGAAGGAATGTTCTGGGGATACAGAGCAGGAAGGGAGAGCCCAAAGATGCTGAGGCACCTTTTTTCACCCACTTCTGCCCCCTAGCACCTGCTCCTGGAGGAGATGGACGAGATGGGAAACTGGCCTCCAGAGTGAAGCTGGTGCTGGCCCTGAGTCTGCCCTGCTCCCAGATCCCTTCAACCCGAATAGAGCTTTAGCCTCCCTCTTCTGAGGGCACATCCAAGGAGCCCCTGGGGCCAAGGGGTCTTGATATAAATGGAATCCATGTGTCTGCAGGGTGGGCCTGCCCAGCAGAATGTTCCTACCCATCAGACTCAGGCCTGTGATAGTAATAAAACCCACTTTGACTTTTTGGCTTCCTTGGCTATGTGTGGAACCCTCCCTCCCCCCCCCCCCCCACCTCATCCTCAAGCTAGGAGCAAGCTCACAAGCTCAAGGCTATCCAGGGTCTCAGTCTAGTCCCCAGTGTGGCAGCCCCAACTGCAGAGTCCTGGGTTCCAGTGGAGGGGCCCCAGTGGGGCATCTGAGCTGGAGGGCAAGAGGATTGGTGCATCTGCCCTGGGGGTGGGGAAGGACTGGTGGCCCAGAATGCCAGGAGAGCCCCTGCTCCCACAAGACCAGACCCTGTTGGTAGGAGCATCCCTGACTTCCCTCCCTCCTAAGTTCCCAGGCCAGGCTTGTGGCCTCATGGGGAGGATCCGGGAATTCTCCAGCAGGAACTTCCTGCCCAACCAACACAGGGACAAAGCCAGGAAAGCGGCCCTGGGGCCACAGGGACCCGCTTGGAGGGCTGGCTGGGGGACAGGTAGGAGGCCCTGGGATGATGCCTGAGGGCCCCTGCTACAGGGGTGGGGGTCAGGGCCTCAACCTGCTGCCCCTGGTCATGGCCCCTCTATGCCATGCTCACTGCCAGGTGCCTCTGGGGATCCTGGTCAGAGGGAGGTCCCGACATCTAGAAGACCCAACTCTAAATCCCAGAAGCAAGGATAGGCTTGAGTTGGGGGTGCACGATCCTGTGCCCTTACTGGCCATGGAAGGGCACACCCTCATACCTGGCTTTTCAGGGATCCAGCATCAGGGAGGGCGAAGCCCAGTTTGGATACCAGGAGGTGTTGCTCACCTGGAATCCTTGACTCAGGCTCTGGGCTGGGGAAGATCCTGATGGAAAAGCCCATCTGACTGCCCCTGCCTGAGTCAGCCAGGAAGCAGCCTTGTGACCCTATGACTCACCTATGCCCTAATTATTTCCTCCAGAGTCTTGGCTATGGGGAAGGGTGGGGGCCTTAGACAGTGGCCTGTGGGGGTCCCCTGGTTCCACCTGGACCCCCGATCTCCCCCGGCACAGATGTAGCACTCCTCACTGACCCCATGGAGAGGATATTTCCTCTCCCTCCCCCATCCTAACAGGCCATGACTTTGTTCCAGGCCATGCCCAGGCTTGAGTGGGGAATCCCAGGGCCCAGAGCGCTGCAGGACAGAGCTCCTGCCCTCCCCCGTTGCCCTGTGGGTAGGGCCAGCCAGTGGAGTACACAGGCAGCCCCACATTCGGTTGGGGTAGGCTGGGTCCCCACTGACAGCTCAGGCTCCTTGGCTGCCTGTGTGAGCCAAGTGTCCACTCATAGGTCACCTGTGCTCCTGGGGAGGGAGCATTTCCTTCTCAGCCCCCACAAGGGTATGGCTGCTGGGGATTGAGGCGGCAGGAATCTTGATTTAGTATGGGAGACTCTTAGGTGATGGCTCCCCTCTCTGCTTCTCTCTTGCCCTTTCTGCTGAGGGAGGGTCATGCCCCCACCCGCCGGGGACGGGGGCGAAATTCCTATGAACTACAGAGAAGAAGGTCTATGATGCTAGGAGGTGGCCTATGCGAGCAAGAAGGGGGTCTGTGCACTGGCACAGGCATGAGGGCCTTGTCCTGGCCCCTGGGAGTCCTGGGCTGGTTTCTGTGGGTGGGACTGGTTTAGGCAGGGGTGACATGGCCCAAGGACCTGCTGTTAGGGAAGCGCCAGGGGGGAAGTGCAGAGGGCTGGGTTCAGGCTCACGGCCCATGGGGAGAGATCCTGAAGTGTCTGAGAGGCTTCCAGGGACCACTGTATTGACGCATCTGCGGGTCAAACCTGAGGACCCGGTGTCATTGAAATTTGCCTTCCCTCCTTGGGCAGATGGCAAGGGAGGGCTGCTCTGCACTGCTCTGTGGGTTGGGCCCTGTACCAGTGTGCTTGGCTCAAAGGCCAGAGGGCTCTGGAACTCGACCAGGGTGCATCTCTCTAATTCACTCAAAAGGCCCTATTGGGTTGGCAGTGGCCCTGGGTTGGGCTGCGGGTTTGAGTGGAGCCATTATTTTGGAACTTGTCAGGTCTCTGCTCTTTTGGGTTTCTCATCTTTCCCATCTTCTCCTGTCTCTCTCCTGTCTCTGCATGTGTATCTCTGGCTTGTGCTCCCCCACTCCCCCACCACGCTTTCTTTCTGTGTCACTGTCTCTATCTCGCTGTATCTCTGGGGGGATAAAGGTAAGATAAGCAGCCCCCAGATTATTCTGAGGGTATTTGGGGGGCCCACAGGTGGCTGAAAAGAAGGGGAGAGGAGGTAACTGGGGGAGGGGGTAAACAGATGGTCCCAGGGAAAAGTGGTCAGGTCAAAGCTGGGCCTGCCTTCCTGGGGAGATGGGGCGGGGGGGGGACTCTCTCCCTGTGGGCTCCTGGGCAGGTCCTTTGAGGAGAATGCTGCCTTGGGCTCTGAGTCACTGGTTGTCAGTCTTGCCTATCCTGGGACAAGAGAAGGGTGAAACCACCTGTATTCTTTTCCAGGTAGGACACGAAATGGAGAACAGAGAGGCAGAGAGGAGAGACTCACTGGGTTGGAGCCTGGAGCCTCAGCTCCAGTGCTGGTGGAGGGTCCCATACCCCTCTGAATCTCAGTTTCCAATTTGCACAATGGACAAATCACAGGGCTTCTCTTGTGGGCCGAATGAAGTGCTATTTGGCACAGAACAAATATTTATTAAGCTTCTACTACATCCCATTCCTATTGTAGGCACTGGGGAATAGAGCACAGAACAAGATGTACAAAACCTTTTTTTTTTTTAGCATTTATTATATTGCTAGTAGGAGAGACAATAAACAGATAACACATTAGGGAGCGACAAATACTATGAAGAAAGATGACGCTGGGAGCTGGGGAATGGGACGCTGTTTTAGATAAGAGTGTTGGGGTGGGAAAGGCAGCTCTGAGGGGATCACGTAGAAGCAGGGGCCAGGAGGAAGTGAGAAAGAGGGAGCCTTGGGGGGGTGGGGGTGGGGAAAGGGCATTACAGCAGGGGGAACAGCAAGCGCAAGTGCCCTGAGGCAGGAGCAGGCACAGGTGTTTGAGGAACTGGAAGTAGACCCTTGTGGCTGAGCCAGAGAGGAGTGAGTGGGAGGGGGAGTAAGAGGTGAGGTCAGGAGTTAAGGAAGTATTTTGCCCATCTGGGTTTTTAGGGCTTATTTGGTCAGAGCAAGGAGTGACATGATATGGTTTACAGTTTATAATTTATTTTTTTAATTTTTTTTAATTTTTTAATGTTTATTTATTTTTGAGAGAGACAGAGACAGAATGCGAGTGGCTTAGGGGCAGAGAGAGAGGAAGACACAGAATCCAAAGCAGAATCCAGGCTCCAAGCTGTCAGCACAGAGCCGGATGCGGGGCTCGAACCCACCAGCTGTGAGATCATGACCTGAGCTGAAGTCGGACGCTCAACTGACTGAGCCACCCAGGCGCCCCTATAATTTATTTTTTAACATTTATTCAGTTTTGAGAGACACAGAGAGACAGAGCGTGAGCGATGGAGGGGGAGGGGCAGAGAGAGAAGGAGATACAGAATCCGAAGCAGGCTCCAAGCTCTGAGCTGTCAGCACAGAGCCCGACTCCGGGCTTGAACCCACAAACCTTGAGATCATGACCTGGGCTGAAGTCCCTCGCTTAACCATCTGAGCCACCCAGGTGCCCCAATGTGGTTTACAGTTTTTAAAAGTCTTCCTTGGCTGCTGAGGGGGGAAGAGACTATAGGGGGCAGGGACTGAAGCTGGGAGGCCACTTAGGTCGTGAGGCAGGTGGCCTCACCGGCTGCTGTAATTATTACAAGGGTCCTGGGCGTCGCTAGGGGTGGGGGGTGGGGGTCTTTCTCACCAGGGAGCGCCCCCTGGCCCGCACCTCCGTGCAGTGTTCAGCCAGTGGCTCCCGCGGTGGCACCTCCCAGCCCCGCCCCAGAGGGCGGAGAGGGGCGGCCCGGGCATGGATCCGGGAAGGGCCTGCGGAAGGCAAGGAGGCGGCCCCGGTCACGTGTGGGCGATTGCAGCGCTAGGACGGGAGGAGTCCGTTGGCGCGGGCCGCGCGTTCGCGCACCGAGGCGCATCAAATGCAGCCCGGCCACGACACCCCTGCCATCTGGAGGCCCCGGGGCGCGCCGACCGTGCGCACCTGGGCCAGCGCGGGAGCCACTGAACCGCAGGGTGTTTCCGCTCCCTGAGGCCTCGAGGCCTGTCCGGGCTACCTCTGCTGAAGGCAGTTTGATTTAATTCATCAGGAGACCAAGGATAAAAGACACCTCCCTGGGGCGCCTCGGTGCCTCAGTCGGTTGAGCGTCCCTCTTTGGCTCAGGGCTTGATTTCACGGTTTGGGAGTTCGAGCCCCGCAAGGGGGGCTCTCTGCTGTCAGCGCAGAGCCGCTTGGGATCCTCGTCTCCCCTTTCTCTCTGCCCCTCCCCCACTCGTGTGCTCTCGCTCGCTCGCGCTCTCTCTCTCCCTCTCTGTCTCAAAAATAAATATAAAAACAAATCACTGTAAAGAAGATGCATAATTAATAGGTAAAGGACTATATCTTGGAGAAACTTAAGAAGAAAAAAGACACCTCCTTGCCTACATGAAATTCACAGTCGGAAGTGTGGGGTAACATCGGACCCCTGCCATAAAATCAGATGATAATATTCCTGTAACACCAGGTTTGGAGAGCACAGAGGAGGGAGATCGTAATTCCTTCAGGGAGGAATCCAGAAGGCTTCAAGGAGGCGGCAACCATTTGTGATTTGGGCTTGCAAGAGGAGGCGAAATTAGATAAAGCAAGGGGGGAAGGGCATGCCTGCCAGGAGAACCCTGTGGTGAGGGGAAGGTGTTCAGCCTGCACCACAACCCTGCTTTCCACCTCCCGGAACCACCCTGGACTGCTCTCCTGGGCCTCCTTGTTCGGTCCACCTGTTCATGCTTAGTCCTTTGTTCCTCGCCATCCATCCCTCTTCACACTGGCTCTCTCAGGGCCTTTCCTGGGGCCCCACATCACAGACACATCTTCCCCATCCTCTCAAAGCTTCTGCCCCACGACTGCTGGGTCTTTTCTGCTTCCTCTTGACAACTCCTGCCCATCCTGTACAGCTCAGCTCCAACACCTCTTCTCCTGGAGCGCTCACATCTCCCTGGCCAGGGACAAACAGGACCCGCGAGTTCACCTGCTCTCCCCAACCCTGGACACATATACAGTGAAGGCAGGGGTCTGGTCTCTCTGTCAGCAGTGCCCACCATGGTGGCTGGCACACAGTAGGCTCAACACACGCTGCTAGACTGAATGGTGGGGGCCAGTGGGAAGAGAGGGTTCAAGGATATTGCCAGAGAGATAGGCAGGAGCCGGATTATATAGGACCATGAATACCATCCTAAATGGCTTGGCGTTTATCCTCAGGGCACTGGGATTCATAGATCGCTGAAAGCTGGGAGAGTGGTATGGCAAGATGCACCGTGGGGGATGGAGTGGAGAGGACAGGGGGCCGCCTGGCCAATTAGGAAGCTGTCACAATCGTCACAGTGAGAGGGGTGTGGGCCTGAGCTGGGACAGTGGCAGATGGGGTGGACAGGAGGACACTTGGGTAGTCGTTCTGGGTTGGGGGCAATGCTGTCTGCCAGGAACCATTTGGCAACGTCCGGAGACGTTTTTGGTTTGTCACCAGTTGGAGGAGGGTGCTACTAACATCTAGTGTGTAGAGAACTCTCTCTGGTCAGTTTCCTCATCTTTAATAAAGGTTATTAAGATTAAATGGGCTAATACATGTTTGGTGTTTAGAAAAGTGGCTGATACATATTAGACACTATGTAGCATGAGCTATTGTTATTTTGAAAGGTAAATCCTCTGTTCGGAGCCCTGCACTGGCTCCCCATCACCTGAGTGTGAGCCAGAGTCCTTTCCCCAGGCCGATGAGGCCCCTCCTCATTCGGCTGTCTGTTGGTCTCTGACCCCATCTCCTGCTGCCCTCCTTGCCCTATGTGCTCGGGCCTCACTGGTCTCTTTGCTGTGCCTTGCGCAAAATCATCTTGCTCTGGCTTCAGGGCCTTTGCATTCGCTATTCCCGCTGCCTTGGAGGATCTGCCTCGAGGAATTTAGGTGAGGAACTTCCTTACATCCTTGAGGCCTTTGCTTAGCGGTCACCTTCTCAGGGGATATTTCTTTAAAAAAAAATTTTGGGGGCGCCTGGGTGGCGCAGTTGGTTAAGCGTCCGACTTCAGCCAGGTCATGATCTCGCGGTCCGTGAGTTCGAGCCCCGCGTCGGGCTCTGGGCTGATGGCTCAGAGCCTGGAGCCTGTTTCCGATTCTGTGTCTCCCTCTCTCTCTGCCCCTCCCCCGTTCATGCTCTGTCTCTCTCTGTCCCAAAAATAAATAAACGTTAAAAAAGTTAAAAAAAATTTTTTTTTTAAACGTGTTATTTATTATTGGGAGACAGAGAGAGACGGAGCATGAGCATGGGAGGGGCAGAGAAAGGTGGAGACGCAGAATCTGAAGCAGGCTCCAGGCTCTGAGCTGTCAGCACAGAGCCTGACACGGGGCTCGAGCTCATGAACTGTGAGATCATGACCTGGGCCAAAGTTGGTCACCCAACCGACTAAGCCACCCAGGCGCCCCAGGGGGAGGGAGGGAGGGATATTTCTTAACCACCGTATGTTGAAAAAAAAATCATCTCTTCCCCTTCATCCCCTGCACCTGGCTCTCTCCCTGTGCTCCTGCCCTGCTTTATTTTCTTCAGAGCACCTTCATCATCTAACATATCGCATATTTCATTTATCTTTGTGCTTATTGTCTCTCAACTGGGATGTAAGCTTCATGAGGCATGGTTGCCTGTTTTGCTGGCTGCCATGTCCCCAGGGTCTAGAACCTTACTAGCACCTTCCAAGTCGTCCTTAAATGTTGCTTAAATGAACCAATGGAGCGAGTAAGTGAAAAATCTAATCAGGAGTCAGAGAGGTAGGAGACAAATGGAGAGAAGGTAGAATTGCAGAGGGGAAGGGAGGGCCTGAGTGGACCTCTGAGAGGGGCCCCGAGGTCCTGGCATGGCCTGGGGCACAGAGCCTTGTGAATCTGCCCTCTCCAGGCCTTCCATCCCCGTCTGTTTGCTGGGGTCTGACTACCGGGAGTGCCTTGCTCTGCCTGCCAGGCCTGAACAAGGCGCCCCCAGCCCAGGCAGATGGCCGGGCCTGAACAAAGTGTCCTTTCCCCTCTGATAAGCTGCCTCCTTCCAGAGGCCTGTAGGGCTGAACATGTCTGCTGCCTGGGAAGTGGCTGAGGACCTGGGTGGGTCTCTGGAGAGGGCTAGGGAGTGGCTGCAGCAGCCACCCTGCCTGGAGGCTGAGCGAAGGAGCAAGGGCCAGGGGCCAGGGCAGACCCCAGCCCCACACCAACTCCAGCATGCACCTACTCCCCATTCAATCAACAAATGTCTGTTGAGAGCCTGTTGGGAGTCTGGCTGTGGACAAGTCCCTGCCCTGGAGGCGATGAAAGAGACTGGGTGACAGGCTGCCACACACTGGGACACTGGTCTGCCTTGGCTGCTTCGCCTTGGGCTACTGTGGTATGGGCTACTGGAGGCCTAGAGCAGCTTTGGGGACAGGCAGGGTACTGAAGAGGTGTCTCACCTCTTGGCCTCAGGGTGGGGGCTGAGGACCATGGGCTTCTCCAGGCCTCCCTGACCCCTCAAGTCTCCACCCTCTCCCAGCAGGTGCTTCCCTGTGCTGCCAGGAAACTGTCAAGGGTTTCTGATGATTAGCTGTTGTCAGCTTCTTGGGAGCCCTGAACCCTGAGACCCCAGGACCAGAGTCTTAGCCCCTCTGACCCCCACAGGCCTCTTTCTTGCCCAGCACACACTCTTGACTTGGCCCCTTCCTCCTGAAGCCCTTTCCTCCCTATGGTCCTGCCTCACCTTTTCCACTGCACTGCAAAATCTGGGTCCCTAGAAGAGGGGAGTTTGCTAACAAGGCACAATAGTAAGTAAGTGGAGTGATCCTCCCCTGTTCATCCACACATGCCAGTGCTTGTACACACGCATGCACACTCTTACATACCCCTTGGGCATATGCATTCCCCCACAAGCCTCTCCAAGTCCCTGACCGGGCCTGGGCCTCAGGGCCTGAGCACTCCTTGACCTTCACTGTCAGAGACAGGCAGGATGGGACCAAGGCACGTGCTGAGAGCCAAGCTCTGCACTCCCAGGACCCCAGTCTTCAAATCTGTAGGATGGGTGCTGGCCTAAGGTCTCTTGCTATCCCTCAGGGCCTATAACCTGTGAGGTCCCAGTTAGCACAGGGAGAGACCCATTCTGAGATGTTACCTCTAGTAGTTTAAAAGCATGGTCCCTTTAAGAAACAAAACAGATGAATACATGGGAAGGCGGAGAGAAGTGGAGAAGGAAACCACATGAGGCTCTTAAAGACAGACAACAAACGGAGGGTTGACAGAGGGAGGGAGGGAGGTAGGTGGGAGAAGGACGAGATGGGTGATGGGTACTAAGGAGGACACTTGTGATGAGCACTGGGTGTTGCATGTAAGCGATGAATCCCTGGAGTCTACTCCTGAAACCAATATTGCACTGTATGTTAACTAAAATTTAAATTAAAAAATACATAGGGGCACCTGGCTAGCTCAGCTGGTTAAGCAGCTGGCTTCGGCTCAGGTCGTGATCTCACAGTTTGTGGGTTTGAACCCTGCATCGGACTCTTTGCTATCAGCTTGGAACCCACTCTGGATCCTCTGTCTCCCTCTCTGCCCCTTCATTGCTTACACTTGCACGCACGCTCTCTCTCTCTCTCTCTCAAAAAAAAAAGCATGGTCCCAACGTCCTTTGGCACTCTTCCCAGGGAGTGGTGGGACCTATGTCCTTCTCCCCTTGAATCTGGGAGGGCTGTGGCTGCTTCCACCAATAAAACACAGTGGAAGTGCTGCTCTGTGACTGTGGAAACTACGTTATAAAAGGCCACCTAGGTTCCTCCTGCTTCTCTTAGGACAGTTGCTCTGGGATAAGCCAGAGCCCATGTGAGAAGTCAGACCACCCTAAGACTGCCAATGTGGCTGGAGAGGCCACATGGCAGTAGCCTCATCCACAGCCCCAGCTGAGCTCCCAGCCATGGGAGGGAACTGTCCTGCTCAGCCAGCCCAGCTGAGCCTTTCAGATGCCTCCAGCCCCAGCCAACATCTGATAGCAATCATATGAGACCCTAAGTGAGAGCTGCCTAGCAGGCCTTTCCCAAATTCCCGACTCATAAAACTCTGAGCAAAATAAAATGGTGGTTTTTTTCACGCTACGGAGTTTTGGATAATTTGTTACGCAGCAATAGTAATCCAAACGTTACCCTTAAATTGTTCCTGATCCTTCTCTTAGTCCCCTTCCCACCTTGTCACCCAGACTGAGCTCCTCCTCCACTAGACCCAAAGCCAGGAGGTGACTCCCTGGGCTCTCAGAATGCACTGGGGAAGCTGAGACAGGATGGCACCCCCTCCCTCTGACCCCAAGAGGTAAATAGGAACTACTTGGCTTAACCTCATGGCCATGACCAACCAAGCACCTGACAGATGAGCTGCTGGGTGTCACCTCCACCCTGGTCCCTATATGGCCAGGGCCAGGGTATCCTTGGTGCCTGCCTCATCTGGGTCCTGCCCTCAGCCCTCGGCACTCCATGTCTCCAAGACCCAGCCTCCTGATCCCCCGTCTGTTGGCCGAGCAAGTCTGGAGCTGGATGAAGACAAGAGAGCCCGTTACCAGAGCTCTGAGCTGCAGGAAGCTGGGGCCTTGGACATGAGTCAAGGGTACATCAGAGATGTCTGTCATCTTGGCGAATGCTCACCACCATCCCCTATGGTTGGTACTTCATTATCCCCACTTGACAGATAAGGGAACTGAGGTTTAGGGAAGTTGTCTGTTCAAGGTGGAGAGCTAGGAGGTGGCAGGTTGCCCTGGAGAGCCTGGTGGTGGTCCTTGTGCATTGACTGCCCTGCGGAGAGCAGAGGTCCTTGGTGTGACCTGTTGGGGAGGGGGACACTTAAGCTGAGCCCTGAAGGATGAACAGACATTGGGAAGATGGAGAGTTCTGGAAAAGGCCTTGGGCCTTGGTTTCCTCACCTTTTAGGTGGACATAATAGCAGTGCCCCTTCCCTAGGGCCACTTGAAGATCAAATGCATTGATAGAAGCATAGAGAGACCGTAGTAAGGTTCAGGAAATGCTCATTCTTATTGGCTCTGAATGTGAACAGTGTGAGCTGCTGGGTGTGCCCTGGTCAGAGGTCTGAACAGGTTCTGGAGGCAGCCTTCCAGTTCCCATCCCATCATTCAGGCCCTAAGGGGAGGGAGCTGGAGAAGCCAAAGGAAGCTAATTAATTTGGAACCCCTGAATTTGGGTTTTTACTCGGGCAGCCTGGCATATTCCTCTTTTAAAGAACTCCACAACCTCTGTCATCCGGGGTCCCTGCATCTTCCATCTGTGACAACCTGGAAGTCCTCCCTGATGTCTAACTTCTTTCCCTCCTGCTGTGCATTTTGTCTGTTGGGACAATGGGAGAGCTAATGCATCATGGTGGTTGGTGCTGGAGTCTGCAGGAATCAGGGCAGGTGCCGCCTGCATGTGGCCCACAGACGGTGGTGCTCAGAGAGGGCCCATCCTGGGGCATGGAGGCCCACCTGGCTCAGGATGGAGGGAGCCGGACCAGGCCCGCTGGACGGTGAAGTCAGAGGAAAGATCTAAATGGAGGGACAGGCCTTGGTAGGGTCCCTGTCCCAATGGCGAGAGGCTCCTCCCAGCCACCACTGAAAAGGAGTTCCAGGCAGGGTCTGTGAGGGCGTAGGAACCACCCTCTGCTGAGCAACACTCATGAGTGAGCAGATTCCCCTCCCAGATTCCTTCTGCAAAAGGAAAATTAAGCCAGGATGCTCTGGGGGTCAGGCAGGCCTGAGCTTGGGTCCCAACTCTGTCACTTACTAGCTGTGTGGCACTGAGAAAATCCCTCCACCGCCCTGAGCTTTCCTTATCTGCAACATGGGGACACCTTACCAGCTGTACAACCTTCACCAGCCACTTAGATAGTCGAGTTTCCCCTCTATCTGTTGAATGGGAATGATCCATTAGCTGTTTGATTGCCTTGAAGTCCCCTTGGCTGTGCAAGCCTCAGTTTTCTCATCTGTAAAATAGGGCAGGGAGGAGGCCGGAGTAAGTGCACTCATGCAGCCATAGCACCACCTAGGGGTGGGCAACAGGTGTTGGCAGCAGTCTGTCAATAGTTTCCCCTTCCTGGCTCCTGCTCCAAGTGTTGGGAAAGCCTTCCTCTTAGCTACCCCAGCCAACCCTGGACAAATACTGAGGGCTGACTGATGTGCTGGGGGCTGCTCCTGGGTGTGGCTACGTTTAGAAAGAGGGTATAGAATCTCAGCAATGCCTACCAAAGAAGGAGCTGCTGAGGTTCAGCTTGCCCAGCCCATGTTTGTCCAAGGTCTGCTCTGGGTCAGGGGCTGGGCAGGAGCTGGGTGCCATGGCGACCAGGGTGCTTAGGCCCTCAGGGAGCTGTCAACCTGCTGCCCCTGTAGAATGGCCAGCACAGAGCACAGACTCAACAAGTATCTGTCAAATGGCTGAACGCAGCCCTCCTCACCAGCCTGCCCTGAAGGTCTGAGACTGGGTTTGCTCCCTGCAGACCAGGAGGGCCCCTTCCAGAGAAAAGCCTGTCCAGCTTTGACCACCCAGACCCAGAGAGTTTTACAGCATCGGTGCCTCAGGAAGGCAGCACCTTGCTCAACAACTTGGGGTGCTTCTGAGCACCCTGGGACTGCCTCCAGATGTTCTGATGTCTGGGTGGGAGTGGGGGCTGAGCTTCAACAGGCCTCAGTAAGGCTCCTCTCTTCCTTTTGGGCTGGAGAGGAAGAGAGTCCCGGGAGTTCAGTGGGGGTGTGGGAGGAAGAGGCTGATTGCTCAGCCCAGGAGTCCCTCCTCTCCCCCGGCTGCTCTCCATCTGGCCAGAAGCCTCCCCCGCTGCCCCAGGACAAGGGCCCTAGTGTCTGCTCAGCTCCTGGGCAAACAGCAGGCCTTTCTGTCCCTCCCCTCTTCAGAGCGCCTCAGCCTTGACCCTTCCCTACCCCCTTGGGAGGGCATGGCACACCCCTTGCTGCAGGACCTCTTCCTTCTGAATGATCCAGAAACAGAGGCCGGCAAAGCTGGCATAGGAGCAGGTGAACCCCTATATTTCAGTCATTCCCAGTTTTGGCCAGGCAGCCCAGGCAAGGGCCAGCTCGCAGGGCCTGGGTCCTGCCAAGGTGGGTGTGGGGCGTGGCTGGAGGCCAAGACCCAGCCCAGGTGGACTTGACGTCATCTTGTTCATCTCCTGCCAGACAAAGGCCGCTCCTGCCTGGTCCTGGCCCCCGGGAGATTTTCCATGCTGGCCCCCTTTCCCAATAGGATCACTGGGATGATGTCCCCCCTCTCCTTCCAACCGGCCTCCCTTGTTGGCAGGTGAAGTGCGGAGGCCCGGGCATACTCACAGAGGCCTGTGCAGCTTCCCCACAACGGTGTGGGGCCCTTTTCCCAAATCTGGAAAGAGGCAGAATTGCCAGAGGCCTGCCCTCTTCTTGGGGGCTCCAGCATGCTGACTTGGTCATACGGATGGGGTGACCTGGCAGAATGACTGGGGATTGCAGTCAGCCTCCACTGTAACGTCCACCACTCCCGACTCTGACTTCAGGAGGTTTTGAGCTCAGTCCAGCCTCCTGTACTTCCTCCTCCGGGCCAGTGGGTGTGATGGGTACTCATTAACTGATTATTCAGTTGGGGAGGGGACTCAGGCATGATTTGTGGAGAGCTTGATGAAATCTTCTGCCTTATGAATGTTCCCTCCTTGGCAATCCTGTAAAACAAAATCCACCATTAGACGGTCATTTCTCTGGATCCACAAGCACTTCTCTTTATTAAGACCCTCAGGACGATGCAAATAAAGACAGTTACAGAGAATATTTGCTGACCGCACTAAGGGCTTTACAAAGTAGTTCTTTATGCTAGATATTCTCCATTCACGCCCTCCCCCCAGGGCCACTGACCACTCTTCGGTGCTTGCTCTGTGCCCTGGGAGGCTGACCTCTGTGGCCTGAATTACTTAGGCTCCCTTTCCCTCGGAGCAATGAGGGGCACTAGCAAAACTGGAGCACAGGAGGGGAGAGAGAGGTCTGGGCGTTTGTTCTGTCGGCTACTGTTCGGGCGTGGAGTGGTAACAGCTCTCTGCCGTTGTTAGCGTCCCTTCTTGGGGCCCTTGACCCTAGTCTCACATCCATTCATTAACTTCTCTTTAGCCCCTCGTCGGGGATGTTGGGGATGCGGTGGCGGTTTCCTGCCAGGATCTTACTGATACGGTGCTGTATTCTTACTTTACACACAAGAACACGGAGGGCCAGAGAGGCCGACGGCTTCTCTGTACAGCTGGCGAGTGGTTCCAGCGGCCTTGCTCCGGGACTTGTGCTCTTCGCTGTTTGTGAAGGTGCCCGGGGACGCCTCACACCTTACCTGCCAGCACACCTCGGGGCAGAGGAGGAGGGAAGACCTGGCGTAGGGGCCCCTCAGTTTCAGGGCTGCAGAACCAGGGTGCTTCTCCTGCAAGAGGTCAAAATTAGAAGGAATCACGCTTCCTTCTGTGACCCGCAGGAATCCCAGAGCAGATTCTTTTATCTCTCCCTTCAGCAGCCCAGGACCACGTGTTAGGGTTAACTGGCCGCATTCTTACAGCCGGTTTCCTCTCTGGTCCCTTGCATGTCGTAGGTGGTCTGAGACAAATAGATATGGCCTCAAGGACTGGGGCGTGGGGGTGGGGTGAAGGCAGACAGAGCAAGTATTGTTTCCTTTCAGGCTTCCTGAGAGGGTGAGTGCGTGAGTGTGTGTGAGCGTGTGGATGAGGGTGTAGGAGTGAGGGTGTGAGCGTGTGAGTGTGTAAGCATGTGTGAGGGAGAGTACGTGACTATATGAGGGAGAGTGTGAGTGTGTGAGGAAGAGTGTGTGACTATGTGAGGCGAGGGAGGGAGAGTGTGTGAGTGAAGGCTCCTGTGAAGGCCCCCGGTGGTGGCTGAGCGGTTACTGTGGGCCGGGGTGCCCGCCCAGGGCAGCTTATGGCATGGGGAAGGAATTCTCTGGGAACCCCAGAGGGCTTGGGCTGGCACCCCACCCACGGCGGGTGACTGGGCTGGGTGGTTGCTGCATTGAGTCAGTCCTTCTGGCCCCTCCTCTCCTGGCCCTGCCTCCATAACAGGAGTGAGAGGCAGAGGAACCCCTTAAGAACTACCTGTTATTCGCTCCAAACCACAAGATGGCACAACTAACGTGGGGGGTGGCATTCCTACCCCGCCCCCGCACCAACTGCGGTCCTGGAGGGCCAGAACAAAGTTAAAGAACAATCAGAGCCAAGGGTGAAATCTGGGAAGGCGATGCAAACTCTGTTTACAAGAAGTAACCTGAGGCCCAGAGAGGTCTGTACCCTATGCAAGGTCACACAGCAGAGCTGGGAAGGAGTCTCCAGGAGGCAGTTGAGGTGGGGGCATATGGGTGAAGGAGGACTAGGGTTCACAGCTGGTAGCCAATTGTCTCCCTGCCCGCCTCTCCAGTGTTCCATCTGAGTCCAGGGAAAGGGTCTGAGCATCACCATCCTTTCTTCCCTCACCTCTTCAAGCCCAGGTTGGACAGACAGTGGAGATAGGGCTCCTGGAAGTCTTCCTGCTGGCTCTTGGGGGTGATGCCTTATTTTATAACTTTACATTTTATCATTATAATATGCTTTATTTTAATAAATAGCATCTTTATTCTTATATTAGAAAATGTTTTATTTGTTTTGAGACAGAGAGAGAGAGAGAGAACACCCATGTATGCATGAGCAGGGGAGGGGCAGAGAGAGAAGGAGAGAGAGAGAGAATCCCAAGCAGGCTCTGCACTGTCAGCTCAGACTCTGGGCTTGACTCACGAACCGTGAGATCATGACCTGAGCCAAAATCAAGTGTCAGATGCTTAACCGACTGAGCCACCCAGGCGTCCCAAACATCTTCATTATTATTTATGTTCGCTTATAGGCTATATATCCATGTTGTCCGAAATTCAAAAGTTAAGAAAAGAGATGGCAAAAGGTAATTTCCCCCAACGTAGCCCCGCCCCCCAGGTCCCCCTGGGAGGTCCCTGCAATCACTGGCTCCCTGTGCAGCCTGAGTTTGGGATTTCTGACTAGAGTATCTCATCCACCCTGTTTTCCCTCTAGGAGAGGCTCCCATAGGAGGTGGGTGCAGGTCCCCACCTCCACTGAGGTTGGGGCCTGGACTAGGCAGACCATTTGCCTTGGGGACGTGCTGGTCTCCCTCCTGGGCATGAATTTGGCCCCAGCTTAATAGAATCCTGCTCAAGCCACTCAGGAAGGGTGGGGCCTGTTGCTTCTCCTTTTCAACTGCTTAAAGCATCCCCAGAAGCTCTGTACCCTCCACCCATGGGATCCAGGCACCTGACACCCTGAGCTGGGGCTCCCACAGTCTCCTTTTATCTCCTGGTGTAACTTAGATACTTTCCTCACCTTCCTCTTCCTTGACAGTTCAAATCTACACAGACTTGTGGCTGGCTGGCTCAGTTGGCAGAGCATGTGACTCTTGATCTGGGGGTTGTGAGTTCGAGTCCCACCTTGGGCGTAAAGCCTACTTAAAAAAAAATCCACACGGACTTGTCAGGCACCTACTATGTACCTGCCCTGGTCTGGAGACACAAAGTGAAGAGCTCACAGTCGGCTGTGGGAGGCCAGAAAGGACAGAGATCATTACAATTCAAGGTAGCCCGTGATATGTTCCATGGTAGTGGTGGGGGAAGTTAAAAATTCCACATTAAAGAGTCTGACAATACATAGTGCTGGTGAGGGTGTGGTTCAGCGGGCACAGTCCCAGTGGCTGGTGAGAGGGTGAGTTAGAACAGCTACATTGGTGGGGCGCCTGGGTGGCTCAGACGGTTGAGCGTCCGACTTCGGCTCAGGTCATGATCTCACAGTTTGTGAGTTCGAGCCCCGCGTTGGGCTCTGTGCTGACAGCCTGGAGCCTGCTTTGGATTCTGTGTCTCCCTCAATCTCTGCCCCTCCCCCGCTCACACTCAGTCTCTCTCTCTCAAAAATAAACATTAAAAAATATTAAAAAAAAAGAATTTGGCAATTCTAGGAAGGACATACCCTGTGACCCAGCAATTCCACTTTTCAAGTTCTCACTCTAAAGTAGAGTTTTTGAAAATTTTGACAGTATTCTCAGTAAGCGTACACTGAGCCAGAACACAGAGACCACATGCTCAACTCTACCTGCTGTGTGACGCACACTATTTTCTTTTTCCTGCTATGAATATATAGTTGCAGTTTAATGCACGTTGTTTTCTAATCAATTTTGAGTTTTATTTATTTGTTTATTTTATTACTAATTATTTTAAGTAGGCTCCACGTCCAACATGGGGCTTGAACTCACGACCCTGAGATTAAGGGTTATGTGCTCTACCGACTGAGCCAGCCAGCCAACCCTGATTTTGAGTTTTAAAAATGCTGACCTTCAGCCACGAAATTGATCTGACCTGTTAGTAGGTCTCAAGCCATAGTCTGAACAATGCTCTCACGTGTATGCACAGAAGAAGGCTGAGTGCAACATTGTTGTCATAACAAAAACTCAAGTGGGGCTTTCATGATCCACGAGCAAATGGATGAACAAATTGTGACATGGTCAGAAAGTATCACACTGTCACACCACAGCTACATGTATCAAAAGATAGACACAGGGTGAAACCATCTATATAAAATATAAAACCCTACAGAGTGATGGCATATTATTTTATGATTATGATATACCCACATTATTTACGAATACATCCTTATGTAGCATAAGAACTGCACAAAGTGATACCCACATCAGGATAGTGGTTATCTCTGGTGGGAGAGGGAGGGGAAATGGAGTTGGGGTGGGGGGAGCATAAGGAACTTCAATTTTTCAGGTTCAGTTCTTTAAAAAATATATTGGAACCAAAATTTGCCAAATATTAACATTTGATAAAGATGAAGGAAAGATACCGACCCTCACTCTGTTTTTAATATTTTATTTAACATTATTATTTCTTAAAATATTCTGTGGTAATACTTATAGGACATCAGGAAAGGAGTTTTATTCTGACTGTGGGAATAGAGAGAGGGAGTGTAGAGGGAAGCGCATGAGCCCAGGCGCAGGGGTAGGAGTGGATGAGGTCCTGGGTAATGAGAATGAACACCTAGTCCTTCCTAACTGGGGACCCTGTGCTGATGGATGGCTTTATCCCACTTCCCTCACGTGTCGGCACCACACTCTTCCCATTTAACAGATGAGGAAACAGGGGCCTTCCTATTGAACAGATGGAAACAGAAGCTGGGATTCGAACTCAGGCCTGTGAATCAGAGCCTGCGCTCTTGAGCAGTCTGCACCATGGTTCCTCCTTGAGGAGCCATCTTTGTGTCTGCCCAGGGGGCAGGGGTGGGGAGGGGTGGAGACAGACAGGGTCTGGTGTGCTGAGCTAAGATGTGTAAGCATTATTCCGTCAGGGATGAGGAGATTCAGGAGGATTTCAAGCAGGGGAGCAGCAGAGTGAACTCACTGCAGCTGTAGCATCTTCTTAAAAAAAAAAAAACCTTTTGGGGGGATGCCTGGGCAGCTCAGTCGGTTAAGGGTGGGACTCTTGATTTCTGCTCAGATCATGATCCCAGGGTCTCAGGATCAAGGCCCGCATTGGGCTTCCAGCATCTGTGGGCTCTATCAGTGGAGGCCTGACTTCTGGAAGCAAGAAGAGCTGTTCCAGCAGGGCTCGCTCCAGGGATGGACATCTCCAGCTCCAGTGCTGTGTGGGGGTACTGGAGAGACTACTGGGCTGCCAGTCAGGGGCTGGGCTTCTGGCTCCAGCTGCCATGAATATACGTGTGTGACCTTGAGGTTTGGTGCTCCTTCTCTGGGCTTTTGTCATCTCTTTTTGGCAGAGAAGTCTGGATGAGGTTTTTCCAAACTGCAGTTAAATGTTTGGTTACATCAAAAAAAGCAATTAAATGGGTCACAATCAGTATTGAAAAACAAAACAAAATACAGAAATAGAACAGAAAATATCAGAGTGCATCACAGGTCACAAGGGTAAGTATTGTTTTGTGAAACTATTGTTTCACTTACATATAGGGGGTAAGGGGGTGGACTGCTCTGATGTAAAATGTACTTATTACTATGGGTCCTGATAAGAAACTAAAACACTGAACTCAGCAGTCCTGGAGGTATTCCCCCCCACCCCCCAATTCTAGGGGTCTTTGTGAAAAAGCCACACACCCAGGACTCTTCTCTTCATTCCCCTGGGTCAGCAGCTGTCTCTTTGCTCTTAGCTGCCTCCACCCCTCCCTGGGTCTCTCTTCTTCCTGCTTCAATCCAGTCCCCTCCTCCCTTTCTCCCAGGGACAAGCCCCCCTTCACCCCCCTTCCCAGGAAGTCCGGGTGGGGATTTCAGAAGAATAAATGTGATCCAATGGGGGTGGCTGTTGGCACTCTGTGCCAGGAGTTAAGATAAAAGGACTAAGAAGCAAACACCCAAGCACCCAGGAACAGAACAGAAAGTAGGCGAGCTGGGGACGTGGGTTTGAGGGCAGGACTTCGTGAGCAAGAGCTCGGCGGCGACACCGCAGCGGGTCACTCCCAGAGGGCCAGCACCGGCCTTGTCATTGTTGGCACTCGGTGCGCTATTAGCGAGAGAAGGTAGCTTTCTCTTTCGCCATTTCCCCACCCCCCTTTAAAAAGAAAGACAGAAGGAGCCAAGAGTTTGGGAGCCAACTCCTGGAGAGGGAGCGGCCGAACTGATTCGGAAGTTGGATCTCTTTGTACACAGGAATGTGGAGAGAAAAAAACAAAACCCACCCCATTGCTTCATTTCCCCTCCAAGCCCAAGCACTTTCTATTGTGCAATGAAAAGGCTTTTCACGTTGAGAAAAATGAATCCCGATTTGCGCTGCAAAGGAATGAGCGCGCCTCTCGGTGCGAGACGGCTCTCAGCTGGGACGCTCCCGGGTCCTCTGCGCGCGGTTCAAGGTAGCGCCCGCAGGGGCGCTGGACCCCCTTCCGCCGGCGCCCGCACTGGCTCTCACCGACCCGAGGGCAGAGGAGTAGAGAGCCCGGGGAACCCCAAGGGGAGAGAGCCCCCATACGGCTGGGCCTCCCAGGGATGGCGGTTCCGCGAGTCTGTCTAGGGAGTCGCTGGAGCTGGAACTCCGAACCCGGGAGCCAGCGGGAGCTCCAGGACTCCTCGGAGTAGCGCAGGGCAGGCGGCTGGTTCGGCGCCCGGGAGGCCTGGCCCCGGACGCGCGAGGGGCGCAGGGCGCGGGGAGGCGGGCAGGCGCACATGGGTGCAGACGGGCCGGCGGCGGTGGGGTGCGGGGGGGGGGGGCCGGGGTGTGGCTTCCCCGCCTCCCGGGCGGGATTTGCATGTGTGTGTGGCGGCCCCAGACTTCCTGCTCCTTCTACACTGCAGGTACGCGCGGGCCGGGCCGGGCGGGCGGGCGGCGGGCGCGCCGAGACGCGGGCACCTCCTCACCCGGACGCCACCAGCGGCTCCCGGGCCGCGCCGCCTTCCGCTCCGGTGGCCGCTAGCCCGCCCTGGCCGCGCCGAGCGCCCTGCTCGCGGGTGGGGGCGCGCCCCTCCGGCCTCCACGGTCACCTCCGTCCTCTGCACCGAGCCTGGCCTCGCGCCCCTTGGCGCTCTCACCGCCCCGGGTCCCCGGAGGGCCGCAGCCATGAGCGAGATGTCCAGCTTTCTCCACATCGGGGACATCGTCTCCCTGTACGCCGAGGGCTCCGTCAATGGCTTCATCAGCACTTTGGGGTGAGTGAGCCGAGTTCGAGGGGGGCGCGGGCAGGGAAGGGGCGCCATAGGCCCTGGTACCAGTTGCGTGCGTCCTGCCGCCGCCCCCCGACAGAGGACCTGGAAGTCCCCAGCTTCAAGGAGCGGGGTAACGGCTCGCCTCCTTCTTTTAGAGAAAGGAAGTGAAATGTTTGCCCAGGTAGAAGTCGGGCACGCTGCGGGAGTTGGTAGGAGGCGCCCCTTAGGCGAAGCCTCCACCCTCGCGCGCTCGACTTTCTTCGGAGCCGGAGGAAAGGTTGAGACTTCCTCTGCAGGTGGTCCCGGGGCGGGGCAGGTGGGTGGCTGGGGCCTGAGTTGGGGAAGGCATCCGGGCCTGGACGTGACTGGCTGGGGGGAGGGGCGGAGCTGTGGGGGAAGGCGGAGGCAGCTTGGAACCCGAAATCCTCTTGTTAGGGTCCAGTCGCACCTTTGAAGGGTCGCATCTTTTCCTTCTAGCTCTGTCCTCCCCTGCCCCCCTTAAGTAGGAGTGCCTTCTCAGCCCTCCCCTACTAAGAATCCTAGGTCCTGGCCCCTTCTCTCCGCCTCTCCCGGTCAATTTCCTGCGCGGCTCATCTGGCGCCCCTTGGTCCCCGGTCCCAGGATCTCCCGAGCTCTCTACAAACATTAATTAATTCTGGCCATCACCCCCCAGGGTCTGGATAAGCAGGGAATCTATTCAAGTCCCTGGAGAGGCCTAGGCCTGAAGCAGGCATAGGGCAGGAAAGGAATTAGGCAGAGCCAATAGGTTTATCTTCAAAGGAGTAGTTGGGTGAGTCGCAGGGGCGGTGGGGGCGGGGGGCAGGGGGGGAGTGAGGAGGTAGAGTGGTTTCTCCACCTCTCCAGCCAGGCTCCAGGGCAGGTCTTGCTCCCTTTGTCCCATGTTCAGTCTGGGGACTTGTGTTAAGTTGGCTCATCTTCCTACTGCCCCCCCCCCCCCCAACCCCTGGCTGCCTTTAGGATAAACGCACCCTCCTCTGCTCTCCCTACGCATCAGGACACCCGCCAGCCACAAGGTGCCTCCTCTCTGGGGGTTTTGGAGGACAGCCCTGGAGCCCTCAACCCAGGTCTGGCTCTGGACCTGGCCTGGCTCACCGCTAAGTCTGGGAAGTGGGAGTCACCTGGTTCTCTTGATGTCTCCCAGGGTATTTGGGAGTTTGGCTTTAGTCCTGTAGGAAGGGGAATCCAACAGGACTGGGGCTTGGAGGGCTGGCTCTGCCAGCAGAGGATTCTGACTGGGAACTCCAGCATACCGGCTCTCCTTATCCTTCTTGGTGCCTCTCTCGTTCCCCTCCCCGTTCAGATGTGGAATCCCCAGCCACATGTCCTCACCCTCACTAGATTTGACTTCTCTTGCTCCTTTCCCCAGAGGATGGGGGTGGAACCACATCTGGGCCAGCATCTGTGCAGGCCTCCCCCAGAGAGCACGGGGGGGGGGGGGACCCCTTGCTGCTGCTCTGGCCAGGGCTGCTGTTTGAAACTACTAGCCTGCACATAGTGTGCACACAGTAAACACCTCCCATAATGCTGAGGGAAGGAGGAGAGAATGTGGGGGAATTGGGGGCAGACGGAAGCCCCCCACCTTGTGTCTGAACATCACTGGGAGCTTTTGGCAAACGATCATCTCCACTGTTGCTTAGTGCCTGGTTCAGGGCTGAGCACAAAGTGGGTGGGGTTTAAAAAAATTTTTTTTAACATTTATTTATTTTTGAGAGACAGAGAGAGATAGAGCACAAGCAGGGGAGGAGCAGACAGAGAGAGAGAGACACAGAATCCAAAGCAGGCTCCAGGCTCTGAGCTGTCAGCACAGAGCTGGATGCGGGGCTTGAACTCATGGACTGCAATATCATGACCTGAGCTGAAGTCAGCCACCTAACCAACTGTGCCACCAAGGCATCCCCCCCTTTTTTTTTTTAATAAATGTTTATTTATTTATTTTGAGAGAGAGAGTGCAAAGGCAGAGAGAAGGGGAGAGAGGGAGAGGATCCCAAGCAGGCTCCAAGCTGTCAGCACAGAGCCTGACCCAGGGCTTTGATCCCACAAACTGTGAGATCCTGACCTGAGCTGAAATCAGGAGTCGGATGCTTAACCGACTGGGCCACCCAGGCACCCCCGAAGTGAGTGGTTTTTAAGTATCTATGAGATCTGTCAGAATCAGGGGAAGGATCTTCTGCCCTCCACACAGCCCTCATCCCCTCAAAACAGATCTGTCACCTCCCAACACAGCTCCCTCCTGCCTTGGCCCTTCCTGCCCCCAGGAGCGCTTCCTCCAGTCCATTTTGACCCTGGGGCAGGACCTGGTGACCTCCGATAGCACTTCTACTCCAGGGTGCCTGTTCCCTATGCAAACACCTCCAACAGCTCCTGACTTTCCACCGATGGATGCCCCCCTCCCAGCTTGGCATTCTGGCGCCCTCACTTAATTTCCTATTTTTTTCCCCCATTCACACCCTCTGAAGTTCTAGGTGCACGATACTACCCTGATTCCTGGAACCTACCCCACGCTCTAGGTCTCTTTACCTTTGCTCCTGGGTTGCCCCCGCCCTTCAGCCAGTCTCCACCTGGGTAAATCTGACCCACCCTTAAGACCTCATGCGAAGTGACCTTTTTTGAGAGATCCAGCTCCTCCTCCCCCAGCCTGGCAGAATTAACCCTTCTTTCTCTGTGCTTTGCACTGCTTAGCACAAACTCCTCTCTGGGATTGTGTTGCTTCACGATTAGTTGGGGATTTTTCTGTAGGGCCATCTAATGCTGGGCAATTTGCCAGGATTAACTAATTCATTACACCATTCATCCGCTCAGGCTGTCCGCAGGCACCGTACTGGGCACGGGGGGCCTCTGTGGCGAAAGAGGGAGCCTTGTGTCTCACCTTCTTGGAACTCAGTCAATGAGAGAATGATTTCTAAGCACTGCTAAGTCCTCCCTACTCAAAGTATAGTCCTTGGTACAGCAGCAGGAGCGTCGCCTAGAAGCTTGCTACAAGTACAGAATCTCTGACCTCTGCCTGTCCCTCGGAATCTGCCTGCTGATCCCCATGGGATTTGGTGCCTTAAAGTGTGAGCTGCACTGCTTTAAGTCATTCTCTCTCTGCCCCATCCTCGCCAGAATCTTTCTGGTGGCCCCAGAAAGGGGCCCCTTGGCTTTCACCCTGGCTGTGGGTGCCCATGTCTGTGATTTGAGTGAGTTCCCAGGCTAGTCCAATGTTTGATATCCAGGAGGTGCCCAGTAAGGGCTGGATGAAATGAATTTGTTGAAGACAGGGGCCCCCTTGGTGGGCAGAGGAGCTGGTCAGCTGGGAGATTGGGGGGTGGGCGGCATGGGTGGAGGAGGGAGTCTGGGGCAGCCTTCAGTTTCTGGCCAGGCACTACAGGGCAAAGTGGAGGAAGCTAATTAGAGCTGCCTGAATAATTAGAGCTCCTGGTGAAGATTGTACATTAACTCCAGGTTGAGAGGATGGGAGGGGTCTGGGCAGCAGATCCTGGAGCAGGTCGGGACCTTGGCAGGGAAGGGAAAGCAGGCCCATACCTGTTCTTGGCAAGAGAGTGTGGCCAGGACCACTGCCTTGCACCTCACCCTGGGTGGAAGGCAGCAGAGGCCAGGACTGGAGCGACTGATCAGGGCCAGTGAAAGGTGGAGGATTTAATGCGACTCCTGGCCAGTTGCTGTGGGGAACTGGCCCTGAGTGTGCAGGGTGGGCCCCTCAGTGTCTGACATCCAGTTCCTTGCAGGTCTCTCTGAGTGGCCAGAGGGGTGGGCCTTGGCCCACAAGGAGTAAGTTGGGGAGTGCAGGTGAACTGGGTCTTGAAACTGAGCTCCCAACGTTTGTCAAAGTGCCTTCCTTGCTTGGAGTTCCATTTGGGGGCTTTCAGGGCCTCCGAACCTGTATTGCCCAGGGCTGGGTGATCACAGGGAATAGGGTCAAAAGACACCCCCCTTGGGGTTCTCTGTCCACCTTCCAGCCTGATTCACTTCCCCAGAAGGGTGGGCACTGGAGGTCAGCACCCAGAAAACATGGAGGTAAATATGGAGGAAGTCCCAGGTCCCCAGGGTCAGGACCCTTACATCAGTAGTCCCAGGGGCAGGGTTCTCCTGCTTTGTCACTAACTCTCTGGTTGATTTTGGCAAGACTCTGCCTTCTCAGAGTGTGTTTCCTTCAGCCTGATGTTCTCTAAGGTGCTCTGCACCTGAGAATCCCCTGGTATCTTTAATTGTTTTTTTCTTTACATCTTATTTATTTTTGAGACAGAGAGAGAGAGAGCACAAATGGGGGACGGGCAGAGAGAGAGAGGGAGACACAGAATCTGAAGCAGGCTCCAGACTCCGAGCTGTCAGCACAGAGCCGATGCGGGGCTCAAACCCATGAACCGTGAGATCATGACCTGAGCCGAAGTCAGTTGCTTAACTAACTGAGCCACTCAGACACCTCTCCCCTGGGATCTTTAAGAAAACATTTTTTTTTCCAGCTTCCAAGTCCCATGTCAGACCAACTGGGGTCTAAGGGTTGGATTTTTTAAAAACTCCCCAGTGATTTTACCTGGGGTGGGGATCCCTGATCTAAGGGCCCTCCTAGACTGACAGGCTGTAGGGAAGCCTACCTGGTCCAGAGGACCCATCTCTTCACCTTCATCAGACTTCTTTTTTTTTTTTTTAATTTTTTTTAACGTTTTATTTATTTTTGAGACAGAGAGAGACAGAGCATGAACAGGGGAGGGTCAGAGACAGGGAGACACAGAATCTGAAACAGGCTCCAGGCTCTGAGCTGTCAGCACAGAGCCGGATGCGGGGCTCGAACTCACAGACCTCGAGATCATGACCTGAGCCAAAGTCGGCCGCTTAACCAACTGAGCCACCCAGGCACCCCTCATCAGACTTCTTTAAGCCATTTAACAAACCTTTATTGAGCACCTACTATGTGCCAGGCACTGTTCTAGTCACTGGGGAGTCAGTAGTAACCACGATAGAGTTCCAGCCTGTTCCAGTCTATACAATGGGGAGCTGGGTGAGATGGTTTATAAGGGCCCTTTGAGCCTTAAGTCTCTGAGACACATGTAATTCCAGGGGGGAGGGCACTGCCCCTCCCGTGCAGACTACATTCCTGGAGCAGATTTCAGACCTGCCTTTGGCTTTCATTTAATTGTGATTTCACTGGAGATGCCGGACTCCTTTCACCTGGAGATGCCCTGGGGCACAGGGCAGGGTCTGGGCCTCAGCTAGGCCAATTCATGCAACTCGTTTTTTGAAAATACATATTTTTTTGTTAAAAAAATAATATATGGGGCACCTGGGTGGCTCAGTCGGTTAAGCGTCTGACTTCAGCTCAGGTCATGATCTCAGTTTGTGAATTCGAGCCCCACATCAGGCTCTGTGCTGATAACCCAGAGCCTGGAGTCTGCTTCGGATTCTGTGTCTCCTCTCTCTGCCCCTCCCCTGCTTGTGCTCTGTCTCCCTCTGTCTCTCAAAAATAAATAAATAAATTTAAATTTAAAAAAAAAGTTAAAAAATATATATATGTTCCACAGAGAACACTGGAAAAACTCAAAAAAATGATCTGTGATACCACTGTGACTTATATTAACATTCTGCATGTGAATCTTCAAACCTTTTATTTACACAAATAAACAGTTACAAAATGATGTCAAACCACACATATGGCTTTGTATCCTGTCATACACGGGGGTGGGTATGTTAAGCTGTATTTTCTTATGCCCACACGCCATTGTTATAGCTGCATAGTGTCCCTCGGTAAGATGTATCCTCATTTATTCAAGCAACTCTAGTATCGGGCATTCAGGTTGTTTCTAAAGTTTTGCCCTTATAAACAATCCGCACTGAACATCCTAGTCCATACATGCCCTAACACTTGTCTGGTTTTCCTCTCAGGCTAAATTCCCAGAAGTGGAATTCTGAGATCAAAGAAAAAGCGCATCTTTACATCACAGGCTCTCTCAAAACTCTGCCTGTTTCTCTGGCGGTAGAGGTACTGAGAAGGTGACCCTGTGCCTCAGGGGCTCTATCCCCCCTTCATGTCCTAAGTTTGGGGGTGTTGTACTAGGGAGTATGGGGAGAAAACCAGCTTCCACCCTCAGAGTTGGGCGTGGTGACCGTGATGGAGAGAGGAGGGATGAACTGGAGAGAGGGGCTGTGTGGGGGTTGCCTGAGGGCAGAATCCAGGGTTCCATGGGGAGGTGGGGGCAGGGACGCCAGGGACCCAGGCTGCATCCAACTCTCAGCCTTAAAGAATCCTGCTGTAGACACTTGCTCACACTCTGCCCTGCCCTACATTCCTGACCCTGCATCCCCTCCCGACTTGGCCCAGTGGGGCTATGGGGTGGGTGGGGCAGTGGCTTGGGTTGGGGGTGGGGTGATGTGCTGGATTTTAGGGTGAGGCCACACCAGCACTCTGCTCTCAGCTCAGGGGGAAGTTTCTGGGTTTCGACTGCCCCTGGGCCCGCATATGGAGCCCCTGCAGTCCACCCCGGGCCTGTTGTCCACGCAAACACCCCATGTGGAGCTGGGGGGCTCCTCCCTGGAAGTGGGGGCTGTGAGAGGAGGGAAGGAGGTCTGGGAGAGGGGAGGTGGGCAGAACCCAGACCTCCAGGAAGTTCATCTCAGGCCTCTGAGTGTGAGTTCCGAGTCCCCCTGAATGTGTCATGCTGGCAGTGGTACCCAGCACAGAGCCCCTGCAGTCACAGTTCCCTGCATGAAGGCCCCTGGTTTAGCAAGGCTAAAGGACTTGCTCTGGTTCCCGTAGCAGGGGCCTTTCACACTGGAGACTGGGCACAGAGATGAGGCTAGGCCTTGACTACACAGTGAGCCCAGGGTGTGGGTGGGGGATGGGGCTGGGGCGGGGTGGGGGATGGGGCTGGGGCTGGGTGGGGACACACTGCAGAGGGCTTTCCACCTGGGGAGACAGGCAGGAGGGACTCCTCAGGGGACAGAGCAGAGGAGCACAGTGATCACAGTGGTGTGTAAACGTAGGTATTTTTTTTGGCTATCAGGTGGGCAGAGCCAAAAGAGGCAGTGAACATGAACCTCAGCCCTGGGGGCAGCTGCAGGTGCTGGGGCAGTATATTTGGTTCGCAAATCCCTCCCATTACTCAGCCAGCCAGCCGTCACCCGCTTCCCCCAGCCTGTAGGAGAGCTGTCCTCTCCAGGCTGGGAGTCTAGAAACCGGTGACGGGAATGATCTAGGTCATGGAAGGCAGAATTCAGTCTGTGTCTCAGAGATGCTGCTGCTGCTGGCAACGGGGAGACTTTACAGAGCTTTTACAGTGGGTGGCCTTGGCCTTCACTTAGGCTGTCACTTTGGTCCCTCACCTCCAGCCAGAGGCACACATATAATTCAAAAAAAGTAAAAAGAACCATTTAGAATACCCATAAGCCCGCTACTTAGACGATAATTGCCCACATTTTGCCATATATGCTGCATCTATTTTTTGCTGAAGTATTTTATGGTAAATTACATAATTGCATGTTTTCGCCTCTAAATACTTCATTACACATCTCTAAGAAATAAGGGTATGTTCCTGTGTAACCATAGTACTGTTACCACACCCTTCAATAATTTCCTAATAGCATCCAATGCCCAGTCTGTAGTCAGATGTGCCCCATTGTCCTCAGTCTGTCTTTGACCACTGGTTTCTTTAATTCAGGATCCAATCAAGGTCCACATGTTACATCTGATTCTTATGCCCCCACCTCTTTCTTTCCCACGATGACACCGAGTTCCTGACAAGACAGGGTGGGTTATGCTATAGACCGTCTCACTTTCTGGATTTTGCGGCTCTGTTTCCCAGAGAGCTCTGCGGCAGTCTGGAGCCAGGCAGGCCAGGCCTCAGGGCCTGCCCTGCTGAATCCTAAGGCCTCAGTTACTATGTCAAGCAGGACAGGACAAGTCCAGTTCCGGGTTATGCAGAGCAGGAGAAAGGCTTGGGCCAGCAAGGCCAGTGGGTGAGGTGAAGGCCGACCAGCGGGACAGCCCCTGTTTAAACTTTTCTGTCTCTTCTCAGCTTTCCCTCTTGTCTCTCCAGCTCTCCATCCCTCTTCTTAGCCTAACAGATACATCTCCCTGTGTACCGAGCAGCATTGTTGAGACCCTGGGACTTACCAGAGTCCACCAATCCTGAAAGCCAAAACCCCAGGCCTGTGGGCAGAGGCAGCGCCCTGAAGGCTTGCACATTTGCCCGGGATCGTTCTTTCTTTCTTTCTTTTGTTTTTAAAGTGTTTATTTATTTTTGAGAGAGAGAGAGAGAGCAGGGGAGGGGCAGAGAGAGAGGGGGAAAGAGGCCCCAAAGCAGACTCTGCGATGATAGCAGAGAGCCCGATGCGGGGCTGGAACTCACAGACTGTAAGATCATGACCTGAGCCAAAGTCGGACACAACTGAATGAGCCACCCAAGTGCCCTGCTCTTTATTTCTATTGGACCAAATTTAGTCATTTTTACCACCTCCATTATCTCTGGAAATATTCTTGGAGTTCACTGAGTGTGTGGCTCTCTGTCCTTTTTAGACTTATGCTCTCTGAAGAGGAAGCCTACCTTGCCTGCCCTTAGGTCCAGGGAGTCTATCTCTTAGCCTTCATCAGACTGCATTAAGTCATTCAACAAACATTTACTGATTCATGCTTGTTTTAAGTTCCATATACTGGGCTCTCTGGTGATACATGGTGGATCCTTCATAAAGAAAGATATGTAGAGGTGAAGTAAATGGATGTTTTTATAGGGATGCAGAAATGAATTTCTTTTCTCCGATGAGCCAGAGATCCGAGCCAGAGATCCATCCCAGCCAGTGAACCTGGTTTCCTCTTCCAACATTCCTCCCCACCCCCACCTAGTGGGTGGGACTTTGCTGCCTATTTGGAGAAAGGGATTCTAAGGCCCTCATCCACCACCAGCCAATCCCAGTATTCCAACAGGGCCTGCATTGGGAGAGGGCTTCCATGGATCTGGCCTAGATTTTTGGGGTGGTGGCCAGTGTCCTGGTCTGGGAGTCAGAGATCTGGGGTCTGGAACTGGCTGTTCCTTTAACTTGTTGTGTGACCTGCTGCTCAGTTTCCCCTCCATGCCTCAGTTTCCAGGCCAGATTGGGAGGGGCTGACTAGAGTCCCTCAGGCATTTCCCAGTCTATGATTTCCCCCTCCTGTGGCTTCTGTGATAGTGGCCATGTTGGTAGGTGCAGGTTTTGATTCAGGTTCTTCTGATAGTCACCTGACCCACTTCTAGGTCCTTTCTTCCTCCTCCTTATCTAATCTTTCCAGAAAGCATTGACCCGCCCCACTGCCTTTTCTATGACTCCCACCTGGATCTCAAAGTCCAGCCAGGGCAGAATGGGGCCACTCTGGTCCCTGGATGCATTTGCCTTCCTCTCTTCCCTTAGATTGAGGTCTGGGGGTGCAGACCCCATGGACATTTCAGGGACGGCAACCTCCGCTACAATTGTGTAGAGCAGAGTTTTCAACCATCTCTTCTTCAGAGGGTCCAGGGCAGCCCTGAATACAGGCCTCCGGCCAGACCCCTCCCCACTTGTGCTCATCTCTCTCTGCCCACTTGGTGGATGCCCTGTTGGGCCCTGCATGGTGCAGGCTCAAACTGGCTTTGTGCCTCCCAGCAGATGGAAGGCTCACAGTAGGGACTGTCTTCAGGGCTGCTGAGTGTCCTCTGGGCTGGCCCTGAGGTGGGGAGATGCAGGGGTCTAGGACATGACTCCTGTCTTCAGGTCACTCAGCATGTTGGGTATGAGCTTCCTGATGGTAGAGATGACACCCAGCACCTAATGGCTTCTCTGTAAGGTTTTGTTGAACCCATGGAGACCTCGGTTGTACACGTGCCACCAACTGACCAGCTGTGTGTGTGTGACTGGAGCGGGTAGGGTGATGGTGGTGTTTAATTTCACTCCTTGAACCACACACTGGACTGTCGTAAGAACAGAATTAGGTATTGGATATAAAATATACAACAATTTACAACGTGTTCCGCACACTGGAAAACTAGTTTTTCTAACGTGGTCGTGGCTGGGGTGTCACCTGCTTTTAGATGAGGAGCGATGTGGTGGGAATGGGCAGGGAACTCTGCAGGAGTCTAAGCACAGCCTTGAAAATGGCAGGGCTTGGCAGGACTCGGACAGGGACAGGGATTCTGGTGTGCAAACGCCTGGAGGTGGGACGATGAGATCAGCGGGCTGGCGGAGGGTGGGAGTCAACCCTTCCCGGGACCTCAGGCGGAGACGGAGACGGAGACGCGCTCGGGAGAGGTCAGGGGTGGGGTGAAGCGACGCCACCGCCACCTCCCTCTGGAGAGCTCGGCTCTCCTTACAGCGCCAGGTGCGCACGCTAAGCCGCGCACCTGTGATCGGTGTCCGGCTCCTTTAATCAACGCAGATTCCCCCCATGAGGAGAGTGCTGGGGTACGGCCCCCGGGCGTGGGTGCCACCGGCCGGGGAGGGGTCCGGGGGCAGCCGGGCAGCACAAGGGAGGAAAGCGCGGACGCAGCGCACGTCACCATCCCGCCCCCGCGCGCGCCTGCGGTCGGAGGCAGGCCCGGGCGAGGCGGCGCGGCCGGGTGACGGCCGCACGTGGGGCGGCGAGTTTCGCCGGGCGGTGGGGAGGGGGCGGGGCCTGGCGGCGGGGGCGGGGCGCCGAGAGCGCACTGCAGACGCCGGGTAGGCGGGTTCCGGGGGAGGGGCTGGAGGGGCGCTCGCGACCACCGTCTGGCCGGCGCCCCCGCCCGGACTGCCCTCTGAGGCGCCCCCTCCATCAGAACTTACCGGTCGTGGGTCCCGGCCCTCGGGCCTCCTTCTGGCCTCAGGTCTACCTGCAGCCCATCTGATAAGGACTTTCCTGCTTAATCTGTTGATGGTTTCTCGAGGCACCCCTCCCGCCCCTCCCGACTGATAGCCTGTTCAGGGGTTGCCTCAGTTTTAATGAGTACACACAGAGGAATGGAAGGAGGCTTTCGCGGGGGCGCTTGGGGACATTGGAGACGCTAAACATTCTGTTGACAGCTTACAGGCTAGGCGGGGAGCTCCCCTATGCATCAGATGGGAAATAAAATGCTGAGTAGGGCAAGGTGCCATCCCTTAGTTGTTCCTGGGGAGGGGTGCGGAATGTAGCCCAGCGTTCCCAGGAGATGTTGATTCTGCTACTCCGGACCCACACTTTGAGGACGGACCCACACTTTGAGGACGGAGGGGGTGGAATGTGAGAGCCAGGAGGAACCTCTGAAAGTCCGTCCCATCTACTGACCTTGTTTTCTTGATACCTCCCGGGAACACCCCTGCCTCTTTTATCCTCCCACATGGCTTGCCTCTCTGCTCTGGTCCCTCCTACAGACCGCTCCTGCCCTCTCTCAGCTGCAGGTGGAGGATGTTTTCCTTCCCAACCTTGTTGAAGTTCTCCTCCTGGAGGCCATGCTCCCCTCCTGATCAATCCCTCCCTTTCCCTGTGTGTTTTTAGCCTGCACTCCCGCACTCCATGGGGCACTGGGGAGGGGCTGAGTTGGAGAGATCAGGGCTTCAGAAGCTGTGCCAGAGTGGGTGGGGACAGAAGGACATCCGCGTAATGACAGGGCAGATTTGTGCCAGGGGGATTAGGAAAAGCACGCCAGGCATCCGAATTTACATGTGTTTTTCCTGCACGTGTGGCCCAGACAAGGAGTCCCCAGGGGAGTCATGGTGGGGTCAGGGCGAGGGTGGACTTTCCTCAGACAGAATCTCTGAGGAGGGGACCACCCCAATGCCTTGAGCACTGGACAAGATCGGGGCTGTTGGGGGCTACCCCAGCCTCTCCTTAGCCACACTGACTTCCATGACGCCCTATGGCTGTCCGGCACCCCCTGGCCCCCAGTCCTGGCCAGTGCTTCCTCCCCTCCCCCATCAAAACATATCCATCCTGTGTCCCCTTCCTTCAGGGCTTTGCTAAGAGGCAACCAGATAATCTGATTCACTAATGTCTGACAGGAAATTCTATGAATTATTCAAGGCTCTGTACAGCTCCTGCCTCTTCTTTCACACCTCTGATTGGCCAAGCTCTGACCTGTTCCTTCCCTGAATTTGGACAAAATCCACAGTTGGTACCACCAGTTGGCACTCATACATATTCTTTATATCATTAACTCCTCTGAGTATGTGCTTTGTCTTCCCAATGAGAGTTTAAACTCCCTGAGGCAGGGACCTTATCTTTTGCTTCTTGTATACTTTCCCTAGCAGCTAGCGAAACGAATTAATTCGCTCACTATGTAGTCCATGTGTGCCTGCCCTGTGCCCGGCAGTGGTCTAGATTCTGGGGATACAGCAGGAAGCAAAACAGACACATCCCTGTCTTCATGGATCTTCCATTCCAAGTGAGGGGGGTGGTGACCAAAATAAATAAGTAAAATATAGAGCAGGCCAGGTGGTGAGAAGGACTATGGGAACAGTGAGGCAGGGAGGTGCATAACGGGTGTGAGAAACAGCAGTTTCCAGTTTTAAAAAGAATAGGGAGGGAGGGAGGAAGGGTGTTCAGGGGAATGGGTCATTTGAGCCGCCATCTGAAGGAGGTGAGGGAGGGAGACAGGAGGGTGTCATCTGGGGGCAGACAAAAGAGCCAGTGCCAAATCTCCTGGAAAGTTTGAGGAGCCTGGAGGAGGGCCGTGGGCTGGAGCAGAGTGGGCAAGGGGCAGTGGGAGGAGATGAGGTCAGAGAGGTGAGGGCTGGGTCATGTGGGTTTAGGCCCGTGTGAATTCTAGGCTTTTACTCCGAGATGGGTAGTTCTGGAGGATTCTGAGCAGAGGACTGCCCTGATTTGACTCACCTTCTCAAGTAAAGGTGTGTGTGCTGTGTGGGGAACAGGAATTAGGGGGTTAAGGGGGGACATCAGGAGATCAGTGAGGACGCAGTTACACATCCAGATGACTGCGGGTGGTGGCTTGGGCCAGGTGGTGGTGGCAGTGATGAGAAGAGGTCATAGTCTGCACGTATCTTAAAGATAGAGCCCACAAGGTTTCCTCACAGATTGGGTGTGAGCGTGGGTGGAAGAGGAGCCAGAGATTGGTCCAAGGTTTTTGGCCCAACCAATCAGAAGGACGGAGTTGCCATCAACTGAGATGGGGAGGACTTTAAGAGGAGCACGTTCAGGTGGCAGACCAGGAGTTCAGTTTTGAACATGCTGAGTGTGAGGTGCTATGGGCATCCAAGTGGAGGTGTTGGGTGGGCAGTTAGATCTGCGATCTGGAGTTTGGGGGTGAGGTGGATATGGGAGTCATTGGTGAGTGTCTAAGTGGTCTTTGGAGCCCACGAATGTGGCTGAGATGCCCAAGGGTGTGCGTGCAGATGGAAGAGGAAAGAGGGCCAAGCCCTGAGCCAGTCTGGGAGCTAGCGAGAGGGAAGAAGACCAAGGGGTCCTCACAGAGCAAGTTGCCTTCTCCCCTCCCTATCATGGCGAGGTCCTGCACAGCATCCACTCTGACACTGAGCGGCCTGGCTTCAAAGCTCAGCCCTTCTGCTTGCTGGCTGTTATGTTCCTGGCCAGATTGTTTACCTCTCTGTGCTCTGGCTTCTCGGCCCACCAAATGGAAATAATAATAAAGCAGATTTAGAAAATTAAATAACAACATATGAAAACATTAGAAACAAAATCCTGCTTGCTTTTATTATTCTTATGGATCACACTGTGCAAAGTGCTGGTGATGCCAAAGGAAAAACTGGGGTCCTGTCCTCAAGGAACCCATAGTGTAGACATGGCAACCAGTTGCAGTAGGAAGAGGCATGGCAGTAGGAGAGACCGGGACCAGGTGCTGTGGGAACACGGGGGGTGGGGGGGGGTGGGGGGGTGGGGTGGGGGGGAAGGAGGCCCAGGGGGAGGGAGGGCGCTGGCCAAGGAAGGTTTCACAGAGTAGAGAGAGGGGCCAAGGGTGGAAGAATAAATGAGGTCTGCTAGGCCTGGGTCTTGGTGAGGAGCCAGGGAGGGCTGAGCATGAAGGGCATTGCAGGCTTCCAGGACCACCTATTTAGAGATGAGAGCTCCAGGGACCTTGGGATCAACTGGAGGTTTAGCATGGTTGGAGCAGAAGTTGTGAGGCCAATTAGGGAGTGGGTGGAGTCAGTCCACAAAAGGCCTTGTTAGCCAACCTAAGGAGGGGAGGAGAAGGAGGTTTTGGAATCAACTCTGTGACTTCAGGCAAATTATTTCGCATTCAAACTCAGTTTCCTCCTCTGTAAAATGGAGTTAATGAATAGCCCCTTGTGGGGAAGTTGGTGAGAATTCAGAGGTAACAGTTGTGAAACGCTGAGATAAGATCTGGCTTCTGAAATGATGGATCATCATCATCACTTTATCCTAGAGGCTAGGATGGCATTGAATAATTTTAAATGTAGGAACGGGTGGGTGGATGGATGGATGTATGTATAAGTGGGTAGTTGGACGGATGGGTAGATGGATAGATGAGTGGGTGGATAGATGGATGGTTGGATGGATGGATGGATGGATGGATGGATGGATAATTGGGTAGTTGGATGGATGGGTGGATGGATGGATGGATGGATAAGTGGGTAGTTGGATGGATGGGTAGATGGATAGATGAGTGGGTGGGTAGATGGATAGATGAGTGGGTGGATAGATGGATGGTTGGATGGATGGATGGATGGATGGATGGATGGATGGATGTATAATTGGGTAGTTGGATGGATGGGTGGATGGATGGATGGATGGATAAGTGGGTAGTTGGATGGATGGGTAGATGGATAGATGAGTGGGTGGGTAGATGGATAGATGAGTGGGTGGGTAGATGGATGGATGAGTAAGTGGGTGGATGGATGTCCTCCAGAGATTCAGGATTAATCACAGCTGTGGCTTAAGAGATTTTAGGCCCCAGGATAGGCCAAAAGGGAGGGTATGGAATGGGGCCTGACTGAGGTTGAGAAGGTGCAAGGTTCATTGTCCTGTCTTTGAGACCAAAGGATGGTCCTCCTAGTTTGGTGTCTCATAAGCTTTTCCCATTTGTCCATCTGTTTCTAGTCTCTCTCTGTCTCTGTTTGTATCCTGCTTATTTTTCTGACTCTATCTTTTCTGCTCTGCTTTCTCTGTCTCTCACTTCCTCCCTCTCTGAGTTTCTCTGACTTTGTGTCTCTGTTGGTCCTTTTCCCTTGCCTTCCTACACTGCCCACTGTCCCTTAGGTCTGGGCAGCAGTGTCTCACTCAGGGCTTTCATAGGATTTATATCTGCAGTGTGCAACAGCCCAGACTGGAGGCAGACCCCCTACAAGACAGCTCCAGCCCCGTGAAGTGAGGGGTGGGGGTGGGAGGGTCGGGGAGCTGGATGTGTCTCTGTGCTTCTTCTGGGGTCTCCCCATCCCCACCCCAAAAGACCTTGCCTTTTAACAGCGGTGCCAGGAAAGGGAAAGACTTGATGGTGGGGGGGGGGGCGGTTGACAGCCATGGAGAGGTTTTTTTGGAGGTCTCCCCAGTGCCCTGGAATCCCCTGCCCTGAGGGAGGCACGCCTGGGGAGATGGTCTCTTCTGTCCCGCTGATGGAGCTGCCTTGTCCCTCAGGTTGGTGGATGACCGCTGTGTGGTGGAGCCCGCGGCAGGGGACCTGGACAACCCCCCTAAGAAGTTCCGAGGTAAGACCTCCGCTCTCGCCGCCAGCCTCCCTCCCAGGCTGCTGAGTCTTGGCCCTGGGACAGAACTCACTCAACTCCATCCAGCCCCAACAGGCCGGGTTAGACCAGGAGCTGCCCTGCAGCCCTCCTACTACTCTCTGCGGAACCCCCATCAGGCTGTGCTGCTGCTACCTCGGCCCAGACAGCTTCTGCCTTCATTTCCGGGGGGCCACACCCCGCTTCTCAGGGGCACACCCGCATCTGGCTGGGAGCCGTTCTCCCCCGAACTCCCCACCGGCCACAAGGCCTTCTTTGTTTGCATGACTGGGCATTTTCTGAGGGAGCAGGGGAGGGGAAGAGAATTTCCCCGGGCTTTAGGAGGCCCAGGGTGAGAGCCCTTCCGGGTGCCGCAGTCTCCTTATCCTCGTGGTGAGGGGATTGGAGCCAGTGATCTCTGGGTCCCCGCTCCTGACCCTGGCGGTGTCCCCAGGCCCGGGCCTTGTGGAGGACTCCCGCCCGAGGGGAGCTTGTGGAACCCAGACCTCGCTCTGCTGAGTGACTTAGGCAAGGGCCTTTGCTCTCGGGGCCTCTGTGTCCTCTGTGGTCAGTGGGCTCCTCAGCCCCACCCCACAGGCCCAGGGGCGCTGAGAGAATGAAATGACACCCTGCTGTCACGGTGCCCAGCCAGGGTAAAGTGTTATTGTTGTGATTACCTGTGAGGCTGAGACCGACAATCAGACAGATCCTGGGTGTGGTGGGCAGGGTGGGAGCAGGTAGGAACAGGCCGGGCTGCTGCCGCCTGGTCTGCCCACGTGGCTGCTCCTCTGGGGAGAGATTAGCTGGGATTGTGCTCGAGGGGGATGCTGGGAGGCGAGCGGGGTTTAAGATAATCCTGAGGCATCCTTGACCGTCTGTCTGCCCGGGCCTTGCCCATCCATTGAAGGGTGGAGGAGATGGAGGGGGGCCCTCCCAGCTGGAAGAAGGGCCCCACACCTGTTGTTGTGCTTCTGCTTGTACTGGGGGCCTCTGAGTGGGGGCTGAGTCTGGGGGTCTTAGGCCAGGAAGTGCCCTGGTATGTGGGAACTGCCTCTGGCACTGGACATTCCTCACCACCGTAGACTCTGCGCTGCGGAGTCTGGCCCCGCTGCCTCTCTCACCTCATCCCCCACCCCTTGCCCCCCTCTCATTCCCTCCAGCCACACCACCTCCCTGCTGTTCCTCATATTTATCAGCCAAGCTCCCCCCCGCCCCCACCTTTGTACTTGCTGTTCCTCTGCTTGGAAGGTTCTTACTCCGCATATTCACCTGGCTTGTGCTTCAGGTCTCATATCCTTGGTGGGGCATTCGTTGACCACCCAGTATCAAATTGCACCCCTCATCTCCCTTCCCTGCTTTCCTTTTCTCTACAGTGTGAATCTGATGCCCCATGCATTCTAGTTATGTGTTTATCGTCTGTGGAGCTAGAATGTCAGCTCCGCCAGGGCAGGGATCTCTGGTTGTTTTGTTCTCTGTTCTGGCTGCAGCGTCTGCCACATAGCGCGTGCCTGGTACACATCTGAGGAATAAATGCAGGCATCAGCCCCTCCTCAGGCTTCCTCCCGCCCCTGCTGCCTCTCTCAGGCCTGGCTGCTCCTGTTGCTGTGACCCGTCCAAAGTCCCTAGGTTGAACCCAACCTCGAAAGCATTGAGCCTGGGCTTTGGGGGTTTCAGGGTGCTGGTGCGGGCCCCCTGCTTGGAGGCCCAGCTCTGACCATGCCTGCCCCTCAGTCCTGAAGGTTGAGAGTGAGTAGTGATGGAGCCTGGGCCTTTCCTGGAGCCAGAAGTAGGAGAGCTTTGGAGCGGCTCATGGAGGGGCGGATTTCTACTCTAGCTGGGGGATTTAGGTAAATTCTTGGGAGGAAGTTAGTAAGGGTGAGGGTCCCCAGGGTGGGCTGTGCCAGGGCAGGGAGGGCACTGGAACAAAGAGGGAAGGTGTGCACAGTCAGCTTTGTGGTGTGACAGGTGGTGGCAGGCAGGTGGGTGTGGCCGAGGAAGATTTGCTCTAGAGTTCAGTGGACAGAGTCTGGGGCCAATTTTTGGCAACAAAAAAATCACTACTCCCTCCTTTCTTTTCCTCTCTGTTTTCCCAAAGCCTGTGAGTGGGGCCCTCCCCAAGATCTGGGGGTTGCCCTGTTGTCCCTGTGGTCTCACTGTGCCCAGCCAGCTCAGAGAGGGGGAAGGGGGGACTCAGCCTCCAGCTTCTTCCGTGCCCTCTCTGCCCCAGGTCCTGGCCCGGGGTGTCTTGATGAGGCAGGCAGAGGCCCCTCTGAACTCCCTGTGGCCCCATTTGAACCTGAGAAGAGCCGACCTTTGGGACAGAACCAGGTCTCTGTGCACCCCATAGCTGGCAGGTAGTTGGGAGTGTGAGAACTTGGACAAGAGACATGGCCTCCCACTACTTCAGTTTTGAGACTAACGCCCAGAGAAGAGGAAAGCATAGCTTGGCCTCAAACCTGGGAGTCCTAGTTCTCATTGTTCCACATCCCTCCTGTAAACACCCTGTAAGGCACTGGAAGGAGGTCCCCAGCAAGGGTGTGGGGGCCATGGCAGGCATGTTAGAAGTTGGCTAGATGTCATCAGAGATGGCCGCTTCCTGAGGCCCCACAAGTGCAGTCACAGCATCCTGGGTGGGCCCAACCGTTGCTGGGAACTCTGGTTTCTCCCTCTGTCCCCCAAAAGCTTGGTTATCCTCACATGCTGACCCTGGAGGCCCCCAGGCCGGGCTGGCAAAGCCCAGTGAAGCTCCCGACCAGCCTCCACCAGTCCCTCATAGGCTTCTTGTTTGTGGTTTCAGCTCTAGCCATCTTCTGAGGCCATTCCAAGCCCTAACACGTTCTGGGAATTCTTTCCAGACTCTGCAGGGCCCTGGAAGGCCCAGGTTGCTGGTGCCCCAATGTGTAGGGCACCCCATGCCAGCCCACCCTCCCTGACCTTTGCTTTGCCGTAGGGGTCTTGGGGTTATGGCTGCTCTGAGTCTCACACTGCTGACTGGGCCTGGGGTCTGAGCAATTCTCTCCTGTGAGCCCTTTTTCTATCTCCATTTCCACTTGGGGGCCCAGTACAGGGCTTGGGGAGCTCTTGTCTCCCAGTCTACCTTAGGGAAGCTCAGAGCCCACATACCTAGCTATGGCAACCCCAGGAATGTATGTAGTGGCCACTTACCCACTTACCCACCCAGACTGGGTGGAGCCCATGCAGGGGAGAGGCTGATGAAGTGACCTCCCCGTGCTTATATGGCTGGGGGCCCCCCACCTCCCCCAAGGCTATGCCTCTGCTCTCCCTGTCCCACCTTCCAAGCCCAGTTTATTGTTATTTTTGTTATTATTAAGACATATTTCAACTCTACACAAAAGTCAAGAGAGCTCTATCAGATCCTTCTTGCCACGTTTATTTCAGACCTTGTCATTTTTAAAGCATCTTATGCCTGTAGCTGAAGCCCTTTGGGTTTTTCCCCTGATCCCTTTCCCCTCCCTCTCTCTCCAGAGGCAAACACTCATCAGAAATTGGTGTGTACCATTCAGGAGCCTGTTTTTATACTTTTGCTATTAATACATAGGGCTGTATTCATGAACGATACAGGGTACGATTTCCCATTTTTATAACCCCGCGTATTAAAATCTTTCCACACATTTTTAATTCAGCATGGTTTTTGAGGTTTCTCCATGTTGACACATTTGGCTTTAGTTCATCTGGTTAATTGCTATGTAATATTCCATCGGGTGAATAAACTGCAATCCACTTATCGGTTCTCCTGTTGATAGACATTTAGCTCATTTCCGGCTTTTGGCAGCTGCCGGCCATGCTGCGGTGGGCACTGCCATACCCGTCTCCTGGGGCTCATGTGCAGCAGTGTCTTGGGTGTGTCCCGAGGTGGGGGACACCTGGTGCAAGGGAGCTCTTCTGAGCCTTCCTGCAGGGCTGTGCATGCTCACCCCCCCCCCCCGACTATGGGTGCGTCCCCCCTTGCTTCCACCCCCCCCCCCCACCCCGCTGCACTTGGTTCTGTCCCACTAAATTTCTTCCAGCCTGCTGGGTGTGAAATAGTTTTAATTTGCGTTCCTCTGACTACCAATGAGATGGAGCATCTTTTCATATGTTTATTGGCCACTTAAAATTTTGTTCTTATTCCCTCCCCCCCATTTTATAAAAGTAATGCGAATACAGGCTCCAGGTTCAAGATGAAAGCAACATTGCCCCCCCACCTCACCCTCACTCACCTTCTGCCCCCTTTTCTGGGGGCAACGGTATAGAAAAACAGACTAGGAAATTATTCATATATGGAAACATCAAAACATTGTACAAATAGGCATAGAGAGTCTACTCCCACCCGCCTTCTCCCCCTGCTTCGCTCCTCTAGTGTGGTCCCTTCAGGGGACCACTTTCCTGAGCTCCTTATGCATCCTCCAGGGTTCCTTTGTCAAATACAAACATATACACTCTTCGGATTTCCCCCCTTTTCTTAAAAGTAGCATTCTGTATACACTATTCTGTTTTTTTGTTTTTACTTTACAAATCTTACTATGGATCCTACTGGGGACCTTTTCATATTAGTATATAGAAACCTTGAAATGTCTCTGTTTTTTTGTTTCACTTAGAAACTCATTTTTGGGTGCCTGGGTGACTCGGTTGAGTGTCTGAATTTTGATTTCGGCTCAGATCGTTCATGATCCCAGGGCTGTGAGATCGAGCCCTGTGTCGGGCTCCGAGCTAGGTGTAGAGTCTGCTGAAGATTCTTTCTCATGCTCTTTCTGCTCCTCCCCAACTTGTGCTTGCGTGTGTGGGCGTGTGTGTGCACGCGTGTGCACACGTGCCACACACACACTCTCAAAAGAAACAAACAAACAAAACAAAAACCAACTCATTTTTGTTCTGTATCCTCGACAACTGTGTGAAAATAGTGTTTCTACTACTTACATATATTTAAAAAAATTTTTTTTAACGTTTATTTATTTTTTTGAGACAGAGAGAGACAGAGCATGAACGGGGAAGGGTCAGAGAGAGGGAGACACAGAATCTGAAACCGGCTCCAGGCTCTGAGCTGTCAGCACAGAGCCTGACGCGGGGCTCGAACTCACGGACACTTAACCGACTGAGCCACCCAGGCGCCCCTACTTACATAGTTTTAAACGTTAAAAAAAGTATTTATTTTTACATTGTGGTAAAGATCCATAGCATAAAGTTCCCCATCTTTAGCCATTTTTAAGTGTACAGTTAAGTGTCATTAAGCACATTCTCACTGTTATGCATCCATCACCACCTTCCGGCCTCAGAACGCTTTTCTTCCCAGAAAACTGAAAGTCTAACCTGTTAAATAATCACCACCACCAGCCGTTCTCCACCGCCCCCCCCTCCCCGCCCCCCGCACTGTGCTGCTTTCCAACTCTGTAAATTTGACTGTTTGAAGTACCCACGTGAGCGGAATTACCCAGTATTTGCCCTTTTGTGACTGGCTTCTTTCACTTAGCATAATGGCCTCACGGTTTACGCACGTGTGGCGTGTATAGCGTGTGTCCGAAGTTCTGACCTCTGTCTCTTACACCTGCAGAGCATTCCATTATGCGGTTCTGTTGGGCAGTATTTAACCAGTCCCCTCCGATGGACACTTGGGCTATCCCTAATCTCCAGCTTTCCCGCCAGTGCTGCAGCGAAGACCCCTGTCCCTTGTCATTTTGTGCAAACGCAGGTGTGCTCTTGGAAGGCTGGACCAGTGGCGAGGCTGCTGAGTCGGGGGCAAGGGCATCTGGGCTGCTGATCGAGTCTGCCAGCTGTCCCCCACTGGGTTGTACCACGTTATGCCTCCTCAGCCACTTCGGAAGGCAGTCCCTTTGAACTCTTCGATGTTTCCGCTGTCGCTCCCAGGTCTTTCAATGCTCTGCTTATTCTAGGAGAATTTAGCTCCCCTGGGCCGCTCGTCCACTTCCTCTGCCCTATCCTCCTGAGGGCAGCCTGTCTCGACTCTCGACTGTCACCTTCATAAACCTGATGATCATGGTTCCGCCTTCATTTCTCGGCCACCAGCAACCCCAGCGCTGACCCCCGCCCCCTCCCTCCTCTGCCAGGCTCACTTTCAGTTTTACATCAAGGCTGAATGACCTTGCCTTCTCTTCTGTACACACCCATGGAGTCTTGCATGTTTTGTTCGACAGGTTGAGTCTAAACGTTGACAATAATTAAAAGCAGATGTTTACGTGATTTACACAGGGCTTAGATGTTATTGTGACTGTAGAACTTTATTCCCTGTGCTGTGTTCGCATCTCGAGTTGTCTGCACTGGTGCTTTTCAACCTGGTTGGAACAGGAGGACTATTTGGGGTTGGCGTGCCTTTACAAATGCATATCCCAGGCCTCGCCCCAACCTGCTGAATCTACAGGGGACCTGGGAGTTTGTATTTAAAAAAATTTGTTTTAATGTTTACTATTTTGAGAGAGAGAGAGAGAGAGAGAGAGTATGGGCAGGGGAGGGGCAGAGAGAGGGAGAGAGAGAATCCCAAGCAGGCTCCACCCTGTCAGCGCAGAGTCTGACACAGGGCTCGAACTCACAGACCGCGAGATCATGACCTGAGCCCAAACCCGGAGTCAGATGCCTAACTGACTGAGCCACCCAGGCGCCCCAAAGGAGTTTGTATTTTTTAAGCTCCTCCAGTGGCAGTGGCTTTTGGAGTGTTACATACCTTAGTTTCAGGGAAGGTCACTTGACTTTGTTTACTAGGTGAACATCCTCTTGTCTGCAGCCTCACAGGCAGTGGTGCTCCCTCTGCCGCGAGCATGTGTCCCCCAGCACACGCAGCCCTTACTGTTGGAAACCTGCCTGGACCCAGACTTATCTCTTGGCCTTTGAGGCTGCAGCTCCCGTGTGAGCCTGGTCTCCCCGCTCCCATCCCACTCTTCCTCCTCACTGCCCTTCTGCCCTGTGGTTTGGTGAGAAGAAGCATTCTGGCCTCTTCTGGGGTTCTGACAGGGCTGCCTCTGGGCAAGAAAGCACAGCATTGTAAAAGCATGGAGGTGTGCAGAGAGGTGGGCCACAAATATTTTAGAGGACTCAAGTCATTTATTCATTCAACAAGCATCTTCTGACGTGTATTACAGGCAAGGCTCTAAGGGACCATCTGTGTGAGAGAAAAAGGCACATTTGACAAGTTCTAGGTAGTCAGTTTCCAAGACAGAGATGAAAGAGTTGGGAGCAGGGAGGGATCAGTGCTGGCTTACTCCCACTCCTGGGATGCTCCAGGGCAGTGTGCTTCATTCAGCCATGGGCTCTGACCCATTAGTGGGCTGTGAAGTCCCTTCAATGGGACTCAACCATCCTTTAAAGAATTGGATAGAATTGAATTCGAATGCGTCTTAGAATGCATGGTAGTAAGAGTTGTTAATGTCTCATTAATTCTTCCTTCGGCCCTGCCTAAGCTCCTGTTCCCCTGTTAAATACTTAAGTGAGTTTTAAGTGTGGTTGTTGAAGCTTTTTTATTTCTAGAGATTCTATCTGGTTCTTTCTCAGCCTGTGGTGTTACTTTGTACAGTTTCCCCTTCTAAGGATCCCTTAGGCTTTTGTGGATTTAGGCAGGGTAGGTGTAACTGTTCTACGGATGCCTGTGTTTGAAGTCTCTTCAACATCTGTTTCTACTGTCTGTTTTGTGGGTTGGTTCTCTCTCATCACATCTAGTTCCCAAGAGTTCCTGGTTGTTTTTCACTGTACACTGGATATTGCATTTGAAAAATTTGGTACGGAGTGCCTCGGTGGCTCAGTTGGTTGAGCATCCAACTTCGGCTCTGTTTTGAGCCCCATGTCGGGCTCTGTGCTGGCAGCTCAGAGCCTGGAGCCTGCTTTGGATTCTGTGTGTCCCTCTCTCTCTCTGCCCCTCCCCCATGTGCGCTCTGTTTCTCTTTCTCTTGAAAATAAATAAACGCTTAAAAAAATTGAAAGATTTGGTATGAGTCGTTGTGGACCAGGAGGAAGTTACCTTCCTCCAGAGAGGGTGTGCATATCCTGTTACTGGACTCCTGGGGCTCCACCCATCCAAGACCGCCTAAAGCCAGGCACGAATTTTGGGTTTCTTGCACCATCCAAGGGATTCCAACAGGGCTCTCCTTGCTGGAAGGAGCTCTTTTCACCTGGGGTGTAGCCCTTTGGGGTCTTAGCTTCCTGAGTGGAGGGTCGCCTGTTAGACTCCCACCTTCCATGGGCCTGGGCTTGGATTTCTGTCCCTGTCACCTGATGGAGTCATCCAAATAAAAGCCTGTGTTTTCTGGAATCAGCAAATATCCTCAGGGCAAAAGTAGCTTGGGTGTTTCTGTATCTCTGAACTTCCCTTTGATCTTCTGTTCGGGCCCAATAATTCTTCACTGTTTTGTCAGTTCTTTAAGAAGTCTTAAAATAATATCCATTTGAAAAACCTGGTTGCTTTAGTTGTTTTCTGGTTGGGTTGGTCCAAAAGACATGATAATGACGGTTCTCAGCCCTGCCCTGTCACAGCCTGCCCCTATTACCAGGGACAGAAGTCCCCATGTGGTTTCACAAAGTGGTGATCCAAGAATGTATTTCGTAGGCCAGTCAGTTCAGAAAGGCTTGAGCCCCTCTGCTGTAGGGCGACCCAGGGCAGCATCTGTCTTTCCTTCTGTTCTCTGTTCTGGATTGGGAGTGGGAGGGGGTGGTGGGGAGACCAGGGAGCTCATGACTGCCAAGACCTGTGGGCTCCAGGCTCACTCAGACTCCTGGCCCTGGCCCTCCTGTCTCAGTTTGCCTGACCCCAAGTGTGACTGGCTGCTGTCACTTCACCTCCTCCTCCGGCACTGTCTTGCCCTTCCCTCCACTTGAGCGCCCCATCCCTTTCCTCCCTTCTAGGCTATAGATTCAGGCCCCACGTCATCCACGTGAGGGACTCATTTCTAGATTCCTGTGTTCATCTGGCAGATATTCTCTGAGACCTGACCTGGTGCTGGAGACACGGGGAAGGTCACGTGGCCCTGCCAGCCTGCAGATGAGCCTGTCAGATCCAGAACCCCCTTTAATATTATTAAGTGGAATTCAAAAATAATACAATCTATGCATGTCTATATTTATGTAACATAAAATGGGGGGGTCCAGGGCCCGGATCTGACTGAGCTTGGAGCTGGGGGGAGGGAGCGAGGCCAGTCTAATACCTTAAGTGTGATAAAAAAGAGACATAAAAGGAAAACAATTTATAATATAGTAGTATATGTTTTAGAAGTCGATGTTGGGCACAACTAGAAGACCCAAGGAAGCAGTCAGAGCTTGCCTGTGAATCATGAAGACGGCAGCCACAAACGCAGGCATCTGGCACGGCCATGAGCGTGATGCATTCTCTGAAACAGCAAAAAGCTCCTGGTCAAGTTTGAGCAACACAAAGAACAACACAAATTCCCTCAGTTTCGAAACGAGTCGCATTCCTGAAAAATTCAGTGTTTGCTAAAAACTGTGCAACAAGTACTTTGTGTTTCTGTGGGCCACTCTGGGCCCAGAGTGCTGCTCTCAGCTGTCCACCTGCACGCGTGTGGCAGGACACTCTCGGCAGGAGTCATGCCGGACAGTCTTTATGGTGCAGGTGTCCAGCGTCCCTGTCCTGCCCACTAAATGCCAGCTGTTACCTCTATCAGGACAACCACCCTCCCATTTTCCAAAACAATTCCTGGTATGCTCCACTTCTCTGACTTCTCTTGGGCACCAGTGGCCTCTAACAAGGCAGTGCGATCGATGTGGTAACCAGGGGACCTGGGGAGCCCTGGGAGCTCCAACCCAGCCTGACGAAGCAGAAGGACTTCTGGGAGGCGGTGACACATGAGCTTCTTCTGGAGGGCTAAGCAGTTCCTTGTAAAGACATACTCTCTCCGACAAACTGAGCACTTATTTCTAAAAGTGATGCCCCCTCATGCTGGTGGTGCCAAGGTGGGCTAGGCAGGGCAGGCCTTGGCGGCTCCATCTACGAATAGAATTGCCATTTTTTCCTTCCCTCTGTCTTTGACTCACTCGGTCTGTCTTCCTGATGGCACCAGGGGCCCTCTGCCTGCTCGTGGGCTAGATAGAAAATCCAGTTTTGCTTTTAGTTGCCGGGGGCTGGATGACCAGTTTGACCAGAGCAGGCACCTAGCCTTCCTTTGGAGGGTAGATGAGAGAGCTTGAGGGGCTCTCCAGCACAGCCATCCCTGTCCTGGGCTCCATGCGGCTGGAGAGGCCCAGTACTGCAGCGTGAGAGGGGTCTTAGAGACCATAAGCCCAGCGCCTTGTCCAGGGTGTGGTTCCCTCCTGTGACGGGGCACCCACTGCCTCACAGGACAGCCTGTGCTGTTGTCAGGTGGGTCCATCCGCCTGGGCCAGCACGTCACCATGACCCAGAATCCCCGATCCCCTCCCACCACACTTTAGAATAGGATTTTTCAACTCATGCTTCCTTTTGATAAATAGAAAAATCTGATGCCCTCTCTGGAGTGGGGGCTTATGAAAATCATAAGTGTTTCATCTGCTTTCCAAAAGAAAAAGAGTAAAAATGAACCTGTTTCTGGAATTTTGATTGGGCAGGTTTTAGGTCAAGTTCCCTGGAAGCAGAGCCTATGACAGGAAGAATTATTGAAGAGGGGTCTCAGGGGAGACCTCACTGACTCAGGGCAAGGGAAGAGCCAAGCAAGGATGTGGTTTCAGGCCAAACAGAAGCGTCAGCCGGATCGTACAGGGAGCTGGGGAGTGACCAGCACTGCGGACAGTCATCTCCAGAGGCCAGACTATCCTGTGTCTGTGCCAGCTGCTCCTGGGGGTGGGGAGGGAGAGGGATGCAACTTCCCAGGCATCTGTGGGCAAGATGGCAGTGGGCCAGAGGAGGATGCAGGTATGAACTGTCAGCCACCGATGTCCACAAAAGCTGGCACAGACAGGGCATGGGGTGCGGGCCTGAGAGCCTCTGATAAATCTCCCGTGGGGAAGAGGGCCTGCGTCTGCCTCCCAGCTGGGATCCTGCTTTCACACCTGCCCCAACTTCTTCTGGGTCCTTCTTACCACTACCTCTCCATCCCAGTGGGGCAGGAGGATGGGGAGAGTGGAGGTGGAATTTGGGGGGTGGGGCTGTAGGCTGAGCCCTCCATGAACTGATCTCCCTCCCTTGGCCTGCCCCACCACAGACTGCCTCTTCAAGGTGTGTCCCATGAACCGCTACTCGGCCCAGAAGCAGTACTGGAAGGCCAAACAGACGAAGCAGGACAAGGAGAAGATCGCTGACGTGGTGCTGCTACAAAAGTTACAGGTGTGTATGCGCACAGGCATGCACCTGTGTATGTGCCTCAGGAATCCGGGTGCACACACGGGGGCCGCTGCCCATCAGAGCCAAGAGGGGCCCTGTGGCTGAGTGGGAAACCCCAGGATGCAAGAGATTGGTATGTGTGGGTGTGAATGAGGTAAGAGAGAGGAAGTAGAGTGCCTTCCCAGTGATCCACTTGTCTATATGACCCTTTGTGCCAGTTAGAAGAAGGTGCTCCTTCCCCCAGGCTGGCATAGCCCTGATGCCCTGGGCACATGGCTCAGTAAGTGAAAGGTGGACTGGATTTCAGCTTCCACCCAGCCCTTCAGCTGGACGCCATAGTGCAGTGAACAACCTGTACAACTGTACCTGGAGTTACCAGTAGCCCCTGGCGACAGTGGCTCCAGGGAACCTGATTTGAAAACCAGTCTTAACCTCCTTCCTCATTTTATAGAGCTGGGTCTGGGACCATTAGAGGGGGCTGGGCAGTCCGTGCTTTCATCCTGTGAGTTTGTAGTAGGGCCTGAACGGCCCTCAGATCTCTGACTCACCTTGGGTTTGTTGGACACAGGGACAGTGCACAGTGCAGAGGCCTGGTGGTTGCTCATGGACCTCTTGGGGGCAGTGGCTCAGTTGACATCCTAGCAGTCCCCTCCGGACAGACCTCAGGGCCCAGTCCCCATGAAAAAGAGAGTACGAGGTTTTGGCTGTGGTCAGCAGCTTGGCACTCTGTTTCTGAGACCCTCCCTCAGGTCTGGTGTCCCAGCCCCTGTCCCGTAGACCTTGCTTCCCTGTGTCCCCTTCCTTGAGGAGGTGGGTGTAAAATGGGGGAAGAGTGGGCTTCACCCCATAGCTATGAACTGGGCTGGAAAGAGGGGGCTGAGGGTGGGCTGCCTGAGGTCTGTTACAGATAACCCATCTTTCTTCCTGGGCTGGGGGCTGTCACAGGCTTCCTTGCTGCTGCGACACACGCCAAAGCTGAACCGGGGATCTGGCCTGGGTGTTGGGCATTTACATGTACACAGACACACACACACATGTGTAGTCACACTGTGGGTTTATGGGAAATCATGTGGTACACGGCCAGTTTCCCTAACAGCCACCCTTGCCCCAGCCTCCGTGGTGAGACCTGGCTGAAGGGACTGAGGAGAAGAACCGGGTAGAAGGGCCAGTGCTTTCAGGGAGTGCCAGTCTGATGGAGGAGACAGAGCCCTGTCTCTAGGACCCCCCAATCTGATGGAGGAGACAGTGCCTATCCTTAAGCAGCCTCCAGTCTAATGTGACAGAAGTGCCTAAAAACGTGTCCTTAATGGGAAACCAGCCAAACCCTCAAGGCCCTTGGCGTTGGATCTGTCAGAGTTGGATCTGGGCCACCAGTGAAGACAGTGGCTAGGAGCACACACAGTTTTGGGAGGGAGGATCATAGAGGAGTGGGGTGGAGGGGGATGGGAAGGAGGCGGAGGAAGTAGCACCAGGCGCGTCTGTCAGGTTTTTGGGCTGGGGGAGGGGTTCCGTGATGGGGGCATCAGGAATCGGCTGAGTTGGGGGTAGTGAGGCACAGCTTAGGTTGTCTGCTGGCAGTGTCAGACGGCACAGGGAGTTCAAGGGCCTGCTGGCATGCCTCCTCCAGATGGGGGGAGGGGGCAGGGGATCGGGGTTCGGGTCCCTGGGCTGCAGGCTGTCTGACCTCAGGCTGCCCCTCTGCATTCTGAGTCTCAGTCCCTCATCACCTGCGGAGGGAATGGGCTAGATGGCCTCTGGGGGGGAGGGGGTCACTGGGTACAGTGCCAGAAGCTGTGTGTGTGTGTGCACACCTGTTGGGGGGGGGGGGGGGATGTGGCCCTCCAGGAGCCGGCTTCCGAGCCTGCGTTCCACCTCTGCGTGTGTCTGTGCAGCACGCAGCCCAGATGGAGCAGAAGCAGAATGACACGGAGAACAAGAAGGTGCACGGGGACGTCGTGAAGTATGGCAGTGTCATCCAGGTGAGACCCACCTGCATCCCCCCCTGAAGAGGCTGGGCTGGCGTTGGGGAGAGGGGTGCCAGCTGACATGCCCTCTGGGGCGTGTCCCTGTGACTGCATATCTGCTTCTGGGTGTGCCTGTTTCTGTGTGGCCTGAGTAGCTGTGTCCGTGGGTGTGTTTCCAGCACAGTGGTCACCGGCCGCTGGAGCCTTATGGTCTGAGTTCAAATCTTGACTCTGTGACCGCGGGCAAGTTACTTAACTTCCCAGTGTCTTTGTTTCCCCATCTGCAAAATCAGGCCAATGATATTACTTCCCTTTTGGTAGTTGTAAGGTTATGGGAATGAATACATGGGAAGGATTCAGAAATGCTAGCTGTTTTTGTGTTCACCTAGGCTCCTGAGAGTGTGTGTGTCTGTGTGTGTGTGTGTCACACACTCACGCGTGCGTGAGTGACTGCACGTGTCTCAATTCGTGTGTTTATGTCTGTGTATCTGACACTGTATGTGTGTCCAGCTGTGACCAAGGTCCAGTGGGCTGCCCAGAGTCCCCGTCCTCGATGGGCTGGCCCCCTGGGGCCCGGTGACCTCACTTGCACCCTGCCTGCCCCCCAGCTCCTGCACATGAAGAGCAACAAGTACTTGACAGTGAACAAGCGGCTGCCAGCCCTGCTAGAGAAGAATGCCATGCGGGTGACACTGGATGCAACAGGCAACGAGGGCTCCTGGCTCTTCATCCAGCCCTTCTGGAAGCTGCGGAGCAACGGGGACAATGTAAGGACAGGGCCCGGCTGGAGGGGCCTGGTGGGAGGTGCGGGCCGCAGCACCAGAGGGGTTTCGACAGGGTCTTTGTTGTGGGGACTGGATGAGGTCTTGCCCGTTTCTCAGAGGGGCAGACCGAGACCAGGGAGAGGCCTGGAGGCCTGGCCCTTCCCACCTTCACCCTGTTCCGCCTGTCCCCATAGGTGGTGGTGGGGGACAAGGTGATCTTGAATCCTGTCAACGCCGGGCAGCCTCTGCATGCCAGCAATTATGAGCTTAGTGACAACGCTGGCTGCAAGGAGGTGAGTGAGGTGGTGGGGCCAGCCCGCAGTGGAAGGGCGTCTGAACATCCTTGAGGGCACAGAAGGGCCCCTCCCCACCATGGTCTTTTCCTCCACTCCCACCTGGCCAGCTGGGTGAGCTGGATCTCTATGTCTGCCCCATTCTTTGCCCCACAGGCTGGCAGCCCCAGGGCAGCTGGCTGGGGCCTGGGGGCCCTGGCTTCGAGAAGACACCTCCTCTCTGTGCTCTGATGGGAGCTGGGCTGGTCCTCCCCCCACCCCCTCACCGGGCCTTTCATGCCCCACTCTCCAACCGCTGGCGGTCCACCTGGCATCAGGGTTCTCTCTGCCCTTCCCCAGGTCAACTCTGTGAACTGCAACACCAGCTGGAAGATCAACCTGTTCATGCAGTTCCGAGACCACCTGGAGGAGGTGTTGAAAGGGGTAAGGACTGGGAGCCCACTGCCCACTGCCACCTGCCTGCCGGCTGCCCAGACCGGCCCTGAAGGTCCCCCTTTCTGCTTTCCCTCACCTACCCTTACCCAGCCCTGCTCTCTGTCAGGCCCTCCCCTCCGTCCCCGCCCACCCCCCCCCCCCCCCCCCGCCGCCACCCACCGGACCACCCCATCTTTTGTTTCTAGCCTCCCTGCCTCAGTCTCCATCTTTTCTGGATCCTGGCGAGCCTCGAATTTTCCTCTTGCTAAGGGTGTGTCAGTGGATAGGGGTCCCCATTCCCTCATCTTGGAGAGCCAGATCCTTTGAGCACTCTGTTTCCTCCCCCACGCCTGCTCCATGGATCCAAGCCAGGTGCACTGCCCTTTGCCCTATGCCCTCTTGGGCAAGGGCCTGAGGCTGCTGAGTCAGGGCCTGTGCCCCGATTCCAGACAGGCTTGGAGGGCACACAGTACTGCTGGGAAACACTGCGGCAACGACTTAGGGAGGGACCAGAGCAAGGGGGAAAGAGGGCTGGAGACACCATTAGACAAGCCCTGAAAACCAGGCATCCAGAGGTTCAAGTGGGGCTTCAGGGGATGGAACCAGCCTACTGGGGTGTGGGTTCTATGTGGAGGGGCAGTTGGGAGGGGCAGATATGGGGGTAGCAAAGAGGGTGGGGCTCCTCAGCTAGGGGAGTTGGCAGGCATCTGACCATGATATCTGTTAAAGGGACAGGGGACAGGCCCGAGAGCAGCCCCCTAAGGAGGCTGCCCTGTGTTCCCTGCATCTTCCCCTGCATAGAAGCCTACAGTGGCTCCCTTGACCCTCCGTTCCCAGCCAGGCTGCTCCATCAGACTTTCCTGCCCCCCTCAGGCTGCCTCAGCCTATCACTCTCCCTCTCCCGTCTCCCAGGCTCTTTCCAGTTCACCCACGCTCTGTTCAAATGCCTTTCTGTCTCTCCCTGAAGCCTGCGCGTCATCCACATATCAGTCAAGCCTCAGCCTGTGTGCCACCTCCTCCCAGAAGCCTTCTCCGATTACACATTCCAGCCCCCAATCTGTGTGGCACTGAGAAAATGAAGCACCATCATCAGGTCGAACCCCGTGGTGCTGCCTGGACTGGTTTCGGTGAATCTGTCATGGCTTTGATGTTAGTGCCAGGCAACCTGGAAGTGAGATCTGAGTGTGCAAAGTCCACCCCTTTTTTTTGTTCTCAACCCTGCGCCTCATGGATACAAGGGTCACAAGATTCTGCCAAAGCAACTGACATAATCTGTGTCTAGTTACTCACTCGTGTGTTCACTCCACAGGTGTTAACTGAGAACTTTGTGTCCAGCGCAGTGGTAGGGAAGCCAGATAATGCTGTTAGTGGTCGCAACTGGTGGTTGGAGTAATAGATATAATATTACTAGACGGTAATAGACGACCCGCTGGTTGTAGGTTCGTTGCCGGAGGAAGTGTGGTGGAAAGATAGGGGCTCTGGAGCTGCAGCACGGATTCATGTCCCATTTGTCACTAGCTCTGTGACCCTCGGCAGGACGTTTACCTTCTCCGTGCCTGAGCCTCTCCACCTGTAGGGTGGGGATAGCGATGTATGTACCCAGGGAGTCAGTGTGAGGAGGAGGTGAGAAAGTCCACGTGAGGTGGGCACGCAGAGGCTGGCACGTGCTAAGCGCGCAGGGTGACTCCATTATACAAATTATAATCCTTGCAATCTCTGCAAGGAGGTCATAGTAGCCCCGTTGTACACGAGAGGAAACTGAGGCTCGGAGATGTTAGGGAACTTATCCAAGGTCACACAGCTTGTGAAGCAGAGCCAGGACCCAAAGTTGGTGTCTGTGTCCAAAGCTTCGGAGACGAATAAGCCAGCTGTTCTAGTTCCTGTGGGAGCAGAAGAAATGGGCAAGAACTACCCATGTTCGGGCAGAAAGGGCCCTAGGGAGGTGCAGCCACGGGCCTAGAAGGGCCCCAGAAGGTGACATCCCTCCTGCCTTCATTGAGGGGGTGACTCGAGATTGGCCTTTAGAGGTCAGGTGGGGTTTCTAGAGATATAAATCCGGGAAGGAGACAGTCAAGGGTGGGTTTGACATAGGAAGCTGGGGAAGGATCTGGATAAGAGCCTGTCCCGCCCCAGTCATCTGGACATCCTGGATTTGGGATCTGGGCAGAGCGCCTGGCTGAGGGGCCAGCCCCTGGCCCCGGCCACCCGCTGGTGGGACCCAGTACACATCTCACCCTCTGCTTGCTGGCTCTGGGAGGAGCCACGGGGGCCCGGCCAGCCGCTCCTGCATCTGACGCAGGTGGGGCTGGCCGTCCTGAGCCCGTGACCCACACCTACAGGGAGACGTGGTGCGGCTGTTCCATGCAGAGCAGGAGAAGTTCCTGACGTGTGACGAGTATAAGGGCAAGCTGCAGGTGTTCCTGCGCACCACGCTGCGCCAGTCCGCCACCTCGGCCACCAGCTCCAATGCCCTCTGGGAAGTGGAGGTCAGAGCTTGTGTCTTAACCAGGACCCAGCCCTGGGCTCCCCCCTTCTTCCCCCATCCCCCTGGAGGGTAGAGCTGGGGTGGGGGTGGGGTGTCCAGGTGCCACTCACCCAGAGCTCTCCAGGCGTCCAGAGTAAACTCCTCCAGGCCTCCCCAGGGTCACCCCTCCCTGGCCAGTCCTCCTTCCTGCCTCACCCCTGCACCCCTCAGGTGGTCCACCATGACCCCTGCCGTGGAGGAGCCGGTCACTGGAATGGCCTGTATCGCTTCAAGCACCTGGCCACGGGCAACTACTTGGCTGCCGAGGTGAGTGGGGAGGGAGAGGGGGGCATCCTGGGGGCTCAGGGTGTGTGTGCGTGTGGGCATGTGTGAGCGTGTGTGCCTGTTGCACGTCTGCACACACAGACACACGTGACTGTGGACACTGGTTTATCTGCACTCTTGCATTTAACAAATACTATCAAGTAAGTGCATGAATGTATATAATTGAGTATTATATGAGTATATACGAGTATACTAATGAGTATTACTGTGCCTTTGCTATGTGCCAGGAGCTAGTCTAGGCCCTGGGGATACAACGGTGAGCCAAATCCCCAGCCCTTGTATAACTTACATTCCACATTCATGTCTGTCCAGAATATGCAGGCTGGTTATATTGGAGCATTCGTGTGTGTGTGTGTGTGTGTGTGTGTGTGTGTGTGTGTGTATTCATCTGTGGGTGTCCACGGAGAGGGGAATGAAGGGCAAGGCCTGGGGGCTCTCATTGGTGGCTTCTTCACGAGTGACTTGGGTTTAAGTGCTGGGGTGGGTGCCCCTGGGAGGGTGAGGGCTATTTTGGGGTAGACCTTGTTTTGGGGTCATGTGAGCATAGCTCAGTGTCCAATAGCCTTCCCCATCTCGTGTCTCTGTCCAGGAGAACCCCAGTTACAAAGGCGATACCTGTGAGTCCAAGGCAGCAGGAATGGTGAGGACCAAAGTAGGGCTCTGGGGCCGGGGGAAGAGGGACCACGGGAGGGTGGCCGTGAAACCCTGGGAGGTGAGCTGGAGGGAGAAGGCCTCTCAGGTGGAACCCCAGGTGGTTTCAGGGTGCCTGAGAGGAGGGAGGGGCCTCTGCCTGAGTGGGGGTCCTTACCCCAGCGTGCTCAGGGTCGTGCAGGTCGCCGGAACGCTGGGGAGAAGATCAAGTACCGCTTGGTGGCTGTGCCCCATGGCAACGACATTGCCTCCCTCTTTGAGCTGGACCCCACCACCTTGCAGAAAACTGACTCCTTTGTGCCCAGGTGAGTAGGTGCCATGTGCCTGGGGGCTGACGGGAGTCTCCAGGCTGGGCCATCCTGTCTCTGAGCTCCCTGAATCCCACACTCCTCTGTCTTCCTGAGGTCCTTTGGCCTCAGGACCTGCATGTCCCGTCCCTCTGGGGATGGAGCTCTGAGAGCTGTAGGCAGCTAACCACCAATGAATGCTTGCTGTGTGCCTGGCCCTGGGCTCTGTGCGTGTGGGTGCTGCCTCGTGCAAGTTGCTTTATCAAAATGCCTTCTCTCCAGGGATCTTTATCAGCCACCTGCCCCCGTTGGTCTGCCTACTCAAGCTCAGGCTGCACGAGTTTGTCCAGGGCGCACTGGGTGGGGCTGGGGCTCCCCAATCTTTAAGTTCTTCCCCCAACCCTGAGATTCTGGGCCATAACATCAAGCAACTTCCCAGGTGTCCATCAGGCTTTAGTGTTTATTAGCTGTCTGACCTCAGGCAGCTTACTTCATCACTTTGCCCTGATTTCTTGATCTGTGAAGTGGGAATATCAAGTCTACCCATCAACAGGACTCATGGGAGAAGTAATTGAGTCGCTACAGGCCCCCACGATCCCTTAGCTGAAACTCTTGGGGCCAGGTGCATTTTGAGATTCAGATTGTTTTTCATTTCAGAAAGGTAATGATATTTCATAATCAGAGACAAGAGCGTTTCCGCTATGAAACACATGCATCTTGACACTAAGTGGGATAAATAGTCTAAGTGGTTCCATTTGTCCAAATGAGTCTTGGTTCCAAGTTTACAAACAAGCCAATTTTGGGGAGTGCGGGTGAGGCACGTGGGCCTCGGTAAGGGCAGCAGGGGGCCTGGGGGCTGTTTGCTGGTCACTCTTCTCTGGCTTGGGCTCCTCGCCTGGAGGGGAGCAGTTCCCTGTCCCGTGGGTGTGGAGTCAGGTGGAAATGTGGAGCATCGGGGGTAGAGCAGACAGCCGGGACGCGATCCGAGGCCCCATCCCTGAGCCCTGACCCTGGCCCCACCTGTAGGAACTCCTATGTCCGGCTGCGGCACCTCTGCACCAACACGTGGATCCAGAGCACCAACGTACCCATTGACATTGAGGAGGAGCGGCCCATTCGGCTCATGGTGCGAGGCGCCTGGGGCTGCGGGGCTGGGGCTGGGGCCTTAGCTCGTCCCTGGGTGCCCTGCTGACCCCTGTCCCTGCAGCTGGGCACCTGCCCCACCAAGGAGGACAAGGAAGCCTTTGCCATCGTGTCAGTTCCGGTGTCTGAGATCCGGGACCTGGACTTTGCCAACGATGCCAGCTCCATGCTGGCCAGTGCCGTGGAGAAACTCAGCGAGGGTTTCATCAGCCAGAATGACCGCAGGTGGGCTGCAGGGCGGGGTCATCGAGGTTTCCTGAGAGGCCTTGTCCTCCAAGGGTCTGCTTTTCATGGACGAAGGAGTCACAAAGCAGAAGCCGGGCAGGCGTGGCTGGGGTGGGGGAGACAGAGGTGGGGACTGGTTTCTGCAGGCCCTGGTGGACCCGGGCCCTTGCCTCACTGCTTGTGTACTGCCAGAACTAACCCTGATGATGGGTTGAGGCTCAGAGAGGTTAAGAGACTTGTCCATGGTCACACAGCTAATCAGTGGTGGGGCCAGGGCAGAAATGCGGAGCCCTTCACATCAAACACCCTGCCTTGTGCCCAGTTGTTCCTTTCCAGACTGAAGTGTAATGAGATTCTTTGTCTTGGGGGCACTTTGGAATCCAGGGCGGGTGGGGCGAGAAGTGTGTTTTGAGAGCCGTGAAACTGGGGAGAGAAGTTGAAGGCTGATGATGGGCTCTGTGCTTTGGCCAGCAGGGTGGGCGGGTGACTCGATGAGAGCGTATTTCAGGCAGGGCTGGTCGCCCATGAAGGGCATGTGACGGGTGTGTCCCAGGGGTGTTTCCCAGGGTCGGTGCCTCATGCTTGTCATCCCTGGCGTCCCTTTGTGAAGGTTTGTCATCCAGCTGCTGGAGGACCTGGTGTTCTTCGTCAGCGATGTGCCCAACAATGGGCAGAATGTGCTGGACATCATGGTCACCAAGCCCAACCGGGAACGGCAGAAGCTGATGCGCGAGCAGAACATCCTCAAACAGGTGCCTGTGCACAGGCGTGGGGAATGGGGCGGACCCCGTCTGGGACCTGCAGTGGCCTTGGGGACCGGGCCGGGTGTCCAGGACAGGAGCCATTCCCATCTGCAGTGGACCTTCTGTGTCTGCAGCTTCTCGTCACCCCTTTTTCCAAAATGAGTATTTGTTGAGCACTGACTGAGTACCAGTGCCCTTGGCTCAGTTGATCTTCTCCACCTGGGGGAGGTAGTATTATTATCCCCATGTTACCCGTGAGGAGACTGAGGCATAGAGGGTGGAGTAACTTGACCGAGAGTTTGCAGCTAGGAAGCAGCAGGGCCAGGATTTGAACTCAGGATGTTGGGTCTAGAACTTGTGCTTTTTTTTTTTTTTTTAAGTAGGCTCCATGCCCAACATGGGGCTTGAACTCATGACCCCGAGATCAAGAGTCCCATGCTCTACTGATTGAGCCACCAGGTGCCCCCAGAACTTGTGCTTTAAAAATATTTTTTTCTCTGGGGCACCCGACTTACCCAGTGGAGCACACGACTCTTGATCTCGGGGTTGTGGGTTCGAGCCCCGTATCGGGTGTGGAGATTACTTTAAATATTCTTTCTAAATTTTTATTGTGAAAGCGTTCAAATATGAGAAAGTACTGAAAGAATAGCACAGTGAACACTACAACCACTGCCTGAATGCACTTGTTACCATTTTGCCGGTTTGGCTTTACGTAACCATGCATCTATACATCTGTCCCTCCACCCATGTGTCTCCAAACAGGGTGCACCTCACCCCTAAGTTTTTCAGTGTGCATCTCCTGGGATAAACACAATACTGTCATCACACCTAAGAAAATTGGTAATAGTGCCCAAACCATAGCAAGTTTCCCTACTTTTCACCCAAAATGTTCTTTTAAAGGTTTTTTTTGTTGTTGTTTCTTTTGAAGCAGGATCCAATGAACGTTTTCTCATCCCATATGGTTGCATTTCTTTGGTTTCTGTTCTAGAACAGAACCCTCACCCAATCCCTGCCTTTAAAAATTTTTAAATTACATTAACATTGTTTTGATGAGGCAGGCTGTGTCCGCCCTCCACAATAACCACAAGCTCCTGGAGAAGCACATTACTGAGACCAGAGGTGGAGACCTCTGGCCACACCTGCCTGACCTGCCTTTTCTCTTAACCTCAGACCCCTGAGCTGTGGCAGCCCTGAGCTCTTCCCCCAGATGCTGAGCCTGGTCCAGGATCTGAGCTGGGACTAGTCATGTGGGGATGGGTGGGCTTAGGCCAGCATTGGAATCCTGGCCAGGAGAAGGGGGTGAGAGCTGGAAGAGGGGCCGTTGATGGGGGCTTGGAGGTCTCAGTCCAGCTTAAAATCAGCTTTGGGGTTCATGGTGGTGTGGCTTTGGGGCAGAGTGAGTTTGGGGCTGAGGGTTTCTGGGATATTGAGGGTTGCAGGCAAGTATAGGGGAATCCCTTCTCATTCTCTCTGCCCTTCCAGATCTTTGGCATTCTGAAGGCCCCTTTCCGTGACAAGGGGGGTGAGGGCCCCCTGGTGCGGCTGGAGGAGCTGTCAGACCAGAAGAATGCCCCCTACCAGCACATGTTCCGCCTCTGCTACCGGGTGCTGCGGCATTCCCAGGAGGATTACCGTAAGAACCAGGTGCGCTGCTCGCCCTGGCCTGAGCCTTCCTGGCCCCGGGGGTCTCCCCATGCACCTGCTCACTGGCTTGCTCTCTTGCTCACTCCTGCTTTTGTTTGTTCAGCAAATATTTTCTGAGGCACGCTCACTGCATGACAGGCACCGTTTTAGGCCCCGGGGATACCGTAGGGAACCAGGCAACCCGGCCAGCTTCATGGGTGTGCAGAGAAGGACCTCGAGCTGGCTTTAATGCTCTGCGGTTGCCATCTTGAAATTCTCAAATTTTGAAGAAGGGTCCTGCTATTTCGTTTTTGCACAGGGCCCCACAAATTATGTAGCCGGTCCTGCCCGATAACTTCCTCCCCTGCGGAGGCTTCACTCTGGTAGGGAGACAGGCTGGGAGCTGAAGAACTAGATTACGTAAACCTACTCTTCTGCCCGGTGCCAGTTTCCTCTCCTAGACTGCCACCTTGCTAGGGTCGGGGTCCCCCGCCTGTGGGAGGGACCCCTGTCTCCACGGCTAGGGCGGGGTGCTGGAGCAGAGCCGGGCTCCCCACGACTCAGCCCGTCTGTTCCCCAGGAGCACATCGCCAAGCAGTTCGGGATGATGCAGTCCCAGATCGGCTATGACATCCTGGCAGAAGACACCATCACTGCCCTCCTGCACAACAACCGCAAGCTCCTGGAGAAGCACATCACCAAGACCGAGGTGGAGACCTTCGTCAGCCTCGTACGGAAGAACAGGGAGCCCAGGTGAGCCCGCCCACCCCCCACCCCCCACCCCTCACTGCACCTATGCCCTTCTCCTTGCCAGTCCTCCGGGGGCACAGAGTCCGCTGCAGCTGCTCATTACAAATAGTGAAAAACTATTGCCTCCATTGGTAAATTGCCACCTCTCTGAGACCCTGGCCTCTGCCGCCCCTCTCTGGGACCCCTCCCAAATTTGGCCCAATCTAACAAGAAGAGGGTCAATGCCTGATATAGCAGAAGGCCCAAGACCCTTCCCTGGTGACAAAGTCGGTGCCCGTATTGAACCAGTTGTTAAATATTTTGAATATCACTCCTGTCCTTGTGCCTCCTTTACCCTGACCCCTTGGACCCCCAGCTACCCTCCCCCCGCTGCCCAGGGTGATCAGGGTGATGCCCATGACTGTCTCTCCTTGGGCAGCTGGGAGTCCATCGTGCCCATACCCCAAGCTTTGGGGTAGGAGCAGAAGCAGTAAACCGGTTTTAGGGAGCCGGTGCCGTCCGCTGGGGAAGGAGGACGTTGGGCTTTATCCCCACCAGGGACCAGCCTCTGAGCCCCCTGGCCCTCCTTGCTGTCACCACCCCAGGTTCCTGGACTACCTCTCTGACCTGTGTGTGTCCAACCACATCGCCATCCCTGTCACCCAAGAGCTCATCTGCAAATGTGTGCTGGACCCCAAGAACAGTGACATTCTCATCCAGACCGAGTGAGCCATTGCGCTGCCTCCTGCCCACATCCAGGGCTCCGCCTTGCCCTGTTCCTCAGCCGCCTTGGAGCCTGGGCCCCGTCGGCTAGAACTGACACCCTCGCGGTCTGCAGACATGTGCCCTTGCCTGCTGGGTGCCCAGCCCTGTGCTGGCGCTACGTGAGGAGGGAGGCCTAGGGGAATGAGCCGGATCCTTTGTCCTTGAGAAGGGCGTGGCCTGAGGAAGTTGTCTGAGCTGGCACTCAGCCAAGCTCCAGGAGGGGTCCGTGTGGCTGGGCATGCTCGGGGAGGGCTGTGGGCACGCACTCCGGCCCCAGCCCCCTGCTCCCTGTGATGGGTGGCCCTGGTTTGCAGGCTGCGGCCGGTGAAGGAGATGGCCCAGTCCCACGAGTACCTGAGCATCGAGTACTCAGAGGAGGAGGTGTGGCTCACTTGGACCGACAAGAATAACGAGCACCACGAGAAGAGCGTGAGGCAGCTGGCCCAGGAGGCACGGGCCGGCAATGCCCACGACGAGAATGTGCTCAGCTACTACAGGTGCGTCCAGGGCCAGCTCCTTCCCCTGCTTCGTGCCATGCCACCCGTGCCCTTGGGCCTTCTCGGAAGGCCTTCAGCCAGTCCCTGCTTGGGGATGAGCCCCAGCAGCCTTGCAGCCTTCCTCAGGGAGGCAGAGTGAGGGCAACTGTGTAGCTAAAGAGCTCAGCACAGTGACTGGGCCTGAAAGAAACCCAAACCTGTCTCCAAACTTATTGATTTAGAAAATGAGATACTGGGTAACACGTATCAAATGCGGGCCATGTACCAGGCACTGTTCAAAGTGACCTGGCCACTCACTGATGCCCCACCGTAACCCTGTGACTGTTGTCACCCTCGAAGTAGGAGCGACAGCACTGAGAGTTAAAGAACTTGCCCAAGCTCACACATCCTTAGTGGTGGGCCATCTGTCGCCAGGGCCCACGGCAGGTAACGCGGGGCTCTGAGCAGGAAGCCGAGGGCGTGCCGCCACCCTGGGGCAGAGCAGTGTCGCCTGCAGCCGCCATTTCTGTAGCTCTCACATCCCGGGCTCACACCCTGCACCCCCCGCTCTGCCCAGGCTGGTCCCCCTACCGCACTTCCCTCCCCTTCCTCTCCCAGCCCGTCACTCAGCCAGCCCTCTTCCCTGTGAAGACCTGGGCTGGCTGAGCCAGGAAGTGCTTTCCTCCTTTCCTCCGCAGCAAGGAGCGGGGAGAGCTGCAAATACGCAAAACTCCAGGCTGTTTTCCCTTTCACCGCGCTCACTCAGAATTGTGTCCTTCCTATTATGCGGGCAGATGCCTGGTTTGACCTACGTCCCGTTGCCAGTTTCCCAAATTCTCAACCTGCTCAGGTCCAACTGCTAGTAGCCCTCCAACTGCTAGCTGGCCCCCGCCTGCCGTGTCCTCACCCTCCGCCCTGCCCTCCCTGCAGGTACCAGCTGAAGCTCTTTGCCCGCATGTGCCTGGACCGCCAGTACCTGGCCATCGACGAGATCTCCCAGCAGCTGGGTGTTGACCTGATCTTCCTGTGTATGGCAGACGAAATGCTGCCCTTTGACCTACGCGCCTCCTTCTGCCACCTGATGCTGCACGTGCACGTGGACAGGGACCCCCAGGAGCTGGTCACGCCTGTCAAGTTCGCCCGCCTCTGGACTGAGATCCCCACAGCCATCACCATCAAGGAGTGAGATGGGTAGGGGAGGGTGGGCCAGGCGAGCGAGGCTGGGGTGGGAGGATCTCTCGGACCCTCATGCCTCACTGCCTCCGCCCCCCAGCTATGATTCCAACCTAAACGCCTCTCGAGACGACAAGAAGAACAAGTTTGCCAGCACTATGGACTTCGTGGAGGACTACCTCAACAATGTGGTCAGCGAGGCCGTGCCCTTTGCCAATGAGGAGAAGAACAAGCTCACTTTTGAGGTTGGCTGGGCAGGGGGGTGGGGGGGCTGGTGCTTGGCGGGGGGCTCTGGCGGGGGGTTCCTCACTAGGCCTCAGTTGCCCTCTGGGGTGCGTTGGGGGCTCCATGACCCCCACCTTTCCTCAGTGCCCCAGCCAGTTCAGGGAGACTGCATGGACCAGTGGGATTCCCCAAGTGGGAGGCTTTCCTCTCCCCTGCTACCTGGGAGAGGGCTGGCTCCCCCTCATCCACACACCCCTTCAGCCCCACCTGGCTCATAGGTGCCTGTGGGAGCTACCCCCCCCACCTTCCTGCATTTCCGCTCTATCCCCACCGCCCCCCACCCCCCTGGCACAGTATTCTTCCTTGTAGGCCTCACTTCCTTATCAGCCCACTAGGGCACAAGGGTGGCTGTGTCCAGGCTCCCCGAGATCCTGCCTTTACCCAAGAACTTAGTCACACCCTCATTACACCTGCTCAGCCCTACTTTCCCGCCCTGGCCCCGCCCTTCACGAGGCCCCGCCCCACTCACCTCGGCCCCGCCTCCTCCTCCCGCAGGTGGTCAGCCTGGCGCACAATCTCATCTACTTCGGCTTCTACAGCTTCAGTGAGCTGCTGCGGCTCACTCGCACTCTGTTGGGCATCATCGACTGCGTGCAGGGGCCCCCGGCCATGCTACAGGCCTACGATGACTCAGGCGGTGAGGCTTTGTGGCCAGACCCCCACCCCTGGCATTCTCCATCTCCTCCTAGTGCCAGAAGTCCTCTGATCAACACCCTGTGCAGCCTGCCTCCTGGCCTCTGCTGGACCAGAGGGGCTCCTGTCCAGGCTCTGTGGAGACCCCGGGGCCTGGGGGCGTTGCCTTCCAAGGCATCTTGGTCTTGAGGGGAGATGATGAGGGAGGAGGGGAGACACATAGGCCCTGCCTGAGGGGCCCCCATCAGATGGGGAAGGTGGGGGAGAACAGCCTTGCCATCTATTGTCAGATGGCCGCCTTTGCCCTGGCCATCCCTTCTTTGCCCAGATTTGGCTTAAAGCTCACCTCCCCCAGGAAGGCTTTCTGGGTTAGCCCTGCAGCTGACAGAGACAGAGTCAGACTGAGGGGTCCTGCTGTGCGCCCCCTGTGATCCCCATGTGCTTCCCACTCCGCAGGCAAGAATGTGCGGCGGTCCATCCAGGGTGTGGGCCACATGATGTCCACCATGGTGCTAAGCCGAAAGCAGTCTGTCTTTGGCGCCCCCAGCCTGCCTGCTGGCTCTGGTGCCACTGAGCCACTGGACCGAAGCAAGTTTGAGGACAATGAAGACATTGTGGTGATGGAGACCAAGCTGAAGATCCTGGAAATCTTGCAGGTGGCTGGGCCAGAACAGTGGTGGGAGGTGTTGGGAATAGGGGAGGAGAGGGGAGACTGGGACAGGAAGGTTGGTGGGGTGAACTCCCACTCAGATTATAAGATCCAGTACTGGAGGGCTCCATAGTGATCGGCTGTGTAGCCCAGTGGTTCTCAAAGTGTGGTCCTTGGACCAGCAACCTCAGCCTCACCAGGGAACTCAGAAATGCATGTTCTCAGGCCCCGCCCCAGACCTACGGATCAGAAGCCTCTGAGGCAGGCCCACGGCCTGTGCTGTGACAAGCCCCCCGGGTGATTCTGGGGTGCACCAAGACCTAGCTCCGTCCCTCCATTGTACAGATGAGGAAAGGAAAAGGGGGGAGGGAACTTTCCTGCCATCACACAGAGATTCTGAAGCAGAGCTAGAGTCTTAAGAGCCGTTTCCTGGTGAGGCAGATATAGTCTTTCCTGCTCTGAGTCTTGTCTGAGACCCCCTAGTAACACTTGGAGAAGGGGCTGGTAGGATCCCAAGGAGTGGTTGCTTGCTTTTGCCTTACTGTCAGCAGAGGACAGGAAGGGTAATACAGTGACCTCCCTGGGGACCCAGTCTGGGCAAGGCCTGGTCAGGGGAGTCAGAGGAGGGGAGTCAGAGGAGGGGGATTCTGATTCATCTAGGGGCTAAGGGCTTCCAGATCTGTGTTCTGGGGTATGGCCAGAAGCTCTCTGTGCCCCATAAGGATAGAGGCCAGTCAAGGGTGTCCTCAAACCTTGTGTCTTCACCCCTCACCCCACAGTGGCCTCTCCTGCTCCCCCTCAGTCTTCAATTCTCCACCCGCCTGCCCCCCCCAGCCCCAGGCAGAGCAAGATTGGAGGATGAGAGTCGGCCTCTGGGCCTGGGGAGCTTCCTTCTCTTTCCTGTCAGTATCTTGCCTGGGAAGGAGGAGCTGAGTGGGCTGGGACGGGGCAGGGGGTGTCTCTGCCTAATTTGGAGAGGAGGTGTCATCCCTCATCACTGGGTCAAGAGTGGAGGAGAGGGCACCCTGGACCTCCCTGGGGAGAGGAGTCTTGATTTTTTAGGTTTTGATAATGCTGGAGCATCTGGAACGTCTATGCTGAGATACCCAAGTGCTAGAGCTCATTCAGGGTACCACCTTCCCCCCACCCCCGGGGCACAATTGGCCCTCCGACCTCAGTCCAATCACCACCCCGTTCCTCCCCACTTCTCCAGTTCATCCTCAATGTCCGCCTGGATTACCGCATCTCCTACCTGCTGTCCGTCTTCAAGAAGGAGTTTGTGGAGGTGTTTCCCATGCAGGACAGCGGGGCCGACGGCACAGCCCCGGCCTTCGACTCCACCAGTGAGCCCCCACCGCTGCCTTCCCCACCCCTGCCTTCCCCCGCCTTCAGGCTGAGGCTATGTGACTTGCCCAGGGGTACACATCAGTGGGGTGGAGGCTGAGGGAGACCTTGGGGCTGGATCCCCAGCCCTGCCTCTGTTTCCCAACCTGCAAAGGCCTTTCCTCCCTAGTATCTCATTTATTTGCCACGGTAAGAGGCAAAGGCAGAGATCATCCTATTTCCCAAATGGAGAAACTGAGGCCCATATAGAGGGGCGGGGACTTGCCTCAGGTCACAGCCAGTCAGAGGCTGAACCAGACCAGGACCCAGGTCTCCGGATGCCCAGCTCAGAACCCTGCTCACCCCTACAGGGCGGTGGGGCTGCTCTGAGAAGGAGCTTGCAGGTGGGGCTGCTACCCAACAAGTGCAGGGAACGAGATGGTTTGGGGATCTGCCTGCTCCCTCCCCCTGTGATCCTCATCTTTCCTGGGCATGGACCGGCCACCTGCCCCCATCTGCCTACTCTTGCTCCCCACAGCTGCCAACATGAACCTGGATCGCATCGGGGAGCAGGCGGAGGCCATGTTTGGAGTAGGGTGAGGCCAGAGTTGATGTGGGGGGTTGTGTGTGGGGTTGGGTGGGTGATGCTGACAACGGTGTGAGAACCCCCGTCTTGGGGTCTCCAAGGCTGGGTTTCCCAGGGCTGGGGCTGGCCCCTCCTCCTGGGTCATACTCCCCGCAGCCCCTTGCCGGGCTCTAAGCCGGGGGTCTCCTTGGCTTTGTGCTTTTGCCCTGTCAGGCCTCCCCGGCCCCAGTGATATAGGGGCCGCTTGGACCTTAGTGTCATCTTGGTCATTCCCCTGCCCTCACCCAGGGCTGTTGTGCTCCTGTTTGTGCATTGGGATTTGGACCAGGTAGCTGGAGGGGAGCAGGGGGAGGTGGGGGGATAGCCCGCTGTACAGAGGGCTGGAGGGGGAGGGCTCCTCCTGGGGGTTGGGGGCTCCTAACCATTTCCACGCCACACTCTTGGGATCTAGCGAAGGCTTTGGACCCCTGCTCAGCATGGCATTTTTAAATTTATAAAATAAAGCACGTGAATTACAAAGGAAAGCAAGTGCTTTGAGATACAGCTATCAAAATATTGAAGAAAACAAATTAGACACGCCAGTTAGATATGGGCCTTTTTATTAACACATTAGATAAAAAACTGGGCCAGGGCTATAATTAGTACCACGATTTCCAAGTGGCAATGAACGTACCTGGCATTTCGCGATTTCTGTAACACCCATAAGGTGATGTGAAAACATCTGTGATATGTAGTGGTGACCGAATCACAGGTAGTGCTGATTTTTTTCTCACTGAAGGAAATGCTGCATTTTTAGTTAGAGGTTGGTAAAACCAAAGCCGTGGATTTTGCCCGCCCTCTGTCCACGGCCCCGGCCGATCTCTGCGAGTCCCTGGGGGGTGTCTGTGGGTCCCGTGTGAAGAGTCACCGCTTCGGCTGCTTAATCAAAGGGAACCCGGGGATCACTCAGGGAGCTCAGGGTGGTGGCTGTTTACACACTGGTGAGAAACCATCACTGCTTTCAGCAAGTATTGCACTGGGCGCTGCCTCTGCCGAGGGGGGGCGGGGAGCACGCTTTTCCCTTCGGCCGGCAGGGAGCTCACGGGCCGCCCGTTCCCCTCGCCTGTGCTGTAGGAAGACAAGCAGCATGCTGGAGGTGGACGACGAGGGTGGCCGCATGTTCCTACGGGTGCTTATCCACCTCAGCATGCACGACTACGCGCCGCTGGTCTCGGGGGCCCTTCAGTTGCTCTTCAAGCATTTCAGCCAGCGCCAGGAGGCCATGCACACCTTCAAGCAGGTGCTGCTCCTATCTGAGCCCCCTTGCCCTTGGGGAGGGGGAAGGAGGCCCAAAGGGGCTTCCCCGGGGGGGTGGCCAGAGGACCACCTGGCCCCGGCACCGAGCAGGCAGGTGCGCTGGCCGGGCGCTGGCCTGTGCTGGGCACCGGGGGGTTGACCGTGACGTAGATGGTCACAGCTCAGGGGAAGTTCAAGATGCTTCTCTGGGGTTCTTGGCCTTGCTGAGCTCCTTAAAGGTGAAGGCCAAGTCTTGGGCCATCTTTATTCCCTCTCAGCCTGACTCAAGGCCTGTCACTTTTTATGATGTGGATGGCACTTCATAGTTTAACAAACTACACCACGTGCACGTTTGCTAAGTGCTTCAAATCACGCCCGGCGTGCAGTCAGCCCTCACTAAGGTGACTGGTTGTGTCCTCGCCATGTCGTGTGGTCTTGACAGTTCCCTGGGAAACGGGACTGGCATTTAGCGAGGGTGTGCCAGACACTGAGCCTTGGCCTCATGTTAATGGAATTCTCGGGGCAGCCCTGGCAACGTGGTTACTACTCTCCTGTTTTTTTAGAGGGACATTGAGGCCCAGGAAGCTTTCCCTCCTTACCCACTGACCAGAGAGAGCGAAGTGGGAGCCGAGGTTCAGATCCCTCTTTCAGGCAGCATTCAGTGATGCCAGGATGCTTTGTCCTGCATTTGGGGTCTGAGTGACCAAGTGACAGGCCTTTGCAGCACAAGTCAATGAGTCGCTGAAGCCAGGTGATGGGGCAGCTCATGCCAAGGAGTGCAGGGAGGCCTTCGGCCATCAGGGAAGGCTTCCTGGAGGTGGTGGACTATGGCAGGGCCATACACATTGAGTGGGAGCAGAGGCAGAATGGAGATGCCAGGACCAGAGGCCGGGGCATCAGGCACCGGGGTTCTTTGCGAGGCAGTGGACCTGGGGGCACCCGTCTCACCAGGCAAGCCTGCCTTCAACCTTCAGGTGCAGCTGCTGATCTCAGCTCAGGATGTGGAGAACTACAAGGTGATCAAGTCGGAGCTGGACCGGCTGCGGACCATGGTCGAGAAGTCGGAGCTGTGGGTCGACAAGAAGGGCAGCAGCAAAGGCGAGGAGGTGGAGGCAGGTGCTACCAAAGACAAGAAGGAGGTGAGCGAGGTCATGGGGAGCTGGGGAGACAGAGCTGGTGAGGGTGGGGCCTGGCTGACCCCCATTCCCTGTGTCCACAGCGGCCCACAGACGAGGAGGGCTTTCTGCACCCACCTGGGGAGAAGAGCAGTGAGAACTACCAGATCGTCAAGGGCGTGAGTGGCTGGGGGCCCCGAGGACCCCCTGGAGGCTCTGGGGCCTGGCCTCTCCCGCCTCCCCACTCTGCCGGCCACCGGTCCTCAAAATTGACATCCTCTGGCTTTTCCTGTGCATTAAAAACAGCCCTGCCGAAGTCCAGATGGCGTTATTTTAAAGCTGAAGGAATTTAATGAAATTCCATTTCACAGTCATATTGTTCTATTTACTTTTATGGGTGGGATTGGGTTTTTAGTGCTTCCCTGCCTCGTTGCAGTGATCTGACTCCGTGACCGCGGCCTCCTTCCCCCTTCCTGTCCCCAGCGTGAGCTGGGACTTGGCTGGGGTTGGCTGGGGACTCCGACCAGCCTGAGCGGAGCCCTGGGTGGAGGGGGAGCTTGAGGAGGAGGGGAGGGGCTCTGGGCTCACCCCCCGCCCTCCCCAGATCCTGGAGCGGCTGAACAAGATGTGCGGTGTTGGGGAGCAGATGAGGAAGAAGCAGCAGAGGCTGCTCAAGAACATGGACGCCCACAAGGTCATGCTGGACCTGCTGCAGATCCCCTATGACAAGGTGACCTCTCATCCCCCGGGCATCTTCACCCTGAACTCCAGTCTAACCCAAACCGCACCCTAACCCCTGATGCCAACCTAACCCTGACTCTTGATCCCGACCCCAGCTTCTGTTTCCCTCTCTGGCTTCATCCTGATAATCTCAGCTTCACTGTAACCTTTGGCCAGCCTCCCCTTGGTCCATGTGACCCTGGTCTCCCCTTGACCCATGATGTCAGCAGGCTGACCCCTGACCCCTGACCCCTCATACTGACCCCTGACTTGGATTCCACACCCTGGCCTCGCTCTGCCCTCCTACCCCGACCTGGTCCCTGACTCCAAATTGAGCCTCATTTCAACCTTTGACGCCCACACCTCCCCTTGACCGACCTTGATCTTGATATGTCTCAAGCCTCACACTAACTTGAGCCTGACACCATCCCAGCGTTCACCTGACCCTGACCCCTCAGCCTTGCTTCCCCGCTCCAGCCTCGCCTCAGCCGCTGACCCTCAGCCCCTCACACATTTCCTTGTCCTGACCTGGAGGCCCAGCTTTCACCTTGAACCTGGCCTCCTTGTGGTCCCAATCCCGAGCCCCAATCTGCCCCCACACCTGTTGAGCTCAGGGACCAGGCCCGGCCTCACCTCGTTCCTCCCCTCTCCGTGCCCAGGGTGATGCCAAGATGATGGAGATCCTGCGGTACACGCACCAGTTCCTGCAGAAGTTCTGCGCGGGGAACCCCGGCAACCAGGCCCTGCTGCATAAGCACCTGCACCTCTTCCTCACACCAGGGGTAAGGACGCCAGGTGGAGGCGGCTGGGTGGAGCGGGGCCCAGATCCCCCTTTCTGACGGATGCCTCCCCGCTAGCTCCTGGAGGCAGAGACCATGCAGCACATCTTCCTGAACAACTACCAGCTGTGCTCTGAAATCAGCGAGCCCGTGTTGCAGCACTTCGTGCACCTGCTGGCCACGCACGGGCGGCACGTTCAGTATCTGGACTTCCTGCACACCGTCATCAAGGCCGAGGGCAAGTACGTCAAGAAGTGCCAGGACATGATCATGACGGAGGTGAGGATGAGGCCGCAGGGCACATGGGAACTCATGGGTGGTGGCCACAGAGAGGGAGCGCTCAGGAGGCAGGACCCGGAGTTGGAGGAGTCAGGCAGTGGGGTCACGAGAGGAACGCTGAGGGTGCTGGAAGGAGGAGGGAAAACTAAGGTCAAAGAGGCCGGTCTAGTAGAACTCAGACAACAGGCCTGAAAGAGCTCAAACACGCATTCCTTTGTTTATCCTTCTATTATCATGTACTTAAAAATCATGAAGCACCTGTTCTGTGCACGTGGGGGAAGGCACTGGGGTGTGAGCTCAGGGCGGGGGACCACATCCTTCGTACACGGGCCCCAGCATCGGGCACATCGTGGGTACACAGTAGGCCCGTTACCTGAAGGTGTGAAGGGCCGAGGGCTGAGTCTACATCTGGAACAGACGTGGACTCTGCCCTGGAGCCTCTTACCGCATGGTGTGGGGGCAGGGGAGAAAGGAGCCCGGTGAAGTGAGATGAGGGACCTAATAAATGAGACGCCCTGTGCTGGAAGTGCTGTGCGATGCGAATTATGAGTTGCTGTTATTATATTACTGTGAATAACATAATTGCTGACACGAGAGGATGCAGCATGTGCTCTGTGAGCCTTTAAATTACACACTGTGGGAGCACTGGTGGGGGTAGGGGGGGTGAGCCAGGCAGGGGTGGGATTCGCAAGGGCTTCCTGGAGGAGGCACCTCTGAAACATGCCTGAGTGGGACTTCTTTCCTTAGGGGAGGAGGGGGGCACTTTCTGGGTCCAGGGTTTGGCCCTGATGGCAGTGGGCCCGAAACATTAGCCTACGGCCTCGAGGGCCAGGCAGGGGGGTGGGGTTTGCCTGAATGTCAGGTGAGGGCTGAGGTCAGAGTCCCCATCTCTCTCGGGTAAACCTAGGGCCTGCTGGACTCAGGGGGTCTGATGGGGCACCCCTCCTGCCTTCAGCTGACCAATGCAGGTGATGACGTGGTCGTGTTCTACAATGACAAGGCCTCACTGGCCCACCTGCTGGACATGATGAAGGCTGCCCGGGATGGTGTGGAGGACCACAGCCCCCTCATGTATCACATCTCCCTGGTGGACCTGCTGGCTGCCTGTGCGGAGGGCAAGAACGTCTACACTGAGATCAAGTGCACCTCCCTGCTGCCCCTGGAAGACGTGGTGTCTGTGGTGACACACGAGGACTGCATCACCGAGGTCCTCTGGGGACTGGGAGAGGTGGCTGGGGTGGGTGGGGACGGCCGGGGTGGGGGAAGGGTAGAGCCAGGCCGAGGCAGCCTTTCAGTCTTGCCATGGCAGGGCAGGAAGAGGTTGGTGAGGGAAGTGGGGGAGTGGCAGACATGGGGGCTGGTAGGAGGGGTGTGGGGAGAGGAGCAACGGAGAGGTCAGGGGAGAATCCGAGTGCAGAGAGGGAGAGCCTGGGCCGGCGGTCTTGCTAGCGCCCCTGACCTTGCTCTGGGCTGTGCAGGTGAAAATGGCCTATGTGAACTTCGTGAATCACTGCTACGTGGACACAGAGGTGGAGATGAAGGAGATCTACACCAGCAACCACATCTGGACACTCTTTGAGAACTTCACCCTGGACATGGCTCGGGTCTGTCCCCGGGGGGTGGGGCGTGGGCTTGTGGGTGCGCTGTGCTGGGCAGGGGCGTGGGTGGGAGCCCTGGCAGCCTTCGGGGCGGGGGGCAGGAGCGGTGGGGCCCCCCAGGCATCTCTCTCTCCCACCCCAGGTCTGCAGTAAGCGTGAGAAGCGCCTGGCTGACCCCACCCTGGAGAAGTATGTGCTGACTGTCGTGCTGGACACCATCAACGCCTTCTTTAGCTCTCCGTTCTCGGAGAACAGCACCTCCCTGCAGGTGAGCCGCTCTTGCCCGCACAGCTTTTGTGTAGCGAAGAGGGAAAAGAGGGTATATATTCCCGTTTGCTCGTGGTACATAAAGACATAGCAGAAGGACATATACAAGTGTGTTAATTGCATATGCTGTGTAACAAATCCCCCTAGACCTCTGCAGTTTAAAACAACAAACATTTATTCTTCTGTAATTTCTGCGGGTCAGGAATTGCAGTGGGAGCAGTACCCTAGAACAGGAATTCGTAAATTCACTAGGTATGACGGATCCCAGGGTGGCGGGGGGCAGCTGGCAGCACTTACTCCCCAAAGACAAGATGGTCATGCCTACCTCAGTGGACAGCAGAGTCAGAGCAGTAATCCAGAGGGTCCGATGTACAGAGATCTTTGGTGTTTGGCTTAATTGATCAGGTGCCCCTAGGACTGAAATAGACAGCCTTTTGAAGTCTTACTTACCTGTATCAGCAAAAAAGTTCTAGGCTAGCGAACAGGAGTTTGTCTTAAATCACTGGAAGAGTCATGGCCCCTTAATCGATTCCCAGATTCTCAGATGTCATAGCCCAGAGCCTCTTGAAGGAAGGAGAGGCAGGTTCCCTTTAGGAGGGAGCCTATGACAATACCTAAATCCTAAAGAAACACTGGATGGACACACAAGTGACCAAGAAAGGGGCTACCTATAGATGGACTGAGGGTGGAGCAGGTCCTGGTCTCAGCATGGGTGGGTTTGTTTTGACACACATATGTTTGCGCCCTGGGGCCTCTTTGGGACTATGGGTAATTGTATCAATTTTCCCCACCTCTCATGAGCCCCAGGGCAGAGTGTGGGAGAATGGAGCTGATGGGGTCATGGTTGGCTGACACTTCTCGAAGTGTGCCTTTTCATAGCATGCTTTGGGTTTTGAACCATGTAAACACATCAACTTTCCACAATATTAATTTATTAAAAACTTTTTTTAGAGGAAGGAAAAGGCCAGCAATAGGACTAGAAGTCCCAGGTCTGGACTTTGGGGAGTTCTCACAGGGCTGCCATGTACAGTCGGGCAGGTTGTGCACTGCCGAGAGGAAAGGGAGTACCTTTTTCCGATTGGCACAAAGACACATGGTATCTGTTGGAGGCCTTCTTCCTCTATCGTGCCCATTCTCAGTGGGCCCTGGTCACTGGGCCTGGGGCTTTCCAGGTTGGAGGGTGGGTCGGGCTGTAGCAGTAGGCGTATTGCCTCTTGCAGACACACCAGACAATCGTGGTGCAGCTGCTGCAGTCCACCACACGGCTGCTCGAGTGTCCGTGGCTGCAGCAGCAGCACAAGGGCTCCGTGGAGGCCTGTATCCGGACCCTCGCCATGGTGGGTGAGTGCGCCAGGGGCACTGGCTAGCTCCAACCACCCCTCCCCTCCCTTCGCCACAGGGACGCCTGCCCTCAAAATAAACACGTTATTCCTAAGCTCACTTGTCGTCTGCTTCCAGGTAGTTCTCAGTAGGTCCTTCTTGGTGTCCGACTAGCATCTTAGCAATTGAGAGAAGCTGTTCTCTGCTTTGAGCCGGTTCCCCAGAGGAGAATGCTGGGGGACATTCCCCAACCGAAGTTGCCTGTGCTTGCAAATGGTTCCAGGCAGAAGGGCAGCCTGTAAGATTGTTAGGGAGCATTGGGGAAGGGGAGGGGTCAGAGTGGAGCCAGGGTAGAGTCAAAGAGGCAGAAACTCCCTCTTTTTACCCAAAAAGGGGGAAGAGGGCACCTCAGCCCAAGAGGGGGCCGGCGTGTACCCCAGAACCTTGGTTAGTTCACCCTGTGCCCTGGTCGAGCAGCCCTGAGCCTGGCCCCTCTGGCTGGCTGAGGCCTCCACCTGCCCCCCCGCCCCCCGCCCTCCAGCACCCCTCCTCTCTCCCCCCAGCCAAAGGCCGGGCCATCTCACTGCCCATGGACCTGGATGCACACATCAGCTCGCTGCTCAGCAGCGGCACCAGCTGTGCAGCTGCAGCCCAGCGCAACGCCTCCAACTACAAGGCGACCACGCGGGCCTTCCCCCGTGTCACGCCCACCGCCAACCAGTGGGACTACAAGAACATCATCGAGAAGCTGCAGGTGGGTGTGGGGCTGCCTGGCATCTGCCACGAGAGCTGCTTTGGAAGGGCATGTTCCGGGGAAGCATCCCTTCCTGTGTTGCCCCCGCTCCCCAGGAAGGAGTCCTCTGCTAAGGGCAGGCCAGGGGCCAGGGACTGAGGGGCATCCTTCCAGGGGAAGCCAGGAGAACCCAGGCACCTGCTAGTGGGGTTGGTGCTCACGGAGGGGGTCAGGACAACTCTCAGTCCTTATAGCCCCTTCCTGTTTGTGCAACACATTATTGACACACACACTTCTGGGGGGTGTGGTGGCTTGCTATCCCCACGTGGCGGGAGACCGAGGCTCAGAGAGGGTGAGGGTGAGGGGTTTGCCTGGGTCATACAGATAGACGAGGGGCTGGGTGAAAGGGCAGGGCTTGTGGCTCCCAGCCAGGAGCTCTGGGCAGACAGACATCCTGCATTGTTCAGGGTGGTTCCGTGGGTCCAGGGCCCCTCAGACAGGCTCAGAGAAATCCGTGGGGCCCTTTGGTGTTGGGATGTGGGGAATGGCGGTCAAGCCTCACTCATCTCTTGGCCCTGGATGGCCTGCACCTGCCCGGTAGTGACTGTGCCGTGTCCGCTCCAGGACATCATCACGGCCCTGGAGGAGCGGCTGAGGCCCCTGGTACAGGCCGAACTGTCCGTGCTGGTGGACGTCCTGCACTGGCCCGAGCTGCTCTTCCTGGAGGGCAGTGAGGCCTACCAGCGCTGTGAGAGTGGGGGCTTCCTGTCCAAGTGAGTGCGATGCCAGCCCGGCCGGTGGGGGGGGTGGCAGGTGCGAGGCAGCCTGGGACAGGGAAGGGCCCTGCGGGGACTGGACAGCCTGCGGGATCAGAGGGCCGGGTGTGTTCCCGCCCGGCACAGGGCAGGGGAAGTGCCTGGAGGGAGGCATCAGAGGCTGCCCCATGTGTGCCCTCCTTCCTCACTGGCCAGGCTGATCCAGCACACCAAGGACCTCATGGAGTCGGAGGAGAAGCTGTGTGTCAAGGTGCTGCGGACCCTGCAGCAAATGCTGCTCAAGAAGGCCAAGTACGGGGACCGGGTGAGTGGCCAGGCGGGCTGGACACCGTGCAGGCCCGGCCGCAAGTGCCAGGGGCTCGGGGCCAGGACTGTCCGGCCAGGGGTTAAATGGTGAAAAGTGCCACTGTGGGCTCTCGCTCCCTGTCCTCCAGGGCAATCAGCTGCGCAAGATGCTGCTACAAAACTACCTCCAGAATCGGAAGTCCAGCTCGAGGGGGGACCTTCCGGACCCCATGAGCCCTGGTCAGTACCACCTGCCCCCTGGCTGTGCCTCTGGGTGACCCTTTGCCTAGGCCCTGGGCCCCCCTTCCGCTCCCCTGCCCCACCGGCTCCCCTCACGTGGGTTCCCCAACTTCAGGCCTGGACCAAGACTGGTCAGCAATTGCGGCCACCCAGTGCCGGCTGGACAAGGAGGGGGCCACCAAGCTGGTATGCGACCTGATCACCAGCACCAAGAATGAGAAGATTTTCCAGGAGAGCATTGGCCTGGCCATCCGCCTGCTGGATGGTGGCAACACGGAGATCCAGGTGTGGACTGGGTGGGGGTCCTGGGTGGTGCCTTCTACGAGGAGGTACAGTGTGCCCCGTAGCTGGGGCCGCAGGGCTAGGTGCTGGTGGCCGGCACGAGTCTGGCTACCCGTAGGCAGTCCCACTTCCCATAACTGCCCCCCTGTCATGTGGCCTCTTTTCTATCCACGCAGACCACCCTGTTCAAGCCAGGCCTGAGCCTGTCTCCCCACCATGCTGCCCACATCACATCCATAATTCCTGCCTCTTGGCCTCTGCTCAGGCTTGCTTCCCTCCTCTTCCACATCCTCCTCAGCCTTTGGTGCCCAACTAAAGGACTGCCTCCTCTGAAAAGCCCCCTCTGATTGCTTTATCCCCATTCATTCATTCATGCATTGTTTCAGTAAGTCCGCACCGAGTGCCTTCCATGGCCTGTCAGTGTTCTAGGCACTGAGGATTCAGTAGTGAACAAAAAAGACAAAATCCGTGTTCTCTTGGTCCTGTATCCTAATGAGGACAACAGCCAATAACCGTAATCCCCACATAACATGGAGAGCATGCTGGACAGTGATGATGGAGGCGAGGGGCCTAGGGAGTGCTGGGACAGGGATCAGGGTCGTGTCCTGGAAAGGGGAACATTGGACCCAGAGGTGAGCATGTGGACAGGCGAGCGCTGTCCTGGGAGAGCAGGCAGCAGGTGCAAAGGCCATGAGGAGGAAGTGGCTGATGTGGCTGGAGAGGGCAGAGGAGTGGAGAGTGGTGGGCCCTGGGGTCAGAGAAGTGGCAGGCCATCGTGTGGCCTCATGCGAGCTGTGAGGCGTGGCTTTTCCTGTGAGTGAGATGGGGCCGCTGCAGGGTTTCAGGCAGAGGAAATCCGAGACTTAGACTTCTGAGGGGCGTCTCTGCTGCTGTGTGGGGAGCAGACAGAGGGCCAAGGGCAGATGCAGATGGGGGTGAGGAGCCCGGGGTGGGCCTCCAGCATCACATGGACAGCAGATACGGACCCTTCCCCTCTGCCTCCACAGTCCTGACTGACCCTGCCCCAGCCTTAGTCCTGGGGTACGTTAGGGGCTTGTCTGTGGTCCTGCAGGTGCTTTTCCCTGCAGCACAGGATAGAGCCCTCCAGGGACCCAGCAAGGGCTGCTCAGAGCCAGGCCCGTGCTGACGCTGTCCCTCATCTCACCTTCTGCCCCAGAAATCCTTCTACAACCTGATGACAAGTGACAAGAAGTCAGAGCGCTTCTTCAAGGTGCTGCATGACCGCATGAAGCGGGCCCAGCAGGAGACCAAGTCCACGGTGGCCGTTAACATGAATGACCTGGGCAGCCAGCCGCGCGAGGACCGGGAGTCGGCAGACCCCACCACCAAAGGTCAGAGGTCACAGCAGTACAGGGTGCTGTACTGGGTGCTGGGCCAGGGTCAGAGGCTTCAGGGTGAGGGGGGTCACAGGGTGAGGGGGGTCACGGGGCGAGATCTGCAGGCAGGGGCCTGGGGGTGGGAACGCAGGGTCCGGTTACTTCCAGCAGCCCCAGCCTTACCGGGCTTCGCCCTGCAGGTCGCGTGGCCTCCTTCTCGATGCCAGGCTCCCCATCCCGCTATTCCCTGGGCCCCAGCCTGCGCCGGGGGCACGAGGTGGGTGAGCGCGTGCAGAGCAACGAGATGGGCACGTCCGTGCTCATCATGCAGCCCATCCTGCGCTTTCTGCAGCTGCTGTGTGAGAACCACAACCGAGACCTGCAAGTGAGCGCCTGCCCCGCCCCTCCCCCAGCCAGCACGTGGGCCCCCGCCCTCCCCGTCGGTCACGCCCTGCGGCGCTCACCGTCGTGGTCCGTGCAGGCCTCTGCCTCCCTGCGGGAGCGGTGCCATGTCCACCCTTCTGTGCTCTGCAGAACTTCCTGCGCTCCCAGAACAACAAGACCAACTACAACCTGGTGTGTGAGACACTGCAGTTCCTGGACATCATGTGCGGCAGCACCACCGGTGGCCTGGGGCTGCTGGGGCTTTACATCAATGAGGACAACGTGGGCCTTGTCATCCAGACCCTGGAGACCCTCACTGAGTACTGTCAGGGCCCCTGCCACGAGAACCAGGTAAGTCGCCATGAGAACCAGGAGCAGCCGAGCGGGAGTGTGGAGGTGTGGGTGGGTGGAGCAGGCTGGGCAGGGGAGACAGTGAGCCTCCGAGCGCCACAGTTCTGAGGGGCCTGGGCCCCGTGTCTCCCACTGCCTCCTGCCAGACCTGCATCGTGACTCATGAGTCCAACGGCATAGACATCATCACGGCCCTGATTCTTAATGACATCAGTCCCTTGTGCAAATACCGTATGGATCTGGTGCTGCAGCTTAAGGTGGGGCCCGTGGCACTCCACGTGAGTGTGCATGGGATGCGTGTGCACAAATGCACGTGACGCGACCTGTGTTGAGTGTGCGTTCTGGGGTGTGTTGGCATGTTTAATATGTACGTGTCAATATGCATACGTAAATGAATGTGTGAGCAAGAGTGTTGGACGTACACTCTAGGAGCAGACGTGTTCTGGGTTTATCTGAGGGTCTCCCACGTACGTGTCCGCTTTCTGGGGATTGCATCTGCTTGCCATGGGGTGGCGGTGAAGACAGCTAGTGGGTGGGCTGGATTTGCAGGACACTTCTCAGCAAGTCCTGGGGGCCAGCGGGGATGGGAAGGTTACGGTGCATCTTGCAGGCCAGGAGAGGCTATTATGGAGTAGACGGTGGAAGAGGTTGTTGGGGGACATCGTAGGGGCTCTCAGACTGTGGCCTGTCCCCCTCTCCCCACCTCTCCGCAGGACAATGCCTCCAAGCTGCTCCTGGCTCTGATGGAGAGCCGGCACGACAGTGAAAACGCTGAGCGAATCCTCATCAGCCTGCGGCCCCAGGAGCTGGTGAGGCTGGGGCCAGGGGTCAGGTGGGAAGACGTGCCTGGCTGGGGTGTAGGGGAACCGGGATCGGGGCATTCCCTACGCGCCAGGAAGGCGGCAAACAGGCCCTGCCCTGCCAGGTGGACGTCATCAAGAAAGCCTACCTGCAGGAGGAGGAGCGGGAAAACTCGGAGGTGAGCCCACGGGAAGTGGGCCACAACATCTACATCCTGGCGCTGCAGGTACCAGCCTCACCCCTGGCTCCGCCCCCGGCGGTCCTGCCCTCCCCCCCACCCCAGCGACCACGCCCCGTGACTGCGCCGCCCTCTCACTCAGCTCTCCAGGCACAACAAGCAGCTGCAGCACCTGCTCAAGCCCGTGAAGCGCATCCAAGAGGAGGAGGCCGAGGGCATCTCTTCTATGGTGGGGGCGCGGGGGACAAGGCTGGGTGTGGGGCGGGGCTTAGGTCTAGGGGCGTGGCTTGGCGAGAGATTGGATGGGCTGGTATCTGGGGGCGAGGCTAGGAACTGAGGGAGGGGATGAGGGCACTGCGAGATCGGAGGGCCGGTTGGAATACGGGATGAGCCCGGGGGCAGGTCCAGGAACTCTGGGCGGAGCACGACTCGGGGGTGTGGCCTGAACCTGAGTAAAGGGCTGGAATGGGGAGGCGGGGCTCAGGGTGGGAGGAGCCGGGAGGGTGGGCGGTCCGGGGTGAAACCTACGGGTAGAGGTGGGAGCCGGGTTGTGGGACTGGTCTGGAAGCCTGGAGCTGGAGCCGTGGGTGCTGAGGGGCCTATAGAATTGTTTCGACAGGCTTCTCCCCCCTTATCCCCTCTTTCTTTTGGGCTGCATCCTAGTTGGAGTAGGCTGGGTCTCGTCTGACAGGGGGGGCACCTGGAGCAGGTAGGGCTCTGGTGTGAGGTCTAGCGGTGGAAAGTTGTGGGGCCTGACCTCGGCGGCCCCTCTACCTCCAGCTCAGCCTCAACAACAAGCAGCTGTCCCAGATGCTCAAGTCCTCCGCGCCCGCACAAGAGGAGGAGGAGGACCCCCTGGCCTACTACGAGAACCACACATCCCAGATAGAGGTGGGGCCCGAGGGCAGTAGGGGCGCTGTGAGTGAGGGCCTGTGAACTTGGCCCTTGAGGGCTGAGGCCTAGGTGTGACCACATGCCTGTGTGCACCCAGATCGTGCGACAGGACCGCAGCATGGAGCAGATTGTGTTCCCGGTGCCTGGCATCTGCCAGTTCCTGACGGAGGAGACCAAGCACCGGCTCTTCACCACCACAGAGCAGGATGAGCAGGGCAGCAAAGTGAGCGACTTCTTCGACCAGTCCTCCTTCCTGCACAACGAAATGGAGTGGCAGCGCAAGCTCCGCAGTGAGGACCCCCACGGGGCGGGAGGGCAAGGCCCCCTGGTGACCCCTTTACCAGCCAGGGGGGGCTGCCTCACCCCACCCCACCCCAGGAGGGCTCCAGTCACGTTTTCCCCCTGAAGCGGGGCCTGGAGCTTGAGCAGGTGCTGGGGGCCCCAGAGGGGGAGGCCATGTGGGATGAGGGGACAATGTTAACCAGAGACCCACCCACATCTCCCCCAGGCATGCCACTGATCTACTGGTTCTCCCGCCGAATGACCCTGTGGGGCAGTATTTCCTTCAACCTGGCAGTTTTTATCAACATCATCATTGCCTTCTTCTACCCCTACATGGAGGGCGCGTCCACAGGTGGGGACACAAGGCTGGCAGACTGTGGCCCTGGAGACCACCGTGCCTCCTCCCTGGGTTTGGGCAGAGCCTTGTGGCCAGCCAGGCTCTGAGGGGACCAGATGCAGAGTGGGGGAAAGGCACCCCTGCACTACTTTCTGGGCTTTGCACCCCATCATGGGGGGAGAGACAGATGGGGTCCAGTGCGATGACAGGGTCCTTGACCTCGAGACAGTACACGTCTCTCTCATACACACGGGCACACGCGCATGAGCCAGAGCTCAGCTATGATAGCAGCAGCTGGATAGGGCCTCTCCTGCCTTAAGCCTAGACATGCAGGTGTGGTGGTGCAGGAGAGGCCCTAATACCAGGTGACCAAGAACTTAATAGGGAAGGTTTCCGGGAGGAGGTGGCTTCTCGGGGGTCTGTTGGGGCTGTGGTGGGCTTCAGAGACCAGTGCTCACCCTGCACCCTGGCCCCCAGGCGTGCTGGGCTCCCCACTCATCTCACTGCTGTTCTGGATCCTCATCTGTTTCTCCATCGCGGCCCTGTTCACCAAGCGCTACAGCATCCGCCCCCTCATTGTGGCGCTCATCCTGCGCTCCATCTACTACCTGGGCATTGGGCCCACACTCAACATCCTGGGCGCCCTCAACGTGAGTGCCAGAGGGAGCCCTCACCCTAGACCACCCTTGGGGCTCATGGCGCCATTGGACCTCGGGCTGGCCTGCTGCCTCCCGGCAGCCACTGCTCTGCCCTAACCCCCTTGTGCCTGTGTCGGGATCAAGCTTGTTAAAGCTCCATGGTTAGGGCCGTTCTGTGCCTCCACTGTCTCCCGGGACGGCCTGGGGGCAACCGGCACTCAGAGATAGCCAGCCAGAAGTCACTTTGGGGCACCAGCTTCAGGGCTGCTGTGTAGACGGTGTTAGTCGGGCACTGCCCAGAGGCACTGTGTGTACTGTAGACATTAAAGATTTGTATATTATGACAGTTCCTGACAGCTGGAAATAAAGTACCCAGAGCAAGGTGGGGGGAGACCCCTTTTCCGAACTTACCAAGTCACCGTAGAGGCCAAGGTTGGTCTGCTTGGTCTGACTCTATCTGTATCTCACTTTCTTCCTGGAACCAGGGGCCCACGGGGCTCCTCCCCTGTTCTATCCAAGAGTCCAGGTACATTTCTGGAGGCATTTTCATTAATGCTGAGCCTGCCAGGTTGAGCAGGACCAGCTCAGATCCACTCCGGGCAAGGGCTGGCCTCCGAGCTGGTCACTGGGCGGGGCAGGGCGGCAGGGAGTGGAGATTCAGGGTGGGCCGTGGGGCACTGATCCCCATGCCTTCTACTGCCCCCAGCTGACCAACAAGATTGTATTTGTGGTGAGCTTTGTGGGCAACCGCGGAACCTTCATCCGGGGCTATAAGGCCATGGTCATGGACATGGAGTTCCTCTACCATGTGGGCTACATCCTGACGAGTGTCCTGGGCCTCTTTGTCCACGAGCTCTTCTACAGCATCCTGGTGAGCCCTCTGGGGGCTGGGGCTGGCAGGGGTGGGGGGGGGGTGGGGGTGGTCGGGGCTTCCCTCAAGTTGCTAGTGGTTCCCCAGTGCCAGTCTCTCTGTCCGGTCCTCTTGCTGCTGGGCTGGGAGGGCTGGATTTGCAGAGTCCTCCTCTACCTGGCCCCAGCCCAGCCTTCAGGGCCCTGATGGCCACTCCCGGCCCCCATCTGGCTCATCTCCCCTGTCTGGTAGTGGTTTTAAGCTTGGACTCGAACCAGACTACCTGGGTTTGCATCCCAGCGTGGCCCCTACAAGCTCTGTGATTTGGGGCAAGTTTCTTAACTGCCCCGTGCCTTCACTTCTTTATCTATAAAACGAGGATGATTAACAGCACCCACCTCCTAGAGTGATTGTGAGGCTGGAGTGAGCCAACGCACACAAATCACACAAAAAATTCTTCCCCCGGGTGTGGTGTTTGCCTGCCCATTCGGCCCTCACACCTTCTCCCGGGCCACTCCCTTCCCTTGGCCTTAGAACTCCAGGTGCCTCTGAGCAGCCTTCCCCGCCAGGCCCACTAGGCTGGTTCCACCTGCCCAAGCACAGACCCTCCTGGAGGAGCCTGTGGGAAACCACTGGGAGCCGGGCAGCCCTTGGATCCAGCGGCGTCTGCAGCCCCTCAAGGCCCTGTCCCTGCCCTGCAGCTCTTTGACCTCATCTACCGGGAGGAGACGCTGTTCAACGTCATCAAGAGTGTGACTCGAAATGGCCGTTCCATCCTGCTGACCGCCCTGCTGGCCCTCATCCTGGTCTACCTCTTCTCCATCGTTGGCTTCCTCTTCCTCAAGGATGACTTCATCCTTGAGGTTGACCGGCTGCCCGGCAATCACTCTGGAGGTCTGGCGGCTCCTCTCCTGGGAGGGTGTGGGGGCTGAGAGGGGCTGCACAGATGACCTGTGTCAGGACCAGGCGCCCTGCCTCAGTTCCTCCTCTTGGGTCCTGGGGCGGGGGTGTCTAGTTCACAGCAATCTGCCTCCCTTTGCCCCGGGACACACCGAGGGGGTGGGAGAGCCTTGGTCTTCTGCTCCCTGAGGAGCCACCTGCTTGCAGACCTGGCATCCATCTGAAACTCAGTGTTTGCAGGGGCTGCCTGTGTGCCAGGCTCAGGGGTGTGGACCCCCCCCCCCCCTTCCTGTCCTTTGTGCATAGCAGGGGCATGAGGACCCTTCACGTGTAGCCTGACAGGGGGGAGCTCGCAGGATCAGGGAAGGCTTCATGGAGGATGTGGGGCGGGGGGCACAGCGAAGGGAATGATGGCCATTGGACTTCCTGGTGACCTCACCCACGTCCTCTCTAGCCAGCCCCCTGGGGATGCCACATGGAGCTGCCACATTTGTGGGCACGTGCAGTGGGGACAAGCTGGACTGTGTCTCAGGGGTCTCAGTGCCTGAGGTCCTGGAAGGTGAGGGCAGTGTGTCTTGGGCGCCTGGGGCAGGGGTGCAGAGGCGGGTGGCTTGGCCTGGGTGTGAACACATACTCCGCTTGTAGGGAACGAAGAGCTGGAGAGCACGGAGCGGGCCTGCGACACGCTGCTCATGTGCATCGTCACTGTCATGAACCACGGGCTGCGCAATGGTGGTGGCGTGGGCGACATTCTCCGCAAGCCCTCCAAAGACGTGAGCATCCCCTGCCGCGCTCCTAAATCCACGTGGCCTGAGCCCTGGCCACGTCAGCCACTGCGAGGTCCTGCTCTCGGGTCATGGTCACGGCCTGGGGGAGCAGCTCGGCCCCCCTCCCTCTCCGATGTTGCAAGCCCCCACTTCGCATCCCCTCTCCCTGCTTGGCCACCGGGTCCAGTGCGCGGTTACATGGTTGTTGAGCTTCCCCACCCCCGTCTGCTCACGCCTCCCCACCGGCTCCCTGTAGTTGCTCTCAGGAAAGACCTTGGCAGCCGAGCTTTGCCCAGGCTGGGGAAGGCGTGAGTCAGACACCGGGCGGATCCCCGGCTGCGCTGGCTTCATCTGCGAGGCAGAGCCCCGGCCCACAGCAGGGGAGGGCAGGGTGGGGAAGCTGAGTCTGCTCCGTGAGGACGCCTCAGGATTTGACTCAGGCAGCCAGGCATTACCAGTACTCGGTCTGTCCTCGGCCACATGGGAAAGCCGCTTCCAAGGTCAGACAGTGTTTCTAGAATGTGTGAGGCCAGGCGTCCTGAGGGTGGGGCAGAGGCGTTCAGAGCTGGCTCTGTCCCCAGCCCAAGGTTGGGGCAGAGACAGGCCTCGACCTGCAGCTCAGTGCCCCATGCCAAACTCTTATCACAGGGTGCCGGCCTCGCTGGTATCCTTTCTGAGTCCGCTGTCTCCTAAGCCACACTCAGGGCTTGTGATTGTACTTCTCACTGCCCACAGTGAGGCTGGGTCTGCTCTGCCTCCCTCAGGGCCCCGGGAGCCGGGGGCCTTAGTCCCCCTCTGCTGAGGGCCAAGCCTCCTCTGTCACAGCCCTGACCCCTGCCTGAGTCTGGCTTGCCTGGGCGATGGGGCCCAGCCTCCCTGCTTCCCCCCCTGCAGGAGTCCCTCTTCCCAGCCCGTGTGGTCTACGACCTCCTGTTCTTCTTCATTGTCATCATCATCGTGCTGAACCTCATCTTTGGGGTGATCATTGACACCTTTGCTGACCTGCGCAGCGAGAAGCAGAAGAAGGAGGAGATTCTTAAGACCACGTGCTTCATCTGCGGTGAGGCCCCCTTACACCTTCTCAGTTTCCAGAGGAAACCGAAGCCCCCCGGTCTCTGTCCAGGGCTTTTCCCACTCCTGGTGTGAAGTCCCCTCCCCACCCACTGCAGGCTAAGGAGCGGGTGGCACCTGCAGGACAAATCCCTTATCAACTGCTCCTGCTTGCTGGGCTCTTGGGATTCTGGCCACCGTGGTGCTGAGCTGCCCCAGTGGGAGGCTACAGCTGTGGCAGGGCGGGGTCACCACGGCTAAGTGGCTGGTGCTTTAAATAGAAGTGACCTAAATAGCCCAGGGTGGGCTGTCACATGCATTCACCAGTCCTTTTAGCCCGGGGAACAAATGCCCCCACTGCCCCAAGAGGCGGGTGTTTACTCTGCCAGGTGGCCCCACGGTGGCTCTTGGAGCCTGATGGTTTTGTCCTCACCCTCTGCATCGTCAGGTCTGGAGAGAGACAAGTTTGATAACAAGACGGTGTCCTTTGAGGAACACATCAAGTTCGAGCACAACATGTGGAACTACCTGTACTTCATCGTGCTGGTCCGCGTCAAAAACAAGACGGACTACACGGGGCCTGAGAGCTACGTGGCCCAGATGATCAAGGTGTGGACCCCGCCCGGGAGCAGCGGCCGCGGGGGGGGGGGGCGGACAGTCGCGAACCCTTGTGGGAGGGCCAGCTGAGGAGCAGCTGGGGGCAGCCCTCACCGGGGCCCCGCCGGCTGCCCGTGCTACCTACCAAGGGTCCTCGAGCTCTTCTGCATGGCCTCTGTTGTCAGGGAAAAGCCCACAACAAACCTGTCAGCCCCAAAGGACGTGCGTGGTGTCCCTGGGCCCGTGGCTGCCCGATACCGAGGAGGTGGGGGAGCAGGCAGACCCTGTCCCGGGACTGCTGCTTGGGGGACCATTCTGAGGGAGCCTTTTCCAGCTCGGCAAGGGGAAGGGCAGCTTCCCAAGAGTTTGGATGGTCCAGGCCGAGAGGGAGCCTGGAAAAACTTTCAACTATCAGACTTCGGAGGAATCAAAGTTACTCCGTCCAATTTCTGTAGTGACTAAAAGGGAGTGAAGGCAGTGAACCAAAAAAACAAAAAGGTCTCGTAGCTTTTCGGGTAAAGGAAGCCCCATCAGTTCCATTCAATGTAGTGCATCTTCAGATTACTGCACATCAGATAAATTGCAGGCTAAAAGGAAAGACCTATTGGGGGGGGGGAGTTCTATTTGTTTCTTGAGTGTATAATTGGAACTGATCTTGGAGTGCAGGTTTATCTGTTGGTCTGAGAACTCCCAGCTTGTGACGAGGAGCCAGAAAACTGGTGGCCCCCTCCCGCTCCTCCTCGGTCGTGGGAAACGTGGCCTTGCCTCTGAGACACGTGTCGGATGCCAGCCATCCCCGGCGGCGCCTCCCCTCCCTTAGTGTGCCATCTGTCCGACTCGCATCTTCCTGGGGCGTGGGGCGTGCGTGGCGGGGTGGGGCGGAAGGAAGGCAGGCGCTTCAGGGTCTGCTGCAGAGCCCTCCTCCACCTCACAGGGTGTTCCGAGTGTAAACAGATGGTGCTGATACTGGCGAGACTTGTAGCCGGCTAAAGGAAGTTAGCCTGTCACAGCGTGGTGGCCTCAGCGCCCACCGAGGGTTCACTGCCAGCTCATTCTGGCTCCGGGGAGGACCCCAGTCAGTTCAGATTTTCCCATGACACAGCCCTGGGGAGGAATGTGTCCAGGGTGTGACGGCGGGTTCCCCCTCCATGACTGCTCTTCTAAATGAGGCCTTCCTAGCCTGGGCCGGAGCTTGCTCATCCCACCGGTGATTTTTTTCAGAACAAGAACCTGGACTGGTTCCCCCGGATGAGGGCCATGTCCCTAGTGAGCAACGAGGGGGAAGGGGAGCAGAATGAGATCCGGATTCTTCAGGATAAGCTCAACTCCACCATGAAGCTGGTGTCCCACCTCACCGCCCAGCTCAATGAGCTCAAGGAGCAGGTGTGCACCCAGGCCTATCCTGGCCCCATCCTTGGGGTCCCACGCTGGGCAGCTCCAGACCAGACCATCCGTGGGAGGTCATAGCCCAGCCTGCCATGGGGGAGAGGGGGAGGGGACTGGGGCCTTCACGCTCCTTCCTTTCCTTTGTGGGTCTGGGGTGGAAGACAGGTTCCAAATACGCTCTCTCCCCCATGGGAAGTTAGACTGAGGTTGGCAGCTCCTGAGTCCACCAAAAGACATGGCCAAGTGGACCTCTGCTACAGGTGTGAGGGGTCCTCCCCCTCGTTCACCCCTACTCCCAGCAGCTGCTCGGGGGCTCTCTGAGGGGCTCACCGCTGATAGGGGATGTCAGGGCACCCTTCCACTTCTCAAGATCCCCTCTTGCCCAGAGCACCCTTCTCTCCGTCCGGAGTGACTAAATGAGCTCAGGCGCCCCTCTTTTAGGTGGGGTGTTTCCCAGCTGCACCAAATCAGGGGTTTGTGACGCACTAATTGAGGACAAGCGTTTGGGGCTGACATCCTCAAGGCACCCTGGGGCGGGGGGGGGGGCTGTGGCCTGCTGCCAGGGCTGAGCAGCAGCTGGGTCTGAGGGGCAGGGTGGGGGGGGGGGTGAGGGGTGGGCACCAGTCCCTCCCCAGTGCCCATGGAGAGAGGGCTCTGGGCTGCCTGACCCGACCTGTGGGCACCCGTTTAATCCCAGATGACAGAGCAGCGGAAACGCAGGCAACGCCTGGGCTTTGTGGACGTCCAGAACTGCATGAGCCGCTGAGAGCCACCGGACGCCCCAGCAGGGGATGGTCATCGCAGAGAGTGGTGACCGGGAACACTGCCCCTTCCTGCGGGTCAGGGGGCCCGGCCAGCCCGCCAGCCTCTCAAGGCCAGGTGCCCACTCGGCTTCCAGCTCCCATTCTGCCAGACACCCCCCAAGCTGTGCCAGGCTCTGGCCAGCATGGAGTGGGGAGCCACAGAGCTGACAGTCCTGCCTAGAGCCCTTAGAAACGACTCAGAAACTTACGGGGACTCAGCTTACCTTAATGCCTTAGAGGAGAGAAGTCCTCCGGAAGGACAATTGCTTTGTTCCTTAAAGCAGTAACTGACATTCTCTTGTGTTCCTCCATGGGATTAGGAGTGGGGTCGCGTCTTTATTCTAAGCACTACATTTTGGTCTCTGCCTGCTCCTGAGGGAGGTGCAGTAATGCTGTTGTTGCTAGTGATTTTAGGGCTTTTTATTTAACTTATTCACGGGTGCCGTGTTCAGCCCAGGCCACGGCTCCATGGCTCCCTCTGGGCCGCAGATCTGCTGTAGACCGCGTGTAGACCTCATCATCCAGGCCACCCCTCCAGCTCGGCCCCAGGTGGACTGGTGACCCGAGGAAAAGAGCCTTGCTCCTGGGACCTGCCTCTTCTAGGCCTCCTGAGAAGAGTTGCTGGCCCAGAGGGCAGGGCTGGGGCATGTTGGAGCAGCTGGGTTTCGACTGTTTTATCTCCTTTTGGTGTAACGTTTTACAAACCCTCTGGCCTGAGAACTAATATGTTAACTGCCTTAAATAAATTAATAGAACGCTAGTCCATGAGAAAGGGATGCTGTTTCCTACACTCCCCAGGGGCGGTGGGGGCTCCTGTGCCCACTGGCCCGGCCTCACCTCGGGCTCTCGGTAGATGCCCTGAGCGACATCCTGTCTCGCAGTGATTCCTGGACAGAACTATATTGCAGTAGAACTGGTCTGTATTTTGTTGTATGTATTTCAAAACATACTGAGGAGTCCAAGGACAAAGGAGGTTAAGAGCTCACTTTCACTTCCTGGTGAGGGGTGCCTGTCAGCCCCTGCCCTACCTTCTCTCAGCTCTGTTGTTGACAGAAGAAATGCTCAAGTGGGGACCACGAGCATTTACAACTAAGGTTCCATGGGATGAGGTGACCGTGTGTGTGTGTGTGTGTGTGTGTGTGTGTGTGTCCCTGGCCAGGGGGCTGGTGTCCTGTGGCCTCCCACAGAACCTGCCTAGGGCGCTAAAGCCGCCTGCAGTCTGCAGCCCCACTTGGCTGAAGACCGTCTGTGTCTCTACTCTGTCCCTCAAACCAACTTGGAACATGGGTTTTCTGCAAGGTCAGGGGCAGAGGACCGGATCCGTCCTTCTGAGTCAGTGGGAATGACGGCCAAGCAGCCTCTTCTCATCTCTCGGCCACACCACCTCCTGCTTTCTGTTTGCAACAGGATGCCTTCTTCAATGTTTACCGCTATTTTTGGCTATCCCCCAGGAACTCCAACAAAAGGGAGCCTGAGAATCCTGCCAGGAGCCAGCAGATCCCCCCTGGCAGGTGGGGCTCCTGGGGCTGCACAGGAAGCACCTTGCCCAGAGGCCCCGTCACCTTCCCTTCTCAGGCCCAGACGGAGACCCGCATTTCCTCTCCTCTGGAGACTTCCCTACCCTGACCGGCGGGTGGGGGTGGACGCTCCATGGCATCCCTTCTCAGGCAGAAGCTTTCTTTAGAGCAGCAATGGCTTTCTTTCTGTGAAGGCTGGGTGAGATTCCTGAACCGTGAGGATGGGGAAATCAGGGCAGTTTTATTTATGATGGCGATGTACAAGACTCCACGCTTAGGTGCGCGGGCGAGATAAGGACCGGGCCCAGGCCTTCTGCTTCTCCTCGGGATTCCTGGGGGCAAACTTCTCCTGCAGCTTCTTCCACATGCCTTTATTCATTTCCTTAAATTCTTCTAGGGTGTCTGCAAAAGGGGAAGACAAATAAATAAAGAGACTGAAGTCTACAATATGAATATGTAAATTGGCCCCATCCGAGCACACCCTGATTTTTACACAGTATGTTCCTGAAAGAGGGAAGCGTGGCCCCCAACTTCTGATAAGCAAATCAAGACAGGGTGACAGAAAAATAACTCGTGTGGATGCAGCACTTGTGCAGCAGGCACCACATGAACATCCTGCCCCTTCCAGTGGTCTCCACCCAGTGCCAGAGAACAGCAAAGAAACGGTATTGCCCTTGTCAGTGACGTGACCCACGGGCCCTGAGACTTTCTCTCAAAACTTGGCCTGTAACACACAGACCATACTGTCTCCACTTCTCCGATGTAGAAGTGAAGGCGGAAGGAGGTTAGGTAAGTTGCTCAGGTCGCACAGCCAGGAAGTGGTGGAGGTGGGATTTGAAGCTCTGCACCACATCCAGCGGAGCTGAAGAGGCACTGGGGAAGGAGATGGACTGGAGTCCCCACCGATCACTTCCTCTCTGGGAAACAAGTGATTGAACCCTCTTAGCCTCGGGCTCCTCATCTGTAAGGTGGAGATAAAAACGCCTGCCTCAAAAGTTCCAGACTAAAGGAAATAATAGAGGAATCTCCCTGGCAGCTGGCCCACACTCAAGAAGAGGCGGCAGTCTTCATAGCTATGAAGGCAGCAGGGAGCCGGTGAGAGCTGGCGGGGCCCTTGTGTAAGAACACACGCACACACACACGCACACGCTCACGCCCCAAAGGAATCAAAACCAGCTTTCTCAGTCCCGGCACTATTGACATTTTGGGCCAGACAGTCCTTTGCTGTGGGGCTGACCTGCGCATTGTAGGATGTTTAGCAGCAACCTGGCCTCTACCCACTAGGTGTCAGTAGCAGCCCCCACACGGCCCCTAGCTGTGACGTCTGAAAATGTCTCCAGACGTCCTCCACGCAGGACTGTGGCAGTTTTGCCCCCAGTGGAGAACCAACAAGTCTCTCTAGGGCTAAAGTTCTATGACACCTAATTTTACCTGTATTTTAAATTTAGATTTTCACATAATCTTGTTTAAATTTCATAGCCTAGATTTTCATCAGTTAGCAAAACTTCTAGAGAAAAAAGAACAGCTCTTCTGAACAAAAAGGCAGCTTACGTTTATTGTCAGTGGGCTCTTGACTAAGTCAGGACATATGCTATACCTCAGCCATGAGCCCAACATCCCACCCTGAAACCTTTCCAGGTTTTCTCGTGGGCGTGAAGTGGGATGCTGGGCGGTCCCTGTCCACTCACAAGCCACGAGGCCTCTTTTAGAGTCTCCCATGGCCCCAAGCCCAGGTGAACATGCTTGGGACCCAGACCTTGGTCACATTTCAGACTCGCTAGGCCCTCAAACACTGCAAGGTGTATTCTTGCCCTGTCAGAGGAAACAATCAGTAAGCCCGTGCCACACGGTCGCAACAAAAATAGGAGGCTTACTGTGAAAACGAACCATCAGCAGGTTTGCTGGAGCTGAACTTCTGGCCAGAACAAGCTGCAGCACAGGCCAGTGGTGGGGAGTCTTCCGTGCCGCCCTCATCTGCTGCAGCCTGCTCTCCCCCAACTCACACAGGTGTCCAGGGGCCAACAAAGAAGGTGGAGGCTGGGCCTCTGGAACTTATTTCCATTCTAGTTTCAAGTCCAAAGTTTGCTCAAACCCTCTAGAGCCCTCAGAGTGACCCTGTGCACCAATACCGGTGACTGCATAGGCCCAGAAACATGGGAATAATTCTATGTGTACATTTGAAAAAACTGTCGATAAAGGAATTCCAAACTATCCTTACCCCGGTTTTCCAGAGTACTGTAACAAAAAATAGGATCAGAGTTGACACACAATAGCAGGTGATACCACCAGGTTTTATCTGTTCAGAAGGTAAGAGTTGTCTGGAGGGCCAAATCCCCAAAACTTGGTTGCTGAAAGGCTGCCAGAGGATTAGGAGAGAGAAATTTCTAGAGTACCCAAAGGCAAATGTTTCAGGGCCATGCCCTTGCAGAAAAGGTTAGCCTATTTTTGTATACGGTATCCTTGGCAATAAAAATAGTAATTTTCCAGAACCTGCCTACATCAACCCAGGGTCCCCCTGCCACTCCCCCCATGTCCCTGTCCAGTGACAATGGAGGTGGGGAAGTAAGGAGGGGATGGGCTAGGTAGGGTATTTCCTTTCTGTTAATCGAGGTCTGTCAACAACTCCCAAACACACCTAGTTAAACCCATGTCTAACCCACAAACCATGTCCCCTGGGTCAGATAACTCTCAGACGGATATCCCCATACAAGTGTATTGAATGGCTTTTTGTTTTAATTAAAACCCTCATTGTTTATAAAGCCCCCTTAGGACCATAAAAATAAAATTATTTTCCTTCCATCTTGATTTCAACTACTTCCATTTGGCAAATACGTATTCCCCGGTTCCCTGCCGCACGCTTTGAATTTAAAAGCTCTGAAGATGGATTTTCTTTTTTAAATAATGCCTTTGACCTTCTCCATATTTTATGGCCAAAAAGCATGAGCCCCGAAGCTTCAGAATTTCCTCTGGGCTATTCCACAAGAATTTCCATCAAACAGAGCGGTCTTAGTAGACAATTCCCCTTGGCTGCTCAAACTCAAAGAATCATTTGCAAACCAACCAGAAAGGGCAGCTGTGCTGTCAATACCTGTGGACAGGATCAGCTTGTACTCTTCCACGGACAGGCCACTGAAGCTCGTGTCTCTGGGGCGAGGGTACTGGTCACATGGGCCAGAGAGGAGAGAGACGGTGAGGGAGAGATTAGTTTTGCAGCACAACCTGAGACCTGATGATCCTGGGGGAAGCCTTGCTCCCCCGGCAAAGTTCACCAGCCTGGGCCTCGGGAAGCCAGAGACCGGGCTGGGAGAAGAGCAGCGCCACCTAGAGGTCAAAGACTTGGCCTCGCTTGAGCGTACGCAAGAATCCTCTTGAAATGTAGCCTGTGATTCAGGAGGTCTGGGTGTGGCCCATGATTCTGCATTTCTTCTTCTTTTTTTTTTTTTTTAATTTTATTTTTTTTTAAATTTACATCCAAATTAGTTGGCATATAAGATTCTGCATTTTTAACGTGCTCCCAGGTGGCGCCGGTGCTGCTGCTCACGGACCACACTCTCAGTTATGAGGATTTAGAAGAAATCCCTTTTCCCTGTAGGCTAGGCATTTGGCTGTGTATATTTCTGGAGTCACTTGAACACATTTTTCAGGCTTGGGAAAAACCACACTAAGTGGAATTTGACAGTAATCATGTCAGGGCTGAGGAAAAGCCCAGCTTTGTCTGACAGGACTTTCCCAAAGCACCCAACTTTATCACTGGAGTGTGAGGAAGTACGAGTTCCATCAGAGTAGATGCGAAAATATGTGTAAGACCCAACGGTTGTCAGATACACCCTGGGCACGCACTGGCATATAAAACACATGGCCTTTATTCGAAATTATAAATAGCTTTTATTTAGGTGACCTAAAAGCCTCTACCAGGCGCCTTTGTTGGCTTGCTTGAAATTACTGGTTACATCTGAAAGTAGCAAAACCACAATCCTTTACAAAGGATTGTATAATCAGATTTTCACTCACTCTCATTGGTCATTTCCAGTCCGAGGGCTGGGGATATAAAAGACTGGCCCACTCACCTTGTGTTTGTAATAGTTTGAATGGAGTCGTGCTAAGCTCTCATACATCTGATCACAGGCCTCAGGCTCGGCGATCTGAAAAACAAAGAACCCCCCAAGGAAGTAGGCAAATAAGCCCCGCCTCTCAGGCCGTGTCTGCATCACTGGGTAGGACCCCGCTTACAGAAGGCTTTCGCACTGGCTTCTTCACTCCATGGGAGGCAAACCTGGCCTACAGCTCCAGCTATTAGAAAGCTATTAGAAATCACCTTTTTGTAATGGCTTCACCTCACCAACTCCCCAACCTGCAGAAAAACTCCATCCATCAACTGGCATCTGGGACCTGTGTACCCCCACACCGGCTGCAGTGGGATGCACCACAATCAAAATAGATGATCAGAAGGGTGGATCTCATGACAGGGAGTGGTGGTGGAGAGTGTGGGCTCCAAGGAACCAGAGGAGGGGGAGTTCCCGTGCTCAGTGTATGGTGGAAGTGACACTAAGCTGGGTTCTGGAGGATGCAAAGGAGTTGGGGAGCAGAAGGGAGAGCTGAGAGGCCTTCCGGGTGGGGGGATGGTGTGAGCAAGAGGAGGCAGGAATGCTATCTATGCTTCAGACCAGACCAATCTGGCTGAGGGCCCGAATATGCAGTAAGAACCTGGGTGGGAGAAGGAGCTTTTTGAGTTAAACCTTCAATATGAAATGTATTAAATATTCTTTTAGGAAAGGCAAAAAAGAAAAAAGAAAATCGTCTGAGCGCTCATCTGTGGTGAGCCGCTGCAATTTTATAAGGAAAGAAACATGAAGAAGGCAGTATTTTAAGATGAGACAGTTGAATTGAGGAGAACCAAGAGGGAGAGTCCAATTAAGTGCCGCTGGAAAGGATAGGGCCCGAACACTGAGGCCTTGTGAATAGAGAGGGGAAAAAAACAAGAAATACCCTTGGTGCCCCTGCTGGAAATTCCAGGAAAGACGGGCACGTGCAGATGCGAAGTGTTTTCTCCCCTTTCATACCTCTTTTTAGTTTTCCCTTCCTTCTGCTCTTGCTATTATTTATCTACAGTTCCTTATATTACTCTGCCAAGAATTCTGAAACCTCCCCAGAAAAACAAAACAAAAACAAAACTTTCACTTTTATGTTTTTTCCCCAGAATTCAAATGATGGATTTTTCCAACTTAAATCCTTTCTCCAAGAAGGCAAAGCATAAATAAATCAGTAGTTAAGCGTTTTAATAAGGCAGCTCTGCTTCTGCCTCTGTGTGCGTGTCAAATGAGGTCTCCACTTTATTGCCAACAAAAAAGACGATCCATCACTTAGTTTAACTTGATCCATCCCCGGGTTGAGGCCACTCATCACGAGAATGCCCAGGTAGCCACATCAGAAGAGAGAGGATTCTGGGCTGGGGAGATAGCCAGTGTTCGCTGAATAATGATCAAAGTCTTTCTTTGAGTGGATTGGCGCTGAGGGAAGGACAGAAAGAATGGATGGGGAAATGTGCTACCAGAGATCACGTTCTGACCCCTGCGGGGCAGCGCTTCCAGGGAAAAGTCCAGCTGGAGCAGAATTCTGCAGGATGCACTTTGGAGGAAAGCACATGGAACATCCCGGCTTCAGCAGAGCATGCGCGACCAAGAGCTAACACGGAAGGTAGGGGAACAGAAGGTACATGACACAAAAGGAATGAGAACAATGCCAGCACAAAGTTTTGAAGAATATTCTGTCAATTATCAAAAGAAAATCACGCATTTCATCTTTTGCTTGCTGTCTTCGTTCTTGGGAGGATGAGTTCACTTACACATGTAAAGATCGCATACCGAGAACCCGCGGCGTGCTCGGCCCTGTGTATGAGCAGGTCTCCGTGGCTGTGGAGAGCAGTAGGGTCACACTGCCTAGCTTTGAATCTTGGCTCCTTCACTTATCAGCTAGCTACAGAAGGTTGGGCGAATCGTGCAATTCCCCCTGCCTCCCACACTTTAGAAAACATTTGCCACTAAGTCCGTAAGTAAATAAATATGTATGAATGAATGAATGGATGAATAAACAAACAAACAAATAAATAAATAAATGGGTTCAAGCCCCACATCGGGCTCTGTGCTGACAGCTCAGAGCCTGGAGTCTGCTTCGGATTCTGTGTCTCCCTCTTTGCCCCTCCCCTGCTCACACACGTGTGCACGCATGCTTTGAGAGAGATTTTCTCTCCCAAAAATAAATTTAAAAAATTATAAAGAAAACGTTTGCCACATTTGCTTTATCAGTCTCTCCATCTCTATGCATTTTCCTTCTGATCCATTTGGTAGTAAGTTGGAGCACGATGCTCCTTTACTCCATAATATTTCAGTATGTTTCCTAAGAACAAGGACGTTCTTTTACATAACCACAGTTCAGTGATCAAATACGGGACATCTGACATTGATATGACACTTTTATCTAGTTCATCATCCATATTCCAATTCTGTCAATTGTCTCAGTAATACTCTTTACAGGAAAAAAAAATCTTTTTGGTCCAGGATCTCCTACTGCATTTATCTGTCGTGTATCTTTCTCCTTTCAGCTGGGATGGTTCCTCGTGCCTCGGCCTTTCTTTTGTCTTTCAAGCACTGACATTTTTGAAGCATACCCGCCAACTTAACCTTTCTTTTAAAAGAAAAGATAATAATAGCCCCTATTTCTGAGGGCGGTGTGAGGAAAAATGAGGTAATGCCTGGGCTGCTCTGAATTTGGGGCCTGGAACACTGATAAATGTGAGCGATCAGCTTTTGTTAATATTACTGGTAGTGAATAGTTGTAGAAGGAAGCACAGGCCTCTAGCTTGCAAACTACAAGAGGAAAGAGCAGAACAGTTCGGGACAAACCTGGAGATAGATAATCCTGGTGACAGTGGCATGAAGGGTGCCGTGGACACTGCCGGGGAAGACTGGCCGAAGGGTCATGGCTACAGAAGGGAGTGGGGGCTTTCCAGGCCCAGGGCAGGCTTAAGCACATGTCCAGGGAAAAGGCAGTGATGGCATTCTCGGTGGATCAGTGATGCCAGTGTGATGGCTGGGGCGTGGCTAGAGACGGAGTAATGTAGGCAGGGAAAATCGCCGCACCTGACCAAACCACCGGCTCTGACCTGTGGCTCTCGGCGGTCACCAAGCATTCTGCGGTCAGCTCGCCGGGGATGAAACACCAACCCTCGGTCTCTGCCAAGTGAGCAGTCATCTGTCACACTTATTCTTCACCTGGTGGCCGCCCATCTGGACCTTCCCCTCTTACCACCATCCGACCACCTTCCCACCCAAGTGGAGGAAAGGGGTTCCCACCTTGGACTTGCCCTCCTCGGCCACCAACGCAGCGCTTCCTGATCAAACCCCCATTCTGACCAGATCCTCACCCTCCAAAATCTTGCCCATGCAAGCTCCCCTCCTGCTGCTCCTCCAACTTCTCTAACCGTGAGAATTTGCTACAGGGCTACTCAGCTACTTCCTACCACATACACCCTCAAGTGGGTGACAGGTGTCCTCTCCCTTCCTGTCCTTTCCCTTCTTTGAAAGGGCAGAGGAAGGGCACAGGAGGAGGCTGAGGTCACCCTTGCAGAGCACTGCTCCTGGGAGGGCAAAGAGCACAGGGTCTGAGTGCAAACAACAAAGGGATCCTCTGAGTTTTTTCCATCTCTTAAAATTCCTTCAGTAGTAAAGACACAGTCTCCTAGATATTTTACATAATGCCTGGTACTCCATTAATGATCCAAGAAGGAACCAAACACCTGACAATAACCACCAAAAAATGAACTTGTCACCCAACTTCTGATTTGAAGTCAGAAGATGTCTCTATCAGGCTGTAAAAGCGGCTTGACGGAGGCGATGAGAACTAGGTATGCCAACTTCTGGCCAGATGTTACTGCTTAAGGAGAGAAGTGGCCATGGCCAACTCTGAGTCCCAGGCACAGCCAACCCAAGCTCAGCAATTAAAAAAGTCTCAGTTACTGCTTAAAAGATTATCGAGAAATATCTTTCTAATTCCGGAAGCCTGGCCACACTTGTACATCGTACACTTTTATTCGCAGATGCCAGCACAAACATTTCTGAATTTTGAAATATACAGTTTTCCTGATGAAATGTACTGTGCACTTTTAGAAATATTCTTACAGACAAGCTTTAAATTACCTGATTTTGCATTCACACCTAATGAGATTACAGACATTTTAGGACTAATAGCAGCTCTGGGTTTGAGAAAGGCAGCAGTGGGACATTATGAAAAATTCAGCTCTGCTCCCTAAATGTGAATAAAATAGATGTGCAACTGACACAGTGTCCTTTATGGCTCTATTTTTGCTCCTTTTGCATTTCCCCTGCTCAGTCGTCAGTGTATTTCTCTTTACCATATTAAACTTTTATACATACAAATCTACATCAGTGCCGCAGGCACTGATTTCGATTTTCAAAATTGAATTTTGGGTGGTGACTGCAATTGGTACACACGGCGGCCCTGATTCTAGTCACACAAAGGGACGCATAAGCACTTTTGGGAAAGGGTGTCGCAAATTGCTTTGCTAATTAAGGTAGAGCTGGATTCAGTCCAGGAGGATCTATGAAAAAAGGTTTTCATGGCTTGGTAATGAACTTCTGAAATGAGTTCATTCCGTTATGGGAGCCTATTCCCTTCAGTTGCAAATCTATTTCTTGAGCACCTACTATGCAGAATGCTCTGCTAGGGGCTGTGAGGGGACATAAAGACCCAGCCTCGGCCTTGGAGAAGTTGGCAATCATGCTGAGGAGACAAGACATGCGCGCATTAAAAATCAAACATGGCTCCGGGGTAGCGTGTAACTGAGAGCCAGAGTTAACGGGAAATCAGAGGTGGGAGCGGGTCACCAGGCTTGGCTAACAGGGCAGGTGTGGCAGGGGTCTCAAGTTTCACCGCGGGTGACAGTTCACAGAGCGAGGGGGAGCCAGAGTCCCGCACTGAGGAGCATCCTGGCAAGGCTGGGACTGAGCCTGGGGTGGTATACGGATCAGAGGAATGGCTGGCAGGACGCGTGAAAAGGCAGGGGACAAGGATGCATGGGTCAAAGACAAGCAGGGTCTTAAGCTGAGCCACCACAGGAGGGCCTGGGAAGGCAGCAAACCTTGGCAAGCCTTGTGTGTTTGGGGGGCGGTGTCCACAGTGCACGAGATCCTCAAGGGTTAAGAACCACTTAACGTCGTAGCCAATTTGGGAGGCAAGAGAAGACACCCTACGCCAGGGTACGGTGCTGGGGTGTGGTGCGAGGCAAAACTCAGGCTGGCGCCAAGGATCAGAGGACGGTGAAGGCCTCACAAACCTGCCTGCCACTTGTCCAGAGGGCAACAGGCAGACCCAAAGAGCTCTGAGTAAAGCGGAGACCCACTGAAAGTGGTCAGTAGTTTGTCCCCCACCGAGAAGCACCTGCATCCTTAACCAAGCACAGAAGACTGCCATCCCCAGGTCTAAACACTACCTCACCCCACTCTAGCTCCACCTGGACCTGGGAGAGAAGGAAAGATGGAGACGTCTGCATTCCGCCTCAGAGATGATTCTCCTCGTAACTCCTGTTTTGCAATGGGTTCAATATTGCAACTAAAAACAGCATGATCTGTCCTCAGCCCATTCCTCAAAAACCTGCCTTCGGGGGGCCCACATATGGGGCGGGCAGCGCTGAGGCGGCGTCACCCCTGCCAGCACATGCCAGGAAGCTGGGAGCCAGTCCCGGCCACACAGGAATGCCGAAGACCGGGGCTCTGCTGGATGACCGAGAAAACAGAATTCTATACACACTTTCACATTCTCCTCTGAGAACTGGAACTAGCATTTCCATTACCGCAAGCCTGAGAACACAGTTCAACTTTTTTCCAAACGAGGTGGGTATGGTATCAACCTGGACATAATACAAGAACTCACTGGTGGGTGAGCCCCTTCCCGGGTGGCTGTATTTCCAGGCTGTTCCTCACAGCTGTGCCCCATGCTGGATTAGTGGGTGCTGGTGTGCAGTTGGGGAGCTTAAAGGAAGCTGCTTGGGTACCTAATGAACTCAGTAGAAGGATTTGCTCCTTTCCCTGTACTTAAGTCAACAATTACGGTTGTTTTGCCACCTTCCCCCACATTGAGGTTCTTTTATTAAGCTCTTGGTGCGGCAGGGTACGTGTTTCTTGAAGAAACTGTATTCAAAGTGGGCAAAGCCCATAACCATTAACTTTGAAAAAACTGTACAAAAGGACAGAGGGTGTAAGAGGCGTTGAGTGTGTTCCTGCTTCTTCCCACCACACCTCCCTCTTGGTGGGTTTTGGGTGGACTGTGAGACTCCCCAAAGGGCATCCTGAGGTGGAATAAATGGAGGCGGTGCTTTCTGTACACTGCTTTCAAGCCTGAAGGGCCCGTTTGCCTTCCAGCGAGTCTGGCTCTCCTGCACTGCTGTCCCACCCGAGGGTCATCTTTCCTCCCATCCACACTAGGGAGGTCATGGCCAGGGCAAAGAAAAACAGGTGGGTAAACACAGGGAGGTATTTAATTCTTTGGCGAAACTGTCCATGGTCCAAAAAGGCTTGAGCAGGGCACGAGGGAAAAGGAGTGGTTTGATGTTTGTGGACCAAGGGGACTTTCTAACAAGAAAGAACTTGGGAGAAATGGCAGCTGAGGAAAGATCAGGGCCAGAACAGCTGGGTCTGCTGCTTACTTGTCTTGCCACCTAACTCCCACGGGACCCTGAGGAGGTTGTTTTATTTTTCTGGTTTTGTTTTCTCATCCGTAAAATGGGAATAAGCGATGGCTGCCTCAGTCAGCTGCACTAAGGATTAAATTAAATGAGATGATGCATGCACAATGTGCCAGGCACGTATTCAGTGTTATTGTTAAGACGCAGGAAGCCAAGAGGCCGAGAGGACTGCCTGCCTCTCTCCTCTACAGGAACAAAGAGGCTGCGGACTAGAGCTGCCTCCCCCTCCAGTCCTGTGTTTCTGGCAACTGGCATAACCAAGGAGAAACTCCACACCAATCAGCCAACCGGGTCTAATGCCTGCTGCCGGCTGCCAACTTAATGAAAAGTCTACCAGAACCACCTCTCTTTCTCAAGGTTTATAGATGACCCGGGGGCGTCAGTGGGAGCGACTCACAGTGCTGTTCTCAATTCTGGCAAGGGGCTGCTCCCTCTGAAAATTATCACCAAGATTTACGAAGCCCAGGAGCATTCTCAGGTGACATCAGGATGAGGTACCATGACAGTGGTCCTGAGTAATGTGCTCGCTGCCATTATGATATACTGGGTTGCTCTACTAGGGATGCATTCATCAGCTGCTCCAGAACCATCAACAGAGCTATGACTTGCATCTAAAACCGTGACTCAAATTTGTGTGCGCCTTCGACTGATTAGAACTATCTCCCCAGGTGATGACAAAGGATGACAACTCCAAAAGAGAAAGCTCTACCCTCCTTCTCTGGCTCCTCTTACACTAAGTCAAGTAGGCGAACATCACACTTCCTCCCCAAGGCTCCAGCCTCTGTCAGCCTCACTGCTGGCTGGTTTTACCACTTGGATTTCAGTAGCGTAAATTGCATATCTGCCCGGCTCTGTCTTGGTGGTAAGGACCAGGCTGTGTCCCTCTTCTGGAGTTCCCACGGTACCCCCCACCCCCCTCTCGCACAGCAAGCTCTCAAATTAATTCTCACCACTCAGGACACAGAATTATTCCTTCTCTCTCTTCACTACTTCTGTCCATCTAGTTCTGCCACATCTGGAACCACATTCAAATGATTTTTACCTCATGAGCCATAACCAATCAGTCATTTATTTGTTTATCCAGACACTTACTGATTGTCTTTTATGTGTCAAGAAGTATGCTAGACAGGGGAGAAAGATAAAAATGGCACCATCTCTTTTCTCAGGAAGCTCACACTAAAATGACGTAGGGAGCAGAATCCTAGAAAGTCTATGGAGTTTGCAGAGTTGGGGCGAGGTACAGTTCTTGCTTTCAAGATCTTTATACGTCAGACCAGTGAAGACCGCTGTAAAAGGCGTGTCAGTGTAGTGCCCTACTCCTCACAAGCCCTGAACCAGACACTCCATCCATGCTCTCTACCCAACCTGGAATCTGATTTCAACGATGCCACTGGCCATGTTCCTGCTCCGTTAGGTGGGCTGGCTTGGCTCTGTGTTGGGCTAAGTTGCAAAAAAAAAAAAAAAACATGTCCTTGCTTTGATAGGTCTTGGCCAAGTTTGGCAAAAGTTCAGGTTGTGTGTTTATGTATCCCATTTCCTCCCTCTGACCTCTTGCCTGAGCCCCAGGCTCAAATATCTCACTGACTACTTGACATTTCCACTTGGAGGTAAGTCCACTTGGCATCTCAAATTTAACATGTCTAACACCGAACTCAAGATGTTCTTCCCACACCCCACCTGTTCCTCATCTAGTCTTTCCCATCTTGATAAACGGCACCTCCTCCCACCCAGTTGCTCACGCCAAAAAAATCTAGGTGTTATCATTGGTTTCTCTTTTTTCCTTTACGTCACATCCACTATATTAGCAAGTCCTGTTGAAGCAACCTTCACTCTGCAAGCCAAATCTGGCCACTCCATCTCCTGTGCTGCTAACTTCATCCAAACCACCACTGTTTCTTGCCTTTTCTCTAGCCTCCTTGCTTTTTTTTTTTAAATGTTTATTTATTTTTGAGAGAGAGAGAAAGACATAGAATGCGAATGGGGGAGGGGCAGATCAAGAGAGGGACACAGAATCTGAAACAGGTTCCAGGCTCTGAGCTGTCAGCACAGAGCCCGATTCGGGGCCCGAACTCACCAACCGTGAGGTCATGACCTGAGCCGAAGTTGGACGCTTAACTGGCTGAGCCACCCAGGCACCCCTGGCCTCCTTGTTTCTATCCTTGCCCCCTATAATTCATTCACCACACACAACCAGAATGATCTTTTAAAACAACTAAATTAGGACACTCAGTCTCCACAAACTTTGCCAATGGCTTCTCACTGGCCTTATGAGAAAATCCAACTCCTAGCCAGTGCCTTTAAGACCCTACTGTGCCTGGCTCCTGTCCTCCTCTGACCTCAACTCTTAGCAAACTCCTTCCCACTCACTCTTCGGCCACTCTGGCTTTCTTTCGGCTAACACATCAATCTGTTTCCTGCCTAGGACCTTTGCCTGGCATGCCCCTTCCCACCTAGTATCAGTTCAGCTCATTTTCCCTTATGTCTCATCTATGTGTCACCTCCTGAGCAAGTCCTCCTCTACCATAACTAATAGTACCCCTTTATCATGCTACTGTTTTACACCCAGCATAGTACTGATCTGGACTACTTTACATAGGTCTACTTCCTTATTGTGTCCCGAACTAGAATTTAAGCTTAACTTTCACGCTGAGATGCAGAGAGGACCTCATCCGTCTCCCCAGCACCCAGCACATGGTGGATGCTCAACGAAGATGTGTTTTATGAATGAGTCCCAGAGCTGCCGTCACACCAACCTGGAGGATAGCAAGAATCAGGTCTACTACTTACACACAGGGGCATGGGTTGAGGTCCCAAACCTGCTGCACGGGCTAACAGGGGCCCAGGTAGCACACAAAGGCTTAGCTCAGGCCCTACAGAGGTCCCGGAGGTTCAGCTCAACGTCAGTGCACAACACTGCGAGGTACCAGCACCGTGTCGGGGGAGCTATAAGCCTGCGACTGTCACTGTCTACGACTGCTGCTGTGTGTCTCAACCCTGGCTGCACCTTGAATCATCTGGAGAACTTTAAAAAATACTGAGGCCAAGGCCCCACCCCCAGTGGTTCTGATTCAGGATGGTCCTGAGCATTTAGATTTTTAAAAAGCTTTTTCAGTCACTCCAAAGTGCAGCCAGATGAGAGCATTGAATAAAAGGCTGGGTCGTCGCTCTCTGCAGTTCCCGGGGGTACAGGAGGGTCCGCGCGCACGTGCGACCGGGGTGGGAAGGCACGCGCATGCGTGAACACCTCGGCAAGCCGCTCGTTGGCCCCGTCCCTGCCTCGTCCTTTCCTCCCATCGCCCCAACCGCCTCCCCGCTGCAGGAGGACCCCACAGTCCGGTCACCTGGGTGTTCTCTCCCTCCCGAAAGGCCTGTGCCACCCGCTGCCGCAGGTAAGCGCCCAAGTCCCGGCCCCGTTTGGTCTCGTCCACTGGCCATTCCTCACAGAGCTTAAGGAAGCGGCGGTAGCGGCTGGCCGCCATTTTGGGCCCCGCTTGTCCCCGCCCTCATGGGAGGAGTCGGAGCGGCCGGTGGCGCTTGCGCACTTAGGCTCTCCGGCTTCCCGAGGAGATAGGGTGGGTGGGAGGAACGAGCATGCGCGACCTCGCGGGCGCCCTGGCGCTCTCCGGATGGGGGCGCTGCTCTCCTGTCTCTGCTCGCGGAGCTAATTCAGCCTTCCTCCTCCTGGAGCCGGCCCAGCTCCCAGGGGCAAGTCAGACGCGGAGTACCCCAGGGACAGGTTTGCTTCTCTTTTTCAATGACTGCACAAGAGCCAGACTAAAAAACTTCCTCTGAGACCTCTGCTAATTTGCATAAACGAATACATTTGCATGTAAATACGGGTTGTTATTCGATGAAGATGTGTTTGAATTTAATCATGTAGCAGGCACAAGTTGTTCGCCTCCCCTTCTCTCTTCTCACAGCCCCTGTACCTGTCACTACCACTTGCTACTGCTCCTTAGCTTTTGTTCCTCTCTCCCAGCCATATTAGTATCCCTTCATAGCGCCCCCCTGCCCACGCCAGGCACTTTTCCATGGGAGGCACAGATTTCCCAGCTTGAGTGAAGTCAGCTGGGTTGATTCAGCCTCGGAAACTTGTTTTACCCAGTCTTCTCTTTTACATCTCCAGCTGCAACATCATGTGGAATGTCATCATTTTTTCCTTTTCTTTTCGTTTTTCTTTTTTTTAGAGAGAGCGTGAGCAGGGGAGAGGGAGAGAGGGAGAGAGAAAGTGAATCCCAAGCAGGCTTTATGCTCAGCGCCGAGCCCGACAAGGGGCTCCGTCCATGGACCCTGGGATCATGACCTGAGCTGAAATCAAGAGTCAGTCGGTCACTCAACCGACTGAGCAACCCAGGTGCGCCCATCATTTTTCTTCCCAAGATAACCCCACCAGTTTCCTTAAGAAATCCTCAGCCCTGCTCTGTAGCTTCACTGTCCTGGCATTTAGCCAAGACCATCCTCTGCTTACAACACTCAGCTTCTCTGAACCTCTTTCTTCTTACCTGCCCACTTTGTAAAGGTGAACCCAGGAGACCCTTGCCTTCAAGGAGTAGAATGTGGAGTAGTGAATACGCAACCCAAAGTTCAAAGTCACGAGGGCCTTACTTGAAATGTTAGAGGATGCTGGGGAGTTTGGAGAAAGAAATACTACTTCTAGCTGTTCGGGGGAGTGAGGGGAGAAAGATCGGAGATGGCTTCTGAAGGAGATGGCATTTGGGCTGGACCTTGAAGGCTGGTTAGAATTTGGATAAGTGGGGGGGCGCCTGGGTGGCGCAGTCGGTTAAGCGTCCGACTTCAGCCAGGTCACGATCTCGCGGTCCGTGAGTTCGAGCCCCGCGTCGGGCTCTGGGCTGATGGCTCAGAGCCTGGAGCCTGTTTCCGATTCTGTGTCTCCCTCTCTCTCTGCCCCTCCCCCGTTCATGCTCTGTCTCTCTCTGTCCCAAAAATAAATAAACGTTGAAAAAAAAATTAAAAAAAAAAGAATTTGGATAAGTGGGAATGGAGGGACATGAGCAGTAAGAGCCAGGCCTGGGGCAGAAATGGGAGAGAGAAGAGGAGGGAGGGGTTTAATTGAGTAAAGATCAATGAATGATTTTAGCAAGGATCAGCTTTGAACTGTTCTGAAGGCCTTAAGAGTAAAGACCTATTGAACGAGGACCACTGGGGACCTGGGGTGTGCAATGCTCACTTGAGGTAAGTGAGTTCAGGGGGTGCCTACCTGAGATTAGAAGAGCTCAGGAGGAGTGGAAAAATGAGGCTTTCAGGGGGCACCCTCACCTCGTTCCCGGTCCAACAGTACCTCCCTGCTCTCATCATCAGCTGTATTTATAGCCACATAGTTTTGATGGCCGACCCCAGGCCTAAAAGGTCGAGGATTGTATCTGTTTACTGTCAAGTTCCAGGCGCCTAGGGCTGTGCTGGGTGCCCAGAGGCCTTGTCATTCTGCCTGAGGCCTGACCACAGCTGTGGCTTCGAAGAGCACATGGCTGGCTGACTCCTAGGAGGCAGGGTCTGAGGTCCCTGTTTCATTCAGTGAGAGGAAGAGTAGCATTAGGTGGCATTAAATGGTTTTCACCCCACTTGAGGCGCAAGTGGAATGAGAGATTGAGAACAACTAGACATCTAGGAAACTCAAACCAATGTCTGCTTCTAAGGCTCTCCCTTCCCCATCACAATGTCTTCTAGGCAGGCTGTGGTTGCCCCTGGTTCAGACTGCTCTGCCCACCTCTCTTACCCCCACTGGAATCTTGTTGGGCTTGGTTCAGTAGTGAGGCCTCGGAGTCTTATAGACCTGGGTTGGAATGTGGGCTTGTTCATTCATTCATTCATTCATTCATTCATTCAGGACTGTCTACACGATTTGTGGGGGACCGTTGCCAAATGAAAATGTAAAGTTCCTTGTTAAAATATTATTAAGAATTGTAAGACCATAACAGCAGAGCATTAAACCAAGTGTGGGGCTCTTCGGAGTGCAGGGCCCTGTGTGACTGCACAGCTCACACAGCCATGAAGCCAGTCCTGAGTTCCTTCCCCATGGTGCACAAGACGGGCGAGGGCACAGCCTGGCTGACGCTCAGCTTGGTATCGTCCCAAAGCTGCTTCCGCCTCCCTCCATTCCCCCTTCCGGATCTGTGGGTTTTACATTTAAGTCAGACGAGATGGGCAACAAACCGAACACATGTCCTATAACGATGAAAATAGTGCTTTTAAATGTGTTAAGTCATTTAATAAAGGAACAAGATAATTTCATATACAGTAAGTGCTAGGGAGAGATTCGAGGCAGGGTGCTGGGTCCACAGCGATTGGGGCAGGGGTGGGGTCTGGGTGGTCTGGAGGAGCCTGTATTTGAGAGAGACCGGAGTCACACGAGGGGCAGGAGTGGCTTCCAGGCACAGGAGCAGCAGAGGTCTTTGGAGCAGCCAACCTTGGGTGGGTTATTTAATCTCTCTGAGCTTCAGTTCTTTAAAAAATGGGAATTAAAGTGATAAAGTAACACTCACTGAGTATTTGCTGTGTGTCAGGCACACAGCAAATGCCTTACACAATACTGGCTATTTTGTCCTCATAATGGCGCTCAGAAGTACCACCATTGTCCCCATTTTACAGAGGTGGAGACTGAGGTACAGAGAGGATGAGGACTTGCCAAGGTCACTAGCTGGTAAGTGGCAAAACCTGGACTTGCACCCCCGCTGAGTGGCTTCCAGAGCCCCCGCTCTCACCCCCTCCATCAGGATGCCCCTTCCGGCCTCTCTGCAGTGTTACCGTGAACTGCATGTGTGGTGTGGTTCAGGACACACTGTAGTTTCCCAAGGGGCTTGGGTCCTCTCCAGTCTTGTTTTACCTGTGCCCTCCACCTTCTCATGCCTGTGGGTGGCTGGAGCCAGAGTCTGAGCTCATTGGCTTGTCAGTCACCCAGCGCCATTCTGGACACATTAATAGGCAACCGCCTGGAATGTGACTTGGTTAGTGCCAGTCCTCAGAGAGTTGATGACCATTTTAACACCCACCTGCCGGCTGTCACTCACTCCACACCGAATGCGACCTCCCCTGGCTTCTTGAAAACCTCTACCAGGGCTGTGCCTCCTGATCCATTTGGAATGGGTATTTGGGCTCCATGGAGTCCCGGTTGCTCCTTATAGAAACCGGCAGCACAGGGGGAGGAGAGGAGGGAGTGAGCGTTGCTTCAGTTTTTCAGGTTATAATGATCCCAGTAATTGAGACACCGAATTGCAGATTTAAATCGCTTGAAAGTAAAAATATCGTTTTGTAATGCCGGTGTTAATAATGTAAACATTAAACACGAATTAAATACTTAGCTGTATTGTGGGGCACGATCGCCTGATTTTTCTTCCTTCAACTTATTCAACCAGAGAAAATGATTGGCTGCAATATGCAGATATGTTACCACCAAAAGTGGGTCTGGATTTGCCTGGGAGAAGTTAGTCACTTAATGCCCCTGCATAGAGGTGAGCCCGGGGAGGGTCGGGCTGGCAGTAGATTGCGGCCCTTTTCCGGAGGTGAGCTGTTTACCAAGATTGGCGGGTGTTTGAGGTGTGCTGGGGTAGGCCTCGGTGGGGTCCTAAATCACAGCCCAGCATACCTAGAGCCCCTCCGCTCTGTGGAGACATCTGTCCTCTGCCCTGGGCCCTGCCTCCCTCCCTTCACTCTGCTCTAGTGGATGTCACCTCAGAGAGGTCCTCCCTGGCCCCCAGTTCAAGGAGTGGCCCTGCCACTCTTGGCCCCCGCAAAACACTAGTCACTATTCGACAGCAGGCCCTGGCGGTACAGTCATCTCTCAGTAAACGATCTGAAGAGAACAGACGGCATTAGAGTACAGACCCGGGTCCCCTGGCCTGCCAGGCCCCACCTGACGCCCCTGTAAGATTCTTCTCTTGAGAGGTCTGAAGGAGAAGGGTGAAGGGCAAATCAGGAGCAGATGGATTTCTGGATTCGGATTAGCCCTCAAACTTCCTGTCCCTTTCCAGGGCAGCCGAGGAACAGAAGAGGGAAGTTCTGAGCGATGCCTAATGAAAAGGACCCAATCTGGCCACAAGTCAGCCCGGCCTGGCTGCTGCTCAACTTGGTATTGTCCCAGAGCTGCTTCCCCCTTCCTGCCTCCCTCCCCTCCAGTTCTTGGCACCCACACCTTCATTTCAGTTCCTTCCCTCATCTTCTGTTTTCTGTTTTTGGCCACAGTGGATGCAGATTTAAATCAAAAGTCAGAAGTTTAGATCATTTTGAAGAGCTGCTGATGAGTGGCCTTGCCTGGCCATTTGTTTTATTAGACCGCTTCCTGCGGTTTCCAGCATGGGCTACAAGGCTCCAGGCAGCTGGGAAGAGCGATGGGACTGCCAGGGTGCTGTCCAGAGGCCCAGGGCTTCCTGATGACATTGCGTCATGGAAAAGCTGTAATAACACTCTGTCGCTTCTTCTTCAATCACACCACGACGACAGAGGGAGGAGGCAGGGCTGGGTGACTGGCTCCCAGGCTGCCCTTGTCCCCCCTTGGTGGGAAGGTCAGGAGAAGGTTATTCCTCTGCATCACCTGTCTCGAGGACCCAGTGAGAGCTCCTGGGGGCAGATGAGGCAGCTGAGGTAGGGAGACGTGAACCAGGTCCACCAGCGCTCTGGGCTCACCCTCACTGTATGAGGACATGGCCAGGGGAAGGATCTGCTCAGGGCCCGCAGCTCTGGCACTGCCAGGCCCCTGTTGCCCCCTGTTCCCCCTTATGTGCTCTTTGTGTCTTTCTTTCTCCCTCCTTAAATCAGGTATCAATTTGACACGAGGATCCTGGAGGTTATAATAGAGACTGACCGGGGTCTTGTCAAACCCGTTTTCAGGCACACAAACTACATCTCAGCCTGCTGGCATCTGGGCAGGGCCCATGCATGGCTGGTTCTTGCCTACAGAATGTGTGCGTGCCTTCTCTGTGCTGTCTCACTCTTAGTCCTTGAGGCTGATTGAAGGTGGTGGTGTCACAAGATGAAAGGTCCCTGGATGACTGTGTGGAGCGGAGGCTCTCTGCTGACCAAACCTGATTGTAACACGAAGCTCCTGTTATTGGGGAGCGTTTGTTATAACGGTTAACCCACCCTGACTAATCCCTGTATGTTTCTCAGTTCAAGGGAGAAGAGTGCTCCCCAGCGCCAGGAAAGGGAAGCCAGCCAGGAGGCCCTTCTGGGCTTCCTGCCAAGAGGGAGCAATAGAGGTGGAAGGTTGGGAGGTCCTTCTCAGTCCTCAAGTGCTGGGCTTTCTCCAGGTCTGTCTTTATCTCTCTTGGTACCTCTTCACATCAGCCCCTATGGCCCACACCCTCCGCTGCTGTTCCCTGAGCAAAACCCTCGATTCCTATTCCCACGCTCATCGATAATACCAGCCTTCTTAATCACCTCTCAGACTTGCCTCCCTTTCAAGGCACGGCTCAAACACCTCCATGATCACCCCACATGGCAGTGAGCCCTAACTGCCTCTCCTCTCCTGGGTAGCACTCTGTATGGCTGAGCAAACGGCTCCCATGCCTTGTCGAAGCCGCCATGGTATTTTCATATGAGAGGCTTCACTTTCTTATGAAGTCATAAGGTTCTTAAGGATAACGACATGATCCTCACACTTCCTTGTTTTCTACATCGGCCCTGGCACTGTGCTGTATGTACCAGGCACTCAGAAAGTATTTGTTGGATGGATGAATGGAAGGAAGGAAGGACAGATTAATGAAATCACAAACGAATGAGCTACTCAGCCAGATTTTCAAGTGTCTCTACCATCTGGGCTCACTCCACTTCTCTACTCTTCATTGTACTACTCCCAACCACAAAATCCCCATTCTGGATGGTTTGGCAGACTCGTGAGCATGCTGGACTTTTCCTTGCCTCCACTCAGCCAACCCCTTCCCTGTTCTTGTCACCCTTGAGCACCCAGATGAAGTCTTACCTCCTCCGACAGTTTCTATGATGTGTGTTGTCTGTCAGCCGACCTTTTCAACTCTTAGGATTGATCATCTGCACCACACAGATGAATCCTCTGTATCATTGGGTACTGTCTTATGCGGTTTGTCATCAGTTCATGTGTCTTATTCTTGCCCCCTCAACTAGAATCTATGCTCCCAAGAGCTGGATCTTCCCCAGTGCTTAGCAAAAAAGATGGACAGGGGAGAGCTTCTCAGGTCGGTGTACCCTTGCTGGTTACTAGATATTCAGGGCTCCCTCACCCCTCTTGCCATTTTAAAGTAAACTCCCATTGGAGATCAAATACATACATGGCCGCCATCTTCTCTACTTTCCGTGCCTCTCTGTTCTTCTCCTTCTGTCCGGGTTTACGGTGCTTGGGTTGACTCATTCAGCTGGGTCAGCAAAACCTCATATACATTTCAGACAGCAGCGACCCCTGTGAGCCCCGTGGTCTAGGACGCACAGTCTAAAACCACTAGCCAACTTTGCCCCTTGCGACAAACTGCGCTTTTGTTGGTGACATCTTCAGGGGTAGGTGGGGATTTGGGCTGGGGCTTGAGTGATTGGTGGAGGAGGAAGAAGTCCTCATATGAAGGGTACTGTCAGATAAAGGAGTGACTAAAGGGAAGAAGGGTCACGTGGGTAGGAGCGAGCACAGCGATGGCAGCACAGTTAGTGACATGGGTGGCCAGCCCTAAAAGACTTGTATTCTAGCTGATCATCCCCCTCATCCTCAGGCAGGTCCCACAGGACCCAGGGCTGAGAACGGGGGCAGGAATCAGAAGCGAAGGCAGGGAGCTTTGGACTTGGTGAACCAGATTTTCAAGCAAGGAAGTGGCCTAGAAAAAGCAGCATTTAGGGCTCCATTTTATCATTAGCAAATATTTAGTTTTCGGCTGACTTCCTCTTGCCACCCAACATACTTGGACTCAGTTCTCCCACCATGGGTGCAAAGCATGCAGGTTAACACATCGTTACCTCAGCCAAACCTAATTAGGGAAGTTAACTTGCTTTGAAATCTATATAATGTATCCTAAAATTAAACAATGTTTTTGTTTTTTTATCCAGGCCACTCTTTCCTTCTCTAAATGTGGATTTTGGAAAGTTGCTGGTAATTAGCCATGAGAATACAGAAATTATTTAACTCTGCATTGTCTAAAGTTCAGATAAAAGGACCACCTACTTCCCAGGCCTGCTACCTGCCTTGTAGATGCATGGAAATATTGTATTAGCCACCATTTCCCACCCACGGATCCCCAAAGGATTGCAGGAAATCGGTGAACTGTTCTTGCTGTATACTCTAGTCAGCCATAAATTGGAACTTTCGTGCACTGTGATGATCAGAATAAACAAACAGAAAGGGTAATAAGGCGCACCAAATAATCACTGGTGACCTCAGCAATTTTATTAACAAATTTATTTCCCTAATTGGGTAACGTATCTTAGTGCTCGACTCAAGGGCATTGTAATAGGTTTCCACACTGCAGAAGAAGGAATTAATTAGAACTGTTTGCTCTTTGTTCCGTATTTACACTTGTCCACCAGTCTTGTAAACATTGCGCCTGGTTTCTTTGGCCCTCCAGGCTTCTCTCTTCTGACTCCCCCACCCCACCCCCAAAATAAATAAATAGAAAGCGGGGAGTGTAATGTAACATCAGTGGCTCATTCTTTTGTGCAATCCACCCCCACCTGGAAGCTGCATTTCATGGTTAGAGCCATTTTGTGGCCAGATTCTGGCAGAGTCATCACTTCCAATAGGTACCCGGAAGTCTAGAAAGAGACCCTTATCTCCACGGGAAACAATGGAGAACGTGGGGTCTTGATTTGCCTGGGCTGTATCTGGATTGACCTTGTCCATTCAGACCCTGGGCAGGAAGGTGGTGAGATGGGCAGATCTGTCTCACTTCTTCCTGCCCCACAGAGAATGCCTCTTAAGAAGGTAAGAGACAGTCATTCATTATAATGTTGTATCTGCCCTTGGAGTGGGCAGCCCATGCGAGCAGACAAGCTATACATACACTCATGAACTCCCTCTTCGAGTCTTCTTCAAGTAGAGTTTTTTGCCTCACAGCTTGCCAAGACTTCGGCATGACAACAAAAAGCATTTTTAAATGCGAATTCTCCAGAATCTCACTGTAATGCTGGCTTCTCACTCAAGCTGCAGCCTTCCAGTATACTCTAAAATGGTGCCATTTCACACTGCGTGTCCAGCCTCTGACGACCAGCATTAGCATAAGATGCCAGAGTACATGGAATTATCTCCAGAGCTGGTTTCTTTAGCAGCCATTAATATGCCACGTATGGCTTTCAAACATGGATATAATGATTACAAAGACCTCTAACAGTGTCTAGAGTACCCCGGCTGCCAATAGGTCCCTTTTGATATCTGCGCTCCAGAAAAATCTGGATAGGCGCAACAAGCCTCATTCTCCCTCTTGAATATCCTGCAGGATCTGGATGAGGTTTTCCAGGCCAAAAATATAGCCTGGATCTGGTCCATCATAAGTGGTATGCTCATTCCAGGAGCCTTTGTATGTTGTGTGAGCAAAGTCGATCATCCGGATGTCAACTTTGGAGAGGCTTCCAGAAGAGCTGCCGTGGTCCGGCTGCGGAGCCTCCGGAGGATGCAGGCCCTCTGAGGTCCTTTCTGGCAGCTCCTGCCCATCATAGATGATGAGGAGAGAGCTGGAGTAGAACCGGTACGAGCTCTGGTTTCGAATGACCGAGAGGAGGGCCCGAAGCTGGCGCTGGATGGGTTCCAGGAGCTCTGTCCGGAGGCGGGTTCCATCATGCAGGAACTGATGGAGGGCTTGTCTGAACCCCTCAACAGAGAGTTTTCTTCCATAATACTTGTCTCTGCAGAGAAAGTGCTTCTTATCAATTTGATAAACCTTCCAATAAAAAGAGAAAGAAAATGTGAAGAATTGCCAACTTAAAAAAAATATTGTCCCTGCTATGGTTGCAGTGTTACAAGCTAACGTGATATATAAACAGATTTCCGGGAGATGCAGGGCAAGAGTGGCTGAAATGAATGGAAGGATGATCTTTCATCAAGCACCAGTGGAACTTTCACATTTTAAAATGCTTTCTGTGCAGGCCTTTAATAGGAATCCAAGGTGTAAAGATCCTTCAGCCCACAGAGGTGACCCTCCACCCATGAGGAAAAGCTTTGGATTGCCTTTCTTGTGAATTTCCAATGTCATCCTCCAAATCATGATTTAAACCCTGGCTTCTGGCCCTCTTCAATTCAAATATTAGCAAACCCAAGCTAGTAAGCTTTAGCAGGAATCTGAAATCACAGCCAATGGCCTTGGAAAGCCAACTAGATTCAGTTTTCCCCAATGAAGTTTATAAAGTCCTTTCTCTGCAGATTCTAAGGAAACAGTCAGAGCTCTTGGGGAGAGCAGGGTGACTGAAGAGAAAAAGATAAAAAGATGGGCTCGATCAGGTATGGATCAGCCAGTGCAGCTGAGGGGAGTCTGGACTGGGTGGGTGGGGGGCAGTTCACAGCAGCTCTGTGGGGCTGGTGGGTCCTCCTTGGCACCAGCTCCTCTCCCCTCCCCTGTCATGTCTTGGCCACAGGAAGGGAGCAGATGGAGGAGATGCTGATGGGGGGACAGTGGCAACCGCTCCCATTTCATTCAGATGGCAGAGGCTGTACCGAGGCCAGTGGCTGGCATGGCCATGACTTGGCACACCTTTCCCTGGCTCACCTGGGAAGGGCAGCCCATACCTGGCCAAGACAGTTTCTCAGGTCTTTCCTGCCTTCAGATTATGTGATATGTTTCTACCAGTGTGGGAAAAAATCAGAAAGATATGATAGACTTGCTTTGGAGGGCTGGAGATCGGCTGCTAAATTAGCCGTCATAAATACATGACGGGTGTCACTGTCTAAATAGATCAATCAGAAGATTTGAGGTCCAGAGAGAGATTCCATTTACACCCCAAATCATCACACTGCATTCTCCTGAGGACTGCGTTCCAAGCCTCCCAAGGGACATCTGTGCAACAAATTTATAGACTCAACTTCCAGCTTCAAGGGGTGGCAGTTTCAATTAAGGAAAGCTTGAACGTGTACCGTCAAATCGGTGTCTGGTTTTGCTTTGAGGAGATAGACTGTAAGAGTGAACGCGTGGGGAAAGTTTATTTCTTCCCGTTCTGCAGCCCCTCTGCCACAAGCCACATCAGAGCTGCAAAAAACAGGGTAGAGTCTGGGCAATAAAAAAATTAACCGTTCCTTTGCCTCCGCTGAACAGGTTACCACCTTCCCGCTTCACTAACCAGAACAGGCAGCGAAAAGCAGAAAAGGTGGAGGAGGAAGAAGGAATGGCTAATAAGAATTCAAAGAGCAGAGTGCCTCAACAGCCCCTGAGAAGGAGAGGTTCGACTTTATCATTCAAGTAATTGAGGAAGCGGAGTGCACCGAGTGAGCGAGTGAGCGGAGAGGCTCCTTTTCAGCTCTTTCCTCAGCCCCTGCTCACACGCTGCGGTCAAAGGTCTGCTCTCACTGTGGGCAGGACCCACGTGGCCGCCGGGAAGTTCAGCTGCCAGAGACCCTGAGACCGAGTTTAAAAAATGGTGGATTTTTGACACCACTATCCTGAAAGGGTCTCTTAAAAAAAAAAAATCCCAGCGTGTCACAGACCGGGATATGCATTTCCGGGGCGGAAGGGCTGTGCCCGACTGCCTCCTGTGTTGCTTCCCAAGCGAAGGGCTCCGTGGGCTGTGGTGGCAGTTGGGAGACACCCTTGCCCCACAGTGGACGTGCCAGGACGCCCCGCCCTCCAGCGGGCCCTCTGCCACCTACCTGCATGCCGCAGATGCGGACGCCCAGGCAGGCTGATGTGCTTTGAGCACACTTCCTCATGTGACGGGCCTTCTTCTCCTCGGACACATCGTCCCCGTGCTGCCGGGTCCCCATCTTCAGGTCAAGGATACAGGGGTACTTGTACTGTGACACGACGTTTTCCAGCAACAGAAACCCTGGTCACGCCAAGTTCAGGAAGGCTCCGAGGACATGAAGGCCCCCACCCTGAGTGCCAGTCCTTCTCTCCCTTCTCTCCTTACAGACAAGTCCGGCGTCCCTCTTAAGAATTCAAGGTATTAGCTTTGCAGGCTGCTTTAATAAGTCCATTTACTTAGGGGGAGTTTATGAGCCTGTGAGCTGCTTTTCCTTTTCCTTTTTGCTCTGAGGTTGAAATTTAAATGCGGGCGTGAAATCCCTGGCAGGCCATGCCCAATTTACATTTTATGGCAGAAAATCATAAGGCTAAAACCTCAAGTCACTGAATGGGCCAATACCTTTTGGGAGAAGTGGGTTGATGTTAGCTTTGGAGATGAGTTGCAGGAATATTAATTTCAGCGGAGTAATTATCCTGCAAAAGCTTCTTAGGGATTAGGGTTGCAGATGTGTCTTAGTAAACACTGTGAAACCAGTCACTCGTTTGCAGGAAGGAGCCCGGCGCTGACAAAGGGGCATTGCAAGCCTAAATGTGCTCGCTGAGAACATGGCAGCCTGAGGATGAGGGGGGAGTGACTCCTCTAAGAGTCCACTTAGGGGCACTTCCCTAAGGGGGGAGCCACACCCCCTCACGCCATCAGCTCCACAGGAAGACATCTGCAGGGAGGATTTGGAGGGATAGAAGAGGGGATGGGGTGTGCCGCCCCCACCCGGCGTGGCAGTCATCATTCCTGTCTGCCCCCAGAGACCCCTGGCCCAGCCTGTCCTTGCTTCCCTGGGTGGCAGAGGCAGCGGCCTGACCAGATCCCAGTCTGACTTCCCCATCCGCTCTGATTTTTTTTTGGAGAGATGAGATTTCTTCTAGGTCCTAGGCTTGAGGGCTTGTGCCTCAAAGTCCCCTCACGTGTCAGTCTCTGTCTCTCCACCCACCCCTCCCCTGGCCTCCCACCTCCGTCGGCATGGCTGTTCTTAATCCCCACCCCACCCCACTGGGGGCAGGGAGTGCGGGCAAGGATACGATGCAGCTGGTTCTCCGGGTACTCAGTGCACAGGCGGGTCAGGTGGGCCAGGTGGCACTGCAGACCCCACGGGTTAAAGCTCCTCCTCTCGGCCTGGTTTCCGTTAGCATCTTCCACCAGCGAGGACATGTGGCCGTTGAGGTGGAACTGTGACCTCAGGAGTGACGTGGCTGAGCTGTGGGCGAGGGAAGCGCAAGACAGTCAGGGCACTGGTGCCTGTCCCTGTGACTGGGCTCTCCTGGGCTGGACGCTGAAGTGCACTGTCTCTGGCTACTCTCCAGGAAGCCTGCGGGGCCTCGGAGAGTCCCTCCTGCCCCATTCAGGCCCTGGGCACCAGATCAGGCCACCTTGCCGCCCTGGCAGGGGGTCCCTCTAAACCCCAGAATAATTCATTAGAGTGTGTCACCTCATCAGAGGGCTGTGGTGGTTTCAGTTCACTTGTAAGTGATCTGGATTACTCTCGCACTATTGAGGCAACATAGCACGGGGGCGGCGACCCTGCCTGGAATTAGAAGTCTCGGGGTTTAGGCTGTTTGTGTGCCGTGTTGTTATTTCCTCGAGACCTCAAAATGCCAACAGGGGTGGGAATCAGGGATCCTTGTCCACCCTCTCTCCTGTCCTGTGCACCTTGGCTTCCCCATCTGTGAAACGGAGATAATGTGTACCCGCTTCCTGATGCTGAGCCAAGAGGTTTAATTACATCCGCTGTGCTCCTTGGGGAAGGGAGGTATTTTCATTGTATTAGCTCCCTTTCGTTTCCCCGTAAATGGTTTATAAGTCCCCAGGGGTGCTTTCCATCTGAGAAAGGTCAGCTAACAGTATCAGAGGTTTTGGAGACCTCTCCAGGACCTCGGGTGCCCTGAGCTGCCTGCGTCTCCTAGGTCCCGCAGGGTGGCTGTGTTGATCTCTCTCCTCGTCCCTTCCTGGCCCTTAAGGAAAGGTGATTTCTGACTGCCGTTAGCCACTTGTCCTTCGTGTCAACTGTTCTGGGTCTTTGCATTCCACCCCCTCCCCCCACCAGAGACACTTCATGGTCTCAGTGAAACAGGTATGTAATTAAACAAGCGTGTACTAAATGCCTGCTCTGTGCAGGACTCTGCATGTGCGGCAGCTGCTGAGAGAAAGGCATCGGAGTCCTCCCTCTAAAATGGCATGAACGGAAGTCCTTTCGTTTCTTTGGTCACATTGGTGTTTCTAGATGGAGCCTTCATCTGAATTTCTCACTTTCTTGGCCCCATTGGGGAGCTGCTAGGCTTGGCCCAGGTGGGAGTGGTGCTGATCCCCAGTGGGTTTCTGTCATCCTGCCAAGTGGCCCTCACCTCTCCTTGAGTGAGTGTGCCAGCTGAGTGTGCTGCCACTGGGCGAGGGTGTGGGCGCCACCGCTGCCGCTGGTGGTCTGCTGGAGAGTCTGCCATATTGCCACTGCCGCCGACTCCGTGGAGACCTTGAAGGGCCCCCGGTTCTCCTTCAGTGGGTTCGCTACCAGGCTGAGATGGCCTCGGCTGTCTTTTCGGAGATGCACCGTGATGGTGCCTGCAGAGCACACGGGGGGAGGGAGAGGAGGGGAAAACCAGATGGAATTTACCTGGTGGACGCGTGACAAGGGGTGACATCCTTTTGAATTGTAGTTCTAATGGCACTGATCGACCTCTCCACTTCCCTAACTCTCCTCTCAAGGAAGAGCTATGGGGACTGTTCCAGAATGAGCCCAGGGCCATGGAGCCTGCAAAAAAATAGCCTTGGGCTGATCTGGGCACAGCCTCTGCTTTATTGCATCTCTCTGTCCTTTCATGCTCGCAAAGCCGGTCCTGTACATTTTGTTCTCGCCTTCTGGTTCCTCTGTGCACAGTGGCACCTTCCCAGTGACAATACCGCTCTTCCAGAGGGGCCCAACTTTGGGTCATCAGAGCCGGTCCTCTGCAAAGAGGGCCCCCTCTCCCAGGGTGGCTTTGCGGGAAGTTGGGGCCCATCCCGTGCCTCCCCTTTGCCTCCTTCATCATCCTTGCTCTCCCTTCCTTTAATCTATGTCTGACCAGCTCCTGCCAGGAAGCTCGCCTCAGCCTTCTGGGGGCTCTGCTTCTCTGTTGCCTTCATTTATACCTTGTCCCCGCCCCATCTCTGGCTTTAACACTGATGCTCACCATTTCCTTCAGTTATACACATAGCACATGAATATTATTGACAGAACATGGTTCTTTGATATAAAACAGAGGACTGGTGGGATTTCTCCAGCTATGGTACCTCCTGACCATCGGTGTTTGTAATCAAGGCACGACGGCCTGCTCCAGTCACTGCTTATGAGAGTGAAGAGGGTGAGGAGACCCAGTGAGCAAATGTGCTAATTGGGCTTCCCCTCCACGACGTCGGCCAGGTCAGGTAGTTAGCTCTGGTGTGTATGTCAATGCCTCTGTGTGCACCCCCTTTTGGATTTCTTGCTCAGGGGGCACAGCCCAGGTCTTTCTCCGTGGGGCTCAGTATCAGTGGGTGCTCAGCCTCGCTAGAGTTCTGGTGGAGGTGGAACCCTATTCTCGGTGGTGGCAGGAGACAGCCATGTGAATGGTTTTGTGAGGACTGGCTCTCTGGAGTTCTTAGTTCCCTGTTCTTCTGTAGCTGATGCCATGAGTATTCAGTTTGCTCCTCCTCCCACCAAGCTTCTCTCCGCCTGTCTCCAACCTGCCTTGTGCCTCAGAGGCTGACCCCGTGGGGTGCACCAGTGGCTTCCTTGCCCCCCCCCCCCCCCCCCGTTTCCCATGGGTTTGGCCAGTGGAGGACTGGCACTGGCAGGAGATGGGGCGGGGCGGGAGAGAGGTCGAGGTACTTATCCCAGCGGCGCCCTCCCTGCTGCAGCGTCATCCTGTCCCTCTGTGGCCTTCCTCTTGCTGGGTCAGTGACACCACTCCCTGACTTCGGCCCTTCAGGTCTAGGGATGGTTACAGCCTTGCAGTGGTGCTGGTCCCTGGGTGCCTCGTCACCCCCAGTTGTTCCCTTAATCCTGCATGCCCTTCTACAAGCAGTCCCTCTAAAAATTCTCTTCACTTAAACCCCTTTAAACACACCGCTCATTTTCTGCTGGGACTCTGACTGAGAGAAGGTGGGTTGCATGTGATCATGTCCTCTCAGGTATTCATTTCCTCCCCCGACCACTTGGTCACTTTCTCAGCACAAGTGGTAATTTCTGCTGAACCAGCACTCAAGGCAGCTGACTTCCCTGCTCGCGTCCCTGCCCGGGCTGGTCAGGGCGGACGCTCATTTTCAGGGCTGCTCTATAATTCAGCAAGTCGCTCTTCAGGGCCATCTGCGTCTGGCTCAGCGGTCTCTCTGGGCCAGTCCTGTCATCTCAGATTCCCAGCGCCCTAATTTTGCAGCCTGACAGTGACATGCAGTTTTTTTCCAGTTCCTTTAAAAAAATTCTGCTCTGCCTCAGCATCTCTCAGGCCCCTGAGTGCTGTGAACTAGTGATGATACTACTAGTAATACTGTACCTGAACCTGGCATTTTGTAGTTTACCTGCACACTGGCACGCATCTCTCGGTGGAGCCCGCCTGAGCTGTGCCGCTCGTGAGAACAAGGGCTGATGCAGGTCAGGGCAAGAGCTACCATAGTGATAATCTCTGCCAGGTGCCAGCATTGCGTGCTTTTGCTTTGTTTCCGCTGAGTGACAGTTAGCCTGTAAGGTGCTTGCCTGTGGTCACCGAGACCCAGAGAGCTGGAATAACTTGCCCGAGGTCATACAGTTTGTGAGCAGTGGAGCGCTGAGAAGGCCACACCAGGTGCGGATACGGAAGAAGGAACAAGCTGTACCACGGAGCCAAGGACTTCATCGGGAGACTCCGGTGTCATCATGCTGTGTTTACTTGTGTGTAGACGAGGGTCACTCCTGCTGTGTCCCTATCACATTTGTTTTGGCCATTCTGTTCCGTGGGAACAGACAGAGAAGCCATGAGGCCACCAATGTGTGAGAGGGTCATCAGTACAGAGGGTTGGGAGGGCCGAGAAGCCTGAGGACATGGTGTTTACATTTCCATTCCTGTTTTCTCAGGCAGGAGGGTCTCTATGCATGATCTGGGGAGGAGGACTGACCTAGAAACCAGCACCAGGCCCCAGAGCCACCACTCCACAGTGGAGAAAGGAGAGCACCGGCCTTGGTGCTTGTCCTTGAGGAGCTTGGAGTCTCCTGGCTGCCTGGGGGAGCCCTGGATGGTGTGCCAGCCAAGGGCAGGGCCCTTTGGGGACTTGTAAAATTCAGCTCACCGTCTGGCCTCTCCCATCTGTGGGACTATGGTGCCAAGCCTGCAAGAATACGCTGTCTCAGGGAGCCTCAACCCCGGGAGGCTTCCCTGGAAGGACAAGAAATGTGACCTTCATCCGCTTCCGTAGGCTCCAGCTCTTGTCTGGTCTCATCAGATCTGAGTGTCTAAATAAATGGAGGCGAGCAGAGGTGCAGAGAACCCAAAACCAATAAAATCCAAAAGGCATTTCTATTTCTCATGTTGTCAGAGCTACACAGCCAGACTCCAGGTCTGTGCCTTCTTGCTCCGGCTTCCTGCACGCCTCTGGCTCTGTGTCTCCATCTATCTGCCTTCCCTCCGTCTCCCACATCACTCTGCAGCTCAGCCCAGACCTTCCTTCTGAAGCCTGAGACCCATAGCAGATAGCTGCCTGGCCGTCTCAACATGCCAGCTCTTTACTGAAGCAGTGTGTCAATGGAATCCAGACTGCTCGGGGCCTGGATTGGTTTGTAGTCAAGAATCATTTTGGGCCCGGCCTGGCTTTCCAGCTTGCCTTGTGTGTCCGTGGGAACTAGGCCTCAGAGGGCCATGGGCTCCCGGCACTCTGCCGCCTCTGCCTGGCCAGGGGAGCCCTGCCTGCCTGCTCACCAGCCCTCCCCAAGCACCTCAACCTGCAGCCCTGCCAGCTGGGCAGACAAGAGTGCTTTCGGCCCAACCGCCATGCCCGGAGCATCTCAGCAATTTCGGTTTGGCCAAGCAGCTTCCCCAGCCTCCATGAATATACTGTCATGCATTTATTTTTAAGCTCGTGAGAGCATTTATTTGCCGGTGTCTGTAATATGAATCTGGCTCATCCGTCAACCAGCTGGACCTAGAAGTACGTCCTTGCTCACTCAAAGCTGACAGGTACACTGGGAGGCAGAGGGATGCAGCCCCTAAGATGTCATGGCCAAGGAGCCCAGCAGGAGGTCAAGGCAAGCTCCTGGCATGAGGAGGCTACCTTTGGGAGTGATATCCCTGCCTAACACTCCCTGATGCCACCACAGCACGGGGCAGTGAGAAGGGAGAGGGTGTGCTTCATGGCATTGCAGTGGCCACTAGAGAAACAACCCCTCTCTCTGGGGCCATTCCCATGGGGGAGAAAAAGGGAGACCCCCCTGTGGCAGCCTTGTGGGCCTTCGAGCCTCCCTGATCTAAGGTCACTAGCTGAGCGGATCAGGGCAAGTCACATCCCCTCCTTTGTTGGGCTCGATGAGCCCCTGAGCACTGGCATGTGAGGAGCCCATCTCTTGGGTGACCGTGCTGGTGGAGCGGGCCTGGGTGCCCGAGAGCCCACGCTTGGGAGCCAGACCTCGGAGCTTTGAATCCTGGCTCTGCCTCTCACTGGCTGTGTGGCCTGAGGCAAGTCATGTCACCTCTCTGTACCTCAGTTTCCTCACCTGTGAAACGGGGATAATAATAGTAGCTCCGTCAGAAGGTTGTCGTGAGGATTGAGTTAACACGTGGAAACTACTGAGTGAACACCAAGCTGACACCACTTTTCTTCTCCGGTGAAACAAGAAGCCCGCGCAGCCCGAGGGCCCTTGTAGGGACTGTTTCCCATCTAAAACCGGACCTCAGCAACCTGTTCCAGGCATCTGAGAGTGTGAGGGTCCTGGTTCGGCGCCTTTCTCTTGTGTCTCCCTAGATGTGTGTTTCCTTAGGTGGTGCCTGGCCCGTGGCACCTCGTGGATTGTGTTCTGGCTGTTGAGTGAATCCGTGTTTCTGCATCATTGAAACCTCATGTTTGGGTGTCGCCCCAGTGTGGAAGCTCTGCCTCACCTTCAGCAGGGCTGTGTGGTCTCGCCGGAGGGTGTCATGTGTTTCCCTGACCAAGTCCCCTCCTGACTTGTGTGGAAACAGCATCTCCTAGGGGAAGGCAGAGACTGAAGCATGCTCTATGGCCATTGATACACGTAGCTGTGATGCCTTGGCTGAAATTAATCTATCAAGTCAGCAGGGCCCTAAGGCAGGCAGTACTGGGGATGGGCCCAACTAGAACTGGGAGGCAGGGTGGAGTAGGGGTCTGGACAGTAGACCAGTGCCTGAGGGTGCCTGAGAGTGGTGCCATTGTTCTCCTGCCCAGAGGAATGGGCACGTGTAGACACGTGGGACACAGGCAGAGCATCAGGATGGGGTCCTGCAGACCAACCAGCCTCCTTCACTTTCCTGCCTTGCCTGTGGCCGTCCTGGCAGTCTGTCTCAGCTTCAGAGCTGTGTCCAACAAGCGTGAAGTGCTGTGGGCAGGAGGCCACCCCACGCAAGATCCTGCCACCGCTTTGCTAGGTCGAGTTTAGTTGCAAAAGGACAGACATTCATTCCAGTGGGTGCTCTGACAAGATGGGCAGTGACCCACAACTGATGGGCAACACCGGCCTACGGCCCCAGAGGCCTCAGGGGAGGCCCACACAGGCTGCACACCACCCGTCCGCCCCTGTCTCTTAGCGTATGATGCTCGTGGGTCTTGTCTCAGACTCTCAGAAGGTCTTGGCAGGCTGGGGCTGAAGCAATGCCTAGGGCTCATTGACCCCCTATCAGTCAGTCTCAGTCTGGAACACGCTAAATACACATTCCTGGACCCTGACCCCAGGGGTTCTGGTTCACAGGTCTGGAATGGAGCCTGGGAATCTGCATTGTAACCCACACACCAGCAATTCTGGTAAAGTTGGTCAATCCCAGGTCACACTCTGAGAAACACCCATATAGATAAGCTCCATCCTTCCCAAGTATCTTCATCATTGAAATGCAAGTGAATTTTTGACTGACTTATTTGGAGATTATCATCACTTTTACTACAGATGCTTAGATAATGAGGGCAGAAGCTTGTAGTCACAACATCTAAACACCTTTAAAAGAGATTGTTGGGCACTCATCCCATTGAGGGGCTGGAGGCTGGCAGAGCCCTGTGAACTGCATTTACTGAAGGCTGGGTGTGCACAAAAAGCCTGCCCCATGGATGCTGGCCGGCTGCCAAGAGTGCCCCTGCCTGGAGTCCCACAGACGGCAGCCCTCCCCACCCTGCCTTCACTCCCCAGAACCCACCTTGTGCTCGAATCTAGAACATACACTGCTCTGTACCCAGTTTCCCCAGCTAAACCTCAAAGGCAACCCATGGCCCTGGCTTTGCCACAAGTTGAGGGCAGGAATTCTGGTTTTCTAAACCTGTCAGATCCCAGCTCCTTCATGCCCTGACCCAGGCCTGAGGCTCCTCTCACCCGCCTGGGCCTCCAGAGGTGAAGGAGGCCTCAGCCCGTCCTGTCTTTCCCAGCCCTGGTCACGAGACCCAGCCATGGCACTCCCGAAGCACAGACCGGATACCCTAGCAGAGCAGGGTGGGGCTGGGGTATCATTTTATTCCGTTCTCAATTCCTCGAAGTCTGGTGGCTTGCGCTAATTTGTAGGGTTGCCAAACGGCATTAGACTGCAGGCCCAGAGGCTTGAAGGGTTCAGAGAAACTAGGACAGTGAAGGCCAACCGGGCTGTGGGAGGGGGGCGTGTCTCCGTGGCAACTCTTACACACACCACCCGGCAGGCACGAGGAAACGGCGGGCGCACGCGGCCAGGCCTCCCCCAGTGTGGCAGGCACAGAGTCGTATCTGGACACTCACCTTTGTACTGAGGAGTGAACCGCTTCATGGCCAGAGGCAGGGATTCGTAGAACCTCTGCTCCCGGGAGACGAGGGGCTTGCACACAGTGTGCTCATCATACTTCATCACGCTCAGGTGCCCCCCGACCTGGTGCAGGAAGGGCTCTAGCTGCACGCCCACTCTGGCATCCCCGGCATCCGTGCTGTCCTGCACAACCATGTATCCACAGGAGGAAGGCCTGGGGTAGGGGTATCGGCTCCTGGACAGGAGGCGGGCTGTCAGCGTTCCCCAGCTTTCTCCTTCTTGGCCTTCGCCACCGTCAGGGCACAGCTGTCTCTCTGTGAGCCTGGGAGGGGACCCCTGAGAGCAGAGGAGGAAGGTAGAAATGACGTGAGGGAGACGGTGTGCTGGGGGAAGCAGAAGGACCCACGGTTCCAGCCACGACCCACTGGTAGTTGAACAAGACTGTAAAGAGACATCAATCACTTCCAGAATAATCTGTTGCAAGAAACTGGTAACAGTGATTACCTCCAGGGAGCCAGGATGAGAGGTAGACTTCTGTAAATACTGTTCTGTGCCTTTTGAATTTAAATACTGAAACAATTAAAAAAAAAATCAAATAATACACACAACTGTAGGCTTCCAGAATGCAGAGATTGTCTTGATTCCTGTCATGGTTCCTGCCTGCCTTTGGGAACGTCCGTTCCAGGCCCAAGAATAGAGCAGAGTCCCCGCTGTTGGGGCACTCGGCCTCTTGCATGGATGGGCTTAGGGGGTACAGGAAAGCTTCAGTTTTGTACGGCACAGCTGTGCACATCCGTCTGCATCATGGCCTCACAACATAATTGCTGTGTGACCTTGAGAAGTTACCAAACCTCTCTGGGCCCCACTTTCCCCATCTATAGAAAGAAATAGTAAGGATACCTACCTCATGGACTTAGGACAAAATTGACATAAAGCCCATGAAAAGGTTAGCTGAAGGCCCAGAGTTAACTACTCAATAAATGTGATTTATCATTATTATTTCTAGCATTATTGCTGTGGCGGTCGTATTTTCCCAACAGCTCTGGGTTGTAAGAAAGGGAGCCTTTCTCACTGCCGCTTTGCACGTGAGGGAAGCGAGGTGTGAAATGCCCTACCTGGGCTCTGGTGCGGACCAGGAGCGAGGCAGGAGCAAAGTGGGGACCGCCTGTCTCTGGGCCTCGTCCTCTGTTACCTGCTGTTCCCTTTCCCTCCTGAAGGGTGGGCTTGCTGGAACTCTGGGCTGGAAATGCAGCCCCCAAAGACTTCGTGACTTTGTCTCAGGAGAGTGCCAAGGAGACACTGTGAGGGGAGGCTCTTCTGGCCACATACGTCCTGTCCTGTGTGAGAGGACATTCTCACAGGGGTGCCCATCACCGCCGAGTTATTAATTCTCTTCTCCGCTGGACTCCTGGCCACGGATGCCACCGAGCTAGGCAGGACTGGACATGATTAACATTCTAAATGACCTTCAGTCCAGACCATGGGCACGGCCAGCTGGCTGCATGCACAGAGTACCTATCAATTTGTTCAGGACCCCAGCCCAGAGACACCCCCGCCACCCACCTAGACCTCTGGCACCAGGTGGCAGTGAAAGCCTCAGCCCAGCCCATTTATACGCCCCACAGCCCTACAAGGGCCTCTTTCACGTTGGCTACTGTCTTTCAGGCCACAGAGTGCCCCTTTAGGAAGGGTGAGGCGTTTTGTCTGGTATGTGCCTTTGCTTTGCTGGATGCAGGGTGAAGCTTCTGAGAGCTGCCTGCGTGGCTGGAGCGTGACTGGGGAGGTTAGGGCTGCGGGGCCAGGCGACAGGTGTGTGTGTTGTGGGGGTGGGGGCTGAGGCCCGATGGCAAGGGGCCGAGCTGACACAACAGCCTAGCCCTTAATCCCGTCTGCTCTAAGACGGCACAGACAGAGCCCCATTTGGAGCCTGGTCCACAAGCTGGGAAGGTGGTAGGAGGCATCTAGATGCAGAGGCAGATCACAAATTGGCTCGGGGATCAGTTGGTATATGACAAGATAGCACAATTGTTTGGCAAACCCAATTCTGCTTGTAAATTTGGTGAAGGCAAGAAGGAAGAAAGAAGAGAAAAACCAAAGTGGCCCAGGACCACCAACCAGGCCTGGGCTTGCTGAGCAAGCACTGACAGGTCCAGCTGGTATCCCAGGCAGCCGCGCTGGGCGGCCCACGGCCCTTCTTCCCCACGCTCCTGTCTCCCTAAGGAGCTCTAAGGACATCAGTGTCACTCTGCCGTGGTGGTGTGGGGAGGAAATAACAATAAATGGTGATAAACTCAGAGTGCTTTCTGTGTGCCAGGTCTCTGTTATATAGATCAAACCAGTTAAGCTTCACAACTACCCTATGAGGTAGTGTTAGCAGTCTGTTTCACGGATGGGGAAAATGGGGCACAGAGAGGTTAAGTAACTTGCCTATGTGCACGATGCCGTTAAGGACGGGGCAGGGATTTGAACCCAGACACCTTAGCCCCATAGCGCATTTACCCGCCATGCTGTGGGGATGCTGAGGGCTGCTGTGGATCCACTTTGACAGTCAGGAAACTGAGCCCCAAGGAGGCTGGGACTTGGCCAAAGTCGCCCGCAAGTCACTGGCTGTGCTAGGACGGAACCCAGGTTTTCTTGTCCCCCAGGCCTGGTCTCTCCTTTCCTGACCATCCCTAGCCTTCCTCCTCCAACCTGGTGAAGTAAGTGCTTGTCCTAGTGGTGGGTGGGCTCCGTACCTCTGCAAAAACCATCATGAGGGGTCCAGGGAGGTCTACCTATAAAGCTGGGGCTTGAGGTACTTTCTGGCTAAGGATGTCAACAAGACCCGAGAAGCACTGGCATTCCCAGATGTTCTCAGGAGCCCTGGCTGAACTTTCTCAGAGAGCGCAGAGCGAGCCAGGAAGACCCTGGGTCTCCGAGGCAACCCATGGCACAGCAGTGCAAACTTAGGGTGGGTTGTAGTGATGGGGAGTCTGATGGGTAGTCAGCCTGTACTTTAAAAAAAAATCTAGACTTGGGACACCCGGCTGGCTCAGTTGGTAGAGCATGTGACTCTTGATCTTGGGGTCATGAGTTTGAGCCCCATGTAAGGCATAGAGATTACTTAAAGAAAAAAAAGTTAAAAAAAAATCTAGACTCAACAGATAGGGCAATGGAGATCCTTCCTCTCGAGGGTCTCCTCAGGGTATAGAGGAGGTGATAGCATAGTACAGTATGATCTGGGGTTCTGACACAGGTTGGTGCGAAGGGGCAGAGGGAGGCTGGAGGGCAGTGGCATCCACACCAGAGCACCTGCCTGAGCTGGGCAGGTGGGCTTTGTGCTGCTCAGGGAGGCACGCTGTGGCTTCCCCTTGACACTGATGCCGACCTTCCATTCCCAAGGAAACTCAGGATGTCACTGTCTTTGCGTGCAGCCTCCTGCTCTGTGGGAATGAGCGAGGGAAGACCTCCGTTCTTCCCCATCCTCCCTCAAAAGTCCCGAATAAGTAATTCAAGCTGACAGATCTTTCTCAACCCAGACCTTCCTTTTGCCACATGCAGGCACGTCTGTCATTGGCGTGAGCCTTGGCCTTCGATCAGTGCCTCTGGGCCCTGTTCTGTTTCCTCAGAGCACTGGGCAAGGAGTCCAGAGCCCACATCTGTACCAGGCATTCCCACTAGCTTGCTGAGGCCCCTAGGACGAACCGGTAACGTTCGTCTGAGTCTTGGTTTCCCGCCCACTGCCATAGCCTTGTCACGATGCTCAGATGACAAAATGCACAGCATTCCTTTGTGGAGTCCTCTCCCCAAGCGTCTCCACCACTTAAGGCTTGTCACTGCGTGGGTTGTTCTCGGGACTGACTCAGCTTGGGTGCTGGGAAGGCAGGTGAGGCGCCGCCTGAGACAGGACCTTACACCCCTCTGACACACTTGCTGAGAACGCTGGGCTCTCTCGAGTGCGTCAAAGGGAGACAGGTGTCACTCTCTCCAGCCCACGCCTGCCCCCAGAGGCCCACAGCTGCCCCCCTCACCCAGCATCCTGCCCTTGTGTTCCTTGGGGAGGGAGGAGGAGAGACCGAGGGAGGGAAGAGGGTCAGATGCCCCCAGCCAGAAGAGCTCAGCTTAAAGCCCCCTCCCCCTGGAGTGGTGGACAAATGACCCCAGGTCCCTGTGTCCTCCTCCCCTGTCGCTGGGTTATGTCCTGAATGAAATAACTCTGGGCTCACTCCAGGAGACTCAAGGGCTAAATTCTCTGATGGGCCCCCCATCCAGCTGGTTGTTAAATGCCTGTGTCAGTGTAGCCCCAGGGGTCCTGAGTCAGCCTGCTGTAGGGTTGCAGGACACTCCCTGGGCTGAGGGGGGGGGGGGGTCATGGACAGCAGGGCCTGCAGTTGTATTTGGCTTCCAGAATGGAGACAGATGACAATACATGTGATGCTAGGGACAGTGACAGAGGCCACCATCAAGCTGAGGTGGATGAGTGCCTCATGGCTCATCACTACCAGTTGGCACGTTTTATTTCCTGAGAGTCTGTGTGTGCGTAATCTCTCCCTACATACGAAACCCAAGTTCGTTAAAAATTACAGAAGATAGGCCTCTTTTCAAGCTTGCCACTGCCATTTTAGAGGAAGATGGCAGGCGAAACCACAAATCAAACTTGTACCAGTGCAAACTTGGACTAAATTGGTCCTGAACTATATCTCATGAAAGCCTGTCAGTTCCTTATACCTGGAAACAAGCTGGCTGACTGCGGTCATTGTCAGCGCTGTTCACAAAGAGTCCAGTCTTTCCTGTGGGAATGTGGGATGATTGCACTTCCCTTGCCCTTTGGAGGTAAGTACAGCCACGTGATTTGCCTCCACCAACACAACGGGAACGGGAGTGACATACATCACTTCTGGTGGGAGCGGTAAGCAGTTGCACGCTGGCCCTGGTCATCTCGAAAGCACGGTCACTCTCTGAGTGACTCTGCATGTTGGATACGCAGCCTAATAGAGAAGTACATCTGTGCTCTAGTAGGCCCCTGAGATTTGGGGGTAGTTTGTTATACAGCACAGCCTGGTGCATCCTGACTAATGGACCCACTCACGGCCCAATCCCCAGCATGGAGCCTGGAAATGGAAAGCAACCTCACTTGAATTGGGCCCTCAGATACTTCACTGCACAAATATATCCTATATGATGGTAGCTACTCCTGTGAATCACTGGCTTTATCATCCCCATCTCTGTTTCTGAAGAGAGTCATTTTCAGGTGGAGAAACTGAGGGTCTGAGACGTTAAAGAGCTTCCTCACAGCCCAGAGCTAGTGAGTACTCTAGGTGGGATTCAGCCATAGGGGGCCTGTCAGTTCTAAAGGCCTGAGGGTCAGGGTCCTGTCCGAGGCCCTCTCCACGCTGTGTGCCTTAGTGGCCAGAAATGGGGGCCTTCCAGGAGCTTGCACCCGGCTGGGCAGTGTGCTGCTGGTGGACGGGGTCCGACGGGGTGCTCAGCGGTGTGGATTCGCAGTGCCGAGGGTGAAGGCCCCCTCCTGTGGGCCTCCTGTGGGGCCAGTCTAGACCTTCCCCAAGCCACACCACCATCCAGCATCGTCTTCCGGCCGGAACAGTAATACCCTTGGAGCACGATAACTTCTCAAATGTATATAAACACTTTGGTGATTACCAAAAGACAAATTCGTTTAAAGGCATTACTGAGTTCCTAGTAGTTTTTATCAGCATCCATTTTCTCAATCAACGGATACTAAAAGTATAATGAGTATCGCAGGGAGACTCGTAGGGAACAGATTATGTTGAGATGGAGCCCTGGTTGAAAAGGTTGGGAGGGATACTGCTGTCGGCTGAGGAGGGGTGGCGTCACAGGTCCAGGATGGGGTCTGAGACGGGGAGAGATGCTGGCTGGGCCGGGGGAGGGGGGGAGGTTGAGGAGGGGCTCTGAGTGGTGGTAAGTCTCAGGGAGGGGATGTGCAGGGAGCAATAGGGAAGAGCCAGGACCAGCCAGGAGACCAGAGGAAAGGCTCTGAGTGGCGGTAAGCCCGGCCTGCTCAATGCCCTCCGAACTGCTCTAGTCACTGGACTAGAGAGGGCCTGGCCACACGCACTGGAGGTGCCCATCTGGCTCCTGCTCAGGCCAGGGAGGAGGGGGCTGCTTGAGACCGTGAGGTGTGGAAGCCTTCCAGACCGCATCCCCATAAGTCTGATGGGGGAGCATTCAGGGTAGGAGATAATTATGAAACAGCTTGTGTCAAAAGCAGACCGCAGTATGAGATGTGTCAGGCTGCGGACTCAAAACCAGCATGGTTTATGGGTGCCCTCTCGCCTCTGAAGCTCTGCCGTACATTTCACGGGTCTCTCGGAGCCAGAGGTTTGGTACAAGTACCATTCAATGTCTTTGCGATGCCCAAGGGAGCATTTTTTTAATCTATTAGAGATGAGAGGACCCCGAAAACCGTTTAAAACTGCTTAGGTCGTAATGGGCAGAAGGATTTTGGAGTTTCTCATGTGGCAGAGGGTTGTGTATCATCCGGGGCCATCCAAGCCGGGAAAGCACAAGATTATTTTCTGGGGAAAAAAAAGTCGTGTTTTAAAATCCATTCTAAAAATGACTCAAGGGCTGTAGGATGGTGTGTGCCCCCCCGTCTGCGTGGTCCCCCACCCGATGGGATCAATACCGAACACTGGGGGACTTCACACATCACCTTCCCAGCCGTGGCTGAAGTATGTGGCTTTGCAGAGCTTCTGTTCCCCAGGGAAGGCTTGACACCCAGAACCACAGAGCAATGCTTCATATTCCCCAGTCACACAGACTTATTTCGGGGCTGATTTCATCCTTTGAGAGAAGATTTTTTTTTCTCTCTTTCCTTTTCTCTTAACATTTAAAATCTCCCAATGTTCCTCCAGTTTGAGGACCAAATGCGATTTTAATACAGCGATTATTAGTTTAGAAGCCCTTCAGCCACTGACAAATGTCCTTAGCAGCAGCAGCAGCAATGTTCCGAGCTTGCTGTCAGGGCGGGAGACGCATGGGCCAAAGATGACTCAAGAATCCAAGTGCCCCTGGAAGGCCTGCTCTGGGAGAGGCAGAGGCTGGGAGGCTTCTCCCTCCCCAACTCCTGACACATCTTGACCTCGTGACAGCACCACGGGGCCTCGGCCACCTTGCGCCTGGCTAGTTATGGCTGCACAGCATCTTCCAACTCCCTGCACCCCCTCAGGACCTCACCCCCTTGAAGCTGCATCCAGGATCTTGGATACTGCTCACCACCCAGACCTGCACGTTTCCCAACCTCTGGCCCCCTTTGCCACCTCTCCCCACCTTTCTCTTAAGTACTACGATCAGCAGCCACCTGCCTTACATAAGAGGCCTTTGAGCCAGAGATAGAAGGTTTGTCAGTGGTTAGCATGGCAACTTTGTGGCTGCAGGAAGAAACGGCCTTTTAAGGTCAAAATGCGATAATGGGTGGAGCAAGCGTGTGAGCGTGTGGCCGAATGTGTGAGTGCGCGTGTGTGAGTGTGTGGTCCCCACAGAGTGGGACTGGCCAACTCTGGTGAGCCAGCCTGTTCAGGGAGAACGCAAGCCGGCGTCTCCCCAGCAGAGGGCAGCAGCAGGCATGCCAGAATCGCCCAGAGAGGGAGTCACTGCGGCCCACACTCCACAGCCAGCCAGCCCCAGCCCCCGAGGGGGGACACATCCCGGACCTGGGTTTGCTAGGCCTGACCCCACAGAGCCCAGAATGGTGGCTGAAGGGCCTGCCTTACCCAGGGCCGGTTTCTCAAGAACTCAGAAGTTGGCATCAAGGTCAATGCCCCTCCACATTCCCTCCTCCTCTCACTGCACCCCACTTTTTCTAAGGGGTATCTTGCCGGAGGAGTGGGGGGAGCTTCCCGCCCTTGGTGAGGCATGTTCTGAGAAGTGGCGTGCCCGGCTCCATTCACAGGGTGAGGCCAGGTACAGGGCTTGCCAAAGAGGGACAGGGCACAGGAGCTGGAGGGCACCTTTGAGTTGAGGGGAACTTGGTCCTCGGCCTCTCCGCTCCACCAGTCCCTCCCTGGGGCGGCTGGACCCCACTCCCCCTGCAGCTACAGGTGCCCCGGTCCTGCTCGATGAGGAAGAGTAACCAGCACTCAGTGAGCCCCCGCGTCCCCCATTCCTGGAGCTCCTCCCGGCCTCTCATCTCACTCCCCTGAACAACCCAACGCTCGTGAAGTTGATTGCTGTTCCCTGTGGCTGCTGGTGAACAAGATAGCAACCATACGGCAAGGATTTATTCAGGTGCCCTGCTCCCAGCAGGAGAAAGCAGGGGTGGTGGGGTGGGGAGCCATGGGATGGCTCAGCCTGGCCTGCCGCCCCCAGGATGCCCTGGGACAGAGCACTGGGAGGCTCCCAGGGGCCACAGGCCCTTTGCAGAGGAGGAATTTTTCAGATCTCTGATAAGGAGATCTGAGGGAGTTCTGGGGGAGCACAGCACAGGAGGGGACCGGGAGACCTGGTTCTGCCTCAGATTCCCTGTCCCTTTCTCTCTGGGCCTCAGTTTCCCTTTCTGCACTGAGAGCTCTCTGACCCAGCCATATTCTCACCCTCCTGTGGGACAACTGGCCCTTCAAGTCAGCAAGGTGGGTTGGGGGTGGGGGTGGGGTGGGGAGTGGCGGGGGGTGGTTGGCAGGGCCGCTTTCAGATTAAAAAGGACTTAGAAGACATAGTGACCCCGTATACCTTGATTAGATCCTGGTGTAAACAAAGCAATATGAAACATCTAGGGGGGCATTGGGGAAATTTGAATATGAACTAGATGTGGCCGTTCTTTGGGAGTTGTTAATTTTGTTAATGGGATAATGGCATTGGGGTTGTGTAAGAACTTACTGAAGTACTTTGAGGGGATTGTGGTGATGTCCATAAACAACTTCAAATACCTTGGCCTTAGAGTAGTCGATGAAGCAATTATGGCCAAGGTCAAACAACCGTGTAAATCCTGGTGTAGGATATGCAAGCATTCATGATATCATGTCCTCAACTTTTTCCTGTAGGCTTAAAGTTTTTCATAGTAAAAAAGGTTTAGACACAAATTGGTGGCTTTTAAAAACTGGAGAAGCCTGGGTCCTGCCCCATGGGATCAGAATCTTTGGAGAAGGAACCTAGCGTGGATGTTTTTAGGTCCCCAGAGATCCTGAGGACTGTGACAGGCCCAGACAGGTTCAGGTCTCAGGTTTACTGGAGGGCCACGAGGACCCAGGGCAGGGGGGCCCCTGGTGGTGCCAGTGGTCTACCGACACTCGACGGGGGCACCCCGTACCCAGGCCATGGGCTACTGCCCACAGGCCCTGACATCATCCTAGCCTCGCACACCGCCCCCACCCTGCGGAAGGGTGGGGCTGCTGGGACAGGACACACCGTTCTGGGAGCCCAGGGGGCATTGCCAACTTCTCCTGGGACAGCTGCCGCTGTTAAGGGTTAAACGGCGGGAATCATTGGCTCCAACCCCTGTACCTGCCACACAGCTTCCTCTACAGTCCCAGCGCACCAGAACCCTCCCAGCCTTCGTGCAGGAGCTAAGGTTAGAGACTTCTGGACACCCTAGGAAGGGTTGGAATTACTCTAGGGGAAGGGCACAGAGATGGGAGAAGAGCAAACGACAGAATTTCCATGTCCCTGAGCCGACCCAGCACCCCCTCCATATACACAGGTACGCACAGATGTACAGACACACACAGACAGACTGGCACCTCCACTGGGTGGAGCCTTGTCGGGATGTAGGGGGCTGCCCTGTCCTGCACGGACCCTCAGGCGCCGTCAACCAGGCCCTCCCTGCCCTATCCCCTGGGGCAGCACTCACCAGGGCCTCCTTCCTGGAAGGGCAGCAGGGAGTGTCTGGAAGGGAAGATCCAGTGGAAAATAGTCTCTTTTTTCAGTGCCTGTCTGACTGCAGGCCCTGGGCAAAGAAAAGGCCCTTCCCAGTGTCCAGCACAGAGAACTCACTGTCCACTCTAGTGCTGGTGGAGAGGTCTGCCTAGACTCAGGTCTGCCCAGCGGCCCTGGGGAACGGAGGTCACCTGACCCTCGGGAAGGGCTGGCGGGGGCTGGCATGCCCAGCTGTCAGCTGGTGTATGGCTGCTCTGAGCAGGGCCTGAGGGCCTAGGAGGGAGGGGGGATGAAGAGGAGGAAGAAGAGGAGAGGTCTGAGAGAGAAGTGTTTTGCTCCGCTGCCTGGATGGCAGGCCCTGTGCATCAAGGGCCAATTGCGTAAGGACCCTGGCTGTTTTTTTACTCCTGGAGGTAAGGCTAGGCTAGGGGATCGTGTTCTCCCTTCCCTTCTTCTCTGTTCCCCCAGCCTGTTCCCCACTGCCAGTTTGTCCCATGCTGTGGCCTCCAGTGAGAGGGAAAGTCATGTAGGAAGACAGTCAGCTCATCAACACTCAATCAACTTGAAGACAGTTGAGTAGTTTTGGAGGCCCTTCTGTTCCGGATGCTCCGCTAGGCTGACCCAGGAACCTGCCAGACCATGACTCTTGACAGGGGATTACAGTGGGGGTGGAGGAAGGGGTGTTCAGCAGGTTGAAGGGCAATCCCAATGCATTTGGTGGGAGAACATGGAGCTTAGGGGGGGCCCCTCACCCAGCCTTGGGGGGAGCAAGGAAGGCATCCTGGAGGAAGTAGCCATCAGAGACCCGAAGGACAAATGGGGTCATCCAGGTTGGGGTGGGGAGAGGGTGGTGGGAAGAGCACTCTAGCTAAGGGAGAGCATGTGCAAAGGCCCAGAGGCATCAGGGAAGAGGGTAGTCAGGGAGGTGGAGGCACTCAGAGCACTGGAGCATGAGAGAGGTGGGGAGTGATGACAGGTGAGTCTGCAGTGAGGGAGGTGGGTCTCACAGGCCTCTAATCTGAGCTTCTCAGGAGAAACAGAAGGGCTTTGTATCAGAAAGGGCCAGGCTCAGGTTTGTGTTTTGAGCACATCCATTCTTATTTGAGGAGGAGTGGATCAAAGATGGGCAGACAGGTTATGAGGCTGCCAGATACTGCCTTCCGGGTGAGTCCAGCGTGGTGGGGAGAAGAGGCAGTGGAGTGGAAGGGAATGGTAAGTTCGTGAGATGTTGAGGCAGGTTTGACAAGGTCTGGTGACATGTGGATGGGGAGAGATGGGGTGTGGGTAAAGGACAGGGGCTCGTTAAGCGTCAGGCCTCATGTCTGAGTGACTCTGGACCAAGTATTAGAAAGATCTGAAGTCTGCCCTTCAGGCGACTCATACCCCGGACTTCTGGCTGCCGTTGTCTGGGGCACTGGGTGCCCCACTGGCCCAGGACCTTAGGCTGGCCCTGCCCAGGCTTCTCCAAGTGTGGGCACTCAGCCCCTGAGGCTCAGCCACAGCCGTGGGCTCGGCCTCCTCCAGCCGGGGGCTCTGCCCAGACCCCTCAGGCCCAGCTTGCCCCTTGGTCTGGTCCAGCCTCTCTCTGACTCCAGGCAACATCCCCCAGGTCCTTGCTTCCCTCCGGGCACCCTCACCTATCTCCTGGTTCTAACAGGGTTCTCCCAGATTTGTTGCTGCAGCGCTAAGCCACGATGACTTTTCAATCTCCTCAATCACTGCTCACGCATGGAGCGGGTGAGCCACAGGCTTTGATAAGGTGCCAAAATGGGAGAGGAGGCGGGACTAGAATGCTGGTCTCCTGGCCCCTGTCCCAGAGGACCCTCTGTCACAATTCCTGCGGTGTGCCGTGTGCCCATCCTGGGGCCTGGCATGCAGGAGCTGCTGGACAGATGGGTTAGCAGCACAGGACAGAGTGTCAGGGGAAGGCCATAGCAAGCCTGGGGGCTGCCCTCTGCTGCCCTTCCTGCGGCCAACCTCCTTTCCTATCCCCGTCCTGAGTCCTCCCCCATACCCAGACAGGGCAGCGCCCTGGAGGCATGACAGGGATTCCTGGGCACGCTGAGGCTGGGTTTAATGGGGTGTGGATCCCATGCCCCTCCTTGCTCCCCAGGGCAGCAGATCACATTTCACCAGGGAAGGCAGATGGTCAGGCTGCCCTGCGAGCCTCCTGTGCGCTCAGTCCCTCACGCTGCCCAGTTATGTGCTGGGCTCCGGTTACCTGGCCCTGGGAAAGAGGGTATGACCTCCTTTCCCCCCAGCTCTCCCGCACCTCCCCATTCCCATCTACTGGACTCAAATCCCTGTTCTGGGAACCCTAGAATCAACACAAGGCTGAGCCCGTAGGCCCTTGGGGGTAGAGGAGAAGGGACCTCCCACCTGAGCCATTGGGCCAGTGAGTAGCCAAACCCAGGGCCTTGGGTCTGACTGCGTCCCAGTACTTGCTTTCTTGTTTTGTTCTGTTGTTGTTGTTGTTGTTGTTGTGAAGAGCAAAGTTCCATACCAACTTCCTTTCCATGTGTTTCTTTCACATCATTCTTGAGCCCCTACTATGTAATCTGAGACACATGGCAGTAAACAAAATGCACAGGGCCCTATGGTCACAGAGCCGGTGATCTGGGGCTTTCTGTTATGCAATCAAATGAGCCACTCTGTTTCCGTTTATGACTACGGCCAAATTCTCTTCATGCTCATTTTTCTGAAGCTCAGCTTCGCCTGCAAGATGCTTGCAGCTAAGCCTCCTTCTACAGCCATGTCTGGGACCACCTCTGCCCCCACGACAACTCCCCACCCACCCTCTGGGCCTGATCCTGCCTCTCCTTTAGGAAATCAGCCCTGACCCACAGGGCCCCTCTGTGGACACAGCACTCCAGGTCAGCTCTTGGTTGCCACCATTTGGAGGCAGAAAATGCCCGGGGCTCATAAGCACACAGCCACCCTGCTGGCTCTAGGCCACAGGGTGCTCTCCCTTCACCCCCCATACCCGACTGACGTTTTAGGACCTCCTCCTTCATTGCTGCATTCCCTGGCAGTTTATCCATCATCACATCCTGTAAAATTTCAAGTCCCAAACTGGACTCCTTTTCTGTGTCTCCACAGCCACCACCCTGGCCCGCTGCCCTGCCATCTCCCATGGTGACTTTGGTGGTTCCTCACGGTACCCTCCTTTCTCATTGCACCCCTGCTCCTACAATCTATTCTCCCCAGAGTGATGCTTTGAGACAGTCCAGGTCCTGTCACTTCAGTGACTCCCTGTCCTTAGAATAAAGTCCAAAGCCCTGCCCCTACCCCTGGGGGACACAGCCCTGTCCACCTCCCCAGCCCCATCTCGCGGGGTGCACCCTCGCCTTCTGTGGTCTAGCCACACCTTGTGCGGGGCCTTGGTACCTGCTGTCCCTTCTGCCTAGGATGCCCTTTCTTCACCTCTCTGCCTGGCTAACTCCTCTTCCCCCTTCAAACGCTAGCTCAAGTGTCACCTCCTCCAAGCAGCCCTCCCTGACCCCTCTGACATGGTCTGCTACCCAAGACCTTCCTTTCGAAGCACTCGTCCCAGATACAGTTGCACTCTTACTTATGTGATTATTTGCTCCCCGCATGTTTCCCTTCCATGAGGGCAGTGATGGGGATCGTGTTGCTTCACACTGTGTCCCCAGCATATAGCACAGTGCCAGCTTCCTAGTACCCGTTTGGTGAATGAATGAATGAATGAATGAATGAACTCGTTCTGGGTCTACGACTTCCCTCTCAAGCCTCCCGACGCCCTGGCTTTCACAACTGTGGGTGTGTGGGCTCATGAGCCACCACAGCTGGTATCAGGGGTGCCTTTCCTCTTCCTGGCCTTGGGCATGGAGGCCCTGCCTGCTCTCCATGGCCCAGTCACCCTCCCCCTCTCCCTCTACTGCCCCCATGACCCAGGTTTCCCGCTCTAGAGCCAACATGTTCCAGGACATATCATCACCCCCTTCTCATGGCATCAACATCGTGGCTGCTGCGGTTGTTGCTGACCCGCCCGGGTTCCAGCAAGAGCCCCTACTCCCCTGCGCCGGGCCCATCTTGCCACACCCCAGGTTGGCATACCGCCCTCTCCTTCCTTCTCCTCTTCCGCTCCTTGGCCCCTCCCCAACCCTCCCCCACTTCCGCTCTGTGAGGAGACCCATTTTCCAGGACCGGATGTTGAGGCTCAGAGAGGGAAGGCATCTCAGTTTTGTGATTCTCTCAACAAACTCTTTTCTTCCTCCTCCTTTTCCTGCCTGTTGGTTGTTTCCTACGCTGTCCTGGCTTTTTCTGTCTCTGGTTTTTCTTTTTTCTCTCACATTCTCTCATCACCTTTTCTGTTTCTACTGGTACTTCTTGTTCTCACTGTGCTGTGTTCAGGCCATGTGTGGGTGTGTGAGCGCCTTGATATGGCAGAGCGCATTGGGCTGAACAAGTATGTCCTCATTAGTGGGCCTTTGGCAATGGGTGCTCTGGGGCGGACAGGGGCACGGGATTCTTCCCAGAGACTTGGGCACTGAGGGACCTGTCACAGGTGCCTCGAAGGGAATCCCGGAACAAGGTCTCAGGGATGGAGCGCCTTGGCTTCCTTCACAATGGACACATTGCTCTCCCCTGCCCCCCAGTCGTCCAGAGCCTCCCTGGATGGCAGCGACCTGGGCCCTCTGGGGGTCAGCTGCCTCCTATCAGCTGCCGCCCCGTTCCCTGGAAAGCTCAGGATGGAGCACACACAGTAAGGCCCCTGTCCAGCCCCTTGCAGTTGGAGGAGGGCTCACGGCTGGTGGCTGGCCGCTCGCAGAGGATCGAGTGCGACCCGGCCCGACCCGGCGCTCAGCTCCTGGCCCCACCTGGCAACTTCTAGCCTGGGCATTGGGACCCCGTCCCAGAGCCTGCCTGGGCTTGTGTTGGGCTCCCAAATGGCTGATGAGCTAAGACCCCTCAGAGAGGAGGGACCAGGCCATGGCAGCACTTCCCCCTTACTGACCTCCACCTGCCTCCTGGAAGCCTGGAATCTGAGGAGATGGACACGGTGGGGCAGGCGTGACACCTTCTGTAAGTCAGATGGACTCCTGGACTAGGAAGCTGCGGGGTGTCATCAACCAGGACTGGGAGTGGCATCAGGAACACCCAAGATGCCAGCCAGGTGCTGGGGCGGGGGTCAGAGCGCTGGCTCAGGGCAGTGGGGGGTGCTGAGGGAGCCACCAGAACCACCTGCAGGGACAGCAAACATTCAGGTATATGGTGGCTCCCTGTTCTACACACACACACACACACACTCTCTCTCTCTCTCTCTCTCTCTCTCTCTCTCTCTCTCTCTACCTCATTTGATTCTCACAGCAGCCCTGTGAGAGAGGGGCCTTATTACTCTTGTTTCACAGCTGAGAAACAGAGACTCAGAAAGGCCTCATGTCACACAGCTATTAAGTGGCAGAGCTGGGATTTGAACTCAGGGCCCCCATTCCTAACGACTCTGACTCACCAGACAGCCCCACAGACACACACCGATGCAAGGCCACATCCCCACGCCAAGGGGGGAAAGCACAGGGTGATCCCTCCACTTTCCCCGTCAAGCCCACGGGCCAGGTATGGGCTGGGGAGGTGACAAGGAGGAGGTGTTGCTGGGAACCCGGCTTGGGGCTGGCTCTCCCCACAGCGCGGCGTTACTGGCCGCGTTCCCCAGCTCACATCTGGCCAAGGCTCAGAGAGGACGCCTTCCCAAGACAGCTCTCGGGAGAAGGAGCTGACGTGTGGCACGGAGAACCCAGTGCTGTCAGTACTGCGGTGCGTGTCTCCTCTGCTCCTAAACGACTGTAGTCGCAGGCGAGCTGAGCAGGCCTCCCTGGGGGCGGGCATCAAAGGCCATAAGAGGAAGGACCCTGACCGGCGTGTGAGTGCCCACAGAACTTTGCCACCATTGCTAGGCTCAAGAACCGTCCTCCTCCAGACAACAGGCAGCCTGCCACCTGCTTCCGGAACGTGCCCGGGCCCCTCCCCAGAACATTCCTGGAGGATGAGCTCGCCGCACCCCCCCCCCCACCCCAGCCCCCAGCCCATTCCGGCTTTGTTGGTTCCACTGGGCTGGTTAGAGCCGTGCTTCACAGAAAGAAGTGGAATCCCAGAGCATCTGTGCTGGAGGGTCCCCCGGAGGCCACCTGTTACAATCTTCTCATTTTACAGAAGGTGAGAGACAAAGAGAAGCTACAGCAGAAAGGTGCCCAGAGTCACACGCCACACTTGAACCCAAGTCCGGAGACGGCTAGTTCTTCTTGCCGAACGGGCAGAGAGCAGGCAAAGACTGTGGACTGTGGGTGTGGACACACCTGGGTTTGAGTCCCAGCCCAGCCTTTTCCTGGTGATGGGACCTTGGACAAGCATCTCAACCTTACTGAACCTCCGTTTCCCCATCTGCAAAGCCGGGATAATTTTCTTAGGGTTATTGTAGTGTTTAAATGAGATAATGCAAGTAAAAACCGATTAGCACTGTGTGTGACACAAGGCCTCCAAGATATTGGCTACTGTTACGATTATAAATGGTTAGACCTTGTGCAGATGGGACTCAGGGAGGGGAACCACAGTGACTACACTTGCCAACCCTGAAGTGAGATTCGTACCCTGACATGGTTATGGGCACAGCGGCCCAGAATATTTGATCCTGGGATAGTCTCCCATGTGCAGAACCTGTAGGTACCACACAAGCGCCTAGGATACTGTGGGAGTGGGGTGCCTGGGTGGCTCAGTGTTAAGTGTCCGGCTTCGGCTCGGGTCACGATCACACAGTTCGTGGGTTCGAGCCCCACATCGGACTCTGTGCTGACAGCTCAGAGCCTGGAGCCTGTTTCAGATTCTGTGTCTCCCTCTTTCTCTGCCCCTTCCCTGTTCACGCTCTCTCTTTCAAAAATAAGAAAACATTAAAAAAAACCAAAAAGGATGTTGTGGGAGTGTAAGGAGGGAGAGGTCATTATGCTTGCCGTGGGGGCAGACTTCAGGCCTTCCAGGGGCGACGGAATCCAAGCTGGACCGTAAAGGGTGGAGAAGCGAACGCAGGGAAGAGAAGTGAATGCAGGGAACAGCAAGGGGAAAAGCACCCACAAAGGCATGGCGGCTAGAAGAGCAGGGCACGTGTGGAAGCCTGGAGTGGAGGGGCCTGGAGAGGAGGTGGGGGTGCAGGCAGGTAGAGAGGACACCTTGTCTCACCTTTGATCGTGCCCACATTTTGACTGTGAAGCCAGGACCACAGCTTCCTACAAGGGTAATACTTCACAACTCACATAGAATTTTCTGTCATTTCACAGATGACAGAGGCCTAGAACGAGAGGCCTGCAGGAGGAAGCGGCCCCCAGAGATACACGGGTGGGCATGTATTGCCAGGAGGGGCCCAGATCTGCCAGCTCTCAGGCTAGGGATTGACTTTCGGATGTGGGCCATGGGAGCCGGGGAGGATTGACTTGGGGGACAGGGACGCCCGCGGCGATGGTCCTGGGCTCGCAGACAAGTCCGGCCTGGGCCAGTGAGTGATGTGCAGGGATGACAGCCTGGGGGGTTGGCTGATGTGGGTTATTTATGGCTGTTTCTCTGTGAGTCCTTCAGGGCCAAGAAGGTAATTGAATAAGTGAGCGTGAGCAAACTCGAGCGATCATTTAATTGTGACAGAAAATGAAGTTGGTTGCAGCTGGGGGCCGCCAGCCCATCACTGCCGGCCCTGGTTTCTGCTGAGTCGGGCAAGCAGGGCTGGAGTGGCCATCCGTCCTTGGTCTGTCCCCACCCTGTCCCCTGGCAGCCATCCCTACGCAGGCAGGGCCTGGGGGTGTTGGTGGTCAGGGAGTTTGTTCTCTGCAGGCTGCTTCCCCCTTCCCCCTCCCCTGCCCCAGGAGAAGGCTACAGACAACGAGGGGAGGGGCTGGGAGGACCTTGGAGCCCCAGGGGGTACGGGGAGGGGGGAGGCTTGTGTGGCCTAGGGGTGAGAGTAGGGGCTCAAATCATGATGTTTGGAATAGCAACATCAGCAGATACAAATGAAGCCCTTGTTATGTGCCAGGCACTGTTGTAGACAGACCCTAATTCTCTCAATTTAGTTAACCCTCCAGTCACCCAGAGTAATGGAGTAACAGAAGTGCCATTATTATTTCCATTTCATGGATGAGAGGACTGAGGCACTGGCTCCCAACTCAATGTACTTCTCCTTGAGAAGCCCCTGGGAGGCACTGAGATTCTGGGGTACAGCAGTGAGCCAGGTGAGGTGCAGTGAGGACCTGGCCATATGGATCCCACAAGGCCCTGCAAACTTCCCCTCTCACCTCTGGTCTTACTTTGGCCCAGCTGGCCACCTGGTGCCTGCCCTTCTAGGAAAGACCAGGTTGGAGGCTCGGACCCCAGGTTCTGGGGCTGGAGAAGTCCCTTGCAGCCCTGGACCAGCTTCGCCCCCAAAGCCCTGGCCCTCTGACCTTGCCTCCTCTGGCACTCTTTCCAGCCCTTCTGAAGAAGCAGATAAAATTAGGCCTGCTATGTGAGAAGCCAGTTCACCTTCCCAGGCTGGGGTAACACGGTGGCCCTAGGGCTCTGCTGGGAAGGGCAGCCCCAAGCTGACTGGAGGGTCCAGAGCAGGGGTGGGCTTGGGTCTAGACCCAAACTGCAGATGACCTCAGTCAAGTCCCTGGCCTGGGCTGCCTGCATTTTGTCTAACACCCCTAACCACGGCTCTGAGCCTCAGTTTCCTTACCTGTTAGGCAAGATGTGAATGCTCCTTGCCTCTCTCACTAGGTGCCCCTGTTGTGAAGAACTGGAGAAACATCAAGAGGGGTTCCTCTTTTGTTCGTTCGTTCATTCATTCATTCATTCATTCATGGGACACCTGCTATGTACCAACCATGAAACACCATTTGATTTTAAAAATGATGCCCGTGTGTTATTTTTATAAAAATTAAACTTAGGGGCACCTGGGTACCTCAGTTGGTTAAGGGTCCGACTTAATTTCGGCTCAGGTCATGATCTCTCTCTCTCTCTCTCTGCCCCTCCCCCACTTACGCACGCACGTGTGCACTAGCTCTCTCTCAAAATAAATAAATTTTAAAAAAGAATTAAACTTACTTTCAAAGGAGAGGATATTTTCCCACAATTAAAAAAGAAGAAAGAAGGGAAGGAAGAGGCACCAGGTATATTTGGCCCAATGTGCCAAAGTGGCCCCCTCCCCTTGCCCTGCTGAAGCCTATAAAGAAATAACTGGTGCAGGAGGGTTCGTCCAGGTGGAACGGGCTGAACACTCAGGGAGGGCGGGAGGGATGCCTTAGGAGCTCTGAGGCACCTGTTAATGTGAAAAATTCACCCTCGATAATGGGTTGATCTAATGGGTTAATCTCTCCGCCTCTCAGATGTCAGCACCTTCTTGCAAAACCTCCATAAATACTCACTGGCTGCAAGCTTTGACCCTAAACCAGAAAGCAACTGCTTGGCGGGATGTAGCTCAAGGCAACCGCCCCGGGGGGGGGGGGGTGTTGGGAGGGACAGCAGAGACCCCACCCTCCCCTCCCCAACAGGTGTTCTGGGCCCAGAGTTTTCCTGGACCTGGAGGGTAGGTGTGGTGATGGGGGGTGGGGGGCATGATTGCCCATGTGCACAGGTACACATGTTTACACGCTCGTGGGGGCGTGTGCCTATGTGAAAGGTGTCTTTGGTTGGAGGGGTATGAGTCTCTTCTGTCCAGTCTCACTCCCTGGACACGGGAACAGCACCGGGACACTCAGCTTCCTTCCCCTGTAGGTGTCTTTAGAGCTGGCCCTGGGCCAAAGCTCTGTAGCTTTGTAGTAAAGTAAATCCTGGGAAACCCACCCCCACTGCTGCTCTCCGTTGGCCTCCTCACGGATGCTAGGCATTCTCTCTTTCCTTTGACAAACCTACTTGTAGGTGAGGCTCTGATAGGTTTGCATTTTTAAAAAGGACAAAGTGTTAAGCTAAAGGAATGAATCTTTAATGGTGGAATTTCAGACCTTTTTCTCTTAGGAGAGGTTTTATTTATTTTGGCTTTGGCTTGGTTTTGTCAGGGAAGCTTCCCTGTGTCCCTGGAGCCTCCCTGAAGCCCCAGGCTCCCCCCTGTCCTGCTCTGTCCTGGTACACCCTCCCCAGAGGGAGGTGGGGGGCACTCTGGGAGCCAGGAGGGACCTGCACCTCCTCCGTGGATCTGGGGCTGGGCAGAGGACACCAGCCACATCCGAGTGTCGTGACCACTGTTATGCAACGTCAGCTCTTACCTGGACCTAGCTCCCCTTGCCTCAGTGGAGACTGGAGCCGCTTTCCCTGAGTGGGAGGCCTCAGTGGGCAGGTGAAGGAATGAACCCCTCACCCTCCCTCAGCCCCAGGTGGGTGCCCCCAACAGCCAACTGGGGGCTTCACGCACCAGGACAGGCTGCAGGGGACATATTAGGCTCTCCCCTTCCTGCCCACTCCTTGCCCCACTCTGCTGCCTTTCTCCCAGAGCAGCCCAATCACAGGCCCCACTCTTTGGTCCTGGAGGGGGAAGAGGGAGAAGCACCATCTTTAGGGATCTCTGGTTGTACCAGCTGGGATAGGGTCTGGGGACATGGCTGAGTCCCTGGCCCTCCCCAGCCCGTCTACTCATCCTCAGTCTCCTAGCCCTGGGAGGCCCCCGGTGGAGCTGAGGGAGGGCTCAGCACTGGGGGTGGGGTGTGATAGGCACTGTCAGCCCCACTGTGGAAAAGAGAAGGGAAGAAGGCCTCAGCCCTCAGACAGAGTACTAAGGAGGCTTGGGTAGAGATGGCTTGGCGAGCAGGCCCCAGCTCTGGTCACCCGAATGACCCTTCTGAAGGCCTGTACCTCGAGCTTCAGATCCTGGGCTGCCAGCACCCTGTTCTGGCCTCTCCAGTCTGCCCAGAGTCCCCTCAGGTGCATTGTGCCTTTGGCCTCAGGGATCCTCATTGGAAGCCTCAGAGTTCTCCTTTCCCATCACCCCTGCCCAGCCTGCTGGGTGTCAGGACTCTGACCTGACTTTGCAGGACACGCCACAGCCTGGGCGAGATCCTGTGGATCCTGTCTGCCTGGAAACAAGGCAGCCTGATCCAGTTTTCACTGCTGTCCCCAGAGCTGGGCCCGGGGGGGTGGGGGGGGGCAGGGGTTGGCTCTGACCACCCCTCCCTTCCATCCTGCTGTATTGCTGACCCCTGCCGGCCATCTTCACACACACCCATCCCTGCACAGGCATCCCTCCCCAGAACACCAGTGCTTGAATACTTCCAGGGACGGGGGGCTCACCACCTCATGCAGTAGCCTGTTCTAGGCAGAGATGCTCTGCTTCTTAGGAAAGTTCTTTGTAGTAGCTGAAGTCTGAATACTGGTGACTGTTTATAGTCACACCCTCTAGAGTCACACATTTTATTTAAAATAAAAAAATTTTTTTAACGTTTGTTTATTATTGAGAGATAGACACAGAGCATGAGCAGGGGCGGGGTAGTGAGAGGGGAGACACAGAATCCAAAGCAGGCTCCAGGCTCTGAGCTGTCAACACAGAGCCCGACGTGGCACTTGAACTCACGAACTGTGAGATCATGACCTGAGCCAAGGTTGGTCGCCTAACCAACTGAGCCACCCAGGCACCCCTAGAGTCACACATTAAAAAAAAAAAGTCCATTTATTTATTTTTGAGGGAGAGAGCGAGCACATATACAAGCAGGGGAGGGGCAGAGAGAGAGAGAGAGAGAGAGAGAGAGAATCCCAAGCAGGCTCTGCACTGTCAGCGAGGAGCACAACGTGGGGCTCAAGTCCATGAACTCGGAGATCATGACCTGAGCCCAAATCAAGAGTTGAATGCTTAACCGACGGAGCCACCAGGGGCCCCTAGAGTCACACATTTTCATCATTATCATCACCATGTACTGTCTATGTACTAGGTGCCGTATAACATGTCATTTAATCCTTTCAACGCCTGTGAGGTTGGTACCTGGGTCATCCCCGTTATACAGATGGGAAGCCCGGGCTCCAAGGAAGTGTGTCGCCTAAGTACTCACAGAACCTGGGTTTCAAAGCCAGAGTCCATGCCCTTGCCAGCTAGGGATATCCCCATCTCATCCCTGCGTTCTGCTTGGCTCCCCCCTCCAGCTTGTTCTTCCCTTTCCCCGAAGCCCTGCTGCCCCACATAAGCTTACACCTTCTCCCCAGAACCTGCAGTGGATTCACTCCTCCTCCAGGAAGTCCTCCTGGACAGCTAAGGGGTAAGGAAAGAGCCTTCTCCCCCAGGTATCTTCTCACAAAGAGAGGAGAGGAGGGGAGGAGATAGGGGGCCCGTGTCTGCAATATGGGTGAGTCTGTGGTGACACAGTGGGGGGGGGGGGGGTCTATTCCTACTGCTCCTCTTCCCTCCAGACCAGATTTTGCTCAAGGACCTGATGCCCCTCCTTGGTGGCTGGCAGGACCCCAGTAGTCAGCACTTGGGAGGCCAGTCCAGGCCTGGTCTCTTACTGACCCTTGGCAGGATGGCAGGGCCTGTGGCAGTGGGGGTGGCATCCTTCTGCAGGCCCGTGGCCCCGCCCTGCCTGGCCCACCAGGTTCTGGTGGGGTGTCAGCGGTGCTTGAGGGCAGGGGTGGGGGTGCAGACTTCATTACCCCTCAAAGGACAAGGAGCAGAGAGGGGACACGGAGAAGCTTCCTGGGCTCTGGCCAGCCCTGCACGGTGAGAAGTTGCATGGCGGGGGACACAGGACACTCTGATTACCTGGGGTCTGGAGTCTTTCCCTTCCTTTGATGACCTCTGGCCACCTTCTGTGGCCACAGTGCCCTCATTCGTACTCAGACACCCTCATCCCTGGCTGCCACCTTAAGCTCCTTGTCTTACTATTGAAACCCCAGGGAGCAGCATTTAGAAGGATTCCCATGGATGAAAAACTCGGTCAAGCTTTAACGAAAAGCATCTCAGTGTAGGGCAAGACTTTCAAACTCATCTAGTCCCATCCATCCATTCCGTGCCAGCATCTCTGCTGAGTGCCTGTTCAGTTTTTCTGCTTACATACCTCCAGTAACATGAGACTCATTACCTTTCGAGGCAGCCCAAGACTCAAAATAGTGAGGACCTTCTTTCTCCTACAGAGCTACGGTTTGTCTCCCTGAGGCTTATACTCACAAGGCCTCAGAACCCCCCACACCCTTATGATGTTTGCAGCAAGTGACCATCTTATTGTTGAATCTTGTCCCCAGCCAAAGTCAAGAGAATAGGCCAGTAAGAGACCCCTCTGAGAAACTGGGAGGTACCTATCAAGGGGAGAGGCATCTCATTCCCAAGCCTCAGCCAAGCTGCTGAAACTCCCAGCCCAGTCCTGGCAGCTTTGAGTGGGGAGTGGAGAAGGTTCTGGGCAGAACCCACATGTGTCCCCCGCAAATGTCTCAGAGGCCCAGGCCTGACTCTTGGTGGCACATGTTTGAAAGGTGAGGCTGCCCTAACGGTTCCCTGGCCCGAGGAGGAAAGGAGAGATGGATTACAGGTGGGTGGCATGGAGGGAGGTCGGCCTTTGCTGCCCAACAGGACAGCCTGACCACCCCGGACTTCAGATTCAGGTGCCCTGGCTCCCCAGTCCCCGCTACCCTCCTCAACCTAGATGCTATACCTTTACTGATGCAGCCTCAGACCAACCCCACATTGCTGCCTGTAGAACCGACCATCATCCCTAGACCCCCAAGCCCACCCTGGAGCTCAGCCCCCGACCCCCTCCCCAACCCCGGGTCTGTGCAGTCAGGTCTGTGGTCCTGCGAGCAGTGTAATTTCACCTCTGCCTGTGAGCCACTGTTCCTTCCCCGTTCCTCTGTGCATGGAGGCAGGGCACAAACAGATAAATAAAACGAAATAAACACGTTCGTCCCTGTTAAGTTTCATCTCGTTAGATCCACCCCATCGCTCTGGCCTGTCAACTTCTCTTTAGATCCCAGCTCTGTCATCTGGTGTATTTGCCATCATCCCCCCCAGCTGTGTGGCATCTGCAAATCTGATAAAGTACATGGAGCGTGTTTGTCTCAGAGGAAGCCCCCTCCCCTCGTTGGGTGGCTGGAGCACAAGCGTGCACAGGCATGTGTGTGTACGCACACACACGCGTGCACACACACACACGCACACGCACACACTTTCCTCCGGCTGAGATTTGTCAGCCCTTTTCAGTCACTTGGATCCTGGTGGGGATCCTGGGCACCTGTGTCCCACAGGGGGTTTAGCACTCAGCAGCCGCTTGCCGTGCACGTGTCCCTGTGGGGGATGGGACGCTCTGGCTACACCCACGTGTCCTCACCCCCGTTGGCCTCTGTTTAAAGAGCTTCTGACCTGGCCATGCCCACTGGCCTCTTCCACCGAGCTTGGGGCCAGGCTGGTCCAGCCAGCATGGGCCGGGGCTCTCCTGGACAGCTGTGTGGCCCTCCCTCTGCTGCTAAACACACAAGTCGCGGTGCCTGAAGGCGCAGCTCTTTCTCCTCTTGGCTGTGGCTGCCAATGGTGGAGTCAGCACCACTGCATGGGGTGAGATCTCCTTCTTGCCCGTGTGCCCACTGAGTGATGTTCCTCTGATCCTTCTCTTCACGGGACCCCAGGCCTTCTCTTTGCGGTAATTGCATAGCAGGGCTAGCCAGCTCAGAAAGATCCAGACCTTCACTACAGAGCCTGCCAGACATTGCCTCAATGGAATGAACAAGATCCCAGGGTCTAGACAGACCTTCCGGAATCTTCTAGTCCATTCCCCAGCCTCCAGGCACTGGCTGTTGGAACACAGAGGATATTCCTATAGCCCCCCTCATGCAACTGTTTGTTCTTCCCTCAGGGAAGGTGGCAGAAGCTAGTTACTTGCATCAGGTAGCTGATGTGAGTAACAAACCACCCCCAATGCTTGGCAGCGGCTTCTACCCACCTACACTGAGGTCTTGCTCACGCTACTGCACTGGGGGTCAGCTGGGGATTCTGGTTCCAGCCACCCTCGCTCCGGGACCCAGGCTGAGGCAGCAGCCCCAGCTGCAGCATCACACCAGGGCAGAAGAAAAGAGATCACAGATCGCGTGCTGGTCTTAACGTTTCTGCCTCCGCTTGCCCCTTGTCACTTCCATTCAGCATTTCATTGGTTGAGGCCAGTCACGTGGCTGTGCCTAATTTCAAAGGGAGTAAGGCAGCCTCATCTTTCCTAGTGCCAGGAGTTCTGGCAAGTGGCCTTAGTGACTACTCTGCAGACTAGCTGCTCCTGTCCCTCAGGGCCGTCCTGTGTTCCCGTCAGACCACTCGGACGCTCATTCTCTGAGTCTAGTGTAGAATGTTCTTCTACTTCCACGCAAGGGTCTGTGTGATGATACACACTCCTGGGGGATTTTGTCCATACCTGGATCAGCTATTCATTATGAGTCATAGACCATCCCAAAACTTAGTGGTTTCATGTGACAAAATTCCATAGAACTACACACACACACACACACACACACACAGAAGAAGTGTATGTAAAGCTGGTAAAATCTTGGGGGCGCCTGGGTGGCTCGTTGGGCATCCAACCCTTGGTTTCAGCTCAGGTCACCATCTCACAGTTCAGTTCATGAGTTCGAGCCACGCATTGGACTCCACCCTGGCAGTGTAGAGCCTGCTTGGGATTCTCTGCACCACCCCTTCATGCCCCTCCCCTGCTCATGTTCTCTCTCTCAAAATAAATAAATAAAGTTGAAAAAAAGAGCTGGTAAAATCTAAATAAAGTCATGCCTGAGTTAGTATTGTATCGAGGTCAATTTCCTGGTTTTGACAACGTGCCACAGTTTTGTGGGATATTGTCACTGGGGGGAGCTGGGTGAAGGGTACATGAGAAATCTCTGTACTACTTTTGCATCTTCTTGTGGATCTCAAACTGTTTCATATTAAAAGGTGGTAATAACAATAATACGGACAACCATGCACTTACTCATGACCCTGCCATTTGGGCAGGCTGGGTGGGAACTGGTAAAAGCAGCTTCACTGAGGCATCTGGTGTGCCAGCTGGGGGCAGGTGGGCATCTGTTCCCCACAAGGTCTCTCCGGCAGGGCAGCTGGGCCACTTTACGTGGTGGCTCTGGGCCGCACGGGTGGCCTCGGGCTGGAGCTGACCAGTGTCCCCCTGACCATCTTTCTCTGGTCAAAGCAGTCACAGAGCCAGCCCAGATTCAAAGGGCTTGATGGGAGGGGTGGCGGAGAGCGTGTGACATCCTCAGCTCATTGTCGTCCCCAGGTGTGTCAGACCATTTGCCCCCCCCCCGGGCTCCAGTTCTGCTCCCTCACCTGTGATGTAGGGATGGAGGCTGGAGAAGGGAGAGGGTCACAGATTTAGGGGCAGAGCTGGACTCCCACCCCGGGGCTCAGCCCGCCTCGCCCCTTCGAAGCCCCGGGCTCCGTGTCAGGGCCCCCCTCACCAGCCTGGCATCGATGCTGGGGGTTCTGTTTTGCACGTGCTGGTGTTTGCAATCAAAAAGTTCAGCGGCCCTTCCAAGTGTGCTTAAATTAGTCCCCATGAAAACCAAATCATTTCATTTGCAGAGAAGGGCTTAATTGCAAGGGGAAGGAGGCAAAGGGAATTCTGTTGCCTGTTTTCATTGAAGAAAATTACTGTACTTTCCCCTGTCTCCTTACTAAACAGAAACGGCTCAGAAATTGGGCTGTAATCACCAGTGATACCTCTTCTCTCCTTTCTTCTCAGAGCTTGTTCTGTTCCTCTGCTCCCAACTCCCTGCTCCGGACCGTCCCTGCTCACAGCCTGCGGGAAGTGGCCCCTCCACGGTGGCCTGCAGTCTCACCACACGCCACCACGTTGAGGGGTTTGTCCTCCAGGTCACGGGGGCCTTAGCCCTGCATCGGCCCCGGCTCTTGGCAGGAGGAAACGTCTGTCTTCCTTTGAGAAATCTCACCGAATCTGCTCCAAGCCCTCCTCACTCGCCAGGGCCGCGGAGAGGTCACAATTAGGATGCAGGGCCTGGCCCAGCCGTGTCTTACACAAATCCTGGGCTGGTCTGCTTTGGTGCCTGGCCCCTAGACCACCTTCACCCTGGGGCCTTCTGTCACATGGTGCGGTGGGCTGGAAGGTCCTGGGGGCTCTGTGGCATGTTAGCTTATGACACGCTCATAGGGAGCTGTAGCCCTCTCTGTGTGACAGCCCTGCCCCGGCTGGGACAGTCCAGCCTGATTGGCTCTGTGGCCAGGGTCCCCCTGGGGAGGGGGATATGGACACTTCAGGGAAGCAGGTAGCAGGCTGGTAAGTTGCAGGGGCGGGTGTATGAGTAAGCACCTCCATTAGGAGAGACAAAAAGGTGGGCGGGCCCTAGATGTGCGGGTGAGGGGCGCAGCTATGACTCCCAACAGGACAGTGGTCTGGAGGAGGGGGTGGGGAGCACGTGGGGACTCAGAGGCTCGGAGGCAGCAGCGGCGGGTCTGGTCAGGGTGGGGGCAGCAAGGCGTGTGGCCTGAGCAGAGGCGGGGCAAGCACGATGGCAGGTCACAGGAGCCTCCTAGAGCCTGTGTGAGGTCCTGGCTCTTCCCTGGGACGAGGCGGCTTTACTGTTCTGGTGAACCCAGGGCAGCCCGACAAATCTTGAGTGGCCCCTCCTTACTTTCTTCGGAGAAGGGAAGAGAGCAGGGCTGGCAACACAGGCTCTGGAGCTGGTCTGTCTGGGTGTTCGGACCGCAGCTCCACTACTTGCCTGACCAACCTGTGCCTCAGTTTCCCCCATCCCATATAAAGGGGATAACCACAGCGTGGGGGTGTTGTGGTCATTCAGCGGGCTAAAGCTCCCTATGAGCTTGTCATAATGCTGTCATGTATTGGCTGATTTTACCTTTTCCTAATAACTTCCCCCGCTACAGGGACAAAGTGACTGATGAGTGCAAGGTCCCAGCAAAGGACAGAGCCGGTCCTGAAGATGCTGAGTGCCTGCCTCCACCCCACTGCTCATTGGTGGCACGTTCCCCCACCCCCCTGCTCCCACTCATCCCCTCTGCCTCTCTTTTCCCTGGTGCACCATGGGCCCCTCTGTCCAGATTCTCTCCTTGTGTCCAGAGCTTTCTCTGGGGACAGGGGTGGAGAAGCTGGCCTGGCTGCCTGAGGAGGGCTGCTGGAAGAGTTGTGTCCAGTTGCTGCCTAACCACTGCCCGGCCCCTTCCCTTTGGTGGAGGCCGACAGGATAATGGATTTGAAGTCCGCACACCTGCCTCAACAAAGGGATTTTGTGTGTGTGTGTGTGAGGCTCAAAGTCAATGGTGTATTAATTAAGGGGAACAGCTGCTACCGCAGTTCTTATGATAAGTCAGTGACAAATGGCCGTGTTTACCTTTCTCCTGAGCAGAGGCTCTGGAAGATGGCCTGGAGCTCCTGGGTGGACGTCCACGGCCGAGATTTGTGGGGTACAGCCTCTCCCTCTTGTACTCCCCAAGCTTCTTTATTGGCGCCACCCAAGCCCAAGAGGGCTATTTGTCACCGAAGAAAGACAGGTCCGCGGCCCAGGGAGCCTTGAAGGGAGTGGGCAGAGCAACGGAAACTTCTCTGTAATGGCTCCCACCCAAAAAAGATGCCCTCAGACCCCCTCCTCAGGCAAATCCCACCACCCTGCCCTGTCCCTTGTGCAGTGAGAGCTGCTTGAAAGAAGGACGTGGCCCTTCAAAGCGGAGGAGGGCTGCAGGGCCGGATCTGAGGCTGTGCGGCAGAGGACGCATCTCCGGGCCTTTGTGCCGCTCGGGCGCTCCGTGCTCCATAAAGGCAGGGGCCGGCTGGCGGGGGCCTTTTGTTATTTGGCTTATTTTGATCTTGCTCCCGCTCTCCAAACAGTCTCACAGAAATAGAGCCCTGCATTAGCTCCCTTCACAGCTTAAGACAAAACACAGCAGAGGGAGAATGTTTCACTGAAAAACAGAAAAGGGAAAGGTGGGCTCATTTCTGTCTGGGTCCTTTGACTATCAATTTATCCAGCAAATTCCCAGCAGATGGGAGGAGAGCGGGACGGTGCTCACCGGCCAGCCACCACCTGCAGGTGGGACCGCGCGGGGGCGCAGCAGGGCTGGCTGAGGAGGAAGGGCTGGATCTTGGTGCCAGCTCCAATGCCCGCAGCTCTGGTGTGCCCTCAGGGTAGGGGCTGCCCTGGTGGAGAGCCGTAGGGCCGGCAGCACAGTGAGCCCCTGCCCTGCAGAGTCCTGCGGGCCCTGCTCCCTCCCAGACAGCACTTGGGCCTCTGCAGTCTCCAGACTAGAGTGTTGCCAACATCAATCTCCCGCCTCCTTTAAGGACACCGTCGGCTGCCAAGGAGCCCCACCCGACCTCACTCTGCTCTTCCTTTCTCCCCCTGGGGGGCCTCTGGGGCCCTGCGGGGAGGCAGAAATGGGGCCCAGGAAAGAGGGTCTACCAGATCTCCAGCCCTTGCCACCCACTCACTGGGACCAGGTGGGTGCCTTTTGACTTCATCCTGCAGGGTGTGGTAGTCATGCCCTGTTGTAAATGGGGAAACTAAGGCTCTGAGAGGTTGTGTAGTTTGCTGGAGAACCCGGTCACGAAAAGGCCGGGGCCCGGAGGGAGGAAGGCCAGCTGTCCCGAGAAGGCTCAGGGCCCCTGCGCGGCCCACCCCAGCCTCCTCTTCCAGCTGACCTCTCGGGAGCCAGTGCTTCGTAACCCCACCACTTACCATTCCTTATAACTTGCTTGGGCGGGGGGGAAGGGGAAGAACCATGCACGAGAAACACATCCATTTTTAATAAATAGTTTATTTATCCAACAGTTTCAACCCTGATATTGAAGCCTGTTGCAGCATTATTCTTCTGGCTGCAGCCTTGATTAAGAGACCATTTCTTTGCCACGGGGCTGGCGCTCAGAGTCCAGCCCCGCCGATCATCCAGACATCAGAGGAAATGAGAGAGTATTGCTCAAATGAGGGAGACCGGAGCTTTATTAAGGAAACAAAAAATACCAGGAAGACCGAAAGGGGGTGGTCGGTGCCTTCTGGAGGCAGCTGTTTCGGCTCCTCTGCTTGCCCCTCTCCCGCGGCCGCAGATGAGAACATATGGGGACGAGGCTCTGCTGGAGAGGCTCCTCGCACTTAATAAGGCCCCCCGCCGGGGTGTTTGCGGAGACAGGCTCCCGCGACGCGGGCTGATGGGCTGGCGGGGGGCCGCGGAGGTCTGCGGCGGCGCCGGCACGCTCCCGGGGAGGCCAGCAGGGGGCAGCCGAGCCGCCCTTGCGAACCTAGTCGGTGCCGGAAGTTCTGCTTAAGCAGCCCCGGCGTGGGGACGCTGTGGCCGCCACGGGACAAGGTGACCGTCGCACGCCGGAGGCGAGACCCTCCCCGGGTCCTGCAATCTGCGTTCTCGGCCCGATGCAGTGCCCTGGCTGCAGGTCTGGTCTAGAACTGCGACTCTGTGAGCAGCACCACTAAAGAGGCCGCCTCTGGGCAGCCCTACCCGCCTCGCCGCTTTCGGCCCGTGTCTGCGCCCGGTTGCTCTCAGGCGGCCACGCCAGCAGCTCACTCCCGACCCAAGGGTCCTGCGTGCCAGGGCCTGGCATTTCTAGATAGTCCTTCTACAGTACTCGTTCTAATTGCTAGCACCTTCCCCCTTCAGGATAAAAGAGGCCCAACCCAGCTAGAGGACAGGCTTTCTCCCCTCACCCTTGAGCTCCCAGGTAACACCCTCTGAAGGCACATGGACCAATCTGCTCCCCGACCCCTGCCGCCCCAGCCTGCCATCCCGACCCACCGCCCACGGGCACGATGCCCACCCTGCTGAGTGCTCGCCAGCGGTGGACGAGCTCCAGCTCACCTAACTGCACACTAGCTCTGCAGGGTCTCACAGCTGCTGCTCTTTCATCTTTTTTGTTCATCAAAAACAAACCCTTCTCCCCTCTCCTGCCGGCAATCGGGGCACAGGATTGGACCAATGCAGAGGACAAGGCCTCTGGCTTTTCCCCTGTGCCCTTCAAGGAAGCCCACGCTTCCCTACAAGCTAATCTCTGAAGAGTCTTACAGAGACCTTTGGAACCAGAGTCTGGAGGAAGGTGAAAGTCAAGGCAAGTGTGAATTCAGCACTGGCAGGTCTGGTGGCCTTCTCGCGCCCCCGGAGGGGACTGGCCTGGGACAGGCCGACTGGGAACAGGCCCCCGCCCGGGATTTATCGCTCTGAGTCGGAGAAGGAAGAGGGCTTAGTCCATCTCCACACCAGCATATCCTCTCCAGCCACACGGTGGGACTCTGTCTGGATCCGGGATTCGTTGGACGCCAGGAACTCCACAGCCCGGTCCCAGACCCGCTTCATGCGCCTCCTGCAACGACAAGGACCAGGCTCAGCAGGCAAGCTGCGCCCCGGCAGCTCCACTGGGTACTGCCCAGAGAAGCGAGCTGGTCCGGACGCACCCTCTGTACAAACTTGGGCCCTGACTCCAGGATCTCGCGCAGAATTTATCTGCGGGAGGAAAAGGCATCAGGTACTAACAGAGCTTCTGCAGAGGAGAGGAATTTCTTGAGCCACAGAGAAATAATTCCTCAACCTTCTCTGCTCCAAAAGCATTCAGTTAAAGGGAGCTGAAGGGGGCCAGAGGGGGCCAGGGCACCCCCAGGTGTCCAAGAGGGAAGGGGTTGTGCTGGCCTCAGCCAGCGCTTGCTGGGACCTGTTACCGCAGCAGCCCGGGCCAGGCGGCCCCACCACCGGTGCCGGCTGCATTCTAATGCCCCATGTGGGCTAATTAAAGAGTGGCCACTGGGCTGTCGAGTCCAAACTCCACAGTACTTTGGAGCACGCGAATGAGCTAAGCATCCAACCGGGGAGGCGAAGAAGCTGGAGCTGCTCTTGGAACCAGAGCTACCGGCCAGGGCCCCTTCTGCTCTGCTGGGTCCCTGGGGCCTTGCATCCCCTTGGACAGCCCCCTGTGGTCTCTTCCCCCTCCAGACTAGACAGGAAGATTCCAAGGCAGTCAGGGAGGACTGCTTTGACGTCCTCTCTTTGATGAGTTGCCGTCTTTCGTCAGCACCGCAGACCACCTCCCTGTGACCCCTCGTGTGGAGAGTGAACATGGGTGTGTACATGTGGGAGCGGGAAGGTTCCACCTGGGGGAGGACAAAGGAGGGAAGCGCCCAAGGTGGCCCGTGGGTCAGGAGTCAGAGTTGGGGTGTCAGGGCTTTCTCCTCCAGAGGTCAGGTCCCGTGGGGCAGGCCCACTGGGCTGCTCTAGCCCCAGCCCCCCCTCCCAGGCAGCGAGCAGGCCTGCGCCAGCCAGGCCCCACGGCTCTCCCTCAGTCTCACGGGCAGACCCTCCTCTGCGGGGCACGCCCGACGGTGCCCACGCAGGGCCGACAGCAGCGGACAGGTCCTCACGACATGAGCGCTCAGGTGCACCGACCGGGGGCCTGGGAGATAAATCGAGAGGCTGGGAGCCAACATGGCATGAGTCTCCCGGGGTTTACTGACCGGGCTCAGTCCCGCCTGTGGTCCCTGCTGTGGCATGGGAGCTGAGGCCGGGTGGCCCGGCCGGAGACAAGCCGCGACGGCACTCTTGCTCTTACTTCAGTGAGCATGTGGGTCGCATGGAACTGAAGCCCAAGCAACAAGGGCCACTCTTGGGTGAGTGCTCACGTGCTAGGCACAGACTTAATGAGCTGTGAGGCCACCTCCTGACACCCCGTCCCCCTTTCCTGAGGACTTGTCACTACTGCCTAATAGCACACATTTTCCTTATGCATCTCGTCACCTCTCTTCCTCCCTAGAGCCAGTGTTCCGCTGGGGCGCGGATTTGGGTTTCTTCTCCCCACCGTCTCCCCGGGACCCAGTAGCATGTGGCCTGCGGTTGGTGCTCAATAAACATTTGTTGAGTAAACAAGGGCTTCAGCGCAGCCCTCTGCGCGGCAGTGGTGTCTTTGTTTTGGATGAGGAAACTGGCTCGGAGTGGCCGTGACTCATGGTCACGTGGCGACTCCTGGTGGGGCCAGGAATTTGGTGGGAGTCTGAAAACACCAAGCGGCCTCCTCTTGGGAGCCGGAGGGCGACGTAGCTGCCTCCTGCTGAGGACCAAACAACAAGCACGAGCCAACGCTGCCGTGGTCAGTCTGCTCTCCCTAAGCTTCCTGCCTGCACGTCCCTAAAGAAGGATGAAAGTTACTAAGCATTTACAAGTAAAACCTTAAATGTTTTGCTCTTCCAGTTCCTCTTGGGTTGCACAGACGTGCCACCAGCGCTGGGCCTCGAGCAAGCTCCTTAACCTCCCTGTGCCTCAGTTTCCTCATCTGTTAGATGGGGTACTCACTGTTCTCACCTTGCAGGGCCACAGTGAGGAGCCAGTGAGTGTGGGCTTTGCCCGTGGAGGGCACAGAGCAGCGCCGGCTTGCAGTGAGTGTTCGTCCCCCTCTGGAGAGATGGCATCCGGCTGGAGACCGCGGCGAGCTACTGAGGGGGGCCCCACAATCTGGGCCGACACCTCGGCGGGCCCTGATGGCTGCCCCCTGGGACCCCGTCCTCCAAAGCTACCCCACATGCGGTTTTGCAGATGCCCACATCCGGCATCTGCAGCCCATGTGAAAGGTCCCCTGGTGTCATGCGGGACAACGGCCTGTTACCCCTTCCCATGCAGCCGTGCCCCCTGGGAACGGACCCCATCCACGGCCGTGAAGTTCTGCTTTCAACTGCAGGTACACTTGTGTGCGTGCGCATGCGTGTGTGGGAAGTGGACCGTATTTTAGATAACATGTCATGGGCTGTGGTTAAAAATGTTTGAAAAACAATCTCCTCCTTACTAGTGACTGATTCAAGAATATGGGGCACGTGGGTGGCTCAGTCGGTTAAGTGTCCAGCTTCGGCTCAGGTCACCATCTCACAGTTTGTGGGTTTAAGCCCCGCGTTGGGCTCTGTGCTGACAGCTCAGAACCTGCAGCCTGCTTTGGATTCTGTGTCTCCCTCTCTCTGCCCCTCCTCCAATCACACTTTGTCTCTCTCTCAAAAATTCTAAAGAACAGACAAGTAACCGAGTCTGGCCAGCAGGGCCTCAGTGAGTGTGTCACTGGCAGCTTCTGGGAATGTTTTCTCCTGCTTGTGAGAGCAACGGGAGGCCCCTCTCTCCCCTGCTGGCTGTGACAAGGCAGATGCTGGTCCAGCTGCTGCTGGCCACCATCCTGTGACCGCGAGGAACTCCCGCCAGCCCACGACATCCACAGAAGCCAGGACCCCAAGGATCACAGAAAAAAGGGACCAGGGACCCGACTATTCTGTGTCTGGAGCGCACATGACTCTGGACTTCCACTAATGGAAACCTATCAGATCCTTCCCGGCTTGAGCCACCCAACGCTAACAAGGAGTGGGACCATGTTTCTAAACCTCTGGTCTGCGTTCTGCCACGAAGAGCCGAGCGCCGGAGTAGTGGCAGGAGGCGTGCGTGGTGGCCCCCTCCCCTGGGATCCTCGGGGCTGAGCTCCCCCTCCCCCCGCCCCATAACTGATGCTCGGGGCTCCTTCCGTGGCACTCGGCAGGGCCGGACCAGGACTCACCGGCTCTGCGGAGGGATCAGGGTGTCGCGCACGTGCAGGATGCCCACGTACGGGTAGCGCTCCATGTCCTGCTCCCAGTCCACGTAATGGTCCTGGACCACGTCTGCAGGGTAGGGCAGGGGGCACGGTTTAGGACAAGGACCTTCCGGCGGGTGCCCGCAGTCCTCGCCCCAGGGGCCACACACCTATAATCTTCTTCACCATCTCATACATGGCTTGCTCCTCTTCTTCCAACTTCCGCCACCGATACTTCAGGAGGATCAGGAGGCCCCACAGAAAGGCCAAGCCTGTGAGGGAACAAAGGCCCGGTTAATCCTCACGTCACCTGCGGCCACTCAGAGGCACACTGCGTGTCAGTCTGGGTCGGTGGCTGCGCTGGAGGCTATGGGTGAGCCGCACAAGTGTTGTGAGCACCTACTATGTGTCAGGCCCCGGCTAGCATGCGGGAGGGGACAAAGGAGGTGGAAATGCAAAGGGAAGGCAGGCCATTAAGTGATCATCTTCCTCCTGCCGGCTGTCACCACAGAGGCATCCCCAGCCGTCCAGATTGCAGCTCCTCCCAACCGCATTCCGGGACTTTCATCTCCTCCCTTGTGAACCAGAACACGGCGTTTCATACATATATACATGCGGGGCCCTTTGTATTCCGGGATGCTGCTGCCGATAATGATGTCTGTGTCTGATGGCGTGGGTGAGGGAGCTGTGTGCACGCCCAGATGGCCTGTGATTTGTAACTCTGCCATGTCTGCAGAGCCGGCAGTTTCTAGGACTCGGCCTTTTGCCTTCAGAGACACCCCAAGGTCTCTGCTCAAAGGTGGCCCCTGATGTCGGGAGACAAGACTCGTGCTCTGCTTTTCAGCTCAGCGCCCCGGGTCCTTCCTGCTTTCATCAGGTACCTAGAGCTCCCAAGGAGAGGGAGTAAAACTAGGCCAAGCTCCTGGTGCGCCTCCTCCTCAGAGAGGCCTGCACTCTGGGGCCCCCAGGGCGATGATGCTGGGCTCCAGCCAGTACCCATCTCCCTCTCAGGGACACTGACGGTCCCCGACCCTGAGCAAGGATGTTTTTAGTTATCCTCACGCTCCCGCCACCAGTCTCTAAAGGTAAGATGAACCAGGGCAGAGGCTGACTTGTTCATCTCCTCTGTTTTATTAGACAGACCTCAGGTTCACTAGACAGAAATGAACTCTCTGGGCCTGGGCTTCCAGAACTCATCATTCATGCCTAGGAGTGTCACTGAGCTGGGCTCCTGGGAGGTGCTCTGGGAGCAGTCCCCGCGGCACAGGCGGGGGGGGGGGGAGAAGGGCAGCCAAGGACTTACACCAGAAGAAGATGAGCAAGTTGGTGATAGCAGTGAACAGGGCGCGGCTCAGGCGGCAGCCGACACCCATGCGCGGGCGGGCGGATTCCAGGCATACCACCTTGTCCACGGTCGTCACCAATTCTGATGGGTCTTCCCCTTTCAACCTGAAACAGGACACAGGGCTGCAGACACATTCAAAAGCTCCCAGGAGCCGTGGGATCGGCCCCACTCAAGGATGGGCTTTGAGGCCTCTACTTGCTTATGAAATAGACTCAGTATCCTGGTTGCATGCTTTCCCGAAATTTCCCACGTTGGCTACTTAGGAAGAATAAAGCTTTAAAGACGGCAGCAGGCTTGAACCCCTACCGCTAAAGTGACGTCCCCCTCTGTCGGGTCTTTTGACAGCCCCTCTCAGCGTGTGGAAGATTAAACTGTAAATTGGATTCCCACCTCCCAGCATAGAGAAATGGAAATGTTTACTGAATTGCTGGCTTTGCACTGCATGGCAGGAACTGAAAGAGTCTGGGAGGGTGTGCTTTTCCTCAGTGATGGTGACAAAGAGGCATATAAGCTGTTTAAGGGTAAAGATCGGGGTGCCGTGAGGCTCAGGGAATGACGACCACCGGGCTCCCCGAGGCCAGGCCCCAGCCCCAGCGCCTCCACCCTGGCCACTGAGAGGAGGTGTCAGGACACACGGGGATGGATGCCCACACCTACACGTTCTTCCAGCTGGGTGACAGTCTCGTGCTCTGGACCGCACAGCGCAATGCCCAGTATCTGTAGCGTCCCGACTTCTAACGACCCACTTTGAACACTGGTCGTGTGAGCTGGGCCCGGCCCCCCTCCTGACTACCTTCCCCAGAGTGGAAGGGCGAGCGTCATCATTCTTCTGTGCTAGCAGCTTCGGTGAGTGCCGTGGAGGATAAAATCCATATTCTCCTTCGCCTTTCCTAACACACAGGAAAATCACTCAGCCACTCAGGGAAGCTTTATTCTTTTTTAAGCCAACGAATTTTAATCGTGCCACGCATCCAGTTATCAAGCTTTGGGTTGAGCTGCCCGAGGGGCTTCTGGTAGAGGCACTGCTGATGGAATTAGTAGTCTGGGTGGATTAGAGAGGAAGGGAACAAAACCCTGGAGGGTGTCTGAATATCAGGAGCTATGGCCTGAGCAGAGACCCCGACAAACCCTGAGAAACGAGAGGCAGTGCCAGGATGATGAACTCTGGTGGGGGAGGGGGGGCATCACTGGTGTGCCCTGCCCCCGCCAGCTGAGCAGCCAGATGGGGCTTTTCAGGAGGGCGAGAGGGCTCACCATCTCTGCGAACAGTGCTCCCCAGAGACAGAACTGAGGTGGAACTGCCCAGTCAGAATAAAATCCAGTATTTCCTTTAGCCATTTCCACACAGAGTGAAACCGACATACAGAAACATTTGTCTAGGAATGAAAACTAGCACCCGGGGAGAGGAAGTGCAGAAAAATGCCTTCTCCAGCAACCCACGTGGGACCAGTGAATTCAAAGCGAGTCACCTGAAACAGGTTTAGCTGGAACACTAGGCTAATGTCCCGCCACCCGGATTTTGTGTCTTATCTGCACCCCAAACGCTTCTTCCTTCCATTGCCTGGCTTCAGGCTTAGCCCACAAGGACTCAGCTGGGAGACCTGCCTCTAACTTCAGACCCGAGACACCTCTGTGAGCACACGGCAGTCAGCTGATGGGTGAGGACCACAGCCACGGGTGCTTGTGGCGGGGCCGCCACCCTGTGATGTCTCGCCCGCACTCACCAGATGCCCACGTCCTTGTTACTGCTCAGTATCCAGGTCAGCGCAGCTTCAAACTTGGCAGAGGAGCTGCTGGTCACGTTCTGTGGGAGGGGGCGGGAGATGAGTTCTGCGTCTGGGCCGAGCAGCGGGAACATTATTCTCCTGCTGGATTAAGGAAGCCCTCTCCCGTGCCCTCCGTGGGCCCCAAAGCCCTGTTCCACTACATGCACAGCAAAGTGGCAGGCAGGAAATCTGGGCTGCTGGGAGTCAAGAAGGAGCTCTGCCCGGAGGAGTTGATGTGGAAGCACACACGAGGAAACGACGCAGGTCTGAGGTAGCCAAAGGAATTATCATTTCCTCGAGGACCAAAGTGTCAGGCCAGAGAGCTGGCAGCTCATCTTGGGGAAAATGAAAAACAGTGTGGGGATGGGAGCCCAGTGGCCAGTCCCAGATGTGTGGCCTTGGGCAAGTCCCTGTCCCTCTCTGAGTCTCAGTTTCCTTGTCTGGGAAGTGGCAATGACCTAGGAGACCCCTAAGGTTTCTGTCAGCTCCAAAGTTCCGCCATTCTATCAAACTGGGGCCAGGCACACAGTCAAGCAGACCCTGAGCAATCTGCACAGCGAACGAAAAGGAGAGAACGGACAGGTGAAATGTAGATCCACAAAGCTGCTGGGAAGGAGAGCAAGGGGGAGCGAGTAACAGGGCCACTTAAAGAAGAGGTGGCCTGCAGTGGCCGCACTGGCGGCTCAGGAGCCAGCCCCCCACCCACATGCCAGCAGGCTGGGCTCTGGCTCATAGCTCACCTTGGACCAGTCACTCCTACTGCTGCCTAAACTTGCAGCAGCCTAGCACTCAACTAAGTTAAAAAAAAAAAAAAAAAAAAAAAAGAGGAAAACAAAAAAGCCAAAAAGCAAACACAAAACAAAAAGGGGAAAAAAAAAAAAAAAAGCAGGGCTTGAAAGATCACTACAAAAGCGCCAGCACCTCTCGGGAATGGGTAAGCGCTGCAGCCTTACTTACTGCTAGGTATTCCTGGGCCTCCATTACAGGAATGCATTTGCTTTTCAGCTTCTCTGGATTTCCACATTCAAAATTACCTAGGAGGAAAAAAACACACATTCAAACACAAAGAAGAGGTGGGGGAAAAAAAATGACTCTGAAACGGACTAAAAAAAATGCAGCAAGAATCAAGCCATCAGCTCTGATAGGGAGCATGTGGCCCCGTGGCTCTGGCTTCTGTGGGGCATCTTCACTCTGCAGCAAGATCAAAAGCCACTTAGCTTGGATCGATTCCAGATCATTAAAACCTGACCTGCAAAGCAGTGCGGTGATTTGCATTAAATGACTAAAAAGCTGCCCAATCCTAAGGTCTGTTTGCAATTGATCCCTAAAAGGATCAGACAGATAGCTTTGGAAGGTACCAGAATGGCACTATAAATAAACACAACCTGGGAAAAAAGAAAGGCAGGGAGGCCGGAGGCACTGCAGGGATTCTGACCGTGACATAGGCAGGTGACCTGAACTCCAGGCCCACCGTTTCAAGGGGTTCTGGGGAGGGGTGTCCAAAATGGCCCAAAGAGAAAGAGGGCATCTCTGAGCTGGGTAGTGGGGCCTCGGCATGGTGCTCCAAGGGGCCACTCCCTTCCAAGCACCCTGGGTGAACAGCTCCCACCCAGGATGGAGCTGGGAGCCTCCCCTTAGGCCTGCCCGGGGCCACGTCCTCTGAAAAATCCCCAGCCCGTGGGAGAATCTTGTTGGACCAAATTGCTCTGGACTTGGGGGCCCACCACAGCCGTTGGTTCTCAATAGCCTGCTATGGTCCACCCACAACGTGCTGTTTCCCATGGGTCACTAGACTCCTTGAGAGCAGGGACAGCACAGGGTCGGCAGGTACAAGAACCTGAACCCACGCACAGCCTGACTGCTCTTAACCTGGCACAGCTTAGGGGCTACGGATGGCTAGTCTGTGCGTCTGTGTGCTGGGGACTGAGTGGCTGGGAATGAACATTAAAAAGCTTGAGAACGAACTAAAGCTTATCCCTCCTATGCCAAGTTGATCTTGACCTTATGGGACCCCTGAGACCAAGGTGGCTGCCATGGTCTGCCCCACCCCAGATCACCCCGCCTGGACCACCGCCACGGCCTCCTGATTGGTTGCCTCCTCTCCCCTTTCTCTTCCACGTTTGAGCAACCAAACTTTAAAACGATTCTGCTTACGTGACACTACTACACTCAAGCTGCTGTCACATTTGCATTCCTGGCTGCTGGTTCTCAGCACATCACTCCCCTGCTCAGAAGCCTCCCCGGTGCTCAGTGCCTGCAGGATGAAGCCCCGAGGGCCTGGCCTCTACGGCCACCCATGGTAGAGCCCGGCCGACCTTTCCAAACTCCATTCCTTCCATTTTTGTCTTCCCTCACGTGGCCAGACGCTTCCAGCCCTGACCCTGTCATTTCCCCTTTGGCCTTGCCTTCCCCCGCACATATGCAGAACCAATCCTTGCTGGGCTTCAGCGCCCGGCAGACACCGCCTCCCCTGTGACACTTTCCCCGACTGCTCCAGCTAAAAGGCAACGTGCCTCCTGGAACTTCCGGCCTCTCGGTTCTCATCCAGTCACACTGTGTATCAGCCAGTGGTCAGGGAGGTAGGTGGTTTGTCTCTTCTACTAGACCATAAGCAGCCCGTGGGCTGCAAAGGCCACCACAATTCCCTGCCCATAGGTGACCTCCAAGGCAGGGCGGGGGTGGGAGGGGAGTATGGCCTAGTAGAGCCCTCATTCCCCTGCGGCGAGACCCTCAGGGTCGCCGCTGCCAGGCTTGTCAGAGGACAGGAGGCAGCAAACCCCTGGATGGCATAAGCCAGGACCACATATGAAGGGTGGGGTGGAGGAAAAATGTCTACCAGCATCCACAGTTTAAGAGGAGAGCTTCTCTACTTTATGCCCCGGGGGGGCTTCTGAAAATGCAGACTTTAATTCATAGGTTCGGGATGGGACCTCAGAGTCTGCATTTCCAACAAGCTCCTGGGTGATCCTGATGCTGCTGGTTCCTGGGCCACAGCTGAGTCACTAAGGTCTGGAACACTCTCACAGGCCAAAATTTATAGTCTAAGCACCTCAGCCATGGAGAAAGGCCCCTGAGGCCTGCGATGCTGTGAGCTCCCATTCCTCCTGCTCTGCTCCTCTGAGCTGCTCACAGATGCCTCCATGACCACCTCCAGTCTCCCACCGTTCAGGAGGGAGGTGGTGGCAGAGCTGGGACCACAAGACTGGCCCCGAGGGCTGAGGGCCCACTACAGGCCCATCTGGCCTTGATTTCCTAGCAACAACCTTCCACAAGGGTTGGCCCCACAGGTAAGAGGTGCCTCCTGAACATCTCATAAGACTGAATAGCTCTGTCTGATTTTGGTGCCAAATATATTTAGCCTGGTACTCAAGCCCTGGTCATTCACCGATACCTTTAGCAAGTGATTCTGAGAGGTGTGGGGAGGTGGTATCTCTGGCCTCAAAGAATAATTTTCTAAATAAAGTAGTAGGGGGACCTTCTGGATGGATGACTTTTTAGGGGCATTCTGGGGGTGCTAGAAGTACCCTCCTCTAGAGTAGAGCACTTAATTTTCATTTTGTAAAAAAAAAAAAAAAAAAAAAAAATACCCAAGATTACCTGGTAAGATGGGGGAGTTCCTGAGAGGGTACGGGACTTCTCTGAAGTCCTGAGGCCAGATGGGGAGATCAGGACCAGCTGTGACACCAGGGCCCTGGCAAGCTGGATGGGCCCGAGTGTGACTGGCCCCCCCAGGCACACCCCTGCCACCTGCCTATGCCTCTCCTCCTGGCCTGGCCGACCATCTGATATAGGGAGGCCCTCTAGGTCAGAAGACCCAGACTCTGAGAAGACCTGGGGCCTGGCCCCTTCCAATCAACATGAACCCCCAAAACATCAGGTGGTGGGCATCTAGGGAAGGCAGAAAGGCCTGTGCATGTGCCAGGACCCCTGGGACCCTTAAAGGGGATATAAGAACGAAATGTAGGCTTAAAAGAGATGTGTCTGAGTGGGGAAGCAGGGAAGGCAAGACTTGGTTTCTGAGTATATCTTCTGGAAGATCTCCACAGAGCATCTCAGCCACCTGCCGGCCAGCCAGCCAGCCCCAGCCTGGCTGATCGGGGTAATAGCCCACACCCTCATGAGGAATCTCAGGCCTCAAGATACCCACTCACCGGCTTGGATGGCCAGGAAGTTGTACAGTTCATGCAGCACCTCCAGCAAGGCCGCCTTCTGCTTGGCCTGACAGAACTGAAAGGGCACAGGACAAGCAGTCAGCAAGGAGGGGTGGGGGGAAAGGGGGCTCTGTCTGTCTGGTTTTACCTCCTCGGTTACACTGTCAAGTACTAAGCAGCAAGAAACACCTCATACTTTAAAAACAAAAAACAAAAAAACAAATTCTGCAACGCGGTGGGCCCAGGACAGGGTCGATAAATATCGGGTTAACTGACCGAAGAGGAACACCGTAAAAGCAGAGGCAGAGCTGAAAGCAGACACGGTAACTAAGGGTCTGCATCCTGGAGGCTCCCGGCCTCTGTCCCATGGTTCTCGCTGGAATAAAGGCCATTAAGTGGGGCTGCGGAGCAGAGGCGATGGGGCTGTGGGGAAACGCGGGAGCCCGGCCTCCTTGGCGGGCCAAGCAAATGCCACACGACGGCAGTCGCTTCTCCCCTCGGGCCACTCCCGTCTGTTTTGGGAAAGTCCGCTGTCTGCATGCTGCCTATAAATTGTCTGTTCTGTGGATTAGCTGCAGCAAATGCTTCATCTCGGACTGGCTTCTGGGCTGGAAATGGGAAATTTCTAGAAACCTTGCAACTAGAGGGGGAAAGAAGTCACGTGTAGGAGAAAATAGGACTAGGAATACAGGCCTACCTAGATCTCCTGCACCTGTAACAGAACTGACACCAGTTTGCTAGACTCGCTAGATTTAGGAGATTTGAAAGAAAGGCTGCTCTTCCCGGAGAGCGAACGGCAAGCCATGTGCTGTGCTGAGTCGTTTACACGTGGGCACGCACTGAAGCGCCACCACAGTCCTGACCGCACACCAGTTTCTCAGACGAGGAGCCCGAGGCGGAGACCTTAGGTAGGCCACCAAGATGCCACAGCTAACAGGTGTTGGAGCCCCCCCTTCAGACCTCCTCTGCGTTGTGACCGGGCAGGGTGTGGACCGACGCCTAGGGCCTAGGCTCTGGCTCCAAACTGCAGAAGGGACCACAGTCACTTCCCTTCTCAGGCTCACTCGTTGCCCTCACCTGTAACGGGATGGACTTGGTTTCTCACAGTCTCGGAGGCCAAGAAACGTCCCCTCGTGTTGCCTAAAGACCCGAAAGCCTTTACGAGGTACAAAATGACACAACCAAGATTTACCCACAGGATCATAAATGTTCAGAGACAACTCACAGGTCTGTAAGCAGAATTAGGGTATCCAAACTACCTTTTAAAGACTAATGAGATGGCAAATGTTGACGATAAGAAATGTAACTGAATATACACGGAGATCCCAATTCTATAAACACAGGTACGCAGACGAGATGGGAAGGAAATGCCCCCCAAGATGTGAATGGAGAGTACCCCTTGGTGGCAGAATCATGGGTGATTTTTGTCACATTTTCACATTTTCTATACTAAACCTTACTGTCACAACCAGAAAAAAAAAAGCAGTAACAATTAACTCTGTTCCAAACTCACCGACATTTAGGCAAAGCGGGGCTGATACCACCTAAAGGGAACAGGAGGACAGAAGGCACCAGACAACGAGACGGCCTGATTGAGACAGCACACCCACTCCCAGCCTGTCCACACGCTTTCCGCAGCACAAAGGCAGAAAGAAAAACGCTAAGTGTCGTAGTTGGCTGAGAAGGGAAAGAACACGTATATCTAAAACTCAAATGCCCATCTGGGTTCTGGGTGAGCCTGAGCCGCGCAAAGAACAAGACTTTCGGTATGAGCCTCACCAAAGCCAAGAAGCATCTGCCAACTTGCTGTTCCTGTGTCCACCCTTCACAAAGGCCAGCAGCACCCCATGCAACCTCAGCTCACTGGAGCCTGAGACGATGCCCAGACCCTGTCTTTCGATGCTCTGATGTGGCAAGCATCCAGTGTGCTTGCTGAGCGCATCTTTTGCAGGTACCTGGACTATGCCTGCCTGGGCTCACTCGAGTGGGACGAAGAAGAACCAAGCCATAGCAACCAGAGAGGCCTTATAGAAAAGTTCCTTGTTTCCTGTTTTTGCTTTCAGGGTTCAAAGTTCTGGCCACTCCCTCTCTGTCTGGGCCACTGCCTCTAATCACCCACTGTGGTTTTCGCGACAGAAGGCAGGTTAAACTTCTTATGAATCTGTTTTCACAAAAACAACTGAGAAGCAAAGATACTTGGTGGATGACTGCAGTAAATGAATGCAATGAGACGGCCCCCAATAGGATACCGCAGAAGCCAAAAGAAGCAATAAAACCTATTATCGGGACACCCCTTCGTTAACACGGGTGAGAGAATGAACGTGTGGCCATGGGTTGTTTCTTTCCCAGCCCCCAGGCTGCCAGAGATGGAGACTGAGGTCTCGGGGGAGGCCTGGCATTGCACACTTAATAATTAGACTACTAAGTCATGCCCTCTGGCAGCAAAAGGCTCCTCCTTGTAGGATTTATGACCTGAAAATTTACTGCCTCCTATCTTCCCCCGACTGTCACCTGTGCCAGCATCCCAGCTCCCTGCTGATGCTGCCTGCATGACTCATAGACAGAAAGGGCTGCTTGCATTCCCCAAATATTATTTGTAGGGAACATTAAAGCTTCATAAAACAAATCTATAGACTAACGGGGCTAATTCCACTTTAGGTATGTTTAAAACCAGCCCCCCATGATGTTTCAAATCCGAACAGCATCGTCAGAGCCACAAATGTACTACCAGAGGGAAAGGTGGACCTGAGAACCCAGCCTCCTGACGCTTAAAAACCGCCAGCCCTTCCTCTGGAAGCCAGGACGCTTGAGAGGTCCTTCAACCACAACCTACCGCATCCCCCCAGATTGACTTAGGCAGAAGATCAAAGTCCCCAGTGCTGTGATGGATGGGAGAGCTTCCATAACAATCCCAGGGTTGGATCTTGGGAGCTCAATTCTCTCTGTTTCAAGTACTCCTTTTGCTGCCACAATTGAGTCTGACACAAACATCACAGAACACGATGTGATTCTGGTGCATTACAGGAAGCACTCCTGAAAATGATCCTATTATGATCTTTTTTCTGGGGAAGTTTACCTCCTGACGGAGGCTCACATCCTGGAGAGGAATAACAAAAGCTAAAGAAATTCAAACTCACCTCATCTGTTTTACTGTCACAGTCCACTGGCAATAATTTCACTGAGACCAAGAAAAGAAACACAGGAAATTAAAAGTGTGGGTTAAGGAAAAGATGACAAAAAAAAGACCACTCTCAAAATTCAGGGGAAGTAAAACATTACCAGCCTAAGGGTGGGGATCAGAAAGATGTCATCTAAATGAGGCACTTTTAAAATGCAGACATGTCAGGGTTTCCCAATCCTAGATTAGGAATTAGGACCAGAACAGCTGGGTCCAAATCCTAGCTGGAAATGATTAGGCATATCCAGCAACTCAACCACGCTGAGCCTGTTTCCTCATTTGTAAAATGGGATCAATAAAGCCCTCCCTGTTTAACTCGGGGCATTGGCCTCAAACAAGTCAATACACACGATGGTTTTGGAAACTGCAAACAATGATGTGTTGAACAGGGATCAGTAACATCATGGGAGGGGAAGTCCAGGTAGATCTCAGTATATATCCAAGAGCTGTTGTCTGAAAGCATCTCAGCGGTAGGACAGTATACTGTCTGACTGTTGTGGTATCAGTACAGTCCCACAGACTCCCGGGTCTGCTTACTTTCTTTAGTAGGTGGATAAATTGCTCTTATAGCCAAGAAATTATTTGGGTGTGTGCATGAGTCTGGGATCCCCATGCCCACAGGCTTGTTCATACACCCAAATACCCATCTGCTGCAATAGCTAAGACATGATTTGGCATCTCCCTGCATTTTGGCCGTTCCTGTTAGGCACGGAAAGATGTGGCCTTGGCTTGAGGCTGGGAACAGTATTAATCACATTCATCCTTTGCAAAGAATATCAAAAGTTGGTGAACTACAATGCCACTTTATACTTACACTTTAAATTTATATACTTTACACCCTAAAACTTATAAAGGAATGATTTCTATGTTGTTTTCTGTTCGGCTAAAGCCCAGAATTACCCAAGAGGCAAATTTTCCTTTTAAGAAACATACAAATCGTCAACTATTCAGGAAACATACTGTATCCTGCAGACCTCTAATTGTCATGTCTAATCACTAACTGAAGTGTGGACAGAAGCGGCATAGCTGGCAATGTCCTTGACTCACAGAACCCTTTCTTAACACACTCCAGGAGGATAATGTAAGCAAGGATAAACGCCTCCATTTACATCAGTTTAAAGTCTTTTGGTGCTGCAAAGCTGGGAACCCAACCAGATCCGATCTGTGGGCAGTGAAACCTGGGGTGCCTTGGAATGGGCACTAATGTGTGAATGAGCAAGAGATCCAAGTTAAGAAAGAACTAAAAAGGAATGGGGGTGGACCTGTCTGTTAGAGAGGGGTGTGGTTTTCTCTAGAGAGGGAAAACCAGAGGTTGGGGAAGGAGTGACTACGAATGAAGATTGCTTCCAGCACGTGGTTGAAAGGGAGATTGGTAGGAAGGGCTAGGGCAGAAAATGAGGAACAGGAGAGAGTGAAGACAGAAATTATTGCAGATGCAGGAACTCCGGCCCTCTTCTCCCACCGCTGGAGGGAGGAGAATCAAGGTCTGGAGGTAAGAAGACAGCCAGAGGCATCTAAGGCCCTGGAATGTGCAGCCTGGCGCTGAGAGGAACGGTGGTGGTGCAGGTGGACACTCGCGCGCCCGGGGCCCTCCCCTGCGCCGGCCCGGGACGTACTGTTGTCCTCCGCCTCCTGCGGCGCCGAGGGCTTGCCCATCTTCACCCAGAGGATGCCCAGGAAGACGAGCAGCAGCCCCAGGCTGGCCCAGAACAGGAGCCGGGACAGGCAACGCTCCAGCCGCCGCCCCGCTTCGGGCCGGGCCCGCGCCGCGCCGGCTGAGCCCGTCCGCGTCGCTCGCAGGCCCGGGCGCGGGTCGGCGCCGAGGAGGGTGGAGGGCAGCCGTGCCGGGGCCGGGGTCGTGGCCCACCAGCGACGGACTCCGTGGCCCGGCGCGGCCCGGTCGAGCGGACGGGCGTCCTCGTCCTCCTCGGAGCTGCCCCGGACCGAGGCGCGGCGCCTGAGCGGCGCAGGGCGGGCGGGGTAAGCGAAGCCGCGGCTCCCGGACCAGGAAGCCGCGGAGGCCCCGAGATCGCCGAAGGCCCCAGAGGTCGCGTAGGCCGAGCCCGAGGCCGGCGGGGAGTGCCAGGGCTCCGCTCGCACGGAGGCCGCAGCGGGCCGGGCTCGCAGCGGCGCCTCTTCGCGCAGCCGGGCCTCCTCGCGCAGCCGCTCCTCGCCCCGCAGCCGGGCCTCCTCCCGCAGCCGCTCCTCGCCGCGTAGCCGGGCCTCGCCCCGCAGGCGGCGCAGCTTGTTGCGGTAGACGTCCCGGGTGGTGTCGGTGATGGGTCCTGGCTGGAAGCCCAGGGCCTGTAGCTCCCGCCGCAGCTCCAGGTCCGACAGGCCGGCCATGGCCAGGACGCCGCCCCCCGCCCGCCCCTGGCGCGCACCGCACCCGGAACTGCTCTCGCCGGCGGCCGCGGCGGAGCGGGCGGGGCCCCGCGCCATGATGGGAAGGTCGGCCTTTGCCGCCATGTTGAGAAGGTCGGCGCCTCCCCGGTTGCCGGCCATGTTGAGGGGGTCAGACTCGGCCATTAAGGCCGCCGCCATGTTGGAGAGGTCCAAGGATTTTTTTTTTTTTTTCCCCCTCCCTTTTCCCCCCTCCCTCCTTACTCAGTCCTCCTCCTTGTCTGTAAGGCCAATCGGTGTTTTCTTTCTGAATCCTCCGCCCCTTGCGCGGTTCCTGGCACGTGGTAGGCGCTCAGTGAATTGTTGATTTAGTGAATGAATTGCTTGATGGTGAAAGACAAGCCACTACGGAGAGCAGGGAGATGGGACCCTTCGCCGCTCTGTGCTTGGGGACCTTGTGTGATCCCTTCTGCAGTCAGGGAAGGGCTTTGGGTCGTGGACTAGATGCCAGGCATGCCACGAGACCCTGTCCGACCTGAGGTCGAGGGCTACAGGCTTCTGTGTTTTCTTGGGAGTTAACTCTGAGGTGGGGCTCCGAGGGGGCACCAGCCCTGCCTCAGGCCAGACACCGCATGCACCGAGAAGGCGGAAGAGCCAAATGCCCTTGGGCTTGAGTGGGCAGTTCAGCCTTCTGGGAGGAGGCCATATGTCTGGATAGTGGGATTTCCCTGAGAGATGGTTAGGGGAAGACCCCTGAGATACAGTCCTGTGTCCCTTGCAGATTTAGGTTGAGGGCATTTGAATCCCAACTGCACCACTGTTAGATGTGTGATCATATCCAATGAACATCTCTAGCTTGCTGGCCAGTAAAGTTGATAGGGTTGCTATGAGGATTAGAACAGGTAACTTGTTTAGGGTGCTTAAAACAGTGCCTGGTACACCTCCTAAGTGCTTATACTTAACCCCTATCTCTGCAGTGGCAGCACATGTGTGATCTCCCACAGGACACCCTCTTTGATTACAGGAAGGCTCTTGGCTGAGAAGCCCCTAAGGGAAGCATGGGAAGTGGTGGCAAAGGAAAAGAGCGCCATGGCTCATAGTTGCCCTTCTGCCCTCTCCCCTCTTTGTAATCCTTCTACATCCTTCTTCAGCTCCCTGTCCCAAACGTTTATGGCCGACCTTGGCCTCTTAGGTTCCGCTCCACTACTACTCCTCTAAATCAGTTCCCCTCTTCCCTGCCCATCGCCCACTCCCCATCACCCCCCTCCCCAGGTCTCCTCCTATTCCTTCCCTGGGTCACGGGCAAGGCCCCTCTGCCAGTGGCTTGCGTTCCTGCCACTCGCTGTCCCACAGGGGTATTCCTACACTGGCCGCAGTTGCTGGGAAAATTACAGGCTCAGCTCGGTCAGGCTTCCATTGTCAGCCTCCCCATATCCCCCAACTTAGCTGTTCCCATGTGGTGCAATTTTTCTCACCAAGTGTTGTTTTCCTTTTCTCTGCCTGTGTTTGCACGGAATGCCATGAATTTGATATAGTGATTGCCTAACACATATACCACATAATAGTATTTTATTTCTTTCTGAAGCACTGTTTGCATGACAAATGAGTTGGTAACATTTGTGCAACTCCTTGCAGCTGTGCAGTTCCATATATAAGGAATGAGCCTTTCGGCATCAATACTGGCCCCGTGTAGTCTAAGAGGGCTTGAAGCTGACGCTTAAACCAAGTGAACGTTCCGGCATTTCGCAGAGTTACGGTCTGTTTCATCACAATGGATCCCAGGGCAATTTAAAAATATGTACTGAACTAGAGCTGCCCCCCAGCAGCGGTCCCCAGCGTGGGCTTTGTCAGCCTGCCTTGTGTTTGGGGACACTGCTACCGCCGCACATACCCGGGGCCAAGTGACCCCCACCCGCCAAGCCTGTTGTCTTGCCTCTAGCCTGGAACCCATCATGTTGGCAGCTGTGGTTTTCTGCCCCCCTGTGGTCTACTCTTTGCCTCCACGGGGCTTCTAGCAGTTGCTGGATTCATCTCACTGGGTCGAACAGGCCTTTGGGGGTAGGGTGCTACCACTCGTAGGGTGCTTGCCAATCAGTGTCCCCCCTGCCCCCCGCCCCCATGCCCGCCCCCAGGAAGAAACCTCACCATCTGATTGAGCAAAGTCAATTGGAAAAACCCTCACAAGTCAGTCGTCCCTCTCAGGTCTGGGGCCTCTCCGTTTTCCTCCTAAACTCCTCATTCCAGTCCTGCCCCTTCTGTGGACTGATAGCCCCTCTGAGGCCCTCCATCAACGTTCCCTGCCCCCAAGACCCCATTACCTGCTTGTTGCTGCTCATTTTCCTCCACATGACCACCCACACCTTCTTCATGGACCCTCGTGTCTGCCCCAGCGCAGGCTTGGCCCGCTGCCTCGCGTGGGGAGCTGCCCGCGAGGCTCTTCCGGGGCCTTCCATGTCGCGGATGGGAACGCATATTTTAAATATGGGGCTGCTCTGCGTGCCCCCCCTTTCTCATCACTTTCTTGTGTGTGTGTGTGTGTGTGTGTGTGTGTGTTTTAAGGTGAGCAGCTCAGGCTGCGGGCGGTCTTCCTGATTTATTAAAGGCAGAGGAGGAAAAACAAGCTCCAATGTCCAGATCTACTTAGTAACCACATCCACACATTTAGCGGAGGTGAGGGGCCTCTAGGAGGACGTTCTGGATTCCCAGAGGGCTGCCACACTGCCTGCCGTCCTGCTGACCTCTCTCTCTGTCTCAGCAGAACCTTATAATAACAACAGCCATAAATCTTTTAGTGGCTTCCATTCTCCTTCTCCTCCTGCAAAAGCCCTGCACGCATTTATCAGGTCCTTAAAGATGCTCAGGGACCACGAGCTCCTCCTTGATCCACCTCCTCACCAGCCTCGTGCATCTTGCCAAGTTTCCTTGGAACCACATCGCGGGTGGGGTCCCACCGCGGAGTGGTGGGGCACGGGGAGAGCGTGGTTGAAAAGTGGCGACAAAGTGGGTGCCGTCTAGGCTCAGATTTTGACTGGAGTGGTCCCAGCACTGCCCAGCTTCTGGCCGCCTCATCTCGGTGCCCTGGGGAAGAGGAGAGCACCTTAATCTCTCCAGGTCAACGAAGGGGCAACGGGACTCAACAGAGAAATGCCAGAACAGGTGTAATGGGCACTTATGTCGCCCGCTTTTCATAATCGGCTGAAAATGTAACAAAAGTCTCATTCTTCTGGCCACACTTTGAGATCTGTGGGTTAAGAGTTCCTTTAGAGGCACGGAATACATTCCCTGATGTCAATAGCGAATTGTGTATGAAGAAAAATGTAATGCTTTCAGAACATTTTCTTTTGGGCTTTGTCCATGATTAGATTACACTAAATTACAGAGTACAGATATCAGGCAATTACTCTTTGCTTTTTAACTATTCAATTTCATGGCAAATCCACGTAGCTCAGTAATTATAAAATCATACCGATGTGGTTGCCGAGAAAATACCTCATCATCTCCATCTTGTGAAGCTAGGTTCAGGTCGCCCTGTAATTACCAGTGGTCCTGTTAAGTGTAAAGTACATTCCAGACGAAGAGGGGTAATCTGTAACTCTCCGAAACTGCCAGTTTTCTGGAGATATTCTTGCAGATTTTGCCAGATAAACCTCAGTAACGTGTGAGGAAGAACGGCGTCCTTACCTGACTGGTTCCTCTGGGCACTCTCCCAGTCTGCTCCTGGCTGGGGCCTGGCCCTGGCAGTGGATCGCTTTAACCAGGAGTGTGTCTGTCTTTACTTCTGTTTTGTGAAAATACGGTCATTTTGTCTTGGCTCAGCTCACAGGCTCCTCCCCAACCTCCCCCCAGTTTTAATTTCTTCCAGGGCTGTGCATGTCCTGTAAGCAATCGAGTCTGCTGTGCTGGAAACTGAGGAACTCGGAGAAAAAGAATTATTTGAGCCAATTGTGAGAAATTGAACAGCGGCAGGAGGAGGGAAAGGAGAGAAGAAAGGAGCCGACACGTCTAACCAGGCGCTGGGGCACTGTGCATACAGATGCAGGTGGTGGCTGGGTCCCTGTTGCGGCTCATTACTGAGAAGCACATCAGAGGCCGCTGGGTGAGGGTCAGGGACAACAGCGCCGAGCTTTGAACGGGGCTCTAGGTGCTGTGGTTGCGGAGCCAATTCCCATTTTAAGAAATGCAGACTGCCTGGGGCATGATCCCCTCGGGGTCTCATTTCTCTCCTTGGCGCCTATTTCAACACTGCTATTCAGCCCCGGGATCTTAAGGAAAAGCCCAGCGGGGTGGTGGGCGTGGAGGGGGAGGAGGGAGGAGGGGGAGGCTGGGGGTGGGCGGGGTGGGGGGGGGGGGAAAGAGGTGAGCGCCCCCTGCTGGTGATGGGGGAAGGTAGTCTCACTGTAGGGACAGATCCTGAGCAGAGACACAGGGAAAGACACAAAAGCAGTATTTTCTCCATAGAAGGAGACAGTGACCGTTTAATGGTTTTTCTGCTTTTTTGGAATGGGTTCCAGATAATGGCGGGAATGGCGTGGTGGTACTCCGAAGGGCGAGGAGGAGTCTTGGATCCAGTTTTCCCCAACAGCATGCTTTGTAGATTCCTACGTTTCTCCCTCCCTTTTCTCCCCTGCCCTGTGCAGCCCTCTCTCCAATTATTACAGAGTGTTTTGGCAGCGTTTCCTGGGAACCTGCAGCTGCCCTTGGGATGATCAGTACGTGCATAGGAAATTGTGGGAATGTGCAGCATGGAGGGTGTGGGTCCCATGTAAGGCTTGGGTGTTCCTCAGGACCATTCAGAGCACCCCCAAAGGACCATCCTTTTTTTTTTTTTAATTTTTTTTTTCAACGTTTATTTTTATTTTTGGGACAGAGAGAGACAGAGCATGAACGGGGGAGGGGCAGAGAGAGAGGGAGACACAGAATCGGAAACAGGCTCCAGGCTCTGAGCCATCAGCCCAGAGCCCGACGCGGGGCTCGAACTCACGGACCGCGAGATCGTGACCTGGCTGAAGTCGGACGCTTAACCGACTGCGCCACCCAGGCGCCCCAGGACCATCATTTTTAAGGGTTGGGGTCGTCTTGTTTCGGTAACTACTGTCTGTGGCTAAGTTCTCGCAATGGTTGGGGTGGGTGGAAATACGGAATGGGCCTCATGTCTAATTGCTGATAACCTATGGGTAGAGGGAGCTGTGTTTCCTCTAAGGCCATCCAGTTTATAAATAAATGAGCATCCATTAATGTAACATTAAATTAGAATGAAATTTCCCATCCAGTTTTGTTTAGGAGGCAGAAATCAGTGGGTTGAATGTGGAATTTTGCTGTGGATGCTGGAGCATGCAGTCACAAGGTGATAATAATGATAGTAATTTGCTCGTGCCTGTACCCTCATCTCAAGGCACGTATTACCACCTGGCTTTTGCAAAGCCTCATTGAGGTTAAAGGGCTAGCTGGAAGTTACTCAGCAAGGGGTTGAGTACAGAAGTCTTATGGCTCTCCAGCCCATCTAGACCTTGAGTTTGCCAATAAACAGAAAGTGGAGACCTGAATTCCTCGCTCTGCCACCGACTGGTGTGTGGGCCGAAAATGCCATCTCTCTGGACCTCAGTTTCCTCACCAGCACAAATCTTGCAATTCCGTGGGTCTCACGTGATAATTTGAACGGAGAATTTAGCCAAGGCACACGTTTTGCTACTGTATATGTGCCATTTACAGCTAACTCCCTCTGAGCTTGATTTTTCCCCCCTTTATGCAATGACCCGGGGTTTGGCCTTTAAAAATTAAAATATTAAATAAAAGAGTCGTTTCTGTTTATTTGCCACTTTATTTGCCAGAGGGGGCTTGCTTGGGAGAGTATTTTCCTTTGGAGCCCGGCTGTGGGGCATGCAGATTCCGGGGTCTCCCTCGGGTGGGAGGGCACTCCCAGTTTCATCCACCTTCCCCTGGAGCGGGCTGTCATTTGTCTGTTGGGGAAAAACACAGGAGGTCTGCAGCTTGGTAGATTCAGTGGGTCCACTTCTAAGCCTGGCCGCCAACACAGGGCCAACCCAGGGAGGAGGGGGCGCCCCCAGGGGACGCTGGGCCAGGCTTCTGGAAGCTCTGCCTCTAGCTTTCTCTGTAGCCTGGGGCAAGTCATTTAACCTCCCGGTTCTTCCATTTCAAACACCAACTCCCCACCTCTCTCCTCTCCTCCTGGGGACCCGGAGAAGTAATTAGTGGCTGTTTGTCAGACAAGTCCTGGCTTTGCACAAGTGGCTCCGGCAGACCTTGAAGGGCAGACCTTGAACCGGGCAAGGCCACGTGGAGCTCAGGACTTGGATTTGTAGAACAGATAAAGAAAATGCAGGCTTCTGTGGCCAGACTGCCGCAGGGTTTCCTTCAGAGGAACTGCCTGGCCTGGGTGGTGTTTTGGGAGGGAATACGCGATCTGGAGCAGGGGAAGGGTTGGGTGGGTTGTCGTGGTCAGCTCTGCCAGGAGGGTGTTTGGGAAAGGGGCCTGAGCCATCAGGGCAGGGCCTCGAGATGCCCCTGGCTGGGGAACTGGGCCTCCCCGGTCCCCAGGAGCCATCTGAGCCCCTGCTCTGTGATCAGGCTTCCATCCGAGACAGGGGCACCCTTTCCCGGAGAAGACCATTTCATGTTCTCAAGCACAAGGCAGAAAAACAAATCGCCATCCCCAAACCCTGCTCAGATGCACTCTGGGAATATTAACGTGGGTGGACAAGGCTGAGCCCCAGAGGCAGAGGCGCCCTGCCTCCCATACCGTTCCGGGCAGGCAGAAGCACCTCACTCAGCAGCCCTTCCAGGGCGGCCCGGTACTTTTCCAGCTGCCTGGAGTTCATCCTCGTTCCAATTGCCACAGGAGCAGTCAGCTGTGAAATAAGGCAGAGTTAACAAGAAGGAAGAGACACGGAGAGCGCCATTAACCCCTGGGCGCCTCGCGGGCAGCAGGAGGCACTGCCAAGAGCCACACCACCCTGCGGCCCCATTCTGCCCCATCCTCTGGGAGCCTCGGCCTCCCAGGACCCAGCAGGGAATTCTGGCACCTCCCCCCAACTCGATCCAGGGGCCCGGATCCTGGGAGTCCCCCGGACTTGCTGCCCAGGGACGATCAACAAACCTCCCCTGGTGGGGAAGCTGGGACAGGAGGGGAGGGTCTGCAGGAACCCACTGCCCCCACCCCGCCCCTGTCTTTTCATGTGGGAGGAAACTCTCCCTCCCCCTTCTCCTGAGTAATGATAACCAGCACCGTGAAGCCTTAGGGCGCAGGCGCCATTCTAAACGCTTCGTGTATATTAAGCCTCTCAATAACCCTGTGATGTAGGGATCATTAGTGTCCCCATTCTGCAGAGGAGGAAAGGGAGGACAAAGGGGTAGGAAAACTCGCTCCAAGCCACACAGGTACTCAGTAGCAGAGGGAGAAGGTGCTATACCCAGGAGAGCTGACTCCAGGGTCTGTGCCCATGACCACCAGGTCTTCTCTAGCACCGCGGGGACACAGGCGAGACCCCAGAGTTGCTGTCTGGAGGCTCATCACCAAGAAAGGTGGTTGTGGCAGAGCCGGGGGTGCTGAGCTTGCTGTCACCCCCAGAGCTTCCTGGTTCAGTGATCTTGGTTTGCAAACCAGCTGGCAGACTGGGAGATTGCCTGCCTGTCTGGAGAGCTGCGATGGAGGAGTCCCAGGCCCCCCACCCCCACCCCCCACTGGTGGTGGGAAATGGGCTTGGGATGCCTGAAGGCAAGCGAAGGGTCCCCGTGGGCTCTGGCCTCCAGCCCTGCCGTGTCCTCACCTTACAATGAGGAGGCTGGACGGAATGATCCGGAAAGGACCTCCTGGCCTGTATATCATGTTCTAGGGGGATGGAAAGGGGACGAGGGGTACCTCACCCTCAGCCTCCGAGAGGCATTCCACAGGATGTAACATGTGCTTTAAACTGCCTTGGGTGCGGAGGGCAGTCCTGAGGGAGCTCCCCTTTGCCAGCTGAACCAGTCACCCCCAGTTCCTCCTGGGGAGCCCAAGGAGCATGTGGGGAGGAAAGGCACACTCCCCTAACCCCACCACCCAGGGTGGTGACAGCACTGAGGAGGCCATGACCGACCTCCCTGTTTATGGACAGCTGATGGGGTCTAAAGACCCCTGGCTGGTGTCCAGCTCAGTTTTGCCCTGACTGTGACCTTGGCAAGGCCCTCGTTCTCTCTGCATATCAGTCTTTTCCTCTCCCAGGCCTCTTTACGGGGAAGTGTCCCTCCCCTCAGTCCCGGAGCCCTTCCTTCTCCATCCATACCCACCCCCTTAAGAATCCCACTGTCCTGGCTTGAAACTCCAGCTAATTGCCGATGCCTCCCACATTGATGTCTGCAGCCCTGAGCGCTCCTGAAGTCCAGACGGCTATATACACCTGCCTTGTGCGACGCCTCCACCTGGATGCCCACCAGGCATCTTATAGTTCACAGGTCCTGTCTGACCTCCTGACCTTCCTCCTGCCATCCTGCAGCCAACCATAGGCTTCACCGTCTCCTGAGTGGCAAATCTATCCTTCCAGGTATTCCGGCCCCAAACCTCAAAGTTCGTTTTTACGTTTCTCTTTCTTTATACCCTGCATTCGTTCTTTCAGCAAATCCTCAGAGCTTCTAACTCGAAATTATTTCCAGAACCTGACCACTGTGCTCTGCCTCTACCTTGACCACCCTGAGCTCTTGGATGTGCTAGCAGCTCCTCGGTGGTCTCCTGAATCCTGCCCTTGCCCCTTCGGGCTGCTCTCAACACGGAAGCTGGGGAGACTCTTGTAAAATGTGAATCTGATCATGTCCCTCCTCCGCTCCAAAGCCCCCAGCAACTCCCACCTCAGCAGAGGGAAGGCCAAGTCCAAACAATAGCCTACAAAGTCCACGATCTGGTCCCACCTCCCTCTTCCTCCCTGACTCCCTCTGCTCTAGCCACTCCAGCCTCTTCACTGTTCTTCCACACTCTTCCACCAGGCCTCCTTCTGCCTCGGGGCCTTTGCATTGACTATTCCTGCCACCTGGAATGCTCTTCCCCCAGATATCTTTGTGGTTGCCTGCCTCACCGTCTCCAGGTCTCAGCGCTAATACCGTCTCCTCGTGAAGCCCGCTCTGACCACCCTGTTGAGGTTGCAACCCATCCACCTCCAGTCCCTGCCTTATTTTCCTCCACGGCACCTGTTAGGACCGGCCATGTTATGATGCTTGCTTCTGTATCCTGTCTGTAGTCTGCTGCCCGTCCTTCTGACATCTCATTTCCAGTCCCCCACTGCAGTGTGAGCTTCACGAGCTCGGAGGATGTATCTGTTTTGTTCACCGCCCTATCGCCAGGGCCCAGAACTGAGCCATGCTTCACACTTAGGGCTCAGGGTCTTCTCATCTGGATAAATGAGGCTGAGAACTTAAGAGCCGCACTGGACAAACTCAAGGCTCGCTTAGGCCGCCACGATCTGTGCATCCTAACACAGCACTGCAGGCCCGAGGCCCTGGGTCTTGACACTGTAGTCGTCTCCCAGGGCACCCTTGTGCTCTGTCTCCTGGTGACCGCAGTTGCCCCCTGACTCGTCTCCTGCCTCCACTTGTGCGGTCCCAGGTCTTTCTAAGTCAGATGAGATGACTTCCCTGCTGTGAACTCCCCAGTGACCTTCCAGACATGGTGCCTGGACCACTAGGCCCTGCCACTCTCTTGCCCTCTCCCAAGTGCGCCCTGGCCTTGGGGGCCTCACACCTACCACATGCTTCCTGAGCAGGGCCTTTGCCGGCACGTTTCCTTCTGGGACGTTCTTGCTCTAGCTGTTTGTATCACAGGCTCCTTCTCATCATTCTGGTTCCAAATCAAATAAATGTCACCTCCTCTGAGAGGCCTCCTAGCCAAAGCAGTGCCCCCAGCCCCCACCCCCTCACCCTCTATCATGCCTCCTTACCCGGTGCCTTATTTGAGACAGCTGTGTCATTGTTGGTGTCTGTATCTCTCCTAGGATGGAACTTGTTGCCTGAATGTCTGGTTTGCTGCTGTGTTCCAGAACAATCTGTGGCTGGCAGGGGGAACCCTTCCCCACACTAGGTTTCTCTGCATTGTCCCCCTGTCTGCTCACCTTGATAACTTCGTTTTCTTCTTCCTCTGTGGGCTCCACAGGGTCCAGAGGGCCCACTTCCTCGGACCTCTGCTGTACAATCAGGGACTTCTTTTGCCCTTTGTTCCGCTCCTTTTCCTAAGGGCAGAGCACAAATTTGCACAAAACCTGCCATCTCTCCACCGCCCAGATGGCCCTCGCCTGTCTCTGCCCAGGGTGCTAAGTGGTCTGAGCTTCCCACAGGCCAAAAGAGTTCTCCCAGGTGCCTCTACACGAGGAGTTCCAGAAACCCAACGGCTTACAAATGGCCCTCAGTGTCGTTCACCAATAGGTCAACTTGAAGAAGAATCCGTTCCTTTGTAGTTCAAGCATTGCACCCACATTGTTACTGTTAATTAAGTTAAAATGCTGAAAATAAGGGCTGCCCTTCATGTATATTAAGTGTGGAAATGTGTTTTTCTTCGCACAGAGCCCATAAAAAAGGTGGCAAGACAGCCTCGCCTGGGAGGGCGCCATGGGGTGGCCCAGAAACTGGAGTCCCTGGGAGGTGATTTATAAGAGGCGAGACAGGGAGATGAATTATGGAGGAAGGAGTTTGCAGCTTCTTCAGAGAAATCCGGTGCCTGGCAATTCTGAGGAGCAAAACCACAGAGCGGATCAACGCAAAACGTTCTTTGGTTGCCATTTTGCTAGTTTATGTTCTACCGACGTTGATTGTTTCTGCCCAGACCTAAACCTTACGTGGCATCCTGCTTGCCAGGTCCCGGGGCACCGAGATCAGACACACCTCAATCCTTTGGCTTCTCTAATGACCCCCTTGGGATTCAGCTCTGGGCCTTGCCTGGGACACGGTGATTCTAGAACAATTGGTTGTCCCTTCTGGAGAGGAAGCCGGTGGTAGAGAAATTATGTTTAGAGAGCCTGCTGCCTCTCTTCCATATTTCTATGTCTACCCCTGAAGAAGGGGAGCTGGGGCCAGCCTTGCCTCTGCAAAGGACATAGGCCACTGGGTATGTGGAAGCTTGCCCCGGACAGAGTATGGACGTGCAGAGGCCATGCGACCTCCCAGAGAACGGATTCGTGTGTTTGTCCCTACTGGAGGCGAGTCTCAGACAGGTGGGACACGACAGTCCCATCCAGCTCCTCAGGTCAAAGAGAAACAAATATCTGCACAAGATACTCAGAACCCCTTGACATCTAAAGTAAAAGGCACAGGGAGCCAGGTCTGGCAATCCAGTTTCCAGAGGCCCTGCTGCCTGAGTTCCATTAAGCCTGCCTTGTTTTCTTCCGGGTTTTTTTTTTAAATATTTTTTGAAATGTTTATTTATTTTTGAGAGAGAGAGAGAGAGAGAGAGAGAGAGAGAGAGAGAGAGAGAGAGAGACTGCATGTGAGCAGGGGAGGAGCAGAGAGAGAGGGAGACACAGAATCCGAAGCAGGCTCCAGGCTCCGAGCTGTCAGCACAGAGCCCGATGTGGGGTGCGAACTTGTGAGATCATGACCTGAGCCAAAGTCGGATGCCCAACCGACTGAGCCACCCAGGCCCCTTTTCTGGCTTCTAAAGAAGAGCCTCTGACCAGCACTCCGTGGGGGACCAACCCCTCGCCCCCTCCTTCTCTCTGAAGACCCCTGCTCAGTTCTCACCTTTTCCCTTCAGACACCCCAGGGGGGCTTCTCCCGCCTCTGAACTTAGCACTTAACCATCAGCATCACTTACTGGGCAATTAATCCCGTCCTGCCTTGTGCCGTGTCCCTTTGTTTTCTATTGTTAGCGAATTTTTCATACGATTGTATCTTGGCTCCTGAGCCTGCTCCTTGAAGACGGAGGTTCCTCGATTTCCTCGCATGCCTGGCCTCTCACCCAGGGTGGCCCTTTGTACTATGGAGATGCTCAGCAAATATTTATCGGCTTGTTAATTGAAAATTTCCTCTGAAGGATGGGCAGGGTGGGAAAAGATGTCACTTGTGGGAGCCGCTGTCACCTTTGATTGGTGCTAGTGGGGAATGAAGGCCGCAGGGAGGCAGCTGGAGTTTGGGGTCAGCTTGGGTCTGGGTCCTTCATGCTCCCCTCGATGTCACTGATGCCAGCTATGCAGCTGATTAAACGTGGGTTTCCCCCAAGGGACACTTGTGCCTTAGAGACACTAACACCACTTCAGCGCTGAGCAGCTGTGAGTCACTTGGACCACGCTGGGGAGGCAGGCAGCCTGGGGGATTTCCTACCCGAATCCTCTGGAGCTCGCTGTGGGTGAAGATGGGAACGAAGGCTTCCGTCTGGGAGGCCAGCATGACGGCCACGTGCACCATCAGCAGGACAGCCACGGCCTTGCGGGACACCATCCTGGGGCTGAACAACGACAAGAAGCTCTTGTCAGGTTCACGGCTCACGCCCTGCCAATAGCTGTGACGTTGAGCAAGCCGCTCGGCCTCTCCTCGTGTGGGCCGGGTGTGGGGCTTTACCAGAGGAGCTCAGAGGCCCTTCTCTGCCCCAGAGAGGTGAACAAGTGCCTGGGAGAGGCCGTCCTGCCCCCGTCACACAACTGGGGGAGAAGCATCCCACACGCCAGCCACCCTCGTTGTTACCGGTGAGGTCTTCCAAAGCTTCCAAAGCTCGTGAAGGGGGAAGGACTCCATGTCTCAGAAGAAAAACTCTAGATTAGCAACAGAATGGTGCCCCAAGACTCAGGGAGCCCTCACTGCTCCCTGGGATGGACTCAGGCCCTGATGACCCTGGGTGTCCCCGGAAGCACCAGGCGAAGACCTTAGGTCTGAAGAGAAAGAGGCTGGGACCCTTTGCCCCAGGGGAAGGCAGAGCCAGATGGAAATTTTCAGCAGGGAGCAACATCCAGGAGCTGGGAGTGGGGTCTCCACCCCTCTGGGGCCAGCACTGGCTCAGAAACAGGACTCTTTTGAGCCCCAGCTAGCTGCCTGTTGGTTACCATCTAGAAAGGACAAGAGTTCACCTCTGCCCCGCACCTCCCTCCACACCACCTCAGAATGCCACGAATGCTGGGGGTGCCTGCGTGCCTGCGTGGGGCCTCCTGTGTCCCAGGATGGGAGCAGGTCTGGAATGGTGGGCCGGAAGGTGGGCTGCCGACAGTTGCCAGGGACCAGGTGGGTGTGGTGTCCTCAAGAGTGCAACGGCTTAAGAAATGGGGTCAGAGGGGCGCCTGGGTGGCTCAGTCGGTTGAGCGTCCGACTTCAGCTCAGGTCGCGATCTCACGGTTTGTGAGTTCGAGCCCCGCGTCAGGCTCTGGGCTGATGGCTCAGAGCCTGGAGCCTGCTTCCGATTCTGTGTCTCCCTCTCTCTCTGCCCCTCCCCCATTCGTGCTCTGTCTCTCTCTGTCTCAAAAATAAATAAACATTAAAAAAAATTAAAAAAAAAAAAAGAAATGGGGTCAGAGAGTGCCTGGGTGGCTCAGTCGGTTGAGCATCCAACTCTTGATTTCAGCTCAAGTCATGATCTCAGGGTCGTGGGCTCAAGGCCTGCCTTGGGTTCCGCGCTGAGCATGGAGCTTGCTTGGGATTCTCTCTCTGCCCCTACCCTGCTCATGCTCTCTCTCTCTCTCTCTCAAAATAAATAAATATTAAAAAAAAAAGAAAAGAAAAGAAAAGAAAGAAATGCAGTCAGTTGGGCAGGCTTCAGGCCCTGTCGGGATGGTCCAGTGGCAGGGGTTGGTGATGGCGCTTCCTGCTGGGTGCCAGGCTTAGTTGATTCCGTAAGTAATTACCCCGGTGCTCAGTGTCCCCTTCTAAGCCCTCTCTCACATGATCCTCCCACTCATCTGGGAGCAGATGAAATCTGGGGAGGGGAGGAGGCCTAGAGAGGTGAAGACCTAGGGAGGGGCCAGGCCCCAGAGCGAGGAAACGAGACCAGGGGTGGCCCCTGCTGCAGCCGGCGTGGGGGTGATCACAGGGTTGCAGATAAAGAGCTTTGGGGGAGTCGGCCCGGGGCTGCTGGTGGGAGAGGGTCGTGCCCTGGACTGGCCTCTAAGTTTTGCGGGTCCAACCCCAAATCCCCCTCTGAAGAGGATCTTCGAAGGCTGTGGGCTTGCATCCTGCCTCTTCCCTGGGACCTGTCTCCTCCGTCATCTGAAGCCACTGCTATGAAGCAGGACGCTCCCTCTGCCTTCTTGCGATCCTTCCTTCTGCCCCGTCCTACTTTCTCTCTCCATCTGGCGAACACTCCATGAGAAAGGATGAGAGAGCTCAGGCAGCCAAAGCCTCCCATGCCAGCTACATACAAATTCCTAGTGGGGTCAGAAAACCGCTCACCCACTGAAGGCGGACCCTCGGGAAGCCGAGACCCAGCCCCGGGAGGATCTGGAGGGGAACAGAGGATGGGTGGGGGGTGGAGAGCTCCCAGGCACTCTCCCCCTCCCCGTTCCTACGCTTCCCCGATGGTGCGATGGTGCGTCTGTGGAGCCCTGTTTCCCTCCCAGTGGGGACGGATATGTCACATTTATGGCGTCCCATTTCCTTCACAGAGATGCTATATAGCCCTTTTCATTCCGGTGTTCGCATTTCATTCACTCCATAAGAATCAATAAAAACTTTAAATAAAAAAAGGCAAAATCCAATTGCTGCTCATTTTCTTGATCCAACTGGCAGTTGGCATGTCACCTACATTCGTTTGTGTTTCTGGGAGCTCGGAGTGGGAGAGCTTTTCACTGTGTGATGAGCCAGTGACGTCCCTTTTCCATCTCCAGCGATGGGGCTCCAGCCTACAAGTGATCAGCTCTGGATAAGCGGGCACCTGTCTCCTTCCTCCCCACCCATGGTACCACCCGACCTGGCAAGAGTTGCCCCGTCCTGTAATCTCTCTAGGGACCAGCTTTCTCCTGAACTTTCCAGAGCAAAGCCTTTGTGCCAAGCGGGGTCCGGTGTCCATGCTGAGCCCTGGCTTGGGTACCTGGCCTGCAGTCAATGGCACCACGCATCCCAGACAGCCTCCTTTTTATCAGGACTTGCACCCACCCCTCCTCCCTCCAGCTTCCGTGCCTCCGGGGCTGTCCTGCCTGTGCTCCCACTATGTATGGCTTCAACCTGCTTCTCTGGAAATCAGCTCGGGGCTTTCAGCAGGAAGCCTAGTTAAGTATTTGAAGGTGGCAGAGGGACATAGGGGAGATCTCTGGACTGGGCTGGTTTCTGCCTTGGGGCTCAGGCCGAACTCCCCCTCCCCCCGCCCCTCTCCTCTGTGGCTACTCACAGCAGCACGGTCTGGGTGGCACTGACCTTGTCTGTCTCTGCTCCTCCTTTGGTATCTGGCTCATCTGACCCGCCCTTATATCTGCTATCTGGCTGGTCTGATGGGCCCTCTAGCCCTCCCTTGGGAGCCCGTTAACCTTTGGCCACACCTTGGGGGCTTTGGGTGGGGAGCCTGGATTCTCGAAGCTCACGGAAACAACAGGCAGGGCCTGGCACGTCGTTGGACTTCTGGGGCTTTCCCGGAAGACGACAGTCAGGATTTGGTGGAGGCCAGCTTCCACCCAGATGGCACTTTCCCGTCCACTTAGAACTTAGCTGCCGCTCAGAGGGTCGTTTTAACAAAAGCCCTTTCTTTTTTGTTACTTAAATATATGATGTTGTTGAGTGTCTTCAGGCCAGCTCTTTAGTGATCGGATTCTCTGTTGGGCTGTCAGAGAGAGTGCTGTATTAGAAAGATAACTTGCCTTCAGCCTCCCCCCCCCCCCTCCCTGAAGCCCCTCACAAAAGAAAGAAAAGGCTCAGGAGTGTGTGGCAGTTTAAAGCGACTAATGAAAACACAATGACAGTCTAGACCCAGGACTGTGGAGCAACAGAGACTCTGTGGGAGCCAAGAAAGCATGTAAGGTGTGTGATACAGAAGGTTTATGGGTTTGTAGCTTAAATGGGGGAGATGAGACACCTATCCAGGCACGTTTCATGGTAATCGTATAACTCAAATGGTGAAGTGAAAGATTTAAACAGGGAAGAGATGAATGTAATCTGGAGTCAGGGCTTACTGCTGCTGCTGGCCAGTGCCGTTTCTGGAACATGGTCCGGGAATGCTTGACACACATGTTTTAATGAAGTCTCAGCGATGCCATGACGTTGGTGCTCTTAATTGTCCCATTTTGCAGATAAGGAAACCGAGGCACAATGAAATACCTCCTCGGTGACCCCACTGTAAGGTCTCTCTCTCTCTTTTTAAGTCAGCTCTACTCTCTATGTGGGGCTCAAACTCACAACCCTGCCCTGAGATTGAGAGTTGCATGCTCTACTGACTGAGTCAGCCAGGGACCCCCAAGGTCTCTCTATACAAGGGTCAAGGCTGGTCGTGGCCAAACATGGCAGAGGATGGGAGTGGGGGCTTCTGGGACACAGGGCATACGCAGGAATAAAGGATGGCATAGGATGGCAGGGTCTCCCTGTGGGTTGAGAGAGGGTCATTCTTGGGTCTGAGTGTGGGCGTTCTTAGAAACCAAGCAGAAGGATTTGGATTTGATGGGGGGAGAAACGGGGGCCCTCATAGTGCCTTGAATGGGCTTAGTGGTTGGGTCTGGTCATCAGGGCAGGGCGAGGAGAATCTGGGAGGTGGCTGGGGCAGACTGAGGGTGAAGTCCAGAGGGTCTGGGCTAGCAGAGGCCATTTCTCCAGGAGAACCTCACTGGCCATTAGCACCTTCCAGAGACGCTGCCCCAAACATTCAGATGGGGATTGCTTCTTGTCCAGGCACCCCCCCCCGCCCCGAGTCCTCCAGTCTGCTGTGGCTTTTCCTCTCAGAAAGAAACAAGTGCAGGTGCTTCAAACCCAGCCCACATAACCTCTAAACCCCCAGCTCAGCAAGGCTTCCGGCCAGCAGGGTCTCTGCATTCTACTCTGACGCCAGGTTAGACCTCGTCCAGCTCGCTGGATCACCGCCTGTTGTCAGACGGGTGCACTGGGTCTCTGCAGTCTTTGAGATTTATTGCAAAGAAATTAGAGCTTAAAACGCCAGGGCTTGGAACTGAGATGCCACTCCCCGCCCTGCCCCAGGTTGCAAGAGTGGCTTTTAAGACCAGGTCACAGACCTTGGTAGGGACAAGGTTAGCACGAGGGTAATGAAGGAGCCCACCACCTACCCAGGCTCTGGGAGGCTCGTCTGCACAATGGACTCCTGTGGGGCGGGGAGGGGGGCCGGGGAACACGTCAGTTTCTGTGTCTCTCATGCATAGACCAGGGGCAGGCCAACTATGGCCCACGGGCCAAATCCAACCTGCCGCTTATTTTTACATAGCTTACGAGCTACAAGTAGTTTTTACATTTTTAATAATTCATAAAAATCAAAGGAAGAATAATATTTGGTGATATGTGAATATATATGAAATTCAAATTTCTGAGTCCATAAATAAGGTTTCATTGGAACACAGCCACTCCCATTCATTTGCTTATTGTCTATGGCTGCTTTGGGGCTACAACAACAGAGCTGAATAGTTGGGCAGAGACATTAAGACCCACAAAGCTGAAGAGATTTATTATTTGGGCCTTCTAGAAAAAATTTGCTTACCCGTGACCTCGACAGTGTCTGGAGTGTGGAAGGTGCTTGATATGTAAAAAATAACAGCCAGACATCAGCTTTTTGCAATGTCACAACATACACTGTGACGCTGGTATGGATATTATCCCATTTGACAAGTGGGAAAACTGAGGTGAAACAATGGGCCCAAGGTCACAGCTATCAAAATGGCAGGGCCAGGATTCAAAGTTTGGCTTCAGAGGCCACTGTGTTTTTTTGCCACTTGATGCTTGATGAGTGAGTAGGTAGGATGTGTACAGCTGGGGAAGGCCCTTAACAGTGAGTGCCTTGTGGTAATTCTACAAATCCACCACTTTCTTCTAAGCCAGGCCCACCCCCCCTTCCCCCCTCCCCCCGCAAGGTATCTGAGCACAGTGCAGTCTGAGCTGACCACCTGGGACAAGCACAGGTTGTTCTGGTGTGTTCTTAGTTTTGGAGAGGCCAGACCTGGACCCAGGAAGGGCTGCAGCTGGTGGGCCAGGCGTCCACCAAGCACAAGGGGAAATTCGAAGCCTCTGCTCACCACCCCTCTGCACCAGGGCTCTGAGACCCGGGCCCTGCCTCTGCTGGGCCAGTCCGGGCTCTGGTCCAGAGACACTCTGTCTAAGAAATGATGGGAACCTCGGAACCCGAGACAGGCCTGCAGTGAGAGATGGGGAGAAAGGAGGTGCAGGAAACAGTAAATAATCTGGGATCAATTCTCTGGGCGTGAATTGCATTATCCTGGAACTCTCCCGTGATTCAGTACTTCTGATCCAAGCAATTTGCAATATTACAGTATGAGATCTGCAGTTTGCCCTGGAAGAAAGGCAAATCAAGGTTCACGGTGAGCCACCCCTTGGAACGTAGAGGAGGACGTGGACTAACGGGGGGCTCTACTCTGGGGTCACAACCTGCAAAGATGAAGCGGCCTCTCCTTCGTGCCCCTCTTGGCTGTGGATCTTGAGGGTCAGCCCTTCAGGGAAAGTGTCTCCCCTGGGAAATGTCTTCTCTCTCCTCTCTGCTGGGTGCCTTGGCCCTCGACGTGTATTTTCCACGGTCACGGGTCGTGCTTCAGAAACGGAGCGATGGGTGGATAACAAGCCTAATAACGACTACTTTGTCTTTACCATGTACACCGTCTCTCCCTACAAATGGTCAATTAGTGGCTATTTCTCCAGCTAGAAACAAAAGGGAGGTATAATCTAATGTCCTTCATTCTCCAAACGGGAGTTGCCACGGACGTGCAGCGGCCGAAGCAGAGGGGAGGAGAAAAACCCACCCACATGTGGGCACTTGATTGCCTCTTTCCCCCATGTTGGGCAGAAGTATTAGCCGTTAAGCTCTCCTCTCCTCCTGACCTTGAAAATATTGTTTGCTGGGTACTGCCATAACATCTTCATTAATGGCCTGGAACAGGGAGGCAACGGCATGTTAATTAAATTTGCAGATGATACTAAGTTGGGAGATGTAACAAACATCAGGAGGACAGAGACCTAATATGAGAAGACGTTGGGAGCTCAGAACTACAAGCTGGAAAAGGCCAGGTGAGCTGCTGGACATATGTCATCAAG